>NC_054380.1:76849480-79316980 GCF_017654675.1 Xenopus laevis | reverse complement strand
CGCTCCTTCTTCCCCGTTCTTACTGTACACGTTACAGTTACAGTTACGGTTCCCTTTTCTGCACAGAACTCTCTCCTTGTCCTTGCACTAAGGCTTGGCGACATCCAAGTAGAAAAGGGCTCCTCCCGAGCAGAGACCTTGTTCTGGGTTTTGGGATACCATTACAAGACCCTTTTAGATTAAAATCAAATACAATAGGGGGCCGATTCATCAAGCTCGAGTGAAGGATTCGAAGTAAAAAAACTTTGAATTTCGAAGTGTTTTTTGGGCTACTTCGACCATCGAATGGGCTACTTCGACCTTCGACTACGACTTCGAATCGAAGGATTCGAACTAAAAATCGTTCGACTATTCGACCATTCGATAGTCGAAGTACTGTCTCTTTAAAAAAAACTTCGACCCCCTAGTTCGGCAGCTAAAAGCTACCGAAGTCAATGTTAGCCTATGGGGAAGGTCCCCATAGGCTTGCCTAAGTTTTTTTGATCGAAGGATATTCCTTCGATCGTTGGATTTAAATCCTTCGAATCGTTCGATTCGAAGGATTTAATTGTTCGATCGAAGGAATAATCCTTCGATCGTACGATCGCAGAATTTGCGCTAAATCCTTCAACTTCGATATTCGAAGTCGAAGGATTTCAATTCCTAGTCGAATATCGAGGGTTAATTAACCCTCGATATTCGACCCTTGATGAATCGGCCCCTAGGTGTTTTCAGTTTAATGAAACTCACCTAAACTGGGTCATGCAATTTGGATCAACAAAAATGTTAAGGCAACAGCAAGACTGGTCAGTTTAATTCAATTCATATGCTAATTGCTAGGTAATATCTGCATTAATTAAAGCTTAAATGGCAGATTTAATGACAAAATCATTAAAACACACAACATCAAATAATCTAAAATAATATGCAAGTGAAATTATTCTTCACCAATTATATTTAAATTACTGATTAAAGCATCTCACAAAAGCGTGAAATAAACTGAAATGTAATTCCTGCTGACATACTAAATGTATTTAAATGCATTAATGGTTTATCTGGAGCCGCAATTATTTGCTTTTTGACCTGTTTAAAAAAAAAAACCTGCCAAATCTGATGATTTATAGACATGAGATAACATAATAGGATTAATTGACTGTATTGTTGTAGGACTTGCAGAACACTGGCCATTACTGTAATTGATCTTAAAGTAATCACTTGCTTACAAACAAAAAAGCATTTTTTTTTAACCTCATTGGAATTACTTAGCATTGCTGGGCAGCTATAATCCTTTTAGGAATTATTCCAAAAGCCAGGACTGGCCGTGCTGACAGGGCGCCCTAGGCACCCGGTAGGATACCCCCGCCCTGTGTGTGCGACACACACGTGCGCGCATAACTGTGCAAGTGCGCATGCTCCGCAAGGCAAGGCAGAGTAATGAAGGGGAAGGGCACGGGAGGGGTGATGGAGAGAGGGGGAAGTGCTAGAGGGGAGGAGAGAAGAGAGGAGGGGGCGAGAACAGCAGGGGAGCAAGCCGCCTGGACTAGTGGGTAGGCAGAAAACGTGAGAAGGTACCTGCCCAGTGCCCCCACACCCTAGGCAGGTGCCTCTTCTGCCTACCCCTAGTTCCAGCCCTGCCAAAAGCTAATACTTTCTTTAAGATGCAGTTCACAAAATGCCAAAACTATCCACAACAGCAAGTGAGGGTTGGGGGTAACTATATTTTGCGAATCATGTTATTAGTGGTTTTTAACAAACATTTTTACACATTTTTCCATACAAGGCATCTTGGTAAGTAAATAAGTTAAGTAAATATTGCCCTTTTACATCTCTTGCCTTGAACCACCATTTCATGATGTTCTCTGTGCTGCCTCAGAGATCACCTGACCAGAAATACTACAATTTTAACCCGGAAGAAGTGTGGAAGCAAAAGATATATAAAACGGCACAGTATATATATATATATATATATATATATATATATATATATATATATATATATATGATTTATTTACATGAAGCAAGGTTTTACATATGAACTGTTTTATGCAATATATTTTTATAGATAGCTACATTGTTTGGGGGTATACAGTAATTTTCCTTTAAGACATCCAGACCAGAGGCAGTGGGCCACATTCAGCAGGAACTGGAAACTAAAATGGCAATGAACAATTTTTTTTTTCAAAATCTTCAAATTATACTGTTTTAAATAACTTATTTTCTACTCAACTTAATGTTCCTTTCCATCAGTGTGATTGACTGAATGTTCACTTTCACCCATTGATAAATTTTAAAAATCCCATAGAAATGAATAGAGAGTGGCAGAATTCCACTCTAGTGGACTAGCGATTTTTAACTTTACTCTTTAATAAATATACCCCTGTGACAGAAGCTGCCTGTGGATGGATGCCAGTAAAGGGTGCTTTGTTGTGCTTGCACTTCAGATAGTCCTGGGAGCTGTGCCCTGAATATTAATTCAAGCTTCATGTGCTCAGCCTGGCTTGAGGGCATGGAGATACTGTGAGTGTTCTGCCTGAGGGAAGTTATGGAAAGGCTCCAGCATGTGTCCCCTGTGTGAGGACAGGCTTTGTCCATGTGCAACGTGGGAGCAACTACCTCTGTCCATCAGGAAGGTTATTTAGGACAGGTAGCGCTACCTAGGGAAAGTTAAGAGCTCTTGGTAGAAAGGGGCTGTGACTCTCTTTATCCACCCCAAGTGGAGTGTGGGACTTTGCCTGGTAAGGACTGCGCAAGGGTGGGACAACCACAACACAGGAATCCCAGAGCAGGGCATTATAGATATATGATTGTGTTTTATTTTGCACTCTGCCAATTATATAAAGTTTTATCTGTTTTACTGCAACACAGTGGTTAATTGTTGTTTCCTAGTGGGGGCCACCCGTAGGCATATCCCTGGATCCTACTATTGGAGGCACTGCCATTGAGAGAAATTCTCAGTAGCCTTTCATTTAGCAAAGGGGATTCAGGACCTGTGTATTGTGAGATATTAATGATATACATCCCATAATACATGTGTCGTTAAGATAGGGTTATATGCTGTATGCATGTATATTGTTATATTTTTTCCAGAAAAGGTTGTATTTATCTTTATATTTATGCTCACTTATATGAGTATGAGTCACTGGATATGTCTCAACTAAAGGTTCCATGATTCACTCTGTGTCATTATTGTCATTATCACAATGGTAGATCCCTTGTTAAGTTTTATTTTTAAAGCAGTTCCACTCGTCAGGAGAACACAATTGTTTGTTGGTTCACAATTCATAATGAAATATAATGCCCACTTTGCACCTTTCCTTCTCCTAGTTTACATTTCTCTTCTAAGTGAAAATAGAATATTTTTCATGCAATACAAATGGATATAGTGGATTTCATCCAGCTTTTAAAAGCATATGCCAGATGTTTTAAAATCCACACGTGTTATTCTAACTGCTGTCATGCTGGAGCTCTTTAAATTGTCAAATGAATAGCAGAAGGGGTTTAAATATTTATATATATAGAAAAAAAGAGATTATGGAACTGCTAGCTTTACGTAAATGCTTTGCACCTTATCTCCAAGCATTTTATTTGCATCTACCAATTTTCTGTAAGATGCTGCTAAGAATATCAATCATTCAAAAAATATATTGGGCCTCTGAATTATCAGACAAAAAGTTACCTAAAGCTCACTAGTGGCATCTATAGTTTTCAGTGGATATAAAATGAAATGTTTTGTGTTTACAATAGTTACAGCATAATCATAACATTTGTTTTTTTAGTTACAGACCTGTGTTATTTTGTGTAAAGTAGTCCGGTCTGGTCATGGTCTAAACGTTCTTCAGGAAGCCCTATGTAACAATAGATGAATGCTTTAGAAAAATCTTTTCTGCACTGCAATGAATTGATCATGTGCATAAAATACATTATTAATGTGTCCTGGATATACCCTGCTACAGAAGGCAATTATTTTTAACTGGTAACTAATGGGTATCATATTGGTAATAGAAAAGTGGCCAAAATAACCATAGTGGAATGCTACCTGCTTCCCCACAAACCACTGGATTCATTGTGATATCACTTTGGTATAACTCTAAATAGTTCCTCTGTGCCCACAATAGATATTTTGGATATTTATTCTGTAGTCAATGCACCAGGTGCAGTTCTCTGCAGTTCTCCACAAAGAGTTGTCCCTTATTTGCACATCATACAAGAGGTGAAATGAATAAGTGCCTGTAGGCCAAAGTTCAGAGATGCTTTCTCAATAATGTTTGCTCAAGGAAGACGTCAAGTACAAAGTTCCCTTCCACCCTGACTTCCATGCTTGAGGTCTGCCTAGTTTCAACTAAGGACTGCATAAGGAGTAAATGCTATGTGTGTGGCATGCTAAAAAGAGCAATTCTGAGCCCCTTGCAACTCTAGCACCTGTATCTACCCACACACAAAGCAGTACTTTTATCCAACGATCACTGGTCTCTGCAGTTCCCTATTCTTTTCATGAAAATGTTCCACTTTTTGGTCTACTTTAATCATCTTCCTTTTAAGATCCAAAATGAGAAATAAAAATTATTTTTTATTTTTTAGCAGCCGGCTTTGTCTTTGGGAGGAGCCCTCTGCTACTCAGATGCTGTCAGGTCTTAAAGTGAGAGAAAGTTCTGGGCAGGCAAGGAACCATTACATATACGGGAGGAATGGGGAACCGAGACTGCAGCCGTGGAGCAGGCTGTGACAGTGCAGTACAGAATAAGAAGCCCGGAGCGTAGCCAGGATAGACAGGCCAGAACAGTACTAGTCACACAGTGCAGTACAGAATCAGGAGCGTAGTCTGGATAAATAGGCCGGGGTCAAAACAAATTGGTAACATAGTACAGAGTCAGGATTCAGAAGAGCGGTCAAAAAAGCATGGATGGTTTCAGGTAGTGATACAGCAAGGTCAAAAACAGGCAAAGGCCAGGAACAGATAATCAGACAAGAATCACACCCAGGAAATAGACCTACATTGGGCAATGAGTCAGTGCAGTGTAGGGGGTTTTATAGGAAGCTTAATGGCTCATGCAGATCACCTGTGGCTAGGTTGACAACAAGCCAAGCCTACTTGAAATTACATGGATAGCAATAGGAGTCAACCAGGGCCTTAGCTGTCTGTTCACATAGTGCCACAGTAATACAGACAACACAGAACACCAGCATAGAATACTTGGCTCCACTTAATAAAGTACTGTATGTTCCCAGCTGTGTAAGTAGGTGGTTGACTTAAAAGCAAATTTGGCCAAGATCCTCATTTAGTCAACCGCTATTGGCTACTTCTTTCCAAATACTCTACAGATTTATTTTCTTTGTTACCTCTACGTTGACTTTGTCACCCCTTTTTATTATCTGCAGTATCCAGAAGCAATGACTCTAAAACCATGACCACCAGAAACCATCCAACCAGCTTTTGGTAGTGTAAACCACGAAAACACATGTAGGGAAATGTAATTTGGAACGAAATTTGCACCAATAACAATAGTAATGTGCATTTCTGCTGGGAAGATGGGGCCCACTAGATACATTTTTGGGTATGTAAGCAGTATGTTACATTGGCAGAAATCTTTTTCATATTTCTCACATTGTCCACATTCTTGAATTGGACCAATAGAATCAAATCTCCATGTGCATACTCACTCCTGGTGGCTGTAAGTATCCACTGTGTTTGGCAGCTTTAGAAACAACCATTAATATCCTCCTACGAAATAGAACCATTGACATAATCTATAAGTATAAATATCTTTGTTATTGACCAGTGGGCAAGGCAAACTACAAAAAAACCTGTGTGCACCGTATTCACCAAAAATAAAAAAAGAAGGCTATTAGATAACTTGAGAATTAAAAGATAAGGGGAGTCACTTAAAATGCTCCAGATGAAATGCACTTGTCTTTTGGCAGAGCTGTGCTCTGTAACCTGCAACGGAGTATTGTGTGGCACAGCTCTGCCATAGGGCAGGTGGCAAGAACAGGGTTTATTTGCATTACACACGCTAACACAGACAATTGAATGATGTGCACCTTAGGGGAAGGCAAAGGGGCAGTCTGAATAAAAAATGAACAAAGCACTGCTAGCACTGGCAGCTTTTTATTTATCTGGAAATGTGCCTGTGGACTCTGATGCCAGTGCTACTTTTTTGCACCATGCCCTGGCTTT
Source organism: Xenopus laevis (assembly GCF_017654675.1). Classification (NCBI taxonomy): domain Eukaryota; kingdom Metazoa; phylum Chordata; class Amphibia; order Anura; family Pipidae; genus Xenopus; species Xenopus laevis. The sequence goes on along the minus strand of NC_054380.1, from coordinate 79,310,826 downwards.
GTTAAATGACTCCTTAGATGATCTATTCTATTATGTTAGGGCTATGAAAATAAAATGAAACAATTGTCGATGCCTTTTTCTCTGATCTCTATGAAGGTTGTGTAAATGTACAGGATGTACATCCATATACGGCAATTATTTAATGGCTAAACTGCATAATCATCCAATACCATTATTTGTAAAGAACAACCTTTCCAAAAGAAATCAGAACAGCCGAGATTTGCCATAAATATAGTACCTGTTGCGAACAAATGTAACCTGAATATTTGCTGGCTTCATTACTGGTGTGCAATTCAAGGTTGTGATGAAAATACGTGCCTAAGCTTTTCCTCAAGTGTTTCTAGAAGACTGAATCTTTGTTGCATTATAAATCTCTTTTTATGGCTGCAACTAAAGAAAAGCAAAGATGATGCACTTGTGGAGAGGAAAAGAAACTCATCTACCAATAAATCCACTGTGAAGGCATTCAATTATTCATGGGTGAAAATGTGCACAAACAAAACATATTAAGTAAAGAAAACCTGCTATGGAAATAGAGCCCACGATAAACCCATATTATTTCTTAATATTTAGTCATGTATACATATACACGACGTTTGTAGAGTGGTAAAGCCTTATTTATCAACGATTTCCATCTTTTCAGGGTGGGTGGTTTGGGCAGCTTCCACAACAGAATATTGTTTTCCTAGCATAGAAATACAAAAGCCGTCTGTGCTTGTTCGGCACTATATTTTCCACCAGTCCCAGGAGACATGCCTCTGGTGATCGCACATTTGGCAAGTCTAGAATTTGTTCTATGACTGTTGTTACTTTTGCCCAAAATGTATCAATTAGTGGACAGGACCATAAAGTATGCATGAACATGCCTGGGCTGGCTCCACATTTAAAACCTAGATTATTTGCCATTAGGTCCATGAAGTGCAGCCTCACTGGCGTGAGCTAAGTTCTGTGTATTGTACGGTATTGTATTATCATTGCTGCTAATTACAGTGGGTAGGAGTAGGTAGTGGGTAATGTTCTCCCAGTCCTCTAGGTTTAACTGTGGCATATTAGATGTCCATTTAGTATAACTTTGTGCAAAGGGATTACCCCTCTGTATATTGAGGATAGAATAGATCTGGGAGGTTAACCTTTTCCGGACAGGTGCCCTGAGGGAGACCCTGGGAGCAGTAGGAAACTGACATTTGCTGCATGTCTAAGATGGAGGTATCTGAACCACATGGCTCTAGGGAGGTTACAGTGTCAGACTGGGGGTCCTGGGCCCACTGGGACTGCTACCTCAGGGGCCCCCATACAGTGTCGACCTGAGACACCAAGGGCCCACCCAAAAACTTTAGAACAGGGGCCCCCACTCTTAGTACTATTATTCTTCCTCTCCTCACTCAACCTCTATTCTCCTAGACTGTTTTCTTTACCTACTATAATCTATTAATCCATCTATTTAGCTTCAATTGATAATGACCATGAAATAGGCCAAATGATTACAAGCAGGAGGGCCCACTGACACCTGGGCCCACCGGAAGTTTTCCTGGTATCCTAGTAAGCCAGTCCTAGTGGGCCAGTCCTGGGAGGTTATATTCTGCTGCTAGAGTTTCATAAGACTTAAAATTTTGGTTTTCATATAGTTGTTCCAAATATTTGATTTTATTCTTTGCCCACAGTGCTGGGTCCGGAATGGACATAAACTGTCTTAGCACCATAAATAATGTTTTGTGCCTCTTTATCGTACTTAAGGGCTTTTGCCCATATCCTGGGTAACATGCTTAGAGTAGAAGGGGGCATCCCCTTTGAGTAGTCCCCTGTAAGGGAACGTTAGCAATCGATTTTATCGAGCCAGCTGCTTCTGCTGATATGGGAAAGGCTGCATTGTCGGCCAGGTGAGGAAAACCGCCATGCTACATAGACTAACTGTGTGGCTAAGTAATACAAGTAGAAGTGTGGCATTGGTAGCCCACCTTTGCATTTGGGGGCCGCTAAGGTCTTAAGGCTTATGCGCAGTTACCTGACACCCCAGGCCGTTGCATCTATCAAAAAAAAAAACTGGCCCAGGGTTTCAGTTAAATACATGCGATTACTTGGGCGTGCCTAACTTTTTGCATCCCCAAGTTAAAAGACCTTTCCTTCTTCAAGAGGAATCTACAACTTATAATTAAATTGCATCCTCAAAACTGCAAGTCAGTGGCCCTATTGTAAAACAGAACTAGGTCAGTAACCCTACATGATCCTGCTCAGATACATTTTTATTCCATGCACATCTGAGTTGCTGTAAATTACCCTAAAATGAAAAGAATCAGATCCTGTATGCATTAAGTGATTCATTTATATGCAAATCTCTCCTTTAATGTGCAGGCAATAGATACCAAGAGGGCAATGCTTTTCCACTGAGAAATGAATAGTTCTACTGTATTGACCTGGAAATAAACAGCAATGTCCTGATACATTAATGCTAACTTGAGTAAATCAACATTTTAACTACATTTGTTGATCAACACTGTATGTTTGGGGCCATCCAATCACATAACTTGAAGTTTCTGCGTTTCCAATGAAAATCTTTTACTAAATCCCCTAACCTTCCATATATTGGGGTTGATCATCTGTTTATCACTACATTATAAATTACAGTGATATTCAGTCATTCTTCCTGGTCATCAACTGCTTTATTGGTGCTCTCAGTATCTTAATATTTCAATATCAACATCACTGTGAAATCTATACTTCTGTTTAATGAATCACTGTCAGTTAAACATTTGCTTTATGTTTATGATTAATTTACATTCCCTATAGTGAAAGGCAGCTCTTTGAAATGCTTGGTTAACTTGAAATTTTCAAATAATTATTATAATTGTCTTCTATTTCTAATGCATGAGTAGCCCTGTCAAGTGTTACACATTAAGCATGGTCATTTCTACCTCCCCACCCACTCTAATGCTGGGAAGGGAGGAGCTCATTCACTTTCCAGGTCCTTGCTTCAACAATCACTGTCATACAGGGGCCTGTACTTTTGACCACTACCACTGCTTCTGCATCCCATTCTTGTCCTTCCCCTTCCTTCTACCCTCAATCCAACTACATTCCCTGCACTCATAGGTGGAACACATGTGGGTCTCTGGAAGGAAGTGTCATGGGGTCCAGGTAGCCAGTGCATGCTCTTACCTCCAGGCTCTCAGACCCGTCTCTGCTAATATGTTCCAACGCGGGTCCTGGAGCAGTATGCATCCAGGCATGTGCTGATGTTACTTTTGCTGCTAAAATTTGAAATAAATAGCTGTTTTAATTTGTACTTTAGTGCCCAAACTGGCTCAGTGTATCCGTATCCTTGCCCAAGCCCTTGTAAAAGGTACCTGTCACCCTAAGAAATAATTCCAAATCCTATATTGTCATGTTAGTCAAGCAAGATAAACTTTACTTGCGCTACATAAATTATTTCAGTCTTGTTCCCTTTAATTTGGAAATGAATCACAGCAAGCAGGCAGGAGCCATTTTGTAAACACTGTTATTGGCAAGCTTTGCATTATCCTAAAATCTTGTTTATGCTTCAAAATGGGGGACCTGGTGCCCATGCACTGGTTACAACATTACATGGTAAGGAAGGAGTAGGAATGTGGCGAGTGCAGTGATATATATAACATGCAGAATGGAAAGTGAAAGTAATTGCCTGCCCCATATATGATTAACAGTTGAGATGCATTTATACAGGCATGGATATTTTTTATAAAAAAAATGAATTTGGGTTTCATGCTTAATTTGAAAAGTGCTTTCATAATACAGCTTTTTATGTCTGGGTGACTTGTCTGCTTTAAGCTATTTGAACTTTGGTTTTTGATTCTCTTTGCCTGATCCTGTCCTTGAATCTTTGCCTGACCTAGACTACACTTTTGCCTGGTCACTGTGATTTTGGAACAACCTATACAGTGTGTACAATCTCCCACAGCAGAAAGTTCTGGGGCTCCAAAACAGCATTGCTGAAAACCAGGTTTGACGAGGCTCTCCAGTGTCAGACTGGCCCACTGGGATACCAAGAAAACTCCCGGTGGGCCAAAGTGTCAGTGGGCCCTCCTGCTTCTAACCATTTGGCCTGTTTCATGGTCATTACCTACTTCTGTATGGGAACAAAGAGTCTAAATAGACAGAATTATAGATTATTTCATAGAAACAAAGGAGACTTGGTTCAGTGAGAAGAGGAGAAATAGTTTGGAGAGTGGGCCCATGGTCTAAGGGTTTCTGATGGGCACATGGCATCCCAGTCCAACACTTAAGAGGTTGTTAATAGCAGTGTACAGGCTTCCTCTCTACACAGTCCATGACAGTAAGTCCATGAGGGGACATTTTATGTCATGCAATCTTCACTCAAGAGGGGCTGTGATTTTGCAGTGACCCTATTTGCAGCTCTGTATGCAGGATGTTCTTATTTGGAAAGCTGCTACACATGGTCCCATAAGGACAGCAGCATCAGCGATGACATGATGATCTGGATAAACGTTTACACAAGTTTAATGTTGCACAGTGTAACTGTTTCTCTCTTACAACAAATTAGAAATTTTAATTAATGGGCGCTTTGGATTTTAAAACCTGGATTCATTATCTGTGAAGGAATGACAGCGACGACTAAGGGATTTGCCATAGCTCCTGAAAATGTTGCAAAGTAATCTTTCTTTTCCTAGCACATTCTCTTGTGTCTAACAATTTGGGGAATGTTGTTTTTTTTCTATAATTAGTATTATGTAGATGCCCAAACATGCAGTGTACTGAGGTATAACTAACTGTATTCTTCTCATTCTTTTCAGACTGTGGATAAGTACTCAGTGGCTTCTAATGTAGCAGCTGCACTTATTGTTGGATTTAGACTGACATTAAGCTTTGTTCTCTAATCCAAGTGGGGTATCCAGTCGAGGAGTTCTGAAGGCTAATCAATGTACACGCCAAACAGGTGTATCCAAAAACAAACAAACAAGAGAACTAAGCGACGAAAGTCAGCAAAATATCCCTACTGAGTTTAATTTAAGATCTGCCTGGAGCAAACCTTAAGGGTTGGGGCAGACGGGCAGATTCGGGAGATTTAGTCGCCTGGTGACTAATCGCCTCTTCTGCGGGGCGACAATGTCCCTGAACTGCCTTCCGTCTTCCTTCCGTCTGCTTGCATGAAGAATCGTTTCCTTGTGAGGCAACTTCGGAAGTCGAAACGCCGCGAGTGCATTAGTGCAGGCGACTCTTCATTCAAGCAGACGGAAGGCAGTTCAGGGAGATTGTCACCCCACAGAAGAGGCGATTAGTCGCCAGTCGACTAAATCTCCCTGATTCTGCCTGTCTGCCCCAACCCTAAGGGTAAGGGCACACAAATTCAAATTTTATTTCTCACATACACAACATACAAAGTACGACATGTAGTTAAATGCTTGTTACTGTGCAAAGCAAAGTACGACCATAAGAATAAGAATTACAGAAGAAAAGAAGAAGGAAAGAGTTACATAGTAGATAAAAATTTCTGACATGTATTAGTGACGTATATTATTGTTAATATTAATGTTATTGTTATTAAAGTGCTTGTGCATTGATGTGATATATGAGATTATACACGTTAAGATTCTGAGGAGATTAATCGCCCAGCAACAAATTGCCTTTTCTTCGGACGACTAATCTCCCCGAAAAGCCTTCCCGCTGGCTAGAATCGAATTCTCCGGCGGGATGGCATTTGGAGCCCTTCGTTTTCCGAAGTCGCACAAAGTTGCCTCACGAGGAAAATTCGGGCGACTTTGGAAAACAAATCGCTCCGAGTGCCATCACGTCGGCAGGAAGGCAGTTGGAGGAGATTAGTCGTCCGAAGAAGAGGCGATTTGTCATCGGGTGACTAAATCTTCCCGAAACTTAGCATGAGTCTCTGCCCTTAGCCTGGGATGACTACTCTTTGCTCTAATATTAAAATGTAGACCATAGCAGTAGAAACATATACAGTGCCTTACAAATGTATTTAGACAAAGCCTGCTGTAAAATGTTACCCTCTCTATTTTTATTTCCAAATACTCACAAAAGTTCTTTTTAATTGTGACATTGTTTTATCCTGGAAAATCTTAAATATGCAATCTCCAAACTAATATCTTGTAGAATTGTCTTTTGTAGCAATAACAGCTCTAATCCTGTTGGGTAAGTATTGCCCACAGTTCATGAATCATTTTGACCCATCTCCCAGGCAGATTTGCTCCAGATTGTTCAGGTTAGTTGGATGACTCTTTCTATTTTCAAACCGTGCCACTGGTTTTCAGTTGGTTTCAGATTGGGGCTTTACCTGGGCCACTGTCGGACACTTGCCTTTTGCCCTCCAATTGTCCTGTGAATGATGAATTTTCAATCAGGCTTAAATTCTGTTTGGCAGGTCAGATTCTCTTGCAGCATTTCCCTGTATATATCCCCATCCAGCCTTCGATTTATTTTAAAAAGCTACCCGGTCACTGATGAGGAAAATCCTTTTTACAGCGTGATGCTAATACCACTCAAATATTCATTGCTAGCTTCTGCACAGCTCTACAGGCAACGCTAGACAGGACATCATGCTACATTTTACTGTTTAGCCCAGTACTTTTTTTTATTTCAATAAATTTTATTTGCCTTTAAAAATAAAATACACAGTGGCTGTCATCAGCGAAAACAGAGAGTACACACATTAGTAAAGTATATATAACATCACATACAGACAAGAGCAGCATAATTATATTATATATTAACATGAAGATATCTTTTAAAAAAAAACCCTATGGAGCTTGTATGCAAGTGGTTCAAAATAATCCCTTAGTCATATTCATCTCTTGACCATCCAGTTAGACAACCATACTGTAGCCTCTTTCAGCAAGCCTTCCTAGGAAATCTGCATACACATAGCATAGAAACTGCTTTTCGCCAATACTCACATTTAAGTGCCTCTTCCATCTACTAGAAGCTGATAGTCATGTTGTAACGGAACCTCACACCTTTTTAATAGACATGATTGTCAGCTGAAAAAATGTTCACTTGACCACTTTACACCATTTCCCAATCAGCATTTGAGAAGCTTGAAATGGAATCATGACTCTTGTGGCCCTTAATTCATGGTAAATTGTGGTGCCTACAGAGATGAAAATTAGCAGCTCCCTTCCGGTAAAGTATGTCATGTGCCTAATAACATTGGTTCAAGGCTTTTCTTTCCTTATAAACTATAAGTGGATTTCAATAACAGATGCCAATAAAATGACTGGGAGTGACACATATAATTAGCTACTGATACCTTTGTTTCTAAAGGGACAAGTATATGCGTTCCTACACATACAGTAGAACCTTCTCTTGCATTTATAAATTGGCCTGGAATCAGTAGTAACATTCTGATTTGTATTCTATCGGCAGATTTTCCTGGGGGAAAACATTTCCATTTTCATTGAATTTATGTCCAAATAAATGCATCTAGATCTATCTTTCTGTTGCATTTCACAGAACAAGACACAGAAGAACAATATGAGGGATACCTAAACGACAGATCTATATGGACAATAAACAATTTCTTTAATATATATATATATAGTCCACAATGTACATTATCATCTGTCTTTTTTAAAGTTAGAGTTGATTAAGTACAGAGCGCCTGTATCTGCCTAACTCACAGTGACCCCTTCAGGAGTACACTTCATTATTAATCATAAATTGCTCATTACCACTACATTATACTAGGTCTCCTTTTCTTAATAAACCAAGCATAAAATATATCCTTCTTTTCTAAGGCAACCTTTTATTATCAAATTCTAAGGAGCAACAACTGTAGAGGAACATATTGCCATTTAGATTACAGTGCCTCACATTTTAGCCTGCTAATTCCATGGAGCATTATTGCTCAACAGAGCTACATAAGAGCAGCAATAGGCAATTACCTGAAGGCTGAAAGCCATAGCAATTTCCTTTTCCCTTTAGAAACTTCCACGATTGCTTTGAAGACAAAAATGCTAGAAAGGATTCCATGCCAGCTATTGCTGCTAAGATGATTGCAGAGAGAAGGCATAAAATGTCATATGAATATTTTTATAACCAGGTAGAAAATTAGAAATGGATATTCTAACTCAACACATAATTCTCATTGGGGCTAAAGTATATATGATTGTACTAGTGCTACAGGAATAAAAAAAAACAAGAGCTTTAAGTTAAAGGTACAGCTACTGCAATTGTGCCACACCACAGAGAAATAGAAATTGTGTTCTGGGGGAACTGGAGAAGGGGCCTGCTGTACCATATGATCAAGACCTCATATTTCTATGTGTATGGCTATCTTAACTCTATAGTTCCAACTTCATAGCATAATTCGGATCAACTTAAATCAATTTAGATCAACCTTAATTTGAGACTGCTCTCTGGTCCTTCCTTGTGGTCAAACCAACCTCTACTTAACATCCTCATTAGAGCCTGCTTATAAAAATATGGCCACCTCTCCTACCTAAACTTACAGAGGAGGTTTTGGAGACAGCTACTGGCAGAGCAGATTACATGTTATTCTCTGTTGTGGACAATTTTTTATATTGATTGAACCACAAATATACTGCACCCCTACGATTAAAGTTAATGGGCCATCATTCAGAGTCATTGTATCTCAGATGTGGAAGCAATTTTTTTCAATCTAGACTGGCACTATCCACCGGTGGACTAGTTTTGGTCCTCAGTAATTTATTTTCTACCAGAAAAGTTTGCAATTGCCCAATATTACATACATTTGCATTGTAAGTGTGATTGATGGCTTATTATCTACAAATAGCCAGGATCAAATATTGGCACGTAAAGGGAATCTGTAATGGGAAAACATGTTTTTTTTTCCAAAACACATACTTTAATAGTGATGTTCAGCAAAATTCTGCACTGAAATTCATTTTTTAAAAGAGCAAGCAGATTTTTTTTATTTCATTTTGCAATCTGACATGAGGCTACACATGTTGTTAGTTTCCCAGGTACTCTCAGTCATGTGATCTGTGCTCTGATAAACTTCAGTTACTCTTAACTGCTTGTCACGAACGGCACCCTTAATCCAGAACCAGGGCTAGGCTCCCTGGTCTCAGCTTTGCTTCTGCCTTTAACAGCCACCTTTCACTTCAGGAGGAGGCCTCAGCTAATTGGATGCCGCCAGGTCTTAAAAGAGAGGAGCCAAGTAAAGGTTCTGGATGAGCAAAGGGGCACGATCTTTCTCAAAGTCTTTGGACGGAAGGTACAGTACTAGGAGTAGGCAAAGTTACATAGTTAAATCAGGTTGAAAAAAGTCCATCAAGTTCAACCCCTCCAAATGAAAACCCAGCATCCATACACACACCCCTCCCTACTTTCACATAAATTCTATATACCCATATCTATACTAACTATAGAGTTTACTATCACAATAGCCTTTTATATTCTGTCTGTTCAAAAAATCATCCAAGCCATTCTTAAAGGCATTTAAAGTGTAGTCAGAGAGGCTGTGGTCGTTGCGGGCAGAGTTCAAGCAAGGTCATACAGGCCGGGTCAGTGCAGGCGGATTTCAAATATAGTCAGGCAGGCAAGGGTCAAAAACCAGAAGAATCAGAATAGTCAGGCAGGCAAGGGTCAATAACGATGGAATCCGAATAGTCCGGCAGGCAAGGGTCAGGATAATCAGAATTTAGGATAGTCAGACAGGCAGGATTAATAACAGGAATCAGACAAAATTGCACCCAGGATACTAAAAAATTAGACCTAACAATGGGCAATTTGTTTGAATGACGCCGGCGACGTTGCGCACGTAAAACTCGGAGGTGTGCGCTGCGCATGACCTAAGGCAGACCAACGCTAACGGCCAAGCTGGAAGCACCATGCAGCAGGCATCCCTGCCGGCCCACTAGACCACCAGGGTGAGTGCCCCTTACACTGCTGCACTGCAAGGTGAAGGTATATCCCCCCTCCCTTTCCCCCCAGCAACCCATCAGCAGAACAATGGGAAGTTAACCAGATAACAGCTCCCTGGTAGATATGAGAATAAAAAAATCCAAGTATCATTGCAACTTCTCCAGTTACAAGAGCATGGAAAAACAATAGCTCATCTGAAAGCAGTTCTACTGTGAAGTTCTGGCTCTTTCTGAAAGCACAGGCACAATGACCTGAGATAGCTGCCTACATACCAATATTACAGCTAAAATAAATACACTTTTTGGTTCAGGAATATTTTATGAGAAACAGCTATGCACAATATGCAGAGTTGGGTGAGCAGAAGAGATACAGGGATTTACTATTCAATAAAGAAAGCTTCATATAGTAGGGTCACTTGATAGTAGTTACTCACCACGTCGATGAAGTGGCCCAGGTGCACCGCCCTGGGCCCTCAGCACAAGGGGCGGACAAACCGAAATCACAAATTGGAGCAGGCACTCAGGGGCAAAAACTTCCACCAGGCAGATGTTCAAATGTGAAGAAGTTTATTGTGTCAAAACAGGCTGTTTTGACACAATAAACTTCTTCACATTTGAACATCTGCCTGGTGGAAGTTTTTGCCCCTGAGTGCCTGCTCCAATTTGTGATTTACTATTCAATTCTGAGTATAACCCAGACGTGTTAAATAGTGATGGGCGAATTTATTCGCCAGGCGCGAATTCGCGTGATTCCCCACCAGCAAATAAATTCGCGAAACGCCCGCGAAAATTCGCGGCAAAAATTCGCCGGCGTCAAAAAAAAAATTTCCGAAAAAACGGACGCCGGCGTCAAAAACGAGACGCCAGCACCGTTTCGCAAATTTTTCGATGTTTCGCGAATTTCACGGTGAGGTGAAACGGCGCAAATTCGCCCATCACTAGTGTGAAACAAGTCATCTAGAAAGTATACTGTAGAGACTTTGCTCTGACAAAGATATAGAGATTCCAGAATGGTCTGGAAAACTTGTACCTACCCTAGCACTGCATATTATTCTGTAAACTGATGACTTTCTCTCTTTATTGTTCTTTTACCTAGTATGAAGGTTACTTAATTGGAACTCTATTTGATGACACTTGTATTTACAGCACCTAGCTTTAATTATATATGAATTTGTATTTCAAGATGGAAAGTCTGTCATGTTTTACTGGCAACTCAAGCTGTCTCTAATCACTTTCTTCCTTTCAAGTGCCACGCAAGAACAATTTCCATGTAGATTGAGAAGGATCTTCTTACAAGTACGTTCTTGGCTCTTTAAATACGGTTCTTTGATATTGATGAACAGTATGTCACTTAATGAAAGCTGTTAAGAGCCATATTCATTTATGTTTGACCTCATTGATTTAGAAAAAATACATTGTTTAAATGGAAAAGAACTCTAAAATAGCCTAGGTTTATTAAACCCCTATGGTAATTATTGTTCTTGACCTGTTCAGCTGCATTTTCTCTGATTTGCATTAATGCAAGATCTTTCAAGGAAGCTGGATGGAAAAAAATCTATATTTAGATGCAATTGACTTATTTACACCTGGTTCCTGCAATATAGTGACACCGGCAATTACCAGTTCTGACACATGTAAGAGAAGCTATATCTTCTTAATGGGCATTTCTTCTTAATGGTTTCATATCGCTTGTCCAAAGCAACCTTTTTATTCAGCTATGTCCAGTACTTCTCTAAATTAAGAATATTTGAATATACTTTTTCAAGAACACCATCTATAAGCCTTTTTTTAAATAAATAAGCCTCCCATTTAAGCTGTTGCCCTAGGTACAGGCCCACAGGTACCTATTTATAAATACATCCCCTGCCTGTGCCAACCAATTCTATGTTCTGCACCTTGCAACATTTTTTTATCCAGGGTGAAGTGCAGACCCCAGGCAGAAGTGCTCTCTGCATAAGAATTAAAGGGCATGCTTCTGCCTGGGGTCATAGTGACTAAACCCCCTCACATATTTCTCCCAACATACTTGGGAAAATGTGAAGAAAGTGGGAGATTTGCAGAAAACCAACTCACTGTATCCAAAAAGCACAGTTATGGGATCCATTATCTGGACTACCCCAAATATGGGAATGCCATTTAACATGTACTTTTCAAACAAACAGTTCTTTATTTCTATAGTAGTTTGCACTTTCTCTGTAATAATAAGACAGTACATTGTACATAATTGTAGTTAAGCTGCATAAGTCTGTTTGTTTTTATTTTTTTAATTTTTATTTAGTAGTCTTGCAGCTCCACATTAAAGAATGATCCCCTAACCAAAGGCCATAATTCATAAGAATGCCACATAATAGATCCCATGATTGTATTATATTTAATGTGTTGTGAAGTATGGGAATCATTCACGACAGCAGGTTAACTGCAATTATGCTGTTTATTGTGTCACCACACGACATGTTTCGGACCTATTGGCCCTTTTTCAAGTGTGTACAAACTGGTGTGAAATGAACATACTTATACACCACATGTGATGTTGGCCCGCCCACCAATCAACAAAACCCCGGTTAGTTAACCCTTAGGTCCTTAGTCAAACATTTTTTAGAAAATTTTAAAAATGGTAGATCCATGTGTCACAATTCAGTGTCCATGTGTGAACTTGTCCATCTCCATATATATGGCATCGTGTCTAAACATCATAAAAAGATCAAAAATATCAAAAATAGTTTTTTTACAAAAATAGATTAAAAAACAGTTATGTACATAAATTTTCTCAATATACATAAGGAACTGCTCTATTATGAGCCTACCTAAAAGACTTGAAAAAGCAGAGTCTGCCCACATTTATGTTTTACATTTAATTCATTTTTGGGTTTAATTATTCGTATCTTACCCTTAGTTGGCTTCTATAAAGCGAAAACTATGATAGTGTTTTACTCTAGATTGGGTTGTCTTCAATATCTGTGGAGGAAAACAGGTACATTATTATCCTAAAAATGGTATGATACTCCAATGGTCATTCATGCCTATTGGGGCCATTGTATTCATTTTTCTGATCCAATATGCTTCATTTTGGGCCAGTGTTTTTCTCATGTCACCTCCCCTATTAGGCATTTTTATCTGTTCCAGAACCAACCATTTCAGTAGGCTGACATTGTGTCCTTCTGTATGGAAGTGTCTGGAAACAGACGTATCTGAGGCTGTTCCCATTTTGAAGTTTCTAATGTTTCCCCTGTGTTCTTTGATTCGGTCTTTGACTGCTCGTATTGTTTGACAGATATACGCTAATCCACAGGGGCATTTTAAACAGTACACCACAAATTTAGATTCACAAGTGGTATAGTGTCTCAGTTTAATCTGTGTACCCTTGGTTGGATGGCTCACTGTGTTTCCTTTTACAATAGAGGCACAGCATATGCAATTCAGACAAGGAAACGTGCCTTTCTTAGGTTTACCCATAAAGCGATACTCCTTTTTCTCCTGACTGTCTGAGGGGCATAGCGTATCTTTAAGTGTGCGCCCTCTTGTATAATAAAACATGGGAGGTATACGGAAAAGATGCCCATACTTTGTATCCTGTTGGAGAATTGGCCAGTATTTTTTTATAGTTTTTTCTATGGCCTTACTTTGTTTTCCGAATTTTGAAACAAAAGGTATCCTGTTTTGGTTTTTTGTTTTGTTTTCAGATTTCAGTCATTTTTGTCGGTCATTGGTAGAGATGTCGCGAACTGTTCGCCGGCGAACTTGTTCGCGCGAACATCGGGTGTTCGCGCTCGCCGGAAGTTCGCGAACGTCGCGCGACGTTCGCCATTTTGGGTTCGCCATTGTTGGCGCTTTTTTTTGCCCTCTCACCCCAGACCAGCAGGTACATGGCAGCCAATCAGGAAGCTCTCCCCTGGACCACTCCCCTTCCCTATAAAAACCGAAGCCCTGCAGCGTTTTTTCACTCTGCCTGTGTGTGCTGAAGAGATAGTGTAGGGAGAGAGCTGCTGCCTGTTAGTGATTTCAGGGACAGTTGAAAGTTTGCTGGCTAGTAATCGTTTTGATACTGCTCTGTTATTGGAGGGACAGAAGTCTGCAGGGGTTTGAGGGACATTTAAGCTTAGGTAGCTTTGCTGGCTAGTAATCTACCTTCTACTGCAGTGCTCTGTATGTAGCTGCTGTGGGCAGCTGTCCTGCTTCTGATCTCATCTGCTGACTGCTGCAATAACAGTAGTCCTTGTAAGGACTGCTTTTATTTATTTTTTTGTTGTTTTACTACTACTACTACTACTACTACTATAAGAGCCCAGTGCTATTAGTCTAGCAGTGTTGGGGAGTGGGACTGGTGTGCTAATCTGCTGCTCCTAGTAGTTCAGCAGCACCAACTTTAATTTTTTTTTTTAATATTCATTTTTTTTTTATTTTACTTTTTTTATTTTACTACCGCTGTAGTAGTGTATAAGTTGACCTTTTAGGCATTATTTGCCCTGTAGGCATTTTTTGCCCAGTGTGTTATTCAACCAACTGCCATCTAGCTGTGTGACCTTGTTCACATTCTGTCTAAATATCCATAATATTACCGTCTCCAGAAAAAACACCGGAGTGACTTTTTTCAAGCAGCCATAATATATTTTACGTAATCCGTATCCACCGCTGTAGTAGTGTATACGTTGACCTTGTAGGCATTGTTTGCCCAGTTTTTTTGGCTGCAGCCACTGAAGCACAGAGGCCAGAAAAAATATGCCATATAAATGCTGAAAATAGTCATTTTTTGACATACGTTGACTCAACGTATATGGCAAAAAATGACTATTTTCAGCATTTATATGGCATATTTTTTCTGGCAACTGTGCTTCAGTGGCTGCGACCAAAAAAACTGGGCAAACAATGCCTACAAGGTCAACGTATGGCAAAAAATGACTATTTTCAGCATTTATATGGCATATTTTTTCTGGCAACTGTGCTTCAGTGGCTGCAACCAAAAAAACTGGGCAAACAATGTCTACAAGGTCAACGTATGGCGAAAAATTACTATTTTCAGCATTTATATGGCATATTTTTTCTGGCAACTGTGCTTCAGTGGCTGCGTCCAAAAAAACTGGGCAAACAATGCCTACAAGGTCAACGTATGGCAGTTGTTTAAAGAGAACAGTAGATTACTAGCCAGCAAAGCTACCTAAGCTAAAATGTCCCTCAAATCCCTGCAGACTTCTGTCCCTCCAATACAGAGCAGTATCAAGCAGATTACTAGCCAGCAAACTTACTATCATCTGTCCCTGAAATCACTAACAGCTCTCCCCCTACACTATCTCTTCCAAGCACACACAGGCAGATTTTTCAGATACATTTTTGCCCTTGATCCCCCTCTGGCATGCCACTGTCCAGGTCGTTGCACCCTTTAAACAACTTTAAAATCATTTTTCTGGCCAGAAATTTTTTTTTTAGATGTTAAAGTTCGCCTTCCCATTGAAGTCTATGGGGTTCGCGAACCATTTTTGCGCAAGTTCGCGAATATGTTCGCGAACTTTTTTTCCGACGTTCGCTACATCCCTAGTCATTGGATATATACAGGGTGCCGGAGACGGAGCATCCAGGAAACCATCACAAGAAGTAAGGCACAATCACTAATCAGTGTAAAACCCTGACCCATACAATGTTTTGCCCTATATAAGACAGACATTAAGCCAATATAGAAGATACAGTAACTAAAAGAAACAATGTACCCGTAAAAATGAATGTCCTTATTTGCCCTCTGTCGCAGCCTTTTACTTGTACAGAACCTTACATGCGCTGCTGCCCTCTGAACTGAATGCAGATATTCCTCTAGAATGTTAGTTCTGATATGTTGTGTTTCACCCTACACATCAAACGAACGTTTTGCAACTAGTGCTGCCTGCGTGACCAGTGGTTTATTTTAGAATTCCAATGGCACTGCTGTCTTTAAACCAAAGGACAACAAATAGGCCAAAATTCAATTTGAATTCAAAATTTGACTATTCGAATATCTAAATTTATCATATACTGGCATTCGCCATCTTAAACCTGCCGAATTGCTGTTTAAGCCTATGGGGGACATCCTAGAACCTACTTAGAGTCATTTGGTGGACTTTGAAAATTCGAAGTTTTTTTGGGGCAAATACTTTGTTTCAAATTCGATAAAAAATGCGCTAAAACTTCGATTTGAATGATTCAAATACAGCCTATTCACCCGAAGTTAAAACTTCAATTTTTTAAATAAATTTTGATTGGTCTTTTTTTATTCCACAGTTCAGAAAAACTCCCATTACTTCGAAATTCGACCCTTGATAAATCCGCCCCTATGAATATACAGCTTGGTGGAGAGAGATATAAATGTGTTTGCATTCAGTGAAATGGGCCTGTAATGGGATAGTCTATATGCTGTCAGTTGTGGTTATGGCTTGCTAATGTGGGGTTGTTGCGTGAAAGGCCATAAATGCCCCATAATCACTGACTGCAGTGTTTTTACAGATTAATCTAGAACTGGATAAAGCAAAAATACAAATTTTTAGTTATTCAGCTCGGAATACAACATGACCCCTATTGACACCAAAATTGTTATTGACTCACGGGGAAAAATACAATAACGTATCTGCTGTCTGCAGCACAGAATATTAGTATTTGCTCCTTACATGTGATAAGAACAAATCTAGATATTCAACCTTGGCCATCACAAAGGAGAAGCATTTTGCAATGTTGTTATTGGCTACAATGATGTAAATAACAACAAATTCTTAGAAGGATATATAGGCTAAAGTATTGCTTTGCTGAAAAACCTCTACTTTCCCTGTTTTTCTCACTCATGGAGCTGCATAACTGTTCTCTTAGTTTGCTCAGAACAATACATTGGGACTCACAAACATTTTAAAATACAGTATATTCATTTATTCATTAGGGATGCACCGAATCCAGGATTCGGTTCGGGATTCGGCCAGGATTCTGCCTTTTTCAGCAGGATTTGGATTCGGCCGAATCCTTCTGCCAAGCCGAACCGGATCTAAAACTTAATTTGCATATGCAAATTAGGGGCGGGGAGGACTTTTGGACACAAAACGGGGCGGGGCGGGGAGGACTTTTTGACACAAAACAAGGAAGTAAAACATTTTCCCTTCCCACCCCTAATTTGCATATGCAAATTAGGATTCGGTTCGGTATTCGGCCAAATCTTTCGCCAAGGATTCGGGGGTTCGGATGAATCCAAAAAAGTTGATTCGGTGCATCCCTATTATTCATATATATATATATATATATATATATATATATATATATATATATATTATATATATATATATATATATATAGATTTCACATAGAGCCGCACACCAATTTCTTCTTCATAAATCAAGTGATATTTATTTGCATAGATTTGTTTTCCAACGTTTCGGCCCTCTTTAGGGCCTTTATCAAGGATATATATATATATCTATATCTATATATATCTATATCTATCTATCTATCTATCTATCTATCTATCTATCTATCTATCTATCTATCTATATATATATACATATATATATATATACACATATATATACAGAAGCAATATAAACACTATGGTTCCTAGAATCACTGACCCTAACAACCAAGTAGTATTTTGAATGGCAGACTAGAAGATGAATAGAAAGACAAATAATAAAATAATAAAAAATAAGATTACAATGAATGTACTGTAATTAGTTATCTTTGGTCTCTTGTTTCTGTTTATCTTTCCTTGTCAATTAATAAGGTTTTGATAGAGATTCACAATGCTGATTTTCGCTAATCTGCCATATGCTGCTGGAGTCATGTACCTGCACAAACAGATTTATCCAAAGTGACTGAAATCGTAATGTGATTTGCAGATGAAGAGTGAAGCACTTCCCTCATGCATATAAATCAGCTATCTATCTATCTATGGACAAGCATGCACTATGGACAACTGTGTGTTTGTTACAGGCTTGGAAAATTGATATTGGATGTAATATACAATGCATGTGGTACTTTACATTTGTCAGGAGCAGACAGTGATAGACAGCGGTACATTTTCATAGATGTTATTGAAGAAACCAAAAGAAAAAAGACACCGATAACAAATGGGACAGTTTCCAAGTACTTCTATCACAATCAAAATGATTTCAGGCCTGAATTTATAAGGTATTTTGTAGTTTGTAGTTTTTAGTCCCCATCTTGAGAATAATGAGATTTATGGTTTAGTTAAAGCTGTAGACTCTTCAAATAAATAAATACATTGTAGCGAAGATTAGTAAATGTGCCAGTAATACCTGTATACATATTTGTGCTGAAAGCCAGGGTTGAGTGAGACAGCAAGGAAACAATTCATGAAAGATCCTTTTTACCGTACAGGATGAGAATCTGTTATCAGGAAACCTGTTATCCATAAAGCTCTGAATTACAGGAAGGCCATCTTCCATATACTGCATTTTTCTCTATAATAATAAAACAGTACATTGTACTTGATCCCAACAAAGATAAAATATGGGATTTTGAAAGGCGTTTCGCACCCACAGGAACTTATTCATAAGCAATGCCTATGAATAAGTGCCTGTGGGTGCGAAACGCGTAAGGCGGAGCATCAATTGGTCTGTATGCCTACTTTTTAATATTTATGATAAATAAAGAGTGACTTTTTAACTTTGAGAGTATTGACTGGGAATATATTTTTGAATCTTAGATTTGGGTGCCCTTTGGAGTTGGGGTCTATATTCCAGCACTTTTGGCCCCTTTTTTGACAGGCCTGTATAGATTGCAGCAGCTGAGTAGCAAGTGTTTTTTTGCTTTGGTTGTATGTTGATGCCTGTTCTTGCTATCACAGTCTTTAGGTTTGATGTCCTACAAATCCATGACTATGGGGATTCTCTTCCTTCTGTTTATGAACTAAAAATCTTCTTGATTGTTTGTGATGGATCAAGTAGGAGATGATGTTACTTGTGACCAGTAAAGAAAGAGTAAGGGTTCCTCTGAATGCTAAACTTTCTTGGTTCTTTTCTTAGATAGCAGAAATCAGTAAATAATGATGGTGCAGACAGTACTGTATAAGTTTCACATTTACTTGTGCTTTTTATTCACCTGCGGCATAATATGAAATTACCTATATGCTATTGTGATATAACAGTTTCATGCTGGGAAAGCTTTATATGCCCTCCTTTTTAGAGCTTTACAAAAACAATGGCACGCCCGTTAAAACTTATTTTATACATCTGAAATCATATGTGTAGATATAAATAAGTTTGTTATGATGGCTAGTCTGTGTATAAACTGAAACGCTATTTTTCCATTTTAATGTTTATATATCAGTGTGTTTTTAAACTGGTTGGACCTTTATCTCAGTGGGAGCAGCGAGAGAAGGCCCAGAAGGCAATCCTGCTGTAAGCTGCATTTATGTAAAACTATAAAATCCCTTTCTCATCTTATTGACAGTGAATACATTGTTAAAGACATTTAACTGCAGAAATCAACGCAGGGTTTATCCTCATCGCTACAAGTTTTTTCCAATTTCATCAAAATATGCCTCGGGCATATAAGTGAAGGACAAACTGTCATTACTTGTGATTTGCAACTCATCAAGCAGGCAGACGGGTGAGATAAATGCATCAGTGAATGGTGTTCCACAGTAATTCAGAGTCGTTGCACATCTAGGCCTAATGTCACCCACATGCCACACACAAACACATAGAAAGAAACGCATGATAATGTACTATATCATTCTATTCATCAAAATATTAGCTCATGTAACACATCAGACCTCATCATGGTTGTATAAGTGAATAGGTGGTGCTGCAGGAATATCTCCATGGCACCTCGTCCTCTCCCTTTCTGTCATTCTATGTTGTATTCTATGCAGTGGTGTAACTACCGGGGGAGCAGGGGGTGCGATTGGGCCAGGGCCCACACCCCCTCAGGGCCCCCCGATAGCTCACGCGCCACGAATTCCGGGCTGATTCCCGGGCAGTTCCGGGTGTACGGAGGGGGGCGGGGGGCTCGGCAGCACGTCCCGCGCCAGGGCCCGCCCCCTCTCTAGTTACGTCACAGTTCTGACGTAATGTTGCACTTCACTCTACTATGTTCATATACTGTCTCCCAAAGTTTATACCCTAGGCGTAACTTGATGTTACTGGGCCTCATGGCAAATTCAGTTTAGGCACCAAAAAGATAATCTATTCAACCAAGAATTATTGCAATTGCTCATTAATTAGAGCCTTAATGAGCCCCCTACACTCCACGGCCTGCTTCCTCTATTCGGACTCTGTATTAGAGTGTTTCACAAGATGCGTGATTTTTCAAGAATGGTACACTATAATATTTTTCTATGTTGTTTTTCCCATGATGCTTAATTTTTGTGCTTTCCAGCAACATGAATTTGGTGGACGTTTGAAAAAAACAATTTTTTTTTCTTTTTGGTGAAAAAACTGAAATCAACTTTGATCGAATTTGATTCGAATTTGAGTTTGCAGGTCGATGCTATTCACCCGAATATAAAAAAAAATAGATTTTCTAAATAAATTTCAATTGATCGAATTTCCTATTCACCTGAATATAAAAAATTAGATTTTTTTTTTTTCAAATAAATTTAGAATGGTCGAATTTCGAGTTTATGGGAGTTGATGGGAGTTTTTAGAAACTCGAAATTCGACTCTTGATAAATATGCCCCTTACTGTTGTTAGATCTCCCCAGAAAAACATTGAAACAAAAACTGAACATTTTAAGGCCTATTTATAAAAATTTAATTTGTGTAATGTTAGCGTTTTTTCCGACTTTGAATAAACAATTTTTTTTATCAAAATTTAACATTTGCTTTTTTTTTATAAAATAGGGGAATATTAAAAATGGAATAAAATTGTGAAAAAAATATTATTTATTTGTTTTCAATTAATTGAATAAATTAAATTGAATAAATTGCATTGACAAATGCTTTAAATTTGCCGAAGAGAGCTCCCATTGACTTCTATGTGAACTCAGCAGCTTGTGGATGCACTGTTTATTAAGTTTTATGATTTTGTTTTGTGCCTTAATACATACGAGATTTTGAAAGCATATTTCAAATTCAAGAGTTTTAGAGCAAAAAATATTTATTTCACGGCAAACATTCGAATTTGAACATTGAAAATCGACCCTTTAAAATATGGCATTGCGTCCCACTGATTTAATGATTAAAGTTATACTGTCATGGGGAAAAAATTTTTTTTCAAAACACATCAGTTAATAGTGCTGCTCCAGCAGAATTCTGCACTGAAATCTGTTTCTCAAAAGAGCAAACAGATTTTTTTTATATTAAATGTTGAAATCTGACATGGGACTAGACATATTGTCAGTTTCCCAGCTGCCCCCAGTCATGTGCTCTGAAAACTTCAGTTACTCTTTACTGCTGCACTGTAAGTTAGTGTGATATCACCCCCCTTCCTTGCCCCCCCAGCAGCCTAACAATAGAACAATAGGAAGGTAACCAGATAGCAGCTCCCTAACACAAGATAACAGCTGCCTGGTAGATACAGTATAAGAAAAACACTCAATAGTAAAATTCAGCCTGCCAGAAAGCAGTTCCATCCTAAAGTGCCGGCTCTTTCTGAAAGCACATGCCCAGGCAAAATGATCCAAGATGGCTGCCTACACACCAATATTACAACTAAAACAATACACTTGCCAGTTTAGGAAATACATTTTATATTGTAGAGTGAATTATTTGCAGTGTAAACAGTGTAATTTAAAAAAACAAAAACTAAATGATAAAAATCATGACAGAATCCCTTTAAGGGGAAAGGACCACTTGATTGTGTGTCTCTATTGTTTCAGGAGCCATTGAAACAACAGATGATTACTGGTGTGATATTTGAAAATCACTGAGTGATACTATCACAAGCTGCCTTTTATGTATGCATTTGAGTATGTCTTTAATATTGACACTGAATATAGATTCCATTGTATTTGGATATTTGTTGTCTCCAAAATCTGCCTTGTAAAGGTATGGAGGCTGTATTGATGTTCTCAAGTTATACATTTCAGTCAGAGGGAAAGATTCTAGCTCAGTGGGTGCAAAGAAGGAGACCAGCTGACTACTGAGAAAATTCAGCCATGCGAGTGATGCATCAACAGTAGGAATAGTTTATTCTTATGATTATACTAAGAGAAACATTTGGCATACAACCAAAAGTAATCCCCAGAGTGCAATTTTGCAAGGTGAATATATCTGCCTTCCTAACACTTGCTGGCAATTATAGATCAAAATTAAACTGTAGGAAACTGTTAATTGTGGCCCCAAAGTCTCTGGAATACTTTACTCCCAGTGAGCACTGGCAAGACATGTATAATATGCGCTTCTCAGACATGCACAGCCCCGGCCTGCTACATTGATGAATGAGGATCATTGGCTTAAATCAAGCAAAGAAAATATAGATTTTTCTGGTGAAAATGACAAACAGCATGAAACCGTGCTGACCAAACAATTCTTTTTAAAGCTTCATCACCCCTCAGTTTAATTCCTTTAATATCCCTGTATGTCTGTCTCCAGCTCACAGAATTGTATAGGTTACAAAACACAGATAATTAGCTTATTGGCATACAGTACCAAAAAGACCACAAGCTGCCCTTTCACCACCATCATTGCCATGTGCATAATTTGTCCACTTCATGGGAAACAATAAGCAAAGTGAGGATCTTTACATTGATCTGCCTTCTCTTAATTATATGCAGCTTAAGAAATTTCATTGCTTCATTATTCTTGGGCTGTTGCTCTCGATCGGTGTCCCTGTGGTCTTTATGCTTCCATTTATTTTAAAGACATAAGTCCTAATGGTACAGGAGCCAAAACCAGATAAACGAGTAATAATGACATTTCTAGCAGTAATATTGCGTAGTGCTACCGGTTGGTTCTTTCAGGAATAGAACCCTGTATTTCAGATAGATGCCTTTATTCGTATTCTGTTGGGACAGTTATGCAACTATACACAGATATTAAATTATCCATCTTCATCTACACTGGCAACATCGGAAACCCTCAATTCCGTAAAGAACAGAAAGAGAAGCAATTGCAGGCGTCTGTATGAATCAGTATAATTTATATACATAGCAATGTACTAGGCTTTATGTTGACGGGTTAAATGTAGTTCACCCACTTTTATTGCTAGGTTTATTGCAAAGATTAAAAATTCTCAAAGTTTAGAAGGCAATTCTTGCAAAGAACATCCAAAAGAAATACAGGTACATAACAGAAACTATGTGAGTATGTGAGTATAAGAATAAAAAAAACTGTACATACAGAAGGACCCATAATTCATGAGACTTGTATTGTACATAGAGAAAATTCTAATCGCAAATATAGAAACCAGCCGTAATATATATATATGTAAGATATAGAAATGTGGATTGACCCTGTTTAACATACAGTATAATGGGGGGGCACTAAGGGCTAGTCCACACGATGAGATTCGGGGAGATTTTGTCGCCTGGCGACTAATCATCCGTCTTTTGAGCGACTATCTCCCCGAACTGCCTCAGCGTTTTTCCCCTTAGGCTAGAATGAAAAGTCGCCTGCGCGGATGCACACGCGGCGATGTGTTTTCAATAGTCGCCCAAAGTTGTCTCAGTGAGGTCGCTCAAAAGACGAGGCGATTAGTCGCCAGGCGACAAAATCTCCCCGAATCTCCTCGTGTGGCCTTACCCTAAAGGGGTCATAGCTGAACCTTTCTGTGCTTCATACAGAGTGGAATTTGTAAAGCCAAGAGCTGATCCAATAACATGCTCTGCACATTAAAGTCCACTATGTATAGAACATGACAACTGGCACATTGACAACAACACACTTAGCACTCTAGTGTGAATCTGCTGAGAAAGCTTCAACCTGAGAAAGCAGATATAGAGGTACAGAATCTCTGTAATTGTCACTATATAGTGCTGTATAATACACAAAAGCCACGAATATCTTGTAAATTATATCCTTATAAACGGTGAGTTCTGATGTCATCAGTTATAAACGGTGAGTTCTGATGTCATTTCTGTCACATGACTCACTGAAATTTGGAGTTCCATGACCTGTATAAAATAATGTACCCCCTGTTTGGAGTTCCATGACCTGTATAAAAACACTCGGCCTTCGGCCTCGTGTTTTTATATGGTCATGAAACTCCTTGGTAACTTATAATATCCTTATATTATACAAGAGGGGGTACTTTATTCACTATATATTCCACATCTCTCTTATTATACATGATTCACAATGCTCCATGCCATAGTCAATCTTGCAATCTAAGATCCCTGTAACACACATTTGGGTCAATGTTATCAGGGGTCAATTAACCTCCCTGTTTGAAGTGATGCAATGTAAACAACCCCCCCCCCCAGCACAATGAGAACCTGCTAACTCCATTTAAATAATGCCATGGCTGGAATCAAAACCTAAGGCCCCAGCACTACAAGGCTAACCACTGTGCCACCATTCTAAAACCTTCACTCTGCACTGGTTATTTTACACTGAGGGCATTACTTGTCAGCATACATAGTTGTCCTGCCTTATTGTATATTTTCTGTCTCATTGTATATTTTCTCAATTAAATATAATATATAGACTCGGAACAATGCTCTAATTGCCTACAGTATATTTTAGGAAAAGTCGTCCAAATTTTACTTGTCTTATGAACTTTTTTAGTAATGGTATAGCCTGTGGTATACTGTGAAAACTTCTTTTACATTGGATCGTATGATCCTATGCTGCAACTTTGGTTATCCATTAACTCAGACAAAAATTCATTACAGATTTTGGGTAGTTTGCAAGACCTAGGACTTCTAGGTAGTTCCTTCTTCAATGTTGCTCTACTGCATTGCTGAATTCCTACAGTACAACCCGGTTGGCTTATCCTGTAACCAATACTTATTCATTTTTCTGATCACAACAACTAAACAGTCTGGTTGTGTTTCCCATCTTTATTTCTGTCATGATCCTAAAGTGATATAATGACAAAAAACTATACCCCCCCCCCAAACAGTGTAGGTCTCTATAAAAATATATTGCATAAAACAGCTCATATGTAAAACTCTGCTTCATGTAAATAAACCATTTTCAGAATAATATACTTTTTTAGTAGTATGTGCCATTGGTTAATCTATAAATTGTCATTTTAAGAACTAGGGCATGGATCGTATGATTCACAGTGCACACACCAAACAAACTATACATATTAGGTCACATGAGCCAATTAACAAACAAAGTTCTGTCTTTTACACCCACAATTCTTCCTGATACAGTTAATGCTGCAGTATTTCTGGTCAGCTGATCTCTGAGGCAGCACAGAGGATATCATAAAATGGGGCTCTAGGGAAAGATGTAAAAGGGCAATATTTACTTAAATATATATACTACTTTGTTAAGATACTTCAATCTGCCACTTAATATGATATCATCTATCTGGTGCTTAAGTGTTCTTTTTGGGGGTACAGTTTTCCTTTAATTCCTGTGAAATAATTTAAGCATTTAAGAGAGCAAATGGGCTGATCTAAAAACGTGAACATCATTCACCAAATATGCATTTTCCAAATTTCCATGTTTCCATTCTTCAAAAGATCTGATGCTAGAGTTTCAGAATTGTTTCTTGTTTTCATTTATTTATTTCTTCATGGCATGAGATGAGACGCAAAAATAAAAATCACCTCAAGTATTTGTGGAATAGGGTTTCTACTGTATATTTAAATAGAATTTTCGATGTGCAGGTTTACAGCATTTGATAGTTTGACAATGTGCAATAGAAAAAAAAGATTTTAGCTTTCCTCATTCCACAAAAGAAATGCCCTAAATAGCCACAGTCTTTAATTTACAGTTATTATTTCTATCAAGAAAAATCAGCTTCATACAGTGACCTGCTTATCAAAGCATCTGCACACACACACACAAATCTAATATGTTTCAGTGAAAGAGCAAGACACGCACAGCTACAAATTCCAGTTAATTAAATGCAAATTAAAACTTATCCATATATATATATATATATATATATATGTTGGGCACAACATCTAAACAACATTTATCAAAGAAAAACCCCAATTAAAATTCTGGTCCGGTTTTCTTTGATACATCCGGTGCATATGCTTTGCATTACAATTTTTTCATGTTTTCCTTGATGGAAATTTCCTATTTAGAGCATAGATATTTCTCTTTGGATGCCTTCAGGTTTATGCCTACTACAAACACAGCATTAAATAAAAGCCATGATACCAGTTCAATCCCATAAGTCTGTGCTGTCTCCAGGGCCTGCAGAAATCTACTAGTGTTATTAAAGGAGAACTAAAGCCAAACTAAAGAAGTAACTAGAAATGTTGTACATTATGTTTTGGGCATCTGTACCAGCCCAAGACAACTACCATCTTTTACCAGGGAAGATCTGTGTCTCCAAAGATGCCCCAGTAGCTCCCCGTCTTCTTTTCTGCTGATTCACTGCACATGCTCTGTGTTGTTGTCACTTCTTACAATATACAGTATACACAGAATATAAATGTCACAATATAAGGCTGATTAGTAATTAATACAGATAATTACTACATGGCAGCTCATAAACCAGTGCAATTAGCATCAGCCTTTGTAGCATCAGATTATATTACATGCCAAGATCATTTTCTGCTTGATAATTTGCATAAACCCCTAAATTTAGCTTCTCAACAGCAACTCAGAGCCCAATGAGTATGTGAGTGTCACAGACACTTTCCAAGATGGTGACCCCCTGTGACAAGTTTGAAGTCCTGGATCTTTCCTTTTATTGAGAAACTGGAACTTTGGGATGGTGCAATAAATTCAGTATGTAAAATATGGTATTTTTAACCAAATTAATTTTTAGAGTTTAGTTATCCTTTAATAGAGAACTCTGTAATTATGCTCTGCCTGACAGTGGTAAAACAACTAAATGCCATCCCTAAAAATATGACATTTGGAAGCATCTGTAGGCTGGAAAATGTTTTTTCAACATGCTTACAAACAGTAGATGTAATTAATATTTATTTCTAATAACCGTGACTAAGGAAGCTTAAATCTATGCAATATGTCTAGTATGTGATTATTATATATATGTCTCTTATGACACTAGACTTTTGCACACAAGCGTTGGAAGAGCATAACGATGGAACTGAAAACTGATATAAAAAAAAACATTTTAAAACCCCTATTGACTAGGAGCAATTATGTGGGCTATACATGGTATTACCAGGGCACTATCCTATTATAACAATTAAGAAATAAATCAGATACAAAAAATTTGCCATCTAAAATCTGCCGACTGTAGAAGTCAAGCTATTCCTGCTACTTTTCAATTCAAATGTTCGAGTTTAATTCACAATTTCTCTGCCCAGAAAATGAAAGGGAGAATACGATTTCATTGCATCTTTTTTTGAGTTTTTCTTAAATAAGTGCACATTTGAGATTTCCAAGTTTTTATTTTTTTTAATTTAAATTTTAAAATTTTGGTACATCTTCCCTTAGGTATGATGATTTACAAATGGCAAGCAAACCTCTCTATTTCTGACAATAAAATCAGTCAATGTTCTGATTCACTGATTGTATGCACTTTTCTCTATCTGCCCTAAACCCCACCCCCTCTTGGCTAAGGCAGCCTATAAATGGTGCAGCAACTCATGACTATCCTGTCAAAACAGGCAATTTAGTAGTTGTATTTCTTTTCTAAACACCAGTTTAGAAGAATCATGATGCTTTTACTTAATAATAAAGGTGTTATGTGAGTAAACAGAATACAATATTAACAAATATAAATATCAATTCCCTAAATAAAGTAAAAAAAAAAAAAAGAAGTGTAGCAGAATGCATATTTCAGAGTCTAAACGAAGCATAGACAATGCCCAATATTTATTTTTGTTTGGCACGCCACTTGTTTTCCTCCGGTGCATTCATTCCAATGCTGCTTCCAGGCCAAACTATCCAGCTATCCTTTGTATAGGGAAAAGTACTCCAGTGCGTACAGTTTGCCTTCAAATCATTTATTTAAGACTTAAGGGAAACTGCCACTATGGGCTGATGTGCTTGTTCCCTATCCAAGTTATATGGACAAAAAAGATCATAAATAACAGCCCCAAAATACATAATTTATTACAAAAATATTTATTCCACAGAAACCCATTTTGTATAACGTACAAGGAATTTTAAACCCTTTGAAGACATTTTAGATAAATGACATTATTTTAGAGAAATCAAATGCCTATAAGGTTTATTATCTTTAAATGTATCACACTAGCATGTTGTTCTGAATTCTAGGAACAAAGTCATAAACATCCAAAAAAAAAAAAAAAAAAATAACAATCCCCTTTGGCCTGATAAAGCCTCTTCCTCTCTATTTGCTTGTGTTGATAGTCTGTGTCTGGGCTCTCTATCTTGATTAATAGCATGACATGTACTTGTTCCTGGAGATACAATAAATCATTTTGTGTTTATTTCTCAGTTTAATCTGCCTGTTTCTTAAATTAAAATAGCAAAACAGCTTGCAAAGTAGTTAACTAGCTATTATATTTCAGACATCACCTAGTCACCAGGTAAGATGGGTCTAACTTGGACAAGATATGGGTTTGCCCCTCCTTTATAGACTGATGTTTGGTTGGTGGTAAAGAATATCTGAAGGTTGAAAATATGACTTACACCATATTTTTAAACTGTATTTCTGTTATGTTTCAGTGTCCCGAAAGAGCAGCCACCTTGGTGCACAAGTCATGACTTTTAAACCACGGGGTGAGAATCCCAACATGCATAGCCGCTAACAAAAAAAAGATTAAAGGTCCAATGCTATGAGGAAAAAAGACAAAAAGTTCATGGACAATTTCTTTAAGTTGCCATGATCGATTCAATTCCTACAGTACAGTGGATTACAATCACTTTTAATCATTCATTTTCTCAAGATTCACTTTGACATAGTTGTGATTTGAAGAATTTGAAGAAACTGAGGCTTCTGAATAAACTGCAGAAAGGATTCTTCTTTTCATTATGTATATAAAGTTATCTTATTTTTTATTTATACTGCTTGCTGCAAAATCAGAAAATGTCACATGATCTGTTAATGCCATAAATAAGAAATGGAAAATACAGCGCAAGTGTTATATTTAGACATAAAAGGGCCAGACTAGGGTGGAGTCTTTGACATAATATAATTTTTTAATGTACTTGTCTAATTAAGAAGGCTACAACTTCTTTATTTATACAATACGTATTCCTCCTAAATAAGCAGCTGCAGAACCGAATCACACGTTACAGGTAATTGTGTGATGTTTTTTTTTAAATTCATTTTTCTGTCCTCAAGTTCCTTTCAAAATTAAAATATTTGTTCATTTTTTAATATTTCTCTTACATTAGATAGGGAACAGTGACATTTAAGTGAAGAACAAATTACAGGAAAAAGGATATTTTTTAAAAATCGCCTTATTTACTTGAAGATCTTTAGTTTTAATTATTGGAAGCAGTCTGGTTTAGAACAATATTTCTTAGCATGTAGGACACAAAGATCCATTTTATACATAAAGTAGATATAGATATAGATATAGATATATATATATATATATATATATATATATTTATATATATATATATATATAGATATAGATATAGATATAGATATAGATATAGATATAGATATAGATATATATATATATAACAAACAGGGGAAAGTTGTGCTCACCACTCACTTTCCCCTGTTTGTTATAGTTCTACAAGAGCAGTGACCAGCTCCATGTTGTAGCTCCCACCCCCTCCAACTATAGTCAGGTGATCCCACTGGTGTCTAATAAAAGGGCAGCCAAGTTTGGGAGTTTTACTTTGAAAGCAGCTAGTAAGTTGCAGGTAAAACGTATTCGTCCCTTTTATAAAATGTATAATTAAACCATAGAATTCTTAATGAATCAGATGAAAATTGAGCATAGGACTGGCCAGATATGGGATGACTTTGACGTAGTTGGCCAGCTTAAATATATTGCAATATATGGACAAACAATCCCTGTTTTGTTTAAAGGGTAAGGCATTTTTCAGTAGCAGTATGCACAAAATGTCGCTGTCTTAAATATATTGATAATGGGTTGAGTGCAGAGGAATCTTGTATTTGTCTATATATATATATATATATATATATATATATATATATATATATATATATATATATATATATATATATATATATAATACCAAGGGAAGCTGGCACTCTCGAAGAATAGAAAGTTCATATGCCTGGGTGCAGTATCCATAATTTTATCCACAAGAAATCCAAGAAGATCCGCACTCACAGGTCTTACTAATTAAATATATATGTTTTTATTGCAGAGCTTACAGCCTAACGTTTAAGCCTCATCCGAAGCCTTTCTCAAAGTGCATTTATCACAAACATGCATGCATTATATACATGCACTGGCAGGAAATTGCGATGACGATGCTTGCTGGTAACTAACATAATCAGGTAATTATATATATAGATTAAAAATATGGAAACTTTTTTATAACTTCAAATTCATAAAAACGTAAATGTATTTTTTTTAAATCTCCACACCTCCATCAAATACCAAATCAATATGCTCTATGGCTAATTAATAATTAATACCACATTGAAACCAATCATGACAATTGCATATTCAGCATGGGACTAACTGCTAATGAGACATCCAGCAAGATCAATTCAAACGGTAGTTTTAAAGGAATGATCTGTAAAAACGTACTTAAGAATATTTACTTGAGCCGATCAGAATGCCTGTATGTTTGGAGGAAACCAGAAGTACCCAGAGAGAATTAACTCATTGATGGGGAGAACATATCATTCCCTTGTAAAAAAAAAAAAAAAAAGTAATGTACAGATTAGAGATGGGGTATTTATTATTTAAAATGCATCTGTGTGGTGTTAGTAAAACAATTTTGTACTATACTATACTGGCTATAATAATAATATCTGTGGATTTAATTGGAATAATTTACAATTGGATATATATGACTTGAGAATTATATATCTGCCAGTATTATATAACAATTAGTGGTACTAGCACCCCGTAAAGACATAAAATCTAATATACAAAGTGGTTGAGCTAACTTGAATGATATTTCTATATGGGGTTAATATGTACCTTTTTACTATGATACTGAATAAATATTTTAGATTTTTAATTGATCATTGAGTCATGGGACTAATACTTTATATATATATATATATATATATATATATATATATATATATATATATATATATATATATATATATATATATATATATATATATATATATATATATATATATATATATATATATATATATGTTTAGTCAAACAAGTAAAACCACGCTGAGGCCCGGATTTACAAACCGCTTGCCCCTCGACCAGCTCTTCTCTTTGCCCTCTTTCCCTGCAGGTTCCGTTCCCCTCCGCTGTCCCCTCCCTTTCCAGGCATCGTATCGTCCCTTCCCCCTGCAAGGCGCCATCCCCTTCCTCTTCCTGCACTTGCCTGCGCTCTCAGGTGCACAAGTCTTATTAGTTGGGCACAGCACTAGAGATTGATGTGTGTCTCCATTGCTAGTAACTAATTGTCATGTGGCTGGGCAGCATGCTGCCCCTCACATTCTAGGTCCCGGCCTTTGCGGCCTTGCCACAAAGCTTGATCACATTTTGGATTCAATTCATACCTTTAAAACCAATTCTATAAAATAAGTTGCTTTCACGATCTTTACAATTTTATAAAAAGGAATTTGTATGTGAGCAGTGATATGAATAAATCTCTGCAAAATTTTTTAAATTCAGGTCCAGTATTAAAGGGATGATGTCGGACGTTAACTGAAGGCACAATTAAGTTCTATAATTTAAAGTTGTCCCTTTGTCGCTAGACACCGGTATTCTAATGAAATCCCAATGGATGATGCAGATAAATCATTGCAGTCCTACAAGACACAGTGGAATATTTATCTTTGGAAGAGTCATTTTTCCTTCTGTGCAACCATGTGATATGCAGATAAATCACTATTTGACCTTAGAACTTAAGTACTGGTGTCAAGTTTGCAAGGGGTGATTTGCGATACAATAATACAAACAATACTCACATTCCCTAGAGTGACTATTTCAGTGCCAGAATAGATATCAGTCCTGCAGAATGGGTTATCACAGGTACAGTAGAACCCCTTTTGTACCACTTAAAGGGGCAATACACCCTTCTGTTCAAGATGAGTAGAATAAATCGGGCTTGTAGTGAACATTTTTAACTACGATTTTAATCATAAAAAATTGATTTCTTCATTATTTCTTGAGTGAAACAGGGCAAATAAGATATGTATATTATAAGTGCACATGATCCCCTGCATCAAGGACTTACAATCAAAGAGTGAAGGGAGGGGTTGTACACTGGATATCAAATTATCTACAGTATCTCACTAAACCAAAATAGAATAGAATAGTTTCCCTATTTGCTCTTTTTTGCTAAAGAAATAACATTTTTTTCATGATTAAACCAAATAGACAGAAAGCATGTTTCACACAAGCCCTAATCATTGAACAGATGTTAAATAATGGGGGTATACTGCCCCTTTAAAGGGCATGGGCCTTTACTGAAAAACAGCTGAAACTGTAAACCAAGGACACAAAATACATCAATTCTGGTAGTTTATTAAGTGTCAAAGTATTAATACTTCAGTACTAGTCAGGTGCCAGTTTGTATTGGAAACAGTAATGTATAAAGCGTCAAAAGTCATTCTGAAGTCATTCTAATGAAATTTTAATGGAAGTAGTAAAATGGTAATTAAATCCTATTTTTCAATAACACTTCAATAACATCCTCAAGTAAGTGATCAACGTGTAGTTAAATTGTTTGCTCTTTTTGTCCAAAAGTAGTTCTTCACCCCACATAATAAATATTGCAGTTTTACCAGTTTAAAGGTGAATTTGTGTCCCAGCTGTTTTAGAATAAAACATTACCATTAAAGCTGAAGCTTTTTAAAGGAGATGAATTTCAATGAATCTGTATAGTTGGCAAATTGTGACCGTTTGCTGCACTTTGACCAGAGTTTCTTTACAGCAGTTAGACCATAGAAATACTAAGTTCTTAGCTGAAAAGCAGAGGAATTAAATTCCCCTAGTTAATGACGCTGTATTGTTGTTTACTTGCATTCACAGGGATATGTACTAAAGCTACTCCATGGAATTTCTTTTTCCCATAGTGTCCCCAAGATCTGAATTTCAGAATTGGATCTTTCACAATAGATAGATTTAAATGGATCCTCTCTGTTGAGAATAAACAATTGCCTGCGCCATTATGATTCTCTTTTCATCTGGCCATGCACCCAGGGTCATGTCCCTAGGGCATACTAAATGCCTTTTTGGCTCCTTTATCACTTTGTAGAAGCTTTTTTATCACACTAGCTGCATGGTTAAGGCTAGAACTGCAAACTAAACAAATAAAGGTAACCATTTAAGGACCAATTAAAGTTGCTGACTTTCCTCTCCAGATGTAGTTGGAAGCTTAATTGCCCATGTATGGGCCCTCTGGAGGGTCTGTCTGACTAATATCTGGATTGCAATTGGCTACATATCTATTGTGCAGGTTTGAAATTTCCATTGGGCAAGCACTGGTTCATTAAAGTAGACTTCACTCAACAAGTCTCTGTAGACCCAGAGTATCATCCCAATTTAGACAAGGGCACGGAGGGCTAAATGGGACAGAAATCTACTAATTTGGCCACCTCAGCAAAAAAGGGGATCTTCAAGTGTATTGCCTGTTTAATACATTGAAGAAGCATTGGGAACTAAAGTAAAAGGAAATAATTATAGCGACAGCTTTTAATACTTTATTAGGTGATTACATAGGGGAAATAAATGCATAGTGGTCCTTTAAGATAACGAAAGTCTGCACTGGGTTAATATTCTCTTCAGAAGGAGGATTTGCCCAGTTCATGATGTGATATTGCTTTATAAAGATAGTTGGATCCTCATTCATCAAACAAAGAACTGTTCTTCAAACAAGCAAAATAGCAAGTTATGGCCACAAATAAATAAATTCTTCATTAGAATTACAAACACGGAGCTTTTCGTGATTTAAATATCAGTTTTTCTTAACACGTTTTTCATCTTGTAGACATTACATGGCCAGATAAAAGATGTTGGAAGCATCTCTTTAATTATTAGAGCAAACCCCCCAAAAACTCACACGCAAATGAGCACTGCAATCTTTATAGAACAGCATTTAAATCTTTTCCCCATATGTCAAACTGGGAATGGGAATACATCTCATACATATACATTCAGACAGATAAATAGATTGTGACATGGACAACCTGCTGAGGTTAGAAACACTGCAAAATACTCTTCCAAGGTCAAATGTATACATGGAAAAAGATTGATTGAGCAGCTGAAACCCAGGCCTTACTTGTTCAGGATAACTAGGTTTTAACACTTAAATCCAATTTCTTATTTCTGTCTTCCTTCATCAGCACAAGTCCTCAGGTCTCGGTTCTATTAGAGATCAATTGAGTTGTGATAAGACAGAAAGCAGTCGGCATATTAAACAGATGCCAGTGAAACACAAGGAAAGTATTACTGTGTGCTCTGGCTTTCTAATATTTAACTGGTAGCTGACCTTATAGCACATTTTCAAGTTGAATGTAAGCTCTAAGGATCATTCAGAAAGTACTGTATGTGATTACCTCTGAGATTGCCATTTCTTTGCCTGAGGAGGCAATGAGAGTGTTCATCTCTTTTCTGTGTATCATTTCTCAGGAGAGAAAGGATTGTCTTTAGGAATGGCAAGGTTCAAAACCCACACAGAACAAATATATATGGCAAATAGGATTTAAACTAATGTACGTGTTTCTTGTGCCAAAATGTTTGCAGGGCACCAATCTTCATAAGAAGAAGACATTCTGTTCCTTACTTCACAGTGTCAGGTCCGCCGGGAGCGCCCGGCGGTGCTTCCATGAGGTACACATGGGTGCTGCGGCGCCGGCATGATCTTATAAATTCGGTTTCATTAAACATTTATGAAGGATTTTATTTTTAGTTGGGCCTATTTATTGAACTTTATTATGTTTTATTGCCTTATTTCAGCTGGAAATTTAAATGCATGTTTATGAGCATGAAATATCTGCTTTAATCAGAATTCAACTGCTTCCTAAAAGCTTTATACTACTTTCATATATCAGCATTTCTGATAAAAGTGGACACTTTGCTTAGACAAATTCTTCATCCTCCTTATGCAGCATTGTGCAGGAGAGAACAAATACAATGTAATGCCCTGATGTATTTCTTTATATACAGTATACAGTAGGCTGGGATGACCCCAAATGATGAAAGAGTATGGTTCACTTTGCAGTAACTTTTAGTATGTTATAGAATATCCAATTCCTAGCTACTTTGCAATTGGTCTTAATTATTTATATGTTATACTTTTTGAGTTATTTGCCTTTTTCTTCTGATCCTTTCCAGCTTTCAAATGGGGGTCACTGACCCCATCTAAAAACAAATGCTCTGTAAGACTTCAAATGTATTGTTATTGCTACTTTTTATTACTCATCTTTCTATTCAATCTCTCACATTTTTATATTCCAGTCTCTTCTTCAAATCGGTGCATGGTTGCTAGGGTAATTTGGACCCTACCAGATTGCTGAAACTGCAAACTGGGGAGCTGCTGAATAAAAAGCTGAATAACTCAAAAACCACAAATAATAAAAAATGAAAACCAATTGCAAATTGTATCACTCTCTACATCATACTAACATTAATGTAAAGATGAACCCCTTTAAACAATAAATGCCTGAAATATTAAAAGTATGTTTCTTTTTTCTTACAGTAATTTGTCTTATTATTAAATAGGATGTGTAATGTATTGGGAAAACTTTATAAATAAGAAATTATGCAGAATTGCTCAGGGGCAATAAACAAACACTGACCTCCAAAGTTAAGAAGCTGCAACAAATAATGTCCCAAGCTGCCTGAGTTGATTTTGCTTTGCCTATGAACAATATTTCAGCCAAGATCAGACAGATGGTTGGTTGGTATTTTTAGCTGTTACCAAGTACCCATGTTCTCTGCATATCAACAAAGATACACTGGAACAAGTGTTTCATCACTTGCTTATCCACATGTTCTAATATGTAAAAACAGGCAATGTTGCATATGCCAGAGTCAGAGTTCTGTGTCATGTAAACCATTTCCAACAGTGGGCTAATTTGCCCATGGGCAGTAACCCATAGCAACCAATCAGTGCTTGGCTTTTTTTCAGGCAGCTGCAGGTAGAACAATAAATGCAACAATCTAATTGGTTACTATGGGTAACTGCCCACGTTCAAATTTGCCCAGTGTTGATAAATGACCCCCAGTGTGTTTTTGTGTTGCGAGCTGCCTGTATCTGATATGTCCAGTGAGTTTCCAGCAAAGTCAACAGGCAGTTTTGTTTCTGCGCCATTAGATGTAAAATGACATGATTACCAAGCTGAACTTGCTAACCTTTTAGATGTAAATGGTATAAATACACATAAAATCCATTTCAAACAATATTTATGTGTTAGTTCCCAATACCCAAATACTTCGGTCTTCCCTGATCAAATATTCAAAATAAGAGTTTCATCAGATCTCATGTAACAACGTTCCTTTTCGAGAGAAAGCCATGAAAAGCTCTTGCCTCGGGGCTGTGAGGGAACTACTTAGCGCTGCAAATTTTCATTAAGAATTCACATGGATGAATGAGAGAATGTGCATTATGAGAGTGTTAAAGGAATACATTCACAGGTCATATTGATTATGCTGATTTCTTGTATTATTCAGCACACGTGCCAAACCAGCCTTAGGATTTATAGTACCATATGTGAAACATTACAGTTGTCCCCCTCAGCAAAAAAAATAAAAAAGCTTCACAAAAGCCATATACAACATTCTGCTGGTATAATATTTTTTTTTCCTGTTTTAGTATTTGATAATATACAGTGCTGTCTTTTAACTGTTTATATATAAGAGGCAGATGTTCAGCACGGGTCCCTCATGAGGCTGCAGTGGGCGGTCCAACAACCTAAATGTAAGCCCTATTAACAGCTCATTAAATATGAACCACAGATCAAGTCAATTAGAGGTTAAAGGACCTCTCACAATAACGTCCTTTAAGGGTCAGGCACACAGTCAGATTCAGGGAGATTCAGGGGTGAGGGTAAAATTTCTCATAAAAAGAACATTGCTCTTGGCACCAGCACCCAGTCTCTTGTTGTACAGCTATCTAATAACGGTCAGGGCACCCAGGTAGATTCAGGGAGATTAGTCGTCTGGAGACAAATCTCCTCTTCTTCGGGGCGACTAATCTCCCTGAACTGCCTCCCCTGCCTTCCCGCCGGCTAAAATGTAAATCGCTGGTGGGATGGCACCCGGATCGATTTGTTTTCCGTAGTCGCCCAAAGTTTCCTTGTGAGGCAACACACAGCTCCGGGTACCATCCCGCCGGCGATTTACATTTTAACCTGCGGGAAGGCAGGGGAGGCAGTTCAGGGAGATTAGTCGCCCCAAAGAAGAGGAGATTTGTTTCCAGAGGACTAATCTCCCCGAATCTACTTGGGTGCCCTGACCCTTATTGGATAGCTGTACAACAAGAGACTGGGTGCTGGTGCCAAGAGCAATGTTCTTTTTATGAGAAATTTTAGCTTCACCCCTAACTTTGTGAAACAAATCGTTTTTGGTTTGTTATTTTTTTCCTCTACTGTTGATCTACATATCCAGTAATGTGATCAGCCTGTATTGCATAAAGGTATATTTAAAATTGGCCATGCATATTAAGATCCATTCATTTGTTCAGGATTTTGCCTGATCCTTGTGTCCATAAACACACTTAGCAAGTACCAGGGCATTTATTTGACATGCCCTGATAAACTGTCTGCAAATGAATGCATGGACACTAGGGAACTGTGAAATTACCGAGATCTAGTGGTAAGTCCAGAGTCTTAGATAGATGCAAGCATAGATGCAATTGCCTTGTGCCAAGTGAATTCATTATTGTTAATGTTAATGCATTATTGATACCGTGCCGAAAGTGACACCCACTAAGAAATCTTCTCTGCAATTTGTAAGCACTTAATATAACACAGGTACTAATTTTTCCCCCATATTGTTAAATAGCATACAAGTTGCAGTGGATTCTATTTAT
The DNA here is from genome assembly GCF_017654675.1 of Xenopus laevis. NCBI lineage: Eukaryota > Metazoa > Chordata > Amphibia > Anura > Pipidae > Xenopus > Xenopus laevis. The sequence goes on along the minus strand of NC_054380.1, from coordinate 79,272,884 downwards.
GGGGTGCCCTTTATTACATTGGAATTCTGGGGAAATAACACTGCACTGGGAGTGAAAAATATGGTGATAAGCTGAAAAAAATAAACATATGTCTGAGCAGTAAGCATATTTTTATTTTGTTTCAGGGCATTTATTTTCTTTTAGATCTGAAGGCAGGTTGACTTAGGGCTTCTATCATCACAAAGAGCTTTTGTGAGTAACAAAAGCCATAAAGTCCTTAAAATAAGCCAAGAATATTTGTCCAGAGAGCCACGGGGACTGATCTATAGAAATATTTATGGCCAGCACATTCCCTTCCAGACAGGGTTTCAAAGAATGATCAAATACTTACCCACTCAAAGGGCATCATTTTTCTTTAAAGGTTCAAATATTTTCAAATTTGGGCAATGTTTTGTATGCAATGTAATCAATAGTAATGAGTGAAAAATTTTGCCAGGTTTCGCCGCAAAATAGACGCCCATAAACTCCAATGGGTAAAAAAAATTGTTGCTTGTCAAAAATTTTTTTACCGCCCATAGAATTCATTGCATTTGGCGAATTTTGACCACTTTTATGAATTTTCTGCAAATTGAAATGGGTCCGATATGCCTGATATCACTAATAATCAATGAATAAAACAAATTCTATTTTTGTAACACTAAATCGGTTTTGAGTTACACAACCTATTATAACAATGTATAACAATACTGTGGTCCCGGACGTATGGCGATGTCCCAAATTACATGCAGAACAGGAAATAGAGACTGCACACATTCTGTATCTCAGGCTAGGGAGTTTATCACATTTATTCGGACACTACATCTCACTGCTATCTCCGCAAACCCCAAAAGTTTTGCTGGTACATTCTGGGTAATAATTGCATGTACGGAGTGCCCCTTAGCACTATCCCTTTAAGTGGATCAGCTAGAGACAGGAAACTCTAATGTATTACCAACAAACCAATGCCAGCTCAAAATCAACAGGTTTATACTGTACAAATTGCAAAGAATGCTTCCATGTGCCACATTTGTTAAGCTTTAACATATATTCAGTCAAAGACATTGATGGAAACCTGGAAATTATTTTTTTAATTAAACAGGACAAACATGAAAATGTAAGACACTCCATGTTTTGTCCTTGAAAGGCAGATAATCACAATACAACACCAATATAACACCAGTCCTGATATACTTGCCTAAAATCCAGGAGAAATAAAGACATTTTCCAATTACTTTCTATTTTATTTTTGTGACCCTTTTTCTAATATTGAAGTGTAAAGTTTCATTTTTCACCTTCTAAAGCAGCTCTGGGGGGGGGGGGGGTCACCGACTCTTTAACGGTTCTTAATTGATACATATAGTTGATACATTTGATATCTTTGTCCCTGCAGAGCAGAATCCCTGAGTTTCATTAAAGGGGAACTCCACAAAAACATAACTCAAGCCTTTTGAAAAGTAAACATAATTTCAAGCAACTTTGCAATATACATCAATTAATAAATATGCAGACTTTTCAAGATTTTTAATGGTTACTGACAGTTCCCTAAGCCTAGCCCTTTGCTCTCCTGCTGATCTTTCAGACTACTTTGCTGAGCTGGCTGACTACTGTTACTTTATATCAACAGCCAGCTGTCCTCAGCCTGAATCCTCCAAACCCCACAATTCACGGTACACGTGATTTCAATAAGGATAGGAACATCACAGCGCAATGCATTGTGGGTTATGTAGTTCCTGCTTGCTGTCTGTAAGCTGTGGGGAAGTTATTACAATTTGTAACATCAGTGTTTAGTCCCTCCTTCCCTGGCAGGATTTCAAATAATGCAGAAAGAGAAGAACTGCAAAACAGCTGGATTTCAGCATAGAAAATGGCATTTATTCATACTTTTTGAAGAAACAGGTAACTGTGATGGTTATATTAGGGGTTTCTGTGTTATGTGGGCCTCTTTATCAAATTTTGGTTAGAATTGATACAATAGTTGCTAATATTCCAAAGATACTGCTGAGAAATGTATCTGCTAAATGTAGCAAATTGTAACAGTTTGGAATGCTCCTGGATCACTGAGCTGCCAGACACTAGAGACACGAACATTAAACTTTACATTTGGGAAAACTGTAAAAAATAAAAGATGGAAAGCAACTGAAAAAAATTATTTGTTTATGGTGAACAATCTGAAAACAACTGAATTGAAAAAAAAAGTGTTTGGAAGTTGAACAACCCCTTTAATTTCTGGTGGGGCAAATTACATAGTGAGGTGCATCACAATTAGAGATTCAGTAGAAAGCAAATGAATTTACATATAATAAAATACTGAAATACACTGGCCCTCTCTGACTTATAATTCAATACTTTTCCTAGTAGAAACCAGGAGTTTCTGTGACTATACATGCCACTGTAACAGGCTTGCTATGTCTAAATGCATAGACATTCCCATTTAAAATATTCAGTATGGTCACTGCCATAACTTGAGATTAGCCCTGTACATAACCTGATAAACAAATCTTATGTTATTAACAGACAGTCCAACAGGGCACAGTGCCATCTTATACCCAAGGCATTCTTCCAAGCCTGGATTTTAGCCATATATTTCAGGATTGATGTTATGTTCAAAATCCTCACTACATTACCACTTTTTTAACTGCTACAGTATGTCTGTGATAATGAAGGGGAATTGGCAAAAACACATGCCAGCTCTGATTTTAATTGCTAACAAAAACAAGATTAAAAGATCTACGTAATTTCCTATGAATACATTTGGGAAATGATCTCCTGCCTTTAATGTACTTACTATTTTTTTCATGGGCGGTGATCCAAAAGAACATTGAATAGTATTCCCCTCACAAAAAAGATAAACAAGACATGTTTCATGAAAGGCAGTGTAGCATAATGAACTACTATAGAAAATAATAAATATGACTATTTAATATACAGTTGGGACAAACGCACCACCACACCAGCAGGGATTTTCCACCTGTGGCCCCTGGATACTCCTCATGTAAAACAATAGAAACTATTAGCAGATTGTGTGGTGCTGATAGGGATAATGACATTTTAGCATTTTACCTTTGTATTCAAAAGACTGTAATTTGTGTTAGTGTTTTATGTAATTTGCATGTCCCACATTCAATATTATATGGTGTTTACATTTAATGGACGTGGTCTGTATTAAATAAGTGTTCAGCTACCAGTAATGTGTTACAAGCAGCCCTCCAATTTTTAACAAAGTAAAACGCCCAGCACCCCTACAGTATTCATCTGCAAATTGTAGTTCAACACCTGTTGGAGGATTTCAGCTTTACAGAACAGATGGGAACAGGGAAAACTCTGAATATTTTCTGATACCTATAGGACAAATGAGTTGGGTGGTTTTCTATGTGAAATGACAACTGGGAAAATTTCACATACTTTATATCAACTGGAGCTAAGCGTTTGCTGGGGAGCTGTCCTCTCTTCCTGGGTGCTGAAATTCTCAGAGAGTGAGTGGCTATGACTAAGGCCACTGTTAAGTTTGTACATGGATAACATTCATAGGTGTCTATGGGGGTGGGGGTAAGAAGAGTCCCTTGTATTACCCATGTAGCTTTCCCTTGAGACCCTCCACTTAACATCATGTTTAAACATTTATATGATAGTCAGCTTGGCCACATGGTACTGTGTATGAGAAAGTGTGTTGTTTGCTTCAGAGTTAGAGCAAGAGAGGGAGAGAAGCTGAATCTGCTTGTGTGAATGAGTGTGATTCTCCTGTGGTATATGTATGGGACTATTAGTGTGTTATTGTGCAGTAAGTGGGGTATAAACACCTGTGGCTTCTGCACCAAGGGAACACACCAAATCCCAGTGTCTTTTGCTCTGTATTTAGGTCAATTTTACTGTTTCGTATACTTACAAGCATCTCTCAGTTCCTTTTGTACCATAGCCCCTTTATTGCTCCACACTGCACCGGGAAGATTGTTGGGAGTTGCAGCTCAACAAGAGACTGAGGGGCTGGTCTCCATCTCTATTTATGTATACCTTTGTGTTTGATGTGCTCTGCTGTGTTTTTATTGAGTTCAACTAAATTGCGGGCAAGACAATGAGTGAATATATTTGACTTTGTGACTTGAATGTAGGGGATTACACTATATAGGAATGAATGCTTTGTCTGATGGAGAGCAGCCAGTTTCTGTTGCTGTACATTCATGCAGTTCTGTGGATTTTAGATATTGGTACAGACAGAAACTTCAGACTCAGTGATTTGCACCCATAGCAGTAACCTGGACACCCCAGGCAACCCAGCCGGCCACTTCGGCCCCCATTACAGCAGTGCACCACCGTGCGCAACCAACAACGCACGTGCGCAACGGTGCGCAGCTGAGGGCACACGTGCGTTGTCGTGCGCAAAGCACTTCAGAGTGCGCACCCACTTTTCACTGAGGTAACAGTTGCCGGACTAGGGGTAGGCTGCATATGAGGTATATACTTGGCACCCCCAAGCTTTGCGCCCTAGGCACATGCCTCTTTGCTACCCCTAGTTGCCCCTGGCAGTAACCCTGTAGTCACAGAGCTATAAGAGTGAGGGCTGCTGCTGGGCATCATCTTAGTCTATAAAACGTAAAAAAGTGTCCAGGTTCTGTAGTTCACTCCCCTCTGCCGGTTAAAGGATCCGTTCCAGATTTGTTTCGCTGTGTAGAGATGTTAGCTTGCCGGCATAATCAGCGTGTGGTGTCTGGGCCTCCTTGGATGACGTCACCTTGGATGATTGTATGTGGGCAGGCTTCTACCCATGGTCCCTTTGTAAAGCATGGGAAGTCAGAAGTGCACAGTACCAGGGATTCAGCTGAGAGTAGAAACCAGGGGACGGAGCCGTATCATACACAGAGGAACAGAATCAAATGCCAGTACCAAATTACTCACTCAAGCTAAATTGCAGGAACACCCTTCCTCAGTCTAACCTATAGAACCTGTATAATCAATTATAATGATTATACAGGTTCTATAGGTTAGAGGAAGGGTGTTCCTGCAATCTCTACATCTCTACACAGCGGAACAAATCTGGTGGAGCTGGGAACACCTTTGGAATCACTTTTATACGTGCAAACTTCAAGATTTTTTTGTGAGTGTAATTTTAACCTTATAAATATATTTTGATATATTTTAATAAATTGTTTTACACGATGTCAAGCATGTGTCCCTAGATGCCAAAACGAGTGGAACAGCAACAACAAACATCCTTATTGCGAGCAAATATTTAAAACGTCTGTGAGTATAATTATATGTCAAACACAGGCGGTGGAATATTTGTATGCTGGTAAATGGTTGCAGGGTAATTTAACCGCCCAGGTGAAGAAACACCATTAACCCTTAATATACACAGGGGTGTCACATACCTAACAAGGAAATACTACACTATATACTACTATTTCTTTTTTACCCCGAGCTTTTAGCGCTGGTTTGTCTACACATAATTTCTATGATCTTAGTCTATACAGACTAAATGCAGGAAGACAAGGTGCTTTTGGCCATTGGCCATTGGCCATTATAAGTCCACCTGAGTGTCCCTGTGTGATATGTACATTAGCAGTATGTGGCCTGTCAGTGGTGATATAATGGCAGGAGCAGGGGGGATAATGTTGCTAAATACCTCGTGGAAAAGCTCCAGACTATAGGTGTTATCATCATCAGCGAAGAAGACCACCCCGGAGAGGTCGTGCGGCTGAGCTGAGTGGATCCCCGGGCGCTGCTGATATTGGAGGCGCAGCCAGTCCAGTCCCGCGTTCCTCTGCTCGGTGGCTCGGGGCAGCCCGGTGCGCTTGTACCTGCGCGGGGTCGGCACATACAGGTGACTGCTTTTCACTCCTGCCCCAGCCAAGAAGCGGCTCACTAGCTCCGTCGGGTGCACAGAGTCCTCCACCAGTATCCAATGCAATCGCGGCACCTGACGGAAGGTATTGGCCAGGCGGGTGAGCTCCGCTTTCTGTACCGGGCGGCTGTAGGTGGGGGTGATGGCAAAGATCACGGGCAGCACAGTCTCGTTCTTCCCCCTGTTGTGAGGGGCAGAGTTGTGCTCAGTGCTCGGGTCACTGGGTCGGGGTCTCGTGAGAGCTGCACGTCCGACCCTCCGGTTCCATAAGGGGTAATAGCGGGCGGCGGGGCCTGAGCCCGGGGATCTCCTCGTGTCACTGTCTATTATAATCACCACAATCAGCACCCAAGGAAGGAGGATAAAGAAGCGAGTGTAAAACACAGACTTCATTGTTATCACGCAGCAAACAAAAGTACAAGCAAAGAAGGAATTGGGCACCGAGTGTCCCTCAGCGAGTCATGGCTTTATACAGCCTCCTGTATTGCCTATATCCTCATGCCATTGTGATAGCGAGAGCAGCAATTGCCCAATAAGTAGGAGCACAGAGGAGGGCACTGCACCCAAACTATTCCACAAGCCTCTGTCATTTGCTCCAGTATCATCCCTACATGGTGTCAACGACTTCTCTGTCCATATCCAGAGCTCCACACAGAGCTCATAACCTAGCAACACACAAGGGTCTCCAGTCTCCTCAGCTCTGTACTCCAGAGCCAGCAGGGTGAGTTAAAGCCGAATGTCCATGTGAGGACAAAAGCAAAGGGCTGCTAGCGCTCATTCTGCTCTTCCAAACTTGCACTGCCATTCCGAATCCATGTGCAAAGCATGAGAGGGGCCAGAGCAGCCGCTGGGTCTGGTGTCAGGAGGAGGCTGCTGCTGGGGATGTGGCTGTGTGGGTGGCTGCTGCTCTCGCGGACACTGCGGGGCTGAGCTTTGTGCCTGGCTGGAGACTTGCCTGCTGCTCCCACTGTCTTTCCCCTTTGTTTCCTTTTCTTTGCACTTCCATGAGCTGCAGGCTGGGAAAAGGGAGGAGAAGAGGGACCCCCTGAGGCTGGTGCTGAGAGACAGGAGGACATCACCACATCCAACCAATGCCTTTCCCCAGCCACGTTCCTTCCTCTTCTCTCTCTGGTATGTGACACTGGCCATGTGCTGCCAAACCCAGGATCTTTCCAGGAATCAGGGACATTTATTTAGTATTTTAGGGATTTTGACACAATTGAGAGCAGCTCAGTTCTACACTAGTCATTGTGCATTAACCAATGAAAGACCAGAAAGCATTTGAGCCACAAAAACAGCAATTGGTTGCACTTCAGTAGTTGAATTGCCTTAAACGTTCACTTATAATGATGCACACAAGAAGCACCGACTACTGTAGGGAGACTCAGCATAGCTACATTACATAATGCTTATACTGTGTAAAGTTATACATTTAACCAAGTAGAAATGGATTTACAGTGCTTAAGGGATACCTGGAGAAGTGTTGCGCTGTGAGCGAAGCCGTTGCTGGCGAATTTTCGGAGGTTAGTGAATTTGCCCCTATGATTGTACAACATTTTATATATGGGTGACAGATCCCCTTTAAGTGACTATAAAATGCACTTTAAGGGGCAGATTTATTAAGGGTTGAATAATAAATTAGATTTTTTTTTTGGTGTCAAAATTGACACATTCGAAATTTAATAACGTAATTCCAATGTAAATTAGAATATGAGATTTATCACAACTTGGCCATGGAAACAGTTCTAAAGCTGGCCATAGATGTTGAGATTTTTAAAAGATCAGATCCTGATCGTGAGACCACAATCTTCTCAGAACGATCGTACGAATTGTCCATCAAATAAAAAGACTAATTTGCCAGGAAAACAAAGGGGAGCTGCCTGCTTGGCCCTGCAAACATAGATAGATTGCACTGGGACCGACAAAGATTTTTTGACCTGGCCGATCAATTTCTTGACAGATGTCGGCCGAAAAATCGTAAAATGTACGATCGTTCGAATCCCACTAACCGCACAATAATTTCGAAGGATTGGTCGGACTTTGCTAAAATCGGTCGTTCGGCAAGAAGAATCGTCGCGTCTATGGGGAGCTTAACAGTTTGTTTCTTAATTAAATCTACCATAGTGGTTTTGTTTAACTGTGATAGGGACCTTAGACTTTGCACATGATGTCAAATCTCTGTAAAATGCAGCACAAATTTTTGGTTGTACTATAATAACAAATACAGTACGGGGCCCATTTACGAAGGGTCAAAGTGAATTTTTGCATTCAAAAACTTCGAATTTCGAAGTAATTTTTGGGTACTTCGACCATCGAATAGGCCAAAATTCGATTCGATAATTGAAAAAACTTTGACTTCAAAAATCAAGGCACTTCGAAACTTCGCCACCTGAAACCTGCCGAATTGCTGTTTAACCTATGGGGGACCTCCGATAAACTTGTTTGGCTAAGTTTTGAGTAGTCTAAGTATGTTTTTGTAAAATCGTTTGAATTGGTCAATTCGAACAATTTAATTGATCGATCGAACAATTTTTACTTTGATCTAAAAACAGCCGTTTTGACGATTTCGATAAATGAACGGATCTCTCCCAGATATGCACACATTGAGGTGGGTGATATCGTGCTGATTCGAATGGAGCCCAACGATCGGATCATAATGTAGCCAATATGGGCGGTCGGATCACGGGACCACATCAACGAATAGATGCGGCCGCAATCCAACGGGATTTTTAACCCTGCCTGATCGACATCTGGCTGACTTTCGGCCAGATCTCGATCAGGCCAATAAGATGCCGACTCAGTTTGTCTGCAGCTTTTATCAGCCAGTGTATGGTCAACCTTAGAAAGCAGATTCACAATGATGTACTCTGCTAATTGGTTCAGGAACTATAAATGCCAATAGCAAATCTACATATTGCAACATTGTTAGAGTGTGTGCAGAGTAGATCTGTGACTTTTCTGAACAGGATACTTAAAGCATTAGGGTACTGTGTTTCTGTGTGATCTTACCCTAACTGACATTTTATCCAATAGTTGCTGTATTTAATGGTGAATATAGTGCTTCACTGTAACTACCTGCATGAGACACATCAGAAAAATATTAATAATAAACTATAACTCTGATAACAAAGAACATATAACACTGATATTATTTCTATAAAGAGCTGCACTATGGAAATATTAAAACTATTTTATCATAGAGATACAGTATATGGAGTGAATCCTTTAAGGGGATGCTTGTAAGTTTTTTTTACATTTAATTAATGAATGATGAAACATTGAAGGATACATTTTTAAATACACACGTACGCACACACATATATACACAATAATTTAATACTGCAGATATTAAGGAAGCTCAGTTATTGCCATAATTCATTTACAAACTAGAAACATAATATGGAAATAGTGTGATGTCCATAAATCTCATATTGTACTTTGAGCTAATCAGTCTAAGACTAAACAATATTTCTCTTAACATTACATTGTAATCAAATTAGTGTGGCTCCAGACTGTCTGGTACTGGTTCGATCTCTGACAAAATTACCAACAATGTCTTTTGATCTTTAACAAAAGCAGGTGTAACAGACTGAAATGGATGTAACTCTTCCTTTACTTAAGCAGAACTTCATTCATTCACCAATTCATAGCACAATAAGGGGGACCATATCCCTCAAACTGGGTATGTCAAGGTCTTGAACTGTATTAAAAGGGACATAGATTTGCAGGAAGAGGGATTATCTTCCACTGTATAGAACTCTGGGAAGCCCCTATCTAGTATACACTGTACAGTTTTGGTCTCCTACTCTCACATTGGATATTATTGAATTAGAGAGGGTCCATAGAAGGGCAGCTGATAACAGGTATGGAAAATTTTAGTTATAAGGAAAAACTGGCCAAGTGGGATTTTTCACACTGGAGATTATATATATTTGATTACAATGTAATGTTAAGAGAAACATTGTTTAGTCTTGATTAGCTCAAAGTACAATATGAGATTTATGGACATCACACTATTTCCATATTATCACTTAAGGAGTGATAAAGAAATTATAACTATGTATATATAAATATACTTTATTTACCAGTAGGTCTTTCCAGCTGGTACAAGGCTGCTTATACTTGTGGAGCTGCACCTTTTATCTTGAGCCGGCTACACACAATTCCTCTGCCACAGGAGGATATCTCATATGACTCCTCTAGTTTCCACAAAAGAACACACACATAGGTAAGAGATAACACACGCTGTATTAGATCCAGGGATGGCATGAAATAACTGAAGTAGATGTTTATGCTTGCATACTATATTGATTTCTTTATATAAGCTGAAATGAATTTACTGTACATTGGCTTTTACCATTACGTTTCTCAGCTCTGAATGCTAAAACAATTGAAACAATAATGTCACTGCCTGCTGGCCATTCACTCATGAATCACTTTTTCCAGAGAAAATAGAAAAACTTGGATAAGTGAGTTCAACTGGTACAGATTAGAAAAGTTTCATATTATGCAGCTTTCTTTTAAAGTGACTTTCACTATACAATTTTGGATCTATCCATCTCCGACTCAGGCAGTGAGGGCCAGAGATAGTGACATTATTGGAGCATGGGACCACTGAGATTTTCTTTCAATGGGGATTGTGCACCAAAGGGGCCATACTACCTCTAGGGTGTTGTGAAGCTAAACCTGAAATGTTAATGACTATGATTATTGTTGGAAACATTTACTTATTGATATTGTCACATCACATCAGCACCCACTGTATTCTAACGTGAAACATCTGTCAATAACCAAGTTCATCTGTTTTTAAAGAACCACTGGTTGCCCAAGTTATTTGAAGTATTTCTCTTATTTATGATAGAGATTCAATGTGTTTAATGTATAAAGGCTGGAGTGACTGGATGTGTAACATAATAGCTAGAACGCTACTTCCTGCTTTTCAGCTCTATAACTCTGGGTTAGTCAGAGATTTTAAGGGTGGCCACATAGGACATAACTGCTCAGGGAGTTTGCAATTGATCCTTAGTATTCAGCTCAGATTCAAAAGCAACAGTTATGACCCATGTGCCCCCCTCAAGTCAGTGATTGGTTACTGCCTGGTAGCCAATCAGTGGAAACCAAGACAGCTGCAAAGCAGGAAGTAGTGTTCTGGCTATTATGTTACACATACAGTCACTCCAGGGTTTATACATTACGTTTTTGGCTAACTAACTATATTAGAAACATTTTTTATTCTGCACAGCCTATCTATTTACCCAGTTTTTATTTTTACACTGAACAATTCCTTTAAAAAGTAATTACTACCTGCATCCGTCCAGAAAAGTGAAACACCTTATGAAATTAAGTTTTATATGCACATAGAGTTGCCTGCTGTTCTTTGACTCACATTCATGTACCTTACAGTAGCTTTTGTGATTCAGGGCCACATCACCCCAAAGTAACATATTAGGTGTTATAACACATCTTACCATTATTATTTAGATTTATAATTAACAATTATTATCAGTATTATTATTATTATTATTAATAATAATTAATTCTTAAATGGCTTTCTAAAGACTTCCTAAATGTTGGTATGTGAGAAAACGCCTCACTACATTGCACTTAGTTTATAGACTATAACTATATCTGGTACACCAGAATTTTTTTTTAAATGTTTCTTAATGACTATGATTTTTATTACTGTATGGTATTTGTATGTTATCTGTTCATGTGTCTCAATACATGAGAATATGCATCATGAGGCACTTTACTTTGCTTACCCTTAAATTTGTTTTATCTGTTCTGTTGTTTGTTTTTCTTTTTTTGCATTCTTTTTCTAAAGCCATACAAAAGATTATACAAAAAATATGCAAATTACAGCTTTTTTAAATTGCCATAACCTTAGTTAAACTTTTATAGCTTGTATGGCAGCTTATCATTTAAAACCTTTGGATCCTAGCTGCAAAGACTCTAGTCCAAAAATAAAGCAAGATTCATTATCACATTCTAAAATAATTTAGTCCCAATTCCCTTTTCATGTGGGCCTGGGGATTTTTAGCAGATACCTGCACTGTAGGAACTTGGGACTGCTCCCATTCTGTCGTTCAAAATAACAGCCTATTGAACTTCTCTTATTAGCACTGCTTTGCTATGGCTTACACATTACACATCTTGTTAGCCTCATTTATTTTGTTAAAAGCATCAGGTCAAAATCAATTAAAACACAATTATCCTTTAAAATATTAAATGCTGAAAACCCTTTCTGTTATTTAGGGTCCTACATTTTATCTTCAAGGAACAAGCAGCACGTTTTCTCCACATAGATGAAGCACACTTCCCTGCACATCATTTGTTTTTGCTTGTTTTCTTATATTTGCAAATAAACATCTGTCCCAGTCACATCATGGCAGGCATACTGTATTTCCATCTTGTAGTTGTAGCCCTGATCTTGGAATAATTACAAGAAAAGAATAATAATGAAGAGGTCAAGGTGTCATCCCCTAGTTTGCTTGCAATTGTGTGAGTTTTTAACATAAATATTTTATATATACAGTATATCTTTATATATGCTATATTTTGTTGCCATATTTTCAGAATGACAAATTGTAAATAGTCATAATAAATGTTGCTTCATTAGCAAGAACATGTTGCAAGTCTTTGTAGTCTACTTGTTTGTGTCATAAAAGTAAGGTTATTGCTTTTACTGGAGTAGGGAATGGGCCTAGGGGTATACAAGATTGGGTAGAAGGAGTTTTATTTATAAGCTTTCAAATTGTCTTGGGTTAATAATTTTATGCAGAGCAATGACAGATTACATTTGTGGGCGACAGAACAGATGTGACAGTTGCTGCTTCACAAAATGCAGCGTCTTTTTTTTTCATTAATCTACAACAATATCCATGTGTATGGTATTACTTTGTTCTTTTTGTGTTTAACTTCAGCCAGTTATATGTTTGGGCTTTATTTTGTATTGCAGTCTACCTATTTTAATGTTTGTACCTATACAAGGTTCTGCCAGTTGTATTAATCATCAGGTACAGCTCATTCCCAGATACCTCCCAGCAGAGACTGCCTGTTTATACCCAGATATACATACATACATACATACATACATAAATACATACAATTGCTTCATGGGATCAGTTTGACACACTGCTTATTTTGACTGTGATGAGAATGAATCCAAGATTTGTAAAAAAAGCTGATGCATAATTACTTTTTAGTCTATATAAAGTGTTTTGCACACTTTTATGCTGTTTTTGGATTCAAAAGCAGATCATAAAAAGCCTGGTTCCAGTCATTTGCTTAGCTAACTATCTCTAATTATACATTTTATTGTGAGTTTTGCGCCATTTGCTCTGCAGAGGTGATCCATTGTGAGTATATACTACAGAGGTGATAGAGGGCATCTCTACCATGTGCCATTCTTGATTACACCAGTGGTTACTCCTAGTTAATTCCTATTGCAGTGATTCTTTATAAGAACTATTTCATGTCTGAGTATTTGAGAATCTTTTTATACAAGTCAAAGGTACTGAATGTTCAATTACAGATTGACAACTTCAATTGGAAATGTGTTTGTCAGATATCCTCAAGGATGTTTAAATGAGATTTTAAATGTTCCTTTGCTACATAGATGATATTTTTTGAGCTAAAATGGTGAGGGCATTTCTCTCAAGAAACAAGATGACAACTCTTTTAGTTACTTATTTTAAAATAGTATTACAGGGGAAACACCTGGGGCCCACTAGAGAATTGAAAGGGGCAAAATCACCTATATAAACTTTTGTTCGTTATACCTCTTTGTTCAAAATAAACAGGACTTGGGTTAAATATGGGAGCAGGTATAAAGTGTCAGTGAGGACAAAGCAACTTTAATCATTATTGTGCATGCCTGGACCCTATGTGACTTATCTGTATGTCATTTATTTTTTTTATTACTCTTGTACACTATTACATAAAGCCTTCCTTTTTTCACAGAAACACCTTGCCTACTGCCAATCTCTGCACCTGCACTTCACCCTATCAGTTTTATTTTTAAATATAATGGAAACTATCCATTTGTGCTAGGCTATTGTAGATTACTGCTATACTGCTATAGAGTCCACCACTATGGAAAAATTGACTGACTCCATTAAATAATATGTCCCTCCCTCCTCCCAGCAGCCATCTGTATTACAGGTAATATGGAGTTCATCATACATGTCTTACATAAATGCCTTCTGATCTTCCAATATAAAACAGTAATGGTTTAGGTAAGTGTTCAGCAACATTATGCTAAAATCTGGGCTCAGCCTCTCCAACACCAACTGTAGACATTCATATCTAACAATACATTCTGCACTAAAAGTCTTCTATTAGCAGCCTCCACTTATAAAAGTTTCTTGATTGTTTGTCAGACACCAGATTGAAATGATAGTGTTTTGCTGTGTTTGACACTTTATTTTCCATAAATATGTCAGTTCCTGATTGTTATAAAAGTGTAGATAAATAGGGGGAAAACATTGCACTGCTTGGAGTCCCTCTGGATTCCTGTCAGGGAGCCGGGAGCTCCCTCCAGGGAGGTAGTCAGGATCAAGGAGGAAGCCCTCTTGAGGAAGCAAGGTCGCGGTATCCGAAGGGTTAAGCAGAATCAGTAGTAGTGGTGGTCACAGGCAGGAGTTAAGGAGGGCAGGCAGATCAGAATCAAATATCAAGAGTTCAGGCAGGGGGTCAGAACCAAGGCAGGAGCAGGAACAGGCTGGGAGCTAGAAACAGACTGGGAGCAGCAATCAGGCTGGGAACTGGAAACAGGCTGGGAGCAGGAATCAGGAAACACAAACAGGAACCCAGGATCAATGGCAGCAAATCCTATTCTTGGGCGCCGTCACAGTGTTTTGGGCGCCCTTTTATGACGAGATCCCAGCACCAGTGATGACATCATCATGCAGCGACGCTGCAGCCATGTGTTCAGCATGGGCGCCGCCATCTTGGATCTGCACTGTGAACGCCGGGAATGTAAACAGCGCCGTCTGGTACTTCTGGGTCGGGTACTTCTGGCAGTCCTGACAATTCCTTAATTTGATATAAGATTTTTCTAGAAGAAAAAACAAATAATCCCAAATTATGCATTTTAACAGAGTTTTAAATCTCAACTAAGTCTTAGCCCATAAATATGTAATTAATAAAACCCTAGAGCTCTCCTTGATATGAATAATAACTTTAACTTGACTCCTATTGAATGTTGGCTGTTGAACTATAAAACTATTTTAAATGTTATGGACTAACCAAGACGATCACTGCTCTTATTACAGTTTGATATATTTCATGCAATAAGACTTTCATTATTTTGTGACAAGGATCATCTAGAACTGTTTATTCAAAAGTGAATAATGATCATTTTACAAGTGCCATTTTTCATTATGCGCCTTGTAAATTTTGCTTGTCGAGCAAGAAGCCAAACCTGTCTCTGAATCGTATTATGTTTCATAGCTCTCAGATAAGACTATCACTTTTTGTGTCCTGCAAAATGATTTTCAGAGCCTTCGTAGGCTTGTACTGCTATTATCAATGTTTCTTTCAAACACATTTTATATGTGCATACGCATTTAATAAGTGCTGCTTCACCTGTCTTCCTGATAGTATATAGGTCATTGACATGCTGATGTCTGGCATCAAAAGTGTTAGCAAAGGAAATAAGAAGCTATTTAATACTAGGGAATAAGAAATGTGTCCTCTGTTTCCTAATGCCTCCTTAAAGAGACACACACAGACACAAATAAAAAGCTTCCTGTGTATCTTAGAACTCTTCTAGGAGCACATTTTTTCATTGTCAAATGTTGTACTAATTCACTAATTCATTGTGAGCCAAAACAATCCCTGTTTTGTTCTCTGTCATTACCAACAAAAGCTTTTCTACTTTTAAATACATTTCAGTAAGTGTGTTCAATACTTATTCCCTGTGCCATTCTTAATAAACTTAATTTATGGACTTTTGAGTTCTTTGTATTTATGGATTACTTGGATTCTTACAGACATCTGGTGTAAATTTCATGTCAATAGCAACATTAGAAATATATTTACTGAGAAAAACGTTGATGTGTTCTATCCTAATTTTCGCTGCTTTAAATATATCATGATTCAATTGAAGCCAGTTGGATGGCTGGATGGACAAGGACACTGCCTTGATGGAGCGCACCAGCTTATGGATAAAATGCACAAGTGCCATGAATATCCTGTAAATTATATATTTTTAAACAATGCTTAGTGATGTCATCAGTTATAAATGGTGCTTATTGATACAATTTCTATGAGACTCACCAAAACTTGTGTATTATAAAGAATACTTTAGTATTCTTACATATTACTACTTTTGTAAAATATGAGGATATTAGAAGTCATCTCAGAATTCCATAAGGCCATAGCCTTGCGCTATTATACAGTATGGTCATGGAGCTCCTATATTTATATTTTTTAATATTATCTCACAATTAATATTAATTACAACCTTTTATATTTTATAACAGTAACAGAACTAGGTAGGGGCAGGCCCTGGTGCGGGCCGTGCAGCCGCCCCCCCGTGCGCGGTTTCTTTGCCCTGGCCCATCAAGGTTCCTGTGTGGGACCATAAGTCAGATTAATAACGTTTTTACATTAAAAATTAATAAACATTAAGCGTTGGTGCAACGAGGTGCAACGTGGCTGTGACCACCCTTTTTGTTTTTAAAAAAAGCATTGTCCTGGAATATGATTAATGTAATAATGTGAAGCCAAAGCTCAAATAATTAGTTCAATCTTCTTTTCATGGAAACCACCTCAGACATGAAATTACAGCTGCCACCTTTGTCCTCATTGAGTTATAAGGACATGAAGTTAAATAATAGTCGCAGTATTGCAACACCATGATATCCACCGCCTTTGGCATTGTGAGTGCAGCATAAAGGCCATTCTGCAGGCTAATAGTTCATCTACAGATAATGGAGAAATATATATATATATATATATATATATATATATATATATATATATATATATATATATATATCAGTACAAACCTATAACTTAAATTCTATGATAAAATGCAGGGGTAATACAGGGTTCTTGTAATCTGATGTGTTAAAGGTGTAGTTCACCTTTAAATTAACCTTTAGTAGGTGTCGTGTTTGGAATTTCAGAGGCTACCTGGTTGCTACAGTCCAACTGACCCTAGCAACAGCAGTGATTTAAATGACAGACTAGAAGATGAATAGACGAGTGCCTGTCCTGTAAGTTGCTTTTGTTTATTACATGCTGAAGGTTGCTCTTGTTTACTTTGTACCTCAGGTTACTATTTTTTTTTACACAGAAGATTTATCTTGAAACTGAAGGTTGTTTTGCTTATTATGTGCTCATGGTATATTTGGTGTGTTTTCTGTTAACGATAGCTTTTTTTTATTTTACAGCCCTTTTTTTTGCACTTTATTTCGCTCTCAGGCTTGCTGTTTATTATTTTGTACTATATTTTGGAAACATAATGTTATTTGTATTGCACTGAAGATTGCTTTTGTTTTGATGATAGCTACCTGTATTTAATTTGCAGTGAAGACTACTATATCTTATTTTGAAGGGAATGCACTGATTGCTGTACTTTTACTTTTGCTACAGTACAAGCAAAAGGGATTTTTATTAAGGAATGTGATTCTCTACTTAAAGGAACAGTAACACCAAAACTAAAGTGTTTTAAAGGAATGGCAATATCGTGTACAGTGTCCCTGCAATGGAAAAACCGGTGTGTTTGCATCATAAACTCTACAATAGTTTATATTTACAAGCTGCTGTGCAGCAATGGGGGCAGTCATTCAAGCACAGGATACACAGTAGATGCAGATACATTCTGAGAATCCTATTGTATACTAAAGATCGTATCTATTATCTTCTGTGTATCCTCTGCCTTTTCTCCTTTTTCCTGCCCCATGGCTACATAGCGCTTGTTTAAACTATTGCAGCGTTACTGAAGCAAACACAACAGTTGTACCAGTGAACCCAAAACAGTAAATTATATTTTCATTACTTGAAAACACTGTTCCTTTAAAGGCCATGTCAACCCAAAAACTTTTTTTTTGATTAATAAAAAAAATAAAATAAAACATAATTCTAAGCAACTTTGCAATATACATTCATTACACATTTCTATGGTTATTTGTATTTGTATTGCTATTCAAAGCAACGTTTGTCTGTCCCTTTCTATTCTCTGCCCTGGTGGTTTTGGCTTTTGGAACAATGTACCTGAAGCCAAAGGACAGACTGACCTGTCTTGCTGGAGAAGACTGGCTTTTGCAACATTGTTTAAAAAGGTAAGCAATAGCTGCTTTCAATAAGATTTACATTTACAAATAACTTTTAAAGAACTAACAATTTTTAATAAATTCATATTGGAATGTTTCTAATTGTTTTTCTTTTGCTAGGAAAACATTATTGTTTGGGTTGACACGTCCTTTAATCTGCCTGATTTATTTATATGTAGGGCTGTCTCCTGGCCAGTATTTTATTATTATTAACATGTATTTATATAGCGCCAACATATTGCGTAGCTGGCTAGATAAATACCAATCAAGTCTAGGACTGGTATTATAAATTTACATAATGTACAACATTTGTAAAATCCCTAGTTGATCTGCCCCTGATTCCCTCTCACTGCTCCCAAACCCTGCCTAATCACTAAATCTAACCTGCTCCATCCAATTATGGGCCAGCCCCGCCAGCCCCGCCCGCCCCGCCCCTTAAAAAGTTATGGCTCCAAAATATCAGAACTCCTCCTCCTCTACCTCCCTCTCTTGGCCCTGCTCCAGTCCCATATGTCATTGCCTGGTACAGCCAACAAGAAAAGTTGGCGACCATATATGTAAGGTTTAAGAATAAAGTGTGTAAGTTGTTACTACTTTAACATATACAATATGTATTTAGGGGATAAATACCAGCAATAGCCCAAGCTGACCAGACACCTTAAGCAACCCAGCCAGCCACTTCGAGGAGGGAATGCGCAGTAAAGGAGCAAGAATGGTCCCAAAAAACGCTGGCGACTTTTCAGTTTTTCAGGGTGATGGGCTGCAAAAGATCGTAAATTTTTTTTAGGGTACCCCCTACATTTCCTTACATACGGCACCTCGAGTATAAGCCGAGTTTTTCAGCATCCAAAATGTGCTGAAAAAGTCTACCTCGGCTTATACTCGGGTCAGCGGGCCGTAGCTGAGATTGCAGTCACTTTTAATCATTCCTATACCAACAGTACACTTGGGGAGAGACTGCAATATCCCACAATGCCCTCTGTTGGTTATATGAAAGAATAACAGTGACTGCAATATCACACAGCGCCCTCTGTTGGTTATATGAAAGAATAACAGTGCGCCCTCTGTTGGTTATATGAAAGAATAACAGTGACTGCAATATCACACAGCGCCCTCTGTTGGTTATATGAAAGAATAACAGTGCGCCCTCTGTTGGTTATATGAAAGAATAACAGTGACTGCAATATCACACAGCGCCATCTGTTGGTTATATGAAAGAATAACAGTGCGCCCTCTGTTGGTTATATGAAAGAATAACAGTGACTGCAATATCACACAGCACCCTCTGTTGGTTAAATCAAAGAATAACAGTGCGCCCTCTGTTGGTTATATGAAAGAATAACAGTGACTGCAATATCACACAGCACCCTCTGTTGGTTAAATCAAAGAATAACAGTGCGCCCTCTGTTGGTTATATGAAAGAATAACAGTGACTGCAATATCACACAGCGCCCTCTGTTGGTTATATGAAGGATTAACAGTGATGGCAAAATCACACTGCGCCTCTGTTGGTTATACGAAAGATTAACAGTGAGGGCAATATCACACAGTGCCCTCTGCACATGGTAGTGGGACAGTGGGACAATGCACACAGTAATCCGTTTGGCAATTCTCTGTCACCATCAACTTTGCTGGGGGGGTCGCTTTGGCAGAATGTGCGCTCCTGGGAGACAGGGCTGTAGTTGTGTCTAGGCTTATACTAGAGTCAATAAGTTTTCCCAGTTTTCGTAGGTAAAATAAGGTACCTCGGCTTATACTCAGGTCGGCTTATACTCGAGTATATACGGTATACACTAGGCTCATGTGTAGGGCATTATAACAGCTCTATTTTATTAAGGTTCCCTGGGCTTGTGTAGTGTAATGAATTTGCTGCAACATACATCTCCATTGAAATTTAACTTCCCGCGTATGCAAATTAGCCAACGCTAGCACAACTTCGCTTTGCTTGCTGAATTAACGGTAGCGAATAGTGATGGGCGAATTTATTTGCCAGGCATGAATTTGCGTGATTCGCCAACGGTGAATAAATTCGCAAAATGGCCATGAAAATTCACTGCCCATTTTGCGTAAAAAAAACGGCTGCCGCCGTCAAAAACGGATGCTGGCGTCAAAAACGAGACGCCGGTGCTGTTTCCTGAATTTCAAAATTCACCCATCACTACTAGCGAATCTTCGTTATCATTCGATGCCCTGGACGCAACTTAGCATTTTAGTGAATTAGCGTTGTCCTGGCAAATTTAAGCCTGGCGAAGTGTGGCGATATAAGCAAAGCTATCGTTGGCGAATTTGCCCCAACATTTGCAGTTTCTTGTCTTGTCTCCTTCAGATGTGATTCAGAACTTGAGGAATTCTTCTCTAAGGTATTAACAGAATGCCATATAATTGATCAGAGGGTTGATTGTAATGATTACTACATTTTTAACTTAATGCCACAAATTCAAAAAGTATTTACCACAAAAAAGTACATAAATAATCCCATAAAATACAAAATGTGCCATTTACAAAAGAGGGGCAAGTGGCAAACTGCAACACAATTGTAAATTAGATTCCCAGTGCACACAGAGGCAGAATCTGCTTCACAAGGACCAAACATGGAGTAACTTCAATTTCCCTGTATAGCTCAAGAAATAACATTAACCATAGATTTTTTTTTGTAATGTAAACAAGGCTGTATAACTGTACTGTACATGATTTTATTTGACACACTGTTGAGATGCGTGGTTTCTTCTAATGCTTCTTTTTTACACACCTTTATAAATATGTCCCCACAGGCCCTTCAGAAACAGTTTTCAGACCTACCTGAGCATTTAGTAGTGTGAAAGAGACAAAGGATGGTAATCCTCTCTACATATATTTGGAATATTTTACTGTCATGATGTCTGTAATATCCTGGACATCAGGGAATTCTTCTGAACTCGTTTGCGCCAGAGCTCATTTGAGGTATAAGTAGAGAAATACATAAATGAATATCTACTCTGTGATTGCTTGTTAGTTTCGGACACCTTTTCTCCCTGAGGGAAATAACATTATTATTGAGTGAATACATTTGCCTGATTTTGAAACACTAATTTTCACTTGCAGAGTTATTCATTGAAGCAAATACAATATCAGGAACCGAAAATGAATCTTGACATTTACTTAAGCCGCAATGACTAAATGAGCAGCCTTAGAAATCCTGCTTCAGGGGATTGTTTTGTTCCACTGAGCAGAAGCATAAAGACATGTCATGTATTCACAGTGAGATGCAGCTTATCAGGACAACACCACCATGCATCATATTTCAAAACAACAGTTCATTAGGAAATGAAAAACACAATATCTTGTTGCCATTACAAAATCAATTAAAAACTATAGATGATGTAACTGACATTGGGCAGCTGTTTGGGCAGCTCAATTCAACACTAATGGGGCCACTCATGGCCGATGAATAGTAAAAAACATTTGTCCATCTGATCATGGGTTAGTGGGATAACTAATGGGAATGTGACATTTATATGGGAATGTGTAGTCATGAAGTTTGGGTCTGAAAACAGCACTAAGTATATTGGTTGATATGGTGAAAGATAATACATTGTAATATTAAAGAGAGGCTCCCATGCCCCTGAATGCACTGTACAGCAGCATTAAAAAGGTATGAATTTATGTAAACCTTGAGAAAATATAAATGATATAAAGATACCCCCAATAACCTATACCCAAATATCTGACGGTAGCTATAATAAGAGAATATACTCTAAATCATTACATATGTTTGAAGATTATTAATTATTATTAGTAATCACATATTTTTAGAGTGCCAACATATTGCACAGTGCTGATTATGGTGTTTTTTACACAGGATATATTATACTGGAATCTGCAAAGTCAATATATCATTTCTATCGATTTCCCATTTCAGCAATGCTTCTATATTCTGTAAAGAATAAAGCATAAATATTGCATTTCATGCTATGCATTGATGTGTATGTGTGTGTATGTGAATGTTCTCTCTGGCTTTAAAAACACATTAAGCAATGGGTTCGGTTCTCTGTGCATAGCACAACTCAAGTGCATTGTATACCAGGTCTGACTGTAAACATCCCTCTCCGCAAAGGGTAATCTCATAAAAACATCAATTATTTAACAAACATCTGGCTTCCTGCAGTAGCTCAAATGGGAAATTATTCCATAAAAAACAAAACAATTCCTTTTCTATGCCTTGAAATCCCCCTACAGCATTGTTTTTATTTGCAGGCCAGCAGATTTTTTTAATAAAGCTGACTTACGAAAATGATCAATGATAGTCATTTCATTTATGATTATCAGTCCAATACAGCAGTTTTTTTCTCTAAACATGGGTGTTGACTCAATATGTTTCTACGCAGCTGTTGTCAAACATAACTGAACTCTTTGTAGGATTCCTTGATGTTTGGGGAATTTTCATTGACTTTATGCAAATAGACAGTCATTCAAATATATTTCTAATTACCGGTATATGTATACTTTTTTTACGTAGTTTGATTAGGATATTTAGAAAAAAAAAATCGGATATATTTAGCTACAAAGATGAATATATCACTTAGGGAATACTGTATATATTTTCCAATTTATTTAATATACTTTATAAATAATAAGGCGTATTAGTTATACTGGTTGGCAGAACATAATATAACTTTATATAAGAAATATTGTATACCTTACAATAGCTTAAAACACAAAGCTGCAGACTAAGGGCTTCTATAGAGGTCATGGGTCTCCTTTGTGTCTTCTACTATCCTTATAATTTATAGTAGGGTATACAACATCTGATATAACATGCCAAAAAAGTAGTTTTGGATTCTGTCAGGAGTGTCTGTGACACGCACATGCTCAGTGCGCTTTCAAGCAGCTATTCTAAGGGGTCATCACAAATCATCAAGCAGAAAATTAGATGAGATGAGATAAGCTGATGCTATAGGGTTAATTATTATATTCTGATGCTAATTGTGCTGGTTTCTGAGCTGCCATGTACCAAAAATCTTGAATTATTTGCAACCAGTAAAATATTGTGACATTTATATTCTACAGAGCATGTGCAGTGAATCAGCAGAAAAGAAGATGCAGAGCTACTGGGGCATCTTTGGAGGCACAAATCTTCCCTGCTAAAGGGCTGTGGTTGCCTTGTGCTGGTATAAAAGCCCAAAACATAATGTACAACATTTATGCCCTACTTCTTTAATTAAGCTTTAATTCTGCTTGAATGCTATGGAAATGTATTTTGTTTTACTTCTGTACATATGATTGTGCTGAGTACTGCATTTACTACACTGACTACAGTGACTACTGTCAGCCATTAATAAGGTGCTTGTAGATACTGGGGCATAGGAGACATGGAGAAAGAGAAGTCATGAATGGGACGCCACGTAGAGGGAAGACACACAAAGGAGGGGTCATGAGAAGAACAGAGAAAAGAGACTCAGGGAAAGGGGGTGCGGGTAGATAGAGTTTGAAATAATTAGTGATTGGATAGATGGAAAGACAATGTAGAACCTGTATTCTCCTGCATTCAATGTTACCAAGTGCAATCCATCAACCAAAACAACACAGAAAATAGTAAAATTCCCAACAGGAATTGCTAAAAGATCCAACATCCACTTAACAATGCAATTCCCAATTTACAATGGCTCTGACAGCTATTGCAATATAATATTTGACAGTGCTGTTCACCACAAAGGTCAGTTGACAAAGCTGACAGTGAGCAAGCTGTACGGATTTTCATATGTCATGTTTTATTGTATGAAATTGTTCTGTCTCTCCCAACATGTCTGCTTGTCAATGGCTTGACTAGTAAAATATGGGACAGTAAAGCACTTTGTATGCTTTGGAGAAGTTCCTCATAAAAATATAGGAAAAACACAAATGTATAAATGTTATGATACTGTTTATAATAAAACGTTATCATAGTGTCCTTGCACTTTGAGTGCACAAAGAGAAATCTCTGCCACTCATGATGTGACCTGCAATATATAGTACATTTCCATCAATCACTCAGGTCTTGAACAAATCAGAAAAACTGTCTCTATTATTATTATGATTATTAATAAAAATAATAATAATAATCATATTATTTTTCACTTCTACTCACTACCACCAGGAATTTGTTATGTTGTTATATGGAGTGCATTGTGCTTGCTTAAAGTCTCTCTCTCACATGTATACATATACATACATCCTATAACGGCTTGAATATATGCTTAGTGATGCAATCAATTGTAATGGTGCTTAGTGATGCCAATACAGTTACTGATATTTACTATATATTTTAGTATTTATTCTGGCTGCTAAAAAAATATAAAAAATTGGTTGAAAAAAAAAAAAACCTAGTCTGGTCACAGTTACATACCCAATAATGGGCCATATTTAATTCAATGAGAAAAAGTTATCTCACGGTTACTCACATGAAAAGTCATGGATGAAATTCAATTTGAGGAGAAAAAACTTTTCTCCAAATTCACATACTGTAGATTCAAGAGAATTTTTGTGTGATAAACCATGAAATAAGTTTTTCTGAATTGAATTGCATCCCAAATTGAATATTGTCCATGACTTTTCACATGATAAACTTTTATCTCACTGAATTGAATTTGGCCTAATGTAATGGTTGCCTTTAATGCCCTTTTTACACATAGGGGGCTATATATATATATATATATATATATATATATATATATATATATATATATATATATATATATATATATATATATATATATAAAACAAACAAGGAAAAGTTGTGCTCACCACTAATTTTTAAAACCATTCGGTGGAGGTACAATGAGGCTGTGACCACAAAATACATATAGACAAATACAAGAGTCCTCTGCACTTAACCCATTATCAATATATTTAAATATATATATATATATATATATATATATATATATATATATATATATATATATATATATATATATATACACACATATATATATATATAAAATTTTACCCAAAAAAACATATTTTCACGTTTCTTGCACGAAACCCAGCGCACATCATTGGGACTTCTCCTATTTGCTTATATAAAACCTCGACAGATCTGCGATGCCGGATTTTCAGATTCTGACTTTTCCTTCCTCGGTGGTTTAATAAATTCCGAAAAAATTCTGATCTTTTAAAAGTCAGATTTTATTAAAAGAAAATCATGAATTTTTTTGTGATTTTTGCTTTCGGAGTTTAGTAAATAACCCCCCATACTGTATGATCCAAATGAGTAGCAGGACCCATTTAATGCATAATCTGTCCTTATGACAAGCAAGCACTTATCCCAGTATTCACATTACTGACATATAGTGGCAGCATAACAGGATAAATCCACTATAAAAATTGAGGTTGGGGTAAAAATCCAGACTTGGAGTAGTGCTAACCACGATAACAGTGTGACTGGGTAAGTTCCCTCTTACGTCATTGCAATGAAGTTGTGGTACATGAAAAATAAAGTTTATAGTGAAAAAAAAGTACATCTGTCACTTCAATCTGTCAGATTAGTAGAAATATTTATAAAGGTGTGTATTAAAAAGTAGCATTAAAATACACCAAGCATCGGCATGTAGGCAATGTTAAATCACATGTATTTATAAAGCCTTGTAATTATTTTATGCAAATGTGTAGCTAAGTGCAAAATTCTTCTTGTTGAATGCTGCTATTTTTTACCTAGCATTTTATACCACTTTTCATAGCAGAAATTCTGATTTGTATGGTGCCTTCAATAAAACCCTGTGTTAGTCAACAGCAAGAAATGACATTTTCCACTTTTTCATTCTCAGCCTTTCCGTCACAAAGCAATCTTTTATTGTTGCAGTATTTCTTGATCTAGCCAATAAAATGAAATTCCACTTACCAGTAGATTATTAAAAAAAACCATAATTTACTCTTGATGAAATCTTTATCTTGGATGCAAAGGAAGAAATATATTTTCTGTGTTCATTAGGCACATTTTTTTTTTTATCTGTGACATCCAATGGCATAAATAATCAGAAGAAAGCTTCCCTTGCTTGAGGAGTTTACATCAATATCATCATCATTTTGGGCATTGCTAACAAAGATGGAAAATATATAAAAAATAATAAAATCTGCATTTGTTCATGTAGCTGATTTATAAAGGATGTATTCCAGGCGGCACTAATGCAATGAATTCTTATAAAAGGAAAATTCGGCTGTTTTGCTATGCAGTGAAAGCACAATAAAATCTGTAGAACACCATTCCCTATTCAAAATGGCAAATTCCATTATTTTTAATGAATCATTTTTAATTATATTGACTTTGCCTTTGAAGGGGTCCTCACACACACTATCTGCTTACTCATTCAAATACAAAAATAATAAATAATGAGCCTGCATAACCAGTTACTTTATTAATCATCTTAAAGTCACTACAGGTTACTACAAAATATGTCTTTCCATCCTACTATATGATATTAAAGCCTTATTATAATGTTCAATCATTTGGCCACAATGGGCTCCACTGGCAATGGCTGTCTGATTTTTCTGCTTCATAATAACTGGAAGGAAGTGGAGAGGGAACCATTTTTACTGTTCTAGTTCATAAAATGTGATTTATGTACAAAATATAAATCCATATAAGTTAAGTTAATCGTTATGCCTGCGGTTTTCCATCAGTTTGCCTGCTGCACATGAATAGGCTTTTGTGCTAGTATTATACATATTAATAGCTGCACAATAAGTATTCAGTGTGGACAAGTATGGAATATTGCAAATGGACTATGTTAAAGAATTTCTACCTTTAAACATACTGTCAGCCCCTTAGGGTAGGTTATGACTTAGTTATTGGTGAATAATCTTCAGTTTGTCTTTTAAAACCCTTGAAAATGCATAATGAATATAAAGGGGAGTAATGCATCCTTGATGTTTTTAGATCTGTCTAGCATCATAGATAGAAATGGCCATACATTGTTGCATTTAGCTTAGGGGCAGATTTATCAAGGGTCGAATTTCGACGTAATGGGAGTTTTTTTTTTACTCCCATAACTTCGAAATTCAAATTAAAAAAGACCAATTGAAATCTATCAAAAAATTGAAGATTTTTGGGCGAATAGGGCCGTTTTCGATCGAATTAGAATTGTACGAATCGAAGTAAGAGCGCATTCGATCGAATTCAATTCGAAGTTTTTTCAAAAAAAACCTTTGTTATTTCAAAGTCCACCAATTGACTCCAAATAGTTTCTAGGAAGTCCCCATAGGCTAAAATGGCAATTCAGCAGGTTTTAGATGCCGAATGGTCGAAGTCGAATTTTTAAAGAGACAGTACATGATAAATTTCGAAATTTGAATAGAATTTGGTCTATTCCGTAATCAAAGTACACAAAAATTAGCTTGAAATTTGAATTATTTAATTCAGATTTTCACTTCGACCTTTGATAAATTTGCCCCTTAGTGTTACACAGGGCTTTTCTCCACCTGTGTTTTCTATGAAGATGGGTAGAAACTGATACACTACCATCTGGTCCTGACAAATGCAAGGCTCCAGCCTTGAAACACACATGCAGCACTTTCTTGCCGAAACCCACTCAATATTTGTACTCACTGGCAGACACGGTGCACTTGTAAGAAGGAACAGGTGGGAGCACATTAATTTTTTTCTGTCTCGGTACAGTCCTATGCACCATTAAACTTAGATTGTGAAGGTGTAATGACCACTCCCCCTTTTCAATCAACCACACGAACAGCAAAGACCACTTTATTCAGGATATTTATTCAGGAATTTCATGTACTGCTAGTTCTAGCTAGTTTGCTCAGACTCTATGAAAAGGATTCTCATACTACTGATTGGGAGACAGGTGCAGGTAATATTAACACTTACATTAGAAGACATTAAAGACAGATAGTGGTTGACCTTTATTCACATAGAGACAAATAACCTGCAGAATACCCGTAAATCGGTCGGGACTTCTTATGGACTATTTAGACTTTAGCTGCAGCTTGGCACTTATAGGCTGCCATCTGGGAGGTAAATTCAAAATAAAAATATACTGTTTCCTCCATGAAACTGGATGTCTTGTCACCTCACTTCTGGTTTGTGTGACATCATTTCCAGCTTCTGGAGGTGGGTCAGGTGTTCAAGGATGGGGAAAACATGCAGAGAAATGGGTGTGGGTCGGATTGGAAGTAATTGTGTTGGGCCCAGGTCTGCAAAAAGAGCAAATAGCTGCATTGCTAAGATGGTGACAGAAGGCTCATACTGCAAACAAGGGAGCATTGTGGGGCCCAATGCTTTTTCAAGTGATTCTAACACTGAAGAACTAACATAATTGGTATTGTTTGGCAGTTGTTTTAGTCTTCCACCACCTGCCAGTCTCATTGCAGCACCTATATTTGTGAATTGAGGGTTCAGCATATTAGTAATGGAGGTACAAATGGCATCAAAGGAATAAAAACTTATATGTGCAGCGGTAGCAATACCTAATGCTCAGTTGGAGCTGAGGGCTAGTATACAGCCAGCTGGGCATTTCTAGATTGTGTTGTACACAATAGGGGTAATTTACTGTGACCCCAGATAACAGTGCTACAGTACTTGCACAGCACAAAGTTCTGGATTGAAAATGCAGCACTGGCAGGCTGATTTTTGCCTTTTCCAGGAAGATGGTATTCATGGGGAGGACACAGAAATATGGGGAAATTAACAGGAGGCAGGGTAAGATCCACAGTGCAAAAAAAAGAAGAAGCTAAAACTGCAGGAATTCATTTCTAACAGCTTAATTATGATGCACCTAGAGGGAAGTATTTCTGAATATACAGTCACATATGAACCCTGTTTTGATGCTCATTAACATTCAGAAAGAAAAACAGAGTTGGCTTTTTAGAAAGTATTAAATACGTTTCTGTCAATGTCAATGTCAACCAAATTAAAATTTTTAATGTTGGAATTTTATACAATGATTGTGATGACTCTGACATTCTGTTTCTATTTGTTGTCTGTTTTAATTATGTTTTTGCAATATGCGCTTAAAAAAAAGCACTCAGTTTGAATTAACCATAGTAAATTGTGTCAATCAACACTTCGGGGGAGATTTATCAAAGGTCGAAGTTAAAATTCGAATATGAAAAATCGAATTTTGAGCTAATTTTTGTGCACTTCGACTAGGGAATAGTCCAAATTCGATTCAAATTTGAAAAAAAAATGTAGAAATTTATCATGTAGGGGCAGATTTATCAAGGGTCGAATTTTGAATTTGAAAAACTTTGAAATTCGAATTGAAAAAGAACAGCCAAAATTAAATCGAAGGTTTTTTTTTGGCCGAATAGGTCAGTTTTGGAATTGTATGATTCGTACTGTATATTACCCTAGATAATAATATACAAGCCACATATATCCTTAATTAGGCATTTGATAAACAAAGACCAAGGGGTACTTGGGGATACAGCAGCATAATAACCTGGAATTGGTCCCCCCCCAAAAAAATCTGACCACAGACCTCTGATAGCCGCTCTTACCCGACTCCCAGCACTGCCACTCTTAACCCACACCCCTGCCTGCTGGTGTCACCTGTTCCCTGGCTGCCAGTAAAAAGTGGTTGGGGGTATTCCTTTACTACCTGTACCTTCTTTAATTTCTTAACTGTAAAGGAAGCAGACTGCTTCCTCCATAGTTATGCTAAGCTGCAGTAATTAATGCCACTGACCAGCAAGGTATTATCCTGTATTAAAGGGGTTATAGATATAGAAGAGGAGAGGGTAACTCTTCCCATATACAAAGCACTGGCTCCATCTAGAATATGCGGTACAGTAGAGCCTTATAATCACCTATCGTCTTTAAACTTTTTATTACTTTCATATAAAGCATTTCCAACAAGGGAATTCCCTGCTTGTCAGGAATCATTGCCCAATCAATAAATACATTGTAATAAAGATTGACTTTTTTCCTGTGGTTAGGTCAGTCTTCTTTTATTTGACAGCATGTTTTATTTGTTATGTCTGATAACCATTTTTATTAACAGTTAATCCAAAAGATATCCTCTTTAATGTGGAAATCACCATCCTAAATGTCAAGACTTTGGGCATTTAAATAATACAGAGAGGGCGGCTAAACCATAAAACAGATGTTTCAAAGAGGGCTTGAGCATTGTGTAAATAATGACGTGGGAATGGATTTATAGTGAAAAGTTTATATTTTAACACAAGACTAGTTTGTTAAGTTTAACATAGTAACACATAAATGGAACATTACAATTATTTGTTTTTAAAAAATTTGGCCTAACGTAATGGTGATGTTGAGTAGCAGCCTGAATTGATTTAGTGAAGTTAGAGGAAAAAAAACTTGATTTCTTATCAGATAACAGCACAGGCAAATGTCATGCCTATAACACATATATGTATGGGCACTAGGCAAGCAATCACACTTAACTGTTGATTGTGCGTGTTTAGGATTAGGATTATTATATGATTAGATATCTCCCTAGAAATGACCTTCATTCTGGTGAAGGTTCCATGGTTATATTTAAATGACTATGTATGTATAGTACTTCCTAGTATTATACATTTTTTTTGTTTTATTTAAAAAACAGTCCTTAATAGATCTCCCTAAATAAAACAGACTAGCCAAGTGAGGGGTCCAATAAATAACAATTCAGGATAGACAAGGCTTTAAAGGCCCTCCATCCAAGACAGGTATGTTAAGCAGCTGGCTTCTGCTCAGTGGTGTAACTAGAGTATGCTGGCCCCCCTGCAAAAAAATCTTCAGAGCGGCCCGGTGCACTCCGATCTCCATCCTCCCACCCACTTCCTGTCCTGCCTCTGCCCCACCCATGTCCCACCTCCACCCCACCCATGTCCCACCCTAATGCCACCCATGCCCACACCCCAACTCTACCCACTCTGGCCCGACTTGCCTCCCCTCTCTTTGTCGGTAAGAGAGGGGCTGGGGAGGAGGGTTTTTTTATTAGCTCCTCCTGTTCCTTGGGCCCCCTGTGACTTTGGGGTCCTCTTCCTCTATAGTTACACCACTTCTTCTTCTGCTACATTACTGAAAAAGTCAAAACTACCATTGCAGAGAACAGGCAAATACTGCTTCCATTAGCAATTATATTTACAATTGACATTAAAAAATGAATTACGTTGCTTAAAATTACATTTTATTTCATTAGGCAAAAATTCATTTTTGGGTTTACATACACTTTAATTTTCACCTGGAAATTCTTCTTTATACAATTTTTTGTAACTACAGACCTCTCATTGAAAACAAGTTAATTGCCTCCTACATGTGAACAATAAAGCAGAAGGCTGTATCAAAGCTATCATTGTTGGGGTATACTGAATATTTCTTAGATTCTTTACAAGGATACGAAAAAGGCATATTCTATAATAAATCTAATCTAAAACATGCCATACCTGTCACAATGTCAAATAAGGAATTCTAGATATACTAAGAATGTCTGAGAGATGTGTCAGATGTATTCAAGGCAGTTAGTTCATGGCCAGTTAATCTAAAGAGGCAGAAGATAGTACAAATTGGATTCCTCGGTCAAAAAGAAATAATTTCAGTTCGGGAGCAGTGTCCTTGGAGGGAACAACTTTTAAAATGGAATAAAAAAATAAAATGCTTCCTAATTGCTGGCTTTAAGTAAAGGCTATGATATACATGATTTATTATAGAGCCTCTTTATGTAGGATGTCGAGGTAGAATACTCAAGGGACCACATGACCCTTCTGACCCCTCCTTTATGGGTCCTCAGAGGTGTAATAAATAAAATATTAATTGCTGTGCCTCTTCTGTCATTACACTGTAACAGCTTAAATGAAGGGATGTTAAATAAAATTTAAATAACTATATGAATGAATTGAATCATACCTCTCTGTGCAGATTAATAGTCTATATGTGACCCTGTTTACATCAATAAAACAGAATACAGAACACCCAGGCAGAAGGATTTAAATCAAGCATTAATTTCTTTGCTCAAGCTGATATAAGGGGCTGCTGCATAACTAAGCATTTTTATTGTCCTTCCACCCAATGTCTTTGAAATCCTAAATACATATATTATGTTTGTATGTCTATGAAAATACATTTTTTTATATATATTTATTTCAGTAAGAAGAAAAAAGCAATATGTTTTATTCTTTGTGTGGAACAACCTGGAAAGTGCTCCAGACTGGGTTATATGCTGCTATATGCTGTTTTGCATTATTGCCTTTTCCAAATTTTAAAGATTTTCTAATCCCGATGAATGAATACACTGCTTGCTACCATAATGATGGCCGTTCCACTGAGACAAGGTATGCTGGCAATTTAAATCAGGTTTTACAGAAAATGTTTCTTATTATGGAGAAGTGGAATAATATGTTCTGTCTGAGGCAAGCAGTCACCACCTGAGATTATAAATGACTTTAGAGAGCTGAGGTTTAATATCTCCAAACACCGATAAAACACATTTTAGGGTGAAAATAAAAGTGCTTTTTTTAAAAGTATACTCGTCGTATTGATATTTTTGGAAATTAAAAAAAGCACAAACTGTACAATATGTAATCGGAGTTTGAAAGAACACATTTTCCTTCACTTTCCATCCTCGGAGCAGAGACCAACATTACTTTCAAATGTATCTGACAATATCATTTATGTACAGGTATAGGATTCATTATCCAGAAACCATTTATCCAGAAAGCTCCAAATTACTAGAAGACCCTCTCCCATAGACTTCATTAAAATCAAATAATTCAACATATGAAAAAGTATTTTCTTTTTTCTGTAATAATAAAAAAAGTATCTTGAGCTTGATACAAAGGTGGCCATACACGGGCCGATAAAAGCTGCCGACAGACCGTGTCGGCAGTTTATTGGCCCGTGTATGGGGCCCCCCGACGGCCAGATCTCGATCGGATGGGACAAAAAATCCCGTCGGATCGCGGCCGCATCTATTCGTTGATGCGGTCCTGCGATCCGACCGCCCATTAGGCATCGTTAGGATCCGATCGTTGGGCCCTAGGGCCCACGATCGGATCAGCCCGATATTGCCCACCTCAAGGTGGGCATATCGGAGGGAGATCCGCTCGTTTGGCGACATCGCCAAACGAGCGGATCCCTCCATGTATGGCCACCTTAAGACTAATTAATCCTTACTGGAGACAAAAAAATCCTATTGGATTTTTTAAAGTTTAAATTATTTTTAGTAGACTGAATGTATGGAAAGCCAAATTAAGGAAACCCCCAGGTCCCAGGCATTCTGAATAACAGGTACTATACCTGTATATATATTGCTAAAATCTCCCATGTTTAATTAGATTCTCATTGGTGATGTAGAAAGTGGCAAACAGACCAACAAGCATGATTATATACACATAGGGGCAGATTTATCAAGGGTCAAATTTCGAAGTGCAAAAAACTTCGAAATTCGACCATCGAATAGGTTACTTCGACATTCAAAGTCAAAGTATTTTTAACATCATACTACGATCGAACGATCGTACTTCGAATCGAACGATTCGAAAGATTTAATCGTACCATCGTACGATTTCACTTCAACTTCTAAAAACGTAGCCAAATGTTGGCTATATGTTCTAGGAGGTCCCCATAGGCTAACATAGCAATTCAGCAGGTTTAAGGTGGCGAAGTGTCGAAGTCGAAGTCTTTTAAAGAGACAGTACTTCGATTATCGAATGGTCGAATAGTCGAAGTATTTTCACTTCGAATCGAAGTCGTAGTCAAAGTTAGGCCTATTTGATGGTCGAAGTACCCAAAAATAGTTTGAAATTTGAAGTTTTTAACTTCGAAAATTCACTACTACCCTTAGTAAATCTGCCCCCTAGACATATACTGACTTGCCAGGCCCCTTGCAGAAAATGTTTCATGTGCTCCTCCATGTCATAACTCATTATCCAATGTGAGTGCAGGAGAGAGGAAGTTTACTAGGTTCTGTGGTACTGTAGTAACATCACTTTGTACATATGTGAAATATCCATTGGTTACAACTGATTTATTATAGACATTAAGAGGCTCATTTATTAAAGGTATAATTTCGAATTATGAATTGTTTTAAATTTGAATATACTCACAATTCGACAATACCAGACCACACTCCGTTAGTTAATGTAGCTAAAAAGTATTTTTTTAGCAAAAAAAACAGCAAAGCCTTCCGCATTTCGTGCCTTAGGGGCACTTAGAGGCTTTGAGCCTATGACTTAGTGCCCCATAGGCACGAAACGCGTAAAGCTTTACTTGTCCTTATTTGTCCTTATGAGTGACTACATTTAGTTGGTTGCCTATATCTGAACAACTCCAAGATCCTAGACCATAACGATAGCCACCAAATCTGTACCACATGTAAATGAGACTTTTGCTTTCTGAGCTCTAGTAAATCTGATATAAAAACAAATGCTTATTTAAACAATGTGATTGCAGGGGGGAATAATACTGTCCTTTAGGGCAATATCTATTGTTGTCTTGAGTTTTAAAATTGTATTTATTCACCCAAATACGCACATGCCTCATCTAATTGGATATCTGTTTTTTTTTTTTTCAACAGATGTACAGATACAATGTAGTACTGCATAATAACAGTTTATACTTCTGGTAACAGCATTTAGTTAGCCTTTTTAACAATTTTAGTATTCTATCCGGTTGCATGTCAATATATTCTTACCTGCTGTAAGAATGGAAAAATATTTGAAAATAAAATAGATAGATTGACGATAACCCTATAGATAGTATAGATAGATAGATAGATATATAGATAGATAGATAGATAGATAGATAGATAGATAGATAGATAGATAGATAGACAGATAGACAGACAGACAGACGGACGGACGGACATACAGATAGACAGGCATAGATGGATAGACAGACAGAGAGATAAATAAATAAATAGATAGATAGATAGATAGATAGATATAGACAGAAACATAGTGGATACAATTATCCCTGGAACAAACATTGAAATAATGAAATCATTACAAAGGGCTGTACATTTTAAGTGAAGAAAGCAAACAGTTACACACAGAGACAACTAATTCTAGGATATGTCTCCCTGGGGATATGAGAGCCGCAGTGTGTTCCACATCCATGACCATAAAGCTGGCGGGATCTTTATTACTGGCCATAGTGAAATGTCTTGAGACAGTATTTGAGAAGCCTCTCTTGGCAGTTCATTTATTCTCAAGGAATCAACCCTTCAAGTAATAGTTAGTTTGACCTACTTTTTTAAATGGTAAAGTCATATGCATATGTACACTGGTGCATGGATAATACAAAGGACATACTTTCTATGCTCCCATTTAAACCCCCAAACTCTACTTTTATGATTAATGGTAACAAGTAATACAATTATCACTGCCCTGTATGCTATTCACATGAATACCTCCTTGTTACCAAGCTAAAATATTCTTTTTGTGCATTCTATAGTGGAGATTTACACTATTTCTTTTTAAAGGGGCAGTTGACACATTTGTTCAATACATCTCAACAAATAGGGCTTCTGCTGAACATACATTTTGCCTCCTGTACTTTTTTTTTTTAGCTGAAAATGGCAAAGGCTGAAAGTGACAGTTCCTGGATATTGTTAACACCTGTGGGATGACAAGAAGTAGTTAGTCAAATTATATACAATGTATAATGAGCTTCTTCTTATCTGAAGGCTGAATGACAGAATGCACAAGGGGGGAAGGGGGGACTTGGTTATACAGAGTTCATTTTCTCACATAATTACAGTTGGGGGGGTTGTAAAAGCAAGGACAAAAAATGATGCTTTAGTGTTTTTAGAATCTATAATAGATAAAAGAGAAAAGCTGATATTTAAAATTAAATTCACAGACAGGATATATTTTTAAAGGGGATCTATGGTCAAAATCTATAATCTTTCCTAGGATTTGGGGAATGATTATAATTCTATTTGTAATTGCAATGCATTTTTTTCTTTAACAGTTTTGATGCTCTAATAACCGTTACCTTGCCTGTCAATGTATTCCCCCACAATCCTCTTAGTTCACTTGTACAGAAAATCTTCACGGCCAGCAGCCGTCTCTTCTGCCTAACCCACCCACCAATTATATAAACAGCATGCATTCTCCAGCGCAATCTCCTTGTGCTCGCATGTTGGAATGCTAGGACGATGACATAGTGAGGCACGCGCATACATTGACCTGGCATCTTTAAAGGGATACTGTCATGGGAATGAATCAATTAATAGTGCTGCTCCAGCAGAATTCTGCACTGAAATCCATTTCTCAAAAGAGCAAACAGATTTCTTTTATATTCAATTTTGAAATCTGACATGGGGCTAGACATATTGTCAATTTCCCAGCTGCCCCAAGTCATGTGATTTGTGCTCTGATAAACTTCAATCACTCTTTACTGCTGTACTGCAAGTTGGAGTGATATCACCCCCCTCCCTCCCCCCAGCAGCCAAACAAAAGAACAATGGGAAGGTAACCAGATAACAGCTCCCTAACACAAGATAACAACTGCCTGGTAGATCTAAGAACAACACTCAATAGTAAAAACCCATGTCCCACTGAGACTCATTCAGTTACATTGAGAAGGAAAAACAGCAGCCTGACAGAAAGCATGGGCAGCTGGGAAATTGACAATATGTCTAGCCCCATGTCAGATTTCAAAATTGAATATAAAAAAAAATAAACCTCCTACTGTTTTTTTATTGTTGGGTGGGCAGGTCAGGCAGAAGAGAGCAGAAGCCGCTGGCCGTGAAGATTTTCTGTACAAGTGAACCAAGCGTATTGTGTGAGAATACATTGACAGGCAAGGTAACGGCTATTAGAGCATCAAAACCGATAAAAAGAATGCATTGCAATTACAAATAGCATTTTAATCATTCCCCAAAGCATAGGAAAGAATAGATTAAAGATTTCGAACACAGATCCCTTTAACGTAAGTCCTATTTAATTTGTTAATGTTAATGTTAACTTATATTGTTCCTTTAAACAAACCTGTGCTTCTAATACCCATGGAAAGTTTACTGAAATGTTGGGAAGAGTATGAAAGGCTTGTATAATTTCATCACCACAAAGTGCTAGTGTCGGCCACCAGTGGGATCACCTGACTATAGCTGGGAAGGGTGGGAGCTACACCGGGGGCAAATAAAAGGGCAACCAAGTTTGGGAGTTTTACTTTGAAAGCAGCAAGTAAGTTAGTAAAAGTCCCTGTGTAAGATGTATAATGAAGCAATAGAATTCTTAATCAATCAAATGAAAATTGAGCGTAGGACTGGCCAGATATGGGATGACTTTGACGTAGTTGGCCAGCTTAAATATATTGCAATATATGGACAAACAATCCCTGTTTTGTTTAAAGGGTAAAGCATTTTTCAGTAGCAGTATGCACAAAATGTCTCAATGGCTTAAATATATTGATAATGGGTTGAGTGCAGAGGAATCTTGTATTTGTCTATATGTATTTTGTGGTCACAGCCTCATTGCGCCCCCGCCTAATGGTTTTAAAAATTAGTGGTGAGCACAACTTTCCCTTGTTTGTTTTATATATATATATATATATATATATATATATATATATATATATATATATATATATATACATACATACATACATACACACACACACACACACACACACACATATATATTATATACATATATACATATTTAAATATATATATGTATATATATACACATATATATTACAAAAGGGAAATTTTTATTTATGTAAACATCATAATGGCATTGTCAGAAAAAGTCAATGTTGCTCAGTCCTCTACTCGCAGTATGTTTATGTTTTCAAAGTTTTGGGTTCAGCATACTGTAGTTAGGATGAAGTTACATGGGGGCGTCTTTACATGGCGTTTTTAAAAATGCGCGGTCGAGTGAAATAAAACACCAATAAAAGCACATGCGCATAATAATGTGCGTTTTTTTAACCAGTCGTTTTCTTTTCCCAACATGTATTCCTGGTTATTCTCGTTCCCCACAATTCCGTTCGGAAGAATTTTATTAAACTTTTGTGAAAAAAGCCAACAGGAAAAACAATTTACCAGCAAAATGTAGCTGGACTGATAATCAATGAGCAGTGAAAATACTTAACCAGCACACAATGCTGCAAATATGTATAAATGTGCATTCTATCTTGCAAAAGTTTGGCCGCCATATTAAAACAAATTGCTGCATATTTCAGCAAAGTATATTTCCAAACCTGCAGATCCCATAGAGTTCAATAATATGGTGTTTCCTTAGCAAATAGGTATTTCTGCTGAAAAACGCAAATACTGGCATCTTGTGTTCGATGTTGACTCGCAAACGCCCAGTGGGATTTGCTGTAGTGCATATTCCATTATTTTAAGTAGGACTTTATTTTGTGCATATTTACGCTCTACATCTAACGTGAAAATGTTGCTCTAACCATTGAATGTTTCTTTCATATAAACATTTAGTATAAAGTGTTCTCATATGTGAAAGTTGTGCCATACAGACTTATCATCTATCTGTCTATCTATCTATCTATCTATCTATCTATCTATCTATCTATCTATCATCTATCTATCTATCATAATGTGTCTATCATCTACTGTATCATCTATCAATCATAAAATGATATTCTATTTATATATGTATCTATCAATCTATCATCGAACATGTATATACTGTATCTATCTTTTTTCTATCTATGAACTATCTGTATATCATTTATCTATCTATCTATCTATCTATCTATCTATCTATCTATCTATCTATCTATCAATCTATCATCTATCTATTAATCTATCTATTAATCTATCTATCATCTATCTATCATCTATCTATCTATCTATCTATCTATCATCTATCTATCTATCTATCTATCTATCTATCTATCATATGTCTATCATCAATTGTCTATCATCTACTGTACCCGCATATCATCTATCAATCATACAATTATATCTATCTATCATCTAACTACAGTATATTTTATCTATGTATTCATCTAGATTTTACATAATTTTTTTCCTGGTCCACTGAAAAATCTATTTATCGATCTATCTCTATCTGTAAATTATTAATCTATCTTTCCTAAAACAGGTGGAAGAGAGCATTACTGTATGTGTCACTGGAATTTGACAAGTTCTAATCTACTGTGGTGCGCATTATCACCTGTATTGTTTCAGTATAGCCTCTGCCTTATCCTGAAGCTACAGAGAAAAAGCATGCAAAATACACAAAGGGACTAACTAAAGCTGGAAGATTTACATCTTCTTGTTACTGATGACCTTTCATAAGTCCCTTGTGACATCACTTTACTAAACCTTCAGTCTGGATTTAGCAATGCATCAATAATGTGAAGATAATTAACTTATTTCGAGTCAGGCAAAATAACCTTTGCTATTCGCTTAGGTATCTATGTGATTGCATCACAATACCAATATCTCAATTTGATTAAAATAAACAGCATTGCATTGGTATAGAAATACAAGTTGAAATGAGAGTTTGCTTTGCAGTGTTTATCAATATCCTAATCCTATAAAGTACCTTTATACTACATGTGCCCTATTCTAGCTTTTATCCTGTATGTACCAGTTTGTGCATTATTTATCTAAGCTCACAGTGGGCTTGTCCATTTGAATAAGGCACAATTATACATTAAATAATTGATATGAATTTCATTAAAAACCCACAACATGTGCTATTCCTTAAAGAAAGAGGACATAAGAATACATATAAAAACTGGTTAGTGGCATTTCTTCATCCACTGATATTGATAAAGGTTTAGTGTTCTAACAGCATTTGTACACCATTTCATAATGTTACTTATTCTATAGTGGTTAAAGTGAATCAGAAAAATAAGAAGAAATTATACATAGCAGGTAGAAACATTGATGAGTGTGCAAGCCTCACATATTTGGACGCATATGTGTTTCAGTGCAGAAGTCCACAGCATTTAGTTCTGAGTACTCAAACATATTTAATGAAAACAAATCTCAGACTGGTCTCTATGGCTCACTGAGGCTCATTTATAAACACTGGGTAAATTTGCACCTGGCAGTAATCCATGGCAACCAATCAAATGTTTGCTTTCATTGTTCAACCTGCTGCTGCCTGAAAAAAATCCAGTCACTGATTGGTTGCTATAGGTTTTTGCCCAGGTGCAAATATGTCCAGTGTTTATAAATGAGCCCCACTGTGTCTATCCACTTTTGCACAAACATGTGACTCTTTTCTTTCAGTGAACATGAATACTTGATACACTACAGGGCAATGTTGGTAAAATAATTGAAACATGCCTTGCCATTTTATACAGGTATTTTATCAAAAGCTCAATAGAAGTGACTTTACAAAGGATGGTGAAGATTCCATTTTGGTCAGGTAGATAAGACTATGAGAAAAGGGAACACTTTATGGAACTACCGACACAGCTAATGATATATCATTATTATCATCACAGAACTGAACAATAAATGTGTTTATACATTGAACATACAGATACAAAAACAACCAATAACCAAATCAAGAGTTAAAGAAAGCCCTGCCCAAAATGTTTACTAAAATGAAAATTTTAATTTTCTGCCCTAATGGTGGAAATGTAAGCAGAAGCGTCACTAGAGGGGGGCGGGACATGGTGCGTGACGCACAGCCGGGCCCCGCTCCCTCCGAACGGCCGCATTTGGCCGCATTTGTCAGCGGCGTGCGGTCTGCCGGGGGGCCCTGAGGGGGTGTGGGCCCTGGCCCGCTCGCACCCCTGCTCCCCCGGTAGTTCCGCCACTGAATGTAAGAAAAGGTGAAATGTTTGCTACAGGACTAGTAACTAATAGCAAACAATCAACCAGATATCATTTACTGGTAGTACACATGAGAGGTTGTTGGGAACTGGCCCAGGCAAAGCTGGGCCATGCACCCTACGCTACCCGATCGGCCAATTTACCCCTCCCTGTTGCACACCATGTAACCATGCCCTTGGAGGAGAGAAGTACTGGTGGGGGAACAAGGGTCCACACAAGGGGTAGTAAAAAGAAGAGGCACAAGCTCGGTGCCCCCACTTTGTTGCACCTTAGGCATGTGCCTCTTCTGCCTACCTCTAGATCCGGCCCTGGATGGGAATTACTAGACCTGGGCTAACATCGCACCTTTTATTACATTACCATAAAACTTCCATTCCTTTCCATTCCATGAGACTCCTTTCTGTAAGAGGTAGTTTTTGAGCACTACCCTAACCATAACTCCTACAGCAGCATATTCACTTGGTCCCCCTGTCCGGACTTCTGTAGAGTTTCAACACTAGGCTCTTTTGTATTAACGTGCCTCTCCTGCTTTTCCATGTACAAAACAAGTTCTGTTTCTACTGCAAATTACTAGAGTGACTATCAAACATACTCTCATTAATTCTCCCAGAGGTAAAGCACAGCCTTATAGGAGAGATTCATACTTTTGACCAACGAGGGAGCAATAAACATTTTACTTTGATAAAAGCTATTTGTCCATTTGTTGCTATGATATTCTGCTCTGGTGCATATTTATAAATGGATTGGATTGTTTTATTTAGTAGGAAAACGACACAGTTCCTGTTTGATTTAGAACAACCCATGGCTCAGTGGAGCTGTCATGCTGTAAGCCCTTCTTAAAGCTTTTTGTGACATATTACTGTCAGGCACTATAGTACGATTTTTGTATAGTATATGTCTCTGTGTTTCTGTGTCTGGCCTACATTTTATTACACTGGTCTGGTTTCCCATTCTTTTACATAATGTTTCAGAATGAGTTTTTCCAATGCTTAATGCTGTTATTTGCCTTAGGCACTCAAATATCATTTTTGTTTTTCCTCTACTTTTAGGCTTTTGTTTTTCCCCAGATGAAATTAGCTTGTTCAGCTATGAATTGCATTTTTCTCA
Organism: Xenopus laevis; assembly: GCF_017654675.1. Classification (NCBI taxonomy): domain Eukaryota; kingdom Metazoa; phylum Chordata; class Amphibia; order Anura; family Pipidae; genus Xenopus; species Xenopus laevis. The sequence continues at coordinate 79,230,996 of NC_054380.1, read as the reverse complement.
CTGCAGACACTATCAAACTTTAGTTAACGGCATGAGCCTTAATGTAAAGACAACACTGTAGCCTAATGAGCAATCCACAGTTGGACTTGATATGCTGCTCTCTTGGCACTTCAAGAGTATGCAAAATATAACAGGTTAAGGGTAGTTTAAATGTCATGTCAACTCTAGTTCATGTCAAATGTGCACAAGGCTTTAAAAATCCCCCAAAAAGAACAATGTTTGGAATAGCAAACTACAATTTATAGTGTTACATACTAATATAAATTGAGCAAATTATAGCACTCCTGTGTTTAAGCCTCTGGACTCTATACCTATTGATATATTTGTACATCATAGGAACGTTTTTATCCTATCTGTTATATGTTTGTTTAGGTTAGGTTCTCACAGGAATCCCACTTTATGGAAAGCAGAATAGAGTTTTCATTTTTAATGATGTCTGAGTTTGCAGATACACCTGCTGAGCATGTATTGACATTATGACATAGATATCTAATGCATTTTTAAAAACACCACTATATACTGTAAAGGTTAGATTCTCCCTACAGAATAACTGATGTCTGTGAAAGTTCATAAAAATACAATACAGAATTTTACCGAGGAAGGTTTTTTAGGTACTTTTATCAAAAATGTTCACAAATATCCAATTTTACAGCCTATAAATGATCCTCTTAAAAGTAATTCAGGGTTATTTAATAAAAGGCACTATGTTTGCCTAGTTGTGCAGTAACCCATAGCAACCCATCAGCAGGCAGCATTCACTGGTCACTTATTGGTTGTTATGGGTTACTGCTCCTGAGCAAATGTCGTGCCTTTTATTACTTAACCCTTACTAATCTTCTGTAGTCAATAAATAGTAATAATAAAGCAGATCTGTTGTTTCACGTAAGGTAGAACATTAGTCCTCACTAGGTTCCTTAAATATGAAAGGATATACAGCCTACAAAGCAAAGGTGTATTCTAATTCTTTCCAATATATTTAAATCATCCAAATTATTTTTAATCCTGGCAACACCTTTTCCATTCAGTTTCTAACTTATGAAGGCTGAGAGGGGAATGAATATCGGTACCTGTCACCAGTTGATTAAATCTCAGGTAGTGCTAAAGAATGTTACACAAGCATTTCTCGAAATACTGGCAGTGCAATTTGTCTGGCCGCATATTTGCAAATGGCTTTGCCGGGGTTCATAACATATCAATATTTGCTGAACTGTTCTCATTTCTGACCTCCAAGTCTGCAGAAGCACCAATCTACTTATGGATTAGAGACTCTTTCTGAAGCACTCTTTCTGCACCCACTGACATGCTTTTAGCTTTAGAAAGAACCTATCCTCGGACTTTGGTAGTTTGTTATAATGTAGTCTATGCTATCATCTTCATGGTTCATTTTTTCTGTATATAAGGTCTCAATTTGTTAGCCTAATGCTGTTATTTAATAAACCTTACCATTTATAGATGTTAAGCCTTGGCTTCAAACAAGCAGATCTTTTTCTGGATTTATATCAGTACATTGTGTAACAGAAGCTGTATGTTACAGGCAGTCTAGTAAGGTATTTTGAAGTCTCCCATATGGCATATGTATTCACACAGATCCAAAAAATCTGGTAACACAGCATATTAAATCATCATTCTTAACAGAGACCTGACTAGTTTATTCCATCTTGTTATTTGTTGGTGGTATTAATGAAAAACCATATATATGTCAGAACACTAATACCTTTAGTCTTATTGATGTGATTCTATCTTCGTTGCTAAATGTTGCTGTCATGAGGGCTGTTGGCAGTAAGCATAGAAAAGGAGATTACATTTATACATATTTTTTTGGAAAAGAAAGAACCATATAGATAATTATATTCTGATATTACATAGATCGGTACATGCACATATACAGTACATACACATACAGATGCTAAATCACCTCTCCTAACATGTATAGTACACATTTAGGGGGGTATTTACTAAACTCTGAATGCAAAAATCACAAAAATTGTTTTTTTTATAAAATCGGACTTTTAAAAAAATCACGGACTTTTTGGAATTTATTAAACCCCGAGCATGGAAAAGAAAATCGGGCGTCTCAGACCTGTCGAGGTTGCATATTAGTCAATGGGAGAAGTCCCAATGATTTTTTGATGTGCACTCGATTTCGTGTAATACCCCAAAGGTTTTGGAGATTTCAGGCAAAAATTTTAGTTTTCAGATGAAAAATCTGAAAAATTTTTGAAAAACGGATGAATTACGAAAATTTTTTGAAAAACAGATAAAAAAATCAGAAAAATCTTTAAAATCAGATTTTTTTCTGCAAAGCAAATTTTCTGGAAAATTTAATAATAAATAAGCATAAAAAACCCAAGCGGATTTGATCGGAGTTTGTAGCAGAAAATATTGATGTAGGGACCCTGAGATTTGGGATAAATTACTCAGGCAGTTCCACTTTAGTATTTGGACACCGAGAGGGTCCTTTAGTTAATTTAGGCAGCTATGTCCCTGACTGGGTCCACATTAGTTCACGGAGATTGTCCACTAGATGGCACTGTTTGTCAATATAAAGGGGTTTAGCACCACGTGGTCTGGGAATGTCCTGGGACTTTGCCTCGCTGAGAGGTACTACAGGTCCAGGTCTGCCGGTGAAGTTAGTTAAGTGTGAGTTAGTGATAGTGAATACAGTAATAGTGTCAGGGAGCCGGGAGCCCCCTCTGGGGAGTAGTCCGGATCTAGGAGGAAGCCCCTCAGGAGGGATCAGGATCGTGGTATCCAGGGATTAAGCAGAAAGGGTAATCGGGTTCAGGCTACAGGTCACAAGGCAGGCAGAATATAATCAAAGTCCAAAGTCCAGGCAGGGGGTCAATAGCAGGCAGAGTATCAGCGAAGTCCAGGTCCAGGCAAAGGGTCACAACAAGGAATCAGGCAGATATAAGTAGGGAAAACAGCAAGGGAACCCAGGAAACTCTCAGGGAACAGAATCCTATTTTCGGGCGCCATCTTGGCGTCTCAGGCGTCCTTTTATGTTTGAATTTGGCGCCCTTGCACCAGCGTCAGCGCGCCTGCGACCGTCGCGCCGCGCTGACGTCACGGCGCCGGCGTCGGAACCCACGTGGGTTGACTGGGCGCCGCCATCTTGGATTCTTCGCCGCCGGGAGCGGACGCGACTCCTCGCGCTCCCGGCGGTCTTGACAGTACCCCCCCCCTCACGGGGGGCCTCAGGACCACCGGGACTTGGTTTCTGGGGAAACTTGGAGTGGAAGTCTCTTACCAAACAAGGAGCATGCACATCACAATGTCCCTCCCAAGAGCATTCTTCGGGGCCAAAGCCCTTCCAATGGATGAGGTACTGAAGGGACCCTCTGGAGATTCTGGAATCAAGGATTCTCTCCACCTCGAATTCTTGTTGACCCTCCACAGAGACAGCAGGAGGAGGAGATTGGACACCAGAGAAACGGTTGGAGACGGTGGGCTTCACCAGGGAGACGTGGAACACGTTGGGGATTCTCATCTCTGGTGGGAGTTGAAGTCTGATGGCTACAGGGTTAATTATCTCCAAGATGGGGAACGGGCCCAGGAACTTCGGACCCAACTTGGGAGATGGCACCTTCAAGCGAATATTCCTGGAAGAGAGCCAGACATTATCACCCACCTTGTAGGGAGGAGAGGGCCTTCTACGGCGATCCGCGAAAGTCTTGTGGACTAGAGCACACTTCTCCAGATTAGACTTGGTTGCAGCCCAAATAGCAAGCATATGGGCTGTCAGATCATCTGCAGCCGGGACGTCCGACAACACGAAGTCCTGAGGGAAGGCTTGAGGGTGCTGTCCATACACCACCATAAATGGAGACCTTCCTGTGGAGGAATGACATGCATTATTATGAGCAAACTCTGCCCACGGGAGGATGTCAGACCAATCGTCCTGGCAAAGAGACACGTGGTTCCTCAGGAACTGTTCTAAGGCTTGGTTCACACGTTCAGCTGCCCCATTCGTCTGCGGGTGGTAGGCAGATGAAAATTTAAGTGTTATTCCCAAGTCTTTACATAGAGAACGCCAGAACTTGGTGGTAAACTGGGTGCCTCTGTCGGAGACGATCTCCACCGGGAAACCATGCAGGCGGAAGATGTACTTAATAAAGAGTTGGGATAATTCCACCGCAGAGGGTAACTTCTTCAAAGGGATGAAATGGGCCATTTTGCTGAAGCGGTCAATGACAACCCAGATCACAGTATTCCCACCGGAGGGAGGAAGTTCGACAATAAAGTCCATAGAGAGGTGCGTCCACGGACGAGAGGGAACCGGCAAAGGCTGTAACAACCCGCTGGGGCGGGAATGGCTAGGCTTAGAAGTGGCACAGACATTACAAGCAGCCACAAAGTCCTTTACATCCTTGCGGATATCAGGCCACCAGACTAGGCGCCTCAAGAGTTCAAGGGTCTTGGCCGGACCAGGATGTCCAGCTTGTCTGGAGCAGTGGGTTTGTTGCAGGATGGCCAGGCGAAGTTCTGGAGGGACGAAGGCCATGCCAATCGGAGTATCTTGAGGAGCCGAGGACTGCCCAGCCAGAATCTGGTCGGCAAATTGGGGATACAGAGAGGCAATGATCTTGACTGGTGGAATGATTGGTTCCTGCCTCTCAGGGTCACGGTCCACCGGAGTGAAGCTACGAGACAAGGCATCGGCTTTCAGATTCTTGGAACCTGGGCGATAAGTCAAAACAAAGTTAAAACGGGAAAAGAAAAGGGCCCACCTGGCTTGTCTGGGATTTAGCCTCTTGAGGGACTGTATAAACTCCAGATTCTTGTGATCTGTGAAAATCTGGACAGGAATTTCAGAGCCCTCCAGGAGGTGACGCCATTCTTCAAGGGCAAGCTTGACTGCTAAGAGTTCTCGATTTCCGACATCATAGTTCTGCTCTGCGGATGAGAACTTCTTGGAGAAAAACGCACAGGGGTGCAATTTTCCATCAGTGGAGTGTCTCTGAGACAGGATAGCTCCAGCTCCGACTTCAGAAGCATCGACTTCGATGCAGAAGGGTAGTGCAGGATTGGGATGTCGGAGAACAGGAGCGGATGTGAAGGCCTCTTTCAAGGACTGAAAGGCTTCTATGGCGGATTGAGGCCACAGGCTGGGTTTACCCCCTTTCCGGATGAGGGCCAAGATAGGTGCAATGCGGGAAGAGAACCCCCGGATGAACTGTCGATAATAATTAGCAAATCCGATGAACCTCTGGATTGCCTTGGTACTCAATGGGAGAGGCCACTCCTGGATGGCCGAGACCTTCACGGGGTCCATCTCAAATCCCTCTGGAGAGATAATGTATCCTAGGAAGGGGATCTTGGATACCTCAAAGACACACTTCTCCAACTTGGCGAAGAGAGAGTTCTTCCTCAGACGAGAGAGTACCTCCTTCACCTGGGAGCGATGACTTTCAAGGTCCTTGGAAAAGATCAGGATGTCGTCCAAGTATACGACTACGAACCTTCCTAGGAGATCTCGGAACACATCATTAACAAACTCCTGGAAGACGGCAGGGGCATTGCATAGGCCCAAGGGCATAACGAGATATTCATAGTGCCCATCCCGAGTGTTGAATGCCGTCTTCCATTCGTCACCCTCCCGGATGCGAATGAGGTTGTAGGCCCCCCGGAGATCCAACTTGGAGAAAATCTTTGCCCCTTTCAGCTGGTCAAAGAGCTCAGCAATCAGGGGCAGGGGGTACCTGTTCTTCACGGTGATCTTATTCAGACCCCGATAGTCTATACAAGGCCGAAGGCCTCCGTCCTTCTTCTCCACAAAGAAGAACCCAGCCCCTGCAGGAGAGGTAGAAGGGCGGATAAACCCCCGCTGGAGATTTTCTTGGATGTACTCCTTCATAGCGGTAGTCTCTGCAGGAGAGAGAGGGTAGGTGCGCCCTCTGGGGGGCATAGCTCCTGGCAGGAGTTCAACCGGACAATCGTAGGAGCGATGTGGGGGAAGGAACTCTGCCGACTTTTTACAAAACACATCGGAAAATCCCTTGTAAGTGGAGGGCAAAGTCTTTAATTCCGCAGAGGAGACATTCACCTTCTCGAGGGGTTTTGACGGAAGGCAATGTTGCAGGCAAAATAAACTCCAGCGAGAGATCTGCCCAGTGGACCAGTCTATGGTGGGGTTATGCAGACGTAACCACGGAAGACCCAATATTACTGGAGTAGAAGGACAGGGGATGATGAAGAATGAAAGTTTTTCTTGATGCAGCGCCCCAACTTGTACAGATAGTTCCGCCGTGAACTTTGTGACTAATTCAAACTCCAGGGGTTTGTCATCTATGGCGGTAATTCGCAGGGGTGAAGATAATGGAAGCAGGGGAATCTTCATGCGTTCGGCAAAAAAGGCATCCATGAAATTGCCATCCGCTTCGGAGTCGAGGAAGGCCCTTTCGAAGATAGACTTACTTGCCAGGTGAATCTGCAAAGGAAGAAGAAGTCTGCGTGGACTTTCTTGATACTTCTCCAGAGGACCTCGAGTGATGCCCCCTACATGAGAAACCTGAGACATACCTCGGGGTACAAAACTCTTGGCTTTGGCAGGACAGGCGTTGGCAAAATGGGAATGCCCACCACAGTATAAACAGAGACCTGCCATACGTCTTCGAAGTCTTTCCTGCTCGGAGAGGCGAGTCTTTCCTACTTGCATAGGTTCCTCCAAGGGGGACGTCGACACATGAGTCACAGGAACAGCGGGTGTTTGCAGAATCGGCCTTTGAAAGCGAGGGGCCAACAAGGGAGAAAATCGTCTGCTGCGCTCTCTCTCCACCTGGTGCTCTCTGAGACGAGTGTCCACTTTAATGGATAGAGCGATCAGCCCTTCCAGGGTGTCAGGAGTCTCTCTGGAGACGAGATCATCTTTGATGCGGATGGATAGGCCTTGGTAGTATACAGCCTTGTAAGCGTCATCACACCAGGAAGTCTCCGCCATCAGTGTTCGGAAGTCTATAGCATAGTCATTGACACTGCGGCTTCCCTGCCGGAGCTGCAAGAGACGGGCAGGGGCGTTCGTAACCCGACCTGGAGCATCAAAGATTAAACGAAAAGCTTGGAGAAAGTCTTTAACATCAAAAGTCAGCGGGGAATTCTTCTCCCAAAGAGACGTTGCCCACTCCAGTGGCTTGCCTTCCAATCGAGACATCACATACCCCACCTTGGAACGCTCACTTGGAAACTGTGTGGGTTGGAACTCAAATTGAATTTGGCATTGCGTGGCAAACCCCCTGCAGGCTTGTGGGTCCCCACTGAAGCGAGGGGGAGGTGGAATGCGAGGCTCACCTGTCGGGTAGCTTGCGTTCGTAGGGGCTGCCGCCATGGGGGGATCTCCAGTAGGTGGAGCAGTGGAAGGCTCAGAAGGCACTTGAGCTAGCAGGACATCGAGTGCTTGCCCAATGCGAACCTGCTGGTTTTCGTAGTCCTCCATGCGGGATGCAGTCCGCGGAGCGCTCGTCCGACATGAGGTGTGGCTTCCTCAGAAGGATCCATGGCCCGAAAATAATGTCAGGGAGCCGGGAGCCCCCTCTGGGGAGTAGTCCGGATCTAGGAGGAAGCCCCTCAGGAGGGATCAGGATCGTGGTATCCAGGGATTAAGCAGAAAGGGTAATCGGGTTCAGGCTACAGGTCACAAGGCAGGCAGAATATAATCAAAGTCCAAAGTCCAGGCAGGGGGTCAATAGCAGGCAGAGTATCAGCGAAGTCCAGGTCCAGGCAAAGGGTCACAACAAGGAATCAGGCAGATATAAGTAGGGAAAACAGCAAGGGAACCCAGGAAACTCTCAGGGAACAGAATCCTATTTTCGGGCGCCATCTTGGCGTCTCAGGCGTCCTTTTATGTTTGAATTTGGCGCCCTTGCGCCAGCGTCAGCGCGCCTGCGACCGTCGCGCCGCGCTGACGTCACGGCGCCGGCGTCGGAACCCACGTGGGTTGACTGGGCGCCGCCATCTTGGATTCTTCGCCGCCGGGAGCGGACGCGACTCCTCGCGCTCCCGGCGGTCTTGACAAATAGTCACTCTAGGAGTGGGAGTCAGCACAGGGTAGCTTTTGAGCAGATGTGGCTCCAACGAGGAGAAATAGGGTTAGGACCCAGCTGTATTTGAAACACTAGAGCAGGGACTACAGTGGGTGAGTTGAGGACCAGATAGGGTGCTACCGTGCCAAGACCCAAGACTGAATACAGTGGGTGAGGCGAGGACCAAGTCGGGTGCCAAGATACAAGACCCCAGGCTGAGAAACCCAAGCCTTAGTGTTCATCCGTAGGGATAGTGCCTAGTGAAAGTGGTAACTATCTCCTAAGCCTATTATTGCTGTTACTTTGATGTATTGGATATTAGCTAACCTGGAGCACCTTGTACCCCCTGGAGAGAATACTGCTGTTTGAAGCTATCCTATTATGCCTGTGAACATCTAAGTACCTGTGAACTACTCCATTGCAACAGTTCTCCGTTAATAAACAAGTTTATGTTACTGCAAAGAAACTTGTCTGGCTGATTATCCTGCTGCATTGATCTACACAAGGTACCGGGAGTTGCACAGGTACACTGGGGGTCCGGGGCACACTACAAGCAGTTTTAGCCTGGTCAATCACAGCCTTAATACACAGCAAAAGTACACTCAAGGGTGTGCTACATTCAGATAAATTTGGATTTTGATAAATAGCCCCCTTAATGTAGGTAGAGATAAAATACCCTATTCCTCTACACTGTGCCTTGCAGGTGCTTCATACACCCAATAGCCCATGTAGAGTGCTACAGGAAGCACATGTTACATAGTTAAATAAACTGTAGATCTTAAGATGACTACAGACTTGAATGCTTGTCCAATATATCATCCAAGCATTTCTCAAAGGCATCTAGATTATATAACACTGTTTCAAAAACACAACAAAGGAAAATCGTTCTAGAATCTTATACCCCATATATGGTCATTGCAACCTCAAAGCCATATCCTAATGTCAAATATTTGGTGACACGTTGAAATACATTTACTATACATACGTGTATAGTGTATATAATACAAACACAGCATTATGTAAATTTTAGATAAACTGGCAGGCTGCTAGGGAACATCTACTGTAAGCATAACACCAGGTTTAGTGTAAAAAAAAACCCAATGCACAGTGGCAGTAACATGTTTTAAAAAAAATTTGAAAATACACATGACTTGTTTATACTAATGGCCAGTAAAACATCAGTTAAATATAAAAGATCTGAGACCACTACAAACATCATTAATTGTATATGAGTTCAATAATAGCTTCAGATCCACAGGCAAGATGCAGTTGGATCTGGTTTAATGACACATAGCTGTCTTTTGGTGTTAGCTGTTCTAAAACTGGTCCTTCATATATGCATACTGATTACTATGTATGGTGATACTGAAGATCATTTGCATCTAAATAACACACATTAGGAGCTATGACAGGGTATGTCAAGTCCCACCCACGCCCCACCTATATACTGTATTTGCAGCACTAGGAAGCTCTGCAGGCACAACATAAATCAAAGCTCTGCAAATATTTGTGCTTACTTTGGTTAGTGCGGACAGTTGTGGATTTGCCCACATCAGTGGAATTAGCTAGAGGCTCTAGTGAGCCTGGAATATCACTACAGTCCTGATTGGTCTGTTTCTGTGCTACAAAAGAGATTTCATTCTAAGGGCTTGATTCAGAAATTCAAGAAAATATGCTCTATTGTACCTAATTCAATTCATTGCGATATGGAATTTAGTGAATGCGAGAAACATTCAATTTAGCAGTACTGTGTTTCAATTTTTAAATCCTGTTTTGTGTGGATACAGTTGTTATTGCTCTTTTTATTGCAAATTACGTCACAATTCTACCTCCGTCTACAACTGCATAAATACAATATATGTCAAGTTCATAACTTTTTAATTTTTTCATGTGAAAAATAACTTCCAATTACCCTCTCAACGCTGCCTAAGATTTCTATCAACATCTACTATTGGCTCATCACAACCAATCAAAGTTTATTACTTAAACACCACACCCAGACGTATCAATGATATCAAAACAACTTGCTGTTCTGCCTTTACATAGTTACAGTTACATAGTTACATGTTAGATCGGTTGAAAAAAGACCAAATCCCATCAAGTTCAATCCCTCCAAATGAAACCCAACATCCATACACACACCCCTCCATATTCACATAAACTATATATATCTATATCTACACCAACTATAGATTTTAGTATCACAACAGCCTTGGATATTATGCTTGAAATCATCCAAGCCCCTCTTAAAGGCATTAACAGAATCAACCATCACAGCAACATCCGGCTATTGGCAGTGCATTCTACAACCTCACTGCCTTCACTGTGAAGAAACACCTACTCTGCTTCAAATGAAAGTTCCTTTTCTCTATTCTGAAGGGGTGGCCTCTTTAGTTCAGCTCTTTTTGTTATAGTGTCCCTTTGTCTTAGAGCCATGAGGGGGATTTTAGATCTTAATCTTAGTCCTTATCAGGGGGACATCTTCTCTTGTAAAAATATTTGTATGGGGCCTTCATGCTTGGATATGTCTTTGTTCCCTCGAAATACCTATTTAGGTGATGTCCACTGCTCTCGCTGTGCCCTCTTCCCCTTCTTTATCGTCTGTTGTTAGATCGGAGTGGACTGTACCACCTCTCCTATGGTTGTTGTGATGTGTATACCTCTCTTGCGTTAGTTTTGGCGGTTTAGATGTTTGTTTCTGTGGCATATCTTGCTGTGGTCCTACTTTCCATTGTTTTAGGAAGCATATTCCCTGTTGTGGGGGAATCAATGATCGTGGAGTACCTTCATACATAGCTCTCAATTTTACCCGAAACATCCATCTGTAGGGAATATTAGCTTCCCTCAGTATTTCTGTCACTTGCTTGTGTTCTCTACATTTGTTCCTGGTGCACACCGATAGATCCGTGTAGCAACATAGAGTTGAATATTTCTGTGTGTTTCGAAAAGCGGACATAATCTTCTCTTTTATGTGATAGTAGTGAATTCTTATGATGACCTCCCTGGGTGCAGCCTGTGGTGCGTTTTTACTCTTTGGTATTCTGTGCGCTCTATCTATTATTAATGAGTCAACTTTTCTTCTGGCAGTATATCTTGTATCATAGTTTGCAGGTATAGGATTTAATCTTCATTTTTAACTCACTCTGGAATGCCCCTTAATCTTATGTTGTTTATCTGCTTTTGCATAAAACGCAGTCATTTTTGTGGGTGATAGTTTCTTCAGAGTCTTCCCCATCTGCCACCATGTCCTCCAGCTGCTTTCCGCAGCCTCGCAAGGCAAACCAAGTCCTTGCGCCGCCACTTGGGCCTACCACCCTATTGCTTTCCCCAGGGACTCTCTCTGGTGCAGGCACGCAGCAGAGGGAGTGCAGCTGCAATGCACGAGCCCATCCCACCGCTCCTCCTGCTTGCTTCCTGTCCAGGTCAAGCCTCCCCTCACCAGCTCTCTCTACCCGGCTCTCTCTTCCCAGGTGTCCGCCCCGGGGAGTAACGCTGGAGCGCTGGACACTGAGCACGCCGCTGGAATCTCCCCTGTGGTGTGATGGCAAGATGGCAAATCAAGGTAGTATTAGGAGTTTTTTTTTTCCTCCGGCTGTATGCTTTATTGCTAGCCCCAATGCATGGAGCTCTCTCTCACGCCGCCATTATTCTAGGCCATTCTAGGCCTCTGGTACGGTGATCCTCTTTATGGGTAAAAAGGTCCCCTGCTATTTGTCCATAAAGTCCCCTAATGTACTTGTAAAGTGTAATCATGTCCCATCGCAAGCATCTTTTTTTTCCAGAGAAAACAACCCCAACCTTGACAGTCTACCCTCATAATTTAAGTCTTCCATTACTCTAACCAGTTTAATTGAACATCTCTGCACTCTCTGCAGCTCATTTATATCCCTTATAAGGATGGGAGACCAGAACTGCACTGCATACTCCGGATGAGGCCTTACAGGGACCTAAGGCAAAATTATGTTTTCATCCCTTGAGTTAATGCCCTTTTTTATGCAAGACAGAACTTTATTTGCTTTAGTGGCCACAAAATGGCACTGCCCAGAATTAGGCAAATTGTTAGCTACAAAAACCCCTGGATCCTTCTCCATTAAGGAAACTCCCAACACACTGCCATTTAGTGTATAACTTGCATTTATATTATTCTTGCCAAAGTGCATAACCTTGCATTTATCAACATTGAACCTCATTTTCCAGTTTGCTGCCCAGTTTTCCAATTTAGTCAAATCACGCTGCAAAGTGGTAACATCCTGCATGGAACCTATAGTTCTGCACAATTTAGTATCATCAGCAAAAATCGAAATGGTACTTTCAAAGCTTTCCTCCAGATAATTATTAAACAAATTGAAAAGCAAAGGACCAAGTACAGAACCCTGCGATACTCCACGAAAAACACTGGTCCAATTGGAAAATGTTCCATTTACCACCACTATCTATTACATATAAAACCATGCTGGCACAAACTCATAGTATTATGATTTGCAATGCAAGTCCAGTATCTTATCCCTTAATACCCCTTTAAAAAGCTTTCCTATTACTTATGTCAGACTAATTGGCCTATAGTTTTGAGGCTGAGGATCCCTTTTTGAATAGTGGCACCACATTAGCAATTCATCAGTCTCTCTGCACCATGCCAGACCTCAATGAGTCCTGAAAAGTAAAGAGAGCTAAGCTCTCTGAGTACCCTTGGATGAATACCATCTGGTCCCGGACCTCTGTTTATCTTAACATGTTCTAGTCTCTTTTGAATTCTCTCATGCGTGAACCATGCAACATTAGTTATATTACTAGAATTGGGACTCCATGCCTTTGCCCTCCATCCTGCAGGTGCTTGCATGCTCAGCTGTTCCAGATACATGTGGCCTTGCAAAACATACACCCATGTACATTCTAAGAACCCACACGACAACCATGTTCACCTAACTGTGTACAAAAACTTCAACTTTAATCTTTTCTTTTTTCACTTGTGCACTTAACCATATCCTCTATATCATCTTATAGTGTACCCCATACCTGCTGAAAAGGACCTTCTCCAGCCTTCTAGGGAGATATTTTTTTCTGTGACTCTCCATGCTGGCAGTGCTTGCGTGCTCCAAGTCCACTATTCAAGATACATTTGGCCTTGCAAACCATACACTCATGTGCATTCTGACAACCATTTTCACTTTACTTTGTACGAAAACAACTTCAGCCTCACATTTTATTGAAGGACTTTTCAAAATGTAAACTTACACTCTAAACCATATCCTCTAAACCACAATTATTTTTTGTAAGTCTATTTTTGTCCCGATATGTCTAATTTGCAATGGGGATACTGTATTTTGGTTGTAATATTTGCAGCAAAGTGCCTTTTTTATTTGACACGAATGGTCAGGTGTTTGTAAGTGGCTTGAATTGTATTTTTTGCCACACAAGCCACAACAAAATGTTCTGTTCTAGGATTTTTATTTATTTCCTGTTGTAAGGAATTTTATTTATTTTTAGTAGTAAAAACTATGGGAAAGATTTGTTTTTTGTTTTTTATTGGTCAATTAAGTGCCAACATTTACTAGCCTACTCTTTTAACTAATACAGAAGGGCAAAGAGCACAGTCTCACTTATGTATGTAAAATAATGTTTACTTATATGTCGTCAAGGTCAACTTGCAACTCTATAGAAATGTGTAGATTAAGGGAAAATTTCATTCGCACACACACATGTAGAATTTTGTTTTATCATTGAACATTAAAAATATAGCTTTGCTTGTAACAGCTACATTATTGATATCTTACTGAGATGCCTGTTTGAATGAGAGAGTATTATGTGAATTGGAGAGGGTGTTATAGAAGGAAGAAGTTGATAATGTTTCAGTAAACAACAAATAGTGTGGAAGAAATGTTTAGAAGCATGCAAATTACACCTGTCTAAAAAATAGTCAGGGCCAAACAACAACATTACAATGATCCTGATTGAAAAAAGAAAGCGTGTACAGTGTGATATAAATGACATCAAATTAAAATTAGCATGTTCATAGATGAGGAACATAGCAGGCACATTTGTAAGTTAAACAGCTAATTACAATTTCATGTGTGAGAGCATTTTAAATGAACTTACAAGAGAAGAGTCCACGAATGATTTGCTGCCGGACCTAGTTCCCAAGATATTGATAAATCTGCCCCTTAATTGACCAGATTCAAAATGCCTGTAGACTGATGAATCATTTGTGCTTCCAAGGAAGGTGGCAAAAAGATTAATCAAATGCATATTAACACCACAAATGATTTGAGTGTTGATTGAATGAAATTTTTTCTGTTGGCGAAAAATTTGCTCCTGACCACAAGAGAGCAATAAAGGCACATGAGTATAATCTATTGCACCCAGGACGTTAGGCAAACCTCCTGCAACATAAAAGTCCCTTTTAATATTCAGCTGTTTGGTGGTGGTAAAATGGATAAATAAATGACATCTTTTTTTTAAAAAAAAAATGCCAATAACTTTTGTAGGTGCCAGAGGATCAATATAATTTTGATAGCTCATAGAGATGCATAAGACACTGGCTATTAAGTCAATACCATTCATTGACTTCAGCCTCCCCTAAGCCAGCCAGCAACACCCTGGCCCTATACAGCCTTGGGGTATGTTCAGAGCCGACGACAGTGTCGGACTTGCCCCCCGGGACACCGGGAAAAAACCTGGTGTGCCCCGAACCTCATTCACATTGGAGCCACAAAATAGTCCATATTGTACAGGCAAGAATCCAAGGAGTGAAGGGTTTTTATAATCCTGTTTGCCCTGGCCAAATTTTGCATTAACAATTTCAGATCTGAGTCTAAAAACAATATTGACATTGAGCTTTTATTATTTTTAACCACCGTGTATGTTTGAATAAAGCCACATCTTTATATTAACCCAACTGCCTCCCATGGATATGTCTGTCTGCACTGCAAGCGGGTAATATTTTCCTGTGAATGAAAGTGAGCGTAGCATGTTCAACTTGCAAACATGAAGGGTTAACAATCATGTGCAAACAAGTGGAGATTATTGTGATCCATTGAAAGGGAAATGTTTAAGAATGATTTGTGATGACAATTGTTGTAAGGTCTGTTTAGGATTTGTGTATTTGATTGAACATATATGAATTTAAAATATTTTAATCACATCAATGTCTTTTTGAAGGTTTGTCTTAATAGATTTAGAATGTGACTCCAGAATGTGCAAGTGAATCCAATTAATTTTTTTAGTTTTTTTAATTATTTGCCTTTTTCTTCTCTTTTCAGCTTTGAAATGGGGTCACTGACCCAATCTTAAAAAATGCTCTATAAGACTACAAATGTGTTGCTATTGCGACTTACTTATTATTATTATTATTACTATTATAATAATTAATAATAATAATATTCCAGTCTCATTCAAATCATTTGGATCCTAGCAACCAGACTGCTAAAATTGCAGACTGGAGAATAGCTGAATAAAAAACTAAAAATGTAAAAAAACACAAACAATAAAACATAAAAAAACAGTTGCCAAATTGTCTCAGAATATCACTCTCTACATAATAAAATTTAACTCAAGGGTGAACAACCCCTGAAGTCCAGAGAGTGCTGAATCCACTCTGGAAACTACAATGTGGCACTGGTATTTGTGCCTTTGTACACATACTAACTAATATTATTATTATTCACATGGCAATTTTTTCACTGAGATACCAAAATGGCTTATCGTATTTAATGCCCAGAAAAATACACCGATTTTGGTCACTGATTTAAAACCTCTTTTGTTTATTTAGTGAAAATACCACATTAAAAAATACATTTCTTCTAAATACAGAGAAACAGGCTATGGTAAATGATAATTCACTGCAGGAAATACATTTTCAAGTAAATAATTAATATTAAACCCTACTTAATTTGTCTTCTAGGTGAGACAACACTAGCTCAAGGTTCATAACCAATGCCTTATGATTCATAGACTCAGTGCTTCTGTCAAATAAATGCTTATTCAGTGATTCTTTGCTCAGTGGTGAGTGAAGTGATCTGAAGGGACACTGGCTCAAGTGATAATGTGTTATCCCTGCTGATAAACTTTTGTATTAATCTCATGCTCACTGGTTCAGTGTTTTCTTTAAAGTGACCGCTGATGCCACCACCATGGTGTAACATGTAGCACATTATATCTTTGGCCAGGTTTGTGTTTTTCAAGAAAGCAGTTTCAGTAAGCATTGTAATGTATTTTAGATACATATGCATCCACATAGCAATGGAGTTGCTAATGAACTAGTAATGCAATAGCATTTAATAATATCACTCACAACAAACCTGGTTTTTCAGGATAACTACTTGGATACACATCTGTGTGAGGTGCAGATGCCCAGATGATTGAGAAAGAAATCATACACTCCTGGCCCAAACATACAGGAGTAACCAATTGAACAAGTCACATGAGTTGTCATATCACAAGTACATATTGGAACATAATAAAATCCCACATTCTATTTCCCCACACTTTGCCCTCCCTCCTTTGTTCTATCCCCTGTTTCTCTAGTCCCTTCTTTACTTCACCTGATTTAACTCTCCTTACCTCAGTCAATTAGCCCTTCTTTTTCCCTCACCCAACTCTGCTTCTACTTCTACGACTTCTATTCCTCCTGTCAATTCTTCTAACCCCATCCATATCCTTACCCTCATCATCCCACTTCAGTCTCCTTTTGTTCTGCCTTTCTCTTTCTGTAACCCCAACTCCCTCTGCACTTCTTTACTCACCTACCTCTTCATTTCACTTTTCCCTCTGTAACCCTTTCTTGACCCACAACACCAGGTTTCTATTTACTGTGAAGCACAGAACAGTTACACTGTGGCCCTCTCTTACACTGTGTCCCCCAGCTAAGCATACATAGATGGTACTCACATGGTACAGTGTATCAGATAAGGTAAATTTAAACAATGCCTTTGATAAGCAGAGTAGATGTACACTGGCACCACTGCAGCAATGGAATTGGTGAATTTTAAGTTCACCTACCGGATCCCTTTCTGGGGAAACTTCAGGGTAAAATTCTAGTCTGAGCCCCTAATGGTGGTTCCTTCATTTCATTTTAAGGTCAATAATGCTTTGGGAGAGCTACCTCAAAACTATCAATCCTATGTTGGAGCTCATTGCTGATACTGTCTATCCTACACTCCTAGTGAGCAGTTAGTACAGTTGCTAGTGTGTCACATTCTTTTACCTAGTTCATGGAGTCCCTGGTACACAATTTTCACAAAAGGGATGGCACTCTTGTTTATTGGGGCCTACTGTCCCGGGCTCCCCAGCAGCAAACACCTTGTTCAGCAGGTGGAGACCCAAGAGGAAGTAATGTGCCACCACATAATTTATTAAACATGTAGCAAGAAACAGTCACTACCTTCCTTGGACAATGAGGAATGCTATTCCAGCCATGGGCATAGGATACATGTACTGAGACTTGCTTAATCAGTAGTGGATTTCCCAATCCAGTAGGGGATTTAAATATACAGAGTCTCCCCAAATCTATTTTCCTACCTTATTCTATTTGACCTCAGGATGTATTGCACCCTTGACTTTATTACTGTGCCACCCTACATTAACTACATATCTCTTACTCTCTCTTTTCTAACCATAGCCTCCACCTAACTCATTCATTCCTTACCCAAATATTAATATTATTGGAGTCAACAAGATATTTGTCTTTACCTTGCCAGAATAAACAGTTCCTGCATGTTAATGAAAATGAATATGTAAATGTATATACAAATACATTGTTACCAGGTAGTGCATGCCCAAATATTTGTTTTGAACATGTAAAAAATACAGAATTGAAGTAAAAAAAAACTATTGCCTATAAGTAGAACCACTTTCTGTCTTTTGGTCAATTTCATTGTTTGCTGCTAGTGGGATCTTAGAGCTTTAACAAGAAATCAGAACAAACAGACAAAGAAATTAATAGAGCCAAATGTATAGGCTGGTATGAAATATACTCATATTTGAAATGAAGTTCATACAAACTTGCTTGTCAAGCTATTTTTTACTGCAAAGATATAAAAAATTGCTTACTTCAATTAAATAATGGAAAAAAAGAACAAATGAAAATTCCTATCAAACAAAATAAAGTTACTTTTAATAGATTTATTTGTATAGTTTCATTTAAAAACAATTATCCCTTTCTTCATAATCTTAATTTGAAAATATTCCTTTTAAACATGACTGCTTGATTGATGATTTTCTTTTTCTCTCTAGGGCTTCTTTCTGTGCTTAATAAAAAAAGAAGCTCAATATTTAATTACAGAGATGTTCAAAAAAGAAATATTCAAGAATATCAAAGAAAAATACTGAGCTCCTGGAAAAGACAAGATTACCAACATAATATTTAAAAAAATGTATTTGCATACTCGCGGTCCAATCTTTTTTAACCCTGTTTTGAAATAGCATCTCTCATAAGAATTGTGCAGAGCAAAATTGAAACTACTTTCCACTTTATACTAACTAGTTAAACTGGGCATCAGCTTGAGGAGTGTGTCAGCTCACACTGGAAAAATAAAATTAATGTTGTTGTTTTGCATCACTGCACATCATATGCCAATGGACTCTAAAATGTAGCTTGAATGTTTTTAATATTGTGATTTTCTCAGTTTCTGTTCCAAAGTTTTTACCTTATTTAGAGAAGTTGTAAAGGGTAGCACCTTCTACAATTAAGTGGTTTGCTTGTAAATTAGACCTAGCAGAATGTAGCTGCGCGTCAACTTTTCCAGGTCTATTACAGACCTAAACTTTGTGCTTCTCTTACATTACAAAATAGGTTATTTTACTATGTTAAAACAAAATATTTCAAGTTAATAATGTTATCAATTTAGGTTTGCCATCTTTTTAATAGATCAACTCAGGGCAGGGGGTGGGGCGTGCCACGTCTCCTAATTAAATTCATATTATCATATCTGCCCAGTTTAATGCAACTTCATACCTACAAATTTGTTTATATTGTATTAGGGCTGTCAGTTAGAAAATACATAACCTGATACAGTAAATTTGGCCCTTCTAGTGCCAGCCTCCTGGACCCCTCTGCCAACATTGTTGACCCCCCCCCTCGACCCCCTCCAGAGCATAAAGGACTAACGTTTAATTTTGAAAGGTTTTCATCTCTGAGTATGGTCTGTATTTTTAAAGGAGTCCATGAATAGTCTAGTAACCCATAGCAACCAATCAGAGAGTAACATTTATTATCACTTGTTTGAAAGCAAACATCTGATTTGGATGCTCTTTGTTACTAGATGTGGCACAGACTTTGTGACTTTTATTACATCACCGCTAGAACATCAGCATTAAAGCAGGACACAATTGCTGCCTTCTGAAGTAAGGATCCTTCCTTGCTTTGATTACAATTCCCTGTGCAAACACAGAAGCATCTAAGGGTGATGACAGAGGAGAAGTTTTATTACCCGCACTTAATCTTCTCCAGCGCAGGCAACAAAATGCCTGAATACATCTTTGCATTGGTGCCAGTGTGAATCTCTGCTGTTAAACAATTTAAATTGCTTAATGCAATTTGGATTGCTTGAAATATGTTACCAGAGATTCATACACTCTGGATAAGATCAAATGCAGACGACAAAACATACTGTCTGTCGTTACTATAAAACATTTTCTTACAGTAAATAAATAATCTCTATTATACAGACTACTGAAACATTCCCTATGATTTTCTGACACAAACTTTATTCTTTCATGATAGCAGTACCTTGATTATATGAAAGTGAAATGTGGCAACTGAGAGTTGAATTGCATACAGAACAACAACAGTCAATGCACGCACTGACAGCAATAGATAAGGAAAAGAGTGATGACAGAAAGGAGCCTTTGAAAAAAAAAAGAAGGTGTTCAGGGAACGATAATAGAAGCAGGATAACAGGCTTTCCCATCACGCAGTTTTCTCGAATATTCTCTGCTAATGACTCTTATTTTATTTCTTCGTTGAGTTCAATATTTAGGCAAAAGTGACCCTATGTTTCTATGTTCAATAAGACCTCAATATCATGTATGTAAGATATTCCCCTTTGAGCAGTATTCTGTCAGTTACTACATTGCTGAAAAAGTGCATAATTCATGGGATAGCTGGTTCAAAATAACTGCAGGGCAATAAAATTAAAGGACAATTAGGTATGAAGGGGCTGGCAATGAGATGATGGGGAGCATATTGCTATAATAAAATTTCATAAAATATTTGTAACTAGAGCCCAGTGTGATAAAACATATGTAGGGATCCATAGGGTTAATTTCTCCTATAAGCCATGTGTTCAGGAGTTTTGCTTTCAATTTCACTGAGAACAGAGTGAACAGGAACTGCTGCAAAGATGTAAGGGCCTAAAGGAATTTGAGAGCCCCTGAAAGGCTTGGGGTAGGGGACCCCAACGCCTGTTAAGCTCAACCATGCAGGGTTCAGAGTTTGGAGTCCTGTAAAGAAGACTGTGGAGAGTGCTGGGAGCTGTGTCGTGAGGAGTAAAGGGGGTTTGTTGTGCTCACACTGCGGATAGTTTTGGGAGCTGTACCCTGAAGATTAAAGCAAGCATTGTATGTTTGGCTGGATGATCAAGTTGCTGTGGATGCCTGCCCATCTGTGTGAGTCCCTGGGTAAGTTGTGCCTGAGGGAGGAAAGTGAAAGGATCCAGCGTGTTTGAGAAACAGGCTTTGTTCCTATGCCTGCTACATGGGTGCAACTACTTCTGTCCATCTGGGGAGGTATTTGGGCTGGTAACATTACCTGAGGAAAGTTTAAGAGCTCTTGGGGAAAAGGCACTGTGACTCTCTTTGTCCACCAGGAGTGGAGTGTGGGCCTGGTAAGGATGTACCAGGATTGGACTGCAAAAGGTTATGGGTCATTGATATGTGAATGGCATATTTAATCTGCACTTACTTCTTATATAAAGTTACATTTGTTATACAGCATTTGGTGTATTTAATTATTGTTTCCTAGTGGGGCCACCTGCAGGTGTATTCCCGGATCCCACTAGGTGGAGGCACTGCAATGAGAGGTAAATTCCCAGTACCCTTTCACTTAGCAAAGGGACTATCCTATATTAAAATTGGGTTTGTATTATACATACATTCTATTCTCTCCCTTACTTAACTGTGCAGCAAATGGTATGGGAAATTCCAATATTTAATCTATGGGTATAATATAAATTCTAGTTATGTTATTGTTGTGGAGATTGTTGTAGGCAGTGAGATTTATTGGTAGTTTAGTGAGATGAGCAGATTAGGCTCCACTGAGGAAAAGGAAGGGATGAGTGTTCCATCTGTACCTCACCCAGATAGGGACCCAGTGTGAGACTACGATGGGGCCTTGTGTGCCTTAAATGCAAGGCTCACCCCTTTGCTGAAAGTCCATAAAAAGGTACAGTGCCCCTAATATAAAGGAGAAGGGAAGGAGGCATCATGCTGAAGCCCTGTGGCCTAGAAAAGCTTATGCTGGCTATATTGTTCCAGCATTTGTAAGGTAATGACTACATCACAACTATGTTTTTTGAGCTAGTATCCATGGACTTAGGCACAATAGCAGAGGCACTGGGAGGGTATCGTACACCCTTGCTTTTATTGGCCATTTCTCTAAGCTTGCTGTGGTAGTGCCCACAAAAGATCAAACAGTGCAGACTACAGGTAGATTGATGTGGACTCATGTGGACTTTTGCAAGAGCTGTTCCCTGTTTGAAAGAAGCCCCACAGTATTATCTTTGGTTGACAACATCACTATAGACATTTGTCAATCCCTATAATGGTCCACCTAGAATGTCACATGGTTGGCCCATGCTGGAAGTTGCCCTTGCATCCTGACTAAAATTTACAAAACTATCTTCTAACTCACAATGGAGACATTTGGAGGATATACAGTATGGTTAAATTGCCAGCTAAAGGCTTATTTCGTGGGTACGGAAAATTAACATCCTTCCCTTAGCCAAGTAGTAGTTTTAGTAAATAATTGCTGGAAATATAGCATAAAATTATTTAGACATTTGAACTAGCACCCTACCTATCTCCCCTGACTCCATGGACACAAAATCCGGAATTGTTACCTGATATATGAGATCTGGGTTTTAGCACTGCTTTAGGATTATTCAATCCAGTCTTGAAATGTTTTCTTGCGTCCAAATTAGAAATGATAGCTGTTGTGATAAAAAAAAGAGAGATGGCCATCTACAGATAATTGTAGATATCTAGAAGTAGAACATTTTTTATATTTCGTTAACAAAGTCCAAATGCAGAAAACTTACCACTTTTTAAACCCTTTGTTCACTGAATACAAACCTTGAGAAACATTAACTTACAAATTAAAGGACTATATTAAATATTCAAATATCTCTTCTTAAACCACAACATGGGAAGCTTATTTAAATATAAAAATTACAGAACAAGAATGGGATCACATATTTAAAATAAAATCAAAATGTTCAATAAGTAACAGGTTTCAGGAATAATCCTAGAAATTATTACAGAGATTATTACAGAAAGCCAGTAGGACATAAAAAACTGAACTTGTTTCCCACTGACGCCCGCGGCAGTCATCCTCTTCCTTGGGTATTGCCTTCCATCCTAACCTTGGTAACTAACGTGCCCCTTTGCTTGTTCAGAACGCTTGCTTTGCTCCTCTCGAGTTAAGACATGGCGGCATCTGAGTAGCTGAGGGCTCCTCCCGAAGCCAAAGGTGGCTGCTACAGACGGAAGATTGAGCTGGGACCGGGAGCCTAGCACTTGTTCTGAATTTAGGGAGCCATATGTGACACGATGATATTTGTCTTATGGAAGAAATCACAGCGTCATTACATAATAACTATCTAAACTATGTCTCTGTTTGGTTACCCTGGAAGTAATTTATTGGGAAAACATCCAACCCCATCCCCAACCCATAATGTAACATTGTATAGGACTTCCTTATATTCTTTACATGCCTACTCAAAATATTTGAACAATACTCAATTGCTGATAATATCTACACATGTCAATGACTTTACCTTTTGTTATTTTGTTCTTTAAGTTACTTTCTTAACTATAGTTTCTCTTAAGACAAAAACATTTCTTACATTTCCCCTTATACAGATATTGTTGTAATTAGACTGTTATCATTACTTGGATGCAAAACAAAGATAAATATTTTCCTGTACAATTTCACATTTCACATCTAATTGCTACAACTGTTTAAAAAAAAAAAAGAGAATAACTATTAGACCACCCAACAAGTATAGCAAAAAGATAAGTACCTAAGGCATCATCTGCCATAGATGCTCAAATGTATAGGCTTGTTAATAAATCAATAAGGGACTCCATTAGGATGGCCTTATACTTTAGGTGTAGACACCTTTTCAATAATAGTTACAGTAATATTAAAATGTTGTTAACTGTGTATTGTAAACTGTTGTTGAGAGTCTTTTGTAAAGTTCCAAGGATAAAGCAGTTTTTATTTAAACCACTCATGCCCATGTTATTCTAAAGATAACAATGTCAACTCTTCTTCCAAACCTATAGCAAGGGCTCACCAGTAGAGAGAGTATTTTGTGATGCATGCTCTGCTTGGGGTAGAAAGAGTTGTCCAAAATAGGCAGCTCTTCTTGTGATTAAATGTAAGCTATGAAAATTCATTGCACTAACCCACTTGGGTTTAGTAGAGGTGACGTGGGGGCTAAAGATCTGAATGTTTAGGCCAGAGAATGAACCATGCACATATGCAGAATATATGCTTGCAATCATATTGTGCAATAAATTTATTTGCAACTAATATGTATGGCACAATACACATATACAGTATGTATAACACGCATGTTGGTGTGACTACACACAAATCGGATTTAATTTAGCAAATTAAAAGTAGAGCTTCTGCATATCATACAGTATATACACCAGATATAGTAAATTACATCAGAAAACAGTAATGCTATTTAGTAAGACTATTTGGTTTCTCTCTCTATTGAACTCAATCATTGCTCCTAGTAAGCAAGTGAAGGCTATAATGTATCCAGGGGCTTGTGGTGCAATTCTAAGCAGTAACACAATATACTCTCCATGCTATGTTTATTATGTTTACCTCAGATGGAATTTGGTTTCTTTATAGTTCAGGGGCACAGGTTTGGCCTATAACACTGTAGCTTCTGCCTCAATGCATATACCCATATGACATAATTCTGCTTCCCCAGTTAGTGCTAACAGCCAGAGAGGCAATTTACAATGTTTTTTATCTGTTGAGCCCAGTGCTCAGAGGAAGCGTGCAGATGGTTGCACAGATGGTCAGATGTGAAGATGAGCTTTTGTTGTCTTGAGAATGCTTTTATACCAACACATATTCACAAGTTTCAGACTAGTATCATAAATATATACAAATATATAGAGCCTGGATACACAAATTGCAAGCCCTGTTATACTGTTATTCTTTTTATACACTAAACATAAAACTGCAAAACACTGTAAAAGTGTAATTTGATAGGCAGAGATTGAATTTATTGACCAGACTATAGGTACAGAATGTATTCAGGAGGGAGGTAACCATTGCTTCATGTTATCACAGATCAGCTGAGACAAGTGTTGCTGTCCAGTTAAGGGATTTGAGTGGATGATACCCACTGTGCCCCTGTGATATTTGCCATGCACTATACATAATTTAATTGGTTTGCCTTAAAATGTTTTATTCCATCATGACTGTCTGAAACGAAAGGCATTATTATTATTAATATTATTAAGCTGTGTACTGATTTAAAGGTACTGTAGCTGTATGTAGAATTTCATTATAAAAAGCAATGGCTGTTGCTCAGCAAATAGTGTTTGCAACCACTGCTTTTTATATAGCTTCCCCTCTGAGTTTACCTGAATTTTCCCTTTATAAAATAATGGAATAAAAGCAGAGCAATCTAGCAAAACCAATTTACAGTAAATACATACCTTTATAGATAGTGAACCTTGTTCTTCTTGAAAGATGGTTTTTTGCCATTCAAGTGGAGTGTCCAAGAGAAAACACACAGCTCTATAAAAAAACCTTATATTTTACACTCCTTTTTCACTCCAGATTCAATTAAGTGAGGGAAAAGTTATCTCACGATTCATCGCGTGAAAACTCATGGACAAGATTCAATTTGAAGAGAAAAAACTTTTCTCCTAATTAAGTTCCTTTTTTCCCTCCATAGATTTCAATACAGTTTTCACATGATAAAAATGGGAAATACGTTTTTCTGAATTAAATTGAATCTCGTCCATGGCTTGTCATGCAATAAAACTATAAAACACAATAAAACTAGATTACAGAATGAGTCACAAATCCTGTATCATTTCCATTACCAAACTATTTGATATTTGCTCTTTATCCAAGTTACCAATAAATGGAACTTTCTTGCTAGCTTCTATGCATGAACACTACATGGGTTATCTTAATTACAGAATACACAGTATTAATTATAATATATGAAATACAAAGTACATGTTTCCCTTTTATTAATTTACTTTGTATTTCACATATTGTAATTAATACTGTGTATTCTGTAATTAAGATAACCCATGTAGTGTTCTGGCCTGGGAGGTGTGTCCATTTCACTGGATCCTAGGATTTGTATGTATTCTTTGAGTGACACATCGGGTAGTACTGCCTACTCATTTCCCATTGGCCATTTCTCTTTTAAATACTGTGTATGTATTGTTCAATGTTCAGCATATGAGTAAGTGTCCTTGGTAGACACGAAACGCGTCAGGCCTGGTTCTTACTTATGGAAAATAATTGTAAGCTTTTTTAACTCTTTTACAACCTGACTCCGGCTTCACTATTTCGTGGGGTCAGGCTTGTGCCAGCCTCTTTTGAAGTTTCTGGAGTTTGACTCCTCTTGCTGAAGGTCTGAGGCGTGTGCACCCGGGCCCTACGTTTACAGCAGTAAGCTTATACAAAATGCCTCTAAATGTAGCACATACTGGTTAAACAATCCGCCTAGTTCTTCTATGCATTAGACCTGATGCAGATCTATATGATCCATGAACATCTGCTTATTAAGGCTAATATGCTTTATTGTGAAGCTGCAAGTTTGTGTTTTAATCATGCCACAGTCTTGTTTTGTAAGTACATAAAACAGCAGCCGTTGTAAAAAAACACTAGTTTGAAGAAGCTCTAAGAACAGTCATTCTATAGAAATACTGGGAGCTGTTACAGCAAATCATGCTAAAGCTTTCGAGGAGAGTCAGTGTTAAGAATAAATGCCTCACTGTACATTTTTATATAAACCAATTAAAAGGGCAGACGAAAGGTGTCAGTTATGTTTCAATGTAACCATTGTTAAAAATTGGGAGAAAATGCATTTGCTAAGATAGCCTACAAAATCACAGAAAAATAAATGCTCCATAGATCAATACTGTGTTACATCTTCCAATAAGAATAACTACATTTGAATAGAATTCTAACGTTAGTTCATCATCTCTTGTTTTTCAATGCATTTATAGATTTCCATTACAGTGTACCATTACAGCTGCAGAATTTTGCTGCATAAAATCTTTTTTATATACACTCTCATAAAATAGGATTTATACTGAATAATGTACTTTGCAATGTTTTATTCACCGAGACTGGGGGTTTTGTGGACTTCTCAGGTTTAATTTCTGTTTAAGGTCATATGCAACTTTTAGTAAGGGCACCCTCCTATAGTTCAAGTAGTATTCAAAGCAAATCGCAAGTGAACTTTTGATCTGGTCTATTAGTCAGTAGGAAATTGTCCCAATTATTATATTATCTTTCACAGTGTTGGTCCTTATGAAGTTTTACATATATGTGTTTGTAAATGCTAGTTCATTAGCATTGTCTCTGTTGTTAGCATTGTTTGTAAGGAGGTGAACTTTGAATTGTGCATGGTCTCATGGGCATTAAGGGGATTCTGTCATGGGAAAACTTTTTTTTACAAAATGCATCAGTTAATAGCGCTCCTCTAAAAGAATCATGTATTGAAATCCATTTTTTAAAAGTGAAAACTGTTTTTTTGTTTTATTTGACATGGGACTATATGTTGTTAGTTTCCAATATGCCCTCAGTCATGTGACTAGGATTAAGTCACTCTTTACTGTTGCACTGGAAGTTGGAATGATATCAATCTCCCTCCGGCAGCCTATCAACAGAACAATGGAAAAGAAACCAGAGAACAACTTCCTGGTGCCTGCATTGCTAAAAATGCTTACATGTCCCACCTAGTGGCAGATATGTACTCAGTATTAAAAAATCCAAGTACAACTTGCCCAGGTTGTGGCGCCTTTAGTTACATTGAGTAGGAGAAACAACAGCCTATCATCCATTATGAAGTTCTGGCTCTTTCTGAAAGCATAGGCCTCAGATGGCTGCATACACATCAGTGGTGTAACTGCGGATGCCTGGGCCCCCCTGCAAATTTTTTTTCCAGGCCCCCTCTACACATAAGTGTGGGAGACCTGGGATCCCCCCTACTGCATGTACCTTTAGCTCATTCAAGATCAGAGCCAAATTAAGGCTAGATTGGGTTTTGGAAGGGGAATGCTTTCAGAGCCCCCAACTTTATAACTGCTTTGCAGCATGGGGGAACAGCATTCACCTCAGTTCCTGTCAGTCTACGGTTACAAGATTTTTAAAGTGAAACAAGGGGCTAGAGGCAAGAAAGAGGCAACTCCATGTATAAAATTCCATGCATAAAACCAGAAGCCTTGCAGAGGTCTGGATTGTCATCACCATCCACTGAAATGGGCCCTGACAGTCGCACATACTACAGAGGAAGCAGGTACCTGCCGGGCCCCATGTACCCCCTGCGACAGTGGCATCTGTAGTTACACCATTGCTACACACCAATATTACAACTACAACAAATACATGTATTAGTTCAAGAATAACATTTAAAATGGTATAAATAATAATAATAATAATAATATTAAAGCTATGCCATAAAAAGCATGACAAAAACCCTTTAAATATAGTTGTGGGGAGCTGGATGGCTCTCCTATTCTTCTCCTATGCTATTATTTGTTTTTTTATTTTGTGAATTTTTAGTTGTGTGTTTGTTGTTTTAAAGTTTTCAATTAAATGAAAACACTTGTCCTAAGGGCACATTAGGACAAGTGTCCAGGCTCTGTGTTCAATATAAAAGGGTGCTTCCATTAGAAACGTATTCTTCACATTCTCCAATACATTGTGCATTTCTGTGGAATACAGAGGGTTACAAAAGGTTATAACTTAAAAAAGGTTCATGTTTACATGCAGATAACAAGAAATAGCAGATAACAGATATGCTATGTAGAATACTATGGATTTAATTAAATGAGAGTCAAATGTTATTTGTGGCTCTCTACAGGACTCTAGCATGAAAACTATATCAACCATAAAAAATTGGATACTTGTTGTCGAAAAATAGTATATTTGTAGAAGTTTATGAATGTTAAATATAAAAATTGTATTTTCATTTGATGTTATTATAAGTTCTTAAACAGCCCTGGGATAATAACTGCAAATGCAACAGCTATCAGGTGCTCAAGGTAGAAGCAGATTTAACAGCTGCCTCATACAGGAAATTCAATACAAGCCAGGTTACTACATTCCCACAGATGAAATGGAAAAGTACAAGAGGCATAATTGCCAGGTGGTGGAATAATATGCTTATTTTAAGCACACTCAATTTAGATCGGCTGAATTATTCAAAGGTGTCTCAGCACCTTCTGAACTATGACGTCATTCATTATCCTCAGCTTAGAACAGAGTTAAAATATTCAATCAGCTCAATGCTGAAAGGTGAGAGGAACAAAGCAATCAGTTGCAAACTATTATAAAACTAGAACCTGTCTGTGTCTTTCTTTGCAACATTAAAAAATATAATGATAATGTTAGGGGTTTTTTTTTTAAGATGAGGTGTTTTGGTGCACCATCTAGTGGGTGGTAAATATGAACTAAATGCAAATAAAAATATGTTGTTTAAGAAATATAGGCATATACAACAGGAAGCAAAATGTATGTTGCAGACTGAAATATCATTATAATGTGGTTCTAAGTAGTATGTTAAATGGGAAGCACTGGCCTATTTTTTTCAAGTAATATACATGTTTTGTTTTCTATTTCAGCTGCATCTGGAAGACGTTACAATGTTTACATAGGTAAAAGTTAATTGGCTATAAAAAAAAGAACTCAAGTTCAACCCCTCCAAATGACCCCTAGAGCATATATACACATATATTTATACAGAGCTGTCTAAACATATATATAAACTACTGTATATATACTAATACCTAAAATAAACTATAGTCTTTGATATTATGCTTTTTCAAGTAATCATCTAAGGCATTAATCATTGGTGTAATGAGAAAGTGCTAAAAAAATAATAACTAATAACAGTCCTTACTTATCATCCCCAGGAACTTTTTTCATGCTTGTGTTGTTCCCCAACTATTTTTACATTTGTATGTGGCTGATGGGTAAAAAACTTGGGGACCCCTGATCTAAGGCATAACTTGCATTTATGTTATTTACATTACAACAAAAATGAACTTCATATGGTTATTTACTGTCCAGTTCTCTGGCATGGAACTTATAGTTTTGCGCTATTTAGCATCATCAACAAAAATTGAAATAGTACTTACAATTTCAACCTCAAGGTCATTAATGACAAAATAAAAAGCTAGGTCAAAAGACAGACCCCTGCCGTACTCTACTAACTGGTCCAACTAGAAAATGTCCTGTTTACTACCACTCTTTGTAATCTATACTTCAGCTAGTTCTCTATCCAGGTAAAAATATTTTGTTCCAGGCCAATATTCCTTAAAGGAATCAGTAACTTTCTGTGCAGTGCTTGAGTGGCAAACCTACATTCTATCCAAATACTATTCACAGAGTTACTTGCATACATATGAATTTATTTATACTTGCATCTCTTGCCAAAACAATGTTGAATAACATAGTAACATAGTAAGTAAGGTTGAAAAAAGACACATGTCCATCAAGTTCAACCTTTTAGTTTGTTTTTTTTAAATTAATATGCCTAACTGCTAGTTGATCCAGAGGAAGGCAAAAAAAAAACCCCATCTGAAGCCTCTCCAATTTGCCTCAGAGGGGGAAAAAATTCCTTCCTGACTCCAAAACGGCAATTGGACTAGTCCCTGGATCAACTTGTACTATGAGCTATCTCCCATAATCCTGTATTCCCTCACTTGCTAAAAAGCAATCCAACCCCTTGTTAAAGCTATCTAATGTATCAGCCTGTACCACTGATTCAGGGAGAGAATTCCACATCTTCACAGCTCTCACTGTAAAAAAAACCCTTCTGAATATTTAGGCGGAACCTTTTTTCTTCTAATTGGAATGGGTGACCTTGTGTCAGCTGGAAAGACCTACTGGTAAATAAAGCATTAGAGAGATTATTATAAAATCCCCTTATATATTTATACATAGTTATCATATCTCCCCTTAAGTGCCTCTTCTCCAGCGTGAACATCCCCAATTCGGCCAGTCTGTTCTCATAGCTAAGATTTTCCATACCTTTTACCAGCTTAGTTGCCCTTCTCTGTACTCTCTCTAATACAATAATGTCCTGTTTGAGTGATGGAGACCAAAACTGTACGGCATATTCTAGGATGGGCCGTACAAGTGCTCTATACAGTGGAAGAATGACCCCCTCCTCCTGGGAACAAGTATAGAAAGGATACAAGACCTGGAATGCAAGTCCTGTAATTAACACCTGTCTTGTTAAAATAACATGGAGACATGTGGTGGGAGGGGAGCGAGATACATGTAAAGGAAGAGGGACACTAAAGGAAGGCCAGTAAAACATATGCAAAGAAAAAATCCTCAATGTTTTCCATTGGCATTTGGAGTCAATAAAGGTGAAAAGGGGCTCATACACTCACTATAAAGGATATTTAAAATATTGATATGCTACTGTTTTGTGAACTGTATATTGAATAATTCATATACAGTAAATCCGCTAGACATGAATTTGCGGTGATTTTACGTGTCTCGCCGCAAGCTTATTCATTCGCAAAACTATTGCGACAATTCGCTGGTGAAAAATCCGCCTTGTCAAAAAAAATTGTCACGTGTCAAAATTGCCATGCGCATAAAAATTGGCACATATCAAAATAATTTTGACACCCATTGACTTCAATACGTTTTGCAAATTTCTCGGCATTTCGTGAATTTTGCCGTAAATTTGCTAAATTTTTGGTGAACCGCCACATATTCACCCATCACTAATTACCTACATACTTGTTAATAAGTATGCCAAATAACCAGCATTTAAAGCAAAATATGAGCTTATATTGTCAGTATTAAAGCACAGGGCTAAAAACACAACACTTCCATCTCCATTTGTAAGTATGGTG
Organism: Xenopus laevis; assembly: GCF_017654675.1. NCBI lineage: Eukaryota > Metazoa > Chordata > Amphibia > Anura > Pipidae > Xenopus > Xenopus laevis. Next base: position 79,199,665 of record NC_054380.1, on the reverse strand, counting down.
GAGGTCTGGTTTTGCTTCCCCCCTGCACCAGTGGTGGAACTCTCGGAACAGTGGAACAGTGGCAGTATTAATATTTTCAGTACCATTGGTAGCATGATACTACATTATAACCCTGCATATAAAGTGTCATGCATAAACAATGCTAAGTTTGACATTTACATTATTTCAGTATCAATCCATATGTCCATGTCTGTCACAATAGCAGTAACTTGTATATTGATTGTTCCCCCATACAAGGGTGTAACTACAGAGCAAGCAGGCCCTGTGGTTGCAGGGGGGCCCCAGGAGTGTAGGGGCCTTGGTGAGGCCCTAATTAATGAGCAATTTTAATTTATCTTTGTAGGCTAGGCCAACTTATCAATATTTTGGGGCCCCAAAGCATCTAGTTATGCTACTGCCCCTATATGTATTAGCCTCAGGGGTACAATAATATTAACAGAGCAACTTCTGTGCGTAATCAGTTAAAACCTATTGATTTTCCGACCCATCAGCATTGCATGGGATCATCATGCAGTGTTGTGGAAAATTTTGCATTACTGTCATGCCCGCAATCACATATAAATTCTTAAATGTCCGTGGATGAAATCGACTGCTTAGAAATCAATGTTTAAATATAGCATTGGTCAGACAGCACTTAGAGACCAAAGTGTCAGAACTCTCAGCACTGAATAGCATGAGCACATTTCATTGACATGGGATGTCGCAGCCACAGTTTAGAATGTCATAGGCATTTTCTTTAATTATTGTTATTGAAAATAGGTAATATTGTTATGCCTTGCTGAGAGCTGCCACTTTCAAAGACAGAGACAGAATTAGAATTTCAGAATTTAATAATGCAACCAAATGGCATATCCACGGATTTGGTCATATTGACTGAAAATGTTACTTATTTTAATGAAGCACTTGTAAACTAGTTAATAATAATAATAATGATAAAAATAGTCCAATTACAAACCCTTAAAGGAATTGTTCAGTGTAAAAATAAAACGGGATAAATAGGCTGTGCAAAATAAAAAATGTTTGTAATATAGTTAGATAAAACGATACTCCTGCGTACTAGGCGCTGATCCAGGACGCAATGTGAGGATACAAGCGTTTGTGTTGAAATTTCGGCTTTATTGAAACAAACACACGGGGGAAACTTGCGGTTTTGTATCTGGCCCAATATTGGGAATTGAATCTGGCCCAATATTTCAACGTTTCTGCCCTACCGTTAGTTAAAGCTTTAGTTATTCTTTAATGATGTAGATGAGGGCTGTGTGATTTACAGTACTTAATTTGTCTGATTTAAACAATCCATTATAGGACTGTGCAGCTTTAAATTCTGTTGTAAATTTGTCTGATAAGGCAATCATTGTGATCTAATGAAGCATGGGGCCTGTAGGCTGCAACTTCACCCTGAATTCAACCTGCACCCCAGCAAATATGGACTCCAACCCCTGCATACCTTGACAGTCTACACCCAGGTATAAGCTGGACTTCCACAGCATTCATATATTCTTAGGAATTTACAATGTCACTGTTGCTTTCCATGTTTGAATGCAAAACATATCCTTAAGAAAAATTATTCAGCATATTTTAAAAAAAAACATATCTGACAATCTCTATCTCAAACATTATTTCTGAAAAAATTTCCAAGATAAGTCAAGAAGAGAATACATTTAGATAAGGTTAGAGATGGCTCAGGTTTGGCTAGCATGTATTTGGTTATAGTCGTAGTTGGTTTCCAATTTGGAACATGTATGCTTCTATTTTCAGAAGGAATTTCCAACTTTCCATCTGAACTGTTCTATACATAGGGTGAGTGTATTGGTAGGATTGGGATTAGCTGGTGCATACTTTAGTAAACAAGTGCCAGGTCTTTAGAGGGGCATTCCAGAGAGTTAAATGAGTTGGAATCCTGTGATCATCCCTAATAATAAATAATAGCAAGTTGTAGTACAGCCATTTAACCAGCTTGCAGCATAACTTCTTTTCTCAGGGTAAACCAGTCTGCTCTTGCCATTTTACCTGTTGGCACAACAAGGAATGCAAAAGGTTTTACCCCAGTGTTAGCTTGTCTGTTGGCTGGGAATTTCCATTAATAATTTTTGATTCCCGTATGAGCAGTCCCACTTCCGAATGTTACGATCAGCTTTACAAAGCACAACTTTGTAATACTTACAAGATTATGCATTCATTTTAAAGCCTGGCTAATATCTCCCATGCCGTCACAACCAATGTTCAGACATATTTACTGTAAATGTAGCCTCAACACATTTTAATAACCTGTTCTACAAGTTAATTGGATTATTCATTATTTGCCTCTAGACTGTTATGTTTCTTTAATTCAAAAGGGTTATTAACATAATAATGTTCAAGTGTGCTATTTAATTTTTCTAAATTATCCAGCCTTTCCCTGTTTTTATTATGAAAATTAATCTTCTAAATGAACCTGCCTTACACTACAGCTTTCAATACATCTCATGAGTAATGAGGCCTTTGTCCAATTACATTATGCATTATGTAGAAGTTTAACACTTCATTTTTAAATGATTTAGTAGGAAATTATTTGTTAATCACTAACTCGAGTCTAACTTTTGACTACTTTATTTTCTTGGCTGATCTATGTTATTGTAAGTATGAGAGAAGGAAAGCTTGAGGCCATTTGGTTAAGCAGTTTGCATGTTTAAAATGCAAGTTTGAAGTGTTAGGGCAGTATAATAACTCAGTCAGCTTCTTCACTGCTTCAGAATCAGGTGCTGGGCAAACATGTGGACCCCTAAAATTGAGTGTCCTCTATACAGACAACCCATAGTAGTGATTGGGAGCCTTAGAATATATATTAAATAACAGAGAAATATCACATATAATAATATAAGAAGTGTTACATATTATAGTGCAGTTACACACTATGGATCACATTGACTGGTGACCAGGAGTTTGCATGCCCATCTAGGATCATAGGTCAGCTTCCAGTGCGCATTCACCTGCCTGCCACTCACCATGATCTATGCTTGAAACAGAAGATGGAGTCCACATGCACGGCACCACTTAGCTGATTTGGAGTACTGCCCATAGTACCAGGGGAGCAGTTAAGTTGGGGCAAATTGCAGTGATTCAGTTAGGCAGGGGGCTGTGGATCCTGGTCAAAAACTACAAATTCATGCTTTTGTGTCTACTAGTACTGCTCTGAGTTGCAGCTCTCACTGCTAGCCATGGACAATTGACTTTAATTTCTAAGCGCCGAGTGTAATCAGTAATCCCCTGCATGCTTTACAGCCTTTACAGGCTTATCAGTTATTCTGCTGATCTATGTGGCAAGTATGATGGAGTTCCAAAAAACTCACATAATAATTCTTTCATAGACATTCCATCGGCAGTAATAAAAAAAAAAATACTCTTCTTACAGGGGCATATTTATTTAACCTCAAATTTTTCTGGTCTAGTTTTAAAAGTGGAAAAACTTGACTTTTTAGAGGAAAAAAAAACTCACATTTTTAGAGATTTATTTTACTCCAAAGGTGCTAAAAATTCGAATCCAAAAATAATCCATCTGAAACCTGTCAAAGTCAATAGCAAATGGTCCCTTTATCAATTGGAACATGTTTTTTGCCTTCATGGTTTTTGAAAGTTTTGTGCTGTTTGATGTTGGTTTCCATTCGATAATCAGATAAATTCAAGTTTTTCGTTCGATAAATTCGAATAGTGCGACTTTTTCGTAATGTCGCTCGAAAAATGTAAATTATGCTAATTTGCGTTTTTCAAGCGACATTACGAAAAAGTCGCACTATTCGAATTGTCGCAGGATTTTGTTGAGACAATTTTGATACAAATTCTTAGAAAATCAAGTCAGATCTGGAATTGGGGTTTGGTCAAATTGTTATTATTAAAATAATGGGAAAAAACAAGTTTTAATAAACCCCCCCAGTGTCAAAAATCCTAATGATGTAAAGTTATGGGATCCATTATCAGGAAAACCGTTATTCAGAAAGCTCTGAATTACAGAAAGGCCATCTCCCATAGACTATGTTTTATCCAAATAATCCAAATTTTTTTTTAAATTATTTCCCTTTTCTCTGTAATAATAAAACAGTTCCTTGTACTTGATCCAAACTAAGATATAAGTAATCCTTACTGGAAGCAGAACCATGATTTTCTAGTAGACTTAAGGTATGAATATCCAAATTACAGAAAGATCCATTATCTGGAAAGCCCTTGGTCCCAAGCATTCTGGATAACAAGTCCCTTACCTGTATTATGTTTGCAACTTGGTATGTAACAGGGGCAGGAATAAGAAGTTTATGCAGACTCTCATAAAATACATTCGTCATTCTAGAGAACATTTATTTCCAAGGTATGATAATCATTTGATTTTCTTGGAAACTGCGGTTTATGGAATGCCCTGCTACATTATGCTTTTATCGTTACTCAAAAAAATAAAAGCTTTTAACAACCAGTCTGGATCATTTTGAAATTTATCTAGCATCACTACCCTATTTAACAAGACATTAATTGCAAAGGCATAAACCAGAAAACAAATAAACTACTGGTAACTTCAATAGATTCTACTTCTTAAGAATGATTCTCTCTGTCTCACTAACATACAGATGAGCTCATTATAGTCTAAATGCTATTCATCTCAGATTAAGTATGGAGCATTAACTTTATTGCCTTTGCTTCATTTAATTCATGCTCCACTTTGGCTTTCTTGACTACTAACGGTGAAATGTTGCATTTCCTAAAAAGCAAATTAGAAAAAATTTAACAAATGGTTCAAAATTCAAAACATTAAACAACTAATACTGTATAATGCAATTAGAAGAGGCTTCAATAATTTACAAGATAAATATGCTAATTTACTGTGTTAATTATTAATGCTAGCAAATGTCTTCCATTATTTAGCAATTATGATTTCATTTTTTTTAATAACAACATTTGCTGGACAATTTATGGGATCTCAAATCTAAGACCTAAAAGGAGAGCAGGTTTAGCACAAGAACCGTACCAATATCAGTAAGTTTAGTTTGTGAGAACTTCACATCTCCATGTGACTAAATGTACTTACAATGTTGGGCAACTCTCAACTACAGTATCTGTAACATACAAAAGCATGGAGTCATAATGTGTATCATTAGAAATATGGTGAAAATACTTAGAAACTTATTAATAGCCTAGAGTTTCCACCTATCTGGATTTCACCTTGACAGCCCGGTTTTAGGAAGGACTCTTGTCAGGGGGCCTAGCGGCTCCCAAAGGGAGTAGTACGGACCAAGGAGGAAGCCAGGAACAAGAGTCCAAGATCGAGGTATCCGAAGGGTTAAACAAGAGAATAGTCCAGTCACAGGCAAAGTTCTTCAGGCAGGCAGCGAAGGGTCAAAGTCCAGAACAAGCAGGGATCAAGATCAGGGTACAAACAGGAAATCTTCACAGGAAACACCCAGGTACAATACAGGCAAGAATACCTTGATACCTATAATTGGGCATGGTTTCAGTGTCCAGGGACACAAATCCCGGCACCATTGATGACATCATCATGCAGCACCCATGTGTTCAAAATGGGCGCCGCCATCTTGGATTTTCATCACGACCGCCGGGAAGTTGAAGAGCGCCGTCGGGTGCTTCTGGCAGTCCTGACACCTCTGACGTCACCCGTCCACAACATCACCAGTTCGCCCCCCTATGTCACCGAGCTGCCCCCTGTCCGTTTTCGGGAAAAAAAAGTGGCAACCCTATAATACTCATTTGAGACCACGGCCACTGTTGCAGTTGCATAAAATGCAAGCAATTGCAATGTTTTATACCCACAATACCAGTGCATGACCGATGCAACTCCCTCTCGCACCCACAATGATGCTGGAATTGCGGTGAAAACAATGCAAAAAGGCAAATGGAGTCTGAGATTGAGCTTTGCAAACTGCTCTTGAATTTTAACCCATTATCTCTATTATCTGCCACTTTACCTTACCTTGTCTTAGTGGTATCTCACAGGGCAATAGTTTTTCAAAGCCTTTAAACATCACAATAAAGTGTCCTGTAGGACTAAGGCTATAAGACTTCAACCACTGAGAAGCCACAATGAATGAAAGATGAAAGGGAAATTACCAAATGACTGACTTCAGCTTACATGAATCTGTAGCCATTAGTGGAAATTATAACAGACATAAATAAGGTAAATGTATATAAGTATAAACTTGAGTAAGTATAGGCAGACATACAGACATTAAAGATTTCACTTCATTTAATTGTCCATAAAATATTTCCTTGTTGATGCAAGTCACATACAATTTGATAAACTAATGTAAAATAATTATATCTATTGATTTGCTAAAGTAATATACAGAATCCACATATGCATACATTATTCTCAGGACTTAGCCTAAGGAACTTATAGATGCTGTTTGTGCTAGAGGGTATCATTTTGCAGCTGCTTAAGCATTGAATTGTTCTGTTACTGAGCATAGAAACAGCTCTTATGAATACACATACTGTATTTATTTCAATACTTATTACTTTGACATGTTTCCTTTATTTTTAAGGCTATTTTAAAGCAGTGTGCTATTATATAGGAAATGAAAGGTGCTGTGCTAATTGCTTTAGTTAAATGCCATGGCTTCAAGCTTATTGTATGCTACCTTCCTATTTTTATCAGTTTGTATTCATTATATATTAAAAAAGCTGAATTATTTTAATGGCAAAATGTGGATTCGTGACAAAGTAATGTGGTGTAGCTGTTGCTCTGTAGAGACTGCCAGTAATTCTAGAGGGGTTATAATTGGTATACATTTGAAAAATAGAGTCAAAGCTTGTGCTGTTTATATGAATTATTATAAAAGATCTATGTGACTAGAAATAGGAATAGTTTTTGTGGCACATTTGAAAGATGTGATGGAAACTGTTTGATGGATGATGGATCTAATGGAAAATATTTGTAAATTTTTCTATGCCTTGAAATGTTATTGTCAGAGACTGATCAAAGAAGTCAGTCACTTATCGGTGAGGCAATAACAGTCATATTTAAATGTACTGATTCCCACAACAAAATATGCATTTAATGTTAAAACTGACTAAACTGTATGTAGAACCTTTGTAAGATTATGCTTACTCAGGGCATGACCCATTTCATATAATTTGCTAATTTGCTTTATGTTTAAATCTTAAGATATATTGTTCACTGAGAGTTATCAGTATTAATGTATTGTGGTGTAAATTATTTATACGCTGTAATACATCAAAGCCTATGTACATAGAATTTTATTTTTACAAGTTCTTAGGTTTGGATATGGGGAACAGAGGATTGAGTCATAGGAATATCATAGTGAGCAAGAATTTGAAATTAATTTAATGGGTGTTCTTTGGGTCTTCTTCTATAAATTTGTTGGCAGCTTATTGGCCTGTGCATGGGGCCCAGCAACAGTCATGTAGCCTATGATTAAGTATCCTAATGATACGAAATGTGTAAGGCTGTATGCTAGTGCACTGAAACAAAAATACAGTCTGTCTAGTATATTGGTCTTTGGATGTGCCTGCTCATTTCCATGTCTTTATATCAGGGTAATGGAAATATCGATTTACTTCCTTACATAAAAACTAAATATGGTAGTACTTCAGCCACAATTTTATTAAATTAAAACAGCAAAGATACATCATGCAGACAAGTTGAGTGAAAAAGTTAGACATTTTTAATAACTTTTTAATAACTTTTTTCTCATAAAAATACCTTTAAACATGCTTCACTTTAAATGAAATGATGATTCCGTGCTACTAAAGCATATTCAAAAAATTATTAAACTGACTGCTTTGTTGAGAAATAATGTGGTTCTGTTATATTCAATATATCAAATCTGCAATCACATCATTAACAGTGAAATCATATAAATGGCACATAAAAAACAGCAACTGGTTTTATAGTTTTTATGTTTTATCAATTTTAATTATTTAAAATGATGCTGTGCATCTCTTTTTTTGGCAAAATCATCATATCGAAACATCTAATTTCATCCTCTTTGAAGAGTTATAAGAAAATAAGCTCCAGTTTTGGAGGGTTATTTATCAAAGATCGAATTTAGAAGTTATGTGAATTTTTTTAACTCTAGTAAATTCGAGTACTCACAACTCGAATGGGAGGTTATTTATGAAAAAAAAAATGAAAGTCTAACATTCAGTCTAATAGGAATGACCCGAAAATCCATCTTGAATACGATTCGAGTTTTTCTCCCTTTGTCAGGAAGGCTATTAACATCTTCAAATGGTTCAATGGATCTCTGCCATTGACTTCTACATGAACTCGGAAGGTTTTAGGTGGCGAAGTATCGAATTTGTTTCGAGGGTCGAGGTGTGATGAATCTCAGATTCAAATTTAAGTTGGTGGTTTTAAATTTGAAATTGTGAATTTTGACATTTCTAATCTTAGCAAATATGCCTTAAAGACCCCTTAAAGCTGCTAATTAGACTCCATTTTAATCAAATCTGTTTTTCTAATCAAATTTGTTTTTCTAAAATGATTTCCATTTTGCTCTGTAATAAAAAAAAACAGTACCTTGTACTTGATCCCAACTAATATATATTTTATCCTTTCGAGAGGCAAATCAATCCTATTGGGTTTATTTAATGTTTACAATTTTTCAGTAGGCTTGAGTGGTGATCCAAATTACAGAAAGATTCCTTATTTGGAAAACCCTAGGTCCCAAGCATTCTGGATAGCAGGTACCATATCTGTAGTAATGCAAACACTGACAGAATAATAATATCCCAGCAAACAGTTTGGTATCAAGCTGTATCACTATTACTTTGAGACAGATGATGATTATTTGTGGAAATAGCAAACACTAGTACAGGAAGATTCAATATATGTAGTATGTGCTCCTGCAAAGAAGGAAAGAACATTGTTGGGGGAATTAATCAAGGCTTTGGTGCTCTCTAAGTTCTTTGCCTGGCAGAATGGAATATACAGCACAACTGCCTCTGTTGCACCTTTGTAGATGCTTTTCCCAGCAGATGAAAGTACAGTGTGCAGCTGTGTTCCTTTATAAGTGCTATAAGCAGATATACATTCAGTGAGGCAAAGCAGTTATAGAGATGCACAGTCAAAGCTGAAACTGATCCAGTACACCGTCAAATAATTAGTTATCATTTTGTCGCAGCAGGGAAGTCCATTTATCATTTAGCAGCAGTTAAATGAATATTTAAAAAAAAAAACTATTATACTGTATTCCCTAGCAATGATAATATCCAGCACCCACATCTCTTAAACACTGCTGGAGAACTGTATTTGTCTGTAAACCCCTGGGAAATGGAGCTTCACTGCCTAACTCAGATCCCATACCAGCAAGCCTATTCTCAACTCTACTTTTACCACCTACTTACAAAAGATCATTTACTAACACAGGTGCTCATTATAAAAGTGCAGTTCTCAAATGCATCTAATCAGCGGTAAGGTTTGAGAAGGCTACAACAAGATGGAAAAGGAAAGTAAACATTAATTCCCATGGATAACTTCACTGAAACAACAAAATTATATTAGTATTATTATTATTATAAAGTGTTTGCCAGTGGGTGCCACTCAGATTGGAATATTTTAACAAATGGACCTGCTCTTTTGGGCTCATAAAAACGTACAGAGCCGCCACAAGTCCTCATTCAGATGCTTCGACTTTGTCATTTTAAACCCTTTCAACACCTACATAGACCATCTTAGATGGTTTGGAAACTAGTGATGTGCGGGTCGGGTTAAACTGCCCCACCGATGACGTCACAAAAGGGGCTGGGTGACCAGGCGCTGCTATAAAACCGGAACCCAGAAGCCAGCAGTGTAAGGGGGCCCGGGGCCCGGACCCACCTGCCCCCTGCAAATTGGGGTGCGAGGTCGGCCCGAACCTGCCAGACCCAGGGGTATCGGGCAGGCACGCACATCACTAATGGACACCTATCCCTTCCTTCAAGGAGGATTTCTCTTTTGTACTTACAGTTAGTATCAATAAAATCCTCAGATGCCTCCAGGGTAATTGCAGAATAGAAGAATAAGTTTACAACCTCTCTACCCTGAGATGGTCTAAGATTTCAGTGGGCTGATTGAGCACACTCTCCAACTGAAAAGTCATCTGACGTTTCTTTGGTTTTCCTAAATAGAGCAACATCTAAAAAAAAATTTTCTCACTTCACCCAGATCAGCAGAACTGACCAACAGTTGATGCTGTTGTTTTACATTAATTTTGTTAGCAGTGTAAAAATTGATCTAATATTATGGAATCTAGGGAAAAAAACAATGAAGGAAAATAGGTGTTCTGTATTGCCTCATTAGTCTACCACCAGGCATTAGCAGGTATTAGAGTCCTGCAGCGGGTCGGGTACCCGCGGGTTACCCACAAAAACCTGCGGTACCCTGCGGGTTGTGGATAGAAGTTCCGGGTGCGGGTATAGATGCGGGTCGGCGGTTCAGAGGGTTTGCGGGTCACGGGTCGGGCCACGGGTCTTCTCAATAGCAATATATACTCTTTTATATACTTCCGACGATGTCACTTCCGGTTTACAATGACAGCACTTCCTGATTTTTGATGGTCAGTGGGTCATGGGTCTGGGCTGCAGATACACGCGGGTTGGGTCGGGTAGTGGGTCGAAGCGGGTAAGAATGCGGGTCCCGGTTGCGGATTGCAGGTTGCAGGTACAGGTCGGGTACGGGTCCCAAAAAATGGACCCACGCACGACTCTAACAGGTATTACAACTTTAAAGTTAGCCTTTACTTTTTGTAAACTACACTAAAAAGCAGATTTCTATTAAAAAACTGAAATTTGTCTCCATTTGTCCACTGAATAGCTGTTGTTTAGCTGTAGTTTAGTTTGCATAAAACTATAAGACAGGCGTACTTATTGGAGTAGAAGAAATGGAAGTGTACATGGTGTCAGTCATCCTGCCTGAATCACGCCAGTCTGTCATCTCAGCACTTACCCGCTTCCTCACGGTGCATGTGTGCTATTTTTCCTTGACTCTTCTGCTGATTACTGCCTGTTCTGACGACCATTGCCTGTTTTACGGATATGATTTCTTCTCCACGATTCAGCTAAGATATTCTTCTGGTGACTTGGTGCCTTTGAACTGTTCCATTACTGGCGCTTCTACTACTCTGCATATGGGCTCTTCCTGTTCTCACCCTCAGGTTAGAGCATCCAGCAGGGCTAGAACTATGGGTAGACATAAGAGTCACCTGGCTAGGGCGCATTGACTGGGGGGGGGGCTGGGCAGGTAGCATTCAGCCTGCCTCTAGTCTGGAGTTTCTTGTCTCGGCTCCACCACTCTCTTCCCTGTGATGTCACCTAGGGTACCCGGTGGGCTTGGCCTGCTTCTGGTATCCAGTGAGAGGCTATTATCCTGCAGTTTCATCAATCAAGCCTGCATTTCCAGTGAGTCTGAATAATGGACTCATCAGTTCCTGGCCCTCTGAAATGCCATGCTTAGAGACAGTTATCTAATTGTTTGGGTAGATGCATTTGATGAATATCTGCATCTCTTACTTGGAATGAACAGCTGCTGAGGCTGAGAGTGTACAACCCCCTTCTTCTTGTAGAGGGCAAATAGCACATTAATTAATCATCTAACATATGTATTTGTTTTGTTGTATCTACTGCATATCTTATGGGGCTCATTTATTAGCACTTGACACATTTGCACAATGACAGCCAAACTTTTTGTATAAAGAACTTTAGGACCCCACATACAATGGTCCTACATATCTGATTCATTTAGACACAGAATGCAACAAAACATTTCACGGACTGTCCTATCATCCAGGAGGCGGACAAAATCAAATTTTTGCTCACAATACCACAATAGATTGGCCTGCCTGCAATGGCCTAGCAATTTATTGGACCAGTCAAATTTCAGCATTTTCGCGGTACACAATTGCAACAAAGCATCTTGGTAGAGGTTCCCTGGACCACTAGCCCCTGCGGTGTCTGCTGTATAGTAGTTACACACACACATACACACATATAAGTATAAATCACAAAATGTATGAGCGCCTCCTTACCATAATATATAATTTAAATAAACAATGAAATGCAGCTCATCCCTTCCTTCATTGGGTGCACGTGGTCAGGCATGATATACAAATTACAAAATTTACCAAGCCACGACCACGTCTCCTTAAATGCCTGCTCTCCCAACCCCCACTTAATGGTGTCTTTGGAAAAGATCATGCTAAATAAAGAGAAAAGCAGATATGGTCTTTCTCCCCCCAAAGATAATTCTTTTATATATACACAAGTGTGGGACCTGTTATGCTCAGGACCTGGGGTTTTCCAGATAATGGATATTTCCTTAATTTGGATCTTCAAAGTCTACTAGAAAATTATGTAAACATTAAATAACCCCAATAGGCTGACTTTGTTTCCAATAAGGATTAATTCTATCTTAGTTTGTATCAAGTACAAGGTACTGTTTTATTATTACAGAGAAAAAGGTAATCATTTTTAAAAATTTGGATTATTTGGTCTATGGGAGGCGGCCTTTTCTTAATTTGGAGTTTTCTGGATAAAAGGTTTGACAGGTATTCTATAGAATTTATTCCTGTTATATTTTATTAAACATCTTATTCTCTTGACTCCTAATCCAAAATTCTGAATGTCTTTGTGCTTGTTTCAATCAACTTCATTATGGCCTGTGGAAAATGTAGTTTTAAATAGATGGCTAAGCATTCAGTCAAGTAGGGTATTAAACAAAAAGCTAAGTAAAGTCACCTACCTATTTGCTGAAACTTGCCAGCGTGGTCTTGGCACATGAAAATCAATTTTAATGAATGTTCTTTAGGAACTCAATGAATACAGAAAATTGAGTCATTTGGCAAACTGAGTACATTAACTGCTATAAAAGAAAGTCTTGATTGACTTTACATTGAAGGAAAAATAGGTCATTTTAATGACAAATCTGCATGGTTGCCAAAACTTGTTTTGTTTTTCTCAACAGGGAACTCTTTGCTACTGGAGAAATAACTGAAGCTAAATGTTTCATTTGTCTGCTTTTTGTTCATTTCTCAGCAAAAACTAGTACATGTATGGAATAAATTACCTGGAATACTTGGGGGCCTAATGTTTCTGGATAAAGGTTTTTTCTATAATTTAGAATACAATTCCTTAAGGCTAGTAAAAATATGTAAATAAACTGATAGTTGTTTGGCCGCCATCATGAATTTATCCTAGTTTAGTTACATACAAGCACAAACTTCTATGAAAAAATAAAATATAGTTGTTTGCTTAAATAAGACAGTCAAAAAATAAAGTTGCTGTATAGTGGAGTAGTTTTAATACCTATACAACTGAAAGGACTTGTGCAACTGCACTAACAATATTGGAATGGCTATCTGGGGTATTCACTAAAACGATTGGCCTCATAGTGTGGGGATAGGCAACCTATGACTCTGTACAAGCTGTTAAACTACAAGTCCCACCATTCTTCTGTCATGTTGCTGTACGACAATCTATGAACAATGTTACCACTTTGCAGAGTGTTTTGACAAGCAAACTGGCAAATGACATTCAATGTTGTTCAATGCAATGTGAACCAAAGCACTTTGGTTGAAATAATACAAAGGTGATGTGGTGTTTATACAAATTGCCTGTAGATGTCACTGTGCTCAGACTTATACTGTGCATACTTCCTGACAGCTTAAAAGTGAAAGTTACTGTTGTGTAATGGCTGCATGAGAGCCTGCTAATAAAGCACTGTTATACTCTACTCATCCTCAGCTACCAAAACATAACAGATTGACGACGAAATGGATCTTCTACCTCTGCAGCAGCCTGCACCATTTCTTCCAACTCCTGGTGAACCTTCCATACCTTTTACATTTGAAAATTACATTATTGCTGCTGACCAAGGGGAGATTTCTACTGCTAAAAAAACGTGCTTTACTTATTCACTGCCTGGGAGCAGAGGGACAGCGTATATTCTATACATTACCATTACCTGATGATACTTATGAAACTGCTCTTACTGCTATAAAGAACTTTTTCGTAACTAGAGTAAATGTAACGAAAGAGTAAACAGAGTAAATGTGGTTGCTGAAAGATATAAATTCCGCCAACGTGGACAGCGTAATGGCGAATCCAGCTTTGAGAGAGCTGGTTGTTACCTGTGAGTTTGGGACTCTAGGAGATGAAATGCTAAGAGACCAAATAGTGGAAAAAACAAACTCACCTTGCATTAGAGAGAGACTGCTCCTAGAGCAGGATTTAACCCTTGCAAAGGCTATTACAGTTTCTAGCCAAATTGAAACATCAGTGGCAGAGGCTTAAACAGTCAGTCAGGGAACTGCTGGGAATGTACAGATTGTGAATTCAGCACTGTGGCCTAATAATGCACAGTCACAGGCAAAATACAGTGCTAAGGAAAGGGTTCACTGCAAAACTGTGCAGCAAATACAAATAGAAAATATTGCTTTCGCTGTGGTTCAACACTCTGCAAATCATGTTACATGTCCTGCAAAACCTAAACGGTGCCGCAAATGCACAAAAGTAGGACATTTTGCTAAGATCTGCCGTAGTTCTGCTAAAGATGTTCATGAAGTCACTACTACAAATGTTACATTATTAAGTGTGGATAAAGCTGGTACATTTATTCCAGACAAGTTTATATGCACTGTCAGTGTCAGTACTGCTTCTGCTGACAAGGGACACTCCATTAACCTTCCTGACAGCTTAAAAGTGAAAGTTACTGTTGTGTAATGGCTGCGTGTGTAATAAAGCACTGTTATACTCTACTCATCCTCAGCTACCAAAACATGACACGTGAGTTATACAGTTATATTTGTTATAAATGGTAGTGTGTTGGGGCATATTGTGAAGGAGTTGGGGATTTTTGTGGATAACAAGGGGATTCTGCTCAGCAAAGCCAAAGATAAGATGTGTGTTTAGCTGCTTTAAAAAGGCATTAAAAAAGCAACTTTACACTTCAACATTAGATAAATGGTCACAAATAGAGAACAGAAAGTAATTGAAAAGTTTTTATGTCTGGTGAACTATCTGAAAACAACTAAACTGAAAATAAGTGTTGGAGGATGAATGACACCTTTCATCGTATCATGGTCTAATCCTATACTGGTGCATAGTTAAGATTTCATAATGAAAGTGTATGGTATGCTCTAAAGACACATTGCCAGTCATTTCATTGAAATACCATTGCCATCCATAACTCTTGGAGGGAATATAATAAAAAAAATGGACAGTGAAGACACAACTTGTAGGAACGGTTTGTGAATATATCTGCCACCATTTAATTTCAATGTTAGGAAATAAGCTCTCACATAGCAAGTGGAAAACAACCAGTACATTTTAATTTACTATTCCTAAATGTTAACATATTTTAATCATAACAATCAATTTTTACAAGACTATGTATGGTTAGCAAGATTTCACATAATGCTCAGTTATTATACATAACATAACATTGTGAAAAAGCAAAAATATATTTGCAGTACATTCATGCCATTTCAACAATGATTACAATATTTGCTGTAAATTGAAAAACAGATTTTGCAGCAATCACACTGTGTACCAAATTGACATGATGGGTGAAACAATTGTACAGACTACTAGGGAGCAAATGATCTGTGAATATAAGAAGACAAAACATAAGTATATTTGCTGCAGGTTTATCCATATTGTTCTTTTACTAGTTTAATGTTATAGTTTAAAAAAAGGATTTTTACTGCCATCTAGTGGATCAATTTACTAGCGCTGAATCTGTAAACATTTTTTGAGTGATTACTATTATTGGATCGTGTACGACTATAGTTAAGGGGCACTGTACCATAAACCAGCATCTAAGATAACAGGCAAAAATTAAATAAATGAGTGTTTGATTTTTATTAAAAAAAAGTACAATTTATTTTTCAGTTTATGCTGCACATGCTATGAGCCATCAAGTCTTTAAAGGAGAAGGAAAGCTACGGAGGTATTTTATTGCCAATAGATTAGCTGCAATAGTGCAAGCTAGAATGCTATATTTGTTCTGTAGAATGTTTTACCATACCTGAGTAAATAGCTCTAGAAACTCTGTTTGTTTAGGATAGGAGCTGCAGTATTAACATGGTGTGACATCACTTCCTGTCTGAGTCTCTCCCTGCTCTGGGCTCAGATTACAGTAGAGAAGGGAGGGGGCGGGGGAAGAGGAGCAAACTGAGCATGCTCTTGCCCAGGGCAATGAGGTTTAAGGTGAAGGCAGGAAGTCTGATGCAGAAGCCCATGTGTACACAATAGAAGGAAAGAAATGCAGTGTTTCTTTTGACAGGGGACTCAGAGCAGCACTACTTTTGGGGTTTACTGGTATATTTAGATGGACCTTTCTGATAAGGCTTACTTAGTTTTTACCTTTCCTTCTCCTTTAATGGGTGTCAATCTATGTATTTTTTTTGCAATTGATTCATTTTGCAACCCATATTACATTACTGCCACCTTTGTTATTATATTTCTGCTACACCCTGTGGGTCATTTACCTAGACTTCGGATGGTAGTGCAAGAGTACTTAAGGGTCTGGCTGCACTCTGCACATTACTCTGGATAAAAAAAATCTGGTGCAAGGTACAGAACATAGTGGTTGCAAGGCAACCTTGTCCTTACTGTCTGCCAGTGAGAAGGTGAGAAGTATAGGGCTCCGTTACAACCTGCACCTACTGGCACTACCTAGCTTGTACATCTGAATGATGCTTAAGTTAAGGAAGACTAAGGAAAAGTGGGCGCCTACATACCTCCCCCACCTGCCCCTCATGAATACAGTGCTGCTGAAAGCAGGCCGCACTGTGCACAAGATAGTGTGCACATAGTAAATGAACCCTCTCCATTGGGTATAATCTCATATTGTGTGTCCTCTACTGTGTGTGAAACAATCCGAAAAAACTGACTGACAGCATTGTTTTGTGTTAATTTTAAAAAAAGCAAATATTGCATTTATTATGCACAACTGAAGTCATTCATTATTACCAATTTGCCTAATCGCTTGGGAACACCCAAACAAAATAAATGTGCTGAGAGTTCATTAATATTTAAAGTCATTTTATGTTTTCATATGCTAGCTGTAGAAAACAAATTGCAATGCTATTGAGAATATTTCAAGCATGTTTATAATGTAACATGAATGCAACATTGTTGCTGCATGCAATCTTTAAAGAACACAGTGTTGCCAATCTGCTATACTTTTGTGATATTTCTAAAGTTTATACAGGACTTTTTGTCCTGAAAATGCTTACTGTTTGGCTAAAAAGCTGTTTCACCTGCACTTGTGTGTGTTTCCAGTTCGAGTCAATGAGAGGTTTGGGAGGCTGTTGCAAGTGTTTTTCAGCCATCTGAAAATCTCCACATGTCTTATTGTTTAATAAATCTGAAATGTTTGTCCAAATATGTTAAACATACTGCATGGAGATGATAAAATATTGATATAGATTCCGCCTACTATATCAGCATAACAGCACTGGATTTTGGAGTTTTTGCAGCTTCTGTGTTGAAGTATTTCTGGTCAGGTGATCTCTGAGGCAGCACAGAGACCATCACGAAATGGTGGCTCAAGGCAAGAGATGTAAAAGGGCAAGATTTACTTAAATATATATTCCAGTTTGGTAAGATTCTTTAATATGCCACTTAATATGATATGAACTATCTGTTGCTTAAGTGTTCATTTTGGGGGTATAGTTTTCCTTTAAGTAATTTTACATCAACTATTTTTTGTGGTTTAGATCCCTTTTAATTGAAAGGGTAGGGATATTATAATACATACAAAGAAGGATGTAAAGGCATATTAACACCAAAAAATTAAAGTGTATCAAAGTAATTCAAATTAATAAAAATTCAAATATAATGTACTGTGGCTCTGCACCGGTTCAACTGGTGTGTTTGCTCCAGAAAAACTTCTATAGTTTATATAAAAAGGCTGCTGTGTAGCCATCGGGCAGCCATTCAAGCTATAAAAGGCACAGTTTACATAGCAGATAACACATAAACCTGGTAAAACAGCATTCTATTCTACAGAGCTTATCTACTATGTAACCTGTGCCTTTGCTCATTTTTTCCAGCTTGAATGCCGGCCCCTGCGGCGACACAGCAGCCTATAGTAGTCTACTATTGTATGGTACAGGGGTCAGCACCGGTTCAACTGGTGTGTTTGCTCCAGAAAAACTTCTATAGTTTATAGAAAAAAGCTGCTGTGTAGCCATGGGGGCAGCCATTCAAGCCAGAAAAGGCACAGTTTACATAGCAGATAACACATAAACCTGGTAAAACACCATTCTATTCTACAGAGCTTATCTACTATGTAACCTGTGCCTTTGCTCCTTTTTTCCAGCTTGAATGGCAGCCCCTGTGGCAACACAGCAGCCTATAGTAGTCTATTATTGTATGGTACAGGGGTCAGCAAACTTTACAACCTTTAACCTTTATCAAAAGAGCCATTTTGCCCCCTCTTCCACTAAAGAAAAATAGTCTGGAGCCGTAAAACATAACACAGCTTATAAACTTTTAAAATTTTTAACCTTTTTTTTAATTGTAACTGTTACAACAACAGAATAAAACACCTAGAAGTATAGTGTGCATGTTTAGGCCTCCTTTGAAATAAATGAAACACTGAAAAGCCCTTTTAAATGCTAGTGTTCTCATCTGTTTCTGAAGCTCCATTCTGATATTTCCTCTCTTGTCTTGAGTATGTGACCGCAGTAAGGACCATGATGAATCATCTTGCTACGGCTCGGTCTTGCCTGTCACTCCTGGGACATCTATACAGCCCTCGCACCTGCTGGTGGCTTCCTGGCTTTACTGATACTTTACAAAGGTGGAAAAGAGTGGGGAAGACTTTTGTTATCTTGTATTACATTCATCTTGGTGTCATGTTTGTTTATTTTAGGCTTGAGGATTCAGTGAAATGTTAGAGCTCAGTGCTGCCAAATAGTACAGACATCTGACTGATCAAAGCAATTACAGACAAACTATAGTCCTGAACATTGCAGGTCTTTATAAAATGATTTGCATAATGCAGTTCATCTTTAAAACACTTTCAAATATATATTTTTCTATCAGTATGTGCCATTGGATAATCCTATTTAGATGTACTAGTCCACCGTATGTCACATATTACACACTGGCCCCACACACAAACAATTGGCACACATACATGCTAGGTTAAATCAGTCAATGAATGTGTATTTTCAGGGCAGGGGTAGGTAGGGAACCACCTAGGGCGCAATCACTGGGGAGGGGGGCGCCACTTCTCAGGGGAAAAAATAGTTTTTTGTTTTTTTCTGTTTGCTTGACCTATATTAACGGCATTATTATTTTTAAAAATGGCATGCCCTAACCCCTCTGGGGCTTGTTTTAGCCGGTTTAAATTCTGAAGGCGCTCTCTTACCCTGGAGCGTGACTTGGCGCCTTCCATGCGCAGAAGGCTGCGGCACGTGACACGTCCATACGTCAGGTGTCAGTCATGTCATTGCAACAGATCGGTTGGGCAGCAGCAGAGAGAACCTGTGCACACTAGAGGGAGAACTCATGCCTGGGCATTATTACTCTGACCGTGATGCTTGCTGGCACAGGTACAGATCATGGGGGCTTGGGCCTGACACCTTGGGGGAAATATTGATGGCTGCCGGGCTGGTACAGGTGTGGGCTTGGGCAGCAGTATGGCTGGGCTCATTGTTGGTTGCTGGCACAGGTACAGATGATGGGGGGCTTGGGCCTGCTGCTTTGGAGGAAATATTGATGGCTGCTAGGCTGACACAGGTACAGACGGGGGCAGCAGTATTGATTGATATGGCTGGGCTCATTGTTGGCTGTTGGCCCAGGTACAGATAGCGGGGCTTGTGCCTGCTGCCTTGGGGGCAATATTGATGGCTAATGGCTGCTAGGCTGGCACAGGTACAGGTGGGGCTTGGGAAGTATGGATGGATATGGGCTCATTGGCTGCTGGCACAGGTACAGATGGGGGTAGGGGTTGGGCCTGTTGCCTTGGGGGCAATATTGATGGCTAATGGCTGCTGGGCTGGCACAGGTATAGGTGGGGCTTGGGCAGTATTGATGGATATCGGCTCATTGGCTGCTGGCACAGGTACAGATGGGGGGGCTTGGGCCTACCATCTTGGGGCAAAATTGATGGCTTTATTTTTGTTTGTAAACTTTACATATTTATATATATAAAAAGTTCCATTCAATAATGCATTTTCTTTTATTAAAAAAACATAATGGTAAGGTGGGAAATGCTATTGCCTACTATCTATTTGAACATCATGCGGTCCCCCTACTGCTAGAAATGGTATGCACCGGGAGCGAGGTGGGGCGGCATTGGAAAGGCCACCTCAGGGCAGCAAGAAGCCCTGAAATGTCCCTGTTCTAAAGACCAGGCAGACTCAATATGGGCAAACATCTCATTGACAATTTCATAAATTTACTTTATTCGGAAATTAGAAGAGGCATTTTAAATGTGCATTTCAAAGCAAATTGAGAAAGTAAAAGTACTGTACATGATACACTATAAAATTAGAAGTATAGAAACACAGTGCATTTACTTTCCCATTTAACACATAGAAGTGAAAGTCACCCAGAATGGAGTGTTATTTATGTGCTGCTGGGTCCAATGTATGAAAGGAGGCACTTGTCAGTTATGGAAGACAAGGCAAATAACTTATCCCAAAGGCTGCAGTCATCTGTCTTGTGTTGTCATGTAATATTAACACCTCTGGTTCTGGATTATGACCCAGCAAGTCTGACAATAAAAAATATTGTGTTTCCTTCGGTGAAGTTTTATGTTCGACGGGTGTCATTTATTGTATCTGGCAGCTGCTGCCTTTGCACAGTATTTATTGCAGTGTTACCATGTAGGTGAATCACAGACCCCTAGATACACACTTTTTTTTCTTGCACAAGAGTTTTAAAGTAGGTGATTAGCCATTTAATTCGTTTTTAAAATGTACTATTTAAAAAAATGACAGAATTTCTCATTTATTAATGTTTTATTATATTTGTATTAAAAAAAATTTTTACTACAATGTTTACGTATGGTTTTGCAAAATAACTATGTTCTTTTTCAAAATGATTTCTTCCTCCAAATAAGGGGAACGGCCATTGGTTCCAACGTGGCTCCGTCCTACGCCAATATTTACATGAATAATAGCGTATATACCAATGAACTGTTTGGCAAGTATTGTGGGCATTGGGTTCGCTTCATTGACGATATTTTCGCAATATGGACGGGACCACGTTGGACTCTTGATAAATTATTCGAAGAGGTAAATAGTGCATCGCCCTATCTTAGGTTTACTTTGAATGTCCAAACTGAGTGCATTTCTTTCTTGGATACCTTGATAAGCTTGAAGGATGTTGCACTCTGGTCAGATCTTTACGTTAAACCGACTGATAAAAATACTATGCTTCATTTCAACTCTTTCCATCCGCCGCATGTTAAAAAATCTTTACCTAAATCTCAATTTACAAGGGTAAAACGTATTGTGTCTGACCAGGGTGCCCTCAAAGCCAGAATGGATGAGATGACCATTAAGTTTCAGGAGAGAGGATACCCACTAGCCCTATTGAAGGACCAGCGGGCTCAAGTGGAAGTCCCCATTAGGAGGCAGACAAGTAAACCTAGGGAGGGTGAGCGCCTTACTTTTGTCTCTAGATATAACCCCCTGTCTTCACAGATTACTAAGATTGTGCAGAAACATTGGGGGTTACTGAGGGATGGTATCCCCGGTGTACGAGAATTTAAGTCACCCCCAATTATGGCCTTTAAAAAGAGTAAAACAGTAGGGTCGAGTTTAGTTAGATCAGACATTGGAGAAATTAAGGATACACAGCAAGTACTTAGACCTATAAAAAATGGCACTTTCCCCTGTTTAGCATGCAATTGTTGCTCCAATTGCCAGCGTGGCGAAGTGATCTACCACTCACATAAGGGTACCCCTATTAAAATCAAGGGATATTTTACCTGTTCCTCGACATTTGTAATTTACGTGATTAAATGCCCTTGTGGCCTGCAGTACGTGGGACAAACGTCCCGCATGGTAAAAGATCGCATACGCGAACATAAATCCGCGATCAAAACCAAAAAGATAGATCAGGCAGTGGCCTGTCATTTTGTAGAGAAGGGACATGGGGTCCAACAACTAAAATATCAGTTGGTGGATCAGGCACCCAGACTTCACCGACGGGGGGATAGACAAAAAGATTTGCTTAAGAGGGAAGCCATGTGGATTCGTACATTAGGCACTCTTACCCCCTCTGGGCTGAATAGAGAGTATGACTTACACAAAATTTTTCGATAAAAAAGCATTTTTTGTATATAGCAACTTTTAAGAAATCGTCTTTTTTCATATATTTGTCGTTTCAGGCAGTGGATTGATATATCAGTGGACAGGTCCCAATAGCTTAACGAGATGGATGTGACTGATACTGTGTTTTATATTCAAGTTGCAACATTGTAGATAGAAATGATTATTGTAAGTGAATGCAGCTGTGTTATTGATAATTTGATGAGCCACTAGATGGCAGTATGCTAAATGGTATAAAATGTTTGCACCGATGTGTATCTAGTAGCTTGATAAAAGGCGATTGTACGCCTGAAACGTCGCTGCTATTTTGTTCATGCTGAAATAAGCCCTTTTGGAATAAAGGCATTTTAAGAATTTACCTCAAGTGTGGTGCTGTCTGCTTTTCTACATTGTGTTTACAAAACGGGTGGAAGTGGCCACCTTAGACCTGCACCTGCGTCCAATATACCCTATGGGTGAGTGCTGACTTCTAATCTCTAATTAAAAAAACAGTCAAGCAAGTCTCCCCATTGAGTAAGGCGTGCCTTACACTTCTATACCCTTTATGTGGGTGTATCACTAGGATTACAAAAACAAACTAGTAAGGAAGAGAATATATTCAATAACATTGTATAATTGTCTTAAACTTGCTGAAACACCGTTGTTCTATGAATAGGGGCTGGGTTGGGGGCAGGGCAGGCAGAGCTAAGGTGAACTTCTGTGTATCTCAGTATGTGCTTCTCCCTACCTTAACCAGGTGACTATAGTGCTTCCGAACAAATTTTTACAGTACAGTAGGGACAAAGTGCAAAAAACATGGCAGACTATCCTTGTTGTTTTAATGTTATTCCCTGCCCTGTACTAATGTAAGTAACCCCTTATAAAACATACTGATAGAGAAGTTAATTATGAAAAATATTAAATATTGAAAACATTTTTCATTACACATCATTTTTAATTTTTTACTCTTGACAGTTGAGTGTTGAGCTCAAAACATGTCATGCCAAATAAAGCACTAGCCGCTAGCTCCTGCTTTGTTTCCTGCTTCTCTACTTTATATCTATAAGTTTTTGCACTATAGGGAGACATGGATGGTTTATCCTCCATTGTTGGACTTTCTCATCTTTTGCAACTGCCAATTACCTTAAATTCCAAATTCTTTTCTATCATGTTAGTTGAGAAACATGATAAATAAAATAAAGTTTACTCACACCTTTTTGCACACACCTTTACTTACTTTAGCTCACACCCATATTCTTACCTACTTACACCCATCCTAACACATACTAACACTTTCCAAGTGTGCACCTATACATATAATTTTACTTTGCCTTCACTATTTTTATATTATTACATTTTTTTTTTAAAAAACTGGGCGTTGGTTTTGGCAATCACTCTCTAGCCGCAAGCTAGTGGCGGAGGAGGATCTAGCCTTCAGACTGAAACCAAGGTTTAGCAGACATTTACTTCAATTAATGCTACTATGCGAGAGGTACACGCCTTTTTATACTATGACCAGAGGTAAACAATTTAAGGACCACTGGTTGGGGTTTACCTTGATGTGGTGTTGTGGCTTATCAACTTTATGATCATAACTTTGTAACTAAAAACCCCTGTCTTTTTGAACACATGCATTTGCATATATACTGAATTACTTAGACAGGGGCCCAGGGAATGTGCACTGATTAATTTGGCCAAGTCAGTAGCACTTCCATTATACTTTAATACATTTTTACTTAGCCTTAGGAGTGCTTCCACAACCCCCTTTTTACCCTAAGAAATAATTTCAAAATCTTTTCATGTTAGTTGAGAAACATGATAAATAAAATAAAGTTTACTCACACTATATTTATTATTTAAATTTTGTTTCTTTCAGTCTTGGAAATCACAATCATAGTAAGCAGACAGGTGCCATTTTATGACAAGGCAAGATGTTTATCACCCCAAAATCTTGTGTATGTGGCAGAATTGGGGACCTAATGTCCATGCATGGTACCCTACTCAATTATAGAGTGTGAGGAGAAAGGGGAAATGTAAGACGTGTAGAGATAAGTACTGAATGGAAAGTAAAACAAAGTGACTGCCCTGCCTCAATGCCTGAGGCATAGAAGAGGGGCAACCAATTTATGATTGTTAGCTGAAACCTTTAAATGAGATTATAAAAGGTATGGATGCTTTCAAGATGAAAATAATTTGGGTTTCCTGTTTAATTTTCAAATTACTTTCATTATGCAGCTTTTTATGTGTGGGTGACAGGTCCACTTTAAAGAAACAGTAACACCATTAATTTGCAAAATTAAGAATAAATACACAGTGCACTTGTAGAAACGGTCCAGTCTTTTTTTCCAGTGGCAGTTGTGTGTTCTCAAAACACATATTTACTATGATCAAAGAAAAATGTTTGCACAGAGAAAAAAATTGTGCTTATATTTTTTCCATTTTCACCATTTATTACCTTCTGTATGCTATGTATAATATGAGTAGAGAATGGTTATATTTTAAAAATACCTTTTTTAAAACAGGTACAGATACAAAGTAGCTTACAAATTGCCATCAATGGTCATCTTTTTTTATGGCCAAATAATTATTTACATGTGTTGTACAGTTATCCTGCTTGGAATTACAGCTATCTGGTTTCTAGAGTTTAATTACTATAGCAACAACGTTGTTGGAGGTTTTAAAGTTATATACCAATAAATTGAACCTGGAGGTTCTGTTGGCTGTAATTTTATGACTTTAAAGCAGGGACAGAGTTACTAATACCCTCTGTATTTTACTGAGATTGCCTCAGAATATGTTTTTAATTTAATTTAATTTGCTGTTATATTCATGAGAAGCCTCTCACCAGTCCCTGTGTTAATTGAAATGTTCTCACGGCTAATGAGGATAACACACTTTACAAGAGAAGGTGTTGATTGATATTGAAGAGAATTTCTAAAAATGTCAGACAATTCTCAATTTAGATCTCTTAGCTGTTCCTAATAAAAGTTGTTCACAGCTTTAAATTATGACATTATTTATTTATTTGCAATGTAATACGCCGTATTACATAAAGACATAAAGCATAATTCAAAAATCCACCTATTCTTGTAAGCAGTAATGAACATTACATGGTGGTAGATTATAAAAATAATCATTATCTAAAAAAAAAACCTTTATCAGAGTTCCCCAGCAATCCTCTCAAGCCCCTGTCTGTGTGTTAAATATGTGGCAGGTGTGTTCTAATGGTACTTGCCAGAACCACTGTAGGAGGTGGGTAGCCAACCCCAACCCTGATTTGACACAAATCACACAATCAAATATAGACTGCAGTTACCTGTGAGGTCTTACTAGCTGCTCATTGGCTGCCATCCTAAGGTCCAAAGTGCTGAGAGCCGCCAGT
Organism: Xenopus laevis; assembly: GCF_017654675.1. Taxonomy (NCBI): domain Eukaryota; kingdom Metazoa; phylum Chordata; class Amphibia; order Anura; family Pipidae; genus Xenopus; species Xenopus laevis. Next base: position 79,174,033 of record NC_054380.1, on the reverse strand, counting down.
TCTCAATCACAGCCTGAGGAAGCAAGAAGTGGAAGAGATGGGTGTGCTCCTTTGGTTTTTGGGAACATTTTCCGTTAAGCAACACAATGCACAACTGTTCAATGTACATTCTGTTTATGTTTAGTGGAGTATGCACTGACACTATTTGTTCTTTATGATCTGTGTAGTAAAATAAAAAAATAAATATGAAAAGTAGGAAGTCTTTAATCAATAAATAATCTTTTTTGTTTGTACCAAATTGTGTAGACAAAACATTTAATTGTTTTGACGCTCTTCTGGAAATACTCTTTGTAAAATGATAACATGATATACATTGTATGGATGAGGAACTATGGAAGGATACACTTGAATCAGTATTTGAATATATAGTTGAATATATAGTTGCTTTTAGAAAGGTTAATACAATATCATTTCATGCACAGGAACTACAATAAACCAAAAGTGCTGGCAGAGATGGTCCCAACCTATTTAGATAAATGCCCATGCTGCCACCAGTCTCCAGTGGATTTCAGCCATATGGTCTGTTTATCTGACATAACCTTATCTGATTGAATCCCCTAGAGATGCTTCTGAATCAAGTCACTGATCTAGAACCAAGACAAGCTGACAGAGCTTTCATTTACATTCTGTTTGCGTATGTGCAAAAGTCTATTACACTGAAATGCCCCAACCATAACATTTTGGGAAACCAGATAAACCAAGCGGTGCCCACATACAAACTTCTATATTGAATTGCTAGTAAATTTTGAGATTGAACAAGTGTAAAGACCACGAAAACCTCTAAACTTCGCCAAGTAAAAGTTGTCCAACAGAAGTCAGTGGGAGCTGCCCTGATCAACTTGGCCACTTCATCAATCAATTCAGAACTTTAGCGGTTTTGTTTTCGGATTCTTTTTGCCAGAAATTGTCCAAAAATACTCAAGTTTTTAGAGGTTTTCGAGGGATTTGAATTGTTTAGCTTATCGTTAAGCTATTTTTTTTTGTATTTTTAATATTTGGTCATTAATAAATTCATTGACATTTGTGGTTTTAGAGTTTGTGAGTTTAGTTGTGGTTTCTCCAAAAATGTGGTCTCTCTGGTTGGACAAGCAGGTACGGGATCAATTATCCCAAAACCCATTATCCAGAAAGTTCTAAATTACAGGAAGGACATCTCATATAAACTCAGTTTCATCCAAATAATCAAATTCTTTTTAAAAGTATTTCCTTTTTCTCTGTAATAATAAAACAGTGCCTTGTACTTGATCTAAACTAAGATACAATTAATTCTTACTGGACGCAAAACCAGGCTATTGTTTGTTTTTAAATGTTTAAATGATAGGTATGAAGATTGAAATAACGAAAAGGCCTGTTATCCAGAAAAAGCCTAGCATTCTGCATAACAGTTCTCATACCTGTATATGTAAGACATTATGTGAATTAAGCTGCTAAATGTCTTTACACAGGACTAATTTGCACCTTCAACTTGCTTACTTTGAAGGTTAAAACTCCCAAATTGTTGCCCATCTATTGGCCACCATGGGAATCAGTGTAGGATCTCTTGTCTTTGTATAAATTTTGTGGTCAAGGTTGGACTGGGCTAGTGGAACAGCCAGCAAGCCCAGAACCGCTCCTTGCATGAAGCTATTGCCCCTGCCTCTACCTAACTGGACCCTGTAGTGACCATGAGAAGAAATAGATATGCAGCAGCCCCATGGGCCCCCCAGTCCAATGTTGTTTGTGGTCACAGACTCATTCCACCCACAATGGTTCAAAATTTAGTGGTGAGTACAACTTTCCCTTTTTTGCAATAGCCCAACACTTGCTAAACATGTGTGACCACTAGCGTTGCCACCTTTGTAAAAAAGAATTTACCGGCCAGCGGAGGGGCGCAAACTAAAGGGATGGGGCGTGACACAAAAAGGGGGAGAGCCACACCGTAAAAGGAGTGGGCCACACTGCGCAAGGGGAAGATGAAGAAGTAAAGGTAAATTTCCACCCGAGGGCAAAGCCTTTTGTTTAGCATATTACAAATTACCGGCAGCTACATTGCCGGTAAATTTGTAATACCGGCCCCGGCCCTGGCAGGTGTTTTACCCGCTAGGCCAGTAAAATACCGGCCGGGTGGCAACCTTAGTGACCACATGGTCTCCACTTCTCCTCAGAGTAAAAAAAAAGACAACAGAAGCAATGTCCAGTTTATGCTCATGTTTCTTTATTATGGCAAAAAAGAATACAAATAAGAATGATAGAAATTGATAATGGTATCAACTCTAGATATAAGAACCAATAATTGCATTATACAAATTATCCTATGATAACCAGCATGGAAAGTATGTGTTGGCTAATTGCTATGGCTTACTAGGCCTGGCAACAGTTTTGCATACCATTCGTTTGTACACATAGGAAAAAGTATGTCATACTACAGGTGGGGCAACATTTCTGGCACCTGAAGTTTTCTAGGTTGTTAGCTCAATACTCTGTATACTGTCTGTGCAATACTGATTGATATATGTGCACAATGCAGATATCACAGAGCTGACTAAATTGGCAAACCATTGGATAACAATTGGATAAATGATTTAGCATTCTCTTTACAGCTCTACATAAAAAAAGTTAATAAGTGGGGTAATATGCAAGCAGTTGTAGCTCTCTACTAGAACTACTAGCAGCTGTAGGATTCTGATAGTTTTAGTTCAGCATTATCCAGAGGGCTCCAGGCTGCTCACTCTTAATTTTTGTAATAACCTTTAAGCTTCTATTAAAAGTCAGCTATAAAACAGTCAATTCATTATTTTACAATAGAAGTCCTGTACCTTTGCAATTATAGTTACACTACACAACAATAGTATCTATACTAATACAGAGCTGTAATTAAATATAGTATCAGGCTAATTGCACACAGGACAGATTTCAGATTGCATAGAATTAAATGGAATATCTCAATTAACACAATAGAAGGCAGCAGGGGGGCAACTTTACTCTTGTAGTTGAAATTCGCCCAATGTGCCATCAAACATATTTATAGACATTGCAAATATTGTGAAGGGTTATAATGGTTATTCACATTGTTTATATTTTATATTTAATTGGGCTTATTACCAGATGACGTTCTATTTTTGCACAACATGGGGCTTTGCTAATCAATTTCACTGAAATTGTGCAGATTCAGACAAAGAAACATCCTGTATTTGTGTATCTGTAGGTAACAATAGAATGTATTCTCAGATTGAGCTTCCAGGGTCTTATGTGGAAGCATTTCTTTTATGGTCCATAATTTCCAAGTTGTTATTATCATAATTGTCTCTAATACATTTTCATATTTTAGATAAAATACAACAGCAACATCACACAAATGCATGTATTGTATTCTTCAGCTTTTGCTTTTTTAGGCTTAAATACAAAAACAAAGATAAAATTTTTGTTTTATTTAATTTGCAGATCCAAAATTATCTATTGTTTCTTTGGAGATATATAAATGGAAAAATATTAATGTTGAAACAACAGAGAGAACACATTCTTAGCGACGCTTCATCTTACTGTTATCATATTAAAACATATTATATTAAAAGGAATTCTGTTATGATTTTTATGGTATAGATTCTAAATTACACTGCAAATAATTCACTCTACCGCATAAAATATCATTCCCAACCCAACATATGTATTTTTTTTTTTATAATATTGGTGTGTAGGTAGCCAATTTAGGTCATTTTGCCAGATCATGTGCTTTCAGAAGGAGACAGTGCTGCACTAGGGAACTGCTTTGCTGACAGTCTACTATTTATCCCACTCAATGTAACTGAAGGAGTCGCAGTGGGACATGGATTTTTACTATTGCGTGCTTATATTTACCAGGGAGCTGTTATCTGGTTACCTTACCATTGCTCTGATGATGGGCTACTGGGGGGGAGGGGGGGGAAGGGAGGGAGATGATATCACTCCAACTTGCAGTGCAGCAGTAAAGAGTGACTGAAGTTTATCAGAGCACAGGTCACATGACTGGGAGCACCTGGGAAACTGACAATATGTCTAGCCTAATGTCAGATTTCAAAATTCAAAAAAATCTATAGCAACTAATTTATTAATGGAAGTGGCTTTATAACTAGGTCATTACTTGGTGACATTCTAATAAATCAGAATCCTAAATATATGGCAATTACCTTTAAAGTGGGAATGATCCTGTAGGCTTTTATTTCAGAACCGCTAATGCTGTAGGGCATTTAAGATTTCTCTAGATCCCGTTCTACTTCTGAACGATTCCATTATTTTCCATTAAATTGGCTTTTGGCTCACTGAAATGTAGAAGTAATAGTTCATTTGAATTCATTTGTCCTACATACCATGTTGGGTGAAGTTTATGCTCGTATAATATATTACTGAAAACATTTATGGGAATTGTCATTTATATGATGTGTCATAATGAGAAAAATTACTTTTCTACATTGCACTGTCACAAAAATTTGCGTAGGCACTTAAAGGAGAAAACAGCTTCCCCAGGCCATGTCCTATTTCAATTGTCTTTAGAAAACTAAAGATATAAGTTCACAACATACATGAAAAATAAACTCCTTTTTTTTACCGCCACACAAACCGCATTCTAAATAGCCTAAGCACTGGCATATTAAAATCCCATTTGTAACATAATCTGAAAAATATATTTAGTTACTTGCTAAACTTATTTTTTACTAAGATTAGTAAAAAAAAAATCACAATTTACTGTCCAAAAAAGCTTGTGTAGGGGTAAAAGAGTGGATCACTAGTTGTAGTGAAACGTATTGCCTTGCAGTATATTTCATGTCTTTTTACTTTTGCTTTTGTTCTTGTGTGTTGTTAATGTGTGTGACTATTAGTTTCTTGCAGGAAGGTATATCTGTAGTAGTTTGCTTCTGTGGGAGAGTGAAGGTAAAGCATCCAGGCCATATATAACAGTATGGGCCTACACACTCAACACAACCCATCATTTATATTACTGATTTATTTATTTATTTATTTATTGGTTCTAAAATTAGAATTCTGAATGAGAAGAGACAAAACAAGTCTATCATACTCTTTTATAGGGTTGCCACCTTTCCCCCTGACGAACTCCGGGGGATGCAGGGCCGTGATACAGCAGGGGCAGGCCCACAATGTTGTTGGGGCATGACTGTGACATTGGGGCAGAGCTATGATGTGGCGATCAGCGATTGGCTGATTGTCGCGTCAATCCCAGAAAATCCTGCAAAGTTTTCCTAATTTGGAAAACCGGGCAGCCAGTTTTGACCCGAACTTCCCTCTACAAAACATTAGAAACTCTAGATTGAAATTATATATGGCTGCATGCAGGACTTTTGGGCACCAGTAGAACTTTGCCTGGAGTTGCACTGAGATATGGGTGTTTTTTTTGTTGTTTTTGTTTACAGCTTTGATTGTATTGAGTTCAACTTTTATTTATATACTGTAAAGGTTTTTCATTCAATTAAAAAACCTGCCACAATATAATAAAATGAGGTGCATGAATATGACTTCCCATATATCACCAAAGACTAGTTGTACAGTAAAGTTTTACTAGAAATAACACATCTTGCCACTAGATGGAGCATTGTATTTATGTATAGATCTAAGGAACACTATAGGGTGTATACGTAATGATTTACATGCAACCTGGGTTTTGACAATGGCCAAAAGAATACTATGGAGAGTGATATTAAAGAGCATATTAAAGAGCGTAAGTATTAGCTAGATAAAAATTGCAGATGTATTGACGCGCTACTTATGATTTGGACATAAATATTATAAGTGTATAATTTCTCTGAAGTACTAGCTATCAGTATGGGCACTTGATAAACCCGAAACATGTTGTGGAGCATTTTCCCCCAATAAAAGCACTTTGCAGTCATAGCTACTGCCTTGGATTTGTCCTGCTTTCTATTATAATACTGACTGTATCAATTTGGGTGTGGACACAGGACACCTTGCCGGAGAATCCACCTACATATACTAAAGGTGAGCTACAGCCTATTTATAATTGATTTAGCTATCCGTATGGGGGTTATATAATGAGCAGAAGTGGTGAAAGATACTTTTGAAAAGGTACCATTTAACACTAACAAAGCTAAGGAAGTGCATCCAAAAAAAACCCTAAGTGCATCAAAGTAACAAGTCTGTTCACAGGATGGGTCATTTATTAAAAAGAAAAAATGTATAACAGGCACATCCCTATCTACATGGTCAATGAGACCCTCTACTTAACACTAGGGTTAGTCAGACAGAAGAGATCTGTGACTAGCATCCCACCTTACCTTTAATTCCAACCCTGATTTTGACTTCCTATTAGATTTAGAATGCGTTATTAGAGGTCTAGACAACTGTAAAATTAAACGAAAGTCTGAACAACTATATATAGTACATATAACAAGGAATTAAAGGGAACCTTAAAACAATAAAGGTCATATTTATGGTGCCACCTCCAGCAATAGTATTCTTTAAAGAAATATTCTTTTTCATCAAACAAATCTGGCCCATTATACCATTAAAACTATGTCAGGGTAAATGTCACTTATTTCCAGTTCTGTGGGTAACCAGCATGGCAAAGCAGTTGGCACTTTGGAAAGCAAGGCATTGAGCAATTAAAAGTAAGATTTATTTTAACGTGCAAATATTGCCAGCTTAATTCACCTATCACAACCAATCATCAATCCATCTTACTTAGTCAACTCCTGAGAGCTAAACTACATGAGAGATTTAGTAGGATGCTGTGAGAATGACAAATCGCATCCTTACACGTAGTTGTAGAATATAATAGGACTAATATAAAAAGGTGATGTGTAACTACAACTACAACAAGCCTCTCAGAAGGGATTGCTGCAGCTGCATACAAGATAAAATCTGATGACTGAAAGACCTTTTCTCTCACTGAGATTCATTGACTGTCAGATGCACAGTAGATGCCTGAACAAAATACCCTATCCAAATATGGGACAAATTAATTTGAGGAGAAAAGCTTATTTACATTATAGGGTAGGTAACACTGAGGGGTCAAAAATCTGAATTTCTTAGAATTTTTAGATTAAAAAACTCTGAACAAACTAGAATCCACGGTTTGCCCTTATTTATCAATTAAAAAACTCAGATTGAGGAAAAATTTGACTTTTTTTGGAATGTTGCACAAAAAAAACAGAATTGTTCATGTTTGACACCCGAAAACCATGAATATTTAGGAAAAACCAGCGTCAAACCCCAAAAACTCCAAACTTTTCCTGAGGGTTAAAACACCTTCAAATGGTTAAGGGGACATCTGCCATTCACTTTTACATGAATTTGGCAGCTTTCCGATGGTGTATTTTCAGATTCGACGTGGAACAGCTTTGGGGCATAATAAATTTGCGAAAGAATTGCTTCTTTTTTTACCGCAACTTTTTTAGGTTTTCGTTGACAAAACGGATGCTGCAAAAAAAAAAAATGCACGTTAATAAATAACATAATTAATGTCACTTTGGAGCCAGATTAAATTATTTAGTCTTTAAAGTTTCTGAGTTATTTATCTTCCTGTTCTACCTTTCCCCAGCTATCAATTGGGGGTCACAAACCCCAACAGGCAAAAAACAATTGTTCTGTGAGGCTACAATTTTATTGTTACTTTTTATTACTTATCTTTCTTTTCAGTCCCTCTCCTATACGTATACCAGTTTCTTATTCAACCCACTGCCTGGTTGCTAGGGAAAATAAGACCATAGCAACCAGATAGCTACTGAAATACTTAACTGTAGAGCTGCTGAACAAAAAGCGTACTGAAAACCCATAACAAATGAAGAACAGTTGCAAAGTGTCTACATGATACTAAAAGTTAAAGGTGATCTATCCCTTTAAATACATTAGAGAGTAAACAAAAACAATTGGTGGAGATGGAGATACCTTTTAGTTTGGTTACAATAAAGAATCTGTTGAGAAGGCTGCCAAGTAATGATGGGATTATTTGCAAAGATGAAACATACCTGTGGCTCTCGGGAGCCGTAACTTTCCCTCCAGAAAGGAAAGGGGGATTTTCATGCGAAAAAATGAAACTACAGGGAGGAAATGCAAAATGCAGTAATGTAATTCCCCAAAGAGCTCTCACTTCTCCTCCTCTCAAAACTGCCTGATTAATATGGGATCTCATCTCCTCGTACTGCCACTTATAAGAATGCCTCTGTTTTTCTCGACAGGTACAAGCCTCTCTAATACCCATCCATCCTTCTTCCCTCCTCAGCAACATCTTCCCTAGCCCCGCCTACCGACAACGTCATGGCCAACCCCCATCATTCTTATGGGCTACACAATTATTGTTCTTCCTTCCACCCTACTCTCTCATCATTATGGTGATTACGCAGTGCAAAAGAGAAGTCAGTGCGGATGAATGTGCAGCCCTTAGGAAGAATGGAGGAAAGCCGAGGAATGACGTCGCAGGGCGGAGGGCCAGTGGATGACGTCGCACGGAGGAAGACCCAGGAATGACGTCGCAGGGAGGAGGATGAATGGAAAGCACGGACCTGTCTGGAAAAAGTAAGAGATCGCCTAGTTGAAATGGGGAGGGAGGAGACTGAAAGAGGCAGGCGGGACCTGTCAGCACAAAATAAGAGGAGCTCGCACTGTTACCAGCAGTGGGGAAGATGAGAGAAGAGAATTTTTAACAGTACACAGATTTTAAAGTGGCAGAGAGCAAGACGCACTTGAAAGTGGTGCATCAATGTCCTCAAATGGACACCGTACTGGGGCTCAGCCTGCGGCAGCAGTGTAACGTGGCACTCAATGTACCTGTGCAGCTGCATTTATAGCATACACAAAACAGTTCCCCACCTGCCTGCTACAAGCCGCACACAGCTGCGCCAATGGGGAGCTTCTTCAGTGTAGCCGACTTCAAGGAGCCCACTACAATAGAAGACTGTGACTCCACATGGGATACCGACTCCGGGGGCGAAGAGGAGCAGCCAGAAGCGGATCATGAGGAGGACGAGAGAGAGAAGGCAGAGAAGAGAGAAGATGATAATGAAGGAGAAGTCATCAAGCAGGAAGAGACCAATGAAGGCTGTGATGAGGAGACAACAGCCGAAAGTGTCATAGCAGAAGGGAAGGCAGCGGTCCCTAACTCAGAGCAGGTATAATGTGCCACAGCAGCAGCCTCAGGGAATGTGGGCACCTCGTGTTTGTGTTTCTGTTGCTGCCTGTCACTTCAACAAAATCTTATGCCAGTGTGTTTTAGTTCTTTGCATGTGGGTTAAATAGTGGTCTGTTCTTTTAATCAAGATTCAGTGGCATTTTGTCCGTCTCACATGCCTCCTGTTTATCTAGATCAGGGGTCCCCAACTTTTTTTTAACCGTGAGCCAAATCCAAATGTAAAAAGTCGGGGAGCAACACAAGTATGAAAAAGTCCCTTGCGGTGCCAAATAAGGACTGTGATTGGCTATTTGGTAGCCCCTATGTGGACTGGCAGCCTACAGGAGACTCTACTTGGCACCATACTTAGTTTTTATCCAATTAAAACTTGTCTCCAAGACTGGAATTTAAATATAAGCACCTGCTTTGAGGCCACTGAGAGCAACATCCACTGTATTGGTGAGCAACATGTTGCTAATGGGCTACTGGTTGGGGATCACAGATCTAGATGATTTTTATTGTGTGTGTGTCTTTTATATATGTAACATCTGGGTAGGTTTGGGATTCTGTAATGACAGGTGTTGGCTGCGGTGTTACAGGCTTGGAGTCATTTATTGGCAGCACAGTGCATTTAATGATGGTTCTAAAGGTGGCCATTTCGTTTGGCGACAAAAAATGTTGGGACTCTCCACACACGGTCCGAAAATCGTACCAATCCTCGATTCGTACGATAGGATCTTTGCGTCTATGGCCACCATAAGACTGTGGCTTAATCACCTGAATAATGTTTTCCTTACTGATTCTTATATTTGTGGTGTGGTCCTGTGTGCATTGTTCGAATTGGACTAGGAAACTTTATTGGTTTGTGTGTAGAAGAGGCATCAAATTCTAACTTTATACAAGTTCAGTCTGAAAGCTATGTCACTTGAAACTCTATAGAGGATACTCTCTGCTGCTATTCTGTCCTGTATTTTAATTGCCTTTCTGACTATTATTAGTGCAGCTATTTAGTTAATGGTTGACAAAGCTAGATAAAAGCAGTTTCTACTTACTAGAGCGTGTCATTTAAACTGCCAAATCCTTTATAAAATCTGCAACTAGATTCATATTTTCTCAATTTAAGTTGCATACATCAGGTGTTTTTACCTCTGCGGATCAAGATGTGCAAGAGACTCCCTGTTCATTCTTAATTGAGAGATATTTCACAAAATAATCTTTTGATGGCCCCGAAGTCTTTGGGATGGTCAGCTTTTTCATAAACACATATGACATAGATTGGACTGTGCATTAGTCATAACCCAGCTGGTTCCTCTATCGTTCTGCACTCTCCCGCACAAAAGTCACAGAATCTGGTTCTGTGTTATTATACTCCTAAAGTCAAGACCCCCAAATTCACAATATCTGTTTTTTGCACAGGTAATGAAAATGCAATTCAAACACTTTTAAATGTCCATGATTTTACAGTTATTTGTAAATTTAACAATTAAGCAGAAGTAAGTTTTCTAGGTCACTTAATCAGCTGGATTCTACTAGATTGTTTTAGGAGTCAGAGCCAGGAGTGCCAAGAATATATACTATCAGGCAGACAGGCAATATATTTACAAATAAAACTCACCAAACACTGGCCAATAAAAGCTCCAGAATGAGCCGACAGCTTATTGGTCCATAGATGGGGCCCTCAGTCAAAATTTGTCCTTATATCTATTGGGCAGATATGAAAATACCATTAGGTGAGAACCGCATTGGTGTGTTGATGAGAACCAACAATACTGCAGGCCTGGACCACACCAATGCAATTGAAAGCCCAATTTGGGTGTTATTGTATTATGCCTAATTGTAAAGATGTGTAATTAATTTGAATTACAGTGAAGCAATGTGTAACATCATGTAAGATAAAGAGGTGTTAATTGCAAAAAGCTTGTTAAAGTCAGCATTGTCACTTTTTACGTGCATGTTTCTACACCACTGCTTATCCATAGGTTTGTCCCTTTCACTTTAATAGGTTATGCCAGGTAAGAGGTCATATAAATAAAGACAAAAATGACAACTTTTTAAATATTGTGATTAGTTCTGTTAAATAGATAATTTCTGGAAACTGACACATGGGATCGGATTTAGCAACGTGAGAATTAGAGCTTTTCACAGAAAAACTCACCTACTTTCTATTCATTCCTATGGGATTTTTAAAAGTGTATTTATCAATGGTGTTCACCATTTGATAAATACATTTCTAAAAATCCTATAGGAATGAATAGAACGTGGGTGAATTTTTCTGTGGCAAGCTCTAATCTCACATTTTGAGAAATATGCCCCATGGTGTTGGTTGCATTGGTGTTTATATGTGCATTTCTGTCTCTAGCAGGTCACCAGAAATGCGTTTTAACATAATGTAGATAATGGTGTGTGCCATGTGTCCAAGATTTGCAGAAGTTTGTCCAGTTGCACATTTCTAAACAGATTTCAAAAACAAATTGAATTTTTGGCACAAACACGTGGACAGAAGACAGACCGTTTGGTATAATCGTATTAGTAAAGTAAAACGTTTTACATGATTTAGACCCCCTACTCAGCTCCATTACCCATACTGCCAAGAGGGCTGCTGTTCTCCTGTAGAACAACCGTCAGATCCTCCCCAATTTTTATTTGCAAATCAGGAGCATGGACAAGTTCAAGCCAGTTCCTACTGCAAACTTCAGTATGGCAGCTTTCAAGTCCTCTATGCTTTATTTGCTTACAGATATATTAAGATAGATACTATGACCCCCAACTGAGGCGGCAGCGAAAAAACACCCAATTTGTATAAAATAGATTTTCATCTTTTATCTGAACTGACTCACTTGTCTATTATAAATAGAATGTGTTTCCATTATAAATGGAAAAAATAAAATAGTAATATACCTATTTGCATATGTGAAGTTCATAAGCTTCACTCATAAAGTAAAGTTATAATTTTCTCATTGACAACTTAATTTAAACAATAAGCAGAGGTTGCTTCACAAAGCCGGTCTCAATAATTAAGCAGCATTTATGCAACAGTCACAGAGTTTGGGTACAGATAATAGTCTACTTATTAATCTTGTCCCTTACACTAGTAAGTGATTTGCAGCATATGGTACTATAAACCCAACTATACTAAAAAATTGCTCCTATACACCATCAGCTAGAAGAACACTTACTTTCGGTAGCTCTTCTGTGCAAATTGGAATAATCAGATGACCCACCTTTCCATGATAAACAGCAAAATTGTAGTAATGCATTTGCCATGTGGTGCTTTCCAATGTGTTTTGCTACACATTAATGTGTGTATTAATTGGTCCCATTCATATTTGCAGAAACATTCAGAGAGTCTTATTTAATAAGACTCTCTGAAGAGAATCTATAAGAGAATCTATTGTTATTGTTTTTAGTATCTTATGCCATGCCCATTGGCACACTGATGCCTTGAAAGGCATAGGAAACATGTAAGTGATGCCTGCAAGCAGGTAAGCAGTGTTTGTGGATTAGCTGTTTGTGTGGTTTTGTTTGTGAGGTGATGACCTCACCAATAAAGTGGTACATCTATTATGATATTTTGATTATAGGCTATTTTCTATAATTGTGCCATTGAGAGCATGAGTGGGGGATTATTAAACGCATTACTCCTATTTTGTTATACTTCTCAGCAGTAAGCGCATGCAGTTCATCATGCTCACTATACACAACAATACAAGACATTTTTATTACAATTATTTTGTCTTGTAAGACAACGTGACATTGAGAATTTATTTAAGAACAAGGAAGCATGAAAAAATAGCTTACTAGTTTACTTGTGTATTTGTGATTAAAATTAAAGCAGAACTAAACCCTTAAATTAATATGGTTTAAAATGTCATATTCCACATACTGAACTTATTGCACCGGCCTAAAGTTTCAGCTTCTCAATAGCAGCAATGATTCAGGACTTCAAACTTTTCACAGAGGGGGTCACCATCTTGGAAAGTGTCTGCGGCACTCACATACTAGAGTCCTGCGCGGGTCCATTTTTTGGGACCCGAACCCGACCTGCAACCCGGACCGGCAACCGGCATTCTTACCCGCTTGGACCCGCTACCCGACAGTACCCGCAAGTACCTTATCCGCAACCCGGACCCGCGACCCGCTGACCATCAAGAATCAGGAAGTGCTGTCATTGGAAACCAGAAGTGACATCATCGGAAGTAGACGTGATCAGAAAAAAAAGGAGTAAAACAGGAAGTGCTCTCATTGGAAACCGGAAGTTACGTCATCGGAAGTAGACGTGACCAGAAAAAAGGAGTGAATATCGATATTGAGAAGACCCGTGGCCCGACCCGCAACCCGCAGACCCGCAGGTATAACCGCACCTGGAACTTCTAAATGCAACCCGCAGGGTACCGCAGGTTTTTGTGGGTAACCCGCGGCTACCCGACCCGCTGCAGGACTCTATCACATACTCAGTGGGCTATGAGCCTATGAGCAGCTGTTGAGAAGCTAATTTATATTTATATATTTAAGTTATGTATTCCAGGTACTGTGTGTAAAGTGCCAGTGCTTTGCCTCATTGGAAGCCAGGCATACAGGTTGTTTGTGTGGGAAAGGTGATCTCTTGTATAGAAAGGTTTCCAGAGGCAAGGATTCTACAACAAAACATGTTGGCAGACAGTTATATATATATATTTAGAGTGTTGTCCCCCGTATTTCTCATTAGACCAGCTAGCAGAAGGGCTATGTTTATGGGATAATGAGGGGGACACAATGTTGCATATAACAGTATATTTGTGGAATGATGACTTAACATTATATAAACTCGACTATGAAGATTTTCATTCATCCAGGTCATGGTATATCTAGTGTAGGTAAATCTAAAAACAACTGGACTTGCTGAGTGGAAGAGAACTTCCCACACCAGTCAGTTGAACTGAAGAAGCTGCACGGATGAGTAGTGAAACTTCTTCATTGATTACTCAGCAAGTCCAGTTGTTCTAAGATTTACCTATACTAGATATTATAAAGACTCAGCTTTATGTGTAACCATCTAGGGGGTGGATGTTGAAAGTTGTATTCTGCATTTGCATTATTTCTGTTATGATTACTAGGGAATAAATCTATATTTCCATAATAATGTTTGGGTAATTCAGTCATGAATTTTCCTTGCTTTCTACTTTTGTCTTTAACTACAATGATTGCATATAAAAGTGCATAAATTGTACTGCTAAAAGCTTTACCTGATGCTTAAATATATAGCGGAAATGTTATTGGGGAATGAGAATGAATCATCTGTTTATCATTGGTTTCATTGTAGTACAATGCTCTATTATTAGCTGCACAACTTTGTATAAGTTTGCCCATAATTTCAGTAGCATTATGACTAATGCTATTTTGCTGTGTTGGTGTTAACATCGGGTGCATCTGAACACAGTATTATTAATGACTGGAAAATTCTTACCTTAAAAACCTCTGACTTCTATGTCATAATAACAGTAACCTAGTGTGGGTAGCTGTTTGTTGTATTCTTCTAGTAAAAGGGCATTCCCATATCACCTTCTTACCATCGGTTCACAAACCATAAAATGGAGGCCTATGGTATGGTGATATTTTTAATGTTTATTTGCAGTACTATATATTTTCATGATACTGTTGCAGAATGGTGGAACTGGTTTTGTTATATGAATGTTATAATTTAAAATAGGGTGAACCCCAACAGTTTGACTGGTACCCTCTAAACCTAGACATCTGGCAACTTTGGTGTTTCTACTTACTTGTAGTATAGACATTTGTATCTGGGAAAATAGCGGACATACTGTATTTTAAATCAACCTTATAATGTAGAAAACTTTTAAATATATTCTGTTATAAATGCTGTACTGTTTCTGAAATAAAATAAGTAACCATCCTAACCCCACCCCAGCAAGCTGTCTCTCTACATTCAGGGGCAGATTTATCAAAATGTGAGATTAGCGTTTACCACATAAAAACTTGCCCACTTTCTATTCATTCCTGTGGGATTTTCAGAAGTGTATTTATCAATTTGCGAAAGGTAGAGTTTTCCATTTGATATATACACTTCTGAAGATCCCATAGCAATGAACAGAAAGTGGGTGAGTTCTTTAGTGGTGAACTCTAATCTCACATTTTCATAAATTTGCACCTAGGGGGCAGATGTCAAATTCGACTAGGGAGTTATCCAAACTCGATTCAAAAAATTTTAATTTGATTTTTGAAACTTATCATACTCTCGCCCTTTAAGAATTCGAATTTCACTATTTTAGTCAATGGGAGAGGTGCACGGATGAATTTGGAGATGTTTGTAGCCTTACTCGCATGAATTCGATTTGATGTGCCTCTAAGTGTCAGAATAGGTTATTTTGAATGTAAGCTCTTATACGTGTTCTAGGCAAAGGGAGCATAGGTTCTCCTCTAACTATCAACAAAATCTCAGCATATAGAGAGACAGACTGCTGAGAGGGAGGACAGTGAAGATTTGTGTAGGATCAATGGATGGTTGTATAGGTGAAAGTCTGCAGTTTGGTGGAAGCCAGATCGCAGGGTGTCAAGAATGGAGCTGTAAGTGCAATACTGGACCAGGTTGTTGTAAACAAGCCTTCTCAACAATATGGATACAAAGGGAAATAAATAAGCCTGACAATAGTTGGTTAGAGAGGGAGTATTTTGTTCTTGTTTGAACACAGATAAAAACGTGTCAGCAGAAATTTAAAGGTTTAATAGGTGAGTATGTGCAGGGCTAGGTGTATTGAAAACTGGGCAAAAATGTGAGAAGGACATTAAAGTCAGGCAATTTATGTAACTTCCAGGATACTATTACAGGTATTTGGTAATAGGGGTTTATTCTTTATAAATAAATTGAGGATCTAAATACCTGTCAGCATAGCCTTGTTCCTGTATATTGAAGCATTGCCTGCTCTATGTTTTTCTGGTTCTTTATAGTATAGTTTGATGTTTATTCAGTTATGATCAGCAAGTGAATTGTGCTTTCAACCTGCTACTGCTGACTTTGTATGTTCAGGAAACAGCGTGGCATGTAAAGTGTCATCAGGTTCTGCTTACCCAAATGCAAAAACTGTTTAGATTGCTTCTTTAATAGCATCAGTCAAAATCAAGCATGGAAACTGCTGATGCAACAAAAATAAGTGCTGTTCCACAATATATTATGTGTACAGAAGATTAGATAGTTTATTAAATCTCAAAGGATTAGCTACGGGTACATTTGAATGAGCTTTATTTGTAAAAGTAGCACATAAGATTATTTTAAAAACCGTTTTTATCTGCAACACGGGCTTGAACATGTATATTATTTCAGAATCCACAATTCCATATTTTATTACAATATCAATCATCTATTTGAAACAACTGTTCTTCTTAAAGAGTGGTCAAGAATCTTGCTCTATGTCAGGGGGCCTATCGGCTCCCAGCGAGAGTAGTCAGGACCGAGGAGGAAGCCCAACAAGGGTTAAAGTCCAAGTATGCAGTACAAATAGGAATCAGGCACAATCGTTAGTTAAAGTCCAGGCAAGAGTTCAAACAGGCAGGCAGATAAGTATCTGAGTCAGGATCACAGCAGGAATCAAAACCAGGAATCAGACAGACAATAATACACCCAGGTACTCATCATGCAGCGATGCCGCACCCATTTGTTCAGCATGGGCACCGCCATCTTGGATTTGCATTGCGACCGCCGGGAAGGTAAGTTGGGTGCTTAAGGCAGTCCTGACAGCTCTATCGGTTCAGAATTTTTGCAACAACGAATGTTCTTAAAGGGATTCTGTCATGATTTTTATGATGCCGTTTTTATTTCTAAATCACAGTTTATACTGCAAATAATCCACTCTACAATATAAAATTTAAAGGATAAGTAAACCTTAAAAATAAATGTAAAATTGATGAGGGGGCTATTCTAAGCACTTTTGCTATGTACATTCATTATTTATTTATTTTTAATTCCAAGATATTAAGGGATACATGTACTGTTAATATGAATAGATTTTGTTATAACAGTGCCACCAGTCTGACCACCAAGTAGTCAAGGAAGTTGTCAGGAGAAAGAAAGAGGCTGTTCTGATGTTCTTCTGCTGCTTAGGAAAAGTTTGAGAAAAGTTTTCAATTTTTTTCCTAAGCAGAAGAACATCAGAGCAGCTTCTTTCTTTCTCCTGACAACTTCCTTGACTACTTGGTGGTCAGACTGGTGGGAAAATGACCAGCAGGTGGCGCTGTTGTAACAACATTCATATTAACAGTACAGTAAAGGCAAAAAAATAAAATCCCATTTTTACTTTCTTTAATGAAAAAGAAACCTATCTCCAATATACTTTAATTAAAAAATGTGTACCGTTTTTATAAGAAACCTGACTGTATGCTCCCTTCATTTACTGCTGTTGATAGAAATTGTCAGATGGTCCCTAACTGCTGAGCAGGGAAACAATCATACTTATGAACAGCAGGGGGAGCCCCTGCCTTACTTCCCAGCCATGCAGAACTCAATCAGCTTTGTTTATAACGATCCCTAAGCAGCCCAGACCACACTGAGCATGTGCACAGTCTTAGTCTTGCAAAGATTTTTAACAAAGTTACAAGATGATGACCCCCTGTAGGCAACTTTGAAAGCATAAATTATTTGTTTGATTAGGCTTGTGGTGCAGTAAGTTCATGTTTATGTTAAGTATACAAAATACTGCATTTCTAGCCTAATTCTATTTTAGACTTTACATGCCCTTTAATATCTTGGAATTTAAAATAAATTAATAATGAATGTATATTGCAAACGTGCTTAGAATATCACTCTTATCGATTTTACATTAATTTATTTTAAGGTTTACTTATGCTTTAATTCCTAAACCAGCAAGTTTATTTTTTTAGTTGTAATATTGGTGTATAGGCAGCCATCTCAGGTCATTTTGCCTGGTCATGTGCTTTCAGAAAGGGCCAGCACTTTAGCATGAAACTGCTTTCTGGTAGGCTGTTGTTACTCCTACTCAATGTAACTGAATGTGTCGCAGTGGGACCTGGATTTTACTATTACATGTTGATCTACCAGGCAGCTGTTATCTGGAAGCTGCTATCTGGTTACCTTCCCATTGTTCTGTTGTTAGGCTGCTGGGGTGAGAGGTGGATGAAATTACTCCAACTTGCAGTATAGCAGTAAAGATTGACTAAAGTTTATCAGAGCACAAGTCACATGACTGGGGGCAACTGGGAAACTGACAATATGTCTAGCCCCATATCAGATTTCAATATTAAATATAAAAAAATGTGTTTTTTCTTTTGAGAAATTGATTTCAGTGCAGAATTCTGCTGCAGCAGCACTGTAAACTGATGCGTTTCAGTGTATAGATATTTTTATTAGTGGTGTCTTAAAGGGGAAGGAAACCTAGTCGGCGCAAACCCCCCACCCCACCTCCCGTTTGTTGCCCACCCTCCCTCCTCCCCCCTGGCCTACCCGTCCTGCTGGGCAAATGCCCCTAACTTGTTACTTACCCTTCTGCGCTGGTCCAGTCCAGGGAGTTCACCGACGACATCTTCTTCCACGCGATCTTCTTCCTGCTTTGAACGGCGCATGCGCAGTAGGATCATTTCGCCGGTACGATCTACTGCGCATGCGCGTGACTTTTGGCGCATGCGCAGTAGATCCGTACCGGCGAAGTGATCCTACTGTGCATGCGCCAAAACGCCGTTCACAGCAGGAAGAAGATCGCGTGGAAGAAGATGTCGTCGGTGAACTCCCTGGACTGGACCTGCGCAGAAGGGTAAGTAACAAGTTAGGGGCATTTGCCCAGTGGGACGGGTAGGCCAGGGGGGAGGAAGGAGGGTGGGCAACAAACGTGAGGGGGGTGGGGGGTTTGCGCCGACTAGGTTTCCTTCCCCTTTAAAGGACAAGGGTCTGACTGGACCTGCCAGCCCATAACTGATCCCTGCTAGCGCTCCCCAGGCAGATGATCTCCCTCCCCCACCCCGCTAGGAGGGTGCGGGGGCCCCTGGGACGGTAGCAAGGTGGGCCCTGCACCCACCAGTCTGACCCTTTTAAGGACAGTTATTTCCAAACTGTATTTTGCAGCATGAAAAATGTTTTTTCATGAAGTCCTTGACTGATCTAAACAGCTAGGCATCATGGTACCCTGTTTCTGTGACTGCCAGTTATCAGACCATGCAGACTGGTATATAGCCATTGGTAGACAACAATAGGAAGGGCAGGGAAAACTCCAGCGCAGCAGGTTTTATAAAATAATAGACCAGATTTGTTTCCATGAGAAAACATTTATTTTATGGTTTATCTCATGAAAACGTATGGATTAGGTTCAATTTAATGAGAAAAAACTTTTCTACTAGTTCAATTCTTGTTTTTTTCCCCCATAGACTTCAATCGAGGTTTTATGTGATAAACCGTAAGAAATATTTGCATCTGGCTCTATGGAACAATCTGGAATTGAATTAGGAGATAATAATTTCTCATAAAATTAAATCTTGTCCATTGCAGTGGGCTAGATTCAATTTGATCAAAAAAACGTATCTCCTTATTTACTTCCAGATTTTTCCATAGATCCTGATGCAATTCAATGAGAAACACTTATCTCACGGTTTGTCACATCAAAACTATATGGAAGTGTATGGGGAAGAAACTGGAATGTTTTTTTTCTTTTTTTATTTGACGTTTTGAATCTCGTCTATAAGTTTTCACATGATAAACCAAAAAATAATTATTGATTTGAATTTGGCCCAATTTCTTAAAAGGAAATTAACATTTTAGGAAAAGTTATTTTGCCAAGGTGATTTATAAATAATGGGTCAGTATTAATGTGTAGCGTTTGCATGGACATCAGGTCCCTCATTCTGGGGATGCACAAGATTTTGATATATTGCAAACAGTGTCCCCAAATAGCTTCTGCCTACTTGCTGTGATTGTGAATTCCAAGACCAAACTGTTTTAATAAATTCAGTTGTCCACATTTGAAAACAACTGGAGACAACTTTCCATGTTTTATAGCCACTATGCTAATGAGAAAAGTCATTGCTAAACACTGACATATCTCTTGTGGTGTCACAAGGGTTTATGGAGCAATTTCAGTAGCAGAAGCAATAAGATCTAACAAAGCTTGAAGTATTCAATTATATCGGTGAAAGTAATCCCACTTACAACTATACCATAAGCTATTTCTGGAAGTGACATAGCTTCTATATCATTTAATGCATTTAACCTCTTAGTTGCTGATCTTTATGTACTGTGTTATATTTTCTATTTGAAATAACAAGGATTGTGGGGTTGATGAAGCTTGTAAAAATAATAATGTCAAGTTAAATTAATGAAAAGGGCAATATAGAAAGGTGGCTTCATACATAAAGCCCCAGTCATATGGTATTACATATTTAAGTCAATATGAAAGTCAAAATGAAATTGTGTGAGCCCCTCAGTAAAGTAAATAAAGCCGTATTTCTTTTTTTAAATTAAATCTATTTTATTAGAACATAACAAATGGCTTAATGCATTTTGTGCCGGATGGGAACTTACTCATAGGCTAACGGGCACAACCCCTACAATTTCAAAAAGAAGCTATGGCCAATAAAAATAATGCTTTATAATAAAAGTAACAATGTTTGAATTCAAAGAAAGAATGTATTTTTTATGTTTTGCTCAAAGTGTATGTATACGTGTATACTGACCCTTTGAATGAGCCACTTCCTTAAGTTGAATGAAAATTCTTTGTAAAATCCTCTACCCACAACACTGGTTTTAAATGGTAAAAGTATAATTTTGGTATTGCTCAGTGCTTTTCTGAAATCATTCTAGCTCTGTCCCTAATAGCAGTATTAGTAGAATTACACGGTTTCATGCTGCTCTCACCAACTGTTTTTGGAGTAGTGGATGCTACTGAAGTATATTCTGGGTCAGGGAAGCCAGGGTTAGATGGCTGCATCAATATCTTTTGATCATAGGATATTTACTTAATCCTTTGGAAAGCAGAGGTAAATAAATTAATTCCCTTATATTTGCTTGTTCCCTCCATCCAGCTGTAACCAGGACTACAATTTTAATGGCTTTCTCAGTGTTTTATTGCTGCAGAAATAAGCCCTGCACAGTAGTGTGGGGTTAGGAAGTACTCATGAGAAATGCTTGAACTGGGAATAAAAATGGCGAAGGGATGCTTTGTGTGCCATGTAGCCCCTCCCACAGCTAAAGGCCACACCCATAGAATAATGGCAGTGTGCTGCGACAAATTATTAGAGGCCATGTTTGCTTTTAGAACCCATAGCAGGGTGGCACAGTGACAATTTCAAGTATAAATACCCCCAGAACTAATAGCAGGATGGCACAGTGGCAATTATATGCATACATACCCAACATTACTCATAGCAGGATGGCACAGTGGCAATTCCATGTATAATACCCCCCAGAAGTCTTGAGGAAGGGCATAATCAGCTAGGGGTAACTGAGGCTACTACTACATTATAATATCTCATACAGCATACAAGGAAAAACAGACAATCAATCTTAATTGTCCTGGTGTGTTTTCAATTCTACTACCCTGCTCACCAAATATTTAAAGGAGATCTAAAGGCAACAGAAGAAAACCAATTTTTGCTTTCTTTAATGAAAAACCTGTCTCCAATATAATGTTTGTATGCACAGAAATTCCCAAGTCGATGTCCTTGCTCTGACTGCTGCAGATAGGAAACTTTAGATGGCCACTGACCGCACTGCAGTGAAATAATCACACGTTAGAAAGGTAAGGAAACATTGTGCAGGGATATTTTATGTTTTGTTTGCATAATCTAGCTAGCCTTTGCTAATAGTTATGTGAAACAACTCCCGCACCTTCCTTCCCAGCTGTGCAAAAGTCGGCAGGCAGATCTGTTTGTTTCTACGAAGAGCAGCCGGAGGCCATCTAGCAATTCATATCCGCAGCAGAACAAGTAAATGAAGGGGTAATTTCACTGCATACAATCATAGGTGGGGGATAGGTTTCTTTTTCATTGACGGAATTCTGTCGTGATTTATTCTTGAACCAACAAATGTAGTTTTTTAGGCTGCCATTTGAGTGCCTTGTGCCTGATTCTAAGCTTTGAGAAGGAGCCAGTGCTGCACAATAGAAATTCTTTGATGCAGCTGTTGTTTCTCTACTTCCCATTGCATTTTACCACAACCCAGGTCGTAGTAGTTCTGCTTGGCGCTGTTATCATGTCTACTACAACTTCAGGCCAGCTGGCAGATAAATGCCTCAAACCACCCTAAATTACTGAGCAGCAGAGAGTTTTTGCTTGTTCACCCATTTGCTAAAATTCAGGACAGTAGCAGCAGAGCCATTAGATTATCGGTTCAGGCAGCTGAATCATTCAGCAGAGGTGTTAGAAAGCTGCTATCTGTTTACCTGCCCATTGTTCTCTTGATAGGCTGCTAATGGGCTGGTTGGGAGGGAAGGTGATATCACTCCAACTTGCAGTGTAGCAGTAAAGAGTGACTGAAGTTTATCAGAGCACAAGTCACATGGCCTGAGGTCACCAAACATTTTAAAAATGATTTTCTTCTCTGTAATAATAAAACAGTTCGAACAGTATGCATCCAAACTAAGATATAATTAATCCTTATTGGAAGAAAAACCAGCCTATTGGGTTTATTTAATGTGTACATGAGTTTCTAGTAGACAAGGTATGGAGATCCAAATTACAGAAAGATCCGTTATCCAGAAATCCCCAGGTCCCAAGCATTCTGGATAACATTCTGGGTCCCATACGAGTACTTGTGTTTTCCCCAAGAAAGAGTTTGCACCAATGTGTAAGTGAAATATGTGTTTGATCATGACATCTGACAAATGTAAAACAGCATAGAGAATGCATTGTACAATGTAGTTTCCTTGTTTCTTCTTTGTTAAGCAATTTCTTACTTATCTCTTCAGCCTGTAGAGACTTGGGCTAATCTCTCTGGATGTAGTCATTTGTTTTATGTACCATAAAAGATTTGTACTTTTCCACAAAGAAAAGAAACTGGTTCTCCACAAGGAATAGGTTTAAAAATGTACCAGTGGGTCTAACAGATAGCTGTTGTATAGCTGAGCCCAGAACAGCTCAAATCATTTGAATTTATACAGGTATAGGATCCCTTATATGTAAACCCAATATCCAGAAAGATCCGAATTACGGAATGACTGTCTCCCATAGACTCTTTTTTCTAAATAATCCAAATTTTTAAAAATGATTTATTTTTTCTCTGTAATAATAAAACATTAGCTTGCACTTGATCCCAACTAAGATATCATTAATCCTTATTGGAAGCAAAAACCTGTACTTTTCAATCATTTTAAGATATAATCCTATACCTATGTTCTATTGGTCTTAAAGGGATACTGTCATGGGAAAAAAAAAAATTTCAAAATGAATCAGTTAATAGTGTTGCTCCAGCAGAATTCTGCACTGAAATCCATTTCTTGAAAGAGCAAACAGATTTTTTTATATTCAATTTTGAAATCTGACATGGGGCTAGACATTTTGTCAATTTCCCAGCTGCCCCAAGTCATGTGACATGTGCTCTGAAAAATTTCAATCACTCTTTACTGCTGTACTGCAAGTTGGAGTGATATCACCCCTTCCCCCCCCCCCCCCAGCAGCCAAACAACAGAACAATGGGAAGGTAACCAGATAACAGCTCCCTAACACAAGATAACAGCTGCCTGGTAGATCTAAGAACAGCACTCAATAGTAAAAACCCATGTCCCACTGAGACACATTCAGTTACATTGAGAAGGAAAAACAGCAGCCTGCCAGAAAGCATTTCTCTCCTAAAGTGCAGGCACAAGTCACATGATCAGGGGCAGCTGGGAAATTCACAAAATGTCTAGCCCCATGTCAGATTTCAAAATTGAATATAAAAAAAAATCTGTTTTCTCTTTTGAGAAATGGATTTCAGTGCAGAATTGTGCTGGAGCAACACTATTAACTGATTCATTTTGAAAAAAATTTTTTTTCCCATGACAGTATCCCTTTAATACAATGCAATAGAACAATCCTGTACATATAAAAGGATTAACAAGATGTCACTGTTTTGCTTTAAAGTTTGCTGTCTGTAAGCAGGTTTATTAAAAAGAAATTGCATACAAACCTGAAATATTAGGAACATGTATGACATGAGTTAATGCTATCCTCACAGCATGAGTGGACAAAAAAATAAAGCAGTGGCAAAATTGTAATAAGAGCAGGTGGAATTAGGGACCTTTTCAAATGACCGCACCAGGTCTTATTCCTGGTAAAGGATATAATATAACCTGATTAAGTGCCTTTCATTCTGACTGATATTTTCAGCGTTATCATAACTTATTTTTTATTTTTTATCCTTTACATGCCAGGAATAGTATAATGGCATGCAACAGATGAAAGTTCTTGTCCCACGGTGTTCTCATGAGAGACTCATAACTTTTTAATAATTTGTAGTCATACAGGCTGATCCGTGTAATTTGCATGATATGACCACAAAGACCTAAGGGCCAAATGATCGGATCAAAACAACGGTATTCAGCCTGTAGGGACGAAGACCGTATCACCAAGCCAATGCAGCTATTGCTCTGACAAGGTTTTTAAAGGGGTTGTTCACCTTTGAATTAACTGTTAGTATGATGTACAGAGTTGTCTTCTGATACAATCTGCAATTGGATTTTATTTTTATTCATTGTGGTTTCGGAGTTACTGTATTTAGTTTTTATTCAGCAGCTCTCCAATTTGCAATTTCAGAAATCTGGTTCTAGGGTCCAGATTACCCTAGCAACCATGCATTGATTTGAATAAGAGACTAGAATATGAATAGGAGATACTATATAAAGCAAAGGGTATAGAGGCATATATGGCTTTTCATGGATAAGAGACAGACCCTAACAGTGCTTTGTGAGGAACATAAAAAGCAGATTCCGTTGCCATTTACCATTGTGACAATGTCTTGGCTCATTATCTATTTTCATTTGATTTTCCACACCTTCTTTCATGCATTGTAGGGTGACAGCAGCACCGCGGAACAGAACATCAAACCAAAGAGAAGCTTTTATGCAGCAAGGGATTTATTCAAGTATCGACACCAATATCCAGTAAGATTGGCTTTTCACATTTTCTATGCAGTAGCCTTTCTATCTTCTTTTTAGCTCTGAAAACAAGCATGTTAGTGAAACATAAAATAAACCCCTTTATACTCTTTATATATAACTGCTATGCCATAAACTTCTCAGTGCACTTTCATCAAATGTACTGATGCTTCTAAAATCAGAACTACTGTCTGCTTTATTACTCTCTGTACTGGAAGATTTCGCCAGCTTTATCCAGAAATCTCCAAATTATGGAAAGGCCGTCTGCCCACAGACTCATTATACTCAAATAATCCAATTTTTTAAAAATGATTTCATTTTTCTCTATAATAATAAAACAGTAGCTTGTATTTGATCCCAACTAAGATATAATTAATCTTTATTGGAAGCAAAACCAGTCTATTACAATGAAACTGTGGTGTTCTCTGGTAGGTATATATATATATATATATATATATATATATATATATATATATATATATATATATATATATATATATATATATATATATATATATATATATATATATATATATATATATATATATATATATATATATATATATATATATATAGGTCAGTAATGTCCACAGGCAGAGCTATGATGGGGCAATTGGCTGATCACAGCATCAATCCCAAAATCAGACAGGTCACAACCCTATGAGGGGGTATGTTATATGTTTCGCTAGCGCAAAAAACCTACTTGAAGATTCTTGCGAACGTTTGGAACCATGTTTGTGCCCTTTTTGACTGATTAAAGACCTCAACGACTTCATTGCAAAGTTTCTAAACAAATCGTTTTTGCCGACGTTCGCAGTGGATGTAATAAAATAGCAATAGCAAAAACAGTTTTTACGAAAAAACATTCAATACTCCAGAGCAGGTGCTAACGCTAAATGTGCAATGTAATATTCACCATCAAATGATTTTACATTGCTAGCAGTGCTAAACATGCATAAACATTAATTACATTCCCCCCTATGTGCCTTATGAGGCACATAGGGGGGAATGTTACAGTCTATGAACTGTGACTTTTAAAGCCTTTTGTATATTGAAGGGCTTATTTATCATTCTTTATAAAACGATGAACACCAGAGAAAAATAAACTGTATAAAATAAAGATAAATTTATCAAGGGGTGTGTGTTTTATTTTTATTTTACACCACCTGATCGCCAGATTGTGATACCATTATTTTACACCATTTCAGACCTTGCTCATGTGTTAAAATCAATGGGAAAAATTCAAGCAGCAAGTAAATCCAGTGAAATTCGATCTGTAAAAAAAAAGTGAAGGATGAATGCCATATTTTCAGCGTTTTCAAGTGGATGCTTCTGGGATCTCTGAATATCAATACACAACTTTATGAGTTCACTGTTTTTTAGGCTGTGATTCCTGGTGATCTGTGGTGTATTTTGTCAGCTTTTGTTTACTTTTACAGAACATGGATAACGTGCCCCTTTGTATAAAACTTTTTCCAGAATCTCTGTACATTTCTTTTTCATGGTCTGACATATTGTGGGATCATTCTGAAATCATTGAAAGCACCTCCCTGAGTGTTTGCAAGTGGTATTTGTAAAAGGTAAAGCATGTCGTAAGTGTATGTTGGTTTCTCCGCATGTACTGTATTTACCTAGATTTTTCTTTTCTAGCAGAATTTTAAGGATCTTCGCTCTCCAAATGACCTGTGCAATCTGAGATTTTACATGAATAAGATCCCTTTCAAACCAGATGGTAAGTAAAAATGCACATTTCTTATTGTATGTGAAAAGCCTACATTTAAAGGAACAGTAACATGAAATTTTTTCTATAAAAAATTTGTTTGCCCTTAACGAAAAAAAAACCACCAGCACACATTTAACTTTACATTCGCAAAGACTTTATTAAGAAATATCTTACCGATACTCCGCTTGCGCTCCTCTTCTGAAAAGGCGACATGGCGATGATCAATCTGGCGGCGCTCGATTTCTCCTCGCTGGCTATCTCCTATAGAAAGGCAGGGAGGAGAAATTGAGCATCGCCAGATGGATCGTCGCCTTTTCGGAAGAGGAGCACAATCGGAGTATCGGTAAGATATTTCTTAACTGCGAATGTTAAGTTAAACGTGTGCTGGTGGTTTTTTTCGTTAAGGGCAAACTAATTTTTTATAGAAAAAATTCATGTTACTGTTCCTTTAAGGCTGATAGCTCATATTGTTGCTGGCTTGTCAGAATATAAAATTAGCTAAAAAATTTCTGTTGGGTGATATCCATGTTGCATGAAGAATAAGAACAAAGAAACAAACTTGCAAATTATTAGAAGCTTGAATTAAACTGAACGTGTACTTGTAGGTGTACTATAATATGAAGCCTGTTTATGCAGAACATTCTTTCTAATTATATATGAATTTGTGCAGCCACATACAGTGCTCGGTCACCCCCCGAACATTGTGGCATCGTTTCCTCAGCTACAGTTACTTGTATTTTGGGATGCAGATTTCTATAAAGATACAAAAATGGTCACTATGTTTTGGTATATTGTTTATTCAGGGCCTAGAGTGCTATTACACACATCGACACATTTAGTACATATAACTTTTCATAGATATTTATTTTTATTAATATGCAGATCTCTGTGGCTGTCCATAGGGCAGTGCTTAATTGTAGTTACAGCCGTGCTCGAATGCACTGGAAGGGTTTGGCTTGCCAGCTGTGTACATCTCAAGAGATTTAATGTTTCCAGAATTTTGTGCAAACTCAGCTCAATATTGTTATTATGGGGTCTTGTCTTGCCACATGCCCCACCACCACTTTTTAAATTGTGGTCCCCTTTATCCAATGCTTAGCCTTAAAATACAGTTAGGTTGGTGGCCACACTGGGGCACATTTATAAACACTGGACAAATTTGCTCCTGGGCAGTAACCTATGGCAACCAATCTGATGTTTGCTTTTACTGGTTAACCTGCAGCTGGCTAAAAAAAAAAGTTAATCACTGATTGGTTACTGTGGTTTACTGCCCAGGTGCAAATTTGCCCAGGGTTTATAAATGAGCCCCAATGTCTTTCTACATTGTATCTGAGATCCAATTTTCTCAAAAAATGGTAGGGAAAGGTTTTCCTTTAATTTTAATATAAATGTGTAATAATTTAGAATGAAAGCTCTTTTGAGCAGGGCCCTTTCCACCTCTTGTATAGAATATTACTTTGTATGTAAATTGTTTAATATTATAGAAACAATAATGCAAAAAAAGACTTTAGCATGCAGTAAGTAATATAGAAAAATAAAGTAAGTATTTTGCAGGTATGCTGTACCTGTCTTTTTGCCTGATAACCCAAACTCTGCCAAGCCAACATAGCAGTTTTTGGACAACTAGGCTATTATTAACAGATTTTTTTTACATTTAATTTTGAAATCCGACATGGGGCTAGACATATTGTCAGTTTCCCAGCTGCCCCCAGTCATGTGACTTGTACTCTGATAAACTTCAGCCACTCTTTACTGCTGTACTGCAAGTTGGAGTGATACCCCCTCCC
Source organism: Xenopus laevis (assembly GCF_017654675.1). NCBI lineage: Eukaryota > Metazoa > Chordata > Amphibia > Anura > Pipidae > Xenopus > Xenopus laevis. The sequence goes on along the minus strand of NC_054380.1, from coordinate 79,145,371 downwards.
TTTCTCCCCCAGCAGCCCATCAGCAGAACAATGAGAAGGTAACAAGGTAGCAGCTCCCTAATATAAGATATTAGCTCACTGGTAGATCTCAGAACAGCACTCAGTAGTAAAAATCCAGGTCCCACTGAGACATTCAGTTACATTGAGTAGAAGAAACAACAGCCTGCCAGAAAGCAGTTCCATCCTAAAGTGCTGGCTCTTTCTTAAAGCGCATGACCAGGCAAAATGACCTGAGATGGCTGCCTACACACCAATATAACAACTAAAAAAAATACACTTGTTGGTTCAGGAATGACATTTTATATTGTAGTGTGAATTATTTGCAGTGTAAAGTGTGTAATATAACAACTAAAAAAAATACACTTGGTTCAGGAATGACATTTTATATTGTAGCGTGAATTATTTGCAGTGTAAAGTGTGTAATTTAGAAATAAAAACTACACCATAAAAATCATGACAGAATGCCTTTAAATTGTAGATCTAGCCTAATTGTGTTGTCTGAGGCCACAACCTTCCTTTTAACTTCCATAGCCTTCTTGTTTAGTGGTTAGACTGTGAATATGTGATCTTGCAGACATACTATACATGGTGCACCTCTGGTGATTCCTCTACCCTACAGCTAATGCCTACTTTCATTTCAGTTATAAATGTTATTAGTAATAAATTGTTTTCTTCTCTATTTTTCCTTTCTTATGCCATCCTTATTCTCATTGCATGTTTTTGTTCACTCTTTTTTTTCAATATTTCTCCTTACCACGTGTCTTCCTAGTTGAAGGGTTTAACAACGCCTAAACCTTCTTGTTTGCATGGACTTTTTAACATGTTTATGGTTTGTTCTCAGGCGTTAATATTGAAGAGATTTTAAATAAGTGGAAAGGTGACTATGAAAAGCTGGAACATAATCACACCTACATACAATGGTAAGTAGTGCTACTTTAAATCCTGGTTTATTGCAAGTTCTTTGACTGAGCATAAAACTGTTGTTATGCATATATACGTGAACTGTTTTCTCTTTTCCCAGGCTTTTTCCTTTAAGAGAGCAAGGCTTGAATTTCTATGCTAAAGAGCTGACTTCGTATGAAATTGAGGTAAGACTCCTTTCCCTGGAGAAGGAATCATGTAGTCATAAATAAGCTGTAAACATTGTTCAAGCCTTTCTGATAAAACTCATTTTGGGGAATGTGTTTTTGTTCTCTGGAACAAAAATAGGATTTTTGGAAGAACGTAAAAATACATTTTCATGTGATATCAGAGAGGTTGCCACCTATCACTATGGGTTTTCACAAAATGAGAAAGCACCTTTTGATGCTCTGATATTTCAGTGTATCTTGCTTGACAACTATTAATGCATTAAAGGAGCAAACTGTTCATATCACCATGGCAATATACATAAGATAAAGCCCTGTGGTTTCCCTGTTTACTTCTGAAGCCCACAGAATGTTAAATAATAGAAAAATATGCCTTAATAAATTTGATTCTTTAACCTACCTTTTATCTACCTTAGAGGTAAATGAATACTTTTTATGGAGGTTAAAAGCTAGTGTAGGTAAAGGATCCTGTTATCCAGAATGCTTGGGACTTTTAGTCCTCTTTAGCTTCCACTGTGAGAAGAAGCTCCTTAGCAGTGGTGAGGTCTAACATATAGTTAAGCATTTTAATGCTGAATTTTTTCTCGGTTTAGACATCAGCTTGATCTTGTCTCATAAAGGCCACTTTAATTATACAAAAAATGTATAAAATTAATTATTTTACCAGAAGTCTTGTAACATTGTGACGAGCCAGATTTTTATGACTTATTTTCCTATTCAGGCTGTCTCCTAGTTTGTCATTGAAATTACTGCCTAGATGCGCTTCCAGATTGTCTTGTTGCAGCATAACTGCAGAGCCAGACTTCCAATTAGTCCACTTCTCCACCTCGCCTTTCAAAACCCTCTCCAATAAAAGACAGCAAGATATTGTAGAGAAAGTTTTCTCAGTGGTAGCGTACAAAGTCTTTTTCCATCACTTAATTTAAATTCTAAATCCATGCTGTAAATAAGCAGCTCAGGTATCCTTGAAGACATAGATAGCTAGAGAGAGAGGGGTGTTCTAGAGTAGTTATCCCCAACCAGTGACTTGTGAGCAACATGTTGTTCACCAGCCCCTTGAATGTTGCTCCCTGTGGCCTCAAAGAAGGTGCTTATTTTTGAATTCCTGGATTAGAGGCACATTTTATTTGCATAAAAACCAGATGTACTGCAACCAGAGCCACATTGAGGCAACCAAATGGTCAATCACATCCCATAATTGGCATCCCGGGAACTTTTTCCATGCTTGTGTTGCTCCCAAACCTTTTTTACATTTGAATGTAGCTCACAGGGGAAAAAAGGTTGGGGATCCCTGATCTAGAGCATGAATAAAATCGTATTCAAAGACTGTATGGTAGCCCTTGAAGAAGTCATTGATTCATTTATTTAGTGAACAAACTAGTGAAAGCAGTAGCAGTATTTTCACACTTTTTGCACTTGTGAATTGTCTTTGTAGAATTTGCAATTACTGAATTGAATGCTAATGGTGCTCTAAGTTTAGGCATACCAAGTGCCTTAAAAAGATGGCAGAAGTTACAACACATACAGCATGCATGCAAAATAAAAGTAGACATAACAAAAAACAACAGAGTGGTTCACATTACACAGTTGTGGCATAGAATGCAGGTATGGCAGGCAACTATATCTACACAGCAGAGACCATAGACACTTAGCCAGTGTATGTATAATGTAGAACATTTGTGATTACTTAGGGTGTCAAATTATCATCGGAAGGGTGAATATCCAATTAAGGGGATCATATCTTTGGAAATTTAGCTAGGCAATCCTGGGCTTCGTAGGTACGTCTAATCTTGGGAAGAAATGTATTCAATAGATTATCCTAGTGTCCATCTGAAGGCATTCTAGTTCCCATACAATATTTAACAATGAATTTCTTAACATAGTACAGGAGAGTCCTAGCTCTTATAGACTTAGTTTTATTTAGCAGAAATTAGTGCTGAGACAACCCTAATACTTCTAGAGTGTAGAGATTGGGGAACGGCATGTGCCTTTTCTATTGGAAAGTTCTTCTTACTCGCCTTGTATGTTTGCAGATTAGGCTCTGCCAGGAAGTGATACATACTTAAAGTTAATACTGATCTGTGAATGCTACAGTACAGAAATGCTCATTTAGTGAGGTAGCCAGACATGCAGATCTTTGCCTATTTTGGCCACACCAGTGGTAGCTAAAATTCAGTTGATTTTATGACCCTAGGACACTGTTAAAATCTTATGGAAGACCTGTGGAAAGGACTGCATCCATATTCCAATGCAGCACTTTCCGACTCAGCTTTACCAGTATTTCTACTTTATATCTGGCAGAGCCTAGATCTGAAATTGTTAGAGGAGACTTAATTTTGACCCAATACACAAGCCAATAAGTGGCTGACTTGGTGAAAAGGGACAAGTGGCAGGCAGTATGGGCCTATGTATGGCCATCTTAATTCTCTTCTCTTTATGGAGGAGCTTGTGACTATGGTTGGGGGCCCCTGAGGTAGCAGCCCCAAGCCATGGACATCCCAGTCAGTCATTGCATGCAACTGAAAATAAGATTAACTTGAGCATATTTGTATCATGAACATTTTCCTTAATATTTATATACTTTTTTACTTTGTTTGTTTGTTTTAAGGAATTCAAAAAAACTAAGGAAGCAATTAAGAGATTCCTCTTGGCCTACAAGATGATGCTGGATTTTTTTGGGATCAAATTGATTGATAAAAATGGAAATGTTTTACGGGCACCAAACTGGCAAGAGAGGTTTCAACACTTAAATGAGTATGTCCCCCCCCCCTTGTTTGCATTAATACACAATGTTTACAGACAAATTTATTGTTGGCTGTGTCTTGTTGGATGTTAAAGGGGCAGTATACCCTTTGTTCAAAATGAGTTTAATGAATGGGATTTGTGCTTAAAGGAAATCTATACCCCCCAAACAATGTAGGTCTCTTTAAAAATATATTGATAAAACAGCTCATATGTAAAACCCTGCTTCAGGTAAATAAACCATTTTCATAATAATATACTTTTTTTAAAAAAATATGGTCCAACCCCTGGGATCGTAGGATTCATGGTGCACACAAACAACCCATACATTAGGTCATATGGACAGAGTTGTGTGTTTTGCTTCCACACTTCTTCCTGTTACAGTTAGAGTTGTAGTATTTCTGGTCAGGAGACAGCACACAGACCATCACGAAATGGTGGTTCAAGGCAAAATATGTTAAAGGGCAATATTTACTTAAATATACGTATATACCAGTTTCGTAGGATTCTTTAATATGCCACTTAATTTGATATATGTTGCTTAAGTTTTTTTGGGTGTATAGTTACATACATTTTGCTTATTATTTCAATCCTGATAAACCCATGGTTTCTGTTATTTCATGAACAGGGATATAGAAGCCACTCAATGTTTGGTCCTTACGAGATAAATAATTCGTTTGCATGTGCACAGTTAATCCCCCTGCATAATAAACTCCTTTTTATTATCTCCCTCGCAAGAACCAAACATGGAGTAGATTTACTTTGCCTGATTGCTCTGTTTAGCTCAAGAAGCAACAGAACCATAGTTATTTTGTCATTCATTAATAAACAAGCCGTGATCATTGCACTCATATTGAAAAAGGGAGTATGCTTGCCATTATGTAGCAAATTTTCAATTAGACTAAAGGAAATCCAAAGCCTAAAACCTCACAGGTTTTAATATTTTTGCAGTGAGGCTTGTGTGATCTGAACTAATCCCCATTTGATTAGAAAAATATGCTTGGGAACTCCCCTAATGGAGAAGGGAATTATAGGAGCAGGCCTTAGTTTTGAGCACCATTGTATATATAATTTCTAACTAATTTACTACTAACAGGGGAGTTCTGTGCTTCTCTGCTCTCCTACATTCAGCCAGTGTCTTCACATAAACCCTAACACTTGTTTGACATCTGCTCATGTGCTATTTCCTTATGTTGCTTGAGGGAAAAACCCGTTAATGAAGTCAGCGCCACTATCTTTCAAGGGATCAGGCTTCGTCTCCGTTCATCTTCATCTCAAATTTGGACAAATATAGTGCTTCATTTGGGCACTTCAGTTTGTATTATTATTGTATTATATTAATTGTTATGTATGTACCTTCCCATCTCCTTTAAAAGTAAGGAATCATTTTTCCCTTTAACATCATCATTTTTTAAAGGTTTAAATAATTTAGAATCTAAAAAAAAAGCTTTAATCTGCACCACCATTCCCTGCAATATATTTTCATGCATCATTCCTTGCAGAGAGGTTTTGATATGCAGTTTGAACTCCATATAAACGCATTAGATATTTGAAAGATCTTTTATGATGTGCCTTTGTTTTAAGCCTTCCGTTTTTTTAAACTGCTTTTGATCTCATCTATGTCATTCCACAGTGATCAAAGCTAAATGAATAAAATGACATGAAACAATAAAGAGACAAAATCAAAGGTTTACCTCTCTTATGCTGCAATTTTCATTGTTCATTCTGTAATTTAGTTAAAAGAAATACGTAACCCTCTCTATTTTTGGAGTTCAGAAATTATAAGAAAAGAATAGTTATGTTGGCAAATGAAAATACTAACAAAAATGTGATTTTTACAGCTGAAATATGTTGAGTGTGAACCTCGTAATTGTTTCTTGTTCATTTAAAAAAAGATTGCTTGTCCTTCTGATTTTTATTTTTTTCCTCAGGCAATTTTTAACATAATTGTAAGGGAACAACTAAAGGGTAATTAAACATAAAATGTACTTTCTGAGATAAAATGCCCAATTAGTGATTGTATCTCTTACATGGAACAACAACTGAGCAGTTCCACTTGCAGGAAAAATAGAGATTAAATACGAAACAGTAGTGTCTATAAAACAGTTTTTATTTCTTACCCCAAAAATGTATCTGGTTGAAAGGAGCCATCCCCTGTCTTTAGGCTGGGGAAGTGTCAGGCGGTATTAGGCTCTGAAGAAAGCTCTATTCAAATTGACCTAAGTGTAAGTGTGTTAATTTGCCCTTTAGTGAGTTTCCCCCCATGGCTCAAGGACAAACAAATGCAGCATAAATCACAGCTGCACATTAATCAGCCCGGCAGCATAGAAACATTATAGGCAATTGCTGCAAAATCTATGAGGTGGAAAAGGCAGGCTGCACATAGAAGATTCACCTATCTTATCAACACTACCACCAGGGTTGATGACGAATCTTTTAATTACAGTGACAGTAACTGAAATCAGCAAGATTTCAGGTAAAGTGTTAAACATTTGTTATAAAAATATAATTCTGTGTGTTGTAAATTGTTGCAGTATGGCATAATCTTCAGTGTTTCCTCTGGGCGTCTCATTCTGGAGGTAAAAGGGCTCATTAACTTATAGGGGTTGATCACCTTTGAGATAACCTTAAGTATGATGTAGAGAGTGATATTCTGAGACAATTTCCAATTGTTTTTACATTTTTTATTATTTGTGTGGTTTTGAATTATTTAGCTTTTTATTCAGCGCTCTCCAGTTTGTAATTTCAGGGTCCAAATTACCCTAGCAACCATGCATTGATATGAAAAGGAGACTGGGACATGAATAGGAGAGGGATTGAATACAAACATAAGTAATAAAAGGGGGCAATAACAATACATCTGTAACCTTACAGAGCATTTGTTTTTTTTAGAAGGGGTCATGCCCAATTGAAAGCTGCAAAGAGTCAGAAGAAAAAGGCAAATAACTATAAAACTATAAATAATGAAAACCAATTGAATAGTTGCTTAGAATTGGCCATTCTATAACATACTAAAAGTTACCTTCAAGGTGAACCACCTCTTTAAAAGAAATCACAGCCCTAGGTGAAGCAATAGGAGCAGAGCTGAACTCTTCATCATATCACTCTCTTGTACCTACTTGCCCTCAGGAGTATATTGTGCTGGTAGCACTTGTGTTTGCAAATCAGGTCAGGCACAACAACCCTGTTTGAAACCAGGCAAAGGGGATAAATGATCAGTTGATCTGGTTATTGGACAAATGCTGTACATGTTACTGCACTACTACTTATAAAATTAAATCTATTACTAGGAATAGTTGCGAGGGATATACTTATAGCAGCATGTTTTATGTTTGAGTAGTTATCAAACAAAAATGGGCATGCAAGGGTTTATTGTATTAGTACAGATTCTGTGTATGTATGCATTAAGATAAAAATTCTTAAATTTCAAGGATGTACAAATTGTTTCAGAATGCACTTATTCTATACTAGAGCTCTGTATATACATCTTAATGTAAAAGCACAATTATATATATTTGTAAAACCCATAGACTAATATATTTACCTACAAAAATATTCTGCTAGTCCCCTTTGGGCATTAGCACTACTTTGTACACACACATTGACCAGATCCATTCATACAGAAAAGATGCAACATACTTGGGCACAATGGGCAGAAACCTGCAAAGATGTTTATTTTGTCCAACCAAAGCAAAAAGATTTCAATAATTATTGCCGTTATATTGTCTCCAGTTAATATGTTGTTATATTTTTTTTGCAGATCGCAGCACAACTATTTAAGAATTACCCGGATTTTGAAAAGTCTCGGAGAGCTTGGTTATGAAAACTTTAAGCCGCCACTAATAAAGCTCTTTCTTCAGGAGTCTGTTGTTGCCAATACAATTCCAAATATGAAGCAAAGTGCACTGGAGTATTTTGTATACACCATTAAAGACAGAAGACAAAGGAGAAAACTTTTACGTTTTGCCTGCTTTCATTATAAGCCGCCTGAACACTTTATTTGGGGACCACCAAATAAAGAGAAGGCAGATGAAAACAAAGCTGTTAAAAAGACAAACATGCCAAGCTCCCAGAAAAAACACCTCCACGTAGAAAAGAAATTGAGGCATGCCAAAAGCATCAAAGCCCCAGAGAGTCCAGCAGTTCAGCGGGCTGTAGAAAATGGAACAGAAACCATGCAAACTGAAGAAATTAACAGACAGGCAACAGCTGAAGTTATTTCTGTCAATGAAATAGAAGTTTGTGATGATGGAACAGTTACAACTGAGAACAATAGCTGTACAACAGAAGAAACAGAAGCGTGTGATGATGGAACAGTTACATCTGGTGACAATTGCACTAAATCAGAGGAAACCGACTCTGGCAATGGTGAAACAAGGTCTCTGCACACAGAACATGACTTGAAAAGACCTGAAGCTGCCAGTGAAACATGCTGTACAAACAACATTGTAATAGTAGAGTCTACAGAGGAAGAAAGCAAAGACTGTTTATGCAGCCTATCGCCTGTTACATCAAACAGTGATGTGACTGAACTTCAAGTAGAAGGCAAGGGAACTTTAGACCTTTTACCAAATGATTTAGCCAAATAAAAGCTCCAAAAATCTCTATCCGCGATGTAAGGTGGTATTTATTGATGGCCTTAAGTGAATCTCTATGAATACAGTTCATTTTCTGCCTATGTTATTGGGACTGTGCCAGATCTGTAGACTTCTAAGTAGTCTAACATTACATAATGAAGTAGCCCTGGCTCAGTGAAGCAAGTGGTTGCATGGTCCTTATATAGGCACCAGTTTGGCACACAGCAAAATAAAATAGGTTGGACATTATCTTCCAGAACATGATAACTTCTATTCAGACATATCTGTTTGGGGTCGGTGCTCAGAGTTAGAGGATACATCACATGAAGCAAGCAAGATTTCCTTTCCTTGCAAGAAAATAATTAGTATCTGAAATATATTTTTTCTGAATTCATATATGGTTTTTGTACTTGTGTGATATATGCTACAAGAATTCTAATTATTTTTTTATACTTATTAGATAAAAGCGTCTCTCCAAGTCATCATAATCTCTTTGTAATTAGGTAAAACTGACTAGGAAGTGGTCCTTTCTGCTTTCTGAATGTGAAGCTACTGTATGCTAGGGATTAATTAAACAACCACAGAATGCATTCATATGTCTTATCTTTATTCGTTTAATTGAATAATCTGAATAATAATTGCAAATTTACAGCTAAACAAATCCTACAGTATTAAAGGGCTTGGTCACTTTCAAACGCTTTATTTCTGGTGAACAATCTGAAAACAACTGAACTGCTGTGGAGGGGGTTGCTGACTTTGTAACTGTTTTGTGTCCCTGCTGAGCAGAATCCCTGAGTTTCATGAAAGGCAGCTGTTAGAATTGATGCAATAGTTGCTAATACTTCACAGATACTGCTAAGAAATATGACCATGACCTTGACCATGGAAACAGTTCTAATTTGACACTTCGCCACCTAAAACCTGCCGAGTTCATGTAGAAGTCAATGGCAATGTCTGTCGAACCATTTGAAGATGTTAATTGCCTTCCTGAGATTGGAGGTTTTTTTTATTAGAATTTTCGTCTGGTTCGTGTTCTATCGAATATTAGACTATCCAGATTTTTCTTAAATAACCCCCCATTTGAGTTGTGAGTACATTCGAATTTGTTAGAGTTAAAAAAAAAATTCACACAACTATGAAATTCAACCTTTGATAAATAACCCCCTTTATGTTAATGTTTTTTACTGGTAGGTCCTTCAAGCGCATATCAGGGCATCAATTCAGAATAGAAAAAAAGGAGTTCCCATCTCTTGTGGAACCCTCTCCCCAAAGCTGTTATATTGGCAGGTACGACCTTGAAGATTTTCATTGGCGGGTACACTATATAGCTTCAAGAAAGGGTTGGATTACGTTTTAGCAAGTGACAAAATACAAAGTTACAGAATTGTACAAAGTTGATCCAGCGATAGGTCAGATTGCAAACTTGGGATGAGAAAGGAATTCCCCTCCCCCCTTCCTCGAGACAAATTGGAGAGGCTTCAGATGGGGGATATTTTACCTTCCTGTGGATCAATTAGCGGTTAGGCAAGTTCCAAAGATGTTAAAGTTGTTGGACGGGTCTTTTTTTCAACCTCATTTGCTAGTTAACATTTCATCAGAAATTTTTCCTTATTCTAGTGCAGGGAATGAGCCCAAAATGATATCTGATACACATTGTTTTTTAAAGAACTGCTGTCTGGAAAGATAAAACAGTAAGCTATACTGTTACCATCACACTTTGTGGTTTTCTCACTGAACATTTCTTGGAAAATTATGACCCCTAAGTGCTCCTACAGCTTCCAATATGTAAATAAGACTATAAAACATCTTTCTACACTTTTCAATATATAAATAAGACCTTTTTCTAATGTTGTGTAGTCAGACATCTATAGAGACTTTCTAATATGATTTGCCTATTTGCAATGCACATTGTAATGCTGGTTGCAGAGGTAATTATCTTGATAACAAGGGTCTGAAGTCTTCTCTGTGGGTGTACAGAAGAGCAGCATGCATGCTGTTGTCTTTACTGTATATTTCCAGGGGCAGGTAGACTGTCAGCAACTACTGTATTACAGGTATGGGACCTGTTATCCAGAATGCTCAGGACCTGGAGTTTTCAGGACAATTTGGATCCTCATACCTTAAGTCTACTAGAAAATCATGTAAACCACATTGAGCTGGCCACTGCTCCTTTATAAACTATAACAACAAGAAAAAGTTGTGCTCACCAATCATTTTTATCCATTAACTAGGGGGATGCAATGAGGTTGTGACTACAAAATACATATAGTCAAATACAAGAGTCCTCTGCACTCAACCCAATATCAATATATTTGAGACATTTTGTGCATACAGCTACTAAAAATGCCTTACCCTTTAAACAAAACAGGGATTGTTTGTCCATATATTGCAATATATTTAAGATGGCCCTCAAGCTGCTCTGCAGTTTTGTAAAATACTTTGTTGAAAAAAATGGTTTGTGATATTTTATTACATACACTGCGAACATTCACAAACTCTAAAATTTCCAATCGCTATCTTATTGTCGTGTGAAGGGCAAAGTGTTCGCAAAAGCAACATTTTTTACTTTTAACATTTATTCACATTGTGTATAAAATAAATGATTTTTGCGCTAGCAACCATATGACATTCCCCCTCTATTTCTTCAAAATATTGATAATGGGTTGAGTGCAGAGGACTCTTGTATTTGTCTATATGTATTTTGTGGTCACAGTCTCATTGCACCCCCGCCTAATGGTTTTAAAAATTAGTGGTGAGCACAACTTTCCCTTGTTTGTTATAGTTATACAGGAGCAGTGACCAGCTCCATGTTGTAGCTCCCACCCCTCCCAGCTATAGTCAGGTGATCCCACTGGTGTCTAATGAAAGGGGCGACCATTTTGGGAGGTTTTTAGTCCCTGTGTAAAATGTATAAGTTTAGTTTAGTTTAGTGTAGGACTGGTCAGACCAGGGATGACTTTGATGTAGTTGGCCATCTTAAATATATTGCAATATAGGGACAAATAATCCCTGTTTTGTTTAAAGGGGAGGACATTTTTTTGGTATCTTAAGACACATAAATGTCTTACCCTAATATGTAATAAAAGGCAGTAAGTTCGCCCCAGGAGCAGTAACCCATAGTAACCAATAAGATGCATTCTTTTAAACAGGTGACCAGTAAATGCTACCTGGTGATTGGGTGTTATGGTTTATTGCTCCTGGGCAAATTTAGTGACTTTTATTAGATAAACCCATTATTATCTGGATTAACTTGGGGAAAAATTAAGTAAACTAAAAGACATTGAAATTTAAATAAAATATAAACAATTTATAATCAAGTAAACATGTACTGCTCTCAATTATTAGAGAGAAAAAATAAATCAGTTTTTTGCTTTAATTGGGACTCTATTCAAAGCTTTTGGATAATGAGTTTCTGGATTGTAGATCCCATACATTAACAGTGCTCAAGGCGTCCTATGTCTGTACATGATATGATAATGTTGAAACTGTGCAGCTGTGGCCCATGATTCAGAGAATACATTGCACAATGTATTGCACGTGGGAAGCAGTTCATAGCAGGAAGGAAGAATGGAGTGGAATTCATCTGCTGCTTATTGTTTCACCTTACCGTGCACTTCTAAACCATCTTTGATGGGAATAAAAGTGCCAAATGTGCTTACATAATATTTTGAAACCAATAAATACTTCTCCCCATAGGCCACGTAAAGAGCTGACTGACTGTGCTTTTTTTTTAATGAATAGAGTGAAATGCTTGCTAGTGTTTTTTTCTGCAATAAAATGTGCTGAATATGTATGTCAATTGCAGATCTATTCCAAACACTGGATAAGTAAACGCAGAGCGAGAGATAAAACCAAAATTATTTATATGTATGTGAATAAGTGTAAATATTGCATACAGGGTTTGCAATATGAGTGGGCCAAAATGTCCCTTCTAGAGTATGAGAAATTCTTGCAGGTGCTTTTCATTTATAATTTTAGCAAATAATGACATAATTATGACATTGTTCTGTTGTTCTACATCCATTGTATATTGTTGGGAAATGACCCGCCAATGTGTCTTTATAATTCCCAATTACCATGGAACCCAAACACATTGTTTACTTGCGCTCTCATAGCTGTTGAAACATAGATATTGACCCTGAATTAGGGTTGTCATCTTTTGGACAATAAATTATTAGCCTGACTTGATAAGGGTGGAAGGAGGACAATGAAGGTGGGTCTATGACATAAAGGGGGCAGATTTAAAGGAGACATGACAATGACTTTGACAGATATTGGGTTAGATCAGGCTGAGTAGAGAGGCTAGCCTAGAACCAGGGATAGGGGGAGGACCACGGGCAGCATATCGCTTAATAATCTTACAGGTTAATACACTGCCTGTAAATCTGTAATACCAGCCCTGACCTTGGCAAAACACCAATAAATAAATTTCTGATAAATTTGTAAACTAGCCTAGGTCTTGGCAAAATCCCTGCCAGGTGGGAACCCTACTCTGAATACAGTATGTTGGAATGAAAAAATATGTGGGAATGGCAACAAGGGTAATCCCATTGTGCTTAATACTACACCAGGGGACCCCAACCTTTTTTTACTCATAGCCCAGATTTAAATGTAAAAAAAGAGCTGGAGAGCAACACAAGCATGGAAAAGTCCATGTGGATGTCAAATAAGGGCTGTTATTGGCTATTTGGTAGCCCCTATGTGGACTGGTAGCCTACAGGAGGCTCTGTTTGGCAGTACAACTGGTATTTATGCAACCAAAACTTGCCTCCAAGCCTGGAATTGAAAAATAAGCACCAGCTTTGATGCCACTGGGAGCAACATCCAAGGGGTTGGCGAGCAACATGCTACTCACTAACTACTGGTTGGGGACCACTGCACTACACTAAAAGAGTTTGGCCTCAAAATCAGTCTAGTTTGTGGTTCACTAGGTTCCTTTTAGGAAAAAGGCTGATTTTTATAAAAGCATAGCAGGTATGGGATCCCTTAAGCAGAGAGCTATGAATTACAGGAAAGCGATCTCCCATAGATTCCATTTTAAGCAAAACTTTATTAGTAGAAAAGTACAAGTCCAGTGATTAACACTGTTCACCCTCATACGCCAGTTTGCTACCAACTAGAAATACTCCATACATACTCCATACATGACCAGTATTAGTAATCTTTCAGTCCTGTATTCAAGTAAATATAGGTTATAGAGGACCATATTTCATTTAATCAGTAAACTGTGTGATGATGTGTCACATAATATATAAATCAGCAGTGTATTTGGGTCTGGTGCTGTCCAAGGTACTGGACTTCTGTGCATCATCAGTGTATGTACAATGAATTCAGTGGAGGAGACATCACAATGCAATGTGCCTGAGTGTCATGTCCCTTCCATCCTTAGGAGATACCCCCACCCATCTCGCTGCCAGAATTCATAGGAAAGTATCCAGCAGCAGGGGAAGTGGCTTTTTTCCTAAAAGTGTTTTTTACTATGTAGGCATTCGAGGGCTGTCCCCCTGAAACTGCCACCTTAGGCACAGGCCCTTGAGTACCTAAATAGTAAATATACCTCTGACATAGATCACATCCACTGCAACCACAACATCTAGGTCCCTGCTTACCTTCTCATAGTAGGCAATTCCATTTGTATGGCAAGATCTATTGCGCATAAAATATGTAAGCATCTTACCCCTTCAATAGCTTTGATAACAAAGATATCAAGCTAACCGGACAGTAGCTTTCATACTGAGAACAGGAACCAGACAGTACTACATTAGCAATTTGCCATTATTTTGTCAAAGGTCATGGAAGATAAGAGCCACAGAGCTAAGATCCTTTATTACCTTGTGATCAGTAGCACAAGGTTCTCTTTTTTGTCTGTTTTCTTGGTTTACTTTTACTTCCCCTTGAGTCAACCAGCCACTGCACTGTCAAGACTTGTAATGACAACAGATTTTGTCCAAATACAATGGCTGGTCTATTACTTTTGTGGATGTTAGCACTGATGTGTCAGAATGTTTGCAAAGTTGTCATATTGTGACACACATCACCATGACGCTGTATGTATCAGGGCATTGCTACTTTAGTGAGAAAACACCTTTATATATTTTGATCTGCTGAGTATGGGAGCCCCAGTATAGGTCTCTCCTCCTGCTGAGCTCCTGGTTCTATTTCAATGGACCAAACCTAAGTATGACAGAAGTATCTGTATTGCCAAGGAAATCTGCATTTGTTCTCTGCTTGTACTGTTGGGGCTAAGCACATTTTGAGGCAAAAAAGTTCTTCAGATAATTTAAGGGGGTTATATAATAAAACTCATTTTTTTCTCATATTTTACCAGAAACAAACTCAACTCAACTCCCATCCACAAATTTGGCTTATATATTAATATTTCAGGTCGAAAACAATTGGATCAAAAAAAAACAAAACATTTTTTTGAGTTTTAAAAAAATACTTGAAAATTTTAAGTTTCAATTCAAATCGTGAACTTTATCAAATTTCCACTTGAAAAGCTTGAATTTTAAAAGTATTAAGGCACATTAGTGCAATGATCTGCCACTTGGTCTATACTGCTGCCTGTGTGCTGAAGTTGTTAGTAATAGATATGTACTGGCACGTAGTGACATGCTGTTTTCATATACTTCTTTAGGGTTGAAGGTGCAAAAGACATAATGAAGTGCCAGTACAGTAAACTAAAGTAGTATGTGAGAGCAGTGCTTCACTCTGTGCCAGTACGTGTCTATTGCTAACACCTTCAGCACACAGGCAGCAGTATAGACCAAGTGGCAGATCATTTCACTAATGTGCCCAAATATTACTGCAACAGCTACGCGATTCCTGTAATTTAATGTTAATGGTTCAAAGAATGTCAGGCTGAATGGTCGACCCCCACACATTTTCACCTCACCAAATCTGGCCCTTGTTGCAAAAAGTTTGGACACCCCTGGTTTAAAGGGGTGCCATAGACTTTTACATTAATTTGACAGGTTTTAGATGGGGTATTTTCAGATTCAGAGTGTTTTCACTACAAAAACTTGCCCAGAAAATAAATTGTCTTTTAATAAATAAAACCTTAAATGTTCATACCCTGCCCAAATAATTACACATGTGGTAATATGCATGGGTGAGTGGCTGAAATGTAGGGCAAGTTTCGTAGGGTCTGGGCCAAAAGTTTTTGTTATATCAGTATATCTGGAATCTGGACTGCTGTCGAAAATGCAGTAATATTCCTTGTGCAAGTATACTACAGGGGTTATTTACTAAGCTCCGAATGCAAAAATTTGTGATTTTTTTTTATAAAATCACAAATTTTTCAAAATTTATGAAACCCGAGGATGGAAAAGTCTGAATCAGAAAATCCAGCATCTCAGACTTGTCGAGGTTGCATATAAGTCAATGGGAGAAGTCCCAATGATTTTTTGATGTGCGCTGGGTTTCGTGCAATACTCCAAAGTTTTCAGAGTTTTCGGGCAAAAAATATAGTTATAAAGTTTCCGGGTGAAAAATTCGAAAAAATCGTGAAAATCGGATGAAAAATCCAAAAAAACTTGAAAATATGTTTTTTTCCCTGCAAAGCAAATTTTGGGAACATATAATAATAAATAAGCGTAAAAAACCTGAGCGGATTTGATCAGAGTTTGTAGCAGAAAATATTGAGATAAATTTGAACTTTATTAAACAACCCCCTACAACTGTATTATCAGCGTTTATTTATGCAAATTTATCATCCATTAATGAGTAAGATTTCCACAGTAAAAATGATTCCTTTCTTTGTCTCTTTAGCTGCCCCTGTGTTTATAATTATATGCATTCATAAAATGCGCTTCCACCCGGCTTTATTATCATTTAACATTGATCATTCATTGCCGGTGTAGACCTATTAGGACTCAGTTATAAAGCCAACTTGCAATGTGGAAAAAGCAGCACAAAGCATATGTAGTCAGTACTAGAAAGAGTGATTCCATACTGTATACGCCCACTGTATATACGGTATCCACTGTAAAAGAAAAAGTGCACAACCACAACCCCAGAGCAGTATTTGGCATCCACCCTGGGTATAAGGGATTCTGCATACCACCATATCCATCTGCTTTTTTTTAGGGATGCACCGAATCCAGGATTCGGTTCGGGATTCGGCCAGGATTCGGTCTTTTTCAGCAGGATTCCGATTCGACCGAATCCTTGTGCCTGGCCGAACCGAATCCGAATCCTAATTTGCATATGTAAATTAGGGGCAGGTAGGGAAATCACATGACTTTTCCTCACAACATAAGAATTTTTCCACTTTTTCCTTTCCTATCCCTAATTTACATATGCAAATTAGGGTTTGGTTCAGTATTCGGCCGAATCTTTCACAAAGGATTCGGGCATTCAGCCGAATCTCAAGTAGTGGATTCGGTGCATCCCTACTTTTTTTCTCCAGATTGAATAAAAACTGAAATGATCTAGCAGTTGCTCAAAAAATTAATCATAAAATGCAATTTATAGGTCTCTAAATCTTTATAGTGTGCAATTAAAATTCTGAAATCAATTACACAGGAGGGTGTATCAGCATTTTTAAGAGCAGCACAATTGCAAACACTGTTCACGGAGGTAATAGAGCTAATAGATCATTGTAACGAAACGAAAGCTGCTTCCTAATAATAGTAACATTTTGGGTCAGCTAAAATACCTTCACCAAATGCTCTTTTGGTGAAGAAAACTAAAACTTTACTTACTGAAATGAGTTCAAGGTTGCTGCTTATACATGTAATTGGCACTAAATTCTTCTCTCTCATTTCACAACTGAATGTGCCTATATTAGGGTAAGGGCACACCTGCCGATTCGGGGAGATTTAATCGCCTCTTCCTTATAGATTAATTTTAGCCGGCGCAAAACAGGGGGAAGCCGTTCGGGAAGAGGCCCCAAGGAAGAGGCGATTAGTCGTCAGGCGACTAAATCTCCCTGAATCGCCAGGTGTGCCCTTACCCTTAGAGTCCTGCGAACCGCAACCTGCATATTTGCCCACTTTGATTCGCTACCCGACCCGAACCCACAACTGCCTTATCCGCAACCCGTCAACCACCATCAAACAGGAAGTGATGTTGCTGTAAACCGGAAGTGACATAATCACAAGGTTACTTTGTTAATAACAAGGGTTAGACATTGCAGCATTAATGTTACACTATTGGGGGCATGTGCAAGGCCTCTCTATCAGTCACATACACAACCTAAAGCAACAAGTGGTTGGTGCAGGACTGTATAAGGGGCAGACTCATTGGAATTGAACAATTACAGGCAGAACCATGGCAAAATATACATCTGGTTAGTATTTTAAACCTCTTTATTTCACTAATAATAACATTCATAGAGGGAAAAAAAGCAGCTTTTGGGTACATCAGGACAACATTTTGATGTAAAATCCTTCAAAACATTGCTTAAAATCAGGGAAATGCACCCATTGAAATGCATTATAAATTGGTGGGACTACAAATAAAAAATGTCAAATGCAGGAAAACTTAAAATCAGGCTACTTAAAATCGAGGTTTCACTGTATTTGAAGAAAATGTCTGCACTGTATCACTGCTTTTTTTTGTCAAAAATATTTATAGCTTTGCAGGTAGGACCAGCACAGTATAATATGCGAGAACTGCCTGCAATGCATTATTCACAAGGTCTGAATGGTACTTGGGTGCCCCATGCACTATAACTTGCATATTATTCAGACAAACTAGATAGGAAGAGCTGGTACTCACCTCTTTTGAGCCCTATCTTTAACCTTGCCCTATGGTTGATGGTAAATACAGGGCTGCACTGGGCTTTTGTCACTGTGCTCTGCATCTTGTGCCAGCGTTTTTGACCAGTGCAAGGTGCACTTATGCCCCTGCTTCAAAAGTAAATGACCCATTTAATCAACTGTTCTACCCCTGAACTGAGTAATGCACAGTGTAGACACAGAGCAGTATTCTAAAAAAAAGTCTTATTGACTGTTAGGATCAAGAGCACAGAGCTACTAGTATCTAAAAAATACCCTGCCGTAGATAATACTAATAAACACATGTAGAGACCGGTATCAGTAAATAATCAGCATTGTCTATTACAGGGATGCACAAAATCCACTATTTTGGATTCGGCGGAACCCTTCGCAAAAGATTTGGCCGAATACTGAACTGAATCCTAATTTGCAAATTGCGGTGTGAAGGAGAAAACATTTTTACTTCCTTGTTTTGAGACAAAAAGTCACGTGATTTCTCTCCCACCCCTAATTTGCATATGCAAATTAAGATCGGTTCGGCCGGGCAAAAGGATTTGGCCGCATCCGAATCCTGCTGAAAAAGGCGGAATCCTGAACCGAATCCTGGATTCGGTGAATCCCTAATTTTGTAGCAATGACAAGTAGCTGCTATTAGTAGCTCTGTATCGTCACCCTTATGGGGAGAGGCTGAATAAATAAGTAGAACTAATATGGAATAAAGTTAGATCAAATTGTGGGAAAGTTAAAAACATATAGTTTGCTAGTCTGTCATTAACAACCAGATTTCCTAGCCATTGCATGTGTGGACCCCTTAAATGACATTTTTAACAAATACAATATCATTGACAGTCTACCAGGGCACAATCACTCCCACTGATGCATGTAGATGGTAATAACTTGACATGAGTTGACTCTGGAGCAAATTTACTTACATGTAAATGTTCATTTCGGAAATCTTCCATGCTTCGCGCAACTACGTCAGAGGTTATTTTGTGCTGACTATGCAAATTCATAAAAATACGTAATTTTGTCTCAGCAAAAGAACGCTTGATGTACATTTATGAATGTGTCCCTAGTACCATTCTATGTAAAAGTAATTCTATGCATATTCATACCCCACATATACTTGTGTAAGACTATAGTAAATGGAACAGCACTGTTACTCTACTAGTACCTTTACCCCTATATTTACTCCAAATGAGACCTATTATTCTCAGGGAGTGAGCCCTCACAACAATCTGGAGGCAGGGAAAAAATATAACTGTAAGTAGTACAGGTATGGGATCCATTACCCAAAAACCTGTTATCCAGAAAGCTCTGAATTACAGAAAGGCTGTCTCCCATAGACTCCATTTTATCCAAATAATCAACATTTTTAAGAATGATTTCCTTTTTCTCTGTAATAATAATATATAACTCCTACTTGATCCAAACTGAGATATAATTCATCTGAATTGGAAGCAACGTATTGGGTTTATTTAATGTTTACATGATTTTCTAGTAGACTTATGAAAAGCCAAATTATGGGAAAATCTGTTATCCAGAAAGCCCCATGCCCGATCATTCTGGATAACAGGTCTCATGCTGTATATCTTTCAAAGAATGGGCAGCAATTGTTATTGAAACATTAACCAGAACTGATTAAGGGTAGGCCTTCACGGACGATTTCCGCATGATCCAACGCGCTGCACAAAAATGCAGGCGTCACGTCGGATGCGATATAAATAAGGTAAGTAATTGAAATGTTGGATGAAGTCGCAGTGTTGATCCGACGCGACACGACTGTCGGATGCAGACGCAGCGTGCATCTGACAGTTGTGTCGGATCAATGCTGGGACACCATCCAACAATGCATTTACTTACCTTATTTTGTTCGCATCTGATTTGACGCCTGCGTTTTTGCGCAGCGCGTCGGATTGCTCCAAAATCGTCCGTGTCGTTCCTCCCTTAAATTAGAACAAAATCCACAAAGGAGAATATGGTAACAATACAGACACAGGTCATTGAGTAGTCAGCACATACTCACAAGAAAGATTATTAGCAGAGCAATCCCTCCAATATAACTTGAGAGAGGGTGTCATGCAGTCCACCCAGAGTTTCTCTTCTTCCTCTGGCGACACCTCTTATGTGGAACCCATAATATAATCCCTATAGCCTGTAACTGGGTCCCTGACTAGGCAACAATGCCAGTGGGCCTAATCCCTTTTAATACTCCTCGGTAGAGCCAAGAGCTGCTCATATAGATAGCCTTAACCAGGCTGGCTCTCCTAGAGAGACATAGGACAGGGTCTAGCTGCCCCTTACTAAATCCTGCACTAATAATTACTTCACATATGACTCCCATCCACTTAGAGGAGTCTCTGGCAAAAAAAGCCATGAGAATCACATGACTTTCCCTTTTATATTAAAGCCCACTGCCACCTAGTGACTCGGGATAGCTAGGGGTCATGTTGTGACCCAGGAAGGGGAGAATTACTCCCTCCATAGACTAAGGATCCCTTTAGTGAGCAAACCTTAGGGGAATGTATAATGAATGGGAACTCTATTTATCAGTACCCTACACTTGTTTGTAATAAGTGTACAATATGCAACAAAACTGAAATATGGCAGTTTTTACATTTGGCCTTACTACACATTAAAGGGGATCTAAAGTCCTTAATACAACGCCAAATTCATTTTGTGTTATTATTTAGGATTTTAGGTCTCCACCTAACCTTTCACCACAGTATGTTGTGTGCTGCCTTTTAAACAGTGTTAAAGCATAACAGCTCTCTATGAATTCATGAAATATTTATGTTAAACATACTTGGACAATAAGGTTCTTAGGCAGAAGGTGCTCATGTACCCCAATGTATTAAAGGAGAGTTAAACAGCCCAAGTTAGTGAATGTAAAATTGCTTATTTGAGATATTTTTGTATCTTTTGTATATTTTTGTATATTTGTTTTCTTTGGGGGGGTTCGCCTTTAAAGAAGAAAAAACAAAAAGACACAATAAAAGCTTTCATGAGAAGTACAGGGATAGAAGTAGGATTTCGATTTCAATACTTGTTGCTGTGGTTGCTAACTATTTGCATACACTAGGACTTTTGCAGAAGTTTTGCAACAGGTACAACCCATGGAAATCCCCATTTCAGGAACTACACCAAATATTTGCATATATTTCAAAGCAAAAGACTTTCAACACTGGGTAAATATATATATATATATATATATATATATATATATATATATATATATATATATATATATATATATATATATATATACACAAAATGAAACCGTACCAAACCGTGTTTGGTTTGACTTAATTACAATGTTTCGGCTCCTACACTTGAGCGTCATCATATATATATATATATATATATAT
This sequence comes from Xenopus laevis, assembly GCF_017654675.1. Lineage (NCBI taxonomy): Eukaryota > Metazoa > Chordata > Amphibia > Anura > Pipidae > Xenopus > Xenopus laevis. The sequence goes on along the minus strand of NC_054380.1, from coordinate 79,123,874 downwards.
ATATATATATATATATATATATATATATATATATATATATATATATATATATATATATATATATACATACAAATCATGATTATTTTCTAGGAATCACCCATTATTTTGCATGGTGTAATAAAGGTGCAGCAGGGCTTAGGCAGATGAAATACATTTAAATTAAAACAGATCCACGTTAAGTGTGAATTATAGAAAATAAGTGGTGCGTAGGATAATATAGGCTCATGGGGTGGACAAGGCTATAAAAGTTCCACACAGGTATAAGCTGGAGCTGGTAGGAATCGGGGAAGTAGTAATTATTTTAATTAATTAGAACTGGAGCAGGTCATTTCAGAGCCAGCAGCAGAAACCTACACAGAGAGCAATGCAAGTGTCTAGATTTTCAAATGCAAAAGAAAACGATGAACAATGCGCTAAAAAATATGAAACACAAAAAATATAAGTATAAAACGTTTAAAAATTTGAATTTTTTGGACAATTACTAGTAAAAAAAATTTCCTAAACTCCTAACAATCAGAAAAGCTGAATAATACAGTCTGATAGTATCAATGCAGCTCCCGTTGACTTCTATGGGACTTCGACAGCTTTCACTTGGCGCAGTTTGGTATTAGAGTTCTTTGTGGTTTTTACACTTAATACATCTCAAAAGTTTACACTTTAAAAGAAATAAAAAAAACACACATTTTTAGAGATTTGTGAAAAAAATAGTAATCCAAATGTTAGAAAATCGGCCCCCTGGTGTATTAAATGCACATCTCAAGTAATCTGCACACCGCAGACAGTTTTATAACCTTATAAGGAGGCAGTTAACTTACCAGCATGTTTTTTGACTGCGAGAAAAGACAGTACTTACAAACTCAGGGCTGGGGTACTGGTAAATTTGTCTCCCAGTATTATTTAGCAGGCAGTCCCCTAGTGTTATAGACGCCTAATTGGGTCCTAATATACAGTTAGGGGGGGGGACCTGTTCCTTATCCTGCTTAAAGCCATGCCCCTTGGTGTTCACACAGTAACCAGTAGATGGCACTGTGCTAAAGTATAAAGTCCTGGGCAGCCATGTGCTCAGGATCCATTTTGTGTTAACCCTGGCCTGGGCAGGCAAGGCTCCAGTGGAACCTAGACAGGTCAGGTCTAGTAAGGATAGGCTACTCACCTTAAGAGGTCACTCTAGGAGTGACATATAGACAGGCTATTTAGCTGAGCAGCTTGAGGATCCTCCGAGGAATGTGAGTGGGATTATGATCCCGGGTACAAATTGCCCAGATGTAGGTACTAAGTGTACAGACCAAGGGATGTGAGTTTCCCCTCAGGTTCCACTTAGGGAAAAGGCTGGAAGCTGGGTGTACCCCGAGCGGCTGCAGTGTACATGTTCCCATGCCTGTGGGGACAGCTACTGACCAAAGGTGCCATGAGTATATGCCTATCCACTGTTGATGTATGATCCTGTTTGCTCTGTACACTCCATTGAGGATTGTTATTGCTCACTAAATATGTTCATTGGTTAAGTCAGAAGTGCTCATACTTTACTAATTCAGGGTCTACTTTTAGGGGCAGATTTATCAAATTCGAATTTTCAAGTTTTTTATGGCCAAAACTGTGAAATTTGACTAGGGAATTGTTAAAATTAGATTCGGGTTTTTAAAAAAATTCGAATTTGATTTTCGAGATTTATCATACACTGGCCCTTTAAGAACTCAAATTTGACTATTCGCCAGCCTAAACCTGCAGAATTTCTGTTATAGCCTATGGAAGATGTTCTGGAATCAATTTGGAGTTGTTTGCAGCCTTCCTGACATTCGAGTTTTTTTCGGAGAAAAAATTCTAACCGAATTCGATTCCAGTTTGTGGGTCGATCCTACTCACCCGAGTTTCAAAAATTAGATTTTTTTAATAAATTGCAATTGGTTGAATTTCGAGTCCATGGGAGTTTTAAATAACTCCCATGAACTCAATAATTCGACTCTTGCAAAATCTGCCCCTTCGTGATATTTTCCCATTATGATCTACATCCATAAAATCATTAATATTACTTAAATATTGATTTATGTATTTTGTATATATTTAACAAACAACTATGTTAACTTTACATAAATATCTACATTTCAGATATTTACATATAAATATCTGAATGAAAAGCATGAAACAGGAGGGTGATTAAGACAAGCTGCTTGTTGACAGTGTCTTGAGATCTACTGATCCCCAGCAAAAGGTCTACTAGTAGATACCGATCTACCTTTTGGGCACCCCTGGGTTAAGTTATAAGAACCATTGGCGCCCAATTATTGCACCCTGCACCAAGTTACAGTTAAACTACACCCTGCCTCCACACCGTTTCCGAGGGCTTATTCCCTAAGAATTAAGGTCTCATCCAGAGCACAGTATTGGGAGTGGAGCTTATAGTCAGAGAACGATGCACTCAATTTACTATAGCGTTACATAAGCATAGGAGATAAATTGCACAAGAACATTTGCCAGCAATTATCCTTATCCACTGTATCAGTTTGCTTCAATTCAAGCTTTTACTGGGTTTCGGGTATTTAAAGGTAGTAACTGCACAAAAAATTCATTTTTTGTGCAGGTTTTTGTTTTCTTATATGGATCATTCTGCTTTTTTTTCATTTGTGATTTTGATATTGGGATCTTTTAATAAATGACATAATATTTGGGGTTTTAGTAAAAATGAGTTTTCTGTGGTTTCAAAACCTCATCTACTGTGTTAGAATTACACCCCAAAGACCATTTACAGTTATGAACAGAAATCCAATTTCCTCTATAATTTCTCTATGTTTCTTTAAGGCTGGTGTTCTTACTTCAGTTTTCTACTTCACTAATTCCAGATGTGTCTTCCCAGGGTTCCTCATTTTAATTTGTACTTAAAATTAGAGGAGCACTGGCTTCTAAACCCCATTATATAACTAAGTAGTGGATTTGCCTGTGCTTGAATAATTGTGTAATTATTGATGATGATGACTGTTATTATTAATAATAATAATAATAATAATGTCTTCCTGTCTATTATAAAGTTAGGGAAAGGTGCATCACAGTACAAAACTGATGGGAAAAAAATAACAACAAAGAGATGCCACCAGAAATAAAACAGAAATAAACACAAAACATTCACTGTGTTTGTGTACTAGGGGAATAACGATTTCTAAGCATCCATTTAGTCCTGCTGTGCCAATATCAATGTAATCTATGGTAATTTCCAGTAAAATATACAATGGCCCACACCCCCTCTGAAGCAACACTACACTTTGCAAGGGGCAGACCACAGAAATGATAAGTCTGATTTATTTTGCATTTGCATTTGCAGCCCTTTAAAGGAACAGTGTAAAAACAAAAAAACTGGCTAAATAGACAGCCCGTGCAAAATAAAAAATATTTCTAATATACTTAGTTAGCTGAAAATGTAATGTATAAAGGTTGCAGTGACTGGATGTCTAATTTTATGTCTAATATAATAGCCAGAACTCTACTTCCTGCTTTTCAGCTCTCAACTAACTCTGAGTTAGTCAGCGACTGTAAGGGGGTGGGCACATGGCACATAACTGTTCAGTGAGTTTGCAATTGATCCTTAGTATACAGCTCAGATTCAAAAGCTGTTACGACCCATGTGCTCCCCCTCGAGTCCCTGATTGGTTACTGCCTGGTAACCAATCAGAGGAAACCAAGGAAGCTAAAAAGCAGGAAGTAGCGTTCTGGCTATTATGTTAAGTTATCCAGTCACTCCAGCCTTTATACATTACATTTTTGGCTAACTAACGATATTAGAAACATTTTTTATTTTGCACGGGCTGTCTATTTATCCAGTTTTTATTTTTATACTGAACAATTCCTTTAAAATTTGCTCTTAACACCTAGTAAATGATTCTATTGTGGAAAATAGTCAGGCCTCAAACATTTTCTGATTCCTGCTATGAGATACACTTTGATGAGAAACCAAGGCCTTGAGAGGTGTCTAAGCTGTATATTAACATTTTTAGCACAGAATGCAAATCTGATAATGAAAGATCTCAGCTGTGTATCATCTGAAGCCAGGATTTGACATATAGTTATCACTAGATCTGGATGAATGTCAGAAAAAGTAAATTAAGGACAATGATAATTCTAAGTGTTACTACAAAGCATTACATGATATGACTGGTCCTATCTTTTGACAAGAAGACTTATTTCACAACATGCTAAATCAATTCTGAAGAAAATATGAGCAGGTACTCCAAAAATTCCAATGTGCAAACCACAAGGTAGAGTACAGTAGATAGGTTGTGCCTCTGATTGAGCCTATGATATATTGCCTTGCAACACGAAACGTGTAAGGCTTTTTTAGAGACATGCATACTTAATAATGGTAATTTGCCTTTTCTTTTGTGCCCTGCACATTTGGATTTTTTGGCATGCCTGCTCATATTTTTCAGAATTGTCTTAAACCTCTACCTTTGGCACCCAAAAAGTGGTGTATCTACCAGGGGTGTGGGAGCTGTTGGAGCCATGATAACAGTTATCCAGCAGCACTCTGGTGCGTGAGGCCCGACAGGTAGGCCCGGGTGCCCATCCTGTACCAGGGCCCATTGGCGAGTAGTAACACCACTGCACCCAAACCCAATGTTTCTACTGTCGAGCATCTACCAAACAAAACATTCAGGGTTGATTCTTATTTTACAATGCAAACCTCAATGTTGGGATGTGCATGAGGGACTCCAGTACTGTATTCAGTATAAAAGTAATTCTGACACAGGTAGACTACAGACTAGTACTACTCATAAAGAATGCCATGGATTTAGATGTATTATTATCTGGATTCACATGACTTTATATTGAAAAATAAACTGCCAATTTATTGTTCATTGTCTATATTTGAAACATGTCTCATAAGAAGACTGGAACACTGAAAACATTTTTAGTAGGGCTTTATATCCAAACCATTTCACTTCCACAACCGCCATGACAATTGAACTGGATAACAAAAATATACCCTTCTTTAATATTAACCACTGTGAGACCTGCTTGTGTGCAGTCCCATTTACAGTAAATCGGTGTTTATTTCTTCATGGTTATTTCATTAAATGTCTGTTTTTTTCACTACTACCATCTTGAACTATATTTCTATTGTTTCTTTGCGCCTTATGTTTCCAATTGCTAGCCATAATATGAAATCCTGCTGCAGCATTCCGTAAGGGTTCAGTCCATGAGTTGTTTCCATAAATTGTAAAAGGAACCACAACTCCTTCAGATTGTAAGCTCTTGCAAGCATGGCCGACATCAGGGGGGGACAGGGGGCACAAGTGTCCCGGGCCTGAAGGGGGACCCGGCAGTGCTGCATTTTTGAAAGAGCCGGGCCCCCCTTACGAGCGCCCGAGCCGTGCAGGCATTTCGCAGGTTGCAGAATGCGGAAGTGCCGAAAAGCCAAACAGCCGAAGTCCCGAAGCGGCAAAAAGACCCGAAGTCACGAAAACAGCCGAAATTGAAGTAGGGCTCTGTAATATTATTCTTCTCTGTAAACCCTTGTTTGTTAAATTTTGCAAAAATACTTGTTTGTTATAAATTAATGTAAAGCACTCTGTTATTTGCTGGCGCTATATAAATGAATAAATGATGATGAACTTCACTGACTAAATGGAATCATATCTGCTACCATTGTGTTGCTGATCTGTGGCCATTATGTGGAGTCACTAGAATCCTTCAATTCTTACATATTTTAAGGATAGCACAGTATTTTTATTTTGACTGATCTCATATGCTTCTTCCTTCTTCAGCTGTAAGCAATTATACCCCTGCTACAGGTATTATGGGTATGAAATCTCACTGTAATAATAGAAAAGTACTTTATAAAGGAAGCACAAATTGCAACTTTATTAGTAAACATTTTGTGTGGTTTCTGATGCTTACTAAGATCTGATCAATTGGTCCAACAACTTGAGTGAAAGAAGACTTGTCTTATGCACAGAGATGTATGGTTGGACAATTAGGCTAACTGGGACAAACGCAAAATATCAGAGAAAACTGTCATGTCTCTTAACCCATGTTGCCATGTTTTTTCTCAGAATTTCATAATAGATGCCTGCAAAATAGTGCACACTGCAATTTTCGAGGGGTTTACCAATGCATAAAAGTATAATAATAAAAGCCAAAGGTCAGAAATACTTTACATGTTGTTTTATGATTAATTAAAAAAAATGATATATATATATATATATATATATATATATATATACACATAGTGCTGGAATTGGGGAGGGATGCCATCCCTTCACTTCTTTATTTCTGTGAAATAGTATCCCCTCAGTGGGGATGCAAGAGTTTTGAATCCCGGAACTTTCTTTTGCTCCTCTCCACTTCTACGTGCAAATAAAATACAGAAGTAAAATAAGATATAGCTAAGCACTGTATATAGAACATAAAAGGAGAGAACTAAAGAAGAGATAGAGAAGTGTTAAACAGATAAAGAAGGTGGAGGCACCAGAGAGGGTTATAGCAAAAAGGAGAGAAGAAAAAAGCAGGGGAAACAAAAAGAGAAAATGATAGTATTAAACAGCGGCAGATTAAGGAATAGTGAGAGAATGATATTTTAAATAATCTTGGGTAATATAGAATATGATGGGGTTGTGCTATGTTATGACACACAATACACAGAAAGGGTGATTTGTTTGCAGAAGATGAACTGGCAGCCAAGAAAAGTCATATGCACAATTTTGATTTTGGAGTCCCTACAGGTCACATACATAAATCTGTGCATAAGGGCATGTAACGCTAATCTGGGCTAGCCAGACCACAACTAGTTAAGTGTAAGGCTAGTGATATGAGCATGGGTTACATTGCGACTCACACTTCAGGATCAGGGCCTTCGCTAAGTGGAAGAATCCATAATGGTGTAGTGGAACTGCAACACTCAGGCTACTGTATATCATAATAGGAATGATTGGACGCCAGGAGGTTCTTATGTTGAACAAAAGATGGCTGGTTTATTATTTCAAGACAATGAACACAGGTTTTACTCAAATATGAGGAGGTATTAGCAGATGTATATAACATACGGCAGAACAGGCAGATGACACAGCATTGAGAATGTGACTCCCATAAGGCATTGTAGTCAAAGAGTACATCAATTCCCTCATGCAGAAATACCTCAAAGTGGTCCGGATCCCACCCAGTGGAGTGGTCAGGGAGAAAGAGTCTAGCCTTACACCCTATCTACTGTGGTCCCTGCACTAAAGGCAAACTATGAGCCTTTTGCGAAGCTACTCCCTCATACAGATCCTTAATGGAGCACACAGCTGCTCTTGCTAGTTAAGCTCTCTATCTTACTTTATAGTCTATAGATAGAATCTATAACAGAACTATCCTGTTCTAGCTAAACCCCGTTCACGGGGTTCCCTGGTCCCCGACTTGATCTTTAAAGGTACATGTCCCTTTGGGCGGTGGCTTTACTGGGCCTTGGTGTATCCAGGCTCTATGAGCACAACCAGTAGGTAAAGACACCAGCAGCCAAAGAGGAAGATCCACCCCTTTCCACGCACTATATTGAAGTGTGGTAGGAAGTGGACATTACACCCCTTGGCCAATAGCACTGGCTATGTAAATAACTAACTAGATACATAGGTTTTGCCTAGTAACAAGGAGAAAGGAGGAAAAATATAAAAGATGTTTATTGTAAACACGAACTGGCGTTTCAGCCTCTCCAAAGGCCTTTCTCAAAGTGCTAAATTCACAATAGATGTGCAATGAATTCCCCCATTTGCAGGAAAAAACGACATAGGGAAAAATGACGTGCATCACTCATACAATTACATAATTCATTTACAAGCATCTTCACTAGAAAGTTCCAATCAATTAATTAACCTCTATATCCCCCCAGAAATTCATCACCACATAACCTCCCATATCCAATACATTAGTATGTAAATAATGAAACTACACTGATTAAAAACATTATATATATATATGTATATATATATATATATATATATATATATATATATATATATATATATATATATATATATATATATATATATATATATATTAAAACACAAATAGGGATCTTTTATATTTGAATGATATCCATTTGTAAACTCTTGGCATCAGCATTGGTCTTTTAATGCAACCTAGGATACTATGAGCAGACAGTATGTACAGAGAGTTCAATATGTGCTACACTGTTATGGTTGCAGGAGTATAATCAGAAGCTTTTGTTCCATGTGCGGGTATACAAGATTATTTAATAACAGTATGAAAAACTATAATGTATTTCCAATATATGCGATGGTTCTCCCTAATTAGCTAATTAAAGAACATGGTTTATGAGTCACTAGTAAATAAACCCTAAAGTGTTACAGTTTCTGTTTTGGAGATTTATACCTTCCAGGCCAGGGAGCTCGAGTCTCTATGCATTTTGATATTCATCTATGGAGAATAATTTATGAAGCTCGCACAGAACTTAAAGCAATAGCTCTTTTTTTTTTTTTTTGCTTCCTGGCAAGAGGAGGATGCAAATGTAAAATGCCCTAAAACATGGTACATATCTAAAATCTGCGTACTCTAAATTATGAGGTGATGTGAAATACAGTAAGCAGTGGCACGTATGCTACATTTTTGCCAAAACGGCCATCGCTCCCTTTTTTCGAGAGCAAGCGGTGAATGAATGTCAATAGCTATACACCTAAATAGAGACAATAGGTCTCCCACTACATGTATGGAATCTGTTATCCAGAAAGCCATTTTCCAGAAAGCTCCAAAGTACCTGAAGGCCATCTCTCATGGAGTCCATTTTAAACAAATAATTAAAAATTTTAAAAATTATTTTCTTTTTAGTCATAATAAAACAGTACCTTGTGCTTGATCCTAACTAAGATTAATAATTAATCCTTAATGGAGGCAAAACAATCCTATTGGGTTTGTTTAATTTTTCAATTATTTTTAATAGGCTTAATTTATGAAAGATCCCTCTGGTAAACCCCAGGTCCTGAGCATTCAGGTTACATCCCTGTACTAGATCTCACTACAGGCTGTTGCCCTTTCTTTTGTCTTAATGCTTTAATGATGACAGAGCTGTAATTCCCGAAGTGTTCTTCAAGTGCAGTGGTGGTTTTAAGCACATCATAGAGTCAACAGGGACTTGTAATGATATAAAGGTAGAGTCAATGCAATATTTTAAATCGTTTGGCAATATGAGCATGTGGAAAGTCAGGTCCTGTCAACAAAAATCTGCAAATCACCATCATCTGTACCAACCTTATTTACATTGTGTGGATAGCAATGTACTGTCTGACTTCTCTGCAGTTGTAAAGTCAGTTTTTAATAGAATGATTATGCTGCATTTATATCCAAAGATTGGGGCATGGGGCTTGGCAAAGTGACTGTTACAATAGGCCAATTTTTGCAGATGTATTTTTGGTATTGATGTAAACGTTGTAGGAAGTATCAATTGAGGTTGTGTTGAGGCTGCTTCAGGTAAAATAAGGTCATGCATACTTAAGGTCATCTTGAGTATTTGTGCTAGATCTCTTGACTAACCCCTTTGCCCCTACCTATGAATATGGGTCGTTGGAGGCATGCTCCAGGCCTGCAACTTAAGGAGATGATTAAATGCCTTGTGCGTGAAACTCCAAACGCTTTGCTGTATCTTACATGTGTTTAAAATGAAATTTTCTTTTATTTTTTACTTTTATTTTTTTATTTTATTTTACTTGCCTGCTGATAGGATTAACAAGTACTTGCTGATATTTCTTATATGTATAGAAGTCACTATACATTGCCTTCTAATGCCTTGTGAAGTGGGTCAAAAAGTTCTCAGCTGAGAGCAGAGGCAGAGAGAAGCTAATTTAAGACTTGGTGATTGTCCATTAGTTATGAACTTGGCTTAGCTGATGCTTACTTTGTACCTAAAGGGCTGACATCCTATAAAATTCTATGTAGCAATAATGCCTCCTGGATTTGTTAAAAGTTTCCTGTGCTTCAGTGGTGCTGCTGTCTCATGTGTTAATCAACTATGGTGCCTTCACAGAGCAACTTGCTTTCTTACACCTTCTTTGTCAAGGGATCCATTTTTTAAACTCTGGACAAATTAGCACATCGGCAGTAACCCATAGCAACCAATCATTGGCTGACTTTTTTTAGCCAGCTTAAGGATGCACAACAAAGGCAAAAAAAGTGGTTGCCATGAGTTAGTGCGCAGGTGGAAATTTGCCCAGTGTTTATAAATAAGTCAGTGGGCCTATATACTTGGCAGAGAGTAAAGCTGGCCATACACAATAATATCTACTTAAGCAAATATTTGCTTAATCTGGCCACATACATGCTGGGCCTAGTTGGGTTGATATTAGTGGCTGATTATAGCTGGCTGATATCTGTCAGAGCAGCAGCAAGTTAGGGCCCATATAAGGACAGATAAGCTTCCAATGGTCTGAAGGGGCTGAATAGACGCCTTAAATCTGCTTGTGTATGGTCAGCACTAGACTTGGCCTAGGTATCAAGTCTGTAGTGAAAATGTTAAAGATGTATGAAACACATAAATAGGAAACCTGCCCTATATTTACAGAATTCTTTTTTTCCAACTTTCAGTCAACAACAAACTTTGGTGCATGGTGGTACAGTGGTAAATTGGCACACAAACACACCTGTAACGCATTATTTAAACAACAGCTAAAGGCAATCAGAATCACAAAAATTCGACATAATCCATTCTATTACAGTCTTATTATTCTCTAACATGTAGGTGACTAATTGCATATTATTAATATAAACACACAATTTCTTCACTTAGTACTGATAGGTAATACTATGGTTATTGCACCTCCAAGTTACAAATGTAATAATTACTGCTCTGAATGGGAATGGAAGAGAATGAAACTGCTGCGAACAGCAGTAATTATTGTACAAAAGCAGATTTGCATCTCTATAACACATGTCAAAGTTGGAAGGAAACATAAAAATAAATTATAGCAGAGCACAATGTATTCCGGGAGGCTGTTCTGTGCTTTTACCTGCACTGCATTCAAATAGATTGCTTTTCAGAATTTGCTGGAAAAGTTCTATTATCTCCACATGCACGATGGTCCTGTGGATACACTGAAAGCAGAGCTCTAAAGGCCAAAGTGGTATTGTACAATAATCCAGTGGGGACTTAAATTCTTAATATCTCTCTAACTTTGCTTTCACAGACCAGGTATTTTAGTCATTAAGAGCTAAGGTGACTAGAAATGTAACAGTTTTATTCACAATCTTCTGTTGAGCCCAATTACTCATTCACTAGTGGACTTCTGCATGTGTCCCTTAGAACCACTGCTCTTATCCTAGGCTGAGGATAAGATAAAAAAATGCCTTCCCAAATAGAGGCCAACTGATTTATATTTATGTATAAGATCATCTTCTTGCCTTGGGTGAGTCTGAAGGTTACTACTTATTTAAATAGTTTGTGTCTCTCACTGTCACCTGTCATTGTGTAAAATAGCCCAGATAGGGTCTACTGTGCTATAATTAGTCAACCCAAAATGGCACTGTATGAACATAGCTCTTATATAAGATTATATTTAGCAAAGAAATAGAATAAGCTGGACTTGATAGCATGGAGTCATCAATATTTATGAATTTAAAACATTTAAATATGTAGATTTGAAAAACAAGGGAAGGTTAAGGATCAGCCAAAGTTCTTAGACACAAACAATACAATATAAATACATACTTGTAAGACACTCTTTCTTTATCGTTATATATCTGTATAACCCTGAAAATTACTATGGATTTTATTGGTGGTTTATAAATATGCATAAATGATAACCAGCAGAGAGATTGGAGCGTTGCTGTAAGAAACATATGCTACAAGGTAGAAGTCCTGGACACCCTGTCCAACCTTATACTTAATAAATTCTCCAAGACATGCTAATAAGTATAAAAATATACTTTATTTACATCAGTTATTAAAATACAGATAGCGATAACCCCTCTAGCGCCTAACGCGTTTCATGCTTACCCAGCACTTAGTCATAGGCAGAATCCCACCCTGTCCAACCTGACTTAATATTCATTCACAGCGAAAAACAGAAAACAAGAACCCACCCACACATGGAAAATCCTTATTCTTGTGTCTATGAATAAAGAGAACGTTTCCTTTTAAATCCTACATATATTGTGGGAATGTTTCATACGGCTCTGTGTTGCCTAACTGAAATGAAATAGCTGGGACACCACTTAGTGGCATTCTACATTATTGTTATGTTAATAAGCCATTCCCTGAATTAACAACTCACCGTTGCTTTTTTAGAAATTCCAGCATATTTAAAAATGCTTATATTGTCTATAATTGTCTGTGCCAGTCCTGCAGTTGCCAGGCTGTTTAAATGCTACCGGTTGCTGCTTAAAAAACGAAAAAATAGAACAAGGTGGCTTAGACACAATGAAACCAATTTTGGCATCTTAAATTCACAAAGCAACACAGAACTGTAAAAAGAAAAGCTGCTGTGTACAGAGCCATACTGCATTTATTAATGCCAAGTTTTTTCTAGGATAAAAGATAAATACATTGCCTTACATTTACAAACATAAAAGGTAACAAACATCTATGTCCACTAAATACGGTGTTCTGATCATTAACATCACCCTATTGATATATATGTGGCTGTTATGCTCTCAGAGAACTCGAACTGCTAATAATTCCGCTGAACCCAATACCCAAATCCTGTAATCCTGTAAACCAATTCCTGGATTTGGTAAACCCTCAGCTGTGACCCCCAGCAATATATGATACAAAAGCCCCACTATTTCCTATAGAAATACACTATTAATCTGATATTATTTGGAGGTATTTATACATGCACCATATACAGTCCAAATGGCACACGTGCTTGCATGGGAAGGCTTTTCAAAACTGATATTCATATGTCATTTACTATTGTTAGTAATTATATCAATCAATTAGCTTTGCCTTGATTATTCAATCTGATCAAATGATATTGTATTGTAATAATGTTCTAATGTTCTAGCCCAGCAGACAAGAAAAATACATTTTACTACTGCAAACTCTCATCTGTATGAATTTTAATAGTAGCTCTGCAGTGTAACTAAGTTATCCAAAAAGACAGATGCAACCCCCTAACTACTACACTATCAAAGCTCCGGAGCCTCATGCGGCTCTTCATCCTGCTTGCTGCGGCTCGGTCTTGCAGCTTTTTTCTTTAGTGGAAGAGGGGGCAAAATGGCTCTTTTTATAGTAAAGGTTGCTGACCCCTGGGTTAGTGCATGCATGACCCTTATATGAGAGAACCCCTGGCATTTCTAAAGCTTGTAGGCTAATATTTACTTTTGTGAATGCTATGCCTAGTAGCCTCTGGCAGACTGCAAATGGAAAATCTTCTTTACCAGTACAATTGTGAATTTATGAAACCTTCAGCAGGGTTCAAACTGAAACTTTGAAACATTTCTCTGCTATACACTCTTTAGTTCAACTAATATCTAATGTAAATTTACTTACTGTATATGATCTAGTAAGCTGGCCCTTCTCATTTGATTTTTATTTTATAACCCCTTGTTGGGTCTGGACCTCAGTCTTTCCCAATGATTCAGCCAACGCCCTTGATCAAGTTTCAATCAGAGAAGGAAGTTTATTCAAGCACAGAATACAGCAGCATTCAGTAGCTTGGAGAGATCTCTGCCCAAGCTGACTGTTACACAGATATTTATCACATATCCAAGGCTATTGTGCTACTAAAATCTATAGTTAATGTATATATAGTTTATGTGAGTGTATATATATATATAATAGGGGTCAGTGTGTGTGTATGAATGCTGGGTTTCATTTGGAGGGGTTGAACTTGATGGACTTGGGTCTTTCTTGAACCCAATTTAATTATGTAGCTATGTATATCATGTCATATCAAAAGCATTGTCTTCATTGCCGCGTCATGATGCTAAGGATAACTTTGTATCTGTGCTGAAAGTTTGTCCCTGGCCAGGGTTAACTGTCAGCATCTTATTTCCTTTGCTGCTAGCATGAGTTATTATTAGGTTCCACATTTTAGCTGTTACTTAGCACGTAGCTGCATTTTTTTATGCAAGAATTAAATATAAGTTGTATATTTTAGTATCAAACATTTCTGATATATCAGTAAGGCAATACAGGTAATAGGCACTTACAGAAAGGATAGTAGGCCTCTACACCCTGTTTGTTAAAAATTACAGTTGCCTAACTGGCTGGCACTGTATAAATAAAGAAAAATAAGGTTGATGATGAAATATGGCAGGATTACTATATTGTAAAGATGTGGGCATAGTGCTAGGTGATTTGGCTTTTTGGAGTATATACAGTATGCAATATTGATATGAGAGCTGGCCTTCTTTTAACCCAATAGAAGGATTAAGCACGTACATATAAAATAGCATTGCTGACCTACTACAGTATTTCAGTGCATTTAGAAATATTTTGTTATTATTAATTGCATGTTGTCAAATAAAAATGCGGATAGGAAAATTGCTTTGACTGCTGACGCTAAGGCTTTGAAAAAATAATAATTTGTACGATTTTCTGACACCAACCTTCATAAAACAGCTGTCAGTGCGTCATTCCTGCAGATTATTGTGCTGTATATTTCTGTTTTCATTTACAGGGCTGCCCCAAAATAACTTGGATAAACACTATAGGAAAATAAAGATTACATTCAGTAGTTACATTTTCTGCTATATGCACTGTTTTTATCAACATGTCAAGCTCTGGTGCTTATTCACATAGAGATAACATGAACATATCAAATGAAATATTACATTAATAAGTGGTTGTAAGGTTTTTTTTTGCAGTAACATGCAATAGCCTTTACATGAAATATTAGGCAGTTTTCAGCATTCACTACTATATGATATACATTTTACGATACAAAATGAAATGTAGTCATTGTGAATTTTAGGCTCGGGTTTAGATGTTTTTTTTTAATGGCAGAAATGTCACACTTTGCAGTGCATCAAATTTGGAAGCTTATTTTATAAATCACATTGGTGCTAATCCAGTGCTATTAATAGATGGACCCAGTTCATGGAGCTAGCGTGTTAATATAGTACTGTAAGTCCTAAAATACAGACCAAAGCTATCTTTAGCAACATGTTTACTATGACAGACTTAAAGATTCTGAGAAAATGTCAGATAAAATACACTGCATGTAACTTGTCTCTTTTCACGAGGATTTACGTTATCTCTATTTCAACTCCCTGTAGTTATTTTACATTTGAATAAGTAATAGAAACAGGGTTGGTCTAGGCCGGTGGGGCACAAGGAAAAAACCTGGTCGGCCTCCGGCTCTTGTGGGCCCCGCCGCACAGTCCTGTTCCCTGTGCTATTCTTCTTGTTGCACGTTGCGGCAAATACAAGATGCACGTGTGTGCTGGGGGAGGGGGGCTGCTCGGCGGGGGAACCCCGGCAGCAGGGGACCCGGAGGTGGACCCTGATACAAATCTATATGTATACACTATCCATTAGTAAGCAGGCATCTCCCCAAACCAGCCAACCAATCAAACCACTTCCTCTATATTTATGGATGAAACAGGCAATAAGCATTGTCAGCGTTGAACTGGAGGGTCTGGGGCACATCTGGGGCCTGCACCTCCCCTGGGCCTCCTGCCCCAGCCACAACCCTCCTGCGCCAGCCACTACCCCCTCCTGCCCCTGTGCCCCCAGCAGCAATGCCATGGGTCGGTGGGGCCTACAAGGGATTTTACCCAGTGTCCCAATGGCCCAATCTGACCCTGTGCATTGGTGGCCAGATTGTTCACTCTCCCATTCTGCTCACTAGGTTGCCTAGATGAAGCACCCTCCCTCACATTAAGGTTTGCAGATGGAGAAGACCATAGGTGGAGGGTGATTTTTGCATTTGGGGAGGCTAATTTTACCAATATTTTACAACAACCTAAGCCATAGAGATGTAAATACAGCAGGGCCAGAACTAGGTAGGTAGGCAGAGTAGGCACATGCCTAGGGCGCAAAGCTTGGGGGGCGCCAGGCACGTACCTTCTCTGTCGCCTACCCCATGTCCCCTCTCTCCCGGACTGCTGCTGCTATTTTTCAGCATAATGTGTGCACGCTGTTTCTCGCATGCGCACATTCTGCCAGTGCCGCCATCAGCCAGGTTGGTTTACTTTATACGTGCCTCATTTATTTTACAGTGTGCAGTACACAGCCATTAAATACAGAGGTTTACTTCTGAGAAAGTTTGCAAATTGCATTTTTTACTGAGGCGTGGCCTATATAGTGTGGGTGAATCGTCTATTGGTTGGGCGCTTTTCCCATTACCAAATCCACACAGCGTATGTGAATATTTTACTTAGAGGGGGAAATTGCCAAAACTGGGGAAGTGGAGTATAATGGCAGGGGGATGATCAGTCAGGCTTAGAATTCCAATTTGGCCACCCCTAGGTCACAGGGTCCTCGTGCCCGCCTTTGTGAGTGAGCCCCCCACTGGCATATGCCAGTTCCTGACAGAGAACTGGGGATTACAAGTACAGGTGAGGTAAAAAAACTGCGCATCCCCAATGCTCCTCAGAATGCGGCTGGGTGACTTATTCTTGCCCTGTTTGAGGGAAAACACTACTGGGGCCCCTTGCCCCTTACTGTGGATGCCTAAGCCCGCAGAATGAATAGGGAATTGGATACTGTAAATGCCCTACATTGGAGACAGTAGATAGAAACTATAATCGGAAATATGCATTTGACCCAAGATGAAATCTCTGTGGGAGTTGAAACAGATCAGTTAATTTAAGGACTATAAAACACTCTAAATTAAGCTCTAGCCATATAAACCCAGAGCTAATACATTTCAGATTGTTTCATTCATAAGCAATAAAGCACATCAGAGAAACCAAACAGATGGCTATAAAATTATGTTTTCTTTACTAAATAGATAAATCCACTATAAATCACTTCCTTCTTATTCTATTATATGTGTGTATATATATATATATATATATATATATATATATATATATATATATATATATATATATATATATATAACAAAGGAATTCAGATAAATATAATCTGAAGTTTGAGGCAAATTTTTCTGAAATATATTAAATGAACTATTAATGTTATTCATAACATGGATGTAGCTAGAGCTACTGGAGAACACACGGTTTTTAAGCATATGTAACAAATCATATTACTTTGTGGAAGTGCACACTTAGGCCCGGAACTAAGTCTAGTGTGCAACATTGATGGTGCTGGGCACAGTTTAATCCATTTGTAAATCAGTGTGCATGTTGAATATGAGCATGGAGGGAGTGGGCTAAGGAGACATGAACCTGGGGGCTTGTTGGTGCGATAGTAGAGGGAGCTTACCTTGGGCACCTTCAACCTTAGGCCCAGCAATGTTGCTACTTCAGTTTATATAAACACATATTCTTCTTTCAACTCATTTCATTTTGTACTTGCTTAGTGCCTTTGGAACATGCTACTGTTTAACTTCCACAAGGTTCTACCTATCTCAGTATTCTAAGCTACCTGTTCAAGGAAGCTTGCCAGCCAGGGTACTATTTGCAAAGAATTTGTAATATTTGTGTGGGTTTCCTCCCACACTCCAAAAACATACAGGCAAGATAATTGGTTTTTCATAAAATTGACCATATTGTGTGAATGTGATTGGGACCCCCAGGTTGTAAGTTACAGTGTACCATGGTACCAGGAAATCTCCCAGTGGTCACAGGAGTCAATCATATGGTTTTATATGCCTGTAACATGAACATTACCCATTTTTGTTTTGGAAAAAAAAAGAAAAATGGAGGAAAGGATAGCAGAAAGTATGTAATACCCCCTTCCCCCTAAGTTGGGTAAGCTCCTTCAAGTATCTGGGCGTTACGATTACGAGGGATAGCACTAAATACACAGAGTTAAACCTTACCCCGGTCACAGAAAGTATGGTAATCAAACTTAAGCAATGGGGGAACTTGCCCCTAACTACATGGGGGAGAATCAACTTGATAAAAATGATATATCTGCCAAAATTTTTGTATATCCTTCACAACTCCCCTATGTACATCCCAAAAACTGTATTCCAACATATTGAACAAATGCAGTCCTCGTTCATATGGGGAAACAAATCTCAGAGATTTGCTAAATCCAAACTAAAGGCCCCAATTAATGAAGGGGGGCTGGGCTTCCCAGACCTACAATATTATTTTTTAACCTCTCAATTATACTGTGTAGGCTGGTGGTTCATGCCAGACCCCAATAATCCTAACTTCCAATTACAAGCTACTTTGGCAGGCTCAGCAGAAACCCTAAAATATATACCCTATAGGAAAATAGCAGACCTGAAAGTGCGACACCCGATTCTCACCACCCCACACAAGGTTTGGACTGTGGTTCTATGGCTCACTCGCCTGAAAAACCCGATACTCACACTTGATCTACCTCTTTGGGGAAACTCACACCTCCCCCACTTCCAACAACTTCTACCATATATGAGTTGGCCAAGAGCCGGGATCAAGACTTTGGGCGACGCAGCAGCAGAAGGGCAGCTGCTCACCAGAGAACAATTAATACAGGCTCACCCTGGAGTCCAAATTCACCACCTAGTGTACCAACAATTTCGACATGCCTTTGTAACGAAATTTACATCACCCAGAGTGGTTCTGGTTACATCCCCCTTCTTAGAGGCCCTTAAGTCGCCAAACCAGAAGAAAATGGTTGCTAATCTATAAGGGAAATTGCTCTCTACAATTCCCTCACCATTCGCCAAGGCATATGAGGTGTAACAATACCTGTGCGGCAGGGTCGTCCGCCGCACCGCCGCATGGTCAGTCTCCCTCGTAGCCATCTTAAGCGGCGCCAGCGTGTTCGCGCTGGCGCCAGCTCTCTAGGGCGCGCGTGCCGCCTTCTTATTTAAAGGCGCAGGCGCGCTGGCGTAGTGACGCCAGCGCGCAAAGGCACGAATTTCAAACATATAAATTGCTGCCCAGCATAGCAATGGTTGCCCGTGATAGAATCTTGATTCTGTGGTTCCTGAAGCCTTGTGCTGTCTGTTCCTGTGTAACTTTAGTCTGTTAATCTGGTTTTGATCCCTGCCTGTTCCTGACAATTCTGATATCCGAATCCTGACTTTTGCCTGCATCTCGACTACTCTTTCTGCCTGACCCCATCTGTTTGATTACCCGGTTTTGACCCTTGCCTGCCTAACAATTCTTGATATCTGCCTGCCTCGACCCAGCCTGTTTTGACGATTCCTTTGCCTGCTCCATTTGTACTGTGACCTTTGGCCCAAAAGACTGTGCCAACTGCCGTGCCCCTTTGCCAGCCAGAACATCTCGCCTTGCACCCCTCGTTAAGTCCAGGTGGCACCCAAGTAAGCTGAGGGCTCCTCCCGAAGCCCAACGGTGGTCACACTACTGGTGAAGCCGAGCCGAGACCAGGGTACTTGGCATCTGTTCTGGTATTGGGTCCCGGTCGTGACATGAGGCTTGCCATGTAGATATCCCCACTTTAACAGCAGAAGAATGGGAGGAGTGTAAAGACAAAGCGTACCAGTATCTTATTGCCACTAGAGACAGACTTATCCAATTTAAGATATTACATCGGATTCATATCACACCATTACGCCTAAGCCAAATGGGAGAGATAACTAAATCAAACTAGCCAAAATGTCGACAGCACAGGGCTTGCTATATTCATATGATGTGGAACTGCCCTCACATCAATAAATACTGGGATAGAGTTATATCCCACATACAGGACAAAACTACCTTCCCCAAGATAATGTCTCCACAAGTCTGTGTACTGGGGGTGATAGATGAGATTGTCCCGCTAAATGCCAAAAGAGATCTATGGCGCTCCCTGCTGTTTTACGCGAGAAAAGCATTACTTATGAAATGGATGGACCAGAAGCCACCCTCCCTTCGGTTTTGGCTAGACTTAATAAACAAAAATCTCCCACTCATACAATTGACGTACCTAGCTAGAGGGTGCCCGAACAAATATCGGAAGATCTGGGACTGAGGCCAACTCTTAGCAAGTATCAAGGTTTGCTAGGGCATCACTAGTTATATCCAACCCCTTCTGCAATTTGACTGAAGGAAAAGTTGTATGCTGTGATATTTATTGTGATCTGATTGTACCTGGAACCCCCCCCCCCTCTTTCTCTTCTGTACCCCCCCCTTTTTTTTTGGAAATTGAAAAATAAACACTTTTAAAAAAAAGAAAGTATGTAATAAGACTAAGAAAATAAAGAAGTTTAGTGAGGAGAGGAGAAAAAATAGCCTGGAGCGAGAGCCCCATAGCCTAGTCCTACACTGGCAAGCTCCAATGTGGAAGGAACTGATGCAATGTATAACCTGTAAATCACCACAGAATCTCTTGCCATTATATAATTAATAATAATAATGTTTCCTCTAGCAACTCATATATCCATATCAATATCAGAGCTGTCAACTCCCCTGATTTTATCAGGAGCTACCAGATTTTATGTCTCCCATCACTTTAACACTTTCCTCTGATTTCTGATGATTTTTTACTGATTGCAGGCAAAAATCCGATGTGAGCATATGCAGGCTGTTTCAGTGATGTCAGCAGAGTGATGTGTGCATGTGTGTCGTGTTTTCTCTGGCTTCTGGATAAATTCTGTGCATGTGTGTGATATCACATCTTTATACCTCACTTCTCCCCAGTAACGTAAGGTATCCCAAACCCAGAGCTTGTCTCCCTCTGGGAGAACCAGGGAGAAAGTTCTGGGTGAGCACGGGAACCGAATGTTTACGAGAGTGATGGGGGAGCAGTCAGCGTAGACAAGAAACAGGCCGGGTCAAATAAAACAGGCAATGTGGTACCAATCAGATAGAAGCAAAGTCGGGGTCACAGTCCAAGGTCAACACTCAGAGTGGTAGCGCAGCACTAAATCAGGATGTGAAGAATAGTCAAACAGGCAGGGGTCAGTATCAGACAGCAGACAGACAAGTCAGGGACAGGCAAGGATCAAAACCAGATATCAAAACTTAGAAACGCACCCAGGAACTTAGAAAGGGACCTTTACTTTGGGTAATGTGAAAAGGTACATGGCGCCTTTAAATATTTAAATTGCGCGTCATCCACGATGACATCAGACGCGACGTTTCATTTTCAGTTAGACGCACGATGAATCGTAAGTGCCGCCCCCCCCATGGGTGCAACAGGCGTACCCAGGGCACAGAAGTACAGATAATGACTTCCTTTGCAGATTTTGCACACAACATACAGAAAATAGAACTTTAAAAAAGTGAATGCTTTTTAACATTTAACTAAAATCTGACATTTAAAAACAACTCTTTACTTCTCACAAATGCTGTTTTTAGCACCAAACATCCAGTTACTGCTATATTTATAGCTGAGGTGTGATTTGTACAACAGTAATTAACATTATACATTGCTAACACCTCTGATCACCCAATATTGACTTTTAGAAATTAGCCTGAATACATGAAAGATTTAAAATAAACCAAAAAGATAAAAAAGATATAAAAGAGCAAAATATTCTAGAGTAAAACTAAAGTCATCCTAACAGTATGTACAAAATGAATGCATACCTCTCAACTGTCTCGTTTTGTGTGGGACAGTCCTGATTTTGAGCTCAATCCACAGTCCCAGCTTGTTACTGAAATGTCCTGACTTTCTCTTTGATCTCCTGAACTGAACAGGCAGAAAAAACATACAAGGTTTCTAACTTAATTGGCTTTTGGCCAAGAACAGCCACCAGGTGCACTTGGATACTTTTGTAACAATTTGAGATAAGCAAATAAGTAATTGTAACAATTTAAAATAAGCAAGTATTTTGGGGAAACTGTGACTTGCAGCTTAAAGGGCAATTCTCCTTTAATAGCAAAACTGTAACACATAAAAACCACAGAAATGTTCAAACTTTCATAAACTGACAAATTTTGTAAAATTAACATGGTAATTAGGGGGTGTGGCCACACAGTAAAATAGTAGGCCTTGTCATCACTTGATAACTTAGAGATGTTCAGTCTCCTAGACCATTTGCTTTGATGAAACTTGACATTTGATTGTATTATTTTCCTATATGATCTGATTATTAGAATATTTATGTTATGTGTTTCAATTTATATGAGATAAATATGACAGTATGGGGCTGATTTAAGGGCAATGCACAAAATTCAGACACAAATTTTGAATATAATGCTGCATTTTTTGTAAGAATTCCAGTGTCATTTTAGGCACACATACAATAGCTTCCACTGCACACGTGGTTGCATCACATGGTTTTCACAGTGGGGATGCCACTTCCAGTACATCAATGTGCTAAAGAGTATGAATGAACACAAGAACCTTGCTGAAGAATATCAATATGAAGGTATTTTGTGTCCATTTGGAAACGGTGCTTGTGTCTGTAAATCAGCCCTTAAAGCTAAACACCTACGTAAGGTGCAACAAGAAGTAACAGTGTTTTCCCCCTAAATGCCTAATTCTTTTAATGAGCTTGAGCATAGCAGATGCTTCTGTTGATCTGTTCAGCATATTTAGCAGCAGAGTGATAAATAGCTCATATTGTGCTGACATACTGAATATAACTTGCATCACAGCTCAGCACTAAGCAAGCGTGCACTATTAGCAAGCATCGCATATTCTTATATGCTTGAACTTTGTAAAAATAACTATTAGTTGTACATACACATTTCTTTCATCTTTAGACCCATTTAGATCTAAACAAGCTACATTTTTAAGGCACTCTGTTATGATAGCAGTGTCCCTTAAGTTGGCTATACACTGCAAGATCTGCTCTTAGATGAGGTCACCAAATCAGTGGATATTTACATGATTTGGACATCCATTGGGCTGAATATTTGGCTCAAGACAAACAATTGGACCAAAACAAGGGCCTATGCATCCATTAGGAGAGGACTGCTTCAACAGCACCATGCAGTCCTTGCCCAATGAGATTTACAAATTTGCCTTTTTTATATCTGCCCATGATCCTGGCCCTACACTTAAACCAATGAACTGCCGACTCAGTCTGGAGCAGTTTAATTGATATATAAGGTTGTCCTTTGTAACACCACCTTTAGTGCATCTCAAACTTATTGCCAACCAACTCTCTATTCACTGAATTAGATATGTCACTAGGCTTCATAGTGCCCCAGGCAGCAAATGTAGGGGTTGGATGTTTAATGAGAAACAGAACACAGTTGTACAAACCCTCCCATTCTTTATAAGGCAGTGTCTTCATATGACAGTTGCAAGAGATGATTTGTCACCAATAGCTACTGTAGATATAGTTGGGTTGTTTGTATATATTTGTGAAGAAGCAGCTGCCTCTGATCTAATATATTCATTCCAAAACAACAGTGAGACACAAACCACTGATGGTCAAAAATGGTAGAATGATTGCTTGAAGACTGGGACTTGGTAGCTTTATAGTTGTGGCTTTACAAAATGATTATAGGTAAAAATATAGAAAAAATCCTTTCAAACTCCAGAAGAGGCCTTACCAGTGACATATAAAGAGGCATAATTATGTTTTCATCCCTTGAGTTAATGCCCTTTTTTATGCAAGACAGAACTTTATTTGCTTTAGTAGCCACAGAATGACACTGCCCAGAATTAGACAACGTGTTATCTACAAAGACCCCTAGATCCTTCTCATTTAAGGAAACTCCCAACACACTGCCATTTAGTGTATAACTTGCATTTATATTATTTTTGCCAAAGTGCATAACCTTGCATTTATCAACATTGAACCTCATTTTCCAGTTTGCTGCCCAGTTTTCCAATTTAGACAAATCACTCTGCAAAGTGGCAGCATCCTGCATGGAACCTATAGTTCTGCACAATTTAGTATCATCTGCAAAAAATAGAAACAGTACTTTCAATGCCCACCTCCAGGTCATTAATAAACAAGTTGAAAAGCAAGGGACCTAGTACAGAGCCCTGCGGTACTCCACTAACAACACTGGTCCAATAAGAAAATGTTCCATTTACCACCACTCTTTGTAGTCTATCTTTTGGCCAGTTCTCTATCCAGGTACAAATACTATGTTCCAGGCCAACATTCCTTAATTTACCCAGAAACCTTTTGTATGGCACTGTATCAAATGCTTTAGCAAAGTCTAAGTAGATCACATCCACTGCCATCACATTGTGGGGCACATTTACTTAGCTCGAGTGAATGAATAATACATAAAATACTTTGAATTTCGAACGTTTGTTTTGGCTAGATTCGACCTTCGACTACAACTTTGAATCGAACAATTCGAACTAAAAATCGTTTGACTATTCGACCATTCGATAGTCGAAGTACTGTCTCTTTAAAAAAACTTAGACTCCTACTTCGCCACCTAAAACCTACAGAGCATCAATGTTAGCCTATGGGGAAGGTCCCGATAGGCTTTCTAACAAATTTTTGATCGAAGGAAAATCGTTCGATCGATGGATTAAAATCCTTTGAATCGTTCGAATGATTTTTCCTTCGATCATTCAATCTCAGGAAATGCGGTAAATCCTTCGACTTCGATATTCGAAGTCGAAGGATTTTACTTCGACGGTCGAATATCGAGGGTTAATTAACCCTGGATATTCGACCATTAGTAAATGTGCCCCTACATGTCTAAAATTTTGTGTTTCAGTTGCTCCCTTAAAGAATTGTTTCTGCAACATAATCTCAAAGGAGACCATGTTATGATCACTATTTCCTAAATGCACACACAATTGCTAGAGAAGAGTTCTGTATTATTAGTTATTATCAGGTCCAAAAGACAGTTATTCCTAGTAGGTTCATGAAATGGCAGATCTCAATCTTAGAGGTAGGTGCTAAGAGTTAACAAACTAACTTGGTTGCTAACTAGGGGTAGGCAGAAGAGGCATGTGCCTTGGGTGCAGAGGTGAGGGGCACCAGACACATACCTCTGCCTGGTTGCCCCAGTTTGTAGCCCTTCCAGGAGAGGATTTTCACAGGCACTCGCCCCTACCCGCCGTGCATCACTGCAAAAGCGCGCATATCTTGGGGGGGGACATGAAAGAGATATGACTTGGGTGTACCAGTGACTTGGCCCAGCCCTGAGTGCTGAAGTCCACCAGTGCAGTTTGCCATAACAATCAGTCTTTTCTTTCATTTCTAATTGGTACCAAAGTTAATTGACAACTTGTTGCTATGCACAACTGAATTGGTGCTATCTAAATTGATCCTACAATTTTTATTACTTTATCTAAAAACCTTATGTTACAGCCCCACTTAGTGGCAGTATGGCATTACAGGAACCTACTGAAGTTTATTTTCCAAATGATATGAACCAGTGTTATAGAATGACTCAAAAGTACAAGATTCATGTAATAAGAGCAAGCATTTTGGGTTAGATATGCAGGTTAGATAGGGTCTGTTAGCTGCTCATATGGTTTCTTCTATTTACCTCATTACCGTGCACCAGAAATGGTCTAGCACTGTGCTCCAGCACTTTCGTTATTAACAGAAATGTGTTGTTTTGGGAATACAGAGTGTGGGTGAGTTACTCTGCATGGATAACAGGTACAAGAAATAAACTTTAGTTTTGTAAGTGATAATGTCACAATGTTCCTGCCCCAAGCATGGAAACGGCAGGTGTAGGGTAAGATTCTTGTGGGAAAAATATCCCGTTTGCTAAAGGGCCAGTCAGTCAGCTACACCTGCTCCTGTGGGCTGCGTTGATTTTCTAGCTGTGTCTGATCCTCCTTTACATACTGCATGTATCTTTCTATCTGACCCCACTGGCCTCATCTGTAGCTGCCTCTGCCATTATATCTCTTATTCCCAATGTTCCTACTGCTGCCCCATCGTCAATCATTCATTGCACTCCATCTTCACATACTTCTACTTCACTCCTTTCATCTGCACCCACCTCTACCCTGTCTCTCGCACCTGTACCCACTAATATGCCACCCATTCCATCAAAACCTACTTTTACCCAATCCTTCACATCGGCATCCACTACTTCTCCATCTCTTACACCTGCACCCACTTCTACCTCACCCACTCCACCTGCACCCACCTCTGTGACATTCATATAATTCTACACCCATATCTGCCTCACCAACACCATCTGTTCCCACCTCCACTCCCTCCATATCATGTTCTGCCATGGCTGCTTATCTTCCATAATCTGTCAAACTCCACCATTAGCCACTTCTACAGAAGATGCAGAGGATAAAGCAGTCAAGTCACATAGTAAATGGAAAATTACAGTAAATGAAATGCTGATGACTTACTAGCTTATTTTATTGAAACAGTCCAAACAAAGCTGTTGGAGACTGCTGGTAGCTGTAGTACACAACAGATAGAATGTCAAAAAAGGGCTAAATAACCATAATATACTGTACATCACTGACATTATTTAAGACTGCATTTTTAACACATGCATAAGGTTGGATTTAAAACTTAAAAACATGTTACAGTATATTACTACATTAGTAATTTGTATACAAGTGCCCTTAAAAAATAATATATTCAGAAGAGCAATGAAAAAGGCACTTGTTAAACTGCAGGACAGAAAACTGTAATCATAGTTCCCTTTCTTTCTTTTTAAGTGGATTTTAATTATTATTTTGTTGAAAGTGTTATCTTTACTTATATAACTTAAGACATTCATCATTGATCGAAAGGTTAAAAATATTGTGGTCTGAGCGGTGTGCTACCATGTTGGAGAGCAATATGAATGATTAAATCACACTCATACTCAAGGCTACAATGATCAGTTGCTTAATTTACAAGGATATAAATCTAAGACATCAAAAACATGGTTTAATAATATTGTACATTTAAATTAAAGAGATACAATCAAGCAGAAACTTTTTATATTATTATTTATATACTGTATTCACCTTGCATTTCGAAATACACACACGTCTATACAGTTTCAAAAGACACAAGGATTAATTAGCAATAAAAGCACAAACTGGCAAAGCAGACTCAAATCTGTGTGGGATTTGATGCAATTTACACAATCCTTAGCAACTCGAGAGAGTGACAATGTTCCTATTCTCATGAATTTCACACAAGTGTAAAGTAACACAAGCCTCAAACTGCCAGCTTCCAGGGATACCATAGTGGGTTGCATCTATGTGACCTTAAAGGAACAGTAATATTAAAAATTAAAGTTTTTTTGAAGGAATGGCAATATAATGTGCTGTGTCCCTGTCGGGTAAAACTGGTGTGTTTGCTTCAGAAACTCTACTACATTTTATATAAATGATGGCTGCTGTGTAGCTATTGGGGCAGCCATACAAGCATAGGATACTCACTAGACAACAGATAAGTGTATATAGTATAGTTAACAAGTCTCTTAGCTCTTGAGAAACTCTTGTGCATTTCATCCATGGCTGCTTTGCTGGTTACTGAAGCATGGTGAAAGTTAAATACGTAATTCTCAAAGAATGTGCAAGCAAAATTAGTCCAATGTTATAAATCAAGAAAAGGATATAAAAAGATATCCAAGTGGAAAATTAGGAGTTCTGTTAATACTAAGCCATCGTCAGGTATTTTACTGGAATACATCAAAACCTTGAAAAATTTGAGATATTCAAGTTTTATTTCACAATAATATTCAATTGAGTTTTTTACATTCGTATGTTTCATAAATAAGCAGACATTTGAGGGTTTTTTTTAATTATGAGCTCCTTCGAAGTAAAAAAAAACCTCACAAATTAGATTTTTGGTAAATAAATAAGCCTATGTGACTTTTCATCATCACAACGATAATAAGATGGACCAGGTCTACTGTATGAGAAAGGGTCTCATTTACAACTACAGGTATAGGATCCCTTATCCGGAAACCTGATATCCAGAAAGCTCCGAATTACGGAATGGCTGTCTCCCATAGACTCCATTTTATCCAAATAATCCAAATTTTTAAAAATGATTTCCTTTTTCTCCATAATAATAAAATAGTAGCTTGTACTTAATCCAAACTAAGATATAATTAATCCTTATTGGAAGCAAAACCAGTCTATTGGGTGTATTTGATGTTTAAATGATTTTCTAGTAGACTTAAGGCGTGAAGACCCAAATTACGGAAAGATCTGTTATCCAGAAAACCCCAGGTCCCGAGCATGGATAACAGGTCCCATACCTGTATCACAAAAGACTGCAAGCAAGTATTGCTAAAAGGAGGCAATACACAATATTAAGGACTAAAGCTATGAAACGAACAGGACCATTTTATTATTTACTTTATTGCTATCTGGGCTGCTTTAATAAATAGGCAAAATGGGCTTTTGGCCGGAGTTCACAAATTTTTCTGGTGCCAACCATGATACTATCTTTATCAACCCTTTCTCCCCCGGCCAGTGTGTCTCCTGATTACACCAACACCTCTCCCCCACACATAATGACCCACCTCACTATGAAGTATAGAATAGAAAAAACTAATGGACAGGAGTGGAGTGTATAAAAAATATACAGGTACAGGATCCGTTATCTGGAAACTCATTAACCAGAAAGCTCAGCATTACAGGAAAGGCCATCTCCCATTTTAGCCAATTAATTTAAATTGTTTAAAATGATTTCCTTTCTTTCTGTAATAATAAAACAGTA
Organism: Xenopus laevis; assembly: GCF_017654675.1. Classification (NCBI taxonomy): domain Eukaryota; kingdom Metazoa; phylum Chordata; class Amphibia; order Anura; family Pipidae; genus Xenopus; species Xenopus laevis. The sequence goes on along the minus strand of NC_054380.1, from coordinate 79,095,366 downwards.
CCTTATACTTGATCCAAACTAAGATATCTTTAATCCTCATTGGAAGCAAAACAAGCTTATTGGCTTTATTTAAATCTTAAATTATTTTTAGTAGACTTAAGGTGTGAAGATCCAAATTCCAAAAAGATCAGTTAAACCCCCAGGTCCCAAACATTCTGGATAACAGGTCCCAAACTTTACTGCATTGACCACTGGGTTTGCAACTCATTTCTTAGCAGAACCTCCAGCTATGAGTGCTTATAGATGATAGGAATTTAGAAAAATCACCATTTATTTTACACCGGTACATGCTGAAGCTCTTGTCTTGTGTACCAGTGATAAAATAAGCAGTTTCCCGGAGCAAAGTACAAGTTATTAGATTTTGACACTAAGGCTTCATAGTTAGCGAGTATTAGCATATGTATAGCAGTGCTGTTATATTGCCAGATGATATATAAAGTACAAACATGCTCTTGGGATAAGCAGCAAAGTTTTATTGCTGTCATTATGCAAATGATTTGTGAATGGCTCATAAGGGCAGAGATGATACATTTTCAGTATTGATTGGAGAATATAAAACATACAAGAACTGGAGCTGAGACCTCATACAAACAGCAGTTAAAGGGCACGTAAAGTCTAAAATAGAATAAGGCTAGAAATGCTGTATTTTGTATACTAAATATAAACATGAACTTACTGCACCACAAGCCTCATTAAACAAATAATTTATGCTTTCAAAGTTGGCTCCAGGGGATCACCATCTTGTAACTTTGTTAAACATCTTTGCAAGACTAAGACTGTGCATATGCTCAGTGTGGTCTGGGCTGTTTAGAGATCGTCATAAACAAAGCTGCTCGAGTTCTGTATGACTGAGAAGTAAGGCGGCGTCTCCACCTGCTGTTCATAAGTATGATTGTTTCCCTGCTCAGCAGTTAGGGACCATCTAACAACTTCTATCCACAGCAGTAAATGAAGGGAGAATTTCACTGCATACAGTCAGGTTTCTTATAAAAACGGTACACATTTTTTAATTAAAGTATATTAGAGATAGGTTTCTTTTTCATTAAAGAAAGTAAAAATGGGATTTTATTTTTTTGCCTTTACATGCCCTTAATAGGAGTTATATGAACAGCCTTGAGTAGCAGGTACAAATCTCCACTTCTGAAATTAACCTTAGACCTGAGCCAAACAAAAAGATTATGTAGTATGCTCTGGTGAGGAGAAAAGCTAGGTTGCTTCAAATGAAAGTTCCTTTCCTCTAGTCTGAAGGGTGGCCTCTGGTACGGTGATCCTCTTTATGGGTAAAAAGGTCCCCAGCTATTTGTCTATAATGTGTTCTAATGTACTTGTAAAGTGTAATCATGTCCCCTCGCAAGTGCCTTTTTTCCAGAGAAAACAACCCAAACCTTGACAGTCTACCCTCATAATTTAAGTCTTCCATCCTTTAAGTCTTCCATGTGAGGCCTTATCAGGGACCTATATAATTATGTTTTCATTCCTTGAGTTAATGCCCTTTTTTTATGCAAGACAGAACTTTATTTGCTTTAGTAGCCACAGAATGACACTGCCCAGAATTAGACAACTTGTTATCTACAAAAACTCCAAGATCCTTCTCATTTAAGGAAACTCCCAACACACTGCCATTTAGTCTATAACTTGCATTTATATTATTTTGCCAAAGTGCATAACCTTGCATTTATCAACATTGAACCTCATTTTCCAGTTTGCTGCCTAGTTTCCAAACTTAGTCAAATCACTTGCAAAGTGGCAGCATCCTGCATGGAACCTATAGTTCTGCACAATTTAGTATCATCTGCAAAAATAGAAACAGTACTTTCAATGTCCACCTCTATCATTAATCCGTCACAAGTTGAAAAGCAAAATACCTAGTACAGAGCCCTTCAGTACTCCACTAAGAACACTGGTCCAATTAGAAAATGTTCCATTTACCACCACTCTTTGTAGTCTATCTTTTAGCCAGTTCTCTATCCAGGTACAAATATTGTGTTCCAGGCCAACTTTACTTAGTTTAACCAGTAACCTTCTGTGTGGCACTGTATCAAATGCTTTAGCAAAGTCTAAGTAAATGACATCCACTGTCATCCCAGAATCAAGGTCCCTGCTCACCTTCTCATAAAAAGAAATTAAGTTAGTCTTGCAAGATCTATGCTTTTAAATATGGGCGTTGGTTTAAGCAATCGCTCTCTCTTAAAAGCCTTTGCTGGCGGGGGAGGATTTAGCTTTCAGATTGAAACCAATGCACAACACACATTGTGTACAGGTAATGCTTTTATGCAGAGAAGTATCTTTTTATATTGTGACCTGAGTTAAGTAAGTTAGGGACCGCCATATGGGGTTTACCTTGACGTGGTATGGTGGCTTTTCAACTTTATGATCATAACTTTATAACTAAAAACCCTGTTTTGTAAACATATGCATTTGCATTTCTATTGAATTACTTATGAGACAGGGGCCCAGGGAAGTGCATTGTAAGTGGCACTTCCATTATACTTAAATTGGCCTTAAGAGTGTTTCCACCGTCCCCCCTAGATTTTTGTATGTTCGCCTGGAGCTGTGGCTCAGCTCAGTGTGGTTTTTTAATAGCACCCCATACCCACCCCTTTATACTAATGGTGGTCCTATGCTTTTAAATATGGGCGTTGGTTTAAGCAATCGCTCTCTCTTAAAAGCCTTTGCTGGCGGGGGAGGATTTAGCTTTCAGATTGAAACCAATGCACAACACACATTGTGTACAGGTAATGCTTTTATGCAGAGAAGTATCTTTTTATATTGTGACCTGAGTTAAGTAAGTTAGGGACCGCCATATGGGGTTTACCTTGACGTGGTATGGTGGCTTTTCAACTTTATGATCATAACTTTGTAACTAAAAACCCCTGTTTTGTAAACATATGCATTTGCATTTCTATTGAATTACTTATGAGACAGGGGCCCAGGGAAGTGCATTGTAAGTGGCACTTCCATTATACTTAAATTGGCCTTAAGAGTGCTTCCACCCCCCCCCCCTAGATTTTTGCAAGATCTATTAAGCATAAAACCCAGTGTGGTCAATGTTTCAAATGCTGTATCAAATACAGTGGTCAATGTACTGTATCAAATGCTCTAGTAAATCACATCCACTGCCATCCCAGAATCGAGGTCCCTGCTCACCTTCTCATAAAAAGAAATTAAGTTAGTCTGGCAAGATCTATTATGCATAAAACCATGCTGGCACAAACTCATAGTATTGTGGTTTGCTATGAAGTCCAGTATCTTATCCTTTAATAACCCTTCGAAAAGCTTTCATACCACTGATATCAGACTAACTGGACTATAGTTTTGAGGCTGAGAATGGCATCCCTTTATGAATAGTGGCGCCACATTATCAATTATCCAGTCTCTTGGCATCATGCCAGACCTCAATGAATCCTGAAAAATTACGTAAAGAGGTTTGGCAATCACAGAGCTAAGCTCGCTAATTACCCTTGGATGAATACCATCTGGCCCCGGACCTTTGTTTATCTTAACATATTCTAGGCATGTACCTCTTCTGTCTGCCTATACCTACTCTGGTCCCTCACCCCCCCCACTGCCCACTTCTCACTGATGATGCTTGCACCCGTGTCATGTCGGCATAGTAGGCGTGCACACTCCCGCATTTCAAAATACACACCGCCTACCATCACTGTGTATGCGCTCATTCGCCTGCTGGGGGAATTGAGCTTGCCAGGTTGCCAAGGCCGTCTAGGCCCTGCACTAGCTGCACTGCCCTGGCTAATACTAGTTTCAGTGGCAAAATAACCATACACTTATTAACATTTGTGAAATGCATGTGAACTGAAAACTTTTTAGAGTTACATTTTCTTTCTTTTAAAGGATATGGTCATGGGAAAAAAAAAATTCAAAATGCATCAGTTAATAGTGCTGCTCTGCACTGAAATCCGTTTCTCAAATGAGCAAAAAGATTTTTTTATATTTAAATTTGGGGCTAGACATATTGTCAGTTTCCAATCTGCCTCCAGTCATGTGATTTGTGCTCTGATATTCAGTCACTTATAAGCGATATCACCCCTTCCCTCCCCCCAGCAGCCTAACAACATAACAATGAGAAGGTAACCAGATAGCAGCTCCCTAACACAAGTAGGAGCAGGAGAAACAACAGCCTGCCAGAAAGCAGTTCCATCCTAAAGTGCTGGCTCTTTCTGAAAGCACATAACCAGGTAAAATTACCTGAGATGGCTGCCTATATTACACTAAAAAAATACACTTGCTGGTTCAGGAATTACATTTTATATTGTAGAGTGAATTATTTGCAGTGTAATTTAGAAATAAAAACTGCATCATAAAAGTCACGACAGAATCCCTTTAAGCAAAAAACAGTTTTGGTGGAAATCCTCTTTAAATATGATGATATTGAATCATCCTTCCGAGTCCTACCCGAAGGCATGGGCTCCGTTGCCCAAGTGTCCCAGGCTACCGCCCACAGACAGCTTGAACGGATGGGTCCCCCCTCCGCCGAAACTAGGGAGGGTTCATCATCCCCGCCCCCCCAGAATAGGTTTGGGGTCGTTTGGACTCCCCTTCGCGAAGCTAGGGGGAGTCCCGTCTACCCTGGGATCTGCCGAAGATTCCCCCCAGGGCGTGTCATGGCCTGCGAGTCCAGCCAAAGGGACTAGGACCCCATCCAGGGTGCTCAAATCAAACACGAAAAGGGTGTTGGAGAGAGCGGTGCAATGCCATTGATTGACTTGTTAGGGCTCCGGCTGGCGGCCAACAAAAAGAAAGAAGAGGAAAGGGGTAGTCGAAAGATTTCCCCCCCTAGCCAAGCAGCCGGGGATATGGGAAGCGAAGCAAGATTAAGCAAGCACGTATATTATGCAAGACCCAAAAAAGGTGGATCAAGCACTTCTCCATAAAGGATAACTGTGCATCGCTTTGGTCAAGCTTACACGTCATCGGCCTATTCCACTGGATCAAGCGTATCTGACTACACATGATCTTAGTGGCCCAAAGACCAAGTGCTACAGCAGAAGGTAGTGCTACAAATAGTTTAAGTAAGAAGGCTAGCTACCTATACAAACAGCATTATTCCAATTTTTTCATGACATAAAGCAATGACACCGAAAAACTAATTTTGAGCACTTTATAATAAAAATATCACAGAGCACAAATTCCAGTGTAGGATTTTTTTTTCCGTTTATTATAATGCTTTTAATTTATTTTAACAAGTTTATCATCATCATCATCAATTTATATAGCGCTGTCAAGATACGCAGTGCTTTATTACATTTAAAAGTTTATTACATTTACACGGATTTGTTCCCATAAATTCAAATGAGCTATACTTATATGCTGCATTACAAGCTCATGCTGCTAGTTCTCATATATTAAAACAATATAGGAAAACTTTAGCTATGAGAGATAAAATACTTTGTATTTCATATGACATCTAGTGACCAACCGTGGAAATGCACACAGGTCAGGCAAGAATATTAGATCTACATTTTGGCAGATGTTTCATTGAATTTTCTACAAGCCACAGAGCCATCTAGTGGTACCATACAAATAGCACAGTTTTCTTGCTAAAGGTGTGTATTTCCTATTGAAAGCATTTTTCTCTGCCAATCCCAAGAGGACAATTCTTTTGCAGACATTCTAGACATGCACATATCACGACTTGCAACCTACAGTCTCATCTTCTACTGACTACCTCTACTCATTTTCTATTTCTGCCACTTCCTGCCCCAATTTAGCTCTTACTGAGTTTGAGCTTTCCAGGTCACAAGACCCAAACTCCAAACTTGGTCTACAGTTCAAACCAGAGCTCCCTTATGTGAGTGGTGATGGTGCAAATCTTGATTAGAACCAGGTTTATTAAATCTGCATTGTTCGCCTGCATTTTATTTGCCAAGTCGACTTTATTTCAATCATTAATAAACGCTCTAAAAATCCTCTCAATTAATTCCTCTCTCCCCTCCTCATCCCAAGTAATGACATTTTCACCCTCATCCTATAGTCCCTTCATTCTCACGGCCGTGCTCATATCTCCTACAATGGAGTAGCATGTTTTCTCTTACGTCTCTCTTTTGGGGTTCCTCAATGATCTGTCCTAGGCCCCTTATTATTCTCTTTGTATACATCCTCCATTGGCCAACATCAATTCACAAGGCTTCAGATACCATCTCTATGCTAAAGATGCTCAAACTTATTTCTCCTCTCATAATCTCAACCTATATGGAGTTATATGGAGGGAGTTATACAGGAGCAGTGACCAGCTCCATGTTGTAATCCCCACCCTTCCCAGCTATAGTCAGGTAATCCCACTGGTTTCTAATAAAAGGGCAGCCAAGTTTGGGAGTTTTACTTTGAAAGCAGCTATTAAGTTGCAGGTAAAACTTAGTCCCTTTTTAAAATGTATAATGAATGAATCAGATAAAATTAAGCATAGGACTGGCCAGATATGGGATGACTGACGTAATTGGCCATCTTAAATATATTGCAATATATGGACAAACAATCCCTGATTTGTTTAAAGGGTAAGGCATTTTTCAGTAGCAGTAATCAAACAAAAAGTCTCTGTCTTAAATATATTGATAATGGGTTGAGTGCAGAGGACTCTTGTATTTGTCTATTTGTATTTTGTGGTCGCAGCCTCCGCACCCCCACCTAATGGTTTTAAAAATTAGCGGTGAGCAGAACTTTTTCTTGTATATATATCTATCTATAATAAATATAGATTTTAGTATCACTATAGCCTTGGATATTATCATCCAAGCCACTCTTAAAGTCATTAACTGAATCAGCCATCACAACATCACCCGGCAGTGCATTTAACAACCTCACTGTCCTGATTGTGAAGAACCCCCTACGTTGCTTCAAATGAAAGTTCTTTTCTTCTAGTCTAAAGGGGTGGCCTCTGGTGCGGTGAACAACTTTATGGGTGCCAGACCCAATGGAAGGATGAGTATCAGGGAGACAGTGGATTTAGATGTAACATATACATAAAGTATTTGTAATTTTCTTAGTAAATATTCTTTATACATTCTATATAGTGTAACTTGTTTAGTATGTGTATTATTTCTGTAGATATGTGTCACGTCTCCTCAAAAGAGACAAATAAGCCCGCACTTTAATTAAAGGAGTTTCTGTGACTGATGAGGGCCATAGAAGGGTAGATTTTCCAGCAGGACTGTGACTGATGAGAAATGTATAGAATTATATGGAAATAGTGACATCCAGAACTGCAAGGGCAAGTCAATTTTAGCTACACAACTGGTACCATAACTCATCATGGGAGCTTTCACATTGTATGGTACCCCCACAGGGGGTCTTGAACAATGGTCTACCAGGTTCCCTCTGATAAATACAAATATTTACAGGAGTAAGATAGTGTAGAAACCGGGGAAGATTTATAAATAGTAAGTAGTAATTTTGTAGATATCCAAAATACTATTCTGTACCCTGTGGGACGTGAGCCGGGTAGGGTTTGTTCTGGGGGTTTGTTAGTATTTTGAAATTGTTGTTAGGGGCCCCTAAGGTGTTTAATCATGTGATGGGGGTGTGCTGTGTTATCCACAGGAGAGGAGGTAGCTTATGGATTTAAAGGGGTTGTACACCTTGAAGTTAACTTTTACTATGTTATAGAATGGCCCATTCTAAGCAACTTTCCCATTGGTTTTCGTTATTTATTTTTATGCTTTAATTATTTTCTTTCTTCTTCGTTTTCTTTCCAGCTTTCAAATGGGGGTCACTGACCCCATCTAAAAAGCGAATGCTCTGTAAGGCTACAAATGTATTGTTATTGCTACTTTTTATTACTCATCTTTCTATCCTACATTGCTTGGGGGGGTGGGGTAGCTTTCCTTTAACTAGACCTCAAACCAAACGGCATTCAGTCTTTTTTCAGTTGGTTTTCTTTTCACAAAATAATCAGCCTTCTGCATTTCATGGAACAAACAACCTGTTTTATGTAAACTAGCTGAACTGCTGTTTCTCAGTTCTCTTTATCCACCACTCTGATCCAAGGCTTACATTTATGGCAGGAATAAAACAGCATTCACATATACAAAAATATCCCTCTGTAACTTTGTCCTTTACAAAATCTAGGCTTTTCTCCTTTTGTTCCTGCGAAACAACACATCAACTGAGAAAAAGGTAAGAATGGCATTATTAAGCACAACTTTTACTTAAGAACAACAGAGACAAGAAAAAGACTTGTCCTTTTAATATACAGTAGTTAACTGTTTAGGGTCACTGAGAACTGGCACACTTACTGTATCACGATCCTTAGGAACTTGTTTAATTCAATATTAAAGCAAGTGCTGGGATATTTCAAATTAATGTAACAAGTGGCTAAGAACTTGCAAGTGCCATTAAAGGGACACTAAACCCTTCTGCACTGCATTGCTCCATAGACTACAAATACCAGCATAATTCGACATATTTTCTGGTCCAGTGGCTGCATAAATATGCAAAATATTCCTATTACATATACCTCTGTACAATCAATGTTCTGGCTCCATATTGGAAGCACAGTCTTCCTAGCAATAAACAAGTACAGTGAAACTTCAATTTTACATAAGTTTTTTTGTTTTTCCCCTGATTTTATGCCAAAATTGTGTCCTGATATTCCTAAATGGCTGTTTGTCCTCGGTGAATAATTAATATTTAAAAGGTTTAAAATACTAACTAGATACATATTTTACCATGGGTTTTTTCTGTAAATCAATTCCACTTAGTCTACACTAGTGGTGTAAGGGCTGACATCGACATACATGTTGCAGGTGGGTGCGGGCTTAACTTTAGCCTGTGAACTTCTAGTGCCCCACTTCTGCCTGGATGCGCTCCTTTTTATTTATACTCATGCTGGTGTGCCCTGCCCCTTCCATGACATCACAGTGAGCGGGAGCAGGTATATAAATAGGAGTGTGCAGTGGGATAGGGTTGGCTGTGGGTTCTCTAGGGTCAAAGTGATTTTTGAAGGGCTGCCGTGGTCAATACTGCGTACCGGTTTTCCAAATTAGGAAAACTGAGCAGGAATTTCTATGATTGACGTGGCGACCGGCCAATTGCATCGTCATAGCCCCCGCCCATCACGGCCCCGTTGCATCACAGCCCGTCCCTGCCAGGTCAAAGAACAATTAATCAGTTTCATATTTTATAAACCTGCCCCTTTATAATTATGTTTTATTAATACTGCATATTCCTTTCTGAGTGACACAAAAGTTATATTGTCCCACAATCTTTAGGACGTTGGTGCATTAGTTCTTACATATTTCACTTCCAAGTAAATGCTTCCTTGTGCAAACCTAGAGTAGCTGTACTTCCCATAAAGAATATAAGTGAAAACACAAGCATGTTAATGATCCAATATATGTTTATTGCCCTTTTATAGGTTTAAAAAACAATGACTTTTCAGAAGCACAAGGAAAAAAAACATTCATTGTAATGTCTGTTTTGTGAGCGCAAGGGAAGTCGATAAAATCATCTTCCAAGGCAACTTGACTTCCTTTCAGCTGCTGTCAGAGGCAGAGAGAGTAAACAGCCTTCCCCCAGCTTTGTATTTCCACAGCTGAGAGTGTAGGATGTTTACAGTATCTGTCTCTCAGAAGGAAAGCATGTCAGCTGTCCTGGCCTGAAAAAGAGACTGCAGACTGTTCAACAATAACACACACACAAAAGAATGCCATCAATCACAGTGGAATGTGGATAAATGACCAACAATCACACCAGACACCTAACAACCCTATTATCTAAGAGAATCAAAACTACTGAAACACTGCTTATCTTTTTTCATATACAGGTATGGGACCTAATATCCAGAATGCTAGGGACCTGGTGGTTTTCTGGATAAGGAGTCTTTCAGTAATTTGTATCATCATTCCTTAAAGGAAAACTATACCCCCAAAATAAATACTTAAGCAACAGATAGTTTATATCAAATGATGTGGCATAACTGGTATATATATTTAAGTAAATATAGCCCTTTACATCTCTTGCCTTGAACCACCATTTTGTGATGCTCACTGCGCTGCCTCAGAGATCACCTGACCAGAAATACTACAACTCTAACTGTAACAGGAAGAAGTGTGGAAGCAAAAGATAGAACTCTGTCCCTGAAGTCTAGTAAAAAAAAACAAACATTAAATAAACCCAATACAATTGTTTTAATTGCATTAAGGATTACTTATATCTTAGTTCGGATCAAGTACAAGGTACTGTTTTATAATAACAAAGAAAAAGGATTTTTTAAAATTCTGAATTATTTAAAGGGTTGGTTCACCTTCACATAAATGTGGTTATCCCAGCAGATTGAGTCATTTTAAGCAAATGAGTCATTTTAAGCAAATGTGTAATGTATATGCTTTAAAAATTATCCATCATTGTTGAGATAATTACCTGAGAAGTTTGCATTACCCTCTATGGCGACTCTTAGCATAGGCACCTGGGGCAGGGGGTCGCCGACCCCTTTAAATCACCGCACTGACACCCTACTCAGCGCTGAGTATGGGCAGTAGAAACTTCAAAGATTTACTGCGCATGTCAGCTAATTTGCATTGCTTTCTTCCAATTGGTTCATGGTCCTTACAGGAAGTAAAATAAATGGATTCACTAGTATCATGTTATTGCTTATGCCAATACCATCTCTCCTGTACAAGATTCTTGCAATCAATCATAAACTAAATAAACAGGGGAATCTGGTGTTTTCAGTAATACATTCTGGATGGGGGAGACAAATAACTGAAGCTGATACTGTGTGTATGTATGTATATATATATATATATATATATATATATATATATATATATATATATTTTATAATTGTATACAGTATTTAGAATACTAAATATTAAAAGGCCCAGCATTCCCTGCATAACTGGTGGGGCGGGTATCATTAGGTTAATTTAACTACCCCAGGCCAGTGCATTTTTTCCCTAAACAGAGCATTGGTTGGGGGGCAAAAACATACATCTGGGTCACTGTACTTGTAAATGTAAATGACCCCTTTGATGTGGCAGCAAATCAGCACCAGCACAATCTATTGGCCCAAGTTAGATTCTATAAGGATGCTGTCTGTACAGGTGGGATCCGTTATCTAGAAAGATCTGATTACGGATCCAAATATTTATAAATGATTTCCATTTTCTCTGTAATAATAAAACTGTACCAAGAACTTAATCCAAACTAAAATATAATTAATCGTTATTGTTAGCAAAACCAGTCTTTTTTTTTTTTTTTTTTAATGTTTACATGATTTTCTAGTAGATGTAAGAAAGATCTGTAAATTACAGAAAGATCTGTTATCCAAAAAACCCAAGTCCTGAGCATTCTGGATAACAGGTCCTATACTTGTAATGTAAGATCATACTAAATTCTGCTAAACAGTGGCATGCATGTAAAATATAACTCTTTGTTGTTTGAGTAAAGATTAGTGATGGGTAAATCTGACCCGTTTTGACGAAAATGTGCGGAAGGCGAAACATTTGCCAAATGTATTTAAGTCCATGGGCGACATTTTTTTTTTGACACTGATCACAAGTACCAGCAAACACATGCAAGTACGAATAATATTTCAGAAGTAGTAGATGAAAAAGCTTGCTCAGACAACTGTCATATTTCACACAAATTTAAAAAGTTCTGAAATAATCTTTAGCAAACAAAGCAACTTAAGTAATTTACTGTATATCCCACATGTCAGGCATTGAGTTTTCATTGTATTATCCAACACAAGACATGATTTGTTAGATGTCACAATACTTCTGTGTGACTGCATCCACTTCTATAATATATACTCATTGCTTCATGGCGGCAGACATCATTCTGTAAAAAAAAAAAAAAAAAAGGTTTTTGGATTTAAAAAAAAAATCAGCATTAAAACAGATATTTAAAGGGAAACTTTACAAAAACACACTGTAACAAGCTTTTTGAAAAAAAATTTCAAGCAACTTTGCAATATACATCAATAAAAAATATGCAGACATTTCATGGTTTTTAAAGGGGAACTCCACAAAACTATAACTGAAGCTTTTTGAAAAGTAAACACAATTTCAAGCAACTTTGCAATATACATAATTTAAAAAATATGCATGATTTCATGATTTTTAATGGTTTCTGACAGTTCCCTAAGCCTAGCCTCTTGCTCTCCTGATGATCTCTCTGACAACTTTGCTGAGCTCGCTGACTGCTGTTACTTTGTATCAACAGCAAGCTGTCCTCAGTCTTCATCCTCCTAACCCAACAATTCCTTACACACGTGATTTTAATAAGGCAAGGAACATCACAGTGCATTTTGGGTTATGTAGTTCCTGCATGCTGTCTGTAAACTGTGGAGAAGTTGTTACAATTTGTAACATCAGTGTTTAGTCCCTCCTTCCCTGCCAGGATTTCAAATGATGTAGAAAGAAAAGAACTCTTAGTAGTATAACTGCAAATGCAGTATAGGAATTGGCATTTATTCATACTTTTTGAAGAAACAGGTATCTTTGATGGGTATATTAGTGGTTTCTGTGTTTTGTGGGCCTCTTTATCAAATTTTGGTTTGGAAGCTGGAGTTCCCCTTTAAGAAGTCAGGTTAATTACCCCTTTGCTACTGAAATATCTAACATTATGATTGTCTGAGAATGTGATTACTCAAGTCGGAATATGCAATTCATAAAAATTTGCATTTTGCTCAGTTTCTGTAGAAGGAACACTCCAAGGGGTAATGTAATAAAAGTTAGAGAGTTTGTTGCAGGTCTAGTCATCTAGCAATAACCATGTAGCACTGACTGGTCACCAATTTAATAGCCAACACCATATTGGTTGCTATGGGCTTGTCTCTCTTCCCAGGACTGGGGTGCAAAATAGTAAAGCAAAAAAAAGGGACCAATCCAATGACAATCATAAAATAAAAAGCAGAACAGAAGGATCTACACCAAACGTCACTGTGTAAGTGGGACAATCATGATTTATGGACACAAAATGGTAGAACCTGAAAGAGGTGTGGTTTATGGCAAAAAGGGGCATTTCTTGATATAAGTGTTCTTGACGGAGACAACTGAGGACTATTACACAGCTGTGTCACATTGCTTTATAAATAAAGAAGCATTAACATAAAGTTTACAACGTTAAATTAAAACATTTAAAAAAAAAAAAACAAAAAAAAAAAAAACAAAAAAAAAAAACACATTTTCCCACTTCTATACAAAATGTATGTACTACCCATTTGTCATGTTTTAACACAATAGTAATACTCCACAGTTACAGGAGATTCGAAATTAAATCTACTTTTTAAATCATTTTCTAAATAAATCCAGCAACTTTACAATTGCTGATTAGTTCCAGAGCTTGGACGCTTGAATTACCATCATCATTCTCAACATATGGATTCCCTCCCCATAGCTTAGACACATGAGGTACATTACTTCATACAAGAGGAATCTTTGATGCATGACATATGCCACTGTGGTTGCTTTACATAGGACTAGAATGTAATATTATACAGTCACACAACATACTGTACATTTGAAGCTCATCTTTCAGTGTATGTATTATAATTCTTAGTCATATTTTAAAGAACATACACTGAGAAAGATATTGTCATGACATGGGAAGGCAAAAGCTCACTATGGCTGGGTCCCAACACTGAACATTCAGTGTGGTGTATTGCTTGTGCAGCTTGTTCATAATAATATGCCCTCACTTCTGCTTTGTAGGGGGCAGGCAGGGAAGGCAAGCAGCAATATTTTTTTATATTTTAGATTGTGTCAGTGTTGACATACTAATATGCCCATAGTTGAAAGGGACAGTCAATATGGCCATTAGAGCTGGGAAACAGGGGTGAAGCAACCAAAAACATTCCACATTCCAGCATACTGGTCTAAAGTTCTGAGAGAGATCCATACTATCAAAAGAAGCAGTTATGGCAAAGTGGGCTAAAATGAAAAAAATATGTGTAATTAAAAAAAAAACAAAAACCTTCTTTATGGAAAAAATTTATTTAAATGACTCCTGAAATAGACATGAAGTTAGCGCATACAAAACTTAACCCGGAACGCACTTCATATATATATTTGAATATTCAACGCATTTACTGCATTTTTTGTGAGGTAAAAACACATTGACCCCCCAAAACCATATATTTTTTTAAAGTACACATTCAGCTGAATCTAAAATGGGTAACCATGTCTTTTTACTCCAAACTACCGAGACGCAATGCTTTCCTAAAATTGTCAGTTTTGATGAAATATCTGCCTCAAAGTTTCCACTTTCTAGCATCTTATCTCCATCATAGCATTAGGTACCAAGAGAAAATATCCTAAATATGCATATCAGGGGTCCACTGAACATTTTGATGCCCATTGTGCATAGGATTACCAAAGTATCTGGCCCTTAGAGACCCCAAAATGAAGTTAGTACATACAACTTGTCCTAGAAGTCACCTCAATTACTGAATAATCATCACACTGCTTTTTATGCAGGGTAAAAAAAACAAAAAAAAATACATTGACCCCTCAAAACCATATATTTTTGGAAAGTAAATCACCTTTACTGCTTTTTTGGGTAGTTGCAATGCTTTGCCAAAATAGTTGGATTTGATTAAATATTGCCCATGCCCATTGTGCACAGGATTACCAAACTATGTGGCATACAGAGTTCCTCAAATGAAAATAGTGTAGATGAATGTTTACGGCTAACACTCTGCCTGCTGCAATATAAGCACCTGGTATGTATATTATTTTGCCATAAGATCACCTAACAGTACGGAGATCCTAGAAAACCTTATCTTTTTGGAAAGTACACATTCTGACTGATCCAAACTGCAAATTACCAAACTGAAAAGCCATGCTAAACGTAGCATTTTTTTAATGACATTTCTGAAATGGCTACAAAGCTTGCATTTTACCCCATTGTATGCCCCATATTTTGTAACATATCGGTATATAATTTCCTAAATATGAACGCCAGTGGTCTTCTGAACATGTTGATGTCCAATATGCATAGATATACCAATTTATGTGATGTACAGAGGCACCGAAATGAAAATAGTGCATATGAATTTTCATGGCTGACACTGGCTACTGCAATACGCGCACCCGGCATGTGCATTATGTTTCATAAGACCCCCTAACAGTATTGAGACCCTAGAAAACCATATATTTTCGAAAAGTACACATTCTGAAGAATCAAAAATAGGTAAATATGTATTTCTATAGCAAACTACCCAACTGCGAAGCCATGCTAAACAGTGTTTTTTCTGAAATTTTAGAAAATTGTCACAAAGCTTACAATTTTACCCATTATATGTCCCAGATTTCATAATTCATCAGCTAAAACCTCCTAAATATGATTTCTGAACAGTTTGATGCCTAATATGCATAGATTTGTGGCGCACAGAGACCCCCAAATGGATATATAGTAGACAAAATTTCCATGGGCAAAATTAAATAAAAAACAGTGCGATATGCAATAAAATTACTAAAATCCAATAAAACAAAAATCAATGCTTTTTTTTGCCTAGTGTAATCAGCAGTCAGAATCACAGTTTGAATATTTTAGCATGACCAAATAGGTTTTACAGAAAGAAACAAGCGAACAACACCAACGCTGAGCTGAAAATGCAATAAAATTGTTAAAAATGCACCAAAATCACAGAAATTGCAATATAAAGTAATCACTGAAATATCATACTAAAAGTATTGTGCAGTGTGAATACGCTATTCGCAATAAAACAGTTTTTTCATGAAAAAAAAACAACGATTTCATTAAAAAAAAGAAAAAGCCACAAAATAATGTAAATGTGCATGTGTGTGTCTACAATTGGCAAATTGAGTGTTTTGTGCTTTCGTGTGCAAGTGTGTGTGAGTGCTGTGAATGTGTGTGACTCCCCTGATCCCCCAAAATTGAATGTGTGTGTAAGAGTGAATGTAACTGTGTATTGGTATAATAGGTGTGTATTTGTGTGGGGGGGCACTAACCTGGGGTGGCAGGAGGGCCAGAAAGGGAGGGCAGCAGTAGGACACATAGATTTCATGTGTCTGCTGCTGCCTTGGGGCTCTTGGGCGATCGTGCCTGAGGTGTCACTTGTTCCCCTGCTTCTGCTCGTTGCCTAGGGGATGGGGAACAAGTAGGAACAGAGCGAGCAGCTTTAAAAGCCGCTCCTCCACTCCCAAACCCGAAAGTGCTGCAGATAGATTCTACGATCTGCGGCACTTAAAGTGAAAGGCAAAGCTAGAAGAAACTGGCCAGTGAAAGTGAGGAAGAAAAATAGCTGGCTAAGCAAAGGTAGAATGACATACAGCTGGCTGGACAATGTAAGAATGGATTCCTGCTGGCTTGGCAAATTAAAAAAGAAGTAGAGCTGACTAGGCAAAACAAAAAGTAACTACAGCTGGTAGCACACATTAGGACCTGATTTTGACCATAGGACTTGACCACATGAAGAACAATTTAATATTGGAGTTAGAACATTAAAGCAAAACATTTGATTGGTTGCTTTGGGTAATTGCACCAGTCCAACTTAGCACCTATGTTTGTTAATGAGCCCCATAAGCATGGTGTTAAGCACACAAACGAGGTGCAAGCAACATAGTGTTCCTTAGTTTAAAGGAACAGTTCAGTGTAAAAATAAAAACTGAGTAAATAGATGGAAAAATAAGAAATGTTTCTAATATAGTTAGCCAAAAATGTAATCTATAGACATGATGTCTAACATAACAGAACACAACTTCCTGGTTTTCAGCTCTCTAACTCTGAATTATTCAGCCACTTTAAGGGGGGCACACATGGGACATAACTGTTCAGTGAGTTTGTTATTGATCGGTAGCATGCAACTCAGATTCAAAAGCAAAAAGTTATGTAAGGAAGCGCCGTATCGGCTCATGCGCAGTTGGAGTAGTCTTCAGCCTTAACTTCAGCCTCAACTCCAGCCTTAACTGTGCATGTGCCAAAAATTACAGAAGCACCGGAAGAAGACCCAAAGCGCCGGAAGATGGCACCAGTGAGCTCCGCTGACTCTGCAACAAGGGTTAATTGCAGGCTTAGGGACATTTACAGGTGTTAACATCTGTGTGGGGGGGAGCAGGGAGGGGGGGCTATGGAGGGTAAGGGTTTTTATTAGCAAAGGGGTTTAGTTCTCCTTTAAAGAAACAGTTCAGTGTAAAAATAAAAAATGGTTAAATAGATGAATGTTTCTCATTGTTAGTTAGGCAAAAATGTAATGCATAACAGCAGTCCTATCAATGAAAAACATCAACATGACAGAGGTAATTTAGGGGGTTATTTAGTAAATTCAGATTTTTTCTGGTCGGAGTTTTAAAGGGGAAAAACCACAAAGGGGAAAAAAAACGTTGACGTTTTCCTTATTTATTAAACCCCAATGCTGTTAAAAGTCCAAAGTACTCATCTCAATCTATCTCAAACCTGCTGAGGTAATGTAGAGGTCAATGGCAAATGTCCCATGTACATCTAGAAGATATTATGATCTGCGTTGGATTTCATACAATAATCGGATTCATTTGTGGTTTTCGTGGCAAGAATCCAAAAAAACTGTACAATTTGGATTTTTTTCCAAATTTTATCGAGTTTTTTCCTGCACCAGATTTTTTCGCGTAAATTGATAAATATGTTAATGTGCACGGGAGTTTCGTCCAAGTGTTTTTAAGAAAATAATGAGAATTTGGGGATTTTAGTAAATAACCCCTAAATGTGCATCACTATTTTGAAAAATATTTTTTTGTATCAATATCACTTTAACAAGCACAATTTGTGGTTTTGCTAATACAGCAGCTACTGATAGTAAGTGTGGTTCTGAATTTCTGACCTCTCTTAGGAGGATAATTAGATGATCTGACTTAATTCATGCATAATTACTGCTTTGTGAAGGAAAACAAGGCAATTTATATCATAATATAATATACTGTATCAAAACATTTAATGTATTATTATAATATTATTATAAGTCATTATCATAACACACAATTCTTAAAGGCATCAATGTGCGCTGCTGCAGTACAAATTGGCCCTCCACTGCATCAATCCTGCATCTTGTGATGAAATATGCGCTTGCATCTCTTGATGCAGAGGAACCCTGGAGCTACTGTCAGCTATGGGCTGCGTCAATAGACGTAGCAAAATAATCGACTGCCAATGTCATTTTGACGGCAAATAATAGAAATTACTCCAACTGGACTGGGACAGTCAGTGCAATTGCGTCTGAGTTTGTGTCAGGGTGCATGTGCAACCGTGTCGCAATTTGGCCACGTCAGCTGCAATGGTGTTAGTTGCAACTCCCTTTGGCATCTGTAATGATGATGGAAAAATCTGGTTGCCCATTGTGTTAAGCATCACTAGGGTTATGGCTATGCAGTGTGTATGGTCTAGTTCCTGGGTCCCCAACCTTTTTTGAAGGAATAATGACACAACAAATGAAAGCTATGTAGCTATGGGGCAGCAATTCAAGAACAGATAAGTTCTGAAGAATCCCATTGTATACTACATAGCTTATCTGTTATTTGATGCTGCCTTTTCTCCTTTTTCAGCTTTGAATGGCTACACAGCAGTTTGTTTATATCAACTGTAGTAGGCTTTATCAGTGCAATGCAACACATTATATTTTCATTACATTAAAATACTTAATTTTTGGTGTTAATGTTCCTTTAAGCATGAGCCACGTTCAAATGTAAAAAGAGTTGGGAAGCAACACAAGCATGCACTGCTTCCTGGGGTACCACATAAGGGTTGTGATTGGCTATTTGGTAGCCCCTATGTGGACTGGCATCCTACAGGAGGCTCTGTTTGGCAGTACACCTGGTTTTTATGCAACCAAAAATTGCCTCTAAACCAGAAATTGAAAAATAAGCACATGCTTTGAGGCCATTGGGAATAACAGCCAAGGGGTTGGTGAGAAAGTTGCTGCTCACAAGCCACTGGTTAGGGATAACTGGTCTAAAGTATTTATGTGTGTATATATATATATATATATTTCAAATGTTTTCTAGAAAGAGATGCCTGCTACCAGCTTTTTCTTACATATTATAAACACAGTATGTGGAATGTAAATGCTGGAAAGTCCACTGTGCATAATTATTTGAAACATTTAAAATAATTTCTCAGAGATAAATGGAATACAAACGGATGTCTCCTCCCTATGGACTCCTGCAAGGTTGAGCAAGGAATACACGGCATATCCAAGATGATTTACGTCATATACAATTATTGGAAGGAAGCCAAAAGCAGCATTGTGCAGAGGATGTGTAGATGTGAGTGATCTTTTATAGAGGCTTGTTAACCATTACATTGTTTCCTACATTATAAAGGAGTCTCCCAACAGATACACAGTGGTCTCTGATGAGAACAAAAAAATGAGCAAGGTCAGAGGCAAGAATCAAATAAATAAAAATGCTTGACGAGCCACACTGCGGGTTCCAATAAATGCAATGCAAGTGATCAATTTATGAGTAGCCAGTAGGAATAAGACTTAGGGCTGAACTTGTGTTTTTCCTGAGTTTAACTCTTCTACTCACTTCTACTGCATATCCTAAAATAAATAAAAGTGAAAGAAACTGGTGCAATCATCAAGACCAACTAAACCCACCCCGTACCTTAATAGATATATATGTCTCAACATATATAACTGAATGAAAAAATTAGGTTCCCTGTGCCAGCAGTTTGCTGCTTCAGCATAAAAACTAAACTAAACTTAAAAATAATTTAATTTAAAATAGAATATGCATTTTGCCTTCTTTAGTTATAGATTTACATAAATAGGGATTCAAACAAACACATCATCATTTTTGGCCAAAAACCATATCATTCACAGAAGATTTGAGTGACTACAAACCAAATCCAAACCTAATTATGTAATTTAAAAGTCACATGACTAAGGGTTTAAAGAATTTCAGCTGAATGCACAGCGTTCTGTAGGAACGTGAATCATGCAAAAAATGCAAAGATTCTGCTGAATCCTGATCTGAATCCCAGATTTGGTGCATCCCTAATAAATTTACTCCAAAATGTTTTTTCAGTAATAAGCACATGACTACCAGGAATAATGCTTCTTCATATAATTAGAAACATTTAAATATGTCTGTACCTATTAATTCAAATTTACTCAATATCACATTACTTTTATTCCTCTGAATAACTGTATTATGTGTAAAATAATTTGCCAATTACTCTGAATCTTGAATACTGTTGTGTTATCAAAGGTAACACTAAAAAAAAAAAAAAATCTAATCACAGATCAGTGGGAAGAATCAAATACTCAAGAGAAATGCAACGTAGGCAAACCGAGCAACTCCTACACCAAAGAAAATTAACCAAAGGGAAGAATAATATTCTCCTTTGTTCGATGTAGTCTAATTAATTTTCCCTTGAATGTTGTGACAGATATCGTCTTTTTCAATTATCAGTGGACAGAGGTCATGGCATCTTAATTATAATGCCCTGCCCTGAATCTGAATATTTATATATTATTAAAATTCCTACATTAGAACTGTCACATAAGAATATGCTAAAATGTAGGATCAGCAATAATGTAGCAAAATGGCTTAACATGTAGGTGAAGTACAAATGAAATATATACTAAAAATATTATATAATATATATATA
Source organism: Xenopus laevis (assembly GCF_017654675.1). NCBI lineage: Eukaryota > Metazoa > Chordata > Amphibia > Anura > Pipidae > Xenopus > Xenopus laevis. Next base: position 79,074,801 of record NC_054380.1, on the reverse strand, counting down.
TTAAATGCTGGCTATTAACATATTAAAGGGAAATGGATACATCCTGGAAATAGTACAGGTAATGTGAATAATGGAGCATACACAGCAAGCAGTTTAATTTGCAGAATGGCCTTAAATAAAATCTACTTTTCATGTTAACTCACAAGTGATTTGTAATAACATATGTATTCTTTGAAGTTGTATACAAAGTAAAAATGAATAAGACTTGTCAGTCTATGCAGTACAATGATATGGGTCACTGGGAAAGTTAGGCAGAGAAATAATCCTAACATTTCCAAGGGGACTGTTTTCTCTTCCCAACGATACCTAACTGGATTCTTTAGATGCACATATTTCCAAATAAGATGACTGAATATCTAGTATCCCATCCCTTTGCACACATTTAGAAAATGAGGGCACTCTTCCCAGTCTCATAAAGTGTATCATTACGAAGAGAACATTCCAGAAAAATTTGCTGTATGGCATAAGAAGTTCTTGAAGATGAAGGCAGTTGGCAGCTGCAAACATCTGACTGAAAGCCCTTCAACTGTTCACAGCTTCCAGTCGAGGATGTTTACAGTCGCACACTGTCAGCAGCAGTTTCTAGCCATATTCCATTACCAACAACACCACAGGTTCATCACAAGAATTAACGGGTGAGGTAGAGTAGCGGGTCAGGTACCCGCTGGTTACCCACAAAAACAGGGGTAGGATTTTCAGGTGCGGGTATAGATGCGGGTCTGCGGGACGCTGGTTGCAGGTCTAAATTTCTTATCTTATAATATATTGGCTATATTTTAGTACTTTTAAAATTTTACAAAACTTGTTTGTCCCTGCCCACTTTTGAATATGTCACTTCCAGGCTGTAGCCACATCACTTCCTGTTGCGGGTCGGGTTTCGGATAAGGCAGTTGCAGGTCTGGGTCAGGTAGCGGATCAAAGTGGGATAAATATTCGGGTTGCGGGTCTTAGAAATTGGTTCCGTGCAGGACTCTAGGGTGAGGTGGTAAAAAAAAGTTACTTTTGTAATTATGAAAAGTTTAAACATCTCAATTAAAAACATCTTTCTATGAAGTTTATACTGATTTGAGTGCTCTTTTTGCTTAAAGGAACAGTAACACCAAAAACTGAAAGTGTTTTAAAGTATTGAAAATAAAATATCATGTACTGTTGCCCTGCACTGGTAAAACTGATCTGTTTGCTTCAGAAACACTACTATAGTTCATATAAACAAGCTGCCGTGCAGCAATGACGGAAATTGAAAAAAGGCTATATGGCACAGGTTAAATAGTGGATAACGGATAACACCATTATGTTCTACAGATCTTATCTGCTATATGCTGTGTAACCTGAGCATTTTCTCCTTTGAATGGCTGCCCCCATGGCTACACAGCAGCTTATTTATATAAACAATAGTAGTGTTTCTGAAGCAAACACACACGTTTTACCAGTGCAGGGCAACACTGTATTATATTTTGATTACTTTAAAACACTTTCATTTTTGATGTTACTGTTCCTTTAAATAATCATGCGTTTAAAGATGCCAAGAACCATTCTATCCAGTGGGGCACTAAAGATTTGTCAGTGTATTGACAACATGTATTTATAAAGTGTATATTCCATAGCACTGTATAATGAATGAGTACATACACTGAACTTTTACATTCAAAGCAACCAATAACTCAATAATAACACAACAGGTAAAGAAGGTCCTGCCTAAATGAGCTTACAAGTTGAATTTAATTCTGCCTGTCTACGTTGGGACTAGGTGGGAGCTAAGTATTCCACAGTCCACCTATGCCAGCCTGACGCGTTTTGCCGTATCAACGGCTTCCTCAGGGGCATGAGGTAGTCCCAATGTAGACAAACAGAATTGTTCTGAGGGAATTACTGGAAGGGTGGGAGCGGGCGAAGGTGTTGTACATTACGCATACGATGGTTTACAACTATTACTATTAGCCTGGTAGATCAGAATAAAAGTTACATTTTAAACAATTACTTCCACATTTGCGAGGCTGCTGACCGAACTAGTTTGCTTGTAAGAGACTGAAGGATACATTTCTTTATTGTCTCCTGTTATCAGACTCTTCACCTTATACTTCCTATATTTTGTATCATTTCAAACTTGCGGAACAGCAGCAATCAAGGACTGACTGGTATTATTCAAAGTATAATAGTAGGTATTACTATACTCTATTATACATTATATATTATAATCTTAGGATCACAAAGTAAATCTTTTAACTAACAAGAAAGTAGCATTTAAAACAACAAAACAAAAACAATGACCAGAAATGATGTACCAAATATATTAGAGCTTCCTAGGAAACCACATGTTTTCAGTGGGTCAAGTCACTAGGGAAACAAAGCAAACTTTATTAAAGCTGAGCAATTCTACATTCCTAACATTCCTCACACTTGGCATGGACAGAAAAAAAAAAATGTCCCGAGAATGGGAAAGTCAGCTTACTGGGGAAAACAAATAAAGTGCGTAAAGAAGTAGTATGCAGTCATTGCAATTATTAATATTTCTATAAAATCAAGTGTAAATGAAACATTAACATATACACATGGTAACCTCGTATAATTATAAGAAATCAAACAAATGATTCTATTTTCTGTAGGGTCATTTCAGCTTCATACCACTTATAATGCTCTTAAGGGCCATACTTTGTATAAGAGCTCTACAAATGTTAAGAAATATCACATTCCATTCTCCATAACAATACACTTTTTGTACCTGTTACTTCTCTTTACAACAGAAGGAGCAAAAAACAGAAAACAGACATCTTAGTACTGACCAATAAAACTAGCTGTAATAAGGATTCAAATACACAGTATAGTTGATAGAGACAGAGTTATATGAAGGTTTCTTAAGATCACAATCAAGATTATGTGGATGGCCTTCCCATATTTCAGCGCTTTCTGGTAACAGGTTTCTGGATAACGGATCCCATACCTGTACTAATTGCAGAAGGCATTCTTGTCTTCCAGATTGCAGTTTATTTGTTCTTGTATGTTTCCATACATTGGTGTCAAAGAAATATGGGCAATACATTTTCCATGTATATCTTGTAATTAGAGTTAATGACATGTGAGACTATTCCATGCATTTCGTTGTGTTTTTCTGCTTGGCAAAAGGCAACAAAACACCCAAAATTGTCGCTACTCATTGCTACTGTAATTGCTTGCACTTTTGGGTCAAGAACTTGATTATTGCCACAAAATATGATACAGTACAATCTGGTTCTGCAAATTTTCAATGGTCTCTAATACAGAGTTAGGAGTGCTAACATTACTTCTTGAAACTATACTGATTTATGACAGTTCTAAAATATGCTAAACTGAATAATGTAATCTGAATCTTATTATAAAATTTAAAAAAAAAAACTGATGTTTTTGATAGACATACACCCTTAATAAATACTGTCATCGCATTCATTATATTCATCAGCAGCTGCTGTTCCAACCAAAATTTAAAAAAAAAAACAAAAAAAACACCAGCACTCTTCTCAGATGAGCGGGATCTCATTTATTTCAGTTTCCATTCCATTTTTACTTTATATTTAAAGAAACAATTTTGAAATAAAAATAAAATAGGGTTGCAGCTTTTTTCATTCCTGCAGAAAAGTGTTTTCTGTGACTGCGGAAATTAAGAGTTATAGCCTCCTGCCACCTCCTGTTCACATGGTAGCCCCTATGTGAACTGGCAGCCTACAGGCTACTTGTCACTATACTTTGTTTTTAAGCAATTAAAACTTGCTTCCAAGCCTGGAATTAAAAAATAAGCAGCTGCTCCAAAGGAACATGTTGCTCACGAGCTACTGGTTGGGGATCACTGGTGTATAGTATAATACAAGTGTACAGTTAAAGGAGAAATCAACCTGTGGGGAAAAAAACCCTACCCCCCACCCCAGGTAGACCTCCCTCCCTCCTCCATGGGGAGATGCCCCATATTCCATACTTACCCCTTGCCGCAGATTCTTCCAGCGAAGTTCCACGCGTCCATCTTCTGCGTCCTCAGTAAGCTGACTGCGAGATCGGCAATTTCTGTGTAATTTCCTGCATGCGCAGTTGCGCAAACAGCTCCAACTGCACATGCGCAGAAATACCAATCTCGCAGTCAGCTTACAAAGGAGGCAGAAGATGGACGCGTGGAACTTCGCTGGAAGAATCTGTGGCGAGGGGTAAGTATGGAGTATGGGGCATCTCCCTTGAGGGGTAGTTAGCATGGGGGGAGGAGGGAGGGCGGTCTACCTGGGGTGGGGGGTACGGGTTTTTTTCATAACAGGTTGGATTCTCCTTTAAGACATCAGGAATTTTGAGAAATATGTCTCATTCTGAGCTTTAGGTTATTTTTGTAATAATTGTACATTCTTTATTACATTACATATCATCCATGAGTCTGCATTCATAAAATTGTCCTGGCCCAGGACCAGGGTGATGGCTCCCCAAATAATGGTCTCATTCATTATAAGGCAACCTTAAAGACAAGTTTCCTCAGAGTTAGAGCATGTGTATAGCAAATGTGAAACTGCACTAGAAGCCAAAAGCGATTTGTCAAAAGGGAATGCTCAGTAGAACGAAATAGCCGACTTCTTCGTTAAAGTTCAGCTATTGCGCATGCTCTCTCCATGGTGCTCCAATGGAAGAACCCTAGGACCGGTGCAGTTTTCGCCTGATAGGAGCAATGGCCCAGGGTTTCAGGTAAGTATATACAATCACTTGGGGTGCCTAACTTTTGCTAATTCAGCCTTTCCTTCTCCTTTAAGATCAGCGTGGGTTGAATTTGCAGGTTCGCGGTGAGCACAATATTGTGTTCCCTAAACTCACAAATGGGGGAATATAATATGTTTCGGTGCAAAAAAAGTTCAAAAACACATTTGCGAACGTTAGCGACCATGTTTGCTCCATTTTAAACTGATTAAAGACCTCAAAGACTTACTCGCAAAGTCTGCGACCAAATTGCTTTTGTGTTTGCAGTGTATGGAATAAAATTCACTGAGATTTAGCTTTTCATTTAGGGGCAGATTTGTCAAATTTCGAGTTCATGGGAGTTATTTAAAACTCCCATGAACTCAAAATTCGAGCAATTGCAATTTATTAAAACAATCAAATTTTTGGAACTCCAGTGAATAGGATCTACCAGCAAACTTGAATTGAATTCGAGTTTTTTGTCTGAAAAAAAAACTAGAATGTCAGGAAGACTGCAAACAACTCCAAATTGATCCCAGGACGTCTTCCATAGGCTAAAACCTGCAGGTTTAAGGTGGCAAATATACAAATTTGAGTTCTTAAAGTTTTTTTTTAACAATTTGTCTTGGTTTTCTTACTTTTTCCAGCTTTCAGATGGGAGTCACTGACCCACAAAAGCCAAAAAATTATTGCTCAAGGCTACAATTTTATGGTCTCAGAATTTTATTGTTACATGTTGCTATGTATCTTTCTATACAGACCTCTCTTATTTATATTCCAGTCTCTCATTCACACCACTGATAGGCTGAAAGGGAAATTTAAACCATAGCAACCAGATAGATGCTGAAATTCTAAACTAGAGAGCTGGTAAAGAAAAAACAAAATCATTTAAAAAACACATATAATAAAGACTTGCATATGGTCTCAGAATTAATAACATCATAATAAAAGTTAATTTAAAAGTGAACGACCCTTTTAATAAATCTGCATCAACCTTACTGTATATTTGTTGTGGGGCGTACCTCATTTCAAAAGTGTTTCAGCACCTTCCCACATGAACTAGTACTACGGAATAAAGCAGAGTTTAGGTTCAAAACTCCATAGACCATATTAAAATTAGAAGGTAAGGTTATTAGGCTGATAAATTTGAAGTGTGGGCATTGTATGCTCAACAGTTTCTTAATAAATGTTTCAAAGGTAAGACATCAATACTATGTTTTACTAGCATGGTACATTCTGCCCTACTCTTACTAAAAGCCTCTTGTTTATTTATAACAGACACCGAGATACCTGTATTTCTGGATCTGACCAAATGCTAACAGAGTACATCATTATTTGAAATGCAATTAAACTCACTCCACTCAACTTAAAATACACATTTGGGGGACTATTCTTTTACTAACTTTTTTGCTACCCCTTCCTTTCTAACCATTTTTGGAATAGCACATTTCACACCAGCAGTTTTTAAGCATATCATTGTGAACAAAACAATATGTTATGTTGTGCATTCACACGTTTTCTTTCTGAAAATAAAAATAGAGTAAAAAAAAAAAAATATACATTTGTGGAAAAAAAAATTCTTCCGCCTTATCTCTTATGAGTGAATGGCTTCACCCGCTGCACAAATCATAGAACCCCCACCCATTCAACCATCACAGAAAGAATTTGAGAAATGTCCTAACCAAGGTAAAACATTAACAAACAAGCCATAAAATTAACTATGTTGTAAGTTAATGGAATTTGAATTACTATTCAAACATTTCGTAAAGTAATTTTATAGGGGGAAAATTGTATGGTTCAATAAATAACAAATACAGTAGAAAAGTTCAGTCCACAGAAACCTTACTATACACCAAACACTATTAAAATATATAATTTTCTTTCAAAAACAGATACACTTATGGAAGGTCATTGGTACATTGTATTTTGAAAGTGGGAATAAATTTTGAAAAGGGGCCAAATACCTGTTTAGCAGAAAGTGATAAAACAGGTTTATCTGTTGAAGGTAACCTATTTCTGTCAGTGAGTGATTTATAAATACAGTAATTAATTGTGAGATTGTATGGAATACAATTTAAATGGCTACAAATATATAAAAGTTTTTGTTCATTTGATGTGGGAGTGTCATCAGCCATGATTTCTCATACCTTTGGCTTTCATAATCTCAAGATAAATGGTGTAATGGCTGCTTGGCTTCTTGAAGAACTAACTTTTTAAATAAGAAATTCTTATAGCAACGTCCGTGCAGTCTCAGAAAGAAAACGTCATGTGTGGATGTATAGTTTTTAAAAATCTTTTATTTTGCTATGTGCCCCTTTTAAAGAAAAACAAATCAACATGGAAACTTGGTTATAGTATAGATTAAAACCTTCTACCCAAAAATGTTTTTTTCACTTTCTAAAAACACAAGAGGAAGGGCAAAAGTATAATTCATGTAGACAAGTATTTCCATTACTTCCCTAATTTTCCAAACACGCCCTTAAGAACAATTAATGCCAGGAAAGCCTCCACTTTCATAGTTTGCAAGCAGAGAGCTCCAGGCAACCGCAAAGCTTTTTCCTAATTTCTTGCTCAAGAAAGAAGCAGTTAGGCCTTTCTAAGAGAAGAAAAGATATATGTTTGAGAAAAAAAATTAGCCAAGCAGCACTTTAATGTCTTCAGTATGATTAACAGAATGGACTTTCAAAGGTCACTTGAATGCCAGCACTTTTTAAAGGGTTAATCATAAAACTGCAATTCCATTTAACTAAACTCCCGACCAACAGATGCCAGTGGAGCTTGACTAATCCATTTTCAGATCTGGTGACAGAACAGCACTGACTGTGGACACCAGTATTTTCTAAATTAATACTTAACCCTATCAAATTATGAATTGAGTTGTTACATTTCTAGGCAATCCAAATACAATCGAACTTGATGGAAAATAGTAAAAGATGAACACACATACAAAAATTAGCATTATAGTCTGTTATCACACCTTATACATACTGCAAGCTAGATAGAGCAAAGCAAATATTACAGGCCACATACATATGGACTGTATACTTGAATTTGTAGTTTTAAATATATATATGGGTACAATTTAAAATTTTCCAACGCCAAATATTAGAATGCTTGCCAAATGCTACAGAATTGTTTATTCTGCTTAAAAATGCATTTAGGCCACCAGAAACCCACTGTGTGTGCACTGACAGGCTGATATTGTGCTGGCCAGAGGCACTTGGGCCTTTTCTCTGCTGATGTATCTACACCACTGGACAGAACACAGTGTGTGTCACAGGCTAAAGACATCAGGATTAATTATACTATAAAGAAAGAGCACTGAGCTTTTCTCCGAGCATTTTGGGATAAAGTTACACAGGCGTCATGTTCTATGAAGTAAATAAACACTATGCCAAGCCCTGAACTTTGATCACAGTCGGAGTGGGCACACAGCCCAAATAACCAACGCTGAACTTTATTATCTAGGGTAACAAATTAAGATTTTATTATTATTGAAAATGTTGACCCATGGTAAGAATGTATCTGCCAAAGTCAGCAATACATTGAAGTTATAACTAGTACCACGCTGGTTAGTGAAGAAAATATCCATCAAAACAATGATTATATTGACATTGATTTTCAACCCCCCCCCCCCAAGTCAATATTACTTTACCAGTTAATCATTTTAATGCCCCTGACCCTTCAATGCATAACTCAATGAACATTCATCACATCACAATTTTCCTATAGGAAGAGTCACACACACATGCACTCCCAGCTACATACAATCACAAGACACAATTGTACATCTAGTAACAACATAGAGTCATTAGCTCTTTTCATTTCCCTCTAATCATAGAAACAGCACAAAGAATATCCATGCCTGGTTAGTTTGGTTTGACCCCCCCCATCTCTCAAAAAGCCCAACCCCTGCTGCAGTAGCAACAAGATGTGTTTGTAATTCACTCATAATGTATATACGTGCAGTGCTTGCCAAGTTTGCTTTGGACTTCTCTATGAAACTCCCATATCATTCACTTGCATTGTTCACTGCTGGTATGATCCACACCCTTCTCTATTGCAAAGGTTTACTTATGCTGGAGTATGCACATAGTCAGTGAGGGAAACATACAGACACAGAAACTAACAAGATCTTCATCTCAGAAGAGTGCTTTACTAACCAAAGCTGTCTGGTGTTCAACTGTCCCTCCTTCCCATAAATGGTAATCAAGCGAGTGAAGTAAAGTCTTTGTACTATACATACACTGTCTGCAAAAAAGCGGGGCAACCCAACAGCTCTGATGCCAAGTTTTTGTTTGTTTGTCAGGTTGTTTTTAATACATATATACATATAAGCTACCATACTAGACCCATGTCCTTGCTTTCCTATACAGTGAAACCTCAATTTTACATATCAAATTTTAAGTTTCCTTTGTGCTCTCGCCAATCCAAAATGCATAATGAGTTTCCCTGATTCTCTATATTTTCCAATTTTTTCTGGTTCCCTGAAAATGTAAAATGGAGGTTCTACTGTATATAAATACAGTTGTGGGACAAGTTGGGCAAGTCCCAGCCAATCAATTGTCCTCTGCAGTGCATTAGTTGTGGGTGTTAAACACTGCCAGTCCATCCAGTTCCCAACCTAACCATCCTAATTCAAGAAAGATTTTTGACCTGAGCATCACTAGGGTGCAATATTTACAAGTGCCAAAATTGCTTGTTTCACAAGTTTTACTGGAACCCAAATTATAGTGGCATTACATGAAATAACCCAGCAAAATTGTCCGACGGGTAAAATATCCGTTTTTTAAAATTACCACTGTTCATTACTGAGTCTAAAGATACATACATTTACTATGAATGAATGGACCGATTAATTGTAAGACATTCATTATATGACCAATTATACCTAAAACCTGCAAGATTTCGAGTAAAAAATTAAGCTGACCTAAACTGGCAAAAAAAACTTGGAACACAAAATGAATGCTGCTATTAGCTCTTGCATAACAAATGCCAGTTATCACAAGACAAATTAGAAGCATCACAAGTAGCATTTTTGTAGTGTGTTTCATATAGATAATTTTAATGACATTTTAGTAAATGGATTCCAGTGTGTTATAGGCACCAAACCTAGATAATTTTCACTTTTAGGGATATTTAATACAAAGTACAAAGTTTGCTTCAGCTCTAATCACCTTTAACATCCAATAAGCAGAGGTAGAATTGACCGTTCATTTGTTTAAAAGCAAACATAGGTTATTGTAAGAATGCAAACCTTGTGCCTTTTATTCAATATGGGGTCATGATTAATTGATTTTGATTACAGTCTTTTTGTATAATAACGACACATATATATACTTAAATTGATTGCGCAAGGTGTCTCTCCAATTTGAAATGGCCTAATTGGAGGTGTCCACATATACTTTTCAAAATTTCAACAAAACCAGATGGGACTTATCCTCCAATAATATGGGCCCAATTATTTGCAAAATACACACATAATCGTATTAAGGAGTAAAGATAAAAGGCAATATTTATTTAACTACCATGCCACAGATACTTAAAACCATTTAAAATAAATAAAAAAAATAAAAAACAGCGCTGCGCTGGGTTCAGGGATCCCTTTAACCCCAAATAACCACTTATAAAGAGGACTCCTCTATGTAGGATTTGGTGGAAATTTGATTATGTCTAGGTGGCTCAACAGCCAGTATTCCAATCAAGCGTTAGTAGATACACATGTAAATCCAATTGTTCATGTGAGGGAACGAAAGTGCATCCTTATAATTCACATCCGCAAGATATTGCAGAGAAGAAAATCCTGGTTATATAACACTGAATAGCGTGCTGCAGCTTAGTGAAGGTTACTATCTCCCGCGGGTACAATAGTCCCCGTGATGGTTTGCGGTGCAAAGCCAGTATATCAGGTTTAATGTCTTTGCGGGTAACTGGATTTGCCAATGTCTACTGTCCCATCCATATATTTACAGCCGCCTATTGCTCTCAGTGGCCAGCTGAGAGGTTGCGGCTTCGTGATACTGCGATCACTGACAGTCACCGTATTGTGCCAGCCCAGGTGTAACAGTTATCCCGGCTATCACCAGACCCGAAAATAAAGGTATACAGACCACGTGTCTTTGAGAGTTTTTCACCCGATAATTTCCGCGTTCCATCAACTGGCAGGAGATCTTCTGTCTGCGCACTTAAGTTCCCAAAATAGGGGAGCAGGGTATCCCAAACGACTCAGTGTCAGCGCTGACACTGAGTCGTTTGGGATACCCTGCTCCCCTATTTTGGGAACTTAAGTGCGCAGACAGAAGATCTCCTGCCAGTTGATGGAACGCGGAAATTATCGGGTGAAAAACTCTCAAAGACACGTGGTCTGTATACCTTTATTTTCGGGTCTGGTGATAGCCGGGATAACTGTTACACCTGGGCTGGCACAATACGGTGACTGTCAGTGATCGCAGTATCACGAAGCCGCAACCTCTCAGCTGGCCACTGAGAGCAATAGGCGGCTGTAAATATATGGATGGGACAGTAGACATTGGCAAATCCAGTTACCCGCAAAGACATTAAACCTGATATACTGGCTTTGCACCGCAAACCATCACGGGGACTATTGTACCCGCGGGAGATAGTAACCTTCACTAAGCTGCAGCACGCTATTCAGTGTTATATAACCAGGATTTTCTTCTCTGCAATATCTTGCGGATGTGAATTATAAGGATGCACTTTCGTTCCCTCACATGAACAATTGGATTTACATGTGTATCTACTAACGCTTGATTGGAATACTGGCTGTTGAGCCACCTAGACATAATCAAATTTCCACCAAATCCTACATAGAGGAGTCCTCTTTATAAGTGGTTATTTGGGGTTAAAGGGATCCCTGAACCCAGCGCAGCGCTGTTTTTTATTTATTTTAAATGGTTTTAAGTATCTGTGGCATGGTAGTTAAATAAATATTGCCTTTTATCTTTACTCCTTAATACGATTATGTGTGTATTTTGCAAATAATTGGGCCCATATTATTGGAGGATAAGTCCCATCTGGTTTTGTTGAAACGACACATATACATATCTTTTAGAAACACAACTTTCATTGGCTTACTTTGTGATAGATGATTATTGGAAGCTGTAGTCTCTGCAAGGTCACTACACATAGCTAACGGGTATGTTTTGCATGCTAATTCTGATACTTGTGAAGCTATTTTTTTTGTAGTTGAAGTCTAACAAGTAAGGCCACTGCAATATGCCTATAAAAAACTGAACACATCAAATAACAAAAGAGTCATGAAAACATCTATAACAATATTATTATGTAATGTAGGCAACGACAACATAGAATAAAGAACTCCTCTGGCGTTACCTCAGGCATGAGGGCAAACGATAAGGACCTTTACACAGAACACTGCTCTTTAATTCTTAGGAAGATTCACTTTAGTGAAAGCTGATAAAAAAATAAAACAGAGCCATTATTTTAAATTGAATTGGTGCACTTAATTATTATATAGGGATAGTGATTCCTTAAAGGGATACTGTCATGGGAAAACATGTTTTTTTCAAAATGCACTGTGATGTTTGGGGGATCACAGCGGGGTTTTTTTCACCAAACATGCAGGCCACTCCACGTTAAGGGAAACATTTACTTTATTTTCTTCAGTTCAAATAAATCTCTCACAGACAAGCAGTGGTATAAAAATCAAAACAGCTTCAGTTCAGCAACAAAATAAGTCCCAACAAAAGAGCCATGTACTTGCCATGAAAACTTGCAGTGTCCAGTCTGCCGGGAGTGAACTCCCTAGTCTTTTAGAAAGGAACTTTCTCCAACTCCACAGTGAGTAGCCACACATGAAAACCAAACTTTTCAGTTTAACACAGCAGTGAGTTTCCACACCTGAGAAAAAACTCCCACACCTTTCACCTGCTGCTCACCTCCATTAAACACCCCTTGGATGTCCAGCCCACCTCTGGCTGGTTAACCCCATGGTGTCTTTTAAAGAGGTAATTTTAAAACCTAAAGAATGGGGATATATATCGGTCATCTACAATATATCCCCCCCAGCTTCTACAGCACCAATTATTAGTGTTCCTCCAGCAGACTCCTGCACTGAAATTTGTTTTTTCAAAAGAGTGAACACGTTTTTTTATTTTTAATTTTGAAATCTGACATGAGGCTAGACATATTGTCAGTTTTCCAGGTGCCCTTGTGACTTGCGCTCTGATAAACTTCAGTCACTCATTACTGCTGAACTACAAGTTTGAGTGATATCACCCCCCCATCAGCCCATCATCAGAACAATGGGAAGATAACAGCTCCCTAGTAGATACTGTATAAGAATAATACTCAATAGTGAAAATCCAACTCTTTCAGTTACATTGAGTAGGAGAAACAATTGCCTGTCAGGAAGCAGTTTCATAGTGCAGCACTGGCTCTTGAACCCCACTCTCCCATGAGCTTTTTACCTGCCTCGTTTCTACACAGCAAAGCTTTCTTACAAGTTTTTCCTGCCAAGGTGATGAAGATATTTTAAAATTTTGTGTATCAAAGTTAATGCTATACTAGTAATATATGCAGATATTTAATACTGTGTGGTGTGCTTCTGATTTCCTGGGGCAAGTTGAATTTAAAGCAAGGTTGCAAAGTTTCCTAATTGTCTAATTGTGCATGAGCATACATGATTTTGTGCGCTATCCATATTTTTTTGTGCATTTTTGTATGCATGTAAACTACAATAGAACCCATATTTTACATTTTTCAGGGGACCAGAACAAAATTATGTAAAATACAGGTAAATGTAAAATCAGGGAAATGTGTTAAAGTAACTTTTTCTTCAAGTACTGAAAAGATATAAGCAAAGTGGTCCGTTTTACTTTGAAATACAATATTTATTTTGTTAATAACAAGGGTACATTGCAGCGTTAATGTTACACTATGGGGGGCATGTGCAAGGCCTCTCTATCAGTCACATACACAACCTAAAGCAACAAGTGATTGGTGCAGGACTGTATAAGGGGCAGACTAATTGGAATTGGCCATTTACAGGCAGAACCATGGCAAAATATCAGCGCTACAAAATATGTTGGCGCTATACAGATATAAGTTAATAAAATATACATCTAGTTAGTATTTTAAACCTTTTTATTTCACAAATAATAACATTCATAGAGGAAAAAGGCAGTTTTTGGGTAAATCAGGACCACATGTTGATGTAAAATCCAGGAAAACATTACTTAAAGGGATACTGTCATGGGAAAATGTATTTTTTCAAAATGCATGAGTTAATAGTGCTGCTCCAGCAGAATTTTGCACTGAAATCCACCTCTCAAAAGAGCAAAATTTTTTTATATTTTATTTTAAAATCTGACATGTGGCTTGACATATTGGCAGTTTACAAGCTGACCCCAGTCATGTGACTTGTGCTCTGATAAACTTGAGTCACTCTTTACTGTTGTACTGCAAGTTGGAGTGATATCCCTTCCCCCATCAGCAGAACAATAATGGCAGAGACAGATGAAAAGATTCGGGGAGATTAGTAACCTGGCGACAAATTGCCTCTTCTTCGGGCGACTAATCTCCCCGAAGTGGCCTGGAGTCAACCGAGTGCCATCCCGCCTGGCGATTTAGATTCTAGCTGGCGGGGAGGCAGTTTGGGGAGATTAGTCGCCCGAAGATGCGATTTGTCGCCGGGCAACTAAATCTCCCCAAATCTTCTAGTCTGTCTCTGCCCTAAGAAGGTAAACAGATAGCAGCTTCCTAAAACAAGATAACAGCTCCCTGGTAGATCTAAGAATAGAACTCAATAGTAAAATCCAGGTCCCACTGTGACTCATTCAGTTACATTGGGCAGGAGAAAGCAGTTCCATCCTAAAGTGCTGGCTCTTTCTACAAACACATGACCAGGCAAAATGACCTGAGATGGCTGCATACACACCAATATTACAACTAGAAAAAAAAACTCTTGGCGGTTCAGGAATAATATTTTCTATTGTAGAGTGAATTATTTGCATTGTACATAGTGTAATTTAGAAATAAAAACTACACCATAAAAATCATGACAGAATCTCTTTAAAATCAGGGAAATGCACCGAATGAATTGCATTATAAATTGGTGGGACCACAAATAAAAAATGTTAAATGCGGGAAAAGTTAAAATCAGGGTACTTAAAATCGAGGTTTCACTGTAGTTATTTGAGAGGTGTCTATGCCTCTGAGGTAAAGGGGGTATAATTCATAGGCAAAAAGGGCTCAGAAAATCCATGGATACTAATGTGTCCAAGTAATTAGATTACAAGATACTAAAAGAATTATACAAATTACTGAAAAGAAAAAATGCTTGTGACGTGAAGTCACTTAGCAAATTGGTGTGACTAAATGCTAATAGAATGACAAAGAAAGGAACCGAAGAAAAACATATCCATGTTGGCATCAGTCAAGCATCCGTTTGTTTTCAGTGTAAAGGTCAAAGCAATATTTGTTTCAGCTAAATTACAAACACAGCCTGACATCAATATAATAAAGCAACTCTGGATATTCATTTTTTCTCATTTGATATGCACACTGTTATAACTAGTCACGTTCCAGGTATGGCTTTAAAGTGTGAGAGGGCTGAAACATCACTAAGTCACTACAGTTACAAGAATCCCATTTGGTATACACCAAGATGAGCAGAAAAATGCAAAGCACCGGGAAGCTTAGACAGCTGACAGCTTCACTAGTGCCCAAAATTTTAGTCACTAGATCATTCTAGAACCTCCTGCGGGGATAGTTAGCATCAGTGGAGTTAAAAGTTCCAAGTTGTGGCACAACCCTCATTTACATCTTTCTGGATCTGACAATTGTATTAGACGAGTCTCATTTAGTCTTGCTATTCCAGCTCAACATAGCTTGCCTATTCTCCATCCTTGTCTAAAGTAGTAGTTTCCATCCACCAGCAAAGGTCATTCAAGGAGAATAATGAATACTGTTCTAGCACCAGTTGTGTTTGGCAATGCCATCAACCACTATATCACTATATATGTATTTAAAAGGTCTGTCCATATGTTCTCACACCCCGTTGCTGCTTGTAAGTAAATGTGTAAATCTATCCGATATAAGGCAAGTCCAATTCTGAACACAACTCTATTTATTTTTATGATCATTCATAATAAACAATTCACTGAAACCACGGGTAGCATTTTCCTATATCATTTAGAAAAATAAGATCTGGATGGAAATGACATACTGAACATGAAACGTTTTTGCAAAAAATAAATAAGGAAATTGGACAATGGAAGATTGCTTTGATGCAACAATCTTGATTTGGCCACACTTTTTACTAAAGCTCCTAAGTCTATAACCCACTTAACCTCAGTCATGTACCCAGAAACCAACATGTACCATTTTAACTATAGCTTCTATGTCTTTGAACAACCTCAGTCATGTCCCCAGACTGCCACATGAACACATTGTCCTTAGTTTATACCCTGGATAGGCCCGTGTTTATCACAAAACATGTTTATATTCCAATATCGTTGTTTTCACTACAGCAGCTGGATGCCTGAAATTTTCAATTCTGTTTCTAATAGGTTTCCTACCCTGGTCTAAAAGAAATGTAGTTTTATTCAAACATTCACAATAGACAAATGATCCTTACAGACAATTTCAATATTACACAATTTTCTAGACAACATACACAACAAATAGCAGACTATGCCTCAGAAATTGGGTTTTACACTTTTGAAAGCATAATACACTTCAGGAGCAACACAACAAAGGTGTCAGTATGCTAAGTTTACAAAAACAACCAATAACACACTTAAAATTTGCAAGTATCATATTGTCCATTTTATTTTTTAGAAAATAAAAAATGAGTGACACTGTCCGTTTTATTCTCTTGTCATTTACCTAAATAATATATATATATAAAATTAGGTAAAATACAGAAGACAGATTATTAACCAAAATATACAAGACACAGATGGTTAAACTAATTGCAGTTCTCCCACAGTCAATTTGCAATCAGTACATCTAAGCAACTTTTATTTTAACTGTATAGTAAAAGATATAGCAGGTATTTATTGTCATTCTCTAATGCATCTATACAATACCCCTTCATGGAATTAAACTTTGTAAAGCAATGGTTACACTTGTAATGTTATAATAAATAAAATACAATATTAGATGTGGACCTAATTTTTTTAAATAATGTGGAATGATCTCTACTTTAACCATGATAAACATGGACAGAAAAAAACCCACGGGTCTATTTCTTGATCTTTATTCCATAGGTTAAAATCAAATGTCCTAACGGGTTTCGTATTTAGAGATACGTAATACGTATCTCTGGATACGAAACATGTTAGGACATTTAATTTTAACCTATGGAATAAAGATCAAGAAATTTTATCCTACCTGGTGTGTCGCGGGAGTGCGCGTCTTTTCCTCTATTTCGTTTTTAAAAAAAAGATACATTAGAAAATAATCATGTAGATGATCCGTCTGACCGCAGCAAAGATGCAATTGATAGTAACTATCAATACTAACCCAGTAGCTCAGTCAACAACTCCCAGTGCCATTGCCAGGCTACAGTACTTAGCAACCCCTGTACTATGATGAACATATGCTTCTTCCCAACAGCACTGCAAACTAGACAAACGCTTATTTGAAGAACAGTAAGAGAACCTCATCTGTTATCACTTTTCCAGTCAAGTTAGATTGCCTGAACTTCTAAAATTCTTTACTTAAGAGGCTATTAACAAAGTCAACCATCTTTTTCTCCCCTTTTCCGGTTTTGAAACACATTTCTTTTTTTTTTTTTTGCATGGGTGAAAAGAAAAGTGAAGAATAAAAACAGAGTGACCTTCCTCTTCGGATTTTCCCAGCACATGGGCTTTACATAAGTCCTGCTTATGGGAATGAAGTGAAATTGGAATATGCGAAGAATAAAAGTTGCATGAGGGAGACAAGTCAAGGGCATGGCAGCTATTCAGGGCATGGATCACTTATTCCTGGAATGTCCTGTGGCCCTCGACTAATCAAACGACATCCAAATACAATGGATTGTGTTATGTGTGGTGCAATGGGAACTGCAAGGGATCAAAATGGACTAACTTTAGTATCCCCAAGGCTTGGGATGTGAGGTGCAATCAGTTAGAACACAATATAAAGCAGGGAGACATTATTATACAGGTATGGGACCTATTATCCAGAATGCTTGGGACCTGGGGTATTCCGGATTATCTTTCCGTAATTTGGGTCTTCGTGCCTTAAATCTACTAGAAATTCATTTAAACATTAAATAAACCCAATAGGCTGGTTTTGCTTCCAATAAGGATTAATTATCTCTTAGTTGGGATCAAGTACAATTATTACAGAGAAAAAGGAAATTATTTTTAAAAATTTGGATTATTTGGATAAAATGAAGTCTATGGGAGACAGCCATTCCGTAATTCGGAGCTTTCTGGATATCGGGTTTCCGGATAAGGGATCCTATACCTATAGTAATTATCAGTGTGCACATGGCAATATGAGGCTGTGTCCTGCCATTGAATGAAGCTGGTGAGGCTCAGGATGCACAGTGCAGGCTCTCCGTCCATGAAAGGCATTTGGAGTGTCCGGATGTTTTGGGCTGAGGTTCCCACGATCCCCTGACTCACAGACTGAGGTGGGAAGGAAGCAAGTTGCAGCCAAGCCCGACTCTCCAGCCCTTACACGTTATAAAGTGCCTGTCACATGTCAGCGATGCCCAATCTGCCAGCTCGCTGCTGTTCATACACTACAATGCCCGGCGTGCCTAAAGAGGCTGCTGGGACTATAACAAGAGTCGGGGCAGCAGGTTGGAGCGCGCTACTCGGCAACAACTCTGCTCTCTCAAGTAAACTGCAGTTAATGTCGCCTTCTTCTCAACCCACAGCGCAATGTAAGCCTTTCCATGCAGTTAGGATTGTAGGGAACACGCGTCACTCTCGGTATTCCGCTCAGCGACAAACTCACCTTCCCAGAACCGCTCTGTCCCCTGATCGCCATCTCCTTGCGGCTCCCACAACACCACGTGATGTGACCCCATGTCCCCTTGTGCTTCTGCTGTCAATGAACTCGGACAAACACACCCACCTCGTGGGCACGCCCTTCCCAGCTCTGCGAGCCAATGAAAAACCGAGACTTCCCCTAAGTACACGGCACAGACCAATAGTCGGGAGTAATACGGGAGGAGGGCGGGGTGGCACAATTCATTAACTAGGACGAAAGACAGCTTGAGGAATCGACTGCAATGTCGGAAAGGGTATTTGGTAGTTGCAGCTGAGTAGAGCCATAATTATTGGCGATAGTGTACGAAACTAGGCGGGTCTATTGTAGACGTAAGGCTTTAATATAGTGACCGGAAGAAGTGGTCTCCTATAGTGCTGTGTTCATGGGCCACTGAATCCCAAACGAAATGGATGTCAAGTGAAAACACAAATAGTTGTCTGGGAGCCGGGACAGAAGACGTACAATGGCGCCTCTTGTGGGGAATGCTGGGCCGTCTGATTGTGAGACAAAGGCATCGATTAGCATTGGCTATATGGCACGTACGGGTATTTTACACAAGCCCTTGTCACAGTGTAGTTTAGGGAAAGCCGTGTCACATAAACCTCAGCATGTAACATAGCCATGTTATGTGTCTCTTGCATGTTCTAAAAGATAAAGCTTGGGGGGTCTGCACTGCCAGTCCAAATTAAGGCAGCTGAGTATCAGGGACTTGCTCCAGTTTCCAAAGTATCATCATATTGCCAATACACAAAAAATGTCCCGATGCTCATAAAAAGTTTTATTCAATCAATAGTAAATAAAATATGAACATACTGACCCTGTATGATCCACCTTACGCGTTTCACACCCTCCGGAATAGGAATTTCCTATAATTAAGCACCGTGGGATGTGAAACGCTTAGATCATACGGGGTCAAAATGTTGTACTTTTTACTATTGATTGAAGAAAATTGGTGTTTTTACTTTTTATGAGCATCAGGACATTTTTTTGTGTCTTGCATGTTCTACGCAATGTAATTGGTACTTTTGTTAACGTCATTCTTTCTCTGGTGCAGGACCCTGGTCATAACCTGCCCTGTCTTCTTTCCATCACTATCTCTGCTCACTAATCCCCATTTGCAGCAAGGACACTCATATAACAAGGGAGTTCAGTTCACCAGTTTACCGGATCAATATCCAATCAGGGAAATGACAGGGTCCATGGAAACGGCCAGCCAGGCGCCCCAGGCAACCTGCCAGGCCACTTCAGCCCCCGCCGCAGTAGTTCGTAATCGCGCGCAAACGGGGACGTGCGTGCGCAACCTGGGACACACTCAACATTTTGACTTCAGAGGGCAAACCCACATTTCACTGAGGTAACACTTGCCAGACTAGGGGTAGGCAGCATATGAGGTAGGCACGTGCCTCTTCTGCCTACCCCTAGTTCCGGTCCTGCTGGGAACCATCAGGCACAGATTTGTGGAGAGGACACCAAGGCCCGGGCCTAGGGTGGCAGGATTTTAGAGGGCGGCATGCTGCCCAACCACACCCATATTGGTTCAGAAACATTTAGGATGCGCAGAAGATGCTTGACAAAGGGGAGTGACCCCGAAACGTTGCATCACCGCATAATAAACGAGCAGGTTGTTCCCTGCAATGCTAGTTGCCTCGTGTGCCGATATTCTTCTTCTATATCCATTTGTGAGGTTGCTGACCCTCTAATATTGTGCACCGGGCTGATCTCTTTGAGGGTGTGCGAGTTTTCTACATTGTTCGTGATGGGCAGAAGATGACAGTTTTTAAAATTTCCTGTGCACCAATCCACATTGCTCTGGTCCCAATGAAAATTTGAACAAATAAAAGGTAGGGGACGGGGGCAGCAAGCAGCATCTGGCCTAGGGGCATCTGCTATGTAAATCCGACCCTGGGAGCCATATAATAATGGTCTTCTAATAAGCCGTAATTCCTTTATTAGTGCTGACCCAGCTTTGCATTTAATAAAAACAGACTAACTAAGGGAACGAAGGGGCATAGAACTTAATTTTTTTGAGAGGAGAGGGCTTTAGGGTTTAAGCACGACACACCTGGCGACTAATCGCCCCATCTTCGGGGGGCGACAATCTCCTCAACCTTCCTACCCCTTGCCTTCTGCCTGCTAAAATGAAAAAAAAAAAAACGCCTGTGGCAATGCACTCGCGGCTCTTCGATTTCCGAGGTCGCCTGAAGTTGCCTCACGATGAAATCGAAGCACCGTGAGTGCATTGCCGCAGGCGTTTTTTCATTTTACCAGGGGGAAGGCAGTTTAGTCGATTAGCCAGGCGACTCAATCTCCGTGAATCTGCCTGTGTACTTAAACCCTTAGAATGTAGCCAGGGCCGGAACTAGGGGTAGGCAGAGTAGGCACGTGCCTAGGGCGCAAAGCTGGGAGGGCGCCAGGCACGTACCTCCTCTGTCGCCTACCCCAAGTCCGGTTCCCTTCTCTTGCCAACTTTTCTCGCTTTTTGCGCTTCTGCGCATGCACAAATTCGCGCATGCGCACGCGAGCGCAAATGCGAGCACGAGCACACTATACAGGCGCCGCGAGTGCCGGACCTGCCTAGGGCGCCTGCCCAGCGTGGCCTGGCACTGAATGTAGCAGTGCATGAATTAACATTAACTAAATAATTGGTTTTACAACTATATCTTAAAACTTCATATGTGGTGACAGTCCCCGAGGTGCAGTCACAACTGCCAAAATATTTCACCTCCTACTGCACCTTCTCACCAAAGCATGGTAACTGCCTTCACTGACAGGTCAAGAGCCTGAGAGCTACTGCAGCTTTAGAAGCAAACATGAGCAATGTTAGTCAGCATATCTGTGTATTATCTTGACATTAATAGCAGTGCCACAGTAGTATATACTCTTGCTTATAAAGCCATTTAGTCAGGCCGTTACCACAATACTTAAAAAGCCTTATTGAAAGTCATGGCTTTAGTTGGAAGAGAGTGGGAAGGTAGGGTAAGAGAGAAGTAATTCAAATTATTGTAGGGAGCAGAAAGACAACAGGAACATTCTCTTAATCCTGCACATGGGAACTGGTGCATCATGTAAAAGACCCTACCTCAGCTGTGTTTATTGGAGCAGGAAGTTTTTCGTGGCAAATATGGTCTTACTGGAGCTCATTTGGGCATTGCCTGGTGCCCTTTAACTTAGCCAAGAAACTAAGATATTGAAGTACTACATAGCTACTATTGTAATTTTTAAGAGATTTTCGAAGTTTTGTGACAATATTAACTAAACTGCAGGCTGGTTGTTTTAACTTTGGGTGTTTTTGTACAAGGCATTAAATTCCTCTGAGCCAAATAAAGCTTCACAGTACAGTAATCACCAAAAAAGTTCTGTGCCCAGCATGTGTGCGTCCATGGAGGTGCATGGCATATTGGAGGTAAGCAGCAACACAATTGTGGGGCAATGCACAAAGCATGACACATCTCCCCTATTGCCCCTGTCCTGCACAAGCACGACCTGACAGCTTTGCCTGTGATGTGATTGTAGTTACACAGTGACATCAACCCTCCCATGAATCCCACACCAACCCTCACCTGTGAAACAACTGTGCACCTGCAATCGATTCCGTGCCAGACAGAGAAAGGTCAAACCTAGGGGAATGCAGGCAGAAGTGGTACATGCCCAGTGCCACCACCATTACCTCCTACACACGTGCCTCATATGCCTACTCATAGTGTTGACCTGCTGTGGGGCCAAATTATCCTTGGCTGGGTTTTGTTCTTTTTAAAGAAGAATAGCACCAAACCAGGTAAGAAGATTATTGGAGTTACTGGAGAGGTGACCCTCAGCCCACTGTATAAACATACTGCTGAGCTTCCCTGACCTGAATAAAAGGTCTTAAGGTGGCCATAGACGCACCGATAATATCTTATGAAACAAATTTTCGGACGATATTTGGCGCATATATGGTGGGAGAAGAGCCAACAGATATCGGCAGAAGACTTGGCTCGTTGATCTGGCCAGCCAGAAAATTTTGCTCAGGGCCTTTGAAGGCACCTGCACATCGGCCTTTGGTCGTGCTGAATCATCATACAGGTAGAATTCTATTGTTTATACCAGTATATCTGACAATTCAGCTCTACACGTGTGTATTTAAACAAATGATCTTTCCTGGAAAGATCTTTTCCAGGAAAGATCTTAATTGTAACGTCTATGGCCACTTTTAGTCTACAGCCTATTTGGTCACAGAACTCCTCATGACATGCAAACTGTTCCACAGAGCTTGACAATACATAGTGAATAATTAGGTAGGGTTGGAGCAGGAAATGAGACAGTCATTGGTCTGCTAGTAAGAACATAAATCTATATGATTTACATACACTAAAACACAGGGTCGATTATTGTGGCCATTTGCTGTACGCTGTTACAGACCTGCACTTATATATACATTTATTTTATTCAGTGATTTACAACAGTGTATTCCTTTCCTTAATTTATACTCCCACATTAAACCTGTTAGGACATGGAGGTGAAAGAAAGGCACTAAATATCTCATTCAAGTATTTGTTAGTTCCAAATACCAGTCGAGCTACACACTAAAGGAACAAGTATGATCAGAATCATTTTGTTCACTGTATGAGGTAGGTAAGAGAATTGGATTTCAGAGCACTTTCTGAAGGACTTTAGATACTTTTATAGTCACTCGAACTGTTGTTAATCCAGCATACTGGCTAATTATTGGTTTGATACTCTTGACCTTACCTATTAATCTCCATGACAGCGTAAGGATTAACATTTTAGTTGTGACAACCACCATAATGAAGGAGTAATTCCTTTGTTAATTGATAAAAGTTTCCATGTGTTATTTTTAACCACAAAATAATTAGAGGAAAAATAATTTTTGTACCAGGCTATGCTAATACTGTAGATATAAATGAGGAAATCATACAGCCTTGTTACACTGATATATAATCACTTTTCAACTAAACCTTTGTCTCACTTTCTATGATAAATGAGACATTAGCTTTTTCATAATGTAAAAGCACTGGTCTAATGTATAAAATATCTAAGGCATTTAATTGTATATTTGCATTTATTAAGATGACTTAAAAATGCCTTAACGGCTATATTAAGGAGGAGTTAGTAAAATTTTACTGTTTCTATTTAATGCAAGGACTTATAGTACAGTATTTATTAGGGATGATCCAGGATTCGGTTCAGAATTCTGCCAGGATCCGCCCTTCTTGAGCAGGTTTCGGAATCCTTCTATCCGGCCGAACCGAATCCGAATCCTACTTTGCATATGCAAATTAGGGGCAGGGAGGGAAATTGCATGACTTTTAGTCACAAAACAAGGAAGTAAAGAATGTTTTCCCCTTCCCACCCCTAATTTGCATATTATATATATTTGAATCCAAAATAGTGGATTCGGTGCATCCCTAGTATTTATAGACAGTATTTATAGACCCCCTAAAGTGGCAACATCTTTAACAACTTTTTGAATAATGTAGATAGTGATATTTTGAGACAATTTGCCTTGGGTTTTCATTTTGTATTTGTGTTTTTGAGTTATTTAGATTTTTATTCAGCAGTAGGGATGGGCGAATTTTTTCACCTTGTTTCACTGCAGAAATTATGCCCATAGACTTGTATGGCGTCGTTCAACAAAAAATTTTTGACGCCCATAGACTTTAATGGCCGTCTGTGACATTTCGCCAGCGACAAATTTTTGGTGAAACGAAACGGGGCAAATTCACCCCATCCCTATTCAGCAGCTCTCCAGTTTGCAATTTCAGCAATCTGGTTGCTAGGGTCCAAATTACCCTAGCAACCATGCATAGATTTAACAATAACAGGCTGGAATATGAATAGGAGAGGGACTAAATAGAAATATAAGTAATAAAAAGTAGCAATAGCAATAAATGTGGAGCATTATAGAGCATTGAGTATTGAGTCAACCTGCAAATCACTAATGTGTATCATAATCATTTAATTGCAATATTAGCATAACAATTATGTTTTCTGAGTTTTCCTTGGTAGTTAACTCTAAAATTGCATATTCAATAAAGAAATGTATAAATTTGTCCAAAATTAGTTCATGTCATGAGCAGTTTTGGATTAGGCCCTTCTAAATCAGTAAATGCCTTTTCCATGGCAAGGTGTGGTATTTTGTTTGTTACATCATTTTATTATTTACATATTACATCTTCATCAGGTCTATGGTTTTCAATACATTGTGTCATTCTGAATTATGGTTGCCTCCTGCCCAGTTTTGGTGCTGTTCAGTTCTGAAAAAAAATATAGACATTCATACATGTGCCCTTCAGCTCAAAAGCAGCGCCCCCCAAAAGGTTTACACAATACACAATTTTTGCAGACTGATCCTTACATCTGTAGAAAAAGAAGCATGTGATGCATTGAATTTGATAATGAATACAAGTTAGAGATAAAGTAAGACATATGAAAAGGCTTATTTTTACCAAAAATATATGACACTTTGCAACTTAAATTAGCAGTGTTTAATTATTTTCCTCCTTACGACTACAATTATATGAATATAATACACAAAAGCCATGAATATCTTGTAAATTATATCCTTATAAATGGTGAGTACTGATGTCATCCGTTATAAAGGGTAAGTAGTGATGTCATTTCTGTCGAATGACTCACTGAATCTTGTGTATTATAATTAATAAAGTACCCCCTGTTGCAAAATATGAGGATATTAGAAGTTACCTCGGAGTTCCATAACCTGTATAAAAACACTCGGTCTTCGGTCTCGTGTTTTTATGTGGTCATGAAACTCCTCTGTAACTTATATTATCCTTATAATTTACAAGAGGGGGTACTTTATTCATTATATATTGTACATGTACAGTATATTGTAGCTTTAATGCACAGATATATGTACAGTCAGGGTCGGACTGGCCTGGCGGGACAACGAGAAAAATCCCGGTGGGCCCCGGCCCTCATGGGCCCCCGCCAGGCCAGACCCCCCTCTCCCAATCCCAATCAATTTTAAAATGAAAAGTTTCTGACGTGCGGCGCTGCAATATGGGAGGTGAGTGAGGAGGGGAGGCAGGGGGGCCAGACAGGGCCCTGGACGGCAGGCGGGGGGGCCTGGACGGCAGTCCCGGTGGGCCCCCCAGTCCGACCCTGTGTACAGTATATCGTCATGACTGCTATATACAGTAAGCAGCTGTCCACACCGAGAACTTCCACTGCCTCCTGCCTCTGCTTGTACTTAATGGCATCAAGATAGGTTTGTCACTGTGCTTTTGATATCTCTGCAAAGCTGCCAATTTATAAAGGCCTCTAACCTGTACAGTGTCAATTTTTAGTTTATATATTTCCTGTGCAAATACTTTAGTAGCAGCCTGGCCTGGGTTTAGTTCACATTTTGCTCAAGAAACTTTCTTGCTTTAATATTAGATTTTATTTAATTCTCAGCTCTTTTTGCTTTGTTCCAATCCAGTCATACTGGTTTATATCAGATCATCCAGTCTACTACTGCAAAAGTTCCCATCATACTGTCATGTTCTAGTCAAGCCTGCCTTATCAAGCTGGTAAACCTTTAGAGGAAAAAGTGGGTAGTAGCTGCTGGCTGCTTTAAGTAACAGCAACACCAAAAAATTAAAATGTATCAAAATAATATCATCTGCTGTTGCCCTGCACTGGTAAAAGCGGTGTGTTTGATTCAGAAAGACTACTATAGTTTATATAAACAAGCTGCTGTCTATGATGGCAGCCATTCAAGCTGTAAAAAAGGAGAAAAGGCACAGATTACATAGCAGATACAGGGGGGTCCTTGAGTTACCTACACCCTACTTACTTACTTACACTCATACTTACAAACAGAGGCTATTACAGTAATGTACTGTGGTTTGCTTGGCCTTTATTAGCCTTTAGCTTTAATAAACCACAATCCTCTCTGGTGTGTGTTGTCTAATGCACAGAAAGGTAAAAATACTTACGCACAGAAAGTTAAAAATAAATACTATGTTAAAGGGGAATTATTGCAAAAATGTAATATAAGCTTCCTCGTACTGAAGTAAGAAAAAATTCGGCATTGTTTCTGAAATAATCAAGTTTATATTCACTATTTCTCTATCAGCATTGGTTTCTCTTCATTCTGTCTTCATGCAGCAGTTGGGTGTCAGATGAATGATCCAATATATCTATAGGGGGGCTCCCTTTCCTATCAGATGAATCAGAGCTTACTCAAATAACTGATTCAAGTACAAACAAAATCTAACAAAATAATTGCCCTTTGAACAAATTCTGCATGTAGAGAGACAGGATTTCTAAAAATTTCAATAAAGTGAGCTCTAATACATTATTGAGGCAAAAGGAGCCCCCCTATAAGATATATTGGATCATTCATATATTGACACCCAATTCCTGAATGAAGACATAATGAGGAGAAACAGATGCTGAGAGAGGAATAGTGAAGATAAACTTAATTATTTGAGAAATGGTACAGAATCTTCAATTGATTGTATTTAAAACGTTTCTTATTACAGTATGCTGAAGCTAATATTACATTTTAATTTGCGCAATAGTTCACCTTTAAGACAAACATATGTCTAAGTTGTATTTAATAAGTTCATGTTAAAGATATGTTTCAACTTACGTACAAATTCAAAAACCTATAGACCCTATCTCGTATGTAACCTGGGGCTGTCTTTAACAGATAAGCTCTGTAGAATACAATGGTGTTTTATCTGTTATCTGCTATGTAACCTGTGCCTTTTCTCCTTTTTCCAGCTTGAATGGCTGGCCCCATGGCTACACAGTTTGTTTATATAATTGTTTATATTGTAGAGTTTATTATGCAAACACACAGCTTTTACCAGGGCAGGGCAACACTATATTATATTTTAATTACTTTGATACACTTTCAGTTTTTGGTGTTTTCATTTCTTTATGCCTTCGGGCTCTAACTTAGGGGCAACTGTTGGGCAATAATATTATCCCCAACCAATGGTGCAGGCTATTAGAGGGTAACAGTAGTAAAAAAAATTGCCCCCTGCCAACAATATAGCCAACACACCCCATGTTTTTCATGTGTTTGTTTGTAACAATATGAAAAGCTATTAAACAGTTGAAACAATGCTGTATGCACTGGGTAAAGTGCTAATTTTCAGAAAGCAGTACATGTGTGAGCAATATCCTACATTTGCTTGTTACATGCAAACTGATGTACTGTAAAATGTTTTTTTTTTTTTACTTTAGGTACTTGGCATGTTGGCAAGAGAACAATAATAGGAGGAAAAAAACTTGCTCTGGGCCTCTGTTTTACACAGGAAGAGGCTGTAACAGGTGAAGGGAAACATTTTCCCCTGTATAAAAACCAAGTTCCTTTGGAAATCAAAGTCACTTTGAGTGATGGATGGGAAGCAATTCTTGAGAACATTCAGACTGATTATAACAGTTTGTGAAAGGTGAGTGGAAACTTGGATACAGCATTGTGTTAGCTATTACAGGAACCTTTTTTCCTTCTGGAAACATTCACCTGGTTTTATTCCTGTCATCTGGGCAAATATTTTAATAACAGAATATTGTTTGCATCTGAGAATTTAAATAGGCCCTGGCATTTCAGGTACACAGTGGCCCAATCAGACCACACAGAGGCCCAAAAAGCCCACACCAGCCCAATAAATACTGACTTTCTATGGGACCTTATAGCAGCCCCTCTTGGCATTTGCCAGAACCCACAGATTGCCAGTCCGGCCCTGTTTGCATACATTAAATGTAATCTTTTTATGCATTTTAGTATACAGTATTACAGTTCTTTTTAGATAGTGTATGTGTGCTAAAGCCAAACTTGTTTATTGTTATTTATAAAATATCTATGATTAGATTGTTACTGAGGCCTGGATTCCTGGATGTTCAGGCTAGTAAGCAAATGCTAAGCTTTGGTTCCAACACTTTCTACATTCTAGTGCCATCTGCACATACAGTATAGTCACATTTATTTCTAATCCAGGGTTCTCCTCTTGGAGACTGCAGACCACCTTCTGGCCAACATCCCCATTTTCGCGGGGCATGATTGGTGAACAACACTTAAAGTACACCATCAGGCTGTCCCATATGCTCGTTTAAAGGTAATCTTCCATGCACAAGCAATATTTTTTTTAAATGTATTCCTGGCACTAATGTCCTATATTTATTATTTTCTTCTATACATGACATCAAAGCAAAACACTAGCGGGCTGATCTATTTAAATTAAATTTTGTCTTGAAAATTGTGGCAAAAAAAGTCACAATTTATATTTTTTCCCCAAAAAGTCATAACGAAAAAACCCAATCACTAAAACAAATATCTTTTTTTTTTTGCTGCGATAAAAATGTTAACTCTCCATACCTTAAAATGGTGAAGAGGTCATAGATGTCAATAAGAAGTTTAATACCAACATTCAAGCCACTTTGTTAAGTTTCTTTTCCAAAATGTTTTTCTGTGTTGCAGAATGTGATTATGTGTAACCCATTTGCAAATTTGAATAAAGATGACAACTGCAACCATAGGAAAAGTCTTGATTGCCTTTTGTTGTGATTATAGGAGTTATATTTCCTTAAAATGCTAATTTTTTTCTTATTCAAATCAGTGCGTGGTTGCTATGGTAATTTGGGCCTTAGCAACCATATTGGTTAAAATGCAAATTGCAGAGCAGCTGAATAAAAAGCTAAATAACAGAAAAACCAGACATAATAAAAAATGAAAACCAATTGCAAATTGTCTCAGAATATCCCTCTCTACTAAAAGCTAACTCAAAGGTAAACAACCCCTTTAATGGATAGTATTTTATAGGCAAACAAGTGTAGCTGCTAATAAGCATGAAAATTTTAAAAATAAGCATTAACATCCTTATAAAAAAAAAGAGAAGCATATCCAAAAGAGTGATATTAGTCCTAGGGGTCAATATTTCTATTTATACTGTACCTTCTTTAGGCTAATCCCAGCTCCAGAGTTTGGGAATATCATGTTATTTCATATTGGTTAGTATTGAGCTAAAAGCACTCATGTTAAACTATTTTCTCACTGATAAATAATAGCAGTTGGCAAAAGCTAACAATCCACTAACACGTGGCTTAAGAAAAGAAAAACTATGGTAATGATTAACAAATTATGCAGAAGCTGAAATGTTGGTGAAATTTATGGAATAAAGCAATAAACACAGACATTGGAGTGGGGACCACCTTAAGGGCTAGTCCACACGGGGAGATAGCCACGAGTTTGCGGTCGCGGCGACAAAGCGCCGCGCCAGTCGCCGCGACCGGCGCAGGCGACAGTTTTGTATGGGCGCCTATGTAAAAACGCCTGTGCTAACCACACGAGGCGATGCGCTTTTCAACAGTCGCCTGAAAAAGCCTGGCGAGGCATTTTCAGGCGACTGTTGAAAAGCGCATCGCCTCGTGTGGTTAGCACAGGCGTTTTTACATAGGCGCCCATACAAAACTGTCGCCTGCGCCGGTCGCGGCGACTGGCGCGGCGCTTTGTCGCCGCGACCGCAAACGCGTGGCTATCTCCCCGTGTGGAATAGCCCTTAGTGTGTGAATATATATTTTTCCCCCACTGTCCATGTATTCTCAGCTCAGAGAAGCAGAGCTTTTATTGTGTCACGATAAGTAACAATACATCGACAGGTCTAGAAAAGATAAACATTCCAACAATTTTAGCAATGCCTGACATTCTAAAGAAGGCATATATTTTGCCCTATGTAAGCAAGTCTTGTTCCTCCTTTCCAACACTAACTATTTTACTCTGTGAATTGGTTCCATAACTCCGACCAAACAACTCCTTCAGTTAATACTTAATGAAATCAAAACACAAGATAAGCCATCCATGACTGCTGTGCTGGGAGATTTGTGATTAACAGAATGAACTTTCAAAGGTCACCTCAATGTCAACACGTTACTTTATTATGAAGTGGCAACATGGTTGTCATTTATCACACAAATAGTTCATAATATGCCAAATATGTAAAGAAAAACGATTTTGCGCAACATGTATTATTAACTTTTTTTTTTTTTTTTAATGATATATTAGTAGAAAATACATATACTTGCTTTGTGCTACAGCTATGTTTTCTCTTCTCCCATCTGAATAAACATTACATGGTTCATTTAGCAAGGGGGACAAAAAAGCACCACATTTGTGGCAATAATATACCCTGCAGTCTCAAATACTCATTTTAGGCATGCTTCTTACTGCTTCTAGCAGTGCTTCTACAGAACTTGCATCCATGGGGGGACCCAGGGAACCCTGAACTGTTCTCCCTCCCCACTCCACCCTCTTCTCCGCCAGCTCTAATTAATGAGCAGCCAAGTGAGTGGATGAAAGGGGGGGGGGGGTTGGAGCAATAATGAGGAAGAGTTTGCAAGCCAGGCCCCCTGAATAATTAATTGTGGAGGGGCCCAGATTTGCTTAGTTACACAACTGGCTCCTAGAATAGTACCTGAAGTATTTGCCACCCATTGTATTCAGCTGTGTCTTAACCGGACAGCAATGCATACCAGAGATCACTAGAGAAACAAAAGGCACTAGGAAGTCCTCACCTTCTGCTTTTTGCATATGTTAGATACAGAGCTCCCTTCTTCATCATCATCATCAACATAATGCCTAGGGGGAAATTTACTAAAGGGCGAAGTGGCTAAAATTCTCCAGCGTGACGTCATTTCGGCACTTCGCCGATTTACTAATGGTTGCTGGTGTAATTGGCTAGTGAAGGAGATAGACTCTGGCGCAACTTCGCACTTTAACGCCAGCCAAATTTTGCTCTGGCGAAAGAGCTTTACTACGCAAATTCACAAAGTTTTTGATTTTATTGAACGTTACCTCTTTCGCCAGACTTGCCTTTGCCCCTCAGACCAGGCGAAGTGCAGAGTAGATAGGACTTACTTAAAATTTTGTTGAAATGTTTTAGCTCCACAAAATGCTGGCTTCTTTTCCTTTTTACAGGGTGATAGGCTGAAAAAGAATTTTTTTTGGGGTACCCCCCTACATTTGATAACATATGGCACCTAAACTATACAGTAGGTGCATGTGTAGGGCATTATAACAACTCTATATAATTTTATTAAGGTTCCCTGGCCTTGTGTAGTGTAATTTATTTGCTGCAGCATATACGGCCATTGTACTTTTAACTGCACGCCGTATGCAAATTACCATCGCTAGCGTAACTTCAAACTGCTGATCTTATTTTCAGTAGCGCAACTTCGCAAGTGTTCAGTACCCTGTGCGCAACTTTGGATCTTCATGAATTATCGTTGTCCAGGCGAATTTATACCTGGCAAAGTGTTGCGATGTGCGCGTAGCCAACACTGGCGGATTTTGGGAGGTAAGTAAATTTAATATAGCATATAATAGCAACAGCATACACTGAAGGCAAGGCCATTGCCTGTTCCAGCAAAAGAATACCCCATGCACAAAGCACAGTCTGTTCATAATTAGCTTGTTGATATGGATATTGAAGAATGGAAAAAGCACAGAGCCCTGGCCTCAACCTCAAAACAACTAAACAGCTGTGATATGAATTAGGACACCAAAGACAAGCAAAGTCTGATTTCCCAATATTAGAAAAGTAGAGGTTGTTATAGCAGCAAAGAGATTATTAACTTCATATTAATACTCTCAGTTCTATAATGAGTTGCACAGACAGGTACCTAAATACAGTAATACAGTTTATTAGTGATGGGCGAATTTATTCGCCAGGCGAATTTGCAACATTCGCCGCCGGCGAATAAATTCGCAAAACGGGCGTGAAAATTCGATGTCGATGGCGTCCAAAAAAAACGGACGGCCGCGTTAAAAACGTGCGTCGGTGTCAAAAAAAGGATGGCGGCATCAAAAAAGAGACGCAGGCACAGTTTCGGAAATTTTTCGCCATTTCGCGGGAAATTCGCTAATTTTTCAGCAAATCAAAACGGCGCAAATTCGCCCATCACTACAGTTTATATGTATAATATGAACAGATTCATTGTGTAATTAGGCAAAGTTTTAATCATCTTTTAAATTACCTTTTAGCATGATGTAGATCATTTTTTTTTCGATAATTTGCAGTTGTGCTTCTTTTTTTAGTTTTTAAAGTTTTTGAATGATTTAATTTTTTTTTCGGCAGCTCTCCACTTTAGGGATTTCATAGGTTATCTGGTTGCTAGGGTCCAATTTATGCTAGAAACCAGGCAGTGGTATAAATAAAAGACTGATAAATGAATAACATTGTACCAATAACAATAAAGTTGTAGCCTCCAAGAGCAATTGTTTTAGGGCTGCCAGGTTTACTGATCCCCATTTGAAATCTGGAAAGAGTAAATATAAGGCACATCATTCATAAACTATAAGAAATAACAAATGAAGATCAGTTCAAAAATGTCTTAGAAAAGGAAATGCTATAAATATTTTCATACACGGCTAGAAACAAGTAAAAGCATAGTATAGAATGACCATTCCCCAAGGCTGTGCTGAATTTATAGCAAGAAGCGAATAAATTAAGAGAAATCAACTCACATTTAAAGCCATTTTCATTGTCTAATCATTAACTTTTTAAATGAAGTGGCAAATGCAACATAATTAAAAAAAACAGTTGGACAAATGTGCTAAAGAAACACTCTTTACTGATACCCGAGTTAAAATGCAACACATTCTGGAATATCTGCTGTTGGTAAATGCTCATGTGCAACTGTGTGAAGCAACAGCGGGATTGATTTACATGGAACAACAAATTTATATATTTCAATGGAGGGGCCATGCTAAATGTAAAGCTTACTTAATACACATAACACATGAGAAAATCCTGAGAAGGGTAGAAAGAGATGAGGATAGAAAAGAAGGAACATGTGTACTATAATATATGAAATATGAGATCATTTGATGACTGAAGCCGCAAATCATTATTTGTCATTCTACAGTGATCAACAGTAAGATGTTAAAACATTCAGGAATCTAATATGTCAAAAAAGCTTTTTCAACAGGTAGGGGCAAATTTACTTAAGGTCGAACATCGAGGGTTAATTAACCCTAGATATTCGACTGTCGAAGTTAAATCCTTCGACTTCGAATATCGAAGTTGAAGGATTTAGCGCTATTCCTACGATCGAACGAAAAATCGTTCGATTAAATCCTTCGAATCGTTCGATTAGAAGGATTAATCCATCGATCGAACGATTTTTCTTCGACCCAAAAAAGCTAGCAAAGCCTATGGGGACCTTCCCCATAGGCTAACATTGACTTCGGTAGCTTTTAGGTGACGAACTAGGGGGTCGAACTTTTTTCTTAAAGAGACAGTACTTCGACTATCGAATGGTCGAATAGTCAAACGATTTTTAGTTTGAATCATTCGAATCGAAGTCGAAGTTTGAAGTCGAAGGTCGAAGTAGCCAAAAAAAACATTCGAAATTCGAAGTTTCGACATGTGCAACTTGTCATCTTTAATAGCAGCCCAGGACATTTGATTGGTGGAGAATTTAGCTGCCCAGTCACCCAAACGTTTTACAATAATGACACCTCTAGTTCCCCTTACTCTGCTCTTCATGTAGTTTAGCCCAGCATCTGTAGCTTCTTCTGGAGACTTACTTGCAGCAGCAAATATTACAAACAAGCTAATTTCTGATAAAATTAAGTGATTTTTCCAGGGATATCTGTTTTGATGTTGGGTGCTAATTTTATTGAAGAGTGTTGGTATGGGCCATTACCAGAATTTTGACTAAAAAGATAAATTAAACCTTCTGGATGTGGAGGGCAAAACCAATCTCACATAACATGCTGCAGATATATATAGATGAACCAGAATTAATTAAGGACTAGAACAGGGGTGTCCAAACTTTTTGCAACGAGGGCCAGATTTGGTGAGGTGAAAATGTGCGGGGGCCGACCATTCAGCTTGACATTCAGCCTGACACCGATATCCTTTCCGAGGTAGCTAACTAGCGATTTAGGCCCTAAATAAGTAATAAAAAGTAGCAACCCTGTCAAACGAGGGCATGGCCAAATAGTATTCAGTGCTGTGTATAAATCTTTGTAGCCCCTTACATTTGTCCAACATATTGTGTTGCTTTGTTACAATTGCTTTTTAACCCCATTGGAACAATAGGA
The DNA here is from genome assembly GCF_017654675.1 of Xenopus laevis. NCBI lineage: Eukaryota > Metazoa > Chordata > Amphibia > Anura > Pipidae > Xenopus > Xenopus laevis. The sequence goes on along the minus strand of NC_054380.1, from coordinate 79,040,072 downwards.
TGTGGGCCCTGCTTTTTTAATCCCTTCCAGACCCCACTTTGCTCATCATGGAGCCCTATTTCCCTTGACCTCCTGCTCCAATTTCACTTCCCCATCATAGCAGCTTCATACTCCCCCATTCTCTTCATACTGGACCTCTCCCCTTCACCCACCTCCACCATTCTCTCCCCTGTCCCTCTCACTTCTCACTCACACTACCGACCTCCCTCCTGTCCAGGCAGTTCTTGGAAGATGGCTGCTAGGAAGCAACAAAATGTTTATCATATTTAAGTGCTGCCATCTCAGGGCCATCGCTGCTCCCTGCTGCGCTGTGCTGAACATGCACGTGCATGCAAGCATGAGCGCAGGGGCGTAACTATAGAGGAAGCAGACCCTGCGCCTGGGGGGCCCAGGAGGTATAGGGGCCCCACGAGGCCCTAATTCATATACAGTTTCAATAAATATTGGTAAAACAAGTCAACTGCTAAAAATTTTGGGGGCCTGAAAAATAATTTGCTGTGGGGCCCAGTAATATCTAGTTACGCCACTGCATGAGCGCACTGTTTTCTACAGGCGTCGGGTCCTTCTTCTGGCCAGTCGCATCAGGAAGAGGAGTCACGGGGTGCTGCAAAATCAAACCCTGCGTGCAGACGCAGCGCATGCTGCAAGTGCCCAGGTAGGCCAGTCCGACCCTGTGTGCGGGCCATATTCTGGTATACATTTGGAATTTGCTGCGGGCCAATTAAAAATGGAGCGGGCCGTAGTTTGGACACCCCTGGACTAGAATATAATATTTTTTTCCAAATATAGGCCAAGGACGGAGTACTATTTAGGATCAACAGCCACCTAAACTGGTGCTAATTCCTGCACCATAAGGAGACTTTTACTGAGAAAGCTTTAAAAATGCTAGGGAATTAAACATACCAAGATGAAATCATTTTCTGTATAGCTTTAACTTCAGCATCTGATTAGGTTCTCTTAAATGCCATGCAAAACTCATTAAAGGTCAGCATTCTTCATTTCCTACTTCAATAAGTAAATGAGTGTTGTTTAAAATGTTTTCACATTATTTTCACAATATTAAATTCATGAAATTATGTTTAAAAGTGTGAGTTAATTTATTTTACATCTAGATAAATAACATCATATCCAGTTTTCCTAGGAAATGGAAGCTAAATTAAAACTCCTAAATAGGTAAGTAGCAATCAGGGTTGGTACTTGTCTGGTATTTACCGACCTGGCCAACAAAAATACTGCCTGATGAAAGCTGGTAATGTTTTTTTTACAGAAATGTGGTACAGGGTTGGGTCCTGTTATCCAGAATACTCAGGAATGGGACCTGTTATGCAGAATGCTAAGGGGTTTTCCAGATAAAGGATCTTTCTGTAATCTGCTAAAAATCATTTCAACATTAAATAAACCTAATAGGATTATGTTGCCACCAATAAGGATTAGTCATATCGTAGGCTTCCCAACAAGAGCACAAATGGTCCAGGTAGTGCTATTTTCCCAAGTACCTTTACCTATGGACAAGGTTTTGGCTCCCATGTGGCAGGCACACAAACAGCCTGTGACACAATAGAAACCCTGCTGGATCCTTTCCCTTTTCTCTACTCTCCCCAGGCAGACTCACCTGAGGGCTCACACATAGAGCTGGCAGGCGCCAGCATTTCCACATTCAGTTTGGAAACTCAGGAGCTTCAGATCCTCCTGATCGAGCTCCCAGGCATAGTGTTGCCTATCCCAGCCTCAGAGGCCTCCTGCCTCTACATCTTGGCTGCTGAATTCACTCTCCCTCCAAGAAGTAACATCCAGCAGTAAGACAGCAGAAATCTGTAATGGCTGTCTGAGCACATGGCTCTCCCTTTTATAGTAAAGTGGTGCAGCAGCGACACCTTGTGGTAAAAGTACAGATAAATAAGTGGTATTGTAATTGGAAAACAACAATGTAATTTTCAGAAGCAGTGTCAGATTTTTCAGACCTCTGTGCAATTATCTATGAACCCTAATATATAGGGCCAGATTTATAAATTGGGTGCTACCCGCCAGCCCCTAACTTTGTGCCACCCTAGGCCTGGGCACTTGTAGCCTTCAGGCAAAACCAGGTATGCATATACTCAGCCCTCCTGTAATATATTCCATTTTAATTTATATTGAGCTGGTTCTTAAAAAGTTTGAACAAAACACAATGTAATACCCTGTACATTATGAATTTAGGGGCAAGAAAAAAATGCTGTCTTAGGGAGAATGGACAAATAAAAGCCAGAGTTAAATAATAAGAGGGTGAGGGTTATTGTTAGACAAATAATTTCTTTTTACATTTTTCTACTGGATTAGAATTAACCTTTAGGTTTTTCATCCATCTTGATCTGGAATGTTCTGTGACAAGACTTTCATTTCTTCAGTCCATATGACCATAGCACACTGACAAATAGGTTTCTGTTGCATTTCAAGTGTTTTATTGGCTCATTACAGTAGAAAAAGGCACATTTCTGGTATACCTTGAGCTTTGGCAAAGAAGGAGAAACTGATAAGATATTGATTTGGTTGGTGCCAAAGCCCTAACGCAGTGTAGTTGGATGCAGAATAAGTAGTAAATAAAATACTATTCTACATATATATTTGCCTTCAAGTACAAATAATTTTTTTCTGTGAGTTTCTTTTTAAGGTATGAAAACACTTAATAATTTGGAGCAACATTAGGATAATTTAGTGTCCCTTATTTCAAAATAATCCATTGTAAGATTTCCAAAAGGACAAGCATACTAATAGGCTGCCTCAAAATAAGCTTTGTAGATTTTAGTAGGGCTCCCGTCTGCACTGTATTGAAGTAGAAATAATGATATATTAAAGGAAATTATTTAAAATTGATGCTGAATGCACCATGTACAAATGCTCCTAGTTATGTTTAACCTCGGACACATGGGGTGGTAACCAATTAAGTTTTAAGACACTGCATATTGAAAAAATAAACAGGAAATAGACAACTATTATTAAATAGACTATTATTTATATCTCTTGATATAAATGAAAGAGCCACTAGATGGCATACAAACCATTTTGGTTAAAACAAATTATTATAAAGAACATATCTTTTGTTTGAGTTTAGTCACTTCTCTACAAATGCAGCACAACATTTAGGGGCTCAGTATGATTCCTTCACCAGCTTTGTAGGCACCTCCTGTGTTTCTCCAGTTAGGTGAGTTGAGAAACTTGCTTTAGATCACAGTGCCCCACAAGTTACTGGGGGCAAAAAAAAAGCAGCTTCTGGTAAATTCAATTGCAGATTTTCCAGTTTCCAAAGCAATTACGCTCTTTACACTAGAGATGTGGACCCCCCTGGGCCGCCACCTTCGCTGAAATGTGATCATGAGGGGAGGGAGGTGGCAACTCAGGGCAGCAGATGGTTCAGGGTCGCCCCTGAGTTTTTAAAGCTGTGCTGCTTGACCAGTGTACATTACAAACAATAACAATGCAACAGAGGTATGCTGCACTTAAACAAATCACAAATCAAGTGGCTTTTGCTTGAGCCCAAAAATGTTCCCCTCTTCAAAATAAAAATACACAATTTCTATAAATGTTCACAATAAACCTTTGTGTGCATCATCTTGTAATTTTTTTTTTATTTTGGGCCATATTTATCAAGGGTCGAATTTCGAATTGAAAAAACTTCGAAATTCGAAATCAAAAAGACCAACCGAAATTAAGTCAAAGTTGTTTTGTTTTGGTCTAATAGGTCCGTTTTTGATCAAATACATCCATTTGATTTTTCAAAGTTCACCAATTGACTCCAAATAGGTTCTAGGAGGTCCCCATAGGCTAAAACAGCAATTCAGCAGGTTTTAGATGGCCAATGGGCGAAGTCAAATTTTTAAAGAGACAGTACATGATAAATTTCGATATTTGAATTTTCGATTTTTTTTTGTAATTCAAATCGAATTTGGACTATTACCTAGTCGAAGTATAGAAAAAATAGCTAGAAATTCAATTTTTTTTTCATTCGAAAATTCACCTCGATAAATCTGCCCCTAAATATTATTTAGTTAGTTGGAGACAGGAACAGCTGTGCTGTGTGCATTGTAGAGGCAAATAGATACCTTAGTCTAGGTTGGAACAATGCTTGCTGTTTTGTGTTTTTTAAACTTCAAAAAGTATAGAAAACTGGGGGACCAGAAACAGTTTAATGGCTGGGGTAAGAACCCCTTTAAGAAAATTTATTACACTACGCCCATAGAATCTATGGCCCTGGAATGTTGATGGTAACCTGTAAGAATCTCAGATTCAATTATCTATGGCACAGAAAGGCTATTATACAATAAACAAACAATTATCTTAAAGAAAAGCAAAACCCAAAAAATTAAATGATGTAAAGTTACGCAAGAGGGATCTTCTGAGCACTTTTGCAATTTACATACATTTTCTATTTTTGTGATTTTTTCGAGATATTACCAGTTTTAGACTGCAAATAATACCAGGCTTTTAGCTCACTACTTTCTTTAAACATCCCAGATAATTTTTTATGCACTTCCTGCATTCAGGTTACCCTAGGATTGTTGACTTACGGTTGGGGAAAAGCCTAAAACTACAGGTATGGGACCTATTATCCAGAATGCTTGGGACCTGGGGGTTTCTGAATAATGGATCTTTCCCTAAAATCTACTAGAAAATCATGTAAACATTAAATAAACCCATTAATTATGTTTTAGTTTGGATCAAGTACAATGTAGTGTTTAGTTAGAGAGAAAAGGGAAAAACAAATTCAAAATGTGGATTATTTGTATAATATGGAGTCAGCCTTTCCATAATTCTGAGCTTTCTGGATATTGGGTTTCCGGATAAGGGATAAGATACCTGTACAAATATCTAAGAAGCTACTAAAATGGAAAATTAATGTAAACTGCATATATAGCTCTCTGATTACACTGATTACACAAAAATTTTACTTTGGGTACTTGTCAGTTGATACAAGAAATGAGATAAAGTTGCAAGTGTTGCAGGTACTTTATAGATGTGCTATAAATAGGAAACACAAAGATGGGCTCTTCTCTAGAACAAAATCTGTCTATTTAAGCTGAGGGAGGTGAAAAAATCCCCAAGGTTACAACATTGGTCCTGCAGAAAACTTTTAAATTTTTTAGGTTTGTGTATGTGCTATAAGAAATCCACTGAACAAGAATGTAATAAATTAAGGTACACCACTGAGAAAACCACTGCTCTCTAAGCAAAACACTGTGGCTTGTTGCAAGCATGTATAGACCACTTCTCTGGACAGAAGAGAAAAAAAAGTAAAAGTCTTTGGAAATGCTATATTTATAGAGAAAAAAAAAACGGTGAACCCACACTAAAACCTGTTTCCAACTGGGAAGCATAGTGGAGGGAGCATGAAAGGATACACAGATTTCAGAATTCAGAATTTACTTTTACCCTCTTTTCCTGTTCATCCATTTATAGAGAGCTGATATCAACAAGGGGTCAGATTTGGATCAGGATTCGCCAAAATCCTGTGTGAAGAATAGATGGATTCAGTGGATCCCTACTTCATATGGGCCTGGAATTCTTGCTGTCATAGATGGTACATTGAGGACTCAAGACTTTTTTAGTAGAGTGCAAACACATGCCTGAAGCTCAATAGATGCAGCAGACATCAAATGTCCAGACAACAACCCAGCTGAGATGCTGTGGAATGACCTGAAGATCACACAAAGATCAGTATAGTAGAACCCCCATTTTATGTTTTTCAAGGAAAAAGTACTAACTGATCTTTGTTTTGTTTTTTCCCTTATTATCTCTTCCCTATACCGTCCCTCTTCCCCATGCACTCACAGACACATTTTCAGACCAGCATGTATGGGTGGAGAAAGGCTGTGCAAGTCCATCTTGAGGCAATGGGAGACTGGGCATCAGGTCCGGACTGAGAATTTAAATAGGCCCTGGCATTTCAAGTACACAGAGGCCCAAACAGCCCCTACCAGCCCAAATAATGCCCCTCTGGCATTTGCCAGAACCCACAGATTGCCAGTCTGGGCCTGCTGGGCATAACCAAAACAGTTAGCTGAGCCTATAGCACATCCAGTGAAAAGTGTCAAAAAATACTAATTATACTTTTGGCTGTCAATGCCATCTTTATACGGGTATGGGATCTGTTATCCAGAATGCTCAGGGGTTTTGGGATAATGGATCTTTTCCATAATTTGGGACTCCATACTTTACTATGGATTGAATGGTAAATTCGAGTTTGAATTTTCGAATAGTTTTTTTGGCCAAAACTCACAATTTCAAATTTAAATCCACCAACTCAAATTTGAATTTAAATGTAAGATTTTTCATACCTCGACCCTGGAAACAGTTCTAATTTGATACTTCACCACCTAAAACCCGCTGAGTTCATGTAGAAGTCAATGTAAAAGCTACTGTTTTATTATTACAGAGAAAAAGGAAATCATTAAAAAAAATATGAAGAATTAGATAAAAATGGAATCTATGGGAGATGGTCTTTCCCCAATTCTGAGCTTTCTGGATAATGGGTTTCTGAATAATAGATCCCATACCTGTACAATACTGAAATCTGTCAAGATCTATCACTGAAGTCTGGCAAGATCTATTACACATAAAACCATGCTGGCACAAACTCATAGTATTATGATTTGCTATGAAGTCCAGTATCTTATCCTTTATTAACCCTTCGAAAAGCTTTCCTACTACTGATGTCAGACTAACTGGCCTATAGTTTTGAGGCTGAGAACGGGATCCTTTTTTGATTAGAGGCACCACATTAGCAATTCGCCAGTCTCTCGGCACTATGCCAGATCTCAATGAATCCTGAAAAATTAAGTAAAGAGGTTTGACAATCACAGAGCTAAGCTCGCTAAGTAACCTGTTTAGTTTTACGTTGTGCATGACTACGTCAAAGTCATCCCATATCTGGCCAGTCCTATGCTTAATTTTCATTTGATTCATTAAGAATTCTATTGCTTCATTATACATTTTACAAAGGGACTAAGTTTTACCTGCAACTTACTTGCTGCTTTCAAAGTAAAACTCCCAAACTTGGCTGCCCTTTTATTAGACACCAGTGGGATCACCTGACTATAGCTGGGAAGGGTGGGAGCTACATAGGGTGCATCGCTTTAATATCTCAGCCACCTCTTTTCCTAATGTGGCTACCTCTGTCTACTAAAGCACACTCACCTCTGCCCTTAATGAGCTTGCTCCTGCCAAAACTAAATGCTAGACCAAACCACTTCAACCTTGGCATACTGCTCATACAAAATGTGCACTTGAGCGTCGCTGGGGCAGATCCTGCTTAGAATCGGACTTCTGGGGCTATAATTCTGCTCTGCGTTCCTACAACACCAGCCTTTCCCAAACCAAACATACATACTTTACTACACTCTTTAACTCCCTTTCTAAAAAAACCTGCACACGTTTTCTCTACAGCAAGAGCTGCACCCCTCCTCTGCAATTCTCTTCCCCAGTCTCTGACTTTCTCCCAACCTTTCTGCTTTCAAAAGATCTCTTAAAACACCCTCACTATGTTTAGCTACCAAATACAATATAATATGCTACATCTCTCACCTACTTTTGTCTGACGTTGCCCACTCCCACACAGTATGTCTCATTCCCTTGCCCGTTAGATTGTTGCTCAGGGTCTTCCTCAACTTTTGTACTGGTATTGGTCACGATGTATGTAACTCTGTGTGTTCTATGTATGTAACTGATGTGATTTCTTTCTATAAATACATTTATCTTACAGCGGTTCACAATATGTTGGCGCTCTAAAAATATATGTTAATAGTAATATTCTTTTTAAATGTACAGTCAAACTTCATATTTATGGTTTTCAAGGGACCGTGGGAAAAAAAAACGTAAAACCTGGGAAAACTTTAAATAAGGGAAATATGTTAAGGACACAGAAATGTGTAGGCGTCTTTTTTATTTGAAACTTAGTTACTAGCTGAGTTATTTAACATGCGTCAGCAGCAAAGTAAAGATATTTCACCACTCTTGTGACTTTCCCCATCCCTTCCTTCTCCAGTCTTGTACCCCCTTCCCTTTATCTGCCTTTTCAGGACTGCTTCTCCCCCCCCTCCTTCTCCTACACAGCAGCCACTTCTCTTGGTTTGTCAGTCTTGTTCCCTGGTCCCTTCAGCCTGCCTCTCTGTTCTGCTTCTGACTCCTTCTCTCCCCAATCCCTCCTTCTCCAGAACAGTAGCTGCTTCTATTTTCTGTTCACAATCATGTGCCCAGGGTCTCTTTCTCCAACTGTAGTCAACCTGTCTTTCCAAACGGCTTCTTTCAGCCATCTGTCTTTCTCCCGCCCCCTCCTTCTTCAATACAGCAGCCGCTTCCCTTTCCTTGTAATGTTCTTGTGTCTTGGTCCCTTCTGCTCCTTCAGCACAGCACCTTCCCATCAGCATGTCACGACATACATATGCGGCTGCATCCATATAGAAATTTTACAAGTACATGTATGAACAATGAATATAACAGGTTTTTGGCTAGTAAAATAGAGCGGTTGGCAAAGGACAGGGCTGATTTACTTGCATAAAATCCAGGAAAACAATAAGTAAAACCCTGGAATAGACCCCATAGAAATGCACTGAAAATGACAGGACGACAGGAAAAATCGTAAATTGCAGGAAAACGTTAAATCCAGGGATGTAAATTGGGGATTATACTGTATTTTTTTTTACTTTTCCTGGAAGCCTTTGCATCTTGACCCAATTTCATGAATGAGTCTGCACTTACTTGCTAAGTCACAAGAGACTGTATGAACTTGGCCTTGTAAATAACTTGCATAATAATCCTCTACTGCCTCTGCCTCAACCTCCAATCTCATAAAATCCAAGTGACAGAAATTCAATATTCAAGGCATTTTATAAGCCAGAAGATTTTCTGCTAGCTGCTTGGTCATCAACCTCTCTAGTCATTATCTAGCTATTTGACTTGTTTTGTTGGTTCCCTTTTTATTCCTTGGGAGTGACCTTGTTTACTGAACTCTGCCTTTGCCTGCTGCTTGTCCAACTGTTGAGCTTTTACTACTCACTTATTCTCAAATGGACCATGCAAAGTACAATCCACTAGCATTACCCAGTACATTGGCTCCAGCCAATCAATTCTCAACCAGACTTTCCTAAGAGGTAGACTGGGCCATCTAGTGTCCAATACAGGCACCGACTGGTGTCATTAGCCAATCAGTGTTCAACTATAGCCAACTGACTTCGGTGTGAGGCATCTAATTCAATTCTATAAGAAACACTTTATAGCAGGGGTCCCCAACCGCCAAGCCCAGTGAACAAAAATTGGGTGCCGGCTCGTCCAAACTTGCTGCCGACCCCGGCCCCACCCCCCGGTCCTTGCAAAAAATTAATACATTTTTGAACCAGTCCCCGGTCCAAAAAGGGTTGGGGACCCCTGCTTTATAGGACACATGTCCACCCACAAGTGCAGTGAGCAAAGTGCAATTGCAATACAATCACCATTTTTCCCCAAAATGCAGGATTTTCCCAGAATTCAGGTGTCATTGTAGTCGCAATGGGGTTTGGGGGAGGGAAAATGTAGCCAGCCAAATACATTCTGCTTTATCAATAGAATTACAGCTCAGAGGAAGCAGTCTCATCTGTGCTCTGAACTGGTTTCCTTACATTTAGTGTTCTCTACATGAGAAGAAAATACTGTATACTCTATTTGCATACTCAATCTTGGATTGTGGAAGAATGAAACCAAACAGGCATTTTTGGGTGTAAAGTTGGTAATCCTCTTTGCCAAGGAATGCTTTGTGGTATTTCAATATGCATCTGTCCCTGCGCAATTGCTATAGGTGCAGCACAACTGCAGGGAACTTACTGCAGGAAAAGCACAGGGGCATATCTGTACTTGCGGATGTACATGAGCCATTTTATCAACTACATTTTTTTCATCATTTAAAGGTTATCTTTGGGATTTATTATCTGTTGTGTAACAACTCTTTCTATGCAAGGAAGGTTAGCAAAGAAGTAAAGAGAAAAAATAAACAACAAACTACAAGGTTACATTAGAGGGTCCAAAAATTGCTTTAAATGCCAAATGGACGAACTATGTAGGTATGGAACCTGTTATCCAGAAAGCTTAGGACTAGGGGATTTCCAGATATGGAGTCTTTCCATAATTTGGATGTCGATACCTTCAATTAATTAAACAAAGTAAACATTAATTAAACCTAATAGGTTTTTGCCTACAAAATAAATAAATATATTTTAATTGGGATGAAGTACGAGTTATTCTCTTATTATAACAGAGAAAAAAAGGGAAATCATTTTTATAAATCAGAATTATTTGCTTAAAATGGTGACTGTGGGATCCCATACCTCTCCAGGATCTCACATACATTTGAAATCAGCCAGCAGAAACAGCCGTAAGGGTGATCTGGTATTTGTGAGGGCAGAAGTTCAATTAGGAAACCCATTTCCAGCCTCAGAGATTAGAGAGAGGCAGAATGTAGTAGGGGGCACTATAAGAAATAAAAGTATTTTCTGCTTACTACTCAGTTCTGCATTTGCCTGCCATTCTAGCTGTGAGCATTGCCAGTGTTTATGCGCCATCTCCATGCTTCTCAACAGGGCTGGCATCAGAAGTCACACATAAACAAAATGATCTGGGCCCTAAAATCCAAAGCACATATTGGTGACTAGGGGCCTTAGTAGCAATTATGGGGGGGGCAGGAAAAATCTCCCTCCAGTCCTACCCCACATGCCATTTTACCCCACCCCCTTTCAATTCACTCCCCTACCTCTCATGTGCCATTTACTCCCACTTGTATAAATCTCTTCATCATCCCTCAGATTACTCTACTGTTTTCTTGCATCCAACCTTTCCATGTGTCCTTCTCCATTACATAGTTACATAGTTAAATCGGGTTGAAAAAAGACAGAGTCCATCAAGTTCAACCCCTCCAAATGAAAACCCAGCATCCATACACACACCCCTCCCTACTTTCATATAAATTCTATATACCCATACCTATACTAACTATAGAGTTTAGTATCACAATAGCCTTTTTCGTCCAAGCCATTCTTAAAGGCATTAACTGAATCAGCTATCACAAAGCCAAGCGGCAGTGCATTCCACAACCTCACTGTCCTGACTGTGAAGAACAACCAATGTTGCTTCACATAAAAGTTCTTTGCCTCTAGTCTGCAGGGGTGGCCTCTGGTACGGTGATCCACTTTATGGGTAAAAAGGTCCCCTGCTATTTGTCTATAATGTCCTCTAATGTATTTGTAAAGTGTAATCATGTCCCCTCACAAGCGCCTTTTTTCCGGAGAAAACAACCTCAGCCTTGACAGTCTACCCTCATAATTTAAGTCTTCCATCCCTGTAACCAATTTAGTTGCACGTCTCTGCACTCTCTCCAACTCATTTATATAGCAGAGGAGGCTTAAACAGGTATATATAAAGAGGCAAAATTATGTTTTCATCCCCTGAGTTAATGCCCTTTTTTATACAAGACAGAACTTTATTTGCTTTAGTGGCCACAGAATGACACTGCCCAGAATCAGACAACTCCCAACACACTCCATTTATATTATTTTTGCCAAAGTGCATAACCTTGCATTTATCAACATTGAACCTCATTTTCCAGTTTGCTACTCAGTTTTCCAGTTTAGTCAAATCACTCTGCAAAGTAGCAGCGTTCTGCATGGAACCTATAGTTCTGCACAATTAAGTATCATCAGCAAAGATGCAAAGGACCAAGTACAGAGCCCTGCGGTACTCCACTCCAATTAGAAAATATTCCATTTACCACCACTCTTTGTAGTCTATCTTTTAGCCAGTTCTCTATCCAGATAGAAATACTATGTTCCAGGCCAACATTCCTTAATTTAACCAGTACTTTATAAATATAGTGTACTTTTATGCACTGTACAGCACTGCGGCTTATTTTACAAATAAAGTTATACATACACTTTATCAAATGCTTTACCAAAGCCTAAGCAGATCACATCCGCTGCCATCCCAGAATCGAGGTCCCTACTTACCTTCTCATAAAAATAAATTAAATTAATTAGTCTGCCAAGATATATTACTCATAAATCACTGTGACAATTTGCAGTTCAGACAGCAGGTGGGGCTAACAGGGTATTTCTTGTGGCAAAATTTTGGTTCCAACAGTGTTTTTACCCTTTTCCAGGCAGAAATTCTGATCCTCTAACTGTTGATTGATTTTGATGCCATTTTCACATTATTAATCACATATGTATTCTGGTAACAATGATTGCCTGCCTTAAGTGTGTGCTGCTGGAGTAGCACTGCTTGTTTAAAAAACAAGTAACTAACACTGAAAATAATTTATATACATTGATATAATATGTAACTATTACTTTCCCTTTAAAAAATTGTATTAGGCAGGTGCTACAACAAGATGTCGCCTTGTGCAAAAAAAGCAGGTGCTTTCATAAATTTAAAGGATCCTAGGTGTCATTTTCCATTATCTAATGCCAGAATGAGAGCCATGTCTGCATCAAGATGCTGTTCACTAACTATTTTAGTTGTATAGTAATACACAACAAAACTAAGCTATTTATGTACAGATATTTATTTATTAATAAGGGCCGTGAAGAAGGCTTAATGAGAGTGAATTTTAGGTAAAGAAAAACTCATTCATGCTCCATGTGACCATATAATGAAGATATACTGATGCACCTTTCCTGCGATTCTTTTAAGTGGTGTAACTACTAGCGGTTGAGGGGCTGCAATCGCACCCATACCTGCACCCCCTTGGGGCTTGCAGGAGCAGAGTGTGTGGGGGAGGGCAAGTCTGGAGTGGGGGTGTTGAGCGGGGGGGGTTTGGATGCTGGTCGCGACTAGTTATGTTGCTTACTCCTCTCTGACAGGCTTGTTGACAGGCTTGTTGGGAACTGTATTTTGAGAAGCAGCAGTTGATCAGCTACATGTATTTATAAGAGGTTAGGAAGACGTTAATAATTGCATGCAAATGCTGTGTATCCTCTGTATTCAAATATGTTCAGTCATTTCATATTTACATTCGTAGAAGGGGGTACAAAATTTGTTACAAAACTACCATGAATATGGACTATGTTTTTTTTTTTTAAAGTTTTTATTTTTCAGTTTTACAACAAAAAAAAGGCATAAAGTTAGAGAAAGGAAGAAGGAAAGAAAGAGAAAGAAGAGATAAAAGAAAAAGAGTAGTCTCAAGGGCTAACCTGTACCCTACAGGATACGTTCAATACATGTGTTTACATCTGTAACATCCCACTGAACCTTTTACCTTTCTTGAGCCATTACCCAAGAACCCCATACTGCATCAAACTTCCGGGACACCCTCTAGCAATATATGTAAGTTTCTGCTTACTAAGGGAGTCATTTATCAGCTGTTTCCAGAAACTAAGAGTAGGTGCACTTATTGATTTCCATTGTAGTAAAATCGTTTTTTTAGCATAGTACAGAAGCTGTAGGTAACATAGTTTCTTGTGAGAGCCTATTGTAGAATCTGTGATAATACCAAGGAGGCAAGTAAGAGGAGAACGGATATTGGGCAGGTCGAGGTCTATAGCCATATACTGTAGTACCTCAGTCCAAAACCTTTGTACTTTGGTGCATTCCCAAAATACATGCAATTAAGTACTGTACCAACAGAGGTTCCACATTTTGGACAAACATCCGAGACTGTAGGATACAGTTTGGCTAATCTATATGGAGTGTAGTATACTCTATTGAGAAATTTAAGTTGTATAAACCTATCTCGCATTGAAATCGTTATCCAAGGTACTTGTTGAAGTGCATCGTTCCACATTTCGTCATCTAGTTCAGGAATATTCCTACACCATTTCTGTTTGACTCTTTCCAATGGGTTAGGGCATGCCTGCAGCAAAATTGTATAGCACCATGAGAGTGGCTTTCACAGGTCTGCCTTAAGTAAATATTTTTCTAGAGTAGATTCTTTCAGCTGTATTGGACGAGTAGGGAATTGTGCCAAAAAGGCATGTTTAATATGGACTATGTTTAGTGAACATGCAACTGTTTTGGTGTTACCCTCTCATCTTAACCACCCATCTGTCCTGGAAGGTCCAAAGAGAAGCTGTTGCCTTTTCTTATTCAGCCTATAAGTTCACATCTATTTAACCATTTGTGGCCAAATTTAAATGTCACATACTGGAATTCTAGCTTATTATGGTGCTCCACTCATTGGATTTAACTCACTCTAAACACTAAACCACACTACATGTTAGCCTAGTTAGAACAGCCAAATTGCCTGTTTTTTCTGTTTTGCTGTGAAAATTGCTCCCTAATGCATATTCCACTAGCTGAGTAAGAAGTGACAAACAGGACAATAAACATGGTTCAAGCCCAAACAATGTCCAGGACTCTGCTGACTTTGTATCCACAACAGCAGCCCTGGGAAGAATATCAGATATAATAAATAAAATAGACTGTACTTGGTTCCTCACTAGAATGGCATCTAATATTCTCTTGTGAAAGCTTGGGTTAAATAAGATAGCTATAAACAAAAATCTCAGTTGTAACATATTTGTTACATTCTTAGCTTAGCTGTATGTAGAACAAAAAGATTGTATTTTAATGAAAGGTTAATATATTATGGGGCAGATTAACCAAAGGTCGAATTTCAAAGATATATGAATTTTTTTTAACTGTAATAAATTTGAATGTACTCACAACTTGCATGGGAGGTTATTTAGGAAAACGTCTAGAACGTCTACTATTCGATCGAAAAGGAACGACCTGAAAATTAGAATAGAATTCGAATCGAGTTTGCCTTGACTTTTGCGTGTCAATTTTTTTTGACGCACAACATTTTTTTTCTGGCAAAGGAGTCGTCAATGGGGTGTCATTTTTTGTGAGTTTGGACCAAAAAAAAAAATTTGAATTTAACACCTATTTAGGTGTACCTTACTATATAAATAGAACCCCTGGGACACCAGTGGAGCTTGCTCTAGTGTTTAGTTGCTCTTAAGTGTTTGCTCTTTAAGTGGTGGCTCTATAAGTGGAGTTACAAATACAAGAGTTTCAAACTAAAGTAGGTTCAAATAAGGTAAAAAGTTTTCTATATATTCTAAGTTTTCTGTTCCTGTTTTTTGATCTGTAACTGGGATCATGAGCGCTAGCCAGATTGAAAGAAGTTGTGTTTATAGGGGATTCAATTATTAGGAATGCTAATGGGGTAATCTGTCGTCTGGATCACTACAACCAAACAATTGGCTGGTACCAGGATTCAGCATATGATTGATCGGGGTGACAAATTATTGGGCATGGCTGGGGATGACCCAACTGTTTTTGTACATATTAGTATTAATAAGTTTCTATAATGGACAGCACCGTTTTTATGAATAAAAAGCCTTTATTGTTACTTGGCTACGACCAAAGTAGCCAAAATAACAATAAAGGCTTGTTATTCATAAAAACGGTGCTGTACATTATCAAAACTTTGCTGTATCAGGTGGATTGTGGCCACTATTGGAACGTGCACTGGAAAACCTGAAGGGGTGTGTGCTGACTCAAACACTTTGCTGCATATTGGTACTAATGACAAAATTAACGGTAGATTAACCTTGGAAGAGTGAGTTCAGGTATCTAGGCTTTAAGATTAAGGCAAGGTCTTCCAATGTCTTTTTTTTTTTTTTTAGAGATTTTGCCTGTGCCACGTGCAATTTTAGGAAGACACTGGGAGCTTATGGAGCTAATTGCATCGCTAAAGTCTTGGTGTAAGGGTTTGGGTTCCTAGAGCACTGGGCTGAATTTTCCTTGGGTACAACCTATATAGTCGTGATGACTTGCACCTCAGTGGAAGGGGATCCATTGTGCTGGGGGACAGAAGGACTAAGATGATGTAGGAGTGTTTAAACTAGGCAAGAGGGGGTGAGCTAGAGATTTATGGGGAAGCTAGGGTAGACCGGGCAGTGGTATTAGTAAGGGGTCAACGGGGAGGAGTGAGGGGGCATACACTTTACCAGCTAAGGAGGTCCCTTTGTTACAAGGAAAACAGGAAAATACTAATTTTATGACTAATTCTCCATTGGGTAATGTAAATATCAGGGAAAGAAGTAGTTACCTCAAATGTATTTTGGTGAATGTACAGACTTTGTCAGGTAAAAGAGAGCTAGAGTTATTTGCATACACCATAAACTATGTTATAATTGGTTTGAGACCTGGTGGGATGAAAAATGTGACTGGACTGTGAACTTAAATGGCAACACCCTATTTAGGACGGACAAAGGGATTAAAAAGGGTGGTGGAGTTTGCCTGTTTGTAAAACCTGAATAAAAGCCATGCTCTAAAGAAAAATTAAATTAGTGGACTGCACCAGGGAAGGCGTAGAAGCATCCTGAATAGAGATTTCAACTGCGCAAAAGGCAACAAAGAAAACAATTATTGGTGTATGCTATAAACCACCTCAAGTGACGAGAATGAAACCCAGCTACTCAGATTGAGGCGGCTTCACAACTAGGTCAAGTTATTATTATAGGTGACTTCAATTATTCAGAGATTGACTGGTGTAATAGCGTTGGCAAGTCAAAAAAACAACTTTGTCAGTGTAAGGGCATCTCCGACAATATTAACTGGGAAAGGATTTTTACAGGGTTATAAACAGAAGAAAAATGGGATGTCTTTAAAATGCCACTTCATAAATACACGTCAGCATGTTCCCCTTCGGGGCAAGGAAATTTGTCTCAAAGCAAAACCTTTGTGGTTCGATAGAAGTGTTGGTGTTGAGCTTGATAAAAAAAACATGCTTTTAAATTAGCTGGGACAGCTGAAATGTTTACCAGATACAAGGACTCAGGAAACAGGAAGAGGGAGCACAGTTGGCTGACGAGAACAGAGAAAAAGCTGAGATTCTGAACTGTTAGTTTTTATCTGTATACACATCTGAGGAACTTACTAATGATGGTTTTCTTCTAAATATTCCCAATTCTAGTAATACAACTATTGATCCATTGTTCACACAAGAGGAAATTCAAAAGAAACTAGAACATGTAAACATAAACAAAGATCCGGGCCCAGATACTATTCATCTCAGGCTACTAAACAAGCTGAGCTCTGTGATTGCCAAACCTCTTTCTTTAATTTTTTAGGATTCACTTAAGTCTAGCATGGTGCCATGAGACTGGTGAATTGCTAATGTGGAGCTGCTATTCAAAAAGGGATCCCATTCTCAGCCTATTAAGGGATCAGATACTTGGCTTCATTGCACACAGTAATACTATGGGGCAGATTTATCAAGTGTCGATTTGAAAATTAAAATTGAAATGTCAAGTTCAACTATTTTTTTTCAGAGAAAAAAAAACCTCAAACGGAGTTTGATTAAAATTGATTTGAGTTTTGGGTCGCATTTAGATTGGTCGCATTTCGGATTTAGAGGAGTTTTTAAAAACTCACATGAATTTGAGATTCACTGGGAAAATACCCAGTGGGCCTCGGCTCTAGTGGGCATGAACTGCTAACCATTCTGTGCTAAACTGTAATTCGGCTAATTTTCTGCTAAATTTCTGCATTATCTGGGGGCGTGGCCGAATGCCGAAGTAACTGGTCGCACAGCGGTGAGCTCCGTGGGCACATTGATCCTGATTCTACCCTGACCGAGGCAATTTTTGGGACTCTATACCCCTTTGTTACTGTGCCTTACCTGGTGAACATGGGTGGCTCTAAGGGTCCGAAAAAACCGGCTGATATGTCGCAAAAGATGGACCAATACGTAAGGCGACCCGCCCAAGATGGCGCCGACGGCCCTTCTCCACCTGAGTCGTCGGAGGGGCCTGGGCCTGATACAACCATGGCTCCTGTTTTGGCCGCCATTGCAACCTGTCAGGCTGCTCTGACTGCCCGAATTGACGAGGTGAAGGTTGATTTGTCTCTCATTAAGGTCGACCTGCAGACTATCCGGGAACGCACAGCGGCGGTTGAGGCTAGAGTGAGCAATCTCGAAGACTCCTATCGCCCGCTCCCGGAGCGGTTGGATGACCTGCGCCATCAGCTCAAGCTACAGGCTGCGCAACTAGACGATTATGAGAACCGTCAGCGACGGAACAATGTCCGCGTGGTGGGTCTCCCAGAGGGCTCGGAAGGTGAGCATGCGGTGGACTTTGCCGAATCATGGCTTCAAACCCTATTGCCACAGGCCACTTTCACAGCGCACTTCACAGTGGAGAGGGCGCACCGCGTCCCAGGGAGGCCCAGACCACCAGGAGCCCCACCACGCCCGTTCCTTATCCGACTTTTGCACTTCAGGGACAGGGACACTGCTTTGACCGCAGCTCGGTCGATGGGGAAGCTTGAGTTTAACGGCGCCACAATCTCCTTGTACCCGGATTATTCTACGCACCTGCAGAAACTACGCAGCACTTTTACTGAAGTCAAGAAAAGGTTGCGGGATCGTAATCTTATTTACTCCATGCTGTACCCAGCACGACTCAAAGTCGTGGAGGGCAACAAGGCTCATTTCTTTTCCGTTCCGGAAGACGCCCTGGAGTGGCTAGAAGCGAGGCCTAGACGAAGCCCTAGGCCATGACCCACAGTGTCGCTTCAGGAACCCTCCCTAACCTGGACTCGTTTGGGGCTCCCCTGGCTCCTCCACTAATTGGGTGCGGCCGCTCCCACTTGGCCTGGCTCCTGTGGGCCTACAGGTACTTACTTGTTGCATCGTTTACGGGCTACTAAGCTGTTACTGTATTTTTTCCCACACGGACGCTATGCAGTTATACAACTTTTGGGCATGTGGCTTGTCCTTTGTGTCGAGTTACCCTTTCTGGTTTACAAATGACTATAGTTGGCCACCGTTGTGTGCCTTGATTGCCTCCCTCTGGATGGAAGTTTCCTCATTTCGCATGGCTGAGCGTGGCTCTGTGCCCTGTACCGACCCGACTTATGGCTACCCTGCTCCCGAGTCTGAGGATGCCCCTGTCTCCACGCCTGTTCGGCATGACAGTTGCCTTATTCCTGTCCGTTTTAGCCTCCCACACGGTGTCCGGCATTGCCGTACGCCTTATACAACTTACCATGTGGCTAACTCCTCTCCACAGGTTCTGACCACCCTTCGGCCAAGAGTTATGTTTGGTTTGGGACCCTCTCAAGATCCGTATATGCACAGTGGCAACGTGTTTGCCAGGTTCTGTTGTCCTACAATTTTTTGTCCATCAGCTGTCTTTTGGTCCTGCTGATTTCCAGCCCAAGGCTCGCTTTCACAGATCTCTCTGCTGGCAGCGACTGAGCTATGGGCAACCACTTTCTCCAGTTCCATGACGTTTGGGATATTAAGCCCGCTGTACTTTCAGGACTGGGCAGGGTGGGGGGTATTTTTGGGGTATGTATGGGTTTGTGTTGTGTTCTTTCTCCCTCTCTTCTCTCTGTCCTTCTGTCTTTTTAGTTTTTTTTTTGGTTTTGGCTGGAATATCTGCTCTCAACTTACCTTGAGGATCGGGGTGTCGCTTGGGTGCCATGGAGTCGAATTGGGGATTGTGAGTATATATTGTCTCTGTGGGTTGCCATGTCTGTAGTAACTATTGTATCTTGGAATGTG
The DNA here is from genome assembly GCF_017654675.1 of Xenopus laevis. Classification (NCBI taxonomy): domain Eukaryota; kingdom Metazoa; phylum Chordata; class Amphibia; order Anura; family Pipidae; genus Xenopus; species Xenopus laevis. The sequence goes on along the minus strand of NC_054380.1, from coordinate 79,020,562 downwards.
AGAGGTTTGAACGATAAGGTTAAACGTGCATTGGTTTTTAACTATCTCAAATCGTACAACCCTCACATTCTTTTGCTTCAAGAAACGCATTTGACAGGGAATAGGGTCCTGGCTTTGCGCAAACCCTGGGCGTCCCATACGTATCATACCACGTTTTCTTCTTATGCTAGGGGTACGTCTCTCATTATCCGTAAGGGCCTCCCTTTAGACTTTCTTGATATTCGCTCTGATAGATTAGGCCGTTACCAGATATTGGCATGTACCATAGCTGGGAGCCCTCTTTTATTGGTGAATGTATACATTCCCCCCCCTTTCACTGATGTGGTGCTTAAGGAGATATATCAGGGTATAGTACAACTTCCCCCGGCCCCCCTTTGCATTATGGGAGATTTTAATGCCTGCTTCAACCCTGCTATGGACAGACTTTCTACAACGGCCCCCACCACCTCGAAACTTGCAGATTGGGCAATGGCTTATGGCTTGACTGATGTTTGGAGGTGGAAATTCCCCGAGAGACAAGAGTTCTCCTGCTATTCGGCCACTCACCACTCTCTTTCTAGAATAGACTTGGCACTGCTCTCCCCCGATCTCTTGCCTACAGTACGTGAGATCCGATACCTACCCAGAGCTATCTCCGACCATGCTCCCTTACTCCTCTCGCTAGCCTTGATTCCAGACCCTACCTCTAGGCAGTGGAGACTTAGCCCCTTCTGGTTAAAAATTGAGACTGTGGTAACCAACTCCACGACCGCCATTACACATTATTGGCAGGATAACCGATTGTCTGCTTCCCCTCAAATTACGTGGGATGCCCTCAAAGCTGTTCTGAGAGGTAATTTAATTGCATCTATAGCTGCGGTGCGGGCACATGGTAAGGATGCTTTGGAGACTTTGGAATTGGCTGTGAGGGAATCCGAATCTGCTTACATACTAGACCCGTCATTGGGCAATCATGCCGAATTTGCGTCGGCTCTTCGACGCCTAAATCTATACAGGTTAGAACTAACTAAGAAAAAATGCTCCATGCCACTAGCACAATGTTTGCCCTAGGGGACAAAAATGGAAAACCGCTGGCGTTTTTAGCCAAGGCACAGGAGACCTCCACTGCCATTCCCAAAATCAAAACGTGCTCTGGGGCTGTCCTTACCTCTCCTAAGGATATTTCCTTGGCGTTTAGTGAGTTTTATAAAGCTTTGTATGCCTCTACCGCCCACTACTCTGCAGCAGAACTGCACGAATATCTTGACACTGTACCCATTCCAAAGCTCTCTCATGCCCAGGCTACGTTTATAGATGCCCCCATTTCCCAATTTGAGCTAGCTGAAGCCATTTTATCCTTTCCCTCAGGGAAGGCCCCCGGGCCGGACGGGTTTCCTATAGACTGGTACAAGATTCATGTCAGGGAACTTGTCCCCATTCTCCATGAAACACTATCCTCTGCCTTTCGGGACTTCTCCTTTCCAAAATCTTTTGCTGAAGCGACTATTGTCCTTATTCCGAAACCCGGGAAGGATGAACTACTATGCTCCTCCTATCGCCCCATCTCCCTTCTGAATATGGAGGTTAAAATCCTTGCTAAAGTGTTGGCCAATCGATTGTACAAGGTGGTGTCGACTTTGGTTGAACCTGACCAATCTGGATTCATGCCTACCAAATCTACCTCATTTAACCTTAGAAGGCTATTTCTTAATTTACAATTGCCTCATGAGAATGTAGGATCCAGATTGGTGGTTTCCCTCGATACGGCCAAGGCTTTCGATTCCATTGAGTGGCCTTACCTCTGGGAAGTCTTTTCTAGAATGGGATTCGGCCCTGCTTTCATAAAATGGGTCCAATTACTGTACAAGGAGCCCCAAGCAGCCATCAGGGTTAATGGGATACTTTCACCTGCCTTTAGCTTATCCCGGGGCACCCGACAGGGCTGCCCACTCTCTCCCCTCCTTTTCGCCCTGGCCATCGAGCCTATGGCCATTGAGATTCGGCAGTCCCCCCTAGTCCGAGGCCTTCGCTATAAAACAGTTGAGGAAAAGATTTCAATGTATGCAGACGACACACTACTTTATCTTGCTGATCACCACAACTCTTTGCAGTCCTCCTTGGGTATTGTCAAGCGTTTTGGGAACTTCTCAGGCCTCCAAATAAATTGGGATAAGTCTATGATCTTTCCTTTAGACAGTCTGTCCCCAGATATGCTGGACCCTCAATGTGAACTGCAAGTAGTCCACTCTTTCAAATACTTAGGGTTACACATTCATAGGCATCCCTCCACGTTTCTATTACACAATCTCCAGCCACTTTTACACCGATTCAAATTGACCCTGGACCATTGGGCTAACCTCCCCCTTACTCTTATTGGCAGAATCAACATCTGCAAGATGGTTTTCCTGCCGAAATTTTTGTATGTTCTGGGTAACACTCCGTGTCATATCCCGAAAAAATCTCTACAGGAGATTGATCGTATCCAGTCCACATTCATCTGGGGGAACAAGACCCCAACACTCTCCCGCGCAACTCTGAATGCCTTGCCTGAAAATCTAGGTCTTGCATCCCCTAACTATGAGTTGTACTATTTAGCCTCACAGAGTACTCATATAGCTAATTGGCGATGCTTTGATACTGAAAATCCTGCATCGACCTTGGAAGCCCTTTACTTTACCTCTATAGAAAGTCTTAAGAATGCTTTGTATAGGTGCAGGAAGGATATCAGCCCCTTACCACCGGTGCTTGATGCTACTAAACGGGCTTGGGATGTCATGCTACTACTAACGGACAAGACAGGGAGTATTTCTCCCGAAACGCCCCTGTGGGGCAATAGTAACTTAGTGCACTTTTCTACTTTTTCGGAGGCGGGGACGTGGGCTAGACTTGGAGTTAAACATGTCAAACACCTGTACACTGACAATGTTTTGAACACCCTTCCCCTCCTGCAACAGGCCACCTCCCATCCTAACCTTTCTGAGTTCAGATACCTGCAGATTGCTCACTTGTGCACTGCCCAGTTCCCCACGCCCCCACTTGTGCAGTCCCCTGACATTGAGGACCTGATCTCCCGCCCACTTAAGGTGAAGCTCCTTTCTAAGTCCTACAACCTGCTCCTATCTCAGGAAATATGATCCACGCCCTAGAGTTAAATATAAATGGGAAGCCAGTGGGATTCAGCTAGCCCAAGATGACTGGGACGAAATCATTGGTTCCTTGTACAAACCCCTGGTCAGCACTAGGGACAAACTGGTTCAGTTTAAAATTGTGCATCAGACCTATCTCACCCCTCAAAAATTGTATGCTATGGGTAAACGTGATCTACCTAAGTGTCCGAGGTGTAGTGAACAGCTAGCCGATTTTCTTCATATGATGTGGCATTGTCCTGCTGTGAACAGGTTTTGGCACCAGGTCACTCAATTTATGGGAACGGAACTAGCCCTGCCCCAGGTACTTAACCCTGCCACTTGTCTATTGGGATTAGTGGACTCCATGGTACCCAGAGCCCGAACTAGAACCTTAATGAGACTGCTTTTGTTCTACGGTAAAAAGACTGTTGCTCTTCACTGGATGGGACCATCACCCCCGACTTTGCAGCACTGGATCGCCCTTGTCAACTCTCAATTGGAACTTTACAAACTTACCTATGTGGCGAGAGGGTGTCCAGGGAAATTTGATGATGTCTGGTCTCCATGGACTGATTCACTAGCGACCTCACTGTAGCTGTCATTTGTGCCTCCAGCCAAATTATTGCTATTTATTGTCTTTTTTTTTTTTTTTCTCTTTTCTTTCTTCTCTCTTTTCTACCCTTTCTCCCCCCCCTAATTTCTATGTGTTGTTAAAATTCAATAAAAAGCATTCTTTAAAAAAAAATTTCTGCATTATCTGACTTACCACTTGTGACACTGTGCAAAATATGTGAACTTAATCAGCTGGTGTCCCATTTGTAAGCTCATGATTTAGCAGACTTAAAAAGGCTTTTTAAATGTTTACTGCTACTTTTTGTGTATGTTTACAGAAGATGCTTTAGGCCGTATTGTCTGCATTCTAACTTTATACAGCACTTTTAACCCACCCTGCTCTATTTTTCTGTGATTACAACTGAAATTGCCACAATATGTTTAGAAGGATCTTAATACTTGCATTGTATCTTTAAGACATACATGCAAGTCTCCTAAACCCTCTATTCTGAAGTCTGTACATACAACACAATCCATAATTGTGGTAAAAACAGATGGGCAGCTTTGTCACCAGTGTAAAATTGTTAATCACAGGAAAATGCACAAGGAGACAAATTTGCATGATTATGTGCATAAAGTATTTTACCAGTGGTGATTCAGATTTTCACCAATACAAAAGTATTTTCATATGGTTACTTGCCAGCAGGGCATGGGTTTCCATGCCCTACTGTCAAGTAAGCAGGGCATGGAAAACCCATTTCTTATAGTGAAAGGCCTGTTTAAACACCTGTAGTTTCAGATGTTCATGAACATTCAAAAATGTTTCACTCTTAAATTATGCTTAAAGACATGCATGGTACTTTATAGTATGGCTAATTCTAAGCAACGTATGGTGAAAAAAATAACCCTGGATGCAGACTGCTGGTGCTTTCTACCCTCAAAGCTAGACTCCCCCTTGTAGAGCAATGGGAGCCATAAAAAGGCGTTGGATAAGGTCATATCAGCAATACAGCATCTTCCCAGACACTCGCCAAACCTCCTCCAGCACTGAATCCCTTTGTACCTCCGTCCATTCCTGAAAGTTCAAGTGTAAAAATGCCAAACAGAAGCCAAAAAGTTCCCCAGAAAGGAAAATAAGAGCCAATTTTGCTAAGTATGTGATCCATCCAGAAGAAGACTTGGACAGCACGAAAAAGGAGGAACTTAATCTGCTAATAAATTGTTTTAGAAGTCCTGAGACTTCTAAATATCAACAAATCAGAATGGGTGTGTGTGTGTATACTCCAACAGTGGCTGTCAATACTGCTTGGGGAAGTCTAATTCAGCATAATAGTTGCAAAGCTGATATTTAATATTTAAGATTGACAACTTTTGGTTAAAAGTCAAAAGCAAAAAAAACTATCCGTTTTCAGTTCACCATTCTTTTACTTCTATGAAAAAAATTTATAAAATGAGAACTAAAAATGAAGTTTCATGCAGACCGATTTCAATGTAACTATGTCACCTTCTTCTGTATCTGTCAGGACTGGAGGAGCCTAATAAGCGAAGAGTCCCAGTAATGATTGTCTGCTAAGATGTAGACAAAGGATGTGTAGGAAAGCGGGCTAACTATAAATGGAGACAGGCAAAATCAGAAGGCAGGCTGAAGTCAGACATAGTCGGGGACAAGCAGAGATCAGTAGGCAGGCTGAAGACAAAAGAAGTATCCGTAGATAGGCCAAGTCAAAAACAGGAAACAATTCAACAGTTCAGGATCAACAATAGCCAGGAAAATAACCATGCACCGTTTATTTTCTTTGGCGTCTATTTAAGGGGGGCGGTTTTGGCGCCATACATCAGGGCGCAGCATGATGACGCCGTGCGTCAAACATAGCCGAACAAACGGACTTGCGCGTGCGTGAGAAGACACGCGCACAGGTAGCAATTGCCGAAAATGCGCAGTAGTCTCCACACCCCTGCGCCTGCGCACAAAGACTCTACCACGTCCAATGGGGCCTTACAGTATCTCAGAAACCAAGGTATCTTAGAATTCCAGGTATTAAAAAATGGACATAAGTCGTGTTTTTTTAGAGTAAAAAAACTAAAAGTTTTCAAGAAGCTGCTTATAGTCTGAATCCAAAAATACTCCATCTAAAATCTGTTGAATTCATGTAAAAGTCAATGGCAGCTGTCCCTTCAAATATTGAAGATTTTTTTTGGAGGTTTCGGGTGTTTGACGCTAAAAACTGACAGATAAAAATGATGCTCTACTATCACAGAACAACGTCCAGACGATAATAATGTGAATAATTATATTATATATTATAATTATATTATTATACTATAAGGTCAGAAGCTTGATAATATAGACTTCCATGACCTAATAAGTTGCACCAACAAACTACTATCTGTTGAACATAATGAATAAAGAGTTCCTTAGCAATGACAGTTCAGTAGCAACTTTACAATCCTTCATATGAAGACACAGAAACTATAAGATATCAACAAGCTACTCATTAAGAATAGGAACCAAAGCACAGAGAATTTATAATCTTCAAAATTGTTTGCAACTTTGAGGCTCCAGAAGAGCCTAAGATTCCGCCAGAACCGACAGCAACCCTATATTGAGCTTCTTAAATAAACTGTGGATTAGCATCACCTTGTTTAAATCTCATACTAGACTTTTGAGTGCTTCAGTGCTCTTGCTCCATATTGCTTATAACCTATACATCTTACAGGGCAAGGAAAGTCAAAAATTTAAACAAGTGTAATTTTAAATTAAACCTTTTATAGTCTCTTATAAATATAGTAGAACCGCCTTTTATGTTTCCCAGGAGACCAAAAAAAATGGGGTTAAATCTGGGAAAATAAAAAACTTAAGACCAGGGGCTGTAAAATCGAGGTTTCAATGTAGTTCCAAATAACTTACTCTGAATCTCTACTTCTCTTTAATTTTATTACTGCTAGATAAAATTAGACTTGAGCATCTGACAATGTTGATGTCATATCCATAGCTGTCCGTCTTTAGTCTCCCTCATGCACACCAGAACTACAGTCAGGCTGTAGAGACACATGAGCAAGGTGGGTGCAAAGATTGGGCTACAAGGACCATTTCTCTTCTGCCTGCCAGCCCTGAGTTGGGGCCCTTCTCTAGCACCTCCAACCCCACCCTTTCAGGAGAAATCAGGAAATGTTTTACATTGAGGGATAGGAGCATGATGTAGGGGTGGTAGGGGTGATGGGGGGAGGGAATAGTTTTGGCTGTATGTGCAGTCCTGAATTTTTTGGCAAAGTGCCATGCCTAACCTGGTGCAATGAATCCTTTAAAGTATGGTGATTCAAATTACAAAAAGACCCATTACCTAGCAAATCCCAGGTCCCAGATGATAAATGCTCTTCCTGTACTATCTGGGTAACTTGGCCAAATAAAATAAAACGTGATGGCAATGCAATTTATAGTAGGTATGCAACGAATCCGCTGTTTCGGGATTTGGCAGAATCCCAAAGCCTTCATCAAAGATTTGTCTGAATCCTGAACCAAATTCAAACCCTAATTTGTATATGGAAACTAGGTGCTGTAAAGGTTAAAGCATGGTTACAAATTTTTTCACTTCCTTGTTTGTGTGACAAAAAGTCACATGATTTTAAGGATTCGGATTTTGGCAGGCACTTGAATTCAGTTGAATCCTTCTTAAAAAGTCTGAATCCCAAACTCAATCGTGAATTTGGGGCATTCCTGATCAGGGTCGTTTTGGGCTGGAAGGACAGGGGACAGGGGGCTGCTATAAGGTTGTGGCAAAGTAACGTGCAAGCTGAAGAGGTGGTTGCCTTGGGGGGTCAAGCAGTGGCTTTGCAGCAGGGTGGGGTCCTCCCCTGTTCATGAATAAAGAATAACAGTGATCAGTATGAAAGTAAGAAAGGGCCCCCTAACAACAATTTTCAAATGCTAACAAACCCCCAGAATAACCCCTACCAGGCTCATGTCCCACAGAGTACAGAGTAGGGCAAGCAGAGAATGGCACACACAGGGAGCATACGATAAGCATAGTATGGCACACACACACACGGAGCATAGGGAAGGCAGAGTATGGCACACACAAGGGGCATAGGGCATGAAGAGTATGGCACATACATGGGCATAGGGCAGGCAGAATAGAGCAGGCGACAGGGACACTTAGATGTACAGTTTATACTGTGCTACATACAGTGACAAAACACTGGTGCCCCTACAGCAGTATGTATGAGATGTGAACATGTGACAAGGTGGGTACTTTCAGTCCGGGTCTGAGGTGAAGGGGCCAGTTAATCTCAATACTGATATCTTTTAAAGCTTACAAAAGGTAAGGAATCACAGCAGGCAGACTTTCATGTGTGTGTATGGGGGGGGGGGCACACAAGGGGGTTGGATGGCCTTGCCATAGGCTGTAGCCTAGGGACCCAGTGTGATCAGGGGGCAATCTAGCTTTTTAAAAATGATTTCTGTTTTGTTTTTGTTTATTATTGGTGCACCTGCAGGGCCGGATTTACATAGTTGGCACCCCTAGGCCCACTGCCATTCGTCGCCCCTGTTCCCTCCCCTTTATTCGTGCAAATTTTTCATCATCTGGACCGGAGCAATGTGGGTGTGGTTGGGCAGCATGCCGCCCCCCCCTAAAATCCTGCTGCCCTAGGCCCGGGCCTAGGTGGCCTTTCCACAAATCCGGGCCTGTGCACCTGCTGGGAGAAGAGTGTTGGCAAGGTGCTTGCTTGTATGTGTCCATTCCTGAGCCTATTACTGCAGCACACTTCCACCTAAAGAATGGGGCTCACATGTCATATTGACAGAGAGTGGTAAAAATGAAAACTGTCAAGTGCAACTCCCCTTTTGAGAGCTGGAATCTGGAATTATAGGGGTAAACTCTATCAAGGGAAAAAAGTATAGCGATTGCATCTGAAATTGTGCACATTTATTTCTCACTGGAATGCTGCGCTGTATTTGTGCAAAATGGAGCTCAGAGACCTGTGGCAATGCACAGTCAGTTGGCAAAGTGCAAAAAATAGCTGATTGCTGCCTCTTTTTTTGCACTTTGCTCACTGTCTTCTGCTAAGTAAATGAGCCCTCTCTTGTGTCTCCTTTCTTCAGTGGAAGGAATACGTGACCCACTCTAGCATCCCAAAATCCCCTGGCATTCATACATTAGAAGCACGAGAGGCAGCACCTCATGCCCAGGGCAAAGAGAGATGCTGCTTGGGAAGGGAGGGATGCAGCCGGCCCCTCCCCCACATCTCAGTGTTAAAAGCTTGTGTTCATCTCCCCAGCAGCACCCCCTCCCTCCTCCACTCCCACAGCAGCCTCTGTGTCATCTGCAGCAGCACTGGGAGAACTACTATCACTGCTACTGCTGCCTGCAACAAGCACGGGCACCGAGGGTGAACAGCAGCACATCCCATCACAGCTGAGGGGGGCACCAGTCATTATTGCGCATTATGGGGATGGCTCATGCTGCCTAAAACGTGGGGGAATGGCCCCCATTTACCAACCCCGCTTATTTTCTGTATGGGATCAGCTGGATCAGAGTGATTTGCCTGCCTAGGAATACACGGCGGGGTAGCTGGGGTGGGGGACACAGCTTAATTTCTTTTATCCACGGGGCTGACGGTGGACGCTCCCCTTGCCCTCATCACTATAGTCTAATGTCTTCATCAATGGGGCCCAGGGGCCCTCGGGCACCCACAGTGCCTCCCCCCATGAATGATCTGCCCGATCTGAGCCATCTGACTGAGGAGGAGAGGACAATTATCATGGCAGTGATGGACCGACAGAAGCAGGAGGAGGAGAAAGAAGAGGTCACGCTAAAGTAAGGGCACATTTGTACAGTGTTCATCATAATATGGACAGGTATATAGCAGGAGGGTGGCATTACATTCAATAGGAGATGCAGCAATTGGCTGCTGTTGGCTGGGCTACTCTTCTTTATACATTGAGTGCCAGCCCAGGGCTACAAGGTGCTTAGGTACAGTGGCTCATGTATGTGAAATCCCTGATATATATATATATATATATATATATATATATATATATATATATATATATATATATATATATATATATATATATATATATATATATGTAACATTTTGTGCCTAAAATATTTCCTACCCCACTTGCAGTTAAATACATGCCTTCCTATATACCATTTCTGTGAATGATAACTCTGCTTAAATGCTCTCAATCACCCAAAAGGGGGGAATGACTCACTCAATGTAACATATATGCTATTATGGCCTGTGCTAGATGCTACTGGTGCCTGTATGCAGCTTACAGACTAGGCCTGGCATAATAGTACGGTAGTGCAAACAGGCATTAGGAGGGTCAGTACTAATACTGCTGCTGGTTTATTGTATAGAAGAGTCTTGTTGTTGATAGTTTGTGTGCTTATATGATCATCAGTGCAAGTACAATTATGAGTCCATTAACACACTGATCATTGCTCTGCATAGGTCCCCAATGCCTTTATAGCACGGACAAAAAAAAAACTGTTGCAAATTTACTACACAACGGGGAATCAAATGAACCATGTTTATGTACATCTTTTTCCATTGCCTCCATTTTATATTTTTGTGATGGTCTGGGGTTGTGTATAATTCCTGCAATTTAGGGGAAACAGGTAGCTGGATTCTTCCAGGGAAATGTGGACTTAATGGTCCAGAGAGCATGGGGTGTGGTTGAATTTTCTAAGGTCGGCGTGAGGCTTTAAATATCAAACAGATCTCAGTTGCAGTTTTTTTCATCTCACTGACAGGATTGGGAACACAAGGTGTAGCCATTTTAGCAAATTATTGATGGCTTTAATCTTCCTTTAGCACACAAACGGGCATGTTGTAAGGCTTAGACACAATTTGGAGGCAAATAAAACCTCACATATTTTAGTAAAAAAAATGCTTATCTAGCTAAGAAACATAAAGGAGGGCTGGGGGGGTGAAAGATTGGCATGAATTATAGGCCGCACGGAGGATATGCGCCACTATCTTACCCACACCCTGCCTTGCCCTTCTTGACCAAGAAAACTTCATTGAGCCCACATTATCTCTCCATAGGTAATTCTTGGGCTAATAAATATAAATAAATAGTACAAAACTGTAATTTCACCTTTCTCTTCCTATATGGTCAGCATTCTGGAAGCCCTTCCAGAAATGGTCAGGTTAAATACATAACAAAAATAAATAATATTAGCATGCCTGAAGCCATTCATGCTTTGTTTTGGTACTTTCATGAACAGTGGCATAACTACTCATTACTGGGCCCCGCAGCAAATAAATGTCAGGGCCCCCAACATATTCCAAATTTGGCCTATCTTACTAACACATACTGAAACTGCTGCCCCCCCACCTGCAGCCGCAGGGTCTGCTTCCTCTGTAGTTACGTCCCTAATAATGAGAATGCTAATCCCACTACTAAGTGATTGTTTATAGGGAGTAAGTGGACACTCAGTTTGCCTATAAAGATACGCAGCCTAAAGAATGGAAGGGAAGGAGCGCAGATATTTAAACATTGATCAATGGTAAAGGAAACTTGTAGATTGAATTTGTCAACCTCAGTACAAGGGGTTGTTCACAGTGGTTTATGCCTCCTCTTTATATTATGCCTTGAATATGAATGCTCTTAAACAAAACTTGCTACATGATTTTGGTCCACGTGTAGGCAGAAAGCCTATATTTTAAACGTATGGAAAAAGCCAAAAATATGTAAAAGCCACTTTATATCTAGAAAAATGTGAGCCCATCCACTCCTAGAAAAGCCACTGTGCTTAGCTTTGAAATAAGCTGTAGGCCTCTCCATCAGTAAGTAAATTGAATGTGCTACAAGTAGGAAAACAGCTGATTGCTTTCATATTCATTGTGTTTCTCTGTGGCAATAAAGATGTTAAGATTTTAGGGGTGGGGCAGTTAATGCATTTCTGGCTTTAGAAGGAATGACAGTTCTCCAGTGTTTTTAATATAATAAAATGAAGCTACAAATGCAGTTTATCTTGTTCAGCACCATGGAGAGTGGCCTAGACTAGAAGCCCCTTTCAGTGACTACAGCATCTCTGAGCACAATTTATTTAAAAAATCGAATTTCCTAAACTTGGGTGAATAGGATGGACCAGAAAACTTGAATCGAATTCTAATCAAATTCGATTTGAGTTTTAAAGACACGATTCAAGTTGAAGGCTGCAAATAACTCAAAATTGATCCGAGGACGCCACCCATTGAATAATTTCTTAAAGGACCACTGTATGATAAATCTCGAAAATCTAATTTTTAAAAAAACTCGAATCGAATTTGAACAATTCCCTAGTTGGATTTGACAGTTTTGGCCATAAAAAAAACCTCGAAAATTCGAATTGATAAATTTGTCCCTTAGTGTAAATCATCTGGTGTCAGTGAGCATCCCAGATTGCCATAAAGGGCCATTTTTGGAAGATAATATTCTCTAAAGGGGAACAATATTTCGTAAAAATACTGTTAAATAGATCTAGAATTTATCATCTGTAAACCTGTTATGCAGAAAGCTCCAGAAATCAGCAATGCAATACCTTGCAGCTGAAATATTCAATCCTTTATTCTTGCATTATTCAGTTTAGTGAAAAGATTATACTGTACATTGTAAATTATGTTAACACAATGTTGATTGCAAAAAAATTTTATTAGGTTCTTTCAAGGAGAAGGAAAGTTGTTTCCAACTTGGGGGTGCCAAATGTAAGCCCCCCAAGTGAATGTATTTACTTACCTGAAACCCCGGGCCGGTGCTCCTTTCAGCAGAAAACTGCACCGGCCCGGGGTTAATCCAGTAAGCACCACAGAGCGATCATTTTCCGGCTTCTTATTGCTTCTCCCGGCTTGAAATAGTCAAACTTTAACTAAAAAGCCGGCTATTTCATTCTACTGCGCATGCATCTGCTCCGGGAAATTTGAAGAAAGAAGAAGCTGGAAGAGGATCGCTCCATGGCGCTCGCTGGAATAAGCCTGGTCCGGTGCAGGTTTCTGCTAATAGGAGCACCGGCCTCGGTTTTCAGGTCAAATACATTCACTTGGGGGTGACTAACATTTAGCACCCCCAAAAGTGAAATGACTTTCCTTCTCCTTTAAGGTCTATAGTCCAAGAAGCTGCTGCACACTGTTAAAGGTGAATCAGATTTTTAGTTGTGTTATTTATTTATTAAGACAATGTTTCGGATCTCGCGGGGTCCTTTATCAAACCTATAATGACACACTCCACACTGTGTTAAATAGTGTTAGTTGAGGGCAGGGAAGGTTCTGGGCAGGAACCAAAAAATTCCCATTGGTTACATTTCTGTGCAAATCTCCTTTAAGGGCTGTGACAATTCAGACTTTTTGTCTGCTGTTTTTCAGTAGTCCAGACAGAGGGGGGCAAAACTCCCCAAATCACTCTTCATTGGCTCTATATAGGAACCTCATGCACAAAACACCTGCGCCTACCAGGTGATTCTTCTAAAAAAAAAAAATCAGCTTGTAATCACATCAAACCCTTCCCCAGTGGGGTTTACAATCTGAATTCCCTACCAGCGGAACACACAAAGGTGAATTTCATCTAGCAAACTACTAGTACAGGCATGGAATGCCTTATGCAGAAACCCTTATCCAGAAAGCTCAGAATTACGGAAAGGCCATTTTCCATAGCGTTCCTTTTTTTCTGTAATAATAAAACAGTTGTACTTGATCCTAACAAAGCTACATAAATCCATATTTGTGGTAAAATAATTAGAACTGGTTTATTTAATGTGCATTAATAGAATTAAGTGAAAGTGAGAGTTCAGTCTTTGATAAATAGGTCTTTAAAATGCAGTTGCAATGAATTGGGTGTGTTAGAATTCCTGAGCTTAATCTCACTATGCCCCTTTTTGATTTTTCGCAAGAAATAAGAGTATTTATGGTGTTTTCCAAATACTTATTTAACATTGCAATCATGACCAAACTTTAGCGAGTTTTCTGGAAAAGTAATAATTTTACAAATCACTGATGTTGTTTTTTATTATTGATCCTAACAAAGCTACACAAATCCATATATTTTATCTTAATAACCATCTATGGGAACTTCTAGTTCAAATATGTTTATCAATTTCTACACTGGAAATTATTATTTTTTTTCAATGTATTTATTGAGTTTCAAGGTTAAACAGTAGAGCAATAGCTCACAACAAATAATAACAATAACAAAATAGAAAGTACAAGAAGTAAAATTATAATGGAGGGGGGGGTATGCCTTCCTAGGATGTAAACAAAGCATAGATCTTATATCACATTTGTATGACTTATAGTAGACCATTTTACCCAATTTTCCCTGCATTATTTGTAGCCAATGCTGCTATTATTTGTCTTGGTAGTTTAAGTCCAATTTGTTGAGTTGTAGGAATTTCTTCCGTCTTCCATTTCCTTGCTATGAGTTGTCTAGCTGCAGAAATTATATGATGTATGATTGTATACAACTCTTTTGGTATATTTGGTTGAATAAGGCCCAGTATTATTACTAAGTTCCATCTGGTTTTACAATAGTACTCCAGTTGTATCCAAAATTGGTGAAGTTTAGGGCACTCCCACCATATATGTAGCATATCTCCTTTCTGATGACAACCCCTCCAGCACGTATTGGGTATGTATTTTTATAGATGCGATACAGTTTATTTGGGGTCATATATGAATCATATAGGATTTTCCTTGAGGTCTCTAAGCGGATGATACATTAAGAGACTTTAGTAGGAATGGAACATATTTATATCCATTCTGTGGGGGTACACTGGAAATTATTTTCATAGTAATACTGCTAAAATGTACATCTTATTAGGGGTCCTTTATGACTGCAAGCTTTTGAGCAAATTTCCATGCAGTCTGTTGCATTCATTAAAGGTACTTGTGTCAAAATGTGCTCCTTGCACTTACATTTGGTTGCTGTTTTTCCCCTGCTTCAAATTGAGTGCTGCCGTGCCTAATTACACAGAGGAACCCTGGAGCCACCACCATTAGCGCTTTGCATAAATAGGTACAGCCCACTTGTACTGAAAGAATCAGGTGCACGTGTCACACTCACCCCAGATACAGGATACCAGACAGACTTTCAGCACAATTGCATTTGGTCCATGGCAAACTGGTAGTGCAATTGAGTTAATTTTGACACATCGGAACAGATTTACTAAAGAGTGAAGTGGCCATCGCTAGCGAACATTGGCCATAATTCCCATCTGCAGGCACATCACCAATTTACTAACAGGTGTAGAGGACATTTCACTACCAAAAGAGACGAGTAGTTTTGCACCCTATTGCCAGGTGAATTTTTGCTCAGGCGAAAGATCATTACTCTGCAAATTCACTAAAGTGCGAATTTTACAGAATGTAACCTCTTTTGCCAGAGTTTCCTTTGCTACCTTAGACCTGACAAACTGATAAGATGCAGCTACATCCTCCTCAAACTTATGTCAGTGACATCATATCCTGTATGCCAAAAAGTTATTGAAATGATAAAAAATTTGGCGTTTTTTCATATTTTAAAGCGGGATTCCCTTCAAAAGTCCTAACTACTAAGGATTTCCGTGTTAAAATTTTTTTCCAACCATTTGAGGGGCATGCCATATTTGTTTTAGGGTGGGCTCATGTCTATGGCATTAGAAGATCCCTTTTGTCTTTATGTCTTTATTATGCTTCCTTGGACATTTGTAATAATAAGTGGCCACAAAAAAATGTCTTAAATATGTTGTGCGTCAAAAAATTGTCTCATGTCGAAATAATTTTGATGCCCATAGACTTCACTGTATTTCAGCAAATTTTTGCTGTTTCACGTATTTTTGGCGAAGCTAAATGGGATGGATTCGCCCATCACTAACAGGGAGTCCTTGAGTTACATACACCCGACTTACATACAACTTATACTTACATACAGAGGCAGTATGTTACAGTAATGTACCAGTGGCGGAACTACCGGGGGAGCAGGGGCTGCGAGCGGGCCAGGGCCCGCACCCCCTCAGGGCCCCCCGGCAGCGCCTCACGCCAATGAAATCCCCCTGGCAGCGCGCCACTAAAATTCGTTCATACGGAGGGGGGTGGGGCCCGGGTGCGTGTCACGCACCAGGGCCCATCCCCCTCTAGGAACGCTACTGTAATGTACTACGGTTTGCTTGGCCTTTATAAGCATTTAGCTTTAATAAACCACCTGCCCTAATCCCCTCACAAACATGTATAATTTGCATTTAATGTAACTGTTCAAATTTACATACGAATTCATCTTAAGAACAAACCTACAGACCCTATCTCATACGTAACCCGTCAACATTCTCATTTTAGTGGTTTTTTGAAACCATGACTAAATTAACTTTCCCAAATGTCATGAAATTTATTATAAGATCTGAATTAAATGCTTGAATGATAAAAAAATGCTGAATCATCTGAAAAATACCTGAATACTGTACCTCTAAAAATTTGAATGTATTTTACAATTACTAGCAAAACTATCCAAATTGATTAAAAAAGTCCAAATAGATTGTCCCATTGACTTCTGTAGGACCTCCACAACTTTTACTTGGGAAATTTTTGTATTAGAGGTTTTTGTGGTTTTTACACTTAATAAATTTCAAATCTTTAGAGCTTTTAAGAAGGAAAACCACAAATGTTTCGAGGTTCGTGGAAAAAATAAAAATTCAATTACAGTATAAATCAGCCACATAGTTATAATTTTTGGTCCTTGCTGAGGGTTATTTTTATTTTCCACAAAACAAGAGTATTCCGATGAATGAAAATTGTTCCATTCAATTGGTATTGCTAGATAAATCAAAGCAAATGATTTTCCCTCAAAGCAGTTTTTCTCCACGACAGGACCAAGGCAAGGCACCATTATTACTGTGAATTAATAGTTCCCAAGGGTAAGTGGGTTTCCTTTATCTTGTGCATCTCATTATAACCTACATCCGGAATCCCTAACACATAAATCCTGATTTTACTTTTGTGTGAGCCTTGCCTTAATATAATACAGGCTATAGATTTTTTTAAAAAAATATTTAATTTAATGATGTGTGTTTTATATTACACAGAAACTCTGTTGCTTCAACAAGTTTTTAAAATGGTATTTATTTTTATCACATCTACTGGACCATCCATTGAAAAATATATGCTATGCTTTCACTACAGGTATGGGATTCGTTATCTGGAAACCCCTTATCCAGAAAGCTCCAAATTACAGAAAGGACGTCTCCCACGAACTCCATTTTATCTAAATAATCCACATTTTTAAAAATGATTTACTTTTTCTCTGAAATAATAAAACAATACCATGTACATGATTCAAACTAAGACTAATCATTATTGGAACCAGCCTATTTGTTTATTTAGGGGCCCATTCACTAAGTTCGAGTGAAGGATTAGAAGGAAAAATACTCGAATTTTCGAGTAGTTTTTTGTGCTCCTTGACTATCAAATTGGCGTAAATTCGCCTGAGTAGAATGATTCGAATAGATCGAGCGCAAAAACGCTGCGACTATTCGCCCATTCGATAGTCGAAGTACTGTCTCTTTTAAAAATACTTCGAATGCCTACTTCGCCACCTAAAACCTACTGAATTGCTTTAAAAGCCTATGGGAAAGTCCCATAGGCTTGTTTTCTAAGTTTTTGATCGAATAAAAAGGCATTCGATCGATCATTCGATCGAATGAAAATCCTTCGATCGAATATTCGATCGTGCGACTATTCTGCAGGCGAATATTCGCCCATTCGACTATTCGCCAGCGCGTAAATTCGCCCGAATTGCCTATTCGATTCTATTCCCCAGTCGAATTTCGAGGGATTTAACCCCTCGAAATTCGACCCTTGATACATCTGCCCCTTAATGTTTACATCATTTTATAGTAGATTTAAGGTATGAAGATCCCAATTGCAGAAAGATCCATTATCAGGAAAACCCCGGTCCCAAGCATTCTGGATGACAGATCCCATACATGTAAACACTGCTTTTAAACTTTACTTTTGATTGATCCCTATCATTAAGGGACCTGTAACATCAAAATAAGAGACATTTATTTTCATTAAGTTCCTTTTATTTTTATGTAGATTTCGTTAAATATATTGTGCTATGTAGTCTATAGCATTCACATGGTATACTATTTATGTACAGGGATGGGACCTATTATCCAGAATGCTGGGGACCTGGGGCTTTCTGAATAATGGATCTTTCTGCAATTTGAAACTTCATACCATATTGTCTACTATAAAATCATGTAATCATTAAATAAACCCAATAGGCTGGTTCTGCTTCCAATAAGGACTAATTGTATATTAGTTTGGATCAAGTACAAGGTACTGTTTTATTATTACAGAGAAAAAGAAAATCATTTTTAAAAATCTGGATTATTTGGATAAAATAGAGTCTATGTGATTTGGATCTTACAGGATAATGGGTTTCCGGATAACGGATCCCATACCCATAGGTAAATAGTTTTTTATAGGGGGTTTCTTAGTGCTCTAAAAAACAAATGCTCTGTAAGGCTACAAATGTGTTGTTATTGTTACTTTTTATTACTGATCCATCTATTCAGGCCTCTCCCATTCATATTCCAGTCTCTTATTCAAATCAATGTATGGTTACTAGGGTAATTTGGACCCTAGTTACCAGATTGCTTAAGATGCAAATTGAAGAGCTGCTGAATAAAAAGCTAAATAACTCAAAAACCATAAATAATAAAAAATGAAAACAAATTGCAAATTGTCTCAGAATATCACTCTGTACATCATACTAAAAGTTCTCTCAAAGGTGAACAACCCCTTCAATACTAAACTGCCCTGATCACTGGATTTGATGCCATTATTTTACACCACTACAGACATTGCGTAATCCATTCAATCCAATCCATCAAGTCAATGGGTACATTCAAGAAGCAGCAGGTTTGGGTCCCTAAAGCCCTTTTGGATTTGACTGTTGACCAGTGTCGACTGGAGCCTTGGGGAGCCACAACGGCCTTCTTGTTCCCCACTTCCGCCTTTGCGCACACCTTTTTATATACTCAGGCAGGCCTCACCCCCTTTTGTGACATCACAGCGGGGCGGGCGTGGGTATATAAAGAGGGGAGCACACGGGGTTAGGGTCGAGTGCGGGCGCAGGGGGTTGAGTTTTTCTTGACCCGCACATCACTAGTACACGCTACAAAATCTGGTGGAACTGCATCTATAGAGGTAATTCCTTATGTTTTTATAGACAAACTTAATGCATTTTCTGGAGGAGACCTTATTTAATAATTAAACCTTTTGTTTCATATGTTCAAAATAAAAATGAGAGAAAAGAATTTTGAGTATTTCATGCCAAGAATATTTAATGGCTAGCCATGTTATATTTTAACTCCTAAAATAATTCTTTAATTTTCCAGATAGATAATTTTATACTTAGAATTTAGTAATCCGTTGTTAATCTTTAGAGTTTTCTAGCCTAATTCCTGTGACACCACATGTGAAGGGGTAAAAGCCATTAGCACAGGTGATGTGTCATAACAACACAAGCATTGGTTAATCCACCTGTGCTCAAGTGCTCTGTTCTGTACTGATGGGGACCCCTGGGAGCGGATGTGGGAAAACCTGACCTGGAGGATTTTCTTTGCATTATTCACCAGGTGACACCATTAAACCAGAATTACTCAGCACTTTCTGTCCTAGTTTTGCTCTAGACATCCCTCATACTCCGTGTCTATGATGTAAATGCAAAATAGGAAATTCAATGCGCCTTCTGGGCTTTAACTCTTTATTTTTATTTGGAAACAAAGAATTTAGCAAGTTCCTTAAAGGAATACTTTTCTAAGGATAGGAGTTGGTTAATTGTGATTGCAGAACAGTATACAGGTATGGGACCTATTATCCAGAATGCTCGGGACCTGGCGTTTTTCAGATAAAGGTATCTTTCTGTAATTTGGATCTCTATAACTACTTTAACATCAATTAAACATTAATTAAACCCAAGAGGATTGTTTTGCATCCAATAAGGATTAATCATATCTCAGTTGGGAAGAAGTACAAGGTACTGTTTCATTACTACAAGGAAAAAGGAAATCATATTTTTACAATTATAATGGGGTCTATGGGAGATGGCCTTTCCATAATTCGGAGCTTTTTGGATAATGGGTTTTCCGCATTACGAATAGTATAATTGTTCTTAGAACTCCTTATATTTGTGTACATTTACAATATATTTTATAGTATTTTAATAATATTATGTTAAAGAGTTGGTTCACCATTCAGTTAACTTTTAGTATGTTATATAATGGCCAGTTCTAAGCAACTTTTCAATTGGTCTTCATTATTATTATTATTTTTTAAAATTATTTGCCTTTTTCTTCCGACTCCTCATCTAAAAGCCAATGCTCTGTAAAGCTACATATTTCTTGTTATCACTATTTTATTACTCATCTGTCTAGTCAGGCTTCTCCTATTCATATCCCAGTCTTTTATTCAACTGAGTGCATGGTTGCCAGGGTAATGTGGACCATAGCAACCAGATTACTGAACTTGCAATCTGGAGAGCTGCTGAATAAAAAGCTAAATATGTCAAAAACCACAAATAATAAAAAATGAAAACCATTTGCAAATCGTCTGAGAACATCATTCTAAAATTTAACTCAAGGATAAACAGCCCCTTGAAGGTTAGCAAATCACTTGAAAATGTGTATATTGGGTATAGCAGGCAAAGAGGAGTCTTGATCATTCTTTACTTACTGGAGGTGTAAAGGGCTATGGGAGTATCAGTTACAGAGATAGAATATTAAATAAACCATTTATTTTACTATTTACTGACAATATTGAAATTATTTTTGAGCAAGGAAACATATGAAGTTCAGCATCAAATCCTTATTTAGACAGCAGAAATGGTACTTACCCTGGTACTGTAACTATAGATAGCTAGGATATGAGAAAACCAACAGAATTTGAGATGTGTAGGAAGGGCTTTTGCCTGCATCCCTCCTCTAACAAGGCAGCATCTCTCATGTAGTCCTATACATTAGCTGCCTCCCATGTGTATGTGCCTATGTGCATGAGTCAGCAGTTGTCAGGGAAATACCTATAACCCTAATTTAGTTACTGTCTCTTTAAATAGCAATTAACCCTTGGCAATCCCAGGGCCTTGAGTTTGGAAAGTACTGGGAACTGGGATTTACAGTGCAGTGCCGTCACCTAGGGAACACTGAGGAGCACACCTCAGGGGATTTCCACTAGGAATAATAAAACACACACAGTTTTCAATAAAACAAATATAAACGTTATGTAAAACTGTATTTAGTAACTGTAAATGCAAATCACACAATATCACTTTACTCTGGGAAACCTGTGGGGAGTATCAACCCCTGGCGCCGTCTCTCAATGCCACAATCCCACACTCCCCATCTGGTGATAAAAGTAGAATAAATCCAGTCAGTTCAATGTCCCTTTCCCAAGAGCTCTTCTGTCCCCAGGTAGCGCTACCTGCCCCAAGGTAGTAGCCACTCCCATGTGGCAGGTACATGAGCAAGACCTGTCCTCACCCTGGGGAAACACACAGTAGCCAAAATATCCACAGGCAAGAGATAGAAACTGGCTCTCCCTGATGCTCAAATACTTTATCAAGCAGAGCAGAACGCAGCCTAAGTTAAGCACTCCCCCTCTTCCATGGATGCACTGGGGCTCCCAGCCAATCAGATGGCTCTCCAGCGTGTAACTGGGCTGCATGCTGTCACAGACAGAAAAACAGAGGAAGGATTTGTCTGATCCCCTACATACCCTTCAGCCCACACTAGTTGAGGAAATAAAAAACGAAATTTTTCTGATACAATTCTGATTACACCTGTTACATGAGCATGTAATTCTGCTACTTAGTCTGTATGAATTTAATAGGGATGCAGCGAATCCGGGATTCGGTTCGGGATTAGGCCAGGATTCTGCCTTTTTCAGCAGGATTCGGATTTGGCCGCATCCTTCTGCCGAAAACCAAATCTGAATCCAAATTTGCATATGCAAATTAGGGGTGGGAGGGAAATCGCGTGACTTTTTGTCACAAAACAAGGAATTGAAAAATGTGTTCCCCCTTACCACCCCTAATTTGTTTATGCAAATTAGGATTTGTGTGGTATTTGGCCGAATCTTTCGTGAAAATAGTGGATTCGGTGCATCTGTAGAACTTAATACAACCGTAGACAGGGTTCGTCATCCATCACTTTTGACTGCCATATTAGCGCAGATATGGGGACCTGTTATCCAGAATGTTTGGGACCTGGGGTTTTCTGGATAATGGGTCTTTCTGTAATATAGATCTTAATTACTTAAGCCTATTAGAAAACATTAAATAAATTCGATAGGCTGCTTTTGCTTCCAATAAGGATAAATGATATCTTATAATAACAGTTCTTGATAATGGATTTCCAGATAGCAAATCCCAAACCTGTATAGGTATGGAAATCCAAATTATGGAAATATCCCTTTTCTGGAAAACCCCAGGTCCCAAGCATTCTGGATATCATGTATCACAATGAGGTATTTAGCAGTGCGGTCCTAACTTGCAGTACTGCATTGGACAACACAAAAAAACGTTTTTCTCTTTCAGTGCACAAACAGAAGCACGTGGGTTTATCTTTAGTTAAAGACAAGTTAATCAATCAAAATATCTCATTACTTTAATGCTACGGAAGCAGAAGGCCCTGGAGGCCTGTAATTGAACAGGGTTGACCTACATATTTAGTACCAGTATTGTTGGGAACAGAGTTTTAATTTCAAGTCCTTGTTAAGGGATGTAGGAAACCCCCATGTACAGTGCATTCTGGATAAAAGGTCCCATACTTTTACTAACCACGTGCATATCTTGCCTACTACCCTAAACGTCCAGAGAAGAAATATGGGAAGACATTTTGTACTGTATAACTGCTTGCATGCTCTGTTGCAGCAATATGGACAAGGTGCACAATAATATCCATGAACAAAAAAACCAATGGCACATCCGATGCTGTTAAACCAGTTGTGAGTTGTGAAGCCTTAGACTTGACAAAGGGTCTTGTACAGGCCCGAAACGTTGCCACTATTATGAGCTAATAAACAACTCAAAACTGGTTTAACAGCATCGGATGTGCCATTGGTGTTTTGTTCATGGATACTAATTTTGGGCCCTTGGCAGTTTTGGGGCCATACACCTAGAGGCACCTGATACCAAACAGGTAACACTGGAAGCAGCACTCCATCCCTGTATTGCAAAGATGCACAATAATGTCAACCAATGTGCCATAAAACATCTATAGCAGTAATAATTTATGTGATTGGAAATAGAATGCTTGTCTTGGTCACTGACAGATCATCTCGTCGCTCAACAAATAGATGTAGACACAATTAGGTGTGAAACCATAAGTGAAATGTCCCCTTATTGGGAGCAATAATTATGAAGATGATGTAGTAAAACCACTAATAAAACAGCTAGAGCCACTGCCTCCCAGCGTGCAATGCTTATTTAATGACACTGCCCTGGAGGGGACAATGTTGCTTTTTTTATTCATGAGGTCTTGCAGGCATTTGGCCTATTATTTCAATGATGCAACAAAGACACTACTCTAATTGAAAAAGTCCAACTTTTTCTAGTCTCACACTAAAAACATCATCATTTTCTAAATCAGTCTTAAATTAAAGTCTAGATTGACCAAATTCATTCTTCTTCTTATTTAATGTTCAGTTGTGCCATTCAGAAATTGCATCACACTGACTTGATTGACTGTCCCAGGAATTCTGCAAAAGAGAAGCAAGTGCCTGGCTAGGCCTGATAGACATTCAGAAAAGCCCAAATTAAAAAGAAAAAAAACTTATTCCTGCCTGTATTGCAAGACAAAGCCAAGGATTTTCCCATTGCACTTTCCTATAGGCATATGCAACGTATAACTGACATGGCCAGTGGCAATTCTTTTAGCGCTGACTGGTACTTATTGTGATTCAGATTGTGTAAGACTTCCATGCCAGGTTCATGGGTCAGCATGCATTCCAGCACAGACGTCAGAGCGCACAGTGTTAGTGCACCCAATGTCAGCGTTCCTGGTGTTGGTACAGCCAGAGTCAGTATGCCTGGCATCTGTGCGCCCATCGTCAGCGAGCCTGACGTCAGCACGCCCACATTCGTTTGGCACCAAAACCTCCCTTTAAAAAGATGCTTAAGGATTCCCTCAGTGCTTGGCTATAATCCTAGCTGTGTGGACTTCCTTGTTGATGCTTTCTGATTTACTATTTATGACCTCAGCCTGACTACCGACTTTGCTTGACCTCCACCTGTCCGACTTTGGCTTGATAACTGACCCTGCTTGAACTCCACCTGCATCAGACCTCGGCTTGTTTTAATTATGCTCTTCTGCTTCCCCTCACTGTACTCAGCTCTGTCCAACCTTCAGTCGCTGCTGTGGTTGTGATGTGGTGCATAAGATGCTCCTCAAATCTTGAGCTCCTTCTACAGGTAATCATTACAGATTGCCTTTTGCTACCTGCATCATAACTTCTTTGTCTTTACATTAAATTTTCTGTTTTGTTCTATAAGGGACATGTAGCCGGTGGGCTTTTAGGAAAGCCTATGAAGAAAGACAAACCATCGTTGTAGTAGAAGATGACTATGAGGCATTATTGCAACATACAGGTCTACTTTTAATAACTGTTTTATGCAAGTCTGTAATGTGTGAAAGGCCTGTCCTTGCTACACTAATGCAATTATTTAGAGACTTCATCTTACACACACACACACACATTGATCAAATAAAGTACTAACTTATATATATATATATATATAAAAAGTGTTTTCCTGGTTGTTTTAGCTTGTATAATGCAAATGTGAGACACCTGTAATACACCATTACCGAGCTTGTGTTTGAGTCTTAGGCTTTATGTACTGTATGCTGCAGCCTGGAATATACAATAAAATGCCAAAAAAAATAGCATTTGTACTCTTGCCAGCTTTGCCTTACATTTAAATACAGATATTAGTACGCCCTATAAATCACATAAGGACAAGGCCCTTTTTTAACACGAGGCACCAACAAAGATTGTCACAGCAAGGGTTTTTTCCGGTAGAAAGAAATGTGTCCCATTCACTAATATGTCTCATGTACTGACATATCTTTTATTGACTGTTGACATATCTTTTATTGACTGTTGACATATCTTTTATTGACTGTTGACATATCTTTTATTGACTGTTGACATATCTTTTATTTCCTCAGAGCTGTGTATTATTCAGATGCTATCAAACTTTAGTTACTTTACTGTAAGAGGCATGACAAGATATTATTTGAATAAATACACTACTGTTGTCCTCGGGATATTTTCAGTGGTAAACCAACATTGAAGATGAAAGCCTTTCAGAGAAATATCTTTCACAAATATCTCATTACCTATATCCACATGCATTGGGAGCAAGGAGTATAACAGAGCTTTCCCAGATATGCAAGCATGCCCCAGAATTCAATGGTGGTCTAAATTCAGATTTTCTGTACCTACATGCACAGCCTGAAAGCTAGTACTATTGAATCCATATAATATTGGCTGAAACAGCTGCTTTTTATATAAAGGTATGGGATCTGTTATCCAGAAATCCAATATCTAGACAGCTACGAATTACAGAAAGGCCATCTCCTGTAGACACCATTTTATCCATATAATCCAAATGTGTAATCTATAATGAAACAGTACTTTGTACTTGATCCATACTAAAATATAATAAATCCTAATTGGAAGCAAAACCTGCCTATTGGGTTTATTTAATGTTACAAGTTCCAGATTATGGAATGATCCCTTATCCAAAAAAACCCAGGTCCCAAGCATTCTAGGTCCCATACCTGTACACATTTTGTACTTTTAGGGCCTTCAACAAATCAAGCCAATTTTTTTTTTACATTTTAAACACATCCAGATAAACACAGACCATAAAATAATAGTTAATGTACTCCTTGCTAACAAACAGCGGCAATTAAAATATACAGGGGTGCCTACAATCTTTATTTGTGCTATACTAAGTAAAGTAGACTAGCAGGGAACAAATTATTTATCTTCATGGTTTCAGCTTGCATAGAAAATGTGCTTCCTGACAGTGATATGATTCCCTCTGGTTTTTTTCA
Organism: Xenopus laevis; assembly: GCF_017654675.1. Classification (NCBI taxonomy): domain Eukaryota; kingdom Metazoa; phylum Chordata; class Amphibia; order Anura; family Pipidae; genus Xenopus; species Xenopus laevis. Next base: position 78,994,824 of record NC_054380.1, on the reverse strand, counting down.
GGGAAGAATATACTTCAGTTAGAACTGAAGATATCTTGTCAATAGTCCCAAGCAACTATTTTAAAATCATTGATTCTCTAGACATGAAGCACTGACAGTTTTCTATTGTTTACACTTCAGCACTGCACCATGGAAAGGCCTTATTATACTGTATTTAGAGAGAAGAAAAAAATAAAAGGTGTATTTGTATCAGAGAAATAGAAGTGGCATAATATTGTACAATAACACTTCTTCTCCAGGTGGTCTTAGACCCCCTATCAGATAGTTCCTCTCTAGGACCTGTGATGACACATAACTTCTGGGGTCATGCAAAAATATAGAAAAGTTGCCATAACCATGTGACACATGTAAGCATATAAATGATTGGTTGCTATAGTTACTGGCTGGAGGAATACAAACTAAAGGGGTAATTTAAGCATACCTGAGCTAGGGTTGCCACCTTCTGGCTGTATTGAGTCTGGAAGGGAGGGGGGGCGGGTGTTTATATCATGGGGGCGTTATAGGTGGGCATGAGAACAGGGTCAGTGATTTTAGGGGCAATTAGTGTTTGGAAAACTGGGCAGGTAGTCCAGGTAAAAACCAGGCAACCATTTCCTGGGCAGAAGTACTAGAGTACTCTGTGTTCATGCTGAGAGCACTTCTTTCCTGGGTATGGCTTAAGGTTGCCACATTTGTAATATTAAAAACCATAGGGGGTGTGATGAAGACACAATGGGGGAGGGGTAATGGCATGAAAGGGTGGGACAATTACAAAACAGACTGGAGTGATGACATAGGGGTGGAGCAATAACATGTAGGGCGTGGCTGCTATTTTATCAGCTAGGCCAGTGAAATACCAACCAGGTGGCTGCACTTTAGAGCAAGATGCAGAGCGCAGCATTTGTGGAAGCAAAAAAGCCCTGTCTTTACTGCCTGCTACAACAGCTCAACAACCATTAGGTTATCAGCCCCATGTGTGGGGATAGGCTAATTAAAAACTGCAAGGATGTCCCACCCAATGGTGACATGCAATCACCTCCCTGCCAGTGCTTTCCAAAAAAATCTGCTGGAAAGGGTAGACTTTTCTTTCCTAGCATATCTGGTATAGTTCTGACTGGCTGCACATGTATATGACAGAAAAGAAAACGTAACGAGGTTTATGCACATGTGCCTAACTACAGGAGAACTCAGCCAGTCAGTAGAATGCCACAGAAACATGCAGCTCACTTTGGTCTTCATGTAAGGGATAATTTGAAAGAAAATCAGGACGTAAATAAACAAGGCGTTTACTAGTGCGTTAAACTCCAAATTAGAATTTCGGGTATCATATTTCTAAGTTACTGATTCTACTTCCATGTAGATGTTTGAATTCATTATACAATATGTTCCTTTCAGTGTCGGACTGGCCCACCAGGATACCAGGGAAAGTCCCAGTGGGCCCAGGTGTCAGTGGGCCCTCATGATGCTAAACATTTGACCTATTTCATGGTCATTACCTATTTCTATGAGAACAAAGAGGCTAAATAGGTGGAATAATAGATTATAGTATGTAAAGAAAAGAGACTAGGAGAATAGAGGTTGAGTAAGGAGAGGAAGAAAATAGGGTGGGCCCCTGGTCTAAAAACTTTTGGTGGGCCCCTGGTCAAATGTTTTTTGGTGGGCCCCTGGTGTCCCAGTCCAACACTGGTTCCTTTCCATGCATGTGAAGATCTCATTTTAAACAAGCACTATTTCTGCAAATTCTGCTACAATACAAAATGCAAAAAGGAAAGGTTGTTGGAGCACTCCATGGCTAAATAAAAATGTACTAAAATACAATGGAAGTGCTACTGATCTGGCCAAATTAACTACAGACATAGAAAAAAAGAAGAGAGATTGATCAATGCATATCCCCTGGTCCCCTGTCATATAAGTACTCTATGCAGATGCATGTATTTACAAAGATGGGTTTTTTTGCCTATAGGAAGGGTGTTGGTCTGGGCAGTTTCTCTCTCTTAAAAGCCGCAAGTGGGGGAGGATTAATCTCATGGAACCAATGCTTTGGTCTAAGTTATCTCTCTCCTTTGAAAGCTAAAGGCAGGGGAGGACTAAGCCCTATGATTGAAACCAATGCCCAGGTCGGGAGACCTTTATTTCAGGTAGTGCTTTTATGCCGGGAGGCTTTAGTATTTGAGTATTATGACCAGAGGTAAAGGGTTAGGGACTGCCATATGGGTTTTACCTTGACGTGGTATGATGGCTTATCAATCTTATGATCATAATTTTGCAACTAAAAAAACCCTGTTTTTTTAAATACATGCATCTTCATAGATCACTTATATGGCAGGGGACCAGGGAATGTGCATTGATCGATCTCTCTAGTTTTTATCTTTAACAGAAAATTAGTTGTATTTTAGAAACTTGACATTTCCATGGTTAAGATGTTTTACAAGTACAGCATCCTACACAAGTTGGGAATAGGGTTACCACCTGTCTGGATTTAACCTGGACAGCCCGGTATTTGGAAAGGCTGACCGGGTGAAACCTTCCTGTCCAGATTTCCAAATTAGGAAATCCAGACAGGACAATGAAAATAATGATATAGCGATCAGCCAATCACTTATCGCCATGTCATCAGTCCCGCCTCTGATGTCACCGCCCTGGACATCACTGTTACTGCCCCCACCCTGCCTCTGATGTCATCTGCCCTGCCCCCTACCTGTTTTCTGGCCCCATAAAAGATGGCAACCCTAACTGGGAAGCATTGGGATTATTTACAAAATATACCGACTTTATAATAAACTCCTATTGATTTGCCCTTGAAGGGATGCACATTAAAAAGACATTGATGCCTGCTCACCACTCACCATCTTTTTCAATGTTGTATTTATATTTTGGTACTGAGAAGGGAATGGGTAAGGGGGAAAAAAATCACACTGTGCAATTTATGTTTGATCACTGCTGCACATCTTTTCAATAAAGAAATCTTGCATTCCATTAAGCATATATATGTAGCATGCATCTTTCTAAATCCTACACTAATAGCAATGTCATAACCTATCTAATGTAGGCTTTTATGTTGCAAAATGCAATTTGATGTTAATCTTGTTTTGAGGCCTTTTATTGTGTTAGAATTCTGTATTATATAGCAGTACTGTATTAGATTAGATTTTAGATTTATGAACACTGAAATATAAAAATACAATTTGCCTTTTTCTGTGGGTGATCCTCAGCCAGCCAGAAAGTATGAACAGCCACCCCCTACATTGAGATCTGATTTACCATGGACAGCCATATCATGCCAACTTGATAGGAGGGAAGCTGAAGCAATTCCAGTATTTAAAGACATGTAGCATAACTAAAAAACCCTCAGACATTGAAGCCAATAATGAATAATATATGGTACTGTTTGTACTTTGGGCTAATAATTAATAATATCTTGGCCCCTTTATTGGAGTGTCCTATAAATCTGCTTCTGTCCCTGTCTGTGTTTTACATGAGGGATGGGTGTGCCTGATAGTAAATAGTAATGGGCTGGCACAAACCGGATCACACTCCAAAAATAGATGTAGTAAAAAAGTTAGTTTATTGGAACAAAAACATCACAGCAAAGGCCTTACACGTTTCGTGCCATAGGGGCACTTAGTCATAGGCTAAATGAACATTTATCACACAGTCCTATTTAAATGAAAAATAACCAGTCACATGTATCTAATTGCCAATGGGTGTGTCTGAACTGCTTTATAATTAAAATCTGTAGGTCTCTCTAATGTGGTTTTGGTTTTATGGAGGATTTATTTTATGTACATGGTACTATGCATATGAAAATACGTGGAAACCCTCACAGTATCATGTTCTAGGCATGATATGTACAAGTTCACTGAATGTTGCCAAATCACCATCACTCAATATAAAATCAGATTTGTATTTAGTAGAGCATCATTACTTTTCAGATGTTGCAAACGCAAGATTAAGCACCTCATCGTTATACTGCAAGCTATGGTTTTTGTCAGTTTGTATGAATACTTCTTTTGTATGTCATTTATGACTGTTCTTATTACGTCCAAGCTGTTTATAATTTATGGCCTTATAAAATTAACCTTTTTACATTTTACACATATTGACATTATGAGGGACATTTATCAAAGGTCGAGTTATGTGATTTTTTTTTTAGTCGATTTTATTCACAATTTGAATGGTATATTACTTATGAAAAAAATGTGAACATCTAAAATTTGAACAAATAGTCCCAACCTGAAAATTCGAATCGAACTCAGGAAAAAAAAAAAAACTTGAATTTTGTGCTTAAATCTTTTTGACAAATTTGACAAATAGTCCAAGGGACATTGACTTGAATTCAGCAGGTTTTATGTTTAATTTGAGTTGGTGAATTTTGAACTTGAAATTCGATTTCAAACCTGCCCCTATATGTTATCGCCCTCTCCCTCTCTCTCTCTCTCTCCCTCCCTCTCTTTCTCTCTCTCTAAATATATATATTTATATATTTATATATATATATATATATATATATATATATATATATATATATATATATAATATATATATATATATATATATATATATATATATATATATATATATACACATTTGTAGGTGCTTGCTCAATATATATATTTTTTACAGGCAGGCCGTCATTTTACATATGTATGTCAAGTTGATTGTACAACCCCTTTTCAGTTAACCTTTAACAAGATTTAACCATAGTCATCTTTATATCTGGAATTGCACAAATGTTCTGATGTCAATCTGTAAATGTCAGTCTGCTAGTTCCGAAACAGAATGTGACCAGCTCTTAAAGTGTTGACTTATGGTTAACCATCTGTCATGCACATATTCACATTTCATTCTAAAATTGTAACACATCATTTTGATCACGAATTCTGATAATTGGAACTTTGGGAAGGAGTTTTTGCATATTAAATGCAGAAAGTCTTAACCACCGACTATCACTGTGTGTCAGTTTCCTATAGCTGGATTATAGAAGGATCTAGGTTCCCTGGATTCAAAATGTATGCTAGGTCTACAAAGAATAGTTGCAGATTCTCTAGTACAGTTTCATCTTTGGTATATCTCTCTCTTATATGAACAGTAACACCAACAAATGAAAGTGTATTAAATGAATTAAAATAAAACCCACTGTTGGCCTGCGCTGGTAAAACTGGTTTGTTTAGTTCCGAAACTCTATTAAAGCAAAAACAAGCTGCTGGGTAGGCACAGGTTACCCAGCTGATAACAGATAAGCCCTGTAGTATACAATAGGATTCTACATAGCTTATTTGTTAAATACTATTTGTCTTGTGCTTGAATGGCTGGCCCCATGGCTACACCGCAACTTGTTTATATAAACTTTAATAGTCTTTCTGAAGCAAACACTCCAGTTTTACCAGTGCAGGGCAACACTACATTATTCATTCATTACTTTCAGTTTTTGATGTTACTGTTCCTTTAAATACAACACAGGGACAATTGGCCATCCTACAGTCTGTAATCATAATATGATTGTCTTTAAAAAAAATGAAAGGTGGAAACTGCAGGTCTCTCTAGCCAAGTATAAATCCTACCTATTGGGAACAAGTATGGTAAAGTAACATCATCTTTAATTTGATTGGCATGGCTAGAAAAACAAGTTACAATCTACCATTTACTGTGTCCTTTTGCTGTGGTATGATACCTACAGACTTCATGCATAGGGTGGTCATTTTCTTTCTATACTGCCTATTGTTTGTTGATGCTTTGCTTGTCTGTGGCCGTCACAGACAAGAATTTTTAGCAGAACATGTCAGGATGTGTTCTGTATTAAACACACTTTTTACCATTCCGTATTCATTATCTAAATCAGGGGTCTCCAACCACCGGGCCGTGGCCCAGAACCGGGCCGCGGACAGTCCTGAACTGGGTCGATAAGCCTAGCCCACAATTAACGCCGGCATGCCGAATTGGACACGCAGTTGCCGCTGACCCCCTCCCGACCCACCTTCACAATTCCCGACCCCTCCCGTCCCCTATTATTTATTTATTAACATGTATTTATATAGTGCCAACATATTGCATAGCACTGCAAAGTAAATGTGATTATATAACTAAATCACATGAATTATATACATAGAACATATGGAGTTACATACATCACAATCAATACCGGTACAAAAGGTGAGGAAGGCCCTATGCAAAAGACCCCGACCCCACCCCCCAGTCCTTGCAAAAAAAAATTTTCATTCTTGACCCCCCCCCCCCCCGGTCCCTGGGCCAAAAAAGGTTGGGGACCGCTGATCTAAATGACACAAGATACAGAATATAGCAGTCAGAAGTCGGAGATGGATCATAAAGTCAGTGGAGACAATAAATGTAAAGCAGCAATGATGGTCATTATTGGTTTGAGACCTGTTATCCAGAATGCTTGGGACTTTCCAGATAATAAATCCTATGCCGGTATAGTCCTACAGTTACAGATTTGACTAAACATCTGCATGCAAGGAAATACAGTACAACGTTGCTGTTGAAACATCCCAGAGGCTGTTGGAAAGACATTAATAATCAACCTGATTTTATGTTTGACGACATCTGCTGCTGCATTTTAATTGTTCTAGCTAGATGCCCATCGATATGCGTAATAAAGCCAACTGCACAAGTGGAAAGAATTTCCAGTTTCTTTCCTTCATATTTCCTTTAGCCCCTCCTGAAAAACTTGCACCAGAAATTTGCCTTTTGAAGACAAGTCAGTAGCTGGATTTGCTGGTTCACGCATTCTGTACCATTTTGCTGGGATCCATAAGCAATGTTTTTAACTGGCTCATTTTGCTTATATCACAGTGATTAGGAATTTACAATGTGATATTTATAAGCTGACATAAATCTTGTTGCAGCAAGTCATATGCGTGAGGGTGATCCCACCAGTAGACATAAAGTGATGCCATCAGGTGTAATCACACTCGTGTCTGATATGCCTGTGTGAATGAGGCTTTAGGGTACTCAAAAATGTGATTAATTGTGCTAAAAACAATATAAGCCCTCTAACCTCACCAATTCACAGCATCTTTCATCTAAAGAAGCCACCTGTAGCTTTTGCTATTTTTGCCAGTAATTTTCAATATAATAAGCCAATTTACACAGAGAGCAACTGAAGGACAGAAATGCAACAAATGTTTGAAGATTTATCAAGGTTAACTGTACAACTGTATGTGAGGAATCTATTTCTGTTATCCAGAATGCTCGGGACCTGAGGTTTTCTGGATAATAGATCGTTCTGTAATTTGGATCTTCATATCTTAAGTCTACTAGAAAATCATGTAAACATTAAATAAACCCAATAGGCTGGTTCTGCTTCCTGCAAGGATTACTTATTTCTGAATTGGGATTAAGTACAAGCTACTGTTTTATTATTACAGAGAGAAAGGAAATCATTTTTAAAAAATGTGGATTATTTGATTATAATACACAAAAGCCATGAATATCCTGTAAATTATATCCTTATAAATGGTGAGTTCTGATGTCATCAGTTATAAACGGTGAGTTCTGATGTCATTTCCGTCACATGACTCACTGAAACTTGTGTATTATAATAAATAAAGTACCCCCAGTTGCAAAATATGAGGATATTAGAAGTTACCTCGGAGTTCCATGACCTGTATAAAAACACTCGGCCTTCGGCCTCGTGTTTTTATATGGTCATGAAACTCCTCGGTAACTTATAATATCCTTATATTTTACAAGAGGGGGTACTTTATTCACTATATAATGGAGCCTATGGGAATCGGAATTTCCGTAATTCAGAGCTTTCTGGATAATGGGTTTCCAGATAATGGATCCCATACCTGTAGGGGCAGATTTATCAAGGGTCGAATTTCGAAGAGTAAAAAACTTCGAAATTCGACCATCGAATTGAATTACTTCGACATTCAAGTCGAAGTATTTTTTAATCAAAAATTATCATTTTCGGTCTAAGTAAAATCGTTCGATCGTATGATAAAATCCTTTGAATTGAATGATTTAATTGATCGCTCGAACGATTTTACTTCGACTTCTAAAAACTTAGCCAAATGTTGGCTATAGGTTCTAGGAGGTCCCCATAGGCAAACATAGCAATTTGGCAGGTTTAAGGTGGCGAAGTGTCGAAGTCGAACTTTTTTAAAGAGACAGTACTTTGATTTTCGAAGTCGAACTTTTTTACTTTGAGTCGAAGTCGAATTTAGGCCTATTCGATGGTTGAAGTACCCAAAAATTAGTTCGAAATTCAACGTTTTTACATTCGAAAATTCACTTCGACCCTTAGTAAATGTGCCCCGTAGTGTCATTATCGACTTAAGCCTTGTATTAGCATAATTGTCATTAAAGAAAACCCACCTGTTTCCAGATGGAAAGTTCACATTTATTGAAGGCCTGCTAAGATGTAAACTTTGCTGAAATTGGGGGGAAAAAAACAAGAGAAATATTTTTATCCATTCTTGGCAATAACAAGCGACAGCTGGGCTTAAAAATAATCAACATTTTGTTTTTATTCTTTTCTCATGACGATGAATGTCAGGATGTGTAGGCGTGCATAAAATTAAGATTACTTGAAAATGATCAAGATCTTTAAAGCAGCACTCAAGTAAATGTTAGGAACAAGTAGGGTTTGTTTTGGGGCAGGGCAGAAAGGGTCAGAGGCACATATTATATTAATAGGAATAGTTAGAAATATTTAGTATATACTTCAAGGATAACCAACTTGCAGCCCTCCTGCCGTTTGATATTGTTAGGGGTTGCCGCAGCAGTTTGGAAATATGTAATTGTTTAATCCCAACTGAAGAAAGTGCTAAAGCTCTTGCCCCTATAATGACTGCACTATACAATAGCTTAGTTTTAATTACCCAGTAATTTCCAGCCTCCTTGCTTTCTCAGGTATATGGAAAACACAGAAAAAAATGTCTCTCATTTGTAATGTACTGGAGCATTTTGAACAATGCAGACTTTCACTCTGTATTTTTAACCAAATGTCAGGGTGGTCATGGCAACATTATGTATTAGTAACATTTTAGGGGTCATTTACTTGCCACATTTCAGTGGCATGGCTGCTAATTTTGACAAGTTACCACTGTAGGCTAGTATTCAAATGGACTTCACTATGTTCTGACAATACATGCAGAAAGCTCAGTGTGAATATCTTTAGGCAGCACCGTGCCAGGCATCCTAGGCAACCTGGGCGGTCACAGCACCCAACAGGCGCGTGCATGTGTGTCAAAAAGGACGCGCGTCCACAAAAAGTACACACTTGCCAGCCAGAGTGGCGAGACGGAACTGGAATAGGAATAGGCATGTGCCTACTTGGCTTCCCACTAGTTCAGTAATAACCTGAGTTTACTGGTGTCATTTTGTGTCCCATGACTCACTAAAACTTGTGTATTTTAATAAATAAAGTACTCCTTATTGGAGTTCCATGACCTTCAGCCTTTATATGGTCATGGAACTCCTCAGTGACTTATATTATCATACTTCCTAACTGTCCTGTTTTTCGTAGAACAGTCCTGATTTTGACCGCTCAGCCTCCAGATTTGTTACTGAAATGTCCCAACTTTCTTTTTGATCTCCTGCACTGAACAGCCAGAAAAAGATACCAAGTTTCTAAAACTTAATTGGCTTTTTGCAGAGAGCCCAGCATGGATACTTAGATACTTTTGTAACAGTTTACGATAAGCAGGTCTCTTGGAAGAACCTAGACTCGCAGCTTAAAGGGCAATTCACCTTCATTAGCAAAACTGTAATAACACAGAAATGTGTTCAAACTTTCATAACCTGCCAAATTTTGTAAAATGGACACGATAACTAGGGGGTGTGGCCACAAAAATGGGCATGGCCAAAAATTTTGCAGCACGCCGCGTGGCAAATCTTTTTGTCCCTCTTTCTATTTCCAAAATGTTGGGAGGTATATAATATCCTTATAATACACAAAAGCTATGAATATCTTGTAAATTATATCCTTATAAACGGTGAGTTCTGATGTCATCAGTTATAAACGGTGAGTTCTGATGTCATTTCTGTCACATGACTCACTGAAACTTGTGTATTATAATAAATAAAGTTCCCCCAGTTGTAAAATATGAGGATATTAGAAGTTACCTCGGAGTTCCATGAACTGTATAAAAACACTCGGCCTTCGGCCTCGTGTTTTTATATGGTCATGAAACTACTCGGTAACTTATAATATCCTTATATTTTACAAAAGGGGGTACTTTATTCACTATATATTCACTATATTAAACATTTACCATGGTAAAGTGGATTTTTATAGTAACGATGGTGATACTATTGACTGCCTCTTTCTGCATTCATTTCAGGTGTAGGTGCCTGCCAACATACTGTCCTAAGATGATAGCAGGGGAAAGTGCTAAGTGTCAGGGTGATCAATACATTTTACAAGCTATTTTTGGAATTCTAAATTGCTTCCTCTGAAATGCAAAGAAAAGGCAGTTACTTGTGGAGATCAATTAATGTTTATTGTGCAGTGAGATGGAAAGAATCCAAAGCAAATTTGTGACTTGTATACCAAAGAAAGCAACGGAAGGGACTGAAAGGGAAAGTGAACAATGTAAGCTCACTGCTCTGAAGATCAGATTACAATTGTATTCAGCAACACTGGAACAAAGTAGTTTTTTTTGTAATCTTTTAGCATATCCTATTGGCTTGTTGTTGGTTAAACATGAATGAATATGCAATAGAGAATTTTTCCCTTTTTAAGGTTCTTGTATGTTATTGACTATTGCATGTCTCTGCCCAAAATGCCTTATGGGAGAGTTAAACTCTCGTTTTTGTTATTAAGGCACTGCTATGTACAGTATATGGCACGAGGCAAGTAAATACCTTCGGTTTTCAGATGGCTTTTTTGCTGCAAGTCTTGCACGTGAAGGGCTTTTTGGCTTCTTTTAGCCCATCTCACCCTAACCAGGCTAGTTTCTCTGCTTAACTGTACATACAAAGGGGAATGCTATTCCAGTAGTAGTAGTGGGAGTAGCTGAGCCTTTATTTAATGTTGGATGAGTTATCTCTATATTTGAAGAAGGAAAAACACTTGGTCCTCTGGCTGGCAAGATCAAGGAGGAGTATCTGTTCTTATGATCCTTTGTGAAGAACGGAGAAACACTTGGTCCTCTGGACTAGGCTAGCAAGCGGAAGCTTGATGAAAGCTGGGTTGCTGTGCTCCCATGAGGGAGGCACCTGATTTGCTTTTGAGTCGGGGCTATGCACATGCACCTTTGCCTAATCATGCTTCACTTCCTTTGCCCCGGCCATTAGGTGGGCGGGAAGTTTTTTCTTTTCCCGGCCGCCAGCTGGAGCCTTACCAAAGGCAATCAATGGCATTGCACCCACACACTCCAGCACCTTTTTTGTGGGCGTCATAGTCCTTTGGCTGGACCCCAGGCCATGACACGCCCTGGGGGAAGCTTCGGCAGAACCCAGGGTAGACGGAACTCCCCCTAGCTTCGGCTAAGGGGAGTCCAAAACGGCCCTCAACCCCTTCGGGGGGGGCGGGGATGGTGGGCCCTCCCTACCTTCGGCAAAGGGGGACCCACCCACTCAAGCTGTCCGCGGGCGGTGCCTGGGACACTTGGGCAATGGAGCCCATGCCTTCGGGTAGGACTGATTCAATATCATCTCTACATTTTCTGAGCAAAATCAGTCCAGTGTGCCAGTAAATGGCGGATACCATTAATGCCTGTTACTATGAACAAGGTATGCTGTATGCTGGTGCAAAATAGGTGAAATCTGCTGCTCAGATATGCCCGCTGTAAGGCTGGCATATTAAAATCTCAGGTAGAGGTAACATCTTGCAGTTTCCAACTCCCTACTGACTAACTGGAGTTAGCTGAAGTCTCTAATTAGCATTGAGTGTCCTTCATTATGAGTGCCAGTTCAAATGCACTGTAGGTAGAATGGATCCTTAGCTGTATCTCTTGACTGGTTTCCATTCAGCAGATTATGGAATACTTTAAAGCACTGTTCCAAGATATGCAAAAATTCGACTTTGACAGTGCAATTCCTAGAGTTTTAGCATAATTGCAGCCGCTACAATTAGGCACACCGTTCTACACCAGATTCTTGAGGTGCAGAGATTTGCCGGTGTTAGTAAGCTGTGATAGAAGAGGTGGAACATGGGTAACATGGTCATGCATCTTGTTTCACTGAAGGAATCAAAAATTCTGCATTGGATAAATGCAATCGCTGCTGTTACAAAGATATGACTGCAGCATTCTCAAACCATAATGTTTTTGATATAAAGTAATAAAAAAATGCATAATGAAATCTGTACTGCCAGTAAATACCTTAAGCAGATATGCTCATGGCTGTTTGTCTGCTGCTAAATTGGCTGGTTTTATTGCCTTATGCATTATAAAGAACACTTAGCTCCCACGTTAAAAATCGAAAATAACCTGAAGTCTCATTTGTAGTCAGTGAACGTCGCGCCGTGCTGTGCTGTGTACGTGAAGAGAGTAGAAAGGGTTGAGTGGGCATTTGGCAGTCATTCATCGTCATTGATTGCCAGTCATTCATAAAAAAAACGCTGCAAAGCTCGGAGAGGTGGAGTCACAATAGAAAAGCCTTTGAGACATTCGCTGGAGCCATTGGTTTGCATAATCTAATGTGATTACAGAGGCCACTGTGATACTGTATGATGAATATAATGAAGAGATGTATGATAAGCTTGCACGTAATTAAAAAGAAGTGCTAAGCAACATGCACAGAGAATTCTCTGGAAGCCCTGTGTGCTGATCTGATACCAGCACGTAATCAGTCCCCTGTGTTGCACATCCTGGCCAGACATATGTAATGGAACATTACAGGCTAAAGCCGTTTTTTGTTTTTTAAGATAAAATGTGCATCCAGGCAAAAGCATTCAGATTTAGCAAAATGACATGATTTATTCATCGGAAGAGAAAGAGAATCAGATATACTTTATTTCAATGAATAAAAAATGCATGACTTTCAGTAAGGCGCTCGTCAGTCCTTTCTATGTGTACTTCTCCTTTTCCCATCATGGTGAATATCTAATGGTAATAATTAGCTATTGAAAATAAAGGTAACAGTTGTTTGATATTATCAGTATAAACATCAGGGCTGTCCTGAATGCAGTCCATTTATAGCACAACTCATCGCTTCAAATCTTTTAATATTTTACTATATTGTTCTATTTAAATTCACCTTTCCCTCATTCTTTGTAACTTGCTTTCTTTTTGAAAAAAAAAAAATAGTACATTCGCATTTATATATATATGTGGCATTATGATCACTGTGAGCATATTTCAGAATGATTTTACCTGCACATAATAACCAGTTACAGGTTGTACTACTAAATCATTATTTAGTTATATCTCATTGTCACTACAGTTTATTAATTGACCAATGGTTTCTGATGAAAGGTATATGGGCTTTTCTCTACACATCTGTCATAAACAGAACACTAGTGTTGCAGAAAAATAATCGAATGCAGTGGATACAGATCTGTGGGCTGACCCCCCCCCCCACCCCACTGTGGGTGTTAGAGCTGTACCATTGGGACACAGTCTGAATGTCAGTTAGAGGAAGAATGTACAAAAGCTCTACTAGCATTTCCCCAAAAGCTCTACTAGCATTTCCCAGCTGCCCCTGGTCATGTGACTTGTGCCTGCACTTTAGGAGAGAAATGCTTTCTGGCAGGCTGCTGTTTTTCCTTCTCAATGTAACTGAATGTGTCTCAGTGGGACATGGGTTTTTACTATTGAGTGTTGTTCTTAGATCTACCAGGCAGTTGTTATCTTGTGTTAGGGAGCTGTTATCTGGTTACCTTCCCATTGTTCTTTTGTTTGGCTGCTGGGAGGAAAAGGGAGGGGGTGATATCACTCCAACTTGCAGTACAGCAGTAAAGAGTGATTGAAGTTTATCAGAGCACAAGTCACATGACTTGGGGCATGTCAGATCTAGCCCCATGTCAGATTTCAAAATTGAATATAAAAAAATCTGTTTGCTCTTTTGAGAAATGGATTTCAGTGCAGAATTCTGCTGGAGCAGCACTATTAACTGATGCATTTTTTAAAAAAAAATTTTTTCCCATGACAGTATCCCTTTAATGTTTAAATCAATTGTTATTAGACATAAGGTATGGAGACCCAAATTAAACAAAGACCTGCTTATCTGCAAAAACTCAGGTCCTGACCATTCTGGATAACAGGTCCCATACCTGTATAGGAACTAATTTCAGCATAATCCTAGAATTCTGCAACCTGTTCCATCATTTTTTGTGTAAATTGTGTAAAAAGCATTTGTTGGCTATATGGATGAATTATCTAGATGCACTTGGATGTTTCATTGTGGTATCTTTATAGCTGGATAATTTATTTTATTCCATATCATTGCTGCAATGTATGCATTATTTTACATAACCGTAGACCTGGTATAAACTATAGAAGTGAAAGGGACAACAAATAAAATGTACCGTGTGCCACCAGCCTTAAAAATTGAAAATATAAGCTTATTTTTAACAAAGACTGGACATCCTCATCTATATGTAGCAGAAAAGAGCATGACTATGTATACGGAACGCATTTTAGGACATCATCAGGAGAACACACCCTCCTCAGCCATCAGCCCTCCCTCCTCAGCTCTCTGCCCTCCCTCCCTCCTCAGACCTCAGCTAGTAAGTCAGGTTGATGGCTGAGGAGGGAGGGCTGAGGACGAAGAGCTTTTTGTCCTGAGGACCGAGGAGGGAGGGCTGACGGCTGAGGAAGGAGGGCTGAGGAGGAAGGTGTGACTCAGTGGCGGAACTACCGGGGCAGCAGGGGGTGCACCCCCTCAGGGCCCCCCGGCAGTCCGTTCGCCGCTGAAAATGTGGCCAAATGCGGACGTACGGAGGGGGGGCGGGGCCCGGCTGCGCGTCACGCACCAGGGCCCGCCCCCCTCTAGGATCGCTACTGGTGTGACTGCAGCCTTTCAGGATGGGAGAAAAAGCAGGATGAGAGAAAAAGCAGGCGATGCTGCACTCATCTGCCTTAGGAGATTGCATTCTGTATATATAATTCAATAATCTTACTCCCTGGAAAACAGAGTACTAAGAAAATGGAGACAAAAGTTACTGAGGCAATGTAAAATGTAACACCTGCTGGTGGAGTGCTAATGATTCCTTGTGCTGAGCTAGAAGGGCAAGTTAAATATACAGTCGTTCAAACGAGGAAAGCAAAACGCCAGTTTGTACCTAGATTGTTCTTGCCCTTTTTTTATTTAATGTAATCTTTTACAGTGATTTTGGCTTTGAATGCGATCATGTAGAATTGCCAGCGGCCTCTGACCTCACATTTACACATGGGCACATGTATTGTCAAAGCAAAATAAAACACATTGCCACTGTCACATGCTCACTGACCAAAGCTCAAATCAGTAACGTAACTAGAGGGGGCCGGGCCCTGGCGTGGGACATGCAGCCGGGGCCCCCCTCCGTACACTATTTTCTGTGCGGAATCCAGTGGCGCGCGAGCTGCTGGGAGGCCCTGAGGGGGTGCGGGCCCTGGCCCAATCACAGCCCCTGCTCCCCCGGTAGTTACGCCACTGGCTCAAATGACTACAAACTACTGGTTCTGGATAAAAGCACTTGCTAATGAAATTGATGTCATTTCTGCACTCAGTTAATTTTCAGGGGTGTTTCATCTTAAATTAAGTGTGTTATAGATTGTCGTCTTCCTAGCAACTTTGCAATTGGTCTTCATTACTTATATTTTTCTAGTAGGTTTTGAATTATTTGCCTCCTTTATACTGTTGGCAGTATATCACTATTCTATATCACAGAGGGTAGAGGCAGACATAAAATAGCCAGAATTGCCATTTGCTTCCCCCCATTCATTTGACTGGGAAATGCATGACAGTGCACGTACTGATGCTTTTCTGCCCAAAAAGCTGAATAGAGCATTTGAGTGAATAGGAGGCAGAATGGGGGGTAGCAATGACAGCTGTTGCCATAAACTGGCAGATGTATGCACTGCATGTCATAAGCCTTAGAAGTACTATTATTATGTCTTCTGAAATCTCTCTTGATTCCAGGGGTGTAAAAATACATGGTTAGTCTCTTTCTTTCAGTAGCAAATTAAAGAATTTACATATTCTGTAATCAAAGGGACAAGCAGAAGGCATGTTTAATATAAGCCTAATCTATTTACTTTATGTTGAACTTAGGTGTTAATTGTGCTATTGTCATATCGCAAAAAATATGAATATACATTTTCCATGCATCATTGGGACGTTATGCCAGAGGTAAAGAAAAAAGATGTGTTTTATACTGTAACTATAATCAATAAAAAATAATAAAATACATTAAAAAGTTATGCGTGCAGCACTTTTTTGTTTTTGTATTTCTTAGTTTTGCTTGAATTTAAATTTGAATTTAAAGAGAAATAAAGGTAATGCAATATCAGGACATCTTTGCCAGTGTTTTTGTGACCTCTGTTAGTAGGCAGAAAGGTGGTTTGAAAAGAAATCTTTGAGTATGAAAAGTGATCCCAGTTTGCATCAAAATCTACATACAGACAGTGAAAGCAAAATCAATGGTATCGATTGCCCATAATATTCTCCAGAGACTTTAATCCACTTGAACGTGTGTCTTGAACTCAAAAAAAAAAAACAAAACAAGGAATTTGGTTCAGCTGCTGAAACTATTTATGGAATGAATGGAGAAAAAATCTTTTTGGAGACATGTGACAGCCCTTTCAAGCATGGCAGCCAGGTGGTTTTATTGCTAGAACGAGTGCAGGGGAAAATTTGCAGATCTTCAGAGGCTTCTTATTATGGCTTATGGGCTATAGTGCAAGCTGTCATACTGCAGCCTCTCCTGATAGTCACTCACTACACACTCCTGTGTCCCACACAATTCCCATTCCATGGATTGAGAACTGGAAGTCTGCATTCCAAGAATTTTGATTGCAGTGCTTGTCCCAGAGAAGATTGTTGCTGATGTGAAAACACCTAGGGCCTATTTATGAAGCTGTAAAAAATGATTTCCACCAGAAAATACAGTGTAAAATAAATGACATAATTTGGAAGCTGTGTATTTCTGCTTGTATGTGATGTGCTGCTATCCAACGCGAACATGCAAATGATCCTTTAAAAAGAACTGGTTGCAATATTTATTAAGGTTTGGGTTTTTTTTTTGTTTTTTTTGTTCAACATGCACAAATGCCACATTTTATATACAGTATATATTTTTGGCACCAGGTAAATATAAGTGTAAAAGTCACCTTGATTGGCTGGATATTACACAGTGATTTCTGACATTACTGTAGACGCAAGGTATATTTGTGCTTAATGAAAACTAAAGCTTAACTAAAGAACAATTTAAGACTGATTAGTAAATCAGATAATTGTTAAATAGCAGCTCAGAAACTGTCAGAATTAGTGTCAGAATTTAATAATCAGCCCTGTAGCAACAGCTTATATGACAGGCCAACTTTCTTTTGCTGCTTGATAATTTCCCATGATTGACCTCTAATCTACATTCTCAACAGCTGCTCAGAACACACTAAGCATTCTGCTTGTCCAGACACTCCTAACACAATCAAAGATTGGAAATTCCTGTGACAACTTTGAAAGCCTGGATCATTACTACTATAGAGATGCTGAACCTGTAGGCTGGATCAATAAGTTCAGTACCGTATATACTCGAGTATAAACCGAGTTTTTCAGCATCCAAAATGTGCTGAAAAAGTCTACCTCGGTTTATACTCGGGTCAGCGGGCAGTAGCTGAGATTGCAGTCACTTTTAATCATTCCTATACCAACAGTACACTTGGGGAGAGACTGCAATATCCCACAATGCCCTCTGTTGGTTATATGAAAGAATAACAGTGACTGCAATATCACACAGCACCCTCTGTTGGTTATATGGAAGATTAACAGTGACTGCAATATCACACAGCGCCCTCTGTTGGTTATATGAAAGAATAACAGTGACTGCAATATCACACAGCACCCTCTGTTGGTTATATGGAAGATTAACAGTGACTGCAATATCACACCGCGCCCTCTGTTGGTTATATGAAGAATTAACAGTGATGACAATATCACACAGCGCCCTCTGTTGGGTATACGAAAGATTAACAGTGATGTCAATATCACACAGCGCCCTCTGTTGGTTATATGAAGGATTAACAGTGATTGCAATATCACACAGCGCCCTCTGTTGGTTATACGAAAGATTAACAGTGATGGCAATATCACACAGCACCCTCTGCACATGGTAGTGGGACAGTGGGACAATGCACACAGTAATCCGTTTGGCAATTCTCTGTCACCATCAACTTTGCAAAGAAGTCCAGTTGATCGCTGGGGGGGTCGCTTTGGCAGAATGTGCGCTGCTGGGAGACAGGGCTGTAGTTGTGTCTAGGCTTATACTAGAGTCAATAAGTTTTCCCAGTTTTCGTATGTAAAATTAGGTACCTCGGCTTATACTCGGGTCGGCTTATACTGGAGTATATACGGTATATAAATTTGGCATTTCTAGCCATATTCATTTTTAGAGTTTAATTCTCCTTTAAGGTACTATGATGGTAATGCAATTAAAAGTAAAGATTAGTCTAATTTCCTGTAGCAACCAATGCTACATTTGGACCAATAAATACTACCTGCTGATTGGTTGCTGTGGGACAGTAGGACAGTATCAAATGCTGCACCTACATATAGGGATGTACCGAATACACTATTTTAGCTGAAAGATTCAGGCAAATACTGAACCGAAACCAGTGGAGCAACTACTGGGAGTACGACTGCACCAGGGTCCGCATCCCCTCGCTGCCATCTTGGTTTTCGGAGGGGGTTGGGGGCGCCCAGCTGCATAGCCTGTACCCTGGCCCTGTCCCTGGTATTTCCGTTACTGACCGAATCTGAACCCTAATTTGCATATGCTAGGGCTTGGGTTAAAAATAACCTTGAGCTCAGTGACAAAAAGGCACATGATTTTAATGATTCAAATTTTGTTCTGCCAGGCACTTTGATTCGTCCAAATCCGAATCCTGCTGAAAAATGGCCAAATCTTGGGCGAATCTCGAACCGAATCTTGGATTTGGTGCATGCCTAGTTGTTAAGGATACACTAGTGAGCAAATACATTGAGTAACAATGAACAACTTTTGTTTTGAAATTGATGCATCTTTTGTGTCTTCCTGTGGATCTTATAAGCATGAAAAGTTGATGTATAGCTAAAGTTAGTTTCCTTTAGTACAGGAAGTAGATGAATTATTTGAATTAAAAAATATCTGTTGTTAAAATGTTTTGGTCCGTTCATGAATTTCTCAGGAAGCTGTGATCAAAACCGTATTTCTCTATAGTGTGCAGTTTAGCAAGCGCCATATTCTGATGATTTCCCATAGAAGCACAGCTGGAAATAGTAGAACATTTTTCCATTTGTTATATCAAGTTGAACAAAGGCTCAGGAAGCACGAGTGAAGGCTAAAAGGTCTGTCATGTTAGATGCTGTTGAATTGGGGAGTATTCTTAAACGTTAAAGTAACATAGTTCAAAGGATTGAAAAATAATGATTTCCACCTGCTGTGAAACAGAACATATTTCGTAGCTGACAGAACTTATAGAAAAATATGTTGCCGAAATCCTGAGGCATTTCATTAAGAGTAGCAATGCACATCAAAAGTGTATCCTTCCTTTCTTTAAGTAGACCCTTAAATGAATAGCTATGGTTGCATTTCATCTTCAAGCATTGTGCTATTTGTTTTATAACATTTATGTGACTTACTGTATCTAAAATATGTTTTTTTCATGTGAATAGCATTTTGATTTTGATTGACAGTATGCTTTAAAATCATTTTAAAGTAACCCTTAATATAATTGGTCATAATTTTTCATTTTTTATGATTTTTTTTTTATAGATATTTAGCTGTTTATTCAGTAGCTAAGTGGTTGCTAGTGGTTGCTAGACCCAATTGGCTGGTTTTGCTTCCAATAAGGATTAATGATATCTTAGTTTGGATCAAGTACAATTTAATGTTTTGTTATTACAGAGAAAATGGAAATCATTTTTAAAAATGTGGATTATTTGGATAAAATGGAGTCTATGCGAGACAGCCTTTCTGTAATTCAGAGCTTTCTGGATAACTGATACCACACTTATACTGTTTTCTGTTGGGATTATCCTGAATTTGCCAGTAAGAACCTTCGCTCAGAACATAATATTAGACTTTGTAAAAAAATTGTTGCTTCTTATTATAAATGTATTTTTCAGGGCTCAATTGGGTGCAAAATGCACGGTATGTGTTGTTCTTCATATTAAAATGGTTTTATACAGTGGCAGAGAATTTCTTATTGTAAATCCTTATAGATTAAGCCAGGGAAGTAAAACCCAATCCAACAGGAAGTCAGGAATTTACATTGGTCTATAATTAGACAGAACACTATGATTTCCCTATTAGTAAATACTGTAGGCTCTGCGTTGGCAGACTACCAAGCTACTGTGACAGTAACTTAAAGAAAAAGAATGGGCATAGCATTTAATGCTACACTAATTGCAGGAGCTGTCAACTCTCATGGAATACATCTAAAACGAATTATTCCTTCTTTTTAATATTTTAATTGTTTTAATTCCACTCCTCCTGAAATTGATATACAGTTAAATATAGTATAATATACAGAATGAGAATATCATTTAATTAGCATTGACAAGATCACCAACTTATGCTGACCAAGTTAAGTGTTTATAGTGGCAGCACAGCAGATTGCTTTGTTTGACTAAATTCTTGAATTGGTGAGGGTTAAAGGGATAAGTACATTAAAGTACAAGTTACTTAAGGATGAAAAGCATCTCATATTGGAAGTACGGGTTCAGTGGTGGCCTTTGGATACCTATATGGTAATGCAAATATGATATGCAAGAGCAAGAGATTGGACTGGGGTTTTACCAGTGTTGAACCTAGCCAGGCGACCAGACTGGAGCCCTCGGCCACCGCACAACCCCCCCCCCACATGTGTTCACTAGAACGGCGGTGCAGTGGACGGATCACACAAAAAATGACCAGATGTGCAGGGGACAAGGTCTATTAATGAGCCAGCGTTGAGGGGACAAGGGCATGGAGGCCGGATAGGCAGGCAGAAGTGGTACAAGCCTAGCTCCCCCATCAATGTTCCCTCTATTTGTGTGCACGCACACACAAACTTTGACATAAGAGTTATTTTGGGCACACAGCCAAGGAAAAATTTGAGGGAACATTGCCCCTCAGCATTGCATCTTAGGCACATGCCTTTTCTACATGTGACTAGTTCCGGCCTTGAGTTTAGTCCAGAATTATATGTTGTACTCAGCTTTATAGCAAATAATAGCTTGAATTATTCTGGAACATGGCGCTGAAGGAATCCAGTGTGCATGTGAGGGTTCAACTCAGCACAATGATAAAACACATCTGAAGAGATTATTAGAAGGTGAGCCAAGAAACAGGATTGATGTACAGTACATATGAATTCTTACAGCAACCCAATGTGGTTACAAAAACCCACACAGTTTAAGGGATGCACATACATAACTGTTGAATTTATAAGAAGGTTAGTCTGTTTTTATGCTGTATATTCCTGGGCTTTCTCTAGTGTCAAAATGCATTTTTCAAGAAAAATGTACAGTTAATATTGCAGTTATATTCCTCATATCACAGTGGTTTTGAATGATTCATGCATTAGAAAAGCGATCTAAATGATCATGTGTAGGTATGAGCATCTTGAGAACATAGCCTCACTGGTAATATTGGTCTGAGGAAGCAGAGTATGATAATGAAGTTAGCCCAGTGAGCCATGAAAGCAATAAAGGAAATTAATGAGTCCTGCTTTTAAAGGCAACATAAGTGCTGCATATAAATGTGTAGTAAAAAAAGTTCTAGAAAAAGTACTATAAGGAATTCCCTGACTGAAACACATTTGCTATTTATGGGCAAAATACTGTTTTATACTAATAACAGGTGTTCCACCTATCTTTCCTCTTGTTGATGTTTTGTGCAAATGTCACCCCCATCATCCTCAAATAGACATAGCATACACATTTGTTGAGTTACCCAAAGAGTAACCCTTCCTTTGAAACTAATTCTTAATAAAAATGCCATATTTTGTATACTGCACTTATTGCACCAACCTAAAGTTTCAGCTTCCCAATAACAGCAATGATCCAGGACTTCAAACTTGTCACAAGAGGGTCACCATCTTTGAAAGGTGCAGAGTAAGCACAGGGGAGCTCATGGGTGCCATCTTCTAGCTCTTCGGTATCCTTTAGGTCCTCTTCCTTGCCTTCAGCAATTTCTGACACTTTTTGCGCATATGCAGTTGCTTTGAACTGAAGACTGCTCCAACTGTGCATGCACCATTACGGCGTTTACTTCCCGAAGAATACCGAAGAGCCGGAAGATGGCTCTGCTGTTCTTACTCTGCACCTATGAATTAGGGCACTTTCAGGGGTAATTACGAGGGGAATCAGGGGAGGGGGGACTATGTAGGGTAGTGGGTATGGGTTTTTAATGTTGGGGGGTTAAGTTCTCCTTCAAGGAAGAGCAATCCTAAATACACCTTTTCTGTATGCTCGGATTATTATTTTTTTTTGCTGGCAGGGAGAAGAGATCTGTTTCCACAAGTCAGGCTTACTCTCACCTTGAAGCTTAAAAGAAAAAACTGTATCTTAGTCCCCAGCTCATTCATCACTTGACTACTATCTAATATGATACTATTTATCATACTGAGAGACTTGTATTGCTGCCAAAGGGCAAAATCATGTGCATTTAAATGCTCTTCACAAAGGTAATTTTGTCTTTGCATGACAACTCACCTTCCCTCTATAACCACTACACTGTTTTAGGCAGCTTCAGTGAATTGCTTTGGAATTAGGACCTGCCTTGAGGAGGGCCTCCTTTGTGTGTTGTACCTAACTGTACACTATTCCTTGCACACAGTTAATTAATACAGACAGAACCATTGTTTTGTTTCTAGCTGTCAGTATAGGTAGGTGTTTTTGTTAATGCAACATAAATAAAATGCCATATAATCTATTCCCATAATGTTGAGATTGAGGGTGTACACATGGACACAGAATCTTCACATTGAATCCAAGATCAATTCGTTTGCTAAAATTATATACTAGGAGAACTTTACATAAAATGCATTGCAACTAAATTATTTATGCCTTTACTACTTAACATTAATTTGTATTGATCTGTTTTGCTTTTCATTCTTTGTTCTGTATATTGACAGCTACATTTATGTTGCAGGCTAAAGGAAGTTACATTGTTCCTCCTTGGTTGATTTATGCATGCTTGTGTTGAGTTTGGGTTTTAATGGGTTTCTTTAGCAACAGAAGCCTAATGCAAGCTGTTAAATATATAAAAGGCAAGATAGTAGTCTTTTTATAAACAGAGCAATGAGAAAGGAGGAGAAGAAGCTAAAGGCAAAGGGATCAGGCGCCTTCCTGGTTAGTCAAGCATTGTACTCAGGATACAGTAGGTGTTCTCCCTATGCGTCAGAAGAGCTGAGTTCATTCAGAACACTGTTAGGGGCCTCCTGGTTTCATATCATAAAATATGGAACAACTGAAAACTGTTTTTATGCTAAAGGGGAAAATTTATTTTTCCTTAGGAAAAAGTAGTAGTTGAGTATATTGAAATATATTATTTCAGATTGTCCCAAACTTCTGTAGAGGCGTTATTGGGCTTTTTTATTGAATGAGTTTGTATTACAGCAGTCTGTGCATTGCTGAATCTTACATGTGCAGTGACATGACAGCAAAATGCACAGGGATCTGCTGTTAGTAGTTGTTGGCTACAGGCAGGGCCGCTGTTAGAAATCACAGGGCCGCGTACAACAACATTTTTAGGGGCCCCATGGGCCTCGGCCCCCAATCCCTGCCCAAGATCCCGCCCGTCCCCAAAGAACATTTTTTAAAAAAACATTGGCGCCAGGGCCCCCCCTTACCAGTTAATAAAAAATTGGGGCCCCAAAGAATATTTTTTAATAAAACATTGGTGGCAGGGGCCTATAGAGTATACAAATAATAAATTGGTGTCCAGGGGATTAAAAAAATAAAAAAAACACACATTGGTGTTCAGAGGAATTGAACTCATGGCTTCAGGACTTCAACGTCGCCTCCTTTCGTGACTTTGGGTCTTTTCGCCACTTCAGGAATTCAATTTCGACTGTTTTCGTGACTTCTGGTCTTTTTTGCTGCATGTTTCCGTGACTTTGGATCTTTTCGCCACTTCAGGCTTTCAACTTCGGTTATTTTCGTGGCTTTCGGTCTTTTCGCCACTTCAGGACTTCGGCTGTTCGGCTTTTTCGCCTCTTCCACATTTTGGCTGTTCGTGACTTCGGAAAGGAGGCGGCATGGCTTCTGCGCTGTTAAGGGGGGCCTGGCTCTTTCGAAAAGTTCAGCACGGCCGGGCCCCCTTCAGGGGGACCTGGCTCCAGGGTATCCTCTGGTGCAGAGTTATGGAGGAAGGTTATCTCTGCTCAGCCCTTGTTCCACCTTGTCACATGTACTCAAAAAAACCTGTACAAAAGTACAGGTATGGAATCCGTTATCCGAAAAACCCGTTATCCAGAAAGCTCTGAATTATGCTATAGCTGTCTCCCACAGACTCCATTTTATACGAATAATCCAAATTTAAAAAAAAGTATTTCCTGTTTCTCTATAATAATAAAACAGTAAAACAGTACCTTGTACATGATCCAAACTAAGATATAATTAGTCTTTATTGTACGCAGAACCAGCTTATGTGTTTTATTCAGTGTTTACATGATTTTCTACTAGTAGAATGAAGGTATGAAGATCCAAATTGCGGAAAGATCCATTATCTGGGAAGCCCCAGGTCCCGAGTATTCTGGATAACAGTTCCCGTACCTGTAAAAGGCATACTGGCAAATAAGACATAGAAGTGAACTGGATTTAGCTTAATCTCATACCATAGGCAGATTAAGTATTCTTGTTATTATTACTATTATTAATGAAGGTTGACATTAATTAGATTCATTTTAAATCACTTCATCATCATCATCATTATCATATCATGTTAAAAATGGGGAAAAAAACACCCTACTGCTATAAACATATACAACCTCTCTTTTACATTGCTAAAGGGCAGGTCCTGTAAAATGTGATTGTGCTATGGGAACTTGTAACCTGCAGTGCCATCTAATGGATATTTTAAGTACATTCCATAAGCTGCAAACTTCTAACCCCCAACGTTTTAAAGAACAGAACTGAAATTAAAATAAAGTGGATTTTTATTATTTCTTTTTAAAACATTGTGATTTTTAATGATTCTATCGTAATTTTAAGTATAAGGAAATCTTTCAGGTTGCTGGACATCATATTTGAAAACAGCCTATGCAATAAACACCACTCATTGACTGTAAAAAGAATTTTTATCTCCAGTCTAGACTGATAAAAATAATTGCTGAATCCTTTCTCATAATGCAATAAAAATTGATTTCTTTGCTGCTTTAATTTTGATAGTTAAGCACACTGTATATATACACCTAAAATGAGAAACTGAGGCTAGTGTTGCTATTTAATAATATAGTTACATATATAGTTCTATCGGGTTGAAAAAAGACAAAGTCCATTAAGTTCAATCCCTGCAAATGAAAACCCTGCATCCATACACACACCCCTCCCTACTTTCACATAAATTCTATATACCCATATCTATACTAACTAAAGAGTTTAGTATCACAATAGCCTTTGATATTCTGTCCATCCAAGAAATCATCCAAGCCATTCTTAAAGGCATTAACTGAATCAGCCATCACAACATCACCCGGCAGTGCATTCCACAACCTCACTGTCCTCACTATGAAGAACCACCTACGCTGCTTCAAATAGGGGAATTAGAATTCAAATGTGTAAATTTTGACACTCGAAAATTTGAATTTACTATTCCACCTTTGTTAAATCTGCCCATTAGAGTTTAGTGTGCATTTATATTGTTTTTGCCAAATTTATTCGCCAGGTGCAAATTCACGGCGAACTTACCGGAAACAGGTAAGTTCGCCGTGAATTTGCACCTGGCGAATAAATTTGCCCATCACTACAAACCTAATTGGGCATTATCGAGTTCGTATTGTTTTATGGCTACCAATTCCAAAACATTATTCTGGTTCACATCATATTGTGTAATGCAGAGCCATGGCCAAATTTTAACTCACTCTGCTGTAGCTGCCCTCCTTTATATAAATATCTTGGGAATTTTAGTCTGTAGCTAGTAACTAGAGACTTTAGAATTTTTAATGATCAATGATGATGATGGTTACATAGTTACAGTTAAATCGGGTTGTTTCTTAAGAGCAGGGTCACCAACCTTTTTTTTAGACATGAGCCACATTCAATGTAAGAAAAGTTGGAGAGCAACACACACATGAAAAAAGTTCCTGGAGGTGACAAACATCCAGTACTTGGCAGTACATCTGGTTTTTATGAAACAAAAACGTGCCTCCAAGATTGGAATTAAAAATGTACCTGCTTTAGGAACACTGGGAGCAACATCCAACGTTCTGGAGAGCAACATGTTGCTTGAGAGCTACTGGTTGGGGATCACTGGCTTTAGAGCAGGCTTTACAGAAAAACACACTCCTCCACCCTTTATAAACCCTCTATAAACTCTCTGTCCCTCCTAAAAAGGATGTAACCATTTAAATTGACATGTTTTATCCCACCATGTCTCAGTGATACCATATCTTAAGTTAGTATTAGCCTGTTTTCCTTGTAACAGAGGGACCTCCTTAGCTGGTAAATTGTATGCCCCCCTCACTCCTCTCCCATGGCACTTTACTAATCCCACTGCCCAGTCTACCCTAGAATCCCCATAATTCTTTAGCTACCTCCCCCTCCCCCTTGCCTTGTTTAAACACTACTCCAACCTTTCCCCTTGCACAATGGACTCCCTTCCATTGAGGTGAAGTCTGTCATGTATATATAGGTTGTACCCCAAGGAAAAATCAGCTCAGACTCTAGGAACCCAAACCCTTCATCGCTACACCAATACTTGAGCTACACATTTAGCTCCCTAAGCTCCTGCTGTCTTCCTAAACTTGCACATGGCACAGGCAATATTTTAGTAAAAGTGACAGTGGAAGACCTTCCTTTAATCTAAGAGCCTAGATGCCTGAAATCACTTTTTAAGGTCTTCCATCCACCATTAAGTTTGTCCAATATGTACTAAGACAGTTGGGTGATGCCCAGCCCCACCCAATAATTGAATTCCCTACAACCACAATCTGTTTAGGCCTGGCTCTGGTACCGGCAGTAAATGTTTTCCTCATTTCAGTGAAGATTTCAGGATGAAATAATTAATTTTGCACATAGTATGCACATGTATTTTTGCAATGATTGCTTTGAATTCTTGTATTATGTATTTTCTCCATTTTCATTAAAAAATTTTTCCCTGTTCAGGAGACTCCATCAACAATTTGAAAGCTATAAAGAGCAAATCAGAAAAATAGATGAGGATACACGCCACTACCCAGGAGAGCACAAGGATGATGCACCAACGTGTGGTATCTGCCACAAGACAAAGTTTGCTGATGGCTGTGGCCATTTATGCTCCTACTGCCGTACGAAGTTTTGTGCCCGATGTGGAGGTCGCGTTTCTCTGCGTTCAAACAACGTGAGTGTAATTAAAATGTAATGAGATTTCAGTCAGTTTGCGTAAACTATAGTGATATGCACTGAAAACATGTCCTGTAATTCCAAGAAGTAAAAATAGGTAACACCCTTCTTTTTTATTTTCTTTTTATATGGGTAGGGACAACTAAGACAAATACTGAAACTAAAACACTAGGATCACTACTATATGAAAGGAGACATATTATGTAAAAAAAACAACAATGTACCAGTACATTGTACTCCTCTAAATATAGAAAGAATGTGCTGAGAAAAGGTGTGTTTCAGGCTGATTTATTGGCTATAACTATTTTTGTAAAAAAATTAAAAAATGTTTTCAGTTCATAAAATATTGAACTGTTTTTACAATGAAGACATTGTATTTATGCAGTTTATTTTATTGTCCTCTCTCTTTCTCTCTCTCTTTAACTTGCCTAGTGATACCTGCTTATCATTTATTTTCTTAATTTTCTTTCTTTTTGCTTCCCTGGATGCTTTCCGAAAGGAGGACAAAGTGGTTAGAAACTTTTATTTCATTTTTTATTTTAGCTGTGTAGCTGCTCTTAAGTTATTCAGTAGAATCTGGGGCAGATTTATCAAAGGCTGAAAAATCATTCTGGTTTATTTTCACTTTATAGTATTAGTAATAAAAAAGCAGTCCAGGATGTCCAGCATTTTTCTTTCTTTAGAACCATTTTCTTACCCCTTCCCAATTTGCCTATAGATTTGAATTATGTTAGATTTTCTTGCAGCTTTAAAAACTTTCTCCGTTTGGTAACTGAATTGGAAGCTGACTTACAAGGTTAAGAACAGCGAGGAAGTGGAAAAATGCATCAATAACTTGGCAAAAAAATGTGAAAATGTCCATAAAATGCAAACTAAACATTATAACTCAAAATAAAAGGTATACCAATCTGAACTTTGATAAATCTCCCCTTTGTGTTATGGTGCCAAAATTGTAAGTTTGTAGGTTTATGTGGTTTGCAAGAATAATTTGAGAAAATATTTGCAAAATAATTTATATGTTGTTTTTAAAATCATACAGTTTTTTTATATACAGTACCAGTTTGTCTAACAAATGTATGTTTGCTTTTGAGCAGCTACTCTTTTATGTTTTGCTATTTGTTTGTAGTAGAACCCTGATTTTACAGTGACCGTGTCAAAAACGCATCAACTCTGGGAATCCTGTAAAACCCCAATGAAATAAAGTTGAGGTTCTAATGTATTTTGCTATATTTACATTTCTAAACAATATGGACAGGCAGTCTTCAGGAGATTTTAAATGATACATTTTGAGAAAGTATGTGATGATTTCTTAGCCCAGGTGTGTTCTTGTACTCATCAAGTGTTATAGTCAGTATTAGTAACAGCCAATTACCTTAAAGGAGAAGGAAAGCTACGGAGGTATTTTATTGCCAATAGATTAGCTGCAATAGTGCAAGCTAGAATGCTATATTTATTCTGTAGAATGTCTAGAAACTCTGTTTGTTTAGGATAGGAGCTGCAGTATTAACATGGTGTGACATCACTTCCTGTCTGAGTCTCTCCCTGCTCTGGGCTCAGATTTCAGTAGAGAAGGGAGGGGGCGGGGGAAGAGGAGCAAACTGAGCATGCTCTTGCCCAGGGCAATGAGGTTTAAGGTGAAGGCAGGAAGTCTGATGCAGAAGCCCATGTGTACACAATAGAAGGAAAGAAATGCAGTGTTTCTTTTGACAGGGGACTCAGAGCAGCACTACTTTTGGGGTTTACTGGTATATTTAGATGGACCTTTCTGATAAGGCTTACTTAGTTTTTACCTTTCCTTCTCCTTTAAACTGCTTTAATTTTGCAGTGAACTAGATATGGAGAAGACATGGTACAAGCCCACAACAATGCAGTGCTCCACCTATACCCATATCATGTGCAGCTCACTGCCTATCTTTTTCTTATTGCACCTTGTTTTCTCTTTTAATGCTCCAGGTCTGATATTCTTTGTGTTCACACTTTTTTCTTGATTTGTATGGGTTTCTCTCATACTTTTCCCTCCTTATAAATTTTTCTAATCATAGTTTGTCATTCTAAATGATTCTTCCTTGCATATTTCCATTTTGTATTTTGGCCAAGTTCACCAGAACTCCTCCTTCATCATATCTCACCCTTTTGCTCTGATCTCTAACCGTTTTTTATTAGTCTGACCAGTCTTACCTAGTCTTTCTACACACTTTCTGATTATACTCACATACCTTTCTTTTTCTGTTTATTTTCTCTATCACCTTCTAAACTTCACATCCAATGTTTCTATACCCTTAGCTTTTGTAATCTATTCTGCCTTTGCTCCTTCTGCTTTCTCAAATGCCTTATCTCCATTTCTTCCCTTTCATATTCTATAACATTTTTCGGCTGCTAACACTAGGGGGCACATTTACTTAGGGTCGAATATCGAGGGTTAATTAACCCTCAATAATAGACCGTCGAAGTAAAATCCTTCGACTTCGAATATCGAAGTCTAAGGATTTACCGCATTTCCTTCGTTCGATCGAAGGAAAAATCGAAATTTTCCTTCGATCAAAAAAACCTAGGAAAGCCTATGGGGACCTTCCCCATAGGCTAACATTGATGCTCGGTAGCTTTTAGGTGTAGGGGGTTGAAGTTTTTTTTAAAGAGACAGTACTTCGACTATCGAATGGTCGAATAGTCAAACAATTTTTAGTTCGAATCGTTCAATTCAAACTCATAGTCGAAGTAGCCAATTCGATGGTCGAAGTACCCAAAAAAAACGTTCGAAATATTTTTTATTCTATTCATTCACTCGAGCTAAGTAAATGTGCCCCAGATGCATTCAACCACGAGCAGGTAACAGGAATCTGCGAACAGTACCTGGATTTGTTAGCAGAAAGGTAGTTCTGAGCTTTCCTTCCACCTGTCTGTCAAATATGTATACTGCTCACAGATTCCAAATAGGACTGACTGTGGGACCCAGGGATACTATTCCACTGGAAATTTTTATGAGGGGCTTATATACACATTTCCCTAGTTACCTGTTGTGTGATCTCACTGCTCACAAAAGACTTATTGGCTTACAAACATATTCTTTGTTTGTAAAATGAACATAATGTTTTAAAAAACAGTTGTTTTGATCATAGTTCAATTCCTTACTGGTTTTTGTGCATTTGTGCCTTCTCTCTGTGTTTATTTAGCAAAACAATGTATTAGTTTGAGAAGATATTTAAAGCATATTGCAAAATAATGACTTTTAACACCTTACAGGCAGGGTTTGACTTATTTTGGATGTGTTTAATTGCTGCAATCTACACTTCCCACACAACATTTTATAGGTGTTATATCTTTTGCCCTTACAGTTACGGTATATTCTTTTCTGTTTCTCTCATTATGTAGGTTGGGCAAATGGACTACACTACGGGGCACATTCACTATTGGTCGAATATCGAGGGTTAAGCAGCCCTCGATATTCGACCCTCGAAGTAAAATCCTTCGACTTTGAATATCGAAGTCCAAGGATTTACCGCAAATACTTCAATCGAACGATCGAAGGAAAAATCGATTAAACGATTAAATCCTTCGAATCGAACAATTCGAAGGATTTTAATCCATCGATCGAACGATTTTCCTTCCATCAAAAAAAGCTTAGAAAGCTTATGGAAGATCCCCATAGGCTAACATTGATGCTCGGTAGGTTTAAAGTGGCAAAGTAGGTAGTCAAAGTTTTTTTTAAAGAGACAGTACTTCGACTATCGAATGGTCGAATAGTCGAACGGTTTTTAGTTCGAATCGTTCGATTCAAAGTCGTAGTCGAAGGTTGAAGTAGCCTATTCGATGGTCGAAGTACCCAATTCGAAGTTTTTTTCATTCTAATCCTTCACTGGAGCTTAGTAAATGTGCCCCGTATATTTCGTCATTATTCATCTGATTTTAATGTTTAGAAACATTTTTCAGAAATGCTGTACTCAGCATTCTGCTTAATACAGTGACATGCTGTTTCAACAAACTGTATTAGTTGTGCTTTGAATTGGAATGTTGTTTTAAAAGGAAAAAAAAGGCAAGGTTTGGCTACTTTATTGAGCAACACACATAGGGGGAAACTCACTAACAGGCGAAAAATCACCAGCCACGGCTTCGCCGTCTTCTACACACTTCGCCAGGTGCAACTTCGCACAGACAACGCTAATTCACTAAGTTGTGAAGTTTCGTCACCGGCACCTAACGCTTGTGAAGTTGCGCTAGCGTTATTACAGCTGGCATAGCAAGGTTGCACTAATGTTAGATAATTTGCATACAGCGGGAAGTTCAATTTCAATGGACGTATATGTTGCAGCAAATACATTATACTACACAGGTCCAGGGAACCTTAATAAAAGAAAATAGAATAAAATTTGGACCAAGTCCTACCTACTCTATTGCACTTCGCCTGGTCTGAGGTGGCGAAGACAAGTCTGGCTATAGAGGTAACGCGCAGTAAAAAAAAAAAACGTAGTGAATTTGCGTAGTAACGCTCTTTCACCAGAGCAAAATATACGCCTGGCATTAGAGTGCAAAGTTGCGCTAGAGTCTATCTACTTCTCCAGGCCGTTAGTAAATCGGCGAAGTGCCGAAATGACGTCACGCCACTTCACCCTTTAGTAAATTTGCCCCATAGTGATTTATATATGACTGGTATACCAGTATGGGACCTGTTATCCAGCATGCTCAGGACCCTGGAGCTTTCCAGATAATGGATCTTTCCATTTTTTGGATCTTCATACCTTAATACCTAATCCTTTCAGATAATTGTCTTAATCAGTTTTTATTATTGTTATGGCTATTTACTAATTTACTGTCATGACTAAACGAGACTTTAGATCGAGGGTGTCAATCTTAATGCCAATACATTAATCAAAGGGTCAAGCTGATATCTGCAGAATTTAATGTAGTTATGTTACATACAGTGGATTCTGCTAAGTATTCCTATCTGGTAAAATGAGAAGCCTGGTATAGATCAGTAATAGAAATAATTCCAATTACTCCAAAATCCCTTAATCATACCTACACATACACATTTTTAATGTTAACTCTGAAGAGGGTTAAAAACTACGTAAATGGAACCTTCCAGACTAAAAAGTTGAAAAGAAGTGAAGCAAAGAAGAAGCAAATCAGTGAGGATATCATCTCTGTAGTATCAGCTGTTAAATATTATGTGTGATTCCTTACACTCTCCAGGAAGCATGATATATGCAAATGTTGATTTTACTCTCTTATCTTATATCTGCACAGCCCATGTAAGAGACACATTCATAAGATTTGACTTAAGGTTTGACAATGCACAGCCTGATTCTGGCAGTCGCTTTTTCGTCATTAGTAATAAAATTAGTAATAAAAGGACAGTGACTAACAGAAATATACTTTTATCTACCCACAGTTTACGTGTATCTTCTACTTATCAACCTAACACTTTAGGAAACATTCCTAAAATAACCCTGTATACTAAATTTAGACTGATATATATTACTCATGCTATGGGCTTTTAACTACACAAAACATACTTCAAACTGTTTTATCCAGATGGCATTGGAAAACAGAAACTAATTAATCCACAGACTATTCAGGGCTTTCTCTCAGTACCATATGGAGAACCATGATATCATCTTATTAAATGAAAGTACATTTTCAAAATGTTCCCAAATGCCTCAAAATCCTGGCCCTAAAACGTTTTTAACCAGGAACTGCGGAATTCTGAACAATAGCAAAATGGTTTATGAATGTGACGTGTAGACACCATTTCCTCAAAACTTTCCTCCCACTTTGCCCTGAAATGTTAGAGGTTAAAAGTTTCATAAAAAGGTGACCATACAATGACTATAAAAAGCAAAAAAGAAGAACAAATAGAAGAAAGGAAGTATACAGTGCTAAAACTGGATGTTGTGGTAGACCATATATTTTCCACCAGAAACACTTTAAACTACATACAACAGTAAAAAGTTACCTTAAGGGTTACACCATTTTTATATCAGAAAGGCAGTTTATGAAGTGAGTTGTAAATGGAGCTGTAGCAAGTACACAAGCTAACTTCTGACACCATGTATTAGTCTTTAAAGTCAATAAAATTAAAGATAAAGAATATAAAGCTTTATTCGGTGAGCTTGTAGTACAAAGCAGTTGCGGCTTTGTAGCTAAATTAAGTCCCTACACAGCCCAAGTGGCAAACCATAAAACAGCAAAAATACTTAATATCATCTGAATCCCTCTAGTCTAGAGGTGAAACTCACCATAGTTTGCACAATGTGTACCACATGCAGTGCAGGTTCCTATAATAAAGGTAAAGCAGACAAATTACACACTCATTTTATAATTTTACATTTTACACTCATGTTACAATTACACACTTATTTGTACATACAACAGACACTATACACATGTTTAATATAACTTGCACTTTTATATATCATAAAGAACAGCAGGTCCTTCAACAAAACCAAACTGTTGACATAAATGTAAAACATGGGTGGGAAGTGTAAGAGAACTTAATAGCATATTATTATTACCTTGGCTAGACGGCTTTACCAGTTCTCCACTGTCAATCAAAGAAAGGAGACAATCCTGGGGATGTTATATGACCGAGGCAACTCTTCACCCAGGCCTCTTTTATAGATAGGTAAGCAAGTGTCAGTGCAGGTTCTGTGGAGCTCATCTTAACTGGTTAGGAGTAGGCAAATGGTTTTGGCCTCTCCAAGTAGTAAATAGGGGTCTGTACCCCAGTTGCACTTCTGTTCAGGGCCACAGTGACAAGGCCAAGACTTGTTACCCACAAATATATTATTGGCAGGATTCTTTGGTGTGTGCCCTATCCTCAACTGGATACCCATGAAGCTATGTGGGTCCCTCAGGAAAGAGTATTTCAGGAGGGTGCACTGATTTATTTAATATAATAAAGACTGTGGGAACAACTTTGATATGTGCTGAAGTTATTGAGAGACTGGCTCTGTATAAAGCCTTTCTTGAGTTTATCAAGAACTTTGTGGATCAGTTTATTCTTAACTAAACAACCAAGGGTTTGATAGAGACCAATAACAACTCCATAGCCCTTTATGTACAAAATCTTTATTTCTAATATCTAACTCACTAACGGTTTTGTTTAATATCTTACTCACTAACATTATGGTTTGAATGGTAGCTGCCCCTGTACATGAAAGAAATTGGACAAGGTCTTTATGAAAATTGCGTTTAACATGTACACAGACTGCCTGGAGAGAATCTCTGCTTGCCCATGGATTTTTTATGGCAAATGCAGTCTTATTAAACAACAGTGATTAATCATTGCTTAAATCATACTTCCTTGTGGGATATAAGCACAGAGGTAATGTAAAAATCTTTATTTCAACAATAAGTTAGGTTTGTTAGGATAAAAGCCAAAACCCCAAGCTATTTTTTTTATTGAGTGATCATATGTAGCTCTTTAGTTTAGTTTGCCCTAAAAGTAAGGGAGCATCGTCCTAGTTGCTGCTGTTGAAAAATCCCAGAAACATGTATTATATTGAAATTTACAGTTTTAAGTATCTGCTTTTCTAATTTCCCTTCCAGTGCAGTGCCCTGGTATTTATATAGCACAGCCAACTGAAGGAGGGGGTGCTCAAGCAATAGTGCTTATATACACTGTATAAATGTGGATCTGGAGTGGAGATTTGGCAAGAAATATCCAGCAAACTCCTGAAAAAGCGCAGCTGGGCAATTAATCTATATCAGGACTGTATAATTCTATGGGTAGGAGTAAAAGTTATTGTTATTTCATTGCATATTAACAACATATTTATTAAAAACTTGGAATATACAACAACCCAACCCCCCCCCCCAATTATTCCACATTTGTTATTGTAATTGTAAATTGATCTAGCAAACTTTAGAGATTGTCTGCAAATTCTTTCTGTCAATTTGAATTAGTGGAGATCAGAGTTGTATTTAGGGGTGTATTTATTAACATTGGAGACAAACATCACCGGTGATGTTGGCCATAGCAACCAATCAGCAATTATATTTGAACAGTCACCTACAAGTTAGAAAACAAAAGCAAAGATCTAATTGTTTGCCATGGGCAATCACGGGTGATGTTTGTCTCCAAGGTTAAGAAATATATACCTCTCAGAGTTCAAATTCATGATACAATATATATTCACAAGGTGGCTGGGAAACAGGCAGGCAAGAGTTAAACAACTAGCATTTATAAAGGTAGGCACTTATGATTCTAGATTAGTGATGGCGCAATTTCTCAGCGAATCTCCATGTTTAGCTGCCGGTTAATAAATTTGCAAAATTGCAGCGAAAATGTAACACGCCCATTGACTTTAATGCAATTTGACAAAATAGGCGCACGTCAAGCCGTTTCACGAATTTCGCTGGAAATTCACAAATTTTTCGCCAAATCAAAACAGGACAAATTCACCCATGACTATTCTGGATTACTTTGCCCGAATAGTAGCACCATCAAAGAGCTGGTTTACTATAAATGCAGACTGCCAGCTAGCTAGTGAAATTTAAACTTATTTATTATTTATTAAACCTTTTGTGAATTAAACACAGACAAATACATGCTTGGAGCTACCATGGGTATCACTTTTACTTTGTAAATTTATAATCTCCACTGCTGAATTAAATTTTGTAGTAAAAAGTCCTCTTAAAATCATACTGACATTTAAGGGGTTATTTATTAATGTCCGATTTTTTTTCTGGTCAGACTTGTAAAGGGGAAAACCAACATTTTTTCTTAGAAAAAAAACATGAATTTTTCTAGATTTATTAAACCCTTATAGTGTTAAAAAGTCTGAATAAAAAAGTACTCCAACTCAGACCTGCCGAGTTTATGTAGAAGTCAACGGCAGATGTCCAGTTGGGTTTCATTTGATAATCCGAAGATTTTGTAGTTTTGGGTGTCAAATCCGAAAAAAATCACAGGTTTTGGTGACAATTCCGAAACAAGAAATTTTCCTGAACATTTATTAATAAATGGGGGCGGGGGAACTGTGTGGATTTGGTCGGTGTGGTTTTCAGAAAATGATTTTGGTAAATAACCCCCTAAAAAATGTAAACTTGAATTTAGCTCATCGTTTTTCGCTGATACAGTAGTTCTGCTTTTGTAAGTAATTGTTACTTAAAGCTCCTAAACCTGACTGTTTTGTCAACCTGACTGTCCCTTCTTAAAGGACCAGTAACATTTAAAAAAATAAAAAACTTGTTAGTATAGAACGAAAAAAAAAACACAAGGACAAATGAAACCTTTAAATCACTAAGCCTTTATTAAGAAATAACTTACCAAAACTTTGCTTGCACTCCTCTTCAGAAAAGGCGATCCGGCGATCATCGTGCATCACTCGATTTCTCCTTCCTTATAGGAGATAGCCAGGGAGGAGAAATCGAGCACCGCACGATGGATCGTCACTGTGTCGCCTTTTCGGAAGAGGAGCACAAACAGAGTTTCCGTAAGTTCTTTCTTTAAAAAGCGATTTAAAAATTTAATATGTCTTTGTGTTTATTTTCTTGTGTCAGTATCTCTTTAAGTGACAGCTATATATAGCTATATAGCTATATATATATATATATATATATATAGCTATATATATATATATAGCTATATATATATATACTATATATATATATAGCTATATATATATCTATATATATCTATCTATATATATATAGCTATATCTATCTATCTATCTATCTATATATATATATATATATATATATATATATATATATATATATATATATATAGTATATATAATACACAAAAGCCATGAATATCCTGTAAATTATATCCTTATAAACGGTGAGTTCTGATGTCATCAGTTATAAACGGTGAGTTCTGATGTCATTTCTGTCACGACTCATTGAAATTTGTGTATTATAATAAATAAAGTACCCCCAGTTGCAAAATATGAGGATATTAGAAGTTACCTTGGAGTTCCATGACCTGTATAAAAACACTCGGCCTTCGGCCTCGTGTTTTTATATGGTCATGAAACTCCTCGGTAACTTATAATATCCTTATATTTTACAAGAGGGGGTACTTTATTCACTATATTCTGGATAATGAATCCCATACCTGTCCTATGTATTACTAGTAATTCTGTTATGTTCAGTGGTTTTGTTTGATTTCAAGAGTCATGCAACTCCTCCCTTTTCTTGTTTTATTGTGGTCAATTTCCAGGCTTGAAATCCCTCTGTTTTTTTAGAGAGTTTGTGCATCACACTTTATGCAAAGTACAGAGCCTTAAATCCTAGAAACCATCAGTTCACAATAGAACAAGGTGAGGGAGTTGTTGCATGACTTAGGGGGCCGATTCACAAAGGGTCGAATATCGAGGGTTAATTAACCCTCGATATTCGACTGGGAATTAAAATCCTTCGACTTCGAATATCGAAGTCGAAGGATTTTAGCGCAAATAGGATTATTCCTTCGATCGAACAATAAAATCCTTCGAACCGTTCAAATCGAAGGATTTTAATCCAACGATTGAAGGAATATCCTTCGATCAAAAAAACTTAGGAAAGCCTATGGGGACATTCCCCATAGGCTAACATTGAGTTCGGTAGCTTTTAGATGGCGAACTAGGGGGTCAAAGTTTTTTCTTAAAGAGACAGTACTTAGACTATCGAATGGTCGAATAGTCGAACGATTTTTAGTTAGAATAGTTTAATTCGAAGTCGAAGGTCGTAGTAGCCCATTCGATGGTCGATGTAGCCCAAAAAACACTTCAAAATTCGAAGTTTTTTTACTTCGAATCCTTCAATCGAAGTTAGTGAATCGGCCCCCAAATTTCTATGCTGATTGCAACACAATCCTAATTGGTTTTTTAGAGGCAAAAGGTCGTGAAAAGTGAAAATTCAAATTTAAAAAGTTTGAATTCGAGCTAATTTTTGTGTACTTCGATTATGGGAATAGTAAAAAATTCATAAATTCAGATTTTGAAATTTATCATGTACTGTCTGTTTAAAAATTCGACTTCGACCATTCGCCATCTAAAACCTGCCGAATTGCTGTTTTATCTTATGGGGGACCTCCTAGAACCTATTTGGAGTCAATTGGTGGACTTTGAAAAATCAACGTTTTTTTCTGGAAAAACTTCGAATTGAATTCGATCGAATGCCATGTTACTTTGATTCGTACAATTTGACCAAAAACTGACCTATTCAATAAAAAAACGGACCTATTTGGCCAAAAAACTTCGATTTCGGTTGCTCTTTTTGAATTCCAATTTCCAAGTTTTTCAAATTCAAAATTCAACCCTTGATAAATTTGACTGTAGAAAGTCAGAATGTCAACCCAATTCATTTGGATCTTAGTATAGGTAAGGCATAAGGCATCATATTAATAAATGGTGATGATGTCACTGGTCATGCTCAAAGTATTTTAGCACTTAGCTACTGTAGAGGACCAGACCACTGAGTGGCAGGGCCACTGATACAGGACAGCAGGCACACCAAGTTCATAAAAGTATGGGGACAATTTATTAATAGGTGCAACATGTCTAGTTACCCATAGCAACAATCAGATCTTTGGTTTTATACAAGAAAGCTATACATTCTACCTGGCTGCAATTTCTGCAAACCTGGAGCAGACTTTGCACTAGTTATTACGTATCCCAATGTTGCAGGCTCCCCAACTTTTTTATTTTTTACTAATAAGGGCTTTGATTGGCTATGTGTTATGCCCTATATGGACTGGCAAGCTACAGAAGGGTTTGTTTGGCAGTACACCTGTTTTTATGCAACCAAAACTTGCCTTCAAGACTGGAATTCATAATTAAGAACCTGCTTTGGAGTCACTGGGAGCAACATGTTACTCACAAACCACTTTTTGGGGATCACTGCAATTTTGAATGTTTTTTTTTTTCATCTAACACAGTCAGGTTTGCCTCCTTTTGTTAGATGATATACCAGCCAGTAAGAAAAAGGGAATGAGGGATGAGGGATGGGTAGGGAAGAGCCGTGAATGGGAGCATGTGAGACATAAAGGTGCAGATTACATGAGTAGGGCTTGATTATAGAGGAGGCAGGGGATAGAAGGGGAGTTGAGAGAAGGGACTGGTGTGGATCATAGGTGGGACAGGTGTGGAATCAGAAATGTAACATTGCTAGTAAATCTGTAACATTAGCCCGCTTGGCTGGCATTTTACTAAGCATACATTGTAGAAACATTTTCCCTTGTAGTGCAACATTGGCAATTGAGCACAGTTATAAAGAATGCAGTAATTCTCTGATTTGCCCACAGGAGGTAGTTTCAGCCCATGGGAAGGATTTAGAGTCGGTAGACAGAGGGCCTGAATACAGGAAGGATAAACCAATCAGATTGAGAAAAAAAAACATGTCATGTGTAGACTACTGCCCTCTGTTTTTTAGCTTCAACTTCCAAAATGCCATTCAGCATTTTCTTATACAACAGCAATTTTATAATTTTAACATTATTGTAGTGAATATTGTCAGTATTTTACACAGATAATTTACAGTAATTGTGTTATGTATAATGTAAGAAACATATTTAATGATTTATTGTATGAGGCATTAGGCACAATTTACAGGATCGGGCGATAAATTATTACTGGGAATGCGTGTAATCAGTATTCTCTTTGCTGTTTTAGACATCTGCAATCCACAGCAGGATTAAAATACAGATTATTTTTAGAGATGATGTGACCTAGTTGCAGAAACCTCTTCTTTTGTGCGTGCCTATGCGCTTTTGTGTGTTTGTATGCATGCATTCATACCATAAGTATGCAGTGTTGCTGCAAGGCTGATTTTCCAGACTAAAAGGCACCAGTTTACTCACAGTCCTGAGACAAATCTATAACTATAGTGGGTTATTATGTTGTTTGAAAAAAGTAAGCACACCAACAACCACTAACATATTTTAGGATATTTAGAATGAGGAATTGACAAAACTATAGCAATTATTTAATTGTTTGGAGGTATGGACAAAAGAGCTCAATTACTAACAGTAGGCAAATGTCTTATAGTTCAGTAAAACATTGCAATCAATTAAATGCTCCTTTGAGAATGTCCAAATGTCTATATGTATCCTTAGTAATATTTAACTGTATCCTATAATAGTGGACCAGTTTTACAAGTTATGGGGCCAGTTTATAATAAAATTCTAATGTTGGCCAAAGTGGCTAATAGAACTATTGATTAGTCTCGGACATTATAGAGCCATAATTATGAATAATTGTTTGAATTCCTGTGTTTCTATAAGTCATGTATATTAATCACTTTGTCATAATGACAAACGTGTAAGTGAGTATCAATATGTTTTGATATTCTATATATATATATATATATATATATATATATATATATATATATATATATAAGATATATTACAAACACGTCTGAAACTGAGAGCGAGTTCTGGAGGTTTGAACATGACAGATGCTTCCCTTTACTTCCTTTTTCAGCTGATGGTTTGCCAAACAGAGATCCCATATAGTATAAGTGTCTGGGTCACCGTGCCTCTCTGGCTCAGAGTTATCACCGGGAATTAACATCTCTATATGAACCCATATTATTTTATAGGAAGGAATAAGGGTTAATATTGTACTCAACTTCATGAATAATGCAGAAATGTTCTTACATCATACATACACCAGTTCATGTCTCCTGCATTTTCCTAGCAGAATTAATCACAAGAAAAACCACATATATCAGCTAGTGTCTACATGTTTCATGTACATTGCGTTTTCCTTGGTAAAATAAAGCAAATGGAACCTATAGTATAGGCACTTAGTGAATTTCTGCTATCTTGGGGTCAGTTAAGGATGCTGCGGTCTAAAGGCTGAAATACAGAGATACAGAGTTTAGAGCCAAAGAATATATCTTGCCTGTTTAAACAACAGAAAATGACCTATATTTTCCCTCCAGCGACAGATTGTGTATTGCTGTAGTGATGCTATTGTGTTGTCACTGTATATTGTCACAACCACAGACATTTTTAAATGTTGTACCCACATATACCTACAGTATGTACCTGTATACCAAAATATTTAATTCTGGTCTTTGCTCTCTAGAAAAAAAGTAAAAATCAAATTACAGATCTAAAGTATCTTGTTTCTGTGCCAGAGTTTGAAACCTTTGGCCCTCAGTCATAATAATTTTTTTTTGTAACTTATAATTGTTATTTTTTGTGGAGAAAAAGAGACATTACAGACAGGGTTTGTACATGCATTCTGAAGTAGTCCAAGAAAGCGAAGAAGGGAGCATGGTAACATAGCTCATATATGTGCCTAACAGTAACATCCATGTAATCTGAAACCATTTAAACTCATTAGTCTTCAGATTTGTCTCCACACATATATTACACAGTATATAAACAATCATGAAAGAAAAAAGAAGAAGGAGAAGAAAGGGAGGAGGAGGAAAGAGTTTAGAGTTGACTGTAACCATGTACCCTGTTTCAGTCCTCAGCCATAATATTATGATATGGATTTTGTTCCTGCCAAAATTGGACAAGTAACCAAAAGTGAAAGACAATAAAGGTATGGGATCTGTTATCCTGAAAGCCAGTATCCAGAAAGCTCCGAATTACGGAATGGCCATCTCCCATAGATTCCATTTTATCAAATAATCCAAATTTTTAAAAATGATTTTCTTTTTTCTTTGTAAAAATAAAACTGTGCCTTGTACAGATATAATTAATCCATATTGGAAGCAAAACCAGCCTATTTGGGTTTATTAAATGCTTACATGATTTTCTAGTAGACTTAGGGGCAGATTTATCAAGGGTCGAAGTGAATTCGAGGGAATTTTCAAAGTAAAAAAATTCGAAATTCAAAGTAATTTTTTGAATACTTCGACCATCAAATAAGATACTACGACTTCGAATTCGTTTCTAAGTAAAATCGTTTGAATATTCGACTATTCGATAATCGAAGTACTGTCTCTTTAAAAAAAACTTTGATTTCAATACTTCGCCAAATTAAACCTGCCGAAGTGCCTATG
Organism: Xenopus laevis; assembly: GCF_017654675.1. Classification (NCBI taxonomy): domain Eukaryota; kingdom Metazoa; phylum Chordata; class Amphibia; order Anura; family Pipidae; genus Xenopus; species Xenopus laevis. The sequence goes on along the minus strand of NC_054380.1, from coordinate 78,952,278 downwards.
GGGACCTTCTAGAGAAGTTTTTTGATGTCGAAGAAAAATCGTTCGATCGATGGATGAAACGTTTCGAATTGTTCGATTCGAAGGATTTCATCATTCGATCGAACGATTTTACTTCGACCGCAAAATCAATGTATAAAAACTTCCAAAGTATTCCAGGAATTATTCCAAGAATTTCAAAGCTTTTTCTACCTCGAAATTCAACCCTTGATAAATCTGCCCCATAATGTATGAATATCCAAATTACAGAAAGATCTGTTATCTGGAAGACCCAAGGTCCCGAGCATTCTGGATAACAGATCCCATACCTGTACTGGAATTTAATGTGTAAACCTAACTGTAGCATGCATTTTCTTGTACTCAATAAATGTAAATCAGGGCTTTAAAATGTTATAATAGAATGACAGACTGGAATAAAAATATCCCTGCGCATTGTATTCTTTTGACAGTTCTTATAAAAACCCAGAAGCCGAACAAGATCAGTCTAATCTTTCATCAAAGTATTTGCTTGGCTGACTAACATCTGTGAATTGTAAAAGAAGTTGTTTCACAGACTTGCTTTAGTTGGGTTTGGCTCAAATCCCAGTTTAAGAATGTCCATTTTAGTTCTAACCCTCACTAGCTCAGTATCTGCTTGGCTGATCAGTTTATTTACAGTGCGTCTGGGAAGTATTTTTCTGTTATTATAAAAAAATCTAAGCTGATTTTAATATGCATTTTCAACAAAATGATTTGTATTTTCACCAAGGCTATTTTCTTCCCTAGAGGCTCTAATATCAAAATTGTCTGCTTACATCTTTATAAGGTTCTTTTTTTGACCAGGTTCTGGGGCAAAAGTGCTAAGAGTAATTGTATAGAATCTATTAACATATAAAACAATAAAAAAAATAAAAATAAACCTAATAGGATTGTTTTACCACCCATATGGATTTATGCAGCTTAGTTAACGTCAGGGTACTGACAAACTATTTTTTAAAATGTGATCATTATAAAAGATGCGCTTCCCATATTTCAGAGATAAGATACCCTATTCTGTGTAAGACAGGGCTTTGTTTGGACTGTTATACTGTATTTATCTATAGATATGTATTTTTCAACAGTTTGTATCATATTTGGAAAGGATACTATCATCACACATTTTAACTTTTTATTTTTATTTATTGGAGGCTGTATGTGGATTTTAGAGCTTTCAAAAGAGCAAGTCACAGCGGAGGGAATTTAAGCAAAAACACAGGGAGTTTTTATCAAGTGCCAAAAGTGTAGATCTTGTGCACGAAATGAGCAGGCACTTCCAAAGATCACTCCTCCAGGCAGATTTGCCAACAAAATATGTAACTTTATTCCAGTATACAAGGTGTCAGCCTTACGCGTTTCATATCACACAGATACTTAATCATAGGCTCTTGTGCACTTATTTATCAAGGATCTAATTTGTGAGGTTTTTTTGTACTTCGAATAAACTCACAATTTAAAAAACTCGAATGTTTGCTTATTTATGAAAAAATCGCAATGTAAAAAAACTCAATCGTTTTCGAATAAATAGACTTAAAAACTTGAATACCTCGAACTTTTGTGATTTTACAAATTCGAAAAAAATACAAATTTATAAAAAGACTTGAATTTTGCCTAGGACAACTCTACATAAACTTGCCAGCTTTTAGATGACAATTTTTTTACATTCATGGTTTTTTTTTTGCTTAAACAATACCAGGCACACGAGTTTATGAAAATATAATTTGAATTTGTTTTGTACAAAAAAATTCTTATTGTTGCAAAAATTCTAATTCAAGCCTTGATAAATCAACCCCTTGGTGTTAATGCTCTAAAACATTTATGAAATACAGTGTTATTTGCTTTCACTGCATCTTGGCTCCTCCCATCACCACCAAATTTCCCCTTTTAATTAAATAGCACACTGACACATGAATTCCTATGGGTTGAAAATGCTGCAACTTGAATAAACATGTCTATAAAGATGTAATCGGTAAATTCTCTTTCACCTCCCCTAGCTGCTGAAGGCTACAAACAGTTATAATAAAAAGTGAGGGCTGCTGTCACTCATAGATACAACCCACTTACTGACATAGTAGTTCTAGTTAGTTGTAGACAGTAGAGTTAGTTCGCCATTGGCAGTTGCAACAAGCTTGTAAATTGGCAGTAAATAAACAATTGCGGCATACTTTTTTTTACTGTAAAACAAGAAAACAGTAAATGAAAAAGTTTAGCAATCTTTATGTTCTCCTTGTAGAAACATAACATAGAAATAGTACTGCAGTACATGTTACAAAACAAAAGTGAAAAGGTAAATAACGTTTACTGTATAAATATTACATTTATAAACAACCAAATCTTTGCCCAATTTGTCAACCTGAATACCAAATTTGGCTAGTGGAAGCATTCAGTCCTTGGTCCAACAAAGAATCACCTAAGCAGAGTAACTAATGTAGTGTTGTTGGTCACCAACAGCATACATTGGCTTATGTGGTTTTTGGCTTATTAATATCTTAAAAATCCTTATCACATAATGGGAGAAGCAATGTGTTTTTCGCAAGCAGGATAACTAGGATATTTATTTATTTTCCTTATCATTATTGTAATCTGTCTAAACAAATCCATTTTAAAATAACTATTATACTACCATTATAGTTTTTTTTTAAACCCCTACATATAAGTTTGATAATCGGAAAGTTGTTGAAATGCCAACTTAATATTTCTTGATATTTTTTAAACTGTAACGTTACTAATTAGTGTTGATTGGCACAGTTCGCATTAATATGAAAAATGGAAAAATAAGCTTTTTATTTGTCCTGTTTTTTTTTACAATGTTTTTCTTCTTATTTTTAATTAGGTTATGTGGGTTTGTAATTTGTGTCGAAAGCAACAGGAAATTTTGACAAAATCTGGGGACTGGTTCTTTGGAAGTGGGACGCAGCAGCCATCTTCTCAGGATGGAACATTAAGTGACACTGCTACAGGAGCAAGTACAGATGCACCAAGGGAAAAGAAAGCAAGACTTCAAGAGAGATCTCGATCTCAAACCCCTTTAAGTACTGCTGCAGCAGCAGGTTCACAAGGAACCCCTCCTTCTAGTTTACAGTCTGATAGGAGCAAAAGTTCAGAACCATCACTACAATCCTCCGTCCAAGAGCCAAAAGTATCATCAAGATCAAGAAGTGAACCTCCAAAAGACAGGTTTGTGATTAGTAATGTAAGCCAATGAAAAATGGATCTTCAAAATATTTTTTTGTAGAGTTTAAAATTCATTATATAAAGGAGAGGGTCTATCTTTTCTTTAAATAATAAAGAATACAAGAATATATAAGATTATAGGAATGGGGGTTACATACAGTATATTTCTGATATGAGATTCCTGTTGCAGGGGTTTGGCCTCATGCAGATGTGACAACGGGGTCCAGGGAGGTAATGGCCATGTTCTAGAAATATGTAATCATGCCACCAGTATATACCCTGTTTATACCTTTGTTTTATATAGGGAGTATATGAAAAAGTTCCTCTGTAATACCACAACTAAACCACTGATCATCTACATATTAACCATGAGTTTCAGCTTCCTCTCTAATTTAAAGATTGTAAAAGATGTTGTAAATTGTAGGAACAGTAAAGAACTACGTCATCCCTTATCCTGCCACTCACCTGAAAAGAAGGAACATTTCTAACTCTTGCTATGTAAGTCATAAAGGGGTCATAAAGGCTACCCGCTCCTAATTATTGATGGACTGAATCCATAATTGGTGGATTTAGCTGCATAATGATTCTTTCATCTACAAACAGCAAAGTGAGTCTGAATCCTCATTTGCAAATGAATGCTTAGGTAATATTTTTCCATACTATCAATGGTTTGAATTTGGCCAGGCTAAATGAAGATTTTGCTGAATCCCCTGCTTTTTAAAATGTGTATTAGTATCTGTTAGTTATTTCATAAGACATTTTTATATATGTACTTTACCCGGACCAATTTATCATTCAGCACTTACGTGTATCAAAGTACAACACTAGCCTGGGCGCAGTCCTTAGGGAATCCAATAGCTGGGCAATCACGCTCAGAGCACTTCAATAATATTCATTTATTGGTGGATACTGATGTTTCTGCTAGCAATCTAGCCTCTATCAAAATACTTTAGTACCTATTTTTTTAAAAAATGCTCATAAAATGATCATAGCTCATTTAGATTCATATATTATTATTTGTATATATTTTGCAGTTGTGACATCATCACTCATGTATTGTAAGAATTTTCTCCCACATAATTATGTAAGACAGGGAGGCCTTCTTTGAGCATCAGTTATCAGCATCGCAAGACTTTTGGGAGATTCTGGGCTCAAAATATGAATTTATCAGAGTATTTTATTAAGTCAGACCAAACTAGAATCCACAATTGGACCTTATTTATTATTAAATAATCCCAATTTAATTGGATCGGGGACAAACAAAAAATGAAAAACCACAGAAACTTCCAAATAGGATAGGGACCTCTCCCATTGACTTATATACAACTTCTGTAGGTCTGACATGCCGGATTTTCAAATTTGGACTTGTTTCATCCTCAGGGTATAATAAATCTTAAAAATATTTGAGTTTTTTGGCCACTAAAAATTTGGCTTTTATTTTAAAGAAACTTGATTTATTTGAGTTTTTGCCATTCAGACTTTAATAAATAGCCCCCTTAATGTTGTTAATCTGGGTAGCAAATACATGATTGAATATACTGGCTTCTGCGTCTATTTTATTCTGTAGAATAAGACAAAAAGTAGGTATGATAGGGTAAGCTGTGTTTAGGTTGATTGTAAAGAAAAAGACTGGTACAGAGAAGATCAAAAAGGTGTTAAGTACTGACTGATATGACATAAATGTCAGCGCTCTAAAGTGTTTCCTTTTATTAAATGTAAAAATCAATAACATGTAAATATATAAAAACCGACTGGCCAACTCCAGTTTGGGTTTAGACTTAATAAATGTGTTGATGTATTATGAAAAGTAGTGCAAATTTACCCCAAAATTTAATTTATAAATAGTCTGCACTTTTTAAAGCCATTATAAGCCTGTATTTCCAAATTTTGGTCAAACTTACTTTGATACACGACATTTTTATTCACTAGCTTTTCATTAGTTTTGAGAACTCAGCGTCTAAGGATTTACTGTACCGAGATGTTTAAACTATATATGACCATTCCAAGATTTGATTAATTGGCTGTAAGAAAGATAATGCTTGTGTGTATATAAATTAGAAAGCATAGAGAAAACTGGCCAGAATTTCAGCAGCAGATGGTTATGCAACTGGCATCTATTAAATGTCTGTATGGCATAAAAAGAGCGCGGTCCAGCAGAGGTTTTGTGGTGTTGTTGTGTGATACTCTTGTTACAAGGATATTTTCTGCAAGATTTTACTGAAGCTCAGCATCGCTACACATTGTCTGTTACAAAAGGGAATGATGATATGTTGTACAATGTGAATGTATTATAACAGCACACTGGCAAGAAAAAAAAGGCTTCCCAAAATCCTTTAATAGTAAGTCTGTTTTTCTATTTTCCATTGTCTTCTTTTGTATGAAAGAGCTTTCTTATTTTAAGTCTTTCTTTTATGCTATTCTCAAAACTTTTGAGCGCTAGATCTGAAGGTAGCATTCCAAGTGAAAAGGCTGCGATAATGGTAAATCATGAGAGATCTTTCACTATGTCTGTGTGAGTATTAAAACATACTCAGAATCGATTCACTTTTGTCGATGGTATTCATTTGAAGCACCTGGGCCTTTTTCTTTCTTTTTTACTTTTAGCCATCTAAGATATGGGAATGATTTTGTCATAATGTCAAATAATAAAAACTAAGTAGACTTTCTTATGTCATAAAATGAAAACTCATTTGTTCTTCATTTTTTCATAGTCTACTTCTTATTTAGCATTCGGATATGACAGCCAGGTATTTTTTCATGTTAAATGTATTGTTATTGAAAACCTTTTACGTAGATGAAAAGTGCTTTAACCACCAAATATGTAGGCTTTAAGTTCTAAGCTTCATGGTGATATTTATTTACTGTAAAATATATTAGCAGAGTTCGGTTTACAAGCTTTCAGTCTATTCTCTTTAAATACTGCTTCAGTACTTGTTCTCCTGCTTTATACTGTGTCATGATAAAGTTCATATTACTGTGTATAGGGGTGAGAGCTGCTTTGGTAAAGAAATCTGCTTCTTTTTTACTTTCTGTATACAGTTGTCGTAATGCAATATAGCAAATGCAATGTGGTAAATAATCATAGTGATATAACTAATATTATTCATTATTTATATTATGATATAAATAATATCATGGCAGATTCTTCATCCTACCATTTTTTATTTACTCTTTGTAGGAAGAAGATCTTAGCAATTTCAGAGCAAAATGGAAAGGTCTTGAAAAACGATCGCAAAAGAGTGCAGAAGTGTTTAAACCAACAAGCTGAAGGACATGTGGATGACAGAGAACATAAAGAAAGGAGAGAAAGCAGAAGATTAGGGAAAGGAAGGTCACAAGACATTCCAGAAAAAGAAGAGGAAGATACAAACATGGAAGAAGACAAACAAAGAACAGAGGATGAGTATCAAACGAGATACAGAAGTGATCCTAATTTAGCAAGGTATCCAGTAAAACCGCAACCTGAAGAACAGCAAATGCGCATGCATGCAAAGGTTTCAAAGGCAAGGCATGAACGACGGCACAGTGATGCATCTTTACCACATACAGAGTTAGATGAAGCCGAAGTACCTGAGAATCAGTTAGGTAAAAGCTCACAAGGATCAGCATCTCAGGACAAAAAATCCATTTTGGAGAATCAGAGGTCGTATTCTGTAGACAGAAATGGTGAAGTATTAGTTTCCAAGCCAAAACAATCTGCCAATCACAGTCTCCATGGTTCTCAACACAACCTGGTTCCTACAGAACATATAGACACTATGAACCACGATTCCTTTAAAAAACAAAGTAGATTAGACCCCAGTTTTACTCTGAGGAAAGTTAAACGCGAAAAGATGGAGACAATGTTGAGAAATGACTCCCTTAGTTCTGATCAATCAGAATCTGTTAGACCTACCCCACCAAAGCCAAACAGGTCGAAAAGAGGAGGGAAAAAAAGACAGATGTCAGTTAGCAGCTCAGATGATGAAGGAGCATCAACTCCCGAATATACAAGCTGTGAAGATGCGGAAATAGAAAGTGAAAGTGTCAGTGAAAAAGGTAAGATTTTACTCAGAAATGGGTATTTAAAGGGGTTGTTCACCTTCCAAACACTTTTTTTCAGTTCAGTTGTTTTTAGATTGTCCACCATAAACAAAGACTTTTCTCAATTGCTTTCCATCTTTTCTCCCAAAATTTTAGTTTAAAGGGGTTGTTCACCTTTGAGATAACTTTTAGTATGATGTAGAGAATGATATTCTGACACAATTTGCAATTGGTTTTCATCTTTTGTTATTAAAGATTTTTGAGTTATTTCGTTTTTTATTCAGCAGCTCTTCAATTTGCATCTTAAGCAATCTGGTAACTAGGGTCCAAATTACCCTAGCAACCATGCATTGATTTGAATTAGAGACTGGAATATGAATAGGAGACGCCTGAATAGAAGGATCAGTAATAAAAAGTAACAATAACAATAGAAGGGAGTCAGTGATGCAAATAACTATAAAAAGGCAAATAACTATAAAAAATAATGAAAACCAACTGAAAAGTTGCTTAGAATTGGCTGTTCTATAACATAATAAAAGTTACCTTAAAGGTGATCTACCCCTTCTATGTTTGCGTCTCTGTGGTTTCAGTCTGGCAACTCAGTGATCCAGGAGCAGATTCTGAACTGTTACAATTTGCTACATTTAGATGATACAATTAGTTGATAGTTGATACATTTATCAACATTATCTGGGGATTATTAGCAATAGTGATGTGCAGCCGGATTTTCCCGACTCACATACGCCACCCGTCCTCCCTCCACCCTCCCCCTCCCAAAAAAGTTGACTGTAAGTTGGCCACACAATGGCTAGATACTTGATCATCCAACTTTGTCCTGTGGGATAAACCAATGGACCATGTGCTTATTGACCTCAAAAATGGACGGCCAAATAGCACTGATTTCATTTTTTTTTGGCCTGCAAGTATTGAAACACAAGGGGCCTGCCACTTAAGAAAGAAAGGAAGGACATTAGCCAACCAGATTCTAAGCTTGACTGGTTGCTGATTATGAGAGCATCATTCTATAAAAATACATTATGAAATCCTACATATTTCTTTATTTATTTGATTTTTTTAATTATGAAGTGACTTTTTTTAAGTATTACATTTATATCCAAAACAGTTATCAATTCAACACATCCTGATGTCCCAATTAGGAAGTCCTGAAATTGTACAACTTTGGTGGGAGAACCTAGTAGCTTCTTATTAAGAGAAGGCATAATAATGTATTTACACAGAATGTCTGCACTGAAAGGCTGGAAATTGGACATGTCTATATATATATATATATATATATATATATATATATATATATATATATATATATATATATATATATATATATATATATATATATATATATATATATATATATATATATATACTTTGTCTCCTGGCATTTCTGATCTGCAATGATTTATGTTCTGCTATATTTACTATTTCAAAGAAAGTGTTTTCATAATTTTGCACCTTTTTACCTTTTAGGACTGATACCTTTATATGTAATGAAAGGTATTAAAAGGAGAAATTAACCCGTAACATAAAAAACTCGACCCCCTACCCTACGTAGACCCCCCCCCCCCCCTCAGCCTACCTGGTACCCAGGGCAAATGCCCCAAACTTTTTACTTACCTCTCGGTGCAGATTCTGTCCTCGGGAGTTCACAGCTGCCATCTTCTTTTCTTCGTTAAACTTCGGAAGCAGACGTTTTTGGCACATGTGCAGTTGGAGTAATTTTCCGGTCCTGAATAACTGTGCATGTGCCGTAATTTTAGTGACATTTTTCGTGACTTTCGGAAATTTTCTTTACTTTCAGCGCATGTGCAGTTGTTCGGAACCAGAATATTACTCCAACTGCACTTGCGCCGAAAACGATGATCTGCTTCCGAAGTTTAACGAAGAAAAGAAGATGGCGGCCGTGAACTCCCGAGGAAAGAATCTGCACTGAGCGGTAAGTAAAAAGTTAGGGGCATTTGCCCTGGGTACCAGGTAGAATTGGGGAGAAGAGGGAGGGGATCAACGTAGGGTAGGGGGGTCAGTTTTTTTATATTACAGGTTAAATTCTCTGAAAGCCTGCCCAGGTGCAATAACCTATGACAACCAATAAGATATTTATTTTTAAACAGTTGACCAGTAAATGGTTGAATGCTATAGGTGATTAGACCTGTAGTGATTGTTGCACCTTTCATTATATTAACCCTATGGATTTGTGGCTGTCCTAATGACATGCAACAAGGTTACTAACTTAGTAACTTTATAGAAAACAATATGGTATTTGACAACTCATCGCAAGTTCCATGCATGAGCCAACAATGTTATAAGTTATACTAATCACATCTAACACATGATGCAATTTAACTGTGAAGGGCTGATTTATAAAAAAGGTTGAGTGAAAAATTTAGTTTGAACTTTTTAGAAACAAATATTTTTTCCACTGTTTTTTTTTTTAGATACAGGTATTCCATTATCTGGAAACCTGTTATCCAGAAAGCTCCAAATGATGGAAAGGCTGTCTCCCTTAAACTCAATTTTTTCCAAATAGTCAAAATTTTTTCTCTGTAATAATAACCACTAAGATATAATTAATCCTTATTGGAGGCTAAACCAGCCTATTGGGTTTATTTAATGTTTACATGATTTTCTATTAGATGTAACGGGAAAGACCCGTTATATGGGAAGCCCCAGGTCCCGAGCATTCTGGATAACAGGTCCCATACCTGTACTGATCATTTTTATTGCCAAAAGAATTTAGGAGCAAAAAGCTGCAGATATTGGTTTGGCAATGGCATGTCTTTGAATGAAAATATTTCTAGCACCCCACTTACTTGGGAATGTTCATGAGTTCAAGCATTCTAGAGTTGCTTAAACTTAAACAAAAGATACATTTCCTAGTCATCTTGGTGCTCAAGAAAATTCCCACAACAAAGGTGAAACACCAGAGAATAAAAGAATGTTACAATTATCACGCTTATGATGCTTTGAGAAGAAATACAAAAATCTGAATTTTGGTAAATCTGCCCCTAGATGTCACTCAAGTACAGAATGTAGTTTATTTCTTTACAAGATTCACATGATCAAAAACAGTTTTGTGTAGCTGTCGTGGTTCAGTGTTTATTTAATTTTCTTTAGATGCACATTATTTTAGTGCATTAGCAGACCCTGGTAGACAACAAAGCAATGTGTCAAATAATGAAAGAAACAATAAATGCAATTTACAACATAGTCATTGTAACCCTTATCCTTCTTGATTTTATATAAACTATTGTTTATATCTTATACAGGGTTTTCTTTCTTTTCCATTTGAGTTAATTTCTTTTAAGAATACAATTTGTTCATTTATACGCTTACTTGCTACAGATTGTAACTTGTATGGAGCTGTTTGGGACCAGAATCAAAACTCTGCATGTATGGTTAATCAAAGAGCACCCTCCAGTTATGCCTGAATTTATGTTAACACTGTATAGTTCAATTATTCAATATAACTGTTTTTTATACAGCGATGTGTTGTACAAAAAGCAGCAGAGAAAATTGTATTTATGCCATTTTCCTGTTTCTGTTACACAGCTTTAGAATTTTCATCTAAAACGAGAAAGGGGATTCGGTTCGGATTCGGCCAGGATTCGGCCTTTTTCAGCAGGATTCGCATATTGCATATGCAAGTTAGGGGTGGGGAGGGAAATCGCATGACTTTTCGTCACAAAACAAGGAAGTAAAAAATGTTTCCCCCTTCCCACACCTAATTTGCATATGCAAATTAGGATTCAGTTCGGTATTCGGCCGAATCTTTCGGGAAGGATTCGGGGGTTTGGCTGAATCCAAAACAGTAGATTTGGTGCATCCCTAGCTAAAACACTTCTCATGCTAAAATTAGCTCAATCCCAGAAAGTAAAGAAATTTGGGTCAGCTACAGTGTCCTACCTTGCCTCACTCCCATGAGAAGGCATATTGTTCAGTATACTGAATGTGACATCTAGCTTATTTCTTTAGCCTTCACATTTTACTTCTTTTCCACCAACACCAACCTGGAGGTTAGATAATCAATTAACCAATGTACTTTTATTATTGGCATCCACGTCTAAGAAGATTTGCAGGCAACTTTTGATTAATGGTTTCTATATTATTTTGTGTGTGGTTGTACTGCTATTACACTGTGCTGATTCGTGCATATTTTGCACAACTGCAGTTGTTCTGGCCACTCACATATAAAATGAGATGCAAGTGCTCAATTGAGATCTCACATCTGCTGACATTTTTGCACACCAAGTAGGATGGAGGGTTTTGGTGGGTCCAGTCCACATACTAGCATAGGCCCATGTAATAAAGGAATTCTGCACTCACAGTTCTTTTCTTTGTCAAAATTCAATGTATATACTACTTTTGGCTGTTACACCAACATTTCCAAGCATATTTCTCACCTTGGGAAAGACTGATTTAACAGCAAATTAAATTAATCTTTTTTTGGCCAAAAGAAGACCTGTGAGTGTGCATTTCCTTTAATGTATAGGAAATCAATTCAGAATAATGACACTTTATGCAGGATGGAGGGGAAGCTCTAAACACCGTGCTGTACTGCCATATTTCTATTATCATGTCAGATATATGGCCAGATTCAATTCAGAGATAAAATGGTCTATCATGTAAAAACTCATAGATGATTTGCAATTCAAGTTAGATGGAATAACTTATCTCAGTGTTTATCATATGAAAACTTTATTGAAGTCTTTGAGAAAAAACTGAAACTGTGTCATAGATATCTTGCAAAGGGCAAGGCATTGTCTTTCAAAAATCTGGTATAAGGTTGCACTGGAGGGCACAAGACAGCCCTTAGCTTTCCCAGGTCCTTATGCTTCATGTTTCTGTGGGCATAACTGCAGGTCAGGGAGCAGAATGAGAATAACATTGCGGCTTGGGTCTGCTTTCTGCACTTTGTTGTTTATAAATGATCTCTTTTGTTTGCTGCTAAAATTCAGCAAGAGATGTTTGGAAACATGTATGCTTATTGTAATCCTGGCTGTAAGTGTATATGCACAGCAGTGTGTGTGAAATGCCCCCGTTTGGTAACAACAAATCAGAGCCTCTGCTTATTATTTGAAGTGCTATCTGAATATGACACTGATGCCTCCACACAATGATTCTGCATCACAATACTCTACAACTGAGAACAACACCTGAATTTTCGCTTCAGAAAACGTTGCCATACTTTGCGCAACCACACCAGATGTTGTTTTGTGGTGAAACTTTGTCTCTGCAAATGAACGCTGATTTACTTTCACCAGCAAAAATTCATAAGCATGAAATCTTTTTAGCGATTTTTTTCTAGCATTACTTTCTTCTTAGTGAAACTTTGTTGACAAACCTTTAAAGATCATTGGGAAGGCCACATCTACATAGTATGCAGTGTAATTTTGGACTCCAGTCCTTAAGAGGAATATAAATGAGCTGGAGAGAGTGCAGAGACGTGCAACTAAATTGGTTAGGGGGATGGAAGACTTAAAGGACCAGTAACATCAAAAAATGTAATTGTTTTAAAGTAATAAAAATATAATGCAGTGTTGCCCTGCACTAGTAAAACTGCAGTGTTTGCTTCAGAAACACTACTATTGTTTATATAAACAAGCTGCTGTGTAGCTACAGGGCAGCTATTCCAATGAGAAAAGGCTCAAGTTACACAGCAGATAGCAGATAAGCTCTGTAGAACATAATGGTGTTATCTGTTATCCATTATTTATCCTGTGCCATATAGCCGTTTTTCAATTTCCGCCATTGCTACACAGCAGCTTGTTTATATGAACTATAGTTTTACCAGTGCAGGGCAACATGATATTTTCATTACTTTAAAACACTTTCAGTTTTTGGTGTTACTGTTCCTTTAAATTATGAGAGTAGACTGTCAAGGTTGGGGTTGTTTTCTCTGGAAAAAGGGCGCTTGCGAGGGGACATGATTACACTTTACAAGTACATTAGGGGACATTATAGACAAATAGCAGGGGACCTTTTTACCCATAAAGAGGATCACCGTACCAGAGGCCACCCCTTCAGACTAGAAGAAAAGAACTTTCATTTGAAGCAACGTAGGGGGTTCTTCACAGTGAGGACAGTGAGGTTGTGGAATGCACTGCCGGGTGATGTTGTGATGGCTGATTCAGTTAATGCCTTTAAGAGTGATGATTTTTTGGACAGACAGAATATCAAAGGCTATTGTGATACTAAGCTCTATAGTTAGTATAGATATGGGTATATATAATTTAATTAAAAGTAGGGAGGGGTGTGTGTATGTTTGCTGGGTTTTCATTTGGAGGGGTTGAACTTGATGGACTTTGTCTTTTTTCAACCCAGTTTAACTATGTAACTATGTCTAATTTTAGGGTTATCTCCATTTTTGTGAATTTTGCTCAGAGCCAAAAAAAAAAAAAAAAAAAAAGAGTACTAAATGTGCTAATATGGTCGCATCATATATCTTCCATACATCCCAACTGATAAATAGACAAAGTTCATTGTGTGCACAGACTACAGCTTTTATTGAGCAACTGCCCATTTTCATCCTTTGATGAGCAAACAATATTTATAAAAAAGATTTTAAGGATTATAAAAGTGTCTGCAGATGGCAGGGGTGCTTCGCCAAAGAGGCGAGTTGAGGCTGTTGCCTCAGGCGGCATCGCCCCACTAGGTATCAGGGGCGGCAAAAATGCGAATTTCCGGGGGAGGGGCAACTGCTGCCTCAGGCCATTAGAGGTGGATCACTGTGCAGTTCTACGTGACGCAGCCCTCTTTTAACCCTCTTTTAACTAATGTAGCTTGACATGCAGGATACTGCGCTGCTGAATTCTCCTTTCTTGAAGATGAAATTTTGATTCGCTTAGTCGGCAAGGTACATACAATCCTGTAAAAGCAATTTATGCAGGAAAGGAAGGACTAATAGCTGCAGCTCCCCTATTGATTGACATAATTCCTGAGTGTGTACTTACTTTTTACCTTGTCAGCTTTATGAGGTGCCTCATTTATTTCACTGTGTTCCTGTAGAAATGGCCATACATCCCTCTTCATGGCATAGTTAATTCAAAACTCATCAGGCTTGTTGTGTCTTGGGAAAATGAAACCTAGTTAGCACTGCCCTGAGTACCTATTGATTCATGTGTTAATCAATGAGGACAATTCGCTGCAGTGATTTGTTTCAATGACAGAAGCATATAGGGCTGCTTTAGTCTCTCTCTGCTGTGGGAATACTGCAGAATATTTTGGTTCACGCTTCAAGGAAAACACTGCCTGATGGTGTTCCTGTACAGAGTTTTGAAAAAGAAACTGGATAATTTTATTGCTCTGTTGCTTTGCTACATGCGAAATCTGATCAACTACGTATTTCACGGAAGAGCAGTTTATGAGTCATCACTCGCTCCTGCTATGTTCTCTGGACTCTTTCAGTTTCTCCTGCAGACGCTGCACTCAGGGTCAGGTAAAACCAAGTGATCACTGCACCTTGTCCAGAGTAGGGAGCTAGATAATCTAGTAGTGCTCACTTTTACTGGAGTCTTAAAGTAATATAGTTAATTATATGTCAACTGGACCTGTTTTTTAAGAGTATAGAATGTAATTTAGTAGTCCCTTGAGTTGACAATTCATTTCTTCTGTACTAAATAATTAATTTTAATACTTTATTTCTCTTAAGTTATAATATATCATGCACTGATTTTACTGGAATAAAATTCATGCAGTTTTGTCTGGGTTATTTTTAGCTGCTCTCTTTGACAGAAGACAGTTGGAGTGCCCTGTCTCCTCTCAGTCGTGCTGTGGTTAGTACATTTTAAAAGCCTTTTGTACAGCAATAAGTGTCCTTTCTGTGCTGCAATTAACGTTCAAGCTATTGAGTGATAGCGTGGCTACTGATTTCCATAGTATATCTTATGCGATGTCATTTCAGAACTGATTCTAATAAAACGTCATTTTATGTTCTCAAGGATATATGGTCAAGATCAGATTAAAATATGTTTTAATATTCAGAGCATAACAATGCTAAAACCTCCCCTTGTGCTGGATGATTGTGCATGCTGAATCATTCATAGACTTGCGTGCAATACTGTTATGTGAGCAGTTTATCAGAAAGGATTTGTGTAGCATTTTTACCATTCCTAGAATCAATAGTCAAGGAAGTTGGCGAGACAAAGAATTAAAATCACCCTCAATATCCCCAATGTAATGGATCCTGTACAGTGTATTGCAAAGCTATAGAACCGCTAATTTATATGGACTGGGAATGTCGCATGCTCTCACATTCCTGTAAGCCAACCATTATGCATTCCAGTCTCTCTATATGATTTTACATAACGAAAAGAAATACAATAGCTTTGGTCAAAGCAGTATTTATAAGCCAGGGAATGAGAGAATAAAAGAGAATGTTTCAGTGCTGTTATTTATGTATTTCTCTGTCTGGTGTTAGTGGTGGTTTTATTCAAGTTGTTGCTGTCTAATTATGTCTGACATGGTATCCTTCTGTCTAATTAACCAGTGTAATATCAATTTTTCATGCATCTAGTCTAGGTAGTAGCAAAATGATATTCAAAGTAGGAGATATGATGTACACATTTTAGTTCATTGTCTACTGAGAACATCTTGTGAAAGGTACATTTATACATGTTAGTTGTCATATTGCTTATCTTGGATAAGATCCCTAACACGTGTTTCTTGATAACAAGTTTTGACTTCAAACTGTGGAATTCCCTTCCCATGACAATCAATATTGTTAAGTAAATGCATATATACAGAGAAATATTGTTTCTGCATTCCGAACTAAGGTTTGGCAAATTTTTTCGCCTTGTTTTGGCACAGAAATAGACTTGTATGGCGGTGTGCGCCAAAAAAAAAGACGCGCTTCAAAAAAATTTCGCCGTGCGACAAATTTTTTTGATGCTCATAGACTTTAATGGGCATCTGCGGCGAAACAAAACAGCTCAGATTCGCCCATCCCTTAACTGTGCTCTTGTTGAAGTAAGAACAATAAATGCTACTAGACTGAGTGCTAAACTCACTTGTGTAAAATTAGTTTTCTTCTGTTTATGAAAATATTATGTAATATGAATGGTAAAATTCCTTTTTGGTAAAATTCCTTATCTGACTTTTCCTATGCTTGATGTGAAATTTATTAATAATTTATTAATGAATTATAACAGGTCCCAGAAAATATTCTCCTTACTGGATATGACACCCACTATGAGCTTACATCTAGACATTGTTACAAAACACAAGTTTTTGCTAACCTGAATACGCAGGCACCAGCAATAATGACAGATAAAACCCAGGATACACAAACACTTAGCAATCAATAAGTGAACAAAATGCAAATTATGTAATAACTTCTATTTACAGCAACATGATATATAACAGACACATGAAAGAGCCATTACCAGTTATGATTAGGGGCCGCTGCCTTGTCAATTCAATAGGAATAAACTTACTGTATATGCAAAGCATTGTGTTGGATGAGTCCAAGGATATTGATGACTGGAAGGTCATACAGTATCTGGAACTAACAATACATTTTAACAGAATGTCACAGCAGTACGTTAAAGTGAAATATTTCAAAGTGTTCTTGAGAAAAGGAAGAATGGAGATTGTACAAGTGTGAAAGTGTTTGTTGGTCTCCTTCATCTTTGCCTGTTAAGGAATTTCAACTTGAATCTGGACATATTGCCTGTTTTCTTTAATATATCTTGACATGTATGCAAGACAGCATACAAATCAATAGGAAGCTTCTTGAAAACCCTTATGACAACTATGAATAAAGGAAAGCAGTTTTACATGACATTATCTAATAAACCCTAAAATATCATGTATTCTATAGCCATATAACTGCAAGACCAAGCTGCAAGTACAGCAGCCCAACAATAGTTAAAGTTACTGCATTTCAACTTATCCCTGTACTTGCTGATGGTGTCCAAGCCGTGGCATACAAAGTAGCAGCACATACACAAAGTGCCTTATTGTGGAAAAGTACAGAAAGTATTGATTGTTTTGCTTGAAGGAGATGCATCTCCAGAAGAACTACCCTCCATGTTTGCCTCCATGGCAATACAATCAGTTGTTTGCTGCTAACTATAGTGATAACAAAATGGTTCTTTTGAGTTTTTCTGCCCAGGAATGCTGTATCTTTTGTCTTATCTATGACAAGTATTATCACTTGTCTGTTTGAGGTACCTCCCACAATAAACATATGTTTATGGGCTCTGGTAACAGTCAAAAGGAACTTTGTCATGAAGGGAAATAGGCTAGGATTACAGCATGTAACTCTAGGTTACTGATGCCAGATTGTGACAGTGCAGCTCCTGTCAAGGTGAAAATTTACTCATTGAAATAAAGTTCTTCAGAGTAGTTTGGGTTATATGGAGTAGTATGGTGGTATGGGTTATATGTAGTGGTATGGAGTGCTTGTGAATATCTTCATTAGGTAAAAGAAAAAACAATTTTTCTTAGGAATTTCAGATAGGATCTTCAATAAATCTTCCCTTATTAGAAACTGGTTGTACAGTATATAATAATATTATAATACACAAAAGCCATGAATATACTGTAAATTATATCCTTATAAACGGTGAGTTCTGATGTCATCAGTTATAAACGGTGAGTTCTGATGTCATTTCTGTCACATGACTCATTGAAATTTGTGTATTATAATAAATAAAGTACCCCCAGTTGTAAAATATGAGGATATTAGAAGTTACCTCGGAGTTTCATGACCTGTATAAAAACACTCGGCCTTCGGCCTCGTGTTTTTATATGGTCATGAAACTCCTCGGTAACTTATAATATCCTTATATTTTACAAGAGGGGGTACTTTATTCACGATATATACTGCATATACATCATTATGGGAGTTGGTTCATATCGAGTCCTACAGAGCACAGGCATTAGGCATCTTATGAGAAAGCCATTGCATTTTCTTCTAATTAAGGGAAATCAGTTGATTTTTTTAATGATTATTTCTCATGTAGTCATAGAGTATCACTTGAATGTAAGGCATTTTTTCTGTTGCCTTTATATTGTTGATTCATGTGCGGTGTAAAATATGAAGGTAATTTTACCCAAAGAGCACAAAAAGTAGCTAATGGATTGTGGTGTTCATGCAAATGGCCTGTAGATGTCACTGTACTCATGCTTATACTGTGCATACTTCCTGGTAGCTTAAAAGTGAAAGTTACTGTTGTATAATGCCTGCATGACTCTGCTAATAAAGCACTGTTATACTCTACTCATCCTCGGCTACCCAAAACATAACAAATGGCAACGAGGATGGCTCTTCTACCTCTGCAGCAGCCTGCACCTTTTCTTCCAAACCCTGGTGAGCCTACCATACCTTTTACTACTTGGATCTATATGTTTGAAAATTACATTATTGCTGCTGACCAAGGGGAGATTTCTGCTGCTAGAAAGCGTGCTTTACTTATTCACTGCCAGGGAGCAGAGGGACAGCGTATATTCTATACATTACCATTACCTGATGATACTTATGAAACTGCTCTTACTGCTATAAAGAACTTTTTCATGCCAAGAGTAAATGTGGTTGCTGAAAGATATAAATTCTGCCAATGTGGACAGCGTAATGGCGAACCCACAGAATTTGTAGCAGCTTTGAGAGAGCTGGTTGTTACCTGTGAGTTTGGGAATCTAACAGATGAAATGATAAGAGACCAAATAGTGGAAAAAACAAACTCACCTCGCATTAGAGAGAGACTGCTCCTAGAGCAGGATTTAACCCTTGTAAAGGCTATTACAGTTGCTAGCCAAATTGAAACAGCAGTGGCAGAGGCTAAAACTCTCAGTCAGGGAACTGATGGGAATGTACAGATTGTGAATTCAACACTGTGGCCTAATAATGCACAGTCACAGGCAAAATACAGTGCAAAACCATGCAGCAAATACAAATAGAAAATACTGCTTTTACTGTGGTTCAACACAACACACTACAAATCATGTTACATGTCCTGCACAAAAGTAGGACATTTTGCTAAGATCTGCCGTAGTTCTGCTAAAGATGTTCATGAAGTCACTACTACAAATGTCACAGTATTAAGTGTGGATAAAGCTGGTACATTTATTCCAGACAAGTTTATATGCACTGTGTCAGTACTGCTTCTGCTGACAAGGGACACTCCATTAACCTGATGCTTGATACAGGTTCAGCTGTTTCTATACTACCAAAGAATATTTTCTTGAAATACTTTGCAAAAGATCCGCTTGTTGCTCCTGCCCTGAAACTGGTAAGTTACTTAAAGGATCCAATCCCTGTTTTTGGTTGCTTGCCAGTGACTGTACAATTTGAATCAAATACTGCAAAATGCGACTTTTACATTGTGAATAAGGGAACTGCTATACTTGAAAGGGATCTCTTTGCTGCATTAAACCTACAATTAGTTGATGGTCTCATTACTACAGCACCAGTGCCTGCCACACAACCAGTGTCTAAAATTTCACCACAAAGCAACACTTCACTGGGTTGTGCAAAGAACTTTGTACACAAAGTTAAGTTGAGACGACATGTAAAACCAGTACCATTTCATGATTCAGCATGGGAAGAACTTGCTATTGATATTGTCGGTGCTTTTACAGATGTTCCTTTAGACTGCAGATTTGCTATAACCTTGATGGACTATTACAGTAAATGGACAGAAATTTAATTTGTTTCTCATATAACATCAGCTACAGTAATAACATTTCTGTCTACAGTCTTCAGTAGAGAAGGTAATCCAAAGGAGTTAATATCAGACAACGGACCACAATTTGTCTCATCTGAGTTTGAATTCTTTCTGAGACAGAGGAATATTGTGCATAGGAAATCTTCAGTGTATTACCCACAAGCAAATGGAGAAATCAAGCAATTCAACAGAAGTCTGAAAGAAGCACTACAGACAGCAAATCTTACTGGGAAATCTTGGAAAGTATTTACAACAGAGTTCCTACATAACTACAGAGCAACACGCCATGCAACAACCCAATCATCTCCAGCTGAATTATTATGGCAGACAGATGCGCACTATGTTACATGTTGCAGACATCAAACTTCCACAAAATACTGTGCCTACAAAATCATCTACTGCAGACATTGTGAAACGTCAACAAGCCAAATGTAAGGCTTATACTGACAGAAAACGTGGTGCAAGAGAAGTGCACTCTCAGCCTGGATCTTTAGTCAGAATTAAGAAACCAGGAATACTGAAACAAGGACAATCTAAATTTACTACACCACTCAAAGTCAGACCCCTCGAGGGACATACACATATGAACTGTCTGATGGACGCATATGGAATGTAAGTCGTCTTGCTCCTGTTAGATATGACTTTGGAGAAGCTCCATTTGATGAAGGACATTTTCCAACTCCTGATGTCAGCTGCAATAGGCCTGAGGAAAGTGAACCTATAAGGCGTACTGAGAGAATCAGAAAACTACCTGCATGGACCAAGGACTATGTGATGTGAATAATGTATATTATTGCTTTAAAATGCATACTGTTTAATGTTGCTGTCTATTATAGTTGTCCAAATGCTTTCCTACTATAGGGGGAATATGTGGTGTTCATGCAAATGGCCTGTAGATGTCACTGTGCTCATACTGATACTTTGCATACTTCCTGGTAGCTTAAAAGTGAAAGCTTACTGTTGTATAATGCCAGCATGACTCTGCTAATAAAGCACTGTTATACTCTACTCATCCTCGGCTACCCAAAACATAACATGGATTACAAATACTACACGTTTTGGCCAAACTAGCCTTCCCGAGTTGCATATCTACTGTAGGTTGTCTGTGATATCTGTGTCAGCAGAACTAGTGGTTGTTTTGACTTGGTACCAAATTACAAACTCTCAGGGGTTACAGTTTCAAATCTGAAGCTGTTAACTCAGCTGAATGCGTAGGTATACCTGAGCCATACAGCTGCACTTAATGCTCTATTGCCTTCGAAATGCAAGAGCTGATTTCCCATTGATAATCACACATAATCTCATATTGTAGATGCTGGAGTTCTACTGGATAGGCATGTATTTTATTTTTGTATTTTTTAACTGTGAAAAGAAAGAAAGACATAACTAAAGGCTGTTTTGTAAAAATCTTCATATATTTGTCACTCTTTATCTTATTCTGTTCTTGCAGGTGATTTGGACTGTTTTTGGTTGGATGCTGCTACATGGCATAGCAGAGAAACATCACCCCTTGGGTCGGTAAGACAAAAATCTTTATGCTTGTGTGAACATTTTGTTGCTGACTCTGCACTGCTGTGAGGTTGTATAACTGCTCTAGTGAGCAATATCAAATTCTTAAAATGTTTAAGTGCAGACTACAAATCTGTTGTTATATTTAGGCCATTGTGTTCTTCTCATATGATTAAAGGGGTTGTTCCGCATCACAATTTAAATTATACATCACAAGTGATCAGTTGTGATATATAATCCCAGGCACAATCCCCGGGAATTGAATAACTAATTTTTTCTCCATGGCGTATGAATAAACAAATGCAGCGCTAGACCATACCACGGCACACTGCCATCTTACTTGCCTTTCCAAACTGACCCTTCTTAAACTTAGGCTCTCACATTCACAGTTAAATTGTTGTATTCTATCCTATTGCACATGCGTTAGTCTAATGACTGTGCTAGGGACATCTGGGAAAGGTAAGTAAAAGGAGCACTGAGCCTGGGAAACATTTGATTCACTGGGTAAGTGTGTACTGTATATGGGCACTCCCAGTGAATTTGGATTTACTTTATGGGGTCTTTTTTCATGCTGTGTAAAAGGTGGAGTGAAATATTACCGGTGATGTTGCTTATAGCAAAAAATCAGATCTTTGTTTTTGTTCTCTAACTATAGACATCTAATTGCTGATTGGTTGCTATGGGCAACATCACTGGTAATGTTTCTTCCCACTCTTTACCCAGCATGATAAATAGGGCCCTAAGTCTGTTATAAAGCAGTTGCTGACATAGTTTCAATTCAGGGAGCATGCTGTTACAGCTGAAGGTGCTACTGCTGAGAAAATCTATTATTACGTAACATTTTAACCATTTAGAGATCCAGACATGCTGAACTATTACTGGAACATAAGAGGGAGTCCCAATTTTCAAAATGTACTTTGTTCCCTTAAACATGGAAACCAGCTGAAGAAAATCATTACTTGCATTGTATTATTTTGTGAAGCTGAACATACCTTTTAATCTTATGTGAACATAATGAGCTAAATCCAATATAATTTTATTTACAATGTAAGCTCTGCAATTTAAATAAGCATTACTTGGAAAAAGATATAAATGCTTACACTTACTGTTCTAGTGTAAAACTGTTTATTGCAATATTATTAGATGTTTATCCAAATGCTTCATTGATCCCTTTGATTTTTAAAAAATCCTTTTTTCTTCAACCTCCTAGTTTCCTGGCCTGTAATTGTGTCCACTCAAAGTCAGCAGTATGGAAAACAGATGCATTTTTACGACTAATGTTCCTTTCATATTGAAAATTAGTTTAACAATTTAAGACTAAGTTTCCACAATGTGCTACCAGCTAAATGCAATGCAAGTAATGGCAGATAACCTACAATACATCACTTCTAAGAGCAATGGCATACACATAATTTTTTTCATTCTGACAATTTTCAGCTTGGCTGATAGGTAACAAAATATGCTGAAATCCTTCCCATTCATTGTAATGACAAGTGTTTAGACTAGCAGATGCATTTGGGAAAACAGCCAGAGTCACCCTCTGTGCTTTTAAGTCCCTCTGTTGCCCTATGATCTATAGCAGTTACAATTAAACTTTTAAGTAAGTTCAAAATAATTCTCACGACTGATATAGATGATTAAGAATATTCTACTCCAAAACGTCTTCCAACAATTTTTATTAGGACCACAGAAATCCTTCAAATCAGTATGAAACATCCCTGAAAATCAGCATGAAATATATCAAGAAAAGTTGTGTTTACAGAATTACTTGCTAGTATAGTGATACACGTTCTATAGACCATTTGCAATATAGGCAAAGTACATACATACATAGATGTACAGTTATTAGAGTAGGAATAGCCTTCCCTAAAATTCTCTGTTGGCCAAAGTAAAACTTAAAAGCACTTTCCTTTTCTCATTATCATGCTTTGTCTCACGCTCATATATACAGCTACTATCATTTTCATATACCCACAGTAATGAGTGGGCTATGTATTGTCAGTTTCTCTATCCTGCTAGAGTGTCTACAAGGATCCATCAGAGGTTATAGTAGTGGCTAATGCAATTAAGGAGAACAGCACTGGCAATCAGATGTCTATAATCTGCTGCTGCTGCAGGTCCCATAAATCTTATTCCAACACTGCTTACATCAGCTTTGTGGGAGACGAAAATAGTCGTCTAATGGTGTTTTATGGCACACTATTTTCCCTTAAGGCTCATTGTTCCTTATTAAATAGATCTCAGTGGGATATCCCTCAATATTTTATTATTTATATCTCTAGCATATCTTTCAATACATCATAAAGGAAATGTAAAACAAAAGAGAGACAGAGATGCTTTTTATGCATCTGTATAGTTTTTTTTTTTTTTTTTAAATGTTCATATAAGTAGTAGTAAGTAATAGTATTTAAAATGTACTGGCATATTGTTCGGTATAGGATTCAGTCCAATTTACTGCATGTATTTGTTTCTGTACTTTAATAGGTAGGTATTATGGAGATTTTCTTTAAGAGTTTCTGCTTGCTTCATCATTTTATCAGTTTGAATGATTGATTGGGAAATTGGGAAACGTTTTGGCGCCAAATCATGGCCTGCAAGTGGCCAGCCATGTCATCGCCAGGACATGTACAAACACAGTTGCCGATTCAAAATCTGAAACACTGAAAAAAGCACAAACTCTTGGAATGTTCTCCCTCCTACCTACTAGAGCTTTCAGTGAGCGTTGCCAACTACCAAACAAACTTAATACTGACCACAAGCTGTAGCTGGGTGTACGCAACTCTCACATAGAAATAACATATATAATGGAAGATAAGTTTGATTCAACTGTAAAAGTCCACTATGTCAATTTAACCATCAGACTTTGTCAGGCTCATTTACTAGCATGGAGGAAGTGTGCAACAAATTAGAAATTAGCTTTGTTCAGATGACTGTAGGAAGATCAGTAAAAGCAAAAATCAGGTTGATTGCCATGGGTTACTGCTTTAGTGCAGTTTTGCTCATTATTAGCAAATTTGACTCTTTGTGTTCAGCTGATGCTAACCTGTTAAAATAATGCAGAATAGATTTTAAATCAAGTCAATACTATACTGTACTATATCTTGATCCCATCAACAACTATTTAATATGTTGTGGAAGAAAGCATCGATCACCAAGTTTGCATTTTGTGTCTTTGATGTCCTTGCCCAGCATCCAGTAACCTGGCAGCCGTCGAAGGAAGGGGATCGTTTAATTGGCCGTGTTATTCTAAATAAAAGAACAAGTATGCCAAAAGAATCCGGATCACTTCTGGGTTTGAAAGTAAGCATGATATGATGATTTATGTTTTTTGAAGATCTTTGCATTGACATCCTGCCAAGGCCATATTGTTGGATTAAATTGTACTTGTACTTATGGTTGATAGCTAAATTCTCAAGTTTCTATAAGTACAGGGACATACAAAGGTTAAAAAAAGTTCAAGGGTTTTAGTTGGAATCCCTGTCTCAGCTTGGTTTAAACTTTATTCATATCTTGGCAAAGAAAGCTGACCCATATTTTTGGTTCATGTTTATTCTTCTCTAATCTGTCGACTCATAAATCACATTATTTAAACATACATAACTTATATAAACAGAGTATGGATCCAATTATCTCTTTGATGCCCTGTGTTTATTGCTTATATTGTTTAAAGAAACAGAATATACTGTACTCAGATCCAAACCAACTGGCGATCCCTGTGTGACCTTTACTGAAATACAGTACATACATTTTAAATATGCAATGGATGTAAACTAAGTTCTAATTTACAAAGACAGACAAGACAGCTTCTATGTTTGATATCACAACTGAGTATACAGTTAATTAGGTGGTTTCTTCTGTTCTAGGACTGGCCTGTACTATTGATCTATTTTATATTTTTAGATGTACATGTTCCCACTGCCCTCAGGATTTTTCTAGATTTTCCAGACATGATTCTTTATAAGAATTCCATAATATTATTGCTTCATTAAGTTAGACTGGCAATTTTTTTAGATCCAAAAGGCACAGACATAGTTCTTTCACCTGCCACACACTGGAATTGAAGGTTCAGAATTTAGAATTGCTGACAAGTTAAATTTTTTTGTGCTAAGCTGAAAAACGCTAGATGTAATTACTTTATATACATAATTATCAAATAATAATAATTATTCACTATAATTTGCAGGAACCCCCTCTCCACATTATTTAACCCTTGCTCTATCACTCCCCCCCCCCCCAAGCTTGCACTGATGACATATGGGCATGAAGGAAGGATGTTGGTGGAATGGTTTTCAGGACTCCTTCTCCTCTAGGCCATCACAGGCTCTCCTAACATCTTGTGAAATTAAGTTACAGAATTTGTATTATATTTTCCTCTTTGCATTTTTATTTATTCAGGTTGTAGGAGGCAAAATGTCAGAAACAGGACGCCTTGGTGCCTTCATCACCAAAGTAAAGAAAGGGAGCCTGGCAGATGTTGTTGGCCATTTAAGAGCAGGTACAGTATAAATAAATGTAATGTATATCATGGTGCAATCCAAGTTGCCAGGTCCAGACCAAATTTATGGTAGGATTTAATTTGCAAAAATCTAACTGCTAGTGAGGTAGTACTCATTAGCTTGCCAATCATCTGTTTTGTATAAAATAACTCTTGGAGCTGGCCAGAAAGTACTGTCTCAGGGCTGACCCTGAAAATTTAGCTGTGGGACTTAGTAATGTTGGCTGCACCACTGCTGGGTTGCTGCTTTCTGCTGTTTCCAACCAATATCCTATGGCCCCCATACATGGGCTGCTAAAAGCTTATCGCAGCTTATCGGCATGTGTATAGAGCCCTCCGACGGGCTTTACCAGTTGATATCTGCCCGAAAGTCGGTCAGATGCCGATCGTGCAGGGTAAAAAATCCCATTGGATCACAGCCACAGCTTTTCATTGATGTGTTCCTGCGATTCAACCTCCCGTTTGGCCTCCATTGCCCAATATCACCCACTTCAATTTGGGCATACCAGGGAGAGATCCGGCTATTTGGCAACATCGCCAAATGAACAGATCTCCCTGTGTATGGCCACCACAAACACAGTGTCTTCCAAAAAATGAAATATCATCTTTCTTTAGCAGATATAAGCAGTGGCAAGGTCAAGGCAAAGCCAGTATCATCTTCTGCTTTGTCCTGCCACATTGCAATTGTGCTTATGTAATAATTTTTATCCTTATTTGGCCCTACTGGGTACAAGTATGAGATCCATTATCCAAAAAACTCAGAATTACAGACAGGCTACCTCCCATAGACTCCATTTATCCATATAATCCAAATAAAAAACCTGGCTGACCGGGTAAAATCCGGAGAGGTTGCAGCCCTAAGTACAAGGTACTGAAAAGTGCCTGTTCGGATGTCCAAATTAGGAAATCCGGACAGAACATGGAAGTTAATGACATGACGATCCACCATGTCATCAGTCCCGCCTCGACATTATAAGCCCCCCCCCCGATTTCACCAGCCCACCCCCTGCCCGTTTTCCCCGAACTGAAAAGGTGGCAAGCCTACTTGTACTTGATCCAAATTAAGGCATAACTAATCTTTTTTATTCTTGGATAGGGATGTAGCGAACTGTTCGCCGGCGAACTTCGACCGCGTCCGCCGAATGTTCGCGAACGTCGCGCGACGTTCGCATTTTGAGTTCGCGTCCGATTTGAATACAAATCGTTCGACCATTCGAATTCCTTCGACCGCTAAAAATCGAACGATTTCCATTCGTTCGAACGATTGTAAGCATTCGAATGAATGAAAAGCATTCGATCGAATGCTTCGATCATTCGATTCGAATGAAAATCGTTCGATCGAACGATTAAAATCCTTCGATCGTTCGATTCGAACGATTTTAGCGGGTGTTCGAAGTTCGCGAACTGTTCGTGAACGTTCGCATTTTTTGCCGGTGTTCGCGAACGCCGTTCGCGAACACCAAATCGGCAGTTCGCTACATCCCTATTCTTGGAACAAAACTAGCCTTTTGGGTATCTGTATATTTGTATATAAACTTACTAGGAAGATGCCCCTTTTATATTGATGTATATATATATATATATATATATATATATATATATATATATATATATATATATATATATATATATTGTGAGCAGGATCAGATGAACAGTTCTTTAACAGGCAAAGTCCATTTATTGTTTACATATACAGACTCTGTGAGTAAAGCAGCATAAAACAAAATAAAACAGTACCAAATCCTTGCCACACTTGGCTCTAACTAATACACAGGGTACTTTCCCTCTCCACTACCGGTCCCCTACTGGGATTCCCAGCCAAACACAGAAGTACAACTCCACAGTACCTTTGCAATGTCCTTTTTACTTCTGGAAAAACAAACAGCCGCTCCAAATGGCTACACAGATCCCAGCTCTCTCAGCATGTATCTCAATCTTACCCTGAGAGACTCCCCTCTACAGCAGCTAGCCGATCTAGCCTCCTAATTAGTCCCCAGGTGAGACTGTCCAGTGGAATTAACCCACTCAGGACTGCTGTACATATGGGAGTAAGACATGAACCTAGGGGAAATATATCTCCCTTCAACCTGTTCTCCAGTTACCGGTTCACTATATATATATATATATATATATATATATATATAAATATATATATATATATATATATATATATATATATATATATATATATATATATATATATATATATATATATATAAATGTACTGCTCTTTTGCCGTTTCAGAAATGTATTAACAATTGATCATGTAAGTTTAGAGGTGATTTTTAATTTTATTACTTGATTGATTGAATTTTGCAGGGGATGAAGTATTAGAATGGAATGGGAAACCTTTGCCAGGAGCAACAAATGAAGATGTTTACAACATTATTTTACAATCAAAGTCAGAGGCACAAGTTGAAATCATAGTTTCAAGGCCTATTGGGTAAGAAACTTATGAATATTGATATACTTTACAATATATGTTCTTACATTCATCTAATATAAAACAGCATTCACTAACTTGCCTAATATGTTATCTAAATTGCTCTGAAAGGTCTTATTCTGTATTTATCTCTAAAACATTGATAACATAAGGACATCTATCAGCCTATGCATGTTTTGGTTGATTGTATGGAGCCCATTTATAAGCTTTCTTAAGTTCATATTAACGTGCAGTTGTACAAATTGTTGGAGGTTGGTTAGCCCATTGATTTCAAGACTACACAATTACTCACAAAATTATGCGAAATATCAGTGGGTATCACATAATGTGGTTCTTGTCATACCAGCTTTAGCTATATAACTAACAGCTTTTGGTATAATTACAATTGAGATACTTCCTCAATAAGTTAAAAAATATAGCCTATTTAGCAGTTAGTTACTACGTATTATGCTTTATTTAAAAAAGTGGTAAGGATAGCAGTTACTTTACCTATGACAGGGTTGGATATCGTTCCTCTTTTTCTCCTTAAAGGAATTTGAATGCATTTTTTTTACAAAATGCATATTTTAATATTATTTAAATTGCAAGTTGGAGTGATATCACCACCCTCCCCTTCACCTCCAGCAGCTTTTCAAAAGAACAGAGGGATGGTAACAAGAAAACACCCGCATTGATACAAATCTATCATGGTAAATATTAGTGGATATTAAATTACTAGTGGTCGATTTGAAACTAGCACTGAATAGTAAAACCCCTGGGTCCAGCCATGATCCCTCCAGAAACAGTTTGTCTCCTTTTTTTTCTTTCATATCTTTTCCCTTCCATATTCACTATCTTATGATAGTCCTCTTCTTTTTCCATTATGCTTTTCATCTTTTTTCTCCTTACCTTTATTTCCCAGGTCTCTCCAAAGCTCAGCATTAGTTTAACATGATGTCCAACCCTGAGCCTCTACATTACATCGACCGATCTCATTATGTTAGTGGTAGGGATGATGATGATCTTGAAGAAAGGGAAGAGTTGAATGAGTAGACTGGAAAGCAACAACACATACATTTTATAAACATGAGTGTTTTTTGGTGCTACCGTTTCTTTTTTTCAGATAACAAATGCATTTACTTTCACTTACTTTACTATTTTTTTTCTTTCTCTTAATTTTAGAGACATTCCAAGGATTCCAGAAAACTCTCATCCACCATTAGAATCTAGTAGGTGCTTTTTTAATATGGATATTATTTGTATAATCTTACCAAGTTGCGAATATATATATATATATATATATATATATATATCTATAGATATATTTATAAATATATATATTTATAAATAATAAGCATTAGTACTTAAAATAGCAGTTTTTTTCCATCTGGGATTACCCAGTGCAGTGTTTTTATATGCACTGCTTTATGTTTGTTTATAAACATATAGCCTTATCTGTGTTCCTGTACACAGTGTTTCTAGAAAACAAAATTTTCTTAGGAATATGTTGCTTTGTGCTATGCAGAATTTTTAGGGAGGTTTCACTTCATGTCTATCATAGATTGTGTGCACAACTTGATTGCTGTCTCCACCTGCCCCATAAGCAAGGATATTTTTTTAGATGTTATGTCAGTAATGAAAAGCAGGAGACCCTGTTTTTTGTTATGTCCCTGTCCCATTCTTTTACCTTGTTGCTATTAATATACCAGGGAAATGAGAGGAATTGTTTCAAATTAAGAAGTCCTCTGTGTGCTGGACAAAAGATTTCCACTTGAGTTTAGATATTGGCGGGCCCATATTTTCAAGATCAAACAAATTATCCTCTCTTTCTACAGTACAGAAGTCCTCTCTTACCCTAAGATGAAAATGCACATACGGTATTTCCTTCATAGTCACAGAATACAATTTGCATTAAGTGGCCTTAAATCCAGGAGAATGAAACACTGTGCAGTTAATTAGCTGAAATGACTTGAGGACGAAGAGAACATATTTGATGTTTGCTGCTGGCCTACATAGAGCAACTCGAGATGCTGTGTACAGTGTTGCAGTGAAATTCAAGTCCTCCCCCATTGCATCAGGGGAGCCATTTTTATTCCGTAGGGAAAATTTGTATCAGCAGAAAGCATTCACTGGTAACCGGTTAAAATCAAACATCTTAATCTTTGCTATGGCATACTGCACCTGGGCAAATCTACTTTATCATTCTCCTCCTCTTCTAAAACCTATACTAGGACTGTTGTTGCCTTGATCTCACACAGAAGCCCAAAACATAATGTACAACATTTGAAACCTACTTCTTTAGTTAGGCTTTAGTTCTCCTTTAAATCAGACTCATACAATTTGCTGGCTTTGAAGTAGTTCAAGTATTTTCAGGCACTTACGTAGCATAGCACATCCATGCGCAGGGAGGCTGTCCATATAGTAAAATACATGTCATGGACTTAACTGTAAATAATAAACAATAACATTTTCATACATACAGGTACTAAATGAAACATTTGTTTGTATTAGTAAATGCATAATATTAGCTCATAGTTATTATTAACATGTATTTTAATAGCGCCAACATATTGCGCAGTGCTGTAGTCAGTTCATGATGCCCGTTACCAGATGCTCATGTCAAGTCATGTTCATGCCAAGGAACGTTGTCAAAAATTGTTCTGATTATAGATTTGGAAAGTTGGATTTTTTTTTTTAACCTTGCAGACTTTATTTGATATCTGTTAAAAAATGTGTATCATTTGATTTTAGGTTCCAGTTCTTTTGAATCTCAAAAGATGGATCGGCCTTCAATATCTGTCATTTCTCCAACTAGTCCTGGAGCTCTAAAAGATGCGCCTCAGGTCCTGCCAGGACAGCTTTCTGTAAGTATGCCAGTAGATGGTTCCCAGATGCACACATTTTTATAGTTTTGAAAATATCCAGATCCACGTTTGGCACTGGTTAAAAACGTAACAGACTCTATTCTAACTGTGCACTTTAGTACACTCTGCTGGTGACACTGACAAGTCATCGATGTATGGCAACGTTGAAATTCCGAAGAAAAGTCCTTGAGAAACAGGTTTAAAGGGGACCTGTCACTCTGACCTAAAAAACTGTATAATAAAAGTTCTTTTCAAGAAAGCCAAATTCTTTTTTTTATTAAAACATCCATACCTGTTATAAACTTGTTTAGAGATCTCAGCTGTCAGTCATATATCACCTGCCCCTCTTCTATGCCTTAGATATAGAGGAGGGGCAGGCAGTTACTTTCACTTTTTATACATCCTGGATGTCACTGCCCTCCACACATTCCTCCTCCTTCCTCACCATCTAATTGTGAAACCAGTGCATGGGCATGGCATCAGGTGCCCAATTCTGGTGTATAAATAAAATGTTGGCATGATACAAAGCTTGCCTTAAAAGCAGGGTCCACAGAATGACACATGCCTGCTTGATGTGATGTGAATTTCAAGGCTATCAGAAAATAGATTTAAATGTATATAGTGTAAGTGAAGTTTATTTTTCTTGAATAACACCATTAATAGGATTTGGAATGATTTCTTAGGGTGGCAGGTCCCCTTAACCCTTTTTAGTGCCGGACGCTTTGGTAACTTTTATTGCCAGACATTTAGGAACTTGAGGATTAACTAGGAAAACAATATATAGTTTTTTTCAGGACAACCTAAGCTTTAAAAATATGCCAACATGTTGGTATAATTCCACTTCTGTAATTAGTTATATGCTTCTAACTGTCAAAAAACATGAAAAAATGCATATCTTCCATAATATTAACAGATATTGTAGAAACACAATTTATTTTATGCATGCAATTACAAGGCCCATGTCTCCAGAACACACCAATACCAAATATGTATAGTTTTATGGAGATTTCTGATTTCAAAAACTACCACATTTGCAAAGTGATGCTCTGGAAACTTGCATACTTCTGAGTTCAAGGCCCAAAACTCCAATAACAGTAGGTTTAACATAAAAAAAGATAGATTTTTGGAAAGCACAAATTCTGATGAATACAAAATAAGTACATATGTCTTTCTATTCCAAAGTACCCAGCCATAATGCTTTCCTAAATTCACTGGGTTTTTTTTATAAACATTTCTGACAGTTTTGGAAAATGACCTCAAAGCTTCCAGTTTCCCACATAACATTAGGTACCAATATAAATGACCCTAAATATGAAGGTCATGGGTTTGCTGAACAGTTTGATGTGCAATGTGCATAGCTTAACTGACCTATTTGGCCTCTTGGCCCCAAAATGAAGACCCCATATGCTTTATCATTTCTTTTATTCAAGCTTCTGCAAAATCAACACATTTACTGCATTTTATGTGAGTTAAGGCTACAAAAAAGTAAGCTAATCCCATAAAGCCATATATTTATGGGAAGTACACATTCTTCCAAATCTAAAATAGGTAAAAATATCTTTCTACTCCAAAGTACCAAACTGCAAATCTTTCCTAAATTCAGCGATTGTAAAGAGATTTCTAAAAAATCACCTCAACGTTTCCAATGTTCAGCAGACTATCTCCCACATATCATTAGCTAACAAGATAAAATACCCTAAAGATGGTGGTGGTGGTCCACTTAACAGTTTTATGCCAATAGGCATAGGTTTACCTAAGTATGTGGCTCTAGGTAACCTAAAAGGAAGACATCCCATATGATCTATCATCCTCAGTGTATTCCAGGCACTATGAAAGCTACAAAAAAGTGCAATAACCACGTAAAGTCATAAATTCCTAGAAAGTACACATTGCCCTGAATCAAAAATGAGTACATACGTCTTTCTTCTCCAAAGTAGCAAACTGCAAATCATTCTGAAATTTGGCAATTTTGATGAAATTTCTGAAAATCACCTCAAAGCTGCCTCCCACTTTAAAACATCTTATATCCCACATACGGTATCATTAGATACTAGAGATGTCGCGAACTGTTCGCCGGCGAACTTGTTCGCGCGAACATCGGGTGTTCGCGCTCGCCGGAAGTTCGCGAACGTCGCGCGACGTTCGCCATTTTGGGTTCGCCATTGTTGGCGCTTTTTTTTGCCCTCTCACCCCAGACCAGCAGGTACATGGCAGCCAATCAGGAAGCTCTCCCCTGGACCACTCCCCTTCCCTATAAAAACCGAAGCCCTGCAGCGTTTTTTCACTCTGCCTGTGTGTGCTGAAGAGATAGTGTAGGGAGAGAGCTGCTGCCTGTTAGTGATTTCAGGGACAGTTGAAAGTTTGCTGGCTAGTAATCGTTTTGATACTGCTCTGTTATTGGAGGGACAGAAGTCTGCAGGGGTTTGAGGGACATTTAAGCTTAGGTAGCTTTGCTGGCTAGTAATCTACCTTCTACTGCAGTGCTCTGTATGTAGCTGCAGTGGGCAGCTGTCCTGCTTCTGATCTCATCTGCTGACTGCTGCAATAACAGTAGTCCTTGTAAGGACTGCTTTTATTTATTTTTTTGTTGTTTTACTACTACTACTACTACTACTATAAGAGCCCAGTGCTATTAGTCTAGCAGTGTTGGGGAGTGGGACTGGTGTGCTAATCTGCTGCTCCTAGTAGTTCAGCAGCACCAACTTTAATTTTTTTTTTTTAATATTCATTTTTTTTTATTTTACTTTTTTTTATTTTACTACCGCTGTAGTAGTGTATAAGTTGACCTTTTAGGCATTATTTGCCCTGTAGGCTTTATTTGCACACTGTTTTCTTCAACCCGCCATCTAGCTGTGTGACCTTGTTCACATTCTGTCTAAATATCCATAATATTACCGTCTCCAGAAAAAACACCGGAGTGACTTTTTTCAAGCAGCCATAATATATTTTACGTAATCCGTATCCACCGCTGTAGTAGTGTATACGTTGACCTTGTAGGCATTATTTGCACAGTGTTTTCTTCAACCCGCCATCTAGCTGTGTGAGCTTGTTCACATTTTGTCTAAATATTGATAATATTATCGTCTCTAGAAAAACCACTTGAGTTACTTTTTTTCAAGCAGCATTCATATATTTTACGTAATCCGTATCCACCGCTGTAGTAGTGTATACGTTGACCTTGTAGGCATTATTTGCACACTGTTTTCTTCAACCCGCCATCTAGCTGTGTGACCTTGTTCACATTCTGTCTAAATATCCATAATATTACCGTCTCCAGAAAAAACACCGGAGTGACTTTTTTCAAGCAGCCATAATATATTTTACGTAATCCGTATCCACCGCTGTAGTAGTGTATACGTTGACCTTGTAGGCATTATTTGCACACTGTTTTCTTCAACCCGCCATCTAGCTGTGGGACCTTGTTCACATTCTGTCTAAATATCCATAATATTACCGTCTCCAGAAAAAACACCGGAGTGACTTTTTTCAAGCAGCCATAATATATTTTACGTAATCCGTATCCACCGATGTAGTAGTGTATACGTTGACCTTGTAGGCATTATTTGCACACTGTTTTCTTCAACCCGCCATCTAGCTGTGTGACCTTGTTCACATTCTGTCTAAATATCCATAATATTACCGTCTCCAGAAAAAACACCGGAGTGACTTTTTTCAAGCAGCCATAATATATTTTACGTAATCCGTATCCACCGCTGTAGTAGTGTATACGTTGACCTTGTAGGCATTATTTGCACACTGTTTTCTTCAACCCGCCATCTAGCTGTGTGACCTTGTTCACATTCTGTCTAAATATCCATAATATTACCGTCTCCAGAAAAAACACCGGAGTGACTTTTTTCAAGCAGCCATAATATATTTTACGTAATCCGTATCCACCGCTGTAGTAGTGTATACGTTGACCTTGTAGGCATTATTTGCACACTGTTTTCTTCAACCCGCCATCTAGCTGTGTGAGCTTGTTCACATTTTGTCTAAATATTGATAATATTATCGTCTCTAGAAAAACCACTTGAGTTACTTTTTTTCAAGCAGCATTCATATATTTTACGTAATCCGTATCCACCGCTGTAGTAGTGTATACGTTGACCTTGTAGGCATTATTTGCACACTGTTTTCTTCAACCCGCCATCTAGCTGTGTGTATTATCGTTTCCAGAAAAACCAACTGAGTTTTTGTTGTTGTTGTTGTTTTTTTAAAAATAATGCCAGGCAAAGGCAGGCCGCCACGCAGAGGCCGTGCTAGGGGCCGTGCTGCTATGCAATCCTGTGGCCCTAGCAAATTGCCCAGTTTTAAAAAGCCAATGACCCTGAACTCCCAAAATGCTGAAGAGGTAGTTGACTGGCTTACACAGCACACCCCATCCTCTACCGTTTCTAACTTTACCACAACATCCTCCTCATCCTCCACTGCTATGGCCACCCCACGTAACACTTCCTCCACCACCGGTGCCCCTTCTTCACTGGGGTCAGAGGAGTTATTTTCCCATGAGTTTCTTGAACTGAGTAATGCGCAACCATTATTGCCAGAAGAAGATGAAGGAGATGAGGACCTTACACCAGATTTAATTCTGGCAGAGAACACGATAGAGATGGACATAATGAGTGATGAGGAGGAGGTCCCCGCTGCTGCTTCCTTCTGTGATGTGTCAGAAGAAATTGATGCATCTGAGGAGAATGATGATGAGGAGATTGATGTTTTGTGGGTGCCTAGTAGAAGAGAGCAAGAGGAGGGTAGTTCAGATGGAGAGACGGAGAGTCAGAGAGGCAGTAGGAGAATAAGACTTAGAAGAAGCAGGGAGGACAGCCCGCAGGGATCAGTAGGGCAACAACATGTATCGGCACCTGTGTTCAGCCGGCCAACGCACCCGCCATTGCCGCCAATGCCGCCAACTTCTACTGTTACCGCCAGATCGCACACTTCCAAAAAGTCAGCAGTGTGGGATTTTTTTAATGTGTGTGCCTCTGACAAAAGCATTGTAATTTGCAATGAGTGCAGTCAGAAACTGAGCCTTGGTAAGCCCAACAGCCACATAGGTACAACTTCTATGCGAAGGCACATGAGCGGCAAGCACAAAGCACTTTGGGAGCAACACCTCAAAGGCAACAGGCAAACTAAAAGCCACACTCCTTCTGGTCCAGCATCTTACTGCTCTACCTCTGCTCTCCTTGACCCGTCTGAACCACCCTCCACTCCGCCTTCCACCTTGACCAACTGTTCCCATTCCCAGTCATCTGCCACCAGCCAAGTTTCTGTGAAGGCCATGTTTGAGCGTAAGAAGCCAATGTCTGACTGTCACCCCCTTGCCCGGCGTCTGACAGCTGGCTTGTCTGCACTCTTAGCCCGCCAGCTTTTACCATACCAGCTGGTGGACTCTGAGGCCTTCCGCAAATTTGTAGCAATTGGGACACCGCAGTGGAAGGTACCCAGCCGCAATTTTTTTTCTAAAAAGGGAATACCACACCTGTACCAACATGTGCAGAGCCAAGTTACCGCATCTCTGTCACTTAGTGTTGGGCCAAAGGTCCATATGACTACTGACGCATGGTCCTCCAAGCATGGTCAGGGCAGGTATGTCACCTACACTGCCCACTGGGTGAACTTGGTAATGGCTGGGAAGCAGGGAATGGGTAGCTCAACAACAACAGTGGAGTTGGTGTCACCGCCACGGATTGCACGCGGTTCTGCCACCACCTCTACTCCTCCATCGCTCTCTACCTCGTCTTCTTCTTCTTCTTACTCTGCTGCTGGGTCCTCCTTCTCCTCCTCCACACCTGTGCACCCCCAGCTCCCCCTAGGCTATTCGACGTGCCAGGTACGCCGTTGTCACGCTGTCTTGGGGATGACGTGCCTGGAAAGCAAAAACCATACCGGATCTGTACTCCTGTCATCTCTGCAGTCACAGGCCGATCGGTGGCTGACCCCACACCAACTGCAGATCGGAAAAGTGGTGTGTGACAATGGAAGCAATCTGTTGGCAGCGTTGAGACTAGGCAATTTAACACATGTGCCCTGCATGGCACATGTGTTAAATTTAATAGTCCAACGTTTTGTCTCCAAGTACCCAGGATTCCAGGACGTTCTCACCCAGTCCAGAAAGGTGTCGGCCCATTTCAGACGTTCCTACACAGCCATGGCACGCCTTGCTGACATTCAGCAGCGCTACAACATGCCAGTCAGGCGTTTGATTTCTGACAGCCAGACTCGCTGGAATTCAACGCTCCTTATGTTGGAACGTCTGCTGCAACAACAAAGGGCCGTCAACGAGTACCTTTTTGAACTGGGTGGTAGGACTGGATCTGCACAGCTGGGGATTTTTTTCCCCCGTTACTGGGTGCTTATGCGCGATGCCTGCAGGCTCATGCGACCTTTTGAAGAGGTGACAAATATGGTCAGTCGCACCGAAGGCACCATCAGCGACCTAATACCCTTCGCTTTATTCCTGGAGCGTGCCGTGCGACGAGTGACAGATGAGGCTGTAGACCAGCGTGACGAGGAGCTGGAAGCGCACGATTTCTGGTCGGAATCACCAGAACGAACCCAGGCACCTGCTGCAACGCAGGGAGAGGTGCCAGAAGTGGAGTCAGAGGAGGAAGGTGGCTTTGTGGAGGAGGAGGAGGAGGACCAACAGGAGCAGGCTTCCCAGGGGGCTAGTGGTGACCTTTTGGGGACCCCTGGTCTTGTACGTGGCTGGGGGGAGGAGACCGTGGATGATGCAGTCCTTGATAATGAGGAAGCGGAGATGGATAGCTCTGCATCCAACCTTGTGAGAATGGGGTCTTTCATGCTGTCATGCCTGTTGAAGGACCCCCGTATCAAGAGGCTTAAGGAGAAGGACCTGTACTGGGTCGCAACGCTACTAGACCCTCGGTACAAGCATAAAGTGTCAGAAATGTTACCAACATACCACAAGTCCGAAAAGATGCGGCATTTACAAACCAGCCTGCAAAACATGTTGTACAATGCTTTTAAGGGTGATGTCACTTCAGGAACTCATCAACATTCCAGGGGCAGAGGTGCCAGTAATCCTGCCACGAGCACACCTGCAAGGACAAAGCCCTTTGGCCAGTCTGTAACGTCAGACATGCAAATGTTTTTCTGTCCAAGGCAGCGCCACAACCCTTCTGGATCCACCCTCAAAGAACGCCTCGACCGGCAGGTAGCGGACTACCTGGCATTAACTGCAGATATCGACACTCTGAGGAGCGATGAACCCCTGGACTACTGGGTGCGCAGGCTTGATCTGTGGCCAGAGCTGTCACAATTTGCCATGAACCTCTTGTCTTGCCCAGCCTCAAGTGTGCTCTCAGAAAGGACCTTCAGTGCAGCAGGAGGGATTGTAACTGAGAAGAGAACTTGCCTTGGTCACAAAAGTGTTGATTACCTGACCTTTATTAAAATGAATGAGGGGTGGATCTCGGAGGGTTACTGCACGCCGGAAGACTTGTTCTGACTTCTATGCAGCTGTCCTTCTCTTCAAGCCTCATGACTCCACACACAGCTGTCCTTTAGCGTCCTCCTCCTCCCTCCGCCACCGTTACAAACTAGGGTGCAAACCCTACTGGTTTAATTTTTTCTGGCCTCTGTGCTTCAGTGGCTGCAACCAAAAAAACTGGGCAAACAATGTCTACAAGGTCAACGTATGGCAAAAAATGACTATTTTCAGCATTTATATGGCATATTTTTTCTGGCAACTGTGCTTCAGTGGCTGCGTCCAAAAAAATGCATATTTTCTGCATTTATATGGCATAATTTTTCTGGCCTCTGTGCTTCAGTGGCTGCAACCAAAAAAATGCATATTTTCAGCATTTATATGGCATAATTTTTCTGGCCTCTGTGCTTCAGTGGCTGCAACCAAAAAAATTTATATTTTCAGCATTTATATGGCATAATTTTTCTGACAACTGTGCTTCAGTGGCTGCGACCAAAAAAATGCATATTTTCAGCATTTATATGGCATAATTTTTCTGGCCTCTGTGCTTCAGTGGCTGCAACCAAAAAAATTTATATTTTCAGCATTTATATGGCATAATTTTTCTGGCAACTGTGCTTCAGTGGCTGCGACCAAAAAAATGCATATTTTCTGCATTTATATGGCATAATTTTTCTGGCCTCTGTGCTTCAGTGGCTGCAACCAAAAAATTTATATTTTCAGCATTTATATGGCATAATTTTTCTGGCCTCTGTGCTTCAGTGGCTGCAACCAAAAAAATGCATATTTTCAGCATTTATATGGCATAATTTTTCTGGCAACTGTGCTTCAGTGGCTGCGACCAAAAAAATGACTATTTTCAGCATTTATATGGCATATTTTTTCTGGCCTCTGTGCTTCAGTGGCTGCGGCCAAAAAAACTGGGCAAACAATGCCTACAAGGTCAACGACGTTAACCTTGTAGGCATTGTTTGCCCAGTTTTTTTGGCCGCAGCCACTGAAGCACAGAGGCCAGAAAAAATATGCCATATAAATGCTGAAAATAGTCATTTTTTGCCATACGTTGACTCAACGTATATGGCAAAAAATTACTATTTTCAGCATTTATATGGCATATTTTTTCTGGCAACTGTGCTTCAGTGGCTGCGACCAAAAAAACTGGGCAAACAATGCCTACAAGGTCAACGTATGGCAAAAAATGACTATTTTCAGCATTTATATGGCATATTTTTTCTGGCAACTGTGCTTCAGTGGCTGCAACCAAAAAAACTGGGCAAACAATGTCTACAAGGTCAACGTATGGCGAAAAATTACTATTTTCAGCATTTATATGGCATATTTTTTATGGCAACTGTGCTTCAGTGGCTGCGTCCAAAAAAACTGGGCAAACAATGCCTACAAGGTCAACGTATGGCAGTTGTTTAAAGAGAACAGTAGATTACTAGCCAGCAAAGCTACCTAAGCTAAAATGTCCCTCAAATCCCTGCAGACTTCTGTCCCTCCAATACAGAGCAGTATCAAGCAGATTACTAGCCAGCAAACTTACTATCATCTGTCCCTGAAATCACTAACAGCTCTCCCCCTACACTATCTCTTCCAAGCACACACAGGCAGATTTTTCAGATACATTTTTGCCCTTGATCCCCCTCTGGCATGCCACTGTCCAGGTCGTTGCACCCTTTAAACAACTTTAAAATCATTTTTCTGGCCAGAAATGTCTTTTCTAGATGTTAAAGTTCGCCTTCCCATTGAAGTCTATGGGGTTCGCGAACCGTTCGCGAACCGCTCGCATTTTTGCGCAAGTTCGCGAATATGTTCGCGAACTTTTTTTCCGACGTTCGCTACATCCCTATTAGATACCAAGATAACTCACCCTATATATGAATGCCAGGCTCCACTGAAAAGTTTATTACCCAATGTGTATAGGTTTACCTAAGTATGTAGTATACCCAAA
Organism: Xenopus laevis; assembly: GCF_017654675.1. Lineage (NCBI taxonomy): Eukaryota > Metazoa > Chordata > Amphibia > Anura > Pipidae > Xenopus > Xenopus laevis. The sequence continues at coordinate 78,911,695 of NC_054380.1, read as the reverse complement.
ATGTACCTTGTGCATTCTATGCTTATATTTACACTAATTCAACACACAGTTCTATGTGTGGTAAAAGCTGCAAAAAATACAGTGACCCCTTCCTAAACCAAGTGGTTTTTATTTCTGAATATCAGCTAAGACTGTTTCAATGTGCCACATTTATCTCACACAATGTTTTATATGGATTACATGAATACAAACAGAACAAAATCAAGCAAAATTCAGCTTTTCTTGTAAAGGGCAGTACTGAAATGTGCTTTCTTTGCAATTATGAGGTTTGTTTTTTTCTGATTGTGTTAGCAAGTCAGAGATCTGAAAATCATTACTAATTAAAGACGTCTGAGACCAACACAGAGTTCAAATAACTGCTTATGTAGTTTTTGTTATCCTTTTTTAGTTCAATATGTCTGCCATCTAAGTGGCAGTGCAGCTAATTATACTGTAGTTAAATCAAATTGATACTAAACATGGGGTGATGGGGTGGTTGACACATCACTACAGTGCAGGAACTAAGGGTGGACAACAGTGCCACCTGCCTAGGGTGTAGCAATTTTAGTAATGGAAGTGCTGCACTTCTGGTGCATTGAAATTGGAGGTATGTAGAGGTGAACATACTATTCTGTGTGCACACCTTGAAGATATTCCAAAGTAATGGGAGTGGTACAATTCTGGTGCATTTATGGAATAGGAGTGCTGCAATTCTTGACCACTCCTGTGTCAGCCAAACATTCCTGCAGGTCCTTTGCAATTATATGAGTGTTTGCCATTGCCTTTCTGGCCAGCAAACTAGCAGTTCTCTCTAAATGTTTTCTTGGTCTTCCAGATCTTGTCTTGACTTCCACAGTTTCTCTCAACTGCCATCTCTTGGTGACAATACATAAAGTGGAAATTGCAAGCTTGAAATCATTTTGCATTCTTTTAAAAACCTCCTCCTGTTTTGTAGGCATCAATTAGCTCCATTTTTAGATCCTCATTCGCTAACTCCACACACACTTGCTTAGAGGAGCCCATGGTTGTTGAGAGACAACAATGGGCTGGTTCTCCTGTTGTCAACAGGTGAAACTCCTAATTGCTGTTAAGGCCTATTGAGATAAGTATGGTCAGGGACCTTGCAAAAACAGTGTTTATTACTGGAAAACTGAAAGAGAGTTCATATATTTGCATATGCCTCAATACTCTTTTCTCTGAGACTCTGAGAATATGTCTCATGAACTGTGTTCATTAAATCAGGGGTCCCCAACCACCGGGTCGCGGACAGTCCTGAACTGGGCCGCCGAGTTTAGCCCATAATTAACTTGGCACCCGAATTGGATGCGCAGTTGCCGCTGTCCCCCCTCCCCCCCTCCCCCAGTCCTTGCAAAAAATTTTCCTCTTACACCGGTCCCTGGGCCAAAAAAGGTTGGGGGCCGCTGCATTAAATAATGTGTAACTCTGTATTAATATTTACAAATTTGTTGTTTTATTACTTTTAAATTACGAAATTGACTAAACATGTAAGTTGGCCAGCGGTGCCCATACTTTTCAACAATCAATAATGAATGCCATGTGGGAGAGTAGTAATATCCAAACCATTGTTTGTACTATAAAATAAGTGTAAACATTTAGCAGGGGCCTAACAACATGACAATTCACGGTTAAATACTGGAAGAAAGTCTTGTTTCAGTCAATCCGTTATTCGTATGTTAATGTTTTTATTACCATTATAGAATAGTGTTCCACATTGTAGGAAAATGAATAGAAAATTTCCAAGCATTTTGGATAATAGATCCTATATCTGTACTGAGTTACATGCTTAAGCAAGACAGTAATTTGTTAAATGGAGCTGAAAAAAGAAAATTGTGCAGTAGTATAGAAATAAATAACAATGTGTATGATGTGCTTCTATAATTTCTTTACTACTCTACCACATTTTAGTTATGAAAATGACAAAAAACCTATTTATATTTTCTGTAACAGTCCACATTTGATTCTAAAGCTCAAAATCTTTGTTATAGGTAAAATTGTGGTACGACAAAGTGGGCCACCAGCTAATAGTTAATGTCTTGCAAGCAAGAGACCTGCCAACACGGCCAGATGGAAGACCTAGGAACCCTTATGTAAAAATGTACTTCCTTCCAGATAGAAGGTAATAGTTCTACAGACAAGGATTATTCATATGATAATACAAAACATGTATTGCTACCTGGCTATGGAAATAAAGTGCCATTTTATAAAATGTTAATAGATGGCAGTATATAACCGCTGTTTGCTTTGTTATTTAATGCAGCGATAAAAGTAAAAGGAGGACCAAAACAGTGAAGAAAAGCTCAGAACCAAAATGGAACCAATCATTTCTCTATTCCCATGTGCACCGTAGAGACTTTAGAGAGCGAATGTTAGAAATAACTGTGTGGGATCAGCCAAGAGTACAAGAAGAGGAAAGCGAGTTTCTTGGCGAGGTATTATTAATCCAAAATTGTTTTAAAGAAAAATTGATTATTTGCATTACTCAGACAGTTTTAACCACTTCCTCTGTAAAATATGCAAATAAAATTAAATACCCCAAATCAGAGTGATTATTAGAGGAATGTACACACAAAATAGTTATTTGCTTTATCCAGACAGTTTTAACAACTTACCTTCTCAGAAACCATTGTAACCAGAAAGCTACAGACATTCAGTATTTTAATTTGTCTTCTAGACTTTTATGTCTTTTTTTTTTTTGTGGGGAGGATGCCCAACGAATAAAATATTTAGGTATGCAGACATTTTTTCTGACCCTGATGCTTCCCCCTTAGATCCTGATAGAACTAGAGACTGCACTATTAGATGATGAACCTCACTGGTATAAGCTACAGACACATGATGAATCTTCACTACCTCTGCCTCAGCCATCACCTTTCATGCCAAGGAGACATGTTCATGGAGAAAATTCTAGCAAAAAATTACAAAGTAAGTCTAAGGGCTCTCCATCGTCTGTGGAAATATTTGTGGAGATCCATCTCCTGTTCATGGGTTTGTCAGCACCAATGTATTTATACTTTTCTAAAGCCTTCTCTGCTTTTACTATACATTATTCTTTGACTATCTTATGTTCCATGAAATGACCAAGTGTACTGGTATTAATTTGCCTTGCTGTTGTACAGGATCTCAACGAGTCAGTGATAGTGACATCTCAGATTTTGATGTTGATGATGGTATTGGAGTAGTTCCTCCAGGTGCGTTGTTGAATGGCATGGTCCTTCTCTTTGCTTTCGCTTAGTTCCGCTAATCCAAACTCAAGTGGGATGTTCATTTTGGAGATTCAGTGTATTGTGGAGATAAACCTGATAATAAACAAGGATCGTTTCCATTAAACTGTGTAAAAATGCAGAGTATTTTTCCAGATATCATTACTGATTACAGTAGTACTGAATTCCCATGAAACTTTTTTAAAAAAAGGTTATAAATATTTTACTTCACAATGCTCTGAGCCAATAAAAAATGCAACATTGAATTTTGGAAATACTGTAACACCGTATTACTAATTAGTGTCTCCAGGCACATGGACTTATTTGTTTCTTTGTTTGCTTTACAGCTAAATAGTCTGCAATTCCAATAACATTTTGCTGGTGCACGGTAGTAGTAACAGTGCATGCTGCATGGCTAACAGTCTAACTTTTACAGAACTACTGTATAGGCCTTTAAATAAGCCTTAACATAATCCTGTCAGGGCATAGTTATCATTTGTGGAAGTATTAATTTGGCAACAAATTACATTTTGAGTTAGCTGCCCCTTCATCTTTATAAAATGATGTTATTTATGTTTAAGAATTTCTTGTCTGCCAGCCTGCAATCCATGTGGTCTGCCTTACAAAAACATTTTTAAGACCACCACAGATTAAGTCATTGTCAAGCCACCGAAGAGGCTTATATGTCACCCTAAATAACAATGAAGTATTGTATAAGACTTTCCTGAGGCCATATTTCACATTATGTAACAGTGTAAAATTGTCCTTTAAGGAGACATATTGTATAAAAACAAAAATCTGCCAGTGAATTATACTCCTCTAACTATAGAAGGAATGTGCTTAAAAAATATGTTTGGGGCTTGAAAAATCTATCTAGCTCTGCCCATCTGTTCGACTTCCTGCCTGCTGAATTCTCTGGCTGTGCAGGGGAGCCACTGGTATTCAGTACACTGCATTGTAGGAAAGGAACCAGCAGCTAGGCTGACCTGATAGGGAACTGAAGCCTGCTCGTATGACTGCAGGGCTGTAATTATCTTTTTTGAAGACAATATTAATTTTTAGCCCCAAGTGAAATCAACACTATGGTATTATTCATTATTGCCTACAAAATTAGTTTGGTTGTTTTTTAACATATCCTATATGTCTCCTTTAATGCTATTATGTTTGTATGTGGCCACAGACCAATAACAGTAAAATCAAAATAATTTAAAGATAAATAAAAATATATATATATCTACTATGTTTTCTTTAAAAGTGTACCATGCATCTATATTACTGAAATTCTAAAATTCTAAAAGTGTTTAAGACTAGAGACACACAAAACATTTTGACAGTGTCTATCCTTCAATGTCTGCTCCTTCATTGTTGATGAAATCCTTAAAGGGATACTGTCATGGGAAAATTTTTTTTCAAAATGAATCAGTTAATAGTGCTGCACAGCAGAATTCTGCACTGAAATCCATTTCTCAAAAGAGCAAACAGATTTTTTTTATATTCATTTTTGAAATCTGACATGGGGCTAGACATATTGTCAATTTCCCAGCTGCCCCAAGTCATGTGACTTGTGCTCTGATAAACTTCAATCACTCTTTACTGCTGTACTGCAAGTTGGAGTGATATCACCCCCTCCCTTTTCCCCCCAGCAGCAAAACAAAAGAACAATGGGAAGGTAACCAGACAGCAGCTCCCTACCACAAGATAACAGCTGCCTGGTAGATCTAAGAACAACACTCAATAGTAAAAACCCCCATGTCAGATTTCAAAATTGAATATCAAAAAATATCTGTTTGCTCTTTTGAGAAATGGATTTCAGTGCAGAATTCTGCTGGAGTAGCACTATTAACTGATGCGTTTTGAAAAAAACATGTTTTCTGATGACAGGATCCCTTTAAAGGGATACTGTCATGGGAAAAAAATTTTTTTTCAAAATGAATCAGTTAATAGTGCTGCTCCAGCAGAATTCTGCACTGAAATCCATTTCTCAAAAGAGCAAACAGATTTTTTTATATTCAATTTTAAAATCTGACATGGGGCTAGACATTTTGTCAATTTCCCAGCTGCCCCATGTCATGTGACTTGTGCCTGCACTTCAGGAGAGAAATGCTTTCTGGCAGGCTGCTGTTTTTCCTTCTCAATGTAACTGAATGTGTCTCAGTGAGACATGGGTTTTTACTATTGAGTGTTGTTCTTAGATCTACCAGGGAGCTGTTATCTTGTGTTAGGGAGCTGTTATCTGGTTACCTTCCCATTGTTCTTTTGTTTCGCTGCTGGGGGGAAAAAGGGAGGGGGTGATAATCACTCCAACTTGCAGTACAGCAGTAAAGAGTGATTGAAGTTTATCAGAGCACAAGTCACATGACCAGGGGCAGCTGGGAAATTGACAAAATGTCTACCCCCATGTCAGATTTCAAAATTGAATATAAAAAAATCTGTTTGCTCTTTTGAGAAATGGATTTCAGTGCAGAATTCTGCTGGAGTAGCACTATTAACTGATGCGTTTTGAAAAAAACATGTTTTCCCATGACAGTATCCCTTTAAGTTTAACAGTGGCATCTACAGTAACTATACCTCAACATCAATTTAGTAAAAGATGAGACCAAACAAAAGTGCTTCAAACTGTAAATAGTTTGTCTCATGTAATAAATTTGCCCATGAGATTTTATCGGCTTTTTGCAAGCACATCAGAAACTGCCTTTTTGTCACTTTGCTAAGACAATGTTTTTATGTTCCCCAAATGACTGGTTTTAAATATGTTGTTTTACAGTAAGATACAATCCCAGTTGAATGAATGTTATGTCTACAATAGGGTTGTGCCAAATATTCTTATTCTGATAAATATGCCCTCTTCAATCACAGAGTATTATGGACTTAACACTCTAAACTATTTGGGATGTTTTATTTGTTGAGCTTTCGGTAATAGTCCCAAGAGAATGTGCACAATAGCAGTAAATGGTGGTAATGTAGAGCGCATTGCCCAAGGTGCATTTAGGCAAAAGATACAAAAAATGTCTCCCATATGTAAAAATCTTACAGAATGCATGCAGTCTGGAAATTGCATAAATTAAATAGTGAGGCACACTACCATCAAAGAGAGTCACCTGTAGCTCCGTACCAACAGAGGCTATGAGAAGCTCCATGATTAATGAGACAAAATGTAATCATTTGTGCTCATAACTTTATGGTGATTTTCTTTATATTCACTGTGCGATTGACCAGTAATCTCCATGGTGTGTTTTCATAGGCTAACTTTGGCTTAATGTGCTTCCTGTTGTCTTGTGCTGTATTTATTGTCATTATGTAAACTTTGTAATGTAATCCATTTATGTTGTATTTGTACTACATGTGTGTGCACACTGTAAATAGAGATAGGTAAAGTTGCACATATACCACAATTAACCTTAATTTACCTGTGGTATAATACGTGAAGGGTCTTCCTTTAGTAATGGTTTCTATATTTATAATTTTTTTGATACAGTATTAATAGATGTGACATCCATTGCATATAACACAGAAACATGTTACATACACATTTACAAACACATACGCAAGTGCAGTCATGCTAAAATGAATACAAATGTGGCTTTCCGGATTCATTAAAGGAACAGTAATACCAAAAAATAAAAATGTTCTAAAGTAATGAAAATATAATGTACTGTTGGCCTGCACTGGTAAACCTGGTGTGTTTGCTGCAGAAATTGTACTATAGTTTTTATAAACAAGCTGCTATGTAGCAATGGGAGCAGCCATTCAATGCTGGGAAGGGAGAAAAGACACAGGCTGCACAACACATAACAGATAAGCTCTATAGTAAACAGTGGGATTCTACAGGGTTTGTTATCCATTATCTACAGTGTATCCTGTGCTTGAATGGCTGTCATTAAGCAATAATAAGTTGGAAAAAATATGAAGAAATCAGTGTTTAGTCCATTACAGATGAAGTGGTTACAATAGAATCCCCTATAATTAATATATAAATAAAGTATAATGCAGCTGTATATGCTGCATTTTTTTTTTACAAAGATCAATATTACATTACATAAAGAGATGCATACTACATGCATTAAAAACTCACATGGTCTGTATGTAGGCATGCAGTCTGAATGTAATCTTGAGACATGAAATATTGTAATCTATTTCTAGCCTGCTAGGCAGACATAAACGCAGCCCACACAAACAAAGAATTTTTCCAGAGTATAGCCTATAAATATGTGGTTTCATCTAGCTATCATCATCATATTTGAGGTTACACTTACTTCTGCGGCAAATGTCTTAAGCATATTAACATAGTAAGTTTGGTTGAAAAAAGACACCTGTCCATCAAGTTCAACCTTTTAAGTCTTTATATAACCTGCCTAACTGCTAGTTGATCCAAACAAGCAAGGCAAAAAACCCAAAGAATCCTATTTAAAGCCTCTCCAATTTGCCTTAGAGGGGGAAAAATTCTGACTCCAAGATGGCATACGGACTAGTCCCTGGATCAACTTGTACTATGAGCTATCTTCCATAACCCTGTATTCCCCCATTTGGTATATAACTTTATTTGCAATTTAATTTTTAGGATTGTAGTACTGACAAAACAAAGTACACTTTTTTCCCACAAGGCTTTTTGATTCATCAACAGCAGTTCTCAACCCTTTTGCATGTAGTTCTCACAGGGTTATCATAGTTAGCTTTCAGGCCTTATCTATTTAAAACATGACTATTTAAATCTCCCTTGAGAATACGGATGAGTAAAGGGATACTGTCATGGCAAAAAATGTTTTTTTCAAAATGAATCAGTTAATAGTGCTGCTCCAGCAGAATTCTGTACTGAAATCCATTTCTCAAAAGAGCAAACAGATTTTTTTTATATTCAATTTTGAAATCTGACATGGAGCTAGACATATTGTCAATTTCCCAACTGCCCCAAGTCATGTGACTTGTGCTCTGATAAACTTCAATCACTCTTTACTGCTGTACTGCAAGTTGGAATAATATCACCCCCTCCCTTTTCCCCCCTAGCAGCCAAACAAAAGAACAATGGGAAGGTAAACAGATAGCAGCTCCCTCACACAAGATAACAGCTGCCTGGTAGATCTAAGAACAACACTCAATAGTAAAAACCCATGTCCCACTGAGACACATTCAGTTACACTGAGAAGGAAAAACAGCAGCCTGCCAGAAAGCATTTCTCTCCTAAAGTGCAGGCACAAGTCACATGACTGGGGGCAGCTGGGAAATTGACAAAATGTCTAGCCCCATGTCAGATTTTAAAATTGAATATAAAAAAATCTGTTTGCTCTTTTGAGAAATGGATTTCAGTGCAGAATTCTGCTGGAGCAGCACTAATAACTGATGCGTTTTGGAAAAAATGTTTTTTCCCATGACAGTATCCCTTTAAGGAAACTGCAGTTATATATGTTTTTTACTTTGATTCCCAAAAGTAGTTGCATTAGTGCAATGGTTGAAATTTTGATTCTATGATTTTAAGATAAGGCCAGTGATTTTGAAGAGCCTAACATCCAATCTGGCCTCACTAAATATATATCTCCATCTTGTAATTTGTGCCATTCATTCTGTATGAGTTGATTTGTAATACAGATGTGCATGCCCAAGGACTTTATTTGTTGGATTTTGCAGTGTGAAACAAATACATTATCTCTGCCCTTAGCTTCCATGATTTATAGCTAAGAGAACAGAAAACACACTATTTGATCTTGTTATTGTTTAATTTTTTTTTGTACTAAAAGTAGTAAGTAGCCATCAAGATTATTTTGGTATTTCCATTATTTGGAATACTAATTAATGCCAAGATTAATTGATCCTAATTTGAAAGAATGAATTCTAAAGGATAATTTTTGTGGCTGACAGAGAGAGGAACTTTCATCACAACATCAGTCTTGCAACAGTGATTTATGTTCAACAATAGAGAAAGAATCCATATCCCATCTGGCTGATTTAATGGGTGGATTTTGAAGTTGCTCTTTTTTTATTGGTCAACATCTCACTTTAGTACAGTGCTAATAGTTCTGCCAAGGCAGGTGGCTGCCTTTTAGATGCCACCTGCCATGTTAACAGAAGATTTGTACCAAGCAGTGAAATTTCTTATTTTTTAATCATATAAAGTAGTCAATCAAATGCAGATACCAATCAATTTCCTTCAGCCTGATACTTTATACCCAACTGCAAAATGGAAATTGCCCCTTGATTTATAATGGCACAAATATGGATAAACAGTGGCTAACAAAGCAGTGATGCAAATACAAAAAATATGGGTTTATTGAATAATGTCATTAAAAAAACATAATGTATTTAGGTAAAATATGAGAGATGTAAAAACTGCAGAAAATTAAAGAAAACGTTACTTTTATCCATATATATTTATATTAGGGATGCACCGAATCCACTATTTTGGATTCGGCCGAACCCCCGAATCCGTTGAGAAAGATTCAGCCAAATACCGAACCGAATCCTAATTTGCATATGCTTATTAGGGGTGGGAAGGGGAAAACATCTTTTACTTCCTTGTTTTGTGACAAAAAGTCACGCGATTTCCTTCCCTGCCATTAATTTGCATATGCAAATTAGGATTCGGATTCGGTTCGGCTGTTCAGAAGGATTGGGCCTAATCCGAATCCTGCTGAAAAAGGCAGAATCCCTAACCGAATCCTGGATTCGGTGCATCCCTAATTTATATATTATTTATTTATCCATGTTAATATTAGGATCATATTAGAATAATATAATCAAATCTATTACAATCTAGTGATTGGACAGTTCAGCTTATACAGCTAATAGTAGGAATAGTGGAAATAGCTGAGCTAACATGATAAACATTGGATATATATATATATATATATATATATATATATATATATATATATATATATATATATATATATATATATATATATATATAAATAAAGGGCACACCTAAAATGGCACAAAAATTAACAAATTTAATGATGATAATGAAATCATCATATAATTTAAGGTAACCATGTGCCACCTTCTTTGCAGATTAAAGCAGTTTCTAAACACCTGAGTGCTATCTGAATAACTTCTGTCAAACTAAATTCCCAAATTTTTTTTTTGGATGGGGTTTTGTATTTTAACTTTGCAACAAGCAGTGTGAAAAGATAATAATGACATAATTGTTGACTCTATTTTCTAATTCACAGTCTTTACAACAAAAGATATATTTGTATTATTGTTTTATTTATTGTATTATGTTTTATGAGAGTACTTCTCTTTTTTTAATCCAAACAGTTTAGTGTAACTGAGACACACAACAGCACAAACCTGTTGAGATTGTGGTCTAGATAATCGTCACACTGGCTAATTCCTAGCCAAAAGTTATTTGTTCAATATGGTTTGTAAGCATAGATTCTTAAGTGTTTTTATTGTCTGTATGTTACTGATCATCTTAGATTTTGCTTCTTAATACAGAGCTTAACATATTATTTATTCTAATAAACATCAAGCCCATTTATTAGAACCTTTCCAGCTTTACGTCTTTTTTTTTTCTCACTGTCTATCCCAGTCTTGAAAGAGCATATTTGGTGTCAGTGTTTAAAAGTGTGTATATCTTCCTATTTGCTTTTATGGATCAAGTCACTGATTCATCATAGTTTGAAAATAATCTTTTGTTGTACATTTTCTTTGGCATTTATTAATAGGCGCAAGGTCTAATGCTAGAGAAAGTAGATCTACTACATTAACTGTGCCAGAGCATCAAAGACCAACTCATCACCGTTCACGCTCAGTATCTCCTCACCGTGTTGACGATCAGGGCCGGACCCGTTCACGTTTACCAAATGTGCCATTACAGAGGTATGCAATGGCAGCAGGAAAGTTTCAGTTTTAATGCAGGCTATTGTTATTCTTATAAATTCCAATAATGATGTGTTTTATCAGGTCCAGTAAGTATTATTGTAATAATCTTTCAGCTGGATTTGTAATTATATTTATATAATGAACTTAAAGAAAAACCTACTGTACTAACAGAGCATATACATAGATATACCTGATATATCAGCTTTTCACTTGCTTTAAGACTGAGTGCCAGATCAATTAAATATAAGGATTTTTGAATAACTAATTATTTTGTAAAAAAACGAATTTGATTGTATTTTATACATTCAGGGTTTCAGGTTGTGCCTAACTTTTGACACCCCCAAGTGCTGCAAGCCTTTCCTTCTCCATTAAGCGCCTCTTCTCCAGCGTGAACAACCCCAACTTGGCCCAATATTATTATATCAGATATGCTGTAACACTCAATTACACTGGAGTCAGGAGAACTGTGTCTCCAAATCAATTGCCAGCTATAATAGAGCTATTATTTAAATATTTATTAAATATAGTGGGGGTCATTTATTATCATTTGAAAAAATTGTACCTGTGTAGTAACCCACAGCAACATAGTTACATAGTTAAATTGGGTTGAAAAAAGACAAAGTCCATCAAGTTCAACCCCTCCAAATGAAAACCCAGCATCCATACACACACCCCTCCCTACTTTTAATTAAAATTCTATATACCCATACCTATACTAACTATAGAGTTTAGTATCACAAAAGCCTTTGATATTATGTCTGTCCAAAAAATCATCCAAGCCATTCTTAAAGGCATTAACTGAATCAGCATCACAACATCACCCGACAGTGCATTCCACAACCTCACTGTCCTGACTGTGAAGAACCCTCTACGTTGCTTCAAATGAAAGTGCTTTTCTTCTAGTCTAAAGGGGTGGCCTCTGGTACGGTGATCCTCTTTATGGGTAAAAAGGTCCCCTGCCATTTGTCTATAATGTCCTCTAATGTACTTGTAAAGTGTAATCATGTCCCCTCGCAAGCGCCTTTTACGCCTTTAGCGAATTTGTAATTAGCTGTGTTCAGCCAGCTGCAGATAGTACAAAGAAGGGACCATTTGATGTGTTGCAGTTGATTACTGCTTAGATTTGCACAGTATTGTCATATTAATATATATATAGTAACATAAAGGACACAAGTTGCTTATAAGATCTTTATTTCTTCAAATATTTAGAAGCCTAGATGAAATCCATCAAATGAGACGATCACGGTCTCCAACAAGACACCATGATGCCTCCCGCAGTCCCGTCGATCGCAGGTCAAGGGACTCAGACAGTCAGTATTTGTCTGAGCAAGAAAGGTATTTTGCTTTGACTAATACAGAAAATTTGATATGAAACATTCAACAACATTACACTTAGGGGGTTATTTATCAAAATCTGTAATGTTCTCACTATTTTCTGAAAACTGTTTCCCCCCCATTTTCACAAATTTTAATTGTGTGGAAAAAGTTGAGATAAAATCGGAAAAAATCCAAATCATACAATTTTTTACACTTAGGGGGTTATTTATCAAAATCTGTAATGTTCTCACTATTTTCTGAAAACTATTTCCCCCCCATTTTCACAAATTTTAATTGTGTGGAAAAAGTTGAGATAAAATCGGAAAAAATCCAAATCATACAATTTTTTGGATTTTGCACCCGAAACCTATGATTTTTCTGTAAAATCCCCCGAAAGTTAAAATTTTTTCGCGAACCCAGCGCAACACACAAAATCCTCCAACTGTCAATCTGCCATTGACTTTTATATGTTCTCGCCAGGTCTGAGTTGGAGTACTATTTTCTTTTAGCAGACTCGGGGTATAATAAATCTCAAAAAAATGTAGATTTTTTTCCCTAAGAATAAACTAGTATTTTCCCCTTTAAAACTCCAACCAGAAAAATGTGGACTTTACTAAATAACCCCCCTTGGTGTCAGTATTTAGCTGGTGGTGTTTGCTATTGGTATTTGTCCTCCATTGTGCATCCAGCACTTAGTTATGATTTACCAGGAAATGCTACCTACTAATTGACTGCCATGGGTTAACAGACCTGTAGTGAACTTTGCTTTCTTTTTAGTTTATCACTACATCATTACAATCATCCTCTGTTATGCTTTTGATGTTTGACTTCATTAAATTATAAAAGCTGGAGAACTACAGTACAATATGCATGGTATCAAAATCAGCTTGTATGATGTAAAATATCTTAAAATGTAATGCACTATTCTTTAAAGGAGAACCAAAGCTTATTTAATCTACAAATGCTACATTTTATGTCCTGGGTGTTTGTACCAGCCAAAGGCCAACACAGGCCTTTAACAATGAAAATCTGTGCCCCTGATGATGCTGCCGTGGCTCTCTATCTAATCTTAAAAAACCTCCCAGTGTTTGTAAATTAGCCCAACTTAGTGAGTCTAAACTATTGTAAAGCAACTAAAGCCAGAATAACAGTTTGGTAATATACTCTATTGCTCTACCTATCTATGTAAAACAGTGTTTTGCTTCTAGAAGAAATTAATCTTTCTTTTATGATCTTGTTATATTTCTGAGCCCGAAACATGGACATATACATGGGGGCCTAAGTTGCTGTACCTAAACATCAGTATACGACAGAAATAGCAGTACACTGGCAAACTTTAATCTTGGGTATTAGTAAGACTTTTTAATGCCAACTCAACGCAAAAAAACTGAATAAGAGCAAATAAAACTCAGCAGCTTAACAGTTCTTTTTTCTTCTTGGATGTTCTGTGCTACATTTTAAACATAGAATATCCTTTAGTTATAGTATCTTTGAAGAAAAACATATTGCTCTTATCTGTGGGCAGGCACATCAACCAAGCCACATTAATTTCAAATGTCAGATATAGCTATCATTAAAGGGGAACTCCGGCTTCCAAACTAATTCCAACTTTGATTAAGAGGCCACATAACACAGAAACCCCTGATATACCTGTCACAGTTAGCTGTTTCTTCAAAAAGTATGCATAAATACCATTTTGTATGCTGAAATCCAGTGGTTTAACACTTCTTCTCTTTCTGCATCATTTGAAATTCTGGCAGGGAAGCAAAAACACTTCTCCACAGCTTACAGACAGCATGCAGGAACTACATAACCCATAATGTATTGCACTGTGATGTTCCGTTCCATATTGAAATCACGTGTGCAGGGAATTGTGGGGTTTGGAGGATGCAGTCAAAGGACAGATGACTGTTGATACAAAGTAACAGTAGTCAGCCAGCTCAGCAATGTAGTCAGAAAGATCAGCAAAAGAGCAGGAGGCTAGGCTTCGGGAACTGTGAGAAACCATTAAAAATCATGAAAAGTCTGCATATTTTTTAATTGATGTACAGTATATTGCAAAGTTGCTTGATATTTTGTTTTCTTTTGAAAAAACTCAAGTTATGTTTGTGTGGAGTTCCCCTTTAAACCTGATGTACTTTAATCTGCTTTCCAAACAGATGAGTTTATTATCTGTTTATTAATAACAAGAAAGAGGGGCACATTTACTTTTGGTTGAATATTGAGGGTTAATTAACCCTCGATATTTGACCTTCAAAGTTAAATCCTTCAACTTCGAATATCGAAGTCGAAGGATTTAGCGCAATTTGTTCGATCGAAGGAATAATTGAACAATTAAATCCTTCGAATCGAACGATTCGAAGGATTTTAATCCATAGATTGAACGATTTTCCTTTGATCCCAAATTGGCTAGAAAGCCTATGGGGACCTTCCCCATAGGCTAACATTGGTGCTCAAGAGGTTTTAGGTGACGAAGTAGGTGGTCGAAGTTTTTTTTTAAGAGACAGTACTTTGACTATCGAATGTTCGAATAGTCGAATGATTTTTAGTTTGAATCGTTCGATTTGAAGTAGCCAATTCGATGGTCGAAGTAGCCAAAAAAATACTTCGAAATTCAAAGTATTTTTTATTCTAATCCTTCACTCGAGCTAAGTAAATGTGCCCCCATATCTTTGAATAGTTTTGCATCTCCTTTTGTGAATACTAGGTGCATCATTGCTTCTCTGTTTATCTTTCATTACTGCTAATCCCGTGTGCCCAGTGAACTTCTTATGCTTCCCCGAGCAAAACGTGGACGAAGTGCAGAGTGCCTACATACCATCAGGTACAGTAAATCAGCTAATATATACTTGATTCAACTTACTCTAGATGTAGTAATTTACTTTTTTGGCGTGCTTGATAATTACAATAAGACTGGCATTTATTTTTTCCTTTTATATTTGTGAAATTATTTCCATACCGTACAGCTGCATCATAAGATTATACAAACAAAAGAGAAACCCCTGGGACAGTTCAACTGTTTTTATTTGTGACCAGTGAATGCACAAAGGGCTATACCACCAAACTTCTTACAACATGGAATAAGCTAAAAATAGGTGTATTGTTATATATATAATTTCTTGCTCTGCATTTACCAAAGCACCTTGTTCACTTTGAGGAAAATATCACTGGTATAGAAAGTATCAAATCTAGCCAATAGTAGTGCAGGCACCACTTTTGTAAAACACCAAGTGCCCTAAAAACATGAGCAGGACAGACTTATGCTGTTTTTAGATTAGATGGCCAAGTTTCAGTATTAAGTAATCAAAAAGAGTTTGTATTTTGCACTTACCATTTTTTGGGAAATAAATACCCTTAGCTTTATTTCTCAAAAGTAACGTTTTAAAGGGGTTAAGAAACAAATCAAATGCTGTTTTGGAATTGTATTTTGGACTTTTTTTTACAGAAATGCTTGAGTATATATTTGCTACAACATAAACAATGTTGTGAACAGCAACTTTTCTATAAACACCAACATAGCACACTTCTTAGGTTTTTGTAGCTCAGGATCATGCATGATATCTGATTATAATCCTTCAGATTCCACTTCCTCAGATTCCCTGTAGAATTCAGGAATCTCTATTTTTTTGCCAGAAGTTTGTTTTTATCTTCTCTAATAATGATAATCTGTAAATAGATAAAATAATTTAGTTTAGGGTCAGTAAAATAAATCTGTGCTTAATTTTCAGTGTTTAGAAAATTGACTTTCTGTCTTAAACCATCCATAAAACAATATTCTATGGAATGTTTCACATTTCTAATTGTTAATTTTTGAGCGTTTTGAGAAAGCTACACTAGTATAATATGAAAGTAATTTAGTAGCTCGTGATAACAGCTGAAATTTCTACACCTTAAGTATCTTGTGTAATTTTCACAGCAATATTGATTTTTCTGTTTCCGCTTATTACAAGATATTAAAGGTTATCTGACAGACGCACAAATAAACATAAATTGCTTATCTGTATTCTTTAGCAGGCTTTTATTTGCATGCTAATTTTTTTAATTACATTTTTTCTGTGCCTTATTTGGCTGTGAAAATATTATTATGCAATTATGGAGTAAATGAATGAACATTACTCAAAATATAGTGATTACCAGAAATCTTTTTTTATTTATAAGGTTCTGTCCGTTTATAAAAAGTAATATATGTTTGGCAGGGAATATTACATATTGCTTTCTAGTAAATCAGAATTCAGTGTAAATTTTGCTGGGATTTAATTTAGTATATCCCCAATAGACTCTAATTGTCATTGGAACTACCTGCAAATGTGTAAAAGCAGCACTGTTTCATTTTGTACTTGTACTTCTGTATGTAATTCTCTATATTTGAATCACAGATTTCATATGTTTAGAAAATGTTCAGTACTTCTGCTGCAGTAAAACCCACTTACAGCATGTTGTTAAATTTAACATATATTTATATTTAAGCAGCAGTGGAGTTAATGCTGTTAAAATAAATTGTAAATTTGTTGTGCCCTGTTTTGTTGGGCATTGGGTCAGACCCTGAGTGTATTTCTAGAGCAGTGTGCCATGCGCTATACAGTACAGCAGTAAAGTCAACATGTAGGTTTTTGTACCAGAAGCAGTGCTCATAAATGGTGACAGTTCATCTGAATAACATACTGCATGGAGTGATATCAGGCATTTGTAACTCCAGTGGAAAGTTTTCAGTGTAACCAAGTTTTCTGTTATTAAAAGGTGTAAACAAACCTTTGTATCCCATAAATATAGAACTAAGCATGTAGTAACTTATTCTTTATATGTGTGGTAGAGTATCCATGTAAATACCAGTCTAGAATTTCTTCTAAAGACAATAATTGCCTAGTGGGACCTAACCAAGTGTAACACTTCTGGTAAATCTTAGTTTATCATCTTCAAGCATCTTCATGTTTCAGGATTACTATTTTTTAAATTTTAGAAACTGTATAACAAAATATATCTCTAACAACTAAAATTAGTAATTATGAACCTCAAAAAAATATTACTGCCTATGCATAACACTGAAATATGTAGTCTTCATCATCTCACCTTATTATTTTTCCATCCTAAGTAATGTATTACATTGTGGAAATTAAGATGTCACCCAGACTTATAAATATATTACTTGTATCCTATTTTTTTAAGTATTATTGCATTCTTTTTTTGTGCTCTCTTGTGTTCTGCTATACACAAGAAATACTGTAAGGCACAGTAAAACATTACCACCCAAGATGCCTTTACTAGAGTATGGTTCTCACTGGAGGCTCTACAGGTAAGAAAATGTGTTGTGGAGTTTCAGTAATAAGTCATGTGGTCCATGTTATTCCACAAAAAGAAGAGAGTGAGTGCTAAAATGTGGCAATCTGTACATTAACTTTGTGGAAGGTTTGTCAGTATATTGTGTATATTGTATGTAGTGTATACCTGTTTTCATACTAAATATGCTTAATATTCTTTTCCATATTGTTTGTTAAGTATAATAGCGCCTAAAGGAAAAGGTGTATGTAATTTGTAGGACTTTTCTGTGTCAGTAAAAAAGAGAGGAAATGAAACAGATGTCCAGTTCAAATATCAGAATTTTTAATAGAAAAAAAAATAGTATTTGTAACTCACTTGCTCTCAGCATGTGCACAACAAGAAGAGGGGAAATTACAAACACTAGTGAAGATCTGGTAGACAATGGAACTGCAAAACATTCAGCGTAGCAGCAGGACCACGGGCATTGTCAAACACATCTCTGTATGAATTTTGATTGGGCATCTGAAAATCACAGTACACTTTTACTTAGCAAGAAAAGCCCTGCACTATGTATATGTATGTTCTTCCTTTTTAAATAACAATTTTAAATTTATTTTTTTACCCTCAATTATACAGAACTCTTCAATTAAATAAAAAACTTTTACATTTTTAAAACTTTCCATCAAATTTAGAATTTCAAGAATTATTATTTAAAGAATTATTCTTTAAGCAGATTCCATTTTTGATTTAAATATATATATATATATATATATATATACAAACCAATATTGGAACGCACTCCATGAGAAAGTCGAGGCCTGGGTGCCAGTTGACTATAGATAATTCGTATTTCACCAAATAACAGCACTCCAAGGAAGTGGATAACACCAATTTGGTGAAATACGAATTATATATATATATATATATCATTATGGAAATAACCACTGTATTAATTTAGGAGATATATTTTACATTCATCGTTGAAGAGTGCTGTTCCCAAATTTCATGTTTGTTCACAGTGTTAACTTCTAAAAATGAGCAAATTTTATAGTTTGTGCAAATACTTGGGAATTGAGTTTCTGACAATATTTTTAAAGAGTTTGTCTTTAAGGCATCTATTTCAGGAAATGATTAAAACTATTTATTTTAGCATTGTTAGCATATTTAGAAAATGAAAATACAAAATTAAAAAAAGGAATTCACCATATGTAGTGAAGTAGGAAATATCTTGCTTACAGATAATATTTTATTAAGTTTTAGTTGTACTTTATCAGTCAGTTGTTTTCATGTTTTGCTGTAATTTTATACAGTTTATTTTTTTCTCAAACAAAGTCATGTTTTTTTATCATGCTCTTTGATCAAACTTTTTCATTTCTGCTAATTAATCCTGAAATTAGTCAGGAAAGGACACACTGTACATCATATATTTGTAGAACTCGGGACTGTTTATCAAACTGTGTAAAATGTTTGACAGTGGAAAAACAGTGTCATAAATTGGTGGTAAACAAGTACCCAATGTGTTTTTTCATCTAGCAATGTCTGGCGGTGAGATGCCGATGTATGGTGCATTTGATTTTAATTTTTTACACAGTATGATAAATAAGCGCCTATAGTCAAATGTAGAACTACAGTTGTAGAACTACTGGAGTTTTCAGGCTAACATACTGTGCGCTGGCAGAGAAATATTAAATGTGCCATAGGCCTTAAGGTGGCCCCTAAACAGTGTATTTAAACTCATCTAGAGCCATTGGATCTTTATTGCCAAAAAAGGTCAGTATTATTTTGCCAAGATTGTTCTATGATACAGGTCCCTCAACATTTCATATAGTTGTAGGAAAAATAAAAATAAGCATTTGCACCACAAAAAACAAATGAAGCTCACTTGTAGTTTTGTAATGTTTTGTACTTAAATTCATGTGATTTAAAAAAATGTACTTTTTGACAGAGAAAATCAAAGCAACCATTAACCATCTCTTTCTATGTTGTTTCATTTGAAACCAGAATTTAAGATTCATAAAATCATAATGCATAGTTCACAATATCATACTGCATATTTGTATTATTTATTATACATTACTTTCCATTTGACATTCATATCATTGCAATCCAGCTGGAGTTAGTAAACCTGGCAACTATTTAGTAGTGCAGCTGTCGAACAGTGGAAGAATAAAAACTAAAATAAATCCAAATAAAATCTAAAAAATATATGTATACAGTAGTTAAACATAATACAAATGTTTTCATAATTAAACATAATACAAATGTTTTCATAATACTTAAAATTGATTTCATGGTGAGCTATGCCTTTAAAGCTTTAGTAATCATATATTCTTACTGTAAATGAAACACAATTCAAAATGCTTATATAAATATCCATAATTTCACATTTTGGAAAAGCATACTTCTTCAAAAATAATGTATTTTCTAATATCTTATTTTCATATTTTAAATTAGACATATAGTCTAAAAGGGTTAGGCCTCAACATTCAAAAATTCACATCGCCATAAGAATGCTCATTTTCAGGATGGAGCACCTACTGTTCCTACTCCTAGGAACTGAAATTGTAAATTCATGCTAACTTTACATCTTTTTATGATTTTCTATCTAACATTGTTCCCCTCTCTTTGTTTTTCTTTCCTATTCCTCTTTCTCTTCTACCACTGGATGCAATGCACTGGCACTAGTGAACTGCAGCCCTCCCTTGACAGGGCTAGAAGTGCTAGTACCAACTGCTTGAGACCAGATACTAGTTTGCATTCACCAGAACGAGAAAGGTATAAAACAGACTTATTCATTCTTATCCCATGTGCCTGTGTTTTTTGTTTTTGTCATGTCATTGTAATTATGATTTTTTTTTTTATTTTAATGTGTCATACCGTGTGACTTGTCCATGCTTTTTTTTTAAACCAGGAAATACTTTTTTTTTATTATTAGGCAGTTTAGTGGTGTACAAATGTTGTCTCTTTAACTACTCTCTTTTTATACTTCATTGAACTGCGCTATTTCAGATAATGATGTAACTAATACAGATTGTAAAGAAAACTGCATATCTATTTGTAGCCCAAAAAACAGGGGCACCTGTTGTTATATGATGTAGATATTGAGTCATTTTCAGACAGATTGAATAACAACATTCTGTTGAGACTGACCAAAATCTGATGATCATGTATATTTTTACATGATCAGATAATGACACTCATCAGTTAGATGACCTAGAAGTTCAAGGCAGGTATTTTTTATATTAGATATGTTATATATCTCTCCAGTGCCAAAGAAGAAAACCAGTATTTGTAAAGTTGAATTTAAATTGTTTTGGGGAGTAGCTACAAAAAGAGAAAATACTCTGTTAATATTAGTATGGATTCTGAAGGCAGGGTGGATTTTGGCGCAAAATGTTGCATTTTGGCACCAAAATCTGTCACGTCTGTCTGCTTCCAAGTGCAGGCAAAGCAGGATCGGAGGAGCAGCTGGGGAGTGGATTCTTTACCTGCGGAGAAATGCAGGCCAAGAGCTACAATCGTCTGGCCCTAGCTTTAAATTTCTTCCTTTATGATGGACTCTGACAATTGAATTAACACATTACTCATACTTGATTGCCAATCAAGTAGGAGAGAAGCACCCCTTCCCCATCAGCTTCACAGAATAATTTGCAAGTGTCTAGCAGAGAAAGGAGGAGCTAAAAGAAAAAAGAGAAAAAAAACATTTTTCTTTACAGGTCTCCATGGGGTACCCCTCTAGGTCTTCCTAATACAGTTAGGTTGATATTTAACATTCTGCGTTGCACTGTGGCAGTGGACTATTTCAGAAATGTTGTTATAGAAATGATGGGATTATTATACATTTAAATATCTCCACCAAAGCATATGTTCATTTAATTATATTAGCCCACAGTGCTAAGTTCATCAAAGGGCACAATATTCTTCCTACCTGTGTTACATTAAGCAGTACTCTGCATCATGTGCTTGTTGCATAGGGCACTGTGGAAAAAGGGAGCCTTGCTAGTGAGCAGTGTGCTAGTAGGGGGTGAATGTGTGGGCAATCCCATGCTTACCCTTATATTGTAGGCTCAGCTTGCACCAAAATTCACACTATTCACTCATGACCAAATCTTTGTGCCTGGAAAATTTAATTTGTACTGATTTGAGGTGGGTGCATTTACTCTGGGGAAATGGTGCATTGTGGATAAATGCAACGGAGACTTGTGGCATGTGCTTTGTGCTTTGCACCATTTTAATAAAAGAATCAAAATAATGTGTATTCCAAATCTGACCTGTGGTTGCTGGACAAGAGACCCCAACATGCCTTAACCTTGATAATACATGTATGTATACAGGTAAAGTACTCTAGGATTTGTAGTCCAGCAGCAACAGAGTAAATTGTGGTTGAGCAGTGCAATACAGCAGAGTTTAACATCCCGTTAAAGAAAAAGTGAGCATCCCTATTTCTAAGAAACGCAAACGTGATGTAGGATTTTTGCATCGCCCCAAGGCTAATATTTTTCAGGTAGAAAGTACACCAATTGATACAGGGTACTGACAAATAAAAGCTTAAATTCACTAAATGCAAGCCCCTAAGCAATGTATATCACCAGTATTTAAAGTAGTTTAAGTTTGTGAATACATATTTACAAGCATATAGTCAGCTTAAATACATAGTTGTCACATATCAGAAAAGAAATGTTAATTCTGCCTTAAATATCAAAGTTTGTATCAAAAGTAATCTATGTCTCTTAACATAAATAAATTAAATAACTTCAGTTTAGGAACCTTGGCATAAAAAGGAAAATCTGCGTTGTTTGTGGCTGCCTCTAACAACTGTTCTCTCAAATATATTTCACAATTACTAGGGATACCTAAGCACCCATTTGTACATATACATTTGTTTTGTTTTTAGTTTTGTCAATGCTCATTTCATGATCTGTGATCTAATGACTGTTCTTAAGTATGGGGCTCCATTCTTCATTACAGCATTTTTATTTCTGTTTTCTTGTTCATTTCTTTACTGGCCCATTTCATCTCAGGCAGCCCAGAAAACCGGAAAGATCTAACAACCAGAAACAAAATAGGAAAAGCACTGTTTCTGAAATAGAAAGGTAGGATTGATATACCTTTGTTTTGCACTTGTCTGATCAGAGTACACTGATATTGATTTTAGTGTTTAGTTTATCAATAAAGGCACACAACATGTGTAATGTTTCTGACATTGCTATCATCTTTTACCTTGGATGTTTATATAATGGGATACCATTTAAATAATTTTCGTACCATCAGCTACACAGTGGACATTATAATAAAGTTTGAAACTGAAAATAAAGTCAGGTTTCAAGAACAATCATGTTTAATAATAGCTATTTTAAGCTATATAAGTGGGTATTGCTATTTGGTTTTGCTATTTGGTATAAATGGGTATTGCTAAATTGGTTTTCCTGTTGTCTGAGATAGCTCAGGCAATTAACATACATCTTTTTATTTGTATGTATTTTTATCTAATTCTGGTAAATAATTGTGTGAAAGTTGCTTTTCAGCACTGTCATTTAAATCTGAAACATGTCACAGAGTTTCACAGTAAATACATTAGCAATCCTTTAATCAAATATTGTTTTTGTGTCCCTGCACTGGTACCCTAGGATAAATCCGCCCCTTAATTTATTCATTTTAAAAAGGGATTAGGATGCAGAGTTGCGCATCTACAAGCTTCCCTACTGTATTCTTCTGCTTTTTTGAAACTGGTACATTCTTATTAGCATTAGTTCCTTCATCTACAGATGTACACTATTTCTACTTGAATATACAATGGGAAAAACTATTAGTTCACCAAACCTGTGTTCTACATTATTGTGTGTTGTATTTCAGGGGTCAGTTTGAAAAAAAAAAAAGTAAAATAGATTAAGAAATTCTACTTAAAAAAAATAACACATTATTGAATTCATACAGTTCTGATGCATTTAACTAAACAAGTCAAAATAGATTGTTGTTTAATATTGAAGAGTTAGGGGCCCATTTACTTAGCTCGAGTGAAGGAATAGAGGAAAAAAATGAATTTTGAATGTTTTTTTTTGGCTACTTCGACCATCGAATGGGCTACTTCGACTACGACTTCGAAACGAACGATTCAAACTAAAAATCGTTCGACTATTCGACCATTCGATAGTCAAATGTACTGTCTCTTTAAAAAAACTTTGACCCCCTAGTTCGCCACCTAAAACCTACCGAAGTCGACGTTAGCCTATGGGGAAGGTCCCCATAGGCTTTGCTATCTTTTTTGGTTGAAGAAATATAGTTCGATCGATGGATTAAAATCATTCGAATCTAATGAATTGCGGTAAAATCCTTCAACTTCGATATTCGAAGGACTTCAATTCGGCAGTCGAATATCGAGGGTTAATTAACCCTCGGTATTCGACCTTAAGTAAATTTGCCCCTTAAAGTGAACCTATGTAGGCTAGAATGCTATTGACCTGCACCATCTGTGCACATCTTTGACCATTTACCCCTACGTTACCAGGCATAGAGGAGATATAAAACAACAGGACCTCTATTTTGTATGCCAGAAAATACTGTAATGCATATAAATTGCTACTAATTTGGCAGTCCTTTGCAAGAAAGTTTCAGGAATAAAACACTGAGGGGCAGATTTACCTAGGGTCAAATATCGAGGGTTAATTAACCGTCGATCTTCGACTGCCTAATGTAAATCCTCTCTAAATCCTTTGACTTTGAATATCGGTCGAAGGATTTACCACAAATAGTTCGATCTAATGAAAAATCGTTCGAACGATTAAATCCTTTGAATCGTTCGAGTTGAACGATTTTTAGTTCGAATCGTTCGAAGTTTTTTTATTCTATTCCTTGACTCGAGCAAAGTAAATGTGCCCCTCACAGTAAGTCGCATTGGAAGCAGATAAAGAGTTATTTTGATGCAACTTTTTCTTCTTCTGCCAAGATGAGTGTGTGAATGTGGAATGCAAAATTTCTCTTTACTAACCAAATGTATGTACCCTTTCTTGGCAGGAATATCCAGGGCCACTCTGTGGCGCTAACAGTATAGATCCCAAGCCTCCGCTAAGTGGGAAATTTGCGGGGTTTGGATAAGTTAAGTGCCTCCACCCAGGGCTAAAACCAGATAATGGTGGCATACAAATCCCTGGGAACTGCAATAGCAGTGATTTTGGTACCAATTGTAGCAGACAATAAACCACACAATGGGCAGATATGCAGTAATATTAGAAATGCAATATATGCAATGCAATAAGAACAGTGAAATAACAATAATACAATGAATATTAGACAATGTAATAAGTATTACCCTTTGTATGAATATGTCCACTGTGACTTTAAGAATGGTGAGTGTGCACACTAGGGGTCTGAGGGGATATACCAAAGTAATAAGATCAGAGTTATGTGTTGCAACACTAGATTGATGCACCCCGGGGTGTGTAAAGTAAAGGTCTCACCAACTCCCAGTGATAGTGAAAGAAGAAATAGATCCTGTGAGGCAGAGCAGATACAGACAAGCAGTGTGGCAGCTGTAATCCACACTGAGCTTGGAATGCTGGCGTAGGAGAAGCTTCCTGAATTCCTGAGGAGATCCACTGCACAGTCATATCACGGAGGCTGATGGGAAATCCACAGTCCAGATCCGGTGTACATGCTGGCAACTCAGGGCTGAAGTCCTATCTATCCTACATGGATTACTTCCCTAGCAATAGCTCAGGCAGCTGCACTAGTTCCAGTCACTATGATGGCTGACTGGAAAAGGTTAACTAACTCCCTGTGCTCTGACTATGGGATTCCCTATATGGGTAAATGTTCTATAGGTGAAATCCCTAGTTTCCTACTCACAAGTGAGAAGAGAAATCTCAGGCTGGCTCTCAGTAGAGACCATGTGCAGAGACCATGCTTTCATCTTCTCTTATTCCTGGTTAACCTAAGCCTCACTTTCATTTTGGCTCCAAACTGCTTTCAGAGAGGTCACAAGGTCAGAAACAAATCCTTCTTGCCGATTGGCCAGGCTGTGGCTGAAAACTGTCTCACTGCAGTGCAAGCAGCAGCTATGTTTTTGGTGGATCCAGATTTAAGTCACAGGGTTATGCATTTTTGGGAAAGGTCAAATAACACTTCCCTACATGTAGTAAGATTATATGTGGATGTTACATATGGTGATGTTGCAACCTTTTGTACCCTTCATTCATTTCCATTTATCTTGCCTTTCCTCTTTTAGACATGCAAAGTTTTTTTCTATACAGTAATATTTCCACTTTCTATTTTTAAACCCTTCACCATTGTTTTCCCCTTTATGCCCCTAGTTTAAAAGTCATATTCCCTATGGTGTCTCTCATTGCAGTTTTATTAAAATAAATTATTTGGGGGCATTGTTCTTAGCTGCAATAAGTTTAAATGTTTAGGGGTCCATTTACTTAGCTCGAGTGAAGGAATAGAGGAAAAAAACTTTGAATTTCGAATGTTTTTTTTGGCTACTTCGACCATTGAATGGGCTACTTCGACCTTCGACTTCAAATCGAACGATTCGAGCTAAAAATCATTCGACTATTCGACTATTCGATAGTCGAAGTACTGTCTCTTTAGAGAAAAAACCTTGACCCCATAGTTCACCACCTAAAAGCTACCGAAGTCAATGTTAGCCTATAGGGAAGGTCCCCACATGCTTAGCTATCTTTTTTTTGGTCGAACAAAATCGTTCGACCGGTGGATTAACACCCTTCGATCGAACGAATATCGCTTAATCCTTCGACTTCGAAATCGAAGGATTGAACTTCGACAGTCGAATATCGAGGGTTAATTAACCCTCGATATTCGACCTTAAGTAAATTTGCCCCTTAATGTCTCCGTCTTTGAAGTGAATAATGTGGCAGACTGTTCTGTCAAGCCCCAAAGTTTTAACTCCATTGCAGTTTTCCTATTAGTCTTTTTCCTCCCATCAGGTTAGAGACTGAACTTGTAATACTATTTGAATATTTGTACTTGAACAAATGAACACAAATTAGTAAAGTGACACTTATGCAGCACAACTCTACAATAAATAATATAGTACATATATGTTCCGTGCCATTAAATAAAAACTGTTGTTCATATACCATATACTGACACCCAAAGTGTCGTAGATGCTTAGTAAGTCTTATTTGTGTGATTATGTTTTTTTATGTATGGTTCATTATTGCGTTACTTTAACCTAACATTTTTCTTTCTGCAAAATACACAGCCGTGCTATTTATCAGTGGTGAGCTACAAAATGCTGTAAATACTTTCAGCTATTTACAATACAAGTGTCTTGTCTGCAGCTCTTAAAAAATGCTAGATTGAAGATTAAAAAATAAATAGTAAAATATAGCACTATGTATCAAATAATAAGTGAAACAGAATTAATATAGGTTTGTTTACTGAACTGTATATCATAGCATAACATCAAGCTATTGTAACAGGAAATTGAGGTTGAAGCTTCAGATCCAGATATTTTGATTACCAGTAATCTTGTAACAAATACACATAGAAGCCAAACTAGTTGTGGGAAATGTATAACCAAGCTCTGTAGCGCTACTGTTTCTTTGGGGTTAGCCAGATAATTAAAAGGTCATAGCTACAGAATGTTCAGAATGGAATGTTAAAATAGTAGAGGCTAATTGGAGAATTTTGTTATTGTGCTTTCTCATTTTGGATAATTCGCTAATAGTATTACTATGATTATAAAGATAAAATATTTAAAGGGCATGTAAAGTCTAAAATAGAATAAGGCTAGAAATGCTGTATTTTGTATACTAAATGTAAACATGAACTTACTGCACCACAAGCCTAATCAAACAAATAATTTATGCTTTCAAAGTTGGCTACAGGGGGTCACCATCTTGTAACTTTGTTAAACATCTTTGCAAGACTAAGACTGTGCACATGCTCAGTGTGGTCTGGGCTGCTTAGGGTTTGTCATAAACAAAGCTGCTTGAGTACTGCATGGCTGAGAAGTAAGGCGGGGCTCCCCCTGCTGCTCATAAGTATGATTGTTTCCCTGCTCAGCATTTAGGGACCAACAATTCCTATCCACAGCAGTAAATGAAGGGAGAATTTCACTGCATACAGTCAGGTTTCTTATAAAAACAAAACACATTTTTTAATTAACGTATATTGGAGATAGGTTTCTTTTTCATTAAAGAAAGTAAAAATGGGATTTAATTGTTTTGCCTTTACATGCCCTTTAACCATAAAGAGAATGTAAAGATAATAGACAGAGCAACTTGCATATAAGAGGCAGCCAGATTCATTCAGTTTATATTAGGCAAACACAACCCTGTTTAACATTATTCTTCACATGATCAGTTGATAGATCCGTTTTTATTTCAGTTTCATTGCACAACAATTGGACATTCAAGTCTGAAAATCTGGGCAGCCATTGGCACATGTCAACTAATCCAAAAGCAGCACTTATCATATCAGATATTTAGAAAAATACAACTGTAGTGCCATGTTTGTTTTATACA
Organism: Xenopus laevis; assembly: GCF_017654675.1. Classification (NCBI taxonomy): domain Eukaryota; kingdom Metazoa; phylum Chordata; class Amphibia; order Anura; family Pipidae; genus Xenopus; species Xenopus laevis. The sequence goes on along the minus strand of NC_054380.1, from coordinate 78,883,620 downwards.
TACTGTATATCATATATCAATAGAATTTTAATATAATTTTAATGCTGACAACAATTAAAAAGATGTCATCTGGCAAAGCAGCTCTTTTAACTATTAAAAGCCAACCAAACTTGTTACAGCAAGTGGGAACTGCTTTATCAACAACTTTAGTTATAGTGCATATGAAGTGACCCCCTCCCCCCATAGACAATGTGTGCACTACAAGAAAATCTGAGGTGAGGGTTGGCTAATTGCGTGTTTCCCGGCAGCGGGCAGACTGGGAACGAGTGCAGTCTTTGCACCCAGCCCTGTGGTGCCCTCGTTATGCCATGTCAAAAAAGATATTTTAAATGCATCATTGGCACTCTTAAATCAGTAGATGTCAGTGCATCTGTGGAACTCTAAGATCATTAATTGTACATACATCTTTGGTTCTCTCAGACCAGTAATTGGCAATGCATTTGTGGTACATGGGGAAGAGAAAATGCTGCATCTATGGCAATCTCATTTTTGGTTACCATATCTCTACAGATTTTTGGTTAAACATCACTGACTAACATGAATGTTTGCGTTGGTATGTTTCATGTATAATATTAATATGAAAATATCAATTTCTTGGATCAGGATTGGATCGTAGCAGCATATTAACAAAAAAATGAGACAATGATTGCTTTGTAATCTTTCTTTCTTCAGAAATCACCAACTAGGAAGCCAGTCATCAGCTGATTCTTCATTTAGTAGTCGAAGAGGAAGGCAGCTTCCGCAAGTCCCAGTAAGAAGCAACAGTACAGAACAAGGTAGCCCATATCACCAGCCACACATACAAGCAGTGTTTCATGGCGTGGTTTAATTTAAATGTATGTGGATTGGTGAATATTGTTTATTGACTGTGAGTTTTTTCGTTCTATCTGTAAGTTCTACTTTAAATCATTGAGATGCAGTTTTTCAGTTTTTGTCTTCAGAAAGTGGTCATTGTTTCATCTGCTTATCATTGTTTTGCTTGAATAATTGTTCTTTGATGTGTTTTAAGCAGCCTATTATGCATATGAATTTAATACAGAAGCAAATGATTTATAATGGTCACTATTTTTAAGGGTAAATACACTGCATATTTTGTTCATGTGTATATGCCAATCTTATTAAGGAAACAAATTAAGATATTTGAAACTAGAGTGTTATGCTATTTTTCAATAATAATTGGTATTATAATCTATTCATTTGACTGGTATCTATGATGATAAAACTGTGAAAATAAAACAGAATCCATTAGACTGAGCATACCTGGGAATATGCTGGAAAACTATTTGGGTAAAAACAGTGTTTGTTTAGCTGGTACTCAGTTCAAGATTCTGTGATACTTGGGCTTTATTCTTATTTGTGATTTTATTTATCTCGCTTTTCACACAACCAAAAGTCTTATATATGTTCTACTATATGTTTGTAAAGGCTTCTATTTTCTTTTTGAAACTTGTAGTGAATCTTGTGATAGATGGATTAAGTTAAATTTACTGGAATTGGCTACATTGATCATCTGCCCAGTTAATAGCCTACTGAAAAAACAGAAATCTTTTCATGACATATCTTTATCTAATAAATGCATTAAAATGCAATTCTACCCAATTTGGGGGCTACACATTCTTTTAAATTAAGTTAGTATATTTTTATATTCAGGTCAGTCTTTCAGTTATCTGAACAGTTAATTTTTTTTTCTACATATACATACTGGTGAGATTGCTAAAATTATTGACCACATTCTTCAGTGCTATCATAAGTATTTTTATCAGGTGACTTATTAATTTAACTTTTCTGAAGAATTGTGTTTAATTTTCTGTTGTCTTTGAAGTATAATTTTGTTCTTATAAAACAATACAATAGACATGCATCGTGGTTCTGCTTAGAGAACCACAGCCACTATAGGAATTAAAGAGAATTCTCAGAAGTAGAATAGCAAGCAACATTCAAGCTCACATCTTTGATGTACATCTGAATGAGATGTACAAATCTTATATACCCAAAAAGCAAAAATTGCATTTTTATTAAAGGTTTGATTTTAGTAGTTTTAGATTTTTTGAAACCACAACTAAACTCCCGAACTCTAAAACCACGATTGTCATTGAATTTATTAAAAGATCCAAATTCAAAAAGAACAAACAGAAACGATATGCTATAAAATATGAATACCTCAAAAACCTCTACAAACTTGAGTTTTTCAGACTATTTCTAGGGGAAAAAAACCCCAAAAAACTCTAAAAGGCCAAATTGATTTAACACAGTCCAATAAGATCAGCACAGCTCTCTTGACTTCTATAGCACCTTGACAACTGTTACTTGGCATTAGAGGTTTTTATGTTTTTTTTTACAATTAGGGGGTTATTTACTAAAATCTGAATATTTTTCATTAGTTTATTAAAACACTTTGACCAAACTCCCATCCATTTTTTCCCTAATTTATAAATAAATTAAATAGAAAAAAATCCAGTCAGGGAAAAGACTCGATGAAATTGTAAAACATACCCAAATCATATGATTTTTTCAAATTACGGCCTGCAAACCACAAATTAATGTCATTACTGTAAGAAACCCAGCGCAGATCATGACATCTTCCAATTTTAAAAGTGACTTCTGCCATTGACTTCGACATGACCTCAGCAGGTTTTATCTACGAAACAATTGTTTTCCCCTTTAAAACTATATGGGAAAAAAAATGGAAATCCTCAAATTTTTCAAGATTCGTGGAAAAAATTGCAATTCGATTGTAAGTTAATGGGCCCATAGAGATCTCAATAGATGACCATAGAGCAGAGACCTTCCTATGGACCCTTCCATGTTTTTTGATTTTATATGGTAAAAGATTGCAATTATTTGTGAACAGTGCACCACAAGATACATAAATAGCTGGTATTTAACCAACTGTGAAAGTCATAACCAGAATACATAATAATCAACTAATTTTAAAGGCTCATTTCTTTTATAGTCCTCTTCCATTTTAATTCTTACTTTAATAATAAATGTATATGTGTAATAAACATACTAGCAATATGAGCAAATTTTTGCATTAACCACAATTTAACCAACAATATTTATGAAAACTATTACCAGACTAGTTTTAATATTGAGTGTATAAGATGTGTATGAAATATGGGGTTATTTGATTTAGAAAAATATTCAGTAAAATAAAATGTTTTCTGCTGATTAATTGCATCAAATACAATTGCAAATTTGCCTCTAATTTTTGGCAAATTAAAACTTTATTTCACTTTTTGTTTCTTAACAATATATAAAGTTACTACTTTAACCATCTTATAACATTTTACAAGTTAAAGTACAGTGTTACAGTGTTACAGTACAGGGTAAATATTCTTATTATTCTGAAAAATATTCTGATAGTAGGAAACATTCTGTTAAGTCAATCTGATGTTACTGTAGCTGGTAATTCTTTTTAACATATGCGACATCCATGTTCTGTTGGCTGTGAACATCTTTTATGAAAACATGTTACATACATTATCTTGGAGAGCAATGTTACTGTTTAACACGATCATCTGTCCAATAGATGATCAGATTATATCTGATTTGTCCTTTAACTTTCAGCTTGCCTTTATTTTAGTACACTTTTTTTCAGCATTGAACTGTATTAAATATTATAACACATATAATGAAATAATGAAAGATATAATGAATAATAATTGGATGAAACACTCTCTACAGCATTATATAATATTACTTTTAATTTCAAACTGACTTTGTCAGTTACAGGTTTTAGCATATGCCTAGCCAAAATCTACAGATATCTTCAGTTATGAATCTGCTCTCAAAAATCGAATGGTATAGGAAGAACTTGACTTAACATCTCCAAGGAGATTATCATTTAAACAATTTCGTTTAGCTAATTCAGTACTTAAAAGTTTGAGTCTCTCTATATCTATTTAATGGTAATGTTTTGAATTTGGGTTTTTCATTTCCATATATCCTACTAAAACAGTAGGAATCATGTTTAGATTACTTTAATGGTGATGTGGCCTTGGTTTGGAAGGGTGCAGTTATATGGGAAATTGCATGTTGTATGGGTGTACTTATCAGCTCCGAACTTACTTTGTCATTAAGAAGTAGATTAGAAAGTAATTGGCTGCTTTTATATCTTTTAAACCTTCTGCCTACAGGCGGTACTTAATCTGGTATTAGTGTTATTGTACTGTATGTATGAACTGCTCTTTTCACTGTTGAACACCTGGGGAAAGTTTGCAGCCTTATACTTTCAGGACTCAGTAATTGATGCTTCTACCTTTTTTGAAAAACTTTTTTTTAAAAGTTTGCCCTTAAACACATCTCTAAAACTGTTTTCATAAAGATAGGGAAGTTTGGTACATTTGTTCTCATAAATGTAGAGAGGCTGTAAACGTATTGCTTTGGAAGCTGGCTTGCTTGCTGGAAAGTCAGAACCAGATTAAACATATGCAAGGTTTTGGCAAAGTAACCAATGATTTCAATTATAGTTGGATTATTTGCATATAAATTACATTTGTACTGATCACCAATGATTCACATCATAGTTAGGACATCTGCTTATAAATGGATCCTGTCTGAATGCATTTAATAAATTTACTTTCTTGCCAGACAAGCTATAGTTACTTTTTATGCAATACGCAAATAAAAGAAAATGACAGGTGACAATGCACAAACAGATGAGTACAATCTGACATTCCTCATGAATAAGCCAGTATCAGAGACATTTTTTGCACTTGTTATAATTTATTATATTATTATGGCATGTAAGAAAAATAACCAATGGAAATGTAGAAAGTTAGTGATAACCACAATAAACTGTTGCCACTGCCGCAGTTAGTTTGCCTGTGCATTTACTCCTAAATAAATAAATAAATAAATAAATTTAAAATATATATTATATATACTGTTCTATGCATTAGGTCAGCAGTAAAGTTGTTTAATGTAGTCCATCTAGATGATAATGATGACCTTATTTTTTCATCCAGTATATTTTCAATAGACTGTTAATAGATTGTTAAGATGACAATTTCAAAATAAGAAATGATGTTGCCAATATGTACAAATGTTCTAATTTTCCATTGGAATTTTTAAACTTTTAAAGAAGAATACATTCAATCTACTTGGGGGGCCTTATTTATCAAAGTCTGAATTTTTCTGACTATTTTTATTAAAAAAGTCAGAGCAAATAGGTCCAAACTTCTAAATAGGATTGGGACCTGTCCCTTTGACTTATATACAACTTTGGCAGGACTGAGATGCTTGATTTTCGGATTATGACTTTTTCCATCCTTGGGGTTTAATAAATCTCGAAAAAATTTGAGGATAAAAAATTCGGATTTTATAGTAAATATTTTTTTCGAGGTTTTGGCATTCAGACTTTAACAAATAACCCCCTTAGTATCTAAAGTCAAATATTTTTACCAAAAGTATGTGAAATGTCTTGCTGTTAAAACATATATTATCCATCAGATAATATATTTAACTGTCATGTTCAGTCCACTAATTACTGATTTTGCTATTATCCTCTTAATTAACAACAAATAAATACATAGGTCTAAAGTTTGCGGTACAGTGTAAATGATATGAAAATGTTTTAGCTAATAGTATTTCAGCATGGCAATATCCTGGGCTGTCTCAAGAGCAAAATGTGTCAATTTAGATTTGTCTCATAACATAAGACATTCTTTTCTGTGTTTATTTAGTATTAAATGCTCCTGGAAGACTTCCAGACTTTAATATATTGGCCGCTGGTCAGAAAGGGGCATGAGAAAGTTTTAACCGCAACACTTCCTTATGAATGTACTGTATGTATGTATTCTTAAAGATACAGTCAGTAAGTGGTGGCCAGCAACATTGGCACACGGAATCATTAATTGTTGCAGGTGCCATGGAACCAAAATAAGCAAAGCGCACAGAAATATTCCATCTATAATATATATATATATATATATATATATATATATATATATATATATATATATATATATATATATATATATATATATATATATATATATATATATAATATTAGTTAACCATCAGCCCATTTGTAAAAGAACATGTTAATGAAATTGATTGAAAATATGTTATAATATATTAGTGGTTATACAAGCAAATGTTTTTTTGAGTTTATTTTTTACTATAAACATTTTATACTAGAGTGCCTTTCACTTCCTTATTTATGCATATGTAAACTGCTTCAGTGCTTATCATCCTTGTTAGATAAACATAAATATTTGAAAAATAATTTGCATCGACGTAAGCAATGAAATATGTGAATCAGTAGTAGAAAAGATAGTTGGCATCTCTCTATGGACAGACCACATATTTTTTAAGGAAATATGTAACTCGTGTAATGTTTAAATGCTCTTAAACTTTTAACAAAGATGTTTGCTTTCTCAGTAGTGTGCTACAGTGGCCTAATTTTGAAGGCATGCATTCATTAAAAATATATAAGATAAGATTATAATAATGATGAATATAGTATTTTTGTTGATTATACATTTTTAGTCCTCTAAATTATACTATTCCTGCAATTAATCAATTGAAAAATGTCAATTACACCATGAAATTACAAGCCCTGTTTTGCTTATGTCCAAATGGCTCAATTCCCAATTAAAACTGTGTTGTTAATCTATTAGGGAATAATCAGTTATTGGAGAGTAATCAGCAATTATCATACATATCAAAGACACAAATATAATCTGGGGGTAATGTGTTTTGAAATGGAGCTGACATTAGTAATCTCAGTAATAGGTATTTTATTATTTTTTACTTGTGCAAATCACAGTTGCCTTTTTATTTTAATTATAAAAAAAAAGTTAGTAGTTGGGGAGCACCGCCCATCAAAGGCGCATTTTTAGCTTCTGGTTAGGCAGGCGTCTGATAGGGACATAGAATTGGCTACTTGGGTGATCGGATCGGGAGGGGACCTTTGTGGGTGAAGTGGTTGGACAATTGAATGATCCGTGGGTCTGATACTATTTGGATACTTGTACCTTTGGTACATTTGAGCTTTAAACGTACTCAATCGCTTTAGGGCTGTTGTTACCTTTGGTTCTCACTCATCTAACCTTATACCACAAGGGAGGGATCCTTAAGTGGGTGAAGGGGTTGGTTTGGTGTGGGGCAATCTTGGTTGTACCAGATAGATGTGTAGTTTGGCCGATGTGCTAAGTAACTACCATTTGTGCTCCAACCGCCACTTTGTATTGATTTAAGTGCAATTAGCACATTTCCCCTCGAACCCGGTGTTACCGTGTCAATCAGCCTCCTATACCTAACCTTAATTTTAATGTTGCTCTCTAGACTTTGTTTTTAACGATTCATTAAAGGTTAAGTTTTAATTTTGCTTCATTGGAGTCTTGGAATTTACAGATGGGAAGGTGCAGTTATGTGGGTCAGCTCTTTTTTCTTCCTTCTATTATTTTAATTATATTGTACTGTTTTGTTGATTGTCTCTTGCAATTTGTTTGTGTCTAATGTATGATCTTCTAATTTTTATTATTTTGTTTTTCATTATTCCATGCATTAAAACATTCAAGAACCAGAGAGTTTTAGTTCATCTTCAAAAGGTAAATATGCATATGTTTGATAATTACTACAATTTAACTACTAAAAGCCAAGTGATGCTGCTATGATTTTTACCAGATAACCTACATTACATATTAGTTTCTGTGTATATCAAAGGTGTATAATGCACATGGAATCAATATGGGTATCTTATCTACTGTAAATATTATTAAAATAATCAACTGCCACAGGCATCAGTAGAATTAGTGGAAATACTAAAAAGAACTTAATGTTAATTAAGCTATATAAATCCATATTGGTGGCAAAACAATTCATTTGGTTTTATTTTATGTTTATATGATTTTTTACAAAACTTATGTATGGTTCAAATGATTGAAAATCCCATATCCAGAAAACACCAGGTCCAAAGCATGCTTGATAACAGTTCCCATACCTATAATGACTTTGCACTAGACCTGGTCCATCTCCCATTTTACACTACTCGCCCAGCTTCCCTTTGTGAATTTTGTATCAGAATTTGTCTTTACTATGTCATAGACATTCCTAGTTAGTTATGGTTCCCAGTCTAAAATTACAGGGCTCATGGTAACACCCCATATCAGTTGAGCCATCCTTAACTCCTGAATCCTGCTACAGGTATTGGATGTATTATGTAGAACCCCACCATCCAGAAAAAAAGCTATTTTTCTCTAAAGGGCAAATGTATTATAAAGTTTTTTCCTCTGTTCAGAATGAATACAAGAGTTGTTTATTGCAGGTTAATTTTTGAAATTTTTGAAAATTGAAAAATGAGTCATGTTTTTCTGTATTTTTTTGTAAGCCAAATATTATTGCTCTGTTTGTTACAACATTTTTCACATCCCAACATTTGCTTTTCACCAGAAACTTTCACCAGGTTTACTGCTTGTGCCACTGCTTGTCCAAAATTTGGAATCATTCAGAACGTGGGATATTTTTCTGATTAAGTGGTATAATAGAACCACACAGTCATATTGTAAGCTGATTGAGTTGATTAGATAATTTGTCTGTAGCTGAATGTAGATTTAACTTGGTTTTATCAATATCTTTCTTCTTATGCCAAATATATGCTGGTGGTTTTAACACGTACAAGTCCCAAAACAAGAAACTGTACTTAAACTATTTCCAGGATAGGCAGGCATGTTTTTTTTATCTGGTTTGTACATTTTACTTCTACCTTCACATCTGTGAACCTATGTTGTTCATTGGTCATCATTAAAGTTTTAGCTTATGTAAGCTTATACTAAAATGAGTGGCCCTGTTGCTCTACAATAGTAGCTATACCCCAATGTAAAGACATATATTCCTCAGGAGTAAGCCCTCGCAAAGGTGTGGAGGCAGGGTGTAGTATAACTGTAACAATCAAAAAAGTGGTTCTTGAACACTTAACAGATTTATTAAATATAATTCACATAGGAGTTCAATCAGATATAAGCGGGAAAATGAACAGCAGTGGATAGGCACATACTCACCATACTCACATACTCAAGTACCATTGGTTATTATAAGTCCCCACAGGAAGGATAGTATAAACAGTGACTAAGAAGTTACACCCAGCTTTCAGCCTTTTCCCTAAATGGAGTGAACTCTAATGCGTATTCCATACTTCTGAGCAATTGGTACCCGGGATCATAATCCCACTCACATTCCTCGGTGTAGCCTCAGATGCTCGGATAAATAACACTCCTAGACTGAGCTATGAAAGTGAGCTAGCCTATCACTTGCTAGACCTGACCTTTCTAGGTTCCACTTCTCCCTTAACAAACTGGACCCTTAGCTTATATGTGCTCAGCATATAGTATATCACAACACAATGCCATCAAGTTGCTAAATCTGGGATAATTAGGGGTCATGCTTTGACACAGGAAATGGCGTCTAGCTCCTGTATAACTAAGGGGCCCTTAAGTGGCCAAACTTTAGGGGAATGTACTATAAATGCAGATACATTTACCAGTCCCCTACATTTAAATAACTTCTACATGACAGAGCCTCTAAATTTATGAAAGTATACCAAAATAATTTTACTAGAGTCTTTCACCTGGAGATAAATAGAATGAATTTATAATGTTTTGATATAAATTTTCTCCTGTTAAGTTTTGTATTGTTTCCATACAATATGCGTGAGTATGTATAACTTTATTTATAAAATACTCTAGTATATGCAGAGCTATTCAATTTTACAGTTCCACACAGGGAGGGCAATGATATAATAAATAATAGTAAGTAAATAAGTATAAATATACATGTGCCACGTGGTAAAAGACTAAATAGGAAGGAAGTCCCTGCCCCACAGAGTTTTCAGTGTAATTGGGTGAATAACATACAGGTACAAATAGAATGGCAAAGTGCACAAGGCTTTGGGCATTGACCTTTATGTTCCAGGACTGGGCAGGTAGTTTCAAGAGGTAGATGATGGATTCTCTCATAAAATAAAATTATTATTATTCATATCTGAGTAAATAGATAAATAAAATATGATACGGGTATGGAACCTGATGTCCCAATGCTCGGGACCTGTGATTTTCCTCATAAGGGGTCTTTCTGTAATTTGGGTCTCCATATCTTAAGTCCATTAAAAAATCATTTAAACATAAATTAAACCCAGTAGGATTGTTTTGCCTTTCATAAGAATTAATTATATCTTATTCAGGATCAAGTACAAGATACTGTTTTAATATTACAGAGAAAGGGGAAATCATTTTTTTAAATTTTTAATTAGAATTGAGTCTAGAGATGATGGCCTGACTGTTTCTGTATAATACGTTTCTGGATGACATTTTTTACACATAAATACACATTTATAAGCACATTGTTTTACCGGAAGTAACTAGTCTCTCCTCCTTTTTCAGGTGATTATTCTAAAAGGAATTTTTCAGTATAAAAATAAAAACTGGGTAAAAAGATAGGCTGTGCAAAATAATCTTTCTTTCTAATATAGTTAGTTATCCAAAAATGTAATCTATAAAGGCTGGAGTGACTGGATGTCTAACATAGAACAGAACACTACTTCCTGCTTTGTAGCTCTCTTGGTTTCCACTGATTGGTTACCAGGCAATAACCTATCAGTGTTGAGGGGGTGCCACACGGGCCATAACTGTTTGCTTTTGAATCTGAGCTGAATGCTGAGAATCAAATGCAAACTCACTAAACAGTTATGTCCCATGTTGCCCCCCTTCAAGTCACTGACTAACTAAGAGCTGAAAATCAGGAAGTTGTGTTCTGTTATGTTAGACATCCTCTCTCTCCAGCCTTTAAAGATTACATTTTTGGCTAACTAACTATATTAGAAACATTTTTTCATTTTGCACAGAGTATCTAGTTTTTATCCTTACAAGGAACTTTTCCTTTAATGTCCCCTAATTACAGCACTTTGTATAACAATCAAGGAAGAGGGGGAGTGCTAGATCAACATCAAGAAAGTGGTTAACCTTGTTGCAGCTTCCCAGAGTGCCCTTAAACAAGAAGATGTTATAAAGGGAAAAATATTTAAAAATATAAACCAGGGGTATCACTATCGTATGTTAAATCTCCTGTTAAGAGGGAAGTATAGTCATAAGATAAAAGTATCAGCTTTATACATTAGAGATGGCGAATCACTTCTTGTGTGCTTGCTTCTTTAGTGAGAATTACACTTTCCATTTACCTCAAGTGCCCATCGTCAAATCAAACATTCCTTTAAGAGTACTCAGAGATTATTCTGCTAAAATAAAAGTATGAGGGGGAAACACATAAGACTGTAAACAAGACAACTTGAAACAATTGTATTCCTCCTTTCCTGTACAAATAGCAGTTCTACCTTCAAATGCCATTCCTTTTGTTGTCCTTCCAAGAAGGTAGGGTTCTACTCATTAGTTAAATGTTATTTTAATGTTGAAATATGTATGTGTATATTTTCATTCCTAAATCACTAAAGTGATTACATTGTTATGTCACAGAATTGTGTAGTTTTTGTCAAGCGACCTCACAGTATCACCTTTCCAAGGTGCTAAGAACCCATATTTGCAGTTTTTAATGACATTTTCTTTGAAATACTGGTCAAGATTAGAGTGTTTAGAATCAAAGCTAATTTTGATTCGCAGGTGATAAATATGAAGAACATGAAAAAAATAGTTAAACTAGTTGCCAAGGTGAGACAAGCAAAGGATGGGGGAAAGCAGAGACTATAGAAGACCAAAATGAAGGTAGTTATAGGCTTTATTTTCAGATACTACTAGAGGCAACATTTTAAACGTAAACTGCTGTGATAAAAGGGTGAATTCTAAATGGTGATATATTGAGATGCATCTTCCTGCAGGTGTTACCACTCTTTTAGGACAAGCTTGAGTAAATAAGTGAGTAAGACCCAATTACTGTACCTTTTAGAAGTAGGCACCGAGTTTACCATCAGTCTAAAAGGATAGCCCCTACTCCAAATTCCAAGTTATAAGCCAGATGAGATTGGGAGGTTTGAGTATGGAACAAGAAGGTGAAGGTTTCTTTTAGGAATTAGAGGCTTCTATGGCTTGCAGAGACAATGAATTTGCTTTCCTCCTTTGCAAACAAGAAGTAGTATAGGGGCAGTTGGAGAAAATAAAACCTTGAAAAAAACTTTGTATAGCTTTTTTTTGTGATTCATTTTTGGAAATGCCCCTCGTTTATTAATGCATCCATTTCTTTGTCAATAATCATGTACCTTGTACAGCCTTGGGGAATATCTTGGTATATTATAAATTAATGTAATAATAGTTTTGTGATAGTAGGAGAGGTCAATCTTGGGTTGCAGATTTAAGTATTGTCTATTTCAAACTCATTGTTGGAAGGGAATTTCACAGGCCTGAATACAATAATTAGACAGGATGTCATTCATGTCAACACCACTGATTACCACAATAAGTTTCTAAATATTTAATTGACAAACTCCTGGAAGACAGCTGGTACAGAGCATTACCATGTATTAATAGTGCAGGTGTTAAAGGTGTGTCTTTCATCAGTGACCTTCACATATACAAATAAGATTGTAGGCATCACAAGCTTAGTTGAAATATTTGTCCCTTTTAGTTGGTCAAGAGGAAGAAGGCCAAATAAACCAACACTGAAAACTGTTCTGAATATGCTCCTTGGGGCATATTTATTATGCTATGTAAAATTAAATTTGCAGACAAAAACGTTTAAAAAGCTGTGTAAAATAAATTGCGAAGGTGTGTATAATTCTACACCATGCGAATGCCAAATGTGACCCCATTATTTTACATTGCTTTCAGCAGAAGTTACATAAGAAAAAGTGAGTAAAAATTTAACATAATTTTTTACACTGTTTCTTACATGGCAAAGCGTGGCAATGTGTGGTGTATCATCCTGCTGTTTTTTTCACAGCATAATAAATATGCCACTTTAATTGCCTTAATTTCAGTAGGCGATAAGTAGTGTTTTGCGTCAGTGAGTCCCAGGAAGAAGGTCAGTAGGGCAGACATAGGGAATGTGGATTGAAAGAGTTTTTTAAAAAACCATCAGAGTCTGATGATCAGTGGAATTAATAGACCAACAACCTAAAGGAAAAGATAGACAGTTTTAAAACAATATGCACATGAAGTTATTTGGTTGAGAGAGCAATGCAAAGTGGAGTTATGGAGACAGAACCAGGGTAACCCAGAGCCACTGGGGCTAAAGTACTATTAATAACAGATTATAATGTCTCTTTAAGTAGAGCACCCACCAGTAAGGATAAGGACAACAGTTCTGTGTTTTATACATTACTCCATAAGATAAGAGTCCAAAAATCAGTGGCATTATAATTACTCTGGCAGATCTGCATAAGTTGTGAGCAAGCCACTGCTGCTAGCATTAAAGATTGTGCTAAAGGATTGCAGAAAAACCTTATCATGTTTGACCAGAGGAGCATTCTATTCCCAGAAGGGTGATGCTTTTGCCAAAACCTCACCTTTGCAGCAAAATCATGTAGTCTACCGTACCCACACTGTAATGTAGTGGGATGACTGGGTAGTGCATGAGGAATCTTTAAACTTGAGGATTACTGCTGTGGAGGAATCTGAATTCAAGCTGCTAAATAAGGCAGCAGACACAGGAAAGACTACAGGTCTATCAGAGGCCCATGTGCAAAACAGACATCAAAAATTGTCAAGTGTATCTCTACTGGGCTTCCTAGGCTTCCATTTGTCTGGCCATCTCTTAAAAAGTTTCCTCCAGGTCTGACAGTGCTTCCACAAAACATTCCATGCCCCAACTGTAACATCAGGTCAGAGAGGCATTCTGGACCAGTCTGGACTTGGGGGAAGATGTCACTGATGAATATGCAAACTTAAAACAAAGGTTAAAACAAAGGCAAAGTATCCAAATTGTTAATCAAAGCTTTTAGTCAGTATTCAGGAACAGGTCAGGATTCAGGAATCATAAGTCAGGAACGGCAGTAGTCAAAGAACCATAAAATCAGAAAATATAACACACCCAGAAACTTGTCAGGGCAAGATCTACAATCTTTCAATGAAACTGGGTCTGCATAGCTTTTTGTTGTAAATTTACATTCTGCAATCAGGATGGTAATTTCAAAACAAAGTGGCAAAGAGTGGTGATGTTATAGGATCCTGTTGATACCGTTGTTGCAGCATCATAGTTTAGTTACCCTTTAACATCAGCAACACAACAGTTATATGATTAAAGATGTAATTTAGGCAGGCTCCAAAAACTTTTTTTTCATGTGTATAGTGGTTTTGAAAGTAAGCACTTTATAATCCTATTTCAAATAGAAAATGCAGCTAAAATAAACACAGGCAATTTTTTTGATCTAGATCTAGATCTTTATATGTAGGAGTACATTGTATTCCTCTTTCAAAATGTATTTAAATTTATGTATTCCACTTTCAGATGTTTAATTATATTTTACAGCAAATTTGTCGATGGAGGAACGAACAAGACAGCTGAAGATAAAAGTTCAACGGTATAAGCAAATAGCTGGTTCAAGTTCAAGTCAAGAACAGGATAGAGAGCAATATATTAAGGTAAAATTATTGCATTACATAAAGTAATCATTTCACTCTGAGTGCTTGGGGTCTGGAAGTGTGTTTTTAAGTAAACTCATTATTCTTTTCTTTGTAAAGGAAACTATTGAAACATAGTAGCTGAACACATTTTTAAAAAGTTATATATGTATGGGACCTATTATCCAGAATGCTCAGGACCTGGGGTTTTTCGGATAAGGGGTGCTTTCTTAATTTGGATCCTTAATAAATGTTACCAACAATAAAATAGTTATGAAATCAATATATTGAGTGTCATTACAACAAGGGGCAGTTTCTAAAGTTCGAATGGTAAATTAAAATTTTCCATTTTGGTCAAAACTCAGAAACAAAACTTAAAGCCACTGATTTAGAATGTGAGATTTATCACACCTCAGCCCTGGACACAGTTCTAATTTGACTATTCGCTACCTAAAACCTGCCAAGTTCATGTAGAAGTCAATGGCAGAGGTCCATTGAACCATTTGAAGATGTTAATTGCCTTTCTGACATTCAAGTTTTTTTTCTGAGGAAAACTCGATTTGAATAAGATTTGAATTCAATTCAAATTTTCGGATCGTTCATATTCAATCGAATGTTAGACGTTCGATTATTTTCATAAATAACCTCCCATTTGAGTTGTGAGTACATTCAAATTTATTAGAATTAAAAAAAAATTCACATAACTTCGAAATTTGACCTTTGATAAATAACCACCCAAATGTACATTTACTTTGCAATATCCATCCCCTAAAAGATGATGGGTCCCCTGTAGTATTTCCTCTGAGGTTGATGGCACTCATAGGATTTTCATAACCGAGTCAGTATCAATAAATAGATTAATTTATAGACGAGAAGCTTAAAGACACTTCTAACGTTTTTGCTGTTTTACTCACATGGAGATAAGCTTGGGAAAGGGTGCAGATGGTGCCCGAAACATCACGATACCTCCGTACAGATGAGTATTTGTTCTAAGTTGCATATCTAACTTAACTTTTTTAAAAACATGGTGTGCGACTCTGCTGGAATGAATATGTATTAGTGGATTGACTCGCCACATATGAGTTGACGCATCCAACTGATTTTCCAACATAATCGATTGTGCATTACAGATGTTGGATAGCGATGGGCGAATTTGAGCCGAAATTCGCGAAACGGGCAAAAATCCGCTAAACGGTGCCGGCGTCCATTTTTTTACACTGGCGAATTTTCGCTGCGGTTTCGCGAATTTATTCTCTGGCGGAGAATTGCGGGAATTTGCCGCGTATTCGCGCCTGGCGAATAAATTCACCCATCACTAATGTTGGACTGTTCTGTATGTATATAAATAGAGAGATAGTCCAGATACTGTGGTCACTTGCGCAGTAAGACAAATACCTAAGGGTGTATATGAAAGTAATTTCCATTATCAATTATTGCTTACCATTGAAAGTGCCCACACTATTACAATTCTACTTCCAGGCCATGTTTATTTGTATAATAATGCCATCAACTATCATGGTAAGTCTATATATTGATCAGACCTGCTTAGCATTCCATTTTTTGATTACCTCAAAAATTTGGTAAGGTAAGAACAACCTCCTTCTACAGAAATAAAAATAAATGAAATATGTAGCTTTACACTGAGTTCTCAATTTAAAAAAATACTTTGTATTTGAATATTTGGAATATTCTATGCAACTTATTATTTATTAAAATGTAATTCTGGTTCACAGTTTTTAAAAAATGTGCATCCTATATGGTTTAATATGTGTGCTCGATCTTCATGGCATAGTAAATTAGATAAACTGAAGTGGGCAAATTTGCAGCTGAAGCACAATCAGCATTAGGGGTATTTTATAGGGTCGGACATCAGCATTTGTAGCTGCCATTAAATTAAAGTGGTACCAGTTAATTTAGGCTGCTATCAGTAACCCATATAGTTTCAAGTTATAGTTGCAAGTTCTGAGCAATTTTCCAAGATAAACTATTGTAGCTGTAAAAACTGTAAAAAAAATTATATTGATACATTTCACATTTTTACTTTTTTGCCTGTTGCATACTGTACTGTTCTTTTGGGAGTACAAGTATGAGATCCATTATCCAGAAAGCTCGGAATTATGGAAAGGTTTCCATAGACTCCATTATAATTACATAATCCAAAATTCTTATTCCATGAAAACGTTTGGCTTGTCATTCAACTTTATTTCTCATTTAAGAATTGGGAAAGCCAGTCGAATGACTAGCGAAACGTCTGCAATGAAAAAAATACAGCAATTTCAGTTGATATGACTTATTACTATAGATATACCATGACCTGGATGAATGACAGTCTTCACATTAGACATTTTCATGACAGGCTCATTGAAAATGATTAATTGGTATATAAATAAAATTATAAATATAAATTGAAGTACCTTTTCCAAATGAGCTCATTCAGCTGGGCTTATGTAGAAAAGGTTCATAAACTGAACAGCCATTGGTAAATATATATAAATGTAAACTGAACTGATGAAAAGGAAGCCATGATACTTGAACCATTTCACAATATCCCTTAGATTTACAGGGAAATGCTATGTAGTAGTCAGCAATAAAATTATTCTAGGCAGTGAAACTACATTATGGTGCTCTGCTCTGTATCTGTGAAGTGGTGGTTTCTGGGATAACCGTAAATTGGTAAAAACATTTTTAATAGTTGTAAATTCTGAAGGCAATCCCGTTTTAAAATATGAAAAAAAAAGAACAGCATTTTTTATGGCTTTTCAGCATACAGGATATGATGTCACTGACATAGGATTGAGAATGATATAGCATCATCTTATTAGTTCGCCAGGTCTAAGGTGGTGAAGGAATCGCTGGTGTGCTATTACTTGTGGGTTGTAACAGTAGCCACTATATGCTTACTAGGAGTGATGAGTGAATCTGTCCTGTTACGCTTCACCAAAATATTTACGAAACTGAAGAAATTAGCAAATCGTCAAAACAATTGCGAACCACATTGAAGTCAATGGGCGTCAAAATTGTTCTTACGCCCAAAATTTTTGTTAAGGTGCACAACAATTTTTTTTGCTCCATATGCATTAAAGTCAATGGGCATTTTGTCTTATGGCAACTTGTTTGTCCTAATGCATTAAAGTTAATGGGCAGTTTTTTCTTATGGCGACTTGTTTGTCCAAATACATTAGTCAATGGGTGTTTTTTCTCTGCAAATTTTTCCACTGCAAATTTTTGCTACAATTTTGCAAAAAAAATTGCACATGGCGAAATTTGGAATTTCGTTGCAAATCCATGGCTGGCGAAAAAATTTGCTCATCGCTACTTACTAGGGCTACAAGTATCATAGTTCAGTGCAGGCAGCTAGAAACACTGGGGCAAATTCACTAACCGGCGAAAATTCGCCAGCGCTGGCTTTGCGCACATCACAACACTTCACCAGGCGTAAATTCGCCTGGACAACGCTAATTCAGGAAGATCTGAAGTTGCACACAGGGTACCGAACGCTGGCGAAATTACGCTCAGCAGTTCGAAGTTACGATAGCGTTGGCTAAATAGAATGCGGCATGCAGTTAAAGTACAATGGCCATATATGCTGCAGCAAATACATTACACTACACAAGGCCGGGGAACCTTAATAAAATTATATAAAGTTGTTATAATGCCCTACACATGTGCCCACAGTATAATTTAGGTGCCATATGTTAGCAAATGTAGGGGGGAAGGAGGATACCCCAAAAAATTTTTTACGAATTTACGCCAGCTACCGTTAGTAAATCGTTGAAGTGCCGAAATGACGTCATGCTGGCGAATTTTCGCTACCGTTAGCCACTTCGCCCTTTAGTAAATTTCCCTCACTGTGGGGAGATCTCTCCGAGTAAGGGGAAACCTTCCAAATATAGTTGGTTTCCTGTCATACAGGATTACAGTATACCTGGAAACAAAGTTTCCATTACTGCGTACTGCTTAAAAGACCAGTGACATCAAAAATTTTTACAAAAAAATTTGTTAGAATAGAACGAAAAAAAAAACACCAACACAAATTAAACATTAAAATCACAAAGCCTTTATTAAGAAGGAGGAGAGGAGAGACGGGCAGGAGGCAGCAGCCCACAGCTACAAACCGCGGCACATTTGAAGACTCAGGAGAAGCCTGTGCCATCCTTCCTTGCCACCTCTAATCTGGGGGGTATCAGGCACTCAGTGCCCCGTTTCTCTTCCCATTAGTCGCAGCCCCCAGTCATGATGTCTCTGAGCAGCAAGCAGCACTTCAGCATGGCTCACAGCAGTATGCAGGACGCGGAGCCCAAGTACCTTGCGCTGCACTCTTCCTCCCTCACTCCTCATCGTCAGCCACCAGTTCCCCCAGCATCAGCAGGGCTGGAGCCGGAGGAATCGGGAGCAGCAGCGCAGAGGCGATGAGAAGAGCCTGTATCCCAACCCCACCGGTATGTGCTGGGGAGACCAGACACCTCACCGAGAGAAGCCCGTCCTGCTAGGGTCGCCGGCTCAGGGTTGGGCGCAGACTGCAGACTGGAAAGCGTCAGTGAATGGGGGAGAAGCGGCCGGTGAATGGGATGAGAGAGACAGGGAATGAGGCAGGAGAAGGCTGGGTTGGGTCACACAATGTGTCTGGTCTCCCCAGCGCAGGTATCTGCCCAGCTCCGTATAATCATGCTCAGTCCCAAGTGCAATCGCACAGCTGGTTCACTTCAATGGGGATCCCGCCAACATCGCCTTCCTACTGCTGCTCCGGGGGGGACGATGAAGAAGAGCTGGAGAAGGAGATCGGGGGAGAGGACACACTGTCAGTCAATAGCCAGGAGGAGAAATCGAGCGCCGCAGGATGGATGATCGCTCTTTCTCCTTTTCTGAAGAGGAGCGGAAGTGGAGTTTCTGTAAGTTATTTCTTAATAAAGGCTTTGATATTTTAAATTTTAATTTGTCTTGGTGATTTTTTTTTTGTTCTATTCAAATGAATTTTTTTGTAAAAATGTTTGATGTTACTGGTCCTTTAATAAGCTTAATTGGTTTTGCTTATGGTAAACCCTGGAGTATATTTCTCCTTTAAGCTGTGACTCCAAAGGGGTCTATGGCAGGAGAATGTAGAGACCTCGCTGTAATGATTGCAGCTACTGCCTAGCCCTAAAAATATATTTTTAATCAGTATAAAAGAAGTTTTAGTTGAATAAAAGTGTTAAAATAGTTTCATTTCTAACAGTTCGTTTAACCTTGAACCTTGAAAAACAAAATATCTTCTTCTATTCTCAGTATAACACACACAGAGATCAGTACAGAAGTTGTGACAACGTCTCAGCCAAATCGTCTGATAGTGATGTCAGTGATGTGTCAGCCATTTCCCGTACCAGTAGTGCCTCACGTCTCAGTAGCACAAGCTTTATGTCAGAGCAATCTGAACGCCCTCGCAGGAGACTATGGTGAGTCAACTCATTTTACCAAGTTTATATTTACGCAACAATTCTGCTTTCTTTAGTGTTACGTTCTTCAGAGCATTTCATCATTTTATGAGACAAACGTAAAAGCCTGGGAGTGATTCACCAATATCCCTGTAAGATAAAGTGTTTTTGTGTGTGGGATTTATTTGTTTGCAGACAAGTGCAATGCAATGTTTTGTGGGGGTTTTTGTCAGAACCCTTGATGAGAAGCCACTATTCACCCCAAAATATTTCTTCTCCCATGTTTTCATCCCAATAAATAATATAAAACCCACACACAATAAACTTGATTTTATGAGTCTTTATTTGTTTAGTGCTTCAGTCTGGCCCAAATTTACAAACAATTATTTGACAAATAAGGTGAAGAATGGTTATCCAGTGTAAATGTTAGGGTGGGGGGTGCTAAATGTTAGGCAGTTCCAGTGATTGTAATCACTAGGGATGCACTTGGGATGCAGCGAATCCAGGATTCGGTTCGGGATTTGCTTGTCTTTTCAAGCAGGATTTGCCCAAATCCTTCTGCCTAGCCAAACTGAATCTGAATCCTAATTTGCATATGCAAATTAGGGGCAGGGAGGGAAATTACGTGACTTTTTGTCACAAAACAAGGAAGTAAAAAGTTTCCCCCTTCCCACCCCTAATTTGCATATGCCAAATCTTTCGTGATGGATTTGGGGGTTTAGCTGAATCCAAAATAGTAGATTCGGTTCATCCCTAGTAATCATTTACCGGATACCCTGGACCAGTGCACAGGGCCGGTGTACTTCTTAGTGAACACCCCAGAGTGATCCTTTTCCTGCATCTCCCTTCTTTGTGCTGGTGTGCATTTTTAGTAGAGTGAAAAAACAAACTTTAACAAAAAGCAAACTTTCCAAAGAAGAGGATGGTGCTCGCTAAGAAGAATCCCAGACTGGGTTTTCTATTAATGGGAAACCTGTTTCTGGGTATTAGGTAAGTGATTACAATTACTTGGGTGTGCCTAACATTTTGCATCCTCCTATGATTTAAACTTTTCATGTTTTTAATACTGTTAATAAATGGCTTCAGTAGTCTACAAACATGAATAAAACGCTAGAGGGATAGTCCTGGAAAACTGGGAGCTCTGTCATTAGTATCACATACCCTTCTTCAAAAAGTTCTGTGCTAAACCTCTTCAAGAAACAATGTAATATAGCTGTTATAAAGCTCATTTGATAATTATGGCAGGAATCAGGGGCCCAAATGTACTGTCAAGTACACTGGCTCTTAGAACTTGAGTGTTGACCAAGGCAAAGGCAGGCAATTACTTGAAGCAGGTGACAACTTTATTGAACACACATGTGGGTATCAAGGCAGAAGAGGAATAGACAAGATTGCCGAGGTAGGCAGCTGGCACGGGAACAAATCTCACAATAAAAAAACGGATCAGCGCCTATGGCGTTGGAAAAGAGAAATCTTTTTCATGTTGGTTCCCCTTTAAAGAGCCTGTTACATCTCTAAACAACTAAGCATGTTCCAAAAGCCTCAACCAACTTTGGCTAAAGTGCCTACTAACAAGATGGTTGTTTTACGTATTGCATGTAGTATCCAATAGCATTCTTCCCCTTCTCCGCACAGCTCCTTTATGCTCCAATATAGGAATACAAAGATCCCATAGTGTAATACTGTTTTATTTATACAATTAAAATTCTTTAAAACATTACACTCACATTTATCTCCATGAGGATAGTCACAGGTTTCCCCAATTCAGTTCCAAGAGAAATAAGAAAATATTTTGTCGGCGTCTTTCTCTGCCTCGTGGTTCTCCTCTGCAGCTCACCATGACGTCACCTCCGCCTCAAATTTTTCTTCGTTTTTTCTTATCTTTTTTTATCTATTTATTGGCACTGAAACAAGCAGGGAAGTTACAGGCTAGGAGCACTGGAACAGGCAAGGGCTGCTTTTAGTAGCAATATAGTTGTAAGGGTTATGTATTTATATTAATTCAGTTTTTACTGAATAATTTACATCCCTCAAAGCTTATCTCTGCTATGCTAACTATAAGAAAATATGTCTGTCAATTAAATTATATATTGGTATTAAATTAGCATTATTATTGCATATTGTCATTTATGACCTATAAAATTTAATGGAGAACTGAAGCTTAAGTAGGCTAGAAATGTTGTACATTATGTTTTGGGCTTCTGTACCAGCCCAAGGCTCACTTTCTATTTATTCTTACTTTGTATTTATCATTATGTGCAATATGTGAGTTCCCTATTTGAAGAATGCAATTCTGAAAATCACACAGAAATGTGGCCTGACCCTTAATATTGTTGCATGTGCTGGTGTGCAGTATTATAGTTTATGTTATGAAGTCCATAACAATTCTTTGCCTCCCTCAGTTATAATGCATTTCTCTGCAAGTGTACCATGCATGACTTATTATGTATAAATACTAAGCATCACTTGACAGCCCCTCATTCTGAATACTCATGCTCCTTTGTAAAGACATCTATGATTTGTGACATATACAAATACAGTGTTATGATAAAGAGAGGAATGTATCTTTCCCAGTGTTCAGAACTGTAGTCTTTCTTTATAGATCACCATGAGATGTTTTTAGTATAGGCAATGTATAGACAATCGGTTATGTTTATTAACAAGCGAATACAATCACCTTTGCAAATTTTTAGCCTTAGGTCAGAAATGCCGTCTGAAAAATTTGCCTGTTTCCTATCCTAATATGATTTGCTTTCACAGAAATGTGCCACAGTATATTAACCCCCCTCACAAATGGAAAGGATTAGGAGGGGCATGGGATGGGGAGTAGAATAGGAAGAATATAGTGCGACATAATCAGTAGATACAAAAATAAGAACACAGAATGCTATGGCTTTCTGGATAAAGGATCTTTCTGTGATTTGGTTCTCCATCTTCATCCAAGTCTACAAGAAAAGCATGTTAACATTAAAGGGGAACTATCGCAAAAATAAAAATTTAATATTAGCTTCATCATACTGAATACAAATACAATCAATTAAAAATTCGGTACGGTTTCTGAAATAATCAAGTTTATGTTCACTGTTCCTCTCTCAGCATCAGTTTTTCTTCATTCTGTCTTCATTCAGGAGTTTGGTGTCAGATGAATGATCCAATATATCTGATAGTGGGCTCCTTTTGCCTAGAAGATGTATTAGAGCTCACTCTATTAAAATCGCCAGAAATCCTGTCTCTCTACATGCAGAATTTGTGCAAAAGGCAGTTATTTTGTTCGATTTTGTTTGTACTGAAATCAGTTATTTGAGTGAGCTCTAATACATCTGCTAGGAAAGGTAGCCCCCCCCCCAATAAGATATATTGAATCATTTTTCTGACACCCAACTGCGGCTTGAGTACCGAATGAAGAGAAACAGATGCTGAGAGAGTAATAGTGAATATAAACTCTATTATTTCAGAAACAATGCAGAATATGTAATTGATTGTATTTAAAACGTTTCTAATTTCAGTGTGAGCTTATATTACATTTTCATTTTCGCGATAGTTCCCCTTTAAATAAACCAGCTGATGCTGCTTCCAATAAGGATTAATAATAGCTTAGTTGGGATCATGTACAATGTACTGTTTTATGATTACAGAGAAAAAGGGAATCATTTTTAGAAATATGGATTATTTGGATAAAATGAAGCCTATGGGAGACAGGCTTTCCAGATAACGGGTATCCAGATAACAGATCCCATACATGTATCTCAGCCACTGTGTATTCACCTTTTATATTTCACGGCTTACCATGATTTTAATTTATCACCTCCCAAAACTCTCCTAATTTCTGCTATCCCTTTACAAAAAAAACTAGCAATATACATGGTATATTGCAGGCAGAAAATAAGCTTTTTTAATATCTATCATAACATTGTCTATGAATGCTATTTATAATTTTGCCATAAAAGTATTTGCCTGATGCTTTTACATTACGTTTCTTACTCCCTTTTTTCCCTATGAGGGGGCTGCCATATTTGTGCAGCAGGAGTCCGTTAGCATTAGAAACTGACAGGCTGAGATGGGACAGTCAGGTTGGCAAACAGTCAGGTTTAGGAACTTCAAGTAACAATTACTTACAAAAGCAGAATTATTAGCAAAAAGATCAACATGACCTATATGTAACTTTTCATGCAGATTTATATTTTGAAATAAAATTGTTAGTGTCAGTATTACTTTAAGGAGACATAATATGTACACTTAAAAAGTGTATGTTAGCATTGATCAATATTTTGCTCACCAGCCCCTTGGATGTTGCTCCCAGTGACCTCAAAGCATGTGCTTATTTTTTAATTCCTTCTTGGAGGCAAGTTTAAAAAACCAGGTATACTTCAAAACCTATATGTTGCCAGTCCACATATGGGCTACCAAATAGTCAATCACAGCACTTATTTGGTAACCCCAGAAACATTTTGCATGCTGGTGTTGTTTCCCAACTCTTTTAACATTTGATTGTGACTGACAGGTATAAAAGGTTGGGGACCCCTGGCAATGTTATTGTATTGCATTTACTTTGGGACTACTGTATACTAACTAATTCTACTTGTATTGTGGTGTTAATTCAATGTTTAACCAAATAAGATGATTAGTATGAGAGTTTTCAAATGCCTACGGTACTAAAGTAAAACAACCTCTACCCTGTCAGATTATTACTGAAAACTTAAACAAGCCTGTTCCCTGTCAAAAAATAACATTAAGGATTCTGTCATAATTTTTATTTTTAAATTTCACCAATTATATATTTATAAATAGTGCATAGTGATAAGAAATCATTTCAGATTTTCATTTATGCTACTAAAGCAAATAAAGTACTGCCTTGCATAAAAAAATGGCATTAACTCAAGGGATAAACACATCATTTTGCCTCTTCATAGGTCTCTGGTAAGGCTTAGCCTTGAATATGCCGTGCAGACTTTGGCCCTAGTCCTTGATGGGATTCTGTCATGATTTTTATGGCATAGTTTTTATTCCTAAATTACACTGTTTACACTGCAAATAATTCACTCTACCATGTAAAATTGCATTCCTGGGGGTGTGTGGCCAAGATGGTGAACTGAGCAGATGCCTCTTCTGATGCTCCGCAATAAGCTTAGTATCCAGAACATATTCCAGGGCAATGTTAGCCCCTATCGACAACTGACAACGCTATACACTGGCTACAAGATGGGCAAGCATGTGATCAGATCCAAATCTGAAAACAGAATGGACCAGTACCTCCATGCCTCTCAAGACATTGACAGGGCAGCAGAGGAGGACCCACCCTCTCCAGCCTCGGACTCTACTACTTCTAATGCTCCAACAACAGAACGACGAATGCAGAACTATTTACTTCTATTAAAGGGACACATGCATCAACAACGGCTCAACTAGAGACTATAAAAGTCTACCTGTCCCTGCTACATTAAGATTTCCAGAATCTTTGAGAGCTGACCACTGAGGCAGAGCACAGAGTATCCGAAATAGATATTGCGGCCTATCCCTGATGAGATGACGCAGCTGCGGCAACAAGTGCAAACACTCACCAACCGGGCAGAAGACCTTTGAGAGCGGACCACTGAGGCAGAGTATCCGAAATAGAGGACACATTGCGGCCTATCCCAGATGAGATGACGCAGCTGTGGCAACAAGTGCAAACACTCACCAACTGGGCAGAAGACCTGGAGAATCACCGCAATAACTTGCGACTGGTGAGACTACCGGAAAAAGTGGAAGGGACTTCTCCCGAAACATTTGCCGAGAGCTGGCTACGGGAGAACATGGGAGTGGAAAATTTCCTGCAACTGCTAATAATTGAGCTTGCACACCACATTCCCACAAAGCCTTTGCCTCCTGGCTCCAACCCAAGACAGTTCATCATGTGATTCCTGAACTACAGAGACACAGCAGCACGGAGGAAGGGTCCACTCACCTGGAATGGCAACTCCATCAGCCTCTACCCAGACTACTCACCAGTGGTACAGAAGCAATGCGCCTCATACCAAGGGATCAAAAAACAGATTATGTGATGCTGGCATTGTATATTCAATGATATACCCAGCCAAACTGCGGATAGTGGATGACGACTCCATGTACTTCTTTGTGACCCCAACTGAGGTAGACCAATGGCTCAACAGCTGCAGGCAACAGGACAAGAGAAACAGCCTAAATTGGCACCAGTATGGGAGGTTGGAGGAGAAAATAGCCCTATATGCCAAAGACGTTCTATTATTTCTAGCAGACTCCAATGACTCCCTCCATAATGCACTATACTTGACAGGTCAAATGGGTAGGTTCAGCGGGCTTATAATAAACAAGGAGAAGTCCACTCTCTTTTCTCTTGAGACACCTCGGCCAAGAGGAGATATACAAGGGTTAAAATGGGTTACAAGGTTTAATTATTTAGGAATAGTCATAACGCATAAACCAGACAAATATGTGTATGATAATGTCAAACCAGTGCTACAAACTTTTAAGACCAGAGCCAGTCAATAGGAGAGACTTCCACTTACCTCTTGGGGAAGGATGAACCTCTTTAAAATGACAACCTTACCTAAATTCATGTATGTAATGCAACATGCTCTGTCTTCCCCACAACTATTTAAACGCATAGACAATATGCCATTTCCATTTATCTGGGCCCACAAGGCCCCCAGGGTTAGCAGACAAATGCTAATGCCCCCCCTGGACTGTGGAGGACTGGCACTCCCGCACCTGAGATATTACTACTATGCCGTGCAGCTAAAGTTTGTACACATTTGGCTTAATCCTGACCCTGAAAATACACTCACTGCACTGCATGCCACTGTGGCAGGCTCCCTGGAAGTGTTGAGGAACACCCCATATAGGAAAGCAAGGGACACCCCTGAACTACCACCCATACTATCAACCCTGCAGAAAATATGGGCATTTGCCCTTAGAATAATGTCCAAATCAAACCCCCAACCTTCACCAAATGCCCCACAATGCCAACTTTGAAAACTTTCTACGCATACCCGACTTCCACTACTGGCCTTGAATGGGAGTTTGTGACTTGAAAGACTTACTATTGGAAGATACATTTCTGACCCTGGCCCAACTAAGAACATGTCTAAATCAGCCCAATATACAGTTATATTGATATCTCCAACTGCACCACGCATTTACTTCCCAGTTTGGGTCTCTAATAATCGACACCAGGACCCGGTCTTACGAGAACAGACTATGGAACCCAAATCCAAGCAAACTAATCTCTGTACTGTACAAAGCCCTGATTCCTAGCTTAGGGAAACCCTTTGATAAGCAAAGAGCCAGTGGGCTGGAGACATACCCCACTTAAATGAGATGTGGGCAGAGACAATAGAAGGTTTATATGAATACCTAATCTCTACTAAAGACAAAATGGTGCAGTACAGAATAATCCACAGGATATATATTACCCTAATGCACTGTGCCCCAAATGGCAATCTCTAGATGCAGTGTTTTTCCACTTATTATGGGAATGCCCAATTGTGCATAAGTACTGGTTGGAAGTAGTGAGGTACATTAACGAACAAGTCCTACTACCTGGAATTCTAGCCCCTGCGGTGTGCTTGCTGGGAATAGTAGAGGACATAGTTCCCCTGAATAAGACCAGAACCCTACTAAAGATGTTATATTTTTATGCCAAGAAGCATGTAGCAATGAAGTGGATGAGCCCCCTTCCTCCACAGGTACAACAGTGGGTTCAACTAATAAACAGTACACTGCCGGTTATCAAATTAACCTATGTGGCCAGATGTTGCCCTCAAGAGTTCGAGAAGGTTTGGGACCCTTGGCTGGAGATCAATCCAGTGGTAGTTCCCTAACATAACCAAGTGCCAAATAAAACGAAATCCATGAGGTTCCTCCCATTGGCTTCTGGTGTATGTCCTAATCTAAATTCCTGCTGCTTACAACTTACTATTACTATTGTAACCTTGATTTTGTATGGTCATAGCAATGCAAGTTTATGTGTATGTATTGTTGTGTTGAGAAAATGTTAAATAAAAACTTTTTTTTAAAAAAAAAAATTGCATTCCTAACCCAAGTGTATTTTTTTAGTTGTAATATTGGTGTGTAGGCAACTATCTAAGGTCATTCTTCCTGTCCATGTGTTTTCAGAGCACATGCGACATGAATGGAAGCACTTGGGAAACTGACAATATTTCAAGACCCATGTCAGATCTCAAAATAAAATATTAAAAAATCTGTTTGCTCTTTTGAAAAATGGATTATAGTGCAGAAGTCTACTGGACCAACACTATTAACTGATGCATTTTGAAAAAACATGTTTTTCCCCATAACAGTATCCTTTTAAATAAATGTTTGCAGTGCTCTTCTACAAGTAAAGGTCACAGAAAAACTTGATATTTTTCCTTCAAAAGACCCTAAAGTATAAATTTTCTTCCTTTTTGTAGTTCCTTTACACCCAGAATGCAAAGCAGGCGGATGGGTACTTCAGGGATAGCCATAACTAAAAGCACAAGTGTGAGTGGAGAAATATATAAACTGGAACACAATGATGGAAGTCAGTCTGATACAGCCGTTGGGATGGTTGGGACCTTTGGGAAGAAAAGGAGATCAAGTCTAAGTGCCAAAGTAGCTGCCATAGTATCACGAAGAAGCAGAAGCACATCCCAGCTTAGCCAAACAGGTGAGCAATATTGTTGATAAATTGAGATCCCAGGTTAAGGTGTTTTTCAAATAACAAAATTATGGCTTCAATTCACAGGTGTTTGTGTTGCACCATAAAAGCTTCATGCAGTATAAATGTTCATTTTAGCAGTGTAAGCAGACAACATGTTTTGGGAAAAGCCCTTTATCAAGTGTACAGAATGCAAGTCTTTATGGAAAAAGATACATTTTCAAAACACAACTCCTTCTCCAATTTCTACCTCTTAATTTGGTGTAAGTCCTTGTGTAGATGTCTAGGAAAAATCTTTATATACTGATCTGAACCTTAATTATATATTGCCAACAAAACGGCTATACCTCCTGTTTGTAGCACATTATACTTTTACATTTGTTACCTTAAACGGCAGGAGTTCTGAGATGATTTGAAGACTAGCTAGTCATTACCACATAAGGGGGTTAAAAGCTAGGTCACAGACATATATTTTTCTAATTGTTGTGATCATCAATAAAGCAACATTTTGCTGCATTCTAACCTCACTATCGACCTGGTTTTCCTTTGAAGCAAGAGTTTACCATATTCACTTCTTCACACTTTTTGGTGGTGTATTTACCTCCTTCAACACTTTCCAATAGAATGCAGAAAACCTAGGGGAATAAAAGGTTAAATCAGTTTGAAATGTTTTTTATGATTATTATTCTATATATGTCTATATATGTTCTATATATGACGTGTTTTTACTCATTTAGGTGTTAATCACTAGTTTTTAAACCATCAGGGAAATCCTACCCTATACAATATATATTCTGTTGCAGGAGACGTGGCTTTTTTGCTGCCAATATATAATTAAGGTTCAAATAAGAACATAAAGATTTAAGATAAAGTAGGTAAAGTAGGTGAACTGGTATCCAAGGATATGCCAATGGTGCAGATTTACATGTAAATGATGGACTAATTCACAGGCACCATTGAAGTGAATATGGTAAATGCTGATTTGGCCACTTTAAGAGGTATCATTGGACTAGGGTTTGTGTTTTGAAAAGTCATGTAATCCCATAAAGCGTAAAATTTTGTACACAAAGGGCTTTGTTGCATGTAGTGTGCTTTTACTGCTATAATAAAACATTTTGCCTTATAATAGTGCCTGGAGCTGTTTTATTCTATATTGTTTTTTTACTATTGAATAATGTTGGTACATATTTAAAAATCAAAGTTTATGTATTAATTTATTAATTATAGGAGCAATGCATTTTCATAATACTCATTGGTTATATTCACCTGGACAGTTTTGGGAACTTGGTGATATGATAAAATAAAGGTTATTTCATTAGACTTTCATTGTCA
The DNA here is from genome assembly GCF_017654675.1 of Xenopus laevis. Lineage (NCBI taxonomy): Eukaryota > Metazoa > Chordata > Amphibia > Anura > Pipidae > Xenopus > Xenopus laevis. Next base: position 78,853,717 of record NC_054380.1, on the reverse strand, counting down.
ATCATAGCATAACAAATATTACAATTTAACAATGCACTTTTCTTGGCAGGAGCAAATGATGAATACTGGCTACCTTAGGTATAACTATAGTCAAATGCATTTTAAGCTTAGAATTCTATGCAGGCAGTGGAATTGTATTCATTGTTTAATACTGAATCTGGAAATGTACAACTGATAAAAAAATGAATCAGTCAATCAATGATCGCCACATCATAGCCCCACTTCTGCAGCATCAGAACCCTGCCCCCATTGCACCATGGCCCGCCCCCTGATTGTATTCAATCAGGCCAATCAGTGGCAACCATAACACGGATACATTCAGACTTGATTGAAAAATCTTGCATGATTGATAATTCTACTTTATATAGTCAAGATCTCCATCTTTTCTGGGAAAAATGCCAGCCTTTTTGTATCTTTCTAGTAATAACAGTGGAATCAATTATGATAATGATTAGTTGTGCCATTAAAATACCAGCCCTATAAACAGCATTTATGTATTCTTTTATGTATTCACGTGATTTGCGATACATAATCTGCTGTTGATCAGGATCAGGATCCTTTGGAGGGTGGTTTAACAAGAGTTTGGGGGCAACAGAATGGGGCGTAGCTTTTCCATCAGTTAGCAGCGCATAATTCAATTAGATGCAACATGAGCTTTTAATACTGGAAAAGCAGATAGATTACAGATCTGATCTTCAGTACTTTGCTACTTTTTTCAAGTAGAGCCATTCTACTACATTTTAAGGGCAGAGACACACGCTCAGTTTTGGGGAGATTTAGTCAGCAGGCAATAAATCGCCTCTTCTTCGGGGGGACTAATCTTCTTGAACTGCCTCCTGTCTGCTAGAATCTAAATCGCCAGTGGAATGGCACTCGGATCTCTTTGTTTTCCAAAGTCGGCCAAAGTTTCCTTGTGAAGCAACTTCAGACGACTTCGGAAAATGAAGCACACCGATTGCCATCCCGCCAGCGATTTACATTCTAGACGGTGCGAGGCAGTTCGGGAGGTTAGTTGCCCCGAAGAAGAGGAGATTTGTCACTGGGTGACTAATCTCGCTGAATCTGAGCGTGTCTCTGCCCTAAAGCAGAGGCAGGGTTTGTTTCCTACTATGTGATCCAGTCTTTTAGCCAGTAAGCCAATTTTATGGCATACATTGCTGCTCAAATCTGATTAATCAAACCGTTTGGTATTCAAATGAAAACTGTATCACACTAAGAATATCCTAAAAAACACAGATTAGTTTAGATCAAACGCTAATTGTTGAGACCATTTTTGCTAGTGCCAAATGCCCTGAGCTGACATAGAAAAACCAACACCCAATATGGCTAATCATTGTGCAGTTTTGCCAACTTTTAGCAATTAGCACTTATAAACTCAGCTGTTTGACTGTTTGAAGTGCTAAATGTATTTAGGAGATTACAAGTTGTGCCTTTAATATGTAACAGAATAAATGTTACACACAAATATATGAATTTACGAAGTACAAAAAGTTTGAATTTCAAAGTAATTTTTTTGAATACTTCGACCATCGAATAGGATACTACGACTTTGAATTTACTTAGACTTCGATACGAAGTAAAGATCTTTCGACTATTCGACCATTCGATAATCGAAGTACTGTCTCTTTAAAAAAAAACTTTCAGAGCAATTTTCTATGTTTTTGGCATTCAAAATAAAATCGTTTGAATCGTACGATTCGAAGTACGATCGTACTACAATCGTACGATGAATAAAATCCTCCGACATCGAATTCGAATGTCGGAGGATTCTATTCGATGGTCGAATTTTAAATTATTTTCCACTTCGAAATTCGACCCTTGATAAATCTGCCCCTTTGTGTGCTTATGTGTTCTTGTTTCTGTGTTATTCTGTCACTGAACTACAATTGTTCCTTATAAATAAGCAGCTAAGTTCTGTATTAAGAATCTTTGGAGATACTACCTCATGTCTAGAATAAAAGCAAATATTTTTGTAAGAACATTAACAAAATTAGGTCATTGACGTTTCTGTAAATAGAGTTCAGATTGCTTTTGATTATGTAATTCCCAATTCCATTATTGTGCATTCAGACATCTTAAAAGCCTGGTATATTATTGCCCCAAAGCAAATTCAAGTCAACTGAAGGAGCGGGTAAGAATAAGTGCCCCCCTCTAGAAATAATATAAGAGGAAAAAGGCTTTATATCTCTGGGTTTGTTGGGTGAATAGCAGAATGCAGATCACAGATAAAGCAATACGCAGGTAAGAAAGCAAATTCATTAGATATTATTTTTTAGATTCTTGTTATATATATATATATTATACATACTGTAAATTATGTGCGTGTGTGTGTATAGTCATTGCAATATATATATATTGCATGTATTTCATACATTGTGCTGATATGCTAAGGTATTCTTTCAGGTTTGAGAAGAAAATGTTAGTTTTCCACTGTTTATGATACAAAGAGAAATGCCAATTATTCATTCTGCTTATAACCCATTTGTGGTAAAGTCTCATTGCTAACTCATTTTTTTTTTAAATGAAATGAATATAATCTGATATTTAATCAAATTCAGTTTTGAAAGGAAAAAAGGAAAAAAATCTTTTTTGAAAATGTTTTTCTTTATATGATAGAAATTGACAACCTGTTATTTCCTGAAAAGGCGCTTTTGCTATATTTGAATCACATCAAAGCATACTTTTGAATGTTATTTTTTTTTCTTAACACAGTAGTTTCAAAACAAAGCTTTCCCTGCTGTATTTTAACTCACTGCTCTTGCAGCTTTGTCAGTGTGTCAAGTGTGTTTTGTGAGGCGTCACTAGGAAGAGTTAAACTATTCTGAATGAATTGTGTCTCTCATTAATGTCTGCAGAAAACAAAGGTGAACCTGTGCTTGTCACATTGTGGCCTAAACGTTGTTGTTTAATAACAGCATGTCCTTACAACCAAGAAAAAGATTCCATGACATTACCTTTATGTGTAAATATATGATTCTTTATTTAAAAGAATGCACTTTCATAATGAACACGTGTGATTTACTTGAATCTGGTAATGAAGTGCAATGACAATTGTTCTGATATCATATTTTCTAAAATATTTCTATATGTTATAATATAGTTTAAGATATACTTTCACCTTACTGATAAAGGACATTTGAGTGATATTAGGATTGTAACATGGAGTGCACAAGGAAAGGTCACTTTACTCAGGCCAGGGTTAAAATTCCCTTTGAAAAATGCCCAATCATAACAGTTGAATCACCAACTTAAGCTATGCGGGCAATGAACAACACTCGCCAGCCAACAGATGGAAAACAGCTCAAAACCAACAGCCTGTTAGCAGCATTTTTAACCAAGAGGTAAGGAATGTATAGATTACACACAGTAGGATGCATGTTTAATTCCAGCCTAGACCAGAATAAATTAAGGTACGTTTAAGCCTTTCATTGCTGACTTACATTTGCATAATAAACTGTTTTCTGTATATGTATGAGAAAGGCATTAATGGTACAGGGAGAAAAACACTATACAGAGTTCAGGGTTTGTGTTGTTATAATAAAACTGTTCCTTGTACACCCATAGGGGTTCTCATTATATATAAGATACCAGTGGGGAGAAATGCAAATAGCAAACATCTGGCCAGATTAAAGGAGAAGGAAAGCTACGGAGGCATTTTATTGCCTATAGATTAGCTGCAATAGTGCAAGCTAGAATGTTATATTTATTCTGTAGAATGCTTTACCATACCTGAGTAAACAGCTCTAGAAGCTCTTTGTTTGTTTAGGATAGCAGCTGCAGTATTAGCTTGGTGTGACAATTTCCTGCCTGTATCTCTCCTGCTCACTTATAGCTCTGGGCTCAGATTACAGTAGAGAAGGGAGGGGGGAGAGGAGCAAACTGAGCATGCTCACACCCAGGGCAAGGAGGTTTAAACTGCAGGCAGGAAGTCTGATACAGAAGCCCATGAGTACACAATAGAAGGAAAGAAATGCAGTGTTTCATTTGACAGAGGACTCAGATTGAGTTGAGTAGCAGAAATGTGTTGATAATTGGTTAGTTACAGTTAAATTCAGGAGAAGCTTTCTAGAATACGATAAAAACATTGATCGCAATGGCAAAATGAGAAACAAGTATGTTACCTTTTTAAATAGTAGTCAATGGTTTTGGTCTTGGCTTGGCCTTTACAAGCAGCACCTGTCTTTGGCTTAAGTGTATGCCAAAGTGTAGTAGGCAAACAAAGATAGTAAAGAGGAGTTATAAGTGTCCTTTTTGAAGAGAGGGACTTCAAGATTATCTCAACCCCGACATGGTACAGAATTTGCCCAGGGGTTGTAACTTACATGTACTTTATTTTCAAAATATAAACAACAGTAGAGGTTATCAGTGTTGTTGTTTGTTCAAGTAGGGCATAGATTCTATCACTATAAAGAAAACTGGTAGGTTTTTTGTAACATTTCATAGGTTTGTAGGTGTAATATACAACAGCAGTGTTATGAAGGAATGTTTGATTTTACATTAATATGTGAACAAGTTGTCTAACACCTTCCTTTCTTGCTTTATATACATTTCATTTCTTCTATGCCCCCCAGCTAAAGCCGATCTCCTCACTTCATGTGCACACAACTATATAAACTCTCGTTTTATGTTTACGTTTTTTATATTCCTGAGGCTGAAGGATATTAGCCATATGTTTATTCAATTTTATTTCCATAACATATAGAATTGGTCATTCCTTTTTAAAGTATTGATGTATGACCCCATGTGTTCAAAACAATAAATATGCAAAGCTATTCTATACTGCAGAGTTCAATATTGCTAGGCAGAAACACTACAAATAAGATAGGCCTAAAAATCTATATTTTAGAAAATCAACAAATGCAAACATATAATACCAAATAGCTAATGTTGCTGTATGCTGTTGCTTACGGTAGTATTAAAAAATAAAAGATAAAAAAAGATAAAACTTGTTGAGGCAATACTGTAAGTTTATTTTTGTAGGCAAACAGACAGATTTTTAGGATAAACAGTTGTTGAGGATGGACTTTTCTTGCCAAAGAAATCACTTTATATCCTTTAGCCTGTTATACTGTAATGAAAGTGTATAACTATCACTCGGATGCCTCATCCAGAAATCAAGGAACTATACCCGTAAATGGCTGGAACTTAAGTGAATGTGAATAGAGACATGTATATTGTTTTTTACATTTGTCATCACCTTATATACAGATCTGCTAGCTTAAAGGAAAACTATACCCCCAAAATGAACATATTAAAGAATCTTACCAAACTGGAATATATATTTAAGTAAATATTGCCCTTTTACATCTCTTGCCTTGAGCCACCATTTCGTGATGGTCTCTGTGCTGTCTCAGAGATCACCTGACCAGAAATACTACAACTCTAACTGTAACAGGAAGAAGTGTGGAAGCAAAAGACACAACTCTGTCTGTTAATTGGCTCATGTGACCTAACTTGTATGGTTTGTTGGTATGTTTGTGAGTACAGTGAATCCTACGATCCCAGGGGGCGGCCCTTATTTTTTAAAATGGCAATTTTCTATTTATGATTACCCAATGGCACATACTACTAGAAAAGTATATTATTATGAAAATGGTTTATTTACATGAAGCAGGATTTTACATATGAGCTTTTTTATGCAATATCTTTTTATAGAGACCTACATTGTTTGGGGGGTATAGTTTTCCTTTAACTACATAGTCTTAGGTGTTCACACAAACGTGTAAATATTGTACATAAGCGGAAGTTTGGTACTTGATAACATATTTCATTACATGTTTAGTCAGAGGAAGAGAAATGCTTTGGGAAACTACCATGTTCCTCATTTCTTTAGTGTTTGTAAGAAGTCATTGAAGAACAGTGAATTTTGACGCCGGCATCCAAATATTTTCCGATGCCGGCAACAATTCCGACGCTTGCGACAATTCTGACACCCATTAAAGTGAATGGGCGTCTAGAATTGTTGCCGGCGTCGGAATTGTCGTAGGCGAATTTTTGCGGCAATTTCGCAAATTTATTCACTGCGCCGAAATGTGGAAATTCGCAGCGAATTCGCTCCAGGCGAACAAATTCGTCCATTACTACTTAAGAGAAGGAAACAGAATCCTAACAGCACTAATACTGTAAGTCTAATGGTACCAGCAGGGAATTATCACTCCCCATTTGATACTGCCTTTACCTCCTACAATTTAATTGACTTTACATGACGGGTGGATGCAAACAAAGAAAACAACAGTAATTAAATTAAAAAAATTAAAAATTAAAAAAACAGCAGAGTATCTAGCAGGTGTGCCACTAGCTTTAAGTACAGTAAGATATGGTGATAAATTAGATTGGACAGCAGTCTTCAGTACCTGAGAGTTCTGGAATAGTCATACTTTATTGGTGAAGAGTTTGACAGAACAGATCCTCTGTCTCTACTAGAAAAGATGGCCTTTAAAAGAGATATTGTATATGGGTGTTTTGCATTTTATGTTGTTTCTGGCCCTAGAACAATAAACCTTTATTTTTATTAATTGCGTTCCAAATAGTTGCCTAGTAAATTTTGTTTGAAAAATGTCTTCAAGCTTTTGTATGGAAAAAAGATCCCCCATTATCTATAATGTGCACTAATGCATTTGTAAAGAGTAATCCTGTCCTCCCACAAGTGAGAAAACAACCCCAACCTTGGTGTTCATTCATCATAGTTTATGGAGTTGAATACATTTTATGTATGCTATGGGGTTATAGTAACAGCAGGTCTGAGCACTAATATTCAACCAAATATGTAATCCCTGATGCAAATCAAATGCTGGCACACAAATAAACAGTTATATTTTAAAGATATTAATAAATCTATACAATTGTGTAAGTATGCATTTCATGTATCACATCATTTAATTGGCATTAAATAATATTGGCAATATTATGATATATAAAATGTCACATTTCTCCTTTTAAAATGATAAAGTTTGTTGTAAAAGATTAGATACTTAGATATGCACGTAATTCTTTAGTGGAGAGTGATTGCTCCCAAATACTTTTCTCTTTAATGTTTATGTGCTGCTTAAGAATTCTCCACCGTTAATAGATTACAGACACGGTTCAATTCCACTTACTCATCTTCAAAAAAGATTACCTAATAAGGGCTCGTATTTTTAAACAAACCTATCTGCGTGGCTGAATGGCTCTTACATGTTGACTCTGCAGATTTCAGGGCTGCTGAGTTTTGTATTGTGTGTGCTGAACTTTTAGTTGCAGCCTCTGCACAGTTTGTGGATTATTGTTTTCTGGATAGGACACAGCTAAAGTAAGTACAAGATTATTTTTAATGAATGCTGGGGAGCAGTGCAAGGGGGTATAGGGGTAAACGCTTGCTGGTTTGAACCATATTGCTACTGCCTATTAATAGCACCATTAGAAAGACCAGCTGCAGTTTACATTTGTAATTGTGATACCAGCAATAACTGATTCAAATCATGTTAGCTATTGCTTAGCTGGAAATATACTTGTATTTTTGCACTCCAGTTAGAAACATAAAATGTCAGCCTGAAAAGGGACATCAGGGTCCAGAAAACTTGCTTTATAATATTCCTATGTAATCAACCATAAAAACATCATCATTATATCACGTATGTTTTTTTCCCTCTGATTTACTGTCCAACACTGTAAAACCATTAACAATTGTTTTCCTTATGAGAATTGTTTTTGGATGTACAGGTATGGGACTCATTCTCCGGAAACCCGTTATCCAGAAAGTTCTGAATTACGGAAAGACTGTCTTCCATAGACTTCATTATAATGAAATAATCCAAATCTTTAAAAATGATTTCCTTCTTATCTGTAATAATAAATCCACTCCTTTTACTCAATCCCAACTAAGATATAATTATTGGAAGCGAAACCAGCCTATTGTGTTTATTTTATGTTAACATGATTATCAAGTAGACTTAAGGTATGAAGATACCAATTACGGACAGATCTGTTATCTGGAAAACCCCAGGTCCTGATTAATCTGGATAATAGGTCCCATACAGGTATAAAATATTATTGTTTGGTTGTGAATGTTGTTTCTTGCAGAGCATACCAAGCACAAGCTATGAGTTACTTGTCTACTGAAAACACAGTTTTGTTAAAATATTTGCATGATATTTTATTGTATAGTAGAAGTGGAAGCAGTATAACAGCTCCTATTCATGTATATCGATAATATTTGCTCAAAATAGCAATATCAATAAAAACACATTCTCCTGATTTTTACTGATTTTCTTGGACATTTTTACTTTACTTTAAACTAAAGGTGGATGCACAGGGTTGTAAGAAAGAAATATCCATGCAGGTAGAATAAGTGAAAGTTTACTGTCAAAAGAAATGTAATGAGTGATATTATTGTATCTGACCCAGCTTTACTTTGTGCTTTGTCATTGGTGCACACAGAAATGATGAATTATATAAACAGCCTTGGAGGTAGTGTTTAATCAAATGAATGGAAATATATATAGCATAAAGTAGCTGGAAAATTATTTAATACATATATGGTCTTTAATAAATACCTAAAGCATGTATTGGTAGTTCTGTATGACAGTAATAATGTAAAGTATAGATTTTTGTTGCCTGGTAACAGTAAAAGAGGGACTTGTATTTATTACAGGTTTTGGTGCTAAAACTTACAATTTAAACCTTTACATTGATGGAAATGTGTCCTATTGTCTACCTCTTCTAGCTATGTTATTTCTGTAATGTTTGAATGTAGAATTTCCTAAGTATATATAGATAAATATATGATAGATTAACCAATACCCGCACTCACCCAACCTGTGCCACAGCGATTTATATATGCACGTCTTCATAAATAAAAAGCTGCTTTTTGGCTTTCAGTAAAGGGGATTAATATGGGACAGGGAAGGATAGCCAGCTGCCAGAATAGAGGTTCACTAACTGCCCACTGGAGGGACAGTGGGTCGGCTTATATAATTTTAAAATATGCCAATGTGAAACCAGGGGCTTTTCTTATTGGTTTGTTTGTACTATTTAGAAAACACTGTAGTCGATGTTTCAGGGTTGCAAAATGTAAAAATACATATGTGTGTATATATATATATATATATATATATATATATATATATATATATATATATAAAATATATAATCCGAGACTCAGGGTGCACTCCGTATACTGGGAAAAATACCTGGGTGCCTTGCACTTTTCTCACAGGGTTTTCTATATGCAAATAAAAAAGTATTTATTTAACTCAACATTTCGATCCCCCACAGGGATCTCTGTCAGGATTGTACGAACAAACCAAGGTTTATTTGTACACTCCTGCAAAGATCCCTGTGGGGGATCAAAACGTTGAGTTAAATAAATACTTTTTTATTTGCATATAGAAAACCCTGTGAGAAAAGTCTGATTAAAGCAAATACAATGCTTTACTGCAGGCATGTCCAAAGTCAGACCCGCGGCGTGGGGCAATTGCAGACCCTTTTTTAAATTTACAAAGGCTCTCAGCCTCCGTCAAGAAATTAATAATAATGTGGCCTGCCAGCACAGTGCAATCAGGAATCGCGTAGCTGTAGCAGTAATATTTGGGCACATTAGTGAAATGATCTGCCACTTGGTCTATACTGCTGCCTGTGTGCTGAAGGTGTTAGAAATAGACACGTACTGGCACGGAGTGACACACATCTCTCACATACTTTTTTAGGGCTGAGGGTGTCAATAAACGTACTGACGTGCCAGTACAGTAAACTAAAGAAGTATGCAAGGGCGTTGTGTCACTACGTGCCAGTACTTGTCTATTACTAACACCTTCAGCACACAGGCAGCAGTATAGAGAATAAGTCCAAACAGACTCCACTTCCCCACTTCCTAAACGCTGTGTACACGTTCCTCTCAAGGAGTGAATGATCCTAATTGCAAGATAGCTACCTCGGAATGGATGTCAGGCTGAATGGTCGATCCCAACCCATTTTCACCTCACTAAATCTGGCCATCGTTAATAAAGTTTGGACACCCCTGCTTTACTGCATCACAGTAATTTAGGACATTGATGCGTATCGCATATATATATATATATATATATATATATATATATATATATATATATATATGCAACGGAAGGCTAGGGCACACACATAAGGAGTTACATACCTGGGTGCAATACAGAGATGCAATATTCACTCAAGAAAGATGCTGCTGCACACCAGGGTTTATTGTGAAAAAGTTAGTCCTTTATTTGATCGACGTTTCGGTCCTCACCTTGGACCTTTATCAAGATACATCAACAGACAAGTGAAAATAATTTATAGACTCACCCACCATACACCCACCACCAAGCCACGCCCCTGTTGCAGGTGTGTGTGATAATCATTAAGTGAACCTTCAATCAACTGACATGTGATTTCCAAAAAGTTTTTTTTAGGGCTGTAAGAAAATACAAAATACACATTATTATATAAATATTTTAAAGTGCTACCTATAAAACCAATAAAATGTTAAAAAACATTTAAAGCATGTCATATAAATGTTAAAACCAAACGCGGTGGCAAAAAATATATCCTATTAAAAAAGGCTAAGACACAAGACTTAAGTTACATAATAATTTAGAAGCCTGTTGCTACTATCTATTATCAAGAAAGGGAGAAAAAGAGCAGTATTCATTTAATCCTCTTGGGGCCACAGTATCCAATGTTTTTATCCAATAAACTTCTTTTTGTAGTAACATACGGTCCCAGTCACCACCCCTACTTGGTTCAGGCACTAAATCAATGCCCATAAATCTCAAAGTGGGCAATCTATGGCCTTTCAACAAAAAGTGTTTAGATAGGGGAAGGTCTGAGTTACCCAACTCAAATGCTCTTTTGATAGAGGACCTGTGATTTCCCATTCTTTCTCTTAAAGTGTTCTGGGTTTTCCCAACATAGGTCAAACCGCAGGGGCAAGATATAATATAAATGACATGTGTGGTTGTACAAGTGATTCGGTGTTTTATATGAAATTCTTTACCTGAATGAGGGTGGCGAAAGGTTTTCCCTGCTGACATGTTTCTGCATGTGGTACACCCTGCACATTTATAGCAGCCCTTTTTAAGTTTACTCAAAACACTATTTGATTCATAGCACTTAACTGGATCTGTCTTCATTAATAGATCCCTTAGATTAGGGCCCCGTTTAAAGCCCCACATTGGTCTCCCTGTAAGGGACTTGGACAACTTTTTATCACTCTGTATAATAGGCCAATGTTTGTCCACAATGGATTTAATTGTGGTTGAGCCTGCTGTATAGCGGGAAGTTAAAATGAAACGATCTTGTGTAGTGGAATCATTTTTATTAGGCTGGGTGCCCTCACGTTCCATATATTCACGTGCTTGGGACAACGACCTAGATAGAACAACATGGTCATAACCTCGCTGTTTAAAGCGTTCAAAGGTTTCCTGCAATTGAGTTTCACATGTATCAGCATCAGAATTGTTCCGCATAGTACGGAGAAATTGTGAAAATGGAACAGATGCTTTCGCACTAGGTGGATGAAAGCTAGTTGAATATAACAAGGTGTTTCTATCCGTAGGCTTACGATATAATCTGAAGCCTAGTCCTCTATCCCTTTTGTATATTTCAACATCAAGGAATTGGATCTGTTGTGTGCTGTGTGAGACTGTCAATCTAACAGGACAAGGGAGCTTATTAAGATTTAGTTCTATCTAGGTCGTTGTCCCAAGCACGTGAATATATGGAACGTGAGGGCACCCAGCCTAATAAAAATGATTCCACTACACAAGATCGTTTCATTTTAACTTCCCGCTATACAGCAGGCTCAACCACAATTAAATCCATTGTGGACAAACATTGGCCTATTATACAGAGTGATAAAAAGTTGTCCAAGTCCCTTACAGGGAGACCAATGTGGGGCTTTAAACGGGGCCCTAATCTAAGGGATCTATTAATGAAGACAGATCCAGTTAAGTGCTATGAATCAAATAGTGTTTTGAGTAAACTTAAAAAGGGCTGCTATAAATGTGCAGGGTGTACCACATGCAGAAACATGTCAGCAGGGAAAACCTTTCGCCACCCTCATTCAGGTAAAGAATTTCATATAAAACACCGAATCACTTGTACAACCACACATGTCATTTATATTATATCTTGCCCCTGCGGTTTGACCTATGTTGGTAAAACCCAGAACACTTTAAGAGAAAGAATGGGAAATCACAGGTCCTCTATCAAAAGAGCATTTGAGTTGGGTAACTCAGACCTTCCCCTATCTAAACACTTTTTGTTGAAAGGCCATAGATTGCCCACTTTGAGATTTATGGGCATTGATTTAGTGCCTGAACCAAGTAGGGGTGGTGACTGGGACCGTATGTTACTACAAAAAGAAGTTTATTGGATAAAAACATTGGATACTGTGGCCCCAAGAGGATTAAATGAATACTGCTCTTTTCTCCCTTTCTTGATAATAGATAGTAGCAACAGGCTTCTAAATTATTATGTAACTTAAGTCTTGTGTCTTAGCCTTTTTTAATAGGATATATTTTTGCCACCGCGTTTGGTTTTAACATTTATATGACATGCTTTAAATGTTTTTTAACATTTTATTGGTTTTATAGGTAGCACTTTAAAATATTTATATAATAATGTGTATTTTGTATTTTCTTACAGCCCTAAAAAAAACTTTTTGGAAATCACATGTCAGTTGATTGAAGGTTCACTTAATGATTATCACACACACCTGCAACAGGGGCGTGGCTTGGTGGTGGGTGTATGGTGGGTGAGTCTATAAATTATTTTCACTTGTCTGTTGATGTATCTTGATAAAGGTCCAAGGTGAGGACCGAAACGTCGATCAAATAAAGGACTAACTTTTTCACAATAAACCCTGGTGTGCAGCAGCATCTTTCTTGAGTATATATATATATATATATATATAGATAAGACTGATGCGGCACACAAGCCATAACAAATGCAGCTGAACCATCAGACTGCATTTAAAGTGATATACAGGAAGTGACATCAGAACTGTTCTCTATAGCCATAGCAATTAATTGCATTAGATAGCAATGTATAAAGTCCAATATGTCAGAATGATGCAAACTTGTCACAGGGAGTCACCATCTTGCTAAGTGTCTGCAACACTCAGATACTCAGTGGGCTAAACTTAGGGGTTGTTTCAAATTATCAAGCAGAAAATGAGGTTGGCCTGTAATATAAGCTGATGCTACAAGGCTGATTATTAAATTTTGATGCTATTTGCATTGGTTTTGTGCTGCCATGTAGTAATTACCTGTATTAATTATTAATCAGCCTTGTATTGTGACATTTATATTCTGTGTACTGCATTTTTTGAGTCTGTCCCTGAGCTCAGTAGCTGACATCAGCACCTTATTTGATACACCTACTCAGCATTTGAAAACCCATGTGCAATTTTTGTCGTATTGGAAAAATTGGTTGATGTGTTTCTGAGTACCAGGATTTCTAGCTTAATGTGAGTTTGCTGTTATCCTGTTACCTGTTTTCATTATCTTTCGGACCTGGGGTTTTCTGGATTAAGTGACTTTCAGTAATTTTGATCACCTTTCCTTAAAGGGGAAGGAAACCTCGTCGGCGCTAACCCCCTCCCCCCTCCCGTGTATTGCCCCCCCTCCCTCCTCCCCCCTGGCCTACCCCTCCCGCTGGGCAAATGCCCCTAACTTGTTACTTACCCTTCTGCGCAGGTCCAGTCCAGGGAGTTCACAGGCGACATCTTCTTCCACGCGATCTTCTTCCTCCTTTGACCGGCGTTTTGGCGCATGCGCAGTAGGAGCATTTCGCCGGTACGGATCTACTGCGCATGCGCCAAAAGTCACACGCATGCGCAGTAGATCGTACCGGCGAAACGATCCTACTGCGCATGCGCCGGTCAAAGGAGGAAGAAGATCGCGTGGAAGAAGATGTCGCCTGTGAACTCCCTGGACTGGACCTGCGCAGAAGGGTAAGTAACAAGTTAGGGGCATTTGCACAGCGGGAGGGGTAGGCCAGGGGGGAGGAGGGAGGGGGGGGCAATACACGGGAGGGGGGGAGGGGGGTTAGCGCCGACGAGGTTTCCTTCCCCTTTAAGTCTAGTAAAAAAAAATCATGTAAACATTAAATAAACCCAATACGGTTATTTTTACTCCAATAACGGTTACTTATATAATTGGGATCAAGGAAAAGTTAATGTTCTATTATAACTGAGAAAAAAAGAATTATGTTTTAAAAATTAGAATTGTTTGATCAGAATGTAGTCTATGGGCGATGGCCTTCTTGTAATTCTGAGCTAGGTTTACAGATAACAGATAACAGATCCCATACCTGTATATGTTTATTTAGTAAGGCTCTTTTATAGGTCACTTGTAATATTAACTATATGTTGATTTAGTATTTATTCTGAAGATATAGTTTTCTTTAAAGGAAAACTATACCCCCAAATATATATATAATATTTGAACAACAGATAGTTTATATCAAATTACGTGGCATATTAAAGAATCTTACCAAACTGGGAAATATATTTAAGTAAATATTGCCCTTTTACATCTCTTGCCTTGAACCACCATTTCGTGATGGTCTCTGTGCTGTCTCAGAGATCACCTGACCAGAAATACTTCAACTCTAAGGGGCCGATTCATGAAGCTCGAGTGAAGGATTCGAATGAAAAAAACTCGAATTTCGAAGTATTTTTTTGGTACTTCGACCATCGAATTGGTTAAATTCGTTCGAATTCGAACGAAATCGAACGAATCGAACGAAAAATCGTTCGACTATTCGACCATTCGATAGTCGAAGTACTTCCCCTTTAAAAAAAACTTCGACCCTCTACTTCGGCAGGTAAAACCTACCGAAGTCAATGTTAGCCTATGGGGAAGGTCCCCATAGGCTTGCCTGTGATTTTTTGATCGAAGGATTTTCCTTCGATCGTTGGATTAAAATCCTTCGAATCGTTCGATTCGAAGGATTTAATCGTTCGATCGAACGAAAAATCCTTCGATCGATCGATCGCAGGATTAGCGCTAAATCCTTCGACTTCGATATTCGAAGTCGAAGGATTTCAATTCGAGGGTCGAATTTCGAAGTATTTTTAACTTCGAAATTCGACCCTTAATGAATCTGCCCCTAACTGTAACAGGAAGAAGTGTGGAAGCAAAAGAACTCTGTCTGTTAATTGGCTCATGTGACCTAACCTGTACAGTTTATTTTGGTATGTTTGTGTGCACCATGAATCCTACGATCCCAGGAGGCTGTCCTTATTTTTTAAAATGACAATTTTCTATTTAGGATTACCCAATGGCACATACTACTAAAAAAGTATATTATTATGAAAATGGTTTATTTACATGAAGCAGAGTTTTACATAAGAGCTGTTTTTATGCAATATCTTTTTATAGAGACCTACATTGTGTGAAAGGGTTTAGTTTTCCTTTAAGCTTCAAAACAACAGCAAACTAGATGTGTGAATTTGGTATGTGAAGCCCATTTGAGTCTTATGCTGGCTGGAGTTTATTTTATGGCACTGGAATTCATACAGTCATGAAGAAGAAAGAGATTATTCCCTTTGGCATAAGAGCTGTTGAGCAATAAACAAGATTAGTGAAGTAAAAATAGATTATATCTAAAACACAGAATTCTGTTATGAAAGCTGAGGCACTACCTTCAATCTACTGTACTTTACAACAGGATAGTTTTCACACAAGAAGAACATTTATCTCCTGCAGTTAAACATTTATGTGATGCTGTTTATACAAAGGCATGACAGTCTAAACACAGCTTGATCTCCCTATATTTGCTTTATTATTCATAGAATGTCTTTACAATATAAATGGAATATTAAAAGGTGAATGGTATTTCCTCCTTGCTTTACTTTCCTTCTACAAATGTGAACAATGATCATCACAGTAATAACCTGACTAAAAGCCAAAAAGGGTATGGCTAAGCACCCCAAAATAGTTTGACACACTTAAAGGAGAAGGAAAGGCATATTTACTTGCGGGTGCCAAAAGTTAGGCACCTCCAAGTGATTGCATTTACTTACCTGATGAAGTTTGTACTGTGTCCCCCAGAACCCTAACCACTACTGCCAACTGTTAATAGATTTAATTAAACCTCTTTGCAGCTAAGCGAATATGTTGCTATGCTATTTTAATAAGTGTACTAATGTACCTAGAATCAAAATCATATGTGGGCCATTTTAAATGTGATTTGCAATAAACTTTCAATTTTTAACTAAGAATTGAGCCTTGCGACATATATCTTGGATATATAATGTATTTATAGCTGAAAAACATATGTGCCCGGTTGCACATATGCAGTTCCAAAATAGCAACCCATCAGCAATTAGGATTAAACAGTTTACTAAAGGTTAGAAATCAAAGCAAACGCCTGATTTGTACAAGTTGCTAACTACAGTATGTTAGTAAATGAGCCCTCTGGAGCATAATAGGAAAGAAATACTAACTAACTAACTAACCCCCCCTCCCCCTTTTACATTGTGCATGTATGCATAGCCTAAAGCATTTATCCTGTACTGAAAAGAGAGCTGTAGTAATGGGCGAATTTGCGCCATTTCGCTTTGCCGGAAAATTTGTGAAATTAGCGAAACTGTGAAAAATGTGCAATCACTGGTCCCATATCTATTAGCCATAGTAAGACAGCTATTGTGCTGCATCTTTATGTTTTATTATTATTTGTTCATAAAAATCTGTTGATTTTTGCTCATTCTGGAGGATGTAGTTGTATGTTACAAAGCTCTGACTTATTATATTACAATGTTTTATGTTTCTTGAACATAACATTTCTAGAGGATGGCTTTGCAACAATCACACATTAGCAGTACTTGTATTTTGCAAATCCGGTGGAAAAACAGAACAGAGATAGTATTTCAGGTATTTTTAAGTAATGGAAACATTTACAGATATGTTGGTAAATGCTACTGATATACTCAATGTATTGCCCTGTTAAACTGCCAAAACATGGTTTATTATTAGTTTGTGTGCAACAATACACAGATCCATATTAATTTTACTCTACACTTTCGGATAATCAGTTGCTGGCTGGAATGGACCACACATACACACACAGTCAGTGTAAAATACATCTAACCAAAAAACCATTTTTGCTTATGAATGTATATCCAGAGAGATTTCTTCATTGACACTGTCCAGGAATTCTCTCTGTACCTGTAAGTGTTCATTTACAAAAGTCAGTATAGTGCTAGTCCTGCTTACTTTCATTATTGGCTCTAATTTAACAGCAAATCAGAAAGAAGACTTATGGCTAATTATAGCTTTATTAACATAGCAGGGCTTCAGATTTTAAGAAAAATATGCATTTAGATTAATAGGAAATATTGCCCCATTTGCTACTTTCATTTCTTCACCAAGGGCTATATATAGCGAGCCCCAAGATCTTGACCACTTATTTCCAAAATGACAAGTAGTGGTGAGGAGAACAGCACTCAGTAGTTCCACCGTAATTCCTTTGGTTATCACCTCACCAGCCCACCCCCAGCATCCTCCACCCTGCCCCCTGCCCAGATTCACCAAATGGAAAAGGTGGCAACCCTAAAGCTGGCCATAGATCTGATCATATGAATCGAGGATTTGTAAGATTTTCGGACCGTGTATGGAGAGTCCCGTCATTTTTCGTCCGGCGGAGATCGGTTGATTGGTCGGATAGGTTAAAAGATTTCTGTTGGCTGCCGATAATATCTCTGTATGTATTGACGATAATACGATTGTCACTTGCTTTTGTCGGACATAACTTTTTACGATTGCCGTCAGGGATAGAACATCGGCTAATCTGTTCTTTTGTACTTTATTTAATCGGAATGGTTAGTGGCAGGTCGGGAGATTAGGGATGTAGCGAACGTCGGAAAAAAAGTTCGCGAACATATTCGCGAACTTGCGCAAAAATGCGAGCGGTTCGCGAACGGTTCGCGAACCCCATAGACTTCAATGGGAAGGCGAACTTTAACATCTAGAAAAGACATTTCTGGCCAGAAAAATGATTTTAAAGTTGTTTAAAGGGTGCAACGACCTGGACAGTGGCATGCCAGAGGGGGATCAAGGGCAAAAATGTATCTGAAAAATCTGCCTGTGTGTGCTTGGAAGAGATAGTGTAGGGGGAGAGCTGTTAGTGATTTCAGGGACAGATGATAGTAAGTTTGCTGGCTAGTAATCTGCTTGATACTGCTCTGTATTGGAGGGACAGAAGTCTGCAGGGATTTGAGGGACATTTTAGCTTAGGTAGCTTTGCTGGCTAGTAATCTACTGTTCTCTTTAAACAACTGCCATACGTTGACCTTGTAGGCATTGTTTGCCCAGTTTTTTTGGACGCAGCCACTGAAGCACAGTTGCCAGAAAAAATATGCCATATAAATGCTGAAAATAGTCATTTTTCGCCATACGTTGACCTTGTAGACATTGTTTGCCCAGTTTTTTTGGACGCAGCCACTGAAGCACAGTTGCCAGAAAAAATATGCCATATAAATGCTGAAAATAGTAATTTTTCGCCATACGTTGACCTTGTAGACATTGTTTGCCCAGTTTTTTTGGTTGCAGCCACTGAAGCACAGTTGCCAGAAAAAATATGCCACATAAATGCTGAAAATAGTCATTTTTTGCCATATACGTTGAGTCAACGTATGGCAAAAAATGACTATTTTCAGCATTTATATGGCATATTTTTTCTGGCCTCTGTGCTTCAGTGGCTGTGGCCAAAAAAACTGGGCAAACAATGCCTACAAGGTCAACGTCGTTGACCTTGTAGGCATTGTTTGCCCAGTTTTTTTGGCCACAGCCACTGAAGCACAGAGGCCAGAAAAAATATGCCATATAAATGCTGAAAATAGTCATTTTTTTGGTCGCAGCCACTGAAGCACAGTTGCCAGAAAAATTATGCCATATAAATGCTGAAATATAAATTTTTTTGGTTGCAGCCACTGAAGCACAGAGGCCAGAAAAATTATGCCATATAAATGCAGAAAATATGCATTTTTTTGGTCGCAGCCACTGAAGCACAGTTGCCAGAAAAAATATGCCATATAAATGCTGAAAATAGTAATTTTTTTGGTTGCAGCCACTGAAGCACAGAGGCCAGAAAAATTATGCCATATAAATGCAGAAAATATGCATTTGTTTGGTCGCAGCCACTGAAGCACAGTTGACAGAAAAATTATGCCATATAAATGCTGAAAATATAAATTTTTTTGGTTGCAGCCACTGAAGCACAGAGGCCAGAAAAATTATGTCATATAAATGCAGAAAATAGGCATTTTTTTGGTCGCAGCCACTGAAGCACAGAGGCCAGAAAAAATTAAACCAGTAGGGTTTGCACCCTAGTTTGTAACGGTGGCGGAGGGAGGAGGAGGACGCTAAAGGACAGCTGTGTGTGGAGTCATGAGGCTTGAAGAGAAGGACAGCTGCATAGAAGTCAGAACAAGTCTTCCGGCGTGCAGTAACCCTCCGAGATCCACCCCTCATTCATTTTAATAAAGGTCAGGTAATCGACACTTTTGTGACCTAGGCGAGTTCTCTTCTCAGTTACAATCCCTCCTGCTGCACTGAAGGTCCTTTCTGAGAGCACACTTGAGGCTGGGCAAGACAAGAGGTTCATGGCAAATTGTGACAGCTCTGGCCACAGATCAAGCCTGCGCACCCAGTAGTCCAGGGGTTCATCGCTCCTCAGAGTGTCGATATCTGCAGTTAATGCCAGGTAGTCCGCTACCTGCCGGTCGAGGCGTTCTTTGAGGGTGGATCCAGAAGGGTTGTGGCGCTGCCTTGGACAGAAAAACATTTGCATGTCTGACGTTACAGACTGGCCAAAGGGCTTTGTCCTTGCAGGTGTGCTCGTGGCAGGATTACTGGCACCTCTGCCCCTGGAATGTTGATGAGTTCCTGAAGTGACATCACCCTTAAAAGCATTGTACAACATGTTTTGCAGGCTGGTTTGTAAATGCCGCATCTTTTCGGACTTGTGGTATGTTGGTAACATTTCTGACACTTTATGCTTGTACCGAGGGTCTAGTAGCGTTGCGACCCAGTACAGGTCCTTCTCCTTAAGCCTCTTGATACGGGGGTCCTTCAACAGGCATGACAGCATGAAAGACCCCATTCTCACAAGGTTGGATGCAGAGCTATCCATCTCCGCTTCCTCATTATCAAGGACTGCATCATCCACGGTCTCCTCCCCCCAGCCACGTACAAGACCAGGGGTCCCCAAAAGGTCACCACTAGCCCCCTGGGAAGCCTGCTCCTGTTGGTCCTCCTCCTCCTCCTCCACAAAGCCACCTTCCTCCTCTGACTCCACTTCTGGCACCTCTCCCTGCGTTGCAGCAGGTGCCTGGGTTCGTTCTGGTGATTCCGACCAGAAATCGCGCGCTTCCAGCTCCTCGTCACGCTGGTCTACAGCCTCATCTGTCACTCGTCGCACGGCACGCTCCAGGAAGAAAGCGAAGGGTATTAGGTCGCTGATGGTGCCTTCGGTGCGACTGACCATATTTGTCACCTCTTCAAAAGGTCGCATGAGCCTGCAGGCATCGCGCATAAGCACCCAGTAACGGGGGAAAAAAATCCCCAGCTGTGCAGATCCAGTCCTACCACCCAGTTCAAAAAGGTACTCGTTGACGGCCCTTTGTTGCAGCAGACGTTCCAACATAAGGAGCGTTGAATTCCAGCGAGTCTGGCTGTCAGAAATCAAACGCCTGACTGGCATGTTGTAGCGCTGCTGAATGTCAGCAAGGCGTGCCATGGCTGTGTAGGAACGTCTGAAATGGGCCGACACCTTTCTGGACTGGGTGAGAACGTCCTGGAATCCTGGGTACTTGGAGACAAAACGTTGGACTATTAAATTTAACACATGTGCCATGCAGGGCACATGTGTTAAATTGCCTAGTCTCAACGCTGCCAACAGATTGCTTCCATTGTCACACACCACTTTTCCGATCTGCAGTTGGTGTGGGGTCAGCCACCGATCGGCCTGTGACTGCAGAGATGACAGGAGTACAGATCCGGTATGGTTTTTGCTTTCCAGGCACGTCATCCCCAAGACAGCGTGACAACGGCGTACCTGGCACGTCGAATAGCCTAGGGGGAGCTGGGGGTGCACAGGTGTGGAGGAGGAGAAGGAGGACCCAGCAGCAGAGTAAGAAGAAGAAGAAGACGAGGTAGAGAGCGATGGAGGAGTAGAGGTGGTGGCAGAACCGCGTGCAATCCGTGGCGGTGACACCAACTCCACTGTTGTTGTTGAGCTACCCATTCCCTGCTTCCCAGCCATTACCAAGTTCACCCAGTGGGCAGTGTAGGTGACATACCTGCCCTGACCATGCTTGGAGGACCATGCGTCAGTAGTCATATGGACCTTTGGCCCAACACTAAGTGACAGAGATGCGGTAACTTGGCTCTGCACATGTTGGTACAGGTGTGGTATTCCCTTTTTAGAAAAAAAATTGCGGCTGGGTACCTTCCACTGCGGTGTCCCAATTGCTACAAATTTGCGGAAGGCCTCAGAGTCCACCAGCTGGTATGGTAAAAGCTGGCGGGCTAAGAGTGCAGACAAGCCAGCTGTCAGACGCCGGGCAAGGGGGTGACAGTCAGACATTGGCTTCTTACGCTCAAACATGGCCTTCACAGAAACTTGGCTGGTGGCAGATGACTGGGAATGGGAACAGGTGGTCAAGGTGGAAGGCGGAGTGGAGGGTGGTTCAGACGGGTCAAGGAGAGCAGAGGTAGAGCAGTAAGATGCTGGACCAGAAGGAGTGTGGCTTTTAGTTTGCCTGTTGCCTTTGAGGTGTTGCTCCCAAAGTGCTTTGTGCTTGCCGCTCATGTGCCTTCGCATAGAAGTTGTACCTATGTGGCTGTTGGGCTTACCAAGGCTCAGTTTCTGACTGCACTCATTGCAAATTACAATGCTTTTGTCAGAGGCACACACATTAAAAAAATCCCACACTGCTGACTTTTTGGAAGTGTGCGATCTGGCGGTAACAGTAGAAGTTGGCGGAGTTTGCGGTATTGGCGGCAATGGCGGGTGCGTTGGCCGGCTGAACACAGGTGCCGATACATGTTGTTGCCCTACTGATCCCTGCGGGCTATCCTCCCTGCTTCTTCTAAGTCTTATTCTCCTACTGCCTCTCTGACTCTCCGTCTCTCCATCTGAACTACCCTCCTCTTGCTCTCTTCTACTAGGCACCCACAAAACATCAATCTCCTCATCATCATTCTCCTCAGATGCATCAATTTCTTCTGACACATCACAGAAGGAAGCAGCAGCGGGGACCTCCTCCTCATCACTCATTATGTCCATCTCTATCGTGTTCTCTGCCAGAATTAAATCTGGTGTAAGGTCCTCATCTCCTTCATCTTCTTCTGGCAATAATGGTTGCGCATTACTCAGTTCAAGAAACTCATTGGAAAATAACTCCTCTGACCCCAGTGAAGAAGGGGCACCGGTGGTGGAGGAAGTGTTACGTGGGGTGGCCATAGCAGTGGAGGATGAGGAGGATGTTGTGGTAAAGTTAGAAACGGTAGAGGATGGGGTGTGCTGTGTAAGCCAGTCAACTACCTCTTCAGCATTTTGGGAGTTCAGGGTCATTGGCTTTTTAAAACTGGGCAATTTGCTAGGGCCACAGGATTGCATAGCAGCACGGCCCCTAGCACGGCCTCTGCGTGGCGGCCTGCCTTTGCCTGGCATTATTTTTAAAAAAACAACAACAACAACAAAAACTCAGTTGGTTTTTCTGGAAACGATAATACACACAGCTAGATGGCGGGTTGAAGAAAACACTGTGCAAATAATGCCTACAAAGTCAACGTATACACTACTACAGCGGTGGATACGGATTACGTAAAATATATGAATGCTGCTTGAAAAAAAGTAACTCAAGTGGTTTTTCTAGAGACGATAATATTATCAATATTTAGACAAAATGTGAACAAGGTCACACAGCTCGATGGCGGGTTGAAGAAAACACTGTGCAAATAATGCCTACAAGGTCAACGTATACACTACTACAGCGGTGGATACGGATTACGTAAAATATATGAATGCTGCTTGAAAAAAAGTAACTCAAGTGGTTTTTCTAGAGACGATAATATTATCAATATTTAGACAAAATGTGAACAAGCTCACACAGCTCGATGGCGGGTTGAAGAAAACAGTGTGCAAATAATGCCTACAAGGCCAACGTATACACTACTACAGCGGTGGATACGGATTACGTAAAATATATTATGGCTGCTTGAAAAAAGTGACTCCGGTGTTTTTTCTGGAGACGGTAATATTATGGATATTTAGACAGAATGGGAACAAGGTCACACAGCTCGATGGCGGGTTGAAGAAAACAGTGTGCAAATAATGCCTACAAGGCCAACGTATACACTACTACAGCGGTGGATACGGATTACGTAAAATATATTATGGCTGCTTGAAAAAAGTGACTCCGGTGTTTTTTCTGGAGACGGTAATATTATGGATATTTAGACAGAATGGGAACAAGGTCACACAGCTCGATGGCGGGTTGAAGAAAACAGTGTGCAAATAATGCCTACAAGGCCAACGTATACACTACTACAGCGGTGGATACGGATTACGTAAAATATATTATGGCTGCTTGAAAAAAGTGACTCCGGTGTTTTTTCTGGAGACGGTAATATTATGGATATTTAGACAGAATGGGAACAAGGTCACACAGCTCGATGGCGGGTTGAAGAAAACAGTGTGCAAATAATGCCTACAAGGCCAACGTATACACTACTACAGCGGTGGATACGGATTACGTAAAATATATTATGGCTGCTTGAAAAAAGTGACTCCGGTGTTTTTTCTGGAGACGGTAATATTATGGATATTTAGACAGAATGGGAACAAGGTCACACAGCTCGATGGCGGGTTGAAGAAAACAGTGTGCAAATAATGCCTACAAGGCCAACGTATACACTACTACAGCGGTGGATACGGATTACGTAAAATATATTATGGCTGCTTGAAAAAAGTGACTCCGGTGTTTTTTCTGGAGACGGTAATATTATGGATATTTAGACAGAATGGGAACAAGGTCACACAGCTCGATGGCGGGTTGAAGAAAACAGTGTGCAAATAATGCCTACAAGGCCAACGTATACACTACTACAGCGGTGGATACGGATTACGTAAAATATATTATGGCTGCTTGAAAAAAGTGACTCCGGTGTTTTTTCTGGAGACGGTAATATTATGGATATTTAGACAGAATGGGAACAAGGTCACACAGCTCGATGGCGGGTTGAAGAAAACAGTGTGCAAATAATGCCTACAGGGCAAATAATGCCTAAAAGGTCAACTTATACACTACTACAGCGGTAGTAAAATAAAAAAAGTAAAATAAAAAAAAATGAATATTAAAAAAAAAAAATTAAAGTTGGTGCTGCTGAACTACTAGGAGCAGCAGATTAGCACACCAGTCCCACTCCCCAACACTGCTAGACTAATAGCACTGGGCTCTTATAGTAGTAGTAGTAGTAGTAGTAGTAAAACAACAAAAAAATAAATAAAAGCAGTCCTTACAAGGACTACTGTTATTGCAGCAGTCAGCAGATGAGATCAGAAGCAGGACAGCTGCCCACTGCAGCTACATACAGAGCACTGCAGTAGAAGGTAGATTACTAGCCAGCAAAGCTACCTAAGCTAAAATGTCCCTCAAACCCCTGCAGACTTCTGTCCCTCCAATAACAGAGCAGTATCAAAACGATTACTAGCCAGCAAACTTTCAACTGTCCCTGAAATCACTAACAGGCAGCAGCTCTCTCCCTACACTATCTCTTCAGCACACACAGGCAGAGTGAAAAAACGCTGCAGGGCTTCGGTTTTTATAGGGAAGGGGAGTGGTCCAGGGGAGAGCTTCCTGATTGGCTGCCATGTACCTGCTGGTCTGGGGTGAGAGGGCAAAAAAAAGCGCCAACAATGGCGAACCCAAAATGGCGAACGTCGCGCGACGTTCGCGAACTTCCGGCGAGTGCGAACACCCGATGTTCGCGCGAACAAGTTCGCCGGCGAACAGTTCGCGACATCTCTACGGGAGATGGGGAAGTCCGATCGTACGATGATTAGTACGGTCTGAACTTTGCGTCTATGGCCAGCTTAAGGGAAGCAGATATAAGCACAACAAGTCATACATACAGGAATAACCTACCCCAGGACATGGTAAGCAACTGATTCTGTCACGGAGTAAAGGGACATCAACAATGCGGTTGCCAAATTTAAAAACCCCAGCTTGGAAGAATCTTTTGGCAACAGGACACAAATGCCCACAAGAAGCTGCAAATAGAACCCTGGCACCAGCGAGCTCACTAGTATAACCACCCTAGCAACCACCTGCAGGCCACATTATCCACACTAGAATCTGGCAACAACTTGGATACATCTACCACTAGTGCTGGAGGTTTTCATTTAGACTCCAAAGAAAAATGATCAGGGAGATCCTACCACCATGTTCAGTAGGACAAAAAAAGCTACTAGTGGTGAGGCGGAAGTTAGATGGTATTTATAAGTCATGGTTAATTTTAATTGACTATGTTATAGGTCATACTGTACATCTTTATCTAGGAGGGGCAATATTACCCATCTGTACTGACATGGAAAAAAAATGTCATACCATTCATTTCAACCGACTGCATATGTAAAAAAGAATCCGTGTTTTTTGCTGAACATTTGATTGGTGATCATGTTTTTTTAAATCTGAATATTGTATTAAAAACATATAAATTGATCGGGGAATATATTTATGAAACTAAACACCATTTATAAAACTCAAGGTATATTAGGAATATCTTTTTAGTAAAGACCCAGATTATGTTAACCCAATGATGCCTAGAAGCACAAAGTGAAATAGAAAATCATTTTTTTTCTAAACATATATTAGACAACTGTCTTCTTGTAGCAAAATGAAAAAGGTATAGAATCCCTTCTAGCATTTTCCCTCATCACTTACTCTAGCGTTCATATTTAACTGTAACTTTGCCAGTTTGTTAGAGCCATTGCCTATTAAATAATTTCATTCATATGATTTCACTACAAATGGTGGCGTAGGGAAGGAGTATTTATAGAAATCTGAGTGATGCATACTTTTGAAATGCATTTGTAGGATGTTTTGCAAGCCATTGGATAACCAAATTTTTGAGATTCCACAGTAAAGCTCCAGATTACAGGAAGAAGCCAATTTGTTGAGTGGCACCAGTGCTAACCTCATGAAAATTGAATTGGCAGGCAAGTATTGGGAAAAAGATGGAACTGTTTGCAATCCTTTTGTATTCTCCAGTTTGATCATTAATAAACTGGCCCTGTGTCTTAACTTTCCAACCATTCTGAATCATTTCATACATATCTTCTGTCACTGTGGTTTAATGTAATATATATAAAAAAAACCTCCAGCATAAGGGTGCCCTGCTCTGTATCTAATGATGTATGGGATTGATTATGCTTGGGACCTGGAGATAAGGTTTTTATTCTGTAATTTTAGTGAAACCAGAAACAAATATCTCCTTTAAAGTGTGATTCTAGAACATAATACAAAACTATACTCACATATTGTACAAAGCATTAGGGAGCAAAATCTTTATAATTATATATTATTGCTCTGTCAATGGTAATTATATATTGCATATAGAAGGACCCGCACTCCAAATTCTTGTGTCTCAAAGTTTTATTGATCTATCACTTTGTGCATCCAACGTTTTGGTCCTCTTTGGGGCCTTTATCATCCTGTGATTGTGAGGGTACTTTCTGGATATATATAAATATATATATATATACATGGTAGCGTTTCCTGCTGGTGCAGCATACATACACTTGATATATTTTTTGCAGTAGTAATGAAAAAATACCTCCTGTTTGTGGGTGTACCCACTCAACCCACTTTTTATTGGGGTTGCTTTATATGTTATTCTAGCTGATGACTTCAATTAAATACAGAGCTTCTGCACCCCCTTAAAGGGGTTGTTCACCTTCCAAACAGTTTTGTTCAGTTCAGTTGTTTTCAGATTGTTCCCCAGAAGTAAAGACTTTTTTAAATTACTTTTCATTATTTATTTTTTACTGTTTTTCCAAAATCTAATTTTAAGGTTGAATGTCCCTGTCTCTGGTGTTTAAATCTGACAGCTCAATAATACAGACGCAGACTCTAAACTGTTACAATTTTGCAACATTTAGTTGATACATTTCTCAGCAGCATCTCTGCAGTATTAGCAACTATTGTATCAATTCTAACAGCTGCCTGTAATGAAACCCAGAGATTCTGCTCAGCATGGACAAAGATAACAAATGCATCAACTAAATGTATCAATTTAGAACAGTTTACAGGGTTGACGACCCCCCTACCAGAACTACTTTAGAAGGTGAAAGATGACACTTTACGCTTCAGCATTACAAAAACTGTGACACATAGAAAATAGAAAGTAATTGGAAAAAAACGTTATTTCTGGTGATCTATATATACTATATACTAGTTGTTTGAAGGTGAACTACCCCTTTAAATGAGGCAAAACACTGGGATATTGGCATCACGAAATGATTATTTTCTTTTAATGTTTTTTTAATGGGAATATTTATGCTTTTTGCTGAAAACAATGGTCCACCGGGTAGGAATCTGTAAAAGCCGTAGATAACCACTCTTACTAAAAGTTCCCACGGTATCATTTGTAAATATATGACCGTTCTGGGAAACTGAATATGAATATCATTTAAAGGAAAAAACACCAGGGAATAAACATCACATACAAAATAAAATGTTTATCTCAAAATATTTTTATTTTTTGCGGAACTGAAGTTAATACTGATTAGATCTCTGAACCTGCCTATTTTTAGATTTTGTGTTTATTAAACCAATTTCTTCATTTTTACCAAAATCTCATAATAGATTAATGTAAACAATTAAGAAAAATGATATATATATATATATATATATATTGTCTTGATAATAGGGTTTTTACCATAATGGCGTAGCTTGCCTTTAACTTAACTTTTTGAATGGTGTAGACAGACAATATATAATTGGCTTCATTTTTTTTCAGCTGCTCTCGTTTGGAATTTCAGCAGCTATATGGTTTATTTACCCTAGCAACCAGTCACTGGTTTAAATCAGACACTGTGATATGAATAGAAGAGGGCCTGTATATATCGATAAGTTATAAAAAGTAACAAATAAATTGTAACCTCAAAAAAAAAAGGTTTTTTTAGATGCTGGAGTCTGTGAACCAACATTTGAAAGAGGCAGAAGAGGATGGGAATTTTAACACTTTAAAAAACAAAGAAAAATTGCAAATTAAAGGACATTCTTTAACATACAAAAATGTAACTTTTAGTGAACAAAAAACATTTAAAAAAACAATTATGATGGGTCAAGCTTAATTAGCTAGTAATGATATCGGGTACAAGAAATACATAAAATGTGTTTGAATATGAACATGCTCATTATTTTATAGCAATCCAGCCCCAAAACATGTGAAATAGAGGATATCTGTACCTACTGTAGTTTATCACATCCATAGGTGTCTATGGATCTGATAAAGTACAAGTCAAGTCAGCAGGCAACAAGGAGTTTTTATTTTTTAGTGGGATTTTATAGAAACAAAAGTCTGCATTTGTTTTGCATTCTGCACAAAGTTGTGGGTCGTTTGTATTTTGCAATAAAATAACTCTACTAAATAGCAACCATATTTATTGCATTGTATGTATTATTTCAGCAATCCATAAACGTTTGGTGTTTTTTGTGCAGCTGAAGCTGCAGTCACTGTATGTATGGGATCCATTTTATCCAAATAATCCACATTTTTAAAAATTATTTCCTATCCTGTAATAATAAAACAGTACATTGTACGTGATCCCAACTAAGATATAATTAATCCTAATTATAATTAATAATGTTTAAATGATTTTTCAGTAGTAAGATCCAGAAAACCCCATGTCCCGAGCATTCTGGATAACAGGTCCCATACCTGCACTTTGTTTTGTCTTAGCTCTGGATGAGTTCAGCTCACTAGAGTAAGTAAAGTGGAGTGGCATAAGTAAACTATGCTCATTTAGGCCTGTTAAAGTCATATTAAATGGTATTTAAAGGGATTATGTCATGATTTTTATGGTTATAATTGTGTACATTGCAAGTAATTCATTCTACCATTTAAAATGTTATTCTTTTAGTTGTAATATTGGTGTGTAGGTAGCCATCTCAAGTTATTGTAGAGATTTTAACTTGCAAATAGTTTGATGATTGTAACCAAAATACTTTGCATTAAATCTACAAATTAAATAGCTGAACATGAAGTCATTAGATAGAACACCTTAATAGTTGTACTGCTGTCAGGTGTTGTCAATCCTGTCAGTGCTCGCAGGCTGCTTCCACTGTGGTCATATTAAAAGTATTAATATAAACCTGATAAATTATTCATGGAAATATATATTACTTCACTTAAAATGAGTTCATTCATAATGCGCTATTGTGTTTTTGTTTACTCTGCAGCAAAATATTACAGATGAAAAACTCATTTACCATTTGCTTCTGTATTAATTCAGCAGAAATGTTTTACAGTGTCAGGCAAGAGAAGGGCGTTTGGGTATTAATCTCAGTACAATGCAATTTATCTTTATAGATTCTGGCAACAAGAAATTAAAAAGTACTATTCAGAGAAGCACAGAAACAGGCATGGCAGCAGAAATGAGAAGTCGCATGGTTCGGCAGCCGAGCCGGGAGTCAACAGATGGGAGTATTAACAGTTACAGCTCAGAGGGCAAGTAAGTAATGATAGTGTTATCTGTTCTGTATCTCTGTCACTTGATTCTTTCATATCAAGATAAGCCAATGATTGTAATTTAATTGTATATGCATTTAGGTACAACACATTGACTTAACAAAAAACAAATATACTGTAAGAACTGGTAACTCCAATGCAAAATAGAAAATTAAGTAATTTCAATACTGCTGTAGGGGCCCAGGGAATGTTAGGCTTTTAGGCTTATTATTTATGCAACCATTAAGTATTCACACTGTTGGGAAATAAGCATGAGCGTATCTTCTGCACTGGGCATAGGCTCAACCATTTAATTGGGTAGTAATTGCTGATGAAACCTTGGACAGAGACCTCAGATATGAAAGGAGAATGGTGTTCTTGAAGATCGCCACATCCAGTTCAGAGTACATATGTAGAGATTGACTGACAAGGATTTGATTTGTTTTCCTTTATTTTATTTTCTAAAGCAAAAATGTCAGTCCTGAAAATTGGAATTGGAAATTCCGGGATTTGATTCAGGGATTGCACCAAATCCTTAATTAGATTCAAGATTTGGCCGAATCCGAGCCTTTTTGAGCAGAATCCAAGTGCCTGGCCAACCAAATCCAAACCATTAAAATCAAGTGACTTAAGGTCACGTAATTAAGGGGATCAAAGTTTTTTCCACTTTTTCCCCTGGATCCTTCCTGAATAATTCAGGGTTTGGCTAAATGCCAAAAATATGAATTAGGTGCATCCCTAATATAGATTGATTGTAGTTGTTCATGAGAACACCCCATGGAAGCTGCCCACTACTTCCAGTAATAAAAAAGAAGACTTAGGTTTCTGTAAGCCATACCCTTTTTTAATTGCTGGAACATTTCTCATCTAACCTATAATTTGTAACTCACTCATATGAAAAATCATTCATTTATAACACCTTTGAAATGATAGTGTCTCGTTAAAATATATTTACCAATCAGTCACTGGCATAAAGTGCTACCAACATATTTCTTCAAATAACATGAGGCTTTTACCAACAAAAAAAAAAGCAACTAAAACCTCTCCAGTTTGCTGCAGAGGTGGAATACAGTCCTTCCTTACTCCAAGATAATAGGAGACAAAAAAATCATTCATTATGATTATGAGGAGGTAAAGTTCAGTCCACACAAATCCTTACAAAGCTCTACTTGTGTAAAAATGTATTTAAAATACATTGTATGTACAAAACAATAATACTGCAGCACCTAAATGGCTGTTTCATCAAAGATAATTGGACAGTTTGATATTGTTTGAAGCTTATCTTAACAGATGGAGAAACAGTTTATTTTGAGGGAAAATGTATAATTTAAAAAGTCAGCAAAGTATGTGACTATGAATCAGCCAGATTAATTGGCATTTATCTGGCCAGGTTATAAATGAAGTCATCTGTAATTAATTAACTCATTACATTTACAATTAATTCTCAATGATTGCTATAAATCTGTCTAATAATATATAACAAGTTTAGGTAGTACACTATGGTACTGGATTATGCCAGTGATATAATACTGGGGTTAATGGCAGCAGAAGCACTTCATAATTATATGACCTAAGCTACTCTGGTAGCACTTGGAACGTGCATCACCTAAATGTAGAATCATGAGCTTATGGACCTCAGAAGTGTGGATGGAAACTCCTATATTGCATTTAAATTATGTTTGTCTCATCAGCAATGAGTTCCCATTGGCTGTATTTTTTAGCCAAAATCCCCACTATGATTTGGCGGCAAGTATTTGACACAAAGAAGGTATCATTCCACAGATCACAGATCACTGAAGACAACTGTGCCCCTAAGAACTTTCTATTTATTGACCAACATTAAATCGAAGGCCCACATCTTGCTGCTTTTTTTTATTGATTATATGTATTATGCAAATAATTATTATCAAGCTTTTTATGTGTTTTTATATGAGCCACTACTGTTCACAGAAATATTTGCAGTGAGCACCAGACAAAAACTGTGACACTAACAGGAGCTTATATATCATGAAGAACAAGGGTATAAAAAAAATGGTCACAGTCTAATAGATTTATGCGTACCTGAATAATTCAAATAAATGCACAAAACGTGTTACATAATAATATTATTTCTGTTTTGATGAACTGGCAAAGCTTTCTTTTCAATAGGTTGTATGTGCATAACTCAAAATATTGAAGTATTTTTTTTTCTTGGCAGTTTAATTTTTCCAGGGGTGAGATTAGGGGTTGATAGCCAATTCAGTGACTTTCTGGATGGACTGGGACCAGCACAACTTGTAGGCAGACAAACATTAGCAGCTCCAGCAATGGGTAAGAAAGAGTTGTTATTTGACTTTTGATTTTTTTTATCTTTTGAAAGAGTGCAAAATAGCCTCAAATAACCATTCATGGAGTCACCTGAAAGCACTAGTGTCATCGCTTCTAATGTGATTTTCTCAGTTCACATTTATAAGCAAGAACTGCTTGCATAAACACCTTATGAATTATGACTTAAAAGCAATAACAATATTTATATATGTTATCTGGTAGTGCCCTCCAGTCCATAAGTATTGACAAAAGGTTCTGCACTTCCTTGTGGAAGAACTAGCATTGCCTTTCATGATCTACTACCCAATACAAACTTGCATGCCTTATTGTTTTTCTTTTGTTTTATGGAAAAAAATGGTGGCTAAGACATGGATGGGCCCTACATTTCTAACTAGAAAGTACTAGTGAACAACAACTAGAGCTCTACAAGCTAACATACCTCACAAGGAGGGTCCCTGATAAGTTCGATAAAATATAGGGACCTTGGATTGATTCACATAAACCAATCACTGTGTACCTTACTATAATATTTGTTAATTGTAATTCCTTGCTTCTTTTCTGAAACTCTACTGTTATTGCAAAAAAATTGTATATGATGACCAGTCTTAAGATTTAAATCCATTGTTGTGCACATGATTTGCGTTATTATTCAAGAAACATCTAAAATACCATATAGTTAAGTTCTGTACTCACATAGCATCAAATAAAAAGTAGTTACTTGAGTCCAGCTTCCATAGAAAACGGATAAACTACTTTATGCTGTTTATACATTTTACTTACTGAGAAAATTTGATCTCCCTAACTAATGTGGCACTTGCCTTCAAAGTAAACTGCTTTTTCACTACTGTTATTTCTATCAATAATAAAGTATGTGTTTTTAGGTGATATTCAGATTGGAATGGTAGATAAAAAGGGGCAATTGGAAGTGGAAGTTATACGAGCAAGAGGTTTAATACAAAAGCCAGGCTCAAAATCAACTCCAGGTAAGGAAAATAATAGTTATAAATGTCCTTACTAAAATTGCATGATATAAAAAGACTTTAGTATTACACTTACATTATTACAGCTCTAAGTTTGTTCTATACCTAGAACAGATGATTTGTTCTTTTCTGAATGTTGGCATTTGTGTAATATATTAAAATTAGCATTCATTTCACTCTGTGTGATGATTTTTGAACTGTTATTTTCAATTACATCATTTCACATTCACCCACCCCTTTAGCAATTAGACCATATCACTTTCTGGCATGATATTAGCAATACATGGAGCCTATGGGGTTGAAATTTTATGTCAGTAAACTGTAGAATCAAATAATCTTTTCTTGTCCCTTTGAACATCAAACCAGGTTCTTTGATTTAGGTAAACGCAAAAATAAAAAAGTGTGGGGAGTATTTGATAGTCTGTCCTCCCATCCTCTGTGCTTTCAGGTAGAAAGGTTACAAGAAGAAAGCAGCTATTGAAGAGGTTTTGCCATCAACCTGCGTCATTACTCTGTGTCCCTGTATACACACACATAACTCTTTATTGTTCCTTTAAATTACAATGGCTCTAAAAATCCCTTTCTATTCCCACTGCACCCTTTGTACTTTTAAAAGCAATCATAAATATGCCAGATCTCAGCTAAATTTTTTTCTGGTTGGGACTCAAGGGTGTTTTTAAAAATAACGTCTCGGTTTGATTTAAAACCCTGCAACATAAATCATTCAGTATGGACAAAGTAGTAAACATAATTTTAGGCATCTTCTCTTTTTTCATGAAATGTGTGTTTAATACTTTATATTTTTGGTCACTATTTCTAATAATGCTAGGACAGCACAAGCTCCTAACAAGGCTAAGTGGTCAAAGGGGTGCAAGATGCAATGTGTAAAATAGATACAAGCTCCATGATGTTTGCCCTCATTGCACCTGACCCTAAAAGCCACAACATTTTGGATTCAAAATGAGTTCAAAGAGTTACAGATGTCTCATTATACCACATTGCTTGTGCCTGCCAGCCCAGATACAGAACGGGAAATACATGGGTGGGTGTCCACTCACTTGCCTCCTTGCACTTCATTTTTAAAATAAAAAGGAAGATGTACAAGGAAGTACAAAGTGGTACTTTAAGTACCAGGGTCCCGCTGCAGCCTGAGCAAGGTGCAGAGTCAAATATATCTTAAAATTGTGTATATATTGATAAACATTATATAAATGTAGGTGCATTACAGTGCTTTATAACTGCATCTGTGCTCTTGGATTATTGGACAACTTTGAGTATAATCATTACAAAATAGATCTATTTCTTGCCCAAACAAGTACAGTATATGGACTTTTATTTGATATGTCCAGATCTGTTGCAAGCCCATGCCCCACATCATAAACGAAGTAGTTAGTATGTGTTATATACTATTTAGGGTGGAATGTTGAAAAGAATCATATCAAAATATGGAATGTTGTCTCTTGTTTGTAACATATGCAAAGTATACAGGCCACATTTAAACAAGAATATTTTGGGGGTTAGGGATGCTTTAGATTAAAGAGCAAAAGTTTTGAAAATGGCCTTATGTTAGAGTTAAAATGGAATATCAAATTTGTGCACTTATTTTTAACTTATGGTATTTTTAGAACTGACAGACAACTTTATACAACTTAAAAATGCACCCAGTACCTTTAAAAATTGTAAAAAAATATTTAAAAATACAGCAGTTGGTTTTAATAGCATTAGATGTTAACCACCTCTCTAAGCCAGCAAGTCTATTGATCTAGTTCACAAATTGATAAACACCATTATTTTTGTATAAGGGAGTGAGGTTAATGATTAGACACCTGAGTTTCAAGTGCCCAGCACTCTTAAAATATAAATAAAAAATAGAATTTATTTCATTCTTGCTTGCATCTTCCATCATGAGGTTTTATTCTTGCAGCTTATACAGCCCAGTTACCTGTAGATCACTTTGGGTGCTCCCATGATCCTTTTCTAGAGCTATAGCTGTTGTGTAGCAGTGGCACTACCATTATATTTTAGCTTTCATAATTTACAGATTGCCCTAGAGCCATATTTTATTTCAGTGAGTCATAACGGCATCGTGGAGAGTGAAAAGGGCAATGTGCATAATAGTAATAACTGCAGCAAATCCATTAAAACACATCTTAACTTATTTTAACCTTTTATTTCAGCTCCTTATGTAAAGGTGTATCTTTTAGAAAATGGAGCGTGTGCAGCGAAGAAAAAGACAAGAATTGCACGGAAAACCCTGGACCCTCTTTACCAACAGACTCTGGTTTTTGAAGAAAGTCCACACGGAAAGGTCCTTCAGGTAAATTTAAAAAATATATGTTTATACAGCTCGTGTATATTTAATTAAACTGCTGCTCACCTTAATTAATGCTGCCTTTTCTAATACCAGTATTCCTGATATAAAATGACACCTAGGCTCTTTAAATACTGTAGTTAATGATTTGTTGATAAATGTAGTATTTGGATTGCAAACACAAACTGACATATAGTATGTGTAAAATGTATGCATAAGTAAGTTAAGGCCATTCAGTTTAATTACATTTACAATATACATTACCTTACATTATAGAGATTTCAATCATTATGAAGTTATTTGTAAATGTAATTGAAAGTTGCTGAGTTTCTGTGCCCTCTCAACATGGCTTTATGGCTAATTGTCTTCTAGTATGTAATACACTACAATATCTGCCTAAATCTGTATAGTGTACATTTTTGAAGTTTCTCTCACTGTTAAAAGAACAGTAACATCAAAAATAAAAGTATTTTAAAGTAATGAAAATATAATGTAGTGTTGCCCTGCACTAGTAAATATGATGTGTTTACTTCAGAAACACAACTATAGTTTATATGAATAAGCTGCTGTGTAGCCATGGGGCAGCAATTCAAAGCTGAAAAAGGAGAAAAGGCACAGGATACTCAGCAGATAACAGATAAGCTCTGTAGTATACAATGAGATTCTTAAGAACGTATCATGTGCTTCAATGGCTGCCCCATGGCTACACAGCAGCTTGTTTATATAAACTATAGAAGTGATTCTGAAGCAAACACACCAGTTTTACTAATACAGGGCAACACTACGTTATATTGTCTTTCTTTTAAAACACATTTATTTTTTGTGTTACTGCTCCTTTAATAGAAAATGATTGTGCTACTTTTAGTCAGATACAGTATGTTTATTTTTTTCTTTTAAAGGTCATTGTCTGGGGCGATTATGGTCGAATGGATCACAAAAGCTTCATGGGTGTGGCACAGATTTTATTGGAAGAACTCGATCTATCAAGTGTGGTGATTGGATGGTATAAATTGTTTCCGCCTTCGTCACTGGTGGATCCAACGCTGACCCCCCTTACTCGCAGGGCTTCCCAATCATCTCTTGAAAGTTCTACGGGGCCTCCTTCTATACGATCATAATGAACTCACAGGCAGTTTACCTGATGTAATCACAATGTTAATGCCCAATAAAAGAGTCAGAAAAATATATTTACATGATCAAAAGCATTGCTGGAGACAGACAATCACTTATTTTTTTTGCCTGGAATAGTGATCCAAAAAAAAAAAAAAAAAGTAAGAATGAAAAAAAAAAAACACATATACATTCTGTAAATGGAAATACAGTTAAGCCCTAATGAGAGTCACACGTGCTCAAGGGGACAGCTAAGGTGACAATAAATTACAAACTGGAAGCTTTCACTCTGTTGAAAAATGTTTGCGATACATTTTTACAGAACATGAGCAGTGTTATCATATTGGTATTTCAACATTTTTATACTTGTCGACTCCATTTTTTTTTATCGATGTGTTAATCCGTCAATTTCATACAAAAGCATTTGTGATACTCCTCACAGAAACTTGCTTTTGCCCTTTTTTTATTGATTTATTAAAAAAAAACAAAAAAAAAACGAGCATTAAGGAATTAATGATGGATATTGTTCTGTATAAATATTCCCAGCTGCCTGAAATACAGTGACTTTGAAAAGCACTGCCATGTAGTGCGGTCCTGTTAAATAACCTTGCTTTTTTCATGTAGTGTTAAAGCATTTTGAAAACCACAGATGTATTTTGTGTAGTATAAAGCATGTTGTGATCACATTGGAGCACAGTGTTTGTTCTGCAAAAAACTCATCCCCGTTCTCTGACACCAGGGCTAGGAATAAAGGCAGTTGCTGCAAAGCAGCAGTCTTGTGAAACAAAGCCTTTTTTGTCTAATTTTGGCCATCTTTTCTTCTTACACCAAAAGTGAATAGCAGCGCAACACGAATATGTATGCTGCCATTATTTCAACTCTGCCTGGATCATTTTTTTTGCCAACATTTTGAACCAAATTCGAAATTTGCCAAGCTGTTTGCGTTCGTGCTCGTGTCAATGCAGGGGATTGTGGAATACATGACTATTTATGGATGTTTGTTAAATAAATAAATACACAAAAACATGGAGGATAAAATAAACAGAAAATGATTTTGTTCCTCTCTTCCATTTTATTTTTATTTGTTTTTGTAAATCTAGGATTGCGGTATAAATGATACTTCTGTTCACAATGTTTTGCATGGGGAGAGTTCTGACAACGTCTCTCTGTAACTAATGCTGAGTTTGATGCAAGAGTCCATTCCTTCAATTATATATACTGTCCCTGTCACAGTGTTTTCATTTTACAGCCAATCGCTTGACTCTTTTTTGTGTGTAAACTTGTGTATTTTCCATCCCGGATTACTGACCACTAGTAGTGATGCGCATATGACATTTTGAGCTTTACCCAAACTTCCTTGATACATGTGGCTTTAGACGCTGTCATCTGTGGATGGAGCATGGTATGAGCTATTTAAGATAAATAAAATCACTGGAAATTCCAGTTGAGATATCCTGCACTTACTAATGTTTTTATCAGATTTTTAGTTTACATTTGTTTGAGACTGATGCAAGCACAACATTTGACTTTTTTTAATGCAATATATCGCAAAAATGACAATTTAATATACTGTAAGCTTCATCACACTAAAATAAAACACTTTCTATATACAATCAATTAAATATTCTGCATTGTTTCTGAAATAGTAAAGTTTATGTTCACTAACCCTCTCTCAGTATCTGTTTCTCTTCATTCTATCTTCTTTCAGGAGTTGGGTGTCGGATATTCATTGACAGTTAGATCCAATATATCTTATAGGGGGCTTCCTTTTCTAGCAAATGGATTAGAGCTCACTCAAATAACTGATTCCAGTACAAACAAAATCTAACAAAATAACAGCCTTTTGCATAAATCCTGCATGTAGAGAGACAGGATTTCTGGTGATTTTAATAGTGAGTACATCTTCTAGGCAAAAGGAGCCCCCCTTTAAGATATATTGGATCAATAAATATCTGTCACCCAACTCCTGCATGAAGAGAAAATGAAAAGAAACAGATGCTGAGATATATTGAAGTACGTTTTGTTTATTTCAGAAACGCTACAAAACTTTTAATTGATTATATTTAGAAAACGTCTTATTTCAGTGTGCTGAAGCTTATATTACATTTTCATTTTCGCAATAGTTCCCCTTTAATTAGGATTTCCTCGTGTTATTTCTTGACCTTGACAGACCTTGTGATTTTCCGTACATGTCTGCAGACTGCAGTGACATGATTTCTTTCTTTTATGGGCCTTTGGATTTTGTGATCACAAAACCAGAGCGGCATGACTTGGAGCTATTCAGAGCTGCATGCAAGTTTTGTAAAAAGAAATAAACAACAACAACAACAAAAAAAAAAGAGACTTAATAATGTGTGTTAGGCCAGCTAGTGTGTTGCATGTACTTGTACAGTTGCTCGTAATTCTAATGACATAACCAAGAAATCAAAGCCATCCATTTTTCTTATAGACATTTTGCTGGGTTTTTGCCAGACTGGGAGATTTCGTCTGGTGCTAAATGTCTATAGATGGACTTTATTTTTTACCCTATGGAATCGTAATGTAGTACGGACCAAATCCTTCGAATTAATATTTTGGTGTAGATTCCGACTGTGGGGCTGTAACACATGTAGAAATTGTGTGCACGCTAGGTTTTGAATCATGGACATACTGCCTGCACCAAGTGAACTATTTCTTGTTAATAAACAGTCTGAAAACGATTATGCCCATATTTCCATAGGGCGGCTATAGACTACTGATTGACCTGCTGAGCAGGAAGAACTGAAGCACTGGTGCACTAATAGATTATGTACTGTCTTAGTGGCAAAAACAAACAAATAATAATTGGGTAGTATCTTTCTATTTTGACCACTTGTCTTAACACTCCCCTGTGCTTTTAAATGAACTTCCAACTCATGTTATGTAAACATGTTTAATAAAAATTTACTTTTCATGTCATTCACTGTCGTCTTTTGTTTAAATAGGCAAGGGGATGCATGGAAGAAACAAAATGGAGCTCAGTGCTCATAACAAGTGGCTCTTGCTTGCTAGATAACCTTGTGTAGTACTGGTTACATTGTGTGATCTCATTATAGGTAAGTGATATATTTCACTCAACTTTCCGCATATAGTAGTAACATTTCCACATGCATCTAAGGCTAATGGCACATTCATATGAAAGTTTGGTTCTGCAAATTTAAGCTGCTTAGAACATGGCACTCATTAATTAACCCTCGAATTCGACCCTTGAAGTTAAATCCTTCAAATTCGAATATCGAATTCGAAGGATTTTGCGCAAATACTTTGATCGATCGATCAAAGTAAAAATCGTTAGATCGA
Organism: Xenopus laevis; assembly: GCF_017654675.1. Lineage (NCBI taxonomy): Eukaryota > Metazoa > Chordata > Amphibia > Anura > Pipidae > Xenopus > Xenopus laevis. The sequence goes on along the minus strand of NC_054380.1, from coordinate 78,813,953 downwards.
ATGATTAAATACTTTGAATCGAACGATTCAAAGGATTGTAATCGATCGATCGTATGATTTTTCTTCGATCAGAAAAAGCTTAGAAAACTGATGGGGAAGGTCCAAAAAGGCTAACATTGTACCTCGGTAGGTTTAAAGTGGCGAAGTATGTAGTCAAAGTTTTTTTTAAAGAGACAGTACTTCGACTATCGAATGGTCGAATAGTCGAACGATTTTTAGTTCGAGTCGAAGTCATAGTTGAAGGTCGTAGTAGCCTATTCGATGGTCGAAGTACCCAAAAAAATCCTTTGAAATTCGAAGTTTTTTTACTTCGAATCCTTCACTCAAGCTTAGTAAATGTGCCCCCTACATGTTATATTGATGATAACGTAGAAACAGCATTTTAAGTTTTTGAGGGGACCAGGAAAAAATAGTGTAAAATCAGGGAAATATGTTAAAGCAATCTATTCTTCAAGTAAGGGTAGAAGCATAAGTCAGTTTTTGACATACAATAATTTCTGCCATATGCATTGCAGTATTAATGTTACACTAAGGGGGTGGGAATGTGCAAGGCCTCTCTGAGAGTCACATGCACAATCTAAAGCAGCAAGTGATTTGTATGATTGACTGTATGAGGTGCAGACTAATTTGAATTGACTATTTAATGCCAGAGGAATCTGATTAAAAATTTAACTTCTTAACTTAACAAATAATAACATTCACACAGGACAAAATGAAATTTTTTGGAACATCAGTGTAATATCCTGGGAAAACATTTTGCAAAATCAGGCAATAGCACCCACTGGCATGCATTAAAAATTTGGATTATTTGGACAAAATGGAGTCTATGGGAGAGGGTCTTTCCATAATTTGGAGCTTTCAGGAAAATTGGTTTCCGCATAATAAATACTATAATTATTTGTGAAACGGGGGACCAGGGAATGTGTATTGAAAAATAGCACTTCCCTTATACTTAAATATAAACTGTAGCCTTTTGAGTGCTCCCACAACCCCCTAGTATTGTATAATGAATCCCATACCTGTATTAGAAAACAACATCTCTCCATTTCAGTTAGCCCATTTTGAATATCCAAAATGCACTTTACCTATGGTGCAAATCTTCATTACAGCATTAAGGCTATGACTCACAATTACTTTAATGTAATGGTTTTTTATTTGGTCCTCTAAGTGGATAAACTACCAAAATCGTCTAAAGGGAATGTGAAAAACACCAATAGCAATTGTTCAGGAGTGGCAGTGAGTACACTTTGTGTAGGCTTTGCGTTAAAATGGCATATTTTTTTAACTCTCTGTATATACCATATTTTCGAGTTTTTTCCCCGAACCGTTTTTATCGAGTTTTTTCAATGATAAATAAGGTCAAAGTTTTTTTACTTGCCCTTAATGTTGCATTGGTAATGCTAGGGGTAAAGCCTAGAATCTTACTTTTAGAATCAATTTTTATTATATATATTTCTGAAACTGAGATATGGTTGAGCTCTGTTCATTGTTCTGTCCATATTCATATAAGAGAACTAGTTTGAGATTCTTCATCATATTCTTATTATTTTTATACCATGAGCAGGTACCCAGTAGTTCCAAGTAATGTTCTTTCATATCAAAGCAATCAGGATAAAATTTCATCAAAATCATAAGCGACTGGGAGGATTGTAACAGGTTATATATTTTTAAATAGATTACTTTGGTTAGAATAAACTTCTCCAATAAAATGTACCCCGGAATATTTTTCATCTGGTTATGGGATTTTGTTTTAGAAGTTACGCACTCACTTATTGGAGATGTTTATATTTCCCTAGCCTGAAACATGAGAGCTCATTTGCTATAGCAGTACCTGTACAAACTGCAGAATACAAAGAAAATTGCATTTTACCATGATTTATACCCACAATGCAACAGGTTTTTCTTCGAATTCCCTCACCCACATCAGGCACAACGTTCTGAGACATAAAGATTTGCAACAGTGCAAGTGAGTGCAATTTGAGAGAAGGGGCAGCATGAGGCCAGGACATGAGTAAATGTAGAAATCATCAAATTCCCGCTACTCCATGTATGGTGCCTGAAAGGTAGATAATCTATTCACTGGTAAACCGGTTTGCCTTGTTCAGCTCAAGAAATAACAAAAACATATTTTTGTTTGTGATTAAACTGTAGGCAAAAAGTATGTTCAGCACAAGCCCTATTCATTGCACTTGTGTTGAACTAGATAGCATCCCTTTATATGGAATGTTATACAAATATGGAATCTTATCTGGAAACCTGTTATACAGAAGCTCGGAAGTATGGGAAGTCCATCTCCCATTTTAAATTTCTAAAATTATTCCTTTTTTCTCTGCAGTAATAAAACAGTACCGACCCAAGTAGAATCCATGATTTACCCTTATTTATCATAAAAAAAACATAAAAAATGGATCTGCAACTTTTTTCGGATTGTCACATGAAAAACGCAACTTTTTTGGTTTGTTGCATGAAAAATCTAATTTTTTCAGATTTGACACCCGAAGTCCAAATTTTTGTGAAAATGTCAGAAAAGCCTGAAATGTTCGGATTATCGGATGAAACCCAGCGATGACCATATTTTCCATTGACTTCTACAGGCCCTCAACTTGTTGAACATGGAGTATTTTCGGATTCTGACTTTTTGCATCCTAAATAAATATAAATCCTATAATAAATTTTGAAAATTTTAGGGGTTTTTTCCACAAAAATTGGGATTTTATAGTAAAAGAAAAACCTCAAATTTTTTGAGTTTTTGGCATTCGGACTAGAATAAATTACCCTTAGGGGCAGATTTATCAAGAGTTGAAGTTAATTAGAGGGAATTTTCGAAGTAACAAGTAATTAAAATTCAAAGTAGTTTTTGGATACTTCAACCATCGAATAGGATACTACGACTTCGAATTCGATTCAAAGTAAAAATAGTTTGAATATTCGACCATTCGATAATCGAAGTAATGTCTCTTTAAAAAAACTTTGACTTCAATACTCCGCCAAATTAAACCTGCCGCCTGCCGAAGTGCTATGTTAGCCTATGGGGACCTTCTACAACATTTTTCTAAGTTTTTGAAGTCGAAGTAAAAATCATTCGATCGTACGATAAAATCATTCGAAACGCTAGATTCGAAGGATTTAATCGAAATTCGACCCTTGATAAATCTGCCCCTTAGTGTTAAAATAATTTTTATCAGACAAAAAGTGTTATGTTATAAAAGGCACTAAGTTTGCCAGGAGCAGTAACCCATAGCATGCTGCAAGAATCCTTTGAGTATATGCTACTCAGGATTTCAAGTAGCCAGGAATTAACCTATTGATTTTTTTTAACCAGTAGGTTAAGAAAACTATATCTAACCTTTACCCTTCTGCTATAGACTTAATACAGGTACAGGATTTATTATGTAGAATGCTTAGGAACAGGTTTAAATGTGGAACACCTTGCCTTTATAGGACCAGTAACATTCATAATTTTTTTTTAAAATATCGTTAGTACACATCAAAAAAAAAAACACCACCACAAATTATAATTTAAAATCACAAAGCCTTTATTGAGAAATAACTTAAAGAAACTGCACTTCCTGTCCTGTACAGAGACGGCGAAAGGGCGACCATCGATGCTGCTGGGCTCGATTTCTCCTCCCTGGCTACTCTACTGACAGCGTGTGAAGGAGCAAGACGGATGCCTCATGCCTGCAATGCGATGCAGTGACTGCTCGGGCCCCCTCCTCCTCCTGCACTATAGATGAGAAGTGCCCACCTGGACACTGGAGGAAGCGGTGGTAGTGGAGGCGGTGGAGGGAGCTGTAAATCAATGTTGGCAGCGGCAGCTGCTTCTCATCATCAGTCACTGGCCAGGCCCCCTCCTCCTCCACCACTCCCTAGCCTTGTCGCTCCTGCTCCGTTCCCTGCACATGAGTGATTGTTTCGATAGCGTTTGTATTTGCCTGCATTCCGTTTAGCTAACAGACCTACGTGTGCCTTGTAGCTGTACTGTGCGCTGGATTAGCACTGGGCGCAGGAGCAGAGGAGGTGCAGCGGAGCGGGGAAAAGGAAAGCTGTATCGTATCCAGCTACAAGGCACACATAGGTCTGTTAGCTAAACGGAATGCAGGCAAATACAAACCCTTTCCATCTGTTACTGCACAGAGCTGCCTCTCGCAGCACAGAAACTTTGCAAGTGATTTATTCCTCCAGCACAAACGTTGACTGCGCCTCTTCTGGATTTTAATATAATGGTCAAGGCTGATACTGATTAGTCAATGTCACCTTTTGTTTTATCCTCTAGTGATTTATTGCATACATACATACATCATTAAACCAGCATGCAAAATACGCTTATGTTGCAGAAGTAGCATATACTCAAAGGATTCTTGCAGCATGTATACATGAAGAATATTGCATTTTCTGTGTAGGTTTCCTATATAAAGTTCTAATGAATTATTTACTGAGGCATCTCAGCTCTGCTTGTTTGGCACTTACAGTATTGTGTGGGGTTTATGCAAACGACTAAATCACCTACTGCCTCTGATATATTAAAATTTGTATTGCAACCCAGTATTAGGCTTGGATCTACCAGTAATGCATGCAACTTCAGTTGGAGAATCTGATACAGAAATTGGGAGTTTCTTTCATTAAATGCACAGATCTGTCTATGAAGCTGGTGATTCTATCTTCATCCAAAGATATAGAAAGACTCAAACTGGAAAACAGACAACAAATTCCTCCTATTTCTTTATGTTTGATGGGTCTGAAACTCAAGAAAGTAAATGTTGCAGTACCTTTACAGCAGGATGAAATGTTGGCTAAGGTGGATGAAATTTCTAAAGCCCTGTGACAGAGTTGTTGTCACATTCACAATGAAGATATTTATGTATCTATTTAGCTGCTGAGCTACTTTATCCAAATACAGCATTGTTGACTGAGAAGCCAATGCCCAGTCTGTACAAAGGACCGTGATTCACCCCCAAGCAGAACAATAATGCTGATGTGCAGAATAAGCTGTATTGTATGTCATATATGAAAAATTATGTAAGATATTATTTTCCTTTTGTGGCTCAGTATTATTAAGTTTAGTATGCCCTCCATACACTTCCTTGGGAATCACTCAAGGCAGGGAGCATTTAGAGTTCAGGGTTGGTAGCAGCCAATAGCAAATATAATAGACAGGCAAGAGGTCAAAGCTTCTGGAATACAATAAAAAATATTTTATGGCATAGGAGCATGATAATCTTGCCTAAAAATGGCAATGACCTGACAAGAGGTCGGGGCAAATTGCAGAAAATACCAAGTCTGTAAGGCAGAAAAGAGGTCAGGGCTGGTGGCAGACAATATTAAGTACGTTTTTAAGGAAAGAGATCTGGGCTGGTGGCAGACAATATTAAGTATGTCTGGGCTGGTGGCAGAAAAAGTTTTGTTAGACAGGCAAGGTCAGGGCTGTGTGCAGACAATAGCAAATCTCTTACTAAGGGAAGAGGTCAGGGCTGGTGGCAGAGAAAAGCAAGTCCATAAGTAAGGAAATAGGCCAGGCCTGGTCACAGGCAATAGCTCCATTACAAAGGCAAGAGGTTAGGCTGATGGTCAAGAATAGTAAGAAAAAAGTTCCGGGCTGGTGGCAGAAAATGACAGTTCTGTGGCAGGAAAGGGGTCAAGGCTAGTGGCAGACAATACTAAATCTCTTACTAAGGAAAGAGAGGCAAGAGGTCAGAGCTGGTGGCAGAAAATAGCAAGTTCATTAGTAAAGAAAGAGGTCTGGCATGGTCACAGCCAATAGCTCCATTAGGAAGGCAAAAGATCACGGCTGGTGGCAGATAATATCAAGTCCATCAGTTGGGAAGAGGGCAGCTGGTGGCAGACAATAGCAGTCCAGAAATCCAGACAATCAGAGGTCCATATATTAGACTAGGGGTCAAAACCAGGAAATCAGCTGAAACAGTAGCGATAACAAGGGCTAAATCACTAAGAAACGTAATGATCTATAACACAGGGTACAGGAAGGGAATGGGATTCTTATGTGCAAAACTTCAGTTGTGTGCAAATGTGTACTCTAGACTTGTGTTCAGAAGTGAGCCTTTTTTATACAACATAAACAACACTAATACTGTCCTGCATGTACTATCGTGACACACTGGTAAAACCAGTAAATTTACTTTATGTAAAAAAAAAACAGTTTTCCTAACTGCACCTTACATTTTTATCTACTTATTATCAATAATTGAGCCTTTGTGTTGCCATACTCTTTGTCAGCTCCAACCAGCAGTACCATTTTCTGAGATACAATGTATTTTCTGGAAACCTCTGTGTTTGTTTGTTTGTTTTCTTCACAATGAGGCTACAAGGGAGAGTGCCAATTTCTATAATTGTGTATTCTGTTACTACTGTACTTTTCTTTGTTTCACCTCCCTCCAGGGACCAAATTAAAGCTGTAAAAACACTGTTGCGCTGATTAGAACCATTCCATCCTGTGCTGATAAGTGGTTTTACTCTTGTCGATTTTCTCTCGCTCTCTTTCTCTTTGTCAGGCTGAATCTTGAAACCAATTGAAAGCAACATTGATTCTTGAACTGTGGTGGAAACAATATGTTCGTAGTGGGTAACTCCATGAGTCAGTCAATACCTGAGAAAGTAAGGCAATAGAACTGAGTCTATGCCATTGCTGCAATTGTGCCATTTGTTCTTGATGTTAAAACTACATTTTTGTTAGTTATTTTCAACATATCAGTCCCAAAGGACATTAACTCTAAACTTTAAAATGTCCTAGTTTCTGAAACAATCATAAGAAATGATAAGATCAAGGCTATGGAGACCAAAAAATATAGCGTTTTATAAAAATAGAATGTATTAGGATGCCCAATTGATTTGCAAGCAATATAAATTGTTCATCATATTTTTTAGATACTTTCTTTTAGAAGTTCCATTTTTCTCAGTAATTTATATTGTAAATTATTATTTTTTGTTACAGAGAAAGGGACGTTTGTTGTGCTAAGGAACCCATACAGAATTTACTGCTCAGAATTGACATAAAATCACTCAATTTCTCTCAGCAAACAAACACAAACTCTTACAGTATAAATTTTAATAAATTGACATTTACTAGACTGTATCTTCCTTTACCTTTGCTAATTCCATCAATAGAAGTGAGCCTGTGTAAAAAAGCATTGCAGAATTACAGTTGGCATTGCTGCATTTTATGCTGCAGTTTGTGGTATAAGAATGTGTCTTGTTGTACAGCACTTTTTTCAATAGTGAAGCTGTCAGAACAAACTTTAATAAACAAGCTCCTTACTATTATTATGGTATATTGAATTACATACTATACTTTAACTTAAAATGTAACCATGAAAATTGTTGGGATACAAATGAACGGTGTATTTAAAGATTTTGTTTGTTGTTTGTGTAGCACACCCGTGAGTGTACTTTTGCTGTGGATTAGGGCTATGTGTGAACAGACTAACACTGCTATTAGTGTGCCCCCGACCCCCAGTGTACCCGGGCAACTCCCTGCAACTCCCGGTACCTGGTGTGGATAAATGCAGCAGCAGATTCAGCCAGACAAGTCCTTTGCAATAAATTATAACTGGTTTATTAACAGAGCACCGGCAAGATCATATGTTACAGCACTTTGATGTTCACGGCAGTTATAGCGTAGCCTCCAACAACAATATTCCCTCCAGGGGGGTAGAAGATGCAACAGACGGAGTAGAAATCAATAGGGATGTAGCGAACGTCGGAAAAAAAGTTCGCGAACATATTCGCGAACTTGCGCAAAAATGCGAGCGGTTCGCGAACGGTTCGCGAACCCCATAGACTTCAATGGGAAGGCGAACTTTAACATCTAGAAAAGACATTTCTGGCCAGAAAAATGATTTTAAAGTTGTTTAAAGGGTGCAACGACCTGGACAGTGGCATGCCAGAGGGGGATCAAGGGCAAAAATGTATCTGAAAAATCTGCCTGTGTGTGCTTGGAAGAGATAGTGTAGGGGGAGAGCTGTTAGTGATTTCAGGGACAGATGATAGTAAGCTTGCTGGCTAGTAATCTGCTTGATACTGCTCTGTATTGGAGGGACAGAAGTCTGCAGGGATTTGAGGGACATTTTAGCTTAGGTAGCTTTGCTGGCTAGTAATCTACTGTTCTCTTTAAACAACTGCCATACGTTGACCTTGTAGGCATTGTTTGCCCAGTTTTTTTGGACGCAGCCACTGAAGCACAGTTGCCAGAAAAAATATGCCATATAAATGCTGAAAATAGTAATTTTTCGCCATACGTTGACCTTGTAGACATTGTTTGCCCAGTTTTTTTGGACGCAGCCACTGAAGCACAGTTGCCAGAAAAATTATGCCATATAAATGCTGAAAATATAAATTTTTTTGGTTGCAGCCACTGAAGCACAGAGGCCAGAAAAATTATGCCATATAAATGCAGAAAATATGCATTTTTTTGGTCGCAGCCACTGAAGCACAGTTGCCAGAATAATTATGCCATATAAATGCTGAAAATATAAATTTTTTTGGTTGCAGCCACTGAAGCACAGAGGCCAGAAAAATTATGCCATATAAATGCAGAAAATATGCATTTTTTTGGTCGCAGCCACTGAAGCACAGTTGCCAGAAAAAATATGCCATATAAATGCTGAAAATAGTCATTTTTTGCCATATACGTTGAGTCAACGTATGGCAAAAAATTACTATTTTCAGCATTTATATGGCATATTTTTTCTGGCCTCTGTGCTTCAGTGGCTGCGGCCAAAAAAACTGGGCAAACAATGCCTACAAGGTCAACGTATACACTACTACAGCGGTGGATACGGATTACGTAAAATATATGAATGCTGCTTGAAAAAAAGTAACTCAAGTGGTTTTTCTAGAGACGATAATATTATCAATATTTAGACAAAATGTGAACAAGCTCACACAGCTCGATGGCGGGTTGAAGAAAACAGTGTGCAAATAATGCCTACAAGGTCAACGTATACACTACTACAGCGGTGGATACGGATTACGTAAAATATATGAATGCTGCTTGAAAAAAAGTAACTCAAGTGGTTTTTCTAGAGACGATAATATTATCAATATTTAGACAAAATGTGAACAAGCTCACACAGCTCGATGGCGGGTTGAAGAAAACAGTGTGCAAATAATGCCTACAAGGCCAACGTATACACTACTACAGCGGTGGATACGGATTACGTAAAATATATGAATGCTGCTTGAAAAAAGTGACTCCGGTGTTTTTTCTGGAGACGGTAATATTATGGATATTTAGACAGAATGGGAACAAGGTCACACAGCTCGATGGCGGGTTGAAGAAAACAGTGTGCAAATAATGCCTACAAGGCCAACGTATACACTACTACAGCGGTGGATACGGATTACGTAAAATATATTATGGCTGCTTGAAAAAAGTGACTCCGGTGTTTTTTCTGGAGACGGTAATATTATGGATATTTAGACAGAATGTGAACAAGGTCACACAGCTCGATGGCGGGTTGAAGAAAACAGTGTGCAAATAATGCCTACAGGGCAAATAATGCCTAAAAGGTCAACTTATACACTACTACAGCGGTAGTAAAATAAAAAAAAGTAAAATAAAAAAAAATGAATATTAAAAAAAAAAAATTAAAGTTGGTGCTGCTGAACTACTAGGAGCAGCAGATTAGCACACCAGTCCCACTCCCCAACACTGCTAGACTAATAGCACTGGGCTCTTATAGTAGTAGTAGTAGTAGTAGTAGTAAAACAACAAAAAAATAAATAAAAGCAGTCCTTACAAGGACTACTGTTATTGCAGCAGTCAGCAGATGAGATCAGAAGCAGGACAGCTGCCCACTGCAGCTACATACAGAGCACTGCAGTAGAAGGTAGATTACTAGCCAGCAAAGCTACCTAAGCTTAAATGTCCCTCAAACCCCTGCAGACTTCTGTCCCTCCAATAACAGAGCAGTATCAAAACGATTACTAGCCAGCAAACTTTCAACTGTCCCTGAAATCACTAACAGGCAGCAGCTCTCTCCCTACACTATCTCTTCAGCACACACAGGCAGAGTGAAAAAACGCTGCAGGGCTTCGGTTTTTATAGGGAAGGGGAGTGGTCCAGGGGAGAGCTTCCTGATTGGCTGCCATGTACCTGCTGGTCTGGGGTGAGAGGGCAAAAAAAAGCGCCAACAATGGCGAACCCAAAATGGCGAACGTCGCGCGACGTTCGCGAACTTCCGGCGAGCGCGAACACCCGATGTTCGCGCGAACAAGTTCGCCGGCGAACAGTTCGCGACATCTCTAGAAATCAATATAGATACGTAAAAGTAGACTTGGGAAATAGTTACCACTCTCACTGGGCACTATCCCTCTGGTTGAGCACTAAGGCATGGGTTTCTCAGCCTGGGGTCTTGTATCTTGGCACCGGACTTGATCCTCACCTCACCCACTGTATTCAGCCTGGGGTCTTGGTATCCTATCTGGTCCTCAACTCACCCACTGTAGTCCCTGCACTAGTGGTTCAAATACCACGGGGTCCTAACCCCACTATTTCTCCTTGTTGGAGCCACGTCTGCTCTCTAGCTACCCTGGGCTAACTTTCACTCCTAGAGCGACTATTACTGTAGTACTATCCCTATCTCACGCTTCACTAACTTTTCCGGCAGACCTGGACCTGTAGTACCTCACTCTGAGGCAAAGTCCCAGGACAGACCTAGACCGCATGGTGCTAAACCCTTTTATATTATCAAACAGTGCCATCTAGTGGACAATCCCCAGGTACTTGTGTGGACCCCACCAGGGACATAGCTGCCTAACTTAACTAAAGAACCCCTAGGTGTCCAAATCCTAAAGGGGAACTGCCTGAGTATTTTACCCCAAATCTCAGGGTCTCTACATTTGTTATCCCATTTGTTTCTCCTTACCTCCAGGACCAAGAATTCTATATCTTTGAAGCTAAGTTTTCCATGTTTTACCTTTTATAACAAAAAAAGAGTTTAAATGACAAAGAAGCAGTTTTGAAGTATTGCGTATAGTAAGGCAGAACAATCCTATTGTGCTTATTTGAGTTGTAATTATTATTTTATTATTTTAGCAGAATTAAGGCATGGTGAATTATGGAACAACCCATCTGGAAAAATCCAGGAAGATTACATTGGCCGCCACACACGTCTTCATTCAAAATCTTTCCAAATTCCATTTGTCAACATTAATCTGTAAGCGTGATAGAAATATAAGATATCAATTTTGTATGTGGATACCAGGCTTATACTAATAGTAATTTTAGAAAATATTTTAAGTCCTAAATGTTTCATGATTCCAATCATATTTTATTGTTGGTCAGAAACCAACAAATTCATCTGGTAAATTGCTACATTTTTTACTTTCAGTTTAAAAAATATTCAACGCTACCAATGCTAAGCCATTACTAGGTAAATACTGCAGCAAACAGTTTAAATCTAAAGACTCCTTTATTGTATTTAAAAAAAATCAAGAAGCTCCAGGGCAATATGTGGTTTATATCATTTCACAGTAAAAATGCTGCATCGATGTATATACATTGCATAGGACCTCCTCTCATTGATGTTCTGTATATACATTGTATTTGTCACCTTGTCTCTTAAAGGGATACTGTCATGGGAAAAACATTTTTTTTTCAAAATGAATCAGATAATAGTGCTGTTCCAGCAGAATTCTGCACTGAAATCCATTTCTCAAAAGAGCAAACAGATTTTTTTATATTCAATTTTGAAATCTGACATGGGGCTAGACATATTGTAAATTTCCCAGGTGCCCCAAGTCATGTGACTTGTGCTCTGATAAACTTCAATCACTCTTTACTGCTGTACTGCAAGTTGGAGTGATATCACTACCCTCCCCCCCCCCAGCAGCCAAACAAAAGAACAATGGGAAGGTAACCAGATAACAGCTCCCTAACACAAGATAACAGCTGCCTGGTAGATCTAAGAACAGCACTCAATAGTAAAAACCCATGTCCCACTGAGACACATTCAGTTACATTGAGAAGGAAAAACAGCAGCCTGCCAGAAAGCATTTCTCTCCTAAAGTGCAGGCACAAGTCACATGACCTGGGGCAGCTGGGAAATTGACAAAATGTCTAGCCCCATGTCAGATTTCAAAATTGAATATAAAAAATAAGCAGAATTTTGCTGGAGTAGCACTATTAACTGTTGTGTTTTGAAAAAAACATGTTTTCCGATGACAGGATCCCTTTAAAAGAAAAAGCAGGGCTAGTAATAGAAAAGCAGGGCTAGTAATCTTTCTTCATATCGCCCCACATACTTTATATGAGAATAAATGAAATAGCTTTGCACAAACACACTCATTTAATACACTTATGTGTCGATATAATAAGATTCATCATTGTCATCATTGCTTCTGATGATTGCTTGGACCTAGAGCCCATGTTAGTGCCAGTAGCACCAAAGGTATGGTCGATCAGCATGCCCCAGTGACTTCTAACAGCTTCAGAATTATTGTAGCTGGTGCATTATTCTCTATATCATTTTTTACAGCATATTATTACCAAATATCAGCCTGTTACTGCTTGCGTTAGCTCTCACATCGTGCAATGCAGTAACAGACTATGTAATACACTGAATATGAATAAGAATGGGCAGCAATTGTAAAGGAGTCAAGCAGAGACATACATGTGTACTTATTTAACCCTAAATATCTCAATGATAGCAACAGAAGGAAGAAACATAAATACATTCTTCAACTCAAGCAGCAGGGTATGCAGTAAAAATATATAGAGAACCTGTTGTTATTTTATGTCAACACATGTAAGCTGGTGAAATACTGTTATTGAATACTAATGGCAATTCCACAGCTCCCGAAGCTGTACTCCTGGTTATAAAAGATTCTTATATTAAGTGATACTTTGTTGCCTTGTGGTAAGGACTCATTCAATGAAAATAATGACTGTAATGATGATCTATTTTCTGTAGCCACTAGGTGTCACCCCATGCCATTGCAATAGAGTTCAGAATTAGAACTTTCACAGACATGGTTTTTGAAAATCACAAATTATCATTATTATTATTTAAACATATTTATAATGTGCCAACATGTTTTACAGCACTATACAATAAACCATAGTAACATAGTAAATTAGGTTAATAAAAGTCATGTCCCTGAAGTTTTTTTGTATGAGTAAGCCTGCCTCACTGCTAATTCATCCAGATGAAAACAAAATACCCATTGGAATGGATGCTCTTTTGCCTGCTGAAGATACCTACTGGTGAATAAATTATGAGACAGTTTTTAATATGATCTCCAGCTTAAACAGCTTAAACAGCTCCAACATGGTCAGCCTTTCTCCATAACTTTCCTTTATTGTATTGGAAATGATAATAGCTAGTAATGTATAAATAGATATGGTGAGTCAAGTTTTGCAAATAGTTAAAAAAAATGTAAGCCAAAGCACAGTGAGGCCTCATTTACCATGTATGGGAGAACAGGCACAACATTTTGCACTTTGCACATTGAGGGCTGCACTAGCACAAAGAGCTGTGTCTCGTTCTGAATGCGCTGCTGCCTACATTTAGCAGAGCTGTATTCAGAAGGGGATGATGGTGGGCAGTTCATGGCTGGATTCTTGAATATGCCATATATTACAATTAAGACACATGTTTTCTGACACAGTGTCATGGGCCACAAAGAACAGGGGAGCCCTGTCTGTGGAGCACATTCACAACAGAAATATTTCCCTAGTACAGAAACAATGAATTAGCGTTTCTCTTTTTCCTACCAAACTTGTCCTTTAAACTCATGATGTGCTGTATTTGTCTTTTCTGTTTTAGGGTATATGAGTTCATGACGTCTCCTTCCCTCTTATACTGATGCTGTGCCTTCCCTCACATTCTTCTATCTAGTTCCTGCCAGGATCAGGCTGGCACAGGGAAGCCAGATACTGTGCCTGGAGAGACAGAGCGTGAGAAGAGACCAGATTGGAGGAATCAGCATCTGCAGGGGATTCCCATCTGAGTATCCAAAGGGGCTGGAGTCACACTGTGTGTCCATAAGTGCTTGACTTACATGAAAAGTGACCATCCAAAGAGACTTTTGGAGTGAGTATTAAAGTGACAGTATCCTAAAGGAGCACTCAAAGATTTCAGAGAATTTGTTTGAAATTACATTAAAGGACTTCTTTAATTACATTAAAGGGATACTGTCATGGGAAAAAATTTTTTTTCAAAATGAATCAGTTAATAGTAGTGCTCCAGCAGCATTCTGCACTGAAATCCATTTCTCAAAAGAGCAAACAGATTTTTTTATATTCAATTTTGAAATCTGACATGGGGCTAGACATATTGTCAATTTCCCAGCTGCCCCAAGTCATGTGACTTGTGCTCTGATAAACTTCAATCACTCTTTACTGCTGTACTGCAAGTTGGAGTGATATCACCCCCTCCCTTTTCCCCCCCAGCAGCCAAACTAAAGAACAATGGGAAGGTAACTAGATAGCAGCTCCCTAACACAAGATAACAGCTCCCTGGTAGATCTAAGAACAACACTCAATAGTAAAAACCCATGTCTCACTGAGACACATTCAGTTACATTGAGAAGGAAAAACAGCAGCCTGCCAGAAAGCATTTCTCTCCTAAAGTGCAGGCACAAGTCACATGACCAGGGGCAGCTGGGAAATTGTCAAAATGTCTAGCCCCATGTCAGATTTCAAAATTGAATATAAAAAAATCTGTTTGCTCTTTTGAGAAATTGATTTCAGTGCAGAATTCTGCTGGAGTAGCACTATTAACTGATGCGTTTTGAAACTCAACGTTTTCCGATGACAGGATCCCTTTAAAGGACCTTCTTTAGAGATAGATTGCGCTGGCCCTAGTTAGTTAGTGAGATCCCATTGCCACTTGTCGGGAGTGTTGTATGTTAGTTTCCCTTTAACTAACAGTTATTTTAGTTATTTAGTTTAGTTAGTTTACCAAATACTGTGTTTGAACAATTACTGTTTTCCTAGCGGGACCGCTAGGTGGAGGCGCTGAGCTAATAAGTACCAGGTACGCAGTCTCTTGCAGTACCACGGCTCGGGTTTGTCCCGTGCCATCAGGTAAGCACCACATGTGGAGTGTAACAGAGAGAAGGGTTGTCAAAGGGGTTACAATTCATGCAAAGAGCTGTTTTAGAGGTACAGCCATGTGCTGTTGCAGGCAATGGTAATACTAGAATACTAGATAGAGCAGTGTAGCCTAATGTTGCCTTGTTTTTGCATTTTACACACCGTGTTCTATGTAGTAATTAGTAACAAAGCAGTGGTGTTTTCTGGTGTGATATTCCATGGTTAAAGGCATTTCCCCCAGTGCTGTCCATGGTAATCAACCTTTTATAATCCATCCTTTACTATCAGTACGATATGGAACCAATTATCCAGATTGCTCAAGACCAGGTGTTCCAGATAATGGAAAGTCTGCTAGAAAATCGTGTAAACATTTAATAAACCCAAAAAGCTTTAATTAATTATATATTAGTTTGGATCAAGTACAGGTGCTGATTTATTATTACAGAGAAAAAGGAAATTGTTTTTAAAAATTTGGCCTGCCGAAGGCCTGAGCCTTTGTGGCCTTCCCAGAAATCTGGGCTTGCCTGTACTTCTACAAATACATCTTCAATTTTTTAAAATAACACTGACATTTTACAAATCCGCTTTCTTTCTTGCGGTGGGCTCGTAGAATTTGTTTATTATATACCTGTTTGCAACTGTACAGATAATTTCATCATTTGATGCAGATAATATCACTAGTAATGGGAAGCAATATTCTTTTATAAAGTATGACAGAAGTTGGGCAGAGGTAATATATTCACCTCATATTCATTTATGTAAAACTAGGACATAGCATTTCATTTGCATAGTGGTGAACGTCTAGGTAATTACAGATGAGAACTGTATTTAATGTGATTTGTGGACTGAAAAGGTCCACAATTAAAATGCAGCACAATGTGATTTTATCCCATTTTATTTGAAATAATTATTGAAAAAATATTTAGTTTCCAGTTACCGGAGAAGAGTTCATACTGTACTGTACATATTTTTTTGTTAGAACGATTAAACACTTTTATATTTAAATTTGCAATTCATATTAACAGTGGCTTCCAGCTCACAGTAGACGACTGATTTTATTGCTTGCTTATATTCCTGTCATATAAAATAAATATAATCCTTTTCAATGTCTGTTTAATGGGTGGCCCTCGCACCCTTGAAAATAACATGTAGCTCTTGATATGATCGAACATACAAATCAGGATAGGATTCTAGGGAACCTACAGCATCCACAAGCAGGTACAGGAGATATACATTAGAAACCTTGTTTATGAAGCAGCTTCATGGATAGTCATGCTAAAATGGACACAAATGTTGCACGCATTGATGCCATTATATGTACTTAATCAGACACGCTCCTTGGATCCCAATGTAGCTGTGCTAGTGACAATGTGCCCAAATAGTCTGCTCTAATGAATTGTATGCAATTTACCTACTGACACTGGGGAACTCTGGAGCTACCACCACCCTGAACATAGTGGTATTACCACGATTCCCACAATGGTATGCCTCAATAGCTGCAACAAACTAACATACAGTGCTTATGTTGGTTTAATGGTGATCGTTGGCAGTAACACAATTCCTACTCTGTTAGCTGCAATTTGCACCCAGTTTGCAAAAACTCAGTTTGCAGATGAGGCTTTACATGTAATAAATTCAATCAGTTGTTCATCATTATTAAATACGCATTATTCTTACATCTTTCCTCAAATATGAAACATGTGAATAATGGTTCAATGCAGACATTTTCTGTTCATTCTACAGTGTGGTCTCTACTTTACCTGTCTAGTTTTGTCTAATCCCTGCAGCACTAGAAATTATGTATTACAGCTACAGTACAGGACCTGTTATCCAGAATGCCTGGAACCTGGGGTTCTCTGGATAAGGGATCTTTCCGTAATTTGGATCTCCATACCTTAAAGGGAAACATTTTTTTTTTCAAAAGGATTCAATTAATAGTGCTGCTCTAGAAGATTACTGCACTGAAATCCATTTTTTTAAATGAGCAAACTGATTTTTATATATTTGATTTTGAAATTTGACATGTGGCTAGACTTATTGTCAGTTTCCCACCGTGCCCCAGTCATGTGACTACTGCTCTGATAAACCTCAGTCACTCTTTACTGCTGCACTGCAAGTTGGAGTGATGTCGCCCTCAGAAAACAGCTCCCTGGTAGATACAAAAACAGCACTCAATAGTAAAAATTCATGTCCCATTGCGACACCTTCAGATACATTGAATAAAAGACACAAAAGCCTGCTAGAAAGCAGTTCCATCCTGAAGTGCTGGCTCTTTCGGAAAACACATGGCCAGGCAATATGACCTGAGATGACTGTGAAAGGGCAATATTTACTTAAATATATATTCCAGTTTGGTAAGATTCTTTAATATGCCACTCAGTCTGATATAAACTATCTGTTGCTTAAGTATTCATTTTGGGGTATAGTTTTCCTTTAATTAAGCACAATGGGATTGTTTACCTACAGTAAGGAATCATTATATCTCAGGATCAAGAGCAAGGTTCTGTGTTATTATTACAAAAAAGGAAAAAAAAAATTATTAGATTAAAATGGAGTCTATGGGGGATGGCCTTCCGATAATTTCCTGCATAATGGGTTTTTGATTAATGGATCACCTATACTTCAAAACAATTTTGGTGGAATTCTAGACAAGGACCCAGGAGGATTGGTAAAGGAAGTCATACATATCATCATGTTATATAAAGCCTAGAGAATGTAATTCTAGTGTTTAGATCCCTACAGGTACTATAGCCACATGATGGGGGGGGGGGGGGGTTGGTACCATTTGTTTTGGCACAATACAATGTTCCCTGAAAAATGATCATGTTGATTTTTGTATATGTGTAGAAAATGTGTTCATCCCTATAGGGATGACTTGTGATCCTCTGGATTTTATGTAAAGAAAAGCTAACTAGTTTGCTAAATATGGTAACCATAGCTAGATTAAATAAATCAATA
This sequence comes from Xenopus laevis, assembly GCF_017654675.1. Lineage (NCBI taxonomy): Eukaryota > Metazoa > Chordata > Amphibia > Anura > Pipidae > Xenopus > Xenopus laevis. The sequence continues at coordinate 78,795,940 of NC_054380.1, read as the reverse complement.
ACAGACTGCTCGATTTTGGTGTGATTGTGCTCGATTTTGTTTGATTGAAAAACATAAACAAAACAATAAAATGTTTTTGTAACAGAATTCTATTCCCTCGGTTGTGCATGCAGTTTATGACTATCAAGGGCAAAATAACCTTTCAGTTGTGCCCCTGCAGATTAAAAGAGAATGTTGTTTATAGTGTATTAATGGCTTGGTAATAAACAGAAAAGACCCTCCACTTTTATACCACTGTTATGCCCTCTCCTCTAAGTGTTAATGGGTACTGAGCATGCACACAATGTCCATGTATGGTACTTTTAGTGCTCCTCTTCCCATCTTAGTTGCATTCCTCCAAAGTTATCTTTCCTTTAGAGATAAAATGAATCCAGTCAAGCTTATTGGAATGTCTGTTAACTAATTTTATTAAATGATTTTGTTGCTTTGTAGTCTGGATTTGTAAAGGCATACGGTTCTTGTTTAAAACACTTTTCTGCCGCAAACTCTTAATTCAGAAAAGCAAAGAAAGGGCCACATAAAAAGGAGGACGATGATAATATATCACCTTTTATATTTCCTGCTGGCAAAAGTAATCTCTGCTTCTATTAGAAAATCAATAAAATGTAATATGTGGGACGGAATGTGCTGATTGGAAGGATGATGCGCAAAAGTTGATATTGAAGTCCCGTGGGATGTAACCCTAGACATAACTTTGTTTCACTAAGACTGGACTTGGTTTTTCCAAGCAAACTTAAGGTGGCCATACACGGAGAGATCTGCTTGTTTGGCGATGTTGCCAAACGAGCGGATCTCTCTCCGATATGCCCACCTTGAGGTGGGCAATATCGCGCTGATCCGATCGTGGGCCCTAGGGCCCAACGATCGATTCCTAACAAACGGGAATGGGTGGTCCCATCGCGGGACCGCATCAACGAACAGATGCGGCCTCGATCCGACTGGATTTTTAGTCCCATCTGATGGAGATCTGGCCGACTTTCAGCCAGATCTCGATCAGGGAAGCCCGTCGTGGGGCTGTCAGCAGCTTTTATCGGCCCGTGTATGGCCACCTTAAGAATGATTAATGAAGTGTACACAAAGCATAATTTATTTACATCTGGATCAAAGACCAATGAGACCAGCTTAGGTACAGTAGAGACATACTGTGATATATTAAGCTTCAATCTGATTTGTGTCTACTTTTTGGGGAAAAAAAGTTTTTGCTTCAAATAAACCATCAATGATGGACCCTCTTAGTTTGCTAAGGCTTTGTAGCACCTTCTTTTAAAGATGTTAAATGTCTTAGACTTTAGTTTAAGTTGTAAGATCAGTTTAATTAAAGGAGTATAGGAAAATAAGCTGCAAAATAATAGCATAAAATAAACCTTGTGTTTAAGTCTACTTACCTAAAATCTTTCCCCATGTCCTTAAACTTAAGTCATCCTGGAACAGTGGGCGGTAATTACTTGCTATTGCTTCTCCCTTTTTTTCCGTTCAGTGGATTCAGTTACTCCCACCTGCACCCAGTCATTATAGATCCCATGCTACCAGCAGATGCCCCCTGTGCTTGGCCATAAAGAATACATTGATTGATTTGATGTCTTTCAAATAGGCTAAGTGATATGGACAGAAGAAAATATCCTACTGTTTGATCTACAATGTCTTTTGTGTTCACAAATTCCAGAAACCTTGGGCAATGATCCTTTCAAATAAAGTCACTTGTCTTTTGGAAGCTACTTATTCTGGCTAAATTATAGTGTCATGGTCATATAGTAGGTGAGAATTAGTGCAGACAATTCAGGCAGGGGATGTAATATCTATAAATATCAGTATCCATAATTCTACACAAATTCCTATAGTGTCCAAATTTTAAAAAAAAACCTTAGTTCTTTTCTTTGCCAGGCAATCTGAAATATGGAGGCTTATTTATTAAAGATTGGATTTTAGTGGTTTTAAAAAAAACACAACTAAACTCACAAACGCTAAAACCACTCTGTAATTGAATTTATTTAAAGATCTGAATATAAAAAATATGAATGAAAAAACATGCTGAACGATGCACTAAAAACTACAAATACCTCGAAAACCTCTAAAAATTTGAGTTTTTCAGACAATCCCTAGCAAAAAGAAAAATATGAAAATTCTAAAAGTCTGAATCGATTAAAGCCGTCCACAATCATATAAGTGCAGCTCCAACTGACTTCTATAGGACAATTAGTAGATCTCAGATTTTTAGAGCTTTTTATGAATATAGGAAAACCACACATTTTTTAAGATTTATAGAAAAAAAAGGCAATTTAATGGGCCTCATCGTGTGTCTACCATACCGCCCAACCATTTGCTTATGTATGCCAGGACAGGGGCTGGCAAAAATAAAAAATAGAAACAATTGTAAAAAGTCTTTATTTCTGGTGTACCATCTAACAACTGAACTGAAAAATAAGTTTGCAAGGTGAACGACCTCTTTCAACCATTTTATTGCATCACCGTTAAAGCTTGGTATTTCACTTATTAAAACGCCAGGATCAAAAAATGACACATAACGGATCCTGTAGGTGTATGGTCACTATTCATTTTTACCCATGAGACAACAGTGTTCTACAATCTGTACATCTATATTATCCACTTCAAAAGAAAGTTACTTACTAATAACATTTTCAGTAAATTAAGAAATGGCCATTTTAATCATAATGAGAACTTGTTCTTTAATCCCATTCCTATTAAATATCTGCAAACTTTGTAAATGAATTCTTATATAGAATAATCATTTCCCCAACAGATACAAGTGCCTATCATTAAGTCACTATAAATAAATAAGCAAAATAAGAAACAAGCTCTGCTACATTTCAACATAAAAATAAACTATGTGCAGAGGTGAGGGAAAGACGCCTTAGCCAGCAGATCAGGCAGTGAGATTGCTAAATCAATATTATTATGTTTCCTAAGTAACACGCCTCAGGATGTGCATTTTCACCAACTTAGGTTAGCATTAACTCTTCAGAAATCACTGATGCTCATGCACAGATTATGTTGGTGCTGATTTACAGTTATGACTGAAGAAGATGCTGACATAGTTATTTAACATTGCAGAGCAGCCTTGCATTCCAGGAGAATTCAGAAGTGTAGGGTCTTTTATCAGCATTTTCCAGTTAACCGTAGGAGCTAACAGTTTAAATCTATTAATGAGTGATCAATAATAGGTTTGGTTATTCCTATTTTATATGCACACTCTGTTATATTTAAACATACAGTATGACAGATGGTTATGCTTCTCTTATATTCTGCCTCTATCCTCCGACAAACATTCATTTTAGTTTTTCCAAGACTATGTTATGCTGTGTATTTTAGAATAACTTCTTAGAGGGTGTTCACCTTTGAGTTAACTTTAAGTATGACGTAGAGAGCGATATTCTGAGACAATTTGCAATTGGTTTTAATTTTTTATTATTTGTGTTTTTTTAGTTATTTCACATTTTATTCAGCAGCTCTTCAGTTTGCAATTTCAGCAATCTGGTTGCTAGGGTTTGAATTACTGATTTGAATAAGAAACTGGGATATGAATGGGACTAAATAGAAAGATGAATATTGAAAAAAAATACATTTGTAGCCTTACAGAGCATTTGTTTTTTAGATGGGGTCAGTGACCCCCACTTGAAAGCTGCAAAGAGTCAAAAGAAGAAGGCAAGTAATTAAAAAACTATAATACATAAACCATGCAGATCAGTCTAAAAGTTGCTTAGAATTGGGCATTTTATAACATACTAAGGTGATCCCCCCCTTTAATCCATTCTGGTGATTTGAGCAGTTGAATGAGAAGCATAGCAGTATGCTGAAGTAGACATTAATCCATGAAATAAGAGAGAATAATGCTTATATACAGGGGCTGATTTATCAACAATGGGCAAATTTTCAACTAGGCAGTTACCCATGATAACCAAATAGCTTTTTTCATTGATCTGCCACCAGCTGACATAAAAAAGGTAAGCACTGATATGTTGCTATGAGTCTTTGCCCAGGTGCAATTTTGCCCCGTGTTGATAAATGAGCGTTTTGTTACGTTTCCAATTTTTATGATAAACTTCAGGTTGCACAATTTGATAATGGAAGTTAAGAGAAACTGATCAATGTAAAACTGTAAAATTGTTATTACAAGTGGAGTACACTCTATTCTGAAATTAAAATAATAATAAAACTGAACTGAATCTTGGTAAAATCTTCATATGGTTAAGAGGACATCTGTCATTGACTTTTAAATGAATTTGGTAGGTTTTAGATTCGGATTTGGACTTGGAGAGAATCGGAGCATAATAAATTGCATGGAAAAAAAATCTGGGTTTACAGCGTCAAACCAGACGCTGCGAAAAAAAACATGGTTTAATAAATAATCCTGTATATATAAAATTATAGGAATTGGCCAAAAGGCCCCCATCTGTTTCCACCAAATACACTGGTAAAAAAAATATGCAAAAGTGCTGTCAGGGACATTTCTTAATTAGATAAGTAATACATATTAAGCATATTGGGAAAGCAATGGGTGCAACTGCACCCAGCTCGTCCGCCGGAGTTAGCGAAGGTGCTGCAAGAAGGTTCAAAGGTAAAAGGGAGTGCACTGCACATCTTCCCGCGTGGGGGGCAGACTGTGGGGGGCTCAGGTTCCGTCTCTGCACCAGGGCTGTAGTCGCTCAGTTATTTCACTGATAATCACTATTGGCTGTTCTTTCCCTAACTGGTTTCAGACCTACCTCCTTCTCTCTCGTTCCTCTCCAAAAAAGTGATGTTACAGATTGGTTATCTAGCAAAAGATTTACTTAAACTTCTCAACCACAGCTTGGATCAGCCTTTTGCCCACTAAGTCATCCTTCTTTATGTATCTAGACACCAAATCTTGTTTTTTTTATTATGCTGCATTGGACTTCATCTTAAAGAAAGGCTTTTAGTGAGCTTGGTGGTAAATGCACAGGAAAGCATTACATTGTATAGACAGCTGTTCTGTCCTTTACCCAGACATCAAGAGCCAAAGGAACAAAGAATATTGTACTGACCCAGCTATTCCAATACACTTTGGCTTCCTGCTCAGTATGAAACCACATTAGTTCTCTTACAGGGGGAAAAACATATACTGATTGTGTGTATAGAAACCTGTATTTATACCATCTATTGTTATTAATATGAACGTTTGCCATTCTGAATAAATAGTACAAACATCAGTGATACAATTCCTAGGCTGCACTAATGACTAAATAAATGCTAAGTGTTATGAGGAGACTATGAAGTTAATAAAAAAAGGGGGATGAACAGGAACGTAAATGAAACCCACTGATGTCATGGAGAGATACCTTACTTGGCTAGACTTGTGGAAAACCGAGGCACAGAGATTACAGCTCTGTTTATGATTTACTGGCAGCACTTACTTGTTTACAGGATAGTGGGTTAAGGAAAGATGACAGCTGGATCATGTGTGACAAGGAGCCTTCCTTGCAGTAAATCTGCTTTGTCTGGCAAAGGGCTGTATCTTGTAGAGGTGGAAATATAAAAAGTTTATTGAAGTGTCAAGACATGTAAAATGAGATGATTAATTTCAAAGCACAGAAAGAATTTCCATTCCAGGTTTGGAATACTGTTATATGAATACAATGTTTAAAGAGAGGTTGTTGCTAGTCACTGGCAAAAAAAGAAAATAACACATTAAAAACGGCACAAAGGGACATACGTAAAGAACTCCTATTTTCTATATGTATTAAAGATTGCTGTTTTGTTCCTGCTGGAAGGCTGAGGGAGAACCTGCAAGGAATAGGTGACCAGAATCAACTGATCTTCTTAATTTGCAGGAATCAGGGGTATTGCAGGATAATGCAGTGTAAGACAGTTATAGTAACATTAGAAGCAATATAAAAGCTAGTACTTTTAAGGAAGAGTGACTTGTCTTTAAGAGCAATTGGGTAGCTGATTTTATAAAGCGGAGTATGTGAACTTTAAAATATTAAAGGAAAACTATACCCCACTGAACAATGTAGGTCGCTATAAAAAGATGTTGCATAAAACAGTTCACTCAAATAACTGATTCCAGTACAAACAAAATCTAACATAATAACTGCCTTTTGCACAAATCCTGCATGTAGAGAGACAGGATTTCTGGTGATTTTAATAGAGTAAGCTCTAATAAATCTTCTAGGCAAAAGGAGCCCCCCTATCAGATATATTGGATCATTCATCTTATACCCAACTCCTGAATGAAGACAGAATGAGGAGAAACAGATGGCGAGAGTGGAAGAGGGAAGATAAACTTGATTATTTCAGAAACAATGCAGAATATTAAATTGATTGTATTAGAAAGTTTTATTTCAGTATTCGGAAGCTTATGTTAAATTTTCATTTTCGCGATAGTTCCCCTTTAAGAAATATTAATTTAGGAAATAAAAAATAGAGCATTTTTGCTGTCTTGTACAACTGTCACCATAAAAGACAGCAAGCAATCAGACTTAGTTATACTATGAGGCCACAACTCAAGTTATCGTTTCATGATCATCTGGAGAGTATGTGCTTGCCAAGCTGTCACCACTTAGAGGCAATGTTATTTGGGTTTATAAAAGTAAATCCCAGAGGCACACAGGACTAATTGCAAGCAAAATGTGTGTTTAATGCGGAGTGCAATGTTTTGGGGTCACGCCCCTTTATCAGGCTTGCTTAATGAAGGGGCGTGACTCTGAAACGTTGCACCCCGCATTAAACACGCAAAGCAATTAGTCCTGTGTGCCTTCTGGAATTTCCTTTTATGAGCATCATATGTAAGATGGCCGAACTTCTACCTCTGACTTTATTTAACTTCTTATATGTTATTTGGGTCCCATTCAGTTACTGTAGGCTATGGATTTCTTGGTATTAATGAGAGACTTTCATATGAAACAACAGCAAAATACCCAGCACATTGGTGGGTATGGAGAGTAGAACTGGTATTTATACGATAATTAACCTTAACCAATAAGTCATGAAAAGACAATATCACATGCATTTATAGCAATGGGCTTTTGTAGCTGTTTTATGTTTTCTTTAAATGTTATTTTAATTGGGATGGCTATAGCTTAAAGATCCTCTTTTCATGTTTGGCTTTTGGATATGGGCATCCCTCATTCCCTCTCTCCATAAGTTGCCCAAGAATAGGCCAATATATATTCAAGATTAAACCTACATCTAGGAATTGTGAAAGGTGTACTGCAAATACCTGCTGTGTTCAGTTGCACCAGATATTGACTGAACCACAGATATAACATTGGTACAAAGAGTATAATACTTTGCAGAGCCATAGTAATCATTTGTATCAAACATACTGCATTTATGATGTATTTCAGCACAAGATTTGTTTGGATATGGTGTGTGCAGTGAAGTGATAGATTTTGGGCTAAATAGTGAAATGGAAAAAAATTACATTATTCAGTAATTAATCTTGAAATATGAAGTTGGTGCCCTGTTAATTACCACGTATAGTCGCCAGTTAGTTAACAGAGTGTTCATCACAAAAGTTCTGTGAGAAGCAAGAATAAAGGATTTAATGGAATTACTTTGCAGTCATCTGTCTGGGAGCAAACAGAGGCTAAAATAACATTCACACAAGGCCAATGAGTGTGTTAGCATCTAGTCCCAAAGTAAAGCAGCCATGTACCCTGAAACAGCATTTAAAAACATGTGCTAACACCATGAAAATCATCTAAGTTGCTATTGTATCTTTGCATTATATTGAGGTCATTGCCCTTTAGGTATTTATTGAAAACATTTTGAATAAATGCCACCTCTATCTTTGGATGAAAAAAGAGGCTTCTGCAACCTTTATTAATGTGGCTAGGAATGTGATTGATATGCTCTAAGGTACTTGATTGCCTTTTTTTTTAAAGAGAAATGCTTAAAAAAGCTGACTGTGAGTGGAATATTGTGAATTTGTGGTCATTGTCATCTATCCTTGTTTAGTTTTCTTGAGGAATTGTTCTGTCTTGTACACTCTTGCCCATTTGCAGTTGTGCTGTGTGTGTGCCTCTACGTGCCAGTGACTATAAAAATCATCATTAGACGAGGGGAGCCAAACAACAGAATTGCTAGTCTTTAGCTGCTCGGCATGTAGGTATCAGGAGAGCACTTTACTAGCAGTGATTCTCAACTGTTTACAGTACCCGCAGAGTAACAAAACGGCATACATTTGTATAAGAAAAACTCACTTGCAAGGTTTTACCGATTTTTTTTACCATCTGTTTATTTTAAATAACAACAGGCAAAGAAGCAGCAAAAGTTCCCCTTCAAGATTTAATGATTACATAGATATAAAATCTATGGCAAGTCCTGCCAATCTTGGTTGTCATTGTGGCACTGCAGAGAAATAACAGTGGGTGATTTGGCTTAGAGAGGAAGCGCATGCTAACAGTAATAAAGTAGTGATCTGAAGCTAATCTGTTCAATTTAATTGATAGTGCAAGCCTTTTTTAATGAACCCTGAATGATGTCTCTCTCCAGTATCTCCCCAGTAGCACATAGCACTACCTATTTACATTTACAGGCCTTCTACAGTAAGTTGCTTTTATGATTAATTATGCATGGGTAGCTAAACAATGTGTGTCTGGAGAAGAATGCAAATATATATAAAGCATTATCACTATCTCCTACTTTACAAACTTTCTTTGGTATAATAAAAGCAGCAGGAGGGTGAGGCAAAATCTCTGCTTCCTGCTTCTAGAGAAGTAACCAATAGCAATGACCTACCAATTATAAAATGCTAATTGGTTGCTGTGGGTTATTATATACACTTTTTATTAGCCAATTTGAGTCAAAACGGGATATGCTAGTTTTGCATCAGGGAAACATAAATAACAGAAATAAAATAATCAATTGCAGTAGTGTAACTAGATGTTACTGGGCCCCCCAGCAAATACATTTTAGAGCCCCCAACATATCCAAAGGTTGTCCTGTTTTACCAATATACAGTAGTGTTCAGAATAACAGCAGTGTGTTTAAAAAGTGAATAAAGCTCAAAATCCTTATTATAGCTTTTATTTCCATACATGCAAATGAATTGGGAACACTGCACATGTTATTCCTTTAAAGAAAGTAAATAAAACTGAATATTAGGCTGTTGAAAAAATAGCAATGTATGCCAACATCAATCTTGTTGATCTGGAACCAAGATGTTGCTATTTAACTGGTGTGTTTGGGGTTGTTGTCTTGTTGAAACACCTGTTTCAAGGGCATTTCCTCAGAGAGAGAAATACACTATAACCAGCATGCACAACATTTGCTGCCCTTTTCCTTAAATAAGGGCCTTAATTGACACCTGTTTTTTCACAGAGTGAATGACCTCACTAATTGAACTCCATACTGTTATTATTTGGAACAAGCTATTATTATTTTGAACAAGCCTCAATTAAAGATTCAATTACAGCAGCATGCATGTCACGGCTGTTGGGTCTGTTGGTTTTCTAACTAACTTCTTTGTCAATAATCTGTTGCACATTTCATGGACAAACACAGGGATGAGTTGGATATACTGTACAAGGCTACATGGACAAGAAGGACAACAAGTAAAACCCCACCTTTGCTAAAAACGTAACCATGTTCATTCTACAACCTTGCCAAAAAGGTAATATACAGTATTTTTTATTTTTACCACTTCTTTGTTACTATTGGACTTTTATCCTGCACTGATTTACTACATGTGAACAAGCCAAAAACATTATGAAAGTCTTTTATTATTGCTGTTATGAGACATACAGTACAGACAAGATGCATGGCAAACCTGCCCAGTTTCTGCTTAGATCAGATCTTTTGTTTCACATCACAACTTCTATTAATCTGTCTTCCAATTATTATAGACACTCTGTGTAGGAAGCCTATACATATCTTTAGTTCAAACTTACACAGTCTTTACAAAGCAGAATCCTGGGCATTTAAAGATTTCTAATTCAAAGACCTTAATGCATAAAAAGTAATATTTGTACATTAGAAATATGTAATTCTGATTGTAGTAGATGTAATTATTATGTAATTATTTATTATTATTGTATAACTATGAACACACATTAATAGAACCCCAAAATATTTCACAACATTGTACAATATATGGGTGTATTTATTTAACATACAGATTTCATTAAATTAAAAAAACAACCCATTAAAGAGGTAAAATTGTGCACAGTGTTCAGTGGAAGGTAAAAACAAGCAATGACTCAAATTTTTGCACTTTGTATTTGTTTATTAAATGAGAACAGTACAGTAACTAAATAGGTGATCATGATATATTGTATATCTTTATATTCAACACTGAATCTATCTGACTTTTTTAGTTGATGTACCTGTACGCTATCATGACTTAGAATACTAGCTTAGCTTGGCAGAAGACTCCCTTTCTCAGAAGGGCTCCCACAATGGTGGAAGAGGAAGGGTACGGTGTAACTGAAACTGTCAACTGCTGATAATTTGTAAGTACATCAGCAGCTCTTGAACAGGAACAAAAAGGTTTATTTGTATATGCCACAGGTTTATACACTCTAGCATATCAACGAAGTAGATAAATAGTAAAAATATTTAAGTACAGAGCACAGCATTGGCACCACTGTGGACGCAGGCTGTGAGATGCACCTCTAAGCTTACCAGCTGGTGATCACTTCATGCTAAGTCCAGTTATTCCTCAGGGAGAGCTACCTACAGGTATAACTTCTAAGTTAGAGCACTAGGTTTCTCTTTTTAGCTAAAATGCCAAACTCATGTGACAGAGCTGTCCAGAACTGTGCTGTGTGACAGAGTTATCCTATTGCTTTCTAAATCTCATTCACAGGGTCCCTGTTCCCTGATTTCTCTAAAGGATGTCCCTTAAAAGCAGAACCCTTTACTGGGGCCTTGTTGCCCCAGGCTCCCTAGCAGACATTAACCCTGGCAGAAGCTGGAGGCCAAAGATGACTAGCTTTTAATCATTATACCAAATCTTAAGAGGAAGTCATCATACACTCCCCGGGTCAATGGGGAATACCCTTACACCCAGGTACTGGGACTTAAGAAATGAGGGATATATTAAGTAGGGGCCTTACAACCCATGGGGGAGTTAACCTATGGGTCCCTACATACATATTGACTACGAGATCCTGTTTGTATCATGTTTATAACTTGTTTGTATTTTTGTGGATGGTGAAACTGGTTTAGATAATTAAATATTATTACAAAGTATAAGTACAAAAGTGTTATGTGTTTCCTCTAATAGGATCTGAAATGTTTGTCAAATATAGTGATGGAGCAAGTATAGACTGGAAGGCATGCTGCCAGACATGACAGGCACCAACAATACTGTCTTTTATAATCAGACAAGGGGGGATCTTGGTCTGTAGAAGTGTGTAAAATGCTGTTAGTGATGGTCACATTCAAAAATGTAGGAGACAGCACCATTGAGGAATATATATTTAAAACAGTCTTTATTAGCTTCTCATGGCTTTGATCTGAAAAGGTGCAAGGTGAAGGCAACTTTTTCTGGGAGCCTGTACTGCTCTCCTTAAAGTAGGGATTATACACCAATGATTTTAGATATAGTTAGGCTTGTATACCTCCTTCATATTTTTAGGTAATGGCAATAATTGCCATTTTAAGATGTTGCTGTTATTCCCATTGGCCTTGGTATTGCAAGAGTAGGGTTAACTGATCATTTTCTATCTTTAGAAGGTAAACACCCTGTTCAACACTGACAGATGAGAAATGTCAAATAAGTTTAAATAATGCTATCCTGAGTCTAATATTATCTGTTAATGATTAGTTAGAACCATAAGTAGAGTGAGGAAATTGATATAAATTATATATGACCCTACACCTACAAAGCAAATAGCAGAATATATCAGAGAATAAGATTTAAAAATACAGTGGGGGTCATTTATAAAGTTCGCGCAGCGCATATTCTTCGCAAATGGTTGTATTGCGCATGTTTTTTCCTGAACGCTAATATATTGCACTGCTCTGCCCGTTTTTCCGGTTTTTGCGAATTCGCAGTGTGAATACATTTTCGCAAATGGTGCACAAATGAGAAGGGAATTTGCGCGAGCGCACCCAATGTGCGAGGTTGTTGTGCGCAAAAATAGCGTTGACAGCAACTTAAATTCGCAGTTTGCGAAACTGTTTTGCGAATATTTTATCCGCCACCAAAGTTGTGGCGTAATTGAGCCGCAGAGTGTTTGCATAAATATTCGCAATTCGAATCGTGTCATATTTAAAAAGCTCCTATAGACATTCCCATTGTGAAAAAAAAATTCGCAATTCTGTTTGCACCACTCTTATTCAGCTTTATAAATATAACCATGCGCAAGGCAAATATATTCACTTTGCGAACCAATCTGCCCTGCGCGAAGTTTATAAATGACCCCCAGTATATTGATTATCCATGCACAGTGTTAAATTCATATGTACAGCAGATTCTATTTTAAAAAATTTTATTGGTTAATGGAAATTGTAATCTATTGCTTATAGTTTAGCTCCTGCCAGAATTGGATAATGAAAAAATGTGTTCCCTCAAACACTATAAGCTTGTTTTTCCAGTTGCCTTCAGCAGTATTAATTACAAAATATCAAAGTTTGGCTTCTCATATCCTGTATTTTGCACTTTGCATCTTGCCTCACATGTTGACCCTATTGTTGCACCCCATTCTAGGCAAGCTAGGAAGCTCCAGATGGAGGAGTTCTCTAGACATTGCACAGAACCCTTCTTAATTCTTTGTTCTACTTTAGTTATCCTTTATGGAGAAGAATGCAGAGAGCAAGCAAATTTTGACTAAAAGGGAGCTAGTTTGCACTGGGGTAACATTTGACACAATCTATATCTGTATGAAGCATGAGTTCATAGACTGTAGAAAACCTGGCGCAAATCAGCTATGCATTTTGTAATTTAACTGGAACAATAATAATGGAAAATCAGCGTTAAGCACTTTGTTCATAAACAGACTTAAGGTTTAGGCAGGCCATTTGCAAAACAAGTTTGTAAGGCAGGCACAAGTTCATGGCAGAAGGCAAAAAAAAGGAAGTCCAAATAACAGGAAAGAGAAAACACTCACTTGTGGAAACTCCACATTCAGGAGCAAGATCACAGAATGATGATGATGATATAGCAATTGTGAGAAGGTCCTTCAATTGGACAATTACCTGCAGATGAGGCTAATGAGTTTGTTTACCCTAATATTTACTTTTCTCGCCATCAAAGCTGGGCTTCCAAGAGTATATTGGAAGTCAAACTATCATTCTGCCCAATACTCACCATGATAGGCCTTCAGGTTTAACTCTTAGCCATTTCTCCTTCCTACACAGAAAAAAGTCTCTATAAAAAGGCTTTTGTCGATGAAACCCGTTGACAAAGGCATGTATTCGTGTTTTGTCTCTTAAACTTTGATATTACTTTCTACAAAAGCAAACCAATTGTATTTTCCTTAATTAGTACTTGGTGCATGAGGCAAAACATGAGTCACTGATGAAAATGTCATTGTTGGTGTAACTGTCATTTAAACTGGCACAGAAAAAAAGGATAACAAATGACATTGGAAGCTGAGTTAATTAACAAAAAATCATAGTGTACTATCAGGTTTTGTATTTATTGCTTTCCTGTATGACCCTGCTTTTGTATGCTACAGATGCTTGTGCTAAAGAAATAATGTTTCATCAAATGCTTTTTAAACATGTAGGTCATCTTATCTAAGTAAATAATGCAATATCATTTTAGGAAGTAGGTGCTGTTTTTGTTTGTTTAAGCATTATTTCTCTTAATGCTTAAATGTATCACTGAACCATTAATAAACAGTGAGCTTGTTTATTTCCTTGGGAGAATGAAAATATTAAAATGGAACAAATATTTAAAAATATTTCAAATGCAATCAGCTGGATCTTTTAATAGGAAATAAGCTTAGTTTTATTTGTTGTTAGTTTGCCCTTAGGAGCTTTGGTTTTTTTTTTACATGCAAACCTACACTTATTGAAATTTTGCATATTGTGAACCTTAATATATGTTTATCTTTTATGTATATAATGATGGAGCCCTTGCTCTTCTAAACGACTGCTAGCATTTTACCGATAGTAATAAACTTTCCAAAGCTAAATTTCTTGGTTTTGCTAAAATTTGATGATAAAACAAACTTTTTTGGAATACTTACCCCAAAGGGGTCCAGTCATTATATAATGAATCCTTAGAAATTCAACTAGAAATAGATAGAACTAACAGCCTGGGATATACTGTACCCAGATAGCATTTAAAGTGATACTGGCACTAAAAATTTTCTTTTCAAAATATGAATCTACATTAAAAGTTACCTATGGGTCATGTTGATTATTTTTTGCTGCTGGTTTTGATTTTGTCAGTAATTGCTACTTGCAGTTCCTAAACCTGACTGTTTTGCCAACCTGTCTCTTCTCAGCCTGTCAGTTAGAGTTTCTAATGCTAATGGACTATTCCTGCACAAATATGGCAGCCCCCTCCTAGAGGGGGTAAGAAAAGTTATGTAAAAGTATCACACAAATACTTTTATGGCAAAATTATGTTATGTTATGACAAATACAAAAAAGTTTATTTTCTGGTGTCAGTATCTCTTTAAGCTAGACCGAGCTCCATCCTTACTGTCTCATATAAAAATTTATGAGAGTTTAGTGTCAAAGAGATAAAAGGGTGGAAGTGCCTACCCTGTAGAAAACTCTATTTAGTGACCAGCCTGCCATTGTAAACAACAATGCAAATTCTATAGTTTGAGCCAGTGCACAGAGTATATAATAAAACTTCTTATTAAGAGCCATTATATTTGCATCAAAAATACATAATCTTCAATTAGGTCATAAAAATATGGGAAGTGCAATTACAATTTGCAATATAATACCTGTCTAATGAATATTACTTACAACTTTTATTACTTTGCCCCATTAGTACTCAGTCTAGTGAGAAACCCCTTCCTTGCTTCAGGCATGAAATCCTATTAACTTCTGCCATTTATTGAAGATCATGCTCATTAACAAATATTTCCACTAACTAAAATTATTGTCTAATTCTAAACAACTTTTTGGAGAACACAGAAAGTAGCTATTTTATATACAATAGCAGACTAGACAGACAGATAGATATTGCAATAATAATAATTCAATTAACTAATATGCATGTAAAAACTAATTTCTGGGTCTGTATTTCTGAGCAGTGAAGGGTTTTTAGTCATGTTTTTCTCTAGGACCTGTAATTAATTTTAAATCTCTTTTTGTTTGTGTTGCCTTCAAAATTTGATGCACTTTATAATTTTAATGTGCAGCTTGGAGAATATACTCCATATAACTATTATTATAACATATTAGTTAAAAAAATATACAAAAAACTATACATGCAAAATAATAATAAAACACGTATAAGATCAGCTATACAGAAACTCTTTATCCAGAAAGCTCCAAATTATGTTAAGGCCATCTTTCATAGACTTTATTTTAGCTAAATAATCATATTTTTTTTAAAAAATGTTTTTCCTTTTCTCTGTAATAATAAAACAGTGTCTTGCACTTAATCCAAACTAACATATAATTAATCCTTATTGGAAGCAAATCCAGCCTATTAGGTTTATTTTATGTTTACATGATTTCTAGTAGACTTTCTCAAGATCCAAGTTACGGAAAGATCCATTATCCGGAAAACCCTAGGTCCCAAGCATTCCGAATAACAGGTCCCTTGGACCTGTACAGGACCTGTACTAATAATTTAGCTATAATAAAGAGTGGTATAATTTTTTATCACCTCTTACCGCATAGAATAAAGATGTAAGAAAATCTGTCAACCAAGCCAAGTATGTTTTGTCATGTTTGTTCTCTCTTACAGATGTTCCTGCAAACATTATTTGTTCTGAACCAAGTAAGGCTGCCTGAATAAGAATAGGCCCATACTTCCAACAATTTTTTATTATTATTTTATTATGGTATTTATAAGATTATACTGCAGTCACGTAGCCTACGCTGGACCGGAATGATATTCAGCTGTACTGTGCCATACGTATATACAGTACTGTGCAAATATTGGTCCACTTTTTTATCACCGGACCCAGTGTGAGCCATAAAAAGACACACACATCACCAGCACTAGCAAGTAACACACACTAATCTTCCCATGAGTATGGAATCAGGCAATGATTTTCTGACTTGTCCCATGTTCTGTGTATTGATTCTGTAGCCCTGCATTATTGGTATATAAAAATCTGTAAGCTTAATTGCCATGTTCTGTATGTTGTTTTGTGGTTTTGGTTTCTTGGAATCGTCATTTGAATAACTGTACGTGCCTTTGTTCTGCAAAATTTATTCTGAACTCATTTCACTAGCTTGATCAGTGTGCCATTTGCAATCGCCGGCCTTACACTATTTGGATATCTTTTCAGTTGTTTATCTAGTATAAGTAATTCTAGAGCAACTGGACTTGCTGGGTAATCATTTTACTACTCATCCGAGCAGCTTCTTCAGTTAAATTGACTGGTATGGAAAGTCCTAGGCATATAAACTCTTTCACTAATACAATCACAATGGCACATTGTAACTCTTCAGAGAGGTGACACCTGAAACTCACAGAGGTGGGATTTTGTGGGGTTACTGTGATAGGATTACCAAGGAATCATGCAACTCCTAGAAGCAGGTGTTATTTGTTAGAATGTGCAAACTAACCAAATCACTTTCATTACCTTCCTGGCCTGTCCCCACATCTCAAATGTCCTCCCTGTTTCTTTATCCAGTCTACTTCCTTCCCCCATCTCACTGGTGCAGGTATGAAGCTACAATCCAAACACATAGGGGTACATTTACTAAGGGTCAAATATCGAGGGTTAATAAACCCTTGAATTCGACCCTCTAAGTAAAATCCTACGAATTCGAATATCGAATTTGAATGATTTACCGCAAATCCTATGATCGATCGAAGCAAAATCCTTCGAACGAACGATTCGAAGGATTTTAATTGATCGATCGAAATATTTTTCTTCGATCAAAAAAACCTTAAAAAAACTGATGGGGAAGGTCCCCATAGGCTAACATTGTACCTCGGTAGGTTTAAACCGGTATGTATTCAAAGTTTTTTTTAAAGAGACAGTACTTCGACTATCGAATGGCCGAATAGTCGAGCGATTTTTAGTTCGAATCGTTCGAATCGAAGTCGTAGTCGAAGGTCGTAGTAGCCTATTTGATGGTCGAAGTACCCAAAAAAATACTTCAAAATTCGAAGTTTTTTTACTTCGAATCCTTCACTCGAACTTAGTAAATGTGCCCCATAGTCTCACCGATAGGATGCTGATCTGTATGCATTCATAGAAAGTGAAATTCCACAGGGATAGATAGTTTTCACTGAGGACTAACTGTAAAACAAATTACCAATTAAAAGGTATTTTGGACACTGCTATTAATGTGTTTATAGAGTTAAAGAGAAGGTAGGATAGAAAGGGAATGAGGTGGACAAAGGTTAATAGCAGTACCCAATCAGTTATAAAGTAAACAAAAATATTTATGAGAAAATCTGTTTGATGAGAGATTATTAATGAAAGGGAATTGTTCTTTTATGAGGCATTTTTCATTTGAAAGGCATTGTAATGGAATTGTAAAATGTATGGATATTGGAGTGAATGGGAATTAATGAAAAGCCTCTCTAACTAGGATATATCTTAAATTATTTTAGTACGAGGCTATAATGTTTTGCCTCTCCTTATCAATCTGTATCTTCAAGCAATACATGTTCCCTAGTCTTTCTGTGATAATATTTACAACTAGGTATCTCTAGGTTTCTAGGTATAGTGGGCCTGGTCAGATTCTAAACTGAGAAAGGGGAACCATAACTTTTATAAAATAAAACACTTTACTATCAGGGATATTTAGTCACTATTTTATATAGAAAAACTATAAGAAAGTAGTAAAAACTATTTGAGACAAAGATATATAAAACATCCAATACAGTTTAAAACACAAGATAATGTAGGCTTCACCCACCCATACAGTATTTATTACACTCTCAATAACATCCATCTTGAAAAATCGTATTTTCATCTAGCTGCAATAACAACTAGGGGTTTATTTCGTTTACATCCTTTTAATGCAGTTCTGTTTTCTACTGAACTCTAATGGGGGACTATAATATGTTTCGTTAGCACAAAAAACATTTGCAAACACATTTGCAAATTTTAGCAACCAAGATTGCTTGCGTCCTTTTAGACTGATTTGAGACCTCTACAACTTCCTTCAAAGTTTGCAAACAAATGGCTTTTGAAACATATGCAGCACATGTAATAAAATTTTGCAATCCCAAATAGTTTTTTGCAATAAAATATTTAACAAAACTCCAGAGCAGGTGTTAACACTAACTATTGCTTAGTTATAATGAGCGATATAATATTTGCCATTTTAAACAAGGCTTGCGGTTTTAATTACACTGCCCTTTAGTCAAACCATTTGAAAGGTACTCCGTCTGTATTATGGCAAATGTGTTTAGCAAACCGTAGAGCTAACATCAGGCCTGCTTCAGTTCAGTGATAAAAAGTCATCACTCATGGACGAGATTCAATTTAAGAAAAAAAATTTTTTCCCCTAATTCAGTTCCAGATTTTTCCCATTGGCTTAAAAAGAGTTTTGATAAACCCTAAGATAAGTTTTTCTGAATTTAAGTGCATCTCAAATTGATTCTTATCCATGAGTTTTAACACGATAAACCTTTTTTTTTATAAAAAAAACTCCATGTCATCCTTTACCAGTATAGCCCCGCCCCAGTGCTCCCATTAGAAGGACCCTCCCCATGCGTTAAAAGCCCAATCCAACAACAAATCTATGAAAGCTATGGAAAAAAACAAATAAAAGTATTGCAATAGTGCAATATTGTTAATATTCAGTGCAATCACCAAAGTGTTACAACACTAATCTGTGTGTGTCTTGAACCACAGAAAGTCTATGCACAGATTTTTTGTGTGTGTTTTAAAGTGCTATAGTGATTTCTACAAGGTGCTATCTCCAAAATAAAATTATAATTAAGTCAAACAAATTGCTTTTAGTGCTTGCTTCTAAAGGTAAAATAAATTAAAATAAGGTGCAATGGTGTTTTCTTCAATCAGTAAAAAATAGCACGTGGCTTCTCCACTCTCTGGTGGGATTGGCAAGTTACAAGATTCCTGATTTTAAAACAGCATATTAATATTCCTTTTTCTGTAAAGACATTAAAAAGCAGGGACAAAGCCCATAGTGTAATTTGCCTTTATTTTTTAAAAGGTTTTAAAACTTATTGCACTTACATAAGTCAAACTTCTGAGTGCATATCAAACAAGCCAGTCTTATAGTTAATTTAAAGGTGAACAACCCCTTTAATGATGGCTATACAGAGCAGGCTGTAAAGTAGGTACACACCATCAATGTGGCTGTAGTGGAAGTACCCCCCCTCGTTGGGGACAGATGGTGCGTGCAACAAAAACTCTGGTTAATATTCCCAGTCTTGTTATGACAGGTTATTATTTCTTGTAACCCTTATGATTGACAGTAGGCATGAAGTAATGGTTTACTGCAGGATTTTGGGGTTTTGCTACTTGAATGCTTTGTAACTTGCCTCTCACACTGCCATAGATCTGCCCTGCTAGTTGGGGTTTGGTAAGCTGTAGTTTACTTTCAGAACAGTGTGCTTTACAAAAAGTTGTCCTATGGAGATTATACTTTTTGACAAGGGTTTCAGTGTTTGCCTTTAGGTAGGGCCCTAGTTATGTCATGACTGCCTATGGGCTTGGACATTGTGGTTTACGTAGTAGATGTCTTCCATTATGAATAAAAGAAGAGTTTCATCTCTAGCAGTATTACATGGACTAGTTATCAGTCTATTCCCTTCATATTTGTTAGACCCAATCTTTAGGGTATGAAAACTTTAATTCTGTCTAGGTCAGTTCTGTGAGTCAATCTGTCCAAATTTCTCATCGATAGGGTATGGTGCATATCGGACCGAATGCCATGCAGAATGTATTAAAGGCACCATCTCAGATGCAGTATGAGTGGCTAGGAATCAGTGGATGTATAGCCTGCTGAGATAGGCTACTTTCTTTGTCTTTCCCATTTACCCAGTTGTATATGCTAAATTATTTCCAGGTTTGCCCTTTTGTTCTGATTCCAAATTAGGTTATTGGACTGTGAAACAAAGGGTTCTCATTGTGGCTGCTCCAGAATTACCATGCAGTATTCTTGTTTAGAATCCTGTGTTGAGGACATAAGGGTGTTATACCCCCTTCCTTTCTAGGCTAGTGGCTTACTCTGTGTGATTTTTTTGCATGGTGTGTTGGTTTATGGTCCAGTATATGTACATATTCCTTATGTGCTTCGTAGACTTTATTATCGAAGAGACTGTGATCTACACTAGGTGATTTATATCTATCTGCAATGTTATTATAGTGACGGTGTGTTTCTTTCCCCTACTAAGTAGACTTTTGCAGGCGCCTTGCTTTTAAGCTGTTTGCAATAGTGCTCTTGTGGTGGGCACATGGATGGTTCAGCTGTGCTAATAATTAGTGGGAGTGGGAAGGTGATAGTCTGTGTTACTATCCTCTTCTCTTTCAATTGAGTTCTCTCCTTTCAGGTGGAAGTGTTATGCTGGATTCACACTCTCATTATTTTGCCTCTAAAGATACCTATTTCTTTTTCTTATCGGGCAGTCCATGTTTCCTCTGTAGAAATAGAGTTCACTATATACAGTAACATTTTCATAATATATACAGTAACAGTACAGTAACAGTAACAGTACAGTAATGTTTCAGGATCTTAGATTATTGTCTTCAGATTAGATTTGTATTTGACAGTGGCAACCATGACAACAGTATTCGCTACCAATAATGCAATTAGTTGTGGAACAAATCCAGGGCAGCAAGCTCGACTGCAATATTTCTTTATTGGGAAGCGGAGTTACACAACATGTTTCGGGCTATGCCCTTTGTCAAGTGTAAAGGAACATTAAAAAAAAACAACATTTAAAACCTCATGTGACTAATCAAGTGCATCATGGGTAAACAGTATTCGCTACCCCAAACCAACATAAAGAGAATGGCAGCCCTGGTACCACTGGTGATAGCCAATTGCCATTTATGTTAATGACAGCGAGAATATATTACAGTGTTGTAGGTACAGACCAGTTTACATTGATAAACACCATTAAATATTACTGATTTACCCCATAAACTATACATGGATGAATGCAAGTTATAAATATCATGATAAAAACAAATACATTTATAAAGATACATTTGGTTTCTAACAATACATCAACTATAATTTGTACAGCCTTGACTCAATTTCTTTTATTACTTCATTGAATAAATTTTTCCTTTATATAAAGTTAATGAAAATAAGAGTGTGACTGAAATAAAAGATCTGTGGGAGCCGTTCTTTTCCAAAAAAAGAATATACTGTTTTCAATCTGGTTTTGGCATGACCCAAGTCCTTCATGTTAAACCACAATCAATCTAGTGTCCAGTTAACGTCTCATTCCGACTGGGCGCTATTTACATGTGGGGCAATCAACAGGAGCAGTACATTATCAAACACTGGGCCAGATTAATTTCAGTGAGAAAAAGTTATCTCACTGTTTATCACGTGAAAACTCATGGGCGAGATTAATTTCAAGGAGAAAAAACGTTTCTCCAAATTCAGTTCAGTTTCTTTCCCATAGACTTCATGGACACGATTTGTTATGCAATTAAGTTCAGAAAAATGTATTTCACAATTTATCACGTGAAAACTCTAATGATGTCTGAATTTGGAGAAGCATTTTTTTCTACTTGAATAGAATCTAAATTTTCATGTGATAAATCATTTCAAGCTGAATTGAATCTGGCTCATTATCTAGTTCCAATAAAACACTGAGGTTCAACTGAATAACTCCATGGTTTTTTTTTTTTGGATGACTTTTCTACTTTCTACCCATAAACAACCCTCAGTACCCTATTCATCATATATCGATGACTTTTTAATAGACTGGATTTTATTTTCACCAATAACGATTCAATTGAATTGTGAAAAATTCTGATGCAAATATATTCTCTATATTTATACAATTAATAGATTATTTTGGATGTTTTCTATGCATAGAACAATAACTTTGTCTTGTTTATTCCAATTCCTCTTAAAAAAACATCAACTTACTTCTAGGCAACAGGTTGTAGCATATCCCACTGTAGTCTAGTTCTACCTCACTGACATTATTTCATCCTACCAAACACATTACAGCTTATAATATTGGGAAGAAGGACACAATGCTGAACATATGATCCAGCTACTAGATGTCTTCAGCTATAGAGATTGGTGTGAATTGTTGCTATACAACAGCTGGTGGATGGCAGGAATTATAGCTGTTTTTTTATCTTCCTTATAAAGTTTAGTGCAGTGTAACTTTTTTGTTTCTTTGCAATACAAGAGTGAAATAATAGTTATGACTTACACTGTCAGGGAATGCAGGCAATCTGAGTTTAGATAGAGTTTGAATAATTTGTTCCCATATGCCTTAGTAATAATAGTTTTTATGTATAATACTCCATACAGTACACTTTATGATGAACAAGCTGGCTGTAACATAATATTGCGTTGACTGTCATTTTCTTGTAGCAATGTTCATGCAAAGTGGTAGCTAATGGATATATGATGAACAAGGCTGTAATTTATAACATTTCCAATACATTTCATTTTGCCTGCTTGGAGTAAGGGGTAGCACTGTTAAAGGAACCCTAACACAAACAAATTAAAAGTGTTTTAAAAAGAAAAGAAGGAAATGGCAAAATGGAAAGGTATTAAGTATGTTTGCCATTGCAAGTAGATTGTCTGTTGCTCTTAATGCAACCCTGCACCTTACTTTTTGCTTGGAATCTATCAGTATCCTCCGATAAAACATACTAGTAGGCTGATGATAGTTCACTTTCCTTCTTTGGCCAAAGCCCCAGGCCTTGGGCCAATGCATATGTATTCCACCCTAATCAAGCAGGGAGAACCCTTGCTCGTTTATTGCGGATGCAATCCACAATAAACAAGCAAGGGTTCTCCCTGCTAGAAATACTCACATTGTGCCAGTGATTCTTTACCCCTTCACATTGAATCCGAGGTTGCCAACACCTCTTTCATCGAGCTCCGGGGATTCGTTAAGGACAGGACAGCCATAGTGTGCGAGGGTAATTCCCCCTTTTTTCCACCCTAATCAAGGCCAGCCTTTCCCATTCTTTTGACATCATGGGAAAGGAAGTCTGTTCTTTGCAGGCGAAATGGAATATCCTGTAAGCTGATCAGCTGAAGAAAGATTTTTAAAAATTGGACAAAGGTACTGGCAATTGCGTTTGGCTGAAATGACATCAGATGGAAGAAAGATGGCAGCAGCAAAGTCAATAAACAAACAACATTTCCTCTGCAATAGTGTATTGTAAGATCCATTGCACTGAAAAACAAACCTAGCAGTTCAGGTAGAAACAATAGCTAAAGAACTGGGCTGTCTCTTAAAAATATTTTTTATCATCAGCAAAACTTAAAACCGGAAAAAGTCCAAAAAAAATCGGGAATTTGGGAAAAAATCAGAAAAAATCATACGATTCAGATTTTCGCTCAAGTTTTTACCAGATCCAAATAAATCGTGCTTTTTAAATAATAAATAAGGTCCAATCATGGATTGGTTGGACTTTTTAAATTTAAATACTAAGGATTTTATAGGGAAGCTGATCAACAAAACAGAGCCGTTGTGGCTAGATTAATAACAGATGATACTAAGAGCACTAAGGGACTCTAAGGGGCAGATTCATTAAGGGTCGAATTTCGAAGTTAAAAATACTTCGAAATTCGACCCTCGAATTGAAATCCTTCGACTTCGAATATCGAAGTCGAAGGATTTAGCGCTAATCCTGCGATCGATCAAAGGATTTTTCGTTCGATCGAACGATTAAATCCTTCGATTCGAACGATTCGAAGGATTTTAATCCAACGATCGAAGGAAAATCCTTCAATCAAAAAAAGGTTAGCAAACCTATGGGGACCTTCCCCATAGGCTAACATTGACTTCGGTAGGTTTTATCTGCCGAAGTAGGGGGTCGAAGTTTTTTTTAAAGGGAAAGTACTTCGACTATCGAATGGTCGAATAGTCGAACGATTTTTACTTCGATTCGTTCGATTTCGTTCGAATTCGAACAAATTTAACCAATTCGATGGTCGAAGTACCCAAAAAATACTTCGAAATTCGAATTTTTTTCATTCGAATCCTTCACTCGAAGTTCGTGAATCTGCCCCTAAGAGAGCTCATACATTGAGTACTTATGTTTGATGTCTGCCTGAGTTCTGTGTCCTTGGTTCAGTCAGGATGTCACATAAAGTAGTTTTTAAACCACATCCTCCTATCAGTCTTGCAAAAGTTCAAGATATATTTACAAATACCTGTACCAGTATACCTGTACATTTAAAACCAAAATGAATTATGAACGAGTTGTCTCTTATCTGCACTTTGTTAAACCAAGTAAGCAGAAGGTGCAGGATGTAGTAATTGCTTCCTTTATCACATATATGTTTATACAATATATCCTGCTTATATCCTTTTCTTTCTAAACTCTTTAATAAGAGCTTGTTTCCATTTGAATTATTAATTATGTTATTTTTATTTAATAAAGTATTAATAAAGTTTTAGGGGTCATTTACTTAACCCTAGGGGCGAAAATGGTAGAGCTCTACCTGTACCTTCCCCTCCAGCCCCTCTCCAATACACTGCTGAATAACACAGTCAGTGCTGTAATAGGGAGGAGAGCCACAGGTCCTAGCAGCTATTTGCTCATAGCCAAACGCAGTGTGCAAAATGCAAAAAATATAGCCTTTTTTTGCACTTTGCATTTGGAATTGAACTTGGCAAATGAGGCCTCAGGAGTCTGCAAAGCTTCATACTTTGTTTCTGTGTACAATATTACTGTTGTTCCCTATGCATTTTAATGTCCATGTTCTTCTCATCTGAAACTGTTATTCTCTTCTGTTCCGCACGCTTAGCTTCATTAAGATATTCTTGCTTGTGTAAAGATTTACTACCTCCTTTGCTGTCTCCACCTTTAGGCACAGCACCTTCTTACAGATTTATACTGAAGGTATATAGTCAAACTAATAAATGGCATCCCAAAGTAGATACTGCTGACAGAAGTCTCCCCGTTAACTCTTTACATGCCACTGATTATTTTACACCACTGGCAGCGGATTCCGAGTGTCAAAGTTGCAGGTAGTCACTGTGTGCACTGAGACATAATGTTACGGAGAAATGTATTGTAGTTTTGAAAGTAAAAAAAATTGTTAATTTAAAAAAAAGTCATTTTTCTCACAAAAAAATGATAATGGGGTTTTTCTGTATAGCTGTATTTGGCACATAGATGATGATGGATAGCATTCCTTTCATGAAGAACAAGTTTATTCCACTGCCAAGTAATGACTTTTACCTGGCAAATATTTGTATTAAAGGTTTTCGTGGTTTTTACATTTAATAAAACCCACATTTTTAGAGCTTATAAGAAATATAGGAAAATCGCTAATTTTTCTAGATTTGTGGAAAAAATAGAAATTCGATTGATAGTTTATAGACTCCATAGTGTAATGCAACACTTGTTAGGAATTCAAATGGGCAGCACTCCGATTAAAAGAAAAGCCTTTATTTTTCATATGCAGTGCAACCACAACAGAGCAACGTTTCGAGCCCACCTGGCTCTTTGTCAAGCTAATTCACATAAATGTACATCTCCTCCTTTTATCTTACTGCTACACAGCACCATCTAGTGTTACTTTAACATTGGTACAAAAAAAAGAAAGAAAAAAAGAAAGAAAAAAACACGTGTCACATTTATGATACAAAGCTCCACTTATCTTGTTACAATGTTCCATTTTCTATGTGGCCAATTGTATCGACACAAATACTGTGGAAAAAAAGGAGAACAATAAAACAATGTTAAAATCAATAAATTATCTAAAAACAGGAACCAAGTTATATTCCATGTTCAATCCATTTGGTGACAGACTATCCAGTTTCCGAATCCACCAGGCTTCTCTATAAAGTAATTTTTTTGAACGGTCACTACCCCTTCTCATCCTTTGGACTGCCTCAACTATCTAGCTGGTGTACAGCATGTCCCATTTCTGCAAAGTGCCGTGCCACTGGTTGTTCCATTCTTTTATTCTCAATGTCTGATTTATGTTCCCTAATCCTATCTCTGGCCATACGTGATGTCTGTCTGACATATACCAAGCCGCATGGGCATAATTATTAATTAATATAATAATTAATTATATAGACTACAAACGTAGTCGTACATGAAAACTGGCCAGAGATAGGGATAGGGACCACATTTCTTGGATGGTAAATCACTTCACCTTTCTGGACATTATTGCAACAGTTGCACATGCAACACGGAAAAGTTCCCTTCTTCGCTGGGCCGAGCACCGATTGTTTACTCTTTATTTCTGAACCAACATCCACTTTCACCAGCATAGACCCAATGGTCCGTGCTTTTTTAAAGGACATAACTGGTGGATTTTGGAAACTGGGTATTTCTCCTAGGTTTGTTTGTAGGATACTCCAATGTTTTTTAAGTATTTTTCCAATTTGGTCACTTAATATATTATAATTCGACACAAATGGAATCCTGGATGTCTCTTGTTTTACTGACTAAAGGTGGTCATACATGGAGAGATCCGCTCGTTTGGCGATGTCTCCTTACGAGCGGATCTCTCTCCGATATACCCACCTTGAGGTCGGCAATATCGGGCTGATCCGATCGTGGGCTCTAGGGCCCAACGATTGGATTCTAACGAATGTGAACGGACATCCGGATCGCGGAACCACATCAACGAACAGATGCGGCCTCGATCGGACAGGATATTTTGTCCCATCCGATCGAGATCTGCCCGACTTTCGGCCAGATCTCGATCGGGGAAGCCCATCGGGGGCCCCATACAAGGGCCAATAAGCTGCCGACTCGGTCTGTCAGCAGCTTTTATCAGCCCGTGTATGGCCACCTTTAGTTAATAAACTATTCCTATCCACTTGTTCCATCTTTCCTCTCTGTATTTCCATCACCTTCCTAGGATACTTTCTACTGATAAATTTCTCTGTCATTTCCTCCATTCTCACTTGTGAAAGTCCCTCATCTGACACTATCCTTTTTACACGGACTAATTGGGATTTGGGTAATGAATTTTTCGTCTGTGGAGGATGAAAGGAGGAAAAGTGGAGTAGAGTATTTCTGTCAGTCTCTTTCGTGAAGAGATCAGTTTGCAGCTTATTATCAGCCACATCTTGTGTCCAGGATTGCTATCTCCTTTGGATTAGCATGGATTGTAAACATGATGTGTGTACATACTGAATTAATCTCCCAAAAGAATTGGTCAAGTGATGAACGTGGCCCCCTCCATAGCATACAAACATCATCAATATGACTCCATAGTGTAATGCAACCCCTTCCTCACCTTGCTCTATATTAATGTGATGAATTTTAGAACTTGAAGTCTCCCTCTGCTTTCCAGAGAATCTGTGCACCCACCACAATGGAAAGCATAGGAACTTCAAGTTCCAGAAGTCATACTTCACAATAGAACAAGGTGAGGGAGGGGTTGCATTATACTGTGAACCTAATGGATGTTGGAAAATCAGGTATATCTGTCTACAGTACTTAGGATTCCTAGGTCACAGTGTTAGAGAAGTGATGCAGTTTGCAAACGATATTGTACCATGCATGGGAACACTGGGACAAAGAATTTTTAAAAAATCCTCCAAAAATATTGCCGTTGTCATATTCTTACGGAATTCTTATGAAATGCTTCCCTTTGATAAATAAGGCATATTAGGTTATATTGTTGTCTGCTTGGTATAATGAAGCTTGCACACACATGTAGATAATATAATTGGAGTACAATTCCTACTATTTGTTTAAATGTTTTCTTCTAGTCCTACACATTTTTTACCTCCATATAATACTGGAACTTTCTTATCCATGCTAATTAACCCCCTCCAGCGTGCAGTCACCTGATTAAAGTATATGCTGTTCACCAAAATGTGCTTTCTGTATCCAATACCTGATAAGCCAAGAAATATGACAAATGAGGACATTTGAATTCTAAAAATATTCCATCTTATTTTGCAATTCAAGAAGTGTCTGTTTAGGTTTTGTATCTCTGCAGTTATCTCTCTTGGAAAAGCATCTGAGGTATTGCAGCAGCTGCATCTAAATGTGAGGTGAGAGTGGAAGGCATTTGGATCAAGCACTGAAAAGCATACCAGAGCTCTTCAAGTTAATATCTCCTAATCTGTCCAAAAATACCTTAACCTAGACAAGTAAAGTCTCACTCATCCCTCTTTTCATGTAAATACTGTATCTTTAATTGATTTGTTGATTTAACCATCATTCCAACTATTATTACTACTATTATTTACTCGTAGGGGCACATTTATTAAAGGGGAATTTTTCTGGTTGGGCTTTTTGTCACAAAAATTCTGAAAAAGTTGCGGGGAAAAAAAAGCACAACTTTTTCAGGATTTATTATGCAACAAAACTGCGACAAAGCTGAATCCGAAAATACGCCAGTGAAAACCTGTCCAAGTCAGGTAGACGTCAATGGCAGAGGTCTGTTTTACAATTGGAAAATATTTCTTGCCTTCATGATCTGTGTGGGTTTCAGGCATTTTGATGCTAGTTTTTGTGCGACGATCTGAAAAAGTTGTGGTCTTTGAATTGTTTTGTTGCAACTTTTTTACGTGCTTTTTTAATTTCGGATTTTTTAGTAATTTAAAAAAGTACTGC
Source organism: Xenopus laevis (assembly GCF_017654675.1). NCBI lineage: Eukaryota > Metazoa > Chordata > Amphibia > Anura > Pipidae > Xenopus > Xenopus laevis. Next base: position 78,767,180 of record NC_054380.1, on the reverse strand, counting down.
ACAAAGAAGGTGCACTTCCTGCCCCTATGCCTAATACAGTATATATAGGAATCTGATAATATCGTTGTCCTAGAACAGGGATCTTTTGTGTTTTATTGCTCTAAATCCATAGCGTTAGAATGGAGCATTTGTACTTACAAAGAATTCATGGACCAACCAGACATCCTGCACTTATCTCTTATAAGTTTATACTCGCTTTCCCCTGTAAATGCTGGGGTTATCGTTTGCAACACACATTCAAATCCACTTTGTAAAAACAATATTTCCAGATAACATTACACAGCTAATGTTTGTTTTTAGATAGTTGGCAACATGGAAAGAAAATCAACGAGTGGAATTAATGTAATTAATGGCTCATCTTTGAATTAAGGTAATTACATTTCATCTGCTCTGGTGCTTGGGAAGCAGTCAGATTTTCTAATGTCACTACTCAACAGAAATTAAGTGTTTTGGCTTCAAAGGTATTTGTATTTTAGAGCAGGAACAGTAATGCAGGGAGCATACCCATATTTGCCATGTTCCAAATAGCACACTCTCTGCTCTCTATACAGATAAGAGAATTTCACCATTGAACTAGATGCTGTATATAACGAAAACCCCTTTGGATATATATGAGTAAGGTAAATGTTACCCAGGAGATGGATGTCATATCAGTATGACCTTTGCATTAAATTACTGCTTCAGTGAGGATGACAATTACCCTCAAGGGGGTATAATAAGGGAGTTATTTCTGAATTTATCTCAATATTTTCTGCTACAAACTCTGATTAAATCCGCACCGTTTTTTTGCACATTATATATCATTACATTTTCCTGAAAATTTGCTTTGCCGGAAAAAAAAACAGATTTTTTTTGGTATTTTTCGTCCGATTTTCACCATGTTTTCGGATTTTTCATCCAAAAACTTAGATTTTTACCCGAAAAGTCCGAAAACTTTGGAGTATTGCACGAAACCCAGCATACATCAAAAAATCATTGGGACTTCTCCCATTGACTTAGATGCAACCTTGATAGGTCTGAGATGCCAGATTTTCTTATTTGGACTTTTCCATCCTCGGGTTTAATAGTTTCCAAAAAATTTGTGAGTTTTTTTAAAAGTCCGATTTTATAAAAAGAGTTTAGTAAATAACCCCCAAAAGGTGTATGGTGTCCCAATGAATAACCATCAGACATTATACTGATGCATTGATTTATACATAGAAAGTGCTTCCGCCAGTGTGATGTTAATGTATGCTGATTTATGATGATTTATGGGCTAGATCACTATAAAATTAAGTAAACTGACTAAAAACAGCAGTGCCCAATTCAAAAAGTTCACTAATGTTTATGATGTACTCTAGTTTTCATATAAGAAATGGGTCACACAGTGTAACAAAGGTATGAGACCTGAAATCCATGATTTCCATAATTTGGATCTTCATACCTTACATCTACTAAAAAATAACTTAAACTTAATGAAACCCAATAAAATTGTTTTACCTCCAATAGGGATTAATTATATCTTAGTTTGGATCAAGTACCAGGTACAGGTATGGGATCCGTTATCTGGAAATCCATTATCCAAAAAGCTCCAAATTACGGAAAGGTAATAGACTGTATTTTATCAAAATAATTAACATTTTTTTTAACTTTCCTTTTTCTCTGTAATAATAAAACAATACCTTGTACTTGATCCAAACAAAGATATAATTAATTAATTAAGTAATTAATCCTTATTGGAAGCAAAACCAGCCTATTTGGTTTATTTAATGTTTACATGATTTTCTAGTAGATTAAAGGTATGAAGATCCAAATTACGTAAAGATCCATTATCTGGAAAACCCCAGGTCCCTAGCATTCTGGATAACAGGTCCCATACCTGTACTGTCTTTTTATTACCATAAAAGGAATTATAATTATTTGATTAAAATAGAGTGATTGGGAGATAGTATTCCTATAATTGAGAGCTTTCTGGATAATGGGTTTCCAGATAATGGAATAAAATTATAAAATTTGAGTGGCTTTATAGTTTATTGGGTCAGTAGAGAAATATAGTATTGGAAACTAGTACTCAGTCTTATTTATTTGATATGAACTATAAAATGGATATTTCTAGCATACTGTTTCTTATAAGCAAATACAGAATACAGTTTTTAATGTTCACTTAATATTTTGCCCTGTGTAAAATCTGTCATCATTTGGAGAAAGCATGATAGTTATTTGTAATCTGAAATTTCTATAGTTTTCTGGTAGAATGTTTGGGGCTGCATATGCATTGCAAAAGCTCCACGGAACATAAAAAACATGGCTGAACACAGCAGAGATGATTGCAAAAACATTGTACAGGTATTGGATCCGTTATTCAGAAACCCGTTATCAAGTAAGCTCCAAATTACGGAAAGGCTCTCTTCCATAGACTCCGTTTTATCCAAATAATCCAACATTTTAAATGTGATTTTCTCTTCTATTGGTTTTATTTAATGTTTAATAGAAGATTTAAGGTAAGAAGATCCAAATTAAAGAAAGATCCGTTATTTGGAAAACGCCCAGCTCCCAAGCATGCTGCATAACAGGTCCCATACCTGTAGTAAAAAATCAGACTTTTTATTATCACAATAATAATATGTTCAGTTACATTAATTAATTGTTTGTTGTTGTTACTAGTCTTTTAGCATCTCCTAGCCCTTAAACCTTTCCAATGCCTGCCAGCCTATGGGTTCAGGGCTCCCATACCTAATCATAGGTCTCCATAGATCTAGGAGATGTAACATTATCAGTGAGAATAGTGTACTAATATTCCCTTCACTCAAGCTGCAGACATTTGTAAAGTCCTGAAAGGGGGGATTTTCCCAACACGGCTTTAGTGAGCCATGTGGATATTTAACCAGACTGTAGTGAGAACGTCTGTGGCAGTCACTCAACAGAAATCTACTTTGCAGGAATTGTCACATTGGTATCATATGATTAGTGCTAAGTGCCTGCAAACAGCTTCTGAATATAACATATCCAGAACTCAGCTGAAGGGCATTCCATCTAAAGCTTTATGGCAACGATACAGCTATCAAGTACCAGTCTTTTTTCATCAATAAGCCTTTTAAAAAGGGCCGCATTATAGCTAACTCACAATTAAAGAGATGGATTCTGTGCTATTTAATATGACGCCCATATTTATAAGGGAGATCACACCAGCAAGCAGGTTGTGGAGCAACTCACCTGAATATTTATTAAAAATGTATATTATTTTTTTCAAGAATAAGCACTAAATTACATTACACGAATTAGTACTTTTTAAACTTACGTAGATGTAGTGACTGCATGGTTTCCACAGTGAATGCTGAAGTTAGCTCAAAGAGTGCGCTATTTACAGAGCATAATATCAAGACTGTCAAATTAAAAAATCACTCGAAAAGAGCCTTAAGAGAACCCAGCAGCACTTTAGTTTTCAAAATGTCCAAAACCTCTCAATGCTTGATAAAGAATAATAAGAACACAGTGTCCACGGAACATTCTCTCTCTGGAGAGGCTTCCTCAGCCGTTTAGTGTCTATCCTGGTGCCTTATCCCTTAGCAAATAATTGCCACAATCTCTAACACAGAATAAGTAAAATGTATAATTAAGGACTGCATTACATTTTAATAAGCCTTGGCTTTAAGACAAAAGAGGTACAAATGCCATGACAGCAATACGTCCATAAACTCCTGTGTATATCTATGGCTTGGCTTGTATGCTACAGTAGATATGCACTGTGTTATAAATACATGATCACCATAAAATTACAAACTAAACTGCAACATCTTTTGAGTGTGATCTGTCATTTTTATATCAACACTTCAGATACCACAATTTGCAAATGTTTACTATTCCGATGCTACGTGGGAGTCTAACTTTCCAGCGAGCATTTTAGGAAGCATGGATTCATCTTGGTGAACCACAACAAGGCCATATTTGTAGAGACTGTGACATGGTTACCAAAAGGTTCATCAAACTTTGCTCAGATGTACGTCAGACGGAAGCTAAAAATACAGCTTTTTTACTACAAAACACAATAGCAGATTGCCTGCCTACTGGCAGAAACAGTAGTGTATTAATAGTTTTATAGTCTGCGATTTGTTCTGCAATGTCAGTCCTTTTCTCTGTGTCAAATTACCATATACGGGCATGGAATCCAGTATCTGGAAACCCGTTATCCAGAAAGCGCTGGATTACGTGATAGCCTATTCCCATAGACTCTATTTCAATCAAATTTAATTCCAATTTTTAAAAATGATTTCCTTTTTTTTTCTGAAATAATAGATATCATTAATCCTTATTTGAGGAAAAACAATCCTATTGGGTTTATTTTATGTTTAAACTTAAGGTATGGAGATCCAAATTATGAAGATCCCATGGGGCAGATTTACTAAAGGGCGAATTGTCCCCAGAGGCCACTTCGCACCCTTCACTACATTTCACAAGGCTCAAATGCGCTCAGACTACACTAATTCATTTAAATGCGGAGTTTCGCCGTGGACGCCAAACGCTGGTGACTTTTCGCTAGCGTTACTAAGCATTTCATAGTGAAGATGCGCTAGTTTTCATTTCTGCCTAGCGAAACTTCCCTAGGGATCTTGCGCTCAGGTCAATTTGCATAGGGCAGGAAATTTAAAGTTGTATGGACGTCTTTATGTTAAATGTTGGTGCATATACTTACAAATGACACTTTTAAAAACACATGTCCAGGGAACCTTAATAAAGACAATAGAGTTGTTATAATGCTCTACACATGAGCCCACTGTAATGTTCCATACGTTAGAAAATGTATGGAAAAAACCAGCTATGTTAAGGTCTTTTGTAGCCTATCACTCTGAAATAAGCGTTTTTTGAACATTGATGCATTGAGGAAGATCTATGTACTCTATTGCACTTCAACTTGTCTGAGCTGGAGAAAGAGGGAACGTTCAGTAAAATCCACATTTTAGTGAATTTGCGGAGCATTTAAATGACTATATACTGTTTGTTAGTCAGTGCCGTCCTGAGTTTGCCTAGCCAATGCCTCCCCCTTGCTCCCCTGCACTTACTTTCTTAATGACCTAAGTGCACAAAATATGTATGGAAAAAGCAAACATTTTGGATCTAACTGGATTTCTGGGTATTCTAGTCTATGCATTTAAACAGAAAAATTCCAGTGTAAAACCAATAAGTTTATTATCTCACCAGAAATATGTGGGGTCCGGGTGCTCAGCTACAGCTCGAGGTGGAGGTATTCAGCCAAAGGAGAAAAATGGCAGGCACTCACGGATCCCACAAAAAGGCTTGTAAAAAACTGAAAACTTTATTTTAGAGCAAAAATAAATCAATACATAGGGGTATATTTATGAAAGAGTGAAGTTAGAGATCACCACAGTCCTCTAGAGTGAAATTCCGCCACTGTCCATTCATTTCTATTGGGTTTTGAAAAGTGTTTTTATCAAATGATGAGCTTTCACGTTCACCCATTCATAAATACTCTTTTAAAAATCCCATAGAAATGAATGGAGAGTGGCGGAATTTCACTCTTGAGGACTGTCGAGACCTCTAACTTCACTCTTTGATAAATATACCCCATAGCCTTGTGAGTTTCGTGCTGTCCGGCACTTAATCATAGGCTTGAACCAGAATAGATCTATATTCTATTTTATATTAATCTCTTATATTTGATGGCTTTTGCAGCCCGTTGGACAGCTAGGGTCTATAGGAAACGGATTTATTCTTTGCACTCATTATACAGTATTGCAATAATGATCAAATAAATTTTTGGGCCCTCCTTACATGTTCTTTAACAAACACAAGTTGCCTTAAATGCTGTTAGACACCAAAAATCATTAAACAGTGCGCATCTGTTTGTAAAGTCACATAACGGATTTAGCCCCCGTCTCTAGGTTTGCCAGTTTAAATTTAATAAGAACTTTGGGGCTGACTGACCTCTTCCATTACAGACTCAAAATAACATAACTATAACAGTACATATTATGACAGTTTGAAAAATTAAATGTGTTTCTGCCATCATGTCATTCTGTGACTGGCCCACCAGGATAACAGGAAAAGTTCCTGGTATGAGTGGGCCCTCATTCTGCCTATTTAATGGCTATTCCCTATTTTTATGAGAACAAAGAGGCTAAATAGTTGGAAAAATAGAGCATAGTATGTAAAGAAAAGAGACTAGGAGAATTGAGGCTGAGTGAGGAGAAGAAGAAAAATAGTACTGAGAGTGGGCCCCTGGTCTAAGATTAATTGGTGGGCCCCTGGTCAAAGGTTTTTAGGTGGGCCCCTGGTGTCCCAGTCCAACACTGCATCATGTCTTGAGCCAGGTGATGGAAAGTGTCATCCATGGTGGTTATTCCCAGTCTTCCAAGATGATGAGAAAATTATTTCTATTAATGTATTTATCCATGTTATCAAAAGGGTCAACAGAAATACAGGTGTTTTTTATATGTAATTTTTTTCTTTGCTTTTTAATCTCAAGAAATGAATGCAATATACACTTTATCAAACATTTTACCTGACCAATATATTTACAAATATTATGTAAAAAATATATTATTGATTACATTATCTCACTTTTTTTTGGGGGGGGAAACAGGCCCAATCTGCATGTTATTTGCACTTTGCACCCTGACCTGCACCTAGGAGAATTGACTTAAAAAGAAAGACCTCTGCTTTAACTCTGTGAATACAGCATTGCCAGTGTTAGCATTGTATTCATGAGGGGTGGGTGGGGGATGCACGCATGTATGTCTGGGGTCTGGGTAAATTACACTACTACAGTATACAATGTACTTGATTTGTAATGTTACACTCGCTATCTGGGCTCACAACACATAAAAGATTTCACTGCCTCTAGTTTTTACTTGCAGTAAATTGATCTATAAATCATGCAGTACTTTATATTGATGTTGTCTCTTTGGATTTTTAATCATATTTCTTAAAAGCACATTGCTATCCTCAGGGCTGCAGCAACCCTACTTTCTCTTGAGAAACTGGGGCTGTTTATGTGAACACACAACTTCAGTGGGGAGAATGCTGCAACATCAATAAAACTTTTTTTAAATGCATCACATCTGCTCAGAACTGTCTCCTTCTGCAGCAAAGTCCTAGTATTGTTAAACATCTACGTAACAGAGCCTACTAGTCACGAGCGGCCCTGTTACACACTTGTGAAAACATTTTAGTGCAACATTACTTATTTAAATGAAAAATCTGGATTAGTATGGTCCCACCAAAACCAACCTTATTCCAGTCCATCTTATCCCACCCTTCCCTGGTGTCCATTGAGTGCCAGTATTTGGAAGGGGATGGGTATTAGGAGTTAAAGTCCCACTTAGTTGCATAGGTCAAGGTATAAGAGATGTGGTGGGACTTCAACAGTCTTTTTAGTACCCAACTATGTACAAAACAATACCCAACAACTTAGGGAACAATTTTCCAGGAAGTGAGTTCAACATATATATATATACAAATGACCAACATGTATATACAAATGAATGTCAGGAGTGGGTCTCTAGCATATGAATTCCTGAGTCCAAATCAAAACATCTCAGGGTATGGCATCCTGATTCCTGCGTAACAGAAATGACAGGAAATAGTTCCTGAAACAATGTTCAAAGGGGAGGATTCAGACCTCCGAATTGGGATACTATATATCATAGGAGATGTAGTACCGAATATGTAACGTGTCCCCTACCACCTGTGGGGAGAAGTGCACTGATGACGAAGTGCTTTTCCTTTAAAATATTTTCCACAGCTGCACACATAATGCTTCAAGGTGGTTTCCTCACCAACATTTTAGCTCACACTCAAAACTGGCAAATAGAAAATAAAAGACAGGCAATTCTGGGCACAGTGGGCAAAATCATGAGAGAAACCCCAACCCACACCCTCAGCCAATTACTTACAGTATATGTGTCATGAAGACATTGCCTTTTCTCTATTGCATTCTGCAAAACCATCACGCATGTCAAAAAAAATTTAAAGAAATATGCATGGCAGTTACTCGTGTCTTAAGCCCCACTTCTTTGGGTAACCCACTGTAACAACAAGGGATTGAGGTACTGGTAGAGAATGAAGCCATAGGGGCCCATGATTCTATGGGTCTTTACAGATACACTGAAAATAATTGTTGAACACATCAATGTTTTTCTTAGTAAATATATTTCTAATGGGGCTATTGACATTAAATCAATACCAGATGTAAAAACCCAAATAATTCAGACATACAAATAACTCAAAACAAATAAGTCATAAATTAAGTTATGTGTAGTAAAGTGGAATGACACAGGGAATATGTATTGAACAAATGAAGAAGAGGAAGTTCAAAAAGGCATGGAAAGCCAAGAAACCCACTAAAATCTGTCAGTATTTAGAAAGCAATCCTGCTCCCTATCTTCAAATTTATATCAGCTGATTTACGCCTAATTGATGGCCCATAAAAAGGTTTCACCCTAAATCAACTATGATCAGGCGGTCCTCACAAGATTTGACAGAGGATTTAAAAGAATAATAGGAAGAGTTTTCCAAGAACCAATGATCACTCACAGAGAGCTTCAGAAAGATCTTGAATTAGCAGGAAAAATTATTTAAAAGAAAACAATAAATAATGCACTCAACCGAAGTGGCACGCTTACTGCTCAAGACTCCACTGCTGAAGAAAAAGCATGTTGAAGCTCGTTGAAAGTTTGTTGCACAACATTTGGACAAGCCAATGAAATTGGGAGAATATAGTCTGGTCAGATAAGACCAAAATTGAACTCTTTGGATGTCATTGCACACACCATGTTTGGAGTAGAAATGGTGAATGCCGATTCATATAGAGAAGCTTTAATGGCGGAGCTCACCCGCACACAGTTCCTCGTAACTTGATGTTAACACAAATGAATGCACTCACAATATTCACTTGTATCACTGGTTTATTGATTATATCATATTTTTTATATTTGTAAATTATTATCCTCCAGCACAAAAATTTTATTTTTTAAAAAACCTTTCAGGTGTGGTATTTGCAATATTATATTGTATAGAATATGTTTGCACTATATATATATATTCTAATTGATATATTTATATTTTTAATTTGATATATTTACATATTTAACTATAAAATCACATGCTACACCTGTAAATTAATTAATCAATGATGCACGTGTGTAGGTGTATTTAAATGCATTTGCTTGTAACACACATTGGACTCTAAGGAAGTGCCCGGTTTTTGGGGGCAAGAAACGCATTAATTTGCTGCACACCCACCACCCCTTTACCACTGTGTAATAAAGCCACCATTTGATACTAATACTTTGGCCTACCATGGATAAGTCTATCAGTGCTACAAGGGGGTAATGAATTTCTGTGTATCCAAAATTTGGAGTAGAAATGGCACTGCACATCACCCCAAAAACACCATACCAAGAGTTTGGATGTGGGAACATCATGGTGTGGTGCTGTTTTTCAGCATATGGTACTGGCAGACTTCATATAATTGAAGGAAGGATGAATGGAGAAATGTACCGGGACATTCTTGATAAAAATCTACCAGGATGCTGAAGATGAAACAAGGGTGGACATTTCAAGCAAGACAATAATCACCAACACACAACCAAGGGAACTCTCAATTGGTTTCACAGACAATCACCCAACTTAAATCCAACTGAAAATCAGAGTTCACTGAAGTTCATACTCACAATATACGATGTATATATATATATATATATATATATATATATATATATATATATATATATATATATATATATATATATATATATATATATATATATATATATATAATGCCTTGCAAAAGTATTCACCCCTTGGCTTTTTTTTACCTATTTTGTTACATTGCAACCTGTAATTTAAAAGTTTCTTACTCTTATTTTATGTGATGACTCTGCACAAAATAGTCTAAGTTGGTGAAGTGAAATGAGAAAAATATATATGAAAAAGAATTAAAAAAATAAATAAAAAACTGAAAATTGGCATGTGCATATGTATTTACCCCCTTTGCCATGAAGCCCCTAAAAAATCCTGGTGCAATCAATTACCTTCAAAATTCAAATAATTAGTGAAATTAAATCCACCTGTGTGCAATCTAAATGTCACATGATCTGTCAATATCAACACACCTTTTTTGAAAGGCCCCAGAGGCTGCAACACCACTAAGCAAGAGGCATCACACCATGAAGACTAAGGAGCTCTCCAAACAAGTTGTTGAGAAGTACAAGTAAGGGTTGTGTTATAAAAAAAATACCCAAATCTTTGATGATCCCCCAGAGCACCATCAAATCCATCATTTTCAAATGGAAAGAACATGGTAACACAACAACTAAAAACTGAAAGAGAGGAGAGCACTCAAACGCAGATTAACTGCTTGTGATTATTTATTATTCATGCTGCTTTACACAACATGTTTCGGGCAAGTGTTGCCCTTTCTCAAGTGAGAGCAACACTTGCCTGAAACATGTCGTGTAAAGCAGCATGAATAATAAATAATCACAAGCAGTTAATCTGCGTTTGAGTGCTCTCCTCTCTTTCAGTTTTTAGTGGATATCTTGGGATGATTGGTACATCTCTGTGAGAGGATTGATGCATGCAATTGAGAAAGGATTACCAGGCAGAGTGCGAATCTACACAGTTTCTATTTGAATGGTAACACAACAAACCTGCCAAGAGAGGGCCACCCACCAAAACTCACAGACTGGTCAAGGAGGGAATTAATCAGAGAGGCAGCACAGAGACCAAAGGTAAAAAATAAGAAGGCACGTTTTGAGTTTGCTAAAAGGCATGAGGGTGTCTCCCCAAATGTATGGAGGAATGCTCTGGTCAGATATGAGACTAAAATTTAACTTTTCAGCCACCAAGGAAAATGTCTGTCGCAAACCCAACACATGCCATCACCCCAAGAACACCATCACCACAGTGAAACATGGTGGTGGCAGCATCATGCTATGGGGATGTCCGAGTCGAGGGACACTGGTCCAAGTCGAGGGAAAGATGGATGGTGCTAAATACAGGGATATTCTTGAGCATGTGATTAGTGATGGGCAAAATTCTCCCATTTTGCTTTGCCGAAAAATTCTGAATTTCCCACAAAATTTGCAAAACGCCAAAAAATTTTGAAAAATCATGACATTCGAATGTTTTCACAAAAAAACTTGAAATTCAGACGTTTTCACTAGTGATGGGCGAATTTATTCGCCAGGCGCGAATTCGCGGCGAATTTGCGCGATTCGCGTCCAGCGAATAAATTCGCGAAACGCCCGCGAAAATTCGCCGAAAAAATTCGCCGGCGTCAAAAATTTTTTTTTCGAAAAACGGGCGCCGGCGTCAAAAAACGGGCGCCGGCGTCAAAAACGCGAATTTCGCGCGAATTGAAACGGCGCAAATTCGCCCATCACTAGTTTTCACTCAAAAATTGTGAAATTTGAAGGATTTCACTAAAAAATCGTGAAACTTGAAGGATTTCACCAAAAAAATCTTAAAATTTGAAGGTTTTCATGAAAAAATCGTGAAGACCGGAAATTTTCACCAGCAAATTTTCACGGGAGATTCAAAAATTTGTTAGCCGGCGCAGAAACCCGGAAATTCGCCGCAAATTCGTGCCAGCCGAATTTATTCGCCCATCACTACCTGTGATTTGAGACTGGGATGGAGGTTCGCCTTCCAGCAGGACAATGAGCCGAAGCATACTACTAAAGCAACACTCGAGTGGTTTAAGGGGAAACATTTAAATGTGTTGGAATGTCCTAGTCACAGTCCAGACCTCAATCCAATTGAGAATCCAATGTAGAGATATCTATCTATCTATATATATATATATATATATATATATATATATATATATATATATATATATATATATATATATATATACAGTATATTGTGAGTTGGTCCCTAAGCTCATTAACTGACATCAGCACAGAGCATGTTTAGTGAATCAGCAGAGAAAAAGATGGGGAGCTACTGGGGCACAGCTTTGGAGACACAGATCTTTACTGCTAAAGGACTGTGGTTGCTTTTGGCTGGTATAAAGGCCAAAACATAATTGCAACATTTCTGACCTTTTTGGTTAAGCTTTAGTTCTCCTTTGATGCATTAAATAAACCAGGAGTTTTTCAGCATAGCACTACAGTGGCGTTAGCTCTTTCCACTTTTACTTGTTGATGCACAATACTGGAGTCTAACACACACTCCAGGCATATAATAATATCAAGTTTTTTTTTTTCTAAAGGTCTTGATTAATTTAGGATGAAAGAAGAGATGTTAACCTTTCTGAATTTAAACCAGATCTGGAAATTAACATATAAACCTGTCACTGTCCTCTTGCTCATCCTGCCAACAATCCACTGGAGTATTATATATCAAGTATAGTGTTGTGTAACTTTTGTGGAAAAGGGCATCTGGTATGGTTTCAGAGATCAAAATGCAATAGCCCAAGCACATGGCTATAAGTAGGTGGAACAAGTTACTTATGTGTTTCATTCTGGGAGACAGTGATGCACTCTTTTCTAGTAAATTTTTGCTATCTTGACATGTTATATCACTACATTATATTCTATTGCATCAAGGCTATGATTAATGTGTGCGGGAGAAGTCTCTGCAGCAGTTGTTCTTTTACAAAACGGTGCCCAACAACTTGGCAAGTGACAACTCATCCAGTCACACAGCCCATGTCTGTGCTTGAGTACATGTAGCAGTTAAGATAATCCCTTAACACTAGCACCAATGGAACTGGACAATATTCAAGACATTTGGGGTGTTTACAAAGATTGCAGAAAAAGAAGTACAAGAGCACAAATACATTTATAATGCAAATGCATTTATTAAACATTGATAACAGTTTAGTTTTCTTAAATAATAAGAGTTCCCAATTAAAGATGCCATTTTATAAAGCAAATCAATAATATTTATGTCTTACCCTCAAATGATGAACAACCTAAAAATAGATGTTTTATCACTGGTATCCCGATTTTATTGAAGCTTTTAGTAAGAAACAGTTATGGCTGTCGAGAAGATTTGCTGATGATTTCTCTATTTTCAGTCTTGGCTAAAAGCCATCTCCCATTTAATTACTTTATGAATATATAAAGCTGCAGGTGAAAACAGTTACTATGTTTTAATTGCAAAAATCCAGCACTAAAATCAGTACATATATTCAGTTCAACAAGCCCCTGAGTTGTATTCAGATGCATTAAGTGGCAGCTGCAAACATCTTTTTACTATCATTATAATTTTGTTTCAGCTGTCTATATAATGTATGTTTTCCCTTGGTTTACATAAACTCAATAAACGAACCATGTTTAGGTAATAAAATTAATTTATACTTCTAATAATGTCTAGTAAAACACATTTTCCTTGTTTATTCATGTCAATGGGAACAGCCATGGCCTATGAAATACTATCCTAGCTAATTAGTGTAGTGGGAAACAGTGGCATAGGGCTAATATTATAGGGTTAAAAGAGAATAATTTTTGCACAGTAAAAAACTATTTCATTCTAAGCACAGTGTTAAACTTGCCACCCAAAGACAAACTCCATCAGCCTTTTCCTATTCCTATCATAGGTTTATATGTTGTTTATATATGTTATATATAGTAGATAATGCACCCCCTACTATAACATAGTAACATAGTAAGTTAGGTTGAAAAAAGACACAGTTCCATCAAGTTCAACCTTTTAATTCTATTTTAACCTGCATAACTGCTAGTTGGTCCAGAGGAAGGCAAAAAAAAACATTCGAAGCCTCTCCAATTTGCCCCAGAGGGGAAAAAAATTCCTTCCTTATTCCAAAATCGGACTTGTCAATGGATCAATTTATACTATGAGCTATATAATAGTTGTAATTTTAAAGATATTATAAGTAACCAATGAGTTATGTTGCCATATAAAAGCATTAAGCCGCAAGCCAAGTGCTTTTATACAGGTCACGTAACATAGAACTATAAATGAAATTCAAGTATACCTTAATTTAGCTGAGTTGCATTGGGTGAGAAGCTTGCAACTCAGTAGCCAACCAGCCCTGTTATAGGGTGACAAGCAGATTCACAATGAGCCCTACAAATGCACGTGTAAGGACTAAGGACAAATAAGTGCTTGCTGGGAGAAAAACTCTTTATTCTTTACTCATAACAAAGAAATTGTAAGGTGGGATATTAATATTGATTGAGAGACTTAAAAGGAGATTAACCAAACACAGCAAACAGTAGATCCTTTCCAGTACTAAAAATATAAATGTTCCCAATGGAGCCAGAAAACAAGGCAAATTATATGCTTAAAGAAAACCTCTGTACTTATACCTTATCTAAAATACACATGAATAGAGCTGTAAAAGGCTCAGCAATAACAAAACACATAAACACACAGACAAGAGGAAATGCTTCTAAGAAAACAATAACGTGATATATACACAGTGACGACTCATTTGTTACCTTCTTTGATTCTTGAGTTTACCTATGTTCATTCTATGGGTGTTATCGAACATGCATAAAATAAATCTAAACTAATACAATAGCAGCATTTACGCATAGTTTACATGCATCATTATTTAGGGGGAGGAGTGTGACATTTTTGTTTGGAGAATATATGATTCTATATGAATATATAGCAGTTAGTCTCTTTAGTTGCTAAGCCTCCTTTATGGTTGTTATTCTACACCTATAAGTGGTTATCAAGATGTCAGGTTCGGAGCTAAAATGGGATTCCCCCTCCCTTCCCAATTACTAAAATCTGTAGCCTACTGGAGATATTCATCCCTGTGTGGTGCCCCCAACTAATATACTGTTCTATCTTCCCTTGAACCAGTAATAATATTTGTTTCACAATGTGCAGCTCAAAGTGGGATGACGGTTCTGTATTTAAATGAACCTTATAACAGTCTAAATCCATATATGAGCAATAATGACCCTAATTGGTAACATTGATGAACTAAGAATAGACTTTGCAATTCTAAAACATGATGTACAAAAATTTAGAGAGTGAACGGGGGAGAATAAGTGACCTGGAGGACTCTACTTGACCAATCCAGGCAGTGTAAAAAAAACTAATTGCCCTAACTTACATTGTTGTCACCTAGTAGGGCACAGTGTAAGTTACTGTATGTATATATGCCAATAGAGTGATTGCAATGCACTGGAAATCTAGTGAAGGGACATCCATACATGGGAGCAAATGATAGAGAAAGCTATTCCTCTTTATATGCTTACATATAAGAGAAGGGCTGTCCTGAAAAATGGAATAAAGTATGGGAACTGTGGATAAACACAAGTGGATTAAAGCCTTTATATGGAAGTACCTGGATAGTATTTGTACCTGGATAGAGAACTGGCTAAAAGATAGACTACAAAGAGTGGTGGTAAATGGAACATTTTCTAATTGGACCAGTGTTGTTAGTGGAGTACCGCAGGGCTCTGTACTAGGTCCCCCTTCATACATGATATCAACTTAAAACTTGTTTTAAAAATTTTTTTTACATGCATTAAAATATAATGCAATTCACAAACATGTTATTTCCTGTTTGAGCATTCTGGGCAGGCTAGGGAACTGAATGTGTAGTAATAGAATGGGAAACAGGAAGTGTAGGCAATGGCCAGGCTAGGTCGGTACCAAACAGGCACTGCACTACAATATCAGAAAACAGAAGCGTAATCAAGGTCACAGGCCAGGGTCAAAAACCAAACAGTAACGTGGTACAGAATCAGAATCTGAAGAATGGTCACTAACAGGCAGTGGTCATTACAGGCAGCAGGATAGCAAAGCCAGGGGCAAGCAAGGGTCAGGAGCAAAGATCAAACTCAATTAACACACCCAGGAGCTACTGAAAAAGACCTTACATTGGGCAACGTAAAAAGAAAAATGCACCTTTTATATATTTAAATTTTGTACCAAGCACAATGGTGTCAAACGTAGGTGTGCATCAAAAACTCGGAAGTGTCACAAGTGCACGTCAAATGCAGATCTGTGCGCGTCGAGCTCGGACACAACAGGTGTCCCCGTCTTGTTCCAACAGGTTCCCTTACAGCACAGTTGGATACCATTTATCAGGAGAGGAAGGGTGGACGCAATGGCAACCATGTGCAAGTGTAGGAGCATGCACCAGTATGTGTTCATCTACAAAGCCATCCAAGCATAGCACTGAATACATGTAAAACTGTACAATAGGAACACAATTATAAATATTTTAATCCGTTATAGCAACACATTTCTGCATCCGGATTTTACATGTACTTTAAATTATATGAATCCATTACTGTTCTGAGTCTATTCCTGTAGGAAGGAAATGTAAACGCATTAAGGGCTGGCATATGTGGCTAAACTCAAATGTAAAAAGAGAAAAGAATTTAAAGGACACATAGTTGTGGTGTTAATAATGTGATTGATACACACGGAGGATTGCAGTGGATCCTATTACTGTTCCTATGGTGCTCCGTCCAAGCACCTAAAATATCAATCCAATATCTGTAGTCTGGAACAAAGGACCAAATCGCAAGATATTGGATAGTTGTGGTGTTATACTGAACCTGAAAATATTACAGCAATTGTTTTAAAACAGCAAAGGCAAAAACAGAAAAACATAGACTAATGTTTTTAAGTTAATAAACATTAAATATGTACAGTATCTGTTGAGAGTGTGACACTTAAAAATAAAATATTCCAGTTACCACTGACACATGTGCTTAATGATTTATTTTCTGCAGTATATACAATGTTACAGGACTTACTCTGTAGTAATACAAAAGTAACAGCTTAAGCCAGTTGTCAACGGCTGATAAAAGATATGTTACTTACTGTATATATTTAAACAGTAAAGTGAACAAAGCACCAGGGGCTGATGAATTAAATTTTGATTAGTATGACTAAAATAGACAAAGTCTAAAGAAAAGAGACTGCGTTGCTAGATACTGTGTATATATATATATATATATATATATATATATATATATATATATATATATATATATATATATATATATATATATATATATATATATATATATAGGGACTATACTGTATAATAAAATCTCTGAGGCCTTGTTTACCATTATATCCTTTCACACGCCTTAAGGGCTTCCCTTGAGATTTAGAAAAAAAAGGGATGCATTTTAAGGTGTTAAAAGGCTTTTTACAGCGGGAGCTGTAAGAAGTGCTTTTTCTGGTTGACACATTAGACAGTTTTAGGAAAGGGTTGGATGCTTTTTTTTAACAAGTGAGATAATACAAGATTGATGAAACAACCTTTGTACAAGAACTAGCTTTTGACAGTCATAAAGATTTTTATTTACTTTTTGGTGATTGTGTCTGGAGATTTTTGCCATCGTCTGGTTTAGCTATAAATTAGGCAGATTTCACTAGGAAAAAGACTTGGTGACGTGCCTGATGGCAAATGCATATAGTTCCATGAATATATAATGACAGCACTCAGAGTGCTACAAAACCAATGAATTTGGTTTCAGAAACAACAATTTTACCAAACTTTTCTCAAACAACTTCTTCTAGTTTTTACTAGACTCATGTGAATACAGAAACGCGACTTAAAGGCTTTCACCATATAACTTAAATTAAGTGATGCTAGATAAGGGGTTTATGGATAATGGATTCCATACCTGTAATGAAATCTGAGACTTACCAGAACTAGCTACACCATTCCATGTCTGGATATCAGGGCCGGAACTAGGGGTAGGCAGAGTAGGCACGTGCCTAGGGTGCAAAGCTTGGGGGGCACCAGGCACGTACCTTCCACTCCTGCCTACCCCTCTGAATCTGGCTTTGCTGTTGGCAGTGAATGACGCGTGTGTGAGTCTAGGTCCTCTCCAGCGGTGTTCACGGCAGCCATCTTCTCCCGAGCGCTCTTAATCCTGTAGTCATCGGCATTTGGTGGCACATGCCCAGTCTGAGGCATTTGTTGGTACGGCGCTACTGCGCAATCGCCACGAAGTTCCCAATTTCTTTTTCAGAAACTTTGTGACTTTTGGCGCATGCGCAGTAGATCCGAACTGGTAAATGCCTCCTACTGCGCATGTGCCACCAAATGCCGATGACTATAGGATTAAGAGCGCTCGGGAGAAGATGAACTCCGCTGGAGAGGACCTAGAAGGAGTGGTAAGTAACAAGTTAGGGGCATTTGCCCGGGGGGAGGTAGGCCATGGGGGCGGAGGGGGCCTACGCAGGGGAGGGGGGAGGGGGGAGGGATTTTTGTGCCTAGGGGGTTGAAATCTCCTTTATTATATACCAACAATGTATTTTCAACTATAATTCCAATGTGTGAGTTGAATTGTGGCAAAAATTCTAATTTGAATGTTGAAAAATCACCCCCATAGTTTCAAAATCGTTTTTCAATATTTTACCCAAGTAAATCTTATCTAAGTTATTCAAATGAAGGTCCTCAGCTTCCTTCCAGCTACCAATAATGGTGTGCCACTTGTTTATACATCACTACTGTTTAGATGAAGCAGAACTGGATGATTTCATTAACTTTTTACAACAATCAATTTCTCTAATAAGAAGCTTTATAAATGTTATAAAAAGGGTACAGGTATAGGACCTGTTATCCAGAATGCTCGGGACCTGGGGTTTTCTAGATAATGCATCTTTCCATAATTTGGGTCTTCATACCTTAAGACTACTTGAAAACAATGTAAATATTAAATAAACCCAATAGGCTGATTTTACTGCAAAATAAGGATTAATTGTATCTTAGTTGGGACCAAGTACAAGGTACTGTTTTATTATTACAGAGAAAAAGGAAATTCATTTTGAAAAATTTGGATTATATCATTATAATGGAGTTTATGGAAGATGGTCATTCAGTAATGCGGAGCTTTCTGGATAATGGATCCCATACCTGTATATAGCAGTGATTATTGTATTTTAAATGATACACAGACTTTTTTGTGTCACCCCTTAAGCCTGTCATGAGCAACTGTCACTCTAGAAAATCCTTTGTGAATTGCTTATAACTTTGTACATTTTGTTGATTACATTTTGCCCCAAGGCACTGTGTATATTCCTGTGCAGATATCTTGTTTGTATCTTCCTTTCTATACTGTATATCCCCTGCTGCATATGGCATTACATCTGGGAGATGTAGAAAATAGCAAACAATAAGTGCTAAATAATATATACAGGCAAAAAATCGACTCGTATTAATTAAGTAATATGGCCTTTGTTAAACTTTTAAACAAACATCTCACAAATTACTGCAGCTCAGTATGAAATTTGAATACAATGTACAGTGAGTTAATTACCTCACTTCTTCACCAGATCCATGAATTTTAGAATTGTCAAATATATTATGGACTTCTTTCAGTTAGAAAT
Organism: Xenopus laevis; assembly: GCF_017654675.1. NCBI lineage: Eukaryota > Metazoa > Chordata > Amphibia > Anura > Pipidae > Xenopus > Xenopus laevis. The sequence goes on along the minus strand of NC_054380.1, from coordinate 78,747,887 downwards.
ATAATTATGTACCCTGGGTGAAGAGCAAACGATTAAAAAAAAACACAATATTTTTGCCATTGCTGGATGAGTAGCTGTATACTTTTAACTGGTTTGCAAAAGCCATATTGAAAGTGTGAAATGCTCATACCTTTCCTATGATTTCCTATAAAGTCTCATGCACTAAAAATACATAGAAAATTTTTAAAAATTCAGCATATATTTACTTTGCCTAAAATCTGTGTTCGGTACTGTTTTAATTAGGTGTTGCTGGACACAATGAATGCATTCTTACTGAGTCTTATTAGACGGTAATAGCAATGTTTAATAGTTACATTATCAAGTTATTTTGATGAAGAAAAACACATTTAACTCACAATATCTAAATATTCTAGTCCATAGGGTGGGATGAGTAAAAGCTTTCCCTAGTATGTTACAGCAGCAAATAAGTCTTGTAAAATCATGGAACAATGGCAAATCGTTTTAGCTGTACTGTTAACTGTGCATTAACTCATACGCAGTGCAACTGACATAGCAATCATTTAGCTAACCATTAGGATCTTTTCTGCCTCACAGAGCAATTATATGTTTATTACTTCATTCATAAACGTGACATTTCCTGTCCTTTAATAATAGATGTAAAATTTAAAATGAAATATGCTGCTGGGATAATGAAGTAAAAATGCTGCTGTAAAATAATGAAAACTTTAAATACAAGTCAGCAATTGGAAACTCTGTATTCATATTGTTATTTTTTTTTCTACATCAGGGACTCATGTCCTGTTTTCAAAGACCCCAAAAATCCAATGCAGATTTGAATATCTCTAAAAGTAAATAGCCAAATGGAAATTCACAGCTGTTGCTAAACTAGACCATCTCAGCATCGCTGGAAACTATAGTCAAAAATCCTATTAATTGCCCCTCCCCCTTTACTCAGTAGTAGTATTGCCCTCAACTTGTTGATTTAATACACATATTTGTATATATAAAGTCTCATTAGGTGCCCACATGTAAGTGTCTACATGAAAATTAAAAATAAAATCAGTGCCATTTATGTATATTTTTACATTTTTTTGTATTATCTGTTTGCTTTGTTTATACTGTCTTACTACCATGTACTATTTGCATGGTAGCAAGACAGTAGTATTGCATGGGTCCCAGATCAATAAGGGTCAGACAGGAATAGGAATTTATTTTGTGTTTTTATTTTATTTTATTGGGGAAAAGACATAGAATGAAGTGGCACAGTAGCTCCATTTCACCTGTTACATTATGCATTTATTATTAGGTGACTATAGAGTAACCACCAAAGTGCACACTGTCACAAACTGAATATCATATTAATTGAAGCTCTTGCTAACCAGACCCTCATTACCCAATATACTGTATAGTTGGTGATTTATTATGTACCCTTATGTATTGCATTATGTATTATGTTGGCACTTTATAAATAAATGTAACAATAACAGTAAGGGGCAGATTTATCAAGGGCCGAAGTGAAAATTTACATTTTGAAGTTTTTTTTAACGGAATTCAACTATAGTTAAAATTCGATTTGAGATTTTTTTTAAAATAAAACGAATTCGATTTTTGAAATTTATCATGTACTGGCCCTTTTAGAATTAATTTTGACTATCCGCCAACTTAAACCCGGCGAATTGCTGTTTTAGCTTATGGGGGACGTCCTGGGATCAATTTGGAGTTGTTTGCAGCCTCCCTGAAAATCAAGTTTTTTTCTGAGAAAAAACTCAAATTGAATTTGATTCGAGTTTTAAAATTTTGATTTTTTTTTATTCAATTTTGTTGTTGTTTTTATTCGAATTTCGAGTTTATGGGAGTTTTTACAAACTCCATTGAATTCTAAATTCGACCTAAATTCGGCACGATTTGTTTTCCAATGTCGCTCGAAGTTTCCTTGTGAGGCAACTTCGGGTGGCTACAGAAAACTAATCGCACCGAGTGCCATCCAGCTAGCGATTTGCATTTTAGCCGGCGTGAAGGCGGGGGAGGCAGTTCAGGGAGATTAGTCGCCCGAAGAAGAGGAGATTTGTCGCTGGGCTACTAATCTCCCTGAATCGGCCTGTGTGCCCTGACCCTAAGGGAGTTATTTTCTAAACTCTGAATGCAAAAATAACAAAAAATTTTTGACTTTTTTTATAAAATCGGACTTTTAAAATAATCACGATTTTTTTGGAATTTATTAAACCCCGAGGATGGGAAAAGTCTGAATCTGAAAATCCAGCATCTCAGACCTGTCAAGGCTGCATATAAGTCATTGGGAGGAGTCCAAATGATTTTTTGATGTACGCTGGGTTTGGCAATACCCCGAAGTTTTCTGAGTTTTTGGGCAAATTTCGGAAAAACCTGAAAAAATCTGATGAAAAAATTAATACACTTTCCCGAAAATTTTTGTTTGTGGGAAAAAAATCTAAAAAAATCGTGAAAATCAGATTTTTTAAGTTTTTTTCAGATTTTTTTCCCACAAACAACATTTTCGGTAAAGTGTATTAATAAATAAGCCAAAAAACCCAGTGCACATTTGGTTGGAGTATTTTTCAGAAAATATTGAGATGAATTCGGACCCCCTAAGAGTCACCTGTTTTTTATCTGGTGTATTATTTATGCAGGTTTATTTATTGTTACATATCTTTATGTGATTTCACATTTTGGGTTTGTTTGTTTTGTCTCAACTAAGGTTACTTAACTCTTCTACTTTTGTAGCTAAAGTAATGAAAGGCAGCCATTTATTAATGTAAAAGAGTGTAATGGAACCTTCAAAGACTCATGCTCTGTTTTGAGAGTTCCTGCCATGAAGCAAGGTAAGACTGCTGTTTTGTGTGAGCAGTTGACAGAATGTAAAGTAGAGACAATAACAGTCTATTTGCTATTGTGGGAGCCCCATGAGGCTGTATTAGCTGCTGGCCTTTGGAGGGTTTGTATGCTTCCTTCAGGATACATTTGTAGAGTGATAAACAGTAGATAGACATACTGTATCTATTTTTAATAATGTTGTTTTTATTTGTTGCACTTTTTTTTACCTGCTTCCTTATGCAAGAACAAAATCCCTTAAAAAAAATTACATTTGAACAATATAATGATCATTACTTACAGTTTTTATCACATTCACAAAATTTTTTTTTTTACTCAATTTTACTCTATACAGTAGATTTCGACTAATAAGGGTTTGTGCTGAATATACTTTTTGCCTATTGTTTAAACCACAAAAACATTTTCTTTTTAATATTTCTTGAACTAAACAGAGAAAGTGAAACGACTCTGGGGCAAATTCACCACCTGCGGAGTTGTGCTAGCGCAGCCTTCGCCGCACTTCGCCAGGCGAAGTTTCTCCAGGGCGCTGTTAATTCACTAAAATCCCAAGTTGCGCTCAGGGAGGCGAAAGGTAGTGAAGTTGCGCTATCGTTAATTCGTCAAGCAAAGCAAAGTTACGCTAGCGATGCCTAATTTGCATACGGCGTCAAGTTAAAGTACAATGGACGTATATGTAGCAGCAAATACATTACACTACACAAGCCTGGGAAAGCTTCATTAATAAAGTTGATATTTTGCACTATACATGTGCCCAATGTATAGTATAGGTGCCATATGTTAGGAAATGGAGGGGGAAGGAGGGTGCCCCCAAAAAAATTTACGATCTTTTTCAGCCTATCACCCTTAAAAAAGTAAAAGACACCAGCGTTTTTTTGGGACTAACTTTTTTTGAAGCAATCCCTATCTACTCTATTGCACTTTGCCTGGTCTGAGGTGGCGAAGGAAGTCTGTCACAAGAGGTTACATTCAGTAAAATGCGCAAGTTAGTGAATTAGCTTAGTTACGTCCCTTCGCCATAGCGCAACTTCGCCTGGCGTAAGGGTGCTAGAAATAGCGCTAGAGTAGGTCCACTTCGCTAACGAATTTACCCCTGCGCCCGTTAGTAAATCCGCGAAGTAATAAAATGATGTGACGCTGGCGAATTTGCGCTAGCGTTAGCCGCTTCGCCTTTAGTGAATTAGCCCCTCTATGTTTGGTTCTTGTGAGATAGAGAACTAGATTTTCAGTGCACAGCTAAGCAGGAATCCATTATACAGGGGGACTAACTGAACACACTGGTAGTCTTGCATCACAAGGACCAAAAATGTAGTAGATTAAATTTTAATGTTTGCTCTGTTTAGCTTAGGATGTAACAAAAACCATCATTATTGTGGGATTAAAACACAAAAAGTTTGTTCAGAACAAGCCCCATTCATTGAACTGATTTTTCACTGCTCCTCTAACAGGTTAACAGGTTAAAAATTCAATGACCTGGCTTACAGAGGTTCTATTGAGAAACATAAAAATGGTGGATATCAAAACAACTTCATTTTATTTAAATTAAAAAAAAAAACAACAGTACAAGTATGACAACATCGTTTATATTTTCGTTCATCCCTCATTTGTTTAGGTGCATCAAAAATAGATTTAGACAAATGGATCCTTATTCACTACACTATATAATTACATTTCATCAATATCCTGGGAGCTATTTCATGGAGCTTTTCTGAAAGCTTTTCTCAGAGAACAACTAACAACTCTATCATAAAACACTTCCTATGCTTTTATCATTTTAACAATGCAGTAATAGTCCTGCTCTGGTCTGTTTTTCCAAGATCTTCAAGAGTCATTTCCTCCTAACCTTAGATAACTTCTTCTCTCTGCACTGGTTACTTATTGGGCAGTGCAGTATTGGGAAAAAAAATTATTTTGAAATAACAGAGACACAGAAATAAAAAAACAATAGTGCCCAAGTTACTAGAACATATGACTTATTGATTATCACTCTACACAAAGAGAAAGGGATGGAAAAGTAACTCATAACAAGATGAGAAATAAATCCAGGCATTGACTTTATTGCTGTCTGAAAGACAGTTCCAGTCAGGGAATCTATTTGGATGTGAGAGGGAGCTGTGCTTTTTTCACTGTGGCATCTATCTGTCTCTATATCTGTAGACTTTTCTTAAGAACTACTAAGAAAGCCTTTTTGTTGTTGGTTTTTATACTTTTTTGAAAAGGAATTGTCCAAAACAGATGATCTTTTATCCTTCTTCAATAAACTAGAAGCAGTTTAACAAAGGATTAAAATATACATTTAAGGGTTTATTTATCAAAATCCGAGTATTTAAATAAAAAAAGTCAGACAAAACTAGAATCTACAATTGGAACTTATTTATTATTTAAAAAGCACAAATTAAATGGTTTAAGGAAAAACCCCAAAAAATCGTATAGAAATCCCATTGTATGTTTTTTCCTGGATTTTTCCTAAATCATATGATTTTTTTTGGTGTTTTCCCGCATCATATCCGTTTGGAGGGTTTTGCCCGAAATAGCCTGAAATGATCGGATTTTGGACTAAACCCAGCACTGACCACGATTACTTCCAATTAGGACGGACCTCTCCCAAATACAACCTTGCCAGGTCTGAGATGGCAGATTTTCGTATTTGGACATTTTGCAGCCTTGGTTTTTTCCACTAAAAATTTTTTAAAAGTCTAGTTCCTTTTTTTATATACAGGATTGAAATGCATTTTTTAGAAAACCCGTTATCCAGAAAGCTCTATATTACAGGTAGTCCATCTCCCATAGACTCCATTTGAATCATTCATTCAGAGTATTAAAAAATTATTTATTTTTACTCTATAATAATAAACAGTACTTGTACTTTATCCCAACTAATCAATTATAATTACTAATAATTACTAATAATTAATTCTTATTAGAGGCAAAACAATCCTATTGGATTAAACTAATGTTGAAATTATTTTTTGTATGCCTTAAGGTATGGTGATCCAAATTACAGAAATATCCCTCATCCAGAAAAACCCAGTTCCCAGGCATAGGATAACAGTTCCCATACCTGTACTGCCTTGTTATTATGAACTCCAGGCACACTTTTTGGGCACATTTTCCTAACTCAAATTTTTAATGTTTATCAATTTAAAAAAAAAATCAAAAAATAAATGTAAATTGAAAAAATCAGCAACTTAAACATGGTGAGCTTCTATAGAAGAGTCCATGAGAGGTATTGTTAAACATTCAAGATACTCCATTTTCAAATTTTAACAGATTTGTAAAAATAGATAATGCCATTTTCCTTGACTAAACATGATTGGGGTTCTCTGTAAATATACACTTTTATTGAATTTGATTTTGAATTAGATTTTTTTCTACTATCAAGTTTTCGAAACGTTGCAAATAAATCTACTTCCCCATGTAGATTGTTGCTTCAAATAATAATCATATAATGTATGTTATATTGACAAAATGTTATAGTACATAAAGTTAAAATACCGTAGAACTCGTAATTCATTCACAGGGGATCAACAAATTGTGTAAAATCCTGGAAGATGTAAAATCAGGGAAATGCATTATTGGCGGAACCACAAACAAATGTTGTAAAATTAGGGGAATTAGTTAGTTAGGGGTAGATTTATCAAGGATCGAATTTTGAATTTGAAAAACTTCTAAATTCGAATTCAAAAAGACCAACTGAAATTTATTTAAAAAAAAAATCTATGTTTTTTTTGGCCAAATAGGTCAGTTTTCGATCAAACAGGTCAGTTTTCAATTAAATTTGAATCATACGAATCGAAGTAATAGCGCATTCGATTGAATTCGATTCAAAGTTTTTCCAAAAAAACCTTTGATTTTTCACCAATTGACTCCATATAGGTTCTAGGAGGTCCCCCAAAGGCTAAAACAGCAATTCGGCAGGTTTTAGATGGTGAATGGTCGAAGTCGAATTTTTAAAAAGAGACAGTACATAATATATTTAGAAATTTGAATTCTCAAATTTTTTCAAATTCAAATCGAATTTGGACTATTCCCTAGTCAAAGTACGCAAAAATTAGCTCAAAATTCGCATTTTTAAAGTTTGAATTTTCACTTCGACCTTTGATAAATCTGCCCCTTAGTGTAAGGGGATTATTTATTAAACTCCGAATGCAAAAATCACGAAAAATGTGAATTTTTTTTTTTTATAAAATCAGACTTTTAGGGGCAAATTTACTTATGGTCGAATATCGAGGGTTAGTTAACCCTCGATATTCGACTGTCGAAGTTAAATCTATTCGTTCGATTCGAATGATTTTAATCCATCGATCGAGCGATCGATGCTAACATTGACTTCGGTAGCTTTTAGGTAGCAAACTAGGGGGTCGAAGTTTTTTTTTAAAGAGACAGTACTTCGACTATCGAAGTCGAAGTAGCCCATTCATAGGTCGAAGTAGCCAAAAAAAACATTCGAAATTCGAAGTTTTTTTTCCTCTATTCCTTCACTTGAGCTAAGTAAATGGGCCCCTTAATTTTTTTCGGAATTTATTAAACCCTGAGGATGGAAAAGCCTAAATCTGAAAATACAGCATCTCAGACTTGTCGAGGTTGCATATAAATCAATGATTAATGATTATAAGTCCCAATCATTTTTGGATGTGCGCTGGGTTTCGAGCAATAACCCGCAGTTTTCATAAATTCCGAAAAAATCATGAAATTCTTGAAAATCGAATGAAAAAATCTGAAAGATTCGTAAAAATCTGATATTTTTCCCACAAAGCAAATTTTCGGGAAAATGTAATAATAAATAAGTGTAAAAAACCCAAGGGGATTTGAACGGAGTTTGTAGCAGAAAATATTGAGATAAATTTGGACTTTGCTGCATTTCCTAATAAATTGTCAATTAGAGACTGGCGGGTGCCTATTATTTTCATCATTATTTTTCAAATTCAAAATGCTTTTGAAGCATTTTGTAGAGGATTCCACAAATTATCTTTATTCTTTTTCAGCTGCATACATAAAAAGTGTTTTCCTATTGGCCAACAAAAGAAATTGATGGAATTTATAGATTTTCTGATTTATTTTATTCCTTTAGATGTGCCTGTACCAGGACAAAAGACAGAAATGCTGATGCACCATACTAACAAGACTTCCCGGCATATCTAAAATCTTTATAAATGCCTTAATTTATATGACAGAAAGAACGCTCTAGTTGTTGATTTTCCATTATGTTGTGATATCTAATTAAATTGTTACCAAAATGGAACAAGCTGTATTAGAGGGGGTTTAGTACAAGATAATGTGACACAAAATAACAAGTGACTCATCATATTAACTTGCATTTAATAACAAAAAATCATTCTTATTGTATGTTGACTGTTTAGTACAGCAATGTGCCCTGATCTAATTTAACCATGTTACCTCTTTGCAAAGATGTTGCCTTAAAGGTTTATTTTTTTTTTATCTCTAATATCATTATAAAACACCCAGCTCTGTCTATCTCAGTAACTTGCAGGTGGTGTGAAAAAGAAATCTAAAGCGTAGCAGATTGACTCACAGTTAGTCATTGATTCTAGGCCCCACAGGGCTTGTTAGAGTCTCTATTTTTCAAATATTAGCTAAGCAATATGTCATTTTATACAAATTGCCAAGCGACTGGGTAATTGCATTGTGTTTAAATAAAGAAAGGCTTAAAGTGTCGATGTTGCATCCTCTGATATATTATTTTATCTGGGTCTATAATTGTATTTTCTGAATGTAGCAATGCGTATTTTGTACTTCTATACTTTCAAAGAAAATTAAAGTTTTAACGATATTAAACTTGACAATTTGTCACTAAATATGCTAATTAAAATATCATACACATCAAGAAATGTAATGGTTCCTATAAGCTCCATGAAGTGCAAAATGATCTGCCTTTCTTCTTTCTTTTTTTTTCTTTACATTCTGTGTATGGTATCCCTCTCCTATAGGTACACATACCTTTTGTATGTTACCCAGAATATTACCATCATACAGAAAACACTTAGGAGCACATTTGTTAAAGGTCGAATCGAAAATTCGAATTCAAATTTTTTTATTTTTTTGGTCAAAACTCTCAAATTCGAATTGTGAATAATCGAAACTCGATTTGAATTTGAATTTGAATTTCAAGATTTATCAAACCTTGACTCTTGTAAAAATCTGAATTCTACTATTCGCCACCGAAAACCTGCCAAGTTCTTGTATAAGTCAATGGCAGAGGCCCAGTGACCCATTTGAAGATGTTACTAGCTTTCCTGACATTCGAGTTTAGTCGAATTTGATTCAAATTCGATTAGACTTTTCGGGTCAATAATATTCATTCGATTTTTTGATATTTGATTTTTTTTTTATTAAATAACCTCCCAATCGAATTTCGAGTATATTTGAATTTATTTATTTTTTTATGCTATGAAACGAATTATGCACTGGAGGGCCCCCATTACCCCTATGAAAACCACCTTGATAGCATATGTTAATAAAATGCTCCCTTTGGTTAAGCTTAGCTCAGGTACATCCTTATAAATTTGATAGGATATGGGGAGCCTGGTTTGAGACACATCTGCTATAGTTATCCTGATGATCTGATACAATCTAATAATGTTGTGTATCAAATACTCTGTTATGATGTTATGATAGGATGGGATTACAGCTTTCAAATTATTCTGCTTTTTTTTATTCTGCTTTTTTTATTTTAATAGCATCTTCTAAAATTTATCAACAATGTTTATACATATGTTGTTAATCTCCAAATCAAACGTAATACTGTGCCCTTTCAAATATTTTTGATTTATAGGCGGGGGCATTGTAATACTTAATTACGAGGACTATAAGTGTGGAATTATGACTCAGTTAAATGATGATAATGTTTATGAGCATTTGACAGCAGATCCAGTAGTAAGTTTTAAGCGAAGAATTGATTTGATAACTGAAGATACATTTGAGAACAAGTGGATAACTGGCGGGGAAAAAGCATTTCTTATACAAAAGTACCCTAAATGTCCTATATTATACACCCTCCCGAAGGTGCATAAGGGCCTAGATCTCCCACCGGGGAGGCCCATAGTGTCGGCCAGAGATAGCCTATTGCATCCATTGGGCATGTACATTGATAGGTTGTTGCAGTCGGTTGTCCAAGCTACAGGCTCTTATTTAAGGGACACACCACACTTTTTAGAGTGTAAAACTTAACTACCTACTGCTAGAACTATCTGCCTAGCCACAATTGATGTTGCTAGTCTTTATACTAGCATTCCTCATAGTGAAGGTATTGAGGCAGTTGGGTTGTCCTTGAGTCAAAGTAACTTATACACAGGCCCCCCGATACCATTTGTTCTGTTACTATTGGATGCATGTTTTAAATGTAATTATTTTCGGTTCGAGAGGCAGTTCTACTTACAAAAGACAGGCACGGCGATGGGGGCCTTGATGGCCCCATCGTATGCCAATTTATATATGCATCAATACGAGTCTGTTAATATCTCATTTACCAAAACTCTAGATTTGGCAAACGTCTATTATGCTACCAGAGATTTAGTGATGATGTCTTTTTGGTGTGGGATGGCGATTGAGATTCTTTGCCTGAGATGATTAATTGTTTAAATGTTCTGCCAACACCGATTAAATTCACAGCCACTTGTGATGTTAAATCCGTACAATTTCTAGATGTGGAGGTGTGGCGTGAAAATGATATATTGCAATATTCTTTGTACCGTAAGTCTACAGATAGGAACACTTTACTCCATAGTTTGAGTTGTCACCCTAATACACTTAAGAGATCCTTACCTATGTCCCAATTCTGTTGGGTTTTGCGCAAAAATACAAAAGAGATGTGGGAAAGATTCAGGAATAGGGGTTATGATACTATGACCCTTGATGGGGCCCTGTCCTTGGCTCGCGAGAGAACAAGTATCCCTCATGAGAAGTCTAATAGTAGCCATTTGACTTTTGTTACCAAATACAACACAGCATCCAATCAGGTGAATCGTATGGTTAAGGACAATTGGTCCATTATTAGGGCAGCTAAAGATCTGGCTAAATTGTGCCCTCATCCACCTACAATGGCATACACTAGGGGACAAAATCTGTGGGATATGTTGGTGTTAACTGACTCGGTGAGGTGTTACCAGAAACAACAGCCTATGTGGTTAAAGTCTGGTAAACTGGGGTGTTTCAGATGTACTAATTGTATTTCCTGCAGACATATGTCACCAGGAGAAGCCTTTTACCATCCCCATACGGGCCAAAGAATCAAAATTAAACATCAGATTACATGTCCCACTACACATGTTATATATATGATTACTTGTCCCTGCGGTTTGGCCTACATAGGCAAAACTGATTTAACTTTGACAATACAGATGGATGGGCATAGATCAGCTATTAATTAGCACAGCGTTCAGAGATGGGAAGACAGTGAAACCTGTGGCTAAGCATTATCTTGAGAAGGGCCACAGGTTACCCAATTTTAAATATATCGGCATTGATCATGTCCCGGAACCTAGGCGAGGGGGAGACAGGTCCCAGATGTTGTTACAACGTGAAATATATTGGATTATGCGACTTGACACAATGTCTCCGAAGGGACTGAATGAATAATGTTTCTTTAATTGCTTTTTGAACTTTAGATAAATGTTGTTAAACATAATCTCTGCTAATTATGACTTGTTCATTGATTGTACAAACTGATTATATTAGTATATTGCTACCACATTTATTATGTAACTATTTATCCTTTTATAAATAAGTTATCGTGAATTGGATTGAACAAATGGTGTGAATGGGTTAAAGGGGAGGCGTGATACTGACGAGCATGTTTAATATATTTTTAATCTTGACAAAGTCTCTAGTTGCGAGCCGAAACGGTGATTCTTTAACAAACATGGAATACATAATGTGATTTTGCAAAACTCCCAGGAGTGCGTCTCATTATCCTGCAATTTTATTAATAAATATATACATATATATATATATATATATATATATATATGTGTGTGTGTATATATATATATATATATATATATATATATATATATATATATATATATATATATATATATATATATATATATATATATATATATATATATATATATATGCACATGCATTGCACAATCATATTAAAAAACCAAGGCTGCTTTCTTTCGTCTTTTCCATGTAAAAATGAATGAACCACCACTAGGGGATGCTAGATAATTTCTTAATGGGTAACAAGCAACGTGTGAGCCTATTTCTTATAGGATCTTATATCTCTGCAGAAGTTATTCAGTATGTAGGGATATAGAAAACATACATTATATTAGTATAAGTATTTACAAGGTAATATTTCAATAGCAAGTACATTCACTATTTTAATAGCAAGTACATTCACTGGAAAATTAGATATGATAAAACAGATATTACACGGACTCTAGAAATTGAAAATGTAATAGTTAAAAAAAATAAAAAAAATAATAAAGTAATGTGAACTAAAGTGAACTGTCAAAAGAATTTAGCCATTCCTTCCCTCAGACAGTAAAAAAAGAAACCTGGTATTCGATGGTAACCAAATGTTCTGTAAAACAGACAAAATTTAGCTGTAAGGTAGTTTCTGTGTAATTTCAGTTTATAAGTGTGACCTTCTAAATGTTTATTTTGGTCTTGCATTTTATTATAAAGCTTTGGCCTTAATTTGTTACTGCTCCGATAAAAATCACTGCTAATGTATTTGTTGTAATTATTTTGTAAATGTACAATTCCCCCCCACCCTCCTACTTGGAATATCCAAAGTATCCAATTCCCCAACTAATTTAGTTTGTAAAAATATTGTTAACAATATTTTAAGTAGAGAAGCAGAACAGTAATTCTTTATTAAGGGAAGTAAATAAAAGGTTACTTTAATTAACTTTAACCTAGTGGCTTGCATAATACAGGTCGCTGTCTCAAAGGAGAACTAATACCAGAAAATGATAATGGTTTGAAACACTTTATTTTATAAATTGAATTTACTGTGCCAGTAGAGATCTTAAGCAGAATTACCACTGTTATAATCCAGCCTTTCTAATTTGTCAACAGAATCTCCTGATCTTGCTGGTGCTTTCAAGCATTAAACATATTATTCTCTGGGTTGCAGCAGGGAGTCAATTTGTACATTTTAAACAGGTTTAAAAGAATTACTACAGAAGAAAAAAATAACTGAAATTTGCCCCTCTGCTATAGGCCTTTAACTGAATAAAAAAGATTCTACACATCAATAGCAGTTAAAAATATCAGTGTATTCCAATTTTGAAGAAATTGATTTTTATGTGCAGGATGTTTTTGAATTATGTTGTTTACACCCATGGTGTTAAGGTGGATTTTTGCCATCTGTTCTGTTTTTTTGGAATATTATTGATTTATTCTAAAGCTGCCATAATAATTACACTAGCTGACCCAAGCAAATGGCATTATAACAAAATTCAACAACCAAAAACTGACTAATAAACGTTTATCGCTTCTCTACAGATTTAGCTCAACAGCCCCAGTACCAAAGGTGATTACCTTATGTGCATGGCAAACTGCTTGCAAATCACAAGGCTTATCAGTTATCAATACATTATTTTTAAGGTGATTTACAATACATTATTTTTAAGGTGACTTAAGGTGCAATTTTGCACTCAAAATCAAATTGCATGTGAAATGTTATTTGGAGCATAATATTTTTCCTTTTCGATAAGAATAGATACATAAGAACTTTGATGGCCAAGTAATCAGTGTGAAGTATTCTGAATTTGTACTGTTGAATTGTTGCACATATGCAAGTTACATTGTTGTTATTTACACTTTAATTGGGAATTCATTGTGGAAAAGTCTAAATCTGTGTTGGTCATTAACTGAGAGCAAAAGGAAGAGACACATTTCAGCCTTAAAGGACATGTAAACCCTATATTATCCTGCCATATATATAATTTGGGCACATCTCCCCCCACTCCAACAGCATCGTTTGTAATGAATACGTTATTGCTCTGTTTGCCAGCTCCATCACATTCTCCTAAACAAAGCTTTCACCTGGCAGCCATTTTTCTTCTGTGCACATCTCCAGTGACATAACATCTGCGAACAGCACATGTGTGCTATAAAGTTCATGCAATCAAGAATGCAGGCGTACACAGGGAAAACGTATTTTGATAATAAAAATGTAATTAGCACTTTGATGGTTAAGCTGAGCTCAGAAGAGGAGGTTAGGAGAAAGGAGGAGACACCTAGACCAGAGTTTCTAGGGAAACCAGCAATGCCATCTTTTTAATGGCTGCTAGACTGGGGGCATGTTTAATAATCTTAGCGAGAAGAATTGAGCATGCCCAGTAGCCAACAGCCTCTCTAAGGGAGGGGGCTGACTAGGTAGGAGTAGTAGGAAAAGGAATCCTAAGTGATTAAATGGATGCTGCAATCTTACTATTAACCTATGAACAACCGGAGTGCAGTGGCGCAACTACCGAGGGTGCAGCAGGTGCTACTGCACCAGGGTCTCCACCCCCCCAGGGCCTGCCAGCAGTTCACACACTTGCGAATCGACCGCAATCTCCGCTTCCGGTGTGGGGCGTGGCTGCATAGCCTGCACCTGGGCCCCGCTCCAGGTAGTTCCATTACTGCTGGAGTTTGACTCACAAGTCTTTAACTGAGGGTAAAGCAACCAGTTGGCAGGATAAGGCTCAAGGCATGTGAGTAAAGATACAGAATGGCACATCACTTCTTAAAACTACTTGATTTATTTATTTACATGAAAGGAATTGCAAAATATTAAGCATATAAATCAGAAGAGGAAAACGCAGAGGCTCTTCTAACGGTTAATTAATATAAATAGATCTTCTAACTATTCCACTTATTTATATAAATAGACCTATACCTAAAGATGATCACACACACAGGATATTTTTGGATACAGGTAATGCATGGTCTATCCACAGCCTACAAGCTTTATAAGTGTAGCCACAAGCTATATCAGGTTGTAAACCCATACTTCCACCCATGGGGGTCAACTGTTTCCAATTAATTAGCGCTGGTTTGACCAGGCCATGTGGTTCTGTTATTATTGACAAAACTGTATTACCATTATTCTGAAGGAGATGAAAGAGTTTTGCACCTGCAGGATAATGGTGATATGATTCAGTCAATAATGACAAAATTGCATGGCCTGGGATCCACACATATAGCCAGACGTATAACCAGACTAGATAGATAGACTAATGTTTTATCCAAAGCCTACAAGCTATATAAGTGAAGTCACAAGCTATGTCAGGTTTTAGACCCATACTTCCGCCATGGGGGTCAACTGATAACCTGTTTCCATTCAATTAGCTATGGTTTGACCAGGCCAGACTAATGTTCTGTGGTTAGAGGACGCCTGTAATATCTATATCTAAAATCTAAAGGGATATTGGTTTCACCAGTTCATATCTTCCTCCCTTCTGTGGGGTGGCAGAGTCATGTGAGACTTATATACGATATAAGACTTATATAAGACTTATGTGAGATCTATATAAACTAAACCTATGCCACAGTTAAACAAAGCTGAATGCCATAACTTGCCAAATGTGAAGTGTGGTCCAAGTTCACCAGCCCCCCCCCCCCAGACCATCAGCAAAGGGAGTGGAAATCTGTTGATCCATAACTAAAATGAAATAAACTCTCATTTAAATAAAAAGCCTTTATTTAGGCAACATCCTTACTGCCTTACATGTTTTGTGCTCCAAAAGTACTTAATCACGAGCTTAGCCTATAACTAACTACCAGTGCCGGACTGGGACACCAGGGGCCCACCCAAAAGCCTTAGATTAGGTGCCCACCAAAAAACCTTAGACCAGGGGACCACTCTCAGTCCTATTATTCTTCCTCTCCTCACTCAACCTCTATTCTCCTAGTCTCTTTTCTTTACATACTTCATCTATTATTCCATCTGTTTGGCCTCTTTGTTCTCATATAAATAGGTAATGGCCATAAAATAGGCCAAATGTTTAGCAGCATGAGGGCCCACTGACACCTGGGCCCACCGGGAGTTTTCCTGGTATCCCGGTGGGCAAGTCCGACACTGCTAACTATTTTTGGAGCATACAACACATAAGGCAAGGATGTTCTATCATTTAGGACATTGCAAAATATTGAAATCCTTCTACTAGTGGTATGAATAAAAGATACCAGGCCCAGCAGCAATTTCAGTTTATGCTGTTTAATGCTGTTTAATGCTACAAAAGATTAGGAGACATAAATGGAAACATTAAACAGCAACAATATGTGGTTCTCTTGCAGTAGGAATATGAAAAAGTGATATTTAGTTAGTTGCCTACGGATTTAGTCAATATCCTTGGGGAACACAAAAAACAACAAAACATTCTGACTTGCCTTTGAATGATTTTTCAGCTCACTAGTTTCTAGTTGGAAATACAGTACTTTATGACTTTGTGCAGACAGCTAGCTTGAGAGGGATTCAAGTATGTAGGACTGAACCATGATCTTTCTAACCAGAGTCAGAGATGCACAAAGTAGAGTTAGAGGAAACTCAGTGAGACCAAAGTTGACCTTCTTGACCAAGGATCATGACTCTTTAAAGCACACAATCTTAAGTGGGGGATCTGAATTAGGCCCTACAGACTAAGGATATATAAGCATTATTTGATTTGTTTACATTCTTTAATAAAAATAATAATAATAATAATAATAATGTGCCTTCCTGATACCTGTCCTG
The DNA here is from genome assembly GCF_017654675.1 of Xenopus laevis. Lineage (NCBI taxonomy): Eukaryota > Metazoa > Chordata > Amphibia > Anura > Pipidae > Xenopus > Xenopus laevis. Next base: position 78,731,386 of record NC_054380.1, on the reverse strand, counting down.
TGTGATGTGAATGTTATTGGACCCAAACAAGAAACAAAATCCAACACCTATGCTAATGGAAATGCAATTAAAGCTGACCATACATGGGCCAATAAGAACTGACAATACTGTCCCTCCAGAACAAGACAGTAGCTTATTGGCCAGTGTATAAAGCCTATGCACCAAACGGACAGATCTACAGAAGGGTAAAATGCTGCTTTAATCTAAATATTCTCTCTTATCTTTATATTATATGGCTTGCTGAGGAAAATCTCTCTGTGACATAACAGGGGTTTTCTTTGACCCCACAAACAAGTGCTCATTTAAAAGTTTAGATCCAGGATATGGCTGTGTTCTGCACATAGTACAAGACTGGAATGACAGTAGGGCAGTAGAAGAGGGGTTAACATCCACATGCCATCCCCTGCCGCTTATGAATATAACTATGCGGAAAAGCAGAAACTGCTGTATTAATAGGGGGGAGGGGACATGTGTCTCTGCGCACCATTTTGGAGGGCAGAGAACTGCAGAAATTTTGAAAAGAGCAGTGAATGGTATAAAGTGCAATGGTATAAACTATATGGTGGATTGTGCCTGTTATGTGCCCTTTTAACTCTACACTGTACTCAGTAAATGAGCCCCAATGTGTCACCCACACTGCTTCGCTAAGCCTAGCTGCATTAATATGCCTGTAGCAGGTGCAAGCTTTCTGAAACACTAACTACACTCTGTTGTTTGTCATGTTAGATGAATAAGCAAAGCACAAAATATGATGCAAAGCAATGTGATTTTTTTTGGGGGGTGGGGTCACAATAAAACAAATTGGGCAGCATGCATTCAGATTTTCATTGTTTTAAAAAAAAACAAATAACCCAAAGATCACTACATATTCCAGTGAGATGTCTGCAGAAGAAGCAGTAGCCTATTACAGTGGAATCCCTCATGACTTTATTTAATGTGGCACACAGTAACCTCCTCAGCATTTCCGCAGAAGTGTATTTTGTTTCACTTTGAGATCATGTGGTTCCTGAGAGAGTGCATTTCATTAGAAAGCAGAGAGAGTAAGGATGTAAAAAGAACAACAGTGCAGTTAAAGTGTGCATATATTAGAAAATTATTTTTATGCAAAGAGCTAAATAAGCCTAAAATAATAAAGCTTACTTGCATTGCTACCTAACAGACACCCTCATAACTTTTCTAGTCTCTCTTAAGCAAGTAGTTCTCGTCGTATTTGTCTTGTTCTGTTATTTTTATCTCATCTTGGTTAAAAAAAAATCTCTTTGAGATACAACATAATGACATCATTAACCAGATTCTAATTGTGGGTACAGAGAGTCATCAGGGGGACTTGCAGGGCTTAATTGAACAGTCAGAGAGCTACCAGCAGTTTCTCTAAAATTATTTATCCTATACAGCAGTAAGTGCTTGTGTGACAACTAATCTGCAATACCCAGTAAATAACAATGATTTCATGAGTAAATTAACAGTGTTTAAGATTATCTGCATACAGGTTTATATAAAATCTTAGCATGCAGCAAAAGGTACAGATCTGTTTCCATTATGTATAGGTTCTACGGTTTTTAAGATAAGGGTGCAAAGTGGTACATGCAAAATCATTTAAAAATCATTTTTCTTTTTTACTCAGAATGCTTTGTGTTACATAAAACTCCATCACAAGTTCAGGCGCAAATTGCATCCACTGCAGCTAGCACACAGTGCACCAATATATACAAATTTGCATTCATTGGCTACAATTAGCATTCATTCGTTGTAGAGCAATTGTATTGGCTTCTAAGGTTAGTGGAGAGGCAGGCAAATATGTCAATGACTATTTTCATTCTTCCAGGTCATATACAGAATCTAGTACAATTCAGGGGCAGATTTACTGAGGTTCGAATGGTAAATTTGAATTCATATTTTTGAAATTTTTTTGGGGTCAAAACTCACAAATTTGCATTTAAAAGCACCAACTCGAATTTGAATTTGAATGTGAGATTTATCACACCTTGACCATGGAAACAGTTCTAATTTGAATATTTGCCACCTAAAACCTGCCGAGTTCATGTAGAAGTCAATGGCAGACAGTGTCGGACTGGCCCACCGGGATACCAAGAAAACTCCCGGTGGGCCCTCATGCTGCTAAACATTTGGCCTATTTCATTGCCATTCCCTATTTCTATACATCCAACCAATTATCCGCTGGCAGTGCAGGTAGACGTATCCACGGGAGGTGGTAAGTATAATATCAATATTCGGCTTTATTTAAACATACATTGTGGTATAGCAGCAGTGGGAGTGCGGAAAACTAACGCGTTTCGTGCCCCAAACACTGGAACTCTGAGGAAGTACCCAGTGTTTGGGGCACAAACGCGTTAGTTTTCCGCACTCCCACTGCTGCTATACCACAATGTATGTTTAAATAAAGCCGAATATTGATATTATACTTACCGCCTCCCGTGGATATGTCTACCTGCGCTGCCAGCGGATAATTGGTTGGATGTATTGGAGTACTCGGTTGAGAGTTACCGAGATCCCGCGATAGCTGCGGTGGACGAGGGAGAGAGGAAGGAGTGGGGAGAGCTCCGCCATCGAATCCTCTTTTGTTATCGATTCCCTATTTCTATGAAGCTAAATAGATGGAATAATAGTTTATAGTATGTAAAGAATAGAGACTAGAAGAATAGAGATTGAGTGAGGAGAGGAAGAAAAATAATACTGTGTGGGCCCCTGGTCTAAGGTTTTTGGGTGGGCCCCTGGTGTCCCAGTCTGACACTGATGGCAGATGTCCCTTGAACTATTTGAAGATATTTATAGTACTGATGGGTTAAATTTTTGCCAAGTTTGGCTACGAAAATGATGCCCCATAAACTCAAATAGAAGAAAAAAATTTGTGTGTCAAAACAAATTGTTGAGCATCAAAATAAATTGTCTCAGCAAAGTTGAGTTTTTTTTTTTCAGAGGAAAACTTTGATTCAAATTTGATTCAAATTAGATTCAGGTTTTGGGACTATTCTATCAAATTTTAGACATTCTAATTTTTTCATAAATAACATACTATTTGAATTTTGAATAAAATAGGATTTATTAGAGTTTTACAAAATTCGCATTACTCTAACATTCGACCTTTGATAAATAACATCCATAGTGTGCTTTTGTGAGTTTTCTTGACAATGTTTTCACCACTCATCCAAGCAGCTTCTTCAGTTCATTTAAACTGAAGAAGACAATCTGACAGGTGGTGAAACATTTTCAAGAAAACTCTGAAAAGTCCAGGAAAGCAAATTATTTAAAAAAAAAAAACTTTAAAAAAATAAATAATAACATTTCAAAAGTTAATAAACTCCTTTGTTTCTTTCCATAATGAGCACCATATATTAAGACTACCATAAGAAATAATTTTGTTTTTTTTAAAAAAAAAAAACATATAGGATTCATGTGCCATTAGCGTGGATTAATGATATCATGGTAAGAATCAGGTACAAGGTACTGTCTCGTTCCTACAGAGAAAGGACAAACCAGTCAAAAATGTTGATTATGGGAAACGGCATTATTTTGGAGATTTTTAATAACAGATTCAGGATAATAGCCATATTTGAATTTGGTGTGTAGATACTGTAAGAACGTTGTACTGTAAGATTTGTACTTTGGCATGGCACATACACTACATGACAATTAGGCCTGTATGCCTTCATGAACCCTTATATAAAAAACATGCATTTCACAGTAATCCAATACACTGACTGGTGAATCCATTTGAATCACTGATGATGTCAACCACAGTGAAACAGAGATAAGTTTGTTATGGTCAGCTAGTTCTCAGAAGCTGGACAGCACTGCTTGTTAAGGAAGACGAGGCACCATCCTGGCTATACTGTTCACTGACAACAGCAAACGAAAGATATTTCTGATTCAAAGAAAGAAGCCTTAATTCTGAATTCATTATCTATCGTTATTGTCCAGATTCTAGACCGGGAGAGCGACTGGTTCAAAAGAGGTGTTAATGAAGCCATATTTGTAAAAACTGAAGAACCAAGTTTGAATAGAGGCGGGGGGTGCAACATCTATTGTCTGCCACATACAACGCTGTTGGCACCTCTCAGTGAAAGGTTTAATGACCAAGGTTTCAAAGCTCCAATCATGCTAATACAATCAACACCTAACTTCATGACATCCTTGCTGATTATGATAAACTGATTGAGCAACAGTCCACGGTATTTATTCCCAAAAGATCTTGTTTACAAGTCATTCTGAATTAAGAAAGCCAGTTGGATGACTGGTGAAACGACTTCAAGAAAAACACAGCAAGTCCAGTTGATTTGACTTATTTTTACAGATATACTATGACCTGGATGAATGAGAATGCAACACATTGTTATCTTTATCAAACAGCAGGAATTTCATTCTATCGACACGTACTTGGTTATAGACAAGGTAAAAATCGAATTTAGAACAGAGTAAATCTGTTAAGATTTTTTTTTTACAGTTTTAAAGTTTGTGTCTTGAGCTGATCTATGGGAATGCAAAGCCTTCTAAGAAGAGAGAAAATAGTGCTTCCGGAAGAGAAATTTAGAGCAGAGAGTTACTGTGATCTCTCCCAGCAATTGATGTGACCCATCTCTGTGGGCATTTCCTGAGAATAGGATAAGGTCAGTTTAGTTACACAGACTGCACCTGCTGCTCTTGTGTTTTAACCAAATATAAGAGTGTCTATGAACACACATGTGATTCTGAGCATTTATAAACTGTACACTGGAATAAGCTGAATGGACATTGTGTACGTTTAACATCATAACATCTAAAATTGGCAATTAGTAAAAAGTAGTCATTTTGTTGGTATATGTGAGCTTAGGCGCCAAGCATGCATACTGTCAATATAGAATGCATTTGCATTTCTTTTTGTGATAAAGAATGAAGAAATCATTTTTGAAACATGAACCTTCTGAGACAATTTGCAATTGGTTTTCATTTTTTGCTATACTCTTATATCCCTTAGCAACCAGGCAGTGGTTTGAAAGAGAAACTGAAATATAAATAGGAGAGGGAACTAAAAGAAAGTAAATGAATAAAAATAAATTGTAAACTTACAGAGAAATCGTTTTTTGGCTGCCGGGTCAGTGACCCCCCCATTTGGGACCTGATGTAGAAGAGGAAGGCAAATAATTATTAAAAAATGAATAATGAAGGCAGATTGCAAAGTTACTAGGAATAGAACTTTCTAAAACATACCAAAAGTTTAATTAAAGGTGAACCACCCCTTTAAGGGCTGGAGAACGAGGGGTTTGTAAACCTGTTGGAACTATGTAGTGTTCTTTAGATAAATAGAGTGTTCTATTTCTATGTGCATAGACAGCTGAATACCAGCTCTAGCATCGAATGCTACAGATTAGAGCTTTGTCAATTGCAGGTATGGGACCTGTGATCCAGAATGCTTTGAATCTTCACATCTTACATCTGTTAGGAAATCATATACACATTAAATAACCCAAATAGGCTGGCTTTGCTTCTACTAAGGATTAATTATATCTTAGCGTTTGGATCAAGTACAAGGTACTGTTTTATTATTACAGAAAAAAGGGAAATCCTTTAAAAAAAAAACATTGATTATTTGGATAAAATAGATTCTATGGGAGTCTGCCTTTCTGTAATTTGGAGATTTCTCGATAACAGGTTTCTGGATAACTGATCCAATACCTGTACTGGCATTGTGCTATTGGCTACATGCAGGAATATTTTTGTGTAATGATAAGTGCATCACCCCCTATATTGGCAAAAGAAAAAATTAATAAAGATTTAGAAATACATATAAGATATTGGCTGAATTAAATTGGCAATGTTTATTGAAAACATGTTACCCAACAGCCCCCACCGCCACGAGAACCTAATTAGTCTGGAGAGGGTCTGACCAATGTATTGTGGGTATCTTAATGGCAAAAGTCTATTACAACAATACCAGTGCCATGTTGGAACTACTGTACCTTTGTGATGTTCAGATGCACAGCCAAAACGTAAACCTTTGTAGAATGTCTCAGTCATTCCTCTAAAGCTGCATGAGCAATGAATGCCGGCACCTATGATTTCCTGGGGTCCAGGAGGATCCAAAAATATGTATTCACTTACAGACTGTTCCATTAAATGACACACAGATGATGATGCAAGTAAATATATAAATTCAAGCATCTAGCATCTATTGGCAGCTTTCCTTAATTGCAAATCTATCCATACTAATACCTAAGGGATGAATGGGCATTAACATACTCAGAGAATAGTAAATGTGTTGTATGGACAGCAAAGTGGAGTCATATTTAGAATATTTGCCCTGTACAACTGGGGTCATGATTTTAATCCCTATCAGTGTGACACTTTGGGAACAGTGCATGGGTAGCAATGTAATCAAGTAAAGAGATAAGGCAGCACTGTGCTATATAAACCATACACTCCTCTTCTTGTGAATCAGACTAGAAATACATCAAGAGTTAAGCTGCTGATATTACACCATAGAATTGATATTAACATTACACTGCAGACATCTGAACACAGCCAAAAACAATACATGATCTATTTAGAGGATTTAAAAAAAAAATAGATCAGCTTAATGTGTATATCAGACGAATCAACGGCAGACAGGGTCCCTTTTCTTATAAAAAAAAAAAAAAGTATAGGTTTGGGGTTAGGGGATGTAAAATGTCCACCCCCAGGAATAATGGTTGCACCTGTGACTTGCAAGTCGCACCCAGACATGTGCACTGGCAGCATGAAACAATGTAAGTGGCCAATGGGAGGAATGGCAGAGAGCAGCCAGTGGAAGGAGAACGACAAGCGCTGCCGCCTTGCTGAACAGGAATGCAACCAGCTGCCTCTCCTCCTTCTACTCGCTCCGCACCCGCGTTATAAGATTCTCCCCGGCACAACCCCTTTTACCCACTCCCACAGCAGCCTCCGTGTCAGCAGCGGGACAGCAAGTAAGCGGCAAACACTGACTGGGAATCGCAAAGTAGTAGCAGCAGCAGCAGCAGCAGCAGCAGCAGCAACCTTATTGGGAAAAGTTAGTAGCGGCTGCAGCTGGTGACAGGTTGCGAGTGAATAACGCTCCACCTACTCTCGGCTACACGTCCTGCCCCGGCTGCTGCTGCTACTGGATCTACAAATGGCTTTTGTTCTGTGACAGCCGGAGCCCTGAGTAATAATCTCATTGCTGAGCCTGTGGGATGTGGCGCTGTCTCTGCGCCGAGATCTCAGTTCACCAGTGAGCGCCGTTCCCCTCAGCCCTTGTGCTGAACTCTGCGCTTGGGATCCGGACTCGCTGAATGAATTGCAAGTGTTGCAGAGAGGAGCTTGGTCCCAGTGTGGCTTGTCTTGTATACGGCCGTGCATTTCTGCGCTCGGGATCAGCACCTGCTCGGACGATCTAGTGGATGTGGCCGGCGGCTTCTCAGAGAAAGGCGCTAAGTGAGAATCGGTTGGCTAAAAAAGGAAAGGGGGAGGAAGTGTAGCTTGCAGGGGAGCCAGATTCAAGTAATAAGTGAAGTCACACGTGTGACTTGTAGTAAGACATCGCACAGGAAACCAAGTCGCGCACTAGGCAGGACGATCTGGCCGCTCTGCTTCTGAGAAAGGCAACATTTGCTCCTCCACATGTCGGTTCCCGCTGCTCATTGCACTGCTGTGTCCCCGGCTCCATCCCCTTAATCGCGTGTAGCTCGTCCTGACCCCGAGCGCAAGGCACTGCCACCCTGCCCGGTGTATGCCCCCAGCACAGCCTTCTCTGGGGATGCCATGCCCCGCAAGCACGGAGTTGGAGCCGGAGACGAGGGGGGCTCTGGCCTCTGGATGAAGAGCGGCGCCGGAGGGAGAGGCAGAGAACGATACTACGGTATGAAGGATGTGGAGTCGGGTCGGGGGAGCAGGGTGCTGCTTAACTCTAACCGGGGGGACGGATTGCTATTGCTGGGCACCGGGGATCATGCCGCCCGAGGAGGAGCGGTAGGTGTCTTGCACGACAGTCGCAGAGGGAAGCAGGGCGCCCGCATGAGTCTTCTGGGGAAGCCGCTCTCTTATAACAGCAGCCAGAGCTGCCGGAGGAACGTCAAGTACCGGAAACTGCAAAACTATCTGTACAACGTGCTGGAGAGACCCCGAGCCTGGGGATTCGTCTACCACGTCTTCGTGTGAGTAAAAACCGCTTTATTTCTATTCTATGGCTGCTTATAGAGTATATATATATATTATACACGGCCTCATGCCCACTCTCTCTAACTACCTGTTGCTGCTGCTCTACACCTGTACCTGGGCTGCCAGCAAAGACCAAGTAAGACATGTCTTTATTACATGGCCACTAATCAGTTTGATGCAGAATAGACACATCTTCAAGAAACGGTGATGTTAGCTGTGACCTTTAAGCAGTGTTTACATGCCATGTGTATAATATGCCCATGTGACATACAAATGCGCAGACAGTCCCCCTCCACTGTAGCATGTGATGCTGATGGGTGCCCATTCCATTCTGCACATCCCCATGCCTTATAAGTAGCACCCTGCTTCCTACTGCTGCTGCGCCAGGGGGCTCTGCCAGGCTTTAAGTCAGCAGGATCTTATAGTAGTAATTGGGCGGGTTACACATGTGTGATGCTCAGGCAGTAAAAAGATAGAGAGAGAAAAGCGAAAACCTCAAACTGCTGTTGGGCTGAGCGCCACCAGTCACACAATGCCACCCAGCCCCTGGCACCTCATAGTGAAAGTGCAGCTATCTCATCACTTTATTTTAACTGTACTTTCTGGATTGTTGAGGGCAGGATTTGGCTCCAAGCAACATTTTTATCTTCTTAAAGAAAGAAATTTTGCTTCATAGTTTCATTAGCCAAGAAGTGCTCCTGCATTTTCAGCACTTTATTAGCAATGTTCAGTGGGATTTCTAACCATTCAGCTTGTAATATATCTATGTAATGTATATATATATATATATATATATATATATATATATATATATATATATATATATATATATATATATATATATATATATATATACATATATATACATCCTTTAGCTTTTATTGATTTTCCTAGTCCTATATCCCACCTGCATGAGAAAATGGTTAGAGGTGCTGGGAGTTATGTATGTGAGGATTCATCAGTAGTAAACTAGTTGAGTAGAACCTAGACACACCTATTTCTCTCTTCTGCATCTTTCTGGTACAATCTGCAAGACAACCATTGAACACCCTCATGCTTATATCTATAGCGTAGCCCTGGAACAATTGTTGAAACAATTTTATCAGGAATAAATCCTCATTACGTGGATGTCATGCAAAGCCAACCCCTCTGCAGAGTTCAGCTGTAGAACATGTCGTCAGTGATCAACAGGTCTCTGCCTTGTACAGCAATTTCTGTGAGAGGAGCTTACTGCTCCATCCATCACCCGTACTTACTGCAGGAGCAATTGAATTGGAAGCTGAAGAACGTTTAATATCCTATTGAATCCAAGTCAGCAAGCTTTTTATGTATGATAGGAAATTCCCATTACAAAAATGTGATCAGCTGGCCTAAACTTAGCTGAGAAATGCCTTGCGCTGTGTGCAGGAGAGTACAGAATGACTGCAGCATTAGGCTGATCCCTAGGTCTCATATTAAAAGGCCATACGGGACTTTATATTGTTCTAATACAGAAAGAAAATAATAGGGGGCATCCACAAAGGTTGGGTTACCCTGAAATTAGAGTTAAAGTGAAGTAAAAGGTTTGTGCACGCCAGAAATTGTCTTAATGCCTGTTTTGGTATTTTACACAAAATGGGAATTTTAACGTGTCAGAGATTGGCATGATTCACAGATGGTACTAAACACATGGTCGAATTGGGGGGAGAGGGGTTCGGGTTTCCCACTGGGGCTTCCAACTCAGAGTCCCCACACTCCCTTAGGGGACCTCGTTCCAATTTTGACTCATCCAGAGGCTGCAACCCTCCCCCACCCTGCTTACTTTTTTTACTGCTGTCCTTTTGTGGCCACAATTAGGGGGAGGTCAGGGGGAGTGCAGCAACCACTCATAGTTTTCAGTAGGGACACTGGGGAGCTGGTCTGGGTCTCACAAGGGCTGGGGCACGCCACATTTTTTTTCCCAGTGTCCCGACAGGACCCTGACTAAAATCTTACTTTAGGGCAGAGAAAATGAGATTAAATTCACAAAACTGTTATATTGTAGTTGTCAAGTTGTGTCCCATCCTAGCAGAGGGATTCTGGGGTTCCACATGCACAGAAATTAGCATTAGCATTAGATGTGATTGTTCAGATCTTTGCCCAATTTGGCCTCCAAAACACAAGTTAAGATCTGATAATTTTGCCCCTTGCCTATTTATTATTTGATAATTGTGCCCCCTTGCTTATTTATTATCTGATCATCTTGCCCGGTTGGCTCATTGTTTTGCTACCATATTTTAGAATCTGCCCAAATACAATTCAGTTGTCAGGAGGCTGTGCTTGTTTATTTGCCTCCTATTTGGATGCCTGTGCATTGACATAACTCACCCTCCAAGCAGGATGTAGTTACACATCTAAAAATAATGTTACTGAAATTTAAATCTGATGTAATTGAAATGAAAAATTAGTCTTCTAGCTTGACATGACTGTCGAAAAGGAACGCTCTGTGCTGCATTTTCATTCAACAAGATAAATAGACTATTCCTGCCATGAGGCAAGGTAATAGCATTGCTTCCGGCCAGTTACAAGGGGTGTTAATAAGCCTGAAATCCGGCTCCACTAGTGCAGAGAGCGATATTGCAGTAGTGCAGTGGCCCACCTTTGACCTGCTCCGATGCTGATGTTTTGAGCGGGGGGGGGGGCGTGGCATCAGGGCTGGTAGTTGCAGTAGTTGCAGCAATTTAGCATACGTTGGAATTCTGGGGGGGGGGAATGCTGATTTGTGAGTAAAAAAGCAATTAAAATAGAATGGTGAATTACTATAAGACTAATGAGATTGCTAGCTATGAGTTATATTTACTACTGTTTATTTTCATCTGTACACTGACTTTATATAGCATCTATATTGATGCATACTGCATGACTGCAGACAGTGCCCATTGCTGTAGACATCCTTGATTAATTGCTAATTAGCCATCTATTTACTTGCAAACTGGATTTTGATACTCAAACTCGTGGGTTGTCATATGGCATCATGTTGCCACTTCCCCCCCTTAAAAAAACAGACGCACAAAAAATCCACATGTCGAATGGCTAATTATCAATTAGCATAGATGCAGCTTACGGCCTGGCTACACAAAATACAGACCGCAACATGCATCAAAACGAATTGCTAATTAGCTCTGGATGATGTAAATTGGATGTGTCTGGTTTTAAATATTTAAATACTATGAACTGCAGAATCTACCAAGTGGGCATAAAAGTACAGCTATGGGTTTATTTTATGCTTAAATGATGACTAAATGAATAAATGATATAAAAACCAGGGATCCATATTACAGGAAGAAGAGGAAAACCATACCTGTTGTTCCATACCTGTTGTTTTGTTGTGATGCTATAAATTCTGTTTCAGGTTCTCTTTTGACATTTGCCATTATAGCATGGTAAGATCAAAGGACCCTCACTCATAAAGCTTTAAAAGCATGAGATATATTTACAGCACAGGCATTTCAGATCTGAGGCCAGCAAGGTTTTTTGTAGTATAGCCCTTTCACATTTTGTTCAATTCTAGCCTTTGTCTCTCAGAAGAATGTAGTTGAGCTTCTAAGTAGCTGCAGTGTTTACCAGTTTGTGATCTACCTACTGCCATAAATGTATATAGTGCTTGGCCAGGGCTCTGCTTTGTAGAGTCTTTGTAACAAGTCAGGAGGCTTAAAAGGACCTGCAGTATTTGCTTGTAGCAAAGGTGGAGGCCTTTAGCTCTTCTTATTTCCCTACTGCTGAATTTGCATTTACTGTAACATATTATTTTGGTTAAGTTACAAGAACCACTAGCACCCAATTATTGTACCCTGCTACAAGTTACAGTTTTACTACACCCTGCCTCCATACCGTTTGCGAGGGCTTACCCCTGAATAATTAAGGTCTCATCTGGAGCACAGTATAGGGATGAAGCCTATAGATTTACTATAGCGCTACACTTGACTAAACTAATAATTTAGTTAAATCACTGCAATATCCATATCATAATCATATCTGGGTGTTTCTAAGCATTTCTCACATGTACTGTCTGTTCTGATATAATAAATCACAATGGTCCCATTAAAGGTGGACTTACTGGAAAGTAGGCGGAGTCTCTGGTGGATAAGAGGTTTGGCCTAAATAACCCTTTTTATATTCAGATATTGGGACTTGGGAGGTATGTCCCAGAAGGATGAAGCAAAGTTCTTTATTGGTTTTACTGCTATTCAAACATTTCGGCATGATTTCAATATGCAGAGCTGTCATAATGTGAATTTGTGTTGTCGTAGGCAAGAAGAGTATATATATGTATATATGAATATATGAATACCTCTAAAAGCTCTAAAAATGTAATTCCTTCGCACAATTACTAGTGAAAAAAAATCAGAAAACCTGAAATTAGTTAAAATGGTCCCAGCGCAGCTCCCATTGATTTCTATACAACCGCAACAACTTTTTTTATATGGCGAATTTTTGTATTAAATGTTTTCAAGGTTTTTTCATTTAATAAATCTCAAATTTGTAGAGCTTTTAAAAAAATATAGGAAAACCAAAAAAATGTCGAGATTCGTGGAAAGAAATTCAATTACTATATACCCCTGTGTGTAGAGTGGCACCCCCACCTATATACTGTATTTGCAGTACAATGTTCACATACCTCCACTATCTTCTCAGCGTTACAGATTGCATAGCTCCTAACATATGCATGTTTTAGTTTTGAGAATATAAGGTAAAGCATTAAGGATTGGTCTTAGACAGAAAACAGGCAGGTGAACAGAGTACCAACGTGACTTGGCCCGGCTCTGTGTACTGGTATCAAATTGTACACAGGTGAAAGTGTTAGAAAATCCTAGAAAAACACTTAGAAAAATACTTGTTTTTCTTTTCTGCCAATGAGCTGGAGTGGCCATCCACACTGCTCCTATCATATGTTACTTTCTCCATAGATGGGAAATAGAACAACACCCTAGAGCTGTTGCAGTCTGGGGGGAATCCTGTTATTGAAGTGAATTGTTCTGACAGCTTCCATTCATGTATGAATGCAAATATGCAGAATATGAATCTTTTGTGAGTACGAGTTATGCCCTTACATTTAAGGGAAAAAGGGAAAATTACTCAATAAAGATTGGGTAATATCTGTTTATATTGGTTATTTTAACTCAGAAAAAATAGTTTTGCTTTTGTACAGCAGCCAGAGTGCTGATAAAATGTTTGTATTAAAATTAAGGTATTTTTCCAGTTGCCATTTTTGGCTTAGTATGATGTATCTCCGGGAATACCAGTTTGTACACTGGCACACTTCAGTAAATCAGTAGGAGCTTTGCTACATAGAAGGCAGGGACACACCATAACCATCACCATAAGGTATGGAGAGTTTGCTAAGGGAGTCCTGCCAAAGGATTTTGCCTCTGCTGAGAGTAAGATGGCAGCACAGTGTTTAGAAATGGGTAATATATATGTAGGACATAGGTTTACTAAGTCCTGGTGGCTCTAAATCCCTACACTTCCTATATATCTAGTTACTTTATTTACATATTTCAGTTTTGGCCTACAGGCCTTATGATCACTTCCTGCCACACTGTAACATAGTGTCTGACTAGGGGTGGATCTTCCTCTTTGGCTTCTGTTTGCTGATTCAGCTGCATCTGTTCTCGGGAGTCTGGGTACCCCAAGACCTAGTAAGCTGTTCAGCCCTAGAGGGACCAGTACCTATAGTGATAATTCGGGGACCCAGTGAATGAGGCCATTTAGAGACAGGTTAATTCTTTAATAGTTTAAGAGTGGGATAGATTAAATAGCATGAGCAGCTTGTGCTCCTACAAGGATTGTAGTAGGGAGTAGTTCTCCCCTAGGCTTTGAATCTCTGCCTATAGTGAAGGGACTGCAGCTGAATAGGGAACAATCTTCCTGATTATTCCATTGCATAGGATCCAGACCACACCTGGGTATTTCATCCTAGAGGTGTACCTACAACTAACCTATTTCTTCCACATGGTGTGACATCTTGCTGTCTCTGCCTGACTATCCTGGCATATTAACATCTGTATTGCTTTGCCTCTATGGATTGTGAGTATTAACTCCCTGTGGATCATTTGTCTTGGACAAATAAACTGTTGTTATATTGCAAGAACCCCCTGGCGTCCTTATTTTACTTTTAAGCACAGTAGTCTATGGGAGTTGCAGTTTCACTACCCCCATCCTTCATTTTTCCCATTTATTGAAGGATCAGCCTGAATGTTAGAACCAATTGGTTCAGCATATAAATGATGTGTTGAAAATGGTTTACGCCAATGGCTTTCATTAAAAATACCTGTTATTTTTGTAATCTAGTACAGAATTATACAGCTGAATTCATTTCATTTTATTTTTATATGTAATCCCATCGCATTGGCTATTCAAAGCAATTGTAGAAGACAGGTAATCAACTTCTTTCAAAATAATAGAAATGGAACCCAAAATACTTAGAAGTTAGTGTGAGGAGTTTGATTGGTGAAACAGAGTTATGATCTGGGTGTTTCTGGGGACAGAACAACCATGGCTAAGATCTGTTTTTTAGATCTGGGTAGGCATCTCTGGGAGAGTCTAGTTTTACTGAGCTCATTCCTGTGATTCCAGAGGGAGGAAAGGTTAGTATAGTAAGAGTAAAACAAAACAATGTTCCATTTGTAAGTTATATACAGTATGAGTGTAGATAATAAGGAATTTAACGGTTTTACCAGATGAAACCAGATAAAAATATCTATAACTAATTTTCAGTACTGTTATTCTGGCTCATGCTGAATACAGTAGTATATTTCCTTATTTAGGACAAGAAATCTTGGGGCGCTCTAAATGTTAACTACCACATGCCCCTCCATGAACACAAGTGTGTAGTACTAAAATCATTTATCTTGTATGCACTACACAAACATTTTTTTCCAACCACAGTTATTATCATACAACCTCACTACCTATTTTTGTGAAAAAGGAGTGTAATTGTTAAGGAAACAAACCCTGCAAATGCAGAGGGCCCTGAAACCCTAGGCAGCCAAGGGGGCTTTGACTAGTAAGCAGCCAGCTGAAATAAATGTTTATGGAAAATGTCTTGTTTATGGGAACCAATTATTTTGCTGTAGGGCCAAATGAGTAGTCAGTTTACTGCTGTGATGTTTCTGTAGGAGGTAGGTCATATATTTAGTAAATAAATCACAATATACACTGCAAGTCATCCAAGTATCCTTCTAATTCACATAAGTCTTTGCACAAGGTATGTAAGTTACAAAAATGTATATGTTAAGTTACAAGCTATCAGTTTGCTTCCTCGCCTCAGATCAAAATTTTGGCAAGGACCTTGCAGCGTCCCTGTCACTATTCTCTATGCTGTCCTGATTCTGTTTTCATTTATTGCATATAATAATTGTTATTAGTATCAGACCTGTATTTGTGGAAAGGCCACCTAGGCCCGGGCCTAGGGTTGCAGGATTTTAGGGGGGAGGCATGCCACCCAACCACACCCACATTGGTTGAAAAACATTGGATATGCGCTGGAGATACAATCAGTTTTTTAATTTCCTGTGTGCCAATCCCCATTGCTCCAGTACAGATGATGAAAATTTGCACAAATAAAGAAGAGGGGACAGGGGCGACGAACGGCAGTGGGCCTAGGGGCGCCCACCATGTAAATCCAGCCCTGATTAGTATAGTGATTTTTGAGATAATCTGTGCTTATGTGTTTGAGCTCCACTCCCAGCATTTTGCGTGTGTATGCTCTAGATTCCTTTCTTTTTTTCTTAGGGGTTTAAGGCTTAAACTGCAGAATTCCTCTGTATATTACCAATTTGCTATTCCAATATGCTAGCCATAACCTTTTTTTACATGTATGCTCGTTCTCGCGATCTACAATGAAATTAAAACATTGCTTCAAATGCTGCCTGCGTGTAGAATGCAAATACCATTCGTAATTTTCATAAATTTTGTCTCAGAATCTAAACCATTTAAGTGAATCACAATAAATAAAATGACATTTTAATGATAAGAAGTAAACAAAACTATTCATCCATAAAGTGTCACATTGATGTTTTAATTAGCATTGAACTGATGTAATCATAGAATATGTGAAATAAACACTGTTTTGTAGTTTATGAGTCACTGAATTGTAGGTTACTCTCAGTGGTGTAAGTATAGAGGAAGCAGACCCTGCAGTCGCAGGAGGGCTCGGACTGTGGGGTGGAAGTGGATGGGAAGATGGGGATCAGAGTGTGCTGGGCCCCTCTGAAGATTTTTTTGCAGGAGGGCCCAGCGCACTCTAGTTACACCACTGGTTACTCTGATCTAATCTGATCACTAATGATTACAATTTTTGTCTCGGTGTAATATGTTATGAATGCTGTATTTTATATGTGTGGCCAATAGCCCCATGGGATGCTTGATTGGATGTTCCAGACTTGAGACTCTGTGTTGTTGCATTTAGACTATGTATTCTTAACCTACTGGTCACAAACCATATATGATTCCCTATGCTACTTAGGGTGTGATGATTTTCTATAAATAAAAATTAAACAAGAGGCATAACTAGTTCTAAACCAGTTAGGATCCCCAGATATAAAGGTTAAAATAAACAGTTCAGGCAACAACAAAAAAAGTAGAATAAAAATCAGCTAAAGAATTCAGATATTAGCAAGGATCCAGGAAGAATGGCATGATGAGAATCTGTTCAATCAAATTGGAAGGGTTTAAATGATGGAGTCTTTCAGCAGGAACCCCAGACTCACGTACAGCATGAAGGGCAGACTTGTCACTATAGAGGAACAACATTCCATAAGCAGCTCTGAACTTTTTGCTGTGAATGATGGCAGTGAAATGCTACCTATTGATCCCTGCACTTCAGGAATATCTTCAACACTGAGCTATTATCGTTATTATTATTAATAAAGTATTTGTAAAGTGCCGTCGTATTTTATAGTGACCAAGCTCAAATTCTTAAAGAACTGCAACATGATTTCCCTATTATAGACTTGGATTTACAAGTGTAATTACATTAATAGGGTGGGTGTGTTAAATAACAGAAACAGGGCAGGGTTGTTTATGCAAGGAAACAGGTTTTTCCCATTTTTGTGCCAGGTATTTTATTTAGGTTAGACAAATGTAGCATCAATTCATTTAGACAAAATGTGCCAGTGCAGTGTCTAACCAAGTTCTTCTACATGCCTCCCCTTGCAAATGTAATAAGGGGTGCAAAGCTTGTGCCCTTGTCTAGTATCCCTTACCAATTGGCAAATGACATTTACAGGTCACCTCTTGAAAGCAGACATCTGATTGCAATGAATTTGAATTTTTACCTTAAAGGTGTAAAAATAAAAAATGGCTAAATAGATAGTAGAGGACATTATAGACAAATAGCAGGGGACCTTTTTACCCATAAAGAGGATAACCGCACCAGACGCTACCCCTTCAGACTTGAGGAAAATAACTTTCATTTTAAGCAGCATAAGTGGTTCTTCACAGGAGGGCAGTGAGTTTGTGGAATGCCCTGCCAGAAGTTGTGATGGCTTATTCTGTTAATGTTTTTGAGAGTGGCTTGTATGATTTCTTGGACAGACATAATATCAAAGGCTATTGTGATACTAAACTCTATAGTTAGTATAGATATGGGTATATAGAATTTGTGTGAAGGTATGGAGGGGTGTGTGTGTATGGATGCTGGGTTTTCATTTGGAGGGGTTGAACTTGATGGACTTGTTGTCTTTTTTCAACCCGATTTAACCCGATGTAACTAATAACTATGTATAGTATGTGCAAAATAAAAAATGTTTCTAATATAGTTAGTTAGCCAAACATGTAATTTATAAAGGTTAGAGTGACTGGATGTCTAACATAACAGAACACTACTTCCTGCTTTTCAGCTCTCTAACTCTGAGTTAGTCAGCGACTATAAAGGGGCCACATAACTGTTCAGTGAGTTTGCAATTGATCCTTAGTATTCAGCTCAGATTCAAAAGCAAACAGTTATGACCCATGTGCCCCCCACTCTCAAGTCACTGATTGGTTACTGCCTGTTAACCAATCAGCGGAAACCAGGAGAGCTGAAAAGCAAGAAGTAGTGTTCTGGCTATTATGTTAGACCTTCAGTCACTCCAGCCTTTATACATTACATTTTTGGCTAACTAACTATTTTAGAAATATTTTGTTATTTTGCACATCCTAGCTATCTACCCAGTTTTTAGTTTTATATAATATTCCTTTAACCTGTTAGTGAAATACTGTACTGTCATAAACCCTTCAGCAACTTGGAAAATATCCACCTTCATCAATTTCATCCAAATTATGCAGCAATGATTCCTTCTCTTAGAAGGTGTGATGCCACGCTGCATACAGGGAACAAAAACTATGAGGCTATTTTTTAAACTGTATGCCTTATTTAAGATGAACATTTTGAACCTTATTTAATTTGGTGATTATTTATATCATATTGTCTGTTTTGTGTACAACATATAATTAAGTTTTTTTTCTATGCATATTTATTTTTATAAATATGAATGGGAGCTCTTGAAAAAAATGAAATTTCCTAAGGATAACAAAGCAACACGACTACCTAATCATAGTCACTGCGTCTTCCATATCAATCTATATAGATCAAGCATTATAGCAGCCAAGGCAAGCAATATGGCAGCCATTCCTCCATTCATGTACAAACATGTTCCTTTTAACTGAGAAATCCTTTCTATTAAGGATCCCATCTAAACGTTTACTCCCAGTACATGAATCTTTTATGCAGAACTCTTAAGGCCTGGCATTAGGGAGGTATTAATCTGTAAATTGCAGTTGTACTCAAAATGAGGAATCAGCCTGAAGACCAGTTGTGGAAGGATTTTGGAAGAATGCCTGTTTTTCTCCTAGTTAGTGCTGGAAGCCCTGCACATAGATTACACTAAAATTGGTAGTGGTGTTGTATTTATACTTGGTACTATGGCTAATAAAGCAGTGTTTTCATGCAATTGTATCCTTGCTGTAGGCTAAAAGGGGAGCTGTGCACTTAAACTGTAAACACTTGAAAAAGTTAGCTGTAACATGCTAAACATCAGCCATTAGTTACACCAATGTTTTTCATGATATGTTTGTTAACATATCACTGTTTGCTAACATATTACAGGTATGTTATCCGTTATCTGGAAACCCATTATCCAGGAAGCTCTGAATTACTGGGAGGCCATCTCCCATAGGGGCAAATTCACTAAGATTCGTAGTTGCGCCAGGCGTAACTTCGCCGCACTTCGCCAGGCATAGTTTCACCAGCGCTCCGCAAATTCACTAAAATCCGAAGTTGCGCTCAGGGGTAGCGTAAGGTTGTGAAGTTGCGCTAGCGTTGATTCGCTAAGCGAAGCGAAGTTACGCTAGCGATGGTCACATGTGCCCCCTATATAGTTAAGTTGCCATGAGTTAGGAAATGTAGGGGGGAAGGAGGCTTTTTCAGCCTATCATCCATAATATAGAAAAAACGCCAGCGTTTTTTGGGACTTAGAAAAATTTGAACTTTTTTTGAAGCAATCCCTATCTACTCTATTGCGCTTTGCCTGGTCTGAGGTGGCGAAGGAAGTCTAACGTAAAAGGTAGCGTTAAGTACAATGCGCGCGTTAGTGAATTTGCGTAGTTACGTCCGTTGCGAAAATTCGCCAGGCATAAGGGTGCAAAGTAACACTAGCGAATTTACGCCAGCGTTCGTTAGTGAATTTGCGAAGTAACGAAAATGCCCAACGCTAGCGAATTGACGCTAGCGTTAGGCGCTTCGGCGCTTAGTGAATTTGCCCCATAGACTCCGTTGTAAACAAATAATCCAAATTTGTAAAACCTTTTTCTCTGTAATAATAAAACATTACCTTGTACTTGAGCCAAACCAAGATATAATTAATCCTCATTAGGGGCAATAAACCAATTGGGTTTATTTAATGTTTAAATGATTTTCTAGTAGATTTAAGGTATAAAGATCAGTTATCCATAAAAGACCAGGTTCTGAGCATTCTGGATAACAGTTCCCATACCTGTAGTAGTTACTGACTGTGCTGCAGACAGTCCTGTAAGGGTGGATGAAGAGGATATATTTTCTTAGGAACACTTAGGGGCAGATTGATCAAAGGTCGAATTTCGCCGTTATGTGAATTTTTATTAGCTGTAATAAATTTGAATGTACTTACAACTCGATTGGGAGGTTATTTATGAAAAAAATTGAACGTCTAATATTCAATCTAATATGAATGACCTGAAAATTAGAATCTAAAATTCGAATCGAATTCGAATCAAGTATTCCTCTGAAAAAAAATTGAATGTCAGGAAGGCAGTTAACATCTTCAAATAGTTTAACGGACCTCTGCCATTGAGTTGTACAAGAACTTGACAAGTTTTAGGTGGCGAATATTCGAATTAGAACTGTTTCCACAGTCAAGATGTGATAAATCTCACTTTCAAATTATTATTTTTCTTCATCAAGGTTTATGAAGGTATTAACCAGTGAAAATTATGCTTCTCATGGTTCTTTGTGTTCAGGCTGCCCCTTGGGCAGGGTTTCACTGGCAGGATCCACTTGGCAGTATGTGAAGTAGCTGCCCAGCGCTGAGAGATACAACTCACTGAAAGGAAAGGGAAGATGCCAAACAGTTTTAACATGTTTCTTCACTTACTGGTGAAACAATAATGCTTGTTGTCAGTGCTTGTTGCATTATTCATTGCTGGGCAAGGACTCAGACTGTGGTCATGGAGGAGCACCTTTCTGGAAAAATGACAGTAACAGTCCCTGTTAAAAAAAAGTACATACAGTAGATTGTCTAAAATGTTAATTTTTGTATCAGTTAGTTGGTTGTTCACCTTCAGACACTTTTTTTTACAAACAAAATAAACTTACTTTCTATTTTCTATGTGTGACCATTTTTCTGATATTGAAGTGTAAAATTTCATTTTTCACATTCTAAAGCAGCTCTGGGAGAGGGGGGGTTGCTGACTTTAATTTTATATTGATACATTTAGTTGATACATTTATTTGTCTCTGCTGAGCAGGATCTCTGAGTTTCATTAAAATCAGCTGTTAGAATTGATACAGTAGTTACTAATATTCCACAGATACTGCTGAGAAATCAACTAATTGTATCAACTAAATATATATATAAATTGTAACAGTTCAGACTTCCTGGATCACTGAGCTGTCAAACTAAAATACTAGAGACAGGAAAATTAAACGTTTATATTTTGGGAAAACAGTAAAAAAATAAAAGATGGAAAGCAATTGAAAAAAACTTTTTGTTTATGGGGAACACTCTGAAAACAACTGAACTGAAAGTATTTATATGGACAATCAAAGGCAGGTTGTATTACAACTGAGGCAACCTGGCAGAAGTGAACATATCAGTTCTAGTTTGCAGTTTTGATTTACAGAGCATTAAACAACCCCCCCCCCCCTTTACCCAAGAGAATGTACTAATGTTGCTTAAAACACAAGGGACACATTTGCACCTAATATAACAACCACTCTGAATAACACTGCACCAACTAAACAATAATTGACTTAACCAACAGGGCAGAAGCCACAGGAGAATAGCAACCTGGGAATTATACTCCTACACAGAAAGGACTTTAAAATGAAGGTATTTAATTGGAGACAATAACCTCAGTCCCCCAGATCTGATTTTAAATCCTTCTATGATAATTGTGTTGTTCTGTTCTGTCAAGGGTTGAACTTTTAAAAAGCAATACAGCATAGGTACGAACTCTGCATTATCCTTGTGATTGATAAAGTACATCAACAAAATATTGTATCTGTAATTTGCATCTTTAGTTTGTCACTTTGCCTCTAATGTTCTGTTTTCTTAGGGGATCCCAGTTATGTTGTCTTGCAGTTGTATACATGAGGGATAATTATTTCTATAACACCAATTTGATGGATGTGTTATATTAAAATATTAATGATGTCATACATATAAGTCTATGGAGCCCTTTTTTAAAAATTAGTGTTGAGCACAACTTCCCCTTGTTTGTTATAGTTTATAAAGGAGCAGTGACCAGCTCCATGTTGTAGCTCCCACCCTTCCCAGCTATAGTCAGGTGATACCACTGGTGTCTAATAAAAGGGCAGCCAAGTTTGGGAGTTTTACTTTGAGAGCAGCTAGTAAGTTGCAGGTAAAACTAATCCCTTTATAAAATGTATAATGAAGCACTGGAATTCTTAATGAATCAGATGCAAGTTGAGTGTAGAACTGGCCATACTGGGGATGACTTTGACGTAGTTGGCCAGCTTAAATATATTGTAATATATGGACAAACAATTCCTGTTTTGTTTAAAGGGTAAGGCAATTTTAGTAGCTTAAGGCACAAAATATTTCAGTGTCCTTTATATATTGATAATTGGTTGAGTGCAGAGGATCTTTTGTATTTGTCTATGGAGCCCTTGACCCTAAAAAGGGTAATATTGCTTTGTCAACTAAAGTCAAGGCAAATGACCACCTACACTTAAAGGGTAGTTTACCTTTAAGTTAACTTTTAGTATGTAATAGAATGGCTAATTCAAAGCAACTTTTCAACTGGCTTTGATTTTTTTTTTATCATTTTTTAATTATTTGCCTTCTGACTCTTTCCAGCTTTCTACTTTTTAATTACTTATCTCTATTCATGACCCTTCCTATTCATATTTCAGTCTCTTATTCATATACATGCATGGTTGCTAAGGTAATTTGGACCATTGCGAAGTGCTCTCTCTTTTTCAAAGAACATGACCAGGCATAATGACCTGAGGCTGCCTACACACCAATATTACAACTAAAAATATATTTATTAGTTCAAGAATAACATGTTAACTGGTAAAATTAATTATGTACACAGTGTAATTTAGTAATAAAAGTGATACCATAAAAACCATGACAGAATCCCCTTAAAAGTTTTTTTTTCTTTATTTGATTTTTTTTCAAAACGCATCAGTTAATAGTGCTGTTCCAGTGGACTTCTGCTTTGAAATATGTTTTTTTAAAAGACCAAGCTGATTTTTTTATATTGAAATTTGGCATGGGACTAGACATATTGTCAGTTTCCCAGGTGCCCTCAGGTAATTTGACTTGTGCTCTGATAAACTTAGTCACTCTTTACTGCAAGTTGGAGTGATATCATCTTCCCTCCCCAGCAGTTTATCAGAAGCCTATCAGCAGAACAGTGGGTAGCTAACCAGATGTTAGCTTCCTGACACCTCTGCTGAAGGATTTGTTTGCATTGCTTAAGGTACCAAAGCAGGAAAAATCCTGCTCATGTATACCACTAGGTGGGTCATGGTAAAATACAATGGGAAGGGAAGAAACAATATCTGCTTCAAAGCAGTTCTGTTGTGCAGCACTGGCTCCTTCTCAAAGGTCAGAATCAGGCACAAACTTTAGTCACTCTTTACTGCTGCACTGCAAATTGGAGTGAATTCACCCCCCTCCCCCCCTCAGCAGCTTAATAACAGAACAATGGGAAGGTAACCAGCTAGTAACTCCCTAACACAAGATAACAGCTTCCTGGTAGATCTAAGAACAGCACTCAATAGTAAAAATCCATGTCCCACTGTGACTTCTTCAGTTACATTGAGTAGAAGAAACAACAGCCTGTCAGAAAGCAGTTTCATCCTGGGTCTTTCTGAAAGCACATGACCAGGCAAAATGACCTGAGATGGCTGCCTACACACCAATATTACAGCTAAAGAAATATATTTGATGGTTCAAAAACAACATTTTAAATGGTAGAATGAATTATTTGCAACGTAAAGTGTAATTTAGGAATAAAAAGTAAACCATAAAAAGCATAACAGAATCCCTTTAAGGGTAGAACTACACGGCCGACTTTGATGCTGCTGCATTTGCATCCGACAGTCGTGTCACGTTGGATTACCGTTGCGATACTATCCGACTTTATATTACTTACCTTGTTCCTGTCGCATCCAACTTGCCGCGTGCGTTTTATTGCCCAGCGTCGGATCGCATCAAAGTTGGCCATGTAGTCCTACCACTATTCTAGTGAGAAATAAAAGTAACCAGAAGCAGTACAATTAAAAATACCTGTGGCTAATGGTAAACACAGATGATTGCCAGCTGCATATTAACTAATGATCTTTCTAGATAGAGTGCCAATTCTAGATTACAAATAGCATTTTTGGCAAATGGAAATGCCAAAAGAGCTGAGAAAAGCATGTTTCTGTTTATTGTATTTGCTTGAAATCTGGCTGGTAAGCATATCTTGTATATCCATTTCAAGATATATGCAGAGTCAAGAAATGCTTTTACAACCTTTATTAGACCAATTTAATTGTTGGTGGCTGATCTCTAAACACTTGTGATATTTTGCCAGTAACATTGTAATGTGCCCTTTATGGACATTTACTGAGGACAAGTTAAATTATAATATGTTGTTGGATATGTGATCTTATGTTAGTCTCAGGGTTTAGATACTGTTTGTACTGTGATCTACCAGTTACACAAATGTTTACAGAAATTATGAATATTTTACAGAAAATGTAACTTGCATATTGTGAAGGTGCAATTTATTCTGTACTCGGAACATTCATCCTCTTCTTATTTGCCCTGGAGTGATTGCCATGTTATAGTGCTAATGAGGCCTTATACACACACATAAACACACTATATTGCAATCTATTTATAAACAACTATGATACACAGTAACTGCACTTGGTGGCTAGATAATCATGGATCATCAGGGGACATTTTTGAGGGCATGGCTTGTCACTTTAAGAGTTTTCCTCTACATCTCTACTGGTACTGCAGACTTGTGCATTTCTACATTAAAGGAGACATATAGGATACTTGAAATACCCCCAGTATTGTTGCAAATATTGAATAATATATGATGCTGGTTTCACTCTTTCACTATCATGTCAGCCTAGCTGCTGATTCCTATCCAACAGTACAGAATGCTGATTGTCACCAGCACCACTGCACAGCCTGGGAAAGGAGGCAGCAGTAAGTGGAACAGAAAGGTGTGAAAAGTAGCATTTTAAAGGACAGTTCCAATAAATCAACCTGAAAGACTACATTTTTAAGCACTTTCCTTCCATATATGAGTATAATGTACTGCAACATTCTTGTTTTTTTTACACAGTATGTTCCCTTTAATACACTGCAGTTCTTGCTGGTATTGACATTTAAATACTTCATTAGCTGGTTGGTATTTTGAAATGGGTACTCTCATGCATCAAATATAGGATTCTTCAGCATTTAAATGGATTCTACGATTTTTAGTGAGAACTTTTTATTTCTCCTGCTAAAACTTAGCTGTGTTTTCTAGTACTAAAATAATTGCATAAATGCAATCGTTACCAGATGAAAAAATAATTTGCTATATAGAATAATAAGAGGTCAGACCAACATGTCTGTGAAAATAACAGCTGCTGCTTCAAACTTTGAATTTGATGCAACATCTATATATACTGTCAATTCTGTACAATCCCCTAGAATTAAAAGCACCACTTACATTTAGAAAAATCAAACGGATATTTGTAAATATTTATATTTCCTACATTTTTTGTCCGGCAGAGATCGGTCGTTTGGTCGATCGGACAGGTTAAAAGATTTCTGTTGGCTGCCGATAATATCTCTGCATGTATTGCCGATCGTACGATTTTCAGTGGGAGACTGTCACTAGCTTTGGTCAGACATAACTTTCATACGATTGCTGTCAGGGGCAGAACATCGGCTGATCTGTTCTTTTGTACTTTATTTGATGGGAATGGTTAGTGGCAGGTCAGGAGATTGTAAAGTCCGATCATACGATGATTCGTGCAATCCGATCTTTGTGTCTATGGCCAGCTTTATACATGAGTGTTGGTCACTCGTTTACCAAAAGGCAGGTGGAACTCATCAAATTGTGTATTCTTGGACAAAATTTTGCCTTGCATGCTAAATATATGCCAATTTCTGGAGTGGCGTTTTGAAAATTAGATAACGTACTGCTGGAAGCTTTTGATCTATACAAGTCATAAATCTCCATAAAATTATACCTTTTGGCACATTCGGCAAGTATGGGCTTTCCAAAGCAATATCCAAAAGTAGAATTCTGCTGGTGCTCCCCCATTGACTAGTTAAATTTCACAATTTTGGTTAAACTTTTCCCTCATGTAAACTTATATATAACATATAACATCATATACTGATATGATATGTATCCCACCTTTTTCTTCAAAAACATACATTTGCACCTCTCCATGACATGACCTCCATGCCGGGGGTTATAAATTAGCCAGTTAGCAACAAGAATGTCTTTAAAGGTAAAAAAAAAACGTAGTTAATAATGGGATGTTGTCCTTACTTCATTATCACATTATGTAGCTTTTATTGGACTTGCAAAAAGTTCCAAAAGCTGATTTTTTTTCTCTTTTATTTATTTCTTCTTCCCTGTTTTAATCAGGGAAAGCCTAAGCAAAG
The DNA here is from genome assembly GCF_017654675.1 of Xenopus laevis. Classification (NCBI taxonomy): domain Eukaryota; kingdom Metazoa; phylum Chordata; class Amphibia; order Anura; family Pipidae; genus Xenopus; species Xenopus laevis. The sequence goes on along the minus strand of NC_054380.1, from coordinate 78,704,840 downwards.
GTATGTTTATTAAGTGGTAAAATGATGTTTTCATTTATTGGCCGTTTAAAACATGACAGCAGTTAATTAGACTTTGCAGTCTCGACTGTGAGCAGTGTTGCTCAATTTCTGTAACAGTTATGTCATTTAATTTATTTTTTCATTTTTATATTAAAATGCATACGCAGACATTTATCTATTTAATTTTGTTTTCCTGTTACTTGTCCAGTTCACCAGTCTAACCAGATTTCTTTGCAAAGAACAGACATTTCCATTTCAGCTAATTACTTGACATATTTTGCTATCATCTGCTAAAATGAGCCTCTGCATTCCAGACCTCCTTGTTCATTATTAATTAATACATTGAAAAGAAACAAGCACTGCATTGAACCCTGTATCTCATGCTTATTTAGTATTTGATTTGAGTGTTATACATACAAGCAAATCATTAGGCACAGCTTTTCAACTACTATGTACATATTGGATGTTTTTATTTCTTCTAGGCCATATTCCTTTATCTCTTGCATTATTCTTCTCCAGTGTGGGACTGGGGGGCCCAGAGCCCACTATTTCAGGGCCCCCATACACACAACCCGCACCTTCCCTCCCTGTCACAGTGGTGAAGACTCAGAAACCTCTAGGTAGTAGTAGTAGCCAGTTAGTGGGTAACTCTTTCTGCTCAGACTCATAGGGGCAAATTCACTAAGCGCCGAAGCGCCGAACGCTAGCGTCAATTCGCTAGCGTGGGGCATTTTCGTTACTTCGCAAATTCACTAACGAACGCTGGCGTAGATTCGCTAGTGTTACTTCGCACCCTTACGCCTGGCGAATTTTCGCTACAGACGTAACTACGCAAATTCACTAACGCGCGCAGTGTACTGAACGCTACCTTTTACGCTAGACTTCCTTTGCCACCTCAGACCAGGTGAAGTGCAATAGAGTAGATAGGGATTGCTTAAAAAAAAGTCAAAATTTTTTCTAAGTCCAAAAAAATGCTGGCGTGTTTTCTACATTATGGGTGATAGGCTGAAAAAGATCGAAACATTTTTTGGGGCTCCCCTCCTTCCCCCCTACATTTCCTGACTCATGGCAACTTAACTATACAGTGGGCACAAGTGTAGGGCAAAATAAAATTTTTATTTGATGTTTTGAAGGTTTTCTAGGCATTTGTAGTGCTGATACATATTCCTCCATTGAAATTTGAATTTGGCGCCGTATGCAAATGAACCATCGCTAGCGAAACTTCGCTTCGCTTGGCGAATCAACGCTAGCGCAACTTCGCAACCTTACGCTACCCCTGTGCGCAACTACGAATCTTAGTGAATTTGCCCCATAGTCTCTTCTTGCTACCAGCTGCCCAACCCAGGCCCTACATTCCAGAGCCGCTCTCCAGTAACTGGAGTTACTTGCTGGTGCAGGCACATGCGCACAGACATTGCATCAAGCCAGGATGGGAGTTACGTGCTGACACAACCCATGCCGCTAGGGCCAGCCAGCTGTCATGTCCAGGTCCCATTGCAGGACTTAATCTTGTCAGACTGTGTAGAGTGAAGGTCAGATGGGCTGGCTACCAAGCGGCCGGGTGAGCAGAGAGCCAGTGGGCCCACTGGTACTCACGCAGTGGCTGACTCTGGCACAGGATGCAAAGCTCCAACAATGTAATTAGAGGGCCTAGGGCCCACCATTGCCAGTTCGACCCTGTTCTTCTCTGAATATCATAAAAGCTTATGGGCAAGAACAGATATCATCTTTTTTGGTTTGGAACTGATTAAGAATGATCATTTTTAGAAAGGATTCACTGTAATCCTTACACTTTTACGTTTATTCCCGAGGAAGCATTTTCCCATTGTAAGGCTATAGTAAAATGGAACGGAGCCCTTACTCAAAATATAGCTTTATCCCCAATAATGCTCTGGATGAGACCTTGATTCTTAGGGGGTGAGTCCTCGCAATGGTGTGGAGGTAGCGTGTTGTGCAACTGTAACTGGATGAAAGGTAAAATAATTGAGCAACCAGTGGTTCAATCAACTATAACTTATTCATTAAAGAACATCATCCACATAGAACAACAGTGGATAGGCATGTACTCACAAGAATCAACAGTCAGTATAGATCCCCGTAGGGATGAAAGCATACACAGCATCTACGAAGGTACACCCAGCTTTTAGCCTTTACCCTTAGTGGAGTGCACTTTAACACTTAGTCCCTACTTCTGAGCAATTAGTATCCGGGATCAGAATCCCACTCACACCCCTCGGTGGAGCCTCAGCTGCTCAGATAAGTAGCTTAATTATCTATCATTCCTAGAGTGACCTATAAGAGTGAGCTAGCCTATCACTTGCTAGACCTGACCTTGCTTAGGTTCCAAGTTCCAACCCTTCCTACCTGCTCAGGTAAGGGGACTGTCAAGATGGAACCTGAGCATGTGCTCACTTTATATATTGTAACACAATGCCACCTAGTAGCTAAACTTGGTATAATTAGGGGTCATGCTTTGACTCAGAAAATGGCTTCCAGCTCCTGTATAACTAAGGGAACTTTAAGTGGTCAGACTTTAGGGGAATGCAAAGTAAATGCAGATACATTTAACAGTCCCCTAAATTTCATTTTCAATTCCACATGAAAACCGGCAGGTAAAGTCAGGAATATTGGGTTTATTTAATGTTTAAATGATTTCTAAGAGACTGAAGGTATGAAGGTCCAAATTACAGAAATATCCCTTATCTGGAAAACCCTGGTCCCGAGCATTCTGGATAACAGGTCCCATACCTGTACTGATTTTTAGTTTTGTTCTATATTTCTTTCACATACCTATCATCTTCATGGAGGAGTGGTCAGTATTAAAGTAATGAAAATAGTTGTCAGCATCTTAACAATTCCTGAAACGGTCCCTTTCAGATCTAGAAGTAATGTTTAATGGAAAGACACAGTTATTATGATGTGCCAAAAGTTGTCCAGCCTTCTGTGAAACAGAGGGAGACATCAGAATGTATAGGAGATCAGATTCATTAGAAATCAGGTAGGTTTCCCTTTTTTAAAGGATGAAATTCACATGCCTCTTTTTCAACTTCACCTTTTATGTAACTATGTTAAATTTTGGTTGAGTGATCATTTTTACATTCTACAAATAAATATAATTGTTTTTACTTTATTTCTTGGCCTTCTGGACTCCTTTGAGTGCCAAATTGCCAAGCCCCATTTGTTCTATTTGACTAATTTCGGTTGCCACTCCCTGAAGCTGAGGGTCTGGGGCTGGTGCACCTGGACCACCAGTCACTCTTGGTGAGTTATTACAGTTTTGCTAATGAAGGTGAATTGCTCTTTAAGCGGTGAGTCTAACTTTTCCCAAGGGACTGCTTTATCTAAATTGTTAAAATTACTTGTTTGCTTATCTCAAAATGGTTACAAAGTATCTTAGTTGCACCTGGTGGCTGTTATGGGCTCTCTGCCAACAGCCAGTTAAGTTAGAAGCTTTGGTTTTTTTTTCTGGCTGTTCAGTGCAGAGAAAGTCGGGAGTTTTCAGTAACAAAACGGGACTGCGAGTTGAGCTGTTAAAAAGTTGTGAGGTATGCCAATGTGACATCACTTCTGATGCCTTTGCAACATGGTTTAGTGCCAAATTGTGACTTTGTGCTGTCATTCATCATTTTAATCCCCAACACTGAACCTTACGCATAATGTGACAAGACACCACTTGCTTTATTTAAATTAATTAAACTTTTGGAGGTTTATTTATAAAAATCTGCAAAAAAAATCTTTACCTGTTTGGCACTAACCTAAGACTAGAAAAATAAGGAAGAAATCAATAAACATATACTGCTCAGAGAGTTTGAATATAAATTGCAGAGTAACTTGGGAGACAAAATTGAAGTTTTTCTCCAACAGAGAAAGCATGAAATTATAACAATGTTTGCCTTTGTTTCTGTTCCAGAAGCTAATGTCGTTTAAAGCTAAGCACACCGTAGGGTGTTAAGAATTATTTAATTGTCATCATGTTTTGCAGCACTTTGAAATTCTTTAAATAAGCCCTACATTTTTTCTTCTATTTTAAATATATACCAATAGGAAACAATTGGATTTATAAGCCTGTAAAAGATTTTCCAACCTCCAGGTTTAGTTCAACAGGGAAGCTAATTTTCTGCCTAGCGTGTAGGTTTGAAATTGCCACTTTTTCTGCATTTAATGGAAAAAAAATGGAAGCTGAATGGTACCATGCTGTTTTTCTAAATGAAAATTTACATAAATCCCTTCATCCATACATTATTCTGCTACAGAAATACAGTTGGGGCTGTTGCCATGCAACACAAATATTTCTTTTTTCATCAGATCTCACGTGTGCATGAAAAGCTACTTTGAATCAAAATACAAGAGATACAGTAGCAAAGACTATAACTCATAAAGATATGTGCCAAGTGCTTCCTGTTAGTATAATGTTTTGCGGAGAACTGTTCTTTAGCTAGAAATGAATGTAAGCTTCCATTTGATTAGTTTAGTTTGGTTAATTTAACATGAACGAGAGACTTCTTCTGTAAAACCAGTATATCACTGAAAGAGCTGACCATGAGATTTCAGGTGTTTTGTGACTTCGATTAGGTGGCCTTAATACCTGGGAAATTTAAAAATGGCACGCCATAATATTGTTACTGCACCAACGAATTTAAAGACAAAGTTACAGTTACACCCCTCCAAATGAAACCCAGTGTACAGGCCTATGTATAGACTCATACATACAGTCTCTCTCTCTCTCTCTCTGTCTCTCTCTCTCTCTCTCTCTCTCTCTCTCTCTCTCTCTCTCTCTCTCTCTCTCTCTCTCTCTCTCTCTATAGATATATATATATACATATATATATAAGCTATACATACCAATATCTATACTGAAATAGTGGAGAATTTTGTGGGCCCATACCCAAGGTACGTCAAATAAGTGACCCCTAATATGCTTTAAATTACATGGCAGACATTTAATTACATAGAGGAGTAGCATTGAATTCAATTTTAAACAGGGTTAAAAGCTAAAGAAAGGAATGAGGCATGGCGTGATCTATACTCAATATATAAACTGTGCATGAGCAAACTCTATAAATAAAAGCATAAATATATAGATCATTTAGAAAGCTTTGCCAATAATGTGTTTATTTTTTTTTATTCTAAAAAGAAGAATTATTGGTATAATTCATTTGTATAAAAGCATCTACATTCAGCACAAGGATTTCTTTATTCCCGGAACCATGATTGTGTCTTCTTATTTAATCACATCAAATTGGAGTGATTCAGTCAATATTCCCAGAACAATCCCAGAACAAATCATTCCAATTCAATGTGATTGGGGCATTTTAGTGTAAGAAATGAATAATCATAAAGCCATTAAGTAATCTTTATTAGGCGTGGATGCTTTAATTACAAGGTATGTAGATTAATTTAAGCTCTCATTAGTTGTGTTTGGCAGCTGCTTGTTTATAAGGTTTTGATATATCACCCAACACTCTCAAATTAATCTGGGTATTTTTAAGCCACAACCCAATTTGACCTGGCTACATCAAGATTTCTGAAATCCCACCCTTCATCATAAGCTCCATCACTATTTTGGTTCTTTGAATTGGCAGGTATTGGAATTACTACATATACATCTAAGTATAAAAAAACTGTTTCTTTTTTCACCATTTGAGCTTAGTTGACGAATGATTCCTATAAAATTCTAGATCTGGATCTCAACCAAGCTCAATCTGATGTATTTTCAAAGCCTTCTATGTTTATTTGATGGATAGGACAAACTATTTCTGTTACTACAAATCCTTAGTTACAAATACCAAGGCTAGCTGAATCAGTCCCAATAAGGTATACCTAAACTCTGCTCTTTCTCTGTTTAAGGATAGCACTATAGGAGATAACACACACTTATAAACATACACAGGGAAATCTGAACTCACAGATTCTCCAAATATATTTTATGTATCCACATATTAGTGCTCAGTTTGGTTCAGCTGAGACCATGGTTGTCATCAGGAGAGAGGAAAATAAAGGACACCGCCCTCATACACATTTAAAACTAAATGAGTAATAAATACATAATAATAAATATTCCATTATAAATATAGATTTTAATATTAAAATTCATGAGGCCTTCAAATAATGCTTCTTGGGTAGCATTACACTCATCCATATACAGACAAACGAACTGCTGGCAATCTTGAGAACCTTCTGAGACTGAAAAACTGGTGTTCAGTGCCTCCACTGGTTTTCAATGGAACGCCTAGGGAAGTGCCACTAGGAATAAGAATACGAACATGCTTTAGTGTCTCAACAAGAGTAAACTTTATATAAGGGAAATAATTATGCAGTCTAATATATTCAGGGACACATGTCTAGCAGGCTAAAGTGCAAAGCACAGGCTAGCTGAAAATATAGCATGCAACATTTCCTTTCATTGTCATGATGCGTCAGATGCCAAATGTTTAATTTAATTTACAGATCAGATTTTAATATGATTTATTTTATTTTTAGACATGCAACTACATTTGACATGTTGATACAAAATACAAAAATCCACAGAATTACCCAACTAGTATGTCACAGATCTGATATATACCGTGGTTCCCTCCCCATCTTTATTTATTATAACCATATATACTGTCCATTAAACACAGAAAATCAACTTGCATTTGTGTTGATGCATTTTCAAGATGTCAGAGGGTCAGTTGATTCTTAAACCTTATTGTACTACTGTATATAATATATGAAAATAAGCCAGAACAAACAGATACAAAAAAGAATTCAGCCCAACTAATTTTAACTGTTGCTAAACAGTTTACTTCAAAGCTGGTTCGGTGACCAGTATTTCTGACAAAAATGAAAGAATTTCTTAGCATATACATACATTTCTCTAATTATAACAGCACATTTATTTCAAATGTAGTAAATGGTGTATTTACAGCAGTCTGTGAAACTGCAGAGCCAGCACTGATGGCTATTTCACTGTTCAGTTGGTATCAGAGATTAGGGATGTAGCGAACCGCCGAGTATGTGTTCGCGAACGCCGTTCGCGAACACCGGCAAAAAATGCGAACAGTTCGCGAACTTCGAACATCCGAAAATCGTTCGATTCGAACGATCGTAGGATTTTTAATCGTTCGATCGAACGATTTTCATTCGAATCGAACGAAAATCGTTCGATTTTAGCGATCGAATGGTCGAATGGTCGAACGATTTTGACGCGAACGTCGCGCGACGTTCGCGAACTTGCGGCGGACGCGAACAGCCGATGTTCGCGCGAACAAGTTCGCCGCAGAACAGTTCGCTACATCCCTATCAGAGATGTTTCCTGTGCCTTTTATCAGAGCTTGCCAGAAGCCAATCTCACACTCGCATGCTCAGTCTTTGGATTCATATCTTATTTTATAGTTATGATTAAAAGGTTATTGTTTTGTTTGGGGGAAATTAACCTGTAGATTGGAGTTTGGGGATGTTAATTATAGCCATTTAACATCTTGTTTTTTTTTATTAAACAAAAAAAGAGAGGTGTGTTGCCACAGGCAGAGGGGCAAAGTGAGTTGTTCATGTATATGGGGAGGGCGCACATGGCTTTTACATTTCGACTCCACTAGGTGTGGGAGATGGATGTGCCTTCAGCATAAGGAGCCTGCAGCATAAGTTCCTAGTTAAAATTACTTGTGCCTTAAAGGAGATGTAAAGGCAAAAAAATAAAATAACATTTTACTTTCTTTAATGAAAAATAAATCTATTTCCAATATACTTTAATTAAAAAATGTTTTTATAAGAAACCTGATTGTATGCAGTGTCAGACTGGGACACCAGGGGCCCACCCAAAACCCTTAGACCAGGGGCCCACCATAAAACCTTAGACCAGGGGCCACTCTCAGTACTATTATACTTCATCTCCACAATCAACCTCTATTCTCCTAGTCTGTTTTCTTTACATACTATAATCTATTATTCCATCTATTTAGCCTCTTCGTTCTCATAGAAATAGGGAATGGCCATGAAATAGGCCAAAAGTTTAGCAGCATGAGGGCCCACTGACACCTTGGCCCACCGGGAGTTTTCCTGGTATCCCTGTGGGCCAGTCCGACACTGATTGTATGCAGTGAAAATTCCCCTTCGTTTTACTTGCTAGGACTGCTGTGGATAGGAAACTTCAGACGGTCCCTAACTGCTCTGCAGGGAAACGATCATACTTTCAAATTGCAGTGAAGAAGCAGCTTTGTTTGTTTCCCTGTAAAGCAGCTGACGACCATGTAGAGATTCAAATCCACAGGTCCGGTGCAGTCTGTATTTTCTGATTATTTATCAGTCTTGCTGTATCAGCTTCTATGGCAGAAATGATGTGACTTGTGTTGTTTTGATAATTTATGATGATCCCTAAGCTTAGCTTCTTAATAGCAGACCAGACCAGATCATGTGCATGATCTTGGCCTTGCAATATTCTATTTTAGACTTTTGTTCCCCTTTAAGAGAAGAGGAAACTCCTTTGTGAAGTCATGGAAAGGGACCCAGTGAACGAGGTTGAGCAAATACTGTAATGGCACCCTCTTAGGAGTCATGAGGTAGGCAGGGTAGCTATAAAGAGCAGTCCTGTGCTCCACCAAGGACGTCTCTTGTGGGGTAGTTCCAAAGCCTGCCAAGTGGGTAAGGATTAGGTGAATTCTATATGGAGGAGTGTAATGTTACCCAAAAAGATAGTGACGATAAATGGTTACACATATATGTAATTCATTTTTTGTGGTGCTGACATGTTATGTGACCCCTTGCTCCTCCTACTGCAGGGCTCATCTGAGAGAGGATCTTACATATAATGGTGTTTTGCCTGAGAGCAGATGGATTTAGGCAATACAGGCAAAAAAGGGTTACAGTACGTTCACATAAACACAACACACACATACTGTACACAAATACTAACACATGCAGATAAATACATTTGCACACATTATCTGGTATCTCTCTATAATATATTTATATGTATTTGTAAAGAGTTACTGTGTGCTCCTCACAAGCAATCTTTATTTTAACATTCTAAAGCTGGCCATAGACGTACAGACCCGATTTTTCGGACAGTTTAGAAATTTTTTATCATTTAACAATATTATCTTTTCATGAATTGTCTTTCTGACGATGTCCATTGGCGACAGACATTACAAATTCTCAGACATAACTTTTGTACGATTGCTGTCTGCCAATTAATGGCCAGAACATACAGATGTATCCTACAATTTATATCTGAATAGTTAGATTTAGATTGTTGTATTAAAATAAATGATCACTATCCACACCTGCTTCGTACAAGAAATGAAATCTGAACGTCTATGGCCAGATTATTGACTGGTATCCAAAACTGTTCTGTATGCTCAAGGGAGAGCCTTACCAGGGATCTTCACAAAATGATAAACAAAGCTTTCAACTCTCTAGTGTATAATTCATACTTATGCACGTTTGTACGTAACCTTGTATTTATTAACATTGAACCTAACTTGCTAATAACTTGACTAGTCATCCAGTTTATCTACATCACTCTGCAGAGTGGATCCATCATGCTGAGAACCTATTATTCTGCACAATTCAGCAAACCAGAGACAGCACTTACAAGGATAGGCCCCTGAGGAACTCATCTAACAACACTATCTTCCATTTATCACCACCATTTATAATCTATATTTCATACAGTTTCCAGTCCAAGAACAAATAGTATGTTCAAGGCAAATATTCCTTCAATTAAAGGATGTACTGTAATGCTTTAGCAAAATCTAAGTTGATCCACTTCAGCCCCAAGGTCTAGATTTTTTCTCAAGTTCCCATCGAAGGCAATAACATTTGTTCCGACACAAACTCACTAAATGTATTGAGATCCATAATAAATATTTTCGATACCCCACTTTGCAATCAAAATGTAAATTAAGCCAACTCTGTATCTGCCCTGTGGCTGCTGTGCATTTGCTTTTATTTTAAATGTGTTATACAACACAATTAATCTTGTGGGTCTGCTTTCTGTGTGAATTTGTGTATTTCAATTGATCATGACTATTCTAGCCTTTGTAGCAACATGTTGTGACATGTTTGGCTCATAAGGTATTGCTTTGAATGTTTATACATTTCTAACTGATTATAAGCCTTATTATAAGATCATAGTAGGATAAGGATATGCAGATGAAGCCTTTTTGGTTTGTGTGTTTAACGCAGAATATCTAAACACATTTAACCCACTTATCCCATTTAACACAGAAAATTGTGTCACAGCATCCCATCTAATTAAAGCGCACACCATTGTGAACAATGGTGCTTTGGTATGCTAATGTGGAAAGGTTAAATGCATTAAATAAATTTAGATGACTTTAGATAACACAGTTTATTCATTTAATCCTGAGTCACAACGCATTTAACACACAAATCCAAGTGGCTTCATCTACAACTGTTCCTTTAGCTCTCCCAGTACCTAAAACTACATGTCATCATCTCTCGATTCTTTGCTCTGTAGCATGAGGGACTTAATTGGAGTGGGCAGTGATCAACTCCTATAGAACAGAGGAAGTGATCTGTGCAAGCATTGCCCTCAGCCAAACTTTAGCTTGTCATACTTAAAGGGCACTACCGTTTCCCCCAACCACGCTCTTAGCCTCTATTAGCCTGCACCTTTAAGTTGGGAAAGTATTTTACGGTGACAGGGGCGCTTTAAGAAAAGAGAGTTTAAAGCAGACGTCTTCATACTTTTTAATCTCAGCCTTTCATTTATTGTCCACTGGTTGGTTAACTTCCAATAGCTCTTAATACCATTACAGATGAAAATATAATTGTAACACACTCCTTTATAGATCCACAAACCAAAAAATCATAAAGATTAATTTAATTAGTGCAGAGATGTCAATGTATTTACTGTTTGATGCTTGATAGTTCTGACTTAGTTCTGCTTATCCCCCCCCCCCACACAAACTTTTTAGCTCCTAAACAGGGTTCCAAGAATGTGGGTGGAGGTCTATGTGCAAGAAAAGTCCATTCTGCAATAACCAAGTCCTGCTACAGTACATCTATCTGATTGGTTCAATTACTTAATATACATCGCCAGTCAGCAGCTGAAGGGCAGGGATCTGAAGACATTGTGACTGTACAGTTCAGCAATCCTCACTGCCAAGGAGAAATATAATTTTTTATAACATAAGATTTCATAGACTGCAAGAATTGCAGGCATCTTCAAAGCAGTTCTTTCTGTCTGTGTCCTCTGTACTTCCACTAGTAGCTTGAATCCTGATTACAATATTAATAAATTATGTATTTTGAGCTAACCTAGAGCTAACCCAGACTATGCATTTTATATATAGCAAAACAACTCCTGTCTGACAAGGTGTGAAAAATATCAACATCTGAACTGACAGATCACTTCTAAAGACAATTTAGCTAAATTTAGTTAAACTTTTTGGGGTTAAGGGCAAGGGGACCAAACTAAGACTTTGTTTTATATCTGGTGGTTCCACATTTTAAGTCAGAGTTTAAAGATAAATATTATATGTCCCAGAGACATGAATATTAATTACATTTGTCTGTTTTGTTACTTTTTGACTTGTACCTGAATTTATTATTTGAAACAGAATTCCATAGTTATTGTAGTGTTTGCTTGCCTCTTACACTATATCTTTTTTATTGTTGTTGTATGGAGCAATTGTGGATCTTATTTGATCAAATCCCCAGATTTTTCCGAAGCAATTAACTGCATGATTGAGCACAGGCAATTAAATCATTAACAGGACTAAGTTTAAGTAGAAGTGTTGACAATGCTGGTGAATGCAGGAAGCACTTACTCTCCAAACATTTTTGCACCTTGCCTAGAGTTAAAGGAGAAGGAAAGTTAGGTTGTTAGACACCCCCAGTGATTCTAGTTGATTACCTGCTACTCAAGACTGGCATTCCTTTTCTTTAAAAATGCACCAGTCCGGGGTAGGAGACGTGCCATATAACCATCTTGTTTAGGCATCTCAGGCAACTCCTACATCTATTGATGTGTGTACTACAGAAACCAAATAAGAAATTATGTTTCTTATTTGGAGGGGATACTGGAGACACTGGGACAAGATTGCTTCACTTCTTAAACAGTGCTCCAAGCTTATGTGTTTTTTGAAGAAGATGAGCACCAGGATGGGATTACCGGTAAACTACTAGAATCACTAGGGGTTGCCTGACAAATTTGCACTCCCCAGTGATTTTACCATTCTTTCTCCTTAGAAAAATAAATATCTGGAAGTACAGACAGTGTAATTCACTTGGGCACATGCAGGATTTTCTTCATTCCAGTATTCTTGAGCCTAGTATCCTCAAAAGGATACGTAAGGCAGAAATGTCACTTTATACCATTTAATGCCATACTAAAAAAGTTCCATTGTGTATTTCAAAGCTAAAACGGTAAAAAGGATGCAAATACAGCATGTATATACAGGAGTATACCTTTATATTCAGCATTTTAATTTTTTAACATTACTTGTTCTTTACGTTACTGCCCTGTATATTTCTTTAGGAATTGTAAAGAGATATTTATTTATTTTACCTGCAATTCCAAATTCTGCTAGTATCACTAAACAGTAACGTGGAGGGGAGGAAAACGGGAGAAAAGAGGAAACCAAACATTGATATTGTGTCCTGAAGGGGCTGGTTTAGAAGTGAATCATTTAATGCTAATTAGACAATTTACTTCAATTCTTTGACATTCCAGAGTAAAACAGAAAGTGAATTGTCACACTGTTACAGCATCTCTCCAGAATTCTTCTCTGTAATGCTAATGAAGCAGAAAAAAAAGCAATGCTATCAGTAATTTCTGAGAGAGCTGGAGAAATGTCTGAGGAAAGTTCCCTGTGATTATGGGGCATTTTGCCGTTCAATTATTCCACTTAAAAGACTTCAGTAGCATTGTATATTTTAAATTGAATGTAACAAGACAAACTAGACAAGGATTATTTATTTCAGTCCTTCTAGACTAAAAAGTATTTGAATTGGCGTCAAACAATATTTTTTATGCTTTTACTAAAGTGCAAAGGCTGCTTTATGACTGCCTCCTTGGTACAGCCAATGGTAGAGCAAAAATGATGCTTCTATTTTCCCAATATCTCTTCAGTTCTAAATTTGGTTTATTTGTAGAGTCCTTTTTGATTCTGTAGCCGGAGTTCATTTATTGAAAATAATTGCAAATGTTACTGTTGCTTCATAAATAAATGATCATGGTGATATCATGGTTAAGCTAAAAAGCTCTCACCTTTATATTCCATTTTATTTAAAGACACAAAGTCAATTGAATATTTACCATGAATTCACAAGTGTATGAAGAGCATCTCATCATAGGGTGCATCATAAGTTCAATCACATGAGGTTTAACAGCCTAAAAGGCTGTATGTTAACTATACATCATCTGCCATGAACGTTCTAGAGCTCATACAGATATCCTGGAGTGAGAGCAATACTGGTTGTCACGCTAAGCATACACTCCTGACCTTCTACAGTTGAACATCTGCTACCATTTCCCAAGGCTTTTATAGTTAGTATTTAGATTTTTCCCAGAGCCTTTTTAGACTTTAGGGGGGTTATTTATTAAAGTCTGATTTTTTCTCATTGGCCTTTGAAAGGGGAAAAACACAATTTTTCTTTGAAAAAAACCTAGAATTTGTCTGGACTTATTAAATCCCGAGGGTGTTAAAAGTCTGAATAAAAAAGTACTCCAACTCGAGTTGGAGCCGAGTTCATGTAGAAGTCAACGACAGAGGTCCCGTTTAGGGATGGGCGAATTTTTTCGCCTCGTTTTGCCGAAAAAATTACGCCCATAGACTTGTATGTCGGTGAGTGTCCAAAAAAAAAAGACGCGCGTCAAAACGATTTCGCCGCGCGCCAAAAAATGTTGATGCCCATGGACTTTAATGGGCGTCTGCGACATTTCGCCGGTGGCAAATTTTTTGGCGAAAAGAAACGGCTCAAATTCTCCCATCCCTAGTCCCGTTCTGTGCTGAGTTTCCGTCGTCATTTAAGTATTCGGGTGTCAAATGCAAAAAAGTCGCAGTCTTCGGGCATCAAATCCAAAAAGTCGCATGATTCTGACTTTCTCACCGACTTTTCGGTGCCGATTTGGTCAGAGTATTTTCAGAAAATTTAGGATTTTGATAAATGACCCCTAGGTGTCAGGAGTAAGTTTGAGAGCAAGAAGGAGGTAGTTGTTTAAAAGGAAATCAGCAGCTAATGTCAGACTGCCGAATGTTATGATTTGTTTTATGAGCTGGGGTCAAGGTGCTTTGAGATTTTTATGCATGTGCCATTTCTTACTTTGCTCAGTATTTTTTTCTGTCTTTGTGATAATCAGGCTGTTCTTCTAAAACATTGCTGTATACAGCAGCTATTTCACCATTCCTATAGCCATAAGCCACCATCATCTTCTGACAGGTAAGGTGTTACTTTGATTGCAAATGCAATTCTAGGCAAGGAGGGTCTTTTCTAATTCTAACTCATATCTCAGTATGCCTTTGTGTTTTTCTTATTGTACAGCAACATAGAATATGAAAACATATTAAAACATATGCATGAAAAATAAACAGCTATCTCTTTAAAAACAGAATCTGTACTGCTCTAAAACATTTAAACTATTTCTGAAAACTAGCCATACAAAGATTGTGTAGCTGTGTATTGCTTCCTGTCACTAAGGTTGTTTAGTGCAATAATTATGCAAACAATGCTCTTTATGGGTAGCACAGCAATCACCGCTATCATGTAAAAGTGCACTCCATTAAACTTAATAGAATGTATGAGTTTTGCAGAGAAAACACAAAGAAAAATGTAAAAAAAATACTGCATTTCAGCATGGAAACATAAATAGAACCCAGTAAAAGGCATATTTTCTTTAATATTAGAGCTACATATTATTTGCATTGTAAATAACAATGGGATTATTCATCCTAGATAATGTTCTGGCTGAATTTTTGCTCTTATTTTATTCAGAATATGATGTACATTTCAACAGTTTTTATGCATAAATGCATATTGATTGCTAGATCAACTGACATTGCTAAAGTACAGGATAAAACAAAGAAATGTATTCTATTCTCATTGATAAAATTTCATTACTATTGTTGTTACTAAATGGTACTGCAATTAAAAAAACAAAACAAAACAAAATATATATATATAGACAAAATGCAAGGATTGACAGCACTCCAAGGAAATACATCAAGTCAATAGTTCAAATGAAAGTGGAGATAACATTGTTCACCTAAGCAAAACTTCACCTGGCAAAAGGAAGCAAAACTGCACCAGCAACAGTCTCTTTCGCTAGTGAATTGTCCTCTACACCTGTTAGTAAATTTGCAATGTCCCTGAGGATGAGATTTCTGGTGAATTTTCGCTAGCGACGGCCACTTCACCCTTTAGTAAATCTGCCCCCATCTCTCTTCTCTGTAATGCCCAATTCTGCTATTGTGGTTATTTACATTTTCAGTGTACTGCTTGCTAGGGTTTACTCTAGCCATGTTATATTAACCTACTAAACTTTACAGGGGGAATGTAATATAAGTCGCTGATGGAAAAACTATTCACAACGCGAACAAATTTTGCTTTGGGTGAATTTAATATAGCTTTTGCGAGCACGGAAACTGTTTAGCGACCACTTCCGACTGTGGACGACCGTTTGCGAATTTTAGAGTTTGCGACAATGCGCAGTCAATGTAATAAAACTTCTTACTGAAAAAGTTGTTAAGTTTGCTCCAAAAGATTACACCACCTTCAAGCACTTGCGCAATTACAATTCGCAATGCGCAATTACAATTCGCATTGCAATAACAGTTTAAGAAACAATATTACATTGTGAGATGTGGATTTTTAGACTTATCGGCGCAAATTGTTTTGCGCTTTGCGACTTTAATTACATTCCCCTGTACATCGTTAAACCCACCTTGGTAAATGGGCAGAAGTTGCATTTGCCCAGGGCCATCTGTGTTTGTATTAATGTTTCACAGTCTTTTTCTTTATTCATCCTACCCCATGGCTCTCTGTCTTTTGAACAGCTGCATCTGAATTTGCCCCCCCCAACGAAATATGCATTTTTTGTTTCTTATCATGACAGTGAGAGATAGAACTTAGAAGCAATGTTTTGGGAAATCCTTCATGCAGGACAGAACAGTAGCAAGTGCTTCTCTCATTCATGGTATTAGCAGTGTTAAAATCATAAAAAAATGACTATAATCATGAAAACCAAAAAAAATATGTAAATTGCAAAGCTAAGATATATTTATAAATGTCTCCTTTAATATGTTTTTATATTAAAGGGGGACCTGTCATCTTAAGAAATAATTCCAAATTATTTTCTATTAAGTTAGTTGAGCATAATAAACTTTACTTTCACTATATTTCTTAGTTACATTTTGTTTCCTTCAGTCTTGGAATTACACAATCATGATGTTAAAAAAAAAAAATAATAATTTGGATTCCGTGTTTAATTTGCAAAGGACTTTCATTATACAGCTTTTATGTGTGGGTTATAGGTCTGCTTTAATACATACATTTTCTTACCGAGCATCTCTATATTATTGCAAAGAGGAACTTTGCTTACTATTAGCTTACAATGATAGACAACCTCAGTAGCCAGTCTCCATCCTTTATATTGATATTTTGTTTCCATTAGAGGTTATGTAAACATTTTAAATAGGTTGCTTGATATAGCAATGCTACGTATAGTTTCCCTTCCTGTTTACTCTGAAAGTCTTAGACAGTCTTCGATCCTCATTGCTATCTTGTGCCAAATGAAGCCTTGGAAGGTCTTGGTGACAAGATTTAATGCATATGGAACGTCTTGCATAATAAGCGTCATTCTATGTTATTGCTGCCTAAAAATAAAAATGCTATTTAACAGAATACATCTGTTATAAGTGTAAAATAAAAAAATAATACTTAAAGCAACAAAATGCATTTATGGTATATGAAATCTGTAACTTTTACAAAACAGAGTTTTGGAACATATTTTTTCCTTGCAATAGGCATGACAGGTGCAGAGCACAAATCACCAGGGAAACACCTGCAATAGCCCAGGGAGTTCTCTAAGTCTAATCAAGTGAATTTTCACTTCTTGAAATTATAGAATAGTATATAACTGACAGAAACAGATGTGAATTGCACTGAAAAACACTGCTGTGCTGCCCTGTGGCATGTCAGACACTATCCAACCACCCTTTCCTTACCACAAGCAGTAAATTACCAGCCATTTTCCTGTTTCTGAAAAGCAGTATAGCTAGTATTCATACAGTATTTGGAATGTATGGTGGAATGACAACCCTATCCTATTACAGGTATGGGACCTGTTATCCAGAATGCTCGGGACCTGGGATTTTACGGATAATGGATCTTTCCGTAATTCTAATCTTCATACCTTAAGTCTACTAGAAAATGTCCTTTGTCTCTGAAATAATAAAAACGTGCTTGTTCTTAAAGTTAAATAAGTTGTGTAAATAATGGTGGCAAAACAGTCTTATTCGGCTTATTTAATGCAGCTTTACAGAGCATTTGTTTTTTAGATCAGTGACCACTATTTGAAAGCTGGAAAGACTCAGTAGAAAAAGGCAAATAATTGAAAACCTCTCAGACATCCTTCCTTCTCATGGAGTGCATGCATTCAGTGCATCATAGTATCTGCACATCCTGTAGCCTGTCAAATATGACTGTATGACATCACATTATACCTGCCTGCACAAGTTATTATGCTACAAGAGATCCAACATATAACCTGCATGTATCAGCTGATGTGGAGAAAGGATGTGATTATGCTAATTACATTGGAGTGTGGAATTAGCTAATATTTTTGGCAAAGCTATCTGAAAATTACAGAGCAGGTCATATTAGACTTATTCTGCTAAGAAACATAGACTACCTAAAACAGGGGTCCCCAACTGCCGGGCTCCCGGACTTAGCTGAACGGGGCTGCTGAACGGGGCCGGTTCTTCAAAGATTCCCAGTGAACACTGTCTGGCCAATGACGCGGTGCGAATATGATGCTGGTGCATCACCATGGCAACCCATGCGTGAGGCTTTCTACAGATCCCAAAAATGCAGGGAAACAGGTCTCCCATTGATTCTCTATCATAATGAGTTATATTATATTTTCTTTATTTCAATGTAATAACAATATGAATGAAGTGCATAAGATGAAATGAAATCATTATATATTTACAGTACTTTGAATTTGACTTTGATATTTGCATTAAATATGTAATAATTAAATTATATATGCACTGTGACTAGTTTGTGTTTTATTATACAACAACCCGACAGTACAGGTATAGGATCTTTTACCCAGGATGCTCAAGATCTGGTTTTTTTTGGATAAGGGGTCTTTCCATAGTTTGGATCCCCATGCTTTAAGTCTACAAAAATATCAGATAAACAAAAAATAAACCCAATAGGATTGTTTTCCAACCAGTAAGCATTATTTAAATCTAAGTTAGGATCAATACAAGGTGCAGTTTCATTATTACAGAGACAAAGGAAATCATTTCAATTATTAATTAAATTATTTGATTAAAATGCAGTTTATGGGAGATGACCATTTTGTAATTTGGAGCTTTCTGATTAATGGGTTTCCAGATAGCAAATCCCTTACCCATATACATTTTAGGCTAAAGTTGTTCCTATGTGTAATACTGTAATAAACCCAGGTTCTATTTTTATAGCAAAGCTAGCACTCAAATTACCTCTAGTAAAAAGTACTTTTCTCTGTTTGTCATGTAACATTACTGTCACAGTCTTTGAAACATGAGATTTGGTTAAAGTTTGTTTTAAGCACAGAAATAACATCAGACAGCTGGGGTGGGATATCATTTAATTTGTAATCATTGTGTCTGTTTATACCATAGGCTTGTCCAAGGCTGTCTGAGTGCATTATTGTAGCTTGTAATGGAGTTATATTTAGATGACTGCTCTAAGTTTGTTGGTGCAGTGAATGGAATATGATCTAGCCTGAGCTCCACACTGACTTGGACGTAGTATGATGTTCTCTGATGTTTTGTTCACTCTTTGTTTATTCAGGTAACTCTCACACATAAAACAGAGTTAACAATGGAATGTGTCTGGCTTGACAATCAGAAGAGCTGCTGACCCACCAACATCATTAGATTATTTTTTTCTTTTTATGGTGCAAATCACAAAATATAGATAATGAAGTATTTTTGTTACAAGATAATAATAGAGTATTTTCCCAATTTATGTATTTATAAATGTACATATTTTAAAGGAAAACAACCCCAAAATGAATACATAAGCAACAGACAGTTCATATTAAGTGGAATGTTAAAGAATTTTACCAAATTGGATAATATATTTAAGTAATTATTTCTCTTTTACATCTTTTACCTCACAATTTTGTGATGGTCTGTGCACTGCCTCAGAGATCAGCTGATCAGAAATACAACAGCTCCAACTGTAACAGGAAGAAGTGTGGAAGCAAAAGAACTTTGTCTGTTAATTTGCTCATGTGACCTGATATGTATAGTTTGTTTGGTTAGTTTGTGTGCACCGTGAATCATACGATCCCTGGGGCGGCCCTTAGCTGTTAAAATGGCAATTTCCTATTTAGGATTACCCAATGGCACATACTAAAAAAGACATACAAAACACGAAAAATAGAGCTGGCACTATTCCGGTACCCCAATAAATAAATCATTATTTAAGACCACATTTGCCTGCTGAGGTAAGGAAAAAATCAAATAGTTTACACTGAATCATCATCATCAAACCATTTAGTTACCATTCATTTCCTTCATGCTCCTTACCGAAAGCAAAATAGAAAATAAATCAAGATAAAATAAAACTAATATGTCATTACTTTGCACTGATTTTTAGGGGTTATATGGGTGATATGCACGTCAACGTGTACAGTTCTTGATAAACTTCATGTGACTGCCTATATATATATATCTTTTAAAGGGGCAGTTCACCTTTAAGTTAACTTTTAGTATGTTATAGAATGGCTAATTCTAATCAACTTTTCAATTGGTCTTACTTTTTATAGTTTTTTAATTATTTGCCTTTTTCTTCTGACTCTCAAATTGGGGTCACTGATCCCATCTAAAAACAGATGCTCTGTAAGGGTACACATTTAAAGGGGCACATTTACTAAGCTCGAGTGAAGGATTCGAATGAAAAAACGTCAAATTTCGAAGTATTTTTTTGGGTACTTCGACCATCGAATAGGCTACTACGACCTTCGATTCGAACGATTCAAACTAAAAATCGTTCGACTATTCGACCATTCGATAGTCGAAATACTGTCTCTTTAAAAAATACTTAGACTACATACTTCGGCAGGTTAAACTTACCGAGGTACAATGTTAGCCTATGGGGACCTTCCCCCTCACTTTTCTAACTTTTTTTTGATCGCAGAAAAATCCTTCGATCGATCACTTAAAATCGTTCGAATTGTTCGATTCGAAGTATTTTATTGTTCGCTCGAACGATTTTTACTTCGACTGTTCGATCGAAGTATTTGCGTTAATCCTGATTCGATATTCGAATTCGAAGGATTTAACTTCGAGGGTCGAATTAACCCTCGATATTTGACCCTTGATAAATGTGCCCCTTATTGTTATCGCTAATTTCTATTACTCATCCTTCTATTCAGGCCTCTCCTATTTATATTCCAGTCTCTCATTCAAATCAATGTGTGGTTGCTAGGGTAATTTGGACCCTAGCAACCAGATTGCTGAAATTGCAAAATGGAGAGCTGCTGAATAAAAAAACGAAATAACTCAAAAGCCACAAATAATAAAAAATGAAAACCGATTGCAAATAGTCTCAGAACACTCACTACATCATACTAAAAGTTAACTCAAAGATGAAAAATCCCTTTAATGGTGTCAGTTTAGGTAGGAAATCACTGACACACATGGACCAGGAAACAAGTATTGCCATTAAGTGGACTGAAAACTGTTTTTCAAATGTTTGGAAGTATGTACCTGTGTTTTCTAGATTGATATATGTATGCGGCTGATTTGCAGGTACATACTACTGCAGCCAGTTACTTTTTGCATAAAAATTATAAAATATATTTACTTAAAGGTTTTTACATTATTGTTATATTTATTCCACATTGATCTGTTATGAATTTGGGAGCTTTGATGTAGTCCAGTACATTTCTTATCAGCTTATTTTGTGTATTCACTAAGTTAATTCGCATTTTTTAGCCAACGATATTCCGATTTCCTTTTTAAATTTTTTAAAGCAATGCAGAGTCAAGGATATTGTTTCCCTAATGATTTTTTTTTAAATCAAATAAAGTAGCTTTTACTGTGCAAAAGCACTCGAGGAAAATCTTCATAAAAACCATATGAGCTATAAAACATCTTTTGTAGACACCGTGATAAATTGGCTGTGACATTCAAGATGGCTGCCATATGCCCAGTAGCTGGAAACTTGACAAATATATGAGGATTGTTCTGCTGACAATATGGGCTGCTCGTGTACTGCTGAATTAAACGGATAGAGAAAGGGACATGTCCTATATGAATCCTAGTGCTACTAATATTTTCTAATGGAGGAGTCACAAATAGCTTTTATTTACTTTTTGTAGAATTGTTTATTTAATCATTTAATTACGAGTTGCTCAACCTAACATGTTATAAATGGATGCAACCAGAGTAGTGACTGATTTCAGTTGGTCCAATTGGCTGATTCCAGCTGATTCAACAATTTACTGGCAAACAGCATGGTTTTCGAACCAAAATGTTAGGTTGAAAAAGCAAATCTATGAACCATTTACATCTCAAAATATATATATAAATGAAAAAACAATAAAACTGGATTGTGAAAATCAATATTAAAACATCCACTACAGATATTTTCACTTTTTATTTTTATAAAGCAGCAGTTCTTCATTTATAAAATCAAAGTGAGATACAATAATTAGAATCATGGTGGTTTCTTGAGTGAGATATTAAAAAAGCACAGGAACAGAAAAAGTAAAACTCAAAACATTCTCAACAAAGCCTGATATGCTTTGTGCATTATGTATTTAGTCATAGGCTCAACCTGACTATACGTCTGAGATTAATTCCAGCTGCTGACTGCTGCTGTCCTTGGGAAAGTTACTATAGTCCATTACTAAAGATCTAATCCACTAATATAGTAAATGGGCAAGTCCACTGCAAGCGTATTAAATGTAAAGCTGCAATTGACTTGATATTGTTGCTTGCTCAGTAGTTTGTTTTTATGTGTACTTTAATAGTAATAATAATGACACTATAATCTGCTAAACAAGAACTAAAGAAATATAGGATTCTATAATAATTTAGTATTAAGTTAAATAAGCAAGTTTAAATAACTTGCTTATTTGTTGTTTATTCTTTAATAATACAGGCTAATACTTGGCCAGTTTTATTTTGTACCACAAATATTATGCAATCTGCATTTTGTATGATGAATAGGAAAGCTACCTACCAACCTACCACTCTACATTAGAGTGAAAATCCTTGCCACTCTGTGTAACATTAGTAAAGAATAAAAGCAAAATCGATCAAATACATTGATGTCATTGTCTAGGTATTGGTATTTGCCCCATATATGGATATTTATAGATATTTTTTCACTATGTCTTATTGCACAGGGCCACCCTGCAGTGCAATCAGCATTGCATTTGCATGGATGTGTTTCAGGTACTATGATTTCCTCTTACTCGCCAAAAACATTATCCGGAGATAATTCACCATAGTGTGAAAAAACCAGCAACCTAAAAGTGCAAGTTCCAATAGGACAGGGAATGATGTGAATCATGTATTATGTCTGTAAGGCTCTGTTGAATATTTTTGTAATAATAATTCCAAATCTGAATAACATGAGCTTTTGATAAACACATGCTGAAGATTGTTCCTTGTGCCAGTTCTTAACCTTGGATTGGTGTGCTTTCTCATTTAGCTGCATGTTTGGTCTGCTTAACAAAAATCATACACCTGCTATCTTTGTTATTCTGCTGTAATGCTATTGACACTTAGCTGGAACGCCATGTGTGCTGCCCACCTGTTGGCAAAGGCAATCCTGAGTCACAACTAGGTGTTAGGGGGAGAGACTGGGTGCCTAGTACTTGATAGTGTAGTGTCCCACCTATATCCAGGAATGCACCTACAGGTAACATAGTAACATAGTAAGTTAGGATAAAGAAAGACACACTTCCATCAAGTTCAGTCTGTTAAGACTATATAACCTGCATAACTGAAGGCCAAAAACCCAATTTGAAGGCCCTCCAATTTGCAAAATTGCAAATTGGAGGCTCTTTGCCTTTCCAGGCTCAGAATATGCCTCCCTTTGACAGCCTGTTTCAAAGGATCTCCTACTGTGGCTTAGTAGTTCTTAGTAGTCCCAGCCCACAGGGTTGCTTTGTGACCAGCATGGTGCCTGATGCATATGTTATTAATAGGGAACATCCTAACTTCCTTTGCCAGACTTTCCTCCAGCACCTATCCCCTTCCTCCCAGGCTGCTTTGTAACTACCTGCAACCCTGAACTGGTTTCTAGGCAGCTGCTAACAACAAAAATGTTGGCTCCCATTAGAAGACACAAGTGACAGCAGCCCAGAAATTGACCTGATAGTTGCACTGAAGTTACAGAAACAAACAAGGCAGTCTAAGTATTCCCCCATAATTAGCACAATTCTGTTGTACAGTGGCCCTTTAAGATTCACATCTCTAAAATCTTTTAAGTGCAACCATAACGCCCTAAAATTATCGATTCATACTTTTCCAAGTGTCAGGTACAGTAAAGGTTTGCCGGCATGTCAATTATTATGCTATTAGTTAATGTAGAGAAATTCTTCCTACAGATGGTAAGTGTTGCACCTTCAACTATAAAACTCATTTACTGAGCAGTGGAGACACCCTGCTCAGTAAAGCAGAACTGCAGTTCCACTCTGCCTGGCAAGTTTCTTCAGAAATATCAGCTTTGATCATTCATCTTCATATCGTCACTTTGGCATAATAGTAGCACACCCTTACTGAAAATGGAAATTCAACCAATGGCAGTATAGGTTTGTAAGACCTCAATATCCAGATATAATAGGGCAAAGATACTTTCGTGCCATAACTGAACACGGATCAGTGAAAGAAATCTGTAAGATAACGTTGGGTGCTAGTGATGTACCCATTTCAAGTGTGGTCATTTCATACCATTACTAAATGTTATAGCGGCAGGTCAGTCTTCTGTATCCAACAGCTTTTTTAAAATTCAGCCAAACTTGAACTCACTTCACTGTGTTAAAGAATAAATAATGACCTGGTACAGGTATAGCACCTCTTATCCAGAATGATCGGGACCTGGGGTTAGCGGATCTTTGCGTAATTTGGATCTTCACACCTTAGGTCTACTAGAAAATGATGTAAACATTTAAGAAACCTAATAAACTGGTTTTAATTCTAATAAGGATGAATTACATCTTAATTACAAGGAACTGTTTTATTATTACAGAGAAAAAGGAAATCATTTAAAAAAATTATTATGTGGATAAAATGGAGTCTATGGGAGACGGCCTTTTCATAACTGGGAGTTTTCAGATAACGGGTTTCTGGATAACAGATTCCATACTTGCACCTGGAAAAACCTGCCAGAAAAAAAATTCATGCACACCACACTCTAATTAATCAACTGTGGCGGCATTCATTTGCAATTAGCCATTTTTGTCTTTGTTTATTGCTTTTGGTGCCGTTTTTTCTGCTGTAGTGGTGCAAATTTAGCTCATGAAGATTTACCAGCATGATC
Source organism: Xenopus laevis (assembly GCF_017654675.1). Taxonomy (NCBI): domain Eukaryota; kingdom Metazoa; phylum Chordata; class Amphibia; order Anura; family Pipidae; genus Xenopus; species Xenopus laevis. The sequence continues at coordinate 78,680,114 of NC_054380.1, read as the reverse complement.
CTGAATATTGATAGATTGCATCCAGAATTAAAAATACACCATCTAATCTAGTTGCTTTCAGATTACATTGCAGATGAATAAAACTCTCATCTCAAGGTAGCATGTGTGTGTTAATCAGACTGCAAGTAACAAAGTAAGCATTAAAAGGCATGACTTATTTTAAATGATTTATGCTTCTTTTTCTATTACTTTTTAAAGAATTACACTGCAAACGCATTAGGGGCTTTTCAAAGGCTTCAAGAGTTTTCATACAGATCATACAACAAACAAACCACAGAGAATGTATCACTGATATAATGATATTTCAAGGGGTTTATATTATATTTTATATAATTTATATTATAAACAGCAAAGGTAACTGGCCTTTTGATTTATTTCACAGCAAGAAATAGTTGCATATGTTGGTCAGCAGTTGCATAAACAAAGTTGGAAGGCACAGTGGCCTAAAATGATGTAGTGTTCTAAGATAATGAAATTATATGAACAATGTTTTTATAAATGACTGCATGCTACAACCATTTGTTGTGCTTACATTCTGTAAATGGCATACAGCTTTATTTCTGAGACTTATCAGCTACTATTTTTGGCTCATTGAATATTGTACACATGGCCTTATGATCAAACAATATTTCCCTTTAATTCATATGGTTCCCACTCTTTTAATAGTGCCCAGCTCATCTCTGCACAAATCTAAAATTATAATGGATTTCATAAATTCACAATGGCTTAAACGGGTGGTTCACCATTAAGTAAACTTTTTGTATGTTATAGAATGGCTAATTCTAAGTGACGTTTCAATTGGCCTTAATTTTTTCATCTTTTTTTAATTATTTGCTTCAAATGGGGGTCACTTGCCCCATCTAAAAACAAATGCTCTGTAAGGCTACACAATTATTGTTATTGCTACATTTCATTATTGATCTTTATATTCAGGCCTCTCCTGTTCAAATTCCAGTCTCCTATTCATATCAGGTAATTTGGAGCCTAGCAAATGGATTGCTGGAATTGCAAACCGGAGAGCTGCTGAATAAAAAGCTAAAAAGCTCAAATAAAATAAATTTTTTAAAAAAATGAAAACCAATTGCAGATTATCTCAGAATATCACCCTCTACATCAGTTATCCCCAACCAGTGGCTTGTGGGTGACATGTTGCTCACCAACCCCTTGGATGTTGCTCTCGGTGGCCTCAAAACAGTTGTTTCTATTTGAATTCCAGGCTTGGAGGCAAGTTATGGTTGCATAAAAACCAGATGTACTGCCAATCAGAGCCTCCCAGTCCTACATCATACTAAAAGTTAATTCAAAGTGAACATTAAGATGCCAAAATGAGCTGATCTTTCCCTGATATGCCCACTTATTGTAAAGTGGACGATATTGGTCTTAAATCCAATTGTTGGCTCTAGGGCCAAATGATTACATTTTATTACAATGGTGAGAATGCACCACATCAATGCAAGGACCACATCAATAAGCCTATGTTGTCCAAACAATATCTGTCTGATTTTGGGCCAGATATCGGTCAGGTGGACCCGACGGAGGTCCACATATATCAGTATAGAGGGCCCAAATCGGCTGATTAAATCTGCCCATTTGTGGCCTCCTTCACACAAAAACACAAGCATAGGATGCATGAAGAGGATATGTGGAGCACTTGGCGGATGAATACATGATTTTTTATTTCTGGATCAAGATTAAAAGATTAAAATATTGAAATGTTTTGGCTTCCAGCTTTTTGACAGTGACCACCGAATTCTACCCATGAATGAATTAATGTTTACTTTAAGGAAAGATAGAAAAAAACAATATAATCATTTTTATTTATTTCACTGCAAATACATATTGTAAATGACATGTAAATAAGCACATGTAATTGACAAAGCTTAAAAAGAAGAACCAGACTGGCAGGTTGAAACATTATATTATTCTATTTATTATACAGTGGTTGTTGAAAGCCACAATGACTCTTCTTTAGTGCTTAGAACTGAGCCCCATCTGTTGGCCTGCTTTAACGAAACTTTTAAGCTCAGTCCTTCCAAACATCAAAGTGTATTATTATGAATGATGTGTTACAATGAGCAGCCTGCAGTGTTTGTTTTTTTCCTTTATATTCTTTTATGTAGATGGAGCCAGAATGAGCACATCTAGTTTGGAGATATAATTCAAGAGTTTTACCAAGATTTGTGTATGGAGAGGGTTTAAAAAAGGCAGGTCCTGCCTCCTGTATAGAATTGTGGAATCATGTAACCTCTCATCCAAAAGGTGCATCTATAGAGTCAGTATATTGCTTTGATAAATGACTCAATAATTGTTTTTTTGTGATAATAAGCTTAATACTTTCAATAATGGGCAGCTCAGTTGTGATAAAAGGCCCATTGACTAAAGTATTCTCAATATAGCACACAGTTCTGTGCAGCATATTCAAATGTTGTAGCGCTGCTCCTTCTGCATAAGGGAAAGAGATTTTTGTTGGCCATGCATTAATATCTGGTTACTTAGGTGCAGTAGCATAGTTGCAACTTGGCAAAGATATTGGGAGATAGAAGTGATGAGCATGTAATTAATAGCAGTGTTATTGACACTGTGTAAAGTCAGAAGGGAACAGCGGTTCTATGCAGGGAGTACTTTAATTAGAGGGAGGCTGTTATCATTGCTTCAATTTCTCTTTAGGTTTACTCAGCATTATATGCTGCACTTTGTTTTAAAGATAAAGCAACATGGAAAAACAAGAGTTTCTATAGTATGCAAGTGTACAAATTATGTTACAGTGTATTGATTGACAAAGTAATAACTAATCCCACACAATATGTACTTCCACAATAGCAAAAAAGTACAGCTTGGAAAAAAAATAGTTAACGCTTAATCACTTCCCAGTTGAAGGCAACAGAAGAGATGGAATACTTTGACTTAGCTTTTAATATCTCTATTATATAATAAGTCCAAAGTACTTCCACATTTTATAGGGGCACTTTGCTCATGTTAAAAATATTAACAGGACTAGAGGAGTCTGTATTCCAGTCTAATGGGCAGTCGAGTACCAGGATCTTGCCCCAATCCCTAAGGCACAAACAACTAATAATTATCAAAAATATCCCGTAACTCAAAATCCATAAAAATCAATGTTTATTATTATTATTATTACCTTGCTCATGTTGCTTAGGCTGTATTTAAGTGATGTCATGGGTCATGGTGAGGGTCAGTTTTCTGCTCCCCCTCAATCACAGCCATTAATTACAAACAATACACAGTAAAGCAATATATATGAAACTCACTATGACACCACAATAACTTAACAGGTGTGTTACGTATATCCATTTAAAACCCTGGCCTCTCATGATGATCTGAATAGTAGACAACAAAGAAGTTGAAGCAAAGCATATTTCTGATTTAAACCTATATACCAGTTTTCTAAAACAACATACTAATAGGGTTACAGGAACTCAGCAGAATTTTTGTGCACAAAAAGAGATGCAGACAGTTCTTAGCTGGTTCACCTGATATCTGTAGAGCTGATTCAGCCATGTAGTGTTTGTATTAGTGCTGCAAGATGAGACATCTCGGAGATCTGCCGAATCAATAAAAGCAACTCAGTCAAAAGAATCAGAGGGGAAATTAATTCTCTTAAAAGGCAACTGTCATGAAAGAGCTATGGCTCAGATTTACTAAAAAAAAAAAGTAAAAAAAAGAGCCTCTAGGATTACAGTAACTAACAGCATAAAAATGTGGAACTCAAATAGTATCTAGTGATTATATCTACAGCTTTTGTGCCCTGTTTGTGATTTTTGGTCTGTATCAGTTTAACAAGCAAAAATTCTCTCTTCCTTTCCCACTTGATGTTTTGATCTCCTGGTCTACTGCTGAAAACCTGATATGGTTTCTGAACATTTGTTGATTAGAGGCAACATCCCTCAATTCTCAGATCTGATAGAAACAAATTCAGAGATCCCTATCTATTCAGTACAGGCAGCTTCAACCTTTATCTCAATTTTAACACCCACACTTACATAAATGTTCTACTGAGGACAGTGAATCTGGCAAAATCAAAATCATTAAACTATATCTGAACAACAAGCTTTGCATGCATTTGTGTGAATCTGTTCTTAGACTGTGACACATAAACACACAAATGTCCAAGAATATAAATCGCCATAGACATCTGGAAGACATCAACCCAACCGAACACAGCGCATGAATTTTACTTGGTGCCTTAAAGGAGAAGGAAAGGCATCCTGCACTTGGGGGTGCCAAATGTTAGGCACTCCCAAGTGATTGTATTGAATTAGCTGAAACCCCGGGCCATTGCTCCTATCAGCAGAAAACTGCCCCGGCCTGGGGTTCTTCCAGTGAGCACCACGGATCGCTTATCTTCTGTCTTAAGATTTCTTCGTGCAGTTGCGCATGCGCAGTAGAACGAAAAGCCGAACCTGGGCAAAAGGTATCAAAAAGAATTATCATTGGTGTATTCTATAAACCACCTCGTATAAGTGTCGAGTATGAAGCCCAGCTACTCTTGCAGATACAAGCGGCTTCACAGCTGGGTCAAGTTGTTGCTATGGGTGACTTCAATTATCCAGACATTGACTGGGGTAATGGGGTTGCTAAGACAGAAAAAGCTAGTAGGTTTGTAAATATGCTGAATGACAACTTTTTATTCCAGCTCGTTCAAGAACCTACTAGGAATAACTCTCTTTTGGACCTTGTAATAACTAACAATACTGAACTCATCTCTAACATTTGTGTGGGTGAGCATTTAGGGAATAGGGATCATAACATGGTCTCCTTTGAGATTCTGTTGCAGAAGCAATTCTATAAGGGAGTAACTAAAACACTAAATTTCAGACATGCAAACTTTGACAGTATAAGGGCATCTCTGCAACATATTAAGTGGGAAATGCTTTTCACAGGGTTAAACACAGAACAAAAATGGGAAGTCTTTAAAATGCTGCTTAATAAATATACTTGTCAGTATATTCCACTTGTAAGCAAGGAACGTCGTTGCAAAGCAAAACCTTTTTGGTTCAATAGAAGCGTTGGTGTTGAGGTGGGTAAGAAAAGACGTGCTTTTAAGGCTTTCAAGTTAGCTGGTACAGCCGAAACATTTATAAGGTACAAGGAGGCCAATAAATCATGCAAAGAAGCTATAAGGCAAGCTAAAATTACTATAGAAAAGGATATTGCAGCAAGCAGTAAAAAAAATCCAAAATTATTTTTTAAATATGTCAATAGTAAAAAAATGAAGCAGGAAGGGGTGGGACCATTACTATCAGAGGGGGGTCAGCTGGTTGATGAAAACAAAATAAAAGCGCAGATTCTGAACTCGTATTTTTCATCTGTCTACACAAATGAAGAACCAGTAAGTGAAGGTTTCCTTCTTAACACTCCCAATTCTAGTAATACAACTAATGATGCATGGTTCACACATGAAGAAATTCAAAAGAGACTTGAACATGTTAAGATTAACAAAGGTCCAGGGCCAGATGGTATTCATCCCAGGGTAATTAGCGAGCTTAGCTCTGTGATTGCCAAACCTCTTTACTTAATTTTTCAGGATTCATTGAGATCTGGCATAGTGCCGAGAGACTGGCGAATTGCTAATGTGGTGCCTCTATTCAAAAAAGGATCCTGTTCTCAGCCTCAAAACTATAGGCCAGTTAGTCTGACGTCAGTATTAGGAAAGCTTTTCGAAGGGTTAATAAAGGATAAGATACTGGACTTCATAGCAAATCATAATACTATGAGTGTGTGCCAGCATGGTTTTATGCGTAATAGATCTTGCCAGACTAACTTAATTTCTTTTTACGAGAATGTAAGTAGAGACCTCGATTCTGGGATGGCAGTGGATGTGATTTACTTAGATTTTGCTAAAGCATTTGATACAGTGCCACACAAAAGGTTACTGGTTAAATTAAGGAATGTTGGCCTGGAACATAGTATTTGTACCTGGATAGAGAACTGGCTAAAAGATAGACTACAAAGAGTGGTGGTAAATGGAACATTTTCTAATTGGACCAGTGTTGTTAGTGGAGTACCGCAGGGCTCTGTACTAGGTCCCTTGCTTTTCAACTTGTTTATTAATGACCTGGAGGTGGGCATTGAAAGTACTGTTTCTATTTTTGCAGATGATACTAAATTGTGCAGAACTATAGGTTCCATGCAGGATGCTGCCACTTTGCAAAGTGATCTGTTGAAATGAGGTTCAACTTTGATAAATGCAAGGTTATGCACTTTGGCAAAAATAATATAAATGCAAGTTATACACTAAATGGCAATGTGTTGGGAGTTTCCTTAAATGAAAAGGATCTAGGGGTCTTTGTAGATAACATGTTGTCTAATTCTGGGCAGTGTCATTCTGTGACTACTAAAGCAAATAAAGTTCTGTCTTGCATAAAAAAGGGCATTAACTCAAGGGATGAAAACATAATTATGCCTCTTTATAGGTCCCTGGTAAGGCCTCATCTGGAGTATGCAGTTCAGTTTTGGACTCCAGTCCTTAAGAGGGATATAAATGAGCTGGAGAGAGTGCAGAGACGTGCAACTAAATTGGTTAGAGGGACGGAAGACTTAAATTATGAGGGTAGACTGTCAAGGTTGGGGTTGTTTTCTCTGGAAAAAAGGCGCTTGCGAGGGGACATGATTACACTTTACAAGTACATTAGAGGACATTATAGACAAATGGCAGGGGACCTTTTTACCCATAAAGTGGATCACCGTACCAGAGGCCATCCCTTTAGACTAGAAGAAAAGAACTTTCATTTGAAGCAACGTAGAGGGTTCTTCACAGTCAGGACAGTGAGGTTGTGGAATGCACTGCCGGGTGATGTTGTGATGGCTGATTCAGTTAATGCCTTTAAGAATGGCTTGGGTGATTTTTTGGACAGACATAATATCAAAGGCTATTGTGATACTAAACTCTATAGTTAGTATAGGTATGGGTATATAGAATTTTAATTAAAAGTAGGGAGGGGTGTGTGTATGGATGCTGGGTTTTCATTTGGAGGGGTTGAACTTGATGGACTTTGTCTTTTTTCAACCCAATTTAACTATGTAACTATGTAACTATGTAACTATGTTAACTAAAAAGTTGGCTATTTCGTTCAACTGTGCATGCATTTGCCCAGGGAAAGCCTATGATTAAGTGTCCTAGTGACACAAAACGCGGCAGGCGAGAGATGACTATGTAATAAAGCTTTCAATTTTTTAACTTATTATCTGATCAATCGGTGAGTTTGCCAATGTGCCCTGCACCAACATTTTTGCTCACTGGTATAACTCCAGTTTTCTGCTGATAGGAGCACCGGCCCGGGGTTTCAGGTAAGTCAATACAATCACTTGGGGTGTCTTACATTTGGCACCCCCAAGTGCAGGATGCCTTTCCTTCTCCTTTAACTCAGATTTATAGCAGGGTCTTTGGGGAAGCTCCTCATAGTAATATTAGAACTCTAGGGCTTTCTGGTCTGTTTTTACCTATTTATTTCGGTATTGGAAAAGAAAACAGTTGCAATTTATGATAGATAGATAGATAGATAGATAGATAGATAGATATAGATAGATGATAGATACCATTGCTATTAAGGGTATGCTACTGTTTGTTGCTTTTCATATCTTTATGATTCATAAATGGACAGTACAGGTATGGGACATGTAATCCAGAATGCTCGGGACCTGGGGTTTTCCGGATAAAAGATATTTCTGTATTTTGGATCGTCATACCTTCATACCATCTACGGTACTAGAAAATCATGTAAACTTAATAGCCTGGTTTTTCTTCCAATAAGAATTAATTATATCTTAGTTGGGATCAAGTACAAGCTACTGTTTTATTATTACAGAGAAAAAGGAAATCTTTTTAAAAATGTGGTTTATTTGGATAAAATAGAGTCTATGGGAGACCGCCTTTCTGTAATTCGGAGCTTTCTGGATAACGGGTTTCCAGATAACGTATCCCATACCTGTACTTTTCTTGCTTTTTTGGTGTGAATTCTTTTTGAAAAATATGATTACAAAGAAAGAAGACAGTATAATGTGCCTACATACTATTTGGAACAAAGTGCTGAAATGACTTATTTACTTTTTCATGCTTTTAGTTTTGTCTGATTTTCTAGTTATATTTGTAAAATAAATTCTGACCTCTTTGTTTATTTATTCGAGAAGAATACACATCATGATGCATTTAAAGCAGAGGTAGTTCTGTTCTTAATGGGTTCCCTGCTAAACAATAAGAAATCCTTAATATTTTGTGTAAGTCAAATAAGACTAAAAGTGAATTGGTTTGCATTGCCGCATGTTCTTTCCGTGCAGACTAATGGCTAGACACAGTTAGCTGTAGCTGACATGTTCTGTATATTATGCTACTCTTGGGAGTCCAGTCCGCCTGGTTTATCTTGGAGGATCAAATTTGTTCCATTTCTAATCATTACATCTTGATCTGATTTAATGAAAAAGTATACATTTTCCTTTTATAGAAAAATACGTGGGATTTTCACAGTAAAATTCCCAGAAGCCTGCAAAACTGAAATTCTGCCATTCCAATCCAGTGGAAATATTTATCTTGTCTCAGATAATTCTCAGTAGGTTCTTGTAGGCAGCATCATAATACTAAAATATGTTAAATGAATGTCTACCTAGCCTACATCAATATATAGCCATAACCAAACTGCATTCTCACAGGGAATGCATTGATTTTATGGAACAATTAAAATGTAAGCGTTCATGCTTTGTTGCATTCTTTGCTTTGTTTAAGATGGAACATACATAGGCGGGTCCTGGCAATATTTTGCACCATGAAGACGATGGCACAACAACACAGCAGATGCCCTATTTTTGTTTAAATGCAATCAATTAAAATTCTGTACCGTTTCTGAAATAATCAAGTTTATCTTCATTATCCCTCTCTCAGCATCTGTTTCTCTTCATTCTATCTTCATTCAGGAGTTGGGTGTCAGATGAATGATCCAATATATCTTATAGCGGGCTACTTTTGCCTAGAAGATGTGTTAGAGCTCACTCTATTAAAATCGCCAGACATCATGTCTCTCTACATGCAGAATTTGTGCAAAAGGCAGTTATTTTGTCAGATTTTGTTTGTACTGGAATCAGTTATTTGAGTGAGCTCTAATACATCTGCTAGGAAAGGGAGCCCCTTATAAGATATATTGGGTCATTCACCTGACACCCAACTGCTGCATGAAGACAGAATGAAGAGAAACAGATGCTGAGAGAGGAGTAATGAAGATAAACTTGATTATTTAAGAAACAATGCTAAATTTATAATTGATTGTATTTAGATAGTTTCTTACTTCAGTATGAGGAAGCTTTTATTAAATTGTCATTATCGCGATAGTTCCTCTTTAAGGACGGGTAGAGATGCCAACTTGGATATGAAGCAATCCAGATGCACATTGGCCCCGTCTCCCTCAGCTCTGCCCTTCTCCTTGCTCCACTGCTTCAGAAGATATTGGATTATTTGGATGATGTTTCTCTGTACAGGTAAATTGCTGCGGGTGACCGGGTGCTGGGACTTATATCAGGGTAACTGCTGAAAATATGGGTGAGTTGACTTATCTGGAAGGGTAAGATTCACCTGTCCCATTCTCACAGACAGCTGTTGGGCCTGTTGGGCTGTAGGGCCTGTCCTAAAGCAGTTCTATAGGTTCCAGCATTGCTCTGCATTAGGCAGGTTATATATATACTTAAAAGGTTGAACTTGATGGACGTGTGTCTTTTTTCAACCTAACTTACTATGTTACTGTGTATTAGGGATGCACTGAATGCAGGATTCGGTTCGGGATTCAGCCAGGATTCTGCTTTTTTCAGCAGGTTTCGGATTTGGCTGAATCCTTCTGTCCGGCGGAACCGAATCCAAATCCTAATTTGCATATGCAAATTAAGGATGGGGAGGGAAATCACAAGACTTTTTGTCATAAAACAAGGGAGTAAAAAATGTTTTCCCCTTCCCACCCCTAATTTGCATATGCAAATTAGGATTCGGATTCAGTTCGCTATTCAGACGAATCTTTCGCGAAGCATTCGGGGTTTTCGGCCAAATCCAAAATAGTGGATTCGGTGCATCCCTACTATGTATGTAACTTAATCTTACATGGTTCCAAACACCTTAAGACAATGTATAAAACAGTTAGGTGAACACCTTTAGTTCTCCAAATAATGTATTCAGTCTACATCGCAATTAACAGTAAGGGTTTTTTTATTCGATTCCAAGTCCAATTTTTTTTGGTCTGACTTTTAAAGGGGAAAACCACCATCTTTTCATATGGAAAAAAAACCTGAAACTTTTCGTGATTTATCAAACCCCAATGATATTAAAAGTCTGAATAAAAAAGTACTCCAACTCAAACCCGCCAAGTTCATGTAGAAGTCAATGGCAGATGGCCCGTTGATATCCTGATCTGCTCTGGGTCCAATAATCCGAAGATTTTGTAGTATGCGGGTCAACAAATCTGAAAAGGTTGCAGGTTTCAGGTGAAAAAAATAAAAAATTTGTACTATTTGTATAATTTGTATATTCGTGGTTTTATCGATTTTTTCCCCGCACAAGAAATTTTCGCATTTCGAATTTTTTTTTGTATTTGGTCAGAGTAGTTTTCGAAAATAGTGAGAACTTTTCGGATTTTGATACAAAAAAACCCTAAATAGTTTTTACTGTAGCTTTTTTGCTGCAAATGTATATATATATAGGAGGAGGGCTGAGGTGGGCTCCACCACTATCGGCTGATGTAGAAGGCATGGGGCAGGTAATAATTACATCTGCTTTTTTTCCCTGGCCAACAGACTGTGTTTTGAAACATATGGCATGATAAAATTCTAGCTTGGATGTGCAAAAAAAAAGAGCTTCTGGCAAGACGGCAAATTTCACTGTGAAACTGTCAGGGAAAAGTCCTTTTTCATGGCTAGTTATAATACCTTCATATGATGGCAGAAATTTGTAACCCCATTTAATAGAGTATTTTTATTGGTGATTACGTACTTGGAGATTTGGTGGCTTGTATAGGTGTGACTTTTTTATCTGACATTACATTACGTCCATACGACCAGAAATAGCTGTCAAACATCTTTTATGAATGTTGCAGATTATTTCTATACAAAAAATATGAAGTAAAAGAGTTGTAGAAAAACCCATATCAGTGGTTATCTGTAAAGAGGGAAATCTTTGTCAGAAATGCCATTATTAGCTATGCTTCAGCTGGCAGCCTCTCTGGGGAGATATCACATTTGCCAAAGCCAAATGAAAGCTTATAACAGGAGATACTTTGCAATTGCCATATGCTGCAGTTTTAAATGTTTGTATTGATGGTGTGTGATTAAAAGTGTACTGTAATTGCCCTTTCATCTCATAAAACACAGTGGGGTTTGTTTATGCTCCTTAATTGGTTGACTCTTAAAAAACACCATACTCAGATGCAAAGCACATATTAACTGAAAACACCGGTATGACACTTAGGGGGTTATTTATCAAAGTCCGAATTTATCTCAATATTTTCTGCTACAAACGCCGATCAAATCCGCTCTGTTTTTTTACGCTTATTTATTATTACATTTTCCAGAAAATTTGCTTTTTTTCATCTGGTTTTCACGAACTTCATGATTTTTTAGGAATATTCACCCTAAAACTTCGGGGTTTTGCACGAAACTCAGCGCACATCAAAAAATCATTGGGACTTCTCCCATTGACTTATATGCAACATTGACAGGTCTGCGATGCCGGATTTTCAGATTCTGACTTTTCCATCCTCAGGGTTTAATAAATTCCGAAAAATGTGTGATTTTTTTAAAAGTCTGATTTTATAAAAAAAATCAAGATTTTTTTGTGATTTTTGCATCCGGAGTTTAGTAAATAACCCCCGAGGATTGCTGACAATTATTATACAGGTATTGGGTCTTATGCCTTAGGTGGTAATTCAACTAAGTGACATATTTATAAGGAGCTACACAGCATCACAATTTTAGCCATGAATAATGTGGGTGCTTTTCAAAATAATTTTTGGATAAAATAGGGTTTAATGTACCTCCAGTTGTAAAATACAAAGATATTATACATCCCTAAGGAGTTCCATGACCATATAAAAGTACAACACATAAAATAGTAACGCCCACACAGTGACATTCAATAATGTTCTCTGCATCCAAAAATGCTCTTCTAGTCAAAGTTCACTACAACATAAATAAGACTGAGGCACACTCATTTATATTCGAGTTGCCAACCTTTTTTTATTTGTGAGCCACATTCAAATATAAAAAGGGTTGTTGGGCAACACAAGCATGAAAAAAAGTCCCTAGAGATGCCAAATAAGATCTCGAATTGCCTTTTTGTTAGCCCCTGTGCACTGGCAGCCTACAGGAGGCTCTGTTTGGCAGTACACCTGTTTTTTGTGCAACCAAAACTTGTCTCCAAGTCAGTAGTTCAAAAATAAGCACCTGTTTTGAGGCCGCTGAGAGCATCATCCAAGGGGTTGGTGAGCAACATGTTGCTTGCGAGCCACTGGTTGGGGATCACTGTTCTTGGGGGACCAAACTGTGCCCTAAAGAAAAACAACTCAGCATTAGTGATGGACGAATTTCTCCCATTTCGCTTTGCCGAAAAATGAGTCGATTTCCTATGAAATTCGTGTAACGGTGAAAAAATTGTGAAAAAATTGCAGCCCGCTTCAATTTTGGACGCGCGCCCGGTGTTAAAGTCAATGGGCGTCCGAATAGTGTTGACATGCGGCGATATTGACGCAAGTGACTTTTTGGACGCAAATCCAAAATTTTTTGACACTGCCGAATTTTTGCCGGCGGAGTTTCGCAAATATATTCGCTGGCGGCAAAAACGCGGAAGTTTGCCACATATCGCGCCAGGCGAATTTATTTGCCCATCACTAGTAATAAGCATTATTGGTACATTGGGCTGTTAGGGAACGTTGAACAAAATTGAGACTAGTGAGTGCTATGGTAGAGTAAACACATTTTGCTGCCATGAACAATTTTGTTTTAAATCTCTAGATCTACATCTATGCCTGTAATCTACTGGAAACGTATTGTTTGTTGCATGGATACAATTTATCTAAAACCATCCAAATCTGCTTCCTATGATAGTTGTCATAATTTAATTGTATGATTACTAACATCAGCGTAAAAAGTTTCTACTCGGGAATGCAAGTTTGTAGTTTCTCTCCTTGCCTGTCTGGAAAAGTTCCTGGGGCCATTAGTGCAAGAGTACAAAGGCGCACAGCCAGGGCCGCCATCAGGGGGACACAGCAGGGACAGTTGTCCCGGGCCCGGCAAAGTCTAAAATGAAAGAGAGGCCTGGCCGTGCTGCATTCTCCAAAAAGCTGGGACCCGAAGCAACGAAGGAAGATGCGGCGGAAAGACCCGAATCGTCAGCGGCGGAAAGACCCAAAGAGGCGGTGGTGGAAAGACCTGCATCGGCGGCAGAAAGACCTGAAGCAGCGATGACGGAAAAACCCAAAGCGACGGCGGCAGAAAAACCCGAAGCGGCAAAAAGACCCGAAGGTGAAAGGAGCCGAATGCTGTAGAACAAAGCCAAAGAATCTGTCATAGCCCTAGGACAAAGAAGAAGAATCTATGTTAAGTTCCACTGAACCCCAACGATTTTTTTTATTAAACCCCTGGCACAAATTTTTTTTATACATTTTATATGGGGCCACTGACCACCAATATTTTCATAGGCTGTGAATTATACAGTATATAATATACACAATACAAAATCAGCTTGTTTAGAATTTTAAGATCAGTCCATGCATGTTTGCCATTGCAGCTGTCTGTATAGTTCAAATACCTCATTAACATTTAATTAGACCTCTTTTTTGTATTAATGTATGTGTGCATACCTTGTACATTAAGCCTTATTTAGTAGAACTATACATTTTATAGAACAAACGGAGGTCCATTCTGGTGAGGCAGGTTGGCAGACGTGTGACTGTTTTATAAGACAGAATAGCATTCACAGATCATTAATTTATTTTAAGGATTGTTTTTTATGGAATGACAGATATTTAGGAATTTACAAGGTTTGAGGCACATAAACAGATCATGTTACCTTGTGAAAATCGGGCCAGTTCATCATTAAAGTGCAATAAATGAATCTGGAAAATCAGCAGCGGTCATCTTAATAGATTTCCCAAATATATTTATAACGCATACACACCAGCTGGAAAGAGAGATCCAGTTTAGTGTTACTGATATGGCCATGCAAAATTGTGCTAAAGCCTCCCTGAACTGCTTACAATCAAACACACAGGATTAAGACTTTTGGCTTGTTTTGTGGAAAAAATACATTTGTGGAACTGTGAGGGCATCTGTAATGCATCAATATATATAGAATTATAGAAACCAGTACATTTAGCATGAAGTACATACCAGATCAGGGAGGGGTTTCAGGTTGCTGTTTATGCAATGCTGTTTGTAGTTATACAGTAGAACTCATAATACTAAATATAATAGAAGGACAATAGCTCATTAAATAGTGGTCTTAGCAAATGGCAATGTGTAATGTTCACAGATCTTTGCAGTTTTTTGTGGACTCCTTTAACTTTGAAAGCGTTTGCTTTGATAACTTTAAATCACCTATTTATAGACTTAAGAGATTCAGTTTGATCATTTACTTCTGAGATCAATTGGACACTAGTGCCCCTTTCATCTATTACTATGTTGTTGGTAAGTCAGTATACTTACCTGGTTAAGTAACTAATCACTAGTCTTATGTAAAAACTAAATTTTCCAAAGGAGTAATATTTCAGCCCACCCCTTGCTCCTCCTTATTTCTCTTGCTTTACCATCCACAGCTTTTATAACATTTACCATTAGGCATTCCACCTGGCTGGTATTGGCAAAAGTTGGCAACTCTACCCACCAGTATTAGACAAGGAACTTTATTAAAACAAGGTGAGCTGCATATTAAGTGAATCAGGAAATGAGAACCTTAAAACTACAAGAGAGCTCTTCTCTTGTTTTCCCAATATACCCACCTGCATCCTTCTATCCTCTTATAAATTCTATTCCACGCTGTACAAGTCCAGAATACAAAGCTCCCCTGAGATTTTGGGTCAGTATCTGAGTTAGACCCCAATCCCCAGACTGAATTCAGGGGATTCTGCAAAGTCTCTAGTGTTCTCCATAGATGGAGGAATAGTCCTGGATCTGTTGCATGAATCCCAATTGCAATGGGTCACCTCTTTCACCTACCTTGGTTTAGTAATACATAAAGACCAAATGAAATTTGTAGAACTGAACTTGATCCCAATACATAAATTCCTTAAGACAAAACCTCTTGTTAATCCTTTTAAAGTCAGCTACATAACCTCTCACCCATTCTTGAATCTACACCATTGGATGTTTTTTGCACCCTTTATTTTACATTCACCAAAATTCTAGCTTGCCTTTCCTTTTAACATACCCTGACCTCTTATTTACCCCTATCACATACTTGAAACCTTGCATCCATCTTTTGCACCCCTGGAAACACTTCATCCTCAAAATGTAAATCTCCATACTTCTTTTCCATCTCATTTTAAAGGAATTGTTCAGTAAAAAATTTAAACTGGGTAAAATAGATAGGCTGTGCAAATTAAAAAAATGTTTTCAATATAGTTAATTAGCCAAAAAATGAAATCTATAAAGACTGGAGTGAAAGTCTAAAGTAATAGCAAAAAAACACCTTCCTTTACAGCTGTCTAACCTTTTAGTCAGTGACTTGAAGGGGGACCACATGGGACATACAGTAACTGCTCATTTCATTTGCGAAAGCTCCAAAGTTCTCTAAAGTTATATATGTATGCTTTCATAGTTTGTATAATTTCTTTGCATAGGTAACAGTATATGCAATAGTAACACAATAGTAACTCTTTGAGAGGGGATAAAGTGCTTAAAGGGATTCTGTCATGATTTTTACGGTGTCGTTTTTATTTCTAAATTACACTGTTTTCACTGCAAATAATTCACTCTACCATGTAAAATTTCATTCCTGAACCAACAAGTGTATTTTTTTCAGTTTATAATATTGGTGTGTAGGCAGCCATCTCAGGTCATTTTGGATGGAACTGCTTTCTGGCAAGCTGTTGTTTCTCCTACTCAATGTAACTGAATGTGTTTCAGTGGAACCTGTATTTTACTATTGAGTGCTGTTCTTAAATCTACCAGGGAGCTGTTATCTTGTGTTAGGGAACTGCTATCTGGTTACCTTCCCATTGTTCTGCTGATGGGCTGTTGTGGTGGGGGGGAGGGGTGATATCACTCCAACTTGCAGTACAGCAGTAAAGAGTGACTGAAGTGTATCGGAGCACAAGTCACATGTCTGAGGGCAGCTGAGAAACTGACAATATGTCTAGCCCCATGTGAGATTTCAAAATGAAATATAAAAAAATCTGTTTGCTCTTTTGAGAAACAGATTTCAGTGCAGAATTCTGCTGAAGCAGCTATTAACATGTTTTCCCATAACAGTATCCCTTTAACATTATTGTCTATTACCTTTTAGAAGACTTAGTTAAAGAGAAAAACATAACCCTGAATTAATTCAGTTGGCCTAATGTAAAAATGGAGCATTTTTAACACAGAAGTACCTGATTCCGCAGATGAAATGGAAACTACAATTCATAGGAATACTTTACCATCCCCCCTTTGGTTTACAGTGTAACAGTGCAACGTCTGGATGGGATGGATGACACTGAATTTAAGGTGGGAGAAAATGACCCATTTAAGCAGAGATGGACTAGCCAGTTCAGATAGTGTTTATGCACAGGAACGAGCCCATGTCAGAAAGGGGTGTATATTTTAAATTTTGAAAAAAAGAGATTTGTGGATGATTTGAAGAAAAGAGGCATGTTACTATTCCAAATGGTTAGTGGTTGAAGTAGCTACAACATTTTGATAGTACGGTAAATTTTAGAGATTAGATAAAAATACTTTAGTCCTTTTCTAGGAATACATTGCTCAAATATCCTGCATCGTCTTATACTGCTATCTTCAATAAACTGCTAGGCCTTCCAGCTGCTGCAGACAAATTTGTAGGGGACACAAGTGACAATCAACTTCAGAGTTCATATAGCACAAAATCTGTAAAAGCTCAGTTCCAAATCTGTGTTCAGACAGGCAGAAATTACAGTCTAATAGACAAAAATCTCTTCTGAGTTAGATCTGAAAACTTTCTGCAGTCAGTAAGATATGATTCAATGCACTCATCTCCGTTTGTACAATACTGTGTTCCACTACATGCACTTGGATCTCATTTGAATTGGATTTTGTTCATTTTGATTTTAAAACTCATTAAGCGCCTTATAATGTCCTGGGCAGCTGCACTAAGGGTATTTTTTTTACAAAAAGGGCCACTCTGGTATTTTAGTTGTTCATTATGGTTCTTTTGATGAAGAAAAAAATCCTAGATAATAAGAGGTATATTTACCAAAGGGGCAAAGTGGCTAATGCTAGCGACAGTTCACCAGCATTACTGCCCGCAAGGACATCGCCAATTTACTAATGGGCGCAGATAACAATTCACTAGCGAAATAGATACGCGCTAGCGGTCATCCGCACTCTATCACCAAACGACAATTCACTCTGGTGAATGGATGTTACTCCGCAAATTCACTAAAATGCGGATTTTACTGAACGTTACTTTCACCAGACTGGCCTTCGCCACCTCAGACCAGGCGAAGTGCATTAAAGTAGCTAGATCTTCCTCAATCTTCTGTCACTTACATTATATTCTGTGAGCTCAAAATGCATCAAAGTCTAAAAAACGCTGGTGTATTTTCCTTTTTTAGCCTGATTGCCTGCAAAAGACCTAACAAACTTTTTTTTAGGGTAATCTGCTGTGTTCCACTACATGCACTTGGATCTCATTTGAATTGGATTTTGTTCATTTTGATTTTAAAACTCTTTAAGCGCCATATAATCGTCTGGGCAGCTGCACTAAGGGTATTCTTTTTTACAAAAAGGGCCACTTTGGTATTTTAGGTGTACATTATATTTCTTTTAATGGAGAAAAAAATCCTAGATAATAAGGGGTAGATTTACTAAAGGGCAAAGTGGCTAACGCTAGCGACAATTCACCAGCGTTAACACCCGCAGGTACATCGGCAATTTACTAATTCGCTAGCAAAAGAGATAGGTGCTAGCGGTCATTCACACTGTATCGCCAGCCAACAATTCACTCTGGCAAATGGACGTTACTCTGCAAATTCACTATAAATGCGGATTTAACTGAACGTTACCTCTTTCGCCAGACTGGCCTTCACCAGCTCAGACCAGGAGAAGTGCATTAAAGTAGCTAGATCTTCCTCAATCTTCTGTCACTTACATTATACTCTGTGAACTGAAAATGCATCAAAGTCCAAAAAACCCTGGCGTATTTTCCTTTTGGAACATGCAAAAGACCTAACAAACTTTTTTTGGGTAACCGGTTTTCCCCATACAAACGGTTTTCCCCATTGCAAACATATGGAACATTCATTTTACAGTGGGCACATGTGTAGGCCATTAGAATAACTCTATTGTCTTTATTAAAGGGCATGTAAAGTCTAAAATAGAATAAGGCTAGAAATGCTGTATTTTGTATACTAAATATAAACATGAACTTACTGCACCACAAGCCTAATCAAACAAATAATTTATGCTTTCAAAGTTGGCTACAGGGGGTCACCATCTTGTAACTTTGTTAAACATCTTTGCAAGACTAAGACTGTGCACATGCTCAGTGTGGTCTGGGCTGCTTAGGGATCGTCATAAACAAAGCTGCTTGAGTTCTGCATGGCTGGGAAGTAAGGCGGGGGCTCCCCCTGCTGTTCACAAGTATGATTGTTTCCCTGCCCAGCAGTTAGGGACCGTCTGACAATTCCTATCCACAGCAGTAAATGAAGGGAGAATTTCACTGCATACAGTCAGGTTTCTTATAAAAACGGTACACATTTTTTAATTAAAGTATATTGGAGATAGGTTTCTTTTTCATTAAAGAAAGTAAAAATGGGATTTTATTTTTTTGCCTTTACATGCCCTTTAAGGTTCCCTGGACATGTGTTTTAAAAAGTGTACTTTGTAAGTATATGCACCAAAATGTAACATAATGACGCCCATACAACTTTACATTTCCCACCCTATGCAAGATCCCTAGTGAAGTTTCGATAGGCAGAAATGAACGCTAGCGCATCTTCACTATCAAATGCCCAAATTTCCGAAGTAACTCTAGTGAAAAGTCATCCCTTGTTCGGCCGCCATGACTAAACTCCACATTTTAGTGAATTAGGGTAGTTTGAGCGAATTCTCGCCTGGCAAAGTGTTGTGCTGGCGACTGTTCGCTGGTTAGTTAATCTGCCCCTAAGATTCATGAGTGAAGTTTTCTGATTTCTAAGAGCTAGGACATGTTGCCCTCTTTCAGTTTCGCTCTGGGGAAGTGTTCAGCGATGTAGTTCAAGAACAGCAGTTACAAATCCCTGACAACATAGACACTTCATTAACCACTTTCATAAAGCAATCCTTGATTCTCTTTTCATTCAGTGAGCAGGCCCGTAATGCTAGTTATATATTCACAAATAAACAGGATGTTGCTATATACATTTTCCTAAATTGAATCGTCATAAATCTATGATTCTTGGTTTTGAAGATTTAAAGCAAATACATTTCAAACCAAAGAACTATTTCTTACAGTACTATGCGTTTGACCCATGGTCTTAATTTGAGATGAAAAAAAGTCTTGCCTTCAAGTGGTGGTTGCTAAGGGCAACAGGTACTGACGCCAAAAGATGAATACTCTACCTCCTTAGTATAATGCCTACTTTGTGAGCTAAATAAAGAGCTAAATTGCAGAGAAGCAAGCTGGTTGCATGTGAAATATCAAGGGCATAAAAAAATAATTCTTGAAGCATGTTTTTTGAAGGAGCATTGTCAGCCTATTGACAAATGAAAGGTAGCGTTCTGATTTATTTAATTAGCCTCATTTACAGAGAAGTAACATTTTCAACTCTATCTTAAAGATCATTTCTTATATCACTTAATGAATAATATTCTTGAAGTGTTTAAGGATAACAGGACCTTTTATTTGGCTTTTATACATGAAGCAAGTATTTTATTGGTGTGAGTTCATGCTTTATAGAAAAGACAGGGGAAAAAAGCTTCTGATTGTTAGCATAATTTTAAACTGACTGCACATAGCCAACCTGCTGTAGAGAGGAGCAGCCTGTCAGTATTACAGAGGTAGGGTGAGATAAATGTGTCCGTTTTAAGGTATATTCACCCTTTTTAGACATAAACAGTAAACTGTAGTCCTGTAGCGGGTCGGGTACCCGTGGGTTACCCACGAAAACCTGCGATACCCTGCAGGTTGTGGGTAGAAGTTCGGGGTGTGGGTATAGACGCGGGTCTACTCCTTTTTTCTGATAACGCCTACTCCCGATGATGTCACTTCCAGTTTACAATGACAGCACTTCCGGTTTTACTCCTTTTTTTCTGATCACGCCTACTTCCAATGATGTCATGACAGCACCTCCTCATTCTTGATGGTCAGTGGGTCTTGAGTCCGGGTTGCGGATAAGGTACTTGCAGGTCAGGTAGCGGGTTCAAACAAGTAAGTATGCAGGTTGCGGGCTCCGGGTTGCAGATTACAGGTTGCGGGTACGGGTTCCAAAAAATGGACCTGCGCAGGACTCTGCAATAAACACAACACACCCCCCCACAATATTGCTCTGCATCTTTTACACTTATATGTTTATACTATATACACATAAGGCCAGCTATATGCAGTGGTGTAACTATTGGCACAAGCCTGGATGCAAAAATCAACAGCTCTCCCTCCTCCAACTGCACATTCTTCTTAGCCAAAGATCACTTTTTAATATTGCCATGGCTTTATGAGGGGGCTCGCCTTCTGTGGGGTATAATGAAATCTTAGGGAGGCTAAGCCTGGCTCAGACTGGCACAGTGTTGGACTGGCCCACAGGAATACCAGGTAAACTCCCGTTGGGCACAGGTGTCAGTGGGCCTCTTGCTTCTAAACATTTGGCCTATTTCATGGCCATTCCATATTTCTATGAGAACAAAGAGACTAAATAGATTGAATAATAGATTATAGTATGTAGAGAAAAGAGACTAGCAGAATAGAGGTTGTGTGAGGAGAGAAATTATAATAGTACTGAGAGTGGGCCCCTGATCTATGGTCTTTTGGTGGGCCCCTAGTCTAAGGTTTTTGGGTGGGCCCCAATCCGACACTAGACTGGCAAAATCTGTAGGTTCTGGCAAATGATGGATTTCTCATACTGGGCAGTGATTACCCTGAGCAGAAGCAGACTATCCAATCAAATGTTAGTTCAGTTGTTCATGGGATTCCTTTGCAGTGGCTGGCGTCAGGATGAAAGCCAGCCACCCATTATGTTAGCTGCCATAAAGGGGTGGTCAGGTACAAAATCTCGCACTCTGGACCAGTGGCTCAAGTAGATATTATTGGGATCCACAGCAAATTAGTTTAGGACCCCAAAATATTAATAAGTTGAACTATTCTACCAAGATATCTCTAAATTGCTCACAAATTATGGCATCACTTGGCGCCCACACTCCTGGACGCCTCTGCAACTGCAGGGTCTGCTAACTCTGTAGTAGCTGGCAATTTCATTGGACATTTTGAATTGATACTTGAATTGATTGTATCTTGACCGGCAGGAGGAGAAAGACTGGTTTAGCAATCTAACCATTTTCTCTTTGTGCATCTCTAGTTAAAGGAACAGTTACACCAAAAAATGTGTATCAATGTAATTACAATATAAATGTACCATTGCCCTGCACTGGTGAAACGCTTTGTGTTTGCTTCAGAAACTTTACTATAGTTTATATAAACAAGCTGCTGTGTAACCATGGGAGCAGCAATTCAAGCTGGAGAAAAGGCACGGGTCACATAGCAGATAACCAATAAAGCCAGTACAATAGTGTTTTATCTGTTATCTGCTATGTATCATGCATCTATTTTTCCTTTTTTCCCGCTTAAATGGCTGCCCCCATGGCTACACGGCAGGTTGTTTATATAAACTATAGTAGTCTTTATGAAGCAAACACACAACTTTTACCAGTGCAGAAAAGAAGTACAAGAGCAATACAGGGCACAAGTGGCACTTCAAGTATCTACCCTCTACCCAGGGAATCAATACAGTTATTTGTGTTGTGTCATCATGCTATGATAAATTGGCTCACACACTTACCTTGAATCCCTGACCCACTAAAGACTTAAATCTGGGCAGCAATTCTATTCAATATCTTTACACCAAACAGTATTTTGTTCAGTCAGCAACTGCAAGAATAAGAATAAGATTACAATATATTTGTGTTGCATCTTTCAGGGAGCCATAATCAGAGAGCTTAAATGGATGGGAAGCTTCTTAACTGTGCATTGGCACAGCACTATCTCCCAACCCCAACCACTTCATTGATTGACTTGTTGGCTGAGAAACCATAATTAAGATAGCACCCCTAGATAAACCATGCTTAAAAATGTGTTGCATTGTAAGGATTTGTATTACCAGTACAATTATATTATAAGACATCTAAAGATGCAATACAAATTCTTTTTTATTATTTATGTGCAAATATATGTTTCCACTAACAAGTGCTCTGGAACCCTGCAACCTGCATTAGGGTTTTTGCACACTGTGCTCATATAAATATCCCTAGTGTTATTAATTATTATTCACTGTTTCTGTGTTTTCCCAGTATCATCAAATTTTTCCCATGTTTTTGGTCAACTATCCAGTGCATGAGATGGCCATGTTACAGACGATAACATATCACATAGAGGTCTAGAGACCTGGTTTATTATTGGTGCCTGTGTTTTCCTGTTCATTTGCAGTTTCTGTATTTAAAGGGGAAGTAAAGTCTAAAATAGAATAAGGCTAGAAATGTATTTTGTATACTAAACATAAACATGAACTTCACTGCACCACAAGCCTAATCAAACAAATGATTTATGCTTTCAAAGTTGGCCACAGGGGGTCACCATCTTGTAAGACCAAGACTGTGTACATGCTCAGTGTGGTCTGGGCTGCTTAGGGATCATCATGAATTATCAAAACAGCACAAGTCAAATAATATCTTCTAGCATAATCAGAATATGCAGACTGCACTGAGTCCTGTGTTGTCATGTAATCTAATGTGGATTTTATACTTTTGGTATTGTTTAATACAAACTTTCTCCAACTCTGTAGAACCAGTGGCTGCAGCAAAATAATCCTCCAAATAGAATCCCAGTTTATCTGTTCAAATCTGGTTCCATGGTCTTTGTCCTTGCAGTTGGAGTTGGAAACAGTAAAGGGGATGTAAAGGCAAATATAAAATCCAATACAAATCTCTATACAGTCGCAGACTGCTCTACAGGGAAACAAACAAAGCTGCTTGAGTTCTGCATGGCTGGGAAGTATGTGGGGGCTCCCCCTGCTGTTCATAAGTATGATTGTTTCCCTGCAGTTAGGGACCGTCTGACTATTCCTATGCACAGCAGTGAAGGGAGAATTTCACTGCATACAGTCAGGTTATTTATAAAAAGAGTACACATTTTTTAATTAAAGTATATTGGAGATAGGTTTCTTTTGTGTTAAAGAAAGTAAAAATGGGATTTTATTTTTTTGCCTTTACATGCCCTTAAGGGTCTAGCCACACGAGCAGATTTGGGGAGATTAGTCGCCAGGCGACAAATCTCCTCTTCTTCTCGGCGACTAATCTCCGCGATCTGCCTTCCGCCGGCTAAAATGTAAATCGCCTGGGGAAGGCACAGAGAACGCTTCATTTTCTGAAGTCGCGGTAATTGCCTCACGAGGAATCTTCGGGCGACTTCAGAAAACAAAGCGTTCCATGTGCCTGCCCCCAAGCGATTTACAGGGGAAGGTGGAAGGCAGGGGAAGGCAGATCGGGGAGATTAGTCGCCCCGAAGAAGAGGAGATTTGTCGTCTGGCTACTAATCTCCCTGAATCTGCCCGTGTGGCCAGACCCTAAATGTTAGTCATCTGGTAATGCAAAAAGACAAGTCATAAATTGTTAAATAAACCAAGCATTTTTTTAAAAAAATTCTGTTCTGCATTGTTTTGTTCTACGTGTTACAATAATGGCAATTAAGGCCCTGTTCGCAAATGTTTTTTTTTCTACTGGCAGCTTCAGTAAATTGAAGTCACACAGAATGTCTTGAACTCTGACATGCACTGTTCATTGCAGTGGCAGCATAATAGCTGAAAAGAACAGGAAGAGCTGACGTTAAACGAGGTGCTTATCATAAGCGGAAAACCCATTGGTGGTACAAATTCACTGCACAGGGAACACTTATATATTGTTAACTATCAATGAGACATATTACTCTGTTTAATGTATTTTTAAGCTTTTGATGGCGGTTCACTTGAAAAAGGGTTTTACCCGAAACATGTAGTGTGTTGCACTGCTAATAAAAACACATGCAGTTTAAAAATACTGCCTTGAAGCTGTTTATTCCAACAATTCTGACTTTATCATATACCTTTGGGAGTGTGGCACAGGCTCCTAGGAATTTACAGTGATACCACGTTTGAATCTATACGCTGGGACCAGTAATTTGTACGTCTTTGATGGCGGTTCAGTCTGAAATAAATCTAATGGCACTCTCACAATGCCCTTCTAACCCCCATTTTTGTATATGTGAATTCACACCTTCAGAAATTATAAATAACACATATTTAAAGGTACATTATACAACCAAATATATATGTAGTACATTTTCTTTATGGCTTATTATTGCCTGGTAATACCAGAATAGCTTTCAACATTTTATGTGGACCCTTCAGGACCAGTAACGTAACCAGCATCATAACATCATAACCAGCAGCCGGACCCTCACTACCCCCCTCTGCAGTTTTTAGTGTGCCCTTGCATCAGCACGAGCATTCGGGGGCCCGAAGAGGGTGTGGGCCCTGGTAGTTACGCTTCTGATCAGGACTATTACTAATTACAGTGGTGTGAAAAACTATTTGCCCCCTTCCTGATTTCTTATTCTTTTGCATGTTTGTCACACTTAAATGTTTCTGCTCATCAAAAACCGTTAACTATTAGTCAAAGATAACATAATTGAACACAAAATGCAGTTTTTAAATGAAGGTTTACGTTATTAAGGGAGAAAAAAACTCCAAATCTACATGGGCCTGTGTGAAAAAGTGATTGCCCCCCTTGTTAAAAAATAACTTAACTGTGGTTTATCACACCTGAGTTCAATTTCAAAGGTTATAAAGCCATTTCTAAAGCTTTGGGACTCCAGCGAACCACAGTGAGAGCCATTATCCACAAATGGCAAAAACATGGAACAGTGGTGAACCTTCCCAGGAGTGGCCGGCCGACCAAAATTACCCCAAGAGCGCAGAGACAACTCATCCGAGAGGCCACAAAAGACCCCAGGACAACATCTAAAGAACTGCAGGCCTCACTTGCCTCAATTAAGGTCAGTGTTCACGACTCCACCATAAGAAAGAGACTGGGCAAAAATGGCCTGCATGGCAGATTTCCAAGGCGCAAACCACTTTTAAGCAAAAAGAACATTAAGGCTCGTCTCAATTTTGCTAAAAAACATCTCAATGATTGCCAAGACTTTTGGGAAAATACCTTGTGGACGGACGAGACAAAAGTTGAACTTTTTGGAAGGTGCGCGTCCCGTTACATCTGGCGTAAAAGTAACACAGCATTTCAGAAAAAGAACATCATACCAACAGTAAAATATGGTGGTGGTAGTGTGAAGGTCTGGGGTTGTTTTGCTGCTTCAGGACCTGGAAGACTTGCTGTGATAGATGGAACCATGAATTCTACTGTCTACCAAAAAATCCTGAAGGAGAATGTCCGGCCATCTGTTCGTCAACTCAAGCTGAAGCGATCTTGGGTGCTGCAGCAGGACAATGACCCAAAACACACCAGCAAATCCACCTCTGAATGGCTGAAGAAAAACAAAATGAAGACTTTGGAGTGGCCTAGTCAAAGTCCTGACCTGAATCCTATTGAGATGTTGTGGCATGACCTTAAAAAGGCGGTTCATGCTAGAAAACCCTCAAATAAAGCTGAATTACAACAATTCTGCAAAGATGAGTGGGCCAAAATTCCTCCAGAGCGCTGTAAAAGACTCGTTGCAAGTTATCGCAAACGCTTGATTGTAGTTATTGCTGCTAAGGGTGGCCCAACCAGTTATTAGGTTCAGGGGGCAATTACTTTTTCACACAGGTTTGGATTTCTTTTCTCCCTAAATAATAAAAACCCATTTAAAACACTCATTTAAAAACTGCATTTTGTGTTTACTTGTGTTATCTTTGACTAATAGTTAAATGTGTTTGATGATCAGAAACATTTTCTGTGACAAACATGCAAAAGAATAAGAAATCAGGAAGGGGGCAAATAGTTTTTCACACCACTGTATAACTAACAATAACTATAGCCTTGTTCTAGTTCAGTTTTTGGGCAATTGTTATGTGATTAGTGCATCAGGAAAAAAAGGATACATATTTATAGACAGTGAGTAGAGGTGGGACATGAGGAGTGCAGTGACATCAAGGAAATATACAGATGAAAGTTAAAGTAATTGCAGTACTTTAGGCATAAGCTATGGGAAGGCAAAGGCAATATATGAGTATAAGTTTAAAACAGGTGTGGAAGTTTTAATATTTTTTTTTCTTGTAAAAATTGAGTTTAATGCTCAATTGCAAAGAACTTTTAGGTTTGGATGACAGGTCCCTGTAAACGGAGCAATCAGTTTGCATGCCTTTTGAATCCCAATGAGGGATCCCCTTGATAATTCCCGTAGTCTGGGGGAGGACTGGCTTTTGCTAGGCATAGAGAAGATTATATATTTTGAATACTGGGTTTAGTTTGGATAGCTCAGAGAGCCCTGTTCTGCCCTAAAACCTCCTTGCCCCGGGCGTGAGCATGCTCAGTTTACTTCTCTACCCCCCCCTCGATTCTCTGCTGTAATCTGAGCTCAGAGCTATAAGTGAGCAGGGAGAGACTCAGGCAGGAAGTGATGTCACACCAAGCTAATACTGCAGCTGCTATCCTAGACAAACAGAGAGTTTCTAGAGCTTTTTACTCAGGTATGGTAAAACATTCTACAGAATAAATATAGCATTCTAGCTTGCACTATTGCGGCTAATCTATTGGCAATAAAAAGCCTCCGTAGCTTTCCTTCTCCTTTAAAACTGCTGGAAGCCATCACCTTTTTTGTACAGTGCACTATGATTTTGATTGTCATGCATGTGGTGTACATTTCCACTCGGGTTACTCAACTCCGGAAGTGGTGGTGATGCTGATGGACGGGCCAATGATGTATCAGGGGCGGTGCCGTGTAGGGCGGAAGCATGATGTGTCAATCTCAGAGTTTTGACTCGAACACCCCTTCCAAAAACCAAGCTGGCCAGGTAAAAAACTGGACAGTAGTGATGTGTGGGCCGACCTCACTTCAATGCGGGGCAAGCGCAGGTCTGGGTGCGGGTTGAGAGGGGGCGGGTTAGGGTCGGGTGCGGGTCGAGAATTTCTAGACCCGCACACCACTACCGGACAGACGGCAACCCTAATTTCTGCTCCTATACCCAAATTGTACAATTCCTGTCAATGAAAGTAGATCATTTGTTGTAATAAAATGCTTTTGTCATATCCAACTGTGAAAACTTAGCTTGCTGAGTCAGCCCAGGCTGAGCGTAAATTCTAATTATCAATCAATATATAATGTATTGAAAATAGTCTCACATTAATATGGATGATAATAACTGTAATAGCTGCGTTACTAAAAATAGCATACTTTGCATATTTTCGACTTCAATATACTGGAATCAAAAACCTGCAAGAGCATGAGACGGATTAACAGCTTTACTAGGGCACGAGGAACATATGGAATCTTGTACAGCTTTTTAAAATGATGCTTTTCTGTCTTATTGCAGTGAGGGCACTTGGTGTATTGTATGCTGCGGGGTCCCTAGGAATTCCTTGACTCCACTATGTGCAGGATTAGAAAGTGCTTAGCTGAAGACAGTTCATCACCCTGTCCCTGTACAAGATGGTGTAGGTGGAAGGTGTAAACAGAATGATGTTGTTTAAAGGGACAGAATACACCTGTTTTCAACATGAGCTCATTGAATAGGGCTTGTCCTGAAGATACTTTTTTGTCTATTGTATTATTTAAGAAACACTATAGTTTCTGTTATTTCTGACACTAAACAAGAATATGAAGCCAGTTTCCCTTTAGTACTTCCTGTCAGTTCTGGTCCCAAATAACTTCAAAGGAGCTGATACAACTAATTAGGTGTCCACTGAAAAGCCCTCTAATAATAAGCTGCTCAAAGGCTGCTGCTTAGATAAGGGAGAGGTTTGTTTTGTTAAAAGGTAGATAGGGTGCTCTAAACTAATAGCCCAGTTTATAAAGAAAGGAAGAGTGGCTAGGGCCAGATGGGGCTGAAATCAGCCTATTGAAATCTGCAGGCCAATTTCAGTTCCTGACCACTAGCAAAATGTCTTCTCTATTCTATTAACACGCACAGTGGATTTTGGCGTAAGTCTTGTGTTATATCCACTTTGTGTGTTCATGCTGGAGCAGACACAAGTCTTGTGGACATGAATAGGGAAGAAGATTCTGCTAGCAGGCAGGGACTAAAATCAGCCTGTGGATTTCAGCAGGCTGATCTAGCCTCAGCCAGACAAGGCCAGTGAAAATAGCCCAACTCTCAAATTAGCACTTTATAATGGCCACAAATATGTAGAATGTACATTTCAACACAAGCCCTATTATGTTAATTTATAGCAAAGGTGTTTTAGGTGTATATTGTCCCTTTAAAGGAGAAGGTTTGTGTAAATCACTGGGGGTTGCAAATGTGCCAGAATTCAATCACTTACCTGATACCCCAGGATGGCTCCGATTAGCAGAAAACTGCACCCACCCGGGATCCACCCCCAATGAGCACCACGGAGCGATCTTCTTCCTGCAACTTCTTTCTTTGTGTGGGTTTGTATGTGCAGTAGAGTGAAAAGCCAAACTGTAACAAAAAAGAAGAGGATCCCCAGTTTTCTGACAACGAGAGAGCCCAGGGTATCAGGTAAGTGATTACAATTAGTGTGGGTGCTCCAACATTTGGCAACTCCCAGTAATATTGCACTTTCCTTCTTTTTTAAGGCAAGCAAAAACGAGTGAAACGTTTACCTAAGAAAAGTGTGGTGCTAGAAAATCCTTCTTTTGTTCCAATCAGCAATGCTCCGAAGAATTACAATTGTAGAATTTCAATACTTTGAAAAGATTATAATTTTACTTTCCTTGATAGTTAGATATCTATATTAACCATATAACAAAAACCTTCCCTTGGTAAATGGTAAAACTTAAGCAGTGTGTAAGGTAAAGCAGACCTGTCACCTATACATAAAAAGATGTATAATGAAAGTCCTTTGCAAATTAAAAATGTAACCTAAATTCTTTTCTTCATTAAAACATCCATACCTGTTATATGTTATATGTATCTTAGCTGTCAATCAAATATTACCTGCGCCACCTCTATGCCTGAGGCAGAGAGTTGGGGCAGTCAAATACTTTGTTTCCATTTAGCGCTTCCTAAATGTCACTGTTCTTATCACCCCCCGCACGCTCTATAATTGTGTAGGGCACTGTGTATGGGCACTAGGCCCCCAATTCTGGTACATACACAAGATTTTGGGGTGATACACAATTTGCCTTAATAACAAATTGCCACAAAATGGCCCCTCCCTGCTTGATGTGATTGTGTAATTCCAAGAAATAATAAAGTGTAGGTAAAGTTTATTTTGCTCAACTAACATGACAGAAAATAATTTGTTGTTATTTCTTAGGCTGACAGGTCCCCTTTAATGGGTCCTTTTTTGCATAATGACAGAAAATTTAATTCTAAGAATCTTTCCAGTTATACATTAAGTTAATATAAGCACAATTTGTTTATCTGTGTTCTCTGTGCCTTCCAGGTCTCCTACAAGTGTTTAATCTTAATTTTAATATAATAATCTGCTGGTCTATAATTAATTTATCTTGAAAACATGTGCCAGTTAGAATATGCATTCTCTTATTTAGCACTAAATAAGGGTCATTTTTATTGTGGTTTTAATAATTTACAGGCTTTAGTGTCATAATAAATTTTTAGGTTGGTTTGGGTTTCATTTCACTTATTTTGAAAGTTAACTGCACAAAATATAAAAGTGCAAGGCTTTACTGTAGTGCTGTTTGTGCTACATCTTAGTGGCTTACTCCCTTTGGATAAATGTAGGCCAACTCTTGGCAAGTCCTCTGAACAAAATGTTATGCCGAAAGCCTCTGCTTTTCTCCCCATGTAATTGAGCAGACTGAAATTGCCCTTTTTTGCTTATTGAGGTACCACTGGGTCCTTTGTTAAGGAACAAAAGTAATTAGCTCTAATGCTGTATGTATTAACAGTTCATGAATTGGCCTCAACACCAGAGCTTGTAAATGGAGATCACCGATTAATCTGTTTTTGTGTTGGTTGTAGCTGCTGGAACTGAAGAGGATACTAACCAGCTTTGTGATAAATATAATTGAGCCTCACTTGCTTTCATTTACTACGAAGAACTTAAAAAAACTACTGTGATTAACTCTTTTGTTGCATGCTGCAATATTCTGTAGAACTAAAAATATTAGAGAGCAACTGAACGGTATGTCAATCCCCCTTTATGTTTTTTGCACTTTACACCTTGCCTTCCTTCCTTGACAAATAGGGGTGGGGGAAAAGGTAGACGTACCCCTTTGTACTTTAGTACTTAAGCCCATGGTCATAATAAATGATCTTTATTATTTGATCATGGTGAATGGGGGTCATTTGCAGAAGTGCATAAGTGATAAGGGGAGCAAGAGTTCATTTCTTAGTGTTTATGCAGAGCACTACTACAGCGTGGGCAGGCCAGCCCCATCCTTACTGTCTGCTATATTGTAGAAAGAACCCAGTTCATGCTCAGTGGTGGAACTACCGGGGGAGCAGGGGGTGCGAGCAGGCCAGGGCCCGCACCCCCTTAGGGCCCCCGGCAGCCCACGCGCCACTGACAGGCCAAATGCGGCCGTATGGAGGGGGCGGGGCCCGGCTGAGCATCACGCACGAGGGCCCGCCCCCTCTAGTGACGCTACTGTTCATGCTTGAATGTTTAGTTACTGGTAAAACATTAAACAATTTTTATATACAATTTTAGGTAAAATAATAATTAGGTGAAGTAGAAGATGATTTTGGGCGGGGGATAGAAATTTTGCCTAGATGTCTGCCCACACTCCCTTTGGGACAGCCTCCTTCCCCTTCCCCCCTGGTTCTGAGGCACATAATAAAAATAATAATAATATATTTAACTGATGACCCTTTTTGCACCATATGGCACTCTGCAGCATGTTAAAATATAGCCAACACAGCCCGCTTTGTGATGTGTTTTCTGATGTTAATCTGCTGTAGACCTTGTAAAGTAGCTGGAAATTTTGCCACACATGTATCCACAGCATGAACATTCTTGGCATGCAAGCTAAACAGTTAAATGGGACCTGTCACCCTAAGAAATCATTTGAATACTTTTCAATCATGATATTTGAGCAAACAAACTTTACTTAGACTATATAAATTACATTTACATTTTGTTTCCTTCAGCAACAATTTTACATTCAAGCAGGCAAGTGTCATTTTGTGGACCCTGTTATTAAGGCAAGATTTATAGCACCCCAAAATCTTGTGTATGCTCCAGAATGGGAGACCCGATGCCCATGTCCAGGGAGGAGGGTGGGGGAATGTGAGCAGTGCAGTGATATCTAGGAAGTGCTGAATGGAAAGTGTAATGGAAAGTAATTGCCTGTCTCAGGCATAGTGGCGGGGCATTGTTTTAAAGTGAACATGATTGACTGCCCTGCCTCTATGCCTGAGACAAGCAATATATGATTGACAACTCAGATTTCTAAAACCTTTATAACAAGTATAAACATTTTGTTTCATGTTTAATTTAAAAAGAACTTTATAAAACTTTTTATGTGTGGGTGACAGTTTCCCTTTAGCAGAGGTTTTCAGGGGCAGTGTGTCACTACTAGGGATGCACCGAATCCAGGATTCGGCCTTTTTCAGCAGGATTCGGATTCTGCCTGGTCGATAATCCTAATTTGCATATGCAAATTAGGGATGGGGAGGGAAACCACATGACTTTTTGTCGCAAATAAAGGAAGTAAAAAATGTTTCCCCTTCTCACCCCTAATTTGTATATGAAAATTAGAATTTGGTTGGTATGCGCCCGAATCTTTCGGGAAGGATTTGGGGGTTTTGCCGAATCCAAAATAGTGGATTCCCTAGTCACTACAGAGGATATCCTCTCCCATTGTATGAATTAGTGGCTACAATTTACTTTTCCATCATGTTGCAGGTTGTAAACCAGAAAAGACACGTGTTCCGGTTTGTATACCAGTCATACAACACAATTTAGTGAGTATATTTTATAATGCTTGTTCATTCAAACTCAAAGACACAGGTCTTTAAGTACAATAGAAATAAAATGGATTTGTTTTCTTGTAGTCAAGACATAGCACTCCTGTTTTTACAAGACATGTTATCAAATATTAAACATGCAGTTGAAAAAGACTTGTAGTACCAAGAAGAGTTTATAATTGAATTGCTGTATGTGTCAAAAGGCTTTCAACTTCATGTAGTTGCAGTTTAAAAAATGATGAAAAAAAAAAAACAGATAACCAAGGGAAACAGAGAACCAAGGGTCTCTTCCAAGTAATTGTCAATTAAAGAGTAATAGAGGCACACTTTTTACTATATACTAAAGCTCATAAATAGGAATCTTAAAAAATCTAAAGCTCGTAGAACTAGTTATGCAAACAGAGCACAGACAACATTGCCTTTCTAATCAATCTTTTGTGTCCATAAAGTGAGGCAAGTGAAATGTAAATAGAACATTTATCCTAAAAAATATTTCCCACAGTTCAAATTCAAGTCCCAAAATGTGGTCTTCATGGCAACAGGAATACAACCTACAGTAACACATCTTTAAATGTCAGACTATATAAATAGAAAACTTGAGGTACTATAATTTGATTTTTTTAGCAAAAATGTTGGGCTCCAGAAATACATCAATTACTGCTTTATATATTTTGTAAATATTATTTTTGGATTGTGCCATTTAATTTCTTTGGCTAGAAACAGGGGAAAATAGCCGTGTGTAAATACCATCAACTCTCCCTTTACACAGACACACTTTGTGAAAGTGTAGGAGATATTGTGTGACTGCTAATGCAAGAGTTGTGGCCATAGTAAATGGTGTAAAAAAAATGGGCATAATATGAGTGCATCCTTTGTGGCGGAGGGGGGGGTTGCAAACTGTGCATGGCCCCAATTCTTGGTCTCTGAAACATCTGAAATAAAATGCCAAAGAACAACATATATGCCTTAATTGTGCCAGTCACACTCTACAACATTTTATCAAAAGTAATATTGTAATCAAAATAATAGTTCTGTATGCTCTGCAATATATATCATCTTGTATTCGTAATTAGTGATGGGCGAATCTGTCCTGTCATGCTTTGCCGAAAAATTTGCGAAACTCCCAAAAAAATTCACGAAACGGTGAAAAATGAGTGAAACACATTGAAGCCAATGGACGTCAAAATTATTTTGACGCACGTCAATTTTTGCACGAGCGACAATTTTTACATGCGTGACTGTTTTTGTCCAAATGAATTAAAGTCAATGGGCGTCAAAATAATTGTGATTGGCTACATTAAACTGTGCATTTCTATGAAGCAAAGAGATTGACTGGTATGATTCTTGTTCATATGATTCTATTGGGAAAATGGTTTATATGATGCATAAATGTTTTATTGGTGTTTCTCTGGTAATGTTGTTGGATGGTAAAATCATCAGTCAATAAAGTTTATGAGTTTTTAAGATTTCTGGCCATAATAACCGCCATAAAACAAGACATAATTTGTCGCCAGAAAATTCGCAACTCGCTAAAATTACCGCTAACGTAAGCTGGTTCGTTAACATAGTTCCCGCAAGTGATCGCAATGACTTCTGAGCGCATCGCTGTTTAGTAAAAGTAGTCGCTGCGAATATTCTGGCGGAAAAATATTCTCAGCGATAACATGCGGAAA
This sequence comes from Xenopus laevis, assembly GCF_017654675.1. Classification (NCBI taxonomy): domain Eukaryota; kingdom Metazoa; phylum Chordata; class Amphibia; order Anura; family Pipidae; genus Xenopus; species Xenopus laevis. Next base: position 78,646,012 of record NC_054380.1, on the reverse strand, counting down.
CTTAAAGTCAAATTTACCGCACTTTAGTAATCGGACCCCTGAATCTTAGAATAACATCTAATACTGTATGTCCAAGGTGTATGCTAAGGTGCTAAGACCAATATTTAAATATTCAGCAGGTTGTAAGAGTTCTCAGTTACAGTATTAAATCAAAAGCTTCTTAGTTAAGAAAAATACATCAAAGCTTTTGAACAGACATAACAGAATCTTATATCAAAGCCATTAAAAAAAAAAAACGTTTCAGATCATGTTTCTTTTTAGTGCTATTATCAATATACCAATCCTGCCTTATTTTACACTGTTCCATGAGAAATGTTTAAATTTATGGGAGAGACATTTATGAATTAATTTAGGCAGACACTGTTCAAAGGCTTCTAATACTTTGCAAGTACTAATGCACTGGGCAGCTTTATAAAGTCTCAGTGGTTAATTCAGTAGCATTATTACATGGAAATAGAAACTCAAGGGCTTTGAAGGGCTTTTAAGGGCCTAGAAAAGCAGAGCATAGTAGATCTTACTGACTTTTTGAAACTCAACGCTGAATTTGAAACTCAACGCTGCTAGAGAACTTAGGGGTCCATTTACTAAAGCACATGTTTCCACATGTTATCGAAATTTACTAAACAGCGATGCGCTCAGAAGTCATTGCGATCACTTGCGGTAACTACATTGACGAACCAGCTTACGTTATCGGTAATTTTAGCGAGTTGTGAATTTTCTGCCGACAAATTCAATTTGCGAATATTTATGCTATAAAATAGTCGTGTTACAGAGTAAACAGATTTCACCCAATCAAACATGTATGCATCATATAAATTTCAATACATCCAGTCACAAGACTTACCCCCTGCCAATAGAATCATATAAATAAAATTCATAACCAAGTTTTACCAATAAATCTGTGTGCATCATATAAATGTAGTTTAATCTAGGCTGACGAAGCCTTTGGTCCCTTCTAGCCATAATAAACTGTCTTTCAGCTGAAAAAGCTGCTGTAACAGCAGACAAAAGAATAATCCAAAACATCTTTGATTATCCTGTCACTTTTCTCTTCTCCTGTCAGGAATGACAACAGGAACAGAATGAATCCCACCAGCAGAATATATAGGGACAGACTGCTTTTTTAATCACACCTCCATTTACAAATCACTATAAAACTATAACAAATAACTAAAAAGTTGTCATGATATAGTGATAAGTTTCTTACAGCACCTTTCACATTTTACCACAATTGTTAGCCCATGCAATGCAAATTTAGAAAATGCATTTTATTCAATGAACGTGTCTCATACAGACTGTATGGCTCATTTACTGTATGATCACAACAGCCGCCAGTAAAATGGATGTTACTTTTGCATGTATTTGAGAAAAAATAAAATTCTGTTTATGCAGACTCCCCAAGGAGCCCCCCTGACTTGGATGCATTATGTTCTCAAACTAGCTTGCTCATATACTGTAACCTTGACCTTGGTTATTTGAGCAGTTCTTTGTTTTTCTGTGGTGTGAAGAGAAATCTATGCTTGTGCAATGGTAATGCCCTTTTATGCCTGTAAATTCTTACGTCATACATTCCCAAGTTTATAAAAATATTGTGATTTCTTTGTTTGGGGTGTTATGACTCTTTGTGAGTTCAGAATCCATGAAGCTGGTTTCAAATTTTCACCTCAAGTGCTCTCCGTTTCTCAACAAATTGATGCTGTATCTTAAAGGCTTTTGTCCAAACACGCTTCTTCCACTTCCATATAGTTACGCTAATCCCCTTGTGTTTTCTTTAGTCAGTTCTGATAAAGCTGGCCATAGACGCAAAGATCTCATCGTACGAATCGAAGATTAGTACGATTTTCGGACCGTGTGTGGAGAGTCCCGACATTTTTTGTCTAGCGGAGATCGGTCGTTTGTTTGATCGAAAAATTTCTGTCGGCTGCCGATAATATCTCTTCGTGTATTGCCGATCGTACGATTTTCAGTCGGAGACTGTCATTAGCTTTGTCTATCGTATGATTGCTGTCAGGGACAGAACATCGGCTGATCTGTTCTTTAACTACTTTATTTGATCTGAATGGTAAGACTTTGATCTGAATGGTTAGTGGCAGGTCGAGAGATGGGAAAGTCCAATCGTACATTGATTCGTACGATCGGATCTTTGCATCTGTGGCCAGCTTAATGCAAATGTCATATAAATGCCAAGCTCTAGAACAACTGCAATCCTAACTGACAATTTTGACTGTGATTCAACACATTTTAATGCATCAGATGCACTTGTGGAAGGTGTAAATCCACACACGCCCTCAATGCTGAATTGTGGGCAAAAGCCATGGTGATTTGTGATGGAAATTGCACTTTGCACACTGCGGCTTCTGGGCTTCTTTGGTTCCCAAATGAAAGAAAAACTATATCACTGTAACATCATAAATTGAAGCATTAGTACCCACATGAAGTCAGGTTGTGCCTACTGGTTATTATAATATGAGGTTATACTGTATAATAAAATGCACTTGCCCAGGTTCAGTGACCCAAAGCAAATAATCGGCATGTTACATTTACCTGGTCACATGTTTATAAGCAAATATCTTGGTGGCTATAGGGTTAATGCCCCCAGGTAAACTTAGGGGCAGATTTATCAAGGGTTGAATTTCGAAGTACAAAAAAACTTCGAAATTCGACCATCGAATTAAAAAACTTTGAATTCGAATATCGAATTCGAAGTTTTTTCAGCAAATTTGGCAATCCTGCGGTCGAATACAAATCGTTCGATCGAACGATTAAATCCTTCAAATAGATTCTAAGGATTTCATCGATCGAACGAAGGATTTTTATTCAATGTGTAAAGATTAGAAAATGGTTGTAGAAGGTCCCCATAGGCTAACATAGCACTTCGGCAGGTTTAACTTGGTGAAGTATTGAAGTCGAAGATTTTTTAAAGGGACAGTACTTCGATTATGGAATGGTCGAATATTCAAACGATTTTTACTTCAAATCGAAGTCGAAGTAAATTTGAAGTCGTAGTATCCTATTCGATGGTCGAAGTATCCAAAAAATTACTTCAAATATCACATTTTTTTACTTCGAAAATTCCCTCTTATTCACTTCGACCCTTGATAAATCTGCCCTTAGGGGCACATTTACTAAGCTCGGGTGAAGGTTTTGAAGTAAAAAAACTTTCAAAGGTTTTTTTTGGGTACTTCGACCATCGAATAGACTACTTCGACTACGATTTCGACTTTGATTCAAACGATTCAAACTAAAATCGTTCGACTATTTGATAGTCGAAGTACTGTCTCTTTAAAAAAAACTTTGACTACATACTTCGCCACTTTTAACCTACCGAGCTACAATGTTAGCCAATGGGGACCTTCCCCATTTTCAGGAAAATCGTTCGATCGATGGATTAAAATCCTTCAAATCGTTCGATTTTGCGATAGATCCTTCGAAGGATTTTACTTGGAGAGTCGGATATCGAGGGTTAATTAGTAAATGTGCCCCTTAGTGTCTTTTATTACATATAGGGCTTTGGGCATTACCTAATAAAAAACAAAAAGAGTAAATATTCACAAATGAATTACATTTTATAGAGTAATAATGTTCCCTAGGAAGTTAACTACATTGTGAATTTTAACTTCACGTTGCTAATTTTTAAGGCCAACTTGAAGGTGGTGTCATTTAGTTTGGTGCAGTATAACTGCTTTTTAATTAGACATTTTGTTGTGTAGGTGGCACACATAACAAAGCATGCAAAGCATTGTGTGTTTTGTAAGCACTGTGCCATGCATGAGTTGAGAAGTGAGTGGTTGCAAGATACATTATTCTGCTGTAATATGTTTTTAAAAAGATAGGATATATGCATGCATGCTTCCATCTTACATAACTGTGTCATGTCAGTTATTTCAAAGAAATATTTATCCCCGAGGTGAACAAGCGAATTACATTAAATCACCCCAGGGATGTTATTGCTTTAGTATGGTGGGCATGATTAAAGCAAGCGTGCTAGAACATATTACACAGAAATGTGCATGATAATGATTGAAGGCTGTGCTGGTGTGTATCCATATATTAACCCCTTGGGGTCAAGGGCTGCCTCACGTATATCTGTGATACACAGAAGACTGCAAAGGCTCTTAAGGCTTTATATGATGGGCAGTAGTAATCACTTTGAGTTTATATCAAATATTAGAGAACACTTGGGGGGATTATTTACAAAAATCACACAATGTTTTACTATTTTCCTAAAACCACTTCGACCAAACTCCAGTGCACATATCTACTGCATTTATCAATAAATTTACTTGAAAAAAATTGATGCAGGAAATGACTCTGATTTGTCCGATTTGTTTTTTTTCAGATTATCGCTCAAAAACCATGAACTATTACAATTATTGTACAAGACCCAGTACATGACCCAGGATCATGATATTAAAATTGTAAAAATGACATGTGCCATTGACTTCTACATGACCTCGGCATGTTTGAGATGGAGTACTTTTTTATTAGGACTTTTAGCAGCCTTATGGTTTAATAAATAAAAAATATGTGTTTTTTTTAAATGAAAAAATAGTTTTCCCCTTTAAAACCCCAACCAGAAAAAATTGGGGTTAAGTAAATAACCCCCTGTGTGTTATACAGAATGTATTTTGATAGTTCTTTGAATATGCATAAGAACAAGCTACAGATTGTATATGATGTGTAATGCAGCTAAGGGTTAGCTTGTTATAAGATATGACTAGTGATGGGCGAATAAATGCGACAGGCACAAATTTCTGCATTTTGCTGCCAGCGAATAAATTTGACAAAAAAATCTGTCATTATTCGGACGCCCATTGACTTAACGCAGGAGTCAAAATTGATGTGAACGTCAAAATTGTCACGGGAAATTCGCAAATTTTTCGGCAAAGCAAAGCTGGACAAATTCGCCCATCACTGGATATGACATTTTACATTTGCTATAATGTGTATTGGCCTAATAATGTACCAGGATGGATAGCTGTCTGAATGCAAGTGTATGGGTGTGCTGCCACATGGCTAACATTCTGATCTGTAAACAGAGTTTTACATTAACCATTTATTCAATCTCTTAATGACATAATTATGCAGAGATACTGTATATTTTAATGCCAATACTTCATCAGTGTCTAGATATTTGTTTAGAATTTTGTTGTCCTGAAAACTGGTTAAAAATTCTGTACAGTAGCCCCAGTGTTTTCTTGAAGGCTGTGTAAGCAAAACATTATGATTGATAATGGTTGGGTCTGAGAACTGATTGATCTGTGTGCATACTAAACTCCTCTTCTTTCTTTAATGTGAGTGTGAAGTTATCAGTGGCAATCCTGGAGCTGCTGCCATCGCCTCCTCTCCCTCTCTGCACTTAAAACTTGTGTTGGAGCGGGACATAGGGGGGCCTCATCACTAGTGCAATGGGCGCTATGGAGCTTCCTGCACTAGCAGAGCCAAAATTCGGCTAAAGCTACTAAGGATTCAAGTTTATTAAGTGTAAAAACCATGAAAACCTCTAAGACAAAACTTCACCAAGTAAAAGTTCTTGAGGTCCTATAGAAGTTGGACTGTTCTAAATCAATTTGGACTTTTAGAGGTTACAGAATTGTCTGAGGTTTTCTGATTATTTAGAGCAGAGTTCTCAGATTTTCTGTTCGTAGTTTTAGAATTTGTGAGTTTAGCCGTGGTTTCAAAAACCACTAAAACCACAAAAATTAGACTGTTAAATAGGCCCCCACGTCTAGCCCCATGCCAAATTTCAAAATTAAAAATAAAAGAATCAAATTTGTTATTTTAAAAAACAGATTTCAGTGCAGAATTCTGCTGGAGCAGCACTATTAACTGATTTGTTTACAAAAAATAATAAAAAAAAACATGTTTTCCCGTAACTAAAGTACTTAGAAGTTCAGAAACAAACCACTATATTGAGATCTCCTTCCCTGAACATGAGTTAGTGGTGACTGTCCCTGAATCAGTTTGTCGGTCTTATGTTTATTGACTTATTTACAAATAAGTTGAGCTGTAAAATCACATTACTGTTTGTAAGAGATACCTAGTGATAACTGCAGCTATAGATATGGTGGAGGTGGTTCATACATACATTTGCAATGCAATACATTTGCCTAAATATACTTGTGAGAATTTCTCTTAATCACAATAAATCCATTTGAATGCACTTGCGAATGATGATATAACCCAACTGACATATTATCTTTTTTTATGTTATGTGAGTCAATTACTCTTGCTATTGAAATGATTTGATACACTAGTTTGCTTGTATAGTTTGCACCCTTGCTGCTATAAAAGTCACCTTTTTATATTATCTTGTACTTGTAGAGTTTGATTATGTCTGCATACTAAATTCTGTCTAGAACAGACAATAAATACAAAACCGCTAAATAGCTCCATAAATCTCTTTATACTAATCCAGACAGCTGCTTCCAACAGAAGATTTATCAAACTCAGCATTAAGGTGTGCACATGAAAGCCTCATTTGCCTATGATTTGTGCATAAAGGAATGTGTTGCGTTCATGTTCCCATTGGCATATCCAATGCAAAGCACAATGTGCTTGTGTGCAACCTGTACTTAACATCTGCCTTGGGTGCAAAAATTATACATTTTCCAGTAAGCAGTTTAGTTATATACTGTATATCCAGAACTCACCTGGATTATCTAGACGTCTCCAGATTTATCTACTAAGTGGGAGCAAAGCTGGGGGACATGTCCTGGCATTCAAGCGGTATAGCCAAAAACTAGGGATGCATAAAATCCTTTGTTTTGGGATTCAGCCAAATCCCTCTCACCACATGTCTGAATCCCAATTCCGAACCTTTGTGCTGGGTAAAAATTGCAGACGGGGCGCGCACAACACAATTTTTGCATTTTCTAGGGTTCGGATTTGGTTCAGCCAGACTCTTTGATTGGGCTGAATCCTGGTGTAAAAGGCTCAGATTTGTCCGAACTCCGAACTGAATCCTGGATTTGGTGTATCTGTATCTGCATTGCACGTTTTCTATTTACAATTACTTTAGTTAAAGAACCCCTGTACATTTTTTGCTTTGCCTGCTGTTCCCTCTCCTGTTACAAATTCAGGCCACTGCAGGTATGTTTCTATGCATAACAATTTCTGTAGCTTCTGTATCTTGTTCTTAATTTAAATAAACAAAATTGGTGAAGACAGCACTCCTAAAACAGACAGTGGTCTGGCTGCAGTTGTAACCACAATATAGCAAAGACTGAAGAAACCCATGCAAAAACATTTAATAAACCTTATTACTGCTGAATCAACATTCTAGTCTCTGCAGAGTTTGATGATTAAAGAAGGTCTCTTCAGAGACTGCAACATTATTCACCATTTTTATTGTATGATTTATCAAAAGTATAGGAGGAAGGACAAGCTTAGAGCAAATCTATCAGCCTGTCGTACATAATAACTAGCTCCCAGTGGGCTCTGCATAGGTGCTAGAGCTCTCAAATATCACATTTACCTTCCTATGAGCCAGTTCTATGACTTTTCAAATGCTGCAATAATTATAAAATTGCACTATATATGCAACATTTGTGTGTTTTAGTCAGAAATTGTGTCAGAACACAATCCATAAATAATGCACCGGCCCATAGCCAGTGCATTACAATAAACTTACCCTATCAGTATAATTCTGGCTTTTTAGATGAAAATGGCCCAATCATTATTCTTCCTCAGTGTATATTAAGGATGCCAAATAATTACATTTATGTTAACCCATATTGACGTAATTTAACAACATTTAATGGGTTATTTACTAAAATGTTCTCGTTATTTTATTAAAACAAATTCGACAAAACTCCCTTCCACAATTCTACCTTATTTATTAATAAAATAACTCGAAAAATCTGGTGCGGGAAAAGACTATCAAATTGTGAACAAAATTAGAATCATACACATTTTTTAGGCTTTGACTCCAAAAAAACTCGGATTATATTTTGGATTATTGCCCGAAAACCATGAATTACAGTTGTAATTGTAAAAGGGACGTCTGCAATTGACTTCTGCATCACCGTGGCAGGTTTACGATGGAATATTTTTCAGATTCAGACTTTAAGAAGCATCTGGGTATAATAAATATTGAAAAATTGTTTTTTTTCCACTAAAAATTTGTGTTTTCCCCTTAAAAATCCCGACCAGGAAAATTGAGTTTTAGTAAATAACCCCCTAAAAGTTGCCATTTGTCTCAACATTTTTATTATCTCTAGAAAGTGCTTTGTATGTATCAGCCCTAACATGCATGTAGATGATCATGAAGAACAGATTAATATGGTCTAGTATTTTTAGTTTCTATACATGCTACTGTTTGAGCTCAAATGCTAGTACCGTATATGCATCCAAAGCACGTATTTCACTTGGTTGTACTACAGCTTCTGGAAATCAGTCTACCGTGTGTATTCAAAGGTCAAGATCCCTAAATAGACAGGTGCATGCACAGTATAATAATGCGTTACGGAAGAAAAATGTTGAAAAAGTAGGAACAATACATCTTACACTATTAAGGAATATTAACAATAACAGGCATTTTACACTAAATAATATTATTATAAATCTTTCATCAGATATTTACAGTTCTTTGACTGGTAGAAATAATATGGTTGCTGGTTTAGAATATAGAATTAATTCAGCAATGGCAGGCAGTAAAAAATGTGGCAGGAAAGATACACTTGTCTATTTATGTAATATAATTATGGACTGAGAGAATCATCTAATAATTCGAGATTTTTTAGACTGAATTATCAGTAAATCATGACATCAATCTATTTTTTTTAAATCAATAAAAGCAGATTAGGTTCTAAATGAAAATTTTAAACTGTCTTCTCCTAAAGGAGAAGTAAAGTCCTTTTATACTTTGGTATACTTTGGGGTACCACAAGTTAGGCAGCCCCAAGTGAACGCATTTACTTACCTGAAACCCCAGGCTGGTGCACCTATCAGGAGAAACTGCACTGGCCCGGTATTCTTCCTGCGAGCACCACAAAGTGATCACCTTCCTGCTTCTTCCTTCTTCAAATTTCCCAAGGCAAACGCATAAGCAGTGTATCGAAATAGCTGGCTTTTTCATTAAAGTTCAGTTTTTCGCTCTACTGTGCATGCGCATCGGCAAGAAGAAAGAAGAAGCTGGAAGATGATCGCTCCGTGATGCTCTCTGGAAGACTCCCGGATTGGTTCGGTTTTCTCCTGATAGATCTACCAAGCAGCAAGTTATCTTGTGTTAGAGAGCTGTTATCTGGTTACCTTCCAATGTTCTGTTGTTAGGCTGCTGGGGGGAGGGAGGGGGTGATATCACTCCAGCAGTAAAGAATGACTGAAGTTTATCAGAGCACAAGTCACATGACTGGGGGCAGCTGGGAAACTGACAATATATCTAGCTCCATGTCAGATTTCAAAATTAAATATAAAAAAAATTGTTTTGCTCTTTTGAGAAACAGATTTGAGTGTGGAATTCTGCTGGAGCAGCACTATTAACTGATGCATTTTAAAAACAAAAATTTCCCATGACAGTATTAAGTAAAACATTAAATAAACCCAATAGGCTGGTTTTGCTTCCAATAAGGATTAATTATATCTTAGTTTGGATCAAGTACAAGGTACTGTTTTATTATTACAGAGAAAAAGGAAACCATTTTTTTTTGGATGGATGATTTGAATAAAATGAAGGCTTATAATTTGGAGCTTTCTAGATTGCGTGTTTCTGGATAACGAATCCCATACCTGTATAATTTTCAACTCAAAAAGTGCCAAATAATACAGTGTTATCTTGCACTTAGTAAATTATAAAATGAATTGCATTTTTGCATCTGTTTTGCTGACTCTCAGCCATCATTTCAAATGTGATTTCAGTCCTTATCACCATCTTCCCAATGCTTCCCTACACCAAGACAGCAGAGTCACAAAAGTCACGTTCTGGCATCATTTATGTCATCCTTGATGAGGGGGCTGAAAATGATTGATAAGGAAAATATTTATTAAGCAAGCAAACTCAGAGCAATGTAAATAAATCATGATTTTTCTTGCCTGTTGTTGTTTTAGAAAGAGAGGATAAAAGATATGTCTGATCCAGCTCTGCTAAATGAAGCCTCACTTTGTTTAGCTTTTCATATGTAGCTGTGCCAAGAAAATGAAATAATTGACTGTTTTCCCAATTTTTCATTTAGAATATAATATATTCAATATATTCATGTTGTTTACTGAATCTGGGATTAACATATATTGATTCTTTCAAATGTTCTTCACTTCTACTCTCCACAATTCCTAGCATGTTTATGTTCCATATTCATGGTATTATTTACCGTGCACAAATGTAACATTTCGGTCTGACTGTAATGCAGTGGTATCCCCCTAATAGCTTGCTAAATCACAGACTAGCAGGGAGGAGAATGAGCAAAAGATCAGACAGAACCCCATCACTTATTTTATTTGTAGCACAGAGATTGAAGCTGGCAGTAAAATTATAAATATAGATGGTAATATTATTATGGAACTCTCTTACCATTGTCTAATTGAAACAATAAGAAAAAGCATATAATGATATTCCTGTCAAAGTGCAAGAGTTGAGTTTGCATTTGTTCGCGGTGTTGTTGTCCACTTTATTCCGTCAGTTATTCCGTTTCAAACATTTATTGCGTTATCGGCAGCCGAAATTAGTATTTGGCACTGTTTTGTTCTGGATAGGAAACAAATTGGTCACTGGCCAAATCTGGTGAAAAAGCAGAACTGCAGCTATTATTCGTTTAAACTATTCTATAATAAATATTATCTGTAATAAATTTTCAATGAAGCATCTTCTAGATTTATGCTGTTTAATCAGCCAAAAGAGATTGTCACTGTTTATTCCGAGACACTTCTTTGGTACAGTGAGAGCACACTGTTACTTTCGGGCCCATTTACTAACATAAGTGCAGTTGATTATAGCAAACAATTAAATATCAACTTTTGTGTAGCCGACTACAATTTAGTAAATGAAAACAAATTTCTGACTGTTGCTATGGATAACTACAGTGGTGCAATGTAGTTGCTATGTTATAAAGTGAGTGACTTGTACATATAGTTATTTTCTTGTCTAAGAACTAAAAGTCTCAGAGAGGACGCAGAGATAACCTTTTACAGTAAATGGCATGCCCTGCACATCTTGCCACTTCCCTTATAATTCAGTTATTTGCACTGTATGGTCTTTAAAGGAACAGTTCAGTGTAAAAATGAAAACGTGATAGGCTGTGCAACATAAAAAATGTTTCTAATATAGTTAGCCAAAAATGTAATTTATAAAGACTGGGGTGAGTGGATGTCTAGTAACATACAATAGTTCAAAAGACTGCGGCTGTATTGCTGTGGTGCTCTATCCAGAAACCTTGCTGCTCGACTGGGTTCCAATATCCACACGTTAGAAAAATAGGTTGGCACACACATTTGCAAATGTGCTTAAATTAAAGTGTTTTTATTGTGATCTCAAACACAACGTTTCGGAGGCACAACCTCCTTTATCAAGTGTTCTCTATCTTTATCAAGAACACTTGATAAAGGAGGTTGTGCCTCCGAAACGTTGTGTTTGAGATCACAATAAAAGCACTTTAATTTAAGCATGTTTGCAAATGTGTGTGCCATCCTATTTTTCTAATGAGTGGATGTCTAACATAACAGAACAGAACAGAACACTACTTCTTGCTTTTCAGCTCTCTAACTCTTGAGTTAGTCAGCCACTATAAGGGGGGCCACATGGGACATAACTATTCAGTAAGCTTACAATTGATCATTAGCATGCAGGTCAGATTCAAAATCAAACAGTTATGACCCATGTGACCCCCCTAAAGTCTCTGACTAGTTACTTCCTGGTAACCAATCAGTGGAAACCAAGAGAGCTGCAAAGTAGGAAGTAATGTTCTGGCTATCATGTTAAACATCCAGTCACTCCAGCCTTTATACATTATATTTTTGGCTAAATAACTATATTAGAATTTTTTTTTTATTTTGCACAGCCTATTTATTTAATTTTACTTATTTTTATACTGAACTGTTCCTTTAATGTGTATCTTTATATTATACAGGTATATGATTGGTTATCCGGTAACCCATTATCTAGAAAGATGCAAATTACAGGACTCCCATAGACTCCATTTTAATCAAATAATTGAAATTTCTCAAAATTATTTCCTTTTACTCTGTAATAATAAAACAGTAGCTTGTACTTGATCCCAACTAAGATATAATTAATACTTATGGACAGTGGGCAGCCTTAGAAAATGTGTAATGAAGGGCTTCACGGTGATAGCACTACCAGAAAAAAAACAGGGAGTCATTTATAAAGTTCATGCATATTTATTCTCAAATAGTTGTATTGCCTATTCTTTTTTATGAACACTACGATATTGCACTGCTGCTACAATGGCTTGCAAATGAGATGGGTCTTTTCAGAGTCTGGCCACTGTGCGAAGTTGTGCACAAAAATAGACTTGACAGTAATTTGAATTCACAATTTGCAAAACTGTTTTACGAATATTTTCTCCACCACCACCAAGTCGTGGTGTATTTCAAATGCAGAGTGAGCCATATTATAAAAAGCTCTTATGGAAATTTGCAGTGCGAAGAAAAACTGCAATTCTGTTTGCACACTCCAATCCAACTTTATAAATATAACCATGTGCAGGGCAAATATATTCACTGTGCGAATCAATCTGCCCCACTTATAAATGAGCCCCACTTATTTAACTGCTAAACACAAGCTAAGCAATGGCGCTGCCATGCTCACTAAAAATGTAAAGGAAGTTACATGCTTTATTTTGGTAAGATTGGGGGTATACACTATGCAATTATGCCCTTGATATAATTAGTGATCAAATAAATGTGCTAGGCTTCATAATACTGTGTGCCTATCTGTACTTTAGCCTTCTGTATTATCAACTATCTTACTTAAATGTATTAAAGGACTAGAGCAGGAACAGGAACAAATTGTGAGGGCTACAACGTTAGAGCTAGAGATTAACCACAGTGCTGAAACAAAAGCTAATGCTCAGGCCAGGAAGTGATGTGGGAACTGGGTTTATATTGGGTGCAGCTGTCTCTGACTGACTCACCAATAAGGCTGCTAGGGTGAGAGGGAAAAGCCAAGTGAAAGGTAATGAGGGAACGTGTCAGGTTCCTGGCTTGAATCCCAGCGGAGCACAATGTGGCTGGATATTGGCCAGTAGGATGAGAACTGCACTAATGTGATGATGCCGATTTGATCCAGAGCTTTGGTTGCTACCTTCCTAAACAAGAAGATCATACAGTGTATGCCCAACTTTTAAGGTGTTATGTAGAAAGATGGGTAGTTTTGCAATGGTCATGTAAACTGCCAATAGAGTTGACCAATTTTGGTCTAACTGCTTCCCACTTTTATCAGATCAATTCATTTTGGCCAATAGCTTAATGAGCAAATCAATGTCATGTGGTCATCTGTGAGGTTATGCCACCCAGAGCACATCCCGTTTGCACACCCTGCAACTGTAGCACCAATATGGACGCGTGGTATAGACATTTTGGCTCTGCTTATCCCTTTTCTTACCACGCTTATAGAATGTTCTGCCTGATTCTCAGTATCAAACTTTCTTCTGCATTCTCATCAGTACCTGTTTCTTCCGAGGTTCCTACTAAGGCTGCACTGTTCTGCATGTGAGGGGCCAGTAGGGGTTTTTTTTGCTGTGGGGAGGTTTAGTTCTCCTTAAAACACCAGTGTGTATTAAAAAAAAGCCAAAATTACATAATAATCTTCGTTTATAAGATAATAGCTATATGGCAGACATGATGCTGGTATTTAGCATGCTCATTGGTGAATTATCTTGCATCCCTTATTAAGTTTCTGGTCATAAGAATTGTCATTGGTTAATTTTTTTCAATGTGTAATCAGCTTTGATAGAGAACTACCGGGCACAGTGAGAAGTGGAACACCTTTATGGTTGGGTTTAGATTCCTTTTAAATCCAATACTTTTAATAACCTGTTCCCTATCAGATGTCTTCCTAAAGAAAAAAGATCTGCAATTAGAGTAAAACATGTTACTATTTAAAATTTGAAGAGGAAAAACTATCCATTTTATCAGTTATTCTTATATTGTAAATATTTTTTCTTTGCATTTGTTATTCTGATTTATTTTTTTAGAATAGATTCTTTAATAATCCCAAAATGCAATCTAGAATAGTAGTTCAAACAAGATACGCTCTTCTGCATTTAACATGTTCAAGCATTTCTATTATGTCAGATTAAGGCTTTGAAGGATACTGCTAGTACTATATTATCACGTTTGGATTTTGTTATGCTGTAAAACTTGTTTAAGAAATGAACAATATGTTTGAAATTCAGGTTTGAAGGTTGTAGGTTTAATTTGCACACACTCAGGGGAAGGGGGTAGGGCAGGTGGCAGCGGCCCCTGTGGGGGGGGAGTTTGGGTCGCATGGCGGGGGCCTCTTAGGCGGCAGCCCCAGTAGGCCCTGCACCCACCAGTCTGACCCTGATTATAGAAGGTTAAAAGTTTGCCTTTATTATTGGAATATATAATTTGACCAATTTCCACAACATTTTTAGTATATTGCATTTAAGAAATGGTAGCATTACCTCTCAATTCCATAGAAATGAGGCATGAATTTGTGGATATACATAAACTGATATTATACTTCTTAATTTATATTGCACTGATATATTCCACCAAACTTTATGGAGATTGTTCATTGTTCACTATGGTCCCTTATCCAGTGGAGCTTACTGTTCAGTAATGAAATGTAATACAAGACAGCCATACATTTGTAAAAAAAAAAAACTTGCAATTTACAATGTAAATTGTAGTCACTCTGCATTGATTCTTGACACCCACATAATTGAACCCTGCTTTGAGGGCAAACAAAGCCTGGACCCTCTTTAAATTAGTATTCTCAAATACAGTGATCCCCAACCAGTAGCTCGTGAGCAACATGTTGCTCACCAACCCCTTGGATGTTGCTCCCAAGCAGATGCTTATTTTTCAATTCCTGGTTTGAAGGCAAGTTTTAGTTGCATAAAAACCAGGTGCTCTGCCAAATAGATTCTCCTGTTGTCATCCAGTCCCCATAGGGGCAATCAATATCCAATCACAGTCCTTATTTTGCACCACCCAGGAACATTTATTATGCTTGTGTTGCTCACCAACTCTTTTTACATCTGAATGTGGCTCACGGGTAAAAATGGTTGGGGTCCCCTGCTCTAATACATGGACTGTAACTTGCCTCAAGTCCTCTTGTGAGAGCTATGCACTGTTTGGATCATACATGCAGTTTAACCGGGGCATGTTTAACAAATGGATCGCCCAAGGCCCCCCAAGTATTATATGTGACTGAAAACTTCAGAGATCAGGGATGGTCCTTATGATGACCTGCCTGGAAATCTTCATGATTGGCTAACTATGGAAGCTGCATTGTGGTTTGCAGAAAGAATCAAAACCTATTCTGCATTTATGACTAGGCCTGATCCCCATGCTTTGCTGTAACCACCTCAGCTAAACACAAATACTCCAGCAATTGGCAGTAGCAGTACCCAACTTGATTCTATTATTTGAAAGCCTCATAAAAAGTTCATATGCACAATAGTTAAAATCGAAAACATATACTTATTAGGACATGATAAACAAACTTTAACAAGCAGTACCCAACTCTGGCATTCTACCTTGACTGAGTGACTAAGTGCAGGCTGGCTACCCTCCAGTTGTTAAGGAAGGCTCGTAAATTTGAAGCAGTCATGCTGCAATAAAGAACATTCCCTTAAAGTGCTTAAAGTGGAACTATCACCTACACATAAAAAACTGTATAATGAAAGTCCTTTACGAATTGAACATCAAACTTAAATTCTTTTCCTCAACATCCATATGTTTTATATGGGTGTTTCAAAATCAGAGTTATCAGATATTACCTGCCCTGCCCCTATGCCTGAGGCATAGAGGTGTAACAGTCAATTACTTTCACTTTTCATTCAGCACTTCCTAGATGTCACTGCACTCCCAACATTCTCCCTTCCCTCCTCACGCTCTATAATTGTATAGGGCACTGAGTATGGGCATTAGGTCCCCTATTCTGGTGCATACACAAGATTTTGGGGTGATACACAATTTGTCAACAAAATGTCTCCTGCCTGCTTGCTGTGGTTCGGAGATGGATTTCTTTTTTATTAAAGAAAGTAAAAATGGGATTTTTTTTTTTTTTTTTGCCTTAAAATCCCCTTTAATATGCACTAAATTTTCCCCGTGCAGTAACCCATAGAAACCAATCAGATGTTTGCTTTTAAACATGTGACCTGTTGATTGGTTGTTATACTTTACTGCACCTGTGCAAATATAGTGCCTATATTATATTATTTTTTAGAATTCACAATTTACAATCTGACATTGACAGTTATTTGTGATTCAGGTAACAGGAAGATATAAAGCAACAAGTATGCTGACTGACAGGATCAACTAGACCTAACTGTTATCCTGTGTACTTTTATCTGCTCATATTTGTCTTGATGGGACATTTTGATAACTACTAACATCCAGGCAATTTTTTACTTTTTAATAGTAAGCTGTTCATTGCAGCATATGGCAGTAACAGCATTAGAAATGTATTTGCTTAGGTCATACAGTGTCAGTGCCAGACTGGGAATAAAGCCAGGATTCATTGTGTAAAAATGTTGCTACTGTCACTACACTGTACTGTCACTACACTGCATTTATCAGTGTCATACTGGCCCACTGGCATACCAGGAAAACTCCAGTGGACCCTTGTTCTGCTAAACATTTGGCCTATTTCATGGCTATTCCCTATTTCTATGAGAACAAAGAGGCTACATAGGTGGAATAATCGATTATATTTTGTAAAGAAAATAGACTAGGAA
The DNA here is from genome assembly GCF_017654675.1 of Xenopus laevis. NCBI lineage: Eukaryota > Metazoa > Chordata > Amphibia > Anura > Pipidae > Xenopus > Xenopus laevis. The sequence continues at coordinate 78,629,129 of NC_054380.1, read as the reverse complement.
AATAGAGGTTGAGTGAGGAGAGGAATAATAATAGTACTGTGAGTGGGCCCTGGTCTAAGGTTTTTTGGTGGGCCCCAGTCTAAGGTTTTTGGGTGGACCCCTGGTGTCCCAGTTCAACACTGGTTCCTATACTTGTACAGATTGGCTTTGTTTTATCCAATCACCTATATCCACCCACAGTAGAAACCCGATATAGAAATGTATCTTTTCACCACCATCCAGTGGAATTGGCTGACAGAGTCTTGCTGTAGTCAGTCGTACATTTTTGGGATGAATTCTCAATCTAAATGGGCACTATTCTTACTGAAAAAACTTGAAAATATTAACGAAATTCACTTTGCTTCAAAGTACAAAAATAATGCAGCCATTAAGTCATAAAATTAATTAAAATTAATTTGCAAAATTCATGTTTGCATCTGTTGAAGTCCATTACACACCTAAAAAACAAAAACAAACACTCACTTGTCTGGTGTCGAACTAATTTGCTTAATAATAAGCTGCTGAAAATACATTTGTGCATAATATGTAATTATTTGTATAGTTTGAATGGAACAAAAGTTATAAAAGCTTTTAAAATCCCATATGATGGTAAAACTGGTGCATGTCTGTGCTAGTCATTGCCATTTTGCCCCTTTAAATAATGACTGAATAGTCTTCCTCCACTTATTGCCGGATATGTCTTGTTTTTGGGTACAATGGGTCAGTGAGTAGATACTGTAGGTTGCACAGAAATATTTTCTTATATTTTCTTATTAAGGAAATACAAGATGCCCAGCAAATGGGAAATGGAGGATTGATCTGCGACAGTCAATGGTGAACACAGTTTAGACAACTGATCTTCAGTTGGGACACTACCACCACTTGGCAGGCACTACTAAATTCCTTGCATGATAAGTTTCAGTGCAGATAGTTCAGTGAGTGGTTTGGTTGAATAACCAAAGAAGTTAAAAAAATATATTTACACTGATAATAACATACATCGGTTTACATTATAGGCACACTGTGATCTTCATGGGTGAGATGCAGTTTCCAAACCAAAAGAAGGTTTGGTTAAAACCAACCGTGAAATTTCAGTGTTGATAATGTAGCTGAAGGAACATTTGCAACCATGCATAAAACCACTCAAAAATGGTACCACATGTACCAAAAAGAAAAGTCCCTATGCTTTTCTTCAGAGCCATGACATCCCCTCTGACTTAAACTAAACCCTTAAAAATAACCCTACCCCCTATCCTGCATAGACAATCCTCCCTGCCCCCCCCAACTTAGCTGTTACCCCTGGTAAATGCCCCTAACTCTTTATTTACCCCTTAGTGCAGATTCAAGGCATTGGCGCCATCTTCTTATCTTCGGTTGTCTTCGATTAGTAAGTGTATCAGCACATGCACAGTTGGAGCTGTCTTCGGGTTCTTGACAACTGCACATGCACCGAAATTGACGGAAATTGCCGAAGTGCCGGAAAAAGGCCTGAAGATTAACGAAGAGAAGAAGATGGCGCCCGTGAACTCCAATGCCCTCAATCTGGACCGAGGGGTAAGTAAAGAGTTAGGGGCATTTACCAGGGATAACAGCTAGGTTTGGGGGAGCAGGGAGGGGTCTATGTAGGGTAGAGGGTAAGTTCTTTCTAATTAAGGGTTTAGTTCTCCTTTAAAGATGCCTGAAGTTGTATTAATTCTTCCTCAAGTTAAAGATCTCAAACCTACAATGACAATGACATTTTGTCAGTCTTTTTTGAAATCCAAGTGAGAATGCTAATATCTGTTTATAATTCTCATAGGCCATGCATAATACACAAAAGCCATGAATATCCTGTAAATTATAGCCTTATAAATGGCTCTTAGTGATGTCATTTTTGTCACATGACTCACTAAAATTTGTGTATTATAATAAAAATAGTACACACCAATCCTTGTGGCGGCGCACTCCAGGATCTTTTTAGAAGAATTGCTTTTTTGCAAGTTGTAAGTAAAAAAAGTAGTCTTTATTAACACATCTGATACACAAGTAAGATATAATAAATAAACTACCCCTTGTTGGAATATATGAGGATATTAGAAGTAACCTCGGAGTTCCATGACCTTCGGTCTTGTGCTTTTATATGGTCATGGAACTCCTTAGTGACTTATAATATACTTATATTTTACAATAAGGTGTACTTTATTCACTATATAAATGCTGTTGTGGTGTCATCAGTTATAATTGGTGCTTAATGATTAATTGGTCACATGATTCACTGAAAGTTGTATATTATAGTAAATAATGGTCTCAGTTTGTAAAATATGAGGATATTAGAAGCAGGGGCATTTCAGCATCTGGTGCTACCCTGAGGCGGCTCAGCAATGCCACCCCATCTAACCCTCCACACTTAATTTTACAAATTTTGTCAATTTTAAAAATTGGAATATTGGCTTTTTAAATTACCAGGAGCATCTTTTTGTCGCCCCCAGTAACTTATGGGCTGTTGCCTCTTGAGGTGAATTTCTCAACTTGCCAAAAGGCAGCAGCACCTCTGATTAGAAGTTGACTTGGACTTCCATGGCTTTTGGACTCGTGCTTGTATATGGTCATGGAACTCTGTGGTGACTTATAATATTCTTATATGTTACAATAGGCAGTATATTATTCACTATATATTGAATAAAATGCTTATAAGTGAATTATGGTCCTGTGGTGCCCTCTCTTGCTCTCTACCATTATCATCATCATCATCATCATCATTTATTTATATAGCGCTGTCAAGATACGCAGTGCTTTACTCTATCTATCTATATTCACACAATTATATAACAAGGTAGGTAAATATACTGTGGGCCTGCAGCTAAATCAACATAATTTGAAAATTATCGTAGAGTATATTCACTTGCTTTATTTTCTAATTTTTATGCCAATATAAGGCTATTGTCAGACTGCTGTTGACTTTCCCTAGACACTTTGCAGACAAAACAATTCAGAGAATTATTGCAAAGTCTTTCAAAATGTAGTACTTAGCAACATGGGAGCTGTATCTACAAAATACCAATATGAAACATTTGCCTATTGCTTATAAGAAAGTTATGTTTATATTGTGGATACATTTTGATTTACTGTATGAATCTATGCTTGGCTCTGGAAGCTGGAGTATGTTAGAAGGTTGAGAGGCCATCTATATCCCTTAAGTCCTTTTTTTGTATCCGACTAGTATAAACACCTAGAAATGTAACATTTCGTTGGTTGCTATGGGTTACTGCTCCTGAGCAAACTTAGTGCCTTTTATTACAAATGGGGAATTCTTGCTAATTTGTGTAAAACTTAGAATAAGTTTTTGTGTGCTTGTACAGAGTGCCGAACTTTTTAGTGGCAAATCAAGGTAAGCACAATACACTGTCTTAAAGGGGTGGGTCACCTTTAAGTAAACTTGTAGAATGACCAATTTTAAGCAACTTATCAATTGGTCGTCGTTATTTATTTTGTATTGTTTTTTTTTTATTTGTCTTCTTCTTATTCTGACTCTTTCCAGCTTTAAAATGGGGGGTCACTGACTCCAGCTAAAAACAAATGCTCTGTAAGGCTACACATGTATTGTCATTTCTACTTTTTACTACTCATCTTTCTATTCAGGCCCTCTCCTATTCATATCCTAGTCTTTTATTCAAATCAATGAATGATTCTTAGTGTAATTTGAACCCTAGCAACCAGGTTGCTGAATCTGCAAACTGGACAGCTGCTGAATTGCAAATTGAGTTTATTACACCTTGTCTCACAACTAGTGGAGAATGCAAAACACCTCACCTCTGCTTGTTAGAGAATACAGAAAAGTGGGTGCTACATTTTATTTCCAATCCTACATCTTCATGAAAAACTTTAGCTGCAAAGAATACATTCTTGGAAATTGGGAGTTAACTCACAACAAGGATGGAGCTTGTTTGTAGACAAGTTACAGTTTATAAGAAGGAAAACAATATCCTAGTGATCAGTCTGTTCAATGTTTAATAAGGTTTTAAATATATTACCCTTCACATTCATGCTCCACAATGGCACCAATTTAGGTGTTACAGAATTCCTGGTGGATTTGGGGGCAACCTAAACTTTATACAATTCAAATATATTGAAAATATTTAAACCTATGAAATGTTCTGTCATTTCTACGATGCCCAGTTCATTGTGCTAGCTAGGGAAACAGAATGGCCAACGTCGGGAATATATATATATATAATACACAAAAGCTATGAATATCCTGTAAATTATATCCTTATAAACGGTGACTTCTGATGTCATCAGTTATAAACGGTGAGTTCTGATGTCATTTCTGTCACATGACTCACTGAAATTTGTGTATTATAATAAATAAAGTACCCCCAGTTGTAAAATATGAGGATATTAGAAGTTACCTCGGAGTTCCATGACCTGTATAAAAACACTCGGCCTTCGGCCTCGTGTTTTTATATGGTCATGAAACTCCTCGGTAACTTATAATATCCTTATATTTTACAAGAGGGGGTACTTTATTCACTATATATTGAATTCTTGTGTAGTCTTACTGTGGAATGATCTATATTGTTGGTTCTCTGATTTTGTTGTTAATTTCACAGAACAGATTGAAGATAGAAACATTTTAAGGAATATTGCGTACCTTCCCCCATATTAATAATCTGTAATTTGTGTTTTTTGTGATGCCAAATATGAAAATAAAGCAATCTTCACCACAAAATATACTGTATAATCGGTGCCTGTACAAGCAAATAATTGCCTAATGCACCGTACTGTGCTTCTATAACAACTCTCATCCTTATTACACTATCAACATCTGGATAATGACTCATTCAAGTTATTGAAGCAAACTTGATTGACAACATGCTTAATTAGACTCCCCCATTACATGCCAGATTTTTCATCTGTTATAAAAGAAATTTTGTTTCCCTTGTTCTTAATATGATTGACAGCTTTAATTGAAGTACTGAAAATAATGCAGAGAATCTGTATTCTGTTCCTTCTTGGTTGTACCCCGCAGGTAGGTATATGTACCACCTATGTCCATTTCGTCAATGTTGTTCTGTTAAAGTGAAATAATTACGCATTTGTAAGTAGTATTTAAATATGCTTAAAATGCATATTTCTTGAATCATTTATCTGTGTATACTTGTTTTTGGCCATACTTGCCTTTTAGTGAAATGTAGAAATGTAAAAATGATTTTTAGAAAAAGACTACCAATATACCTATATCCACATAGGCCATACACAAGGCAATTCCTCAGATTAAAATCAGCCATTTCATAAAATACCTGAAGAAATGTGCTTTATCACCCAGAAAATCAGTAGTGTGCCTTTAAAACCACTGAATACAATTGTGCTTAAATGGTTCGAAATAAGCAGCCTTTAATTGGATTAAAGGCCTGAATATAAAAATCCATAAAACCCATATTATTATTGTTTAACTATGGGATGGCATGATCTAGTATGTTGAATGCTCAGGCCCTAAGTGTGTCTAAATAATCACAATACCTTAAACGGGGAACTATTGCGAAAATGAAAATTTAATATAAGCTTCCTCGTACTGAAGTAAGAAACTTTCTAAATACAGTCAATTTAAAATTCTGCATTATTTCTGAAATAATCAAGTTTATATTCACTATTCCTCTCCGAAACGATTTCTCTTCATTCTGTCTTCATGCAGCAGTTGGGTGTCAGATGAATGATGCAATATATCTTATAGGGGGGGCTTCCTTTCTTAGAAGATGTATTAGCTAAAATAACTAATTGCTGTACCGACAACATAATAACCGCCTTTTGCAAATTCGGCATGTAGAGAGACAGGATTTCTGGTTATTTTAATATGTGAGTGAGCTCTAATACTGTACATCTTCTATAAGATATAATGGATCATTTATCTGACACCCAACTCCTGAATGAAGACAGAATTAGGAGAAACATATGCTGAGTGTATATCTTCACTGAAAATAAACTTGATTATTTCAGAAAAAGTACAGAATTTTAAATTTATTGTATTTAGAAAGTTTCTTATTTCAGTGTGCTGAAACTAATATTACATTTTCACAATAATTCCCCTTTAAAATATTTAAAAATACAGTACGATTGTTTTGCCACTCATATAGTTTCATGCAGCTTAGTTAGGATCAAGTACAGAGGCACTGTTCTACTTTTACAGAGAAAAAAGGAATTAAATAAAAAAAACATAAGAAGTAGTTGCTTGAATTGTACTCTACTGGACATAGACTTCTCATAATTTGAAGTGTCTCGGATATTAAATCCTGTACCATTACCAATATGTTACCCAGATCTTCATAATTCATATCAGACCCTGCTACACTGGAGCTTAAATACTAATGGTGATATGTAATAACAAATGTAAATGGAACAAAAATTGGCAAAAACTAGTAAATATTTGCTTTTTGCAATGTACTGTATACATCATGATTTATGTTCCCTAGACAGTTTATTGCATTGGGAATTCTAAATAATTTTTTTACTACCAAGTTTGTCAGTCTTGACTCCAAAATTCTGGTCTAATTGTGTGAGCTTTCATGTGAATGTTCCTGTGACCCTTCATTATTCTCTTACTTCTACTTTATTGTTAGTGACGTGGGGGTCCTAAATTAGTTATATTTACACATATTGAAACACATACAGTAGTGCACAAAGTTGGCACATATGCTTTAATTAAATCATCTTCAATGTGGGGATAGAAGTACATTTCTTTCAAATTCTCATATACAATGCATGTACAGTAATGCAGTGATTGTTCACTGCTGCTTATGAACGTTATTATATTAAAGGGGACCTGAAACCCTTTTTAATTGTGTTTGTCAAGCAAAATAAACTACACTTACACTACTTAAAATTTTTAAATCTTGTTTCCTTCAGTCTTCGAATTCACAATCACAGGAAGCAGGCAGGTACCATTTTGTGGACATTGTTATTGAGGCAAACTTAGCATCATGTCAAAATATTGTTTACATGCCAGAATGGGGGACCTGCTGCCCATGCCCATTCACTGGCTACACAATTAGATGGTGAGGGCGGTGGTGGAGCGTGAGGAGGTAGTGACATCTAGGAAGTGCTGAATGGAAAGTGAAAGTAACTGTCTCCCCCATCCTCATAGAGGAGGGGCAGGCAAAATATGATTGACAGCTGAGATTTTCAAATAGCTTTCTAATGGATATGGATGTGTTAACAAAAACTTTTGGGTTCATGTTTAGTTTGAAAAGGACTTTTATTATACAGCTTTTTATGTCTTAGTAACAGGTCCCCTTTAATTACCTGCCACCACCTTAGAATGACATACTGTAATGTCTTACAGGAAGATATTTTTGTTCCTATTTACACGTACTATTAAAGGAGAAGGAAAGTTACGAAAGCAATTTATTACAATAGATTAGCCATAATCGTGCAAGCAATAACACTATATTTATTCTGCAGAATGTTTTACGATACCTCTCTGTTTGTTAAGGATTGCAGTTGCCATATTAGCTTGCCTTGACATCACTTCCTGCTTGAGTCTCTCCCTGCTCACTCATAGCTCTGGGCTCAGAGTACAGCAGGGAGGAGGGAGGGGGAGAGGAGAAAACTGAGCATGCTCAAGACCAAACCCTGGAGGTTTAAGCTGAAATCAGGAAGTCTGATACAGAAGCCCATGTGTACACAATAGAAGGGAAGAAATGTGGTGTTTCTTTTGACAGAGCAGCACTACTTTGAGGGTTTACTGGTGTATTGATATAGACCTTTCTGATAAAGCTTACTTAATTGTACCATTTCCTTCTCCTTTAAGGCAACTAAGGCAACTAAATGTGTTGGGTCTATTGTAATTTTTTCTTACAGGGACTTGAATTGAAAGGATCATTTTAAGCATTTGTAGTTTATCAAGTGTCTCTTGGGCTTTTTGCTTATCAAATTTATTCCATCAATGGTTTTCCCACTTAAGATTGCATTACAGTTTCTCTTAGAATTCTCTGAAAAATAAGCTGTTCTTCTTACTTAGTCACGGCATGCTGGTGCACTGTTTGCCTACCCACTTCACAAAGCATTGGTCTGTCAGCAGCTGGCAACAGGCATTTCTCTCCTTAAAGCGTTTCCAGTCACATTGAGTCACTAATTTCCACCTATTACTTTTTATTTTCAAAATTTAGGATATAGCAATAAAGTGGCATTCTTTTCCCCTTGGTAAAAATGCACACTGCAATATTTTTTTGATAGACAGAACCAAAAATGATTTGTAAATGATCTCAACCATTTTAAATTGCTAATGATGACTGTGCTTACATTTACTAAAACACTAGTATGCTTTCTCCTTCAAGTAATACTTTAAATCTTTTTTTAAAAAAGCAATACCTGACCCCATCCAAATTTATGTCAAATAGAGTAAGTGCCCTAAGTGCATATGTTGGCACAGTTTCCCATGGTTCTTTTAGGAATACCAGTATAATTTGCAGAAATTGCATCCATGTTCATATGGTCACCATGCGGATGTGGCATGGGCATTTTCCTACACGTCCTTCATTTTCATTCTACTTGAAAATGTGGGTTTTTTCTTTTCTTAATTCAAATACAAGGTCTACACTGATTTCAATTGTGCAATATTCCCAGGAGAATCCAAGATTAAAACATGGCTTCAATTTAGGGTTCTGCAACTACGATTCCTATTTTCCCCAGCCTCTCCAGGATGTATGGCCGGTGTTTGGAAAAGAGGTCAGCACCTCTCCAATGTACTCAAAGAGAAAAAATTACAAAACACACGAGGGCAAGTGTAGCGGGGCGAACCCCTGCGTGTTTAATTCACGTCAGTGATGTCACATTTCGGGAGCGGGCCCCTTCGTCAGATTAGCGTACACATTACATATGTTTGTAGTCCAAATGATTAACAATTAAGTGTAAGTTGATGTAAATCGTTAATGTGTCCTTCGGCCTCGTGCTTTTATATGGTCATGAAACTCCCCTGTGACTTATAATATCCTTATATTTTACAATAGGGGGTACTTTATTCACTATATATATATATATATATATATATATATATATATATATATATATATATATATATATATATATATATATATATATATATATATATATATATATATGCAACCAACAAACTCTTATTTTTCCTACTTTTGCTTAATGTTTGTGTCACAATAAAAACATTTTACACTTCCAGAATGTATCTAAATATGTTGTGTAAATCAAATCATAAAAAAACTGTTACAGTAAATCTGTTTAATTTACAAGTTTTAACACAAAAATCCAAGAATCCTATGAATAATTGAACTGCTCAGTTAGTACCTATCTGCAAAATACTATATATGCAGCAAAACAAAAGGAAGTAATTTTTTTTTTTATAAATGTCCTATTGCCTTAAGAAGGCCACAAATATTTGATTTCTACTGACACAACTTAAAATGACTTGTAAGGTTTTGAACTGACAACAACACATAATGCTATGTCACACCATGTTAATAAGGGGGTTTGGAAGAAAATGACAGAGAAAGAAGGAGTAAAAGGCAACAAAAATAATTAAATATATTCATGCAACACTAAGGGGGTTACAGTATTTATCAAAGTCTGATTTTATCTCAACATTTTCTGCTACAAACTCCTATCAAATCCGCTCTGGTTTTTTATGCTGCTTTATTATTAGATTTTCCTGAAAATTTGCTTTGCAGGAAAAAATCAGATTTTCAAGACATTTTTTCAGATTTTTCACCCAAATACTCAGATTTCTTATGCTTTTTTCCCTGAAAACTCTGAAAACTTTGTGGAACAGCACGAAACCCAGCGCACATCAAAAAATTATTGGGACTTCTCCCATTGACTTATATGCAACCTGGACAGGTCCGATTTTTTGATACTGACTTTTCCATCCTCTGGGTTTAAGTAATTCAGAAAACTTCGTGATTTTATAAAAAGAATCACAAATTTTCCAGGATTATAGCATTCGGAGTTTAGTAAATAAGCAATTTGTGAGTAGACGGTTTCTATACTGCCAGATAAGTGAAATCAAATTGTCGTTATTTCGGGAAAAAATATTTTACTATCAATTGCCAGATAACAGAAAGCAATGTATAAAGAGTTTTCTCTTTGCCAAATGATTAAATATTTAACCCTGCTGTAAAAGCCAGATTTTCCACTCTACACATCCAAGTTTGTAATCTTTGTTTGAAGCAATGCCATGTAACAGTTTACAGAAGCAGCTTTCTGACTGATCATCATTGGCAAATCCCTGCCCCTTGCATCACATTGGTGTATGTTTCAAAGAGAAAGGAATCCATACATCACCTGCAATAGTTTGTAAAGATAGTGTGGCTTTACCCTGTTAGGAAGTCTAGAGAAATACACAGATACAGGCAGCAGTTTACTCTTATTTCAGAGGCCTGCAATTTCTAGGAATAGTATGAGGATAACTCAGTGTAAATTCGATTACCTTCCGGGGAAAGTTAATAGAGGACGCTATCAGAAAAAATGGTCGCAGTTCATTCACAATGTGAATAAATGTTCTCTTTGCAAACAATTTTGCCTTTGCAAACAAAGCTTCAAAAAGTTTACGCCACCTTCAAGCACTTCTTAAAAGTTCGCAATGGAATAAAAGTTAAAAAAAATTCTTATTTGTTCACAATTTTGTTCTCTTTGAGGAGAGCGATGTGTGGACCTGCAAGCGACCCAAACCTGCCCGCACTCAAACCGTACCCAGCCCGACCTGGCTCAGGTGCCTCCATTTAAAGACCTGCTCTGCATTAACATCACAAAAGTGACGGGGCAGGTGCAAAATTATAAATGGAGCCAGTAGTGTTAGTTTGTGGGTGGGGAGAGCAGAAATAACCACTCACCCCAAAGACTTGATGTAGGTCCCCCGGGTTTTGGGCCGGCTCTCACTTCACTAATTTCCCCCTATGTGCTTATTCCCTGCTTGTCATTTATAGTGCTTTGTGTATATCTTGCTTGTGCTGGTATTTTGTGTGATGCTAATGTACATCCAGTAAATACTTGGGAGTTCCAAGCATGGTGGCTGCACAGATCACACACTAGAGGGTAAAAATTTTTACTTCCATGTTTTGTGATGAAAAGTCACATGATTTTAAAGATTTGGATTCGGTTCGGCCAGCCTCAAGGATTTGGCCGAATCCGAATCCTGCTTAAAATAGCTGAATACTGGCCGAATACCGAACCGAATCCTGCATTCGGTGCATCCCTAGTTCCCTGAGACAGCAGCACCCATTATTTCCGAAAATCTGTGGTCCTTTGCTTAGCCATACGTTGATTGTGTTGATAAAAAGTCTGTTCCCAATTAGTGATGGGTGAAAAATTTGAAAAACGCAAGTCAATGGGCATCAAAATAATTTTGAGGCAGACAATTTTAATGCTAGCGTCAATTTCTATACGCGCAACTATTTTGTTCAAATGCATTAAAGTCATCCGAATAATTTTGACGCGCATCAAATTCTTCGCATTAAATTTTTGTTGGCTAACTGCCCAGCGAAACTTGGAATTTTACCCCAAATCCATGCCTGGCAAATTTATTCACCCATCACTATTCCCCATCTTACATAAGTGAAATTCAGATTACAGAATTTAAAGTACCAACACATTCTCTGGAGGACAAAATGAGCTTATAACTTTGAACGATTTTATAATATTTTATGCAACATTGCAATTCTATTACTGTCAGCATTCAGGGTTGATGTGCAAGAACACTCTAGTGTTGTGTGCTCCTATGGAAACTTAGTTATCATCTGAACTTCTAGTTCTTAAACCAGAAATGTGGCTCTTCTAGTGCAAGAGAGTGCAATTGCACTCTTCGCACTTACTTCATGGACCCTCCAGGAAAGGTAAGTGTGGAAGCGGCAGCACGGAAGCCACCTCATGGTGATAGAGGGGTGAGAATCTCCCCTGTGCAAACTTTCACATACATGGAACAAGTTTGGGTAAGTAAATAATGCAGCTGGCATAATACCCCATTTATCCCCATTTCTCAAAAAATGTCACTTCATTTTAATCAGCTGAAATTGATATAGAACGTATCTGCTGTGAATAAAATATCAGTCTAGCCCATGCTTCTCAGTTGGCCAAGACAACAAAATATTGGCAAAGAAATAACGACAGGTTTCAAAGTTTGAATTTTTTTTATTAGTTGTGACAGGAAGTACCTGTCAAACTTCATTAAGAAGTGGAAAGTGTGTGATTTACTGGCGGGTGTTTAAACCCGTTAGCAGGTTGCATTTACTGGTTACACAGTTGAAAACAAATATTAATATTTTTATTACATTACCTTATATGATTTAAAATCAATGGGGTGTACGGAACAAGTTTGGGTAAGTAAATAATGCAGCAGGCAAAGTACTCCATATCTCCCTATATGCTGTTGCCCTCAAAACTCTATAATTAAGTATGAATAACTGTACATTTACAATCTTATCAAGACAACCAATTACCATTTTTGTATGGGATCTCATATGTGGAAACCCATTATCCAGAAACCTCCAAAGAATGAAAAAGCCATCTGCAATCCATTTTAAGCAAAACATTTTTTGTATTTAGCTATTTAATTTTTCTTTGAAATAATTAAACAGTACCTTGTATTTTAGTCCATATTGGTAGAGAAACAATCTGTATGATTTTAGTGTTTTTACTGAAAGGAGATAGTAATACACTTTTCTGTCAAGGACTCAGTTTGAAAGATATCCCAATCAAAGCATTAGTTCTTTTGCATGCACCGTGAAAGTTCAGAAATCTTTGCTTAGGGCACTTTTACTCCTTACATTGTGGGAAAGATTTTACAACTGCCAAAATTATTAAGAAGTAGTACAGTGTGAGGACATCTTGCATTTTGCAGGCTCTTCATTTTAATCAGCTGAAACTGGTATAGAACTTATCTGAAATGAATAAAATATCAGTGTAGCCCATGCTTCTCAATTGCCCGAGGCCACAAAATGTTGGCAAATAAATAATGACAGGTTTCAAAGTTTGAATTTTTTTTATTAGTTTTGACATATGTGGAGGTACCTGTCACACTACATTAAAAAGTGTATAGTGTGTGATTTACTGGTGAGTGCATGGGTGCAGTTTTATTAAGGCTGGGGAAAGCTAAACCTGGCTGATAATTAAGAATCAAGAGAAGGAGAAAAAATGAAAATAAAAATAAAAATTGGCTTTACTTTTTTTTCCCATCAAGAGTAAGTCCTGCAAGTCTCGGCACAGCCTCAAGAGGATTGGCTAGACTGGAGGAAGGAATCTGAAGCTTACTGCAGCCTAGCCAATCCCCTAGTGGCAGGACCAGGATTTGGAGGGAAAAAGCTGGTTTAGTATGAGTTTGCTGCTGCGATTAAAAGAACAGCAACACCAAAATATTAAAGTAATGTAATTAAAATGTATTGTTGAGCTGCGCTGGTACTTCAGAAACTTTATTATATTTTATATAAATAAGTTGCTGTGTATTCCTTGGGGGCAGCTATTCAAAGCTGAAAAGGAGAAAAGGCACAGGTTAAACAGCAGATAACAGAAAAGCTGTATAATATACTATTTGATTATTCATAAGTTATCTGTTACCTAGTGTGTATCCTGTGTGGAGAATGACTGCCCGCATGGCTACACAGCAGCTTGTTTTCATATAAACTATAGTTGTGTTTCTGAAGCAAACACACCAGTCTTACCAGTTCAGGTACATTATCATTCCTTTAAGCCACTTTAATTTTTTGGTGTTACTGTTCCTTTAACTGTTCCTGGGTTATATAAGTCAAGGACAGCACCCAGGTACCTTTTTTTCTTTACTCTTGGGCTTTGTTTTAATTCCCTCCTGTCACCAGCCTGCAAATAGTAAGAAAATAGATGAGCATGCATATACTTTGGGAAACATGAAATCAGAGCACAGAAATATGGGGATGGGAAAGCACCAAAATGCAGGGTTACTGGTAAAAAATGCAAGGAGAGCTGTGGGTGATAGACTGAAGATAGAAGAGAAGATGGCTTGGGCAAATGTTTTAAAACAAGTGTTTTGAATATAATTCAAGCACACTCCTTTTTTTCTGGTTCATGAGCTATAATTATCAAATAAATTTAATACGGTATTCCCAGCTTTAACCAGTTTTGTTTGTGCCAATATTAAAGGACATGTAAAGTTTCCTATAAAAAATGAATCAGTGAACAGCCTCTTTGAAATCTTAAGATATCTGCCACTCTGGTTGTTAAAAGGTTAACAGTATGGCTGCAGCATCCCCTTAATTACTTAGAAACCCTCCTCCTCCTCTAACTGATAAATTTGCTTTGGCTGTTGGCTCATGAGCATGCTCAGATTACTAAACACACCCTTTAGTCTAACAGCAAATGAAGAGATAGCATTACTGGTTCCCATAAAAACTCTGCTCTAGCTGTCTGGTCCTATTTTTAAATCTTAATCAACTCTCCTGAGCTCAGCTTAACAGTTATAGTGCTCAACCCCAGCAGAACCTTTTATCAAAGTTTGTTGTGCCTGTGTAAGCCTGCATTCTGCTTTGCATGAACTTTACAGCGTACATGTCCTGGTTGCTAATGTCTGTGTTACTGATGAAGTGTCAGAGGGTAAATGGTCGCCGGGTGAAAGTTACTATTTGTTTTAGGAAAATGTGATGGTGCTGGCAAATGGAGGGGGTATATGCAATACAAATGATGTGGCTTGAGTGGGGAAGATATGCCCAACTTATATACATGGTAGGAAAATTTAGTCTTTACGTGTCCTTTAAGGAAAAAAAACCCAATGAATTTAACACTAGGGGGCAGAACACTTTTTCTACAAGAGCACTGTATGGGTGGTGGTACACACTGTTATTCGGGGAGATGCGTCACAAGGAAACTTCGGGCAACTTCGAAAAGCCAAAGCGATCCGAGTGCCATCCCTCCGGCGATTCACATTCTAGCTTGCAGGAAGGCATTTCGGAGAGATTAATCCAAAGAAGAGGAGATTTGTCGCTGGGTGATTAATCTCCCCGAATAGCGGCGTGTGCCACAAGCCAAAGCTTCTGTCTGCAGTGGTATATTCTGTAAAATAGCTTTATTTCTGAAGGTTGGCATTTTCAGTTGAAAGAACAGATAAGCCCTCCTGATTAAACTGAATGCTGAGAGAATAGCAACAGGCAGGCGACAGAAAAACAATTTTATGGCAGAAAAAATATTTGACATCAAGAGAGGAGTTATGGTGCGTTATTAATAATGAACTATAGGAATTCAATGAAACAGACTTGTAAGCCCTGCATGGAGAATTATAAATATCCCAGTGATTGCAGCTAATTTTGTCTACTATAAATATTGTATTGTGTACTAACATTTTGTGATCTGTATAATTCATGTATAACTGGTTGAGGAATCCAGTGGGGTTTTCCTGCCTCAGAATAAACATATGGCTGTTTTATCCTTACTCTATTACATATTCAGCAAGTTTGACTATGACCATACAGGATACATTCTTCTCATTTCTGCTGTAATTCCAAAATATACCTCTCCTGACCTTCTAACATGTGCAGTGAATCAGTAGCTCAGCCTATTCTTAGATCTCTGATGCTACCAGCTCTGACTCATCTCCTTTCTGCATTCAGAACAAGGATGTTTCAGCAGACCCTCTGTGGGCAAGGATTGGTCAGAGCTTTAGATATTGAGTCTGCAATAGGTATAGAATTATTGATGCCATTGGTTAATGCCAAAGTCATATTTTACTCTGTCCTTAAATCCAAGTCACTGATGTAAAGCACTGCTTCATTTCAAAGAACACTATAATAAATGTTTTTTAATGTCAAAAATTATTTTGTGTAGAGTCCAATTTTTTTCTTATAATAGGAAGGTATTATCTGAATAATTATATGAAATCTGTTTACCCTAATCTGAAAAAAATAAATTGGTTGTTGATTTGTTTTTTTTTTTACAGCCATGTAAACAAATAGTTTATGTTACAGAGGCCTTTGCTCAAGGGCATCTAATTGTATAGGAGAGAGGGCCTGAATAGAAAGACGAGTAATAATAAAGTAGCTATAAAAATCCACAGAACAATAGTTTTTGGCTGTCAGTGACCCAATCACATAACATTTAAAATTGCAAAATGAAAGGAAGCTGAAGAAAAAGCAAATAATTCAATATTTTTAAAAAGTGAAACATTGGACACTTTATAACATACTAAAAGTTACATGAATGGTGAACTGTGCCTTTAATTTCAATTTGCCATTCAAGCTAAATCTACATTACATATGATTTATCTGTTTTTTTTACAAAACATTCATTGCAATGAAAAATAAATTATCCCATTCTTAATTTTACATTGTAAACTGGGTTTCATCATAAGACTCTGCGATGTCTGATCGGTAAAAACACTTTGACACTTTGTTATTCCTATAAAATGATTCTTTAATGTGAATTATAGCTGCTCTTATTGACCCTGGGCACTCTCAACAAGTAACTAAGTAATGTGACAATGATGCAGAATGATTAGATAATCAAATTATTGTATGCACAAGTAAATAATAGGATTAAGATACCAACCAGAAGTACTAATATAGGGTTCTATTCACTGAGCTGTAATGAGATTATTCTCATCCAGATAAGCCTGTGCAACGAGACTGGATTACAAAGAGTGGATACGTAGCATTACAAGATTCTTTCAATTCACTTCCTCTCTGTATGTTAATGATAAACAGCTTAATCCTAATTTGTCATTGAATACCTTGTACAAAGCTGCTTGTCACATGTCTTCAGTGAAATCTATGGGAGAGCTCAATTCATACCTGTGTGTGTTTCTAATGCCAAAATATAAATTCTGGATTGATCTGTTTCATGAATATGTTATTAAGCACTTTTTTTGTACTGTACTGATTGATTAGTCAATTCTGATAAAAGTTTAACACATTTCACAAATCACACATTTTGTATATATATATATCTAATTGCATATGTAGGGATGTGAAACAGTTTTTATTTAGTCGTGAAGGGATGGGATTAGTGATGGGCGCATTTATTTGGCAGGTGCAAATTCTAGGTGAATTTGCGCGATTCGTGCTGGCGAATAAATTCGTGAAACAGGCACGAAAAATCGCTGGGGAAGATTCGTCTGTGTCAAAAACAAATGTCGACGGTGTCCAAAAAAATGGACGCCAGAGTAAAAAATGGACGCCGGTGTCAAAAATGAGAAGCCGGCGCTGTATCGAAAATTTTTCACCGTTTCGTGAATTTCCCTGGAAATTCACAAATTTTTCGGCGAAGCAAATCGGCGCAAATTCGCCCATCACTAGATGGGATGGCTCTTACCTGTAGGAGGAGCACTGTTTTCCCTTTATTTTTTTGTGATATTATTGGGTGTCCCTAGCTGAAAAAAGGTGCGATCATTCTGTGTTTGGCTCTTTGTACTTTGCCTGAGCGACAGGTAGTAGTGCTGCGGATCCAGAGGCTGAACTGGGCTTTGCTTTCTGGATTAAGTCAGGATACCAGTATTCTTTGAATGAGGATTGTTAGTGAGAGTCAGACTCTATTGCAGAAGTGTAAGGCAGGCAGGGATAGTGATACAAGGGCAGCTCAGTATCCAAGTGGGATTAGTACTCTCAAGGCAATACTTGCCTAGTGCAGACACCACAGTGGATGAACCCAGAGTATCTTCCCTTCTCCTGGATGCATTCACTGTTGGTGTCTTTGCATCTAGCTAAGTTTAACCTTTGGTATGCTACCCATTTGACATGTGCTAACTCATTTGAGCTTCATTGGAGTGAGTGTATTATTTTGTATTGTACTCCCCTCCTGCTAATATGACATTATCAGCTGCATATAGACTTTAAAGGATAACTTAGCATCATAAGTCTAACTTTGTTATTCAATCTGTCACGATTTTATTGTGTATGTATTATTTCTAAATTACATTTTTTACATTAGAAATAATTCTCTCTACCAAATAACATTTTACTCCTGAAGCAACAGATGTTTCATTAGATGTAATATTGGTGTGCAGGCAACCATATCAGGTCATTGTGCCTGTCCCGAGCTTTCAGAGAGTTTATCAGAGCATACGTCACATGACTGAGGGCACCTGTGAAACTAACAACTCATCTAGCCCCATGTCAGATTTTAAAATATAAGCAAATCACTTGAAAAGTGGATTTCATTGCAGAATTCTGCTGGAGCAGCACAATTAACTGATGCATTTTGAAAAACACATGTTTTCCTTTTACAGAATCCCTTTAAGGAACCATTGTCTCCCAACTGATTGATTCACCTGAGAGTTATATTTCAACTAGAACCATCCTACAGCAACAACAATTTGTTTGTATCTGAAAAGGTTTTATTTTGAAACAGAAAAGCAGAGAAAATGCTTTTAAAGCTTTTTTGTAGTATCTATTTTTCCACAAAGGCCAACCCAAGATCACCAAAGATTTTTCACTTTAAACGGTAAAATAACTTGTTTACATTGTTACAGCAACTGTTCTGGGCAACCAATTACAATGGGAGGCAAACATGATACAATTGTAATTGATTTGTTCAGATCTGGGGCCCTGAAATTTGCTATCAGAGCAACCCAAGATGCCTTACACACGATGCCAGATGTCTCCATCTTTATATGATATTATACAGTAAAGTCAGTTTTTTTATTTGTAAAACACATCAATAGGTTTCAGGAATCACATGCTCAATCAATGCTCCTACCGCACACATGTAGTTCACCAATCCTGCAATTGGTGGTGCGTTCCTTCCGTTGACCCGGCCGGGTCCCTTAGCAACCAATGTGTATAAGAAACGGATCCCCACACACGCTGATTAATGCAGTCGGGGAATATCCCCTTTTATTCAGCCACCAAACAGTCAATTAAGTTAAAATCATTCTCTTTACTATGCGCTATTATTCAAAATAAATCGTGCAGAGATTAACAATGGAAACCATCATGGTAAACCCCCTAGTCCCACTCAGCAGCTCTCTAATCATATTAAAGATAAACTGCCATAGGTTTATAGATATCTAGGTAAGGACTAACAATGGTGGAACTTTCCCTTTCATGTTCACCTAATCAGTATTGAAAAGCCTTACAATAAATTACTGGAAACATAGTGAAGCAAAGGCTTGATTGTTCCACTCAATTGCTTCGCAATCCCATTACTGACTTTGCAAATAAAATTAAGAATTGTATAAAAAATTAATAAAATTAAGAATAGTACATTACAATGTCAGAAGCAGTGCAGTATACATCTTTAAGCATTGTATAGATTTGTATTTGTAGATTTAATACACTTCAGACTGCATTACAAGCACCAGGGGCAGACACACACTTGTGTAATGGCTCTCCTCCAAGAAACATATATGCTATGGGGCAGAAATAAATAATTTATTGAAAAAAACATTCTCATTTATTAAATTAATCATTTGTATCAGTGGCTGAGGGTCCCTGTTCAGATGTAAAAGGAATACTGTCATGGAAAAACATGTTTTTTTTTCCAAAACACATCAGTTAATAGTGCTGCTCCAGCAGAATTCTGCACTGAAATCCATTTCTCAAAAGAGCAGATTTTTTTATATTTAATTTTGAAATCTGACATGGGGCTAGACATTTTGTCAGTTTCCCAGCTGCCCCAGTCATGTGACTTGTGCCTGCATTTTAGGATGGAATTACTTTCTGGCAGGCTGTTATTTCTCCTACTTAATGTAACTGAATCAGTCTCAGTGGGACTTGGCTTTTACTATTAAGTGCTTTTCTTAGATCTTGCAGTTATCTTGTTTTAAGGAGCTGCTATCTCGTTACCTTCCCATTGTTCTGTTGTTAGGCTGCTGGGGGGGCTGATATCACTCCAACTTGCAGTACAGCAGTATAGAGTGATTGAAGTTTATCAGAGCACAAGTCACCTGACCGGAGGCAACTGGGAAACTGACAATATATCTAGTCCCACATAAGATATATATAACAAAATCTGTTTGCTCTTTTGAAAAATTGATTTCAGTGCAGAATTCTGCTGGAGCAGCACTATTAACTGAAGCATTTTGAAAAAAAACATGTTTTCCCATGACAGTATCCCTTTAATAATATGTACCTATTAATAGTTCATTGTGTATAATCAGGCTTATGGCCCATGGGGCATTTTTTTGCAGGCTTACAAACTAACTTCCACCTTCCTTAAATAGGCAATGCCTAACAAGCATTTACCTAGTGAGCTACTTCTGACTGAAAGCACCAATACTGGTGACAAACATGTTTTTCATTCAAGTCAGTAGGAGGCATAAGGGAGTGATTTTGGGTGCTTTTCAGCTGTTGAAAAATGTTTTCCTCCCCCAGTGTGCCATAAGCCTTAATCTCTTGCTTCAAATTAGAGAGAAGCATATGAGAAATATATCCTAGTTAATTTCGGCTTGAACAATAAAATACTTTGTTAAGTAATTAGCAGCCCTTCAAGAGATAAACAGTGCCTGGGGTTTGGCCGGGTTCTGATGGAGTTAAGACTCCTGGTAATTATTTCTAAGATAAATACTCTGTTTTTATAATAAGAGCACAGTGGTGTTTCCATTATGAAGATCAGCGTATAATAAAGTCATAAGACCCTCTCTTTCTACAAACTGATAATACTTATGCATTCCATTTAGAAAGCAAATGTGCATCAGTTGTTGGAAATGTTAATGAGGGTCTGTGCATGATAATTACGAGTCTGGCGCTGCTTGTGCCCTTAATGAAATCTTCCTCTGGGCTAGACATGTGAATATTGAGATTGCAAGACTATGCACATGCAATGATTAAAAAAAAGGCAAGTTAGTTTCTTGGGCAGGAAATACAGTGGTAAATCATTACACAATTTTAAACTTTATTAAATACTTTATCTGCCCCATTTGGAACATAATTGTGATCTCCTTGTTAACAAGCCTTATCTGGAAGCACATAGATAGAAGTAATGAGGCAGAAACTGGTAGCATATGCTTTATGTTTTACAAAACTACATGTTTATAATTGTAATTACTGCATGCTAGGTAGTATCAGTTTTAGCTCTGTCTGGGGAATGTTAAAGGAACATATTTTGGACAAGAAATGCTAATATTTCATATTCTTTCCCTTGGATGATAGAACATTGGCATCTGTTATATACTTGTAATAGGAAGAAGGGTTGCTATATTTATATCAAGTAGGAGGAATGTTAAAGTTTAAAGGACCATTACAAATCCTTCTTTTATATTCACTTATCCAATGGAAATATTATGAAATGAATTTGGAATGGTTTTCCTCTTGACCCCCAACCTCTATGACTGGGTTACTGTCTCATTTTGAAATGTTGTCCATGTCTTTTCAAATGTAGCGTCTATGGCCACTATCTTACACCATCACATAAACCTTCCACTGTGTTATCTCCTAACAGGAACCAAAAGGAAGAACAGCCTAAGCTAACGGTGTTTGTACTCTTTTAGGGTAAGGCCAGGCGAGGAGAATCGGGGAGATTTTGTCGCCTGCGCGACTATCTCTCCGAACTGCCTCAGCGTTTTTTCCCCAAAGGCTACAGCGCAAAATCGCCTGCACTAATGCACACGTGGCGATGCGTTTTCAATAGTCGCCCAAAATTGCATCGCCGCGTGTGCATTAGCGCAGGCGATTTTGCAATGTAGCCTATGGGGAAAAAACGCTGAGGCAGTTCGGGGAGATAGTCGCGCAAAAGACGTGGCGATAAGTCGCCAGGCGACAAAATCTCCCCGAATCTCCTCGTCTGGCCTTACCCTTAGGCATG
The DNA here is from genome assembly GCF_017654675.1 of Xenopus laevis. NCBI lineage: Eukaryota > Metazoa > Chordata > Amphibia > Anura > Pipidae > Xenopus > Xenopus laevis. The sequence continues at coordinate 78,607,460 of NC_054380.1, read as the reverse complement.
TTTAAACATAAAAGGATTGTACATGGAAACTCCTCATGGCAGAGACCGCTCCATTGGTGTTTACATATTCTGTTCAAATAAATACCATCTATCTAATTATTCCAGAATAAATAATCCTCTCTGTTTAGCATAGTAAAATGTGAGGGTATAGTATTGTAATGGAGAACGCTTTGTGTATTTTTACACATGAAAAGTTTAGCATTGATTTATATAACATAATATATAGGTGCATAGATATTTGTAATGCATATTATACCTTATACCTAACTAGGTTTGATACATTTTCTGAAAAAAAAATCTTTAGCCGTCCTAAATTTTTAGCTTTCCTTTGTTGTAATAACATTAGCATCAAACATTATTTTTATAGGCTACACTGGTAAAATATTGACCAGATGGCAATCGTATAACCAATTTGATAGACAGAAGGGGCTTTTAAGATCGCTAATGAATTAAACCATGTTGGGTTGTAGCCCTTGACTGGGAAGTTGGATTATCAGTGTTCAAATTAAAATGCTTAATTTTTCAATCAATTCTTTTGCTCTTAAACTTTTTTTTTCCAAAAATGTATTAAGTGCAAAGAATAAATACAATTGAAATATTATACTTCGGCATCAAAAAGCTGCAATTTGCAAACCGCCAGTGTACAGATGCAAAGTTTTTCAAATTTTCAACCCACTGAAAAAGATAAATAGTGTATAAATTTGTGGTATTCAAATTTTGTTCATGATTTTATTTAAACAAGTTTTTTATATTGATATGTTTGTAATAAATAAGCAAACATTTGAGTTTTCAAGTTCAAGTTTATTTGAAGTGACATTACACAAATTTGAATTTTGATGAATAGGTCTTTAAAGAAATAAAGCAGTCTTTAAAATAAATAATTGCCAAAGTCATATTGACATGATTCCTGTTATTGATGTCAGTATCACTTTAAGTTATATTTTATGATATATTATAGTACTATTATTATATTATAATAAAAATTAATTATTATTGTTTGTGTCTGTGAAGTAAACAATTGTTGTGAGTGACATGGTCTGTGATGATATTTTCCACCAATGTAAATGTATATAATATAGACTGCAAAAGGTGTGTTTCCTCATACATCTACATTCAATTTAATCCTATAACAAACTTAGATTCTTCTATGAAGTTCTGTGGTGCAGGCATAATTAGTCTGTAATTAATTTCCTTCTGCGATACAGGGTCATTTGCCTTGCCACTAATAATATTACAGTTTGGGTTTTTTGGAAGCCTGAGTACATCTGTAATATGATTAACAGCTTTCTTAGCTGATAAAAGTAAGATGTGGTTCAATTTGTTAATTCAGGACAAATGATCCTGTATCTATTGTAATTACAATTAAGAAATCGGCATCTCTTCTGCTTCCTTCAGCTCCTTTTCTTCATTTGCTTCAAAGCTAATGATTAATTGTTGGAGAGACTGTAGAGAGTGGGAGGTTTCCAGGAAGCCCATTAATTATTTCCTATCTACAATAATAGATTATTTCTCAATGTTCAGAGCAGCAAATTCATGGGATTTGTATGTTTACAAGAGAGTTTAATAACTAAGATTTGCAATCCCTTGGGGATAATTTTGGCAGAAGTGTTTTACACCATATTTGCAGTTGCCGTTAAAGGAAGATTTGTATCTATCCACTGTGATTTTTTTCAACATCCTTACACTTAGGGGCACATTTACTATTGGTCGAATATCGAGGGTAATATTCGACCCTTGAAGTTAAATCCTTCGATTTCCAATATCGAAGTCGAAGGATTTAGCGCAATTCCTTCGATCGAAGGAAAATTTGTTCGATTTTAATCCATCTCTTTTCCTTCGATCCCAAATTGCCTAGAAAGCCTATGGGGACCTTCCCCATAGGCTAACATTGGTGCTCGGTAGGTTTTACGTGGCGAAGTAGGTGGTCGAATTTTTTTTAAAGAGACAGTACTTCGACTATCGAATAGTCTAATGATTTTTAGTTTGAATAGTTCGATTCAAAGTCGTAGTCATAGGCCGAAGTAGCCAATTCGATGGTCGAAGTAGCCAAAAAAATACTTCAAAATTCAAAGTATTTTTCCTTCTAACCCTTCACTCGAGTAAATGTGCCACAAAGTATTCATCTTCTAGGGAATGACACTTGACACAAAGAGGCAGATTATTCAAAGGTCGAGGTGAATTTTCGAATGAAAAAAATTTGAATTCCGAGCTATTTGTTGTGTACTTTGACTAGGGAATAGTCAAAATTAGATTTGAATTTGAAAAAAATATGAAAATTTGAATATCGAAATTTATCATGTACTGTCTCAAATTGCTGTTTTAGCCTATGGGGGACCTACTAAAGCCTATTTGGAGTCAATTGGTGGACTTTGAAAAATTTAAGCTTTTTTTGGGACAATCTTAGAGTCGAATTCGATCGAATGCGATATTCCTATGATGGGGATTCGTATGATTTGAATTCGGCTAAGTACGGGCCTATTCGATCGAAAACTGACCTATTCGACCAAAAAAATACTTCAACTTAATTTCGGTTGGTCTTTTTGAATTCGAATTTCGAAGTTTTTGCATTTCAACCCTTGATAAATATGCCCCAAAGAGAATTTTATTTTCTAATGCTTAGTAGGTTACTTTCCAAAGATTAAGGGGGTTATTTATGGTCGAATGGCGAAGTTATGTGAATTTTATTTGCTCTAAAATAAATTTGAATGTACTCACAACTCGTATGGGAGGTTATTTCTGAAAAAACTCTAACGTTTAATATTCGATCATATAGTCCCGACTCAAGAATTCAAATAGAATTAGAATCATCATATTCAGATTGTTCAACAGACCTATGCCATTGACTTGTAAATGAACTCGGCAGGTTTAAGGTAGCAAATATTTGAATTAGAACTGTTTCCATAGTTGAGGTGTGATAAATCTCACATTCGCATTTACATTCGAGTTGGTGCTTTTAAATTCGAATGTGTGTGAGTTTTGACACAAATGTTTTTTTGAGAATTCAAATTTACCATTCAAACCTTAATAAATATGCCCCTTGACTTAGCTGCTTAGCTGAATGTATTGTGGTGAGTATGAGGAGTGTAAAGGGTTTTAGGGTGATATGACACAGGGCAAGGCAAAAGGTTGACTGAGTGCTAAGATAATCTCCTGGCTCTCTATCTCAGTAAGACACCCCCGCTCCAAGGTGTATGGCAGTCACCAAACAGATATGTGGACGCTGAGAGAAAGCACTCGAGGCAGGTTTACTGCTAAGTGATTTATTCACGACATGTTTCGGGCGTCCGCCCTTTATCAAGTGTAATGACATACAGAAGTGGGTAACAAACTTTAAATGGTATATATGACACAGGGCACTGTCTCGCCCACAAGAAAACATAGAAATCATGTAATTTCATTTGGCCCTATGCAGTGTACATTTATGCAATGTGTAGTATGTGCCACAGCCTTTAGACACAGCTAGTGATTTTCTATGCATATAAATGTGTTGAATCCAGAAAACTGGTGTCATACCATGATGTTGCAGTAGTTTAATAAAATGTGGAATCTTTGTACCAGGTCTAGTAACTCATGGCAGATAATAAAGAATATAATAGTATAAGGGGGGCTAAAATCTAGCTAGTTAGGGACTTCTTATCTTCTCACCTTCATTTTATAATTAAAATATGCTTATACTGAGGAGACTTATTTGTAACTTGATGCAACACATTATGACATGCATAAATAAGTGCAATGTGTGTTTGTATACTTTTGTTTATATGGCACCACAAAATATGCACCTCTGTATAATATTTATACTTAACTAAAGCTTTCCTTCAAGCCAAGAATTCAAAAAATAAGCACCTGCTTTGAGGCCACAGGGAACAACATCTAATGGGTTGGAAAGCAACGTGTTGCTTGTCAGCCACTGGTTGGGGATCACCGAACAACATGGATGGCAGTTAAACGCTTAAGGGTGAAGACACACAGAGCTACTAGTAGCAGCTTCTTTTTGTGGCTACAAATGTATGTAATTTATTATTTGTATAGCGCTCCCTGAGGGCAAAACACTGCGGAACAATAAATTAGTAGAAGAAATCGGAGGTCATACAACAGGTACAAAAATACAATACACATTAAATATAAAGTATAGTTACAATACATATTAAGTGCTTATTGTCAAGGAGACATAAGAATGGAGGTCCCTGCCCCGTAGAGCTTACAGTCTTAATGTGTGGAGGGAGGGATGTTAAAGAAGAATTCAACCCCCCCATAATATAAACCACTACTCTCTATCCTACATATCCCCCCCTCCCTGCTCCCCCAATACAGGTGATAACACCTGTATATGCCCCTAGATTTTTTTACCTCTCATTCCAGAGTCAGCACGGCGGAGCTCACGGACGCCATCTTTGGTGCTTCAGTATTCTTTGTAAAGTAAGTGCCGTATTGGCATATGTGCAGTTGGAGCAGTCTTCTAGTTCGTGACAAATGAGCATGTCCCGAAAGTGATGGAAATCGCAGAAGGGAAGGAAGAAGACCCGAAGATTACCAAAGCACCAGAACATGGCACCGGTGAGCTCCGCTGCCCTGACTCTGCATGTGTGGTCAGTATTTCAAGAGGGGACACAATTCTGGGGTAACACTGTGCAGGGGGAGGCAGGGAGGGGGGCAGTGGGGACTTTTGGCTGTGGGTGGTTTAGTTCTCCTTCAAGTGCTGTGGGTTACAGTGGGTGACAATGCCATATAAGTGCCAGTTGCCAGTTCAGGTGTTATGCAAGTGCTCTAAGAGGTAGTCTTTGAGTTTAGTTCTGAAGACATTGAGGGAGGATTCTTTCCAGATAATTCCAGGAATGGTATTCCAAATATATGCGGAAAACAGCAGTAGTAGTGGGGGGATGCAACCAAGCTTTTGCCCTGAGAGGAGTGGTTCAGCCAGAAGCATATAGATAGACAATAGAGGATATGTAGTTACATGCAGAAGAGTGAAGGTTTTGAAGGTTATGAGGAGGTGTTTGTAAGTTATTCTTTGTTTTATGGGAAGCCATGATAAGGACTTCAGCAGGGGAGTGGCCTGTACCCTTTGGATAGGAGGAGAATTCTGGCAGCAGTATTTAATACAGACTGTAGTGGGAAGAGATGGGAGTTAGGGAGACCAGTTAATAGAAGGTTACAGCAGTCTAGTTGGGAAAAGGTGAGAGCATGCACAAGCCTCTTGGCCGTAGCAGGTGAAACAGGAGGAACGTATTTTTACAATACTGCGTAAAAGTGACAAAATAGTAAATGGGGAAGTAGGAACAGGCTTAGGTGGAAAGATGATTAGCTCAGTTTTTGTTAGGTTGAGTTTGAGGTGACTAATATCCCATAATCCCATGTATATGTTTAAGTATGTATAGGTGATCAGTAAATACTACCTACTTATTAGTTGCTATAGGTGATTAGACCTGTACCAAACTTTGCACCTTTTATTACATAAGTACAACTTCCAGGCAAATCAAAAGGTATACATTTATTTTATATACAGTATTGACTGTATTAACATATGACTGCAATAACATATAAAGTACAATGTTCTCGAGGTCTTAACTAAAGATGATACTTGTAGTAGACCTATAATAATATGAAATCATTTGCTAAGATAAGATTTAGTCATTGAATCTGATTTTGATTACTAATAAAATGCTGCCACACAGAAGCCTTTTAAATAAATAATTGATTGTGTTTGTTTCAGAGCTTCGCTCCCTTCTTTGTCTTGCCAGGAGCAGGCGGAAATGTTCTTCTTCCTGTTTATTTGTGACAGATGTAAGAGCTCACATATTTGTGAATTTAATTAGACCATGACTCCTTTTTCTGAAGCCCAGAATGAAACAGAGAGAGCATTAAACCAACTTGTTTTGATATTGTGTTACTGGCCTATGAAGCATTCTGTTGGATGTAAGGTACATTGGCTTTCTAGTGCAGCCTTCTCCCAACTTCACCACACACGCAGCACATGTTTTCTGTATGTACAAGCTGTTCCAGATTCAGATGTGATCTTGGAAGCTCAGTCATAAGGACTATTCAGTGAAGGAGGTTGTGGAGGTTCCCGATTTAATTCCACAACCTGCTCATTTTTTTACAGACTGTCACTGGGCGCATGCAAGTACAGTAGCAGTTAAATAAGTATTTACATAAATTATACACATAGCTATTTACACAGATTACTGGCCAGCAAAACAAATTAGCATTAACAAACAATAAAAAACTAAATTCACCCCATCACACAGACATTTTATTAAATATACATATTTAATATATATATATATATATATTTATATACTGACCCTTATACATTGTTACATAATTAATTTGGCTTGACACTAGACAACGTTGCGTCAAATTCAACCCCTATTAATCAATAGATAGATAGATACAGTAGATAAAGTATATAAATAAAGATACAGATATACATACATGACCTATCGATGCACTCATATACAGTATATAAAATACAGTATATACATATACCTTTACTAAATTAACGTAAATTACAAGATCACTATTGCCTTTTATATTATATTTGTCCAATAAGCCACCCTACTCTTAAAGGCTTAGAATCAGCCATCACAACATCACCCAGCACGACATTCTACAACCTCACTGACCTCACTGCGAAGAACCACTTACGTTGCTTCAAATGAAAGTTATTTTCCTCCAGTCTGAAGGGGTGGCCTCTGGTTCTTAGTTATATTCTATGTGAAAAAGATAATCTGTCTATAATGCCTTCTTATGTGCTTGCAAAGAGTAATCATGTTTCTTTGCAAATGTCAATATTTCCAAAGAAAACAACACCAACCTGGACAGTCTATCCTCATAGTTTAAATTATCCATCCCTTTTACTAGTGTAGTTGTAGATCTTTGCACTCTCTCCAGCTTATTTATATCTTTTTTTAAAGGGATACTGTCATGGGAAAACATTTTTTTTTTAAACGCATCAGATAATAGTGCTGCTCCAGACTTCTGCACTTAAATCTGTTTTTCAAAAGAGCAAACTGATTTTTTATATTCAATTTTGAAATCTGACAATGGGGCTAGACATATTGTCAGTTTCCCGGATGCCCCCAGTCATGTGACTAGTGCTCTGATAATCTTCAGTCACTCTTTACTTCTTCTCCTCCTTTCCCCCCAGCAGCCTAACAACAGAACATCTGGAAGGTAACCAGATATCAGCTCCATGACACAAGATAACAGCTCCCTGGTAGATCGAAGAACAGCAGTCAATAGTAAAAATCCATGTCGCACTGCTACTCCTTCAGTTACATTGAGTAGGAGAAACAATAGCCTGTCAGAAAGCAGAACGAAAGAAAGTTTTCTTTAAAAAAGTTTTTAAAAAGTTAATTCGATAAGTGTATCAACACCAATACCTTATCCGGACAAACCCAGGTCCCAAACATTCTGGATAACAGGTCCCATATCTATACTAGTGGTTTTGAAGGAGAAAAACCAAAACCTGTTCCTCCTCTGTATACAGTATATAGTGAGAATTCACTCAAATAACAGATGAGGAATTAGAATAGACATCAATATCCAAGGCAACTTTAATCACCTATGTCACTAATAGATGCTTTTCAATTCACACAGCACAGGAAAATAAACTAAAGTAATTCTTTTTACAGCACAACAGATTGGTCCTCTGGCAGCCTGACAACCTCAGAAACCTGTGTTAGTGTCTCAGCTACTATTAGAGCAACATAAGGGGTTATTTATCAGGAAAAAATCGTGAAAAATCAGATTTTTACGTTTTTTTTGGTTTTCCATCCGATTTTAATGATTTTTTCAGATTTTTCACCAGAAAATTCTGATTTCTTACGTTTTTTTGCCCGAAAACTTCAGGGTATAGCACGAAACCCAGCTCACATCAAAAAATCTTTGGGACTTCTCCCATTGACTTATATTCAACCTCAACAGATCTGAGATGCCGGATTTTCTGATTCAGACTTTTCCATCTTCAGGGGTTTAATAAATTCCGGAAAATTTGTGATTTTTTTAAAACTCCAATTTAATATAAAAAAAATCATGAATTTTTGTGACTTTTGCATTCGGAGTTTAAATAACCCCCTTAATCTTGGAAAAAACATTTTATATACTGTCTTTAAAGTGGACCTGCAAGAAATGAAAATTCATTGCTGCACACCACTTACTTTCACCTGAGGAAGGGGTTGGTCCCCTAAAGCTTGTACCACAATGTCTGCAATAAATAAGATGAAGGCTTAAGCCCGTGTGAATTGGTGTGCTTCTTCCCCTTACATAGCTTTTAAAGTTGACTTGTCACCCAGACATAAAAAGCTGTAAAATAAAAGTCCTTTTCAAATTATTTTTTTTATTTAAAGCATTCTTAGCTGTTGTAAACTCATTTAAAAATATTGCCTGCCCCTCCTCAAGGCGACCTTTTAAAAGGTTTTTCTTTTCTCTTCTTACTTCATAAGCTTATTCTTCATATCCTGGGTATTACTACCTGGATAGAGAACACACTCTCACACCCCACCCTTTATGGCACCCCTAGATGGGAAGAATAAAAGTATCCGCAGTTCTGTTCAAAGACATGCGAATATATATTTATTGTGACTATTATAAAAATGCTAGGCACTGTTTGTGAATTATTCTCATGTATTGAGACAGAAAGGCGAACAACAAGACAGTTTATTACACTGTCTGTCATTTTCTAAGCATAAAGCAGATGGAGCAAGAAATGAAAGCTGTACCAGCGCCAAAGAGCTGCTTGTGTGTTCACAGGCCTTCAACTAATATTGATTAATGGCAGCAAGGTTAAATAACAGTCACATACTGCTGTAAACAAGTTATATATGTATCACCCTTTTCGTGATACCACTTTAGAACATTAAAGTAGACGAGTGTGTGTAAGTTGTAAATATAAATATGCAAGGAAGGCTGATTTGTTTCTTATGAAACTGACCCATGTGTTGCGTGACTGTCATGAGAGAAATACGTTTATGAGCAAGGACTGATGCGAATGATGGAACGTTCCCCATTCATCCAACCATTTCTACATACAGTACCTCCCAATCTGAAAAACAGAAAGCGGGACAAAAAGAAAACCTCATGACCAAACACATTTTATGGCCACGCTTGCTAATTACCATGTCCATTTTACAAAATTTGGCAGGTTATGACAGTCTGAAAACATATCTATGTGCAGGTGGTGAATGTTCTGGGCTCTCTGCCAAAAAAAGCCTTTTATTTTATTTAAGTTTCAGAAACTCTGTATCTTTTCCAAGTGTCAGTGCAGGAGATCAAAGAGAAACTCTGGACTTTAATAAAAATCCAGGACTGTGGTTTGAGCTGTCAAAATTGGGACTGTCCTGCAGAAAACAGGACCTTTGGAAGGTATGCATTTTTATACTGTATCGCTAAATTTATATTTTGCAAGTGTCCATTACTGCACTACATTCATTTATGTGGCACACAGTGTAAAGGTATGAATAGGCCCAAGTAACATCTGTGCAGCTGTTTGCTCAGGATGGAGTAGATTAAAAGAAAACTATACCACTATACCCTCAAACAATGTAGGTTATATGTAAAACCCTGCTTTATGTAAATAAACCATTTTTTATAATAATATACTTTTATAGTAATATAGGTTATTGGGTAATACTAACTAGAAAATTGCCATTTTAAAACCTAAGAGCCTTCCCCTGGGATCCTACGATTTATGGTGCACCCAAACAAACCATACATGTTAGGCCATGAGCTAATTAATGGACAAAGTTATTTTACGTTCTTTTACTCCCACACTTCTTCCTGTTACAGTTAAAGCTGCAGTATTTCTGGTCAGCTGATCTTTGAGGCAGCACAGAGAATATTATAAAATGGGGGCTCGAGGGAAAATATGTGAAAGGCCAATATTTATTCCCGTTTGGTAAGATTCTTTAATATACCACTTAATATGGTATAAACTATTCGTTGCTTATGTATTAATTTTGGGGGTATAGTTTTCCTTTAAATATGGCCATACACATGAGATCTAATTATCCATCAGAAGAATGTTGCTGAATTTTATCAAGAATTGCATCACATATGGGTTTGGGCAGAATGACTGGTCGCAAACCACATCCGAAACCAAAAGTGGCCCTCTGACTATAGCCTAATAAATACCTTTATGGTCAGCTATCAGTAAAAAAGTATGTATTTTGGCCCCACACAGTGTAAGTATGGTCAGGAGAAGCTGAACTGCCAGCAAGTATTTCTCTGTCCAGTCACTTTACCTCTGTTAAGCTACTGCTGTATTATTTGCCTGCACCTGTTACATACAAAAACTTTTTCTTGATGCTGTATTTCCTTGATGCTGTATAATAATATAATAGATTGTTGCAGACAATACTATCAATATGAAAATATGAAATGAAACATTGGTGAGAATGCCACTGGGTCCAGGACTGTTCTAGCTTTGCTGATTGGCACTTGTGTGTTCTTATTGGCTTGTTGCATGGCAACCTTTATCTCCATTGTGCAGTACGGAGCTAATAAATTGTCAGTGTGTTCAGACATAGCATGTGAAAAAAGCTATAAAACTGGTTTCTTGCTCTGCCTCTTTCTGATAAAACATGCTCACATGCCACAGCTCTATTTTGTCTCATACTTCTAAATGGGCAGACAAGCCCATCTTGAAGAATTCCATGTCTAATAGCATCTGTGCTAAAGGAAAAGTGCAAGGAAGCAAATCAGCAGAGAAATTGATTTTAATCAGGTCTTAACACAGGCAATTGTGCTCATTACGTGACCATATGAATTGCAGTGGCAGCTGAAAATAACTTCATGCAAATAACAGGTGCAGTTTGGCTTAGAACATGACAGGTGCAGCAAGTTTCCAGTCCGCATAGGAAGCAGCAGGTGTGCACAGTTCAGCTAGCTCTTCTCAGCATAAATGTCCTCAACTGAAAATGAAAGATCAATACTTTTGTTGTTCCAAGTTTCTAATGCTGGCTATGCTGTCTTCCAGAGGCATATCTGACACGAGCTGCAGGGGGACTCAAGCCCTCATTAAGGAGAAATTTCAACACATACCCCCAAATGTAATAAAAGGTACTAAGTTTACCCAGGAACAGTAACCCGTAGCAACCAATAAGATGTTTTCCTATAAACAGGTAACCAGTAAATTCTACCTGCTGATTGGTTGCAAAGGGTTACTGCTCCTGGGCATATTAGTGCCTTTTATTTCATAACCCCCATATTGGTAAAACAGGAGAACCTCTGTATATGTTGGGGGCCCTAAAATGAATTTGCGGTGGGGCCCAGTAACGTCTAGTTACACCACTGATATCTGCTATGGCTTTCTAGATTTTGTGGTTAAAAGCTTTAAAGAGTGGTAAGGCAACACCACTCAGCTTCATATAAACATACAGTACACACTGATTGAATGACAGCAGCCAAAGCAACAATTGTTTATTATGCCTTAATATTAAGTATTATCACTTCTACTTTTCTGGAGTATAACATTATTTATGTTTCATTGCTTCTCTGACCTTTGAAAGTGGGGTGGGGCGCAGGGAGCAGATGCAAGACCCTCTGACCTAGGGGTACCCAAATCATAAATCCAGGTCTGTCCAAGACTTTAGGCATTAAGGGGGTTATTTATCAAAATCCAAAATGTTCTCACCATTTTCTGAAAAGTGCGAAAAAATCCAAATAGTATGATTTTTTTTTTGATTGAAACTTGCAACTTTTTTGGGGTTTGATGCCGAAACCAAGAAACTCAGAACTGATTAAGATATCTTCAACATTTCATCTGCCATTGACTTCTACATGAACTCTGCATGTCTGAGTTGGAGTACTTTTTTATTTGGACTTTTAACACCATTCCCCTTTTAAAGTCTGACCAGAAAAAAATCAGACTTACTTAAATAACCCCCTTAATGTGCTCAACTGCACTATCCTTTTATCCAGAAATATGCAGCTCAGTCCACGCTATTGTATACTTTTTTAATTGTTTGTAAAGAAATATCTGTATTAGTTCTTGCACAAGTTGCATTTTACCTTCTACTGACCATGTTCCCCATCAATTTTACTCTATATAACATCATGTTAACCATGAAAAGCAAATGTATCCTGCCATATAGAAATGTATGTAGACAAGTTTTTATTTAAAGTAATTTTTGAGCCTAACAGTTCATTTAGGTGTCTTCCACATTAATGCAATTCATGGTTTCAAGATCTTTGATGCCAAACACCCATGACATTAATACATATTCATACCTGCTAAACTTAGAGAAGCAGTGACTGTCTGAACTTTTTGAATGACGACAACAGTCCATAATCTAGATTAGTGGTTTCCAAACTGGTGAACAGAATTTTGACTGGATGTCCGACCAAAAGGTTGGTTATGGTGAGGCTTTTGGAAAACATCTATTAGAAACTGCTACTGAATGGCTACGAAATGTTGATTTACTGTATACAGTACTTATTATTAACATGTATCGTTAGAGCGGCAACGTATTCCTGTCCACAGTTTTTCCTTGCTGATGATATGCTTCCCTTTTACAATCATTAAAAATGATGGCAGTCAATAGGCCACTAATGATGGTCAAAATACAGGCCAACTGGGACTATACAAAAAAGGAACTTTTAAATATAAGATGTACTCATTATTAATGTGTCTTTTCTTTATTTTGGTAGTAACTTTTATCTGTATATCAGCATAAACATTTGTATTTTATTTTATACCCGCTGTTTATTGGCCTCTGTCCTTGTTTGATAGAACGGTCATGTCTAATGAATAACAGTCCTGGAAATAAAAATTAAACAGTTGCATGGAAAAGAAAATCAGCATTCAGGCTAATAAATCATTTGGTCTTTTAATATTCTGCTTGAGTGGAAAGTGTGACTAAATCTATTTTGTGTGAAGGAATGAATGCTATTTCCTTGGGCCTGGAGATAGTGTTATACCCAGCAAATGTTTCTAACAGCTGATTCCCTTGTTAATGCAAAACATTTTTCTCTGGTTCACAATCCTAATGTGATTTAACTTGAAAGATTTCATCTTTTTGGAGGACAGATTTCATGTATTTTGTGTTGTGCAGACAGAAACTGAACCAAACCAAACAGGTGTCTCTTTATAATTGAGATTTATAGCTATGGTATCCTTTATCTGGAAACCCGTTATCCTGAAAGCTCAAAATTACAGAAAGAGCTAGAGATTTAAGGAATACTATATCAATATTGTTTTTTTCTAATGAAATATACTATCCTGAAACCTCTGTTCAGCCCTGGATTAATGGAAAGGTGGCGTCAGACTGGGGCTGCTGACTCGGGGGCCCACCACCCCAGACACAAAGTGCCCTCTCCCCCCCCCTAAGCCACAACTCCCCCCCTACACTGTGCCTATCTTCTTTTTCTTTCAGCCACCCCAGGGGACCAGCCTCACCAACGAGGCGAGTTGAGGCTTTTGCCTCAGGCGGCAGCACCCCAATGGGTACCAGGGGTGGGAAATATGCCGCTCCTGGTACTTTAAGAGCCGAATTTTCGGCTCTTCTAGTGCAGAGAGTGCAGTTAGTGCTAGCATCCTGGCCCTCTATGCCTCCCTTGTGCATACCTCCCAACATTTTGGAAATAAAAAGAGGGACAAAAAAGTTGCCGCGCGTATCGTGGCAAATTTTTTGACCACACCCATTTTTTGGTCACACCCCTAATTACCATGTTAATTTTACAACGTTTTGCAGGTTACAAACGTTTTAACATATTTCTGTGGGTTTTTTTTCCAGTTATTACAGTTTTGCTAATGAAGGTGAATTGCCCTTTAAGCTGTGAGTCTAACTTTTCCCAAGGGACCTGTTATCTTATATTGTTACAATTACTTATAATATCTAAATTGTTTATCTAGATACATTTGAATTGTTACAAATGTATCTTATCTTCTGTTTTGGCTGTTCTGGGCTCTCTGCCAGAAGCCAATTAACTTAGAAACTTTGTTTCTTTTTCTGGCTGTGAAGTGCAGAGAAAAACGTGACTTTCCAGTACAAATGAAGGACTGTGGGTTGAGCTGTCAAAAGAGGGACTGTCCCTCTAAAAACGGGACAGTAGGGAGGTATGCCCTCGTGGACCCCTACTGGACCCCTCGGGCACAAAAAAGGTAATCGTGCGGGGGAGGGGGTGGCAGCAACTTCTAAAGTGCAGAGAAAAACGGGACTTTCCAGTACAAATGAAGGACTGTGGGTTGAGCTGTCAAAAGAGGGACTCCTGCGGGGGAGGGGGTGGCAGCAACTACTGCTGCCTCAGACGGCCAAGGGTCCAGGATCGCCCCTGGACACAGTGGAAGGGGGACAAAGGCCTATGGAACTAACAAGCTGCCCTAAGTTTGTGCTAAAACAAATGAGTTAAAAAAATATGCATATGTACAATATGGGAGCTTTAGGTTGTTAGTGCTTAGTATAAGGGCATTGTTTACACTTCAATCTCATGGAAAAGGGGGGGAGTATAAAATGAGGGTGTTAAGAGGGGGTTCTAGATCTAGTCCTTTTCAGAAAAACAACAAAGTAAACCAATTATGTCCAATGTTGTGCAGGAAATGTAACATTGCTAAGTATCTGTCAGCTGTGATCTGCTGTCCTCCTGCTGTTTTTCCAGCAGTAATAGACTTCAGCACAGTCCTTAACTCAGTAATATTCTACACTGCCCTGGGCATATTGGCCCCAGAGGTCCAGTCTATCCGAGAAATAAATGTTTCACCTTTTTATGTCAGTTGAAAACTGCTATATAATTGTAAGTTAAAAATATATGCTTTCACCATGGGAGCATAGGCATCTATTTTTAGCTTGCCAGGAGAGAATTGCCTTCAGGACAATTTTCTTGTCAGCCATTTTTAATCTTCCAACTGAGAGCCTTAAATCTTTTGAATGCAACATTTCTGATCAGAAGCACACTCAACACTTATGTAGTAGCCATGGGTATAGGTTGTATCTGCCACAGAAATTACATTAGGTGTAAAAGTTAGGTCTAAAATAATAGACAATAGCTAAAAGTAATGTAAAAAATTTGGCCAGTTCTGTAATATTTATTAGGATTACACTATACAGGTATGGGATCCATTATCCATAAAATCGTTGTCCAGACAGCTCCAAATTTTGTTATGGCCATCTTCTATAGACTCTATGGGGCAAATTCACTAACCTTCGAAAATTCGCCATCGACGGCTTCGCTCACATTGCAACACTTCACCAGGCATACATTCACCATGACAACAATAATTCACTAAAATCCGGGGCGCCAAACACTGGCGTAGTTTCGCTAGTATTACTGCGCCAAGCAAATCGAAGTTGCGCTATCGTTGGCTAATTTGCATAAAGAAGTTAAAGTTGTATGGACGTATATGTTGCAGCCAATACATTACATTACACAAGCCCAGGAAACCTTAATAAAAGAAAATAGAGTTGTTATATTGCCCTACACATGAGCCCAGTGTATAGTTTATGTGCCATATGTAGGAAATGTAGGGGGGAAGCCAGGTACCCCAGAAAAAAATGACGATCTTTTGCAGCCTATCACCCTGAAAAATTAAAAATTGTCAGCAGTTTTTGGACCTTAGAAAAATTTTCAGCTATTTTTTTGAGGAAGTCCTATCTCCTCTATTGCACTTCACCTGGTCTGAGGTGGTGAAGGCAAGTCTGGCGGAACAGGTAACGTTCAGTAAAATCCATCTTAGTGAGTTTGCAAAGAAACGCTCTTTCGCCAGAGCGAAAATTCGCCAGGTGTAAGAGTGCGAAGTAGCGCTAGAGTCTATCTCCTTCGCTAGCGAAGTTATGCCAGCGCCGATTAGTAAATCGGCAAAGTAACAAAATGACGTCACGCTGGTACATTTTCGCTTACGTTAGTCACTTCGGCCTTTAGTAGATTTGCCCCTATAGTGTCTGTCAGTGGAGAATGTATGCTAATAGTTTTCTTGTGTTTGTTTGCCAATACAGGCCTTTTTACATCAATATTATAGCTTTGTCTTCCACGTCACTTTCCACTTCATTAGGCACAATTGTCTGCAGCCTGGGTCTACAGCTTGTAGCCCTTTACTTGCTGAATGCTACCTATATAACTAATAGTGGAAGGCAAATATGCAAAATGTAGGATTGCCACGTGTCTGATTTTGACCCGGACACCTTGTTTTTTTTCAGGGCTGTCCAGGTCAAGACTGCAAGGGTCCACCTTGATTGACATGTCGATCAGCCAATTGCTGAAGGCACTTGCCCCACCCATGATGGCACAACCCCCTGCCCGAAACGCCGGCCTGTGAAAGGTGGCAAACCTAGCTAAATAAGCAAATACTGGAACATTTGCTTAACAAGCCCTATAGTATTTTTTTCCGGGTATGGTTTACGTTGAGTGAAATATTGATAATACATTCTCTAATGATCTAGTTGTTTCGTGAGAGATAGGATGTTACCGAAATCTGTGTAACTTAACTAATAGTTCCCTAATTGCCATGTTTGTTATGCAACATAATTTCACTTGGTTTTGGGGTTTCATGCCGTGGGAACTGCCATGGAAAATAGATTAAAACATAAGAGATATAATTAGCCTTGGTGTTTGTTTGTTCCAAGATTCGATATTTGTTGTGAGAAAAGCCTTGTTTAATGATTTTGTTTACTCACATTGATAATAAGGAGCAGATTTAAGAGGGTCTTACATGTGATTAGCATTAAGTTGCAAGCAAACCCATAGTGCAGTCAGTTTATATACAGTAGATCTGTTTGAGTAGGGCAACTAGCACTATAATTTTTCTGGACTGTGCTTGGTACATGTACGTGGGTATCTACTGGGACAGTTTTAGGATAAAGTATCCTTCTGTCCAGTTTCAGGCCTAGTTTCCGGCAGAGAACAGCTGTGGTCGAAATGGTGAGAGGTGAACCTTGAAAATAACACAGTACAAAACATCAATACATAGGGGCACATTTACAAAGCTCGAGTGAAGGATTCGAATTAAAAAAACTTCGAATTTCGAAGTGTTTTTTGGGCTACTTCGACCATCGAATGGGCTACTTCGACCTTCGACTACTACTTCGACTTCGAATCGAACGATTCGAACTAAAAATCGTTCAACTATTCGACCATTCGATAGTCGAAGTACTGTCTCTTTAAGAAAAACTTCGACCCCCTACTTCGGCAGCTAAAAGCTACCGAAGTCAATGTTAGCCTATGGGGAAGGTCCCCATAGGCTTGCCTGAGATTTTTTGATCGAAGGATATTCCTTCGATCGTTGTATTAAAATCCTTCGAATCGTTCAATCGCAGGATTTGCGCTAAATCGTTCGACTTCGATATTCGAAGTCGAACGATTTTAGTTCCTAGTCGAATATCGAGGGTTAATTAACCCTCGATATTCGACCCTTCATACATCTGCCCCATAGTGTGCCAAAATTACTGCAGCAAAACATTGGGAGTACTCTAAAAGGCAGCACCTGAAAACAAAACATTTCTTGGACTTAATTGTAGATATGAGAAAATAATCATTATTTTACAGTAGAGGCAGTCCAATGGGTTCCTTGAGCTCCAATATCTTCTCAATGTATGGAACTAGTTTTTAGTTAAGCTACAGTTACTTTAGTTCCATTTTTCAACCTAAAATGTAATGCAGATATAATATACAAGCTTATATTTAAAAAAAACTCCAAAAAAACTATTTTTCTAAAAAGATTTTTCTCTACCATAAAACAATGTCTCATAGAACTGACAGAGAGCAGTTATGGAAGATTTGTGCATGGTGGCACTGGGAATTTAGATAATTGGCTAATAAATACAATGCACCAGTATATAATTAAAACAATAAATAAAGTAAGTTGCTTGTTATTGAGTAAGGAGAGAAGTTCCGAAATCTGTTGACGGGGCATAAATAGATCTTAGCTGCAGAATTTAAAGAATACGAAACCCGGTTCAACAAGAATGTGTCATCTGATAAGTGCATAGAGAGGAAGTGATTCATCTATTTTCCCTTCTCATGCAATATTACTGAGCAAAGGATTTCTGCAAGTTCAGTAGTAATATAAGAGAATTCTGCTGTGTCCCCCTTCCGCAATAGAAAGATGCAGGATAGAATGTCTAGCAATCCAGCCAGCACTTCAGCACTCACAAGGCATCATAAGCCAAGTGCAATGGAGATTTGCAGATTTCACGGGACGAAGCTTGAAAAACATGTCACAAGTCACAACAAGCTGCATATATAAACTTTTTAAATAGCGTTCAATATAGTTTTGTTGGCTGAAGCATGGTACATGCTCAATGCACATATGATCGATCCCAGCT
Source organism: Xenopus laevis (assembly GCF_017654675.1). Lineage (NCBI taxonomy): Eukaryota > Metazoa > Chordata > Amphibia > Anura > Pipidae > Xenopus > Xenopus laevis. Next base: position 78,589,206 of record NC_054380.1, on the reverse strand, counting down.
CTGTCTTATACAGGGATCCCTCTCCTGGGTTTGATCCTAAAGATAGAACATTTCAGGGATTGCCTGCAGCAGTGCTAGCTTTGCTTACATGTTTTTACATTAAAACTGAAAGTGGAAGTTCCAACACTTTTGTTCAGCTTTTCTCCAGTGTGTACTTTAAACAGCTTTCTGGTTGCTAGGGTTCAGTTTACCCTGGCAACCAGGAACATCACCAGGAACCTCACTATGGAACATTCGTTTTTGGCTGCTGGGGTCAGTGACCTATCTGACAGCTGGGAAGAGGCAGAAGAAGAAGATAAATAATTCAAAAACTATGAAAAATTAAACATGAAGACACATTGAAAGGTTGCTAAGAAATGGACATTCTATAACATACTAAGTTAACGTTAAAATATGAGCAAACCCTTTAACCATTGTTTCTAAATTCGCATCAGCCTTTCTGAGGTCTTTTGCTTTATCCGCAGTAGCTAAAATACAGTATTTGGGACTGCTCAAAATTGCTCTGTATAAAGGAAAGCATTTAGAATGTGTAACACTTGATAAAACACAGATTTCGTTTTATGAGAAAGCAGTGAAAAAATTTAAGTACAGCTCTGTCATGAATTGCTCATGAAAAATCATAATTCTTGCTTTGTAAAATATATTTTGCTCATAGTTAACATAGTTAAATTGGGCTGAAAAAAGACAAAGTCCATCAAGTTCAACCCCTCCATGGTTATGAAAGCATTTTGTTTAGGGAAGAAAGAACACAGCAATACTATTCATGCACATCCCAGTATTCTGCTATAGACTCAGGTGCCTGCCCTTACCTCACCCACCTAAATGGCTGCACAGATGTGCTTTAACTCTCCGAGCGTTGGCTAAACCTGTTCTATGATCACTGCCAGATGATGTCCCTAGCAGACACATATTTCAAATTATTTAATATTTCAGAGTATATATGTTGTTTTGCTTTAACACTACATGTTATCGAATCAAAAGTACTTCAATGCTACTAAAACCTATTGACCCCACCATTGTGTTTCATAAATGTTTTTCACAAAACTATAGAGAAAGAAGCAATATCATTAAAAAAGAAATCACTAAGAAATTATTTTTGCTAAAGGGCAGTACAGGCTTGGGATCTGTCTGTCTCCCATAGACCCAGTTTTATCCAAATAATCCAAATTTAATTTAAATTTAAACACAATTTCCTTTTTCTTTGTAATAATAATGAAATAGCACCATGTACTTCATCCAAACTAAGTTATAATTAGTCCATAATGAAGCAAAACCAGCTTATTGGGTTTATTTAATGTTTACATGATTTTCTAGTAGACTTAAGGTATTAAGATCCAAATTACAGAAAGATCCCTTCTCTGGAAAACCCCAGGTCCCAAGCATTGTGGATAATAGGTCCCATACCTGTATTTTTTAAAATTAACAATACAGTTTACAGTTAGTCTTTATGTTTTGGTGTGATGGTGTATCTGTACATCGTTCTACAATTCAGGCAATGGCAGGGTGATGGGAAAGAAGCCCTTTCTACACTCACGGCACAAATAGTCGATTGTTATATGCAAAAGCTCATTTAGACCAGCCACAGTCATTTTGGAACAAAGTGCTTTTGACTGATGAGACAAAAATTTAGTTATTTGATCATAACAAAAAGTACTTTGCATGGCGGAAGAAGAACAACGCATTCTCCCCAAAAAAACACCGACTACCTACTGTCAAATTTGGTGGACTAATAACAAATGCAGCTAGCAAACACCCCAAATCTTCATATGTGCCGTTGCTCTTAATCTTGTTGTGTTTGTCCTGATGAGTCATTTTGGTAAACAATGAGTTTACTGCTGAAATATTATCTTATCACAGTAATTGATATTTCTAATTAGATTTGTATCAACTGTGCCACTGAAGCAAGACCTACAAGCAATTTCATTAAATGGTAGATGTATAATTATATTAATCAGATAATATTTTTATGTTTCTATAATGGCAGAATTATTCTCTTTGAGTGAGTTGAAAGACTGTTACAGATTTATAAAGTTGCATTTGAAATGTCACCACACTCTGCATAGATTGTGTTTTATCTTCATTATTGTAGTTACATAGTTAAATTGGGTTGAAAAAAGACAGAGTCCATCAAGTTCAACCCCTGCAATTGAAAACCCAGCATCCATACACATACCCCTCCCTACTTTCACATAAATTCTATATACCCATACCTATACTAACTATAGAGCTTAGTATCACAATTAGTATCCCTTATTTATTTATACAGACATACAGTGCACGCAGACATTATTCATCAGTCACCAGGTCTTGCCCAAGTTGAGCTTGCAGACTAAGGTCCCTATGATATATACACACAGCAGTGTCAAATAACTTTATTAACATTGCCCAAGTTGAGTCTCTTAATTCATGTACTGCCCGGCTACAGTTGCCTATGTATGTTCAGAATTCAGTAATAAGCGGTCTATTTATTATGCAGTGTAAAATGTGAAGTAAAGCATTAAGATGCCGATATCAGTCCTTTAGATTCATTTCGATCTTATAGAGTAAGAAAAAACAAAGAACCCCCAAGTGACTACTTTTACTTACCTGACACCCCACACCGGTCTGGGGTTCTTCTAGCGATCCTCTTCCTGCTTCTTTGGGTCTTCTCGTGTGCAGTAGAGCGAAAATGCAGCTGCTCTGGGAAATTTAAAAACCAAAAAAGCAGGAAGAGGATCACTCCATGGTGCTCACTAGAAGAACCCCAGGTCGGTGCGGGGTGTCAGGTAAGTAGCCACTTGGGGGTGCCTAATTTTTGTCACCACCAAGTAGAAAATAGTATCCCTCCTCCTTTATGTGCCATATATTTTTGCATGTTGTTTTCCTTGAATGCCTTAGAACTCCACCATTGTACCCAATAATACTTAAGGTTATAGCATTTGCTGGGTGTTCAGAAGTACATGGCCCCTAGTATCTCTTAGACAGGAGTGACAGTTTGCGGTATAGAACAAAGCAGCATTAAAAATATACTTTATTCAGTATCTTGTTTTAAAGCTTCAGCGATGTCTCTGCAGGGCCTGCTGTGTTTTATTTCCCCAGCTGCTTTAGCACTGAATGTTGCTTATCTCTCTCTTAATTGATACAAGTAATTGAAAGCTGAATTTACCGGTTGCCTGCTTTTAAAGCCACTGAAACCCCTGAGCTAATAGCAGCACTCTCTTATACAAAGTCTCCCCTGATAATTTATTTCACAGCTGCACTGTCACATTCTAATGTATTGTAAATTTAAAAAGCATTTTCCAACAAATCTTCAACAAACTCACGCAGTAAGAAATACACCATACATTTCTGGGGTGGCTTCTAATGTCCTCAAAATTCTGTTCTTGAATAACCCCTACCCTCTACAACTATTTATACAACTATTATGTAGTGATGAGCAGGGACTTGGATTTTTACTATTAAGTGCTATTCTCATATCTACTACTAGGTGGGGCATGGGAACTGTTACCTGGTTACCTTCCCATTATATCACTCCAACTTGCAGTGCAGCAGTAAAGAGTGGCTGAATTTATCAGAGCACAAGTCACATGACTGGGGGCACCTGGAACACTGACATTTGTGTAGCCCCATGTCAGATTTCAAAATTAATTGTAAAAAATCTGTTTGCTAATTTAAAAAAATGGATTTCAGTGCAGGATTCCGCTAGAGGGGCACTATTAATTGATGTGTTTTGTAAAAAAAAAAAAAAAACACAGAATCTCTTTAAGATATTTTAGCCAGTTTCCAAAGAAACTTAGTTCTTTCATACCCTCCATTTTCCTTCTATTTTAACAAAATGCCAAGTCTCTTCTGTTGAATTGCATCCCTACTGTATGGTTCTACCACCACAATATTTCACTGTTGGAATGGGCCAGCCATAACAAAAACTTTGCACAACACTGGCTCTTATAGAAGAGTAGCACAAAGTAAGCCATTGATCAAAATAAACATATGATGTCATCAGTTTACCAAAAGCACAAGAATAACTGAGCTACAACATGGAAAAAAAGGTCTTCTGATGATGTGAAGATTTTTGCCCAAAGCTCAAAACAATTTCTGGTACAAATCTAACACTGCATTTTTCTAAGAAAACAACATGCACACAGAGGCATATTTATTATGCTGTGTAGCATGAAACTCGCTAAAAAAAAAAACAGTGTAAAAAGATGTGTAAAATAAAGGGCGAATTTATCAAGGTTTGTATTATTTTACACCATGCGAACGCCAGTATTGAGGCTGTATTTTACACTGCTTCAGACCTTTCTAAGTAAGTACTGCGGAAGTTGCTTAAAGAAAACCCACTTTAAAAAATTACGCCATTTTTACGCTTTGTTTTGCATGGCAGTGCCTGGTGATGTGTGGAGAATTATTCTGGCATTTCTTACACCACATAATAAATCTGCCCCTTAGTGTGTTGGTGGGAGCCTGATGCTGTGGGACTGCCTCTCATTAGCAGGAACTTGGCATCTTGTTAAAATAGAAGGAATAATAGATGTTGCAAAACTCAGGTAAATAGAGCAAGAGAACCTGTTTCATTCTGCAAAAAAATACTCTTGGACAGTTTATATTATAGGAGAACAGTGATCCAAATTATAAGGTCAAAGTAATATTGGAGTTGCTCAAGAAGAAGTCTAATACTAAAACCAAGATAGGATTTTTTTTATCTTATCCATTCTTTCATTGAGTAAGAGTACAATGAATAATAATTAGCTAAATAGATTATAGAGTCAAGTTCTGGGGACTCATACCACTTTTGTGCAGGTATAGTCAGCTCAGTGTCAGAAAGTAGCCCTTAGTTCTGCTTTAATAAAATACTAGCATGGGGTGGTGGTGCCACTCTATTATGTAAGTAATATACACAGGGCCTGTACCACTTATCTTCTTACTCCAGTAACCAGAGTTCCAACTCGAGAATTCAACTGCCATTGTTCTGCATGTATAATATGTTAGCAGGGAATCAGAAGTCACTATTCCACTGAGCTGTCTTGAAAGCTGTTCTATATTTAAAACATGTTGAATTAAATACCAGCAGTAGAACAGTCAGAGTAACTCTTGATGCACTTACTCAGAACTGTATTTGCACAAAAAGGCCACAAAGCTACACTGCCTTCCTGGATGGTGTTCTTTTCTGGTGGTTTATTCTATGTTGTCTTGCAAATGAATATTGCAAATAATGAGTTTCATGAACTATGCATGTGTGCCAGTATGGATATTCTTTCTCACTGCTGAATTGTATTCCTTCTTATCCAGAGTTCTTATTGTATACATCATTAATGATTATTCCTCTTGGAGAATCAATGCCTAGTTGGACTATAGTAATCCTCCTGCTGACCCAGGGCATACTGCCAGCTGCAGACTTACTGATGGAAGAACTTCTTAGAACTCTCTTAGCACATGTACTAGTACAATTCCAATGAATAGTCAGCCAGAAACATTACGTCAAAACTTTCATAATGTTGGAAGGATATTACAAAAGGAGTTTAATAGAGTGATCTGACCAGTATATCAAAAGCAATGTTCATGAAAAGGTCAGCTCCTTTCCAATAATAGTGTCTGTATTAGAAAATAAAAAAACCTTTATAGAAAATGTGCAGACACCGCTATTCAATTAAATACAACTATTTCAGTCAATGTAATATGAAAATCCCTGGCAATATTCACAATTCAATTCTGTAGAAATATACATTTTTGAAGAAGGTTGCTGAGGGTTATCTACATTTCAATAATAGTTTGAGGCCAATTAACTGAGTTGATTATTTATTAAAGTCTGGTTGGACTTTTAAAGGGTAAAATACCATTTTTTCTGAGAAAAATTACCACGATTTTTTCGGGATATATTAAAGGGGAACTAAAGTATAAAATAGAATAAGACCAAGACCACACACATGCTCAGTGCGGTCTGGGCTTCATTTGGAAGGTTAAGCTTAGGGATTGAAACAGCACAAGTCAAATAATATGTGCCATAGAAGCCGATACAGCTAGACTGGTTAATAATCAGAATATGCAGACTGCACTGGATCTGCAGATACAAATCCTTACACAGTCGCCAGCTGCTTTATAGGGAAACAAACAAAGCTGTTTGAAGCCGTTTGAAAGTATGATTGTTTCCCTGCAGAGCAGTTAGGGGCCGTCTGAAGTTTCCCATCTTTAGCTGTCGGAGCAAGAAAAAAGGAGGGGGAATTTCACTGCATACAGTCAGGTGTATTATAAAAACAGTTCACATTATTTAATTAAAGTATATTGGAGATAGATTTTGTTTTCATTAAATAAATTAAAAATGGGATTTTATTTTTTTTGCCTTTACATCCCCTTTTAAGTCTGATGGTGTGAAAAATGAGATGAAAAAAGTACTCCAACTCAGACCTAATAAAAAAGAAAAAGGTAAAAGTCAATGGCAGTTGTCCCATTAACATTTGGAAGATTTTCTGAGTTGCACTGGGTTTCTGAAAAAATTGTAGGTTTCAGGCAATTTTAAGACAAAATCATAGGTTTCAAGAGCAAAATCCGAAAAAATGTAGGATTCTGATTTTTTTTACGATTCTATCATGACTTTTTCCACAAAAGAGAAATGTGTGAAAATGTATTGATAAATGGGGGGGGGGGTAAGTCCATGCGGATTTGGTCAGAGTAGTTTTCAGAAAATAGTGAGAACTTTTTGGATTTTGATAAATAACCCCCAGCTTGTGTTGTGGACAGTGAATCTAGATCTACAGCTTCCAGTATTCTCTGTGAGCTCACAGTCAGATCTCACCCAATGTATGTAGGTCTTGTGCTGTGAAAATTACAGACTAGGGAACCTTAGTTCCTCTAAGGCGCAAAACAATAGAGCAAACAGTATAGGGCACATTTACTAAGGGTCGAAGGGAAAATTCAAATGAAAAAACTTCGAATTTCGAAGTAATTTTTGTATACTTTGACCATTGAATAGGCCGAAATTCGATTTGAATAGAAAAAAACTTCAACTTCGACCCTTCACCACCTTAAACCTGCCGAATTGCCGTTTAGCCTATGGGGGACATCCCATAACCTATATGAGTCTTTGGCTAAGTTTTAAGAAGTCAAAAGGTTTTTTTTGTAAAATCGTTCAAATCGAAGGATTTAATCGTACGATCAAATGATTTTAATTCGATCGAAAACAGCCATATTCCATCAAAAAAACGTTGACTATCGTACTATTAAAATTCACTGATCGAATTTCGAAGTATTTTCACTTTGAAATTTGACCCTTAGTAAATGCTACTAATGTTTCTTCAAATTGCTTTCTCTTTATGCCAGAAGCACCCCTAGCATAGCCCCAAGAGTAGCCCAGCCGCAACATAGTGGCCCACAGTAGGTCTCAGCTTGAAATTTAGTTCAGCTAAATTTGAGGAAATCGTATTGAGATGAAATACCATTTTATCCTTATACTTGTTATTTAGAATGGGATTTGGATTTGGATGGTATTTTATTTGTACTGCTGCCGTTCTGATGATTTGAGGGGGAAATCTTGGCTTTGGTTGACTATATAAAGCAGGGATGTCTTACACATAAGTCTTTTATATTTCTTTTTAAAGGGCACCTGTTGGCCAAAAATATTTTCCCTAGAACCTGCACTCCATTGGGGGTAACCATAGTGTTTTTTTTTAATATTACCCTGCCAGCACTAGGACATCCACACTGGGAGCTCCTGGTTCAAGCAACCATATTGTGTCACATGTGGTCTTGTGCCCGTTATGGGCATATGCGTGACGTCAGAACCCATTATGCAAATGTGCTCTCCACGACATTGACACTCGCACAGGCAGCGCCTTCCCAATGTGAGTGGCTAGCACCGGTGGGGGCAAATTAGTCTGGCAATAACACACCTTTATAAACATTATTAGCTCTGGAACACATGTTGTTGGCTGCCATTATTCTTGTGATCATAATGTTATTCTTAATTCTAATGGTGGCCATACACGGGCAGATAAAGCTGCCGATATCGGTCGTTTGGACCGATTTGACAGCTTATCTGCCCGTGTATGGGGGCTTCCGACGGGTCTTCCCGATCGATATCTGGCCACGATATCGATCGGGAAGGTTGGATTTTTACCCGACCGACCCGTCGGAGCCGCTTGACGCATCGTAATTCGATCGTTCTGCCATACGGCCGAACGCTCGAATTACCCCCGATATAGCCTCGCAGTTTAGTGGCATATCGGGGAACATCGCCAAATGAGCGGATCTTTGAGTCTATGGCCACCTTAATACTGTTGGATCCCTTATCCGGAAACCTGATATACTGAAAACTCCAAATTACTCAAAGGCCATCTCCCATAGAGAACATTTTCTCTTATTACTTTTTTCTGTAATAATAAAATAGTACTGTGTACTTGATGGTAACTGCATGTGTCTATATTATATGGAAAACAGCAGTATAGGACCCTGCACACCCTATAGAAGTTGAGAGACGCCTGGTGCACAATGGTAGAGGCTCGGCAACCTCACAGCAGGATACAAGTAAGCAACATCAAAAGGCACACGGGTCTACAGGAATTCTTCCAAAAAATTATTTATTTACGGATTGCAAATGCAACGTTTCGGGGAACAAAAATCCCCTTGACAATGCTTGACAAAGGGGATTTTTGTTCCCCGAAACGTTGCATTTGCAATCCGTAAATAAAGAATTTTTTGGAAGAATTCCTGTAGACCTGTGTGCATTTGGATGTCGCTTATCTATATTATATGGAAAACAGAGCCCATAGGCTTGAGCAATGATAAGACATCCACTTTGTGAAGTTAAAATTTGTAAACATACTGTAAAATAGGTAAATAAATCTTTGTATTTTTTAAAATATTTTTTCAAGTCCATTGAGTGCTTTCATTTGTTTATATACACAAATTTTTGGGAAGATTATTGCACCATTTAGATTATGTGCCCTGGTATAGTTTAAATATATAGTGCTGAGTTGCATTTGTAAGCTGACTCTGCATAGCAGCATTGAGCAAAAATGCTTTTTGTTTGGCTCAGATACCAGGATGTATAATTGGCACGTTTGGGGGACTAGAGTAAATGCATGTAACTGAAATATAATATGACAGGAGAATTTCCAATGCCAATTATCAGAATGGTGAATGTCCACAATTTGTTACAGAGTATGAAGGCAAGCACCTCAGGCTAAAAAGCAATTTGCAGACTGCTACTCATGGTTCAACAATTTACAACTGTGGTGTGTACTTTGCAAAGGATTGCTCTTACAAAATATGTTTCCTTCCTCTAGGATTTCAGGGATATTTTAGGGGGAAAACAGAGTACAGCATTTCATTTGAAGGTGAATTTATAGAGGTTGTTTAAGTTCAGGTTTCTTAAAAAATGGCATTTTTGTTTTCAAACTGTGCACAAAATTTGCAAACATAACGTGGGTAAAATAAATATGCAGGGCAAAATGAAAAAAGAAATGTGTTTTCCATACAATTTTCCTTGACTTGTGCATATATATAAATATTTACTGTATTTATAACATACCTATATATACTGGAAACCCAGGCAGGTCTCTGCACTCCCTTCCAGGCAATCAGAACCGGGTGCTGCAGCAGCGCTTCACATACATCAAATCCACAGTTGTAAGCAGCGCACACCGGAATTTTAAAAAATATTTGATTATTTATCAAAAATTTAAAAAATGGCTTTTCTTTGTTATGATTACTATTTTTAGCCTTGCCATTGAATAGGAATGATGCAGTCTATATGAAATTCCTATATTTTATCTGTTTCTGTTAATCAGGATCTTGCCTACCTCAGCTTGGCCTAGAACTACAAATTAGTGACATTAGTTGGAGAGGAAATAATGCAAATGAAAAGTCTGAGTAAATCTGCTCTCATAGACATTTTTAGTTGGGTTGAAAATTCAGACCTTTTTAGCCATAATTAAGAAGAGCATGAGAGAAACAAATGCAGCTTCAGAGCCAAATCATTGCATTCTCCTAAATGGCACCTATGTTGCTTTTATTTCCTTGGCTGCCTTCAGTTATTCATTATTCATTTTGTTCTTAATCTGTAGATGAAAACATGTTTTATCATTCAGCAGATTGTTATAATCCATTATAAACTCAAGCTTTTGAATGAATCAATAAAGGAAAAATGAAATGAATGTGCAGGAGAAGACACTGCCTTTTGTACCTTAGGGATGTGCAGTAATGTGAATCCGAAATAAACAGAATTCAAGAAAGAGATAACTGAGGAATGGAAAAAAGTGGGTTTATGTATGACAAAAAGCAATAGCCCATATGGATGGCGTTATTGGTAAGATATAAGGGTCAAAAATGTGCTTGTGCTTTTTATTATAATGTCTCCACTGTATTAATATGTTATAAACTGACATACATGTAGTCATAGTGTTTATTTTTATAAGATCTTGGAAACCATATATTGGTGAGGTTTGAGTCACTCTTATGTTATTTTGGCCTCATGTTTGGGATCATTATAATGCTGAAAGATGAGCTCCCAAGATTTGTTTTTTTTGCAGACTGAAACAAGTTTTTTTGTTGCTGTAGTTTTACATGTATTTTGCACTATCCATCTTTTTTATCAAGATGCCCAGACCCTGTTGATGAAAAGCAGCCCCAAAGCATTATGCTACCACCACCACCACAATACTTCCCTGTAGGTATGGATAAACCATGCATATCAGAGGCCTGTAAAATAGGGTATCACAAAGAAGCGGACAATTAATATAAACAGTGTATTTAATTCTGCCCTAGAAAAAGAAAAATATTAAAAAATAATCATCTTGAAATTAATTAATGGCTAAAGTAGTAAATTGTCTCCTTGCACGCAAGGCCAGAACTAGGGGTTGGCAGAAGAGGCAGCTGCTTATGGCGCAATGACAGGGGGGCGCTAGGCAGCTACTTCTAAAATTGTCTTCTGCCTACGCCTAGCCAGGTTCGCACCCCTCAGTCTTACTCCCCTTCCTTCCCTCCGTCATGCTCCCATTTGTTGTGGTCACGAGGGGGGTTGTGTGTGTGGCCGGCTGGGTTGCCTAGGGCGCCCTGCCGGCCTGGCCTGGCCTGGCCCTGCTTGCACGGAAAACTCCAGTCTCCGGGTAACAGAAATCGCTAATGAGCAACTTAAGGTGCAAGAACCATAAACAATTTCAGGCAACAGTGAAAATAATTTATGAATTCAAAAATCATTTATTAGGACCAAATAACAGCCTAATGTGTATTAGGGTAAAAGTGCCAACAAAGAATCCACTAATCGAAGAAAACAATGCCAAAGCCCATCTGGAGTTTCCTAAAATGCATGAGAATGATCAGTTTGGAATATAGAAGAATGCTTTGTGGTCAGATAAGACCAAGAGAGTGTTTTCAAAACTGTATACAGTATGCTGCATGTAGTGCAAATCTACCATACCATTACCCACAAATCAAAAAGAACATTCCGAGAACTAATATATTATTTTATCATAATGCTGTGGGGCTCCTTTCCATCAACAGGGTTTACATATCTTTTTAAAGTGATACTGGTTCTCTAAATTAAAAACACAACTGATGCAGAAGTGCCATCTCCAAGATCTTGCTGTATTTATGAACCTGAAAATGTGATTTGTACCACTGGAAGTGATTTACCTCTCTGGAAGCAACCTGACTTCCACAATTCCTTGTAAAGTATTTTATATTTTAATGATATTTTTTTCTTTTCGGCTCTGATGAAAGCTTAACTTTACTGGGTTATTGTAGACATTCTGTAGACATAATTCTAAAGTCTTACTGTGTTCTTTCTCTCTGTCTCTCTCTATAAAATGCTGACAGAAATTATAAATGTAAATGTTTGTTGTGAATAAACTGTCTTTTATAAGCTGAAATTGGAATCTGATAAAAATAATTAAAATTCACTGAAAAGAAAAAAAATACAAGTAGATGTCCTAGTTGGATCGATTACACAAATCCAGTCTTATACATTGTGATGCAGAAAGAAGTGCACCAGCTGAAATGGCACAATTTTGTTTCTCATAGGCTAAAAGGCATGTTTAATCATCTTTATACATATTCTAAGCTCTGTAGAAAATCAGACTTTCTCATGATGTCATTGTTGGATGCAGATTTTTCTTCCTGGTCAGCTAATTCTCCTGCAGCAGCTTAATGCCTGTCAGTTTCCAAAATAAGTAAGATCTTGCAATTGTACTGTACTGCAGTGAAACCATGGCAAGAAAACAGACCTGTAGTGCCAGTATTTCTCTGGCGTTTCCAATTGCTTTAAAAACTGAACTGCGAGACTGAGAACAGTTACGCTGTAAGGCTTAAAATAGATTTTTTGGAGGTTGATTTAAATGGATACCTGTCCAAATATAACAGTGAATGAAGTAAGCTTGTGGAGACCTTAAATTCATTGTTCTCATATTTATTTTCCATAACATATTACATACCATCTAAATCATTTTACCAGTTAATCCCATGTTTGAATGGATGATGCTCTTAATTAATGCCACCTTTATTTATGGTCACGGTTAAGTACAGTGCTATGCCATTCTCTCGTCAATATTCATTTAAATTATTATGTGAAGTAAAATTAGTTTTAACTAAATATTTGCATTTTAAATAATTCCAGGGATACTTCGCTGTGGGGCTACTTCCTCTTATACAGTAAGGGGCCCATTTCGAATTCGAATGATTTTTTTGACTACTTCGACCATCGAATTGGCAACTTCGACCTTCGACTACGACCTCAAATCGAACGATCGTTCAAATATTCGACCATTCGATAGTCGAAGTACTGTTTCTTTAATAAAAACTTCGTTCGATCAAACTATTTGCGGTAAATCCTTTTTTCGTTCGATCGAACTATTTGATATTCAAAGTCAAAGGATTTACATTCGACAGTCCAATATTGAGGGTTAACTAACCCTCGATATTCGACCCTAGGTAAATCTGCCCCTAAGACTAAGCCACTAAAGCAGGGTGTACAGCCTCATGTCTATTATACATGGCATCCATGCTTTATTTTTCTTACCCCACCCCATACATTTCACGACATTTGTGGTTTTAGAGAAATTGAGTTTAGTAGTGGTTTCAAAAACATCCAAAACCACTAAAATCAGACTGTTGATAAATGGTCCTCCAAATCATTTCAATACTAAATAAACCCAACAGTGATTACACTTTACAAGTACATTAGAGGACATTATAAACAAATAGCAGAGGACCTTTTTACCCATAAAGAGAATCACTGCACCAAAAGCCACTCCTTCAGACTAGAAGAAAAGAACTTTAATTTGAAGCAATGTAGGTGGTTCTCCACAGTGAGGTTGTGGAATGCACTACAGGGTTATGTTGTGATGGCTGATTCAGTTAATGCCTTTAAGAATGGCTTGGATGATTTCTTGGACAGACATAATATCAAAGGCTATTGTGATACTAAACTCTATAGTTAGTAGAGATATGGGTATATACTGTATAATTTATGTGAAAGTATGGAGGGGTGTGTGTGTGGATGCTGTGTTTTCATTTGGAGGGGTTGAACTTGATGGACTATGTCTTTTTTCAACCCAATTTAACTATGTTACTATGTGACTATGTAACAGCACTCTTTGGATTCATGCAGCATAGTTATATAAGATACCATTTTATACAGAGAAAAAAGGGAAATCACTTTTGAAATTGTGAATTCTTTGCTTAAAATTGGGACAGTCTGGCAAATTAAGTAACTCTGAGCTTTCTGGATAATCTGTTTCCAGATAAGGGATCCCATATCTGTAATACATTTTGATTTTTTGCAATGTCTTTTTCATCTAAATAAATCCAATATGTGACATAATTCATTCTATCAAATCCAACATCATCAATTTCTTACCATCCACAGGTCCTGAATCCCCTTTGCTAAAGAAATGGTACTGGGAATTTATCTCTCATGGCAGTACCTCCACATAGTGGGATCCGGGAATACACCTGTGTGTGGCCCTACTAGGAAACACTAATTACACATACCAAGTGCTGTATAAAAAATTGAACTTTGTATAAGAAGAAAGTGCAGATTAAATATGAAATTCACATATTAATGCCCAACTACCCTGAAGAACCCTTTGCAGTCCAATACTAGCTCATCCTTACCAGGCAAAGTCCCACACTCCACTCCTGGTGGACAAAGAGAGTCACAGTCCCTTTTCCCCAAAAGCTCTTAAACTTTCCCCAGGTTGCGCAACCTTCCCAAATACCATTCCTGCTGGACAGAAGTAGTTGCTCCCCTATAGCAGGCACATGAACAATGCCTGTTTCTCAAACAGGGGACACACTGGATCCTTTCACTACCCTCCCACAGGCAAAACTCAGACGGGGGCTCACACAGAGCTGGAACAGGCATCCACAGCGATTACATACTCAGATGCTCCAAGCTCAACTAGCTGAGCACACAACTTGCTTTAATCTTTAGGGTATGCTCCCAACACTAGCCACAGTGTGCGCACAGCAAAGCCCATTCAACTGGCATCCCTCTCTTATCCTGGGCGTTCTCTCTCACAATTATCGGGGTCCTGTTATCCCAAACCCACACAGGGCATTGCCATCCATGTGGTTTCTTCATAGCCTGACATCTGGTGCTCCATCACCCCAGCAGAACAGTAACAGCTCCATTCTCCTTGAAAGTAAAACTAGCTCCATTGCATTGAAAATGAAACTAGAACTGAAACTATATATGAAACTATACTGAAGCTATATGAAGCAGTTATGCAACAGTGACACCTTCTGGCCAAATCTGCCAGAACACACAACATTAAGGACAAAGTGACTCACTTCCCCTCCCTTATCCAATTTATGCCCAGTACTCAGCTGACCAGGCAGGGGATTTCCCACCATGTGGTACTTTTAGGTCCATAGGGGAACTTAACCCTATGGATCCCTACAGTAGTAAGAAGTAAGGTCTAACAAATGGCTGGAGTGCTCCTGATTAGTATGTTTAAACTCATTGTACATCTGTTTTGCATTCTGTAGCCAATAGCTGTAAACCCAGACATGTTGGCTCTGCCTGTAATTTGTTGTCACTGAAATTATTCAATACAAATCATAATTGAAAAAGAAATTGGTGGAGTGTATTATTATATATATATAATTTAATTGGGAACTGGTCATAGAGCATGTCAATTTTATATAAATATGGTATTAAATTTAAAATCTCCCTACCTATCTCCCTATATGATATAATAAAAAAAATGCATTGGGGGTTAAAAAGAACAGTATTAAATGCATTAAAAGAACAGTAACACCAAAAAATAGAAGTGATTTAAAGTAATTAAAATATAATGTACTGTTGCTATGCATTGGTAAAAGTTATGTGTAATTTATATAATTAGGCTACTGTGTAACCATGGTGGCATCCATTCAAGCTACAAACAGGAGAAAATACACAGGCTGCTTAGCAAATAATATATAACTTTTAAATAGACCACAGTGGGATTGTACAAAGTGCATCTGTTATATGCTTTGTAACCTGTGCTTTGAATGGCTGCCCCCATGGCTACACTACAGCTTATTTATATGAACTATAGTAGTTTTTCTAAAGCAAGCCCATGCTAGTTGACTGGTTGTTTGCTTTAAGCAGCTTGGATGAGCCAGGAGGTTGCAATGGAACTTATTTTCAATTTTCCTTTGCCCTTAGCCCTAGTTTAAGAAAGGTAAAAACTCATAGATATATCTCAATTAAAACAACAGACAAAAAGTACAATATTGTTTAACATTTAAAAAGGGAATATACTGCACCTTTAAATAGTAGTAAGTGGTAAATTGTGTTTTTTTCTCTCATTTTTTTAAGATTTGGAAGGGTCTTTAAAAGCTTTGACCAGCAGGTAAACATTTGAGTCAGACTGCTATTAATATTTCAGCTAGTGGTCTCCAAAGCATTCGTGTTAGCGAAAAATTTGGCTTAATTCGTCTTAAGGACCTTCACCTTACCTTGAATTCTCTACTTAAAAAAAGGCCCACACTGGAGAGCTTTTTAATGTCACTGAATCATAGTAGAAGCATACAGAAAAAAAAAAAACTTTGTTTTGGAAGAGCTTGCTTAGGCATGCTGATTAGACAGCAACGTTTTCAAAGAAAGTTGTTTTTATGCATTCTGCTGTGCTTTGCAAATAAATGACAGGACATACTGGCAACTGAATAATCTGAATGCTGGCTACCATTACAATAAACTAGCATTTCACAGCTGAATATTGTGGTAGAAGACTTTCAATCATCCGAACCTATTTAAATTATATACTCATTTTATTACATAGAAAATGTTGTTTCTTCTGTTAAAAGTGTAAGTTTTCCTTCGAATATATCCATAATGTTAACTGTCTTACTTTTTTAGTGAATATGCTACATCTCTGATATATTGGTAAACATCAAACTATTTTATATCGGAAGCCTAGTTTATTTTATGAGTCCAGATTTACTATTTTTACAGCATAACATAAACTGAAATTACCTTTACTGGGCTAATGTTAGCTAAGAAAGATGTTGACTATATCATTTTATTGAAACCTACAATAACGGTGATAATGTACAAGGCTACTTTACCTTTTATCACAAGAAATAGCCATTCTGTTCAATCTGTCCATCTGATTCTTCAGCTTTGAGGTCAGATAATTGGAACTATAATTCCCATGGCAAAACATGTAAACCTCAGTTGACCTGCTCAGGGCTCTCGAGGACATGATGAAGAACACTTTTAATCTATTATGAATATAAATTGAAAGTAGGGATGTATAGGTGAGCAAGTTTATACTGTACAGGTCAAATGAATCCAGATTTTACTATATCTTCTGGTTCTTCTTCATTTAAGCTTTGATCTTTATGTATAAAAAACTTAAATTGGGGTTGTATTAAAAGAAAAAATCTGGAGAAGTAATGAACAAAATTTTTGAAACTGGGGCGACTATTTCTTTCTATTTGGAAAACTGCCATAGGACTATATATTTTGTGCTAGTAAATTTGCTGGAAAATGGCTATAGCCCATAATGAATTGCACTGGAATTGCTAATTGCTTCTTGCTTCTGAAATTTGTCCTGTCTGACTCCTATAGCCTTCTCTATACAGGTATGGGATCCATTATCAGGAAACCCATTATCCAAAAGGCTCTGAATTAATAAATCCAAAAAAACACTGGTTTTTCAGGATGATAGGCTACAAAAGAACGTAAATGTTTTTTTAGGGTACCCGGCTTCCCCCCTACGTTTCCTAACATATAGCACATAAACTATACACTGGGCTCATGTGTAGGGCATTATAACAACTTTATTTTATTAAGGTTCCCTGGGCTTGCGTAATGTAATGTATTTGCTGCAACATATACGTCTACTGAAATTTAACTTCCCTCCATATGCAAATTAGCCAACGCAAGCGCAACTTCGCGTTGCTTGCCGAATTAACGCTAGTGAAACTTCCCATCGTTTGGCGCCCTGGATGCAACTTCGCATTTTAGTGAATTAGTGTTGTCCTGGCGCATTTTCACCTGGTGAAGTGTGGCAATGTGAGTGAAGCCGTCATTGGCAAATTTCCGCAGGTTAGTGAATTTGCCCCTTAGGGTAGAACTACATGGGCGATTTAGGTCTGATCCGACGCCACACAACGAAACGCTGGCGTCAAGTCAGATGTGCCCCGGAAATAAGGTAAAAAATAGAACGGATGAAGTCACAGCGTGCATCCAACATGACAGCGTCTGCATCCGACAGTCATGTAGTGTCGGATGCACGCTGCACTACACCCGACGTTCCTACAACTATTCTTATCTTTGATGCATCAGACTTGACACCAGCATTTCGTCGCATGGTGTCGGATGGGACCTAAATCGCCCATGTAGTTCTACCCTTAAGGTAGAGATCTCATTTACAGGAAGACCCCTTAACCAGAAAACCCAAAATCCCGAACTTTCTGGAAATTAGATCCCATACCTGTATCAGAAAAGTGTGACTTAACCTGCTACAAAAAGCAAGTCTGTCTGGGCTATTACTTGTTAAAGAAAAACTTGCCATATTGGTATGATTACAAAACTTACTGGAGGATAAAAACAAAACATTTCCTTGTGCTAAACTTTAGCACTTATTATTTTTCTTTTACACACTGTAAGGGCAAATTTCAATTTCCTGCCCACATTTCTTAAATGTTCTAGGGAACAAATGGGTTTGTGATTAGTGCTTTGGGACAAGCAGTCAGAGGGCTAGAGAAAGTTGGAGTACTTCTATTATTAGCCTCATGGAAAAACTCCCACATGCTAATTGTTTCTGGATTCATTAGCCACAGGAGTCATCTGAGAGAAACAACAGTTGCTTCTCTTAATGTGGCACCACACAAAGCACCAACAATTAATGACATGGAAATGTTCAAACTATGCCTTTATAATGTTAATCTTTTTTTATCATTTGCAAGTGTTTGCATAAAAAATACTCTTTTGATTGCTTTTTATTTTTTTCATATTTTCATTAATGAGGCGGCCTCCCAAATTACTCTTGTGATGAAAAAGCTGAATTAGTTGTATATTCATTTTTATGTCGTTTAATGGTACCTGTTTCAGGTACATTTTCGGGTCACAGAAAGCGAAGTTGCGAAGGCAACTCTGGCAAAAGAGGTAACGTTCAGTAAAATCCGCATTTTAGTGAATTTGCGGAGTAATGTCTGTTCATCAGAGCAAAAAGTCGCCTGGCGATAAAGTGCAAATGTCCGCTAGGGCCAGTCTCTTTCGCTAGCGAGTTAGCGCCTGCTCCCATTAATGAATCGTCGATGTCCCTGCAGGTGGTAACGATAGCGAATTGTCACTTGCGCAAGCCACTTCACCCTTTAGTAAATCGACCCCTAAGTGTCTTCTGGGTAGAACAAGTACGAGAGGTGGTGTGGCTTTTCAATGTAGAAAGTAGAGGCAATTAAACAGGTTTATTATGTAACTAAATACAAATAAGGTTTGATGGGAGTACAAGATAATGTGAATGAAGATACCTGCATAAATATCAGTCAGGGAAATTAGCTAATTACCTCAACTAAAAAAACGTTTCTTCCTCAGAATAATGCCTAGTCAGAGGTGACGGGAACTATTTTATCTAATGGTTACACCAGTCATTTTCTAGCACTCGATTTATTCAACAACTTTCAATGGCAATTGGCAAGTGAAGCTTGTGTGAACCACATGCAACTCGAAAATAATTTCACTTGATTAGGGAATAGTCCAAATTCGATTCAAATTTGCAAAAAAATCTAAAATTTGAATATTGAAATGTATCATGTACTGTCTCTTTAAAAATGCAACTTTGGCCATCTAAAACCTGCCGAATTGCTGTTTTAGCCTATGGGGGACCTCCTAAAACCTAATTGGAGTCAATTGGTGGACTTTGAAAAATCAAAGTTTTTTTGGTAAAAACTTTGAATCGAATTTGATCAAATGCGCTATTCCTTCAATTTGTACAATTTGAATTCGGCCGTATACGGACCTATTTGACCAAACAAAACTTCAACTTAATTTTGGTTTGTCTTTTTGAATTTGAATTGCAAAGTTATTTCAATTCGAAATTCGACCCTTGATGAATAGGCCCCTCGGTATCATTGATACGGTCACATTTTACTACATTAATTCTGGAAAGATGACAGTGCAAAGACATAAAATGAATAATACCAATTATGTGCATCCAGAAAAAAGGAAATTGTTCCTATAGCCTTCACTATTTGTTATAGGTGGGGTATGATCAGTGTTTTCCCTTGTTGCGTAGCAAAGTCACATGATGGTGGACCCTGTTCTCATGAAAACTGATTGTCCATGGAGTTGTGTTTTCTTGACATTTATTAACTAACTGACACTGACTAGATCTAATCTGGCCATCGGTTATTTCAAAATAACTAATATACACAGTACCTAAATGTGTTGCAGTTAGTAATACAGATAGTGACCATGTTTTCCGAATAAGGGATCTTTCTGTAATGTGGATTTCCATAATTTTAATTTCTACTAAAAGAATCATGTAAACATTAAGGAGGTTATTTATTAAAATCCGAAAATATGAGTTTTTTCTGCAAACTACCATGAGCGAATTCCACAATGTTTTTTTCCCCTTATTTATCAATACATTTTTCCGAAAATTTCCTGTGCAGACAAATACTCAAATACTTTAAAAAAAAAAACACGAAATCTTCCGATTATTGAAACCTAGCGCAGATCAGGATATCTTCATGACTTCTCCCATTGAAGTCTACATGAATTCGACAGGTCTGAGTTGGAGTACTTTTTTTATTCAGACTTTTAACACCCTAGTGGGTTTAATACATATTGAAAAATTCTAGGTTTTTTATCGACTAAAAATTCGGATTTTATAGTTTTTGCCATTCGGACTTTAATAAATGACCACCTACATAAACCCAATAGGCTGGTTTTACTTCCATTTAAGATTAATTATATTTTAGTCGGGATAAAGTGCAAGCTACTGTTTTATTACAGAGAAAAAGAAAATGTTTAAAATTTCAATTATTTCATTAAAATGGAGTCTATCAGAGACATCCTTTATGTAATTTGGAGCTTTCTGGATAATGGGTTTCCAGATAACAGATCCCATACCTGTATCCTGACAAAACACTTCTTTCTCTTGTAAAAAAATGGCATCAGTCTTTAACGAAAAAGTTGAGTTAAAGTTATGTGTTTAAACTCTCAAAAAGCCTGCATGTAGATGTAGACTTGAGTTATAAAACTGCTTAGATTTCTTCAGTACCAATTTCCTTCTGTTTCTCTCTCTGTTGCTTTTAGAGGTTCTTTCTAACGTTGGTGAGCGTAGGCAATACACTAAATTTGTGAAATATTCAACGCACCTTCTGTTAATTCACCATCTGCATATTTATAACCTTTTTCTTTGTAGTTAAACAGTCACATGAAATATTTAATGAACACATTCTGCGGCTTGATTTCCAGTAATTTACATTCTAATGAATGGGTTTACAGTTATGCTACTTATTCAGGCTCAGTTTTTCAGTTCTTTCTTCATGTTAGTACAGTTCTCACCTTTTCTCTGAAAACCCCTGCTGTTTTTATGCTCTATCTAGCAACATTTATTTTCTCTAAGCTACTGACCAGCTGGCCAGTGTACAAGTCTTTATGTACGAGTGTCTGATAAGTTTGCATTAAAGGAGAAGGAAAGGTTAAAACAAAGTAAACTTTATCAGAAAGGTCTATATAAATATACCAGTAAACCTTCAAAGTAATGTTGCTCTGAGTCCTCTGTCAAAAAAAACACCACATTTCTTTTCTTCTAATGTGTACACATGGGCTTCTGTATCAGACTTCCTGCTTTCAGCTTAAACATTCAGGGCTTGGGCTTGAACATGCTCAGTTTGCTCCTCTCCCCTTCCCTCCACCCCTCCCTACTGTAATCTGAGCTCAGAGCTATGAGCGAGCAAGGAGAGACTCAGACAGGAAGTAATGTCACACTAAGCTAATATGGCAGCTGCTATCCTAAACAAACACAAACAGTGTCTAGAGCTGTTTACTCAGGTATGGTAAAGCATTCTAAAGAATAAAAATGGCATTCTAGATTGCACTGTTGTGGCTAATCTATTGGCAATAAACTGCCTTGGGGCTTTCCTTCTCCTTTAAACAAATTGCATGCGATGGGGCTTACTTTTCTTGCACCTGTTAGGATATATCAGTCAGGCTGCATCTATATGGTTCATGTTATTAATTTAAAAATGCATATATGCATCAGAAAGAATGTATTCCTACTCAGAATAATCACATTAACTTTCAGCCTAAAAGTGATTTTTTTTTAGGCATGTTTCCAGGAATAACATATGGTGCTGGGTTCTCTCTCAGCATATTAGCATCTCATAAAGGGATTCCACTCTGGCTACAGAATACATTATACAGTAAACAAACAATGCTAAAGTGTTCCTTTTATTATTGTACACACACAAATAATATTCTCTCTCTGACAATGATATTGGTTCATTTTAAAAGTTTCTTATAGAAAATAGATTGCAGAACAGAGTTGGACTATGTCAAGTTTCTCTCATCTAAAATTATTCAATATGCATTTTTATTTTTCATTCATCAATCTTTACAGAAAGTGCATTGTTCTGAATGGAAATGATCAAATTCGAATTATTAGTAGCGAAACACATAAAGGGCATTACCACCTAAAACTTGTTTTTCTTTTTTGCATAATAAAAAAAAACAATTTTAAGCAACTTGGTTTTCTGTGGTTTTAAAGTTATTTGTAAATGTAGTTGCAATGTGGAGCAGTGGATTTTGTGTATCCATGTTTAATTTCTATATAGTGTTGCAGGTGTTAAAATATTTCTACTTAAATAGGACAAATCAGTGAAGCAGAACAAACAAGGGTGTTTTCAACCAAATGCATAAATCCATTTGTACTCCGAATTCAACTTTACAACCCAAGTAATGAGAACAGGACTAAGAAAAATTAAAAGGAGCTATGTTTACTCATCCTTGAATTAATAACTTGGTGAAAGCTTCAACAAAAACCTTAATGATCCTTCCAATTAAAAAAATATCATCTGTCTATCTCATTAAACCTAATGTCATAATAATGCACAGATGCAAACGGCTTCATTGTTCTCAAGGGCTCTTGAACATGTACATTTCATTTTGCTATCTATCATTCAGTGAATCAAAATATTTAAATGGAATGATTTTTTTGAAAAATTATTACTGGGTCTTTAATGTTAGTTCTTCAAATAATGTTGCAAAGTTATATTTAAAGTATGTTAGAAAGCATAGTGAAATTACCTTGGAAAACTCTGTTTCTTATGTTGGCTCTTGTCACCTTTAACTGTGCAGTTTATATTATGCCTATATTTGGATAAAATACATTAGAACTCTCAATGGAAATATGTTCTAACGGTTATTTTAGATTATGAACATATATTATCTAACTCATTGGGGGACAGACTATTTCATACACTTCCAGACACCCAAAGCAGAGGCACAGTCAGCTCAATGCAATATAACTGTCTCTTGGCAATTTATCTCCTAGGATGAAAAAATACAATACAGATAAAATTGTAAGCATGTCTGGTTCTACCAGATGTATATAAGTGGTTTCCCTGTCTATCATGGGATGAAAATCTGTTTCAGAAAGGTAAAAGAAGGGGATTAGAATGGTGGCAGAACCTTGAAATGAACCAAGATATTCTACATCATGGCAATATGCCTGAGGGGCACACTTTATTCATAGAAGGCAAACCGAGATGGGGTGTTTACATTTTTCAAGATAGCTCATAATAAATTATAATCTAGTGTACAATTTCTGCATTATAATGACATATTTAAGAGACTCCGCTGTGACTGTATCACTCTCTCTGCAACATAGAAGGAACTTACTCAAATGATGCTCAATTTTGAAGATCTTCATTTAGATAGAACCAAGTAAGCAAATGACTGAGTGAACCCTGTTTAAAAATACATCTGTAGATGAGATTGACCAAGTCTTATGTCTGGAGTGCAACCACATTTTTTTTAAAAACTAATCTCAGAAGTAAAAGCCAATTATTTTCCCAAGGGTTATCCCTGTTAAAATGTAATATAATGTAACTTGATTACTGAGAAAAGGTTGCAGTTCCATGTTACTACTCCAAAAGTCTCTAGTGCTCCGATGACAAAATATTTTTCATCACAATGGTGCTGTGCCTTTAAATCATGCAAAAATCACGAAAAATGTGTGATTTTTTAAAATAAAATCAGACTTTTAAAAAATCACGAATCACGAGGATGGAAAGTTCTGAATCAGAAAATCTGGCATCTCAGACCTGTCGAGGTTGCATATAAGTCAATGGGAGAAGTCCCAATGAAGTTTTCTGAGTTTTCGGGCGAAAATTCTGAAAAAATCATGAAATTCGCGAAAATCGGATAGAAAAATCGTGAAAATCTGTTTTTTTTTTCCCGCAAAGCAAATTTTCGGAAAAATGTAATAATAATTAAATGAAAAAAACGCTAGCGGATTTGATCGGAGTTTTAGCAGAAAATATTGAGATAAATTCGGACTTTCAGAAATAACCCCCTTAATATCTGAAATATCCATAATAGTGAAAACCTAGTAGATTTGATTATGAGCTAAACATAAACACTTATGCAACCAAAGATCTGCATTTTAACATACAGTATTTTATTTTTCCTAGATACCATGATTTGTCATGTGCCCCGTGCTGTTTAACTGTAGAGATAACTTCCAAGCCATTTCTAGAACAGGAAGCCATAACAGTCTATCTCTGCATCACAAGATAAATCTGCCCGACAGTATAAGATCTACGATCAGGCTTCCAAGTTTAAGAATACCATAAATCACAGGCAACCTACTAGGATTTTCTCCCACACTTCTGCGTAAGCTAAGAAGGAAACTTTCAGTTTCCCATGATTATATCACTCTTTCTCCTATCTCTTAACTGAAAGCTTGATTATCTTCCATAATAGAGCACTGAACCGAAAGCTGAAAAAGAGGGCATGTTTATTGTTCACTTCTTTGATGTCATTGATATAGAGCAGATAATCGCTATTCCATGGACATCTGGCTTGTATAAGGGAATGTGTTCCAAGTGTTAGTGGAAATACAGTTAAACTTCTAATTTCATTATTTGGCACCGGCATGTTTTGTATCTTGAGTTTAGCAGATTGGTGGCTTTGAATAGTGTAAATCAAGTCCAGAGAATATAGATCTCATAAGCCACTGTTTATGTGACTGAACCCTATAAACTGCCAGAACACATGTATCTGCATTATGTTGTTCATTCCTTTCACTACCATGTGTAGTCCTATAAAATCCTACTTTTACAATTAAAGTAGTCCTATAACTAACTTCTGTAATGTGGTTACAGATGACCTCCAGAGCACTGTGTAGTGCTTCATGAAATATTGCTACAAATAGTCATCAGTGCATCCTCCTGTAGTTCACAGATGCATTTTGAGGCACCAATGGTTGATAAAAAGTGCAAATTTAGGAGACATATTTTGTGAAAAACAAAAATGTCCTAGTGCATTATACTACCCTGCAGAGCCTGCTAAGAAAGAGGCAGCAGGAATTGGAACAGATGGATGGGTCAAGTGGGGTTTATGCAGAAATTTTCAATAGATCAGCCAGCAACATTACTTTTTTCTGGCTGATCTATTGAAAATGTCTGCATAAACCCCACTTGTCCCTCCCATCTGTTTCAATTCCTGCTGCCTCTTTCTTTGCAGGCTGTGCAGGGAAGGCAGCAGCACTAAGTACACTGCACTGTAGTATAGGCACAAATCAGCAGTAAGGCTGACCTGATAGAGAGCTGAAGTCTGCCCTTGCTTGTATGACATCAGGGCTGTGATTGGCTATCCCCCTTCTACTGTGTTTCACCTAAAACAATATTCCAAATCCTATTTTATCATGTTAGTCAAGCAAAATGAACTTTAATTACACTATATAAATTATCTGAATCTTGTTTCCATCCGTCTGGGAACTCATAATTATAGCAAGCAGGCAGGAGCCATTTTGTGGACAATGTTATTAAGGAAAGCCTTGCATCATCTCAGTATCTTGTTTGTGCACCAGAATGGGGGACCTTTTGTCCATCCCCATGCACTGTCTATATAATTAAATGGTTAAGAGAACTGGGGGGATGTGGGGAAAGCAGTGACATGTAGGAAGTGCTGAATGGAAAGTGAAAGTAATTGCTTGCCCCGCCTCTATGCCTAAGGCATAGAGGAGGGCCACCAATATTTTATTGGCAGCTGACATTTTTAATTGAGTTTACAACAGCTATGAGCGCTTTAATTAAAAAAAAGAATTTGTATTTCATGTTTAATTTGAAAAGGACTTTTATTAGACAGCTTTTTATGTCTGGGTGACAGGTCCACTTTAAACGTGCAAAAGGCAATTTCCTTCATGCCGCATCTACATCTGGTGCTCGGAAGCAGAAGACATTTGAAAGAACTATAAATGATATCGTTTATAATAGAACATTATACAATGTGAAATATGTCATACTGATACAGGAGCCAAATGAGCTCATGACCCAGCTGGTTTGCATACGGAGATAAGAACAATCAGTTATACCATAAGCATTCACAGCTTTTAAAGGCACACGTGGTGACAAAATGCTGGCGATTGTTTCAGGTAACTTCCCATAGCGATAACTGGGTTGATAGCACAAATTAACCAGTAATGGTCAAAAGCACCGAGAACCCTGCTTTCAGTTATTATCCAGGCGGTTTCTGGAGTTGTATCTGTTAATTTTCTATGTACCAATACATACAGGTACATTGTCCCAGGAAGCCAGAGATTGGGCAGGTATCATTGACAAATACCTCTGTGGTACTATTGATGAAAACTATTGCGCAAGTCCCCGTGGACTATTCCAAGGGTATAGTCTGCCTTATGTTACTTTTGCTGTTGTACTAACAGCCAGTATCCTATTACCTAAAGAATGTTTGGGGCTGATCATATAGTTTATATTTTATCAACAACTGACGGGACACATATTTACCATAGTTAGGGTATACTGAATAATGGCAAGATCTTGCATGATGAGCAGCAATTGTGCAAAAAGGCTCTATGGAAGAATATCACCAATGTTTTGGGGTGATATACAACTTTATTTTAGTTATACAGTATGTCAAAGCTTCTTATCTCTTTATTCGTTTGCATCATTTTAGCATGTGAAACTATTTGCTTTTGGTCCAAATAAATCACACAGCTGGCAGTGTAAGTACTTCTGTAATGGTCTCTAGCAGCTGTAGATTACAGCAATGATTTAACTCAGTCTGAAGTTTGAAGTCACTGCTCTTGAACTTTCCCTTTTATGTTGCCTTTGCAGTCAGAGTGACTGAGGTTAAAGAAATGTGTTTATTTCGTTCCTGCACACTGTCTCCAGGCAACACACTGCACATTTTTTATTTGTTTGGAAAATGACCTCGTTTTACATGTCGAACATTAATCTAGGCACAGGGTTGGAATAGGAAATTAGGAGGGAAAGGAGATTGGTGCTTCAAACACCAATTCTCTAGGCATTTCCACGAAATGTATTGAGGTTGTGAACATTTTGACTAGACTAGTTATTATTACCTTATTACTCTTATTTTCTCCTTGTTTCGGTATATAAAGTTGTAAATTTACAGTTTTTCTTATGAAAGAATTTCCAAGAGGATTTGCCAAGCTTTGCTGGGTTTACCCCTATAAGCGACATACATTTATAGTGTATCTGTTTGAGCAGTTCCAAATAATTAAAGCCATTTATTGTCAGTGCACAAAGGATACTTCAAATGGTGTGGCATTTTATAAGCTTCTAGGCAAACAACATTTTGTTTAAAATCTTTCTTTTTTTAAATAAATTCTTTATCTTGTTTACAGCCACATATACATATTTATCTATTATTGTGTAATACACTTTCATCAAAGAGGTAAGTTAATTAGAAAAACAAGAATGTGCGCATGTGCGTAAATCCTGTGAAGTGGAAGTAATTATCATGTTGCAAGAATATTGTTACTAGGAGAAGTAAAAAGAAGAAATGATAGGGGAAAAAAAGAACATGAACTATAACAGGTATCAATAAATAAATAGTATCAATAACGTGGTCTGTAATCTGATTTATCATTTATTGGGATGTACATTTTGCTTAAAAGGACCAGTAACATCAAAAAAAAAATTCCAAAAAAAATTAGTTAGTACACAACGAAAAAAAAACACCAACACAAATTATACTTTAAAATCGCAATGTCTTTATTAAGAAATAACTTACCAAAACTCAGCTTCCGCTCCTCTTCAGAAAAGGCGACAGGGCGACGATCCATTAAGGACCCTCGATTTCTCCTCCCTGGCTATCAGCTGCTGGATCCTTTAGCTCCCACTTTCCAAGTAACAAGTTAGGGGCATTTGCCCAGGGGGGAGGAGGGAGGGGGGCAACACAGGGGGGGGGGGGTTTGCGCCCAGGGGGTTTCCTTCTCCTTTAAGGCAGTGATCCCCAGCCAGTAGCTCACGAGCAACATGTTGCTTACCAACCTCTTGGATGTTGCTCTCAGTGGTATAAAAGAAGGTGCTTATTTTTGAATTCCAGGTTTGGAGGCAAGTTTTGGTTGCATAAAAATCAGATGCATTGCCAACCAGAACTTCCTGTAGGCTGCCAATCCATATAGGAGGCTACCAAATAGTCACAGCCCTTATTTGGCACCCCAAGAACTTTTTGCATGCTTGTGTTGCTCCCCAGCTCATTGTATTTTTGAATGTGGCTCACGGGTAAAAAAGGTTGGGGACCCCTGCTTTAAGGGGTACTTGGCAAACTACCATGATAGATTGATAAATAGCAGATGAGGTTCATAAACAATAAATATAAGGTTATGCATTTGGTATTGAAAACATTCAGACTTCTTACATATTTAATGGGACAAAGACACTCATATGCTTGATGAAGAAGGACCTGGAGATACTTATGAATCAAAAACAATTCCAGGCATCAAGGGTCACTGGGATTTTGTCCTATATTAAAAAGAGTATTGAAGGGAAAGTCATTCTTTCCTTTCACAAAACAAAGGGAAAAGCAATATTCAGTGCAGTTTTATGCATCAGAACTCAAAATGGGCAATGTAAAAAAGATATGGACAATTTCAAATAAAGACTGACCATACTGAGAATGTTAAAATTGGAGAGGGAATATGATAACTTCTTCAAGGCCTTATTTACAAGTATATTTATTTAGATATCACAAAGCTACCCTTTGGAATTCAAAGAAAGAAAATTGCCATATTCAAGGTGAAAAAGTGACCACTACATACTGTAACTATGTGACCATGCTGCCACACTGGGTATATATGACTCCTTGGGGACAGTTTTAACTGACCAGCATATTTTGTAAGTTTGTTCAAGGTGTCTGACCTCTTCAAAGCAAGTCACACCAGGTTTTGCATTTAAACAGCAGTAATTCTACCTATGCCGTGTCAAGCAGTCCAACTCTTATACAGTAGGTGTATTTATTGAAGAAGATGAAATTAGGCTTAAACCCATAATTTATAAAGCTGTATAGTGTGAAACTCATTCTGAAGTTATTGTTGCATGCAAATGTTCTCAAGCAGGAACTATTAATACTGGAATACTGTAATACATGGTGATCACAGATTGGTCACCTATTATGACACTATCTGATGTCTGCTTTGATAGGATTCTACTACATATATAGCAGGTCCAACAGTACATCTCAAAAGCTGCAGTGGGATTGGTCTCTTTTCAAGCACCTGTAATGTCACTAGTGATGGGCAAAAAAAAAAAATGGATGCAGGCGCCAAAATTTCGTAAATTTTTTGCCGTTTCGCAAATTTTGCTGGAAATTCACGAATTTTTTGGCGAAACGCCCCAAATTCACCCATCACTAAATGTCACTTCTTTTGTCCTGACTAGGCTCATAGCATAACCTAATGCTACTATTTATTGTAGTCTGACAAAATCACTTGCATTGGCCTAAAGCCAACAATAAAAACTATGAGTATGGTATTTACCACTGATGGGGTAAATGCTGTTGTCCCGTAAGTGTTTCGCTTGGTTGCTTGTCTAGCAATATGCTCTGTAAAGCTACAAATCTAATGTTTTTCTATTTTTTTATTACTTATCTTTCTGTTTAGGCCCTCTCTACATTATACTAAAAGTTAATGTAAAGGCGAACAATGCTTTTAAGTATTTGTTTTGATTGTGGCAGTTCTTCATAATTTGTAAGTTTATTACCATTTTCCTTGAAAAAAAGCCAAAAGTTAAGTCCCCATCATAATAAATTGGCCCCTTATAGCGGCACTTTATACAGGTCATGGTGACAGAGACAAATCAGCCCCCTTATACCTGTTTATATTTCCCATAGATACAAGGGTAAACTTTACATTGAAACCACTCAACATTGCCGATGTACTGTATTTCATCATACACAGCTAACACTGATTAGTTACACTCAAAGTAGCAGTGTAGTACAGTACATTTAGTACATTTTATGCCACTTGGTGTTTTCTAAACAATTTGTATTTGCTACCTAAATAAAAAAAATTTCATGAACATGAATTGCTTGAGCAGCAACAGAAACTCAACAGTACAGATCCTTCAGTGAAGGTTTTTCTAAGGTAAATTTGAAGTTATAGCATCTGTTCCATTAGTATAATTTTAGTTAATGACATAATTCTATTTTGAAGCAAACCAGGTACACTGTAGCACACCAAACTTGAAGATTAGTGCATCAAAATTTCTTTATTGGCCCCAAAAAGTAGATACATGCAAGGCAACATTTCGGACCCCACTAGGCCCTTTCTTAAAGGAATAGTTCAGTGTGAAAATAAAAACTGGGTAAATAGATAGTCTGTGCAAAATAAAAAATGTTTCTAATATAGTTAGTTAGCCAAAAATGTAATGTATGCGGGCTGGAGTGAACAGATGTCTAATAAAACAGTAAGAATCCAACTTCCTGCTTTTCAGCTCTATAACTCTGAGCTAGTCAGTGACTTGAAGGGGGGCCACATGGTACATTTCTGTTCAGTGAGTTTGTAATTGATCCTCAGCATTCAGCTCAGATTCAAAAGCAACAGTTATGACTCATTTGGCTACCCCTCAAGTCTCTGATTGGTTACTGCCTGGTAACCAGGGTAACCAGTCAGTGTAAACAAAGAGAGCTGAAAAGCAGTTCTGACTGATATGTTACACATCAAATCACGCCAGCCTTTATACATTACATTTTTTGCTAACTAACTATATTAGAAACATTTTTCATTTTGCACAGCCTATCTATTTATCCAGTTTTTATTTTCACACTGAACTATTCCTTTAAGCACCCTACCAAGCAAAAAATGTTTTCTACAGGTAGAAGCTCTTCATATTTATGTGGAATAATTCTATTTTAAAGCATATGCAAAGCTTCTATTATGATCAAAATTCCCAGGTGTCAAATTCTGGTATTATCCATTAGCAATTAACTAACAAAAATCAATCCAAAGTATCGGGCAGCTCAAAGGAGTTAAAATTCTTGTTGATATGTCTGTGTGTTATTTGTAAGTTGGAAAGCAGCACAAACATTGTGAGAACAATAACATGCTGATTGCCCAGTTGGTCACTGAGAGATATGTTGGTGACTTCTTTATAGACTTTCTCCATAACTAGTTAAAACTGACATCATAAATCATAGGGCTTCATACTCCTAATTACAAGTTTCCCTTTCAATCACAAAAATGACTATAATTTTATGTAATCCCCACACAAGAAATAAACTTCCCAACTTTACACAATATTATGTATTTTTTCTACCTTACATCAAGTCTTTTTATTTTACCAGTAATATCACTTTAAGAAAACGCCTTCTTCCCAACACAATTCTGTAATAAATATTGTATTAGTTGTTTTTAGACACAAATGCAAAGATTATATGTACATGACAATGGCCATTTAAGCATTGAATATATCAACTCAGCTGATTATAAGTGAGAAATCCATGTGCCCTGCCATTTTTCTCTTGCACACGCATACACACAGAAACATTTAAACAGCAATTTATTTTAATATTTTTCAAAAATTCCTTAACAAGAGAAAGCTAATTGCTAGTCAGAGGTGAATGAACTGTTCTATACTTTGGGATAGGGTTACAAGTTCACAGGATGCTTGGGGAGAGCCATAACAAAAGGCTGGTAATTGGGATGGCACAATATTGTTTGCTTTCTTTCATAGATTAATAGTTTCCCTGCACTGTTATTTATTTGGTTTTGGGCAATTGCTAATATGGGTGAACAGAGTAGTAATACAAAAGTAATACAAAGCATATATGTGGTAGTGAATCACATATGATTTGTCTTTTCTATAGGTGCCAACAATCACACTAGATAAAGGGTTCCCTAAAATGCTTTCGAAATTGTTGTTTTCCTATATTTCTTAAAAGCTCTAAAATTTCAAAATGTATTAAGTGTAAAAACCACAAAAGCCTCTAATGCAAAACTTTGCCAAGAAAAAGTTGTCAAGGTCCTATAGAAGTCAAAGGGAGCTGCACCTATCTTATCGGACCCCTTTAAGGGGCAGATTTACTCAAGGGAGTGAAGATTCGACAGCGACCGCTTTGCACCCATCGCAACAATTTGCTGGGACAATGCTAATTTACTAAAATGTGAAGTTTTGTCCTGGCCGACGGACTCTGGCGAATTTTTGCTAGTGTTACTTCGGCAATGCAAGCAAATTCAATCGAAGATGTGCTTGCATTCAATTCTGCCTATCGTAAATTCGTTAGAGGTCTTGCGCTCAGGATAATTTGCATACGGCGGGAAATTTAAAGTTGAATGGACTTCTTTATGTTACAAGTTGGATCAAATACATTATATTTACACTGAAGTAGACATGTCCAGGGAACCTTAATAAAGTCAATAGAGTTGTTATTATGCCCTACACATGAGCCCACTGTAAAACAATGTTCCATATGTTAGAAAATGTTTACAAAAACTGGTTACAAAAAAAATATTTTTTAGGACTTTTGTAGCCTATCACCCTGAAAAAAAGAAAAGACGCCAGCGTTTTTTGAACTTAGAAGTTTTTCCACTCAGAAAATATGATGTAAGTAACTGATGATTGAGGAAGATCTATGCACTCCATTGAACTTTGCTTGGTCTGAGCTGGCGAAGGCAAGTCTGGCGAAAGAGGTAACGTTCAGTAAAATCTGCATTTTAGTCAATTTGAGGAGTAACGTCCATTCGCCAGAGAGAAAAGTCGTCTGGCGATAGAATGCGAATGACCACTAGCATCTTTCTCTTTTGCTAGCGAAGTGACGCCTGCGCCCATTAGTAAATTGGCGATGTCTCTGTGGGCGATAACACTAGCAAATTAACGCTAGTGTTAGCCGCCTCGCCCTTGAGTAATTTCAGCATTTTTTTTTCCGTTTGTACTTTTTATATTCATATCTTTCAATAAATTTCATGACATTCTTTTGGAGAATGTGAGCTTAGACATGGGGTAAATTCACTAACAGGCAAATTGTCGTAGCAGTCCCTTTGCAATGCATCGCACAACTTCACTACGCTAATTCACTAAAATGCAAAGTTGCGTCTTCGGTGCCGAACGCTGGCGACTTTTCACTTGAGTTACTTCGACAGTGCGAACTTTTCAAAGTGAAATGACGCTAGCGATCGCTTCTGTCTAGCGATACTTTGTTAGTCCTCTTACGCTTAGGTCAATTTGAATAGGGCGGGTACATTAAAGTCGTATGGACGTCTTAATTAGAAATGTTGGTGCAAATGCTTGAAGTGGCCACTTTTTATTAAAAATGTCCAAGGAACCTGAATAAAGACAAAAGAGATCCTCTAATGCCCTACACACGAGCCCACCCTAAAACGAATGTCCCATGCCCCTCTGGGGAAAAATGTTAACCCAAAAAAGTTCAATAGTTAGGACTTTTGCAGGCAATCCCAGTGTTGGGCCATTCCGGCCGTGCGCCCCAGGCAGCCCGGCCGCTTGCGTCGCCCCC
The DNA here is from genome assembly GCF_017654675.1 of Xenopus laevis. Taxonomy (NCBI): domain Eukaryota; kingdom Metazoa; phylum Chordata; class Amphibia; order Anura; family Pipidae; genus Xenopus; species Xenopus laevis. Next base: position 78,555,794 of record NC_054380.1, on the reverse strand, counting down.
TCTGTCTAACCACACACGACTGTGTGGGAATGAGCACCAGAACAAGCTTGCGCAGGCATGGTATGAGCAGATACAAGCATGCGCTCGCCATTACGCAAGCGAGCATGCGAGAAAGTCGCGCATGCAGCAGGAACTCTCTTGGCCCAATCAGTGAGGTAACACTGCCAGACTAGGGGTAGGCGACAGGGAAGGTACGTGCCTGGCGCCCCCCAAAGTTTGCGCCCTAGGCACGTGCCTCTTCTGCCTACCCCTAGTTCCGGCCCTGGGCAATCCTGCTTAAAAAAAGGACAAGTCACCAGCTTTATTACAACTTCAATGCAGGATATGATGTAACTGACATAAGATTGAGAAGGATGTTGCTTCATTTTAGCAGTTCGCCTGGACTGAGGTGGCAAAGTCAACTCTGGCGAAAGAGGTAACGTTCTGTAAAATTCGCACTTCACTGAATTTGCAGAGTAATGACTGTTTGCCAGAGCGAAAAGTCACCTATTGATAGAGTGTGAATGAATGCTATTGACGGTCCCGTTCACTAGAGAATTGTCGCCTACACCTTTTAGTAAATTGGTGATATCCCTGCGAAGTGTCACTACCGTTAGCCACTTCACCCATTATTGAATCTGCCCCAATGCTTATGCACAGCTGTGTCACATTTATGAAAAATTAAAACTCGATAGAGTTGATCTTTATTTTCTTCATTCTTCATATTATATAAACCATAATTCTATTTCTGTGCTTGAATTTTGATGTTAACTTGAAAAAAAATCTGTTTAATGGCTAATTGAACTAAACAGTAGTCACCGGTGTTCATTAGGCTTATTTATTAAATGCTAGTATAAATGGGATTATAGTTGAGAGGCTCATAATAGAATTTCTAGTGCTTGAAAATCAATGGAAATATTCATGCAAAGGAATACTTGCCAATGTCTTTGGATCATGTTAACACCTAGGACAAAGAACTCCTTAAAAAGCTAGAAGGGTATTTTCAATAGGCATACAAGTACAGCAGAAGGTGATCAAGGGTAGGTTTCTTAGCAACAGAACAAATACATTGATGTTGACTATAGGACTCTTACAAATATGTAAGGGGGTGAACAAGTTATTTATGCAATGTTAATCATAGCGTGTATTTAGTTGTATAAGAATAATGAATGTTATTTTGAGTGAACATAACTGAGTGATATGTAAAAGTTGGCTAATTAATGTGTGAGTGTAATGTGATAAAACAGCTACTAGGTGCAAGTGTATTAGAAATAGGGATGTAATACACCACCACCACTAGAGGGAGCTGGTGAGTTTTAGAGGTATAAAAAGGGGCCACATCCTGGTTTTTATGTCTTTGATGGGAGGATACAGTCAGGAACGGAAGACTGGAAGGAAAGAGACTTGAAAGGAAGAAATAGAAGCAGGCTGAGAGTAGGTAAGGGGAAGTAGAGCAGGCACTAGGTGTCTGACATAGGACAGCAAACATGGGCCGCCTAATGCCCCAACGAGGAGGGTAGTGGGAACAGTACCCCAGTGGATATTCCACAAGATAGGGAGCGCAGAGTAAGGGTTTCGGGCCAGTGGTCTGTCCGGAAGAAAAAGGCCTGGTTGGGGGTACCGCAGGGAGTACCTCATTACTGAGACAGGTGGGGAACAGGATTTCCTGGTGACTGGAGACAATTGTGAGTACCCATTTTAGCCATCCAATTGTAACCCTCTGGGACAAAGGAGTAAACCTGAGAAAGCCTGTATGGATTTACAGAATATTGAATGTATGCTCTTGTGAAATATGGATCTGAATGGCAAAGAAGAATTTGTTGGAATTTGTTGGAAATAAAACTCATGATTTTTCCTGTTCGATTGGACTCTGTGTCTGTGTGGGAGGAAGAGTGTACAACAACTGGTTGCCCTCCTTACAAATATGCAACTGACCCTCTTTACTGTTAATACAAATAAGCTGCAAAAATAGTCATTAGCAAATATGACTGGTCTCATAAAATTCCAAATGAATACAAACACAAGGAAGTTCCATGTAAAAAAGAAACGTACAAGGTCAGATGAAATGGATATGTAGGTTAGGCAATCTGGCCTTTATCTAAGATAACATTCGATTACAAATACGTTTGACTCAATTTCCCTTTTGCTCCGAAATTGTTAACAATGTTAAGTGTACATCCTTGAGTTTGTCCTTGTTTAATGTGGTTATATTATTTAGACATTTTTCTGATGAACCTTTATTGATTTTTTGTTCCTAATAGGGTTATTGTTCTGTAGCTTTACCATGTAGAAATTAAGTATGACATTTTTTTTAAACAGCTGCAGTAAACTTAAAATGTAGACAAAAAAATAGGTATTTGAATCATGTCTGATTACAAACATACAGGAAACTTGGTTGTAAACATAGAAGTACCATCTGTACCTCTAAAATAATAATTATAACTGTAGGTTAGGTATTTAGTCTTAAATGGGCCAACTTATAGTGATATGACTGTTTTTAAATCTGATTGAATTCTTTATTGATGTTTTAGACCCATTATCACGAATGCTGCCTAAGGCTCGTCCCTGCTCGTCTGGCAGGATTTTCCAACATGGCCAATTTCCAGGTATCCAGGCCATATATCAGTCAAGCAGGCCATCCAAAATACCCCATACACAGGCCAATAAGATGCTGACGGGATCTGTAGGGGAGTCAGCAGCTTTTATGGCCATCAGATTTTCCCCATAGTTGAATATTTGCTGCCTGAATTAGTTCTATTGACTTCAATGGACTAAAGCTGGCCATAGACGCAAAGATAAAGTTGTACGAATCAAAGATGTGTTGATTCTCGGACCGTGTGTGGATCGTCCCGACATTTTTTTCGTATCTCGGCGATCAATTGTTTAGTCGATTGGACAGGTAAGAAGATTTGATGGCTAACGATAATTCCTCTGCATGTATTGCCTATATGACAATATCAATGGGTGTCTGTCACTATTATTTGTCGGACATAACTTTGTACGATTGCTGTCACGGGCAGAATATTGTATGATTTGTCCTTTTACAATTTTATTTAATCTGAATGGTTAGTGGCAGGTCGGAAGATTTCGACATATGATATTTTGTTGGATACAAGGCTAAAATCAGCATGTCTATGGCCATCTTAAGCTAAGTCAAGAGTGCTATAAAAAATGGTGTTCATTTTGGTTTGAATCTGGCATAATTTAAATTACACCCATTTATAAAAACTCTGTATTACTTTGTAACTGATTCCATCTATATTTTACTATGATGCTTGATAAATACTCCACAAAGGTAATTTATAGTGTGCAAAAGGAAAAAAAAGCTCTTGTGCTCTTGTGCTCTTGCAGAATAGCCACAGGCCTTTACGGCCTAGACCTGATGTTAGCCTTATGACTAGAGAATAGATTTTGTAGCCCTGGGAATCTGTAATCTACCCCTTGTATATTTTACACCAATTTTTAACACTGCTTTATAAGTATACCCCTAATTATATCTGAATACGAAAAAGCACATTTTCTCTCACATTATTGGCTTTATAAGAAAAGCAGCAAACATTATAATAATTGATTGTTGTGCTTAGGAATTGTGTGTTTAACATGGCATTTTCGTGCCAGTGTCAATACGTCGTGCCTTTTCTCTCTTCTTACTCCTACACTTCAAGCTTTCAAGAAAACATCCTTTGTCGTTATTCAAAACTAATTCTATTATAATTGTCACCACTTGCTCATACGAATATATCTCAGCCATAATCTGCTTGTTCAGTTTGAGTAGGCGACAGTCTCACAGATTGGCTTTTATAAATTGTAATGTAGTATCTGTCACTCTAAAAAAAATCCTTACTATAGAAAGAGACCTGTGACTGTTTGGCTTCACTTGAGCACTAAAATGTTGGACATCTGTTTAATACAACTATATGAAGCCTTAAAGTGAAGGGCCAGCTTGCGAATATCAGCTGAAACCTGCTGCCAAGTCAGTGTGTGCTTGTGTCGTTTATTAATCCTGTCGGCAGTTATTAACCTTTTTTCTCTGGATCCTGTTAGCGTAGCATTTGACTTTAACTTATGGAAAGATCTCCATTATTGTTTTCCTTTTCCAGAAATGAAAGGTTTTTGGCACTTGGCTTCAAAGGCCGCCATGCCCGTAGCATCATGGAAATTTGGCCAGTAGGGAGCATGTGTGATTGCAGTAAATACCTATTTAGATTACTGTAACTGTCTCTTGTTCCATACTTTGTCATCCCCCCCTCCCGATTATCTCTTACCAATAGGCAAATTTAGTTGCAGGGTTTATATATGCCTTCAGATATATATTTAATTCATACGTGTGGGGGATATTCAAAATTGGTATTCAGAATCCATCCAGAAATATAATTAAAAAAAACATCAGTGAACATAATTGTGTAAGCGTGAGAATACCTGCTCTATGCATTTGTGCATTTTGCTTCTGGTCAGGTTGAAGTTAAATTTTTTTTAGCTGGCAGGGTAGAATAATATTGGCAATGCTGTGGTGAAAGACACAATAAAGGAGCTGATATGTAGTGTCATATAAAAGCAGTTACACATATAAAAAGCTGTGTGTTCTGTGTTGTGTGAATGACTGCAATATTCTTTTACTCTTAGCACCATGGGACTAGTAGAGGGTTGCTTGATTGCAATGGTTACCAGGAGATTCTTTAGTGTGCATTTCTAATGCCAGGGTGATCGGTCAGGTTGTCTACAGTACTAATCTATTTTTCAGCTCCTTTTGCTCCAACCCACCCCACCCCATCTATTAACACCTATCCATTATCAGAAATGACTGCTAAACTACTGTATTCTTTAAGCTGTCAAATGCTCACAAGCTGAAGTCATTTCTCCTGCCATACTCACATATTGACCTAATCTCTCTGATGTCTCCCCCCCCCCATGCAGGTCTGGCACAATATTGCTATGTATTTCATTTATTCATATTGTTGAGGCTCCATACAGAATAGGAAGCCCTTTGTATTGCATTTACCCCAGTTAAAAACTTTGGAACCTATGTGTAAATTGATATTTGATTACAAACTCATAGGTTGCCATGGCAGCTATGTTTTGTATTACATTAATTCGTGCCTCACTCTTCTTGCTTTCCATACTGTTTTTGCCCCCATCCCCACCCTGTCACCCACTTGCTCATATATCAAAGCCCGTTCCCACTTATACTATATAATATTTTTTCATTACAAGTATATTATCATCATTAAGGCTATAATAAGGCTACTGTACATACAATACAGAAACATAGACTTTGCTGTTAGAAAATAACTATTTGGCCTTCGTGTTGTATATTTCTCTTGCCCTTATCTCCTCTGAGCTGTAAAATTTAAGGTCTTGGAGCCTTTCCTGATTATTTCCTGAATTATCTAGGCCAGAGATCATTATAGTTGCCCTCCACTGTATAGCCCCAGATTTATTATCCTTTTTTTATTCTGTACCTCCAAGCATATTAAAGACAATGTATCACCTAAAAAATTGAATAAAAACCTCCTTCTTTTAAATAATGCCTCTACAAGTCAAGTATTTGACTAATGATTTCACTTTATTGCTTGTTTACTCTTAAGGCATTATTAGTAGAGGACAATCGGCACTAGTGATGGGCGAATTTGGGCCGTTTCGTTCCGCTGAAAAATTTGAGAATTTCCTGCGAAATGTCAAAAAAATCGTGAAAAGGCGCCGGCGTCTCGTTATTTACGTCCATTTTTTGGACGCTGGTGCACATTCGCCAGCGAAAATATGCCCGCGTCCAAAAAACGGACGCTGCCATCCAATTTTTGCGGTGGTTTCGCGCCAGGTGAATAAATTCGCCCATCACTAATCGGCACCCAATAATTGCTTAACCCATGAGAGGTGCGGCTAGTACAGCCTGCACTCCAATTGGGGAAACAATATTTTTCCCAAAAAAGATGCCCCCTGCTATCTCTACGCTATGTTTAGTTGAGTGCATTTGCATAATGAGAACTTCTCCAAGCACACTCATTATGCACATGTGTGTAACATCATATGCACACACAAACTACTAGAGAAACAACACCTGCCTGGTGTAGGTGGCCTAGTGCTTGGATGGGGCAATTTTTTGGGAAAAACATTAGTTTTCCATCTCTGGGGGTAATATGTGCCCTTTAAAGGGGCAGCGCAATCCCTAGTTCAGCATGAGTTCAATAAATAGGGCTTGTGCTGAACATACATTTTGCCTATTGTTTTAATGATGAAAAAATTCAGTGTTTTTGTTATTTCTTCAACTAAACAGGACAAAGATGGAAATTGGAGCTACTCCATGTTTGGCCCTTATGATATAGATAATTAGATTATTAGCACACTAATAATCCCCCTGCAATGGACTCCTTTAGCTAAAAAATAACAAAAACATAATTTTTTTACGAACAGTCAAAAATTTGGCACAAGCCCTATTTATTGTTAAACACACTGCTTCTTGAAACTTTTATTTTTTAATTCCTTATTTCTGTTGTCATGGCATGCAGCTTTCAAGGGTGCAGTCCTATTCTTAAAGGCTGCCATAGGGCAGGTGGTAAGAGCAAGACCTTACTCATTAATTTGCAGGTGTCACTCCTCCCAGCCCTCACAATTATAGCGCTGACTGATGCAATCAGTGTTTGTGGGACTAGTCACAGGTTGCTGAAGTTCAGAAACTCCAACAAGGCAGTGTGTGTGCAAAGTGCACAAAAGTCTGGTTGCAAACTTTTTTCACGCTTTACACATTGCTTCTGTAATGTAAATGACCCCTATGATGTAATAGCGATTTGGAGTGAGAATTACTTCACTTTTTGCCTAAAATGGACAGTATTTGGGGGGGGGGCAGGATTGTCATTGGTACTGCCACGTCAGATATCAAAAATGGTTAGTATAGTATAGGACAGTGGCTTACTTTTTGCATGTTGTACAATATTTCCTGATACAAATGAAGAGGGAGATAGAACTGAACTCGTCTAGGGCTCCACACTGTACTCCCAGCAGAAATACTTCCCAGTACCTCCCAATCTACAATGAAATCCCCATGTTTCTGTGATTATACATTTGTTTGCTCTAATTTATGGCCCTATAAATACTTTGGTGCTTACAAAAAAAAATATATCTGTTTTATGTATCATTGCATTTGAGCGTGAGCAATGAACTACTCCAGATTCCAAGATAGATCGTGCTGAGGAGGCAAACATAAATACAAAATCGACCTATCACACCTAGAGCCTGTACTCCATCTAGTACAGTTTTATTTAGCACTAATAATGCTAAATCGTAGTGCCCACTTATATGGAGTATTAACAAAACCATTAAAAAAAGTCTAGAAGAAAGGAGAGGATTGGTTATAGGAACTAATGTAATAGTTTCCACACTATTATCATAACCATTTTTCATGACTAATGGAAAGTTATAGTGCTTTCTAAGTTTCAGAATTTATATAAAACAAGAATTGTGTGATCCTAAAGCTTTGAGACAGAATTGTATTCGATTCTTCTAGAAGAGCTGACTCATGCACTGTGCTGCGCCAAGATAAATGTCATATCTGTAGTGCTAGATACCAAAGATATTAGTTCCAAAACACAGATGAACAGATATTGATATTTATCTACTCCGATATGTTCTGCTCCTAATCGTTCATGTGCAAATAGAAAGAAGGGACATTTTTAAATGTAAAATATAGAGTAAAAGTTACTGTTAAGAAATGTGGCTATAGTATGGCTAGTTGGAGTAACTTGAAGCTAATGGCTCATGGGACGATACTGGACATTTTAACCCAGCAAGCAAATAGTTCTCATTTATTATTTTGTTTTAGTTTTATTTATTAATTATGTTCTATAGCCTATTTGCCCTAGCAGCTGGGCAGTTGTGATGAAGTCAGACTATAAATGGAAGAGAATTTCAATGTAAAGATAAGGTAAAGAGCATAACTTTAAGAATAACACTTTAACAATAGGGGTTATTTATGACTCACAAGTGCAGTTATGCTCATGCAAATTGGTCGCAGTCATTGCATGAAAAAAATGCCACTCATTAAAGTGCTTTAGAGGTGGTAGCTTCAGTGTCCCACAGATTTCCATATGAATTGCCTCAGTGAAATGACACTTAGGGAGTTATTTGCTAAACCCCGAATGATTTTTTTTTTTTTTTTATAAAATTGGGCTTTTAAAAAATCACGAATTTTTCAGAATCTATTAAAACCTAAGGCTGGAAAACTCACAATCTGAAATATAAGTCAATGGGAGAAGTCCCAATGATTTTATTGATGTGCGCTGGGTCTTGTGCCATACCCCGAAGTTTTCAGAGGGTTCGGGCAAAAATCTGAGGTTTTGGGTGAAAAATCCGAAAAAATCTTGAAAATCAGGTAAAAACTCAGCAAATATTGTGAAATTCTGAATTTTTACTGCAAAGTACAATATTGGGAAAATGTAATAATAAATAAGCGTTAAAAACCCGAGCGGCTTAGATCGGAGTTTGTAGCAGCCAATATTGAGAAGTTCGGACCTTGATAAATAACCCCCTTAGAATTTGACACTGACATAATTTTTGATTACCAGAAGTCCTGCCAAGTGGACATTTTCAGGTGCCCCTTTAATGGCACAAGTGCAATGCTGGCAAGTGAAAGAAAATGATTATCTAAAAAAAAAAGCACAGGGAAACACAAATGCAATGAAATGCAACTCTGAATGCTCATGAGACAACCGAGCAGAACAGAATGGAATCAGTTAGCTGATATATATATCTAGATTTCTGTGTCTCAAATGCATGTCAGACACACACAAAAACAAATCTGCTGTAAGAGCAATGTATACATTGACATGCTACTGCCTGAGAAATATTTCAGCTTCCTTTTACGTAGTCCTAGTCAGAATTGGTTAATACCAAACATTGAACACAATTATTCCTACATTTTCATCCACTGCCTGTGCCTAAATAAAACATAGACTTGGCCTATACATGCTTCTAGTAATTTAAGGCCAACACCAATGCACCTCTTTTGTCAGTTCTAATGAATAGTGATGAGGGAAAAATTTCAGCATGTACAGATACGCCACAAACTTCCGGGTTTCGCTGCTGGCGAAAATATTCGCAAAACTGTGTAAGAATCTCAAAAAGGCTCATTTCACATGACAAAACAAAAAGGAGCACTGGTGAACCAGTATTTCCTACCTTTTATCCATAACTGGTGGTAAACGTCATTGCATTGAGCAACATGCTGGGAAATGATCTACTGCCACCCATTCATCTTATTGCAAAACCAACATTTTCCTGTAAAGGAATACATTTCTATATGTGTAATTAACATAAAGTGCAAGGTGTGCGGGGATGCTTTGGATCTGGTGTATTACAGTACATCAGTCTTTCTCTGTACAGAACATACTGAGAAGCCAGGGAACTCTGTTATAGAGAGATGATTTTATGTTCATTAAAATAAACATATAACCATTTAAATGCCACAGATTGTTAAATTTACAACCTCTGCCTGCTCCAGACTGTACATTTATAATCAGTAGGATTTTTTGACTTAGGAAACATGGAACTGGCTCTTCAAGCCTATCCAGTGTTTCTACTGTTAAGCTCCCATAGACAACAAGCAAAGCGGGAGAATAAGTGGCCCCAGGGATTCAAGACAACAGCATAGACATTACAATCCTGACCCCTCCACATTCCTGAAGATAAGTCTTAAACACATACTCTAGCTTTATACATTAACACACATTTACTCTTACACTTAGAGGCACATTTATCAAGGGTTGAATTTCAAACCCATAAATTTTAAAGCCGATCAATTTAAATTTATTAATAAAATCAAATTTTCTCAGCTCGACGAACTGAATCAACTCGAAAACTTGAATCGAATTCGATTTGAATTAGAAAAACATGATTCGAATCAAAAAAACTCGATTCAAGTTTTTTCTCTAAAAAAAATTTGAATGTTAGGAAGGCTGCAAACATCAGATCCCTGGACCCCTCCCACTGATTATACAGTAATTCGGCAGGTTTTAGGTGCTGACTAGTCGAATTTGATTTCTCAAAGGGCAAGACTATTACAAATCTCGAATTTCAAATTCACACTTTGAATTTGAGAGTTTTGACCAAACAAAAAATGTGAAAATTCGAATTCAAATTTTCTCTTTGACCCTTAATAAATCTTCCCCTTACAATTTTTTTAAGGAGAATGTTTGTATCAACAAAACACCAACACTCAAAACCCAAGAATTTATTGGAGCTCTACATTTTACGCAGGGTAGGGTTTTCACTGCATCCTTTCAATACCAGCTGCATACAAAATGCAAATGCAGGTGGCACAGCTTATTACTTATCACCCATGCAAATTGTGAATTAGCATGTGGTTTCCATAGGTATTAGATTTGTCACATCATCGTTTAAAACTTGACACCTATAAATAGCCTGAACAAATCAAGTATTTAACTGAGCATAAAGACAAAATAGGAGCTTCACTTGTGTAGATCAATCAGTGCTGCCTTACAATATCACTTTATTAGAAGGGTGGCAGATAAATTAGAAAAAGGAAATCATTTTAAATGTGGATTATTTAGATAAAATGGGAGACAGCCTTTCTGTAATTTGGAGCTTTCTGGATAATAGGTTTCTGGATAACAGATAGAATTAATAATGAATGGAGGGCACACCAAAACTTTCAAAAAATAGCGAGAGGTGCAGAAACAAATGTTAATATGTTGATATTCTATGCTATTTTTTTAACATTGTATAAATTATGCCATGTGTTGTATGGCGCTGTCTATGTAAAATGTTTTTCTTTGCATAAAAGTAAAAATTATTTTTTCAAACCACCCTCTCGTCAAATTGTATTTATGTTGAGTTTGCAAACATGCAGATATAAATTCTGGATAACAGATCCCATACCTGTAGTATGGAAACTAAAGTAAAACGTGCATAGAAAATTCTGTTTTCATGCAATTACTTTGAAATACTGTTCCTTTTTTATTGATTGTTCTCAATATTTTCCTGTAGTGATGGGCGAATTTGCGCGAAATTCGCGAAACGGTGAAAAATTCGCGAAACGGCGCCGGCGTCTCGTTTTTGATGCCGGCGCCCGTTTTTGATGCCGGCGCCCATTTTTGACGCCGGCGAATTTTTGCCGCGAATTTATTCGCTGTCGGCGAATCGCGCAAATTCGCCGCGAATTCGTGCCTGGCGAATAAATTCGCCCATCACTATTTTCCTGTCTTCTGTTTATTTTAAAACAATGCAATCTTCTTTTATAGATAAGATGAACGCACTCATGCTCCATATGGAAATCACAAAATGCTAATTGTTCCACTTAAAAAATACAAAGACTGAAGTAACACTGCTCATTTATTTTCTCCCTTTTTTGTGTGCTCTTGAATTATAGTTCATGAAAAGCAGCAGTCAGTACTGAAATCATTTTCATGACCTATAAATAAATGTCATGTGGATTAAAGCAGGCAGTGTCAGTACTTGTACTAGTCTCTGAACTTTAGGAAAAATGTCTCATAACCAAAAAAGTATAGACAGCGGCCAAGGAATATTCTGGCACCAATACCAGAGTAGTAAAAGAGGCAGACTTCCTTACAAACATTCCATGCTACCCAGAGTAAAATGCATACCTTATATCTAGCAGAGGTTCCATACAATCACCCATTTGTGGCCCATCACACTAACATTAACGTTCAAATTTCTATTTTTTTCACAAATCACTAAAAAATGTGTCGTTTTCCTGTATTTTTTTAAAACTTTAAAAATTTGAATTTATTAAGTGAAAAAAACACGGAAAACTCTAATTAAAAAATTCACCAGGTAAAAGTTGTTGAGGTCCCATAGAGGGCAATGGGAGCTGCACTAATCACTATTGGACTTTTTTTAATCAATTTGGACTTTTTCACTAGTAATTGACTGGATCGTTTTTTGAGATTTGTGGAAAAATTGCAATTCGATTGTTAGTAAATATGGACCCCTTAATGTCATATGAAACCTGCCCATCATATAGAGGCTTGTTTATTAAAGGTCGGTTTTTGAAACCACGGCTAAACTCACAAACTCTAAAACCACGATTGTCATTGAATTTATTAAATTGAGGAAAGGCCATATCCCATAGACTCTATTATAATCAAAAAATAGCTGCACTAATGGCTCAGCTCAATCTAATCAGTGGCTGACTCAGGATATGATTCATGAAGCTTTAATGAAAATTAATGTAAACAAGGCTCCAGGGCCTGATGGCATACACCCCTGGGTTCTAAGAGAGCTTAGTTCAGTTTTAGACCTGCGCCTATTTCTGATTTTCTCAGATTTACTTTCATCTGGTATGGTGCCTATGGATTGGAGAAAAGATGATGTTATTCCAATATTTAAAAAGGGATTAGGATCTCAGCCTGGCAATTATAGGCCAGTAAGTTTGACATCTGTGGTGGGCAAATTATTTGAAGGCTTGTTAAGGGATCACATTCAAAATGATGTCCTAGTGAATTGCATTATGAGCAGCAATCAGCGTGGCTTTATGAAGGATTGATCATGTCAGACAAATTTGATTGCTTTTTATGATGAGGTAAGTAAGATGCTGGACAGTGGGGGGGGGAAGTCATTTGCACATGGATAGGAAACTGGCTACAGGATCGGGTACAGAAGGTGGTTGTTAATGGTACATTCTCTACTTGGAGTAAGGTTCTTAGTGGGGTCCCCCAGGGCTCAGTATTGGATCCACTTTTATTTAACTTGTTCATTAATGACTTAGGGGAGGGTGTTGTAAGTAATGTATCAGTGTTTGCAGATGACACAAAATTATCCAGCCCAATTAATTCCATCCAGGATGTGGCATCCTTGCAACATGATCTTGACAAACTGGCAATCTGGGCAGCTAAGTGGCAAATGAGATTCAATGTTGATAAATGTAAAGTCATGCACCTGGGATGTAAAAATATCAAAGCCACTTATACCTTAATGGGACTGCACTAGGCAAATCCATTATGGAAAATGACCTTGGAGTCCTTGTAGATGATAAACTTGGCTGTAGTGAGCAATGCCAGTCAGCAGCATCAAGGACAAATAAGGTCTTGAGCTGTATTAAAAGGGGCATAGAGTCACGGGAGGAGGGGGGGATTCTTCCACAGTATAGAGCACTTGTAAGGCCCCATCTAGAATATGCCGTACTGTTTTGGTCTCCATCACTGAAACAGGACATTATTGTATTAGAGAGGGTACAGAGAAGGGCAACTAAGCTGGTAAAAGGTATTGAAAATCTTAGCTATGAGGAAAGACTGGCCAAGTTGAGGTTATTCACGCTGGAGAAGAGGCGCTTAAGGGATGATATGATAACTATGTATAAATATATAAGGGGATCATATCATAATCTTTCTAATGCTTTATTTACCAGTAGGTCTTTCCAGCTGACACGAGTTCACCCATTAGAAGAAAAGAGGTTCCGCCTAAATATTCAGAAGGGGTTTTTTACAGTGAGAGCTGTGAAGATGTGGAATTCTCTCCCTGAATCAGTTGTACAGGCTGATACATTAGATAGCTTTAAGAAGGGGTTGGATGGCTTTTTAGCAAGTGATGGAATACAGGGTTATGGGAGATAGCTCATAGTACAAGTTTGTCCAGGGACTAGTCCCATTTTGGAGTCAGGAAGGAATTTTTTCCTGCTCTGAGGCAAATTGGAGAGGTTTCAGATGGCTTTTTTTTGCCTTCCTCTGGATCAACTAGCAGTTAGGCAGATTTAAAAAAAAACTAAAAGGTTGAACTTGATGGACGTGTGTCTTTATTCAATCTTACTTACTATGTAATACAAATTTTTTAAAATGATTTCCTTTTTTTCCTGTAATAACAAAACAGTACCTTGTACTTGATCCAAGCCAATATATAATTATTACTGATTTGAAGCAAAACAAGGGTATTGGGTTTATTTAATGTTTACATGATTTTCTAGTAGACTTAAGGTATGAAGATCCAAATTACAGAAAAATCAATTATCCAGAAAACCCCAGTTCCCAAGCAATCTGGATAACAGGTCCTATGCCTGTACTTTGTTAGCTAGCATGATTACCTTGAGAAAACAAGTTTCCTCCTTAAAGATAATACAGGAATGGGATACGTAATCCAGAAAGCTCCGAATTACGGGAAGGCCATCTCCCCTAGACTTCATTTTATTCTAATAATTTAAATTTTTAAATCCTTTTTTTTCTTTGTAATAATGTAGCTTCAACTTGATCCTAAGTTATCATTAATCCTATTAGAGGCAAAACAATACTTTTGGGTTTAATCAACGTATAATTATTTTTTAGTAGACTTATTAAGGGGCCCATTCACTAAGCTCGAGTGAAGGAATAGAGGAAAATAGTGGAAAAATAGTTCGAATTTCAAATGGTTTTTTTGGCTACTTCGACCATCGAATTGGCTACTTCAACCTTCGACTACGACCCTTGACTTTGAATCGAACGATTCGAACTAAAAATCGTTTGAATATTTGACCATTCGATAATCGAAGTACTGTCTCTTTAAAAAAAACTTCGACCCCCTAGTTCGCCACCTAAAACCTACCGAGGCCAATGTTAGCCTATGGGGAAGGTCCCCATAGGCTTTACAAGGTTTTTCTGATCAAAGGATAATCCTTCGATCGATGGATTAAAATCCTTCAAATTGTTCGATTCGAAGGTTTTAATCGTTTTTTCCTTCGATCGTTCGATCGAACGAATTGCGGTAAATCCTTCGACTTCGATATTCGAAGTCGAAGGATTTCAATTCGGCAGTCGATATTCGATATTCGACAGTCGATATTCGATATTCGACCCTAGGTAAATGTGCCCCTTAAATTATATAGATCCAAATTACAGAAAGACCTCTCACTTGGAAAACCCAGGTCCCCAGCATTCTGATTCCTGTATATAAAACATATAATGAAGTGATTAGGGTGAGATAAAATTAACTGCAGACATGGGAGCATAAGCTCACTACTCACAACATGAACACGTGAACTGTACGCTCACTGGTGTGGAGTGGCACGGGTTCGATAAAATTGTCTACTTATCATTACATTTATGGGATGTAAACATTTGTATTGTTCCAACCATATTGTCCCAACTGTCGATAGGAAAGTTTAAAAAATGTTGTCAGGAAACAATAAAATTTGTCAGTTGGTGGGACAGCCAGACAATCATTGTTAAACAATTGCATGTGCGTGCCTTTTGTGAAAGTAAGCAAAGGAACAGAAAGCCGTTGATCAATAAATGTTTGATCTTGTAGCCTACAAGACAAAGAGGATGACGAAAGTCTTCTCACATATCATTGATGGGTGAAATGTTTGTTCAAACGATTGTTTAGCTGATAGGATCGTTCATAGAGCGGCGACAAATTCTGCATGCAATGGCACCCCTTTCCATATGTGTAGACACTGCACTAAATCTAGCATCCAATGAATTTTGCCCACCAAGAGTTTCTGGTTGGACATGGGAGTGATAGATAATTTATGAAGATGAAATACTGCATAAATCAAGTTACATACCCTATAAAAAACTTTTTTTTCAATATATATATATATATATATATATATATATATATATATATATATATATATATATATATATATATATATATATATATATATATATATATATATTAAGCAAAAGGACATTTTTGTTTGTTTCCTGTCATTTTGGAAGAATTTAGTATATAATGCCTTTATTCCCTCAGCCCAGTAATTCTTTGAATCAAAAAAACTCTTGCCATCTGGGAGCTGAGCATTTAAATTACTGAAGCGTGTGGGAGTAAGACTATTATACCAAGGAAGTCCCTGGCTGATTCATTCTTCCCCCTTGTTCCTATTTGAGGGAACACTGTAATAGAATAATAAATAATTAACTATGTTTAAAGTGAAAAAGCCTCATTGTGAGCTTGTTTTAATTAAACACACCCTGGGATTTGGTAGCTTTCTGTCAATATAAAAATGACATGTTTAACAAGGAAACTAAAATGCTTAAGTCAGGTTTATGGCACTTGCTATGCAGCCCACGCATATGCATTTTTTATAAGTATCCCAGTTTACTGTGGAGGACTGCTAACATTATGTTATGAATAGAGAGAGGACGTTGATGGATACAAAGTCCCAAAGCAGTACAATATTGAATAATATATATTCTCTACAAGATGACCTCTTCCTTCTTTTCTTAACCAAGAGGTGATACAAAATAATAATAAAATGTGTACTTATTGTACACTTTAATGTTATTTTTCTGTTTTACATTCTTTCATTTGAATGGAAAAGGCCAAAGAGAACATCATTTTAAATAGCAGTTAACGTCATTAATTTACAAGTCGTCTTCTAAGGAAGAAATCTTATGCTCTATACTGAACTTGTCAAACACTTTTAACAAATGGCAATAACCTTTGCCATATCTCATTTTCCAGCATAAACAGCAGAAGTCAAAGCTATAAATGGTGGAAAATTAAAGCCGCACTACTTACATTATCAAAACTGTTAAAATATTTATTTTCCACCATGTCTGGATGCCACTATCTGCTAAGAGAAATACTTTGTTGGGTAGTGTTTTAATATGAAAAGTTTTGCATATATGGATTTCACATCCAACGATTTCTAATGGTCCCAAAACACAGCAACGAGAGCTATAACGACAAGGTTTTCCATATATCAGTCCAGGCTTGAGTAGCAATAATGGAAATTCTTGTGCTAGTTTGTACAAAGTGAAGTGCAGCGTTAGCTTTTCTATGTTGGCTGCTGAACTGCCTCATTCACTGATAGGGATTAGCAACCAAGTCAATATCCCATTCCTAGTGATAAAAGCCAGTCGCAGTAGATTTCTTCAGAAAAATATGATTTGTAGGAATCCCAAGTCTGTCATGTTAGATAACTTGGTTGAAAAATACTGAATTAGCCAACCACATCTGCACTTATGTGGAGAAATGTGACCTCTTTTGGATTAGCCTTTCCTTCATTGCAGGGGAAAGATTACAAATATTTTACCACCTAACCCAAATTGTATATAGACAAATTGTCCAGCATTTGGACAGTTTAAAAAAAGACTGTCCTTTCAGAGGTGGGCAGTTTGGATCCATCCTGTGTAATTGGGATCATTGGGTAGTATGATATTTCACCCAAAGAGGGTGAAAAAACTCATTCATTTCTGTTAGACACTGTCTGATAATACGTCATGGCATTACTATGTGCCCAAAGCAGCGTTTTTCCCCATTCATAGCATATAAAGTGGCTGCTATGAATGGAAATGATCTACTATCCTGAATTGCAAAGAAAGTACCTGATGGTCTAGTGGGGGTCCAACAGGGACGCCTGTTGCACCTGTGGGGGGGACACCAATGCGCAATCTGCAGTGAAAAGACCGGCGCGCTCGCCACTTCCAGGTTTTATGTGCGCCGGCGCCTGACATTATCACATTATTTCAAATATTTAAAGTGGACTTGGCCAAATGTTCATTGCCCAACATAAAGGTCTATTTCTGTGATTTAGACTACACTTCCTGTTCTCCAATTTTGTACCATGAGCGGTTCCCTTGCCTGCCCAGAACTCTCTTCCTGGTCCTCTCACGTTAAGACCAGGCGGCACCCCAGTAGCAGAGGGCTCCTCCTGAAATGAAAGGTGGCTGTTAAAGGCGGAAGACTGACCCGCGACTGGGAACTTGGGGTTTGTTCGGGGTTTGGGACACCAATTATAACAGGAATGCTTGGAATTGGCGGTTTTCAGAGACTGGTTCTTTCTGTAATTTGAATCACAACACCTTAAAAGAGAAGGAAAGTGTTCTTGCATTTGGGGGTGCCAAATATTAGGCACCCCCAAGTGATTTATTGACTTACCTGAAACCCCGGGCCAATGCTCCTATCAGCTGCACCGGCCCAGGGTTATACCAATGAGCATTATGGATCGATCCTCTTCCGTCTTCCTCTTTCTTCGCATGGCTGCGCATGCGCAGTAAAGCAAAAAGCCGAACTTTAACTAACCTGGGAAATTTGAAGAAAGAAGAAGTCGAAAGAGTATCGCTCCGTGGTGCTTGCTGGAATAACCCTGGGCCAGTGCAGTTTTCTCCTGATAGGAGCACAGGCCCAGTGTTTCAGGTAAGTCAATACAATCACTTGGGGGTGCCTAACATTTGGCACCCCCAAGTGCAGAGAGACTTTCCTTCTCCTTTAAGTCTGCTCTAAAACATTTAAAAATCATTAAAGACCAATAGAACTTTTCTGCCACTAAAACTGATTTATGACATCTTAGCTAAAATTAGGTAAAAAGTAGTTTCTTATTACAGAGAAAAAGAAAATAATAATATTAGAATGATTTGCCTAAAATGAACTCTATGGAAGATGTTCTTCCTGCAGGTCAGAGCCAGTGGTGTAACTATAGAGGAAGCAGTCCCCGCAGTCGCAGGGGGGCCAGGGGAACAGGGAGTCTGCTTCTTCTCTAAGCAATAAAAAAAAAACCCTCCTCTCCAGGCCCTCGCTTACCTGCGGCTAGAAAGGGGGATGCAAGTTG
Organism: Xenopus laevis; assembly: GCF_017654675.1. Lineage (NCBI taxonomy): Eukaryota > Metazoa > Chordata > Amphibia > Anura > Pipidae > Xenopus > Xenopus laevis. The sequence continues at coordinate 78,537,325 of NC_054380.1, read as the reverse complement.
GGCTGGAGTGGGTGTAGTTAGGGAGTGGGCTGGATGGAGGCGGGAAGTGGGCAGGAGGTTGGGGATCAGAGTGTGCAGGTAGGGCCGGAACTAGGGGTAGGCAGAGTAGGCACGTGCCAAGGGCGCAAAGCTGGGGGGGGAGCCAGGCACGTACCTGTTCTGTCGTCTACCCTGTGTCCGGTCCCGTCTCTCCCCGGCCGCTGCTGTAATCTCTGTGCGTAAATGCGCTTCTGCGCATTCGTGCACAAGCACAGTTTCCATCTCTCCCGCCGCTGATGGAATTTTGGTAAGTAAATGCACTTCTGCGCATGCGTGCAAGAGTGCTATTTTGCGCATGCGCACTCGGGTGCAGTTTGGCGCATGCGCAATCGAACACTCTGTCAGCTGGCGCCGTGGCCCGCCAGGTTGCCTAGGGCACCTGGCTGGGTTGGCTCTGTGTGCAGGTCCTGTCTGAAGATTTCTTTGCAGGCTAAATAGCGAGCGCCCCTAGTCCACGCTGTCGTTCATTGCCCCCGTCCCCTCCCTTTTATTTGCTCAAATTTTCATCACTGGAGCAATGGGGATTGGTGCATGGAACATTTAAAGAATTATTGTATCTTCTGTGCATCCCCAGTGTTTCTGAACCAATGTGGGTGTGGTTGGGCAGCATGCCGCCCCCTAAAATCCTGCTGCCCTAGGCCTGGGCCTTGGTGGCCTCTCCATAAATCCGGGCCTGAGGGGGCACACAGCCTCTGGTCAGAGATTTTTGGATGACTGGTTGTCTGAATAATAGATCGCATACCTGTACATGTAGAATAAAGGTGGCCATACACGGATAGATCCGCTCGTTTGCCGATGTCGCCAAACAAGCGGATCTCCCTCCGATATGCCCACCTTGAGGTGGGCAATATCGGGCTGATCCGATCGTGGGCCCTAGGGCCCAACGATCGGATCCTTCACGTTCGCAAACGGGCGGTCGGATCGCGGGACCGCATCAACGAACAGATGCGGCCGCGATCCGACGGGATTTTTAACCCCATCCGATCGAGATCTGGCCGACTTTCGGCCAGATCTCGATCGGGGAAGCCCGTCGGGGGCCCCCATACACGGGCCAATAAGCTGCCGACTCGGTCTGTCGGCAGCTTTTATCGGCCCGTGTATGGCCACCTTAAGTCTCTGCTTGTGGACAATTAGATCTGATAAAATCTTCCAATTGGTTTGGCTGACCAGATCATTTATTAGTTTGAACAGAAATGACCATATTGTGTGTAACAAGTGGCCAATACAAAATATTCTGTTCAAAGTGTAAATAATATGCTAAAGTGTAATTATCGTTTTTAAAAAATAGCATTGCTTCTACATAAATGTCATTATCTTTAAAAAAGAGATACCTATTTGGCGGTGTATGCTCCAGTAATCCATTCATTGCAATGTATCTAAAACTTTTTTTTTGCTTTTAGCTGCATTGTTCTGTGATGGACATCAATAAAACTATAAGCTTGTTGCTATGCAGAGATTATCTGTGTACAAGGGAACATTATGACTGTCATTGCAGAAAGTGCAGGAAAGATGGTATGGCTTTGTTAAACTTACAGTGTATTTCTTTTTAGACTTACAGCACTTCAAAATAGACTAGAATGACTTTACAGCTTACAGTGGTCAGTTCCTAATGGAAGAATATATATTATTTTGTCATTTTATGTGGAAGGAAAGTAATAGTCTTTTATGTTGTTAGCTGAGAGGAACACTCTCATTAGGTTTACTGTCAGAATGTCTACAAAGCAGGGCTCAGGATGACTCAGCCATTGTTATATGCCAATGCATGCATTTTTCAGATTGAACCCATTACTTATTTAGAAAAGTATAATATTTCTACTGATTTCTTTCTTTTGCAGTTTTCTCCTAGTCTTCAGCTGCCTGATTTTGTCAGTGTTTTCCACTATCCCTGAACATCAAGACCACGCTTCATATTGCCTCTTTGTTTTGGTAAGTAAACATTTATGATTGGCCTTAGATAAGTGATGCCAACCTCTCAATTTGCTATTATAAGGCCTGATTGAAGGACTCCATGTTTAAATATTAGTGTATACATTGTGCATCTGACCTGATAAGAATAACTTTAATTTACTATATCCTTCTGCAAAAGCTACACTTAGGGGCTATTTATCAAAATCCGAATTTTACTCATGTTTTAAATAAAGAAAAAGTCTGTTCAAACTAGAATCCACGATTTGCCCTTATTTATCATTAAAAAAACTTGAAAAAATCAGTTCAGGAAAAAGTGTGACTTTTTTGGAGTGTTACCGAGTCAGAATTTCTCATGAAGTTGGTGGAAAAGACAAAAATGTTCAGATTATTGTAGAAAAACCCAGCGCAGACCATAATATCTTCAAATTGCAAATAGTACCTCTGCCATTGACTTCTACAGGACCTCGACTGGTTGAAGTATTTTCAGATTCAGACTTTTTGCATCCTCGGGGTATAATAAATCTCGAAAAATTCAAGGTTTTTTCCCCACTAAAAATGCAGACATTATAGAAAAAAAAAAAAATGTTTTGAGTTTTTTTGAAGTCAGACTTTGATAAATAACCCCCTACAATTAACTTTTTTTGTTACTATATAATGGATGAGCATCACAGTATTGAAGCTTTCACAAAAAAAGAGCTAATTGCTTTCTGCACAGTAAAATTTCAGGCTCCAGCTGACCCCTTTAGTAAGCTTGAAAAAAAGACCAGATGGAGCCCAAAATGTTACTGTTCAATGCTGTGATTTTGATGAATGAATGCCAAAAGTTATGTCAGCACTGGATTGGATGTCAAAATAGGCCCTGGCATTTCAAGTACAGAGAGGCCCAAATTGCCCCCCACCAACCCACTAAATAGTGACTGTCTATGGCATCTTACAGAAGCCCCTCTGACATTTGCCAGAACCCACAGATTGCCAGTCCGGGCCTGTTGGAAGTGTAAATGCTGTTGATGTAAATACTAAAATAGTTGTGCTGACTATTACTATATATAATGGAAGTGCACATTGGCCGCAATTGGGTTGAGAAATGTCTGTTTTCTCTATTTTTATACTTCTGCCAGACCTTTAGCTTTTAAAGTGTAGATAAGAATAGGCTAGAAAGGCCACATACACATAAAACATCAAATTAGCTGCTGATATCACAGGAAATCTGAGAAAAAATGTCACTGGAGAAACAATTAGCAGTACCATTTTGGAATATAACAGTTGATGCTGCCCTACATGGCTTGGTCCATACGGAATTACCTTTCTGACATATTAATTATTTTAATAATATGCAGTATGCATAATTTTGCAGCCAATACATTACAATAACTGAAACGTTCATAATTACTTGTACTGGAATGCTGTAATTTTGAATTGTGTTTCAGCTTGGTATAGGTATGGGATCCATTATCCAGAAACCTGTTAACCTAGAAAGCTCAGAATAACAGAAAGGCTGCCTCTTATTTTATTCTAATTTTTATTCTAATTCAAATTTTTAAAAATAATTTCCTTTTCCTCTGCAATAATAAAACACTACCTTGTACCTGATCCAAACTAAGATATAATTAATCCTGAAGCAAAATGTATTTAATGTTTACATGATTTCCTAGTAGACTTAAGATATGAAGATCCAAATTACAGAATAGACTGTTATCCAGAAAACCGCAGGCCTGAATATTCTGGATAACAGGTCCCATACCTGTTCTGCCAATTCCAGAAGAATAGAGCAGTGTAATCACTTATATAAAAGTGTGCTCCAGTCCAGTAACCTCTTGCAACCAATCAGATGTGTGCTTTCATTATTCATTATTCCAACCTCAGGTTACCTCTTGAAACTTTAAGAGTTGAATTTCGAGGTTTTAATCTGGAAATTCGGCTCCACTAGTGCCCCCTTTGACCTGCTCTACTGTTTCAAGCGTAGATTGGTGGGGAGGTTTGCAACTGCGCAGCAGCCCCAGTATCACCGCTGATCTGTTACTTTTTCATATTTGCATTTTTGTACTGAAAACACACAGGGCCTTATTTATCAAAATCTGAACTTTTCTGATTATTATTTTAATAAAAAAGACCAATCCACTAGAGATCTGGCCGTATTTATTATTAAAAAAGTATGATTTAAATCCGAATCGTACAATAGTTTTTTCCCCCGGATCGCTCAATTTTTTTCTGCCCTTTTCCTGAAAAGCCAGAATTTTTCGGATTTTAGAAAGAAAAGTCAGAAATAGTTGGATTTTCTGGCTAATTCCAGCGCAGACCACAGAAACTTCCAAATAGGTTAGGGACCTCTCCCACTGACTTGAGAGGCCGGATTTTTGGATTCTGTATAATAAATCTTGTTTAGTTAGTTTGTTTTTTTATTCACAATAAATTAGGATTCAACAGTAATAAAAACTAGAATTTATGGAGTTTTTGCCATTCAGACTTTAACAAATAACCCCCTGAGCTACATCATACTTATAGTGTGTGCCCTGAAATGAGAAATAAAATGTTTTACTTTAGTTTACATTTACATTTTTTCTGCAATGCAGATGATCCTCTCTTTTGTCTTATCTGACAAGCTGGATATGCCCTGGTATTTCAGCAGTGGTTCTGATGAATAGCAAATAACTCTTGCATTCCCCACTGGAACAGGATGTTTAGCTCTTAGAGTAATGGGGACATTTTTTTTACATGCTTTTAGATCTGCACATAATGCACAGTATGATATTAGCAGGGCCTATTATAAATAGTGGGATTACATCCAATACCATTTAAATATCAGGCATCCTTAAGATAATATCCAGTTGGCACCAACTTAACCCTTTAAGGAAAAGTGGCAGTGGACCGAGTAGGCATTCACATGGCAGTTTATAAAGGGCAGGGTTTAATTTATATCCATTGCCCTTAAGAGTCTGTAATGTTCATGGTCCAGGGCAGCAGTGCCAGAGAATGCTATAGGGTTTGGGGAAAGCACAGAATTAGTAAAAAAAACTTTGATTAAATTGGGGTAGATATTGCCCTAAATTAAACCTGTTAACTTAGATGAAGTTGGAGAAAAAGGAAATTATGAATTATGGCTTCAGAAAGTGGCATGCAGCTCCTGATATCAGGGGGCAGAAGATGATTCCACTTGTGGAAACTGGGGAATTAAGATTTAGTGTAGCATTTAACTCATTCCCTTCTAGTTTGAGAAATTGTAAACGGGGTTAATATTTGGGGTTAATATTTTGGATGCGCTCCAGAAAAGTCGATTGCGTCAAAACTGTTGCGCATCAACATTATTAGGACGCCCATTGACTTTAATGCTGGTGGCAAAATTGACGCACTGCCCTCCTAACCCCAGCTTGTTTTAAAGGCCATGCCTGTTATACTATATTGTAGGAGGTATATTAGACATTGTCAGCTGGCAGCTTTTGTGCTCTACTGAGGAGATTGTAGTGTTTGGTAAACACTGCCAGACGGTAGAAGTCAGATAACGATTGAAATCCCTTAGCATACACTGCAAGAATCCTGGTACGCTGGGGCAGACACCTGTAGTGGGATAGATACACAAGTTAAATGGATGCTGTGAATAGTGATGGGCAGATTTGTCCCATTTTGCTTCGCTGCGAAACGATTTGTGAACTGCACCAGCATTACAGTCAATGGGCGCCCGAATAATGTTGACGCGCAACATTTTTGACGCCATCGACTTTTCCGGAGCGCATCCAAAACGTTTTGCCACTGGCGATTTTGAGCCTGGTGAATTTAGTCCCCTATCACTAGCGGTAAAGTTGGCCATAGACACAACGATCCGATCATATGAATCGCGGATTCGTACGATTTTCGGACCGTGTGTGGAGAGTCCCGACATTTTTCGTCCGGCGGAGATCATTCGTTTGGTCGATCGGACAGGTTAGAAAATTTCTGTCGCCGCCGATAATATCTCTGCGTGTATTGCCGACCGTACGATTTTCAGTGGGAGACTGTCACTAGCTTTGTCAGACATAACTATCGTACAATTACTGTCAGGGGCAGAACATTGGCTGATCTGTTCTTTTACTACTTTATTTGGTCGGAGTGGTAAGACTTTGATCTGAATGGTTAGTGGAGGGACGGGAGATGGGAAAGTCCAATCGTACGTTGATTCGCACGATCGGATCTTTGCGTCTATGGCCAGCTTAAGTGATGTATGTTAGACATACAATGGAAGTTGCCCTATGTAATATGTTATAGCTAATCTCCAATATATATATATATATATATATATATATATATATATATATATATATATATATATCTATATATATAGAAAAATGGCAAAAAAGGACCAGCACTCCGTGTTCCAAGAAAGTCAAAATGGTTTATTCAAAACTCACAGTGTCTCCATATAATCTCCTCTATAATCCTATCTATATATATATATATATATATATATATATATATATATATATATATATATATATGGAGTAATTTATACTGGCCATGGGGCTGTTTACAAGATAGCAGATAGAGTAACAAATAAAAAATAATAATTAAACTAAAAAAGACGGCAATTGTATTGTATCTGAGTGTGATTTGCTGATTCTATGGTTTCTATAAGGAAGTTTATTCCAGACGCATAAGCCTTAGATGCATGTCCAGTAGATTTTCTTCAACTTTCTATGTACAGTACATGACTGCAGACTAAATAATGTCTGGAACCTAGAGGTACATATTATTATTACCATCAAAATTAGTTTTCACTTTATGGAAAAAAGCTGTTTCACTCACATACTGTTTATATAGCTACATATGCCTCTGTCCAATGCTAGGTGACTATTAATATTTTTTATTAAAACAAAATGTAAACTTTCCATATCCACAATGCATTGTAGGGACCTTTTATTTTAAATAGCAGAGCTAAAAAGGCTTTAATCATGTGATATTAGCAGGGGAAATATGTGCCTGTTTTTCCTTAGTGAATTGGTGGATATTCAATAATCATTAAAAACTCACAATGTTGTTTTTACACAATATTGTGTAAATACTGGCTTTAAAAACACATATTGCACATTGTAGTGGACCTCTACTGTTTTCACCGCATCAAAATAGTCAGTGAAGTTTTGAAAATTCTATCATGAGCATATGGTCACATTTCCTATCCAGCTGGTTTCTGCTTTTTAATGTTGGGTGTTTTATTTCCAAATATGATCTGAATACAACTGGTAAGAAAGTCGACAATTACAGCATAGCATTACACACAGATTTGTGACAAATCCATGTCTCACTTGCCATGAACAGGGAAAGGCAACCTTCTGTAAAGCCTTATGATGATAAGCATTCAATCACTAAGCTGTTGCTCAGATATAAGCTCACTGTAGCCAACAGTATGCAACAGCTCTGTGTGATTAAATATGTCAAAAAGCAAAAGCAAATACAGGTATGAGACCCCGTTTCAGGAAGCCTATTATCAAATAATGTAATATGCAATAGTAACATAGAAACTAGACCTACATTTCACATAGTGATAATGATATATGTTATCCAGAATGCTCAGAACCTAGGGTTTTCTGGATAAGGGATTGTTACAAAATTTGGATCACCATACCTTAAGTCTAGTAAAAAATCATTTTAACATTAAATAAACCCAATAGGGATGTTTTGCCTCCCATAAGGATTCATTAAATCTTCGTTGGGATCAAATACAATGCACAGTTTTATTATTACAGAGAAAATAGAAATATGTTTTAAAAATGTGAATTCTTTGAATAAAACGGGCTCTACTGGAGCCTTCCAGTAATTTGGAACTTTCTGGATAACAGGTTTCCAGATAATGGATTCCATACTTGCACTTTACTGTTAAAGCTTTCACTTTGGTTAATTATGTATTTGATGGGTATAAAAAAGTCAAAAGCCACATGATCTCAAACACAGTTAAAGGTTACATTTTAAAAAAAACAAAAATAATGTTTCTTGATTAGTAAACACATAACCTTCATTCTAAGACAATTAATATTCAAAAGAAATGTCAGAGAATGCACATTGGTAGATATCTGCCTGCACGTTAATGTCAATGTACAACTTTATGTTATTTAAAACTGGAGTTGCCAAAGGTTTCTTAAATCTTTGCAGCTGTCCCTAAAGGACCTGCTCATTGAATCAGCTGGAGAGGTTGCGCCACCAAGTGTCACACAGCGAACCTAATGAATAATTAGGACTTAGCTGGGAAATGAATAAGAAATTATTCTTATTTATAAAAAGCTTACTGTATACACAGTAACAAATAATTAATCAGCATGGAATATTATCATTGTTCAGACAATATAATTATTATTAAGCAGATATGCAACGGATAGGAAGTAAATTATCCACCAAATTTGCCGCAAGTAAATGTATTTTTTAATTACATCTGGCTACGCTGGCTTTATTTTTAGTCCTCGTAAATCAGTGATTAAACATGTTACAGACAGGCTGTACGAAGTAAGAATTTTAAACAAAAAGCTCAGTGTTGGTTGCACTGCATATGTATATTTAAATTATATTACAGTTATATTATGAATGTATTTTATTTAAACTAGAATGAATTTGTGGTTGTAGATGATAGTTCTCTTAAAGCAATATCATTGCTTTAATAAAAAAATCAATAAGAAATCACAGAATCGTTTATATGGGAAAAGGTGTCAGATGATAAAGCATTTTCATTCAGATTGTAGATAATAGTAATGCAATGTCACTACAGCTACACTCTGCAAAAATAGTTGAGTACATTTAATTATTGAAACTGTGACAAAAAATTTAAGGTACCAAATATGAGCTGTGATTGGCTATTTGGTAGCCCCTAGGTAGACTGGCAGCCTACAAGAGGCACTGTTTGGCAGTACACCTGATTTTTATGCAACTTAAGCTTGCCTTCAAGCCAGGAATTCAAAATTAAGCACCTGCTTTGAGGCCTCCAGGAGCAACATTTAAAGGGTTGGTGAGCAACATGTTGCTCACAAACCACTGGTCGAGATCACTGGTCTAAAGTTGGTTTGGGCTAGGGCCCCTGGTTCCAGTAAAAGTAAAACTTAGCACTATAGTACACAATGACCTTATTGACAATTATGTGCTTCCTAATTCATAGCAGGAGTTTGGAGAAGTATCTTCCCAGTTTCAGCATGCTAATGCACCAGGTCAGTGCAGAACTGTCAGTGGAAAAGCTTGGCTGGCCTGCAGAGAGATTTGAAGGCAACCCTTCTGAACACATATGAGATGAATCAGAATGCAAGCCAGGCCTAATATAGTTGTATAGAGCTACTTGCTACATTAATACTATAAATGGAAGAACAAACATTGCAATTAATCAATAATGCATCTTCCTTTTGTGTGTGTAGGTTTTCTTCTGCAACAGGAAGTACCAGAAAACACTATTCTCTATTCTTCTTGTTCTTTGGATTTAGTTTCTTCCCTTCTCTTCATCTTTGTCTGAATTGTTAGTAATCTTTGAAATGTATTCAAAGCAAACATGGTTCATTCCTTTTGTTGTTATGAGTATACTTTCAACTGCAATTGTCTGCTGTCCGTGGTACCGGACAAAGTAGAAATGTCTATCCTTTCCTTTGCTCTGTCCCTTCCAACAGCAGCCTCTGTGTGCAGCCTATGTGCTGCAGCTTTGTTCCTGAATATACCATGCAACAGTGAAAGCTAATTACATTGCCATTCTTTGTAGAGGAAAAACTGTGCCTGGTAGAGATCAGGGTTGGAATAATGGATAGGTAGATTAGGCAACAGCCTTTGGCATGCTTTGGGATTTTTGTGTGGGTTCAGTTTACATTTTCATTGTGTCCTCCAGCTGATTTTCATATGAACAGCTTTCTGCTGAATTCTCCTTCAGCCTGGCACAGGGACTATACTAAAATTTTGTCCCTCTTTCAGTGTTTACTATGTTTGTTTGGTACTTGAAGTTGAGAGATTTACCACATTTTGCCAGTTTGAACTGTGTCTTCTGTGTACTCAGAAAGCAAGAAAAAAATTAAATTGCTCTTCCAGCCCTAACAAGTTATGTAACCAGTGTTTAAATAAACCACATTAGGAAGGCCAATCATTTAAAGCACTTGATGATGCCCTTGTCTCCAATGACTATTAGCAATCACATCTGTAAAAACACAGTAATATGACTGTGGAGGCACACACATGGAGGCACATTTATCAAAGGTCGAATTTCGAATTCATGTGAAACTCTAATAAATAATAATATAAATTTGAATATATACTCTAAATTTGATTGGGGAGTTATTTAATAAAAAAATCAAATATCTTAAATTCAAACAAATATTACTAGTCCGAAAACTCAAATCGAATTCAACTAAACTGAAATTCGAGTTTTTTTCTCCAAATAAAAACTCGAATGTCAGCAAGGCTAGTAACATCTTCAAATTGGTCACTGGACCTCTCGCATTGAGCGAGGTTTTAGTTGGCGAATAGTCAAATTCGAATTTTTAAAGGGGCAAGGTTTGATAAATCTCGAAATTAAAATTAAAATTAAAATCAAGTTCGGATAATTCACAATTCGAATTTGACCATAAAAAAAATTAGAAAATTCAGAATCAGATTAAAATTTTCAATTCAACCCTTAATAAATCTGCCCCTTAATATCTCTTTCAAACACTCAATATATGTTTCACTATAAAACACATTATAGCAAAAATGCTATAAGGTAAGATTCTTATATAGGAAGATCCTTCCGGTGAGAATCCCTGGTAGTCTAGCAGTGGTGCCGTGAGGACGTTCACCGCGTCTTCCCCCTGTGCACATTGGTGCCAAATGACGCGTGCGCATTGCCATCATCACACATAGGCACGAAATTCAAATATTTAAAGTGACGGCTTATACTGTTTCATTGCCCAAAATAGGTCTGTTCACATAGTTCCTGGGTGCGATTTTCTGTGTATTCTGACCAGTTTTTGACCCTGCCTGACCCTGACCAAGCCTTGTCTGCTGCCTGACGCAACTCCTGCCTGTACCTCGACCATTCTATCAGATCCTGTTTTATATCTGCCGTTTTGTGTACTGACCGAGCTTGTGACCTTGGCTACGCTTTCTGTCTCTTGATTTTGTACTGCGCATCCTGAATTGGTATCGACTTGGCCTGTTTTTGACCACACTCCTATTCTCTGTTCCTATTACACAAACAGTTACCTTGCTCGCTCAGAAAGCTCACCTAGGTCCTCTCACATTAAGACCTGCCAGCATCCGAGTAGCGGAGGGCTCCACCCAAAGTGAAAGGCGGTTGTTATAGGCGGAAGAGTGAGCCATGACCGGGACCTTGGGTTCTGCTCTGGGTTTGGGATACCTAACGTCACAGTTACCTTAAACTTTTATGTCTCATGAATACTATGTCATTCATTTAGACCAGCAGTATTTACATATTAAGAGAGCCATTTGTCAGCTCCAGCATGAGCAGCAATAGAAGATATGTGAAGAATATATAAGAATATATAAGATAGTCATTGTCAAATTAAATTTTTTTGTGCTTACTCAGTAAGCAGTGATCCCTTTTGTAGCCAGTTTATTTATCAGATAAGATCTGCTGACACCACGAATGCCTTACAGTAAGAAGTATTTTTATGCTCCACTTTTTCTGTGAAATTATTTTCAAAGACGTGCTACTACTATAGCTGGACAGTGTTTGTTCCTTAATCTAATTCTCAAAATCTGGAAAAGTTCCCTTAGAGTTCAGTCTCCGATGGGATGTTGCTTGGTGTGACTTATTGAGTCTGAGCAACTACACTTGACATTTCGTTACATTGAAATAAATCAAGAAGACAGACCTGAGTTTATTCACTTTAAGACTAATTAACTGCACATTTAAAAAAATAAACAAAGTTAGAAAGAGAACTCAACATGTCTCAAATAACTTTATATTATAAAGCAATGACCTAAAACCAAACCAAATAGCTCCTGTATTTAATTATATACATTGTACAGTCAGATCAAATATATTTCTAAAGTTCAAGAATAAATGGCAGAATAATTCATTTATCTCTAGCTAATATTCATTTACATTTTTTTGGTAATAAAATAATAATAAACCAACACACAGAATATACATGTATGATTAGTGGAAGATAAACAGTTCTTAAATTATAATGTAATTAATCATAAGAATAATTTTCAGAAGCTATCCGTACGACATTGATCATTTTGGACAGTTTCGCTAACATGGCGTTAATGACCAAACATTAAGGCACTTGTGGTACCTAAGGTGGCAGTTTTAACAGATTGTCTTGCAATCTCATAAGACCATTTGTCCAGACAAATATTGCACATTTGGGCCACTGATCAAACCAGTGGATTTATGCCCTTTGAATTTTGTGCAAATAGCCAAGTCCGGCCACATCACACCATTCAACCCATGGATCTCTTTGGCAGTTAATCGGAATAAACTTTGGTAGGTTTAAATGAAGTCCTTAGACTTTGATGGCATTCTTTTATCCCCACCACGCCCATAATGCTAATTAAAACCAATTAATCTCTGTCTATAAGTAACTGCATCCACCATCAGCTGTTATAGATTGCAGAAATAGGATTAAAGGGTTAGTTTAAACTTCCTATTGAAATTTAGCCATTGTGTTTTTTAACTGCCATAAATAATATTATTATAATATATTATCCTGTCCATTGCCAGAATGGACAGGAAACTCAGTATTTTTGTAATATTTCAATAATATTTGTGACATCAAACCTTTCTAAAAACTAATATTAGGTTTTGCAGACTCCTTCAGCCAAGTCGGGAACACCTAATTAGGTTACAATAAAATCTAGAGTAAGCCTTTTAATTAAAGTAAAACTTTACTACTTCTATATTGAACTTTGCATTCTTTGATACACAGAAAGATGTCAATAGGAAGCAACTTATTAGTACAAAACCAATGCGATGCTTATTTCTAAGTGGTGTTACAAATTCAGATTGTGTTTTTATTAGATATTAAGGGGCAGATTGATCTCAGTGTGAAATAAGAAGTGTATTTATCAAATGGTGAACTCGCCCATTGATACTGTATCTACGCTCCTAAAAATTCAATAGGAATGAATGAGTGAGCGAGGTTTTTTTTTGGTGAGCCATAATCTAACTTTTTGATAAATCAGCCCCAAATTGTGCATAGGCAGCACTCTAGAAACAACTACATGGACCTAATGACAAACTACTGTAAATATATAGAAAGAATTTCAAAATTCTGTTCATCGTGTATCTAGTGATATATCAAATCTGAGTGACTGATATTTATGGACCCTTGTCATTGATTGCTGTTTTAAATGATCCATAAATCTCATAAATATACATTGCCTGATATTGAAGTGCATTTTATGAACCCGAATATTTATCTGTATTTTACTGAAATGTTTTTTCAGGTTTTTTAAGTATGGCTTATCAGTTTATTATATTTATTTCATTTAAAATTTTCAATTGGATTCCAGTGACATTTCCAATATATCCCTTGGTTTACAAAGTGTTGGGAGCTGGTGTTGGATTTTTCTGTTGTTACTTATCCAGTCTTATAAAAGGCACATATAATGTCAATAGGAATGTCACTTCTTTTTCTAAAATGTTAACATCACAGTTACCACTTGGTAATATGTCTCAGTCCTTCTGAGGGAAAACCATGGTGAGTAAAATGCCTGAAGGGTCAAAAGCCACATCACATACTTCTCAATGGAAATTGCCCTAATTATAGCACACTGGAGGGAATACCTTGATAGAATATTTACGCTCTAGCAATATTCACTGCCCTGTGCCATAAATATCACAGTGAAGTCTCAGTATCTCAGTACAAGCTACTAAAAAATATAGTTATATAAAACAAGCCTCCTAATGTACAGCATGTATATTAAATGTGGATATAATTTGCTTTATATAACTCTGTAAAGATCTCCCCACCCTCCAGGAAACCCACAGTCTATATGGGCCAACAAAATTCTCTGGAAACACCTTGATCATGTCAGCTGCACCATATTAGGGGCACTACGGGGGATTACAGATGTGCAGGGGTTAGAGTGCATCCTATTACAACTAAATAGTATATATTGATAAATGGTTTTAGGTTAAGATATGTCTTTTCTACTACAAATATGCTGTTATTTTAAAGGGGTTGTGGACCTTTAAATTCACATTTAGTATGATGCAGCAAATGATATTCTTAGACAATTTGCAACTGGTTTTCATTTTTTATTACCTGTAGTTTTTTAGTTATTTAGCTTTTCATTCAGCAGCTCTCCAGTTTGCAATTTTAGCTATCTGGTTTCTAGGGTCCAAATTACCCTAGCAACCATGCATTAATTTGAATAAGGAGCTGACATATGAGTTGGAGAGGGTCAGTGACCCCCCCCCCATTTGAAAGCTGGAAAGAGTTAGAAGAGGAAGCTAATGATTAAAAACGATAAAGAATGAAAAATGAATGCCAATTGAAAAGTTGCTAAGAATTACCCATTCTATAACTTACTAAACGTTAAATTAAAGGTGAACTACTCCTTTAAGGTTGGATCTTGTAAAATTGGTCTTATGTTACTGTCACATGTGGCACACACCACAGCGTAAAAATATCTAAAATATGTATACATGCATTATATTTGTATACACCAATGGGCATACAGTATTTATTATACTGTGCAAAAAACAGTAGAATAATACACCACACAGGCACCAGCCTAAGTGTTACCCCGGGCAAATGCCCCTAAGTCTTTACGTACCCCTCCGTGCAAATTCTGTCCAGCAGAGTTCACAGGTGCCATCTTCTTCTCTTCGGTATTATATGGGAAGTAAGTGCCGTATCGGCACATGCACAGTTGGAACAAATTTCTGTTTTGCAACAACTGCACATGCATTGAAACTAATGAAAATTGCTGATGCGTCGGTCTCATTTCAAAGATTACCGAAGCGGCTGAAGATGGCACCCGTGAGTAAAGACTTAGGGGCATTTGCCCAGGGTAACACTTAGGCTGGAGGAGAGGAGGGAGGGGAATCTGTGTAGGGTAGGGTTTTTTTAACTTTAGGGTTGAATTCTCCTTTAAGAATAGGATGCATTTAAGAAAAATTATCTATAGTAGATAGAGTTGCCACCTTTTGGCCTAGTTGAATCTGGGCAGGGGACGGGCCGTGACAATGCAGGGGCGGGTCATGACATCAGGGGCGGGCTATGATGTGGCAATCAACGATTGGTCAATCGCCACGTAAATCATAGGGAATCCTGCCCAGTTTTCCTCATTTGGAAAATCAGGCAGCCAGTTTTGACCCAGACAACCCTTCAAAAAAAACAGGCTGTCCAGGCAAGACAGGTGGCAACCCTTATATTAGAACCCCTCTATGTTTTTTCAGGGGACCAGGAAAAAATAGTATAAAATCTTGGAAAATGTAAAGAAAAGAAATGTGTTTAAGTGCACAAGAGTCAGTTTTACTTTTAAATACAATAATTACTGTGTTTTTGACAAGCGATAAGCATTGCAGCATTAATGTTACACTATGGGGGGCATGTGCAAAGTCTCGTGCACAATCTAAAGCAATAAGTGATTGGTGCAGGACTTTATGAGGTGCTGACTAATTGGAATTGATAATTTTACAGACAGACCTCTTATTTCACTGATAATAAAATTTATAGAGGATAGACACATAAGGACAAAATGTTTCTGTAAAATCTGTAAAAACATGCTTTAAAATCAGGAAAAAGCACCCATTGAAATGCATCATAGTATATTAATGGGACCACAAAGGTTTAAAATGTGAAACTTAATATCAGGATATATAAAATGTAGGTTTCACTGTAAATGTGGTTTAAAAAGAGAGCAAAAGGAATATGACAGTCTGCTAGCAGTTAGTCTAAGGGCTGTGAAGCTGCATGTCCTTTCAGTATCTATATTGTGCTTTGCATTCTAGACCACAAAATGAGTTTTCCACTAGGAAATTGAAATGTGAAAATAAATTTCTCATTTATGTTGTAGGAATTCGTCATGATTGTCGTATTTGGTTTAGAATATATTATTCGCATTTGGTCTGCTGGTTGTTGCTGTCGATATCGAGGATGGCAAGGAAGACTGAGGTTTGCAAGGAAACCATTCTGTGTAATAGGTAAGCCAGCTCCTTTAATAAACGATGAGGTAAAATGCAGGTAAATATATATAAGTCCAATGGAGGAAGTAGCTTAATGGAAGGTTGATGAGCAGTCTAATTGGGATTCCAAACATTTTTTCTGGCATATTGCCAGCAGTTTAAATTTTAGCACATTTATTAACCTTTTCGTGACATTTGGGAAATTTCAATTTCTATTGTCAAAATCATTAAAATTTTTAATTTATCTAATCTTTACCCCATTGACATTTTGTCAGAAAAGACTTTATTAGGTTAAAGAAGTTAAATACGATTTTAAGACACCATTAACATACAGTACTATACTGACAGACTAGGGCTGGAGCCAAAAATAATTAAAATAAAAAATAAACTAAAAGAGGTTTTGGATTTAAACAGTTTCAAAAATGTTAAATACAAAGTGGCTGCCAGCCTTTAACATGTCAGTTATCTGAGTAGGCTGGCCAGTACTTTTTTGTATCTCATTATATAGAATACTGTATATAGAGTTTATATAGAATATCGCATTTGCTACTTTTTAATTCACCGCAGTATTATCAGCAACTTATTTTATTAGGCAATGCATATGTTATTATTTTGCGTATAATAAAATATTTTCAATTATATTTGCTTTAATTATGCATTGGAAAAAATATTACATTATTTATTGTTACTGTAACCCTTTCCACACCCCTTTGTCAGTGTTACACTCCACATGTGGCGCTTACCTGATGGCACAAGACAAACCTGAGCCACTCCGCAGTGGTATTGGGAGAGACTGGGAACCTGGTACTTACTAGCGCAGTGCCTCCACCTAGTGGGATCCGGGAATGCACCTATGGGTGGCCTCACTAGGAATACAGTAATAAGACACA
The DNA here is from genome assembly GCF_017654675.1 of Xenopus laevis. Taxonomy (NCBI): domain Eukaryota; kingdom Metazoa; phylum Chordata; class Amphibia; order Anura; family Pipidae; genus Xenopus; species Xenopus laevis. The sequence continues at coordinate 78,520,426 of NC_054380.1, read as the reverse complement.
CACACAGTATTGGTTAAACTGAATAACAGTTTATCTAAAATAAATGAGCACCTAATACATGCAGCACTCCTAACTGGTGGCAATAGGGCCTCACTAACTAATTTGCTTGCACAATCTGTCTGGTTAACTAAAGAAGGCAAAGTCTTTCAATGTCCTTTCCCTAAACAGTCTCTGTATCTTCAAGCACTTCTTAAGGGTATTGTCCCTTTAAACAGGATACTCACTCCAAATGCTCTTCGGATGATTTAGAGCTCTCTTCCTTCAGAGGAGTGCAGCACAGTCAGACATACAGTGCAACTACCAGCCCGTTTGGATGCTCAGATAGAAATCTCCTGCTGGTTGTTCCTCCAGTCTGTATTCCTTTCACACTATCTGTCCCTCCAGGCACAGTATCTGGCTTCCCTGTGCCAGCCTGATACAAATGAATGTATTTTGGTGGAGCCTCTTTGCTCTCTGGGCCCACCAGCAGCTCTCTAGTCTCTCTGTCCACCACGTGGTTCTCTCTGCCAGGCTTTTGTCTTCTGCCAGCATCTGCTACATCCTCTTCCTGCCAGCCACTCACTAGCTGCTGCATCACTTCCTGCTGCGCTGAGATCACTGAACAGCTGGTTGCTAGGTAACAGCTTACAGCACACAGACACAGGCTCTGTGCTTGATCTCTTACAGGGATGAGTGCAATGGGTTTGCACTAACTCCTTACATTTCAATTATATATAGCGTTGTATACATTTTCAACTGCTCCTTACCCGATGAAGGCAGGGGATTATATTTTATAAACTTCATTATCATACCAAAAATTGTTGTTACAGGTTGTACAGGATGGGAATTAATAGGCATAGTAAATCTAGCATCTTAAAGGAGAATTCAACCCCTTCGACAGTGACTTGTTGTAAGGGGTTGTGTGTATCTTGTATATGCAGATATGTGTTTGGATGTTGGTAGGTCATGGCCACATCCCAAAAATAGTACCTGTACCATACATCCTTAATACCCTGTTTTAGATGTGGTTATAGCTGTGCCATCACTTGTTGCTCTTTCTATGAATAGTACTCCTGTATCATAGGCATGGTCACATATGATCATAGATTACATTTGTACAAAAAAATATTTTAAATAAATAAATTGGCTGCTGGGGTTAGGCAGCCTTGCCAACAATATGTAATATACATATATGTTATTTAAAAGGTTGTGGTGCACTGCTGTAATGTAAAAGCTATTTATTTTGTATTTTAGATGATACTACAATTATAAAGCATGGGTACATCTTAGTAAGGTTCTGCAAGGGTGTGATAATGCATCCAGGGTAACCAGTGATAAGATGGTTTGCAGGCATAAAGACATTTTCTTGAATGGCCAATATTTTGAGTAAAATCTGCTTTTGAGGTTGTTCCTGGTTGTGACATATTCAGAGATAGTGTTACATGCTTGATGGTTGAGCTGATGATCTGGTTTATATACATGTTTAATGTGAAGTTAAATGGTATACTAGCAAATTAATCATAATAACTCTCTAGATGCCCTTCACACAACCCAATGTAGTTTCAAGTAGTAATGTGAATCTTTAAAATTTGCCCTTCTCCTTTCCCTTTTGTCCATAACAGACTAGTCCTAAGCAAACTTGTGTTTGTGAGTACTTGTGCCCTGAAACAGCTGATGGAGCTTCTTAATGAAAGCCCTTCTGCACTAGCTTCTAGTGACACTACTATAAAGGGAGTACGTTTAATAAACACCTTTTACTGTATATCTGCAGATGGACAAAAAGCGCAACTTTTTGGAATCTGAAAAAAACTACAGAAAAAACCTGACATGTAGAAGTCTATGGCAGATGTCCCTTTTACAACTGGAAGATGCATCTTGCCTTCATGATCTTTGAGGGTTTTGGACATTTTGACACTGGTTTTTGTTGTGACAATCCAAAGAAAGTTGCGGTTTTCAAATGACAAATTCAATTTTGTTGTGACTTTTTTCATTCAGATTTTTTTGGAATTTGGGCAAATATTTTTTTTAATAAAAATGAGAAAAAACGAGTTTTAATAAATACCCCCCTAGAGTCAATGTCTAGACCCTTTCGCTTTTCTACATAGAAATAAACAAAGTTCTCATACAACGGTATTGTCAGCTTCAACTAATGTGAGAATAGGCAGAAGCAACTGCACATAAAATATAACCCAAATAAAGGTAATAAAAATATTATAGTGCTATAAAAACCCTGTCAGCCTGTCACTGATAAGCTGTTTCATTCACTTCTGAAGATTAAGTTGTTAAATGACTTTTTTGGCTTTCTTATAAGATCATCTTATCTCAGGATCTTAGATTTATTTTTAAAATATGTCGGGAACTGAAAAGCTTATCAATGTGTCTGTGCACAGAAATATTGTTTCAGTCTGATTATGTAATACAAGAGAGATCCAGCCGGGGTTTGTCCAGGCAAGAAAGCAATGTACATTACTAAGTCTGAACTACCACAAATCACTGTCAAAGCATGTAAACAGTCCAAGTATTAAATATATATACCAACATGTCTCTGCTGTTCCACAGTGTAGGTACATTTTAAAAGAGTGTCCATGTTTTTTCAATTACAATGGGGCAAATTCACTAAAGGCCCAAATTTCAACTGCGAAAGTTTTATCACACTTTGTGCCACTTCATTACATTGATTCTATAAATGCGAAGTTGCGTCTCGGCAGCAGAACGCTGGTGAAGTTTCGATAGTGTTAATTTGTCAGTGCAAGCATTTCAAAGCAAACTTTCGCTAACGTTCATTTCTGCCTAGTGAAACTTCGTTAGTACTCTTACACTAAGGTCAATTTCAATAGGGTGGGTACATATAGGTCATATATATGTCTTTATTACAGATGTTGGTGCAAATGCTTGAAGTGGCCACTTATTATTACAAATGTTCAAGGAAGCAAAATAAAGACAAAAGAGATCATCTAATGCCCTAGACATGAGCCCATCCTAAAACAAATGTGGCATGCCCCTTTAAATGATTAAAAACATGTTCTCACAAACATTTTTAACAGTTACAACTTTTAAATACCATCCCACTACCAATACGAAAAAAACACCAGCACTTTTTATAATATTTATAACTTTCCAGCATAAAATATATGATGCCGCTGACATAAGATTGAGGAAGATGTACAGTAGCTTCATCTTATCAGTTCGCCAGGTCTAAGCTGGCGAGGAAACTCTGGCAAAAGGGTTAACGTTATGGAAAATTCGCACTTAAGTGAATTTGCAGAATAATGACTGTTCGCAACGGATAGCGAATTGTCCTCTACGCCTGTTAGTAAATTGACGATCTCCCTGCGGATTAGATTTCTGGCAAATTTTTGCTTTTGCTAAATTAGCCACTTAGCTCTTTAGTAAATCTGTATTTATCATTGTATCATTGTATGTTGAAAATGTTTTATGCAATGTGTGTGTGCACCTTCTATCAGATTATTTTTTCCAACTTAAACAGAGCACCATTGTTTGTAGACTTATGTAGACTGGTAAGCAATCCAGAAGATTTCAGCCATGCTGTCCACCCAACATTTATGCATTTCAGTTTGTCAGGTTTGGTGGACCATCCAGTGATAAGTTTAGATCTCAGATGATCTGTCCAGTATGTTGGGGGGAGATACATGGTGGACATGGTGTTTACGTTTATGTGCAAGTAGCCAAAGGGTTCAGAGTTTAATAGGTTACATTACAAATACATGTATGATGTGGACACAGCCCAGTGAAAGGGTCATTATATTGGTTGTTAACTGAAGGGGATCTGTAAAAAAGATGACTAAACAGAGCTCCAGAGAAGCTATAATTAAAGCAATACTGAACAAGAAAAGGGTACAAAACAATATTTGAGTGCTTGGATGTACCAATGGATAAGGCTAGTTCAATTACAACAGAGTGAATGCTGCATAGGCACAGCCTAGAAAAGGTTACCCCTTAAAACTGCCTGTACAAGCAAAATGTAGCCTTGTAAATGATGCATTAGAGTGGCAAAAAATCACTTTAAAGGAGCTACAGAGTTCAGTAGCTGAGACTGGAGTAAAGGTGCACTAATTGACAGTATCAGTAACTCTCAGCATAACCCTGCCCTGGATGCCATGGAAGCCATTACTTTAAAAGAAACATGTAAAAGGATGTCTGAGTTTGCCAAACAGCAGAATGATCCAGATATGATGTGTGGAGAAAAGGTTTAGAATTTATAATTTTTTGAAATTCAAAATGTCAAAGAGAATCCAATTTTAGAGTAGGTTTTGTTATTCAGTAAATTGAGAGAATTGATCAAGGAGGTGAATATCCTCGCAAGCCACAGTGGGTGCACAGTGTTTATTAACACTGGGAAAATTTGCCCCAAAAGCAGAAACCACATTGCAAACAATAAGAAATTAGCTTCTATTATGTTTCTTGCAGTAGAGTGTTGAAGACTATTTTCTACCTGGTTGCTATGGGTCACTGCACTGTGGCAAATTAGCCCCAGTATATATTACAGGAGAAGGTTTATACTGCTTATGCATATGTATTAAATACATTTAGGGGCCGATTCACTAACTTCGAGTGAAGGATTCGAAGGTAAAAAACTTCGAATTTCGAGGTTTTTTTTGGGCTACTTCGACCATCGAATGGGCTACTTCGACTACGACTTCGAATCGAAGGATTCGAAGTAAAAATTGTTCGACTATTCGACCATTCGATAGTCGAAGTACTGTCTCTTTAAAAAAAACTTCGACCCCCCTAGTTCACCATCTAAAAGCTACCGAAGTCAATGTTAGCCTATGGGGAAGGTCCCCATAGGCTTAGCTAACTTTTTTTGATCGAAGGATATTTCTTCGATCGTTGGATTAAAATCCTTTGAATCATTTGATTCGAAGGATTTTATCGTTCCATCGAAGGAATTATCCTATCGTTCGATCGAACTATCTGCGCTAAATCCTTCGACTTAGATATTCGAAGTCGAAGGATTTTAATTCCTAGTCGAATATTGAGGGTTAATTAACCCTCGATATTCGACCCTTAGTGAATCGGCCCCTTAATATAAGTGTTAATGGGAAAAAAATAATTATACTTTTCAATACAAAGCAAACACTTTTCTATGGCAATGACATTAGTATAAGATTATCTGTAGTATGTTTGCTTGGCTACCTATTTACATTGCTTTCTGGGAAAATTATTTTCTAGATATCATTGTCCTCATTGCATCAGTGGCAGTTGTTTCTGCTGGAACTCAGGGTAATATATTTGCAACATCTGCACTTCGAAGTCTTCGATTCCTACAGATCCTCCGTATGGTGCGCATGGATCGAAGAGGGGGGACATGGAAATTACTAGGCTCTGTGGTTTATGCACACAGCAAGGTATGATGCCATTACATGAACTTTCATAGTTTGTGTTTTCTAATGTACTTGCAATGGATATTTTCTGGTGAAAACCTTAGCTAATTAAAATGCTACTTTACTTTAAACATTTGATGCAGAAATAATCCTATTAGAGTGAAATACCTATGTTGGCAGGCTATGAAAAAATCTTTGCCCCTGCTTTGGAGAATAGCATGAGCCCTTTTGGTTAGCCTTGCAATTATATCATACCGTGCCCACGTTATACTATTCTACACCCCCATTTTGGATTCTTGTATTGGGATTAAAGCATGCTTGAAAACATTGCCATTAGGTGTAATAAAAAAGTGCCATCTGCTATCTATATTACAGACGAAAGACTAACGTTTGAAACTAAGCAATGTTCCAAACAGAATTTTAGTAATATGGGGCATTTGCATTAAATCAAGTATTGTTTAATTGAATGAAAATATTAAATCAGTAATATACAGGAATTTTTTTGTCTCTCTAACCCTTAGGAACTCATCACAGCTTGGTATATAGGATTTCTAGTTCTAATCTTTTCATCTTTCCTTGTGTATCTGGTGGAGAAAGAAGCAAACTCCCAATTTCAAACATACGCAGATGCTTTATGGTGGGGTACGGTAAGTAAAATCAATTCAGGATTGATGGAATTGTTCAGGCTTGTGAACGAATTTACTATTAGTTGCACAATGAACAATGCATAATTGATTGAAAGTGAATGGAGGCAACTGTTCATTATGCTCTCGATACTGTACAAGTCATCTTTTTTTATATATTTCATTGATTTGATTAACTGCTTCACTAATTTGTTAATTAGTGATATTAAGTTAAATGTTAAATTACAGTGCTACGCAATATGTTGGCGCTATATAAATACATGTTTAATAAAAATGCTAATTTTGTAATTTACTTATACACATATATTTAAAGGGTTTGTTCACGTTTCAACAACGATTTCTTTTAAGATAGATCACCAGAAATAGCGACTTTTTCCAATTACTTTCTATTTCCTATCTGTGACCGTTTTTCTAATATTGTGTAAAGTTTAATTTTTCACCTTCTAAAACAGCTGGGGACTCTTTAACCGTTCTAAATGGATACATTTAGTTGATACATTACTTATCTTTGTCCCTGCTGAGTAGAATCTCTGGGTTTCATTACAGGCAGCTGTTAGAATTGATACAATAGTTGCTAATACGCCAGAGATGCTGCTGAGAAATGTATCAACTAAATGTTGCAACATTGTAGCAGTTTAGAGTCTGCACCTGAATTAGTGAGCGGCCAGACTCAAACACCAGAGACACGAATATTCTACTTTAAACTTAGATTTTTTAAAAACAGTAAAGAATAAATAATGGAAAGTAATTGAAAAAAGTCTTCATTTCTGGGGAATAATCTAAAAACAACTGAATTGAAAAGTGTTTGGAAGGGGAACAACCCCTTTAAAGCTAACAGTGTCGGACTGGCCCACCGGGATACCAGGAAAAGTCCTGGTGGGCCCAGGTGTCAGTGGCCCCTCCTGCAGCTAAACATTTGGCCTATTTAATGGCCATTCCCTATTTCTATGAGAACAAAGCAGCTAAATATATGGAGATTAGGAGAATAGAGGTTGAGTGAGGAGAGGAAGAAAAATAGTAGGCCTCTGGTCTAAGATTTATTGGTGGGCCCCTGGTCAAAGGTTTTCGGGTGGGCCCCTGCTGTCCCAGTCTGACATTGAAAGCTAAATCATTTCATGTTGATTGGTATACTTTTTGGTACATATTTTGAAGTGGGGGAAAACAAGTTCTTTATATAAGCATATTACCCTTTCCTGGCTGTGACCCAATCCTTCCAATCTACTCCCAGTGTCCTCTCATCTACATCACCAGGCCTCTTACAATATGTCGTCACAAATCCCTATATCTTTTAAAACTGACCATACACGAAGAAAAGCCAAAATATGATCATTTAGAACATGAATGGCTGTAAGACTCACTACTCTGTAGAGAGAACAATAAAGCATTAACATAAAGAGCAACAGGAGATGAGATGCTCCATAAGAAAGCCTGGTCTTCTCATGAATGTGAAGCTACCATTTGGAGAAACCAGTTAGAAATACCAGCCTTTGCCACTATATTTCTATCCTTATTGTCACATTAATTGAACATTAACTAATATCTATATTATGAAGATGTCTGTTCTGAACTTTTGCAGGTATACCAAAAACTGTCTAGTAGTTCCTCTATACTGTATTCTATATACTTTTTTCTCTAATAAAAGCCCATGTTGCATTTTTTAATATAAAAGTACAAAACAAATTTGGACAACAAACCTTTAAAAGAAATGATTAACTAAATTTGCAGTGTTCATAATGATACTTTGATTCTTTGGTGTATCCCACGACAGCTGACTGAACACTCATTATTGAAAATCAATTTCTGGCAAGTACAGTTATGTTAGTAATAGACCTGCGTCAAATTGTTTTTATTTCTTCTTTGCTAACAGGGATAACAGTATAATGTATAATGTGTATAAAATAAATGTGTTTTTCTTAATAAACTCTCAAGTCATGTAGATTGTTTTGCCAAAGTAAACTACATCTGGGTTTTTAAAGGTCTGTTATTGTTAATTAGGCTGCTACTTATCTTCATTGATTGGTTGTCTTTTTGCTAGTTGTCGTAATTGCTGCTATTCTTTTTTCAGAATAATGATTTTTAGATCTTTAAGTCTATGAGCTCTCAGTGAAGAAAAATAACATAAAGGGGCATATTTATGAAGGGTGGAATTGAAAAAATTCAAATTCAAAAAGACCAACTGAAATTAAGTCAAAGTTTTTTTCGATTGAATAGGTTGTTTTTGATCGAATATGTCCGTATTAGGCCAAATTAGAATCCTACAAATCGAAGGCATATCGCATTCAATCTAATTCGATTCAAAGTTTTTCCCAAAAAAAACCTTTAATCATTGACTCCAAATAGGTTCTAGGAGGTCCCCCATAGGCTAAAACAGCAATTCATCAGGTTTTAGATGGCAAATAGTTGACGTCGAATTTTTAAAGAGACAGTACATTTTTTACAAATTCAAATCGAATTTGGACTATTCCCTAGTCAAAGTACATAAAAATTGCTCGAAATTAGATTTTTTTTCATTCGAAAATTTACCTCGACCTTTGATAAATCTGCCCTAAAATGTATTCTTGTGTTAAACTGTGGTGCATTGAGAATATTCATATTAATGATGGCTGTTGCTACTGTAGAAGCACTACTGCCACATGCTACGCAACCCTAAGTAACATTAGTCATACTAAATACACATATCTCCTCCGATGCTTTACCGATTTCCAAGAACAAGTCTACTTACTAAGGTCAGACTATAGGTATAGTAATTCATTGCACAAATGTTTTTTTCTAAAACAGGTCTAATCTGAATTTAAATGGTAGCTTTTAGTGTGGTCCAGCGGCAGAGGAGGTTCAAAGAAATAAATGAAAGTATATCTTTTCTGAACCGATGAGACTGCTTAATACAAGGAATCAGTGTAGTAGCATACATACAGTATATATTAATGGGAAAAACAAATTATAGAAAGATCTCATCATTTTCCTTGTGTAAAAAAAAATCCAAACTTTGGGCCGGATTCAGTTTAATGAGAAAAACTAATTTCCTAATTCAATTCCAGATTTTCCCATAGAGCCAGATGCAATTCAATGAGAAAAACGTATCTCACTTTATCACGTGGAAACTCTATTGAAGTCATTGGGAAGAAACTCGAACTTTATAACTAGAACTTCTTCTCCAGATAAATCTCATCCATAAATTTTCATGTGATAAACCAAAAAAATAAAATTTTCTTATTGATTTAAATCTGGCCCTTTATGAGAGCTGACTGTAATGCTCTGACACGGCATAGAGGTACTTAGGAGGTAATAGGTAAGGTGGACAGCCTGGGGTATACCCATAGATAGCAGGACAGAGTCTTGAAGCCATAATAACACAGTTTAATAAAGAATAAACTTACAGAAACAGTGCAAACCACAGTACAGGCCGTGAAGGAAACAGCAACAGGAATCATAGTCAGAAACAGGCCAAGGTCAGAACCGGGGAATCCGCAGCAGTACAGAATCGAGTGGCGAGAGAATAGTCCAGGTCACAGTTCAAACACACCAAAATGCAGTACAAAAGCAGGATCCAAAGAATTGTCAATACACGGGCAAAGGTCAATACTGGGAAATCCATGAAGGTAGGGATCAGGACAGTAAGACTGGAATCAGGAACAAGGAACACATGAGCTTGGGATACAGGAGTGAGGGATACATGCACTTGGCATAAGAAGGTAAGTCTTGCAGGGAAAACACAATGATCAAGTGCAATATAGTTTATATTGCCAAATAAGACTTGGGGGATTCTGAAAAAGAAATGGAAAGTAGGAGGTTTTCTGTACTTCTTATTTTGATACAGTTTGGAGAATGAAATGGCAGATTAATTTAAAACCAAATTGCAATACAAATTGTAGTAAATTCTCTATATATTCTACTGCAACTAATTTGTGATATATGCTATTTCCATTGGTCATTTTATAGATCACATTGACTACCATTGGCTATGGAGATAAAACCCCCCAGTCATGGCTCGGAAGGCTTCTTTCAGCTGGATTTGCTCTGCTTGGAATTTCTTTTTTTGCATTACCTGCAGTGAGTATAAAAACCAAGTTACCTAAACAATTCAACACCTGAATCCCAATTAAAATAATATGAACATCTTTCAAGAAAAATCTGTATGGAAATATAAATATTCTGCTTTTCCTTTTTGTTTCCAAAAATATGGAAATTGGTGAATATTGTAGGGAAATGATAAAAAATGTACATGGAAGTATAAGAAAGTTTGGGAGATATGAGTTTAGGGTCAACACATTTCAGTACAGTCGGTCACCATTAGGTGTGTGAATCCCCCCAAATAACCAAATTATGCTTAAACTCCACACCAAAAAAAAGATTTAAAGAACTGACACGTTTAGTAGTGCAGATTTATGTTATCATTTGGTAGAATGTTTGAACAATATATTGCTCTGTTGCACCTCTGAATCATTAATCAAGGCATTAAGGAGTCTGAAAATTGTAAAATGTAAGCAGTGTTGCAATGATATTGCGCATCAATAGATCACCTCCTAGCTATGCAATTAATATGGTCAAGTAAACTAGTTTAATTTAAATTATATGGCAAAAAGTGGACACCTGCCTGTACTACATGTTATTTCAGTAACTGACTCATCTGGGAATGCTTTACATCATACATTGGACCATTGGTGGGATTTGCTTCCACTGAGCCACAAGAGCATTAGTATGTTTAGAAATGAATGTTGGGGATCAGGCCTGGCTTTCAGTCGGCATTCCATTTCATCCTACAGGGCACTGTGTACGTAACTCAAAATTTCTACTTATGTCTCAAAAACCAATTCCATACATATTGTATTGTGGGCTTGGTGGGCGTTATTGTGCTGATACAGAAAAGTACAGAAAAGAATATCCTTTTACACTGTAGCCTTAAAGGAACAGTAACACCAAAAAATAAAAGTGTTTTAAAGTAATGAAAATATAATGTAGTGATGCTCTGCCCTGGTAAAACTGGTTTGTTTGCTTAAGATACTCTACTATAGTTTATATAAACAAGCTGCTGTGTAGCCATGGGGGCAGCCATTCAAAGCTGAAAAAGGAGAAAAGGCACAGGATACTTGGCAGATAACAGATAAGATCTGTAGTATACAATGGGATTCTTCAGAACTTATCTGTTATCTACTGTGTATCCTGTGCTTGAATGGCTGCCCCATGGCTACACAGCAGCTTGTTTATATAAACTATAGTAGTGTTTGTGAAGCAAACACACAAGTTTTACCAGCGGAGGGCAACAATACATTATATTGTCATTCCTTTAAAACACTTTCCTTTTTTGGTGTTACTGTTCCTTTAAAGGGATTCTGTCATGATTTTTATGGTGTAGTTCTTATTTCTAAATTACACTGTTTACACTGCAAATAATTCACTCTACCATGTAAAATTTCATTCCTGAACCAGCAAGTGTATTTTTTTCAATTTATAATATTGGTGTGTAGGCAGCCATCTCAGGTCATTTTGCCTGGTCATGTGCTTGTAGAAAGAACCAACACTTTAGGATGGAACTGCTTTCTGGTAGGCTGTTGTTTCTCCAACTCGATGTAACTGAATGTGTCTCATTGGGACTTTGCTTTTTACTACTGAGTGCTGTTCTTAGATCTACCAGGGAGCTGTTATCTTGTATCAGGGAGCTGTTATCTGGTTACCTTCCAATTGTTTTGTTGTTAGTCTGCTGGGGGAGAGGGGGTGATATCACTCAAACTTGTAGTGCAGCAGTAAAGAGTCACTGAAGTTTATCAGAGCACAAGTCACATGACTGTGGGCAGCTGGGAAACTAACAATATGTCTAGCCCCATGTCAGATTTCCAAATTAAATATAAGAAAATCTGTTTGCTCTTTTGAGAAATGGATTTAAGTGCAGAATTCAGAACTCAGAGCATTATACCTTCTCGACCAAAGTTTACCATCAGCATTATGCATTCAGGCTGGTAGTATTCTCCAGCCATCAGTCCAAGCCATCACAAGCAACCCGGCCAACCACCTTGACCCCCCACACCGTGTGTATGTGGCGAAGCACGATTATGTCACATGGGGGCCCAAGGTAACACAGTGGTGGCAGAGGGGAGAGCAGAGCAGGAGAGGGGAGATCAAACATGGACTAGGGTTAGGCAGAAGATAGTTACCTGCCCAGTGCCTCCATATCATAACCCTAGGCAGGTGCCTCTTCTGCTTACCCCTAGTTCTGGCCCTGCCTGCCATCTGCTAAATACAGACGTTTCTGTTCTATCAGACTGGCAGATGCCATTTGTCATTCCAGAAGATGTATCTAAGATGTCCAATGGTAGTGACCATGATACCACTCTAGCTGATTTCTGGAATTACACATGGAGATAGTAGGTTTGTTTGGCTCTCCAACACCCTAGGCCTCATGCTGACATAGCTTCTGGAGACAGTTTGGAATGCATCAAGCATTGTCCCAAGAGAGGACGTGCTATTTTAGATGGAGTATCAGATACTTTTTAGCTATATAGTGTTTTTTTAAATATTCTGTGGACTTGTCTTCTGATTTTAGTTTTTATTGGATATTGTTCACTCAGTTACTTAAAACAACTAAAGGAGAATAAAGTACAATGTTGTGTATAAAGATATACTTATGTAGATAAAGAAGACAAAATAATGTTTTATATAACTTCATAATAGTAAGCAACGTAAAAGCCTGCACTAAAGGCAATGGAGACAGTTTGAATGTTTTATGTCTTATTTTGTCTGCAATCTCTCTTGCAATTTATACAGCTATATTTAAAAAAGTATATACTATTATTTTGAAATAATGAAGGTAATTTCCTCCTTTCAGATTGCAAGTTTGATTTGTAGCATGCATATTAGTCTTTGTCCACCAGAGACTTCCCTTATTGAGCTTTGCATTCTCCTTTAGATCAATGTCTGCTACAAAAGCTTATAATGAGGCCACCAGATAGACTTTAATACTTTGATAATAGTGGGTGATCTTGATTATGTGAGCCCAATTAAAATGGCAAAACCAGCGAAAGAACATTCTAAATTAACATGTGAAATGGCAGTCAATAAAGTAGGATGGTATTAAATTGTAATTTTTCAAAGTAATCAAAGTGATGACTGTTAGTAGCAAGGGGAGTCATTTATGTGATTCGGTTATGTCACGTGTAAATAGTTGTAATAAATCAGTTTTAATTAAAATAGTACATTCTACTTTATTTTCTTATTATATTACATAGACCACAACCCTATAAAGCAGCACAAAATCTTTATAGGGACATCATTACTGCAATTTAATTCCTAATGGATAATACAAGCTGTGTAGTGTGACATACAGTACATGATTTCAGGGCACTCCTGTGTGGCCTCTCTTTTCTAAGGGGCATTGTTTCTTATTATGCTGTTTATTCTGTATGTTCTTTTAACAATAACACAATATGTGTTGATTATTACTAGGGATGTAGCGAACTGCCGATTTGGTGTTCGCGAACGCCGTTCGCGAACACCGGCAAAAATGCGAACGTTCGCGAACAGTTCGCTAACTTCGAACACCCGCTAAAATCGTTCGATTCGAACGATCGAAGGATTTTAATCGTTCGATCGAACGATTTTCATTCGAATCGAACGATCGAAGCATTCGATCGAATGCTTTTCATTCGATCGAATGCTTACAATCGTTCGAACGAATGGAAATCGTTCGATTTTTAGCGGTCGAAGGAATTCGAATGGTCGAATGGTCGAACGATTTGTATTCGAATCGAACGCGAACGCAAAATGCGAACATTCGGCGGACGCGAACGGTCGAAGTTCGCGCGAACAAGTTCGCCGGCGAACAGTTCGCTACATCCCTAATTATTACTGGCCCTGCCACTAAGTGGTGCAAAAGTGCACACATTTGTGCTCAATCACTTTGGACTTGTGACAGGGGCATTCTCCACCTTGCAACAAATACAAATCCATGGCAGTTGGTATTTACAGGGCCCCATTGCGGCCTGTGCCCACATTTGCTCCCTAACTTGTACTCATAAATAACATGCATGTTAGGGGCATTAGGGCATTGCCAATGTGCCTCATTTGTGCAGCCTTTTAAGCTGTAGCTTGTGCGCATTTTTGTAACCTGTCTGAACAATTATTGAATAAAGCATTATTTTATTGAGTTTTAGCTGAAGATGACAATGTGAATGATTTTATGTTATATGTGTGCATACATAAAATGAGTTCAAGCAAAAGATAAAGGTTTCTTAGAGGTCCCCAAGCAAAGAGGGCCCACCTGCAGGCAGGTGGGTGTCACTGGATTACGGTTCATTAGCCAATAAAGGTTATTTTTTTTTTGCCCTGTGACGCGCTGCAATACCTTTACCTAGTCTTTCTGGACAAACCCTTGGTGGAATCTGGGACTTAAAGGAACAGCTCATTGTAAAAATAAAAACTGGGCAAATAGCTAAGCTTTTGCAAAATAAAAAATGTTTCTAATATATACAAAATGTAATCCAAAAAGGCTGGAGTGACTGGATGTCTAACATTACAGAACACAACTTCCTGCTTTTCAGTTCTCTAAATCTAAGTTAGTCAGCAACTTTAAGGAGGGGCACATGGGACATAACTGTTCAGTGAGTCAGCTCAGATTCAAAAGCAAACAGTTATGACCTATGTGCCCCCCCCCTCAAGTCATTGATTGGTTACTGACTGGAAACCAATCAGTGAAAGCCAAGAGAGCTGTAAAGCAGGAAGAAGTGTTCTGGGTATTATGTTACACATCCAGTCACTCCAGCCTTTATACATTACATTTTTGACTAAATTTTTTATTTTTCACAGTATACAGTATCTATTTACCAAGTTTTTATTTTTATACTGAACAATTCCTTTAATGAATATATTGCCAGAAGTAAAATAAATAAAAGGGAAACATCATTGGCAAGACCTTTGCCTTTATAAGATTTCAGTGTAGGAATTATGGCGATTTAGGGATCATAAATTACAGGGAAGGAGGGGACTATATGTTGCCAAAGCAATGTATCAACATAAGCTATGAATTCTATTACAGGGTATTCTAGGCTCGGGATTTGCTTTAAAGGTCCAAGAACAACACAGGCAAAAGCATTTTGAAAAAAGAAGAAACCCTGCAGCCAGTTTAATTCAGGTAAGAGGCGCAAACTATAACATTCCAAATATGTTTTTGGAACAAACCCTGCATATGTCATTCCACACATAATTCTGTAATTGTATCTGCACTTTAGTAAATAGATAACAAGTGTTGTTAGGAAATTACTTTTAGTTCTCAATGCAAATTCAGCATGTCATTTCCTCTACATATTCTTTTCCGTTTCAAAAGAAACTTTTTCTTAGTGTTTACTGATAAGGTTACTATGTCAAATGAAGGCCATATTAGTTCTTTCAGTACAACAAACACTGAATTGAGTGATTTAGTGTGACGATATTGCCTCCTTTTTTAAGAAAGCAAAGTCTCCTTGCGATTTACGTCTGAAATGAGGAGTCTTGGTGTTTACAGTGGAAACTACTGGCTGTCATTATATTTTTAGACCCATTCCATGATCACAGCAAAGTGGCAGACTTTTAAATTTGCAGAAAGTTTTCACATTAAGGTCATGTAGATGTTTGCTTTTATATATATATACAGATAGGGAGGACTTGGCACCAGTAAACATTGACTTCGCCATTTCACACTATTTTTCTGTAGTAGTGCTGGTGTATTGAAACTCACTTGCGTCAGCATGACAAGTCCATCACTGTCTGTACATAGTGAATACTTTATGGGATGCACAAGGCAGGAAAGCCTGCATGAGTAGACATTAAAGGAACAGTAACATCTAAACATGAAAGTGTTTTAAAAGAATGACAATATAATGTACTGTTGCCCTGCACTGGTAGAACTGGTGTGTTTGCTTCAGAAACACAACTATAGTTAATATAAACAAGCTGCTGTGTAGCCATGGGGGCAGTCATTCAAGCACAAGATAAACAGTATCAGAAAAACAGAACTTTTAAGTAACAAACGTTTATAAAAAAAATGGCCTCATCTTTTATCAGCTCAGACTCTTTATGGAGTCTTCAAAGCCTTGAGGTAAAAAAAAATCCCTGTCCCACAGTATGTAATGGAAATTGCCTGCCTGCATAATATTAATAACAAATATGGGTTTAACAGATAATGGAAAGCATAAAAAAGAGGCCACTGCCAAAGGAAGCAGACTTACTGCCCCCAATTTCTTAATGAGTCAGCTTTACAAGGAAATGTAGTTCATTAAATATAAAATACAAAAGGGGATTTCAAGGTCCAATATGACTAGCAAAACATTTTTGCTATTTTTGTAAAAAAAATTAAACATATGCACTGTACTGGATATTGAACATTACATTTTGGTTATGTGCCCTGAAGCTGAAATGAATAAAACGGCTTTCATGTCAAAATGCCTTTATATTTTTTTATCTATGTGAAGATGCTAGAAACTGTCATTTGCAATCAAACATTTTTAGACAGATGTAATTGTATTTGTTAGATTTTAGCTTGCCCTGAATTTCATTTTATTATCTGAACTATATAATTCTACTAAACATCATATATCACAGTTTCATTCTAACCTTTCATGCAGACATCTTTCTAGTTTATGTATTTTCCCATCTAACCCTCAGAAAATGTCTAGTATTCCATACACTCTTGGCATCCACTTCTAACAATGTATAGGGTTTGAAGCTTCCCAGATGCCTTTTGTAGTTGATTTAGATGGAATTGAGAATTGGGACCTTGTACTCCAATAAATCTTTCTTAGAGTCATGATCTCAGGAATATGCAAGGTATTGAGAAAATTGTTTATATTAGAGTTAGTGCCTAAATATGATTTGTATGTGTGTAAAGTAAAGGGTAGGGTATTTTTTCTGAAAAAACTAAATTTACTTTAATTCTGAGAAATATATGGTCTTAGATCATAGCTTTCTTTCTAGCAGAGTATTCAGGGGTTTTAGATCCTTTCTGAATCCCATTGTTTACATCATAGCAGAATATCAGGCCTTTACCATACATACACATAAAAGACAAAAAAAATTCTCAGCAACATACAGCCTTCTAATAAAGGCTTTAGAATACAGGTATGGCACCTGTTATCCAGAATGGTCTGGACCTGTAGTTTTCCAGATAATGGATCTTTCGGTAATTTGGATCTTCGTATCTTAAGTCTACTAGAAAATTATATAAATATTAAATAAACCCAATAGCCTGGTTCTGCCTCCAATAAGGATTGATTATATCTTGGTTTGGATCAAGAACAAGGTGCAGTTTTATTATTACAGAGAAAAAGGAAATCATTTTTAAAAATTTGGATGATTTTGATAAAATGGAGTCTATGGGAGAAGGCCATCCCGTAATTCAGAGCTTTCTGGATGACGGGTTTCCGGATAATGTATCCCATACCTGTAATACCTTAAGCAGCTCTGTACAATCCACTGTTTTCCTGCAGCAGCACACCACACTGAAAAAGAATTGCTTGCTTCTTCTTGTCAATCACCTATATTATAATATTTTTGACGTGCAACAGTTTTTTTCACCCATTGGAGTCTATGGGTGTTTTTTTCACGGAGAAACCTGGCAAAAAAATCGCTCATCACATAGCCCTATATGTATCTAATGCAGTATTGGAAGGCTAGCTGAGACATAATAGTAACTGTTATTGTTATAATTACACCGTATTTATATACAGTAGTTAAAACATGTAACAGTAAAGTAATTCAAGATTTCGAGCATTATGGCAATGTTTTCCATAAAAAATATCACTATGCTGACTCTGGCTTGTGCTGTGATTCAACTTGATAAATGTAAGTCTGTTGCCACATCAGGCTGAATCTTGGCCTGTGGATAAACACAAGCCGAGATCCAGCCCCTATACTCTGTTTAGCCTACCTCTGTGCTTGTAACTGAAGCTACCGAGTCGGCCAGGGTGCAGGCACATGGAGAACATTTTGGGGAATAAAACACATGAATATGCTGCTGCATTTTCAGTTCTGAAATCCACTCTGTGTGTCTGCACCAAGGCGGACTCAGTGGCAAGCACAGTGGTAGGCTGATCAGAGCATAGAGGCTGATTCTTGGCCTGCATTTATCCGCAGGCTGTAATTCAGCCTGTTATTGCATTAGCCTATCATACCTCCCAACTGTCCCTTTTTTTCAGAGGGACAGTCCCTCTTTTGACAGCTCAACCAGCAGTCCCTCATTTGTACTGGAAAGCCCCTATTTTCTCTGCACTGACCAGCCAGAAAAATAAACAAAGTTTCTAACTTAATTGGCTTTTAGCAGAGAGCACAGCTAACAGGTGCAAATAAGATACTTTGTAACAATTTTGAGACACAAAAAAACTGTTTAGATAAGGAGAATTATTTTCAAACTTTCATAACCTGCCAAATTTTGTAAAATGAACATGGTAATTATGGGGTGTGGCCACAGAAAGGGGCGTGGTCAAAAAAAACGTTGCTGTGCTAAGTGCGAAAAAAAATGTTGTCCCTCTTTTTACTTCCAAAATGTTGGGAGGTATGTAATACTTATGTAACACAATAAACAGCATAAAATAATTAGCTAGGACCTTGATCCTTGGGAGGTAGGTAATTAGAATACCAGTATATAATCCCCTGTCCTGTATTTTGTGACTGTTTTGTTAGCAGGAGTCCATTATGCATCTGGTAAATGAATTATCTAGCTCACAAGGAGGACCAAACATGGAGTAGCTTCAATTTCCCTGTTTGCCCTAGTTTTGCTGAAAAAATATGATAGGGGTATACTTACCCTTTAATGATTCATACAATTCAGCTGCAAATATATTTTAACTATATATTGTACTGTTGGCTTTTGGCCACTGAATATAGTTTTACTTTGTTCTGTCAGGCTATGAAGTCTTTAATTTGCTAGGTGTTGGCAAAGTAAACACAATGGAGGGTAGTTTTTTGTTTAGAAAGCAAATTAAGATGGCTGAACACAGGAAAACTAGTACCAAATGCACTGCTTCTGAATATTTAACATGTGCATTTTTGGATATTTTACATATGCAGTACAGATGTAAGTGATATGTCAGCTAATAAGTAATAATAAGTAATAATTTTTGCAATGTGAGTTACAGAATGACTTTTAGGACATTCTGTCCTACATAGCTATGTACAACTCTGAGGCATGAGGGGTAAAATGACAGCCATACGGAACGCATTTTAGGACATCCTGCAGCGAAATACTTCTCCTTCATGCGATGTCCTATGTCTTTGGAATGGCGCATCGGTTGCTTTTACCGTCAGTCATCGTTGAAATCTGCAATCGCACCTCCGTCCTCTACCCTCCCTTCTCAACCTTCAGTCTTACCAACTCCGCCATCAGCCCTCCATCCTCCACCCTCAATCCTCCACCCTCAATCCTCTTCCTTCCGCCCTCAATCCTCTGCCTTCCGCCCTCAGTCCTCTTCCTTTTAGTCCTCGTCCCTCCGCCCTCCCTGCTCAGTACTCCCCCGCAGATCTCTCTTTTCAGCCGACAGTCTTATTCATAACTTTCTGAAGTGGTGAGCGAGGGTGGAGGGCTGAGGGGGAAGACTGATGGCGCAGTTCGTATGACGGCTGAGAATGAAGGGTAGAGGACGCAGGTGCGATTGCAGATTTGGACGATGACTGACGGTAAAAGCAACAGATGCACCATTCCGAAAACATAGGACATCGCATGAAGGAGATGTATTTCGCAGCAGGATGTCCTAAAATGCGTTCCGTACAGCCATACATGAATGATAAATGAATATAGTTATTTTTCCTTGGGGCAACAGATTCCCACTCTGTCCAACATGTTGTTTCATGTAACATGTACAGCAACTGGAAATTTCCATTCCCACCTTTCCACTTATTTAAGGGTTTGTTACAATAAAAAACAACTGCTTAGTATTGAGGGTTGTAAGTAGTAGCTATTTTAGGATCCCCTAAACGTTGGAAATAGGATGTTTTCATGAAACAGCTTATTAGTCAGTGCCTGACTGGACCATCTATATCTCCTGGGTCTGAGCAGTCGTAATGTCTGCTTCCTCTATAGCTATGCCACTGGCAATTATTTAATACAATTATTTTTATACATTACAGAAAAATTAGAAATGTGTTAATTTCTTCCTCCTAATGTTTCCAATACAAAAGCTGACTGTTCGTTAACAGTTTTTTCCTTTGTTCAGATCAGAAACACTTTTGATTTATGCGTGTTGAAACAGCTTGCATTTGTCTGTTATAGAAAATGTACAAATCTAAAGTAATGTAAATACAATAATATGGATCTCATAAGTACCTCCTTAGTTGAAGTACCTCCTCAGTTTTAGTCCATTTTTAGCTAAAGGACCACATGATTAAGGTCCTTGTGGCTGGTGGACAGATGTCCCTCACTAGTGAGATGGTAGACACACATGCGTGCATTTTCTTATATAATGCTACAATGTGAAAATATTATTTCCTTAAACTGTATTTCATCATTCTTAATCATCTGATCTTAATCTTTTTCTTCTAACCTTACAAATGCATATTTTGCATGAGTCATTACTGGCATAACATATTTAATTACAGATTTAAATATTTACAGGTCTCCATAATGAATAATCAAACTCTGAATAACAGCACTACACTGCCAGCCAGGGTAGCATTTAGAAAAAAAGGCATCAGGATAGTGCAGAGACCCTAACCCGCTCATGGGAAAACACAGAAATAAGGGCAATTTCACCTCCATTGTTTCTGCATTTTCTGCTATAGCTCCTTGCAGCCTTTAGAGAAACTGGAAATTGTAGCTGGAACAATGCAGACTGGATATCATTAACACAAGAATTCAATAATGTAAAAAGTGTTATATAGGGGGGTATTTATCAAGGGTCGAATTTCGAGGGGTTAAAACCCTCGAAAATCAACCATCGAATTGAAATCCCTCGACTTCGTATTTGATCGATCGAACGATCGAATAGAAATTGTTCGATCGAACAATGAAATCGTTTGATTCAAATGATTCGAACGATTTTTATCGATCGATCTAAGGATTTCTATTCGACCAAAAAAAAATTTGAAAAGTACTCTGGAAGGTCCCCATAGGCTAACATTGCACTTCCGTAGCTATAATTTGGCGAAGTATGAAGTCAAAGTTTTTTTAAAGAGACAGTACTTTGATTATTGAATGCTCGAATACTCAAACGATTTTTACTCCGAATCGAAGTCGAATGGTCGAATGGTCGAATGTAGCCTATTCGATGGTCGAAGAACCCAAAAATTTACTTAGAAATTCGAACTTTTTGAAATTCGAACATTCACTCGAGCTTAGTAAATCTGCCCCATAGTGTAAATAAAAACTAATGTGTACTTTTACCAAGGGGCTCCCTCAGTGGCTGGAATCTCAGGCCAAAGGCCCAGCCCCAAACTCATTAAATAAGCAAACATATTTAATGAAGCCTTATATAAGTGACACCAAACCACCTGTTGTAAAATACAAGTATATTATAAGTCACCAAGGAGATTTATGACCACACAAAACCATGATACTATAGGATATATATACAGGGTCGGACTGGGGGGCCTGAAGCCCACCGGGACTGCTGTCCAGGGCCCTCCCGCCCCCTACTTTGACACGTCGGCTGAGCTTGAATTCTTCACATAGCCGCTGGGCGCGCATGCGCAACGGCATCCCTCGGTGCACATGCACAATGGAGTTCCTTTGCGCGCATGCGCAGATGGAGCTGTGCAGTGCAGAATTTTTTTTTTTCAAATCCCGATATCTGCAGAGGGGGTCTGGCCCGGCGGGGGCCCATGAGGATCGGGGCCCACCGTGTTTTTTCACAGTGCCCCGCCGGGCCAGTCCGACACTGTATATATATTTGTATGTTATATCAATAAACAATTATAATAATAGTTATCACTGGATTCAAAAGTGTTCTGTGATATTACATCCCATAATAAAAGGTGTCAGGTGTTCATTAATTCTTATTACTTACAAATAGAGCTTCTCCTGCTCTGAATTCTATTAAAATAGAAATGCCCCTTTGCTCTCCATTTATTGCAGTTATTGCTATCCAGCTGTGAAACAGTATTAGAGAAGAAATATTATACAGTCTATATAGTTTTGTTTTGCATAGTTAATAATGCCCTGAACCAAATTGTAATAGTTAACTGTTCTAGGTGCTTCTACTACTGCTTGCTATGAAAATTGGATGCCTGGGTGGAGGTCACTGCAAGAAAAACTTTCCACTAAATTGTGCAGTAGCTAGGACCATAGTGTGATAATTGGGTAGTAATAACGGTAGTTTTTTAAAAGGAAAATAAACATCTGATCACGTCTAACATCTTCTGTTTTTCAAAGTGTTAGGGGTGGTTTCATTTTCTACTCTTGTTTAACAGGCAGAAAAATGCACCTACAGATGGAGCATTGCCTAGCAAAAATCATTTCTTAAGCTATCCCAAAGAGATTTTTTAAGATGGGTTCCTAGGGTTTCATTTGATTAGGTGACTCAAAATATATTGAAAACTTTAGGAATGAGTGTACCAAACAGTGTCGGACTAGACCTTGGGGATGCTGGCAAAACTTCTGATGGGCCCAAGTTTCCTGGTCATTCTCTATTGCTGTATGGGAACAAAGAGGCTATGAAGAATAGTATAGGTTGTAAAGAAAATAGACTAAGACAATAAAGAGGTTGAGTTAGGACAGAAGGAAAAATATTTTGGAGAAGGGGCCCATGATCTAAGGTTGTCTGGTGGGTCCTGACATTCCAGTCCAATGCTGGTTCCAAAAGATTTCTATATTCTTTAGTCATATTAATTTAATTAATCACTAAGAATCCAATTAGAAAATCTATCTGGAATATCCTGGGAAATCACTAAGCACAGCAAGCAGGGAGGGCACCCAAGAAGGTAACCCCAGATTCTCTAAAGATCAGTCAGTCAGTAACTACACAACCTAGTGGCGTATTTTACTTTGGTTTGCAAATTTCAGGATCACATTTTTTATTATTAAAAAGAACTACAAGAAAAACTTTTCCCAGGCAGTGCACTTGGTATATTAATACTCCTTAACAAATTTGGTTATTTCACGTTTTGTTGGTTCCCTTGTACTTTTTATTATCTCCTCATACCAGGCTACATGGCGGTTTTATTCCACTGATTCCAGTCGAACATATCTGACAGCCACCTGGCGATTTTATGAAAGTATTCTTCCACCTCTCAGGCATGTATCAATGCTATGAATGATGAAGAAAGCTATGACTTGTATTGGTTTACTAATCTGCTTTTCAATTTTTGTTTTATTCCCTGCTCCCTCTGCCTTGTTTTTCTTTTTTTTTTATCATATATCCTGCACGTAGTGTGTATGGCGTAGTTATGCGGCTGATGAGAAATCGGTTTCCATTGCTACCTGGAAGCCTCATTTGAAGGCCTTGCATACCTGCAGCCCTACAAAGTAGGTACAAATATGGCAGCTGGTGTTGTTCTTGATGTCTGTTCAGTCTTTATAGCATTAGTATTTATGTTGGTTTGTCTTTTTACTCTTTTCTACCTTTCTATATTCTTACTTATCGATCTGACCTAATAAAATAAAATAATAAACTCCAGGCTCCAAATTAAAATAACAAAATGAACAATATTAGGTATGGGATGCTATATATAGTAGGACAGAGTACTGCAGTATTACATGCAAAACATGTATTTAAGAATAATAATCCAATAACAATACAACATTTCAGTTACTCCATGGTGATCTTGCAAAGTTTTAATCACTCCATGATGATGCTCTGTGAACAAAAGGGAAAATAACCAATCTTATAAACAGAATATATAGCATGATAACCACATACATTAGACGAAATGCACACACACAGCAGTGCAGAGCAGTGACACTACTTAATGCTATTGTTGCCAGTATAAACTTTACGGCATCTGTCACCTTGATTTTTCAAGACTCATATACACAGGCAGTTTTGGTTCCCAGTAGACCAAGGGGCAGATTCATCAAGCTCGAGTGAAGGATTCGAAGTAAAAAAACTTCGAATTTCGAAGTGTTTTTTGGGCTACTTCGACCATCGAATGGGCTACTTCGACCTTCGACTATGACTACGACTTTGAATCGAAGCATTCGAAGTAAATATCGTTCGACTATTCGACCATTCGATAGTCGAAGTACTGCTTCTTTAAAAAAAACTTCGACCCCCTACTTCGGCAGCTAAAAGCTACCGAAGTCAATGTTAGCCTATGGGGAATGTCCCCATAGGCTTGCCTAAGTTTTTTTGATCGAAGGATATTCCTTCGATCGTTGGATTAAAATCCTTCGAATCGTTCGATTCAAAGGATTTAATCGTTCGATCGAAGGAATAATCCTTCGATCATTCGATCGTAGGATTTGCGCTAAATCCTTCGACTTCGATATTCGAAGTCGAAGGATTTTAGTTCCTAGTCGAATATCGAGGGTTAATTAACCCTCGATATTCGACCCTTCATACATCTGCCCCCAAGTCAAGTCTGTAAGTCTATTTGAAGTGTCTTAGAAGAGGCATGTAGAAAATGATCAATACGCACAGTAGAGGCTGTATGGTAAGTGAATTGGAAATTCTGAAAAAGCTGCATCATCTTGGTCCAATTCAAATATTCACAAATAAAACTAGAATATAATTTCTGGGCTGGTCTAACCAAATAAGGTCACAGTCACAACAAAGCTGCACCTGTGCATCAGGTCTTAGCCTTTTCTCATTCGTACAGTATATAATCTTTATTAATGGAATAAATTCTTTATAAACATTTATAGTTATGGGAACTGAAACACTGAGCTACTTATTGCGGCTACAAAACAGACAATAATGATAAGTGTCTTAATGTGTTTTAGGAGAGACAATTCTCAAAATTGTCTGTGACATAGGGGCAGATTTCCCAACCGGCGAAAATTCGCCAGCGACAGCTTCGCAGCCTTCGCAACACTTTGCCAGGCATAAATTCGCTAGGACAACGCTAATTCACTAAAATGAGTTGCAAGTTGAAGTTTCGTCCAGGACGCCGAATGTTGGCGAATTTTCACTAGCGTTACTTCAGCAATCATAGCGAAGATGCGCTAGCATTGCCTAATTTGCATACGGCAGGAAATGATAAGGTTACATGGACATATATATGTTGCAGCAAATATATTACATTACACAAGTCCATGGAACCTTAATAAAGAAAATAGAGTTGAGCCCACTGTATAGTTTATGTTCCATATGTTAGAAAATGTAGGGGGGAACTTGGTTACCTAAAAAAAAATTTTTATGGACCTTTGCAGGCTATCACTCTGAAAAAATGAAAAGACGCCAGCATTTTTTGGGGCTTCAAAAGTGCAAGTCCTATGAATTCCAATGCACTTCGCCTGGTCTGAGCTGGCGAAGGCAAGTCTGGCGAAATTAATTTTCAGTAAAATCTGCATCCTAGTGAATTTGCAGAGTTACATCCATTCGCCAGATTGAAAATTCGTCTGCCGCTAGAGTGCGAAGCAACGCTAGCGTCTGTCTCCTTCTCTACCGATGTGACAACTGCGCCCATTAGTAAATCAGTGAAGTGCCTGAATGACGTATTGCTGGTGA
Source organism: Xenopus laevis (assembly GCF_017654675.1). Classification (NCBI taxonomy): domain Eukaryota; kingdom Metazoa; phylum Chordata; class Amphibia; order Anura; family Pipidae; genus Xenopus; species Xenopus laevis. The sequence continues at coordinate 78,494,899 of NC_054380.1, read as the reverse complement.
ATTTTCGCCAACGTTAGTCATTTCGCCCTTTAGCAAATCTGCCCCAAGGTATTTTCTGGTGTTTTGTAGCTGCCATAAGTAGCTTGGTACAAGTAGCTCCGTGTGGCATAGCTCTAAAATGTAAAGGGGTATCATTTTCTATGGAGAAGAATCAGTGGCTTCAAAGTGTACACAGATTTGCATCTAATTTAGCTTTCTCTACATCTGGGTGTATGATCATCCAAACAATAAATAAAATACATATACAGTATTTGGAAGCATGGCCTAATTATTTAACAAGGGTTACAATCAACAATCCACATGAAGCATTCAAATTGTACTAATCAGTAATTAGTCTTTTTCACTATGGGAAACACAATTATTTTCTAGAATGTTTATAAGAAACCTGTGTTACAATTAATTATTACTCACTAAATGTATTTTCCATGTTTTTGTTGATAAGGTTCAGACGCTACAGCAAAATGAGTTGTCAAAACAAATCATGAAGTCCAAAAGTATGCACCATTCCTAATTACAAAAGTAATTGCTGCTACCATTAATTGATAAAGAATAATTATTGACCACCAACTAAAATTTGGATGATTATTTAAATCATTGACGGTTCTTTAAAGAATAAGTAAACCATTTTTTCTCTCTCTCTCTAAAATTACTTTAAATAGCCCCCAGAATAACATGCCTTTCTCACTCCATTTAGTCTTATTTAGTTTCTCTATTACAAGCAGCTGAACCAGTGCTCTTTTAGCTTTTTCCTTGTCTAGTTTGAAGCTCTGTCCCCAAGCTCTCCTTTCTCTAACTACTGGGCATGCTCTCTGCCTCTGTTCCAATTGAAACCAATCAGGTATGCTCAGAATGCACCTCTTTGAGGCGCTGTATTTGCTACAGATTCATATATACAAATTTCTGAGCAGAGTGCGCTAAGAAGCCTACTAATACTTAAATGTTTCAGCAGTTATTTACCATGAAGACTAGCTATAGGCTGTAAAATAAAGCATGAAACACACATGACTAGTACATGAATTAACTCCATAACAGGGAAATCCATACATATTTAATCAGACATGTCATAAAATGCTTTTTTAAATAACACAGAGCTTTACAAGCTATGGAGTTACTTTGTGTGCCAATATTTGGTGTTTTAGCCTGATTTGTTATTTCAGAAACCAAAGGTATTAGTCTGATAGGCTGCTGTGTATTTCTTTCTGGACTGTAAAATAAAGCCTGACCCCTAAAAATATTTTCTCTATTTGAATTGATAATTTAGGCAATTTAGCTGGTGCCTCTTCTGCTTACAGTTCTGTAAAGTCACTTCTGTTCTGACCTGAAAACATCCACTGGTTGCTGGTTTGACTGATATCACCTAAAAAAGGATCTAAAGTAACAGTAGACCAATGATTATATAATTAACATGCCAGGAATAGAACACATTTTGTATTGGCCTTTTAAGTATAAGGATTACAATTTTTGTTGGGTTCTTTTTTTTTTTGCTAAAAGCAAACACATTTTTAGATAAAAAAAACTAGCCTAGATATTAAAAATACTGAGCATGGGAAATACGTTTTCAAACTTCGTTAAGGATAAAAAAATTTAACAGAGGCACTCTTTTTCCTGAAATGTCATTACACAAGTAATCATGGGCACCATTTCATAAACTAGAGAAGGAAATTTGCAACTCTGACAATGTTCTTTGAAGAAAAGCCTTGAGTCATCATTTCTTAAAGTTTTATTCAAATAACTTAGCATTAATTGCCTAGCCAAAGCATAACGTTGCAAATGCAGGGACATAAAAAAAATTAAAGAACTGTAATACCTGTTACAATTATTTCACACTGCATTTAGAATATGAGAAATTTGTATTTAAAAGAGATTTAAAAAAGTATCTGATTTGTGTGTCACATAGTTGACTTAGCATTGACACATTTAGCATTCTGCCAAGCTTTTATACATCATTGTCATTGGTCACTCATAATTCCATCAGCTGCTAAACATGGGTAATGTTCTGTCCAAATTATAAACAGTATGGAGTACTTAACCCATAATCCTGGAGGCAAGCAGCTTTGATTTTTGAATGGTTTGTGACTAACTCAGTTTCATGCAAACAAAAAAGTTCAAGCATACTGTTCATAAATAAATACATGTTCATTTCCTCACCTAAATATTTACAGTACAAGTCAATGTATTTCTGTTACAGGTCATGACAGACAATGTAAGTGAATTCAACTTTTAGGGGCAGATCATCAAAGGTCGAGGTGAATTTTTGCATAAAAAAAATTCAAATTTTGAGCTATTTTTTGTATACTTCGACTATGGAATAGTCCAAATTCGACTTGAATTTGAAAAACATTCAAAAATGTACTGTTTCTTTAAAAATTACGACTTCGACCATTTGCCATCTAAAATCTGCCGAATTGCTATTTTAGCCCATGGAGGACCTCCTAGAACCTATTTGGAGTCAATTGGTGGACTTTGAAAATTCTACGTTTTTTTGGGAAAAACTTTGAATTGAATTCGATCGAAACGGACCTATTCGACCAAAAAAAACTTTGGTTCGACTTAATTTCGATTGGTCTTTTTGAATTCGAATTTCTTTTTTTTTTAGGTCCTATAGACATTAATGTGAGCTGCTCCAATCCTATTGTAAATTTTTTTTTACAGATATTTGGTTTTTTTTAGCACAGAGTTTTCTTTTGTTCGTACTTTTTACATTCCAATCTTTTAATACTTTTCATGGTCTCTGTAGTTTTAGAGAAATAATATTAATAAATAATATCCACATATTCCAGACACGCTGGCAGTCAAGGTACTTGCAGGGACACATTTAAGTCTCCATAACTGTGGAGGAATAATGAACACACCTAAAAGTTATATAGTAACTGTAAAACAAAATTAAATTGGAGCCTGAGGGGATTTGGTTTTTAAATTAGATTTTTGATTTAATTAAAGTGTTTAAATAATATCAAGAGCAATTGTTGGACAAACAAGGTAAAATATTCCTGGAAAAAAAATGACTCGCAATATTTATTAAAATCATAACTTTGCAAATACCTCTATCCAAATTTTATTGCCGAAGCAAAATATAAAATGACTCAAATTTACTTCATCACTGCAGCAGATACCTTTATTCATTTAAACTCTACAGCTTTCTGTTAAGTATATGTCAGCAATGCATTTTTGCTTCACTAAGCGCTTTGCCAACTCAGTCGGCTGTGGTATGTACTAAGCATGTTGCATGTATGGAAAGGATTGTGGGAGGAGAATGGACACGTACTTTGGTTTGGTTCTTTCATTTTTGCTTGAGCATATTGTGCCTGCACATGGTCTTGCGTCCAATAATTCATTTATATTTTTTTTCCCAGTTGGAAAGTTGTCTACTACATTGTTTAGCATATTAATCATTAATACAGTTTGCTTAACTACATTGTTTCTCTTTCCTTTACTAATACCTGAAGGAAAGAACAAGGCGAGGCATCTGGCAGGTTTGTATTTTGACAATTTACTGCTTGTATAAAAAGAATTACATTTATACATTTTTTTGTGTGCTTATTACTTTACATATAAGAATCGTTGTGAAAAACGTACTTTATTTTAACTAAAAAAAATCTTTAGTCAACAGGTGAATTGAATTTTCACGTTACTTGGGCAAAATCATAGGCAAAAACATAGATCGGTATTGATAAACCTTGTGTTTGGTCTTACAGTAAAGTGGTCCAGCCAGGATTCAACAGTGTTCAGTGTCATTTGTCAGTATAAGGCAGAATTAAAATTAGAATGGTTGTACTATAAAAGCCATGCAATGCATCAGAAACTTTTTGGAGAGATAATGCTTGATAGCTTCACTATCACTTGCAATGACCTGGTTTGTAAAAGGTTAGAGATATCACTGGCTTATGCAGACCATTGATTCATCCAGATCAGGTTCATCTCTCTTCTGACCAGTGTTAAAGGAATACTTAATGGGTAGACTTGCTGTAGTTGAAGATAAATTATAAGAGTGATCACCGATCAGTGTCGGACTGGGACACCAGGGCCCCCCCAAAAATCATAGACCAGGGGCCCACCATAAAACCTTAGACAGGGGGCCCACTCTCAGTACTAATATTCTTCATCTCCTCACTCAACCTCTATTCTCCTAGTCTCTTTTCCTTAGACGCTATAATCTATTATTCCATCTATTTAGCCTCTTTGTTCTCATAAAAATAGGGAATGGCCATGAAATAGGCCAAAGTTTAGTAGCATGAGGGCCCCCAGACACCTGGGCCCACCGGGAGTTTTCCTGGTATCCCGGTGGGCCAGTCCGACACTGTCACCGATGCCATAGTCTACTCCTGTTCACCCCTTCCTCTTAGTTGTCCATATATCTAAAATAGCAACCAATCACCAGGTAGTATTTACTGGTTATCTCTTTAAATACAACATGTGATTGGTTGCCCAGGGAAAATGACACTTCTGTAAAAAAAAAAAATTCCCAATTAGGGGTGAATTATTGACAAAAAAACACACATTTCTTGCCTTATTTGCACTGGGTTTTTCCCACTAGCATTTGTTTCAAAAATTAAAAAGGTTTTAGGTAGGGGGCTTTTTTCTTTATGAAAAAAAAACATATTTGTGGGGGGGGGAACCCTGTGCAAGGGAGAAAAGCAATTTAAGCAAGATTAAGATCTCTCACATTTTCTTTCAGTGATACTCTGAAACCCCTGGTGCAAATAATAATAATAATAATAATAAAAATAGGACACTATCAAGCATAGGGGTGTCGTTGTCATTCTTTATGAATGGTGCTGGATACAGTACTGGGTTCAGCTATTGGATAACTTAGTTGGAGATAAACCCGATTTGTATGGAGGCATGGACTGAGATTCAAAATAGGCCCTGGCATTTCAGGTACACAGAGGCCCAAACAGGCCACACAGCAGCTCAAACAGCCTCCCACCGGCCCAATATATAGTGACTGTCTATGGCAACTTATAGCAGCCCCTCTGGCATTTGCCAGAACCCACAGATTGCCAGTCCAGGCCTGTCAGATGCAGCCTACAGATAAGAGCAAAATGGCTGCTGTTTAGCTTATATCCGTTGGTACATTAGATTCTCAATGGTAGTACTGCTGATTATTTCAATTGGTGGAATTATTTTCATTGATGGAATTTAAAAACTTAGAGGAATTCTGTTCTTTATCTAATGCTATTATACAAGTTAAGTAGAGGCAAATCATATAAAGAAATCTAATAATATTGGTAGAATTGAATAAGCATGTATTTAATATGGAGCTGTTTGCAATTACGAGTTTGATTTATATGCTTATTAGTCCCTTGTGTTGGGATATTCTTTTATAGATTGCATTTGTGCTTTCTACATATGTGTATGTCAGGATGTCAGGCCAATGGGAAGTATTAATAAAATGACCTTTTACTTTTGGATAAACAAGATTGTTTGTATTAAATCTCCAATGTTTCTGTTTGGTTTTATATGTATTGAGGCAGTGCAGCAGGCTCTCAGCCTATTAATATATTTCACTGTTTCCTTTATTTTGGCAATTGCGTGTACATGAAAGTCTAACCCCAAAGTTCTTAAACAAAAAGCTAAAATCCTTTCAGTGCTCTGTAGTTGCAATAAATAAATGTAAAGTCTGTCAGTAATAACCGGTTGCTTTTGGTTGTAGTCATTGAAGCTAATAGCAGTGCAACCAGCTCCCAGGTCTAAGGAGGGTGTTATTTTAAAAACATCAGGAATTCTGGACTTTAAATAATTTTAAGAAACACAAAACATTGGTGCATAAACTGAGACCAATTTATAAATGAAACTGAAAAAGATAAAGGAAAGTTTTATTTGGATGTGTCCCACTGCTTCCCTTTGACCTTAGGCAAAACAATAAGCAAATGTATAAAGATTTTACGTACTTTGATTAAAAATAAATTAGTTCAGATATGAACAATCTATGGTGGATAGTACTGCCAAAGTAACTGTACGTTGTCAAACTGCACAGGATTGAGCAACAGGTCAAATATTTATCTCTCAGAGCTGGTCTGCATCATTTTTACAGACCAGCTGGATATCGGCTGCAGCACAGTATATTGTCCAAGCAAATCTAAGGAGTTGTATATATGTGTTTTGTCCATCAAGAAAATTTATTTTTGCAATAATTGCTGCAGTTTTCAAAGATGAAATACAAAGGGGTATCTTGATACTGCGTATATTATACTCTTATTCAGTTTACTGGAGTAAAGTGATATAGAATGCAGGGGAGAAGCATGGAAAAAGCTTTGTAGGTACACAGGGGTGACATGTGGTGCTTTCATTTCATAAAGAGAATAGAGTCTGTTCTGTCCTGTATTTCACCACTATGCTTTGAACAAATAAATTTAAAAAACAAGGGTAATAAACAATTGTATGAATTTAGAGAATTTAAACCCTAAAAATATACTGAACTTATTGCACCAGCCTAAAGTGTCAGCATCTCAATAGCAGCAATGATTCAGTACTTCAAACTTGTCATGGGGGGGGGGTCACCATCTTGGAAAGTGTCTGTTACACTCACATGCTCAGTGGACTCTGAGAAGCTGTTGAGAAGCTATGCTTAAGGGTTGTTACAAATTATCAAGCAGAAAATGAGGTTGGTCTGTAATATAAGCTAATGCTACAGGGCTGATTATCAAATTTTGATGCTAATTGCACTGGTTTATGTGCTGCCATGTAGAAATATCTGTATTAATTACTAATTAGCCTTATATTGTGACATTTATATTTATGTGTACTGTATATTGTGAGTGGGTCCCTAAGCTCAGTAAGTGACAGCAGCACAGAGCATGTGCAGTGAATCAGCAGAAAAGAAGATGGGGAGCTACTGGGGCATCTTTGGAGACATAGATATTCACTGTTAAAGGACTGTGGTTGCCTTGGGCTGGTACAGAAACCCAAAACATAATGTACCAACATTTCTAGCTACTCCTTTAGTTCTCCTTTAAAACTTTTTAACAAGAGAAGGGGTGTGAACACATTGATATCAGTATAACATCTTTCATGTGAGAATCTAGTTGTAAAGCTCATTTGTCCAACTAACTGTCCAATATACGAAATCCAAGTGAGGTGAGGTCTGTTTCCAAGTGAAGTAGAAGCTCAAGTAATGATAAGTTACAAAGGCTTTATTAGGACATGCTTAGGCCTAGTGCGTTTCGTGCCTGTGTGGGCACTTACTCACTGTCCAGACTTTTTAAACTGTCATTTAAAGGTGAAAAGTATTTTGTGGAATTATTTAATCTCAAACTGGTAGAAGCCTTAACTGTCACAGATAGATTTTAGCTACCGATTCAGCCCAGCTTAGGGTTTCTTTATGCCCTAACAACTTCTGTAAAACTAAAACAAATTACTATTAATATACCTGTGCACCTATATATTCTGAAAATGTTTGATAACATTTGTTTTGCTCTGTGATTTCTTTAAAACAAATGTACTTTTATAGAATCCCCAAAAAACCTTTCCAGTGAATTTAGCCAGGTACAATACCATTAAAAGGCATTGTAAATCTCTGTTTATTTTGTTGTAAGCAGCTGTGAAGGAACTGTTTAAACTAAGTATCATCAATTGTAAGAATGCTGCTCACAAACACACATTTATACCATGCCCACAAAGTACAAACGCACTGTTCATTATTCTTACATGGATTCCTTTCATCTAAGGAACATGTGTCAGATTTACTTTGAATTCTATTCCTATACCGCTGACTTTATAATCTAGTGGGAGGAAGTTTGTGTAAAGAATTCATGATGTGTGTTACATGGTTATAATTTGATAAATATACATTAGTATATATTTATAGGTAGGAGATCTGTTATCCAGACACCTGTTATCCAGAAAGCTCCAAATTACAGAGAGGCTGTGTCCCGTAGACTTCATTTTATCCAAATAATCCACATTTTTGAAAATGATTTAGTTTTTCTCTGTAATAATAAAATGGTACCTTGTACTTGATCCAAACTAAGATATAATGAATCCTTATTGGAAGCAGAACCAGTCTACTGTGTTTATTTAATGTTTTCATGATTTTCTAGTAGACTTAAGATCCAAATTACAAAAAGACTGATTATCTGGAAAGCCCCAAGTCCCGAGCATTCTGGATAACAGGTCCCATACCTGTATACATTTGTTAATTTAAAATATATTGTATAGTGCAGATACCAAGTAGGGCATTATTTGTAAAAAATGTAAACCTCACATGACCAGGGGCAGCTGGGAAATTGACAAAATGTCTAGCCCCATGTTAGATTTCAAAATTGAATATAAAAAAATCTGTTTGCGCTTTTGAGAAATGGATTTCAGTGCAGAATTCTGCTGGAGTAGCACTATTAACTGATTCATTTTGAAAAAAACATGTTTTCCGATGACAGGATCCCTTTAAACATCCACCACAGTTTAGTGTAATGTTCCATTTTAAAATAATACAATTTCTGGTGGCCTTTTGCTCTACAGTTTATCACTTTCAATGTGACAATTTCAAACAGTAAAATAGTCCCTGCTGCTCTACAAAATGTTTTGCAAAACCTTGCTGTCGATAGAATAATGAATAAATTCATAAAGTGCACAAGCCCTGCTCTTGATTTAATGCTCAAATGAATGGGTTGCACTGGACTGCAATAACTCTGTCCTGCCAACTGTTCTGTGCAGAAGAATTTGAATACCAAATAAATTATGGCTGTTAATTTTAATAAACTAGAAGCAATTGTATGTCTCAACTCATATTTAAGATTGCTAAATAATGTTAAAATGATTAAATGGCTCTTTATATGTATCTGATACTCTACTACTATCAGTATTGGGCTTTTCAATAGCATGATGCACGTTTTGTAAGCATAGTTGCCTATAGCATATAGAGCTTAGACTGTTCTAGTACAAAGGGAATAATGAAAACAAATATCTGGGGATTGTTGTTAGCCCCAGCTGCACTAGGGCAAATTTGCATCATGGCAATAAGCCAATGTGTTTAATTTTACAAAAGGGAAAATATGCTCTATTTATCGGAAGGCTTTATTCTACATTTATCATTACATAAAAACATTTAATAGTGAGAACATTTTTTATTGTGTCTTTCCTTTTCTCAGTATTTGCACCGCTCACTGCCTGTCAGTATTTCCATTGACAGTGGGCCTATTCAGGAATTCTCAAGCACTATAAGTGCCATGTTTACAACAAAGTCTTTCTGGAAGTGGATGGAACAGTTTGACCATTGCTGGTTTCTGCAGACTTCTACATACCATATGGTATAGTTCCTCCTTTTAATGCTGCAAGAGCTGTTGTGTTTTGTAGCTTTGTCACCTGGTCTTTATTTTACAGGCTTAGCTGGTAAAATACAAGCCAAGCCTGGATGATATTACAAACTTACACGCAATGTTCTTGCCAGTAAATTTATAATATCTAGTTGTTCTGCCCTGGCCAATCTCTGCCCCCAAACTCCATTCTCCTTTTCACCAAGCCCTACCATCTCCTAAATCCAAAGCGCTACAGACCCTTTATCGCACACTTACGTCATTGGCTGGTAAGGCCAGAACTAAATGGTGACAACCCTCGAATCTGCTATGTCCAGAAATAGCCTATAACTGTAGGCATTCAGAAAAGGAGATTCATGTAGACAGAAAAATGAAAAGGTAGGACAAAGCCTACTTATAAATAAGTCATATTTTTATGTTCTGTTTAAAGCATGCACACTGTTTTATTAGAACATTTATAGCTGTTGTCAAACGTGGTAAGACCTAACCTGTGTGCCATTAGTTTACTGCATTGTAAGATAATCCTGTATCTCCCCTCCCTCCTAGTAAGCTTTGTAGTAATAAACAGAAGCTCTTCAGGATGTACACCTCTCGGAAACCTAGGTATTCAGCATCCTGTCTGCTCCTGTGATTTCTGAGAATGCCAACTTAAAGCAGGTGCATGATTAGTGACTTAGCATTTTGAAATCTCAATTCTGTGCCTTTTCCTCCTGCGGCATTAACTTTCGTTTTTTTGTGTAGGGTTCTGAAAGCGCTTGTAATGTTCACTGCTGCTTGCTGCCTGGAATAATGAATTGTGATCTGGCAGTATGTGGTGGCCAGACATGCTGATATCTTATAAATAGAAACTTCTGGCCTACAACAAACAGCTGCACTGCAGCATGCATGGGCTTTATAACCTGGCTGCCCTCTTCTTCTTTAGTTGGAAACAGAATGCCCCTACATGTCAACAGCTAAACCAGATACTGAACAGATGGAATCATTAACATGACTGGCGTCCAAAGGGATTAAGGACAGGATATACCTGCCATGTAAAGCTTTCTAAATTATGGTTATCTTAGGTTTCTTCTTCTGAGAAATGATACTAAATCATTAATGCCTGTGTGTAAAGAATATTCTAACAGTTGTATGACAATTGCAAAGGGAAAGCAAAAGAAAAGAAATAAGATGAACTCCCACAGGCAAATATTCACTTTGTTTCACACCACTAATGATGCCAATCTGAAACTAACTTTAGTTTATTAACAGCACCAATGCGTTTGTTTGCAAAAAGTAATTTCACCAGGTCCACACTGAATAACTTTCATTATAAATATACAGCAACCCTATTACCATTTCATTATCTACATCATATCCTCCATGTAAAAATCCCACACACGTCCTTGCTTTATAACATAAATTGGCCAAAGTATTTCCCTCATACTATTGTTTGGGGGAAATAGGCAGAGATACATTTGTAAAGTATTCTAATTCTAGCGATGGGCAACCTTTCTGCACTGCCACAATAGCCAGTCTCTCAGCTTTCCTTAGAAAAACATAGATGTGCTTTTGATTGCAGCCTTTGTTTGGCATAGCCCAGTGATAGGCACTGTGAATTATAGCAATTGTGAATCGAGATTCAATAATATTATGCAGTAAGGTGAACCACCCCATTGATTCTGCATGCTAGATGCTAAAATTAAGTAACAGAATCTATTAAGACCAAAAGATCTATATACTATAAGGTGCCTGGTGTAGAGGCCTTACATAATGTGCTGTTGCCCTTTCTAGTATGTTTCTTCTCCCAGAGCGGAGTGCCTAATGAGTCTATCCACCAAACTGATTACAAAGAAACTTCCATCAGAGCCAACTAACTTTGCATATGCACAATTATATTGACCAATAAGTACTGTGTTTTCCCATAGTACTGTTCAAATGCTGTTCTTTTGGCCACCCATGCCCTCTAGGGTAATTGGCATATGTTGGTTTGTCCCTTTAAATAAATACATACCTTTTACATAATTGTCAGTATTAAGCTGGCCAAACATGCAAAGATCCACTTGTTTGGAAAGGTTGCCAAATGAGCGGATCTCTACTTAATATGCCGACCTTGAGGTGGGCGATAGTCTGATTCGGTTGGGGGCTTTAGGCCCCAATGATTCTCTCAATGACAAGAAAAGAGGAGGTTGGAGCAGGGACCGCATCAACATACCAATGTGATCCTTGATCCAACGGGATCTTTAAACCTGTCCGATTGATGTCTTCCTGATTTTCATCCAGATATCAATCGGGAAAGCCTGTCTGAGGGCCCCATACATGGCCAATAAGTTGCCATCATTGTCTGTTGGAAATTTTATAGGCTCATACATGGCCACCTTTAGACACCAGGGGGTATATTGATCAAAGAGTGAAGTTAATAGTGAAGTTCCGCCACTTCCCATTCATTTCTATGGGGTTTTTAAAGGCGTATTTATCAAAGGGTAAAATTTCACTTTCACCCATTGATGGAGAGCTGCAGAATTTCACTCTAGTGGCGGAACTTCACTCTTTGATAAATTTACCCCCAGGTTTGAATTTTACCTGCATGAGGGTAGATTGAAATGTAATGCTTAGAATATTACAGTAGTAAGCGTGGCAATTAAATAGTGTTCAATTGTGGAAAAGAAGTGGAAGCAGGATCTGGAATCTGATTTTATCTTATTAGTGTCTAGCTATAGGGTTGCAGCTAGTAATAATAGGTTTCCATATCTGACTTTTTCGGTTTCAAAGCATTAAGTAGGTTGGTTCCTAAAAAAATGTTTAATGTCTGCAGCCAGCATGAAGCACTGTGTGCATGTATAATGTCCGATATGCATGCTATTTACTGACAGCTGTATTTCTCCTGTGTGCTCGTAGAATGGCAAGCAAAATTATAATGTTGTACGTATAAGATAAAACCTGAAATTTTATGGGGTAAGTTGTGAAATACAATAAGTAATATTTCAGTTATATGTTACCTTTGCAGTTCCACAGTTCTTATGAAAGGGCACAGTGTGGTACCTATTGCATATGGTACAATACATAACTATTTCTAGGGGTTTATTTTATATTTATTTATACTTATCATTGCAGTGACACTTTCTATATGCATCATATTATAATGGTCACAATGAGTTGTCAACATTTTAAACAGTCAGCAAATTTTATTCTATAAAAACTAGAGCCGCACACTGAGGAATAAGGAGAACGTTTTCGTTTGGAGACTGCTAACAGGGAGCTTCTCAATGAGGACCCATTTTGAATATAGGACAGTTAACCTTTTTTGTATCAAATAGTTTTTTCCTTCTATAGTTTGTCTGTTAGTGGTTTGCCTATAGACTCATACAATCCCTCTCATCAGTGAATGCCTTGATTCTACCCTAATAGTTACTAATCATGTTAGTCACATTGCATAATTATCCCCCTTTTATAATATGATATATGTTTTATCAACGGTAATGGCACATGGGAAGTTTTGTGGTCACAGGCAATATGCTTTTGCATGGAGGTCCGACATTCACCATTACATGAATGTAATCCTAAATGCTTCAAAAATAACATTAGGAGTGGTGACAGCTGGAAAGAGGTGTTATGACTCCTACTGTTCTCTATTGGAGGGCAACAGCAGTCAAAATGCCCCATATGCCACTAGCCTAAAAGTCCTCTTTAATTTTTTATTTTTTTTGCAATATAATTGGTTCAAATTCCATGTTGTTATATTATTTACAAGTTAAATACATTTGTTTACATTGTCTCTGCTAAGCTACCTTGTCTCTTTTACTCTTAGGCTAATGCCAGAATGGGCTGAATTTGGCAGAGAAGCAACTACTAGCATTTCTTTACCGAATTCAGCCGCATGTACCTGCATCAAGCCAGCACAATGGTTCCGGGTGCAGGCAGGAGGCTAATGCTTGCAGAGGAGCTGATTTTCGGTTTGCGTATTTCAGCAGGCAGATTTCAGTCTGGCATTAGCAGTATTTTTAAGCCACCTACAGGTATTCCAAGTAGCAGTGTAGGAAATGATGATGAGACATTCAATTAAAGAATAAATAATCCGGCTTTGTTTTATGGGACTGTAATCTTATTCTGAGTATACAGTATATCTAAAATTCACAACATAAAGCAAGATAATTATCTGTTGTTTACCAGAAAGCTAATACAAATAGTTCGGCCTGGAAACAGATAGTCCACTACAAAAAAGTGCCTATGATTTTAAAAGCAGTAAAAGTACATGATTTATATTCTCGCATTATTTCCCCTTTGAATTTATCCAACACAAGCTGTAAATTGTATCAGTCTATTCGCTCTTGTCTATAAAGAAACATGTAACACACAGCAAATGTTTCCTTAATTTTAATCATGTAGCTTCTTGCTAAATCTTTAATGCCCAACATCTGCTGTAATAGAAAACAGAGCAGAAATGAATACAACAATTTGCATATAAATCTGTAAATGCCATAACATGCCGTCTCATACAAGTGCAAATTGATATCAAAGTTAACTTTTATTTATCCTTTATGGGGGGAAAACACTGTTCTTCTAAGAAAATTGCTTTGTTGGGCACGAAAAAAGTTTGTATTTAAATAAATTCCTTGGGAGGTTGATTGCTAACTCTGTGATAATCTGTAAATTCCTTTTATTCTAGGAGATCAGTGTTTTAATTGCATTAATATCATCCAATATGTTGAAAGTGACAGTGTACTCTCTGTTTTACTAGGTCTAATTTGGAAAGATTATGAAGAATAAATTATTACAAAATAGTTGATACAGTGTAGTATACATGTTCTAAGCAGGAAACAGAACCTTCACCAATTTATTGCAGAACCAATCGATTCCTAAATATACAATCTGTTTGGATTTTCTATGGCATATTACAGTTTAATTGTGAACAACCCTACACACAGGCATTGGACCTGGGCAGTAGCCCATAGCAAACAATCAGTGGTTTGATTTTTTTTTCAGGCAGCTGCGGGCAAGGCAAAAAATCAAAAAAAAGGATTGGTGGTCACAATTTGTTGCCTAGGTGTCATTCTGTGTTCAATTGGTCAGTAAGATATAAAATGTAATGTTTTCTTGCTGCAATAAATTCCTTCAGTTCTAAAGCCAGGACATTGTACTATCTTTGCAATAGTGCTGGTACCTTAATAGTAGCCTAAGAAGAATTTTCAGGACATCTGACAATTGAAGTTAGATAGATGTGTTTAATATAAATGTGCCCCAAAGCCACTATTTTGTCTGATATTAATGCCTTATGCCATATTAAATATATGTTGCTTCCAAATGGGAGTATCACTGTTTGATTTTGTTTTATTTGCCTGTGAAATGTGAGGTGAGAACTAGAAAAAGGAGCATGAAGAATTGCACTGGGGATTTGATTATACTGCCACAATGTGAAAGCCCAGGTTTTTTATATCAGCTGTCATACACTATAGTAATGCAGGAATCACATGCCAATATAACACTGATATATGAAGGAACTTGTGCCTTGTATTCATTGCAAAAACAGACATGAGAGGGATTGAAATTATATAAAGAATAAAATAATATTGATGTCATGCTTTATTACAAATATATGGGAGACATAAATGTAAAAAATACTTTATAAGTACAGTTGTATTTAATTGTGTCTGAGAGTCCCAAGTAGACAAAGAAAATAGTCAACAGTATTCTCATTTGTTTTTACAGGAATGGAAACCATTATCCAGAAACCCATTATCCAGAAAGCTCTGAATTACAGAAAGGCCATCTCTCATAGACTTCAATTTAAACAAATAATCAAAAAAAAATCCTTTTTCCTCTGTGGTAATAAAACAGTACCTTTTACAGGTATGGGATCCTTTATCCGGAAACCCATCATCTCCCATAAAATGCCATTTTATCCACATTTTTAAAAATGATTTCCTTTTTCTCTGTAATAATAAAACAGTACCTTATACTTGATCCAAACTAAGAAATAATTAATCCTTATTGGGAGCAGTACCAGCCTATTGGGTTTATTTATTGTTCACATGATTTTCTAGTAGACTTAAGGCATGAATGTCTAAATTACAAAAAGATTCATTATCCATAAAACCCCAGGTTCTGAGCATTCTGGATAACAGGTGCCATACCTGTACTTGATCCCAACTAAGATATAATTATTTTTATTGGAAGCCAAGAAACTTTATTTGTTTTATTTAAAGCTTAAACGATTTTTGAATAGATTTAGGGGCCTATTTATTAAACCTCAAATTTTTCTGGTTGAGTTTTTAAAGGGGGAAAATTTTTAGAGGAAAAAAAACGTTTTCAAGATTTGTTATGCTCTGAAGATTATAAGAATCCAGATTCGAAAATACTCAAGATAAAACCTTTTGAAATCATGTAGAAGTCAATGGCAGATGGTCCCTTTAACAACGTGTTTTTACCTTCAGGATTCTCTATAGTTTTGGGCTGTTTGCTCTGGTTTTGAGTTTTTGGAGTGTCAATTTGAAAAAGTTGCACGATTCGAATTGACGACAATTTTGTCACAACTCTTTCTTGCAGTCATTTTTTCAAGTAGTTTTAATGATAAATTAAGGGGATTTTAGAAGTCTGGCCAACTTATTTTTTTAAATTAAAGTCAAGTTTTAGTAAATACCCCCCAAAAGTATGGTGATCCAAATTATGGCAAGATCTCTTATCCCTAGAATTCTGGATAACAGGGGCCATACCTGTACTGTGAAACACCAAGTTAACTAACCAAGAAGTAACATAGTGTTCACTTGACTTCTCCTCTGTTTCAGTTCTATAACTAAAATTGTTTGGCTTAACATCCTAATCATATTTGGTTCTAGCTGTTATATATCCCCCCCCCCCTTTGCATAGCACAGAACAGGAACCTGCATATCTATATTTTCAGAACTTTCTGGATAACAGTCTTCAAAATAATAGATCTCATACCTGTATTTTTTTTTTCATTAAAAACCTAACTTTAACAATAGATAGTACTGCTTACAATGTAATGGGAAGGCAGTTGTATTACAAAAAAATGAGTCTCAGACTGAATTATGCTTTCAGAGACAAGCAAACCTTAAAGGATGAAAGGAAAAAGGCAAATTTTAAAGATACATAAGTACTGTGTGATGCTGGTGGGATTCTGGAAGGGAGTATCTTAACCATTAGGAACACTTTAAAGATATAGAAAGTTTGAGGCATAGGAGCCTTTTGTAAGTTACAAGTGTTATATGTACCTCTCTGCTATAATAGGGGTCTATAAATGACTACTCGTTGGGCTTGGATCCTATGTACTTCATAATCTCCATAAAAGTTTCATGATATCAAATTGAAATCATGGGGCAGCGGAGTCCATGTATCTTATGGAGACTGATAACAGAAGCCGCAATATGCTATGATATGCCATATACTGTATATATGGAATTGGTTTTAAAATGAGGGAATTTATTATTGCCTGTGTAATGCTTTTATCCCTTAGTCTTTGTACACAACTGTTAAAAGATTTTTCTTCAGCTATTTATTCTATCTATATAGAGTAATACAACGTTTTCACAAAATATTGTCATGTTTTTGTCTTAAATAGGGTAGGTTTTGTAGTATTATTTTGGAGATCAATATTTGTGAATAGGACTTCTGATTCCCATCAATACCATGTTTTACTTTGACATAACAGTAGCCCTTGCTCATTTATTGTGCTGGCAAAGTATAAAATCTTAGGGTAAATGCTTGTTTTACTTACTATGTTCTATGATCTGTTGTTTCCCAGAATTGTAATGTGATTTCATCCAGCAATGTTTGTGCCTGATTCTGGGGTACAAACATTTGTTCCAGGTAGTAACATAGTTACTGGGTGTCATTTAGGAAAAAATAGACATCCATTTGCACACCTCTTATATGTTGTTCATAAGTGCAAGAAGGGGCATTCTGTGGGCTTAATATACTCTTTTGCTGAATCATAGCATAGATAAGAAAAAGCTCTATCTTGTAAATATATATATATTTCCTTCATTCTCAGTGAATATTCTTTTGTCAGTTTATGATGGGAAAATGTAAAGTTGTATTCAGAAAAATTATTAAATGGAGGGCACTCTCTTTCAATCAGCAAATTAGAATATGGCACATAAAGCCCCAACAACACCCCCATCAGGTAGTTCCAAAGTACTATTTGACTATAAAGGGCTTGCACACTTACAAAAAAATAATGAGTAAATAGACAAAGGTGGTAAAAAATCTCTTTATAAATTATTAATTTAGTTATGCAGCAAAGGTGTTCCATACAATCAATATGTATCAAGAAAAAAATACATTAGCAGTAGCATTTGAATACACACCGCCAAGTCATAACCAAGAAAGCGGATACCCTTGCCAGAAAATGAGAACTACCTCAATGTTTCGGCATGTAGCCTTTATCAAGGGGGTAAAATTGTAAACAGCAAAAAACATTTTTTTGTGCCCTGGCCTAAAAATAATAATTTTTCCTCCGCGGGATTATTCACTACTTTAAAAGATTTCACAAAATATATAAAATATTACACATATTTTTTTCCATTATTAAATTTCATTTCATTACCCCATACTTCTTCTTTTAAAATTGAAATCAGAATATCGAGCCAACGTTTCTTGTCATCTGGAACATAAGAGGTGCTGAGTTTATTTATCACTTTTATTTTCATTGCTCCAAATAATGCTTTGCATTTGCATGAACTAATCCTTTTCATTTTGTGTTTTGCTTGCTGGGAACTTTTGATGCTTGCATGACTGTTTGTTGTAGCCATTTTAGAAAAACAATTTTGGAGAAGTTTTATTGTTTAAGAAATGATGCAATGATTATTATTAGCTTGATTCCTTTGCATTTGCATTGTGTTTATCTTTATTAACGCAAACGAGCAAATTAAGAGATCTGATTAAAAAAAATGAAAAGCAAACTAGTGCTTTTTCTGACAGTTGACATGAAAATACATCTTCTCTTCTGTATGTAAGTGTAACAAAAAGATGATATAATTTTAAGTCTTTGCAATTATTTTTTTTACAGCCAGAAGTTAAGTTTTAAAGAACGTGTCCGCATGGCAAGCCCGAGAGGGCAAAGTATAAAGGGTAGACAAGCATCGGTCGGAGATCGGCGGGCAGCGAATGCAGATGTTGCTACTGACGGGAGTCCAACTAAAGTGCAAAAGAGTTGGAGTTTTAATGATAGGACACGGTTTCGGCCCTCCCTCAGACTGAAGAGTTCACAACCAAAACCAATCACTGATCGTAAGATTTCTTATTTAATTAGAAAACATGGGAACAGTGACTGATTTATGTGCATAGCTATTAGGAAATAATAAATCTCAGGAAGTTATAGCCCTCAGTCCTAAAATGAAGCAAATAGACAAAGAAAAGCATGGAAGGCTTTTTCAAACAGAGATCCTAGTGCTTGTTAACTGTCACATTTGTGCGTATGTTTTTTATTCTTAAAAGTTTTTGTGAAATTCTTTTGAGGTATTGGCTGAATGCTTGTACTTTATATACATATAATGGGGTGATGGGAGCATCAATTTCTTGGATAATGCTGCAGCAAGAGAAGAAGGGAATTCAGCCTCATTCTTTTTGACCATGCTTTTAAATAAAAAAAAACATGGAATTGCATGGCATTGCTAAACACAAACAAAAATGCATACATATAAAATACAAAACCAATGCAAGTGATAAGGAGGGCCCTGCAAAATAGAGCTTACAAGTGAAAAGGAGAATGGCATATAAAATGAAAGGTGTGGGGATGCGCAACATCAGTGTGAGTTTGGCAATCAGCACTGAGGCTGCATTAAGCAGAGGCTCATTTACAATATAGGGGCCCATTTACAATGGCTCATGCAGTGTGCAAAGTGCATAAAAAAGCTGCAATTGGACATTTTTTGCACTTTAACTACAGACAAGCTTTCCGTAATTCAGAGCTGTCTGGAAAATGGGTTTCCAATTATCTGATCCCATACCTGTATTCACATGTATTTTTAGAGCACCAACAAATTAAACAAATACTTGTAATTTCCTCCATTGTGACATGAATTTAATAGCACAAACGGAGGCAGGGCACAATTGGCACACATCTTGGTGAAGGACATTTTGAATATTGGTCATCATATTCAAATGTACAAATATGCGATTACTTTCAGATGTTTTGACTGTTTCCACAATGGAAACAAAAGGAAAGCAAGAACATTATTTTGAAGTGGTTAACAGATGGTATCTCAAGTTCCATTTAAATGACACCTCTATGAGGAAGATTAGGCTTATGTGATAGGTCCAATACTTGCAAAGTGTGTTGTCAAGAAACATTTCAAAACATTACTTAAAAAGGAAACAATAGAAAATCCCAGATGTCAGAGGCATACATAAATTGCCCGTCGAACATAAAATGCTGCTCCGATTCGTACTTACACACAATTCATTTATTTTGGAAAAATAATTTATCTTTCACAGGTAATAATTTTAAACCATTATCAAAGAATTATGTGTGAACAAACACACAGATACTGTCATTTTGGAGTTTTGTTACTGTGGAAAAGTTCTTATTATGGAGATTACCATATTCCACTGCAGTAGTGTATGCTGCAGATCCCATAATTAAAATAGCTTACTAATATCCCATGATGTATGGTATTCATTAAATATCGGTGACAAGTATATATACATTACGAGACTGGTTCATTTGATCTTTTTCAGGAAGTTGATCATTCCACATAACATTTCCACCGGCCTTGCTTACTATAGCCCTAGTGATAAATCCTTGTTTTAGTGTTATATCATTGCTTTAATTTGTTCAAATAACTATTGCAATAAATATAAGTCAATAGCAAGCCTAAAATAACTTAAACAAATTGCACCATAGTCCATAAAAGGTTGGTGTCTGTGAAAGTCCTCTGTGTAAAGCATGACTTTATCTTTCAGCGGATGTCAGCCTTGGGGCAGATGAAGTTCATGATGAGAAAGGATGTCACTGTGATGTATCAGTTGAAGATCTAACCCCAGCTCTTAAGACTGTCATACGAGCAGTCAGGTTAGTAAAAAAATTATAGGACAGAGAAATATTTACAATGTCCTGAAGTTATGTGTGGATTAACTGTTGCTGCCTTTATCAATTATATGAATTATAATATGATTATTAACTATAAATAAATAGATAGACAAAAACAAATGTATTACCTATTAGTTTATCCTGCACAGTAGGATATATATTAAATAATAATACCAGGTCTAGAATATATGCTTTCAAAGAATACATGGGATTTATATAACTAGTAAATGGACACAATTATGATAAAAATCCTCAGAATCTTGCCATTTCTGGCATTCAATGTCAAAATGACAACTGCAGCCAATTCTTTAGGAACAAGTCTATTGATAAAGACTATTGTAGGTACGCTGGTACTACAGGGTGTCCACACTACCAGGTCAGCTTCTTGTGTGCAATACATGGGGCAGTAATGGAGCAGGATGCAGGAAATTTACAGGATAATATAATAAAAGCTGTATATAATACATACTGTATGTTCCAGCTATAAGAATGCCCCCAAATGTGCATTCACTTACCCATTTCTAAAAAGTGGAGGTGGCTGTAGAGTAGCTAAACCTCACAGAAACAGGTTTCAAAGATATACAAGTACATGTCCTGAAAAAGAAGGTATTTTCTTGTTTCCTGGTTAATTCCAGGACCCACTTTTGGGTGGATAAATAACCAGTTTCAGTCTCCATTATTGCATCTTCCCCAATTATCTCAGGATTGTGTTATACAAGTGTGCACCCCACCTGCATTTTTTACACATAAATATATCCCTGCTGCCCTGTTCAATTTTTAATATATTTTCAGAAATTCTCTTCTCTTAAGATATGCACTTTCATAACTCCTTGATATTCATTAAGTTTTTTTCATTAGCCATTGCCCCTGGGCTTTTACTTTTTATGTAGCATTTTTTTTCCTTTTTAATCCTTCTCAGTGCTTCATAAATCAACTTTTGCATTTTTGGTATCTATGAATCCAGCACAGTGCAACCAACAGAAGTAATTCTTTCAGAAAAGGAAACATTGTTCAAGGATTAAATGCATGAGAAACACCAAAAAAAAAAAAAAAAAAAAAAATATATATATATATATATGCAAATTGAATTGTAATTCCTGAAATGTAATGTATATATATGCAATCCTTTTCTTCAGACCTGGCATCGTTTTATGCACTGAACTAGGTCAGGGATTCAGCGGTGGTCTCTCAAAATTACAATAGTGAAAACTGTACAATAGTTTCTGTGAAATAACACCAATTTTCATAGATTTTTTTTTTACAAAACAAAACAAGCCTTTTATTTGCCAGCTGAGTGAAAAAGAAAACATTTCCTTCTTATTTCAAAATACATTGGAAACATTTGAATGTACTTTATATGTCAAATGCCCTACGGGGCCCAGATCAATAATACAGTTCTATCATCAATATATCTCCTACCCTCTCACATACTTTAGAATATTATTATTACCATCAGTCTTCATATATAGAGCACAAAGCAGATAGGTAGTGATGGTTGACTCTGTTGTGACATACAATAAGGGGCCTATTTATTATGCTGTGTAAAACAAAATGTGACGAAAAAATTATGTAAAAAGCTGTGTAAAATAAATGGCACAATTTAATAAATGGAATTTATCAAGGTGTGTTTTATTTTATACCATGTGAACATCAGATTTGCAGATCAGACCTTTGTAAGTAAATTCCAGCAGAAGTTGGTCAAAGAGAAAGCACGAAAAAAAAAAAAATTTACGTGAATTTTTACGTTGTTTTTTACATGGCGATTAGTGATGATCTAAATTTTCCGCCAGGTTTCCCTACTAAAAAGATGCCTATAGACTCCAAGTGGTGAAAAAAATTATTGTGTGTCAAAAAAATTTGCCTTTGCCATTGTATGAAAAAAAAAATTGTTGCCCATAGACTTTAATGCATTTGGCAAATTTTTCACTGTTTTGCAAATTTTCTACAAAGCAAAATGGGTCAGATTTGCTCGTCACTAATGGCAATGCCATGGCTATGTGTCTTTGTACACATAAGTAAATACATCCTTAATGTACAACGAAACAGGGTATAAAAATATCTGCTTCCTACATCAAACCTCTCCCCTCTTAAGATGATTCTAACATCTTGCTCCCACCCAAGTGTATCCCTGTTGTATTTCTACCCTAGTTTTTCCTCTACAAATGTTTTTTGATACTTTCTCTTCTAGAATTTCTCTTTAAAGTGTAATGAAATATAAAAAAATATATTTAAATCTTAGTTATTGCTACAATAACCACCCTTAAGCTGTCAGATCATCCCTATAGTACAGGGTGCCCATAGAACATACATTTCCAAATCAACTAACTTGTCATTCAACATAAAATATGTACTTTAGAAGGGCATTTTTTGCAGAAAGATACAAATTATATTTAATGTATTCATCTCAACGGTGAGTGTCCTGGAAAAGACTGAACTACTTCCCCAATAATCTATTGCAGATAGTAGACGATCGATTACAGTTTTCTGCAAATAGGGGGAAGGAATTATAACCAGTGAGTCAGTGTTAAGCACTATTTGTATTTTCTTGGGATTTTGTGTCAAACCCTTCTCCCAAGTAGCCAAATATCTCCTATAATTTGTATCATACGTTCCAGATTAACTACTACTGTCAGCACTTCAGCAAGAAAAAAATACTTACGCCAGCAATGTAAATACTTGAAAGCTTGTGCAAATAAGGTAAAGAAATGATGGTAATTCATCATTACGAATGAAATATTTTTTCTCCCCAGTTTCTTTAAAGTAATCAATCTTTTTCTCAGCTCTTGAGACCCTTATTTTGCTCTAGTGAGAAAAGACATTCAGTGGCTAAAGATAAGTATCTCGGGATATTTTTAGACTCTTCTTTTGCAGTAATGGCCTGTAATTAAATTAATCAGCATCATAGAAAATGACATAAAACCCAGTGCGACAAAGCAAACTGTATAACAGTAAAGTATATTTTTAAAATCAGCTTAAATACACGTTCCATAAAGCGGTTATGGCAGATGAAATTTATATTTTATTAACTTCCTTTTTTAATTTTCTCATTTTGAGAAAAAAATCCACTGACCAAAGTGGTAATTACAGCTTTTCTTTTGTGCACAACCACTAAAGTCCCACGTGTCTACGAACTGTATAACACAGGTACACTTGCTCCAGAAGCATCAGGCACAATTATGCTCTAGTTCTTGAAGAAAAAATCCTACATTATTAGAAAATAAACTGCACATATTTTCTGTGTCAGAAGTGTAAAAGACTTAGTGGGCGGTTGTGCTAATTGGAATAAAGGAAACAGAGTATGGGAGTAAATGCAGCATGGTAAATGGGAGGGTAAATACTGTTAAATAGAGTGAAAAAGAAGAAATAGATATGGTAGGCAGGTGATAAGCCGGTAGGGGAAAGAGAGGAAACAATGATAGACAGAGAAAGCAAATCCCATATCATATAGGGAGCTGCAGGCTGAATATATCAAATTATAGCAAAAATACTAATAAATTGTATTGTCGTTAACATGAACTGTCATGTACAAGAAGTTCTTTTATTATTACAGGCATCAATAAATAATTGTTTATTTAAAAATATACTGGGGGATCTCTCTGGGTAGATGGACCTGTCACCTACACATAAAAATCTATATAATGAAAGTCGATATCTATCATAAAAGTGTTTAGATATTTGAGCTGTCAATCAAATATTACCTGCACTGCCTGAGACATAGTAGGGTAGACAATTACTTTCACTTTCCATTCAGCAATTCCTAGATGCCACTGTTTTCCCCATATTCCCTCTCACGCTCTATTATTGTGTAGGGCAGTGATCCCCAACCAGTAGCTCGCGAGCAACATGTTGCTCTCCAACCCCTTGGATATTGCTCTCAGGGTCCTCAAAGCAGGTGCTTATTTTTGAATTCCAAGCTTGAAAGCAAGTTTTAGTTGCATAAAAACTAAGTATACTGCCAAGTTGAGCCTCTTGTAGGCTGCCTTTCCACAAAGGGGCTACTAAATAGCCAATTATAGACTTTATTTGACACCCCAAGGGACATTTTTCATGCTTGCATTGCTCCCCAACTCTTTTTACATTTGAATGTGGCTCACAAGTAAAAAAGGTTGGGGACCCCTGGTGTAGGGCATTGCACATTGGCATTAGGTCCATATACAAGATTTTGGTGTGATACATGATTTGTCAACAAAATGGCTCCTGCCTCCGTGTTGTGATTGTGCAATTCCAAGACTGAAGGAAACAAAACTTAAATAATAAATATTGTGTAAGTAAAGTTTATTTTGCTCAACTAACATGATAGAAAAGCATTTGGAATTATTTTTTAGGGTGACAGGTCCCCTTTAAAGGCATTGACACAATAAGACATCAAAGGTTTAGACCCTTCCGGTAAAGCCTAGGGAGTCTTTATACTGAAGCCAGAAATACTGACTGCACATGCAGAGTCAGCGCAGTGAAGCTCACAAGCGCCATCTTCCGCACTTCAGTATTCATAGCATAGCAGCAAATGCCGAATTCCCATAGCAGGCTATGTCGGTAGTTGCACCACATGTTCTCTATTAGCCATAACTTGCATCTCAATTGCGGTAATTTTAATGCATCTGGTGTACGTCACCATATGGCTACATTTACTCTGAAATGTGGAGAAAAATACTACTTTGTGGGAAGAACATGTGGCAGTTTGTGTCCAAAAGATGCACTTTGCCCACTCTACTGTGTTAGTGAGCCTTCTTTTATCCATTGTGTATTAAAAATCATCCATATAACTACAATTTGCAGTGCTTAGTAATAGTAAAGTCCACTTTTCTAAAGTTCCAAGAATCATTTCAATAAAGAAATGTGACCCTTGTAGTAAATGTATATGCACAGCAGTGTGTGCTCCTGTTGCAATGGAATGATCTGTAAATATAGCACTGGTGCCTTCACTCAGTATGGGACTGTACAGTACATTATTCTACAGCCCTGCTTGGGAGTAGGCCAATGGGCCAGATTCAGTTCAGTGAAAAAAGTTATCTCATGGTTTATGACTTGAAAACTCATGAACGAGATTCAATTCGAGGAGAAAAACTTTTCTCCTAATTCACTTCCAGTTTTTTCCCATAGACTTCAATAGAGTTTTGAAAAACTGTGAGATACGTTTTTCAGAATTGAATTGCGTCTCAAATTGAATCTCATCCATGAGTTTTCACAAGATAACCCTTTTTCTCACTGAATTGAATATGGCCCAGTGTGTGAATTCATATAATCATATAGTCCAAAAAGAGAAAAGAACAAAAGTAGGGTTGTAGCAGGCATACTAATACTAGCAGTGTAGGAAAATATCAATTTGTTGCTTCAAGAGACTTGGCAGAGATCCCCCACTATATTGCCTGAGCAACAAATATCATACAAAACATTGCTAATAAAATGCATGTGATTTCATACCGCAACTTCAAACATGCAATTTTTTCAGACAGGAGTCACTCTTATAGATATCTCATAGATGCATCTATACTGGACTCTTAACCCTGCACTACAGATAGGACTGTACATATGTATACAGTAAGGAAAGTATGTCTGATAGGAAAGCACCAAATCTACTTTTCGCCAGATTCAGACAAATACCAAATCCAGTTATTAACCCTCGATATTCGGCTATCGAAGTAAAATCCTTCGACTTCAAATATCGAAGTCGAAGGATTTACCGCATTTACTTCGATCGAACGTTTGAAGGAAAAATCGCTTAGAAAGCTTATGGGGAAGGTCCCCATAGGCTAACATTGGTGCTCGGTAGGTTTTAGGTGGCGAAGTAGGTAGTCTAAGTTTTTTGTAAAGAGACAGTACTTCGACTATCGAATGGTCGAATAGTCGAACGATTTTTAGTTCGAATCGTTTGATTCGAAGTCGTTCGAAATTCGAAGTTTTTTTCATTCTAATCCTTCACTCGAGTTTAGTAAATATGCCCCTAAGGGTTCGGATTTAATTTGCCCAAATCCTAATCCTGACGAAAATGGCTCGGAATCTGTGTATCCCGGGTTTCAGATCAGTATGTGTACATTTTTATGTAATACAACACAATATCAATAAGGCTGATTTGTAATAATTTGAGTCATACATATAAAGTGATAAAGTGATGCGCATAATGCAATATGCCTTTATTTCTTCAACAGGATCATGAAATTCCATGTAGCAAAGAGAAAATTTAAGGAAACTTTACGCCCTTATGATGTGAAAGATGTCATTGAGCAGTATTCTGCTGGCCACCTTGATATGCTGTGCCGAATAAAGAGCCTTCAAACACGGTTTGTAATAAAGTTTAATATATGAGCAGATTAGATTTAATAACCATAATAACCAAAAGTCCAATAATATAGTAAAATGATACATGGGGCGTGACTGGAAGACTGGGAGAAGATCTGTACAGTCTGTACAACAGAGTGGTGCAGTTTTTTAACAAGAAGAGTAATAGAAAAGCAACTAGAATCATTGCAGTTTTACCTTTTTGCACCTTTATATTTTGTGTATGCTTTATTTTAAAAGGTATTGCTAATGGCTAGTCAAAGTCCTTGCAAATTCGTAAACTACTCATGCACAGCAGTAAGCTGTAACCAACAACCACCTAATAAACAATTCATTAAAAGGGATTCTGTCATGATTTTTATGGCTTACTTTTTATTTCTAAATTACACCGTTTACATTGGAAATTTTTTACTCTACCATTTAAAATTGTATTCTTAAACCAACAAATGTATTTTTGAAGATGTAATACTGGTGTAGAGGCAGCTCAGAGCTTTGTGCCTGATTCTCATGGGGTGCCATTTGTCCCAAATATATTCTGCACAATAAACTATCCCTAGTACAGAGAGTGAATGTCTCTCATGGTACATACGTATTTATGACCATATACACAGATAAAAAATATACAAAAGACCTGTAGGGACCCATAGGGTTAACTTGTCCCTGTGGCTTTAATTCCCTACGCTTTCTCATTTCCCTAGTTGCTGGGCAGAGGCTCATGTAGATGTGATTTGCATAGTTCTATTTTTGGCCAGGAGGCGCTGTGACCACGTCCTGTCACACTTTGATATAGTGAGTGAGAAGGGGTGGGTCTTTCTTTTTGGCTGCTGGATGCTGATCCAGCTCTGAGTACCCAGGGGGCCTGGGTACAGCAAGGCCCGAAAAAAGCCATGTGCTCTAGAGGGACCAGTACCTCTAGAGAGATAAGTCGGGGAGCAGGGACCCTGTGAATGAGGCTAGTGAATGGCAGGAATATAATGTTATAGACTCTGTAGGAGAGTAAGACAGTGAGGGGAGATATAAAGTGCAGCTTTGTGCTCCATCAAGGAGGTGTAGCAGGGAGTAGCTTCCCAGGCTGTAAGATTTGCCTACAGCGAAGGGACCACAGTGGATACGTTGTCAGGCCTTAGGTTCTCCTCCCTGACTACTCCACTGGGTGAGATCTGGACCATGTGTGAGGTATTTCTGCCTGGAGATATGCTGTACTGCCTTGACTACATCCTCAGGAAAATGAACCTGCCTCTACCTCTTATATACTGTCTGAGCTGTGTGCTGCCTATATATTCTTCCTCTACCGATGAGCTTTTTGTGAGCCTGCCAGCTCTGTATGAGCTGTGTGGTGTGTGTGTGCCTATATATATATTCTGTATCTACCTCTGTCAGCTCTGTGTGAGCGGGGTGTGCATATATATTCTACAAATGCCTAAGTACTGATGTAAGTACAACCCTGTAGATCATTTGTCCCTGACAAATAAAAGTTTATTCTGTTTGACTACAAGGACCTTCTGGTGCTCATTTGCTCTAAGTACTAGCTGGACATTAACCCCTTTTGGCCTGTTTAGCCCAAGATAGCGCTACAGACCTATTTCTATTAAAGAATGAGAAAAAAATTTGGTTTGTGCACAAAAGGATATCATATTAAAAACTCCATTCGGTACATTTTAGCAAGAAATCTGTCTGACAAATATATAACATCCATGCAACAGACACAAGTATGTGCAAAGTTACTTACAGTATGAATTACAAAAAAAAAGAACTTAGACAGAATATATAATTTTGTAACATAATGATGTGTTAGGCTGCATTAGAATATGTGTGATAAACTGCATGGCAAGTGGTGGATTAAATAATTCTGCTGTGTTAGTTTAGGTAAAGCAGCCAGACAAGCACAGTGGGGGTCATTTATAAAGTTCATGCAGCACATATTTATTCGCAAATGGTTGTATTGCCCATGTTTTTCCCTGAACACTAACACCGGTTTTGGCGAATTCACATTGAGAATAAATTTTTATAAATAGCTCGCAAATGAGATTTGCATGAGTGCGCCCAGTGCCGTAACTAGAGGGGGCGGGCCCTGGTGCGTGACGCGCAGCCGGGCCCCGCCCCCCCTCCGTACACAACACCCCCTGCTCCCCCGGTAGTTCCACCACTGAGTGCGCCCACTGTGCGAGGTTGAAACGATATTGCAAAACTGTTTTGCAAATATTTTCTCCGCCACCATGGTTGTGTCGTAATTCAAACGCAGAGTGTGCACATAATATTCACAATTTGCTATTTTTGCCATATTTAAAAAGCTATTATAGACATTCGCAGTGTGAAAAAAAAAAAATCACAATTCTGTTTGCACACTCTTATTCAGCTTTATAAATGTAACCATGTGCAGGGCAAATATATTCACTGTGTGAGCCGATCTGCCTTGTGCGAAGTTTATAAATGAGCCCCAGTATCTTCTGGTACATGTATTACAGCATGACAGGTAGATCTGGCCTGCTTCATGCTTCCACAGCTTAGACAGAAATTTTACCCAGCAACCACCTCGAGTGGGGATTGGTTGGCCATGGGTGCTGGTCAGTGAGCAACCTGACCTTCCCCCTCCCATTCTTCCCCAGCAACTCTGAGCAGTTGTCACTGCTTCTCCTCAGGGCACAACCAGGGGCAATCCTGGGCATTTTGCAGCCGCCCCCCCCCCCACATTGCGCAGTTGCGCGCTCTGCACTAGAAGAACCATATTTCTGGGGTGGAAAACCGGAAATTTGGCTCTTAGTTACCAGGAGCTGCATTTTTGCTGCCCCTAGTTACCAGAGGGTGCTGCCACCTGAGGCGAGTGTCTCAACTTGCCTCATTGGCGGAGTGACCCTGGGCACAACCTCTCAACTTTATTTACCACCCACCCCTGGATTTTAGGATTATCTCTTGTTTTATTTGTTATACTGTTTTTTCTCTTTTATACAGTTGCTTTGTATTAGGGTGTTGGTACATGTGGCTACTGTGGGAGATTAGTTGCCCAGCGACTTCGGAAAAATGAAGTGATCTAAGTGCCATCCCACCGGCGATTTAAATTTTACTCGGCGGAAAGGCGTTTAGGCGTTCAGTTGACTGAAAAAGAGGTGATTTGTCGCTGGGCGACTAATCTCCACCAGTAGCCATGTGTGCCACTACCCTTCTTGTCACAGCTTTTATCTGGTAGTTTTACAACACCTGACAGCGGATGGATTACATTTTTGGTGAGTTAAGCAGCCAAAAGGCCTGGGTTAGCTGCAGGAGACTCCTGTCACAAATGGTCTGTAATTTGTGCCTGCTGGGCCCCCCGGTGATTGGCATATTTTGTTATGATGGTTTATGAATATTTAATAAAAGCTGTGGCCACTATATCATCCACTAAAAATGTTATAATGTCTTTATTGTTAGAAAGGTATGAGCAGCCCCAGTGGCACCCCCAGCTCATCTGGCCATTTGGGCAGCCACGAGGGAAACAGGAGCAGGAATCATAAGACAATGGGCAAACAGCAGGAATGCCCTTAAACAAAATGCCCACACAAGCTGATTACTACAATAAGAACAGTCATATCACCTATAACTATGATATTTATGATTTGCATGATTTTGTTTCTCTTGAATCATTATCAGTGCCGCATTATATTTCTCAGCCATTTGTAAGAACTTCCAATTTAGAACCTGTAGTGTTTAACAGCAGGAAACGTTGGATGGAAAAGAAGAGGTTGGATGGCTTTTAAGCAAGGAAGGAAATAATGGGGTATGGAAGATAACTCACAGTACAAGTTGATGCAGGGACTAGTCCAATTGCCATCTTGGATACGGTAAAGGAATTTTTCCCCCCTCTGAGGCAAATTAGAGAGGCTTCAAATGGGTTATTTTGCCTCCCTCTGGATCAACTAGCAGTTAGGCAGGTTATATATAGATTTAAAAGGTTGAACTTGATGGACGTGTGTCCTTTTTTTATGAAAAAGATACAGAATTTTTAACGGAAGTATATTGACGATAGGTTTATTTTTAGACAGTGGACCCGTTACAGGAATTAAATTTTTTGACTTTACATCCCCTTTAAAATCTAGCATTGTCATGAGCTAGTTAGTTAAAACATGATATATGATATCCTTTTGTGCACAAACCAGATTTTGTTCTCATTCTTTAATAGAAATAGGCCTTTTGTATATTTTTTTTATCTGTGTATATGGTCACAAATACTTATGTAACATGAAAGACATTCATTCTGTGTACCAGGAATATTTTTGTATACAGAAAATATTTGGGACAAATGGCACCCCATAGATTCTGAGCTGTGAGAAGCACTTCAGGATGACAACTATTGTTTCACCCCTTCTTATTGTATTTAACCACAACCCAAGTCGTGCAGGGGTTTTCCTGCTTGGGTGCTATTCTTGTGTCATAGGAAGCACTTTTAGCAATGCAAACAAATCCTTCAACAGAGGTGTCAGGGAGCTGTTAGTTTAGTGTATCAGAGCACAAGTCACGTGCTTTGGGGGCATATATATATATATATATATATATATATATATATATATATATATATATATATATATATATATATATATAGAAATATTTTTATGTATCATTTGATATTCAGGAAATTTTAGGAATAACTTGTTTGCATTGTTCACAGTGTCACTTTATTTCATTGTTTTTTTAACAGCGTTGACCAAATTCTTGGAAAGGGCCAGGTATCTACAGATAAGAAGAGCCGGGAGAAAAACTCATCAGAGATTGAAGCAGGTGACGATATCAGCATGTTGGGTCGAGTAGTGAAAGTAGAGAAACAGGTATGAGCTTTATAAAAAAAAATGTGCATTACTTCTATGATAACTACCTATGTACAATCATACATAGATACCAGCATGTCTACAATACTGGTATGGGAATCGTAAAGTAGAAGTTGCAAACAAGCAGTGGCATTTGCCCTCTACAAATCATCCATCTTCAATTGAGTGTATAGATTGAATTTACTGTATGTGTGCCCCCTCGAGTTAGGCGATTTGTTTCAACCACACACACATATAGTTATATTACATATTAGTCAGTACACCTGCTGGGCTGTATGTTCTTGTAAATGGCACAGCAGTCACTGGATCTGTTATAACTCTTGTGTTCCCTTATGTCCACAAAGAGACCCAAGAAGACATTGTGTCTGATTTACAAACTACAGTCAGTTCATTTATTTAATTTTATAACTTGTAGTAGACTGTTCACTGCTGATTGGTGCTATTGGCAAAAGCACAATTTTATAATCTATTTTACCCAAGTTACTCAATTTGCCCATCTTTTTTACCTAATATTTTTTCTAAAAAAAGTCTACCCTTCCATCCTTTGATATCCTTCGCCCAGCTTGATGTGTGACTACAGGGGATAGGCATACGGCCAGCTTTAATTTCAGGAGAGATACAGACTTCTGAATAATTTTCCTCCTTCGCATTGTTACTCTATGTAAAATGGAAGGAGTTCATTAAAGGACATGTAAAGCCTACATTTTCCTACCATGTATATAAGTTGGGCATTTCTTCTCCACCCAAGCTACATCATTTGTACTGCATATACCCCCTCCAGTAACACTGACATCTGCAAACAGGACATGTATGCTGTAAAGTTCATTGCAGAATACAGGTATACACAGACACAAAATACTTTGATAATAAGTTCTGCTGGGGCTAAGCACTGTAATGACATCTCTATTTTTTTGTGTTCTTGTGTAAATGTGTTATATATTTTCCCTTTCATTGTAAATTTCCCAGATCACATCTTCCGTTTATTCTTTGCTTTTGTGATGTAATACAATCACTATTGACAATTTTTTTCCTCCTGAAAATACAGGTACAGTCCATCGAGTCGAAGCTAGATAGCCTACTGGATATTTACCAACAGGTCTTAAAGAAAGGATCTGCCTCAGCCCTGACCTTGGCAACACTTCAGATGCCACTTTTTGAATGTGAACAAACTTCAGACTATCAAAGTCGAATAGATGGTAAAGATGTGTCAAACTCTGCACCACATAGTTGCTCAATCACAAGGTCAGCTAGTGCCAACAACCCACGTGGATTTCAACTCGTACTGACACCAAATGAATTTAATAATCCTTACTATGCATTAAGTCCAGCCATGCATAGTCACTCAACACAAGCATCATCCAATTCAAATGATGGACCTGCAATTACAACAAACAGTATACCAAACCAAATAATCCAGGCCTCAAAGCCAGCAACACCAACAACATTACAATTACCACCTGCGCCAACTTTAAGGCCTATCAGCAAACCTGAACCAACTCACATTATTCCATTGACCACAAAAGAAGACAATTGTGATGTCACCTCCTGCCTTGTTGCCTCAAAAGAAAACATACAGCATGCACAAACAGGTTTAACTAGACATTTTGTAAGGAGGAAAAGTCTTGAAGCAGAGAGTGGCCTATTGCCCTCTAATCCATTCATACACAAGGATTTTAGCAAATCATTTTCTGTACAAAATTTAATTCAATCAACAGAAGAGCTAAATGCTCAGCATTCGTGTAGTGACTCCAGTGTCTCTAGAGGCAGCCAAGAAATGTACCCAGAATGGAAAGAGTCCAAACTGTTTATAGAAGATGAAGCGGTAGAGATAGAGACGTTTGATGCTGCCTCTCAGTCTACTGTAGAGACTTCTCTGTTATCTGATTCTTTGAGGACTGGAATATCAAGATCATCTCAAAGCATTTGCAAAACTAGGGATGGTCCAGAATCACTTAGCCCTCCTAATGTTAAACACAAATAAACCCCGGGTTTTTTATAGGCTTACAAAATTCCATTAGTCATACATACCATTGCATGAACTCATTAGAAAGTTCTTAAGATTAACTGTGCAAGGATCAGGAAGATATTGAAAGGCAGTTCAATGAGCCCTACCTTCTAGTTGCATGAAAATGCATGCTTCAGTAACGGCTACCCAGATTTACAAATTTACCCCTGAAGAACCCTTCAGTGCAGTAAGTAGTTGGTGTAAAGGCCAACAAACCTATGCAGCTGAAACTGAAACAGTACACAAGTAAATCGGGAAATTTTGACTTTTTTACTCTTTCATGGTACATAAATTGAAACTAGAGCACTTCAAAATTGTTCAAAAGTTGATGTTTACAACAAAAATGTTACAGCTGCTAGTAAAGCGCCATGAAAAGAAGTAACATTGGGGTTGATCAGCTGCTAGATGCAACAGGATGTACACACTGACTCATTTCAACCTGTTATTTTTAATGCTAACAAGAAATGAATGTTAATTTTCTGTATATTTTTGGTGACTTAGTGCTGTGGCAAAAATGGTGCATCACTTACAGGTTGATGGCCCAAGTTCTACAGCAGAAGCAATTTTTATTATGATTATTTTAGTTTTTTTTGCTATAAACTTTTATTCCATATCGATAACTGTCACTGCAGTCTTAATGTTACTTGATGTATCTGCAAAGGACTTGAACTGATTCCTGTGATGTAGGTTCTGCCTCCTCGTGTACTCTGAAGAAGAAGACGCATACTTGGATGTGTGTTATTTACTCACATAATGCATCTTACATACTATGTCCATGTCTATAAAAATTGGCTACAGGGATGTTGTTTTGAAGAATGTAAAAACTAAGAAGGGGCTGCAGGTTATATGTATACAGTGTATATGTGTGTATATAAATAAAGAAATACTGTATATTTATATAGAGATATTTATATACACATACATACTGTATATCAGTTCTGTCCAGTTTCAAGCTCAATAATCAGCCACGATTTAAATGTTCATACCTGGTTACATTTAATTTGTGACTGAATCATTCTAAATACATTACCATTCACTATAATTAATCAAGGCCAGTTAAAAGCTGCTTACAGGCTCCGCTCACCTCCTTCGCACCATTTTTTAAACTCCCCATGATGCTCAAAGCAGACTTTTATCATTTATATGCAAAATGGCTTTTGTCTATGACAATTAGTCATTTCAGGAGTTGCCACTGCTATATACAGTAGATGACATATAAACAAATGACCCCACGGTGATATCCAAACGGAGGCTATCTTGGTTTGCAGAGAGGAGCCGTTCAAGTAAATACCAGCTCTCTGGAGTGACTTAAATACGCATACAAATTATAGCCACTTTGCTGTATTTATAAAGGGAGAACTAAACCCTAAAAATGAATATGGCTAAAAATGCAATATTTTATATACTGAACTTATTGCACCAGCCTAAAGTTTCAGCTTGTCAATAGCAGCAATGATCCAGGACTTCAAACTTGTCACAGGGGGTCACCATCTTGGAAAGTGTCTGGGACACTCACATGCTCAGTGGGCTCTGAGCAGCTGTTGAGAAGCTATGCTTAGGGGTCGTCACAAATTATCAAGCAGAAAATGAGCAGCACAGAGCATGTGCAGTGAATCAGCAGAAAAGAAGATGAGGAGCTACTGGGGCATCTTTGGAGACACAGATCTTTACTGCTAAAGGGCTGTGGTTGCATTGGGCTGGTGTAGAAACCCAAAACATAATGTACAACATTTCTAGCTACTTCTTTAGTTAAGCTTTAAGGGATACTGTCATGGGAAAAATAAAATTCAAATTGAACCAGTTAATAGTGCTGCTCCAGCAGAATTCTGCACTGAAATCCATTTCTCAAAAGAGCAAACAGATTTTTTTATATTCAATTTTGAAATCTGACATGGGGCTAGACATATTGTCAATTTCCCAGCTGCCCCAAGACATGTGACTTGTGCTCTGATAAACTTCAATCACTCTTTACTGCTGTACTGCAAGTTGGAGTGATATCACCCCCCTCCATTTTCCCCCCCAGCAGCCAAACAAAAGAACAATAGGAAGGTAACCAGATAGGTAGACCTAAGAACAACACTCAATAGTAAAAACCCAGGTCTCACTGAGACACATTCAGTTACATTGAGAAGGAAAAACAGCAGCCTGCCAGAAAGCATTTCTCTCCTGAAGTGCAGGCACAAGTCACATGACTGGGGGCAGCTGGGAAATTGACAAAATGTCTAGCCCCATGTCAGATTTCAAAATTGAATATAAAAAAATCTGTTTGCTCTTTTGAGAAATGGATTTCAGTGCAGAATTCTGCTGGAGTAGCACTATCAACTGATGCGTTTTGAAAAAAACATGTTTCCCGGTGACAGGATCCCTTTTAGTTCTCCTTTAAGGGACGCACACCTTTAACACAAGCCTTGTTTATTGAGCCTGCTGTTTGTTGAACTGAGAGGTACATTTTCCCTCATTACAGCTAACATAGCTCCATATTCATTGCACCCCCCCCCCCCAAATATCCATCTATCCCAGGTAATGAGCTTAAACTTGTAATAACTACTCCCCTTTCTGACTTTTTGTTGTTGTTTCATGCCAGTATGGGTTTTGCCATAGTTCTCTTGACATATTATATCCCTTTGCAGTCTGAGTGTCTGAAAATCAACTACTTATTATTTGGCATTTTAAATATTTCTTCAATCTCTATTCAAATTCTATTTAAACCTTTGATATTTTTTTTTTTGTAGGGGAAGTGATGGGAATGCAGATAAAATGGGAATGGGCGATGGAAAGGGTGAACGGATGTAGAGTAGGGTAAGAGGAGAAGAGAGAATAACACAGAGGGAAAAAAGGCAGCTCAGAATCATTCTTTCCCACACACATATGTTACTGGTTATACTGTATACACACACACACATATATACACACAAGATTTAGAGACATGCCCCTTTATGGTTAAGAATGAATTACCAGATCCTTTATTTGGAAGATATGCGAAGCACAATTAGCTTGATTGCAGTTTGGCTTTTCAAATGTCATTCAGGTTGGTACAGTCACACCTGATTTATTAATGATTTGTCAGCATCTCAGCTCATTAGAACTAACTTATTTGGAATGTCTGCATCGGCATAGGCAAAAAACGGAACAAAAGTTTTGTAATCATCTTCTTTTTTATTTTCTAATGTCTCACGTGCCTTTATGTCATGCATCTTTGTCATATCTATGGGGTACAAACAATGTTTCTCCCACTTTATTTTGCTTTCCTTTTCAGATGAAGCAGGTACTGATTTTACTGATACGTTATCACACATACCTTGGTATAATGTATTTGCCTTAATGAAATGCTTGAGAGCTTGAAATTTCTTAGTTTTAACTTAATTTATTTAATAAAATTTTGTGCACATAACCTGCCAGTTCTGTCGTATGTGATTTTAAATATGTTATTTTTCAAAGGAAAAACTCTCTGGAAGTATGGCCTTTGCTTACTGTTTGATGGCATTGCTCAGTATGGAATGTATTCCTTCAGAACAGATCAAATTGGTTCTAGCACAGAAGTGCTGATAAACAACCTTATACGCCAACAGGATGAAAACCTTTTTGTGACCATTCATAAGTAAGACAGTTACTACATTACTGGCCAGACAACTGGGTGTCTTTGGATTTGCAGACTATGCTGTGACGCTATGAGGCTCATTTATCAAAGTCCAAATTTATCTCATTATTTTCTGAAATATACTCCAACCAAATCCGCGTGGGTTTTTTCCCCTCATTTATCAATACATTTTCCTGAAAATTTCCTGTGCGGAACAAACCTCATAAAATCGTGAGAAAAACGAATCGTATGAATTTTTCGGATTTTCTGCCTGAAAACCACAAAATCTTTGGATTTATGCACGAAACCCCAGCGCTGATCAAGATATTTTCTACTATTGAATTATATGCAATCTCAGCAGGTCTGAGATGCCGGATTTTCAGATTCTGACTTTTTGCATCTTCGGGGTATAATACATCCGTAAAATTAATGGGTTTTTTTCCACTAAAAATTGCGATTTTATAGTAAAAAACACAAATTGTTTGGGTTTTTGGCATTCAGAGGTTTATTAACAACCCTCTATGAGAATGCAGTCAGTGTTTCCAAACTGAAAGTCTTGTCTCCCATATTTGCAGTGTACTGAGAAAACAGTAAGAACTGTAGCTTTCTCTCTGCTCAGATCTTTTTGTTTGGGCCATGGTTCCATAGGAATAGATCAATGTGCACAGTAGTCAGCTGGGCTAGAGGCTATACTTACCTGCACCAAAAGGACTTGATTCCCATCTATTAGACAAATCCCTTTTAAAGGGGAACTAAAGTCTAAAATAGAATAATGCTAGAAATGCTGTATTTTGTATACTAAACATAAACATAAGCCTAATTAAACAAATGATTTATATTTTCAAAGTTGGCCGCAGGGGGTCATCATCTTGTAACTTTGTTAAACATCTTTGCAAGACCACGCACATGCTCAGTGTGGTCTGGGCTTCAGTTGGGAGGTTACGCTTAGGGATCGTCATTGTCATAAATTATCAAGGCAGAAAGTCAAATAATATTTGCCATAGAAGCCGATACAGCGAGACTGTTTAATAATCAGAATATACAGACTGCACTGGACCTGTGGATACAAATCTATACACAGTTGCTGGCTGCTCTACAGGGAAACAAACAAAGCTGCTCGAGTTCTGGGAAGTAAGGTGGGGGTTCCCCCTGCCATTTGAAAGTATGATTGTTTCTCTGCAGAGCAGTTAGGGACCGTCTGAATTTTCATATCTGCAGCTGTCAGAGCAAGTAAAACAAAGGGGGAATTTCACTGCATACAGTCAGGTTTATTATAAAAACGGTATACATTTTTTAATTATAGGAGAGAGATATAATTTTCATTAAAGAAAGTTAAAAAGGGATTTATTTTTTATTTTACATCCCCTTTAATGAGAAGCATAGTAGCTGAACCAATTGCATCTACAAAATCTATTCTGAAATGACAATGAATAACGCCCCTAAACGATTGTCACTGAAGCTAAAAGAGCAATTGATGGAATTCATCTTCCAGCTAAAGTGCAGTAACTAGGAACACATTATAGCTCAAGGAGAGGCAGTTAAACCAGTGATGCCATCTGGGGAAAGGTATGTGTGTGTGTTTTTATGTATAAGGTGCTACTCGTGTGTAGCACTGTACATGACAACAATGCTTAATAGAACAGACAATAAGAAAAATATAAAAAATATAAAATACAGCTACATTCAAGACTGAGGGCAGAATGTTAGAGACAAGTGGAAGGAGGTCCCTGTCCTGTAGAGCTTACAGTAAAAAAGGGAGGAGAATAAAACTGCATCATAAGTGCCTCTACTAAAATAATATAACAATAATGTTTTTTTTTCAAGAAACCATCCCCTCACGATTGCTCTGCTCCCTGCATTGGGCCATTTGTGTGAAGTAGGCCTGAAATTAGAAGGAACGCAACAGCATGGGAAGATAACTGGGACATGACTCTTGAGGTTCAGGCTGTGATACAAAGGGGATCTCTATCTAAAAACAGTTTTAGATGAGAAAAATAAATAATTTTACACAACTAGAGCCAGATTAAGACTAAATAGAGCCCAAGGCAAGGTAGACATTTTGGGGTCACTGCAGAAATGACCAATGAGTACTCTATTTACATCACACTTGCCAATACTCTGAGTGTGAAAATGACATACTGTTTCAAGGTAGGAATGAGTGATTACATTAATCCCATAAATAAATTCACCTATGGACATTCACAGTCAGCGTGGGACTGGGGTCTCCTGGGCCCACCATGGCTTCAATAGGAAGGGCTCCTTTGCAACCTCAAGGGT
Organism: Xenopus laevis; assembly: GCF_017654675.1. Classification (NCBI taxonomy): domain Eukaryota; kingdom Metazoa; phylum Chordata; class Amphibia; order Anura; family Pipidae; genus Xenopus; species Xenopus laevis. The sequence goes on along the minus strand of NC_054380.1, from coordinate 78,455,694 downwards.
CTCCGTTATCTCCCCTCCTCCCCCACAACTCCACACCACATACCTCATTATACATCCTTCCTACTCCTCAATTAGGATGACAGCTGTAAACATGTAGGGGAAAGGCCACCTGGGCCCTGGCCTAGGGCGGCAGGATTTTAGGGGGGCGGCATGCTGCCCAACCACACCCACATTGGTTCAAAAACACTGGGGATGCGCTGGAGATAAAATCATTTTTTTAATTCCCATGCACCAATCCCCATCGCTCCAGTTCAGATGATGAAAAAATTTGCACAAATAAAGGGGAGGGGACAGGGGTGACGAACGGCAGTGGGCCTAGGGGCGCCTACTACGTAAATCCAGTCCTGTCGGCAGCAAACATAGGCCGGGGGCCACTTGTTTTTTATCCAGCTGGCCCAGTCCGACACTAATCTTTATTTATCAAAATGTGAGATTAGAGCGTACCACAGAAAAAAATCTCACCCACTTTCTATTCATTCCTGTGGCATTTTAGAAGTGTATTTATCAATGGGCAAACTCAGAGTTCAACATTTGCCACATGATTTAATAGATACATGATAACTAATATATCAGTATAATACATAGACACATGATAAATATCAAAACAATAAATAAACCACAAGTACCGTATACAAAAAAATGTGAATAAATACTAAATAGATAGTATTGTGCAGTAAGCAATAATTAAATAGTATCCACTAGATGGCATAGATTGTCTGCTATAAGAATCAGAAATTGTAGTACGACTACTAGAAAAGTATATATAAAAATGTGCTGATTGCCCTCTAGTGGAAAATCAATATTATGGTATATCAAATGTATTATATCTGTAGCATTATTTCTTTCCAAAGCACAGCTGGGAAAGGGGAAGATTTTAGGGATAAAAGAACAAATGCAAGTATTTGATCGGGAAACCGATTATCCACAAAGAGATTTATGGAAAGGCCCTATCCCATAGACTTTATTATAAGAAAATAATTTTTATAAATGATTTCCTTTTACTCTGTTAATATTAAACCAGTGCCTTGTAATTTATCCTAACTAACATATACAGTAATTAATTCTTATTGGATGCAACACAATCCTATTGAGTTTAAATATTGTTTAAATTACTTCTTAGTATTAAGTACAGTGATCCAAATTACGGAAATATGCCTCATCCGGAAAACCCAAGGTCTCGAGCATTCTCGATAACAGGCCCCATACCTGTACATAATTACTATAAAAAGAGAACTTTCCACTGTATATGTTGTATATATAGTATATACTGATATATATACTGTGTTTATTTATATATATATATATATATATATATATATATAAAACATACATACACAACAGTATATACAGTAGCATTCAGCACTGGTTTTTAATTTATATAAATGCTATACGATTCAAATGCTATAGTAACACTGCTGTACATGAAATTGTGCATTAAAGCATTTCAATTTGTTTAATTAAATAAAACACCATTGGCCAACAGTCTGTATCATACAGAAAACATGAAACAGCTGCTGCACATAAATAACTTGTTTAAATAGACAACTACTGTAGCAACATTTTGGAAAATGTAATTTCCTTTCTTAAAGGAGAACTAAACCCTAAAAATTAATGTGGCTTAAAAAGCCATATTTTATATACTGAACTTATTGCACCAGCCTAAAGTTTCAGCTTGTCAATAGCAGCAATGATCCAGAACTTCAAACTTGTCACAGGGGGTCACCATCTTGGAAAGTGTCTGGGACAAGGCATTACATTTTGATGCTAGTTGCACTGGTTTCTGTGCTGCCATGTAGTAATTATCTGCATTAATTACAAATCAGCCTTATATTGTGACATTTATATTCTATGTGTGTGTGTACTGTATATTGTACTGTATATTAAGTGGGTCCCTAAGCTCAGTAAGTGACAGCAGCACAGAGCATGTGCAGTGAATCAGCAGAAAAGAAGACGAGGAGCTACTGGGACATCTTTGGAGACGCAGATTTTACTGCTAAATGCTGTGATTACCTTGGGCTGGTACAGAAGCACAAAACATAATGTACAACTTTTCGACCCTACTTCTTTAGTTACATTTTAGTTCTCCTTTAAGCATACCCTATTTCCGTGAAGTACTACTGCAAACTGAATAGCAGTTCAGTTCTGAATTTCCTTGTTTGGCTTTCTGCATGTCATACAGGCAGGCATCTCTGGCCTGAGAGGAGGACAGTGAAAATCAAGTGGACAATGAAAACTAAAGTGTTGTGTTAATCAAAAACAGAATATTTTAAAATAAAGAGGATTTAGAAAAATGTTTTTACACCTAGCACTTTAAATTTGGACAATTGTCCGAAGGTTAACATCCCCTTTAATTTGAGTGGAAACCAAATATTGCTCAATATAATTTTCTCAACAAATTAAAAGATTTATTTATTTATTCAAACTCAGCCTTTTATTTCTTAACTTAAAATGTATAAGGAAAGCACCAATTATAATGCATTCATATTTAGTATTTATTTTAATAAATTAAAAAGTTAATTATTAACATCATAATGCAATGGTAATTTGTTCTGTTTGTAATTTGAAGTCCATTAAATATTGTCTTCTAGTTCTTTGTTTTCTTTGAATATCCATATCCTAAAAATAAAATAATGAATTATCAGTCAGTTATATGTACAAAATAAAAACTGCATTAGAATAAAGGTGGGCTGATTAGTGCAAAATTGTTCAGATCAGTTTTCAGAGTTAAAAAGGTGGAACCTCTCAGTGATCTTAACGACTTACCGTATATACTCGCGTATAAGCCGAGTTTTTCAGCACTGAAAATGTGCTGAAAAAGTCTACCTCGGCTTATACGCGAGTCTCTCCCCTGCTACTCGTTCCCAGTGCCCAGTATCAGACAAGCCGCTCTCCTTCTGGTGACGTCACCAGCAAAGAGCCACTGTAAGGCGGGCGGGGGGTGTACATGGAGGAAAAGGTACGGTACTTAAAAACAAAGCTCAACCGCTGGCTGCTCAGGGCAGAGTTTTGCGGAAGAAATGAGTCAGTCAATGATTCCAAGCAGCGTCCCACGCCAGAGAGAGACGAGATTGAGCTGCAGATAGAATGCGGTCCCAGGCATCCCCCAGCGCTAACTGAATGGGAGCGCGGGAGTGTGACGTGGATTGTAGTTTAGCAGCCTCCGGAGAAAGGAAGCGCCTAGCGCAAAATGCTCCGGACCCCAAGTAAAAATGTGCTTTACCCCGTCACAGTGAGGCGAGTTCCAGCTAATGGGAGGCGGGGCGCGTTCTAATTGACTACCGTAATTGGCAGCCATTCCTGTTCTACATTTAGGCACCTGTTACTATTGCAAGTACAAGTACACTCTACATTGTCTGCTCACTGTCTGTACAGGCTTCTCTGCTATTTAGGGGATTTAGTCATGCATGTACTGGAACATTCCTATGTCGGACAGACCTCTAGTCACATGTGCTCAGTCACTAGCCCAGTGTCCAGCTGGTTCCTTTCAGTCTCACTCATCTAAAGTGAATTCCTGATAAGCTACCCACCCAGCACCCTTATTCTACAATCAGCCCCTTCACCAAACATTCGTATTCATTCTATCAGCCAATCAGCCCCTCCATCATGTACAAAGGTAATTCCTTTGTATGCGCGAGCACTGACACATGCGCAAATGTCACATAAGCAGCCTAATTAACCTGAAACAGCACCTTCTATACTTGCGCGTGTCAGTGCTCAGCGCATAGGGAGGGGGGAGCAGCTTTAAGTAAAATGTAGCTGTGCAGGCAAAAGTGTAGTATAGGCTTATACACGAGTCAATACAGGTTCCCAGTTTTCCTAGGTAAAATTAGGTACCTCGGCTTATACGCGGGTCGGCTTATACACGAGTATATACGGTAGGTCTCTCGATTTGCCATGGCCATGAATACTTAGAAGTGGACACAGCCCTGATCCACCCAGAATCCCACTCATTTTTGGTAATGAGGAACGTCACTGTTGCTTTTTTTGCAACATGGAGACCACTAATGTCCAGTATGTTGACTATCTATACGTTGAGAATAAAATAATGACAGTATAAAGAGGCAGATGTATTAAAGGTCGAATATCGAGGGTTAATGAACCCTCGATATTTGACTGGCGAATTAAAATCCTTCGACTTCGAATATCGAAGTCGAAGGATTTTGCGCAATTCGTTCGGTCGAACGATCGAAGGAATAATCGTTCAATAGAACGATTAAATCCTTCAAATCGAACGATTCGAAGGATTTTAATCCATCGGTCTAAGGATTATCCTTCGATCAGAAAAAAATTGGAAAGGCTATGGGGACCTTCCCCATAGGCTAACATGGACTTCAGTAGCTTTTAGGTGGCGAACTAGGGGGTCGAAGTTTTTTCTTAAAGAGACTTCGACTATCGAATGGTCCAATAGGCGAACGATTTTTAGTTCGAATAGTTTGATTCAAAATCGAAGTAGCCCATTCGATGGTCGAAGTAGCCAAAAAAACACTTCGAAATTCGAAGTTTTTTTTCCTCTATTCCTTCACTCGAACTTAGTGAATGGGCTCCTAAATAATGTATAATGGGGAAAAGAGATTTCATAATTTTGCTGCAATACAGATTAAAAGGGAATATTAAATGGCTGTTTCGGTTGGTTTTTAGATTTTGTCAGGAAAAATGTATGTTCATGCCCAAACAAACATGAACCTTATCACTTTACAGGCAAATATGTACACAGATATTGTGTGAAAAATAATATTGAGCTGTGGATGATGGAATTTGCTTTTAGTTGTGTTTTTTTCTAGCAGGCCTATCATATATACTCACTTCAGTTCACTGAGGTTCTTTAGACTTTTGTACAAAAGCAAATAGTAGTGCTGAGGAATATTTCTGCAGTGCATAAACATATGACAATAAGTAATAGAAAAATAGTTCCTCTTGCAGTTGAGGTTCATCTTCCTTGATAACACATGTCTTTGGCCTGTTGCTCTTCACTGTGTGTTAGAAAAAGTATTAAGTTGTAATGTTAATACTGTATTTTCATAGCATTTAATGAATTGCATCATTTTTAGGGCTTAGTAAACTCACATCTCGGGTTCTGGAGGCTGTTGTAGAAAGGGGACGCTTTCCGGGACTGCTTGCAAAGGAAGATTACTTTCCTCATCACTACAAGTATCTGTAGCTGGTTCAATCTGCAGAATTTGCTGTTCACTGTGGATTAGATGATGGTATTATTCACTTGTGTTTTAGCTGATAACATATTCAAAAGTACTATTCTAAAAGGTGAATATTTTTATATGGTCATGGAACTCATATAATATTTTTATATTTTACAAAAGGGGTACTAATTTACTATATAAATTACAAAGCAAGCTTTGTAGCAGTATTACAAAACATTTGTAATATTCTATGATGAAATCTAAAGTTAAAAACGATATGATGATTTGGGCTATAGAGTTTATCAAACTCACCTCTCAGGTTCTGCAGATTGTTGTAGCAAAGGAACACTTTCCAGCTCTCTTTGCAAAGGAAGATCACCATCCTCATGACCAAAGATGTCTTCAGTTGGATCAAGCTGCAGAATTTGTATCTCACTGTGGATTAGAAAAAGTGTTAAATGCCTTACATTTAATTAATCTGGACTTGTGATGGGCGAATTTGTTTAGAAACAGGACTTTTAATTAAGACTTTGATGCAGCGTCTAAACTGTCGCCAGCGTCAAATGTTTTCGACGTCAGTATATTTTCAAAACTCTGAAATATTCTGCGAGTTCGGCATGGCGAATAAATTCACATATCACTAATCTGGACATGTTATCTACTAGAATACTGACTTTTGCTATGCATTTTGGCTAAATCTAAACTAGTCTTGAGGTCAATGATTTCTGATTTGGACCTTTAAACCAAGCACAACATGTCTACTTGTAACTTTGGGCTTCACCCATTTGTCAATCACACGATGGCAATGAAATATGCATTGATTTGCTTTGGACCCATTTGTTTTCTTAATGTTATATTAGCGTTATCCTAGCACAGATCCTGACTTCTAAAACTAGGTTACAGCTAGCAAGAATTTCTTTCATCTCTCCACATTATTATTAATACAGTTACTTACTCCTGTGTCTTTAGCATAGAGAGCTTAAGTCTAGAATTCTTACACTTTTGGGTCATGAGCAGTTGGTGACTCATTAAATAATTTATTCAACTGCTGCAAGAAGGCTTCAGAATATTGAGCAGTATCTATGTCATCACTTACAATCTCCTCAATCATGATAGTGCGTAGAACTCTGTTAAAATGAAAGGGTGTCATAGTAAAGTATTTTAATTGGGTTTGTGCAGCATGCATGTACAAAGCAACAAGCTACACCTGGGTTCAATTTGTTTACTACTCAAACACCAATTATAAGTCTTCTCTCCTTTCCCCTTTCTTTAACCTTATCAGTTAGTTTGACTTTCCACTTTTCTCTATCCTGTAAAAACAGAAAATTGTAGAAATCATTAAAACTTCTTTAGTCCTTTGTTTCATGGATTGCATAAATATTTAAAAACTGGCCTGGCAGAACATATAAATATTATGAGCTAATACATATGTGGGCAGATAATATTGATAATATGGATAATAGGGTTTTTATAATGCAGTGATAATTATGCTACACTAGTTTTGAAAAACCCCTTGTTTATCTGTCTTTATTACCTAAATCTGTCACCCACAGGCTTCTTCAACTCTAACTCATTACAAATAGTCTTGTGGCAAAACATAGAAATGACCCAGACCACAAAATAAAACCATGGATGAAATTTAACAATATAATCACATATATTATATGATATGATGAGAGCAACAAACCCACACTCATATCGTATACTTGTCTTCATTGGCAAAACAGGAATATATTGCATAAGTGATACATTTCAATTGGTTAATTTAGTAGATTATAAATGTTACATTCAATTTTGTCATTACAGTAATTCTCATGTGTTTACCATTACCATAAAAATCTAGTTCAGCAATTAGTGTCTGCTTTTGAATAACCACAACCATTACACCAAGTCGTAGGTGTCGGTTGTCAGTGAAATAATGACTCAAGATGTTTAGGTTAGGTAATTTTGCTATAGCTAGGTTAAAGTTGTCATTCTAAACCTTCAAATATAAGTAAAAACCTATCAATGCTTATAGCTGCTTCCTCTGGTAGACTTTGCTTTATTAACTGTTTTTTTTCTTTTTCCGCTTTGTGCTTTTATGCCTAGACCTAAAGAAAACAAAATATGGTAAACTGGATTATAGTGCACGTGTATATTAGCAGCTAGACATTCAATATCCCCTGCTAATTAATATGAAGTTTCTTCTGTCTGTGAGAGAGTGCAGAAAAAAGTATCTCTGTTAGCAAGCATTGTTGCATTGTTCATTATAGCTGGCTGCTCATAGGTTAAAGGAACAGTAACACCAAAAAAATAAAGGTGTTTTAAAGTAATGGAAATATAATGTAGTGTTGTTGTCCTGCACTGGTAAAATTGGTGTGTTTTTGTCAGAAACTCTACTATAGTTTGTATAAACAAGCTGCTGTGTAGCCATGGAAGTAGCCATCCAAAGATGAAAAGGAGAAAAGCTACAGCATACACACAGAAGCGTAACTAGAGGGGGGCGGGCCCTGGCGCAGGACGCGCAGCCGGGCCCCCGCCCCCCTCCGTACACCCGGAACCGCCCGGGAATATGCGCCGCAAAGCGGCGCGCGGACTGCCGGGGGGCCCTGAGGGGGTGCGGGCACTGGCCCACTCGCACTCCCTGCTCCTCCGGTAGTTCCGCCACTGCATACACAGCAGATAACTGATAAACTCCCTAGTATACGATAGGATTCTTTAGACTTATTTGTTATCTTCTGTGTGTCTTGTGCTTGAATGGCTACCCCCATGGCTACACAGCAGTCTTGTTATATAAACTGTTGTAGTCTTTCTGAAGAAAACTTGCTAGTTTTACCATTGTAGGGCAACTGTACCTAATATTTATTTAAAATGTGTATTTTTGGTGTTACTGTTCCTATAAGGGTGTTATTGTTGTAAGGAAACCTTTAAATTGAAATGTTAAATGGGAAAATAATCTGTTTATGAAGAAGACAACACTTTGTTGAAAACTTTCAGAGACTTGGCTAATTCTGTTTTTTTAAATAGCATGTTTGAATAAATCAAGGCTTGCTAACTGCTTAAATAGAGAAATATAGTTAATAGATGCCTACAAACCTATAAGAGCGCTTAGCTTCTATTGATTTTTTTCTCAGACTGAGCTACTTCTGGCAGATTCTCCACGTCACTAACTGGCTTCTTCTTTGTTATCTTCTCCTTGATTTTTTAATACAGGCGCCTGAAGAAACTAAAGAAAAGGACGGTTGATTGAACTTTAGTTCATGTGTATATGATGTGTTGCTGGTTAAAACTGAAATTCTCCGCACAAGAGATAGAGACCAGAAAAAGCAATCTCTTGATACCTCTAAACTGGCATTGTAAAAAATTTTTATTATAGTGTTGCCTAGAGGCAATTCTTTTACTAAAAATATGGGTGAAAATTTAATTGGTTGTGCTAAAACAAGCAGTATGGCAGCTCAAAAGCATTAGAAAGAGCCAATACAACAGTTAGCCTTACAAATATAAATACAAGTTAGTTGAGGTTTACAAACCTATCAGAGCTTTCAGTTCTTGGAGAATCTTTCCCTGACTCTGTTGTCGCTGGTGGGTTTTCTATATCATTAGCTTTATGCTTCTTCTTTATACATTTTGCATACACTAACCTGCAGAGACAAAATAAAAGTAAAATAAAATAAAGTTTGTTTTGGTGCCTGTCCCTAATAAAATATATTACTTAAATTAAGTAAAATGGCTTACCATGCAATAGCTGCAAGAAAAATAATTAATAGAATAGATGCCATAACAATAACTGGAATGTCATATTGCTTCTCATTCGTCGTTTCATTCCAAGCATTTCCTGTCCACTGAATTGTAGGCTGAATTGTTAGTGTTTCCACCGTTGCGTCTGATTCAGGGTAATCCATGTATAAGTCATCTGTTTCATATTCTTGTGTATCTTCTGCAAAAACAATTGTAATCTTAGTAAAACCCTACACAATCATTATATATAGAGCTTGATAAAAATTGCTTAAACATTAAATCAGCCCAATGGGATTGATTTGCCACAAATATGGACAATTGCAGTTTAGTTTTTAAGTACAAGGTACTGTGTTATTGTTACAGAAAAAAAGGAAATCATTTTAAAAAATTATAATTATTAATTGGACTAAAATGGGAAATGGGCCTCCTGAAATTTGGGGCTTTCCAGATAAAAACAACTTTTAATTTAGAAGACATTCACTGTTTTAAAAAGTCTGCTCTATTCTACAAGAAACTTAGATGAGTTGAGAAAATCAGGACGATTTCATGTGTTCGAATTCTGATTACCTGATGCGGACGTGCAAAAGTCCAAAAATAATACTCCACATGAAATAGTTAAACTCCATTCTTGGGTCCTGCAATAAAAAGATAGAGAAAAATTAGTTTGTTTATAAATATATATTTAAAGCTCTTCACACGCTAATACACTTAAAAAATCTATTTGAATGCTTTTTCCCTGCATACATTGAGAATGATGGCTTTAGATGTTAGTTATAGCTCTTCAATAATTAAACAAAATATAAGGTGAAAAGGAACTCAAAGAAAGCAATGTCCCTATCCTGTTGACTTGCCTAGAAGCAATATCTTTCTTTATATTTAATTGTAAATCACAAGTTAAGTAAAGTAAGTAAGCAAAACTTAGGGGCCCATTTACTTAGCTCGAGTGAAGGAATAGAGGAAAAAAACTTTGAATTTCGAATGTTTTTTTGGGCTACTTCGACCATCGAATGGGCTACTTCGACCTTCGACTTCGACCTTCGACTTCGATTCGAACGATTCTAACTAAAAATCGTTCGACTATTCAACCATTCGATAGTCGAAGTACTGTCTCTTTAAAAAATACTTCGACCCCCTAGTTCGCCACCAATAACCTACCGGGGCGAATGTTGTCTATGGGGAAGGTCCCCATAGGCTTCCTAACAATTTTCTGATCGAAGGATAATCCTTCGATCGATGAATTAAAATCCTTTGATCGTTCGATCGTAGGAATAGCGCTAAATCCTTCGACTTCGATATTCGAAGTCGAAGGATTTCAATTCGGCAGTAGAATATCGCAGTTATGCAGGAGCATGGCTTTCTGCTCAGGGGCAGCCATACACGGGAACAGAGTCTCCCCCGTGAAGAAACATAGTTTGAATTTCTGGGGAGGCTGTGGTACATTCCAGAGCTGCCTTTAGAGCACGAGCGTATGTGTCTCTACTGGCAGCATTGTGCGCAGCTTCCCCAGTGGCAGCTTCCCCAGCGGTGGCTCCTCGTCAGGGACGAGGACAGAGGGGAGGGCTGGGGCCGGCTGGGGATTTCCCTTGTGCCTTCAGAGACTCCGTTCCCGCGTATGGCTGCCCCTGAGCAGACAGCCATGCTCCTGCACAACAGCGAACCTTCCTTGCAAAGCAGGTGACACAGCGAACCCAAGGAAGCCAGGGTGTCATCTTTCTTTATCGACAATCTGCTGGGCCCCGAATCAAGGATGAGAAGAAGCCGCATGGTTTCACTTGAAAAGCCAGGGAGGAGAAATCGATTGCTGCAGGATGGATGGTCGCCTTTTCGCCATTTATGAGTTTTTTCCCCCAGAAAAAAACTAGATTTTCAGGAAGGCTGCAAACAACTCCAAATTGATCCCAGGACGTCCCCCATAGGCTGAAACAACAATTCGGCAGGTTTAAGGTGGCAAATAATCGAATTTGAATTCTTAAAGGGACAACATGATAAATTTAGAAATTCTAATTTTTTTCAAAACTCAAATCGAATGTTAACTATTCCCTAGTCAAATTTCACTAAAATAAAACTTGAAAATTCTAAATTTGAATGTTCACTTCAACCCTTGATAAATGTGCCCATAAATGGTGAATGGTCTTGCATAAAAAAATAAATTAGTTTCTTTTTGTTGAGCCCATCAGTCATTATTTAATTATGGTGGCAACCCTACTTTCAATATATCGTATATATAGTTCAGAGAAGATGTTACTGGAGGTAAAACATTTGTATGGTGTCAGCAGTGGCAAATGCAGGGAACACAAATCTCTGGCATTTTGCAATATAAATGTTTCATAACCAGCGATTCACAGTGACACAAGTTGCTCTGCATGAATAAACAGGAGCCATACCAGGGCAGGAGATTTGAAATCTAGCATGTTCCCTGCTGCAGTTGCCTATAAATGCTTCAAAGTTTCTCATCTTCCCACAGCTCCAGGCCTGTTTAGTGAGTTCATCTGTCTAGCAGAGATTGCCTGTAGTGGTTGTTACCACATCCATTCAGGCCAGGGAGAAAGGTCTATCACAGCCACAATCACAGCAACTGGAGTCAGAATGCTGGAATTGATATAAGGGGGTTATGTTATATCAGGTGTATTGCTAGTTATGGTCTTTAATATGTATAGTAACCTATAATCAGGTAACATATACAGGTATGGGATCTGTTAACCGGAAACCAGTTATCCAGAAAGTTCTAAATTACAGAAAGGTTGTCTCCTATGGACTACATTATAATCAACGAATCCACTTTTTTTTTTAAATTATTTCCTTTTTCTCTTTAATAATAAAACAGTACCTTGCACTTGATCCAAACTAAGATAAAATGAATCCTTATTGGAAGCAAAACCAGCCTTTTGGGTTTATTTAGGGGCAGATTTATCAAGGGTCGAATTTCGAGTTCATGGAAATTTGTAACTCCCATGAACTTGAAATTCGAAAAAAAAAACATCAATCGACATTTTTTTAAAAAAAATAAAAACTTTCAAATTCGAGTGAATGGAATCGACCCGCAAACTCAAATTTGGTTTGAGTTTTTTCACCAAAAAAACCTTGATTTTCAGGATTTTTCAAACAACTCCAAATTGATTCCAGGACATCCCCATAGGCTAAAACAGCAAATCGGCAGGTTTAAGGTAGTGATAGTGAATAGTCAAATTTTTTTAAAAACGCAAATCAAATTTTAATGATTTCCTAGTTGAATTACACTAAAAGAACTCAATTTGACTCTTGCTAAATCTGCCCCTTAATGTTTACTTGATTTTCTAGTAGTCTTAAGGTGTGAAGAACCAAATTACTAAAAAACCCCAGTTCCCGAGCATTCTGGATAATAGGTCCCATACCTGTACTAGTGACCTGTCTAAATGCAAACATCCTACCTGTTGCTATGGATGCTGTACCTAGACAAACTCGTGCCTTTATAATACATGGAAAAAAGTGTGTTAACATCAATTAACCCTAGAAACAGACATGCTAGTATAATCACTGCAGAAATTAGATTTACAAAATTGAAATAATCCTAGACATTTCAGTAAGATCACTGCAGAAATTTGATTCAGAGCATTGTATTAATCCCAGAGAGGTGAGGAAGACTGTACAATTTTGTAGATATCTGCTGGGAAGCATTGAATTAACTCTAAGGGCAGAGAGACACACAGAGATTTGGGGAGATTTAACTAATCACCCAGAACTGCCTTCCCGCCGGCTAGAATCTAAATCGCTGGCGGGATGGCACTCAGATTGTTTCATTTTCCCATGTCGCTCAAAGTTTCTCTGCCCTAAAGATGCCAGTAATGACTGCAGAAAATGCTTACTGTAATTACAATTGACCTCAAGCATGCCATCAATCACTGTATAAAAAAAGATTCCCTTTATAATGTGCTCTGGAGTAATATTTCAATACTCCAATTGGTACTGTTACAAGTTTTTTTATCCGCAAATTGTATTGTAGATAAGGTGTAACATGATCTTATAACTCACAGTGGTGAGCCTACAAGAAAAAGGAGACAAACAAGATAAGGGGAGGCATCTGAATTCAAAAAATCCAATCAGAACAACAAAAAATAGAAATAGGCACTTAACACTTTTCTCTGCACTTAAGTAAAAACAATTCAAGTAGTCAGACATCCCTGTGGACAATAAGGTCATTTACTGTATTAAAGTGCATATTAAGACAATCAAATATTAACAAAAACATTAATATAAGCTTCACCTCATGGAAATAAAAAAAATGTCTTAAATATAATTAATTAGTTGAAAATTCTACACTGAATCTAAAATAGTCAAGTTACTTGTCACTGTTCCCTTTTAAAGGGGTAGTCCTTTTAAACTTTAGTATTTTAAAGAATGTCCTATTCTTTGGAACTTTTCAGTTGGTCTACAGCTTCTAAATAGGGGTCAATGACCCTGGAAGTCAAAACTATGAGGCTATAATTATATTGTTAATTTTCACCTATTTCTTTTCAGGCCCTCTCCTATTTATGTCTCAGTTTGTACCAATTTAAACAAATTTTCACTCTACATACAGGCTATTAATTAGAAATAAACATCATCTGGGCAAAAGAGAGTGCAGAAAAGTGAAGTATATAAGCTGTCAATAACAAAAGGTTCTGAATAGTTATAGGCAAATACTGCCTTTTTAAAACACTACTTATATACCATTTTTAGACAACTTTGGGCAACTGTTGATTGTATGTCACTCAACTGTATGGAATAAAGTATTCTTAAACTGTAATTGACCTATTAGAACCACAACAAATAATTTGTAATGATTTTGGCGTCAATCACAGAACCTTTTTATACCTGTAAACAATTCCTTTTTTTTAACTAACTAAATTTTCATTGCTAACATATTGGTTTCTTGAGCTGCCATGTAATAAAAATCTGCAATAATTGCTAATTAACTTTGTATTGTGACATATGTGCTATATATTTAGCACACCCTTGGGTGGGCCGGAGAATAGTGTTTGAGTAGTGTGTGACTTGCCGACAGTACACCCCAGATACCCTGAAACTGCAGGCAACTCCCTGCAATGTGTAATGGCCCTTTAAGTGCTCTACCCTCAAGTGAAGTCCTGTTGACCTCCTGGTGCACAGGTTGAAATGAAATCCAGACACATTGCTTCTTCAAACAATGAACTGGTTTATTGAAGCACGGCAGTAAATCTTGATCACAGCATTTAGGCAGTATATGTCTTCAGATACATTTAACATAAACAGTGGAAGACTATCACACTTTACAATGTTGCAAATATATCGCTCCTATGGGGTAATGCAGCCTGTCTTGGGATCCAGGAAGACAACCCTTAGCCCATTTGTTTTCTCCCTTTTATACTTTTAAACACTGCTGCCTATTGGGCAACTGAAAACCAGATCAGATTGCAATAGACCTAGGAAAAAGGGACAATAGCTGCCTGGGTAAATTAAAGGACCACTTAGGTGTCCAAATATAGGGAAACTGCCTGAGTAAAGCACTTAACCCTCAGGGTCTCCACGTCTGTATATATACAGTATATTGTTTGTTGGTCCAGAACCTAAGGTAAGTGACAGCAGCACAGAGCAAGTGCAGTCAATCAACAGAAATGCCATCTTTGGAGGCGCAGATGTTAACTACTAAGAGGCTGTGGTTGCCTTGGGCTGGTGCAGAACTTCAAAACATAGTGTATAGTATTTGTATCCCACTTCTTTGTCAAGCTTTAGTTCTCTTTTAATAAAGGGATATTTTACTAGAATTAGACTATAATTGTTTTGTGCTAATCCTTTTTGATACAACTATGTTCATTTAACTATAAAAAAAAATGGGGCACCAGCACTGTGTCACTGTATGTAGTACATTTTAGAGTAGTCCTGATATGTTTCCCTGTCTCCTGCTCTATTCTGCCTTCCCTAATGCTCCCTGTGTGTGCCTTACTCTGCCTGTGTGTGCCTTACTCTGCCTGTGTGGGCTTTACCCTGCCTGTGTGGGCCTTACTCTCCTGTGTGGGCCTTAGTCTGCCTGTGTGTGCCTTAGTCTGCTTATGTGTGTTTTACTCTGCTTGTGTGTGCCTTAGTCTGCCTGTGTGTGCCTTACTCAGCCTGTGTGAGCCTTTTTCTGCCCGTGTGTGCCTTATTCTGCCATCCTCTGCCCATGTGCACCTAACTCTGCCTGTGTGTGCCTTACTCTGCCTATGTGTGCCATCCTCTGCCTGTGTGTGCCATCCTCTGCCTTCCCTATACTCCCTGTGTGTGATATACTCTGCCTGTGTGTGCCCTGCTCTACCTGTGGAACATAAGCCTGGTATTGGCTCTGGGGGGGTTTGTTAGCATTTAAAAATTATTGTTAGGTGCCCTTAAGGTGTTTCATCATGTGCTGGGGGTGCTGTGTTATCCACAGGGGAGGAGGAGGCATATGGATTTAAGGGTATGTCTTAATATGATTTAACTTTTTTCACAAATGAGTGATGAGTGATATTAGTGAGCACCAACCATTTGGTTTTTGGTGTGCTACCCCTATTAATGTGTACATGGTCTTTTGGTAACATGGGTGTGGTTTAAAGTGGGTGTGGTTTAAAAATAGGGAGTGCACCACTGAAAATGCAGGCGGTACAGAGGGGGACGGGGCCCGGCTGCACGCCACGCACCAAGGCCCGCTCCCCTCTAGTTACGCTACAGGAAATGAAACAGCATCAAGACATGTGGCAGTAAGAAAATATACTGTATATTATTTAAAGCTTATATGTTATATAAAGCTTATAAACACAAAATAAATGTAAATGGATATGGTAAAAAAAGGAGAGACCATAATTTGTGAATAATCTGTTTTACATTTTAATGGGTAACATACATACATATAAAGTTGCAACATTTAGGGCTGGTGCTGAAATGCAATTTACCATTTTTACAGTTGATTTCAGCAGTAGTTTGCAAGAAATAACTGTTATTTTTTGCTTTTCTACAATTTATTTTCTCTCAGTGATTCAAATAGTGGATAATCCTGACTCAGTTGCTCTTGATTCAAATAGTGGATAATCCTGACTCAGTTGCTCTTTAAGTTTAGTGCGCAAGTATTTAAGACTAGTTTTAGGAATAAATTCTTCACTAAACAGGTTTAAGGAGGGTATAAAGAAGTTGGGAAGGTTTGCCTCCTTCAAGCATTTGATAAAATACTCAATGTATCGGCCAAAGCATCCAGCGATATGCTCAGGTTTCCAATCTTCATCTTTTGGGTAGAGTGTACAGGAGTGTAGCAGGGCTGTCTTGGCATGGTATGAGCAGAAGTGGGTCATATTTCTGCTTCCTTTACTGTTTAACTGTTCCAAAAGGTACTTCATCAGTTTAAGACATTGTTTCCTAAAAGGCAAATGAACATTAAGACAAAGTAAATAACTCTCTTCAGAAGGCAAAATCCCTGCAGCAGCAAGATATGGATAATTTAAATTTGAAAGAGCACTCTTATGGATGCAGGTTGCTTTTAGAAACAAATTTAGCTCTTTGGGGCCACTGAGGCCCCCTAGATACTGAAGAATAGAGTGGGCTTCAACATAAAGTTGAAGAGAGACATTGGTGATTCTCCATTTTATCTTGGGTCTTATGTATAAAATTGTATACACTTCCAGGTTTATTCACAGTACTGGTGTCTTGGATGGATGTTGCTGTATAGCATAAGTAGATGTAGATGACAATACTGGAATGAATCGATGAAGGACTAAATACTGAAGGACACAGCAGCTTTTGTGCAGATGCACAGACATCAGAGCTCACAATAACAAAGTTATGATTTGCTAGATACATAGAAGGTAAGAAACCAAAGAATTGGCTCATATAAATAGATCCTCTCAAATATATCCATCACACTTACAATTGTATTTTTAAGCAAACTGGGCTTATACTTATAAAAGCAGGCAATACAATTCATTCCCTTTAAAAAAAAAAAAGTTTTGGCACAGGTCCCCTTTGTGCAGCTACTGTATGCTGGGCCAATAGGTGGCAGTATAATATCAAGTATTTATGCAAGCATTATCTTCAGCAAAGGGAAAGAGCAAGCTAACACCAGAGAGAAAACAAAGCAGACTGAGTAGATTAGCTAAAAGCAATGGGTTTTATTTTGCCAACAGAAAACATGCTATGCCCCACTGATCACTTATAATAGTACTGAAGTGTTCTGGTAGGTTGTAAGTAAATCTGAGAAAAATTGCATCTTGGGCAAGACTGCATGCTATTCCAGTAAGAACTTAAAGTGATTCTGTCATGATTTTCCATGGGAGAAAAGCATTCAATAAATGATTCCCTATCTCATATCAGAGCCTGTACAGGTCTTCTTTTAAGAACATTCACAGTCCACAATAGTCCGCATGTTACCTGTTTCTGCTTAGGCACTGTATTCCCCATTGATATAGAGTTGTCACATTTTATGGAAATAAATCACTGGCCTTCCTGTATATTTATGTTTTTTCCTTATTAATATTGGCATTAAGCAACATATATACAGACCAGGCTGGTAAATACTGGCCAGGTGACAACCCTTCACTGAAATGTAGAGAAGCGATTGACTGCGCTGTTCTCTGCCTGCTACCAGTTCCTGCTGTGCCGTTAGAATATTTAAATATTTAAGAATAAGCAAATGTTTTTATATAATATGTAATGTGCAGCAAAACAATAATCTTATTACATTCAGTGCACAAAGTCATTTTGTACCTGCAGCACTTGTCACGTTTACTCTCACAGCATGTTTTTGCATTGCCATGGTTCATCAAAATTAGTTTCTCAATGTGTGAAAATGAAATGCGCCATAGTACTTCTTCTAAAATATCAAAAACAGCATAAATATCATGTTACCATCTATATTATAACAACACACGTTTCACATGCAAGAAGGACTGTATTCTGGTTAGGATTTAGCCATCTCTAGGGACTGCAAGACTGAAATTCAGCCAAACCAAATCCAAACCTTCACATATGTTTTGCTCTCTGAACCATAGATCTTTAAAAAAAAGATTGACGGACTGTCTTCTTTCTCCTTGGTGACAGTAGGTTCTTCGTTCTCCTCTGTGGCTTCTTCTTTGATTCCCTTTGGCAGTTTTGGCTCACATCAGCGGCTTATCTTCTTTCTGCTCCCTTCAGCAGCTTCAATTCGGCTCCCTTGGGAGGTATTTTAGGCCCGCCTAAAATCGACACAACCGCGCAGCCCACTTAACTTCAAATCAAGTGGCCCTTCAGGCATTTGCCAAATGGGCAGATAGCTAGTCCGAGCTTAGTATGCATACACTTAAAATGTTCTGTACAATTATATCACTATGGGACAGATTTATCAAGGGTCGAATTGAAAATTCTAATTTTCGAGTTCTTTATGGCCAAAACTGTCAAATTCGACTAGAGAATTGTTAAAATTTGATTAGAGTTTTTTTAAAAAATTTTAATTCGATTTTTGACATCTATCATACTTTGGCCCTTTAAATGGGTGGTTCACCTTCAAACAACTAGTTGTTTTCAGATAGATCACCAGAAATAATGACTTTTTCCAGCGACTTTCTATTTTCTATGTGAGACCGTTTTTCTAATATTGAAGTGTAAAGTGCAATTTTTCACCTTCTGAAGCAGCCCTGGGAGGGGGGTCACCGACCCTGTAAACTGTTCGAAATTGATACATTTAGTTGATACATTTCTTATCTTTGTCCCTGCTGAGCAGAATCTCTGGGTTTCATTACAGGCAGCTCTTAGAATTGATACACTAGTTGCTAATACTTCAGAGATGCTGCTGAGAAATGCATCAACTAAATGTTGCAAAATTGTAACAGTTTAGAGTCTGCGCCTGAATTACTGAGCTGCCAAATTCGATTTTTTAATAAATTTAGATTGGTCAAATTTCGAGTTCATGGGAGTTTGTTGTAGTTTTTAAAAACTCACATGAATTCGAAATTCGACCTTTGATAAATGTGCCTCCCTGTGTATGGTCAGCATAACTGACCCAGCACTGTCTCCATCCTCCTTCAAATCACATACAAATACTAGTGGGTACAACAAATTCAGCAAACATACCTGTGTTTTTCAGTTGTTTTGCTACAAAATACATTGGCTTGTATTTGTATTCTTGTTTTACTTTTGCTCCCAGCCATGTTTCAATTTTCATTCCTTCTGATGTGCTTGAAGGCCAAGAACCCTTTACTTGCAATGCAAGAACAAGATCGACTGATATCTTATCATGGTTTTCATCTATCAGAATGGTAACAGCAGGACTTGTGCGGCTTTTCCTCTCAAGAGTAATGCGCATTTCTATGAAAATAAAACCATTCACAGCTAAAGTTTAAGAGACACTTGTTCAATGTATGAACATTTTGAAGTATTATCATAAAAAGCAACACAAATGTTAAATGTTTTGTACACAGACATGGTTGCATAGTTAATTTGGGTTGGAAAAAGACATTTGTCAATCAGGTTAAACTCATTGTGTCTCCCAATATCATTGGACCACATTAGACCTAGAAGAAAAACAGATTGAGCCTCCATTTCTCTATGTAAACAAACACGTATAAACATACAGTTCATATACCCACATACACGCAAGCATGCACATATACATGCATCAAATGAAGTATCTTCCTTTATATTTTACCTGTGCAAATGGCACGGACAGCAATCTTTGATTTTAACAGGAGTTTCAGCTAATTTAAAAAAGGCAGAGAGACATCAGCATATGACCAGTGGAAAAGAAGAAACGTTGGTGGTGTTCTGCTTGTGCAAGTCTATGTGAGGTAATGCTATCTATTTCTGAAGTGATCTTACTAGCATGTGTAAGATTAATAAGTGCTCATTGGCCATTTCCCATTCCTGCCAAGAACTTACTGGCACATCTGACTTTTTTTATGGTTTTTGTTTTTTAATGGTTAAAGTATTTGGGGTGTGGCTAAGGTTAACTATGTCCTTCTTTCTAATTTTCAAATGTTAGATTTCATTTTAAACAGGAGCGTAGTCTACTCAGTTACCTAGCCCTTATTGTCTCTTGCTCCTGCAGCAACAAAATACAGGTATGGGATCTGTTATCCGAAAACCTGTTATCCAGAAAGCTCTTAATTATGGAAAGGCCATAAGCCTTAATAATAGACTCCATTATAACCAAATAATCCACATTTTTAAAAACCAGCCTGTTGAGCTTCTTTAATGTTAACATGAGTTTCTTTAAGACTTAAAGGGGACTTGTGACCCTACAAAATAATTCCAAATTATTTTCTATAATTTAAGTTGAGCAAAATAAACTGTACTTACACTATCTTTATTATTTAAAATGTGTTTCCTTGAGTCTTAGAATTACACAATCACAGCGAGCAGGAAGGTGCCATTTTCTAGACACTGTTATTAAAGAGATACACCAGTAATTAAACTCTTTTTTACATCTATCATAATATTGCCTTTGAAAGCTACTTATAACTTTGCCATAAAGTATTTGCACAATGCTTTTACATTACCTGTCTGATGCCCCATGTTCCTATATGAGGGGGCTGCAGGAGAAGTGCCTCAGGCATAGAGGCGGGACAGGTAATATTTGATTGACAGCTCAGATATTTAAAAACCTTTATAAAAGGTATGGATGTTTTAATGAAAAAAATTGGATTCCATGTTTAATGTGCAAATTACTTTCATTCTACAGCTTTTTATGTGTGGGTGACAGGTCCGCTTTAAGGTATGGAGATCTAAATTACAGAAAGATCAGTTATCTGGAAAACTCCAGGTCTTATACCTGTGTAGGGTTCTAGCCTTGCACCACTTAGACTCAATTTTAAATTGTGAAATTCTCTCCCTGAATCAAGCAGACAGGCAGATACTATACATAGCTTCAAGAGGGGGCCTGGATAGCATTTAAGCAAGTCAGAAAATACATGGTTATTGAAAAAGTTGCCAGGAAGGAACGTCAAAGGCAAATTCCAAAGGCTTCAAAAAGGTTGCCTTCCTCTGCATCAACTAGCAGTTAGGCTAGTTTAGATTTATATAGACATAAAAGGTTAAATTTGAAGGAAATTTGTCTTTTTGTGGCCTAAGCTACTATGTTACTTAAATAACTCATAACTGTCATCAGTTATAATTGGTTACTCTGAATTTGTTTTCCAAAATCTGGTCTGTTCTACCTCGTAATACAAGCTGATTGGCCACTACATTCATTTTTAATTGATCTACTGCTACAGGTGTGAGAAGCTGTATTGTCATAAAATTGGTGAAGTGGTACTGCAAAAACAGCCTTAGGTAGCAGCATGATTATTGAAACAAGAACTATAAATATATTGCAGCTGTTGAATATCAGTGTATTGAACCAGTAACACACCCAACTCGGTGGGCCCTGCTAGCCCAGACCCACTACCTGCCTGCCTCCTGACATCCCCTCTGGTTCCGATCGTGACCCTAAGGAGGGAAGGAATGTGATGGGCAAGGGATGGTGATGCCAAAGGAGGGTTGCAGCTGGGGAAAGGGGCCCATAAAAGGCCAAGGAAAGTGCTTATCACTAGAAACCAATGTGTAAAAGAAACGGATCCGCACACACACCAATTAGTGCATTCGGGGATTATCCCCTTTTATTCAGCCACCAAACATCAACGTTTCGGGGGGGGGGAACACCCACCCTTCATCAGGAGCTTGCAGGATTGGTGAACTACAGGTGTGCGGTAGGAGAATTACATTGCTTATCACTAGAAGGCAATATGTTAGGCCCCCCCCCCCAGCTTCTGTCATTGCTAACTCATTAGTCCAGGGTGCATTTCTTTTAATGCTGCACCAACAGTGTCGGACTGGCCCGGCGGGATACCGGGAAAATACCCGGTGGGCCCCGACCCTAGTGGGCCCCCGCCGGGCCAGTCCCCCTCTCCCAAACAGTTTTAAAAAATATAATTATAAAAATTTCGGCACATCGCAGCGCCGTTTGCGCATGCGCGCCGAGCGCTGTTTCCGTTTGCACATGCGCGCCGTTTGCGCATGCGCGATGCGCCGCCTGGGCGCCGAGCAGGGATTCGCCTAACAAGTAGGTAGCGGGGGCCAGAGGGGGGCCCTGGACACCAGTCCCGGTGGGCCCTGGACCCCCCAGTCCGACCCTGTGCACCAACATTTTATAGAGTTTCAAAAACAAAATGATTGTTGTTCAATCGTGCTTAAAAATTTATTACTGTCGATTCCAAATTAAATGACCAGTTACAAAAAAGAAGAACCAAACAGCTCCAAGGCATTATTAACGAACTGCAGTTGTTAGTTTATTTGCAGTCTAGGTACACAACATGTTTTGGGTCAAACCTCTTCTCAAGTATACAGAGCACAAGGCATTATGGGATTAAATACTTTCACACAGAACCAAGAACCTTCTCTATTCACCTCTTAAAGTTACAGTGTCCGGTGTACAGTGTCAGGTATATACAATAAACAAAAATTAAATATTAAAAATATCAAAAATGGTTCATATAGTCCTTTAAAGTTTACTCATGAATCAGCGCAACTGTGTGGCCCTTCCTTTGTTACAACAAAATGTGTATTTTTAGTCCAAATCAAAGAAATTGCAACTTTGGCCTGTCCCTGATGCATCAACATCAATAACATAAGAAGTTGTATAGCCTACTTAGGGCTGTGAAAAGCATGTAGACCAAGTAACCAACATTATGCAATTCCAGCAGATTAACCGTAACTCCTGCATCATAATAAAAATTGTTACCTTGCAAGTCAGGAGTTCCGTGATGTTTTCCAAGTACTAGCTGGCCCTTAATACCTGACGAAAGAGAACGATATTAGAGCATTGGAATTCTAACAAACAATTACAGGAAAGTGCTTGGCCTGAAAGATGTAGGGAGTTATTTATCATGGTCCAAACTTTTCTCAATATTGGCTGCTACAAACTCCGATCTATGCTGCTCGGGTTTTTATGCTTATTATTATTACATTTTCCCGAAAATTTGCTTTGCAGTAAAAACTGAGATTTTCACGATTTTTTTCGGAGGTTTCACCTGGTTTTCCTGATTTTTTCATCTGAAACCTCAGATTTTTGCCCGAAACATTTTTGCATCTCGACAGGTCTGAGATGCCGGGATTTCAGATTCTGAGTTTTCCAGCCTCTGGGTTTAATAAATTCCGAAAAATTTGTGATTTTTTTAAAAGCCTGATTTTATAAAAAGACATTACAAATTTCGTGATTTTTGCATTCAGGGCTTAGTAAATAACCCCCTTAGTGTACCTACACTGCAAATAAACTAACACTTTGTTAATACTACATAGTAGCTGATTATTCTGTTTTGAAATTGGACATTTTCTAGTTTCCGAAGGATTGTGTGGTCCTGTGTTCTTCTTCTAGTGCCACACAACCAGCCCAGGAGCATCGCAAGGAATCCTTGGGATTTTAACAAAATAATTAATATTTTTTAATATACATATAGCATACCTATAATATTACTCCTAATTAGCTCTCTTAATTGATTGAGCATTTTTTGGCCTGAAATGTTTCCATTTTCCTCATATTCGGTTAAAGGGTGTCCTGGATTCCTTTTTAGTTTCAACATGTAGTAACCGCCACTGACATTTGACTCTGTAATGTGAAGTCTCTCACATGGTATTTTCAGCATGATGTCAAACTCGTTTGGCTTTGAGATCTGAAAAATACAAAAGTATCTCAGATTTGGCGAAAATATACATTAAAAAGTGTTTTTTTCCCTTATTTATATGGCTCTCGTTAGAAAGATACAAGTGATTTATGACTCACAAGTGCAGTTGTAGTGGCGCAAAAATGCAATTCATTTAAATTCCACAGCTGCTCCTTGCAAGTGCACCTGTTGTTGCAAGGGAACTCTGGAGCTACTGTCACCGCCAAAGGCAGCTCCAGTTTTCCAAAAGAGGGCACACTTATGCCTACAGAATTATGTGGGGTGTGAGCAACATGTTGTTCACCATCCTCATTGATGTTGCTCACAGTGGCCTCAATGTAAATGCCCATTTTAAAATTCCTGGCTTGAATGCAACTTTTTGAGACATAAAGAAACAAATAGAGCTTGTTGCAGGCTAGCAGTCCACATGGGGATACAAATTAGACCAGATACCAGTTATACCCCCCCTCATGTGGCCCCCAAATGAAAGTTTGCCTGCTGTGATTCCTTACCTTGTATAAAATTTAAAAGGTATCAGTACTGAGATTAACTGGCCCCTGCATTGTTTACACTTGAAATTCCGACTGTAAACACCTGCATTGTTCACAATTTTAACACCTCTTTTGTTCACACCCTAAAGCCCTGTACTGTTCACAACTCAGACCAAGACTGAAAGTGCCCACATTGTTCATCTGTTCATTCTTATAAAAACTGCTGGAGGGGCACCAGCATTGGGTCGCTGTATTTAGTACAGTATGAACTGTCCATCTTAGAGTCCCTGTCTCCTGCTCTATTCTACCTTGACTATGCTCCTGTGTGCCATACTCTGCCTTCCCTATGCTACTTGTGTGTACCATACTTTGCCTTCCCTATGCTCCTTGTGTGTGTCATACTCTGCCTACCCTATGCTCCTAGTGTGTGCAATACTCTGGCTGTAATATACTCCCTGTGTGTGCCATACCTTGACTGCCCTATGCTGCCTGTGTACACTGCCTTCCCTATACTCCCTGTGTATGCCATACTCAGCTTTCCCTATGCTCCTAGTATGTACCATATTCTGCCCTGTGATACTGTGTGCCATACTTTACATGCCCTATGCCCCCTGGGTGAGCCATACTTTGCCTGCCCTACTCTGTACTCGGTGGGTTTGTTCTGGGGGTTTGTTAGCATTTCAAAACTGTTGTTAGGAGCCCCTAAGATGTTTAATCATGTGCTGGATGGGTGGTGTTTTATCAACAGGGGAGGATGCGACATATGGATTTAAAGTGATAAAGGAACGTGTCAGTATCAAGTAGTTGCTGCATCCGGAATAGTTCCCCTGAAAGTCCCCCTCAAAGACGCCCCCAGCCCCACGAACCTTTGCGCAGCTGACCCACTGACACAGCTAACTGATCTTCTGCCATGCTTCCGTGATGCTGAGCTGGGGGTGGAGTGATCCTTCCATAGGCTGAAGTCCTGTTTTCATTGGTAATTATCTTATCGAAGGATCGCGCCACCCCCAGCCCAGCGTCAATGAAACTGCACAGAAGATCTTTTATCAGTGTCGGAGGGTCGGGTCAACGCAGGTTAGTGGGGCTAGGGGCGGCTTTGAGGGGGGCTTTCAGGGGAACTATTCCGGGTGCAGCAACTACTTGATACTGACATGTTCCTATGATTTTTATAGTAACGTGTTGGTATTGCTTTAAGGGTATGTTCATGGTATTTAAGTATTTTGGTATTTAAGGGTATGGCTTACATTTTTCATATATGAGTGATTCCTGCAATGAGCACCAACCATTTTTTTTTTTTATTGTGGACATAGTCTCAAAAGTTCTTGAGATAACATGGGTGTGGTTTAAATGGGGGAGTGGCCAACACTGGCTTCCGTTATCGGGCCCTCCACCACGTACGCCAGACAAATTTCGGGCCTTCGGTACCACAAAAGTTGGACAGCACTGAATTAGACTATCACAACCGTTCTTGGGCATCACTAAGAATATTTTCTGATGCTTATGTGTCTCCAGCTGTTTTTACATTTGTGTGTTGTTCACAGGTAAAAAGAATTTGGGGACCCTGGTATATTGTAATACTTTTTAGAATTGTGCTTAGTTGTCAGAATCTATTCTTAATGTGGCCATAATTAAACTAGTTTAATTGAGTGAGCTCTCCACTTGCGATCCCTTTTTATTTTTCATTACAGTATATCTATTATATTGTCACACTTTTACTTTTGAGGGATAGAACACTTGCGGGGTTATGTAATAAAAGGTCAAGTCTCAAAAATATACTCCAAAGAGTTCTATTCAAAGTTAATACTTTTATTAGGTACAAAATTTAATAGGCCTATGATTAAGTACCAGTTGGTATGAAACTTGATTTTTGGGCCCTTGTGAACTGGGGGCTATATTCCAAAAGAGACTTTGGCCCTTGTGACTGGCTCTGTAGATTGCAGCTTTTTGAGCATTATTACATATGGATAAAAGGCACTAAGTTTTCCCAGGAGCAGTTACCCATAGCAAACTATCAGCAGGTAGTATTTACTGGTCATCTGTTTAAAAGCCAATATCTCATTGGTTGCTATGACTTACTGCTCCTGGGCAAATTTAGTGTATTTTATTTCATAAGGGGGTTGCTAGTTATAGCTACCTTCGCTTGTCCTACATTATTTACAATAGCTTAAAATGATTTCTATATTTTACTTTGGGTTAGTCTTGTGCATTAACTAAATATTAATGTTATCATTTTTATTAGACATATAGCAGTATATGTCTATTTTAGAACCTAAAACAATAGAAAAGGTACATTGTTAGCAGTTACTCACCTTAACTTTTTCATAGTAACTTCCAGTTGTCAGTATCTCAGTACCTTGGAATGCAGGATCTTTATAGAGGATTGGCATAAGGAAAT
This sequence comes from Xenopus laevis, assembly GCF_017654675.1. NCBI lineage: Eukaryota > Metazoa > Chordata > Amphibia > Anura > Pipidae > Xenopus > Xenopus laevis. The sequence continues at coordinate 78,429,353 of NC_054380.1, read as the reverse complement.
CATTAACCAGTTTATTCACCTTTTCGGCTGCAGGTGATATATCACAAAGTCTCGGTTTTAACATCTCCACTGCACGTTTCAAATGCATAGTAAGCTTCGCTTGTGCCAAGTTTTCTTTTTCAGCTTCTGTAGTTGTAGCTGTGCTCACAGGTTCTACATCAGCTTTATCCAATGCCTTATTTCCTCCATAAGCTTTCCCACCTTTGCTTATGGGTTCTGCATTAGCTTTATCTAATTCAATATTTTTTTCACCCGGAGTAGCTTTATCCGATGCCTTATTTCCTTTGCCAGTTGTAGCTTTTTTAGCTTTGCTTACAGGTTCTAGATTAGTTATATGTAATTCTTTATTTTCTTCAGCCGGGGTAGCTTTTCTAACTGCACCCACAGGTTCTACATCAGCTTTATCTGCCTTATTTCCTCTGCCTGTTGTAGCTTTTTTAGCATTGCTTATAGGTTCTACGTCAACTTCAGCCATTGCCTTATTTCCTGTTTTAGCTTTTCTGCCTTTGTTTACAGGTTCTTTATCGAATGCCTTACTTTCTGCACCCATTGTAGCTTTTATAACAGCTTTGCTCACAGATTCTTCATCATTATCCAATTCCCCATCATTTCTTTTGCATATTGTAGCGTTTCCAGCTCTGCTCACAGCTTTGTTGGCTTTATCAGCATTATCATATATCCTATTTTTTCTGCCGCCTGCACTAGTTTTTTCAATTGTATTCCCAGGCGTTTTATCAACTTCCTCCTTTGCCCCATCCATTTTCCTGCCTTCTGTAGTTATTTTTGTTGTGGCTTCAGAATCATTGTCTGTCTCCTTCATTCTGCTTCTGCCTTCTGCATCTTTTACTATTAGTTTTATAGTTCCAGTGCCAGCCTTTTCTGGTGTCCTGTTGCTACTCATACCATCTGTAGCTTTTTTACTTTTGCTCTCCTTGTAAGCTTCTCCTTGTGCACTCTTTTTCCTGCTTGCTATAGAGTTTGCAGGTGTGCTTTCAGAGGATTCACTCTTACACTCTGTCTTGGTAGTGCCAGTTTGTCTTTTTATCCCTGTGTGCTCGGGAGATTTTCCTTCCATTTTAACCAACCTCGAAAGATCTGGTGAATAAACCTTCCTTTTAATAATGTGCTGATCCCTCCCAGTATGGATAGAGAATATGCAGAAATGTGCCTGGAGCATTTCTGCTTAATGAACTAAACAGACTTCCTGTTGATTTTCTTTGAAGGAGGAACATTTTGTGCTGACTGGTTAGTTTGTGCGTGCAGTAAAAAGGCGTTTAAAGGAATTGTTTAGTATAAAAATAAAAACTGGGTAAATAAATAGGCTGTGCAAAATGAATATAGTCAGCCAAAAATGTAATCTATAAAAGCTGGAGTGACTGGATGTCTAACATAACACTACTTCCTGCTTTTATCACATCAGCATTTAAACAATGGATTATAAAGTGATATCTCCATAAATATGCTCAATATAGAATATAAATAAATTAAAACATATCAAGTATAGAATTAACCCCAATGTGAAATTCAAGGTAAATTCAAACCTACAAAAAAACTATAGTGATATCATGTCTCCCAAGTAATATCACACTATCTAGATCAGTACTGTCCAACGTGTTGACCACTCACCCCTTTAAACCACACCCATTTTAACCGCACAATGTTATCTCAAGAACTTTTAAGACCATGTCCATATTAATGGTGGTAACACTCTAAAAAACCAAATGGTTGGTGCTCACTGCAGGGATATCACTGATACTGTATGTAAAAAGTCATACACTTAAATATACCATGAACATACCCTTAAATCCATATGCCGCCTCCTCCTCTATGGATAACACAGCACCTCCCTAGCACATGATTAAACACCTTAGGGGCCCCTAACAACAATTTCCAAATACTAAGAAACACCCAGAACAAACCCTACCAGGCTCACGTCCCACAGGGTACAGAGTAGGGCAGGCCGAGTATGGCACACACAGGGAGCATAGGGAAGGCAGAGTATGGCACACACAGGGAGCATAAGGAAGGCAGAGTATGGCATACATAGGGAGCATAGGGGAGGCAGAGGATAGCATACACAGGGAGCATAGGACAGGCATAGGATATATATATATATATATATATATATATATATATATATCACCATTGTCCACGCTTTGCCACCTGAGGCACACCTTTCACATTTCTTCATAACGTGTGAAAAAATTAAACATGTAGAAAATGTGGAAAACGCACAGTCATTTCTTAGGGCTCACTGATGAAGTTGATGTTCACCTATATAAGGGAGACATAAAGAAATAGTGAATTTTGCAGTGAAAATACTGAATTTCATATTACTCAATAAAATATTCCAAGTTGAAGGGGGCATCTTGTGCCCCCAGATATGCCTACCTGGGAAGGTAGGAGAATGATGAGGTCTTTGGCACATCTCAGAGTGGGTGGGAGATAAGATCCCTTTATAGATCTGCTTTATAGATAATGGGGGTCATTTATAAAGTTCGCGCAGCGCATATTTTTCACAAATGGTTGTATTGTGCATGTTTTTTCCTGAACGCTAATATATTGCACTGCCCGTCTTTCCGGATTTTTCGAATTCGCAGTGTGAATAAATTTTCACAAATGGCGCGCAAATGAGACGGGAGTTTGCACGAGCGCTCCCAATGTGCGAGGTTGTTGTGCGCGAAAATAACGTTGACAGTAACTTAAATTCACAGTTTGCGAAACTGTTTTGCGAATATTTTATCCACCACCAAAGTTGTGGCGTAATTGAGTCGCAGAGTGTGCGCATAAATATTCGCAATTTGCAAATTGTGACATATTTAGAAAGCTCCTATAGACATTCCCATTGTGAAAAAAAAATTTGCAATTCTGTTTGCACCCTCTTATTCAGCTTTATAAATGTAACCATGCGCAGGGCAATTATATTCACTTTGCGAACCAATCTGCCCTGCGCAAAGTTTATAAATGAGCCCCAATGTCTTAATGCTGAGGGCAGTGCAATTCAATGAACTAGAAGAAATTGTTATAAAGCTAAACTATAATGTTTATAACCTGAGATTTACATACATGGTGGACAGGCTTTTCTAACATTAAACCATCAGGATTGTGGATGGGTTTATACAGAAAGAGAGTTAATGCAAACCAACTGCGAGAAATACACTATTATGGACAGAGAGTATCCAGCCCCAACGTATTGGAACCAGAGAACTATGATCTTAGGATATAAAAGGGATATTAAAAATAAGAACCCAAAAAGTCTGGTAGCTAAACATTTTGATTTGGCCCATATGGAACAGTTAATCAGCTTTAGAGCATGGGCAAAGTGAATAGTTTGCATGAAGGCTTTGATTCCTTCAGCATTAAATGAGGACCTCTCTTAAAGGAACAGTAACACCAGCAAATTAAAGTGTCCTAAAGTAATGAAAATATAATGTACTGGTGTACTGCACTGGTAAAACTGCTGCATTAGTTTCAGAAACACAATGATGGTTTATATAAATAAGATGCTGTGTAGCCATGGGGGAAGCCATTCAAAGCTGAATACATAGGATACATAGATCAGCTCTGTAGTATAAAATAGGATTCTTCAGAACTTGTCTGTTATCTACTATGTATCCTGTGCTGGAATGGCTGCCCCCATGGTTACACAGCAACTTGTTAATATAAACTATAGTTGTGTTTCTGAAGTAAACAAACTAGTTTTACCAGTGCAGGACAACAATACATTATATTGTCTTTCCTTTAAAACACTTTTATTTTTTTGGTGTTACTGTTCCTTTAAAGACCATTCCTGAAGGAAAGTAATGAGTAGGGTTGTGGACACACAGGCTGAAGGGCTCAGCTACTCTCAGCCTGGAGATGCCTCATTTCACATATTTTGGCTGACCTTAGCTTAAGCTTCACTGTGTCTGTGTGTGTGCATGCAGGCTGATCATACTAAAATCAATGGAGCAGGGGCATGGAGCAGATCAGCTTCTTGCAGCCAGCATAGAATATGCAGGCTGAGAGCAGCTGAACCATTCAGCCTGTGGAATATACTGAGATACTGTATCACCTGATAGGTTTAAACTAATAGTTTTGGGGCTATTGGAGACAGACACACTGTACAAAAACGTATTTGCTGACTGTAACATAACGCATGAAAGAGATTGCTTATAAGAACAAAGTTGGAATCGTTTGTATACATTTGAAATAATGGCACGATTCTGCAAATAAGTCTAGTAGTGCCATGACAGGGGCATAAAAACATTTTTAAAATAACTGTTCAACATCACAGTCCAACATAGCCCATAAAGACTACCATCCAGATAATTTGGAACATTAGGGGGCAGATTTACTGAGCTCTAGTGAATAGTTTGAATAAAAAAATATTCGAATTTGGAAGTATTTTTTTGGGTACTTCGGCCATCGAATTGGTCAAATTCGATCAAATCGAATGATTCGAACGATTCGAAGTAAAAATCGTTTGACCTTCCACAGCACTTTTCTTCGTTTTTTTTGGTTGAATAAAAATCCTTCGATCGATCGCTTAAAATCGTTCGAATCGTTTTTTATCCAATTCTTTTGTGCTAAAATCCTTCGAATTCGATATTCGAATTCGAAAGATTTTACTTCGAGGGTTTTTTAATGCTTGAAATTCGACTCTTGATAAATCTGCTCCTAGGAGTCTCCAATACAGAGTTGCTGTTACTCTCAGCTCAGCATTCTCTTTGGATATTTATGATGAAAGATATAGAAAGTCCACTGCCACATATATGGATACACATTGATTTTACATCTAAAGAGGGGACAACCTTTAGGAAGATAAAGTAGGGGTTGTTAAAGTGTGAATTAGAACTGTAAACATTTTGTGGAGATTGGGTGGATAGACTCTGTGATAAGCTATGAATGGGTGTTTACTAATAAATAAAAATAAACTCAACGGAGCAGTGCCCTGGTGAGCCCAATATATGTATAAATTCCATGTACAGTAATGGGGTGACACTCAAGGCTGTAATGGCCAAATTAGCCTATCTATGTACACTCCATCATCAGACAAAATGTTCCTTCAGTATCTTCTCAAGGTATTTCATCTCAGGCCCATTGGCGCCATAAGCCAAAAGAGGATATACTGTATAGACTTACTAAGTGACACTGAGAGACATCTGTCCAGAACTTTCTGCAGGGGATTTTCTGACTTACACTGCCATCTGGTAACTGGAAATTGTAATTACAGCTAAACAACATTAACCCCTTAATGTTAACCCCCTAAATCTCCCACCCTTTTAACACAGTAACTTTCTTATTGCGAGTTATTAATACACATTCAGAGTTAACCCGTCTCACAGACTACTTATTAGAATGGGTACATTTTAGTCATATTTTTGGATATCGGAAACCTTTCTTTATTTTTAATTACCACATAATTCTATAAAGAACTGTTTTTGTAAATTGATTCCTCAGATTCCTCAGATGGCATTCAGTGATCTTTGCTGTGACTCTTGCATCCTTTACCATCATACAAAACTTATTGCTGGTTGTGTTGTTTTTCTTAACCATATTAGAGGCGTGTGGGCATGCTGAGTGTATAATAAAGATAAATGCAAATATTGTTACATGTATGCAATACATAGACATGTGAGTAGTGATGGGCGAATAAACTCGCCAGGCATGGATTCGCAGCAAATTTCCACGTTTGCCGCCAGCGAATATTTTCACGTTGAAGATTCGATGGCGAATAATCTGGCGGGACAAAAAACATTGTCATGCGCATAAAAATTGTTGCAAGTTAAAATTATTCGGACGCCTATTGACTGATGCATTAGGACAAAATAGTCGCGTGTATAAAATCACCAAAGTTATTTTGACGTCCATTGACTTCAATGCGTTTCGGCAAAATGGGACAGATTCGCCCATTACTACATGTGAGTAATAAGGTGCCGATTCATGGAAAATCTACATACTGTAGGCCTGACACTAGGGGGCTGCAAGCTGATACTGTGCTTATAGGAACAATAACATCAAAAAATTACAGTGTATCAAAAGGTAAAAGGCACAGGTTACATAGCAGATACCAGATGAGCTCAAAATACCACTGTTTCCGACACAACTGTTATCTGCTATGTAACCTGTGTCTTTTACCTTGTTTTTCTGCTGAATGGCTGCCCTTGTGCTGCACAAGCAGTATATATATATATATATATATATATATATATATATATATATATATATATATATATATATATATATATATATACTATAGCAGTGTTTCTGAAGCAAACACCCAACATTTACCAGTGCAGGGCAACATTACATTATTTCAGTTACTTTCAAGCACTTTAATTTTTTGGTGTTACTGTTCCTCAAACATTTCACTATATAGCTCAACACACAATGGTAGATACCGAGACCTACGGGCCAATGATGACTTAAATTGTAAGCTTCAGCTTTAATTCAATTTCAACCACAAGAGGGCACATATGTATCATTAACTTTACAAACCTGACCATACATAGGCTTACATTGGTTGCAATCTCAGATACTCCATATCAAAGAGCTCTTTTACTACAATTTAATAAATAAGGAGGCAAGGAACAAAATGCAAGAAAGTTGTTTTTTTTTCAGTTTGTATCTGATCCTGATGTTATTCTAATCTCGTGCATGGCTTTCCTGTATTGAGTGACACTAAAGTTTGTTAACACTGAATTTGTTTGCTCTATACAGGAAGTACAGGAAATAGAACTCTCATGTCATTTATAAAGAGCACCAGTGTGGTGGCGCAGTAAGATGTGGAAAGAAGAACTTTATATTTGTTCATCACTTAGTGATTAGTAGTATTTCGTTTTAGCATATTACGTTTTTGGCACCAATATATTGATGATATTTTGCTGATCGTCTTCCTGTAACTTTTGATAGAAGGCTAAGGTGATAGGCTGGTTATTAACACACAAGAGGTGGTTACAAACTTGTATATATCTTTGGATAGCTGTCCGTATCCAACCTTGCTTGAAAGCATCCCCATGGGCAATTTTTTAGCCTGATCAATATTTCTGGAAAGGGCATATAACATTTAGTCAGGGCTGACACCAGAAATCATGGGCCTGTAACATAACATTTTTTGGGCCCCCACTGGAGACCCACACTGGACAAGCACCCCCCCCCTGGACCAGCAACCCCCAAACCCCGCCCAACCATTCAAAGCACAAACAATCACAGTTTTGAGTGCTTAAAAAGTAAATAACACTTTTGGCCAAAAGATTAATAAATCTGCCACCATGTCACCAATATTGGAGGCCAGGAGCTCCTAAAGGTTAAAAAAATAAATGCTGAGCAGGGGTCCAAGAAAAGTTTAATTTTAGAAAAGGAGTATTGGTGGCTAGGCCCCTTAAAGGGATTCTGTCATGATTTTTATGATATATTTTTTATTTCTAAATTACACTGTTAACACTGCAAATAATTCACTCTACAATATAAAATGTAATTCCTGAACGAAGTGTATTTGTTTTTAGTTGTAATATTGGTGTGTAGGCAGCCATCTCAGGTCATTTTGCCTGGTCATGTGCTTTCAGAAAGAGCCAGCACTTTAGGATGGAACCGCTTTTTGGCAGGTTGTTGTTTATGCTACTCAATGTAACTGAATGTGTCGGAGTGGGACCTGTGTTTTACTATTGAGTGCAGGCAGCAGTTATCTTGTGTTAGGAAACAGTTATCTGGTTACCTTCCTATTGTTCTGTTGTTAGGCTGCTGGGTGGGGGGGATGGGAGGGGTGATATCACTCCAACTTGCAGTACAGCAGTAACGAGTAACTGAAGTTTACCAGAGCACAAGTCACATGACTGGGGGCAGCTGGGGAACTGACAATATGTCTAGCCCCATGTCAGATTACAAAATTAAATATAAAAAAAATTGTTTGCTCTTTGGAGAAACGGATTTCAGTGCAGAATTCGTCAGGTGATGTTGGTCTGTGACATTTTTCCCTTTTTTAACCGGAGTGCAGCCTCTTGAGCATAATTTGAAGCAACTTTGCAGTATACATCAATTAAAAATATGCAGACTTTTCATGATTTTAAATGGTTTGGAACAGTTCCCTAAGCCTAGAACCCTGCTCTCCTGGGCCTTTCAAATGTTTGTTTGGAAGCGGGAGTTCCCCTTTAAAGGGGTAGTTCACCTTGAGTTACATTTTAGGATGATGTAGAGAGTGATATTATAAGACAATTTGTGATTGGTTTTCAATTTCTATCATTTATGGTTTTTGAGTTATTTAGCTTTTTATTCAGCAGCTCTCCAGTTTGCAATTAAGAAATCTGGTTGCTATGATCCAAATTACCCTAGCAACCATGCACTGAGTGGAAAAAGATACTGGAATATGAATAGCAGAGGGCCGAAATAGAAAGACAAGTGTTAAAAAGTAGCAATAACTATCAATGTGTATCATTATAATGCATCTGTTAGATGGGGTCTGTGACCCCCATTTGAAAGCTGGAAATAGTCAGAAGAAGAAGGCAAATCATTTAAAAACTATACAAAATATATAATGATGATCAAAAAAAGGGTGTAAAAAAGGTTTAATTTCTGGTGTCGATGTCTCTTTAAGGTAAACTCCATTGACACCCAATTGAAAGATTGACTTATTAACACATATTTTTACTATTTATATAAACTATTGGGCCCCTAAACTTACACAATTTACTTACATAATGTCCATATCAAGCAATGCCAGTGCAGAACAGGAGCTATAAGGATTATATGGTTTAAACTTACCACTGACCCCCAATGAACAGACTGACTAATTAGCAAGTTAATTAATGAAACAATGTAATTATGATAGAGTAACAACAGCTGTTTATATTGGGATATATTTACTGAATGCCATGAGCATCTCCTATATTCTCTTGCCAGCAGTGGAATAACTAGTCATTGGGACTCATAGCAAGAGCATTTGGGCCTCTTACCATATACAATTTAAATAACGTATGGAAAAACGTACAATACTTTTGTAGAAACTTTCAGTAGGAGAGAGGAGAGCACTCTAACGCAGATTAACTGCTTGTGATTAATATTTATTTAAGCTGCTATACACAACATGTTTCGGGCTGTAATTGCCCTTTAAGGGCAATTACAGCCTGAAACATGTTGTGTATAGCAGCTTAAATAAATATTAATCACAAGCAGTTAATCTGCGTTAGAGTGCTCTCCTCTCTCCTACTGAAAGTTCAATGGTTTGGGATGTTCGGTACATCTGCTCGGGAGGATTGATGCATTCATTCATCAGGTGCTAATTGGCAGAGCGCGGATTCCCTACCTCCACTTTTGTAGAAACATACATAACTTATGTGCCGGATCCAACATTCTGCGCCGAAACGCAGGCGTCGAGTCGGATACGACAGAAAACAAGTTAAGAAATACAAATGTCGGATTGTGTCACAGAGGTCATCCGACGAAACACGACTGTCGGATGCAGACGCAGCAGTCGTGTCGCATTAGATGAACGATGCAAACTGGAAAATGAGATTCAATGTAGATAAATCCAAGGTTATGCACTTTGGCAAAAATAATATAAATGCAAGTTATACACTAAATGGCAGTGTGTTGGGAGTTTCCTTTAATGAGAAGGATCTAGGGGTTTTTGTAGATAACAAGTTGTCTAATTCTGGGCAGTGTCATTCTGTGGCTACTAAAGCAAATAAAGTTCTGTCTTGCATAAAAAAGGGCATTAACTCAAGGGATGAAAACATAATAGGTAGTTAATAAAAAGAAAAAAAAAACGTGTCTTTTTTCAACCTTACTTACTATGTTACTATGTATAATTATGCCGCTTTATAGGTCCCTGGTGAGGCCTCGTCTGGAGTATGCAGTGCAGTTTTGGACTCCAGTCCTTAAGAGGGATATAAATGAGCTGGAGAGAGTGCAGAGACGTGCAACTAAATTGGTTAGAGGGATGGAAGACTTAAATTATGAGGGTAGACTGTCAAGGTTGGGGTTGTTTTCTCTGGAAAAAAGGCGCTTGCGAGGGGACATGATTACACTTTACAAGTACATTATAGACAAATAGCAGGGGACCTTTTTACCCATAAAGTGGATCACCGTACCAGAGGCCACCCCTTCAGACTAGAAAAAAAAAGAACTTTCATTTGAAGCAACGTAGGGGGTTCTTCACAGTCAGGACAGTGAGGTTGTGGAATGCACTGCCGGGTGATGTTGTGATGGCTGATTCAGTTAATGCCTTTAAGAATGGCTTGGATGATTTTTTGGACAGACAGAATATCAAAGGCTATTGTGATACTAAGCTCTATAGTTAGTATAGATATGGGTATATAGAATTTAGTTGAGTAGAGAGGGGTGTGTGTATGGATGCTGGGTTTTCTTTTGGAGGGGTTGGACTTGATGGACTTTGTCTTTTTTCAACCCAATTTAATCTATGGAACTATGTAACACCATCCATCATTCCGGTTGCTTACCTTGTTTTCTGTCGCATCCGATTTGACGCATGCGTTTTGGTGCAGAGCGTCGGGTCAGGCACAATCGCTGGGAAATCGTCCATGTAGTTGTACCCTTAGGGTCAGGGCACACAGGCAGATTTGGGGAGATTAGTCGCCCGGTGACAAATCTCTTCTTCAGGGCATATAATCTCCCCGAACTGCCTGCCCACTAAAATGTAAATCTACGACCCAAGGCAACTTCGGAAAACGAATCGCTCCCAGTGCCTTCCCGTCTGCGATTTTCATTATAGCCGGCGTAAGGTAGTTCAGGCAGATTAGTCGCCCCGAAGAGGACTAATCTTCGTGTGTGCCCGAAAGGGGTGAGTTTATAAGATCCTATGCCCCTTCTGCCTTTCCTCCCTTCCCTGTATGGATACATTGCTGCCAAATGCAGCTTGTGCTTTATTCATGGTAATAGTCACAGGTCTCTGTGCTCCACAATGTACTGAACCCCAATGTCCCATAGAATACGTTTGACTGGTCAAAGCCGTTTAACTTTCTGATAAACTAAAGAATCACAAACTTTGTGAAAAGGAGGTTTAACATTGTGAAAAAATTGTGTTCAAATACATCTAACATTTGTACCATAACATTGATATGGATATAAGCTGTGTATGTATACAGCTCAAATAAGATATTACTTGGTACTTTATCCCATTAATTAATGAACCAATCCTTAATGGAGGCAAAACAATACTATTGGGGTTTAATGTTTAAAATTACTTTTTGTAGACAAGGAATGGTGAAAATATCCCTTATGAAGCCCATGATCCTGAGCATTGTAGAGAATAGGTTCCATAGCTGTGTGTGTAGACCAGTGTAAAGATCTGGTGCAAAAATAAATTAAAAAAAAAAAAAAGTTCTTAGAACGTGAGCTCCCTCTTGTGTCAGTGTTCATGCTAAGACTGCAACACATGAGCCCAGAACTGTGATTGTTACATGTACACAGTTCTGTACATCATTTGAATAGAAAACAAATAAAAAAAAACTACAATAGTCATCACAAGTTTAAGGGTTTAATTTGGTTTGGTTTAACATCAAGGGATCAATCTAAAGAAAGTACTAGGATTCAGCTGAATGTTGCAGGTGCATTAGATTATACACATACATGTGGCATAGAGGATAAAAGATCCCTGAAGCCAATGTGAAGCAGGCTCACCTACTAATGCACTAGTCCATACTCACAGCCTTCATTTACAAACTAATTTCACGCCAGGAGGGGGTTTCCTGGTCCTGTAGCAGCACATGATCAGGGGATACATTTGCTCACACCATAAGCATGTCCCACACAGGGTTCGCCCTAACAGATGCTGTGGCCTTTACTTATTGCCTTTGAAAATAGCAGCAACCTAAAGGGAAAGTATTGTGAAACTAGTTGAACCTAATGTATTCAGATCTCTAGGTGGATACATGGAGCTAATTCTCTGGTGACCATAGCAACCAGTCAGAAGAGTACCAGTAACTAGTATTCAATTTTATATTGGGTGCTGTGTACTAAGCCTGGAGTGGGATTCTTCTGTTCAGAGAAAGACAACCCTTTTCATTGCATCATTGCTATGTAATATGAAGCATCTAAAAGAGTATGTAATACAATGTGATAGCTGGTATGGGTTACTGCCCACATTTAGATCTGCTCAGTGTTTGTAAATTAGCCTGAGACCGCAAACTAAAGTAGCAACAGCCACGTGACCAATACCGTATTTTTGTTCCTGTTTAATAACTCCCACCAAAGTAGAATCTGTCATTGGAGGTTTCAGGCATTGTTGTAGGTTCTCATGTGAATGGGTTAAAATGGTATTTAGTCTTTTGACCCTGAAAACTTAATCCCCATGACTGCTCTCCGACACCAACTGTGGTTAATACTAACCAGCTGCTATAGTTAGCATTCCCTTTACTATTCATATAAGAGGGGTTTTTAAAACAATGGCCATTAGCAAGGTATAGCCATTAGTATGTACAGCTAAACATTAGATACTTGGGAATATTACAGAATTTTGTTACAATATAGCAAGGACTTGCTACAATTTGGCTGGCAGCGGTGTCATGTGCCCATGAGATGCACTCAATTCTGCCGAGCCAGATACTCATTTAATGTAATGTATGGTTGCAACACCAAGCACAACTCAATCACCCAGAGTTAAAGAAATAAAAACTTGTATCTTTTCAACTTTTTTTTTTTTAATGGTCTCAAATTTGGTGACAGATTTTGGTCAAGTTGCCTCCCATTTAGAAATTACTGGATTTAAAACACTAATAACTTAAAACTGCCACAAACAAATGTGTCCGCAAGCATTTCTTTCCTTCTGAAGCTTTTGCGATGCATTGTAATCATTAACCAGTCTTTGACTATTAAACTCTGATGGCCAATTGATAGAAAGAGTTCTGAGACCAATCCTTCAGCCCTAGTTATGACTGAGGCAAGATATTCTGGAAATATTCATTTCGTTTTCGCGGCTTTCTGAGCAGACTTTGTGACTTTGCCGGATCCTGCTGCCTTCTTCTCGACTGCCTTGATTACTCCTACAGCAACGGTCTGTCTCATGTCACGAACAGCAAAACGACCTTGAAAAGGTGAGAAAACAAGTTAGCTAAAGATTCACTGGAAAGCGATTAACATGATAAATAGCAATATATTTTAGGAACACTTACCAAGAGGAGGGTAGTCAGAGAAGCTCTCCACGCACATTGGCTTTCCTGGGATCATGTCAACAATGGCAGCATCACCAGACTTCAGGAACTTGGGATTGTCTTCCAGTTTCTTACCAGAACGGCGATCAATCTTCTCCTTGAGCTCAGCAAACTTGCAAGCAATGTGAGCAGTGTGACAATCCAACACAGGGGCATATCCAGCACCAATCTGGCCTGGGTGGTTCAGGATGATAACCTATTAAAAGTCAGAGGTTAAAATAAGCACGGTTCTTACAATATGACAGCAACATTATTTAATTGTTTTCAGCCACAAACAATCCTGCATACCTGTGCGGTAAATGAACCAGCTTCCATTGGTGGGTCATTCTTGCTGTCACCAGCAACGTTGCCACGACGGACGTCCTTCACAGATACGTTCTTGACGTTAAAACCAACGTTGTCACCGGGCACGGCCTCAGTAAGGGCTTCATGGTGCATTTCAACAGATTTCACTTCAGTTGTTACATTGACAGGGGCAAAGGTAACCACCATGCCTGGTTTAATGACACCAGTCTCCACACGACCAACTGGTACAGTACCAATACCTGAAATATAGAATTTGCCATGAGATGTGTGCACATCCTACATCACTGCTTAAACAAGGTCTAAACCTGCGTGGTGGGAATTGCTGAGCTCTCTTCGTGTCCAGATTAAAGAAACTCCCATTTACCACTTAACATTTACAATATTTTATTTGCTGGACATGAACACATAATTTAAATATTAGACCTACAGCAACAAATTATGAATAGTTCTATTAAGAAGGGACCGTTATGCCTGAAGAGTAGTAACTTCAGGTGATAAGAGATTTCTAGGTTTAAGATAAACTACCTACGTGAAGGAAATATTTCAATACTAAGATTTTACAGAGAAATTTGAGCAGATGCAGATAGCTGTGCGATGCCTTTTGTACAAAGCAAGCTTCAAGATAAAATGTCATCATGAAGACACTAAGCAAAGGAAGGGAGAGAAAAAAAAAAAACCTATATATACCCACCGCCAATTTTGTAGACATCCTGCAGAGGCAGACGGAGAGGCTTATCGGTTGGGCGAGATGGTGGCAAAATGCAGTCAAGAGCTTCCAGCAGGGTAGTTCCGCTGCCAGATCCCTCTTTACGTGTGATTTTCCATCCCTTAAACCAAGGCATCTAGAGAAATAAAATTAAATTAACAACAGGGTAGGCCAACAGATGGTAAACCTGAAGTGAACTAAACTGCCACACTACTTACATTGGGGCTGGGCTCAAGCATGTTGTCACCGTTCCATCCAGAAATAGGCACAAAGGCAACAGTGTCAGGGTTGTAACCAATTTTCTTGATGTATGTGCTGACTTCCTTTACAATTTCCTCATATCTCTTCTGGCTGTATGGTGGTTCAGTGGAATCCATTTTGTTAATACCAACAATCAGCTGCTTAACACCCAGAGTGTAGGCAAGGAGAGCATGCTCACGGGTTTGTCCATTCTTTGAGATACCAGCTTCAAATTCACCAACACCAGCAGCAACAATCAGGACAGCACAGTCGGCCTACAAGAAGAAAGATTCAAAATCACCCACAAAAAAAAAAAAAAAACCCCAACAGCTGGTCACAACATTAAAGGCAAAGCTGCCTTGGACGTTGCTTCCCTTGCTTGGTAGGTTTGTTAGAGACCTGTATGCCATGCAATTTTTTAGTCTTTGGAGACTCTTAATACTAACCCATGCTACTATGAGAATGGGTTAGTTCATCATATTTAGCTTTGTATTACTTTATTTTCCCTTTTGCTTTGTATTTAAATCAAGCCAAAAAAAAAAGCCTACCTGAGAAGTACCAGTGATCATGTTCTTGATGAAATCTCTGTGTCCTGGAGCATCAATGATAGTGACATAGTATTTGCTGGTCTCAAATTTCCACAGGGAGATGTCAATGGTGATACCACGTTCACGCTCTGCCTTCAGTTTGTCCAAGACCCAGGCATACTTGAAGGAGCCTTTTCCCATCTGTTAGGTGAAAAGTTCAGCAATGATATGAGTAACAGGCCCTGAACACAAGGCTTCTGCCAATAATGATCTGGCATACAGCACTGCATACACTCTCTCTACCTCCATATTTATCCAGATACAAGCACAATTAGTGCACATGGCTAAATACACATGGGCAGGACTAAAGTCTATGATTTTGCTACAACAAGGAGAACAAGAGCTAGCCAAAACTTACCTCGGCAGCTTCCTTCTCGAACTTTTCAATGGTTCTCTTGTCGATGCCACCACATTTGTAGATCAGATGGCCAGTTGTTGTGGACTTTCCAGAATCGACGTGTCCAATGACAACGATGTTGATGTGAGTCTTTTCCTTTCCCATTGTGGATTATTAGATGTTTGGCGGTGGACACTAAAAATATATATATATATATATATATATATATAAAAAAATGTATATATGTGAATAAAAGGAAGCAATTGCTAGGCATTACACATTAGTTACAAGGCTGGGGAAGCTAATGCAGTCACACCCACCATTCAGAGAACTTTGCACTGATAAAACAGGAAAAGAAAATATATATAAGAAGTTCTCATTACATAAAACGGTAGAGAAAAAAAAAATGAATGAGGCCACTGCTGCCCCTTGTGCATGAGTCAGGCCTTGCAAGTGGGAGCTTCCAGCTCTTTTGTCTCCTCACTTGTGACTCAGCCTCCATCTTGTGAAGGGAAAAAAAAAACATTTTCAGCAGGGAGAGCAGCCGCCATTTTTATGGAATTACAGTCAGATGGGGAGGAAGATAAGAGTTTAACAGCAGTAATAGGTCAGAGAGATAAGATACTTTTTATACTAAAAGGGCCAAAACTAACAAGCAAAATTAAGCCAAGCCAAAGGAGTAAACGGCTGCAATCCCGACTTTAAGAAGCAGGACAGCAATAATCTAGTAATTATTCCCTATACACTGAAGCCATTCCCACACAGATCCTTCAGCCGTAAGGAACACTAGCAGGAAGAGAGAAATGATACGTCAGCGCTCGGCGAAATTGTGCAACCGGGCGCTAATGTAGCCAACCCGCAGACAATGAGCTACAGGCACGAAATACCTTCTCAGAGGGGGTGTCTAGGCCAGAAAGCGCGACTCTCCTACATTTGATAGACTGGGGGGGTGGATGTAGAACAACTATGGCCCATTAGTGCGTGTCGCCATTCGCCACCCCCGTCCCGTACAATACAGCCGTCCCATCCAGACAACTCGTTCCACCCGCCATCCACTAGCTTTTCCCACCAAGTCAATGACACAAAGACCCCATGGAGCACCTTTTAGTGAAGCGGATGGAGCATGAATAAGAGGCGGATGGTTTAAAGAGAACAGGATGCAGCGCGGATTGGGGCTAGGCCGCAAGCCTGACTAACGCACAGTTCATTAATACACGGACAGTTTTACAGTCACGTTCCCTTCCCGACACTGAATCTAGTTTAACAACGTTACAACAATTATAAAAAAAAAAACAAACAAAACTACATCGAAAAAAAAAATGGCTCCATTCAACCAAGAGAAATATCCGCCCAATGTATCTCAAGTAAAAAACAAAAGTACAGTAGAGGAAACACCACTGTATCACACATACCAATTAAAACACACATCATTAAAACGCACATATTTTGCTAGTCGCACAACAAATGCCACAAGCACCACGACCCGGGCCTTCAAATCTTTTTGACGTACCTTAAAACTCGCCGCAGACCCGGTGAGGAAGAGAGCGACTCCGGCGCTAACCACCCTTTATATAGAAGCCTCTATGGGCGGGGATTGTCCGTTACGTCATCGAGCCCAGAATTCCAAACGTGTTAGAGGCGGAGTCTTCACCTGAGTGTTCATCCTGTGAGAGTTCTGTACACTACAACTCCCAGTAGCTCTAGGGCGGCTGAAGCTGTTGGGTGAAACGCACGTTATCGCGGAATTAAGACTATGGCTCAAAAGGATGGTGGAATTCCCTCATGTGGCATAGATTCTTACCAACACTCTACTGCTCGATTACAGCCGAATAATAAATTTCTGTGCTAATGCGCAAAAAATTGCATTTCTTTATATTTTCCATTGTTCAACAAGTTCCGGTAACCCTTGTTTGGACTAATGCGCATCATGGCTGCTACTTGCCCCGCCCCGGGAGTGCTGAGGCCCCGCTACATTACGCACACTTAATGGCGCCTGCATTTCTGCAACTTTATTATGCGTCACATGATTCGCTAAAAGCCTTTTCAAGTTCCAAACCCTAAAATAATAGGCATATAGCTAAATGCGTGGGGAGCTGTGCTCGATAAGCATTTGTAATACTCGTGACTGATGGCGGGAGTAGGCAGTACTCATGAACAGACTGCAGGACATACACGCCTTCAACTCGTCTGGCACGAGCTAGGCGTCTGGTAATAAACTTGAACTCCCACCTTTCTACTCACTGACCCGCCCGGCTACACAGACTGCTCCCGCACATCCACTCAAAACTCGTCGTGCTAGAACTATCTCTTTAGTACGTGCGTAGGGAAACGTAGTCTTCATGGCGGAACTGAAAAGGTTTACATTGCGTTATTCGTAAATAGGCGCATTACATTCTGCTACTAATGATACTGCTTGCAAGTGTATTAGGGGAATACATTGCCTTCTCCTTATTCTGACACATTATCAGATCGTAACTGTAACAGTTTAGTTTCCATTTATATCAAAAGAAAATCAGATGGCACTCAACAGCAAATGTGCTGAAAGAAACCCTTAGGTTTAGGGTGTTCTATAGAGATTCGAAAATAAATTGCTGGCTCTAATCTCTCTTAAAACCAATTTAAAGGCTATTATCAAAAAAAGCATCGAAGTATAATCTTGCTCAAAAAAACATTCTGTGACAAAAACCAACGACTAAGTAATTCTTACAGAGTAGAAAGAATGACCTGGGTGTCCAAACCCCAGGTCCGTCACTTAAGAGATAACCAATTAAACTTTCAATGTTGAAAAAGGTCAGCAGAGCTTACACTCACCAAATTGGCTACCAAATTGTTCTATAGAGATCTCCACACAACGTTTCGGGGGGTTACTACCCCTTTCTCAAGTGCTCTTACCAAGAAAGGGGAGCAACCCCAGAAACGTTGTGTGGAGATCTCTATAGAACACCCTAAGGTAGGCATGTCCAAAGTCAGGCCCCGGCCAAATGCGGCCCGGTTTCAAATTTACACT
Source organism: Xenopus laevis (assembly GCF_017654675.1). Taxonomy (NCBI): domain Eukaryota; kingdom Metazoa; phylum Chordata; class Amphibia; order Anura; family Pipidae; genus Xenopus; species Xenopus laevis. The sequence continues at coordinate 78,411,025 of NC_054380.1, read as the reverse complement.
GGCCCTCAGTCTCCATCATAAAATTAATAATAATGTGCCCCCCCCAGCACTGTGCAATCAGGAATCACGTAGCCTTAGCAGCAGGTCTGGACTGAGAATTAAAATAGGCTCTGGCATTTCAGGCCCAATCAGCCCCCACCAGCCCACCAAATACTGACTTTCTATGGCACCTTATAGCAGCCCCTCTGGCATTTGCCAGAACCCACAGATTGCCAGTCCGGTCCTGCGTAGCAGTAATATTTGGGCACATTTGTGAAATGATCTGCCACTTGGTCTATACTGCTGCCTGTGTGCTGAAGGTGTTAGCAATAGACACATACTTGCTCGTAGTGACGCACTGCTCTCATACTTCTTTAGGGTTGAAGGTGCAAAATACATAATGACGTGCCAGTACAGTAAACTAAAGTAGTATGTGAGAGCAGTGCGTCACTCTGTGCCAGTACGAGTCTATTGCTAACACCTTCAGCACACAGGCAGCAGTAGAGACCAAGTGGCAGAGCATTTCAATAATCATGTGCCCAAATAATACTGCTACAGCTACGTGACTTCTTGTTTAAATGAGGCACAGAGAATAAGTCCATACAGACTCCACTTCCTAAACGCTGTGAAAGCTTACATCTCCAGGAGTGAATGGTCCTGATCACAAGCTAGCTACATCGGAATGGATGTCAGGCTGAATGGTCGGCCCTCACACATTTTCACCTCACTTAAACTGTGGCCTTGTTGCAAAAAGTTTGGACACCCCTGCCCTAAGGGTTTCAGCACATTTGCTGTTGTGAGTGCCATCTTATTTTTCTTTTGCATATGGACTTTCGAAACCTCAGGGTTTCCAGATTGTGAACCACCAGTCATTCCACAGAACTGAGGATTTTTAGGGTTAGTTCACACGAGGAGATTTTGTCGCCTGGCGACTAATCGCCTCTTCTCCTAGGCGACAATCTTCCCAAACTGCCTCCGCTTGTCTTCCCATCCGCTATAATGAAAAGTCACCTGCTCTAAAGCACACGCGGCACTGCGTTTTTTGTAGTCACCCGAAGTTGCCTCACGAGGAAACCGGGCGACTTTGGAAAACGAAGCCGTGTGTGCTTTGGCGCAGGCGACTGTTCATTATAGCGGATGGGAAGACACGCAGAGGCAGTTCGAGGAGATTATCGCCCAGAAGAAGAGGTGATTAGTCGCCAGGCGACAATCTTCCCAAATCTCCTCTTGTGAACTAACCCTTAGTCATACTATAGTTTCCATGTAGCTTGGTGTTCTATAAACATTTCATGAAATTGCATAACTAGGCTTAATAACTACCCTATAACCCCTTGACCATGACTGCTGGCAGACATATTGAAAGGGCATTTTATTGTCTCTCCCCCTCCTAGCAAATTCAGGACCATCTCCATCCATTGTTGCTTCCAATTTATCTATGTATTTTACGGTTTGAATTAGCCACACCTGTTCAGAATATGTAAGATTGACTACTCTGGGCCACCCTCTGCCTATGTAGGGAGTGACTTTCTGCTCTGAATCAAGCAATTCCAGAACACATGATGGTAAATCCACTCAGGAACTACTCTTTTCATACAGTTAATAACAAATATAATTTTAAAGGGGAAATATTGCGAAAATGAAAATTTAATATAAGCTTTATTATAGTGAAATAAGCAGCTTTCTAAATATAATCAAATATTCTGCATCATTTCTGAAAATCAAGTTTATGGTCACTAACCCTCTCTCAGCATCTGTTTCTCTTTATTCTGTCTTCATGGAGTTGGGTGTCAGATAATTATTGACCGTTAGATTGAATATATCTTATAGGGGGAGCTGCTTTTGCCTAGAAGATGTTTTAGAGCTCACTATTAAAATCACCAGACAATGTCTCTCTACATGCAGAATTTATGCAAAAGGAAGTTATTTTTTTTTTTTTTTTTAGATTTTGTTTGTACTGGAATCTGTTATTTGAGTGAGCTTTAATACATCTGCTAGGAAAGGGAGCCCATTATATAAGATCTATTAGATCATTCATCTGACACCCAACTGCTGCATGAAGACCGAATGAACAAAAACAGATGCTAAGAGAGGAATAGTGAAAAACTTATTATTATTGCATAAACAATGCAGACTATTTAATTGATTGTATTTAAAGAGACTAGAAGATGGCCTGAATGAATACATTTAACTACAACAAAATCATATTGCTCTTTTTGGTTGCTAGGGTCAATCAACCTTATTTGAAAGCTGACAAGAGGCAGGCAGCAATTAATCTGTAATGAAATGAAGTGACCTACAAAAAACATTGTGACTGTTATCACATCTCAACATCTGCAATGAAAAAGCTACAAACTTGCCTGTTTAAATGCAGGTCAGACCACATCATAATATGGTTGAGAGTCATAACACACAGTGACAGAAGTGGTACTGGAATATTAAAGGAATAATTCAGTGTGAAAATAAAAACTGGGTAAATAGATAGGCTGTGCAAAATAAAAAATGTTTCTAATATAGTTAGTTAGCCAAAAATGTAATATATAAAGGCTGGAGTGAACAGATGTCTAATAAAACAGCCAGAATCCAACTTCCTGCTTTTCAGCTCTATAACTCTGATCTAGTCAGCGACTTGAAGGGGGGCCACATGGTACATTTCTGTTCAGTGAGTTTGTAGTTTATCCTCAGCATTCAAAAGCAACAGATATGACCCATGTGGCCCCCCCTCAAGTCCCTGATTGGTTACTGCCTGGTAACCAGGGTAACCAGTCAGTGTAAACCAAGAGAGCTGAAAAGCAGGAAGTAGTGATCTGACTGACATGTTATACATCAAATCACTCCAGCCTTTATACATTACATTTTTGGCTAACTAACTATATTAGAAACATATATTTATTTTGCACCGCCTATTTACCCAGTTTTTATTTTTACACTGAACAATTCCTTTAAGGCCCGTACACAAGTCACCATCCACTACACCCTTTAACGTGTTCATTATCACGCTTAGGGGAAGATTTATCAAGGTTTGAAGTGAGAATTTCGAATTTGAGGTTTTTTTTATGGCAAACTGTCAAATTGAACTAGGGAATTAAAATTTGATTCGTTTTTTTGATTTTTTAAATTTAGGATACGCTGGACCTTTAAGGACTCAAATTAGACTATTCGCCACCTTAAAACTGCCAAATTGCGGTTTAAGCCTATGGGATCAGTTTGGAGTTGTTTGCAGCCTTCCTGACATTCCATTTTTTTTTTTTCAGAGAATAAACTCGAATCAAGTTTTTTAAATTCGAATTGAATTTGATTCAAGTTTGCTGGTCGATCCTATTCACCGATTTTTTTAAAATAAATTTAGATTTCTTAGTTTAGTTTTAATTAACTCCCATGAACTCGAAATTCGACTCTTGATAAATCTGCCCCTAACAGTTAAAAATATGTTACATGGAAACCTGGGCACAGGGTCATTTAACACTGGGCTTATTTGCATCTTGGCATTAACCCATGGTAACCAGCAAAAATCAGCTGTTTCCTTTCATTCTTTCTGAAGCCGACTGTAAAAATTGAATCACTGGTTGTTATGTGTTACTTCCCACATGCAAATTTGCCCGGTGCTGATAAATATTAGAGCTTGGTCTAATCCATGCTACAGAGTTGATCAGCTGTTATTACTTTTTTGTTCAGTGCTGATAAATGGCAACTGCTGTGCTCAGACTACCTCTTGCAAAGGGTCTTAAATTTGTTATAACAGGTGGTCCACTTGCATTTTATAACAGTGCGAATGGCCTACCTCCCATCCATGTCTGTCACAGCTGTTCTTCACCAATGCTGGAGCTGCGCTGTGTGTCTGTCCTTGAAATAAGGAGAGAGTTATTCAGAATAGAAATTCAATTTTTCATTAAGTCTTCTACTCAGTTACAGAGAGGCAAATGGCTTCCAGATGAGTTTCTATTTTCTCCTACCCTTTAAAATAAAACAAATACGCAGTGGCATGGAAGTGGAATAGCACAGCTTCTAGAGCAGTGGTCCGCAACCAGTGGCTCGGGAGCTCACCATCCTAGGGTTGCCACCTCACCCCTTTAAAACCGAACACATATGGAATCCAAAGCCTGCATGGCTAATTTGCAATTAATTTAGATTAGAGCATGCTGTTTTCCGTCCAACTCGACACCTGCGTTTGGCGCAGATCGTCGGATCCGGCACGGGAATCCGTCACGGGAAAATAGTCTGTGTAGTTGTACCCTTAGGGTAAGGGCACACCTGGCGTTCGGGGAGATAAGTCGCCCCAAACAAAAGGCGATCAGTCACCAGGCGACTAAATCTCGCCGAATTGCCAGGTGTGCCCTTACCCTTAGATGCATGGCTGCACATAAATCAGTTCAGTCTGCAGCATGCATCTAAATGCATTGCAAATTAGCCATGCAGGCTGTGGATTCCATATGTGTTCAGTTTTAAAGGGGTGAGATGGCAACCCTACACCAACCCCTTGGATGTTGCTCCCAGTGACCACTAAGCAAGTGTGCTGCTAGACCACATAGGGGTTAACAAACAGCCAGTAACAGCCTTATCTGGTACCCCCAAGGAACATGTTTCAGGATTGTGTTGCTCCCCAACTCTGTTTACATTTGAATGTGTTTTCTCAAGGTATTTTTTTACCCCCATAACCCACTGGCTTCACTGTCCTCAACCTGTGTTTTTTTTAGGTGTATCTGTTCCAAGCACAACTGATACTGAAACATGTAACTGAACTGCTTGCCTGCAGGCACATGCAGCGGAGCAATGGTTGGCCAGAAAATGTCTGCTCCTGTGTATCTAGCCCAACCTCCACCCTGCTGCATGAAAATATAGCATTTTCCATTTAACGTGTTTGCATGCACCAACACCATACAGTCAGTGCTGTGCTTAAACACAGGACCAAAAAAAAAAAAACCCTTGTGTAGCATTAGCTACTGTATACTATGAAAATCTGAAGATCTACCACCAATAAATGTTAATGTACTGGTGCCGTTTTAATAGGTGCTACAATGCACCAGTGCAGTTACACATAACCAATTGCCAATTTGGTAGTTAGCAGGTAACTAAGCATGGTTGCTATGGGAAACCTGTATATGGCAAATGGCACATGCTTTGCAGACAGTGTCAAATTGAGGGATACCAGGGGCTCACCAGAGAACCTCACCTGAGCTGAAATATGCCGACTTCAGAAGCGTTGAATCTGCTTTGGCACAAACAGTCTAAGCGGATTTCAGTGCAGAACCACGAGTCTGCATATTGAGCTGAAATCCGCCAAATTTTGTTTGTGCCGAAGCCGATGCAACGCTTTTGAATGAGGAAGAGAGAAGTCTCATGGCCGTATTTCAGCTAGCCGACATTGTTCAGGAATTGTTCAGTATAAAAATAAAAAACTGGGTTAATAGGCTGTGTAAAATAAAAAAAATGTCAATACAGTTGGCCAAAAATGTAATGTATATAGGCTGGAGTGACTGGATGTCTCACATAATAGCCAGAACACTACTTCCTGCTTTATTTTGCACAGTCTATTTACCCAGTTTTTATTTTTACACTGAACTGTAAGGTGGGGGTTGTTCTCCTTTAAGAGCAACAAAAGGGGGCTGTAAGTAAACCTCTAGATAAGTGTATTTACATCTGATAGTGGACCTTTAGCTGACACAATGCTAAAACCTGCAAAGAATTGCTAATTTAATTTACATTGGAAAAGGTTACTGGATTTTGTCTTACTCTCTACTTATTTGTGTTTAATTAGATGTCTTTAGTTAAACAGACCCCCACTGCTTTCATTACTATGTGCAAGGACACTTTTCTCAGAGAACAAAGAGCTGTATTTTAGCCATTTGTTAGACAAAATCTGAACAACAATCAAGTCAGCATAGATTTCCTCCTTTAACATTTAAATCTCAACTAGTTGCGAGTTCACAAGTTTGCTGGGGGTTGGGATAAAGGTTTCCACAGTATTGTCAAAATACATTTTATGTTTGCAATAAATTGCAATGCTGCATTACACTGCTGACCAGATAGATAAACTGATGAAGTTCAATTCATGTATTAAAAATGCAGAATATGTATGTAAAACTGATCACACAGTTTCTAAACTATTTCATCAAAACTTGCCACAAGCACAATTCCCACCTCATCCCTTCACCGGGCATCCAGTTTTCAAACCGTATGATAATGAATGTGGCCATTTTTGTGGGTTAGCCTGTGCACAACGAACCAAGAATGAATCTGGCAAGACGTATCCAATGCATCAGTAATGTGCACGTTAATTTAATTGGTCAAGACATAACTGCAAGGGTTCACATTTCCACCATGTGATCCTACCAAATTGACCTGTCGCTGGCTTTGTCAGACCAATGCAATTCTGCTGTTAATCCATCATTTTCCTCATGCTCATTACTGGCTCTTTCTGCAGACTTGGGGGCAAATTCACTAAGCGCCGAAAATGCTCTAGCGACGGCTTCACCACACTTCGCCAGGCGTAGTTTCGCCAGGGCAGCTTTTTGGGACTTAAGAGAAAATTTCAAGTCCTATCTACTATATTGCACTTTGCCTGGTCTGAGGTGGCAAAGGCAAGTCTGGCGCAAGAGGTAACGTTACGTTCAGTAAAATCCGCAAGTTAGTGAATTAGTGTAGTTACGTCCCTTCGTCTGGCATAAGGGTGCGAAGTAGCACTACAGTAGGTCCACTTTGCTAGCGAATTTACACCAACACCCGTTAATAAATCGTCGAAATGGCAAAATGATGTCACGCTGGCGGCAAAGTGGCTAATGCTGGCTTCAGAAGTGTTGAATCTGCTTTGGCACAAACAGGCGGATTGGCCCATAAGCGATTCTGGAAGTCACATGTTAATTGTGCTGTGGCGATAACTGTTACAAGCAAATTTCTTGTGGTCAGTGCTGAAAACCTACACACATTAAAATGCTGTATAGGCAATCAAAATAATGCCGCTCTGTCAATACATTCCAATGTTGCTGCATGTGTGTAGTAAGTGACGCAAATGGCCAAAATCCAGCCCATATGCATAGTGACTGGCAGGTCCGGACTGAGAATTAAAATAGGCCCTGGCATTTCAGGTACACAGAGGCCCAATCAGCCCACATAGAGGCCCAAACAGCCTCCACCAGCCCACGGAATACTGATTTCTATGGCACCTTATAGCAGCCCCTCTGGCATTTGCCAGAACCCACAGATCGCCAGTCCGGGCCTGGTGACTGGTGTGTGCAATTAATGTCACTTACCACACATAAGGTTTTGTCGGTTTCTCTTCTGGCAAAAAAAAGTGTTACATTAGCCTTAACATTCCAGTAAGCAAAACACTGAGTTATATTCCTGTAGAATACATATGCAGGTAATTATATAACACTTTTTATGGAGTGTGACATCTATAGAGGTATTATGCATCATACAACTGCAGACTCTTGCTAGGGAGATTTTTCCAGTTTAATACTGCTGAATTGTAAACCACTGTAATATTAGGATAGCAAGTTTTTCTTGTGTGACTGGCTCATGTCTGAACTTGTCCTATGGACTTTATCCTGAAGTTTAGTTGAAACCACAATTCCTTCTTGCAGAAGTTAAAAAATTAAGGGGCAGATTTATCAAAATGTGAGATTAGAAGTCACCACAGAAAAACTCACTAACTTCATATTTATCAATAGAGGTCATCATTTGATAAATATGCTTTTAAATATCCCATAGGAATGAATAGAAAGTGAGGGAGTTTCTTTGTGGTAAATTCTAATCACATTTTGATAAATCTGCCCCTAAATGTGCACTCTACCTCACTAGTGGGTTTATTTTATCACAGCTGTGCTGTGATAAAATAAACCCACATTTTGAAGACTCTCCGGTTTCTGTGATATTTCATGTTACTGCAGTGGAGATGGCTACTCTACTAACCTGTTGAAGAGTCAGACTACAAAGTCATTTGGAGGATCTAGAGGGAATAAGAACCTATATCCACTGTACCTCACTCAAGTACAGGGCCAGCTTTAGGGTAGATAGCATCCTGTGCAAAGTAATGCAGTGACTGCACAACCTGTACACAGAGTACATTTGACCCTTTAGGCTGGCCATAGACATGCAGATTTAACTGCAATATCGGACGAACGGAACGTCTCCATCTCCCGACCTGCCACTAACCTTCAATTTAAATAAAGTAGTAAAAGAACAGATCAGACGATGTTCTACCCTGGCAACAATCGTACAAAAGTTTATGTCCGACAAAAGCTAGTGACAGTCTCCCACTGAAAATCTTCAGCTCGGCAATACACGCAGAGATATTATCAGCAGCCGACAGAAATCTTTTAACCTGTCTGATCGACCAAACGACCGATCTCCATGGGACGAAAAATTTCGGGACTCTCCACACACGTTCAGAAAATCATACCAATCAAGGATTTGTACGATTGGATCTTTGCGTCTATGGCCAACTTTACTAGCACCTGTGTGAAAGCTGGCTACAGTAGCATTTTAGTTTACTGCCCCTCATTATGGTACCAACTCAAATACCCCCCAAAAGGATTGACATGTTCAAGTTCATCTAAAAAGCAATTGCTGCTAGAACTAAAAAAATCGGATATTAAGAGTTTGGTTCCAGATAATGGATTATTTCTTAACCTTATTTCCCACCCCACTCACATTTTGCCCAGTTGCCTATGAATACTACAGAATATTAAAAAAAAAAATGGGTTAATTTGGGTCAATTAACATGCTTGTGCCGAGATTCAGAGTAGACCCTGGTATTTTAAGTACACAAAGGCTCAAAATAAAGGACCAGTAGCTTATAGCAGTAGTCTGGTGGTTGCCAGAGTATACAGTTAGAATTTGTTAACTATTATGACAACAACATATTTTTTCAGTACTGCTTGAAGTAAATGTTGTACATAGGTTTACTGGGTTTTGTTGATCTTTGATGATTCTAAATTCACTGCTTACATTTCCTTTCTGAATCAATCAATAAAACGTAGTCTGGGCATATTCCTGCCCTCCCCTTTTTAGCACTCATGCAACATTGGTTAGACAGACATTCTACATTTGGGCTTTGAAGTCTTAAAGGAATTGTTCAGGATAAAAATAAAAAAACTGGCTAAATAGGCTGTGTAAAATAAACAATTTTGCACATGCTATCTAATTTACCCAGTTTTTATTTTTACACAACTATTCCTTTAGGATCAAGTAAATGTAATTATGCATCCTCCATAGTAGCCTTTAGGAGAGTTACCGGCAATTGCAACACTTTGTGAATAATAATCTGTTATTATGGAGAACCATTGCTGGCCAAGGACCATCACTGCACATGAACCAGCTCTGTGCTGTCCAGATTTGGGACATATGCCCACCAGGTTAATAAAGCACCCAACTGACATTTTTGATAACATGATGAGTCTACAGACAGCAGTTGTTGGAAGCTTACATATTCTGTGACTAGACACACACAGTATAACTTGCAACTAAATCATCTATAACACACAAGTCTTACAATATAATGCTTTGTTATGGGACTCAGGGCCAATCCTGGCCCCTCCGCAGCCTGAGGCAGCTAGGTGTTGCTGCCACCCCCCTCTCCGGTACGCTCACCTTTTTCGTCCAGGGGGGTCCACAAGTGCGGCGGAGAGGGCCAGGACGCTAGCATAATTGCGCTCGACAAGCCGAATTTCCGGTTCGAAAACCGGAAATTTGGCTCTTAAAGTACCAGGAGCGGCATTTTTGCCTTAGGGTAAGGACATACTGGACGATTTGTCGCCAGCGTTTTTAAAAAGCAAATCGCGGCGACATATCGCTCGTTTTGTCTCTGAACAAAACCAAATGAAAGACGCCAGCTCCTGTGCCCACAGCGCGTTTGTGAAGCGCCTGTAGCTCCAAAACGCACCGAGACCCTTTTCCGAGCGATTTATCAGAAATAGCATGTACTTAGAAAAGCACTGAAATCTCCTAGACACGCACACAAATACAGATAAGTAGCAGCAATTGTATTCAAATTACAATGCGAACACAATGACGCAAGCACGTAAAGACGCCAGGTTACAGCGGGAAGCACAAACCGTTTCCGGTTTGGGTGGAGCACGTACCGCACAGAGTAATGGGATACAAATCGCTCTGTACCAATAGTCGCTGTGAATCGTCTGTTCAAAAAAGACGATCGTCTTGTTGCCGCGATTTACTTTTTAAAAACGTTGGCGACAAATCGTCCAGTGTGTCCTTACCCTACCCTAAGGCTAAGGCCACACTAGGCGATAGCGCGGCGATTTGACTCGCGGCGACTTTTCGCCGCGACTTTTAAGCCGCAATCGCTGTGGAAACTTTTGCGCTGGCGTCTATGGGGAATCGCCAGCGTAAAAACACACGCGGCGATCTTTTTTCTATTGTCGCTCGAAATCGCCTCGCTAGGCGATTTCGAGCGACAATAGAAAAAAGATCGCCGCGTGTGTTTTTACGCTGGCGATTTTACGCGATTCCCCATAGACGCCAGCGCAAAAGTTTCCCCAGCGATTGCGGCTTAAAGTCGCGGCGAAAAGTCGCCGCGAGTCAAATCGCCGCGCTATCGCCTAGTGTGGCCTTAGCCTTAATACCAGGAAGGTTTTGTTGTCTCAGCATTAGTGGAAATGTTTTAGTTTTACAGTGGCAACTCAGCAAAAATTCTTATTTTGAGGTCTTAATTTAAATAACACAATGGAGACAGACAATTTGCTAATCACCTAGACCCTTCATCCTGGTTATCTGGTTGCTAGAAGGTGAACATATACAGGCCAATAAAGATTGCAGACTCCCTCCAGACATCTTTCACTGCACCCATCCTCCCATAATTTCTCTATCTGCAGACTTGAGATTCACAGGGAGCGAAGCAGCCATCAAAGATCCTAAACAAAGCACAGCTCTATGACAGATTGTAGTAATTTAGAATATTCAAATTTACAGTCTGTGCTCTATGTACCTAAGCTTTATTACAATGAAGAAAACTTTGGATTTCATATACAAGGCCAGAATTGGTGTGAATTACTTTTGCTATTGTGTATACAACTGAACTACATCAGGTTGACAATTACAGCATTATCATATTCAATCTAATCTTTGTATACAAGTGCAACTGTGGCCTGACAAAATGCTGAGCCACAGGCTTCATTTACTGCCTACAGAGCCAAAAATACACTAAAGGAGAAGGAAAGGCATCCCTAGTGCTGTTGATCTTCTTCATGTCAAACCGATCCATACAAGGACTGCCATTAAAGGAGAAGAAAAGGCATCCTGCACTTGGGGGTGCCAAATGTTAGGCACACCCATGTGATTGTATTGACTTATCTGAAACCCCGGGCCGGTGCTCCTATCAGCAGAAAAATACACTGGGGGTTATACCAGTGAGCACCGCGGATCAATCCTCTTCCGGCTTCTTCTTGCTTCAAATTTCTCGGGGCAAACGCATGCGCAGTTGAACTAAATAGCCGACTTTTTAGTTAAAGTTTGGCTTTTCATTCACGTGTGCTGAACGAAATGTAATATGCAGCAACATGTCACAACTTGTCTGTGGTAGTGGGGTGGGGGTTTACGTCATTAAGATTGAGGAACAAAAAAAATTGCCGTTTCCTTAAGGGTGATGGCACTCGTGGAGATTAGTGGCCAATCGATAAATCTTTGCTACTGTGGCCAACTACTCTGCCCAAAATGCCTTCCCACTGGCAAGAATGTGAATCGCGAATGGGCTGGCATAAACATTTGCTTCAGTTTTCCATAGTTGTGTCACAAGGAAACTTCGGGCTTCTTTGGAAAATCTACACTTATGCCAACACACTGGCGATTCACATTCTTGCCTTTGGGGAGATTAGTTGCCTGCAGTAGAGAAGATTAATCACTTGGCGACTAATCTCCCACCCAGGGTCAGACTGGACACTGGAGAAAAAAAAAACAGGTTGGCCCTTGCCGGCCCAGACATGCTCCCCCGGCTGCCCCATAAAGAGCCGAACGTGCACTGTGTCGCATGTGCACAAAGTGTTCGGGCAGGCCTGGGAATTGGAGGTCGGGAAGGGGGCCCCGGGGACTGCAAGGAGGGCCCTTGTTTGCAGCCTCAGTGGGCCCCCCAAGGTTCCAGTCCGACCCTGCAATGACATTTAATTTTTTTTTTTTATTTCCTGCTCCAATTATAGCAGTGTACAACTAATGTAGTAGCTTTTTCTCATAAATGTAGTTTTATGTAGAGAACTAACCTGTGAAATGTACTATTAATGAACATTTTGGTAAAGACCACATAGATGTACAGGAGACTCAGAATAAATCATTGCATATAAAATGAGCTAATGCATGACTATCTTTGTACCTTTTAACAATTAACAGAAATAATAAGGTTAACACCTTACCATGTACAAAGTGAGCAACATCTCACAAGACAACTAGATTACTAAAATGTCGCACATTCACATGAACTTCTAAATTACTCCACCCAAAGTCTAAATGACAAATACAAGTGATGATCTTGCAATGACATCTAAAAAAAAATCGCTTTACCCATCTCTCTCTAAAGTTGGCCATATGTATAAAAATCTTGTTTAGCCAGGTCTCCAAAAACATGGATCCATGTCCGATTTGGCCACCCAGGTAAAAGGCCAAAATGGTGCATCAACAGATAAAGTCAAACCTGCCCAATGTCCAAACAGACTATAGTAATATAACTTAGATTGGATAAAGATATGCCTGTAGAGTTCAACCTTTTAGAGATATATAGATAGATATATAGATATACACACAACTCGCCTAACTGTAAGTTGTCTAATATAAACAGTACATGGATAGAAGGTTGCCATGTCTGGTTTTCACCCGAACAGTCCAGTTTTAGGAAATCCAAAGCCTTGCCCCTGACATCACAGTCAAACCCCAGACGGTCAACATCCTTCTGCCCCTGATGTCACAAAGCCCACCCCCGTCCCAGTCTTCCTGGCTGCAGAAGGTGGCAACTCTGCATGGATATCAATCAGGATTGGCAGGCCACTATACATTGTGGTCAGTAAAGTATTATATTATTGATCATTAGATACATGCTTGTGACATAATTCAGCGACCATTAAAGGCTAAAATGACAGGTAAATTCTGAACACACTATAGCCCCAGATTACGTGGCATATATGTAGGACACAAGTCCGGATTGAGAATTAAAAAAGGCCCTGGCAATTCAGGTACACGGAGGCCCAAACAAACCCTACCAGCCCACTAAATAGTGACTTTCTTACAGCAGCCCCTCTGGCAATTGCCAGAACCCACAGATTGCCAGTCCGGGCCTGGTAGGAAGTGCACCTACAGTAAGAGTCCATGGAGTTTGCTAGTGGAGGAGTGTGCATGTATAGGTAAATATTTAATTAAATTCAGCTCTCAGGTCAGATGATTTTAACCCACAGATTGCCAGTCCGGGCCTGGTAGGAAGTGCACCTACAGTAAGAGGCCATGGAGTTTGCTAGTGGAGGAGTGTGCATGTATAGGTAAATATTTCATTAAACTCAGCTCTCAGGTCAGATGCTTTATCTGCAGTTGTAGGCTCTTTTGAAATGGTTTTCCTCAAGCAATGCTTCAGCAACAAATCACCTTTTGTACGTTGTACCACTTTAAAGCTGGTCATAAACACACTTAATACCTGTACGAAACTTGTACATAAATCACTCCCAAAAGCATAGGAGATTAGCCCATGCATGTATAATGCTATAACACTTGCTGGGAACTGCAGCTATAAACCATAATATGTCCCCATGAATCTTTATGGTGTTTATAATGAACAACAACAACTAAATTTCAGTGTATTAAAACAGTTGCTACCAGAAGCAGTGCAAATGTAAATAATTTAAATAATACAATGTTTGCCATTTGTAAGCAGCAGCCAATGTCATGATTTAAAATGACTGAACTCCACAGAGAAATGCTTGACTAAAAAGTTACTGGACTCCACAGAGAAAAGTTTAACACCCCTCCTCACCAATGCAATATGAGCAATTATAAATACCTCCACTGGCAAGGAGCTACTGGGTCTCCCGTTTCTATTTTTATGGCTCTGGAAGAAGGCTTCAGTACATCAGAGACTGAAAACATTCCAGAGGCTAAGGCATGTCACGGGCCAGACCCCCAGACATTACAAGTGCCAATTTAACACAGAGTGTGGCAAATTTCCAGTCTAGCCAGATATGGATTATTATTGAAAGGCCACTCCTTATAGATTCAAGTGCAGTCAGCTAAAACTTTCTGCCAAGGGTTGATGCAAGTTACAGCGATGTTCCAGGAGTCAATCTGTAAAGTATTTTATTAGCACAGTAAGTTATTTAATGCCCATACAGAACCAATCACACATTTCTATGGGGACAATTTTTGGAGAACTTTAATGCTCCTATTCATATTCCAGTCTCTTATCTAAATCAGTGCATTGTTGTTAGGGTAATTTGAACCCTAGCAACCAGATTGAAAAAGCAAACTGCAGAGCTGCTGAATAAAAAAAGCTTAACTCAAAGACCACAAATAAAAAGAAATGAAAAGCAATTTCAAATTGTCTCACAATTACACTTCGACATCCTTCTAAAAGTTAATTTAAAGTTGAACAACCCTTTCAAAGACTTCCAGTGTTGGCATTCGGACAACATATAGAAGATGACAGCTCACTTTTTCTTAGAAGGGAAAATATGCTCTATTCGAATAATTCTTCACCGAAGAGTTATATTTCAGCATACTTAGGCGTAGTATTATTTATAATTGCTTAGAGACTATAATCTCAACTGAAAAAAAAAATCTAGAGAGGCAGTGACCTCTCTTGGCCACATTTTAAGAACAAAAGATAGAATACTTGCTATAATGCATAAGGAAAATAAACCAATGAGTTCTCATGTGTAGATGCTGTCATTTAACTCAGCAATAAAAAACCCACAGAACTTGTATTTCTATACTATAACATTGTAATAGTAGCAGAATATCCCTTGAAAAGCAGTTTAAGATATGCACACACTAATATCACTAAAAAGATTAGACAGTAGTATTGCTATATTCCTCCTTGCCCAGTGGAGACTATTCTCTAGCCAAGCTTAACTCTGCTAACTCTCGTCTTCAATAGGCTGGAGTAACACTTACATACAGTATGTGCTCTGGACTATGGAAGTATTTCAATGCGCTATACCCCAGCATAACCCTTCTCTGCTCAGTCATGGTAAGAGAGTCAGGCGTTTTATGTAAATCTGGCCTGGGGTTGATTACAAACTAAATAAATTACACATATAGGTATGGGATTCATTATCCTGAAACCCATTATACAGAAAGCTCAAAACTACGAGAGGGTCATCTCATATAGGTTCCACTTTAAAGAGATTCTGTCATGATTTTTATGATGTAGTTTTTATTTTCTTTATGATGTAGTTTTTATTTCTAAATTACACTGTAACTAATTCATTCTACCATATAAAATTTAATTCCTGAACCAGCAAGTGTATTTGTTTTAGTTGTAATATTGGTGTGTAGGCAGCCATCATTTTGCACTTTAAGATGGAACTGCTTTCTGGCAGGCTGTTGTTTCTCCTACTCAATGTAAATGAATGTGTCGCAGTGTGACCTCAATTTTACTACTGAGTGCTGTTCTTAGATCTACCAGGCAGCTGTTATCTTGTGTTAGGGAGCGGCTACCTGGTTACCTTCCCATTATTCTGTTGTTAGTTGGAGGGAAAAGGGAGGGGGTGATATCACTCCAACTTGCAGTTCAGCAGTAAAGAGTAAATTAAGTTTATCAGAGCACAAGTCACATGACTGGGGGCAGTTGGGAAACTGACAATATGTCTAGCTCCATGTCAAAATTCAAAATTAAATATAAAAAATAAATCTGGTTGCTCTTTTGAGAAACGGATTTCAGTGCAGAATTCTGCTGTAGCAGCACTATTAACTGATGAGTTTTGAAAAAACTTCCCATGACAGTATCCCTTTATGGAAATAATTCAAATTTTTCATTATGATTTCCTTTTTCTCTGTAATATGGAACACATTGTATCTGATCCTAACCAAGATACACACACACAAAGTCACCTCATGAAGCAACTTCAGAAAGCCAAAGCGACTTGTATGTTAAGCATTTGGAGGAGCTTAGTTGCCTGTGCAAGAAGAGATTAATCTCGGAGCAACTAATAGAATGTGTGAGTGGCTTAAAGGAGAACTAAAGTCTAAAAGAGAATAATGCTAGAAATGCTGTATTTTGTATACTAAACATAAACATGAACTGAATGCACCAGAAGCCTAATAAAACAAATGATTTATGCTTTCAAAGTTGGCCCCAGGGGGTCATCATCTTGTAACTTTGTTAAACATCTTTAAGACCATGCACATGCTCAGTGTGGTCTGGGCTTCAGTTGGGAGGTTAAGCTTAGGGATCTTCATAAATTATCAAAACAGCACAAGTCAAATAATATCTGCCATAGAAGCTGATACAGCAAGACTGCAGACTGCACTAGGTCTACGGATACAAATCCATACACCGTCGTCGGCTGTTCTACAGGGAAACAAACAAAGCTGCTAGAGTTCTGGGAAGAAAGGTGGGGGGGGGGTCTCCCCTCTGCCATTTGAAAGTATGATTGTTTCCCTGCAGAGCAGTTAAGGACCGTCTGGACCGTTTCCTATCCACAGCAGTCAGAGCAAGTTTAACGAAGGGGGAATTTCACTCCATACAGGCAGGTTTATTATAATAACGTTAGACATTTTTAAATTTAAAATACTCCTTTAATTCACACTAGAAATGTCATTACATTTTTTTTAATTATGGATTTTTATTATTTGGGTAAAGTTCCCTTTTGAAGGCCTTAAAAAAGGAAATTGCTTTGTTAAACATAGCATTTTTCATTATATGATATTTTTTGTCCTGTGCTTTCCCCTTGGATTTAATGTGTCTCCGTGTGTACAACACCATTGGGATGAATGATCTATGTTTCTGACACTGTTCTATGAATTGTGTATAGTGCAAATTTAATACACACATATGAATCATCCTGGTAATAATAAATAAAAGACACTACTGTACCACACTTCTTTCCCCAAGTGAAGTTTAACAGCTTGGGTTGCTCCATATAGCATCCTCAAAATACTTTCTGCACCTCCATTTTTGCTGTTTCCTAGCAGTAATTGAACTCTTTCCCACACTTTGCAGTGTCTTCCCCCTTTGAAAGCTCCCCATCCAGTTAACAGGCCAGCTTTATCAAGTGATGCAGACACTCAAGCTCAATATTTGTTCAGCCTTGGGCTTTTTAGTAATCACCCTTAACAAGCAACACATGGAATCAGTCTAAATTTGTGTTGCAAACATTTAAATCCAACATTCTTAGGGCTCTTACACACGGCCGTTCCGACCTGCGCTCCCCTGCGTTCCGTTTTTTGGCGTTCAGCCGCAGGGGAGCTCAGGAATAGACGCAAGTCATTATTTGAAATGGGGCTGTACTCACTCAGGCGCGTGTAGGCGCCGAACGCAGGTTCAGACGCAACATGCTGCATTTTTCCTGCGTTCGGCGCCTACACGCGCCTGAGTGAGTACAGCCCCATTTCAAATAATGACTTGCGTCTATTCCTGCGCTCCCCTGCGGCTGAACGCCAAAAAACGGAACGCAGGGGAGCGCAGGTCGGAATGGCCGTGTGTAAGAGCCCTTAAGGAAGCCTGCAATATTAGTTACACTATACAGCACCTTTTCAGAACACAAAACAAATCCAAATATACAGGTCTAATTATATCACTGATGTATGGGCTGCCATGAAATTAGGAATTAATTACAAATTACCCATTCAGCATATGGATTTGCATGCATGATTTTGAAAGGGGTGGGGAAATAGCCAAAATTCTCTATAGCCACATATATAGAGCAAGCAATAAACAATGCTTGACTTGTGCTGCTAGAGGCACACATGAGCTATAGTACTTGCCGCTGCACAATATGGCTTTCAGACTGCAGGACATCATGAATGCAGCATTGTATGTTTTATTCTCTATATCTAGTAACAGGTTTCAAATCATTTACAATGTTAAAATCATTTTTAAACACACAAATCATACATTTCAATTGAACTATTTATGGTTTTTGCAGCTCTGTGTTTTGACGCTAATGAGTGGTTATAGTTTGGTGAGGGGTGTCACTAGAACACAGCTGGGTAGTATTTTAAATATTTAGGATGAAAACTATAAAAAAAACATTATACATACGGGTTGCAAAGATTACCGGCTGAACATACTGGATAACATATAACATTTTTTGAAGTGACACCACCGCCCTGTTGATATGACTGCATGCACATGCATTTTTTTCTCCTAACAGTATTGGCAGCCAATCACTTTAATGGGGAAGAGCTTTCTAACACACACTGTATTATTTCAATGAGATTGCTATTGAAAACAGGATGCCCTTTTCTATTCTCTGCACTGCTGGTTTAGACTTGAAATAATGTAGCAGAAGACAGATTTAAAATAGACCTATAAAGATGCATGCAAGTTACTGGAATCATGACTGAAGGAAAGCTGGTTCGCTACATTACAGTGTAGAAAGGGACAAAAATTATGCTCTTAATTGCAATTAAATTTAAATAAAACAAATGCCCATGTGTGAGAGCCTTAATGCTATGGCCATCTCTACACAGTGCGATTTAGGTGTCAACAATTAACTAAACAGAACTTGAGTAGTCTCTCCCTGCCTTGCTGCTTCAGACTATAGTATACAGTAACGTAACTACCCCGCGGGGCCCAGGTGCAGGCTGTGCACTCGCCCCAAAAGTGATTTTCGATGGGGTTTCACTCATGCGTGAACTGCTGGCGGGCCCTGGTGCAGTCACACCCCCCAGCAGCCCTGGTAGTTCAGCCACTGGTAGTAGAGGCTAGATGTCCTCCAACTAAGACTCCAATTCCCTCAATACCCTTTATGCATTTTCATAGGCCTGGTAATCATGCTTCTTTGAAATTGTTTCAGGAGTCATAACAAGCAGTGCAAAGAAAAGAAAGACAACCCATCAGATTCTGCATTCAAAAGTAATAACAGTAACAAACAACAACAATGTTTTTTTTTTTATTCATTTAGTCACTGATTGGGTGGTGTTCCATTATGGAAAAAATAGACACATAAATAAAAAGCCACTCAGTTGTGCTGTTTATAAAATATTGTTTTTGATAAAGCTTGCCAAATATTGGTAATATGCTCAAAAATCAAAAGTACATTTTTCTTTAAATTGTATTATTGCCCCTAGCATAAATTACAAAATCCAGTCAAGATAATCTTGCCATACAAACTGAAAGTGCCTCTACCCTTCACTGAGTGAAACCACCCTGTACAAGTTTATTTAAGCATTCCAGTTCAATGAATAAGCGCCTTGATTTCCACTAAGAAATGCACAATCTCTAAACAGCTCCGCAGCCTACATGATAGAAATCTTTATATGAATTTAGGATGTTGCCTTAAGCAGCACACATACTAAGCATGCCAAAGCCAAATGTGGACACAGTTCTCTTTGGGTTTAGCAAAATAAGCTAATGCATTAAAGGGGTTTCTCACCTTTGAGTTAACTGTTTGTATAATGTAGAGAGTGATATTCTAAGACAATTTGCAATTGGTTTTCGTTTTTTATTATTTGTGGTTTTCGAGTTATTTAGTTTTTTATTCAGCAGCTCTCCAGTTTGCAATTTCAGCCATCTGGTTGCTAAGGTCCAAATTCCCCTAGCAACCATGCATTGATTTGAATAAGAGACTGTAATATAAATAGGAGAGGCCTGAATAGAAGGATCAGTAATAAAAAGTAACAATAACAATACATTTGTAGCCTTACAGAGCATTTGTTTTTTAGAAAGGGTCAGCGACGCCCATTTCACACCCATCTCACACTCCACTCCATAATCTCAACCTGAAGTGATTGCACACACTAAGGTAAATGACAAGCCCATGTTAAAACAAAAAAGTTTCAAACCAGTTCTCAGTTACTTCTCAAGCAATTAAGTCTGTCACAAAGATGATGTGACTATATTATTATTATCATGTATTTAAAAAGCGGGCACATATTCTGCAGTGCTGTACAATAAATGGTCATATATACATTGAACATAGAGTTTTACATACATAAACAACCAATAACTGGTACGGGAGGCAAAAAGGGCCCAGCCCAGTGTTTGTATAACCCTTTCACTCCCAATTTGTGCTTTCACTTAAGAAATTGATATATTGTGTCACATGTTTTGCTGTCACCACCTGCCACTTCCAGTTGTCCTACACACACACAAAACTTTTTAACTCCTTCATTGCAATTTTTAAGGGCAAAAAAACATTTATCTTTATAATGACACACGCATCCCCAGGTCATATTCAGTTCTATGTTGGTGCCGGTCCTGCGAGAATCTTGTACTCAAACAGATGTTCAAAATGCTAGTTCTACCAAAGCTGGGCCAAGTAGGATTGCGGCCCAAGACAATACAGTGCCCTGCCAGCCTGCCCTGCTGCATGCTTTTACCCACACACTCCCACTGCACCCTAACCTACACATAGTTCTGGATCTGAGTCAAATCTTTGTGACACGTAGGGGGTTTATTCCAGTGTTTATTTTTCCTATCTTCTGACTTAGGTTTCTCCCACCTCTGTCTCTGTTTGCTCCGTGATTTTGACCTGGCTTGAATTTCTGTTTACAATCCTGAGCTGGCCGCCTTTTGACCTCAGCTGGTCTGACCACCTGTTTGTCTTACTCCTTTGGCTAAACTTTCTCCCCTCCACCACTTAATTTATTCCTGTCATCATCCATGGGACTAATAAGAAAATACAGGAGTGGTTAAAACATATATTGAGGACAGCATTCGCTTTGAATGCAGTGCAGTGTGTCATACTACCTAACAAATTTAAATACCTGAAAAAATAACATATCAAATAAATTACTTTATATGCATTAAAGCTGATTTTAAAAGCCCTGCAGCCCAGATGCTGCCCTCTCTCCTACTCCGTGCTTAAAACATCTGCGTAGGAGGGGGTCAAAGGGGGCTGCATCACTAATGTAAAGAGAGCAATACCACTCTCTGCAGTAGTGTTTTTTGGCCGCCCCTTGTACCTGGCCACTCGCTGTAGCCTGAAGCACGGCACCTTGCCTCATGGCAGGAGTGTCCCTGCATATCTACCAAGAACACTATACCAAACCTAGTTTTATAGAGATTCCTACAAAAGCATTTTCAAATATGCACCCACAACCTGTACTTTGTAAAAGTCAAAGCCTTTCCACTGAATTCAAAACACTGCAGCAGTACTTATTCCAAATAATTAGTTTCACCAGCTGATTCCCAGATATTGATTTATTTTTGTCTTAAACACTCTCAACACAAAATCACATTTACAGCACAATATCCTTCATGCTCTTGGGTGAAAAGACAATATTGCAGAATAATATTTTTTTCTATATGTATTGCAATATATTTAATCTGGCAAACTGTGTAAGGCATCCCAGGTTTCATATGTCCTACACTTAGGGTAGGACTACATGGGCATTTTCTGTGCGATCCGACGCGCTGCGCAAAAACACAGGCGTCAAGTCGGATGCAACGGAAGCAAGGTAAGATATACAAATGTCGGATGGTGTCGCAGCTGCGAGCTGTGTCTGCATCCGTTGGATCAACGCTGCGACACCATCCGACTTGACGCTTGCGTTTTTGCGCAGCACGTTGGATCGCACAGAAAACGCCTGTGGAGTCCTACCCTTACTTTTATTTGATTCATTAAGAATTTTAGTATTTCTTTAGGCAAGTTCAATTAGTTTACTTATAATTACTTATATATTTATATATATGGGAAGGGGGGCTGACCACCAATTATTTTTTCATTTTCTATGGGGGCCCTTGTTTTTTCAACTTTTATGGGAGGCCCCTGACCACCAATTGTTTTTTTTAAAAACTTGTAGGGGGAACCTTGGCCTTCAGTGGGTTTTTTAACTTGTAGGGAGGACCCTGGCCATCAATGGGTCTTTAGCACACCAAGTTTGTGTGGCTTTTTGTGGTGGTGGTGCCCAGAACTTTTTGCCATACAGGGCCCCGTGATTTCTGACGGAGGCCCTGGGAGACACTATTGTAATCTCTTATTTATGAGTGTGCAATAGCGGCCTGCCACCTTGTGTCTTGCAGTAGGGAGAACACTTGGAGCAACCAGGAAGTGCTTTCTATGTCAGTTACCTTGCCTGGATCACAGCAGTCTGCCATCTCGGCTCTTGCTTAAATCTTTGTGTGAGTCTCGGTGCATGTGCATTATTTTGTGTGCAGGTTTATGTTTGGGAGCTTGTGTTTCGACTCATGCACGTCGTGGCATGGGCACATGTTTTGACGCATGCACACAGAGCAAAATAGACACAGAGGCCTGTGGGTCACTGCAAGATAATTATCCAACATGGTTGACAACAAGTGTTACCGTATTCAGTGGCGTAACTAGATATTACTGGGCCCCACAGCAAATTATTTTTCAGACCCCCAAAATGTTTAGAGGTTGACTTGTTTCTCCAATATTTATTGAAATTGTATATGAATCAGGGCCTCATGGGGCCCCTATACCTCCTGGGCCCCCCTGCAGCCGCAGGGTCTGCTTCCTCTATAGTTACGCCCCTGACCGTATTCCTGTCTGATTATTTGGTTTGACTTTGGCCTGAACTTTGACCCTTCTTCTGAATTCTGCCCGTCCTGACCCCTGCTTGTTCTACAGATACGATTTCTGCTCCACGAGTCTGCAAAGACATTCTACTGGTGATTTTGTGCCTTTTAATTTTTCTATTTCTGGCACTTCTGCTACTCTGCATTTGGGCTATTCTGGGCCTGGGCCTGTTCTCACTCTCAGGTTAGAGTACCCAGAGAGAGGCATTGGCGAGGCTGTTTCATCTATCAAGCCTATCAAACACACTATAGTAGTATATTGGGGCACCACTAATAAAGTTTAGGTCAACTTTTTAGACGTAGTGACCAATTATTTCTGATTGGCCACTAGCCCATAAACTGAGTGTTTTGGGCTGGATTATATAAAAATGATATAAAATTTTAGTATTGTGTAGACAGCTGAATTCTAAGACAAGTCGCAGTTGGTCCTCATTTAGTTATGTTTTGTTCGGCATTAATAACCCTAGCAAACCAAGGAGTAATTTTCAAATAAAAAACCCCAATAATCAATAAAAAAAAAAATACCAGTACAACTAAAGCCTCATAGTCAATCTGTTTTTTTTTTTTTTGGTTGCCTGGGTCAATGACTATCGACTATATATTCCAGCTGCATGCTGGAAATCAATACTATAAAAAAAAAAACTTTCAGAATTAGTACTGGTTAAAAAAGTGCTTCAAATAGGTCTGTTTCTAACATGCTAATAACTGATGTCAAGTGAACTTTAAGGGGCTGATTTATCAAGGGTCAAATTGAAAATTCAAATCTTTTAATTCGAATTTCGAGTTTATTTAAAGGAAAACTATACCCCCCAAACAATGTAGGTCTCTATTAAAAGATACTGAGTAAAACAGCTCATGTGTAAAACCCTGCTTCATGTAAATGAACCATTATCATAATAATATACTTTTTTAGTAGTATGTGCCATTGGGTAATCATAAATAGAAAATTGCCATTTTAAAAAATAAGGGCCGCCCCCTGAGATCGTAAGATTCACTGTGTACACGTACAAACCACATGTAAGGTCACATGAGCCAATTAACAGACAGAGTTCTGCCTTTTGCTTCCTCACTTCTTCCTGTTACAGTTAGTGTTGTAGTATTTCTGGTCAGGTGATCTCTGAGGCAGCACAGATACAGTCACGAAATGGTGGTTCAAGGCAAGAGATGTAAAAGGGAAATATTTATATAAATATATATTCCAGTTTGGTAAGATTCTTTAATATGTCATTCAATTTGATATAAACTATCTGTTGCTTAAGTATTCATTTTGGGGGTATAGTGTTCCTTTAAATGTAATTCGACTAGGGAATAGTCCAAATTCGATTCAAGTTTAAAAAAAAATCTGAATTTTCGAAATTTATCATGTCATCTGTTTTTATAAACTCCCATAAAATCTAAATTCGACCCTTGATAAATATGGCCTGAACTGTTACACATACCCTATTATGCTTTTTCAACCAGTCAAAAATCCCAAATCCCTGATTCCTAATGCAAAAGTTACACTGTGGTGGCAAACTGTTGGATTTAGCAAGCAACCAGAGAGATGATCCATTTTAGGGACAATAAAAAGGATAGAATATCTGAAACTGAAGCCCGTGGCTAATATTATGTATAGCTGGAATTCTGAAGGTAATTAGTATCTGATCAAAGCATGCCAGTCAGCATCTTTATTTGTAGTTCTTTAGAAATTCCAATATGTAGTCGCTTAACGTTTGGTTTCCAGTGTTTTGGTATTCGCTCTTTCCTGAAACATAAAATGTTATTTTTTTTTAAATTTATACTGGCATGTAAAAAGCATTTGGATAGCCGGCTCAAACATTATTCTTTAGCATACATAACCCCACAAATATTCTTTCAGATACTGACATAATTCTATGACAATCGACAAGAATATGTAAGCATTACTGGTAGTAGTGGCACCATCTCCTTTCTGTAATAAAAATTCCCTTTGTGGTACCTGCAGATTTCATACCTGGGAAGAGCTGCAGAAAAGCAATGGCACTTCCCTTATCACAGTGGACTGGAGGTGGATGTAAACTTAAAAAAAGAAAGACATACAATACACCATCTGGTGGTGAAATACAGTACAAAGTATTTTGATGCTTGTCCAGTTAGTAAATAACACATCTTACACTGATATTGTGTTCTCTGGGATATTCTGAGTGCTCCTCTCCAAAAAAACAACAACATTGACATCTAAACAAACAGCTTCCCTCTGGCTTTCTCCCTAATTAATACAAACTAATATTCAGAATGCAAGACAAGAAGGTCAGTTCAAGTAATGATCAACAAAGTCAGCCAGGCCAAAGGTCAAAAAACAAAGCAGCAGACAAACTGAAAACAGCAATAGACAGGGACAGGTCAAGGAACAGGACTAAATATAAACCCATAATGACAGACATATTTAAAGGGTTTTTACCTTTAAATGACATTTTAGTATGATGTAGAGAATGATATTCTGAGACAATTTGCAGTTATTTTTCATTTTTATTATTTGTTGTTTTTGAGTTATTTAGCTCTTTATTCAGCAGCACTCTAATTTGTAATGTCAGCAATCTGGTTGCTAGGGTCCAAATTACCCTAGTAACCATGCAGTGATTTGAATAAGAGACTGGAATATGATAGGAGAGAGTCTTACATAGCATTTTTAGATGGGGTCAGTGACCCCCATTTGAAAGCTGGAAAGAGCCAGAAGAAGGCAAATAATTCAAAAACTATAAAAATAAATAATGAAGACACATGACTAGGAAGATTTTCATTCATCCAGGTCATGGTATATCCAATATAAGTAACTCAAAAAACAACTGGACTTGCTGAGTAACCACTTAAGATGTTTCACTACTCTTCCGAGCAGCTTCTTCAGTTCAACTGACTGGTGTAGGAAGTTCTCGGCATATAGACTCTTCCACTAATCCAATCACAACGGCACATTGTAACTCTTCAAAGAGGTGACATCTGAAATTCACAGAGGTTTTTTTTTTTTGAGTTCCTTATATTAGAAATAATGAAGACCAATTAAAAAAAATTATTAGAATTAGCCATTCTAAAGTTAACTTGAAGGCAACCACCCCTTTATATAAAATCACATGAACATGTGTGGTACCTTAGATTTTAAGCACCAGATGGTAGCACACAGTATAGTTAGCTGAATATATTAATACAAGAATTAAAAAATATTTGGGGTTAACACAAACCACAAGTTTATTCTTAAATCCAAGATCATCCAGCAAATAGAATTTGGCATCCTTGCCTGTACACCTGGGTACACATGTTCACTGCAATTACCCAAATATGTTTTGGGCATACTTTTAAAACCCTTTGTGCAAAATTCTGTGTGGTCAAAGGTGGATGGAGCAGATTAAAGGAATTGTTCACCTTCAAAAACTATAAAAAAAAGAAAAAATTAAGGTCAATGGAAAAGTTGCTTAAAATTAGCTATTCTATAACATACTAAAATATAACTTAAAAGGTGAACCAACCCTAAGTACTTAATTATATGTTTGCACACAAGCTTCTTTATGCATACCTAAATCTGTATAGGCCGGTTTATTAATATATGAATGTACATTTGTATTCATAAGTTGTGTATTCATCCTTTATGGGATCAAGTATTTTTTTTACCTTTAGCACTCCATGCATTTTTTTTTCTATTTAGCCTTTATTTTTACTGTGAATGCCATCCAATTCATATTATTTATTGCTTGCAGTCCTCACAATATAAGTAAGTACCAGAGACCTTAGAGGGAAGTGATCATCATATGATAGAGAGAGTAGAGAACAGTCTATTTGCCCCAAATACACAAAAAATTGACCAGTTCAGACAGATATTTCTATCAGCCCCATCAGAGCTGGATTAAGGCTAAACAGGGCCCTACGCAAGGTAGTGCTTCTAGCCCCCCCTCCCACCTCGAGCCACCTAATGTTACAGTTGTAAAAGAAGCACTGATATGCTAGCGCATACCTCCCAACATTTTGGAAATAGAAAGAGGGATGAAAAAGTTGGCTTGCATAGCCTGTTGGACCATGCTCATTTTTGTGGCCACACCCCCTAAATACCATGTTCATTTTACAAAATTTGGAAGGGTATGAAATTTTGAACATACGTCTGTGTTTTTTTTTAGTTATTACAGTTTTGCACAGTCCCACTCCCAGAGACCCTTTACAAATTTCTTTGCCCCCAAATCATTTTTTTTGTAGTTTTTTTTTAGTTTGTTTTTTTTTGTTGGTTTTTTAAAACTTTTTTTCTCAGTTCAGTCTGCCCCCCTCCCTGCAACTGTTCAACAGTCCGACTCCCACACACTGCCCCAGCAGCCCCACAGACCCTTTTTAATTTTACTCCCAGATCACCTTCAAATGGCTACAGAACAGCCTGCCCCCTCCTCCCCCCTCACAAGCCAGTCAGACAGTCCCGAAATATACTGAAACAATTAAAAAAAATTTCAGCATGCAGCAGCCTCTGCCAAAGTTGCTGCACAGACCGACTAGAAAAATAAATAGGTCGCAAGGCAAAACAGATTTAGAGACAGTGAGGAGGTCCTAACATGCTAGCCAAAGAAAGGCTACCAGAATGGGCACGGAAAGCACAAGGAGAGAGGCAAACGTCTCAGCTTATAGTCAGCCACATCGGGAACAAGCCTGCCCTCACACAGGGCCCCAAACCCATCCTCACACAGGGCCCTCACTCTCTAGTACCCACCACCAGCCTCCCCATAGGTCCCTTTACTGGTAACCATGAGCCCCGGATGTTACCGGAGTACGACTCATTAGCCCTTCATTATATGAGGAGGCTGTGCTGGGTAACATGTAGGGGCTCATGGGAAAGAAATAGCTCTGTAGGGGAATGGGCAGACAAATTCCTAGATCTGCCCCCTGTCATGAGACTGACTGATACCAGGCCCTGGCTGTCATATTGTATTGTATTCACAGGTTCATCTGTAAGGAGCAAGCAACTTCTGCACAGTCCTGTCTTCCAAGGGGTGGTTCACCTTCAAATTAACTTTTAGTATATTATGGAATATGGCTAATTCTAAGCAACTTTTCATTTGGCTTTCATTTATTCTTTTTTATAGTTTTTGAATTATTTGCTTCCTTTTTCTGATTTTTTCCAGTTTTAGTAAGGTCCCCGACCCCATCTAAAAAAAAGCTCTATAAGGCTACACATTTTACCGTTATTGCTACTTTTTATTACTTCTTTTTCTATACAGGCCCTCTCCTATTCATATTCAAATCAATGCATGGTTGCTTGGGTAATTTGGACCCTAGCAACCAGTTTGCTGAAACTGCAAACTGGAGAGCTACTGACTAGGGATGGGCGAATTTTTTAGCCTCGTTTTGCTCTATAAGGCTACACATTTTACCGTTATTGCTACTTTTTATTACTTCTCTTTTTATACAGGCCCTATCCTATTCATATTCAAATCAATACATGGTTGCTAGGGTAATTTGGACCCTAGCAACCAGATTGCTGAAACTGCAAACTGGAGAGCTGCTGACTAGGGATGGGCAAATTTTTTCACCTCGTTTCGCCAAAAAAATTACGCCCATAGACTGTAATGGGCGTCTGCGACATTTCGCCGGCGGCGAGTTTTTGGCAAAACGAAACGGGTCAAATTCGTCCATCCCTACTGATGACTAAAAAAAAAACATAAATCATAAAAAATTAAAACCAATTGCAAATTGTCTCAAAATATTTCTCTTCATCATACTAAAAGTTCATTTAAAGGTGAACCACACCTTTAAATGCTGGGGCCAGAAAAGGGCTGCCAGATCAATTCTGTGCACCGTTTATAGCCACAGCAGGGAATACTGGATGCTAGCCTGCTTGTAATTGATCTGGCAACCTCTTATTCTGTTGTTGCTGTCCTCATGCTCTGCAGAGAATCAAATTTGGGGCCTGTCAGCCTTGCTGCAACCCCCATCAGTTTTGAGTTGTAGTTTCATAAGAGCTGATTAGGGAAGGGTTTACCTTGAGTGGCAATCATAATCATACCTCCCAACTGTCCCTTTTTTGAAGGGACAGTCCCTCTTTTGACAGCTCAACCCGCAGTCCCTCATTTGTACTGGAAAGTCCCTCTTTTCTCTGCACTGAACAGCCAGAAAAAGAAACAAAGTTTCTCACTTAATTGGCTTTTGTAACAATTTTGAGACACAAAAACACAGTTTAGATAAGGAGAAATATTTTCAAACTTTCATAACCTGCCAAGTTTTGTAAAACAAACATGGTAATTAGGGGGTGTGGCCACAGAAAGGGGTGTGGTCAAAAAAATTGCTGCGCTATGTGCGGAAAAAAATTTTTTGTCCCTCTTTTTACTTCCAAAATGTTGGGAGGTATGCATAATTTTTTTTTAACTTAAACTCTTAGTGACCAATCTGCACTTGGCATTGTTATGTATGTGCTGTTGCCCTTGGCTTGTGTAGCGGATCTATTTGCTAACACTTATTTTTTCAATAAGCCCCAAATGAGATCAAATGTGCTCTGCTCCACATATTTTATATTATATTTTATTCCCCCTTTATTCATTTCATAATCACTGCTAAGTGTTTTTTCTAACCAGGCCAGCACCCTGCAGTTCAACTTATCCTACATGGGTAATATAAAAAAATATTAAAGCACATTATTCTGACCAGTTTATAGATTTAGGCAATAATAAATTTTTATGTGCCAGTTTCATGCCTGAGAGACGACCACAAATCCCGCACCTGAGTGCTGCTTTGTGCTAAAGGTAAAACATAGATATATTCTCTTTCATATGAGTTTTCTGATTAGTCTCTTATCGCTAGCAGCTGTCCTTCATAACCATGAATATGGCCCCCCGAGTAGAATACCCGGTATGACCCTCTGTATTCCTGCGGGCCCTATGCATTTTTATTTAGAAAACTATACCCGCAGAGCAAATGGTTCCCCCTACATACAATATTTAGTGTTTCATAATTCATTGTGTTGGTGTTCTAAAGTGTGTGCTCATATAAATGATCAGCTTGGCTTGGCCACTGTGTTATAAACCATCTGTCAACAAAGGGAAAGTATAGGTATGGGACCTGTTATCCAGAATGCTCGGGACTTGGGGTTTTCCGGATAAGGGATCTTTCCCTAATTTGGGTCTTTGTACCTTAAGTCTGCTAGAAAATCACTTAAAACATTAAATAAACCGAGTAGGCTGGTTTTGCCTTCAATAAGGATTAATTATATCTTAGTTTGGATCAAGTGCAAGGTACAGGTATGGGACCTGTTATCCAGAATGGTCGGGACCTGGGGTATTCTGGATAAGGGATCTTTCCATAATATGGGTCTTTGTACCTTAAGTCTGCTAGAAAATCACTTAAATCATTAAATAAACCGAGTAGAATGGTTTTACTTTCAATAAGGATTAATTATACCTTAGTGTGGATCAAGTGCAAGGTACAGGTATGGGACCTGTTATCCAGAATGGTCGGGACCTGGGGTATTCCGGATAAGGAATCTTTCCCTAATTTGGGTCTTTGTACCTTAAGTCTGCTAGAAAATCACTTAAAACATTAAATAAACCGAGTAGGCTGGTTTTGCTTTCAATAAGGATTTATTAAATCTTAGTTTGGATCAACTGCAAGGTATAGGTATGGGACCTGTTATCTAGAATGGTCGGGACCTGGGGTATTCTGGATAAGGGATTTTCCCTAATTTGGGTCTTTGTACCTTAAATCTGCTAGAAAATCACTTAAAACATTAAATAAACCCACTAGGCTGGTTTTGCTTTCAATAAGGATTAATTATATCTTATTTTGGATCAAGTGCAAGGTACAGGTATGGGACCTGTTATCCAGAATGGTCGGGACCTGGGGTATTATGGATAAGGGATCTTTACCTAATTTGGGTCTTCATACCTTAAGTCTACTAGAAAATCCAGTAAACTTTAAATAAACCCAGTAGGCTGGTTTTGCTTCAAACAAGGATTCATTATATCGTAGTTTGGATCATGTGCAAGTTACACAGGCCCGGACTGATAATCTGTCTAAACGGGCAAATGCCCAAGGGGCCGCTCTGTTTTTCAGTAAGTGGGCCGCTCCTGATCTACTGTCGGGGACTTGTAACTTTCAGTACTCTGAAAAGTTATCCTTCCCCCCAGCCCTGTGTACTGACTTTGTGGACAGTGACACAGATCTTTCTGCAACTGTGCTGTCTCCTAACAATCGGCTCTCAGCTAGCAGGCTGTAGTGCAAACAGCAGACATGACAGTGGATTGCAGAGTGAGCATACGGAACGCATTTTAGGACATCCTGCTGCTAAATACCCGCCCTAAAATGCGTTCCGGACTCTGCCCCTCCTTACAACACTTCCCCTACTGCTCGTATATGAGTTACTCTTATTTTGCGCTGACAGGTCTCGCCTGGCCCAAGGCATACAGCCCCTCCCTTCCTGCCATTTCAGCAACGCATTCTCCTCTCACTTTTTCCTGACAGGTCACAGTTTCCCCATTCATCCTCCACTCGCCTCCCTGTGATGTTATCCCTGGGTCTTCCCCCACAAATTAAATGGCTTTTACCGCGTACATTTGCTCTGAAGCAGAGTCTGAAACGAGACTGTCTAATATCTGCACTGCACAGTTGCACTTAACAGGAGGAGCGTGTGACAGGAAGAGGAGAGGAGGGCTGTACGTGTGCGGCTTTCCTGTAATTGGACGAGCTCGTGTGTGTGTTTATGAGTTGAAGGATGGTGCTTCCCAGTCACGGGACTTTGTCATATGAAAAGGAACTTCTATGCAACATGAATAGATAAAGTCATAATAAGCGCTTAGACATGAGGAGACGGGAGAGCGACTCGGGTGACCGGAGCCCATTGCTGGCAGAAAATGGGGAGCCAAAGTATAACATCCAGAGGTCTCCTCCAGCAAAAGGTAAGGGGGGATTCCTGCATGTTGTGCCCAGTGGGTGCCTCCTGTTTGAAAAGAGAACAAATGAGGTTTGAATGTGAGACTGGATGTGATGTGTCCCTGTACACCTACTGCAGGTAGTAAGCTCCTTAGTTTTGCTGATTAGGAGCAGTGGTTTGTTCCTGTGTAGGTAGGAGCAGGCAGTACCAACATCAGGGGGTACAACTGGATTGGGCCTCAAGGGGGGTCTTGCTGTGCTGCATCTTTCTAGTTAGCCGGGCCCCCCTTACCAGCGAGGAAGTGATTTGCTGCTGAAAGAGCTGAATTTCCCAAATTACCATAGACCAGAATTTGGGAAATCAGTCCCAAATTGCCGAAGTACACAAGCCACGAAAAGATCCAAAGTTGAAGTCCTGAAGCCGCAGAAAAAGACCAGAAGCCGCGAAAGGAGCCTGAGCTGAAGACCCAAAGCCACAAAAGGAGCTAAAGAAGAGCCTAAGTTCCACTGAACACTGCTGTTTTTTTTTTTTAAATTCTATTAAACCCCAATGTTTTTTTTTTAAATATTCTGTGACCCCCAATGATTTTTTTTGTTTTACTTGTAGGGGGGCCCTGACCACCAATGTGTTTTTTTCCCAACTTTTATGGAGGGCCCTGGCATCAATGTTTTTTTATTAATTTATAGGGGGGCCCTGACCATCATTGATTTTTTTTAACCTGTAGAGGGGCCAAATATTTTTCAGGACATGCCCTTTCAATTTCACAGCTTCCTTCTAAGAGAGGATTTAAAATAGATCATGCACTTGTTGAATAGCACTTGTGTCCTAAATCCCCAGTGTGAGCAAGAAGCCTTATAAGAAACTTTGGCCCCTCCCCTTTGCGCACAATTTTACTGCCATAAGACCCTTGTACTTTTTAGGCTTATACAGGAACCCTGTGGCATAGAGTATGTGTTTATTCGTGGCAGTGATTGCACTGACCTTTAAATAATTCTTCTTTTGTTTTCCCAGTTCAGGTGAAAGCTGAGAGTAAGCAGTTTCAGTGTACTGGAAGCATTTCAGAGAGTAACCTTCTGTCATGGCTATTTACCAGAACAAATCTTTAATATCCATACCTGATGTTGGCAATTAAAGGGGACATATTGCATACGTTTTTTTTTTTAAACAATGCACTAAACCATGTAAAATTATATAGAATATTAGGAAGCACTTTTATTTTAATTACTTTTGGGTCAAATATGGCTGTATCAGTTTGAAAACTATGCTTAACCTGCCCCTTTAGCAGTTTTCTGGTCCAGGAGTTTCTAATGTATGGCTTATGAGCCACCAGCACATTGTGCCTATATATTGCATAAGTTTTTTGTTTTTTTAAACAATGCACTAAACCATGTAAAATTATATAGAATATTAGGAAGCACTTTTATTTTAATTACTTTTGGGTCAAATATGGCTGTATCAGTTTGAAAACTATGCTTAACCTGCCCCTTTAGCAGTTTTCTGGTCTAGGAGTTTCTAATGTATGGCTTATGAGCCACCAGCACATTGTGCCTATATATTGCATAAGTTTTTTGTTTTTTTAAACAATGCACTAAACCATGTAAAATTATATAGAATATTAGGAAGCACTTTTATTTTAATTACTTTTGGGTCAAATATGGCTGTATCAGTTTGAAAACTATGCTTAACCTGCCCCTTTAGCAGTTTTCTGGTCTAGGAGTTTCTAATGTATGGCTTATGAGCCACCAGCACATTGTCCAAAGTAGATAGCAGCACTCCCATATAGCATAAAAAGCCTTTATTTCAAAATATTCATCGGGCACAGCAACGTTTCGGACCGCCTGGTCCTTTTTCAGCTTGAAAAAGGACCAGGCGGTCCGAAACGTTGCTGTGCCCGATGAATATTTTGAAATAAAGGCTTTTTATGCTATATGGGAGTGCTGCTATCTACTTTGGAAATTGCTTCAAGGATGTGAAGGTGAACACATCAATTGGCGTGCACACCGAAATAAGTAAGCTTGTGAATCTAAATGCTGGATGCCCCTCTATATCCACCAGCACATTGTGCCTAAATAATATAGCTGCATCCACTGAGAGAAGACTGGGCATGCAGAGGTGGGTGAAGCATTTTATGATATCACACTCTATGCCAGCACATGCCATATTGCCATACAAAGGGGAAACTGAAATGTTATCTAATGTCGTTTATCTTTTACACTACTTCTCTTTGGCTGCTTGTTTTATATTTATGTTTGTGTCCCTTACTTGTTAGACTTAAGGTGGCCATAGACACACAGATCCGATTGTACGAATCGACGATTTTTGGATTGTGTGTGGCGTGTGCCGACATCTTTCGTCCGGCGGAGATTGGTTGTTTGGTCGATCGGTCAGGTTTGATTTTGACCCGACCGATCCCACCGGA
Source organism: Xenopus laevis (assembly GCF_017654675.1). Lineage (NCBI taxonomy): Eukaryota > Metazoa > Chordata > Amphibia > Anura > Pipidae > Xenopus > Xenopus laevis. The sequence continues at coordinate 78,377,158 of NC_054380.1, read as the reverse complement.
GCCCATGACGCATTGTAATCTGATTGTTCGGGCATACGGCCGAACAATCAGATTACCCTCGATATAGCCATGCCTGTTAATGGCATATCGGGGAAAGATCCGCTCGTTTGGCAACATCGCCAAACGAGCGGATCTTTGCATCTATGGCCACCTTTAGGGTTAGTTCACACGAGGAGATTCGGGGAGATTTTGTCGCCTGGCTGCTTCAGCGTGTTTTCCCATAGGCTATAATAAAAAGTCGCCTGCACTAATGCACACGTAGTCGCCCGAAGTTGCCAGAGGCGAATCTCCTCGTGTGAACTAACCCTTAAATGTTGTTGATTAAAAACTGCTTTTAAAAGAGAACATGCTGTTCCAGTTATTTTGTTGAGGAGCTACATTGCTTAATTTATGATGAAATATCTTCTTATGCCGTGTTATAAATACTGAGTGCATGATAAATAGTCCCTCATTTCTCTCTCATAGCACATGACCTCATCCATCCTATCCTGGATTAAATAAGGAATATCTTCCGAGCAGAGTCAGAACACACCTCCTGCTAACTAGGCTAATCGTTAAAGCAACAGATAGGGACTTTTGACTTTCAGTGTTTTCCAGTCTTTGGTTGCTAAGGCAGTTTAAACCCTAACAACCAGAAAATTTCAGACTGGAGAGCAGCTGAACAATATTTGATGTAATTAAAAAAAACAAATAATAAAAAATGAATACCAATTGCAGATTGTCTTAGGATAACACTCTCTGCATAATACTACAAGTTAAAGGGGTTGTTCACCTTCAAACACTTTTTCCAGTTTAGTTGTTATCAGGTAGTTCAGCAGAATAAAGACTTTTTTGCAAATACTTTCTATTTGTGGTCATTTTTTCTAATATTGAAGTGTAAAGTTTAGTTTTTCACCTTCTAAAGCACCCCCTAGTGATTTTAACTTTCTTTGTCCTTTTAAAAGGCACATGCATTCATATCCGGAAGCTTTACGTATATACTGCACAAGAAAATTAAGTTAGACTGAAAAAAATTCTAAATAATAATACTTAAGGGGTTAACCCTTTATGGGCAAAGAATCTATAGCCCTGACATTAAAGTGCCAGATGTTATGTTTTCATAAGTGGATCACTGAATGTTGTCTGCTGCAGGAAGATCACAAATGGCATTGCACAGACGGTTAAATGCTGAGATCAGAACAGCACAGCCTGATCACATAAAAAGTAAACTGCACGCTTATTAGGTTAAAAAAAAAAAGGTCATGGTTATATTAAGCAGATGCATTTTAATGACTTTACTCTGTGTGCCTGTTGCTGTTTGTTTCACTTGCATCTTTCTCTTACACATAAAGGCTGAAGATGTTCTTTTTTCTTTTAGTGCCTGCTTGCTGTTCCGCTCGATACAACCTGGCATTGATGGCATTACTCGGCTTCTTTATGCTGTACGCATTACGGGTTAATCTGAGTGTAGCATTAGTGGACATGGTACAGTCAAGCTCAGCTCCTAGAGAAAACACAACTGCTAACGTATGTCCTGACCATACAACTGCTCCAACAATTCTCCATAATTCTACGGTAAGTCATTATTTAAGCTTCTGCATAGTAATCATTATAGAAATCAGAGGGACTCCATACTAAATGAACACATAAATGGCCTGCTTTGAGATGGAACAGTGCCAGAGAAAAGTGCCAGACTTTACTTGCAGCACAGTGGTAGGCACACCCTTAAAGGAACAGTAACACCAAAAAATGAAAGTGTTTTAAATTAATCCAAATATAATGTACTTTTATGCTGCATTAGTAAAACTGTTGTGTTTGCTTCAAAAACAAAACTGTAGTTTATATACTGATAAAAGCTGATGTGTAGCCATGGGGCAGCCATTCAAAGCTGAGAAAACACAGCAACTTGTTTTTATAAACTTAAGTGGTGTTTCTAAAGCAAACACACAAGTTGTAACAGTGCAGGGCACCACTACATTATATTGTCATTATTTTAAGACACTTTCATTTTTTGGTGTTACTGTTCCTTTAAGGCAAGGACCCACAGAGTTGTTGGTTCAGCTACTTCTTTGTTGCAGGCTGAGAGAAACAGATCTATTAGCTTCTGCATGTCCCTGTAACAGCTTCCACATCCTTGTAGATAAAAAGAGCAGAAGCGGAGACCAGTCTGAAAATGCCTGCTCTGCAGTGATGATCTCACTGTGTGCTTAAGGCTATGGTCAGACCAGGCTATTTCTCAGCATGGTTGCAGATTTCAGTGTGTAAATGCATTCTCTAGCATGTCTGCACCTAAATCCACTCAGTGTGTATGCACCTAGGCCGACATCCTACCTGCAGGTGCAGAAACAACACAGAATGGAGGTAAGTGGGGCAGTGTTTCTCGCTCTGCTTTTACCCATAGGCCAAGAAACAGTCTATAGCCTTATAGTGAAAATGTGCAATACTTTTTCTCTTTACTATCACTTACTGCTCTGTGCTTGTGTACAGCCCTTTTTTTATTGAATGCCTACTCCATTAAATACAAAACATGATGCTCCAACCCCCTTGCTAGAGATCCGGTTCCATTCCTGTCAATGTCAAAGATGTTTTCTTTTAAACAGGTGACCAGTAAATACTATTGGTTGCTATAGGTTATTGCACCTGGCCAAACTTCGTGTCTTTTATTACATAACCCCATTTGTCACTTGAAAATAATTCATTTTTGACTATAGATTACTTTTAAAAACAGTAAAACCAAAGACAAAACATATTAAGGTATTTTCATGCTTTCTAGCACTGAAGTAACCTAGTAAAATAGTAATTTAGGTTTAAAAAAGACACACGTCCATCAGGTTCAACCTTTTAAGTCTACAGATAACCTGCCTAACTGCTAGTGGATCCAGAGGAAGGCGGAAAACCATTGAAGCCTCTCCAATTTGCCACAGAGGGGGAAAATTCTTTCCTGACTCCAAAATGACTAGTCCCTGGATCAGCTTGTACAATGAGCTATCTTCCATATCCCTGTATTTCCTCCCTTGCTAAAAAGCCATCCAACCCCTTCTTAAAGCTGTCTAATATGTGTGTATCAGACAGTACTGGTTTCCGAATATTTAAACGGAACCTCTTTTCTTTTAATCGGAATGGGTGACCCTCCTCCCTACACGAATCTCTCAGCCACGCATTAATCTCCCTAAGCCCCCCGCTGTCTTCTTAGCGTAGCTTGTGGCACAAGTAATCTCTCTGAGAAAATTATCTGGGATGTGCTCATCCTCATCTTTACACCTAGTTTTTTAAAATAATTATTTAGGACTTCACCACCTCCTCTAACATTGTCATTGGTACCTATGTGTACTAAGACCGCTGGGTCTTCCCCAGCCCCTCCCAGTAACCTGTCCACTTGCTCCACCACATGCCAAATCCTAGCACCATGCAAGCAGCACACTGTTTGGGATGAAGGGTCCTTACAACATATTACTCTATCCACCTTTCTGATAATTCAATCCTTCTTTTCACTCCTCCCACCACCCGTATTAGAGACACTACCTCCCAGGGTGCTCCGAGAGTCAGTGAATTTGTGTAATGTTTTAAGGGCATGTCATGGATTTCCTGGCCCTGTAAGTTAGGGGTGCTCAAAAGGGTAGGTTGTGAGCATGCATGCACATTTTAATAAACTTAATGTCAAATATACGTTTTTATTGCTAAAATACATTGTGACTATAAAAAAATCTGTTGTTGTACTGTATGCTGTATTTTTGTGTTCAGAGGCACACAGTTACAACAGTACACTTACTTTATGTCTATTAGATGATATTGTTGTCATCAGTGCCCAACTCTCTACCCTCAAAAAAACTGCTAGGGAGTTATGCCTGAGCAAATAAAATCATCTTCTTTACATTTGTTTATGAATTAAACTGAAACAAAATCCACCCAACCATACACCCCAAGTTTTATGCCTTACTTTTAGTGTAAAGGAGAAAATAAAGGAGAAAATAAGATACCCAGCTACACAATATTATCCTTTTACCTCAAATGACAAAATATAGTGGCATTTATATAAAAAAAAACTGCCTAGAATTGGTAGCATAAGAAACAAATTATGAAGCCCTGAATGCAGATTATAGAAAGGTCCTAAAAAACATCAGTTTGAAGAGCTTTACATGAAGATCTGAATTGCAACAAAAGACAAAAACAACTGATAGAAACAATTCAAGCTCCTACTTGGTTTAATCCATCCCTTGTATTGTATACATTATACATCAGTGAGTAATACCAAAGTATTAATGACTCTGTGGCCCAGGCTGAGATATTTTACAGTTGTTTTGCTTAAATAATGTTATGATATGTATGCCATGATTATTTAATGTACATTCTTATCACATTCCTAAATTAATTGAATAGTTGTATTTTATAAGTTAATATCATTATTTTGTTTCTGTCCAGGGTAGAAAATATGACTGGGATGCAGATACCCAAGGCTGGATTCTTGGCTCTTTTTTCTATGGATATATTCTCACTCAGATACCTGGTGGATATGTAGCTGGTAAAATTGGCGGTAAACTGTTATTAGGATTTGGAATTTTGGGCACTGCTGTATTCACTTTACTGACTCCCCTGGCTGCTGATTTGGGGGCTGGGTGGCTTATTGCAGTTCGGGCTCTTGAAGGACTTGGAGAGGTAAAACTGCTATTCTAAAAAAACGTTTTTTTTTTTGTTTGTTTTTTTTTTAAAGTAATCATCCGTACAATATAGGCTGTAAAAGAAAGTAGGCCTTAGCTTTACTTGGCTAGAAAGATGTGCCTGCTAATAAGCAGGACAAGTCAGGATCTTGGCATTTCCTAAACAGTTAGAATAGGGAAGATCTGAAGTGTTTTTTCCTCAGAGCAATAAATTAATTGTCCCACAAAACAATGCAAATCTTTTGTGTGTGCCATTATTGTAGGTGATTATAGTTCTTGCATAGAAAGATCAACTGAGGTCAAATGCCTTTCATGACTAGCTATAGAATTATAGACTGAAAATCTTTTGCAAATAAAACAGGACATTTGTTGCCAAGGAAGTTTATTTGTAGGTGCTTTAAGAAAAAGTACAAAAATATTTTCACTTATATAGCACTACTGGTTCTTTAACAGCTTAACAGAAGAAATTAAGTTTTTATGAAAATTTGTGTATAAATGATTATATTGCTGTTTTAATGCATTAATCACAGCTGCCCTGTTGTCTCCCCAGGGTGTGACCTTCCCAGCTATGCATGCAATGTGGGCTCGTTGGGCTCCACCCTTGGAACGTAGCAGGTTGTTAAGTCTTTCATATGCAGGTCAGTAATAAGATGGCAAAGAGTCCAAGCTCATTTTCTCCATATATCTTGGTAGGCTAAAAGGCTCAATTCCTTTTACACAGCTATCCAAAGGAGGCTACACAATCATCATGGTGTTCTCAAGAAAGCTATTCATAAGAAATATGAATATGTCACAATATGCAGCATAATGGGCTATATCTAGTAATGAGCGAGATTTCAAGCTTCACTGAGAAAATGACACCCATAGACTCCAACTGGTGAAAAAAATTGTTGCATGTCAAAAAAAAATTGTGCCACCTTGCGCATCAAAAAAAATTGTTGCCCATAGACTTCAATTAATTTTTTCTAATTTTCGGCGAAATGAAACACTGAGACAAATATATAATGAAAAAGTAGCTTTTACACATTTTTTTGACCATAGTAAAAATAAAAGTACAAAAAAATGAACTTTGAAAAGCAGGATGGTAGATAATCTTGAAAATTGTTGAAAATGATGCTGTGATACTAAACAGTAAAAAGGTAACCGCTTTTGGGTTACCTTTTTAGGTAAAAATTTGCCATTTTAATCTTTGCATTTTACATAAATATGAACCTATGATGCTCTGACCAAAGTCATTTTAAATGTCACATTTAAATTTTTAGGTGCTCAACTTGGAACAGTTGTATCGCTCCCAGTGTCCGGTTTGATTTGCTATTACGTGAACTGGATTTATGTGTTCTACATATTCGGTAGGTCTGAAAAACAAGTTGTTTCTTTCAGTGGGCACTTGCAGCAAACACAAATGGCATGGCAGGCCAAATAAAATATGAAAAACTCTGTGAGTGAGTATGCACAAGTAATGCGGGTGTGCATACATACAAAAGTACTATAGTCTTTAAAGGAAACCTATACTTCTGAACATTGCAGGTCTCTATAAAAATATATTGCATAAATAGCCTAAAAACATTTTCCTTAAATATAACTTTTCTATTAGTATGTGCCATTGGATAATTCCCAAAAAATGCCATTTTAATAAATATTTAATTTGAATTAATAAATATATGCATGCATAAAGGAACAATTTCACCTAAGAATGAGAATTAAAAGCTCAAGCTTATGTATTGTTTTTATTTTAACTGGCAGGTACTCTTGGGGTTTTGTGGTTTATAATGTGGTGTTTTCTTGTGAGTGACACCCCCATTTCTCACAAAAGTATTAGTGATTCAGAAAAGGAATACATACTTTCTGCTCTTCAAGATCAAGTAAGTATAATTAACAAATAATATACTGTATGTTATTGACTTTTTCTTGTGCATGATTTTTGTCAGTGTTTGATGAATGGCAGCTGGTGCCTTCCTGACCAGCAACTGTTAATCACATTATTAATTATTTAAAAAGGCACCAACATAAACCAAACATAAAAAAAAAACACAGGAATGGGGCCTGTTATACAAAATGCTCGGGACCTGGGGTTTTCCAGATAACGGATCTTTCCATCATTTGGATCCTCATACCTTAAAGGGGTTGTTCACCTTTATGTTAACTCTTACAATGATGCAGAGATCAATATTCTGAGATAATTTGCAATTGGTTGTTATTTTTTTATTAATTGTGGTTTTTGAGTTATTTAGCTTTTTATTCAGCAGCTCTACAGTTTGCAATCTCAGCAATCTGGTTGCTAGGGTCCAAATTGCAATAGCAACCATGCATTCATCTGAATAGGATACTGGAATATAATTAGGGGATGGTCTTAATAGTAATACGAGTAATAAAAACTCACAATAACATAACATGTGAAGTCTTACAGAGCCTTTGATTCTAGATGGGTTCAATGACCCCCATTTTAAAGCTGGAAAGAGTCAAAAGCAGAAACCAAATAATTTGAAAACTATACAAAACTATACAAAATAAATAATCCAATTGAAAAGTTGCTTAGACTTGGTCATTCTATAACATACTAAAAGTTAACTTAAAGGTGAACCACCCCTTTAAGTCTACTAGAAAAGCATGTAAACATTAAATAAAGTTAATAGGCTGGTGGTTTTTCTTCCAATAAGTATTAATTATATCTCAGTTGGGATCAAGTACGAGGTACTGTTTTATTAATACAGAGAAAAAGGAAAACGTTTTTAAAAATGTGGATTATTTGGATAAAATGGAGTCTATGGGAGATGACCTTTCCTTAAAGGAATTGTTCAGTGTAAAAATAAAAACTGGGTAAATAGGCTGTGCAAAATAAAAAAAAATGTAATAAAGGCTGGAGTGACTGGATGTGTAGCATAATAGCCAGAACACTACTTCCTGCTTTGCAGCTCTCTTGGTTTCCACTGATTGGTTACCAGGCAGTAACCAATCAGAGACTTGGGGGGGGGGCACAACAGTTTGCTTTTGAATCTGACCTGCATGCTGAGGATCAATTGCAAACTCGTTGAACAGTTATGTCCCATGTGGCCCCACTTAAAGTCGCTGACTAACTCAGAGTAAGAGAGCTGAAAAGCAGGAAGTAGTGTTCTGTTCTGTTATGTTCAACATCCAGTCACTCCAGCTTTTATAGATTACATTTTTGGCTAACTAACTGTATTATAGAAACATTTTTTATTTTGCACAACCTATCTACAGGTATTTACCCAGTTTTTATTTTTACACTGAACTGTTCCTTTAAAGGAACAGTCACACCAAAAGTAAAAAGTCTTTTGAAAAACATGAAAATATAATGTACTGTTGTGCTGCACTGGTATAACTGGTGTGTTTGGTTCGGAAACTCTACTTTAGTTCATAAACTAGCAGCTGTGAAGCCATGTGGGCAGTCATTCAAAGCTGAAAAGGAGAAAAGGCACAGGATAAACAGCAGATAACAGATAAGCTATGTATGCTTACAATAGGATTCTTCAGAATTTATCTGTTATCTACTGAGTATCCTGTGCTTGAATGGCTGCCCCCATGATTACACAGCAGCTTGTTTATATAAACTATAGTTGTGTTTCTGAAGCAAACACCAGTTTTTTACCAGTTCAGAGTACACTACATTACATTGTCATTCCTTTCAAACACTTTAATTTTTTGGTGTTACTGTTACTTTAATTTGGAGCTTTCTAGGTATCAGGTTTCCGGATAACGGATCCCATACCCATACTAGTCAGAATGTAAAGTATTTACTAAAAATAAAGTGCAATATTGCGAAAAAGTGTAGTCTTAAGATAATGTTGTTAAGGGTCATTTATGACCTCCAAGGCAGTGTGCAAAGTGCAAACAACAGGCACAATGTTCCTTTTTTCTGCACATTATGTTTTGGAGTGCAATACCTGCAGTGGCCACTATGAATACATTGCTGCCTTCAGTAGGCTTACAGTATATCCCACCTCCTAACTTGCACATCATCCAGAGGCACAGATACGAGAGTGGCAGAAGATGTAGGATGCAACAGAACCTATTACTTACCTGCCATGTGACGCTGTAGTCGATACGTTACACTTTTTTATCAGGCACAGGTGGAGACCACTGCCAGGCAGAGAAGAATTGCTTACTAAATGAGCACTAAGGGTCACATTCTTGCACCCATTAGTGATCCTGCACTGCTTCCACTGCTCTTTGTATATTACAGCATTATATTATCTTTTTATGGTTGTATGGAAGAAACAATTGGCATTGAGGACATCTCAAGCTGGCAGAAAATATCTAAGAACAGAAAGAAGATTGCAATTTGCACTTAATCAGTGGTGGTAACTGCATTTTCTTCTCCTTTAAATGATTTTGCCCTATGCGTTGCAAGGGACTTTTGAAAGGTTTTAACAAATTAGAAGTTTTCTATTCATATCTTGATGCAAAAAAGGGGAAGTTTTGCTCACCACTACATTTTAACCATTAGATAGAGGCTATGACCAAAAACGTTATACAAAGACAAGAGGTCCTCTGCACTCACCAAATATAAGTAAAATCACAAGACTTATTTAAAGTGGGATTTTTCAGAATATTTAGCACTGCTCGCAATGTAAAATCATTTGCTGGCAAATGTTATATCTCTCATTATCGCTAAGCAAAAGTTCGCATTAACACCTGCTCTGGAGTTTCATAAATATTTTGTCGCAAAAAACACTTAGCAATTGCAAAAATCTATTACATATACTGCACATGTTCACAAAAGCCATTTGTTCACAAACTTTGTGAGAAAGTCATTTAGCTCTGTAGTGGGTAAAAAAGGACACAAACATGGTCGCTAACATTCATAAAGGTGTTTGCGACCGTTTTTAGCGTTAAAACATATTACACTGCCCCATTTGTGTATTAAGTTACTAAAAATGTCCTTGCAATATATTTAAACTGCTAAAAACAAGAAAAAGCAGTAAAACCCCACACTACCTTACTAAGGTAGTGTGGGGTTTCACTGCTTTTTCTTGTTTTTAGTATCCCTATTCTGGTTTATATACCTCTACACAGCCTGAAATTGGGTAATACAAGTGAGTGAACATTAATTACAAGTGAACTATATTTTTGTTTGTGAATATATTTAAACTGGCCAACTACATCAGAGTCATCCCTGTTCTGGCCAGGCCTACACTCACTTTCATCTGATTCAGAAAAACTAATTTTACTGCTTCATTGTACATTTTGAACAGGGACAGTTTTACCTGCAGCTTACTTACTTACTTTCAAGGTTAAAACTCCCAAATGGCCACCATTGGGATCACCTGACTGTAGCTAGGGATAATAGGAGTTACAGGATCAGGTACAGAGGGTGGTTGTTAATGGTACATTCCCTACTTGGAGTAAGATTCTTAGAGAGGTCCCTCTGGGTTCTATATTGGGTCCACTTTTATTCATCTTGTTCATTAAAGGAGAAGGAAAGGTTAAAACTAAGTAAGCCTTATCAGAAAGGTCCATCTAAATATACCAGTAAACCCCCAAAGTAGTGCTGCTCTGAGTCCCCTGTCAAAAGAAACACAGCATTTCTTTCCTTCTATTGTGTACACATGGGCTTCTGTATCAGACTTCCTGCCTTCAGCTTAAACCTCATTGCCCTGGGCAAGAGCATGCTCAGTTTGTTCCTCTTCCCCACCCTTCTCTGCTGTAATCTGAGCCCAGAGCAGGGAGAGACTCAGGCAGGAAGTGATGTCACACCCCATTAATACTGCAGCTCCTATCCTAAACAAACAGAGAGTTTCTAGAGCTTTTTACTCAGGTATGGTAAAACATTCTACAGAATAAATATAGCATTCTAGCTTGCACTATTGCAGCTAATCTATTGCCAATAATATGCCTCCGTAGCTTTCCTTCTCCTTTAATGTCTATGGGGAGGGTATTGTAAGTGATGTATCAGTGTTTGCAGATGACACAAAACTTTTCAGCCCAATTAATTCCATCCAGGATGTGGCATCCTTGCAACAAGATCTTGACAAACTGGCAATCTGGGCAGCTAAGTGGCAGATGTGATTCAGTGTCAATAAATATAAGGTCAGAATATGAAAGCCAACTATACCCTTAATGGCACTGCACTAGGAAAATCCATAATGAAAAGGACCTTGGAGTCCTTGTTGATAACAAACTTGGATGTAGCAAGCAATGGCAGTCAGCAGCTGCAAAATACATAAAAAGACAAAGGACCTCTGCACTCAACCCATTATCAATTGTATTGTTTGTCCATTTGCTGCAATATATTCAAACTGGCCAACTACGTCGAAATCATTCCTGGTCTGGTTAATTCTACACTCACTTTCAGAGTGCAGAGGACCTCTTCTCTTTGTCTTGATGTAACTTGCATATTTTAGAATATTTCATTTTGGACCTCACAGTTAAAGTAAATTTTTACTGCATATATGCCAATTCCTTTTAATCCAGGGTGTGCTGAAGGCCATGCGGTATTCACACAATGTGGCCATACAGTGTTCACACAATCCAAAATTCAAATAGGTCAGCGCTAATCAAAGCTCAGGGGAAAATATGAAGAAAAAGAGAAAAAAGTATAAATAGTGTAGTACTTAGTTAGAGAGTTGTAGTTCCACAACACCATATGGTTTTACTTAACCTTAAGTGCAGTTAACTCTTTATACTCCACCACGTGCGTTTGTTTAAAATGGGTACTTACAAACGTTCAAATTATTTTGTGCTTATCAGACTTTGTAGATTGCAAAACTTTTTGTTGATCCTTCTTGATTTAGGTGGATTAAAACAGGCAAAACATCTCTCTCTCTCTCTATCGCCCCAGTTTTTTGGATCTTCAGTGATTTGCGGTTCAGGTCTCGACCAGCGTTTCCTTCACACGCTTCTCCACTTGCTCCTTCCTGGGCGCTTAGTTGTGATGTCAGTTTGCTGTGCCTAACGTGTTTTGGTCGCTTAACGACTTCATTAGAGGCGACGCCTGAACCGCAAATCAATGAAGATCCAAGAAACTGGGACGATAGAGAGATGTTTTGCCAGTTTTAATCCACTTAAATCAAGAAGGATCAACAAAAAGTTTTGCAATCTACAAAGTCTGATAAGCACAAAATAATTTGAACGTTTGTAAGTACCCATTTTAAACAAACGCATGTGGTGGAGTATAAGGAGTTAATTGCACTAAAGGTTAAGTAAAACCCTATGGTGTTGTGGTGTTTTTATCCTATGTGTATAAATGAATAAGTGTGATGTTTTTAATGTTGAGTGACTAAAACTAATTTGGGATACTAAATTCTTTGCACATGAGGTGAAATGACCTAGTGGCTGATATTATATCTGCATGTACAAGCACCTAGCGCTGGTAAGAAGGCACTATTTAGCTGGTGGTTTTGTCCAGACAGATTGCATACTTCAGAAAACATTTGTACATTTTTTTCCAGCTGTCTCATCAGAAGTCTGTTCCTTGCTGTGCAATGCTGAAGTCATTGCCTTTATGGGCCATTATAGTAGCACATTTTTCCTACAACTGGACGTTTTACACACTGTTGACTCTCTTACCCACATATATGAAGGAGATCTTACGCTTTAATGCTCAGGAGGTAGGTAAATCCCTGCTGGATGACAAATACCCCCATTTTACGTTTTCTGAACTAACCTTTTTGAGAAAATTTGATTTTCCGTAAGTGAAGAAAATGGCAGCTCATAAAGTTTACTTAATGCTTACGTAACTTTTAAAAATGATCTACCCCCCCCCCAACTCGGTAAAATACGCTAGAGTTTATTTACTATCTCCCCAGGCATATATATGTACCATACTGATGTCCCATTCTAATGGCAGAGAGTGTTGTTTATAACTTAAAAGGCACACAAAGTCCCTTGCTGCCTGCTTCATATCTTAGACCCCCATCCTTCATTACTACTACTAGGGTTGCCACCTGGTTGGTATTTTTCCATTCTAGCTGGTAATATACCAGCAAAGGCCATGGTCAGTATGAAGTGAATTTGTTCCGTCCCAATCCCCTCTTCCATCTCCCCCATAGGCCACAGACAACCCCCTACTCACCAAAGTCCTCTGTGATCCAGAGGGTAATGCGATAACTCCGCCCCTTATTTCACAGACAACCCCCCATAGTTTTTTCTCCTCCCAGTGGCCTACCCTAGTCTCTGCCCTACTCTTCCTTCCAACTTCTGTAGTTTCTGCCCTACTCTTCCTCCCAGTGCCAAGGTTGCTTGTTGTTGACACACCTCCTTTAAATTGCCAGCATCATTAATGCCACAACCCCCTGAGCCATCTTCTCCTCCCAGCTTTCTGTACCCTCATGTGGTAGTGCTACTTTTTCTTTACCCTCATGAGATAGTGCTGAATTCTTCTCAACGCTTTCCTACTATGTACTCTCCCACAGATGTTGCTTAACCCAGCCTGCTTCAAATGTGCATTCTTTCATTTAGAATTTCACTTTCTTTCAACTATATCTACATTCTCCCAATTGACACTAATCATACCCTGTACAAGCTTGGAGTTCTATGACCATTGTAAAAGCACTCAGAATGCAGCCTTGTGCTTTTATATGTGTACTGCTCACTGTATATAAACTTTTTTTTCAAATATGATGACATCTAAGTGGATGCCCTAGAGTTGCTGAAAGAACCTGCTAGAGAGTAAAATATCAAATAGTATGTTGTATGTACCCCACTCCTGATGGCAACCCATAGGCATATAGGTGAAGGAACAGAAACCAGTACATTACTAGAGATACAACAACAGAAAAAGCACACTCAGACAACAGACACAAGCCATGCAAGAGCAAACAAGCCTGTCGGATGACCAACTTGGGTAGACTTATGGTAGTAGCAGTTTCATAACAGGTGTGAAATAAATTCTAAAGGTTACACCACAATATACTCTTACAGGAGATGAGAAGGCTTAGGCTTAACCCCATTACAATAGCCATTTACAGTTGTAATTGTATTAAATTTATCCAAAACCTATAGTATTACTAGGGGTAAGAATCTTTTTGTTCATTATTATGTCCAAGGACCAGTTCTAGTACAGTCCACACTTTAGTTGAACATCTTATATGTTAATAGCTGTACATTGTTTATGCTTAGTTTTTTCTTTTTCACAGAATGGATTCCTATCTGCTCTGCCTTATTTGGGATGCTGGGTATTTATGATCTTGGCAGGTGTTCTAGCTGACTATATGAGAGAGAAGCTAAACTTTTCAACCAAAGTTGTTCGAAAAATCTTCAACACAGTAGGCAAGTAAAAATGATTTTAAATTGTCACCCCTAAGTTGGTAAGTGTGACTTGCCTTTAATAAACTGACATTCATTTTGCAAATAGATTAATTGCTCACCATAATTTACAGCCAGTAACTGAATTTGTAGAAGAAACTTTAGTAAGGTCAGATTAGTCTATAAATCCATCACATACAATGACGTGTGAACATAGTTCCCCTGAAATCTACTTATCTGCATAACAAGAACCAAACATGGAGTGGCTTATGTTTCTCAGTTTGCCTTGTTTAGGTCAAGAAATAACAAAAACAAGGGGGTATACTGCCCCTTTAATTTACTCGGCTTACAGTAGGATTTTTTAAAATGATTTTTATCATGTGTCAGGGGCCGGGGCAGCCTTCTGTTCTGCAGAAAAGAAAGAGAAGAATAAAGGAATCTCTTGAAACAATGCAATTTAAATTGTGTTTGTTCTGTTAACTTAAGTATTTAATAAAAACAATTGCAAATGTGATTTATATAGAAGTAGGTAATATTTCATCTACAGTTTGCATTTCCTATACTATTGGCATTAACCTTTTGTCTGTTTTGTTTTGTTCAGGAATGCTCGGGCCAGCTATATTTCTGTTAGCGGCTGGGTATACAGGTTGTAATTATACACTGGCTGTTGTATTTCTTACTTTGTCAACTACACTGGGAGGATTTAGTGTAGCAGGATATGGCATAAACCATCTAGACATAGCACCCTCGTAAGTACAGTCATTTATTTTTGCAGGTTCAGTGTGAAATCAAAATTAGTGTGGCAGGATTAAACTTTATCATTCGAGTGCCCTTTCTGTTGCAACAAGCCTCTAGCAAAAAGACTAACCTCCAAAGCCTTGATCACCACACTCACACTATTAGGCCAATCAGACACTGCATACGTACCTATACATATGTCCAAAGGCACACTCTGCCCTCACCACATTACATACCATATAGCTACATATACTGAGTGTATTCACTCTCTTTACATTACACACCCACCTTTACATCACTATATATTTACAGACATGCACACTAGCACTGTATGCATGCACCTTTAAATATAAATGTAAGTTCTAATTTGCTAGATGCAGGTCTAACACTTTCAACACCTTTTTCTTTATAGTTTTGCTGGGTTATTACTTGGAATCACAAACACATTTGCTACAATTCCTGGAATGGTCGGTCCTATTATTGCCAAAGAACTTACTCATGATGTAAGTAAAATGATATTGATGTAGATACATTAGAGATTTGCAACCTTTCAGTCATCGTGGCGTAAGGCATATTACCTTTATCTCAAGAAATGGTGTTTCTCCCTATGCCAAATAAATCTATGTAATTAGTAGATAATAGTTAAGACAAGGGAATGATGCATACCCTACAGCAGTGCTGTCCAACCCATTCTCACCTATGTGGTGGAGGGCAGATAATGGGAGCCAGTGTTGATCACTCCCTTTTTTAAACCACACCCACTTTAATCCACACTCATGTTACCACAATAACTTATAAGGTCATGATTAATGGTGGTAGCAAACCAAAAACCCTGTTTGGTGCTCCCTGCAGGGATATAAAAAATATTAAAACATACCCTTAAATCCATATGCCTCCTCACCTGTGGATAATACAGCAACACCTTAGGGGCCTCTAACAACAATTTCCAAATGCTAACAAACCCCCAGCAGTGCCGTAACTAGAGGGGGGCGGGCCCTGGTACGGGACGTGCAGCCGGGTCCCCGCCCCCTCCATACACGGCGGATCCGGGGTGCGGGCCCTGGTCCGCTCGCATCCCCTGCTCCCCCGGTAGTTCCGCCACTGACCCCCAGAGAAAATCCTACCAGGCTCACGTCCCACAGGTATTGTATGGCAGATAGAATATGACACACACAGGAAGCATAGGGCAAGCAGAGTATGGCATGCACAGGGAGTATAGGACAGGTGAGTATGGCACACACATGGAGCTTATGACAGGCAGGAATATGGCACACACAGGGAGCATAGGGCAGGCAGAGTATGGCACACACAAGGAGCATAGAGCAGGCAGAGTATAGCACACACAATGAGCATAGGGCAGGCAGAGTATGGCACACAAAGGGAGCATAGGGCAGGCAGAGTATGGCACACCCAGGGAGCATAGGGAAGGCAGAGTATGGCACACCAAGGAAGCAAAGGGCAGGCAGAGTATGACACACACACCCAGGGAGCATAGGGCAGGCAAAGTAAGGCACACACAAGGAGCATAGGGCAGGCAGAGTATGGCACATACAAGGAGCAGAGGGCTGGCATGGCACACACAGGTTGCATATGACAGGCTGAGTATGGCACACACAGGGAGCATAGGGTAGGCCGAATACAGCAGAATACAGGGAAATCTATCAGGACCACTACAGTGACACAGTGCTGGTGTCTCTCTAGCAGTTTATCTGAACAATGTGGGCACTTTCAGTCTGGGTCTCAGGTGTGAACAGTACAGGACTTTAGGGAGTGGACAATAGATGTGTTACAGGTGTGAACAATGCAGGATCTTACTGTATGAATTTGAGGTGTAAGCAATGCTGGAGCCAGTTGATCTCAGTACTGATACCTTTAAAAGTTAAATACAAAGGGGGGTTGTGGGAGCACTCCTAATGCTAAGTAAAAATGTATTAAGTATAAGGGAAGCGCTACTTACTTGGCCAAATTGATCAGTGCATATTTCCTGAACCCTTGTCCAATTCAGTATATATGCAAGTGCATGTGTTCACAAAGACAGGGGTTGTTAGTTACAGAGTTATGATCATAAAGTTGATAAGACACCATACCACGTCAAGGTAAATCCCACACGGTGGTCCCTAACTTGTTTACCTCTGATCATAGTATAAAGGAACTTGTGCCTCTCTGCACAGTAGCATTAATTGAAGTAAATGTCTGCTGAACCTTGGTTTCAGTCTGAAGGCTAGATCCTCCCCCACTGCTAACTTGCAGCTTTTAAGAGAGAGTGATTGCCCAAACCAACGCCCTTTAAAGGTTACACAAGGAAAGCAGACACAGTAGGCAGACTTTGATGTGGGGGCCACAAAAGGGGGGTCAGTCCCACCAGTTGGGACTGCACTGCCCTACAGGTTTAAGCTCATCCACTGGGTTGTAAAAAAAAGCCACCGCAGTTGCTGGTTAGGTCCAAACTACAACTCTATGATAGATTCTAGCTAAATAATAGCACACTGCACCACAGGGTGTGATATTTGTAAGGCAATAGTGTGTGGTACATTGTGGAGGGAGGCCTGGTAGCAAATTTTGTACCCCACCCCATGGATGTTTAGTTCCCCACTAAATTCAAAGCTTTGTGATAACATATCATGTTTAATTCATTTAAATCAGCATTTTTCTATCTTATACAAAGATACACTGTACTGTTTATACTCTTTTAACATTGTGCGTTTTGTTTTATACAGAATACCGTGGAACAATGGCAAATTGTGTTCTATATCGCAGCTGCTATTAATTTTTTTGGAGCCATATTTTTTATAATATTTGCAAGTGGTAATGTACAAGACTGGGCCGTTTCCCACAATATAGAAGAGGACAATTAGAGACCTGCCTATGAGTCTGGAAGAATATTATGATGGGTCTATTTACCTCCCTTATTTTGTTTACATATTAAGACCAAGATCAAGTTGTTTACAGTTGTTACTAGTTATAATGGAGCTGCTCATAGTCAAAGCTTTTCTTTGCTTGTCAGTGTGTTACTTCAACTTAGTAATTAACAAAAATTAACCGATTTGTTACTATAGCCACCAACCATGCTTTGCACAAAGGGTAATCAGTGCAACAGCCCCATGACTTACATCCAGTATATATTTGCTGTCACAAATGGGTTAAGACAGAGATCAAAAATAT
This sequence comes from Xenopus laevis, assembly GCF_017654675.1. Lineage (NCBI taxonomy): Eukaryota > Metazoa > Chordata > Amphibia > Anura > Pipidae > Xenopus > Xenopus laevis. Next base: position 78,359,420 of record NC_054380.1, on the reverse strand, counting down.
TGGTCTTTTGTATTCTTAAGGTGAATCACTCATTTTTACATGATTGTATTTTATCATTTCACAACTACAAAAGGGAATCATTTAGTATATTTTTAAACTATAAGGGGCAATTGTATCAGAATGGGAGATTAGAACTCACTTTCTATGCATTCCTATGGGATTTTTTAGAAATGTATTTATCAATGGAGTGCACCATTCAATACAGTTGCTTTTAGAAATCCCGTAGGAATGAATAGAAAGTGAGTGAGTTTTTCTGTTCTGTTTCTCTAATTGCACACTTTGATTAATCTGCCCCTAAATGTTGTCAGCATATCTGTTTTATTTTGAAGACTTGCACACGGTGTCTGTTTCTGTTCACATGGACAAAATCAAAGCAAATCAAAAGGCAAAAATAACATTAAACTAAACTTATTCGAAGAGTCTGTTAACTCTTGTGGGTTTCTTGCATGTAAAGTGTGTGAAAGCATCAGGTTTATATCAGGTTGCCTGCATCTCTAGTTAACCTCAGAGGCCACTGAAGCAGAGGAAACTGTACCAAAAGCCTGATTAGCAGTATAAAACTGCTATTGTGTTTAAGAGACTATCAATAAATTGTAGAAGTTCTCAGAAAAGCATGTTTACTTTAATTATATTTTTGCCTTTAGATTGCCTTTAATCAAAATGTTAATATTATTACACTTTTAATAATTTTTTAATTTAAATAAGCACAAATACATTCCACAGTTGCCTTAAAAAACGTATTCCATTTTCTAATATTTTTGCTTTCTATTAACATATTTTGTGCCTTGCAATATCACCTGAGCTCATGTTTTACTCTGTAAGAGAGATATTATGTACAGTGTTCTAGAAATTACATCTGGTGCAGAACACACAGCTACACTGGTTCCCAATAACTTTAGGGATCTGTTTAGGAATCTTGTAATGTTTATGGTTGTTGTCATTTACAGATTAAATTAGGGCCCAAATATTTCTTGTCCTGGTGCTTGTTTTTTAAAATCATGGGCACAATTTGCACCAGTGCAGTAATCAGGGCTGGATTTACATAGAGGGCACCCTAGGCCCATTGTTGTTAGTTGCCCCTGTCCCCTTCCCTTGATAGGGATTGGTGCATGGGAAATCAAAAATTTTTTTGACCAATGTGGGTGTGGTTGGGCAGCATGCTGCCCCCTAAAATCCTACCGCCCTAGACCTGGGCCTTGGTGGCCTTTCCACAAATCCGGGCCTGGTAGTAATAACCTGCAACAAATACAACATCCTTTAAACGTTATTACTGCATTTAGATTTATTAAAGCTAAATGCTGATTGGTAACAGTGTATTTATGATTGGGACAGACTTTCCATTTTACCCAAAGTTAAATGTTTTATGAGCTTTAAGTCACGGAAATACAAATCTTTCTAAAAATAAATATTCATGTCCTGTTTATAAAATAATCAAGTTAATTTACACTTATTCCCCCTCAGCAATCTATCATTATCGGTCTAATACATTATTGTGGGGGCAACTTTATTTGCCTAGAAGGCTAGTGTGGCTATTTCTCTGCCTACATTAAAACAGACAAAAAAACAACCACCCAGACCTGTATCTGGACTGCAGACATGCAGATCAAATTTCAGCATTGACAAACAGGATTTTCATTGAGAAACAAAGTTTTTGCTCTGCAGTCTGTCCCGAATGCAGTGCCTGTGAGTGTAGATACAGGTCTGAATGGATGAGAGTGGATCATCTTGTTCTCCACCTGCATATACTGTGCAGCACTGAAAAATATACTACATAAACACATAGGAAAAAGTAATAATGTAAAAAAAAAAACTGGAGGGGGTAGTATACCTGAAATTCCAAGATATGATGTGGAGAGGGGAGTGCTAGCACACATACATTTCTTCTGGCTGATTCCTGTAGCCTCACTCCTGATTTGAGTGCTGTTCGGTTGCTGTCAACAAAATTAGACCAATACTTGACATAGCAGAGTCTTATAATCATGACCTTTTTCGAGGTATGCTGCTACTAGTGCATGCCATAAAGGGGACGTCACCCATAAATTAATCTTTAGTATGATGTTGACAATTGTATTCCAAGAATGTGCAATTGGTCTTCATTTTTTAGAACAGTTTAGCTTTATGTCCTACAACACTCCATTTTGGAATTTTAACAGATATATGGATGCTAGGGTCCCGTTTACCCTAGCAACCAGGCTGTGGTTTTGATGAGAGATTGTAATGTTGATAGGAGGTGGACTGAATAGAAAGATAAGTAATGAAAAGTAACAATGACAATCAAACTGTTGCTTCACAGACCAATATTTTTTTGGATGATGCAAAAGCTAAAAAGGGTCAGAAGAGGAAGGCCAACAATTCAACAACTATAAAAAGAAAAAGACTTATTGAAAAGTTGCTAAGAATAAGACATTCTAAATTTGCTAAAATGTAGCATAAATGGTAACTACTACTTTAAAGGAGAACTAAAGAAGTTAGGCAGAAATTATATACATTATGTTTTTAGTTTTATACCAGCCCAAGGTAACCACAATCCTTTAGCAGGGACAATTTGTGCCTGCAAAGATGCCCCAGTAGCTCCCCATCTTCTTTTCTGCTGATTCACTGCACATGCTCTGTGCTGCTGTCACTTACTGAGCTTAGGGACCCACTCACAATATACAGTACCCATAGAATATAAATTAGACAATATAAGGCTGATTAGTAATTAATACAGATAATTATTACATGGCAGCACAGAAACCAGTGCAATTAGCATAAGAATTTAATAATCAGCCTTGTAGCAGCAGCTTATATTACAGGCCAACCTCATTTTCTACTTGATAATTTGTGCGGACCCTTAAGTTTAGCTTTGCAACAGCTGCTCAGAGCCCACTGATCATGTGCATGTCTCAAAAACTTTCCAAGATGGTGACTGCCTGTGAAAAGTTTAAAGTCCTGGATCATTGCTGCTATTGAGAAGCTGAAAATTTAGACTGGTGCAATAAGTTCAGTATATAACATTTGGCATTTTTAGCCATAGTAATTTTTAGGGTTTAGTTCTCCTTTAATATGTCCACCCTTTTCTTGCCAAACAAATCATGGTTTTCCTATGTCTTTTTTTTTTTTATCTCTGTAATGCTCTTTTGTTCCTGGGCCGATGCTTTGTGTACTATTTTGTTCTGTTCAGCATCAGCAAATAAAATATTTCAAGGCATCTTTGTTATTATACTATAACAATGTTCTGTACCATTACTGGCATCTGTACAGTTCTACATGTTGGCACAATATATCATTGTATAGTAGTCTGGGGAAAGAGTACCTAGTACATCTTACTCTGCGTATTTGTTGCAGATTTACACTAGTTTATGTGGCCACTAGTCAGTATTACGCTACCGTAAACATATCTAAATCTGGTTAACCCAAGCTCTGGATCTGTTTTCTGCTTATCTGTGCCCCAGAATTGACAGATCATAGAGAATTTCTTTGATATATTGTAAATCTGCACAAAAATCTCTACCACTCCTTCAGCGGTATAGATAATTCTGTGTATGCTAATTTCTTCTTTTGCTGCATGAGAAAAAATGATCTTTTGTGCACCTCTATATTCATTGTATGTGCACAAGAAAAAAAAAACAGATTAGAGAGAACATTAACCCTTTACCTTCTCATACCATACACAGAAATTTGCCAAGGACAATAGTTGGGATAAGAAATGTTCCTAAATGGGCCTCATTTGCTCATTTAACAGACAGAACACTAGGTGCAGAAACATGCACAAATTACACATTATAAAAAGATGCGACATTATTGCATCTGGTCCGTGTACTGGCTAGAGTCAATACTTCTGTAGCATCTGTGGGCAGCACTCCTGCTGTTGAGCAGCCATAATGCCAAGGTGTTCCTTTTTTGTGTTGTAACTCTGTGAACTTTTCTCATGCAATAAAACATGCTATTATAGAACAAGCTGAAGATCTAGTACATAACAGAATTGAACTTACCAATTGAAATTGATTTTATGCTAGCATTAACATTTTTCACCACTAGATGGTGTGTTTCATTTATAATATATATATATAACAACTGCACAATCACTGCATCTTGGGATTGTTAATCAAAAAATACAAATTGGCTGTTACTCTTGCAACAAAGTTAAAGGGATGGAATACTTCCTGCACCTTTGGCCTTGTTCCTTTATATGGTCATGGAACTCAGAGGTGTCTTATAATAGCTTTATATTTTACAAGCGGTACATTATCTCTCACACACACACTCTAATGTAACCTATATTGTAATATTTACAATAAGATTCCCCACCACCAATTAGATTTTTTGCTAGTGGGAAGAAAACAAGAAAGGTTTTGTTGTCCACGCTAGCTAAGATTTATCAGAGGCAACAAAACATCCATTACCCTAGAAGTAAAGAAAAATAAGTACCTGGGTGCTGAAAATAATCTACTACTGGCCCATATCACTTGGGGACTTCTATTCGATGAGGATGCATATAAGTGCTCATGTAGGAAACACTTATGACAGGGCCCTGAAGTGGGTTGTTTCTCCTGACACTCCTTGGGGCAGATTTACTAAAGGGCGAAGTGGCTGTTGGTGGTGAAAATTCGCCAAAAATCAAATCTGCAGGGACATTGCCAATTTACTGACAGGCGTAGAGGAAAATTGGCTAATGAAAGAGACCATCACTAGCGTAGTTTTGCGCCCTATCACCAGACAAACTTTAGTTTAGGTGAAATTTTACAGAACATTACCTTTTTCGAATGTGTTTCCTTCGCCACCTTAGACCTGGCGAACTGATAAGATGAAGCTACATCTTCCTCAATCTTATGTCAGTGACATCATATCCTGTGTTCTGGAAAGTCCTAAAAGTTTCTAAAAAAGCTGGTGTTTTTTTTTCTATTTTAAAGCGGGATTGCTAAAGATTTTTGTGTTAACCTTTTTTTTCCCAACCATTTGAGGCGCATGCTACATTTGTTTTAGGGTGGGCTCATGTCTAGGACATTAGAGAATCTCTTTTGTCTTTATTTTGCTTCCTTGGACATTTGTAATAAGTGGCCACTTCAAACATTTGCACCAACATCTCAATAAAGACGTCTATATGACGTGTACCCACCTTATTCAAATAATAAAGACCTAAGTGTAATAGTTCTAACAAAGTTTTTCTAGGCAGAAATGAACGTTAGCAAAAGTTTGATATGAAATGCAGACTACAGGAGTAGATACATCAGATGTGACACTGCCCTAAAAGATGCAAAATTGAGTCAACTCATATCTATAGTGTAGTCTGTAGTATGGTAGAGTACAAAAAACGGGAATAAATGTTTTAGCTGTGTTGGATTTTAGGAATAATACCCAAGCTCACGAAGTAGTTTCATGACCATATACACAGGATCAGGGCCAGATTTACACAGAGGGCGCCCCTAGGCCCGATGTCGCTGGCCCCCTACCTATTTATTTTCATCATTCAGACCAGAGCAATGGGGATTGGCGCTCGGGAGATTTAAAAAACGATCATATCGCCTTCTCATCCCCAGTATTTCTGAACCAATGTGGATGTGGTTGGGCAGCATGCCGCCCCCTAAAATTCTGCCGTCCTAGGCCTGGGCCTTGGTGGCCTCTCCACAAATTCGGGCCTGCACAGGAGACTGAAGGACAAGTGCAAAACACAGATACATTATATTACAATACCCTTAATAAGGCATTCATCCTGCTCCCTAACATCATTCAAATGCATGTTAAAGGGGTAATTCACCTTTGTATGTTATAGAATGAAGAATTATTAACTTTTTAATTGGTCTTCATTTTTTATAGTTTTTGAGATATTTGCCTTCTGATTTTTTACTGCTTTCAGATGGAGGTTGCTGACCTCGGAAGCCAAAAAAACTATTGCTCTGTGAGGCTACAATTGTATTGTTTTTGTTATATTTTTCTTTTTTCTATTCAGGCCTCTCCTGTTCATGTTCTTATTTCTCACTCACACCACTATTTAGTTGCTGTGGTAATTTGAATCATAGCAACCAGATAACTGCTGAAGTTTCAGTCTGCAGAGCTGTTAACATGTTAAAGAATTGAAAAAAATGAAGACCAATTGCAAATCGACCTCAGAATATCACACTCCACATCATATGAAAGGTTAATTTAAAGGTGAACAACCATTTTAATGAACACATGAAATAAAACTGGTGAAAACTTTAGCCGGTTCCTGTTTTAAGACATGCAGGTTAGTGCTGGATCAAAAAAATAAAAAAGTATGGGTGGATATATAGTTTTATAATATTCACCTTTTTTTAACACTCATTCTTCATTCAAACGTACGTAGTACTACCTAGTGGCCAAAATGCTTAGTGCATAAATGTACTAAAACATTCTATTTAGCAACCCCTGTAACTTTCATTTCACGGCACGCAACAATCTAAAAATAATTCTATTGAACTTTTCATTTTTGGGGGGAAGTTTTACACCAACAACATACATTCATCATGCATGTCTTCAAATTCTCATTGCACTTACAAACTCAGCTGAATACATACCTGGCACATTAATGCCCAGTCTTAGTTATCTGTACACTCCTTTAGCTTCAGAGGTCTCTTTAAGTTAACTTTTAGTTTGTTAGAGAATAGCAAATTCTAAGAAACTTTTCAATTGGTCTGCATTATTTATTTTTTATAGATTTTGAATTATTTGGTTTCTTCTTCTGACTCTTTCCAGCTTTCAAATGGGGGTCACTGACCCCATCTAAAAATCAAATGCTCTGTAAGGCTACATTTATTACATTTATATTGTTACATTTATTGTTAATTCTACTTTATATTACTCATCTTTCTATGCAAGCCTCTCTTATTCATATTCCAGTCGCTTATTCGAATCAGTGAATGGTTGCTAGGGCATTAGGGCCCTAGAAACCAGATTGCTGAAATTGCAAACTAGAGAGTTGCTGAATTAAAAATCCAAATAACAAAAAACATACTAAAAGTTATTTCAAAGGTGAACAACCCCTTTAAAACTTGCTAAAATTGCACTAGGGTAAGAATCTTGCTGTTCTTAATTGTACCCTAGTTGTAATTATTGACTGTTTATACTTCGTTTTTTCCTTTTTACAGATCTGCGCTGCCTTACTTGAGATACTGGGTACTTATGATCTTGGCAGTTTTCATAGATAATTGTATGAGAGAGAAGCTAAAGTTTTTAACCAAAGTTTGAAAAGTAACAATGAATTTTAATTGGGGTTTTGGGGCATGTGACTCGCCTCTGATAAGCTTGATTTTGCAAGTACATAAATTAGTTTGATACATTGCTCACCACAATGTCCAGTCAGTAAAAAAACAACTATAGTGATGTCAGATTAGTCTTTTAACCCATCCACAATGATGTTTAGGCATAGTCCCCCTGCATAATGGACTTCTGCCTATCTGTGCACTGGTAGTCCAATTATCTGCATCACGAGAACCAAACATGGAGTGGCTTCACTTTCTCTGTTTGCCAAGGTCAAGAAATAAAAAGCAAAACAAAAATGAAGGGGTGCGCTGCCCCTTTAATTAATTTTGCTGACATTGGGGGTAAATTTACTGTTGCTGGGACAACGCTAATTTACTAAGATGCAAAGTTTCGTCTTGGCCGACGGGCACTGGCAAATTGTCGCTAGCATTACTTCGGCAATGTGAGCAAATCAAAGCGAAGATGTGCTAGTGTTCAATTCTGCCTAGCGCTAATTCGTTAGAGGTCTTGCGTTCAGGCTAATTTGTATACGGTGTGAAATTTAAAGTCGAATGGGCGTCTTTATGTTACATTTACACTGATAAGTAGACATGTCCAGGAAACCTTAATAAAGTCAATAGAGTTGTTATAATGCCCTACACATAAGCCCACTGTAAAATAATGTTCCATAGAAAATGTATGGGGGAAACCGGTTACACAAAAATATTTTTTTAAGACTTTTGCAGCCTATCACCCTAAAAAAAGGAAAAGCTTTTTCGAACTTAAAAGTTTTTCTACTCAGAATATGATGTAAGTAACAGAAGATTGAGGAAGATCAATGCACTCCATTGCACTTCGCCTGGTCTGAGCTGGAACGTTCAGTAAAATCCGCATTTTAGTGAATTTGCAGAGTAACGTCCTTTCGTTGTGTGGCTGGGTTAACCTCTTCCCTTCAAGTGCCCCTTCTTACTTAGAAAGCCTCTAACAGAAAGCCTGCAAGTCCTTGATTACCCATAACTATAACTCAATCAAACACTGTATATGTACCCAGATAAGGCACAGGTATAGGATCTGTTTTCCAGAAACCCTGTTATTTAGAAAACTCTGAATTAAAAAAAAACTCCCCTTACTTCTAAATTCGACCCCTGATGAATCTGCCCCTAAATGTCAGCATAACTGTTTTATTTTGGAAACTTGCATTTGTGTCTATTTTTGGTTTTTTTTGTCCAGTGTGTCCTTTTCTGTTCAAATGGAAAAACTCTAAGCAAATCTAAAGCAAAAATAACATTAAACTAAAGCTCTTGTTTTTTTTGCAAAGTAAAGTATGTGTCAGGTCCATTTCAGACGGCTGAATGAACCCAAGAAATACTGAGTAGAAACTTGGGAAACTGTGCTCATGGCTGCCAGTACATCTTTAAAATCTACTGACACAGACGAAGCTGAACCAAAAGCCTTATTTGTGGTATAAAACTGTTACTATGTTCAATATGTCTAAAAAGAGAAAATGTAATTTAATTGCCAAGTTCCCAGAAAAGCACACTGAGATAGTTTACTTGTATTATATTTTTGCCTTTAGATACCTCTTTCAAAATGTTAATATTATTACACAAGCACAAATACATTCCATAGTTGACTTAAAAAATGATATAACATTTTTTAACCTTATTGCCTTTTATTAACATATTATTTTGCCTTGCAACAGCGATCAAGTTCATGCTCTACTCGGTGAACTATCTCTGGTGCAGCTACATTGGTTGTAATATTTATAGACATTTTTATCATTATAGATTTTTTTTTAGACATTTTGAGAAATTCTCAATAAAATGCGGGTCCAAAAATTTCTAGAGCAGGTGTCCTCCAGAAAGAGAATTTGGTCATCACTTATTTTTGAAATAATTTCATATCTTTTTTTATAATAGCATGGACAAAGTTTGACTCAATCCACTAATTTACATCAACAACTACAACATAATTATAGTATATCTGCATTAGAATAATTAAAGCTAAATGCTGGTTACAGTGGGATAATTAATGGGGCAGCCTTATTGTGGGGAAGACTGCCTTTACTCAGATGTAGTATTAAAACTAAATCCTGCATTGAGAGAGATAGAAAGGGTCACTTACAATGCAAAGGTCGCAATAGACCATGTTTGCACTTTACACACGTGTGGTGCATTTTTAGTGCACAGAGACTTGCGGGACCAAAGTGTTTACACGAGCACTAAAGGGATAGTACTTCAGGGAATATTAAATGACATGATATGAAGCTTATGTTACATTTTTATTTTCAGGATAGTTCCCATTTAAAGGAGAATAAAAGGCATATAAGTAAGACCACTGGAAACCCCTCCCTCCTGAACCACACCACTACCTACCCCTCAGGGCTCTTACAGACAAGTGCTTCTCCATGTAATTCTTTGCGGTGACTGTTGCATGTGTTCCTCTGCAAGCAACCACATGAAGAAACTCAAGCTGTTCCTTTTAATGAGCCTGTATTTGCTCTGTCTCAGGGGAGAGTGAAATGTAGGTGGATGCAACTTGACGTGTTCCACCTTTGTTAAATACAGACTCACTGAAAAGAACAGGCTGTGCTAAAGGAACAGTAAAACCAAAAAATAAAAATGTACCATCTGCTTTGCGCTGATATAATGGGTGTGTTTGCTTGAAAAAAGCTATTGTAGTTATATATAGAAGCTGCTGTGTAGCCATGGGGGCTGCCATTCAAAGCTGAAAAAGTAGAAAAGGCACAGGATACACCTCAGATAACAGATAATCTCTGTAGTATACAATGGGATTCTTCAGAACTTATGTTATCTACTGTGTATCCTGTGCTTGAATGGCTGACTCCACGGCTACACACATTATATGAGCTATAGTTGTGTATCTGATGCAAATACTTTAATTTTATCAGTGCAGGGCAACAGTAAACTATATACAGTTAAGTATGTGAAATTCCTCCACCAGAATGTATTTCCGGCATCACGGGTATGCAAACCCCACCTTGAATTTCCAGCTTTAGTTCAGCAACATGTTGAGGTGAGACCAATGCCTCAACAAACAGATTACCCCCAGGAGTCCTCATCTCAACAGGCCAACTCACACCATATATGTGAATCTCGCTTCCTCGTAGCGGATGTAATATTTAGGATGGGGTTTCTCTGCTCAGCTCCATCCGCCAGGGTGACTTCCACGCTGAAATAACGAGGGGTGGCATTTTTCTTCCCACAGCTGAGGATGGTGTGGTGCGTTACAGTACAGCCCCACCACCACTCCTTCTCTATGGCCGTTCAAAGCACCAGCTGTCTATCATCTTGGTTTGGTAAGGGTGGTTCAGTGAGCTGCCAATGCTCTTTTCCTTGGCGCAAATTACCTCCACTTCCCAGTCATCCACCATGCACTCCATTTTGTCATATACCCACAACGGGGTGTAGGGCATGTAATACCCCCACATCCTATACACACGAAAGTTAATGACCCATTGAATATGTGATACTTTGGCAGCACCCAAAAACCATTCTCATCCTCTTTTGTTATTTTTTTGGGGGCCCAGCAACTATACAAATGTTTTAGCAAAGTCTTAGAAAAATCACATCCACTGCCATCCCAGAATCAAGGTCCCTGCTCAGCTTCTCATAAAAATAAATTAAATTAGTCTGGCAAGATCTATTACACATAAAACCATGCTGGTACAAACTCATATAGTATTATGATTTGCTATGAAGTCCAGTATCTTATGCTTTATTAACCCTTCAAAAAGCTTTCCTACCATTGACATCAGACTAACTGGCCTATAGTTTTGAGGCTGAGAACGGGATCCCTTTTGAATAGCGGTACCACATTAGCAATTCGCCAGTCTCTTGGCACTATGCCAGACCTCAATGAATCCTAAAAAATTAGGTAAAGAGTTTTGGCAATCACAGAGCTAAACTAGCTAAGTACCCTGGGATGAATACCATCTGGCCCCGGACCTTTGTTTATCTTAACATGTTCTAGTCTCTTTTGAATTTTCTCATGTGTGAACCATGCATCATTAGTTGTATTACTAGAATTGGGACTATTAAGAAGGAAACCTTCATTAACTGGTTCCTCATTTGTGTAGACAGATGAAATATATGAGTTCAGAATCTGCGCTTTTATTTTGTTTTCATCAACCAGCTGACCCCCCTCTGATATTAAGGGTCCCACCCCTTCCTGCTTAATTTTTTACTATTAACATATTTAAAAAATTATTTTGGATTCTTTTTACTGCTTGCTGCAATATCCTTTTCTATATCGATTTTAGCTTGCCTAATAGCTTTTTTGCATGATTTATTGGCCTCCTTGTACCTTATAAATGATTCGGCTATCCCAGATAACTTGAAAGCCTTTAAAGCAAATCTTTTCTTACCACCTCAACACCAACAATTCTATTGAATCAACATTCCTTGCTTACACGGGGAATATACTGACATGTATATTTATTAAGTAGCATTTTAAAGACTTCCCATTTTTGTTCTGTGTTTAACCCTGTGAAAAGCATTTCACACTTAATATGTTGCAGAGATGCCCTTATACTGTCAAAGTTTGCACATCTGAAATTTAGTGTTTTAGTTACTCCCTTATAGAATTGCTTCTGCAACAGAATTTCAAAGGAGACCATATTATGATCACTATTCCCTAAATGCTCACCCACACAAATGCTAGAGATGAGTTCAGTATTTATGCGTTATTACAAGGTCCAAAAGTGAGTTAGTAGGTTCTTGAACAAGCTGGTATAAAAAGTTGTCATTCAGCATATTTACAAACCTACTAGCTTTTTCTGTCTTGGCAACCCCAGTCCATGTCTGGATAATTGAAGTCGCCCAAAGCAACAACTTGACCCAGCTGTAAAGCTGCTTCTATCTGCAAGAGTAGCTGGGCTTCATACTCGTCACTTATACAAGGTGGTTTATAGCATACACCAGGGGAGCCCAGACTTTGATACACTGGGATCTACTCTTGACACCTGGCCCCCATCCGGAGATCTACCTTGGCGGCAATTTTTTTACCTGTGTCCCTGCTTGTTGCTGTCAGCCCCCCTTCTGTGTCCCTGCTTGTTGCTGTCAGCCCTCCTTCTGTGTCCCTGCTTGTTGCTGTCAGCCCTCCTTCTGTGTCCCTGCTTGTTGCTGTCAGCCCCCCTTCTGTGTCACTGCTTGTTGCTGTCAGCCCCCCTTCTGTGTCCGTGTTTGTAGCTGTCAGACCTCCCTTTTGTTTCCATGTTAGTTGCTTAGCCCTACCTTCTGTGTCCGACGTGCTTGCTGCTCAATATCGCACCCTCCCTTCCGTGTCCATGCTTGACTCTGCTCTCCACCCCTGCCTTCTACTCTGATCTCAGCCAACCCTGCCTTCCCTTCTCCTATGCTCTCTGCCTGCCCATTCTCTGCCTGCCTGCTCTCCATTCTCCTCTCTCTCAGCCAGCCCTCGCTGCTCAGCGAAGAAAAGGCCTGTTCCACCAAAGACTGAGTGGGACTGTGTGGAGCGGGTTCTGCAGCTCTCACCTGTGCCGGTAAAATAAAGATGGTGGCTCGGCTGCAGCATTATGCCTGGTTTCGTGTCTAAAGTCACAACCAATCAATTAGTTCAATGGACCTCTGCCATTGACTTGTAAATGAACTCTGCAGGTTTAGGTGGCGAATATTCGAATTAGAACTGTTTCCATGGTCAAGGTTTGATAGATCTCACATTCAAATTTACATTTGAGTGGGCGCTTTTAAATTAGAATTTGTGAGTTTTGACACAATTTATTGACACGGATTTAATATGTGACAAAACAGAATCAAATCTGAATCCAAAAATTCTCCAGCTAAAACCTGTTGAAGTCATGTAGAAGTCAATGGCAGATGTGCTTTTTACAATTGGAAGATGTTTCTTGCCTTCATGATCTTCGAGGGTTTCAAGCAGTTGACTCTGGCTTTTGTGCGAAAATCTGAAAAGTCATGGTTTTTTGAGCGAAAAATTTGAAAAAGTCACATGGTTTGAATTGTTGCACAATTTTGAATTGAATATTTTTGTTTGAATATTTTTTTTTAACCATTTGAGGGGCACACATGTCTAGGGCATTAGAGGATCTATTTTGTCTTTATTTTGCTTCTTTGGACATTTTTAACAAGTGGCCACTATAAGCATTTGCACCGGCAGCTCCAATAAATCCATCAATACGACCTAGATATACCCATCCTATTCAAATTGACCTAAGTGTAAGTTTGCTATCAAAGTTTCGTTCATAAATGAACGCTAGCAAAAGTTCGCTATGAAATGCTTGTGCTGTTGAATTTATGCTATCGAAACTTCGCCAGCTCCAGAGACGTAATTTCCCTCTAGTGAATTTGCCCCACTGTTTTTTATACTTAAAGAACCAGAGGTAAATGGAAGATGCAGGAAAAAAGTGTTTAAATGTTTTGTTCTTACAAAAACCATTTAGATGTCCTCAAACCACATATATGTATATATATATATATATATTTAGGTACATAACACCTACATACAAGGTATTTACAATTCATTAACATACCACTAGCTCTAATAACTCAAAAACTCAAAAGAAAACAATGTGTTCATACTATAGACTCTCCCAGCCACATCATATCTACACTGTAATTATTTCTATTTTAAAACCATCATTATAGTTTAATTATCAATTAAAGATTGATTTTTTTTACCTCTATCATAACATTGTCTTCACATTCAATTTATAATTTTGCAATTAAAGGACTTGTCCCATGATTTCACATTACCTATATTTTTGTCACAATATACAAACCATCTTTCAGAAATAGAAATAAAACTGTTACTCTTTCTTTGTGATGTAGACCACAGAAACTGAGAAATGTAGCCAATTCTCTTTCAATTAGTTTTCTGTTATAACTGATATTTTTTCATGCTGTATTAAAGGTGTTGTTCACCTTGGATTTAACTTTTAGTATGACGTAGAGAGTGAGATTCTGAGATTCTGGTTTTTGAGTTATTTAACTTTATATTCAGCAGCTCTCCAGTTAGCAATTGCAGAAATCTGGCTGCTAGGGTCCAAATTACCCTAGCAACCATACATTGATTTGAAGAATGGACTGTGATATGAATGGGAGAGGCCTGAATAAAAAGACGAGTAATAAAAAGTAGCAATAAGAATACATTTGCAGCTTTACAGACCATTTATTCAATGACCCCCATTTGTAAGCTAAAAGAGTTAGAAGAAAAAGGCAAATAATTACAATAACTATTAAAAATAAATAATGAAGACTTGGTCCTTTGCTTTTCAACTTTAATGACCTGGAGGTGGGCATTGAAAGTACTGTTTCTATTTTTGCAGATGATACTAAATTGTGCAGAACTATAGGTTCCATGCAGGATGCTGCCACTTTGCAGAGTGATTTGACTAAATTGGAAAACTGGGCAGCAAACTGGAAAATGAGATTCAATGTTGATAAATGCAAGGTTATGCACTTTGGCAAAAATAATATAAATGCAAGTTATAGACTAAGGCGCAGATTTATCAAAGGTCGAAGTGAAAATTCAAATTAAAAAAAATTGAATTTTCGAGCTAATTTTTGTGTACTTGTGTCGATTGGAATTTGAAAAAAATGTGAAAAATCGAATTTCAAAATTTATCATGTACTGTCTCCTTAAAAACTCGACTTCGACCATTCGCTATCTAAAACCTGCCGAATTGAACCTATTTGGAGTCAGTTGCTAGACTTTGAAAAAAATCTAATTTTTTTTGGGAATAACTTCGATTCATACAATTTGAATGAACTTTTACTTAGATTCAAACGATTCAAATTCGATTGAAAACTGACCTATACGGGCATAAAAAAACTTTCGATTTTTTTAATTCGAATTTCGAAGTTTTTCAATTCGAAATTCGACCCTTGATAAATCTGCCCCTAAATGGCAGTGTGTTTGGAGTTTCCTTAAATGAGAAGGATCTTGGAGTTTTTGTAGATAACAAGTTGTCTAATTCTGGGCAGTGTCATTCTGTGGCTACTAAAGCAAATAAAGTTCTGTCTTGCATAAAAAAGGGCATTAACTCAAGGGATGAAAACATAATTATGCCTCTTTATAGGTCCCTGTTAAGGCCTCTCCAGGAGAATGCAGTGCAGTTTTGGGCTCCAGTCCTTAAGAGGGATATAAATGAGCTGGAGAGAAATAAACTGGTTAGAGGGAAGACTTAAATTAAGTTATGAGGGTAGACTGTCAAGGTTGGGGATACTTTTTTTGGAAAAAAATACACTTGCGAGGGGACATGATTACTTTACATGTCCATTTCAGGACATTATAGACAAATAGAAGTAGATGTTTTTTTTCCATAAAATGGATCTCCACACCAGAGGACACCCCCTCAGACTAGAAGAAAAGAACTTTCATTTGAAGCAACTCAGGTGGTTCTTCACAGTCAGGACAGTGAGGTTGTGGAATGCACTGCTGGGTGATGTTGTGATGGCTGATTCAGTTAATGCCTTTAAGAATGGCTTGGATGATTTCTTGGACAAGCATACCATTAAAAGCTATTGTGATACTAAAATTTACAATTAGTATAGATATTGGTATGTGCAGTTTATGTGAGTGTATGGAGGGTCAGTGTGATCGTGTGTATGTATAGATGTTGGGTTTCATTTGGAGGGGTTGAACATGATGGACCTTGGTCTTTTGTCAACCCAACTTAACTATGTAACTATGTAACTATGTAATTGAAAAGTTGCTTAGAATTGTTCATTTGATAACATACTAAAAGTTAACTTAAAGGGATACTGTCATGGGAAAAAATTTTTTTTTCAAAATGAATCAGTTAATAGTGCTGCTCCAGCAGAATTCTGCACTGAAATCAATTTCTCAAAAGAGCAAACAGATTTTTTTATATTCAATTTTGAAATCTGACATGGGGCTAGACATATTGTCAATTTCCCAGCTGCCCCAAGTCATGTGACTTGTGCTCTGATAAACTTCAATCCCCCTTTACTGCTGTACTGCAAGTTGGAGTGATATCACTACCCTCCCTTCCCCCCCCAGCAGCCAAACAAAAGAACAATGGGAAGGTAACCAGATAACAGCTCCCTAACACAAGATAACAGCTGCCTGGTATATCTAAGAACAACACTCAATAGTAAAAACTCATGTCTCACTGAGACACATTCAGTTACATTGAGAAGGAAAAACAGCAGCCTGCCAGAAAGCATTTCTCTCCTAAAGTGCAGGCACAAGTCACATGACCAGGGGCAGCTGGGAAATTGACAAAATGTCTAGCCCCATGTCAAATTTCAAAATTGAATATAAAAAAATCTGTTTACTCTTCTGAGAAATGGATTTCAGTGCAGAATTCTGCTGGAGTAGCACTATTAACTGATGCGTTTTGAAAAAAACATATTTTCCGATGACAGGATCCCTTTAAGGTTCGAATTGTAAATTCAAATTAGAATTTTAGAATTTTTTCGTGTCAAATCTCACAAATTTGAATTTAAAAGAACCAATTGGAATTTAAATTCGAATGTGGGATTTATCACACCTCGGCCATGGAAACAGTCCTAATTCACCACCTAAAACCTGGCGAGTTAATTTACAAGTCAATTGCAGAGGTCTGTTGACCTATTTAAATATGTTAATTGCCCTCCAGACATTCAAGCTTTTTTCAGAGAAAAACTTGAATCGTTTTTTTGGGTCATGTAATATTTGTTCGAATTTTGGGCATTCAAGTTTTTTTTTAAAATAAGATAACATTCGAGTATTGAGTATATTCGAATTTATAAGTGACAAAAAAATTCACATAAATTCGACCTTTGATAAATCTGCCTTTTCCTTGCAAACATATATTTTAAATGTAAACTTATATTTTAATCAAACTATTGAATAAATGAACCAAAGCAAACCAAGATCGTGTGGTCTTTTTATAGTGTTTGTTTCATTTTACTTCATGTTTTTAATTTACGTATATTAGACATTGTTTCTGAAGGACATATAATTAAGCGTTGGTGACATGCAAAAAGACAAGTGATATAAGTGATAACAAGTTCACATCGACTAGTCTTAAGATATTTGTATTAACACTTTGAGATAACTGAATTATATCATGAATATTATGACTGTTTTATATTAGTATGTAAATATAATTTACACCATATATTTACTATTTTTGGTTATATGGTATAATCTTATTTTTGTTTCATGGTATCATGAATTAATATTTTATTAAATTAATTGTTCAGTTCTTATACTTTTCTGGTTCAGTTGCTTTCAGTTTAAAGCAGCAGGTAGGGGGTCATCGAATTCTGTAAGGGGCGAATTTCGAATTGAAAAAACTTTTTTGGGTCGAATAGGTCAGTTTTCGATCGAATAGGTCTGTATATCGAAGGAATAACGCATTTGATTGAATTCGATTCAAAAACTTTGATTTTTCAAAGTCCACCAATTGACTCAAAATCTAGGAGGTCCCCCATATGCTAAAACAGCAATTCAGCAGGTTTTAGATGGCAAATGGTCGAAGTCGAATTTTTAAAGGGACAGTACATGATAAATTTCGATATTCTAATTTTCTAAAATTGAATTTGGACTATTCCCTAGTCGAAGTACACAAAAATAGCTTGAAATTAAAAATTTTTTCAATTTGAAAATTCACCTCGACCCTTGATAAATCTGCCCCTAACTGTTCTAAATTGATACGTTAGGGGCAGATTTACATAGGGTCGAATATCGAGGGTTACCGTATATACTCGAGTATAAGCCAACCCGAGTATAAGCCGAGGTACTTAATTTTACCTACGAAAACTGGGAAAACTTATTGACTCTAGTATAAGCCTAGACACAACTACAGCCCTGTCTCCCACATTCTGCCAAAGCGACCCCCCCCAGCGATCGACCGGACTTCTTTGCAAAGTTGATAATGACAGAGAATTGCCAAACGGATTACTGTGTGCATTGTCCCACTGTCCCACTGTGCAGAGGGTGCTGTTTGATATTGCCATCACTGTTATTACTCATAGGATTGGCATCCTATGAGTAAGAGCCCCAATAGGCACGAAACGTGTTAGGTATCATGTCCTAATAAATTTTCTACTTTTTACATTTGTTTTCTCATTTTTGGAGATCCTCACATTCCGTTTGGACACAGTAATTCTGATTTTTTCCACGCTTATGATATTTGCATGAATAAATAACTAAGATTGATATGTCCCAGCATCACTGAGCACAAGTTGAGCTCCTCTATATTATAATTATTTTTCTGTATAACAAAATATTAGCCTTCAAAGTGTCTGTCAATCTAACTAGATTTTCTCTACAGCTTTTTCTAAAGTCTTAAGCTAACCATACAGTATAGGTATCAACAATAATGGTTGATTCAGCAAGTTATTGACCCATGTATGGGGCAAAGATGATAACCTCCTCAGAACTTCATTGGTTCTCACTCAGACATCAAATAAAAAGGCTGTTCAGCCTTAAATATTGTTGCCTAAGTAGAAAATCTGATTTAAGATTTTAAATTCCATTCTATAATCATATCTAATATTAAACATCCTTTTTAAACCTTAGGGACCCTGGTCATGGTACTCATGGGGAAAACTGCAACAATCAAAAGTGCCTGACAAGTTGCAATAGTGGTTTTGTCTCCAAACTTCTACCTGAAAGAATCCTTAAAGGAGAAGAAAACCCAAAAGTTAAAAAACCTCTACCCCCCTACCCTACATAGATCCTCCTCCCCTCAAGTGTTACCCCGGGCAAATGCTCCTAAGTCTTTACTTACCCCTTGGTGCAGATTCTGGCATCGAAATTCACGGGCGGCATCTTCAGCCGCTTTGGTAATCTTCTGAATAAATCCAGCGGAGCGGCGCATGCACAGTTGGAGCAATTTTCTGTTTCGCGACAACTGTGCATGTGCCAAAACTCACGAAAATTGACGAAGTACCAGCCTCATTCCGAAGATCATAGAATCGGTTGAAGATGGTGCCTGTGAACTCCAATACCTGCATCTGCACCAAGAGGTAAGTAAAAAGTTAGGGACATTTGCCCAGGTTAACACTGGGGGGAGGAAGGGGGGGGGGGTTTAACTTTTGGATTTGCTTCTCCTTTAAGTAGCTGAAGAAGAAAGCAAATTACTTCAGAAATTACATAAAGGGGGTTATTTATTAAGCTCCAAAATTTTCTAGTCGGATTTTTAAAGGGGAAAATACATTTCTTTCAAAGAAAAAAGTTTTTTTTCCCCAGGATTTACTGTATTAAAGTCCGATGGTGTTAAAAGTACTCCAACTCAGACCTGCCGAGAACATTAATTTTTTTTCTCCCTGCGCAGCATTTCATGATTGGTGTCAAAAGATTCCAGGCAACATTCTGATGTGGTGCACATGGAGATACAATAGGCTCCCACACCGTACAACCAACCATGAAATGCCGCGCAGGGGAAAAAAATGTGCCTGCAAGCCCCTTGATACTGTTTGGTGGAGTGCAGCGAATGTGTTAGTCTGTGAGAATAATGAAAACACGGGATTGTTCCAACTAAATGTACTGTGGGTTCGTGTTCAACTTGAACCCACCTTTTTGGAATATTTTGGGAATTATTTAGTACAGTTTTGCTTTGTGAGCAATACAAAGTTATGCTAATGCTTCTCGGATCAATAGAGGCTTAATTGCTATAAATTAATATCAATTGACTTTATCAGCCAGCAAGTGCTGGGTTTGGTTATAAGAATTGGCATTGGACATTCCCAATAATTCCACAGGTGGAAAAGTGCAGCAAATGTGTGGGTCCATGAGTAGAATGAAAACATAGGACTGTTCCATCTAAATGCACCGTCGATTGGTGTTTAACTTGAACTCACATTGTCCTTAACGGAGAAATCAACCAATTCGTAAAAAAAACCGAGTACCCCCCCCACCACAGCTAGACCTCCCTCGCTCCTCCCCCCAGGCTAACTGTCCCCCCAGGGAAATGCCCCATACTTTATACTTACCCCTCGGTGCAGATTCTGCCCCTGGAGTTCCATGCATCCATCTTCCGGGTCCTCGGTAAGCTGACTGGGAGATCGGTAATTCGGTGCATGCGCAGTTGGAGCAGTTTGCCGGTTTGTGACAACTGCGCATGCACGGAATTACACGGAAATTGCTGATCTCCCAGTCAGCTTACTGAAGACCCAGAGGATGGATGCGTAGAACTCAGCTGGTTTCCGAAAAGGTTATAAAAGGGAGCCACACCCTGGAGTTAAGGTCTGTTGATGGGAGGATATTGCCGCAGAAGGAAGCTCTGGTTTGAAGGAGACCTAAAGAAGAAGAAAAAAGTAGAGATTAGTATAGAAGCTTTCAGTATAGCAGGCACTAGGTGTCTGAGTTAGGGAAGTTAGAATGGGTAGTTATTTACCCCATCTAGGAGTGTAGTGGAAATAGTTTCCCGTGGATACCCCATGAGATAGGGACCCAGAGTGAAGGGAAGACACAGGATAGGGTTAATAGGGCTTAAAGCAAGAAAAAGTGTTGGATCCCGGTCGGAATAGCCTGGCCCGGCTCTGAGCCTATGCATTAATCCACCCGTGTGCAGGTAATTAATATATAGGGGCATATTTAATATGCTGTGTAAAAAAAACAGCGGGATAATGCACTAGGCTTTGCCATGTAAAAACCGGTGGAGAATTTTTAAGTGTTTTTTTCTTGGAGTGACTTTCGACAGAAGCAATGTAAAATTCCAGCGTCAAATCTGAAGTTCGCATAGTGTAAAATTTCACACACCTTGATAAATTCACTATTTATTATTTCATTTTACACAGCGTAATAAATATGCCCCTTACAGTGTGTCATTTACATATCCGAGTTTTGAAATGTTTTATATTTGGTGATTTTGTTCTATCTATCTATCTATCTATCTATCTATCTATATCCACTAAAAGCAAATAATTCTAACACTTCCCTGGAAGTCAACGAGAAGCCTATTTTAAAAAATAAAATGTGAGTTTAAAAAAAAAAAAAAATCAAGATTTTGCAGATTCATTGACAATAAATAGTAGAAGTAGATTTTTTTCTGATAAATAAAAAGCTTGCCAGGTTTAAATGGTGTTTTTCACACAGTGCCCAAATTAAAATAAATCTGACACTACATGGCATAACCTGATATTTCTGATATAATAAAACTAATATGATATATTATTATTTATATAGCATCATCAAAACACGCAGCACTTCACACAGTACGGTGAAGCAAATATAACACCAAACATTTAACATTTATAGAAATAAACATTTTCCTAAAATGATTTACAGTTACAATTGGTAGGAGATAACAAGGAGAGGGACCCTGCTCACAAGAGCTTACATATTTTATATATATATATATATATATATATATATATATATATATATATATATATATATATATATATATATATATATATAAATAAAATATAATATCCAATACAGTATAGGATCTTTTATGAAACTAAAGTTTTCAATTTCAACAAAAAAAGAAAAAAACTGTACATTTAAGTATTAGATAGTATTGTTTTCAACCAGTATGAAGACAAGTTACTGTTTTATTACTAAAGAGAAAATGGAAAACGTTTTAAAAATTAGTATTGTTTGCTTAAAATGGATTGTACTTCAGAGCTTCCTGGATAACTAATTTTTCTGTTAAGCAATATTAAAAAAAAATTCAAACATTAAATATTAATATATAATATATATAGTATAATAATAATATATAAGAAACTACTGTATATACCTGTATTTTCTTTTTTTCTTCCTTTTTATTCCAAAAAGGGAGTGACAATTTAATGTTATTGTTAGAAAGTGCAGTTTGGTATTAACATAGAAATCCGTTTTTTAAAAAGTGCTTCATACTTGATCATTTATCCTCTGAAGTCAATACAACATTTGCTTTCCAGTGGTTTGGGAGTAATTATTCTGAAATCAGTCTCACTGCTTGAATTCTATACCAAGATATATAGCAGAAGCAACTCAAGAAGCAACTCAAGTCTTTCAGAATGGTGAGTATGTTTTTCTCACATTATGCAGGGGCAGATATATCAAATGTCAAATTTACGTGAATTTTTTTTTAACTCTAATAAATTCAAATGTAATCAGAACTCGAATGAGAGGCTATGTATGAAAAACTGTAACGTCTAATATTCGATCAAATACGAAAGATCCAAAAATTTGAATATCGTTTTCCTTCGAAAAAAACTCGAGTGTCAGGAAGGCAATTAACATATTCAAATGGTTCAATGGACCTCTGCTGTTGACTTATAAATTAATTTGTTAGGTGGCGAATATTACAATTAGAATTGTTTCCATGGTGATAAATCTCATATTCTAATTCGAGTTGGAAAAATTAAAATTTGAATTTGTGAGTTTTGACCATTTCATTAGCTTGGGTTTTGGATGAGAGGATGTGTTACAAGGCTTGATGGGTCCACTAAGGAAAAGTCCAGTTAAGTAACTAATGGATGTTAGAGAAATAGGTGTAATAATTTTTACAGGACCCTATAACGTTCCTGTAAATATTAGTATTCAATAATATTTTTTAGAAAAGTATCTTTTTGGTGTTATGAATAAATGACCCTCAGAGGTTCAAAAACAGTACATCATTTTAGTAACTTTAGGCATTCAGAGTGGGAGGTCTCTAAAGCTGACCACACATATACCCACAATATAAACAGAGTTTCACTGTGTATGGTCCCTTGTAGGCTCTTCATCTCTTCTGGCCAAGGATCTACAAGGGGGAGTGTTTACTCAGGCTGCCCATGCATGGCTGCTGTATGGTTGTAAAAAATCTAACACAGAGATCAGTCTCATTTAGATATAA
This sequence comes from Xenopus laevis, assembly GCF_017654675.1. Taxonomy (NCBI): domain Eukaryota; kingdom Metazoa; phylum Chordata; class Amphibia; order Anura; family Pipidae; genus Xenopus; species Xenopus laevis. The sequence goes on along the minus strand of NC_054380.1, from coordinate 78,336,457 downwards.
ATTGCTTTAAATATTCTCAAATGCTTATTTTATACCACAGCTTAAAAATTCTTATGTAATTTTCTGTCTTAATTTATCTGTAACACTTGAAAAAAGCGATGCTTTTGAAATTCAGTTAACATTTATAAATGCAAGTGGAGGCCAACAGACTGTGTCAGTCCCAAGCCAAGAAGGAAAAATTGTTTTCTTTCCAATCAAACCAATTCATCTTGGCGAGATTCCTATTACTGTAAAAGCCATATCCTCTCTTGCTTCAGATGCTGTAACTCAGAAACTACAAACTAAGATAAATATACATGCTTTCACAGTACGTGTCTGATGGTAACAATTGAAATGCATTTAGCACAAACCCAGAGAATGCCTACGTTTTTATACATATTAAGGAAGTACTTTAAAGATCAGCAGAGGAGATTTCCAGTACCTGAGTTCAAAAGAAATAAGCAACAAAGAAAAGAATGAAAAACTAAAATCCCGTTATGTTGTTACTTTTTAAAGGGGCGCAAGCTTTAACTCTTAACTTTGTTCTAAGAACAATCATAATAAGGAGCTCAGGTTTTCACAAAATAGATGTTTGGAAAGGCAGAAAAAGATAAATAATATTTTGTTTAAAGGGATCCTGTCATCAGAAAACATGTCTTTTTCAAAACGCATCAGTTGATAGTGCTACTCCAGCAGACTTTTGCACTGAAATCCATTTCTCAAAAGAGCAAACAGATTTTTTTATATTCAATTTTGAAATCTGACATGGGGCTAGACATTTTGTCAATTTCCCAGCTGCCCCCGTCATGTGACTTGTGCCTGCACTTTAGGAGAGAAATGCTTTCTAGGGATGTAGCGAACTGCCGATTTGGTGTTCGCGAACGCCGTTCGCGAACACCGGCAAAAAATGCGAACGTTCGCGAACAGTTCGCGAACTTCGAACACCCGGTAAAATCATTCGATTCGAACGATCTAAGGATTTTAATCGTTCGATCGAAGGATTTTCATTCGAATCGAATGATCAAAGCCATTCGATCGAATGATTTTCGAATTCGTTCGAACGAATGGAAATCGTTCGATTTTTAGCGGTCGAAGGAATTCAAATGGTCGAATGGTCGAACGATCGAACGCGAACTCAAAATGCGAACGTTCCCAAACGTTCGCGAACATTCGGCGGACGCGAACGGTCGAAGTTCGCGCGAACTAGTTCGCGGGCGAACAGTTCGCTACATCCCTAATGCTTTCTGGCAGGCTGCTGTTTTTCCTTTCCTCAATGTAACTGAATGTGTCTAAGTGAGACATGGGTTTTTACTATTGAGTGTTGTTCTTAGATCTACCAGGCAGCTGTTATCTTGTGTTAGGGAGCTGCTATCTGGTTACCTTCCCTTTGTTCTTTTGTTTGGCTGCTGGGGGAGGAAAGGGAGGGGGTGATATCACTCCAACTTGCAGTACAGCAGTAAAGAGTGATTGAAGTTTATCAGAGCACAAGTCACATGACCTGGGGCAGCTGGGCAATTGACAATATGTCTAGCCCCATGTCAGATTTCAAAATTGAATATAAAAAAAATCTGTTTGCTCTTTTGAGAAATGGATTTCAGTGCAGAATTCTGCTGGAGCAGCACTATTAACTGATTCATTTAAAAAAAAATTTTTTTTCCCATGACAGTATCCCTTTGAGCTTTAAATTCTAGGGTTTCAGAAGGTAACCTCACTGCACACCACAGAATACAACACTGTAATAAACACAGATTTCATCCAACCCACCTGAATATGTTTAGCACTTTAAATAGATACAAAAGATTTTACAAGTAACATACAGTAGTAAGTTAGATTGAAAAAAGACACACATCCATCAAGTTCAACTTTTTAACTCTATTTTAACCTGCCTAACTGCTAGTTGATCCAGAGGAAGGCAAAAAAACCCTATTTAAAGCCTCTCCAATTTGCCTCAGATTGAAAAAAAATGACTAGTCCCTGGATCAACTTGTACTATGAGCTATCTCCCATAACCCTGTATTCCCTCACTTGCTAAAAAGCTATCCAACCCCTTCTTAAAGCTATCTAATGTATCAGCCCGTACAACTGATTCAGAGGTAGAAATCCACATCTTTAAAGCTTTCACTGTAAAAAAAACCCTTCCAAATATTTAATCGGAACTTCTTTTCTTCTAATTGGAATGGGTGACCTTGCGTCAGCTGTAAAGACCTACTGGTAAATAAAACATTGGAGTGATTATATGATCCCATTATATATTTATACATAGTTATCATATCATCCCTCCAGTGTGAACATCCCCAATTTTGCCAGTCTTTCCTCACAGTTGAGATTTTCCATACCTTTACCAGCTTAGCTGCCCTTCTCTGGAACCTCTCTAATTCAATAATGTCCTGTTTGAGCACCAAAACTGTACAGCATATTCTAAAACATTGAATCTCGTTAGCCACTTAGCTGCCCAGAGTGCTTCTACATTTACTCCTTAAGGGAATAAATTGAGAACAGTAATGATTTAATATAATTTTAAATGACAACCATTTCTGTTCTGTGTTTTAGCTGAAAACATAATGCCCCAATCAATTCTCTGAAGGGCAGCCCTCAAGGCACTAAAATTAACTTTTCTGAAATTCATGGTTTTTGTTGCCCCAGTGTTTATTTGTTTTTTTCTCAGACATTAAATTATATCACACTAATACCCAGGGGTTCAATTACCTGCACATTTGCTATATGTTCTGGGTCATTAGAGATCACTTGATCTAGAATAATATTTTTTTTGAGCCAGAATGCCGGAGTGATGGCGCCATGCAGTCTGGCGCCAAATTCAAAATAAAAGGACGCTTAGGACGAAATTATGCAGGTCTCTACCCATATTCAGTCACCAAGAAAGGACTGAAGAATCCACAGGGCTTATTACAGTGTAGTAATCTTTTTGGTTTTGCTCATTTAATGTAATAAATGTGTTTATTTGTAAATTTACTTGTAGATTTATAGATAGCTGACAGCATTGCTTTATTTTGACAGGCAGAAGGAGTAGAACAGTCCCATTCACAGACACTCCTTTTGGATCTGATGGGCAACAAACCAGAATCCATTTCACAGACTCTGAATTTTACATTCCCTACTGATGTAGTAAGTGACAGTGAAAAGGCATTTATTACTGTTCGTTATTGGTAAGGATGAAAATTTGCTCTATGAAATTTGAAAAAATTGGATTCTTAAAGAAACGGCATCTTCACATTTAACAAACATTAATATTTTATGTGTGTATTACTATAACGGTTTTAAATGGTAAAAATTGCACAACATTTACCTGGGATAATGGTTTTATATTGCACAGAACATATAACATTTTAAAATTATATTTACTCTAAAAAATGTCTAATATGCAGCTCTCTACCTACTACTGTACTTTAAGGCAAGTTTTAGTATTGTCGTTCATTAATAAAGTGACAGCTATTTCCACAGTGCTGTACAAATCTTTGAGGAAATACAGTATCAAAGTAGTATCAAAACACATTCATACATACAGGAAGAGAATAAATTGCAGTCCATCTTTCTTTGTAACAAGAAAAATATTTTCTTAAATTAAGCCAGTTCCAAAGGGGTTTGAGGGGCACACACCTGGTTGATTTCCTCAATTGCTTGGGTGCACCTCCCGCAGTGTCCTTCCACACTGAGCCACAGGAATCAGAGAAGAGATTGGCAGCACTCCAGGATAAAGTAAAAATTGCCTTTATTTACATACAGCAGGGCAGCATAGCAACGTTTCGAGCCTCGCATGGCTCTTTGTCAAGCTACAAATTAAGCCAAACAACTTTGGGTCCCTTCCCCCTCAGAGGGGAAAGAAATTCCTTCCTGACTCCAAAATTGGACTAGCCCCTGGATCAACTGGTACTATGAGCTATCTTCCATAACCCTGTATTCCCTCACTTGCTAAAAAGCCATCCAACCCCTTCTTAAAGATATCTAATGTATCAGCCTGTACAACTGATTTAGGGAGAGAATTCCACATCTTCACAGCTCTCACTGTAAAAAACCCCTTCCGAATATTTAGGCGGAACCTCTTTTATTCGGAATGGGTGACCTTTTGTCAGCTGGAAAGACCTACTGGTAAATAAAGCATTAGAGAGATTATTATATGATCCCCCTATATATTTATACATAGTTATCATATCACCCCTTAAGCGCCTCTTCTCCAGCGTGAACATCCCCAACTTGGCCAGTCTTTCCTCATAGCTAAGATTTTCCATACCTTTCACCAGCTTAGTTGCCCTTCTCTGTACCCTCTCTGATATAATAATGTCCTGTTTGAGTGATGGAGACCAAAACCGTACGTCATATTCTAGATGGGGCCTTACAAGTACTCTATACAGTGGAAGAATGACCGCTTCCTCCCGTGAATCTATGCCCCTTTTAATACAGCTCAAGACCTTATTTGCCCTTGATGCTTCTGACTGGCATTGCTTGCTACAGCCAAGTTTATCATCTATAAGGGCTCCAAGGTCCTTTTCCATAATGGATTTGCCTAGTGCAGTCCCATTAAGGGGCTTGGATATTCTTAAATCCCAGGTGCATGACTTTACATTTATCAACATTGGATCTCATTTGCCACTTAGCTGCCCAGATTGCCAGTTTGTCAAGATCCTGTTCCAATGATGCCAAATCCTGGATGGAATTTATTGGGATGGATAGTTTTGTGTCATCTGCAGACACTGATACATTACTTACAATACCCTCCCCTAAGTCATTAATGAATAAGCTAAATAAAAGTGGACCGAATACCGAGCCCTGAGGGACCCCACTAAGAACCTTACTCCAAGTAGAGAATGTCCCATTAACAACCACCCTCTGTACCCGATTCTGTAGCCAGTTTCCTATCCATGTGCAAACAACTTCATTAAGCCCAACAGACCTTAGTTTAGAAAGCAGTCGCTTGTGGGGCACTGCTTTGGCAAAATCCAAATAGATCACATCTACTGCTCCCCCACTGTCCAGCATCTTACTTACCTCATCATGAAAACCAATCAAATTTGTCTGACATGACATATCCTTCATCTAATTCTGCTGATTGCTGCTCATAATGCCATTCACTAGGACAAAATTTTGAATGTGATCCCTTAACAAGCCTTCAAATAATTTGCCCACCACAGATGTCAAATTTACTGTCTTATAATTGCCAGGCTGAGATTGTAATCCCCTTTTAAATATTGGAATAACATCATCTTTTCTCCAATCCACAGGTATGATACCACATGAAAGTGAATCTGAGAAAATCAGAAATAGGGGCAGGTCTAAAACTGAACTAAGCTCTATTAAACCAGGGGTTGTGTGTCATCAGGCCCTGGAGCCTTGTTTACATTAATTTTTATTAAAGCTTTATGGATCATATTCTGAATCCGCCACTGACTAGATTAGTGTTAATGTACATGAGGACAACTGTGTGTAAGAATGTCTGACAGACTGTGTGTGTGATATAGAGAGTATAACGAACCTGTGTATAACTGTGTAACTACATTCATTATTGAATCTTATAGGTACAGGTTGGCTGTGGGTTTTGCCTACAACCATTGCATCTTGCATTTGCCACAAAGCACATTAACCCCCACAGTTCCTTGCCCTGCTGTTCCATTGTATCCCCCACCTATCCATGGCCTCACTCTATTCACTGTCCTCTTTTACCCTTTGCCTTCTCATTCTGCTGAATTACCCCCACACCCACCTCTCCATCTCTAATAACCCTCTGCCTTAATCTATTTAACTGTGTAGATAAAAATATCTATAATATTATAATAAATATTTTTGCACCTCACCCCTCTTTCCTGCTCCTATCCTGTATCCACCTCATTGTTTCTTTTTGGATAACTCTTTTAACCATTCTGCCACTCTAGGAACAAAGCAGCTTTCCCCTAGACAGAAACAGAATGTGTAAACATAGATTCTATACTAGTGATATTTTGTTGTTACTCTACTTTATGTACAGCAAAATTAAGATTAAGCAAAACCAGCCTATTGGGTTTATTTAATGTTTACATGATTTTCTAGTAGACATAATGTATGAAGATCCAAATTACAGAAAGATCCCAGGTCCTGAGCATTCTGGATAACAGGTCCCATACATGTAATAAATAAAGTACATACATTTAAAATTATGTATCACTGCAACCATGTTTGCAACAAAAGGAAAACAACTGCAGATGGCAGTATTGATTCATGGTTTCTTTTCCATTTTTCATGCTGTTTATGTTTCTATGTACAATATTTGCCTGAATGAGTTATGTTTTTTTAAGTTTATTGTTTTGAAAAAATATAATTTGTATACATTGCAGTTTATTTGCATTCAATATGTATTATATGATAAACTTGCTTTTAATATTGTTTAAATGGTCAACACATTTGTAAATCTGTTAGGCACTGCATTTACGTGTTTTTTTCAATCCTCTGGGGTTTCGGATGTTAATAATGGAAGCAAACTCATACTTTGATTCTACGTAAATTTTTTCTCAAAGCATAGATTCACAAGAAATTCTGCATTTCAGCATCTGCAAATTTTTTTCGCGAAACTGTGGCAAATCTTCACCACAACAAAAATGTCACCAAGACAAAAATGTCGCCAAGACAAAAAATTCGCCATAAGACAAAACATCCATTGACTTTACTGCATTTGAACAAAAAGTACAGTCATAGTCGCATATCACTTTTTGGTTTGTGAAACTATCAGCTCACTGAAACTGGCTTCTGCAATTGCTTGTTTTATAGAAACAATAACCAATTTGGCCACATGTGGTAAAGACAAATCACTAACTTGCTTTTTATTAATATGGTCTAGTAGATTACTTCTGCCTGGCAGCGCTTATTTTCAAGCGCTTATTTTGACTTTAGCACTATTTGCATATACAGGTATGGGACCTGTTATCCAGAATGCTCGGGCCCTGGGGTTTTCTGGATAACGGATCTTTCCGTAATTTGGGTCTTTATGCCTTAAGTCTACTAGAAATTCATTTAAGCATTAAATAAACCCAATAGACTGGTTTTGCTTCCAATAAGGATTAATTATATCTTAGTTGGGATCAAGTACAAGCTACTGTTTTATTATTGCAGAGAAAAAGGAAATCATTTTTAAAAATTTGGATTATTTGGATAAAATGGAGTCTATGGGAGACAGCCATTCCATAATTCGGAGCTTTCTGGATATCGGGTTTCCGGATAAGGGATCCTATACCTGTAGTATGTTGATACTTCCCATACTTGCATGGGTTTTCCTTCAGTTTTGTACCACACTCTATAATTATATAGACCGGTTCCTGATGAACCTGACCATTTTGTAGGGATGCACCGAATCCACTATTTTGGATTCGGCCGAACCCCTGAATCCTTCGTGAAAGGTTCAACCGAATACCGAACAAAATCCTTATTTGCATATAACAATTAGAGATGGGAAGGGGAAAACATTGTTTACTTCCTTGTTTTGTGACAAAATGTCATGCAAATTCCGTCCCCACCCCAAATTTGCATATGCAAATTAGAATTTGAATTCGGTTCGGCCCGGGCAGAAGGATTCGGCCGAATCCAATTCCTGCTGAAAAAGGCTGAATCCGAATATTTTTTTTTTTTTTGTAATGTTGGAGGGAGTCAAAATTAACTACATTTAACATACTATATTTTGGAAATTACACTATCAAGAGAATAGTTTAAAGAAAACAGGGATTTAGTATCTAATTCAAAAGTCCCAAGGATACCCTGTACTTAGAGGTGTTATCTTGAACCTGTTTTAAATTACAAAAGTTTGGTTAGAATGACAAAGTTCCCTTTAAAATATCTACATCTTATAAGAAAGCAGCACTCTCTAATTTCAAAATCAGTCTTTGTTACTCTATTGTAGGCACCATTTCAGGAACATCCATTTTGTTTATCAAGCAAATAGCATACAAAGTATATTCAATCCAAAACGCTTACAGTATAGTCTTACAAATTACATGTCTAAATAAAAATGCCATTTATTTAAAAACACATACGAACTTATTCCAAGCCTAACAAACTTGTTTGTTTTACAAAAACCACACACAAAGAGAATCATTTATATGTATACATATAGGTAAATGGAGTATATGCTATTTAATAGCTTAATGTGCCATCATTCATGGATTCAACTCTGCCAGGGGCAGGATATTGTTTTGAAAACCATATGTGAAGTATTTTTTAAGTGCAATTTTTATACAGTGCAGTAGGAAGTGAGTATATACACTCTCTTAAAATTTAAATATATAGTCACTCTGTGAAACACACTGCCTAGGAACTCTTGAATGGCCAATGTGGAATTCATATGTTACTTTTACTAGATTTTTGTGTGATTGGTTGTTTTTTTCCTTGTAAATGCAAAAAGTAATTAATCGACTTCAATATGTTGTTTTGTTTATTTTTTTAATTTAATTATTTTTAGGAACATAGAAATCAATGGATTTACCCAGACTGGGTTGGTTCTAATGCAAGTGGACTTACTAAGTGGGTTCAGTTTGGCTTCTTAAGGAGTTGCAGTGAAATATCCCATCAAAAAAGTGGATTATAACGAAGGCAAAATCAGCATTTACTTTGACTCTGTAAGTGGAATAATGTTTTACTGTTTAATACATTTGAAAATCGTTTCTCTTGTTTGTATTTCTGACATTTTCTAACTATACAGTCATAGTCGCATATTGTCAGTTTGTAAAAATATTAGCTCACTGAAACTGATTTCTGCATTTGCTTGTTTCGTGCTGCATTGTCCAACAGCTGTAGTTTTTTTTACTCCAACAGAGATTGGAGTTAAGACTGAATACCATTGTTGTCGATGTCACGCACAAATATGAATATATAAGAAATAAAGCACAAATGTATAACGTTTTATTTTTATCAAAACTCTGGAGCTTTAGATCAACCAAACTGAAGGTTGCATAGATGTCCCAGCTACAAGAGATTTTAAAGTTGGATATACCCAAGAAGCTTTTGTATATATCATTGATTACTATAATCCAGGTAAGTTCAGCCTTAAATTCAAAAAATAGTATGATTTGTTTCTGTTTCTGTTTGGGTTGTTATTTATAGCCTTATATATCTTTCATAAAGCTGTCCCAGAAAGACAATTTTGGGTGTTTACGAGTATGTCCTCCGTAACGGGGGACCACTGATGGACTGTAAACAAGGATAGAAAGTAATAGAGTATTTCAATCTGTTACCTTTAAATTTAGTTACAACTGCTTGCCTTCTAGCAGAAATATATACAGTAGATCTACTTGCTCAGCTTTGGCAGACAGACTGTTTCTCAATTGATTTCTCAATTGTTTCTCAGACTCCTTCCTGATTTACGTTCTGTACTGATAAATAGAATTGTGCTTCTCATATTTTTTCCCTTAGAAAAAATCCAGAGGAGAGTCATCTGCAGTGTTTGATGGTACCAGGGGGGATGGAGTGTCCCTACCATACTTTCCAGAACACTCCAACAGCTAGCATCCAGGACTAAGTTTAACTAAGCAGAGAAAGTGTTTTCCCAAATTAACTCCGACTCCCTGGACCTTAATCTTCCACTAGGGAGAAGTGAAGAGGAAATAGCACCTTTTCACATATGTCTTTGGCCACTTATTCACATGCTGTTGACATGTTTAACTAGGCAACAGAAAAACACTGTTGTAACCTTATATGCTTACAACATGGGAAGATGTGACGGGAAATGTATTCAGGCAATACATTTTTTACTTTTTTTTTTTTTTTTTACAATGCATTTATTTTACTTTTTTTCTATAAATGTTCAATAAATGAAAGGGCATAGTGCAGATATCCATTTATATCATTTTATATATACATATTTCTACTTCTTAATATGTAAGAATTACACTTTATGCTTAACCTGCTGTAGACTAAGATGTCAGTAAGATGTCAACCTGCTGTAGACTACTAGAACTGTAAATACAATTGTTAATTTTTTTTTTCTATTAAATTAATATATTCCAATCTTTGTCAGGGCACAGAAAACATATGTTTTGGCAAATGGGATCTAATTATTTTCCTAATAAATAAATGTCTATATTTCTAATAGGACAAAGTGCAATCAGAAGCTATAATTCAGAAGTAATGCTGCAAGTTTCACCTTGTTCTTTCTGCAAAGATGACTGCATTGAAAAATATGGGGGTTTCAGCTGAATGCTGCACATTGCACTGGTTTATAAAACAAGCCTTTATGATCAATGTTAAACCACCACTTCACAGTCCAGTATAAAATGCAGATTAATGTTGAAATCCACTGCCAAGTTGTGAGACATGGCCTCAGTTCTGAGATAGAAAGCAGGACATGCTGTTGGTTGTCTCAGCTTTTATACTTGCAGCCAAGTTATAATCTAACAATATCCCAGCATTTCAATGACACTTTTGCTAGTTCGTATTTAACGCCTGTGTAATATAATTTCTTGCCAGGCTTAGCATTTTATATATGCTCTCTCAGTCCGTATTTAACCTTCCAACACTCTTTTGTGTAATGTGACCCTATACTTTATAAGCCAAGCAAACTACTGGCACTTTTTACTGCAACTCACAGATGTTCCAACTCAACATCTGCTGTAGGTAAGCCTAAACCTTTCTTATTTTTACTCTGCTGTATTGTTAGCTAATCCCAGTCAATAAAGTAAAAATGCCATCATTTAAAGGAGAATTAAAGAAATAGGGCAGACATTTTGTATATTATGTTTTTGGATTCTGTCCATCCCAAAGAAACCACAGCCCTTTAGCAGTAAAGATCTGTGCCTCCAAAGATGTCCCAGTAGCTCCCCATCTTCTTTTCTGCTGTTCAGGGCCGGGCCAAGCTGACAGGGCACCCGGTCGGCTACCCCACCCCCCCATGTGAGCGTGTGCGCTCGCGACCACATGCAAGTGCGCATGCGCTATAGGGGGAGATTAAAGAAAGGGAAGGGGAAGGGCAGGATAGTGACAGAGGGAGGGGCGTGATGGAAGGGAGTGACAAGGAAGTGATCGACAGAGGGAGGGGAGTGACGGACAGAGGGAGGGGAGGAGAGGAGGGAATTGAGCAGCAGGGGAGTTAACGAGCCAGACTAGGGGTAAGCAGAAAACTTTTGAACAGATACCTGCCCAGCGCCCCCATATCCTTGCGCCCTAGGCAGGTGCCTCTTCTGCCTGTCCTTAGTTCCGGCCCTGCTGCTGATTTACTACACATTCTCAGTGCTACTGTCACTTACTGATCTTAGGGACCCACTCGCAATATACTGTATATATAATATAAATATCACAGTATAAGGCTGCTTAATAAATAATTCAGATCATTGGTACATGACAGCTCAGAAACCAGCACAATTGGCATCAAAATATAATTATCAGTCCTGTAGCATCAGATTATATGACAGACAAACCTCATTTTCTGTTTTGATTTGTGTAGACCGTTAAGCTTAACAAAATTCAAGAACGTAACGCCTGGATCATTACTACAATAGAGGTGCTGATCCTTTAGGCTGGTTCCATATAAAAAAAAAATTAGCATTTTTTAGCCATATTCATGTTTAGGGTTTAGTTCTCCTTTAACTTGGATTTTTAACTGTAACTTCTATCACTGCACTATGTTGTATTATTTTATTTTATCTTTTGCATAATATGAATTACTGATACTATTCTACTGTTCTGTCAGTACAAGGAAACGTCTTGCACTACCCCCATGTTGTCTATTCATACATATCTATCTTAATTAACTTAAATATATTCATACACTGTATGAACAAAAACGTTTATGACTTGTAATTGTTAAGGTACTGACTCATTTTGTTACACCAACAGATTGACAAGGAGAGAGAGTAGGTAATTTCAGTTAAATTAATTGCTATCTCAGTTGTTATATACTGCTCTAGAGATCCAAATTGATGTCATAGCATTTCTGAATGGCAGATATTAATGTTAAGAAAAAAAGAACAATATTTTGTACTTGTGTATGCCCCTCAGCAAACCACTGTGTGAAAAGAGAGTGAATGAAATATTCTGTGCTCAAGAAACTTGATATACGTCAGCAGCGCACACAAAAAAGCCTGGGGAGAACCAGGAATTCAAATCTGGGAAATGAGGGGGATGAAAGACAAAGGCCTTACTGTGGGTGGGTCAAGCATTCTTAAGAAAAAGGAATATTTCAAGTACCAAAATATAAAATTCCATCAATCATTCAGTTTTAAAAAGCCATTTTGATAGTGGGAAAGAAAAACAAAATAATATTCTAAACTATAACTCAAACTTGTAATAAGTGTTCCTAACCTTCTCATTACAGACTGCTATTTATCCACTTGTTTTATTTTTTATATCCAGTCTCAGCAGAACCATGTAAATGTGGCCAACATTAAATACAATGAACATATGTGTGGGATACCTCTGGTTGACAGGTCCCCTTTAGAAACAGATTGTGTGTATAGTAGAAGTAAATCTAGAGCAACTGGACTTGCAGAGTAATCATGTTTCAATACTCATCCGAGCAGCTTCTTCAGTTCAACTGATTTGTTTTTCTTACAGGGTATTAACGTAACTGCATTAACTTTTTTATTTAGCAAGTGTAACACTAATCTGACTAGACTCAAAACACTTCAGGCTAGGGCCTTTGCTACATGGAAGATTTCCCAGGTGGAGTAGTGTGACTAAAACTCTCACGCTACTTTGCTATACCAAATAGAAATAATTGGCGCCAGGAGATTCTTATGATAAAGCAAACAAATAACTGTACAAGACAAATGAGCTCAGGATTTACTTACAGAGGTAAAAGGTATACACAATGCCACACAGCAGGCTGAAACAGGTTACAGCACACAGCAGAGACAGTGACTCCCATCAGGCAAGGTAGTCAGGTAGTACATCCATTTTCTTCTGCAATATACCTCAGAGTGGTCCGGCTCCCACCCTGTGGAGTGGTCAGGGAGAACACCTTTCTAATCCTAACACCCTATCCACTGTGGCCCCTTCACTCTAGGCAATTCAAAAGCCTTGGGAAGCTACTCCCTACTACAATCCTCAATGGAGCTCCAACTGCTCTTACTATCTGTCCTCTCTACCTTACTCTCCTAGAGAGTCTATAACAGAACTAACCCTGTTTAGCTAACCTCATTCACGGGGTTCCCTGCTCCTCGACTTAGACACTAGAGGACCTGGTCCCTCTAGGCACATGGCTTTGTGGGCCTTGCTGTACCCAGACTCCCCTGGACACACCCAGCAAGATCAGCATCCAGCAGCCAATACCAGAGTGTGACAGGATGTGGTCACAGCACCGCCTGGCCAATAATACATCTTTACAAATTACCTCTAGCTACATGGGAATCTGCCTAGCAACTAGAGAGATCAGGAAGTAAAAGGAATTAAAGCTATAGGGGCACATTAACCCTGTGGGTCCATACACAGGTAAATGTCATTATTTTCTAGATTTAAAGGGCACCAATCATAACTAAAATCATTTCCTAAGTAAATACACTATGTGAAAGTTCAAGAAATCTGATTTTTAAAACAGTTAGAATTGTTTGTATAATGTATGATCAGCTCACTATTCCTTCTGAAAGATCTCCCCTATCTCCACTGCAGTTCTAGCTGAGGCAGGCATCTTGGATTTCATTGGCTCCTCCTACCTATATCTTCCCAGCCAACTGCAGCTCTAAAATCTCGCACATGCTCAGTTGAAATTCCTTGTTGCTTATCAACCCTTCTAAGCTATTTTCAAATCAGCCAAACCTGGGTGTTAGCTGCTGTACAGTAGTGCTGCCACCTGCTGGAAGTTAGTGTGTGCCCTTCATTTGCATAATAACATCACCAGCAGGGGACAAGATAAGGAAATCTCCTGATACTTCTAGTGGAGGAGTTTACTTAAACAAGGCATTCTGGGTAGAATACTCAAAGCAGTGTTACAATCTGAGCATGCTCCTGACATTTGCATATTATAGTCTGTGTTATAGTCTCAGTATGGCCTCCCTCAGTGAAAGAACCCATTTGACAAAGTAAGGGATTTTTTAAAACCTGCCGTTTTTTTCAAAAAACTATATATGTAGTTTGATTAAACGTGTTTATGTTGTACTGGTCAGATTGTTAATACAGTATGTTTTGGATTTTGGCAGTGATAGGTGCCCTTTAAGGACTGGAAAGAAAGGAAACAAGTGAATCATGGCTGGAACATGGGCACCATATAAACAAAAGAAGAAAAGAAAGGAAAAAATATATTTTTTTAAAAAAAAAATGTCAGTTATTATAGGTAATTTGCAAGATCACTAGGGAGAGCAAGAGCCTGCCCCATAGTGCTCAGGGTTGCTGCTCTGTGCTCAGATCAAAATGGGGTGCTCAGTGCAGAGAGCAGGGACAGGAGGTGCAGCTCAGCCATACCATTGGGCAAGCAGTAAGGACAGGGCCCTGTTGCAGGTTGTGCCTCCTTCTGCCTCTAAATGGTCAGGAGGGGGGACACCTACATGACTTCCCCCGCCTTCCCCCGCCCGCCCGCCCCCCTGCATATACTTTTTGCTTATTGTTTTAATCATGAAAACTATATGGTTGTTGTTATTTCTTAAGGTAAACAGGGAAACGGAAGCTACTCCATGTTTAAACCTTGCAAAGTACATATTTAACCACCAGTGTACAGATACTCTCCCTGCATAATGTACTGCTGCTAAAAAAATCAGTCACAACAAAGGTGGGGAAGGAAGGGGTTTTATACTGGTAATCTGATTATCTACCTCACAGTGATCAGCCATGGAGTAGTTTTAGTTTCCTTGCTGGCTCTGTTTAGTTCAAAAAAAATAAAAATCATTGATTTTTCCTTAATTGAAAAATAGGCAAGTAGGAATGTATCAGCATAAGCTTCATGCATCGCACTCACATTGAACAAAGGGCTATACTGCTTTAATAACACTAAAACATCTCACCGTGTTATACAAAATGGTTTGTATTTGGAACTGTTATACTGCAGAAAAGTCTTATTTACCTATCACTGCAATCAATTCCTTCAACAACAGAGTTAATGATGTATTTTTGCATCAATTCCTACCTGACCTGAATGACATATGGTTGTTCCCCCACTGGGTTATAAGTAGGGTTGCCACCTTTACTGAAAAAAATTACCGGCCGGTGGGGGGTGGACACAAAAAGGGGGCGGGCCATGACACAAAGTGGGCGGGGCTACGCAGCATGTCGCAAAAGGGGATGGGGCATCATCGTCCCGATGTCAAGAACACTGCAAAATAGGTAAGTTCTGCGCGAATTGGGGGCAGGCCGAGGGCTTTTTTTAAAGGGTATAACAAATTACCGGCAACTGCATTGCCGGTAAATTTGTAATACCGGCCCCGGCCTTGGCAGGTGTTTTACCGGCTAGGCCGGTAAAATACCGGACGGGTGGCAACCCTAGTTATAAGTATGGCGCCTCCTCAATATTTATTCACAACATTGGGATTTGAATCATTCATTCTGAACAACTTGGCATCACCCCTTCCTTCTTTCTACCTTAATCCCTCACAATTAATATAACAATTGGTCAGACTCTTTAGCTAATTGTTCTACTAGGGTGTCCCTCTCTGTGACACTGGGGGAAATTCATTACACTTTCATTTCATTCATTTTATTTTGTATTATCCAATCAGAATTGTGCTCATATTAATTTTACAGCATTTAAAATGTTGGAGGGGGGTGGGATCGAAGCATATTAAGATAAAGGGTAAAACAATGACAGTAAAACAGGGGGGGGCAGAAAAAGGTGGTGGAAAAGGGGGTTTGAATAGCATTAATACATTTTCTAAAATGTGCTTGTTATATATATATATATATTTCACAAATATTAAAATAGAAAATTGTAAAATATTATTCAGTTGCCTAAGAGTCAAAGCTATAGGTTTGCAAATCATTTATTTTTATAGATGCTGAAATACACTGCCAATATATGTTCCAGGACAGCATGTGATAGCTCATAAGCTGTTGTGGTTTTAAGAATGGCTTTCCAAATTTTTGTCTATGGGCCAAATTGGGTCCTTCCAGCGACTTTTATGCTCTGACCCACTTATGCCAGGTTTGCACAGGCACCTTCCCTGTGTAGCATTCTATATTGTAAAATTGTAAAGAGCTGTGTATCCTAGTAATGCTTTATAAATAAAGTTAAACATACATATATCAGAAAAAGCTTGGCTTTAACTGCACTATATTGTACAGATAACAGCCCCCCATGTGTTCTGTGGGGAAAAAGTAATACATTCTAAATAATAATAATAATAATAGTGTAATAAAAGTTAAGAGAAATATCGCACAAGAATAAAACAAGAATAAAAGCACACATTTCTCAATACTGTAAATTTTTCTTCATTGCACTGTTATTACATTGTGCATTGAGCATTTTTAAGGCATATTTGAAAGTGGAGTAATCTTTTGGAGCATATACCAATTTATTATGTAATAGATTTTGGGCCCTATGCCCCATTTGGCTTCATTCCCTACCAGTACCTCATTTATTTGTTACTGGGTTAAAACCCATGTAACCATTTCTACTTATTTACATGCGCAGTTCATTGGCCCGTAGGTTGATGACCATTTCCTGTACCACTGTAACATAGTGCTTGGCAGGGAGAGGACCTTCCTCTTTGGCCTGCAGCAGTTGATGTTGGTGGATTTCCATGGCGACTTGAGTATTTCTTCCACTGTGGAAGTAGTTGCTAAACACTTTCTAGGCTCACAAAACCAACAGTTTATTAAAGGGGTGGTTCACCTTCACAAAACTTTTATTATGTTATAGAATGGCCTATTCTTAGCAACTTTTCAATTGGTCTTTGTTTTTTTTTATTTTTTATAGTTTTGAATTATTTACCACCTTTCTCTGACTCTTTCCAGCTTTCATATAGGCTCATTGAATAGACAAATGATCTGTAAGGCTGCAAATGTATTATTATTGCTACTTTTTATTACTCATCTTTCTACTGTTGCCCTCTCTTATTCATATTCCTGTCTCTCTTTCCACTGCCTGCTTGCTAGGTTAAATTGGACCATAGCAACCTTATAATTGCTGAAATTCCAAACTGCAGAGCTGCAGAACAAAAAGCTAAATAGTTAAAAGGAGAACTACACCTCAGCTAGTAACAACAGCCACCCCCTTAACTGCCTTCCATCACCCCCACCTCTCGCTCCCTGCACTGTGTATCAGACAAAAAGGTGTGCTTGGGAACTCCAATGTTTAGGCTCAGGTTTTCAAATAGGGCAACTTTCTGTCTACACAGTGTGGGGGAGGGAGAGGTGGGGGAGGTGATTGAGGGCAGTTAATGGGGGCTGTTGCTACTAAGGGGGTTTAGATTTCCTTTAAAAAACACAATAAAAATGTAGAACAGTTGCAAATTGTCTCAGAATAGCATTATCTACATCATACTAAAAGTTGATTTAAAGGGGAACAATCCCTTTTAATTCGAGAAAATCTGTCCGTAAAGTGGCATACATTTTCACATTGCAAATCTTTTCCCCATTATTGAATTTTATTATATTCCCGCACATCTTTTATATTATACCCAGTCTCCTTTTAGTACATTTCACAGGGCACCCAGTACCCCTAGAAGACAGTGCAAAGCCACCAAAACTCAATTGGAGTCACATTAAACCTGTCCTTTATTTACCAGTAAAGCAAGAGTTCTTGCTTAACATGTACAGCTGCAGTATATTCACAAACACCCAGAGCTCAAAGATACTTTACATGGCAGCACCCCTACTGTATGTTGTAAAGCCCCAAGTGACTACATAAGTATGACTATATAAGTATGATTATACTTGTAATCTAAAATTATTCACAAGTACCACTGCTCCTCCAATTCCCGCAATAGTAATGCAGACTCTTTAAATGCTAGACATACCTCACTGTAACAACAATAGCATTTTAAGGAGCTGCACAACTAAAGTGCGATAAACACCTCACCAGCATCATTCTGTCAATATTGTCAATAAAGTATTTTGACTAGAGCTAACAAAATCTCTTGAAATTCCAGGTAGTTAGCGGCTAGTGGGGAGCGAGCGACTCACACAGGCAAATTATTATCAACAATAATCTTTCACTAAATAAAAAACCTTTTCTACCAGACTTTTATTTCTGTTTATAACATTTTTTTATTGTTGGTGGCGAAACTATTCTGTGTCTCCATTTATATTAAGCCCCAGTTTGTTCTCACACACACTAAATAACAGTTTATATTCTGTTTTTATTCTGTTCTATTCATGCTTTTTAATTATTGGAACTAAAAATACACAATTCATTCTAGGTTTCATTGTTCTGTCATATTTAAACTCAGTAACCATCTGTAAATATGGATGCCTCTGTATATTTAATACCATACAAGAAAATCTGCTTCTCTTTGATATGGTAAAAAGTTTTGAAATACAATATCATAACTAAAGATACATGTATTAGGACAAAATAAATGTGCAGGATATGTTGTAACAAGTCTAAGTATATCTGATGAAACTCAAAGATTCTTTCCAGTGGAAGAATCTATAATAAATTAAGTGTTTTCATTTTTATAACCACACATTCTTGTTTTTAAGGTTAAGTCTAGCTCTGTGGTTAGGCATCTGTTTGGCTGCTGGAAAATAAAACTCGCCTTGAAAATATGGTTCCACTATAAGACTGGTGCAATGCTGACAATTCTTCTTAATTTTAGTAAATGTTCAGTCAGACTGGATTTTTTTTGGTCACCAATTTTATTGCTAAAATTTTGCGGATCATCTGACTTGACAACTAACGTCATTAAATTGTACCCAACACAAAAACATGAATTGTTCGCCATAATCCATCTCAAAGCAGATATCTTATTGTATTGTCAGGGTGTTTTCATAGAGTAGTCATCTGTTTGTATTTGCTCTACATGAAAAACTCTATAGTAGCGATGTATATGGGATGACCTGAAATTCATGAAAACGTACACCAGTTCTCTGCTCCTCTCTGCAGAGACGCATGCTTGTAATGGGGACAACCACTTTTTTTATGACACACAGTGTACCCTCAATGTTTGTATTGTATATCCTGCACATCCTCAGTGTTTCTGAACCAATGTGGGTGTGGTTGAGCAGCATGCCACCCCCTAAAATTCTGCTGCCGTAGGCCTGGGTAGGGTTGCCACCCAGCCGGTATTTAACCGGCCCAGCCAGAAAAAAGGGTCTCAAGGCCGGTGCCGGTATTAAAAAAATACTGGCCATTACATTGCCGGTAAAATTCTGAGGGGAGGAACCGCTGCTTCATTTTAAGCAGCTTCGCTGCTCCCTCCTCCCTTCCTGCTTGAAATCCTCCAGCTATGCAGCGCCTGTCACGGCGCTTACGTGACATGGAAGGTGCGATTCTGGACTGCAGGCTGTGTTTAGGGTTGTCACTGCCGGCCCCTTTAGTAGCCGCCCCCACCACTGGCCGGTAATTTTTTTTTAAAAAAAAGGTGGCAACCCTATGCCTGGGCCCAGGTGGCCTTTCCACAAATCGGGGCCTGATGGGCTCCATTAGAACACACTTCCCATAGGGAAAGCTATTTTGGAGTAGCAGGTGCCCTTTAAGGGTCAATATAAAGTGTGGCATAAGGAGACACTTGAGATAAATATTTAAGTTAAGTTGCTCCAACTATATACTGTGGCCAAAGGAAAATGGCAAAAGGCAAGTTCTCCATAGTAGGATATGTAAGCTCCATGAAAAGTGTTTATAAACAGAGAACATTTCTTTTTTCAAAGATTTTAGCTGTCAGATCCTGGAAAGTGAATTATTTTGGAGGATGAGGCAGGCCAGTTACTCCATTCCATTAGTCCAGTTTGCATATTGGAGCTCACTTTCAACAGGATGGCTGACCCGTGGAAAAATATTTAAATGTAGTTAAATGTTAGGAACCTCTCTCTATGCAGAAAATTGCCATTTAAAAAATAAGGGCAGCCCCCTGAGGATCGTATGATTCACTGTGCACACAGACAAACCAAACATACCATACATGTTAGGTCACATGAGCCAGAGCTAGTGATGGGCGAATTTGCGTCGTTTCGCTTCACCGAAAAATTTGCGAAACGGCGTCGGGGCCTCGTTTTTGACGCCGGCGTCCGTTTTTCCGGAAATTGTTTTTTTGACGCCGGCGAATTTTTGACGTGAATTTTCGCGGGCGTTTCGCAAATAAATTCGCTCATCGCTAGCCAGAGCCAGAGTTCTGTTTTATTTCCAACCTTCTTCCTATTACAGATAGAGCTGCAGTATTTCTGGTCAGGTTATCTCTGGGGCAGAGCAGAGACCATCACAAAATGGTGGTTCAAGGCAAAATATGTAAAAGAGCATCTGTTGCTTAAGTATTCATTTTGGGGGTATAGTTTTCCTTTAAGAAAATGGTTATTGAAGTGAAACTTCAGAACAAATTCCTTTATCCAGTACGCAAGCCTATTCAAAATTATCTGAATTTTCTTTGAGAATTATATATTTCTTCTAAGTTGATCAAATTGACTCTGTACATAATGTGAACTGTGTGACATTTTAAAACAAGTTGTGAGTTGTGTAGTGTGGACCTGCATAGGGACAGCACAGCGGTTCAGTGAAAAGCACTGGTGCCTTACAGTTTCATAAAGCCAGGGCCATCTGCAAGAAGGTTGTATGTTCTGCGGGTACTCAAGTTTACTACTCTGTGTGAATGTGATAGGGGTCTTAGATTGTAAGCTCTACTAGGGCAGAGAATGATGTTTAATCTTTTTAAATTGCTACTGAAATGTGGTATTATGTTAATATCAGTTAAAAAAATAGCTCTAATTTTCATTAAAAGCCTATATACTATAAGTATTATAAGATTTGTCACTGTCTCCATCTAATTATATGTGTTCCCTGAATGGTGGGTTCCCTGGTGGGCCCTAGGAGGCATAGTATGACTTTGTTCAAATCTCCTATGCAGTATAAACAGTCAATAATCTTCCATTCAAAATAAGCCTAGTTTATTGATTCTTTAAGTGAATATTCCCATCGCTAGCTTGGCTTGAAAGGTCCTAACAGATGTCTTATAAATTCAGTGCTAGAGCTGTGTTTTTTATATTAAACTGTACTGTACATGATGTTTACTTATCCCTTCCAAAAGCTACTACTTTTCTTGGTACTGAAATCAGTACCACATAGCTGCACATAGATCAGGAATGTAATGATCCATAGAGAATTTTCCTGGCAACTACAAGCTTAAATGACCAAGATAGTAAATTATAATCAACGATAAATTGAAAATGTTTTCATTTCATTACATTCATTTCAAATTGTCACTCTGTTTGATCTGTACCTAAAGCAAACTAATTTTTTGTGAAAACTAGTGCAAAGAACTCACTATATTGTACCTCTAAACAGATTCAATTAATAGTTAGCAATTCACTTTTGGTCATTTCTCAAAAAAATACCAAGCACTAATGTTGCATAACACTGAACTAATAGCATGCAGCGCAAAAAAAACAATCCACTCCCCCAGGTGAAGAGCCACTTTTAGTACTAGCCTTATAAACATAGGGAGAGTTATTGGATCTTGTCTGACTAGCCTGAGTACTCTTCTTGAAAATATTGGTCCCAAATTGGGCTGCTCATTTAATAATTCTACCACAGAAAATACTGCTTCTCGGCTAAATTCTATGTGCTAAATGGACATTTAAACCCAAGACAGTCTGAATAACTTACCATACTTTATGGGGCACATTTACTAAGCTCGAGTGAAGGATTAGAATGAAAAAAACTTCAAATTTAGAAGTTTTTTATGGCTACTTTGACCATCGAATTGGCTACTTCGGCCTTCGACTACGACTTCGAATCGAACGATTCGAACTAAAAATCGTTCGACCATTCGATAGTCGAAGTACTGTCTCTTTAAAAAAAAACTTAGACTACCTAATTCGCCACCTAAAACCTACCGAGCACCAATGTTAGCCTGTGGGGACCTTCCCCATAAGCTTTCTAAGTAATTTCTGAACGAAGGAAAATCGTTCGATCGATAGATTAAAATCCTTCGAATCGATCGAACGATTTTTCCTTCGATCGAAGTAAATGCGGTAAATCCTTCGACTTCGATATTCGAAGTCGAAGGATTTTACTTCGATGGTCAAATATCGAGGGTTAATTAACCCTCCATATTCGACCCTTAGTAAATGTGCCCCTAAGTGTACATACTTCAGTGTAGCTTATATTTTATGCCTGCTTCATTTAAAATGATAGCTTGAAAAATCAATCTTGTGAAAGAACACAAAAACAAATGGTACAATACGGTATGTCTGTAACACCCTGTGTATGTAGATGTGACTCTAGAACTATGTACAATTAAGCAGAATTAGTGCCCAATAGGAGCTAATGTACATCTCCTCCACAAGTCATAGAATAAGCCGGCCTACTCACCAGGTTTTAGGCTCAACTTATAGCCCGATGCAAGAATGTCAGTCAGTCCAAATTCCTTGAGTGAATTTGGACATATATTTATTAAAAGAGTTCTCTAGTTCAATATAGGCTACTTACAAATATCCAGTGAGATCAGCACATTTCTATAAATCTCTAATTTCTAAAAATGTCTAAGCCCCACTCCTGCACTGCTTTTAAGAATGTTCATTAAAGTTGATTGATTTTAATAGAAGCAGATCTCTCTATCGCTGGCCGACTGGGCACGTCCCCTAACAGTCAATGTATATTTGGATGCAATTATCTCCGGAAATAGAACGGAGTGGGATTTAACTAGGAGGTCCCAGTAGACACAAGGGATAAGCTCACAATTTATTTATTTGTATATAAATCAATACCTCCAGGTGTATCACTTGGTACTCAACACACTTTCTCAGGAGAAAATACAATGGCATAACTTAAAAGTGCAACTCCCCATTGTGACATCATCCACCAGTGCAGTTTGAGAAAACTCAGTTTGTGCCAATTCCAGGATGTGTACTTGACTCAACCGCCCACGTGCAACTGACATGATATCTATATTGTGTATTCACTCAATGTTATCTCATTATGCTAATTAGTTGCCTTGTTATTTATATTATACTATTTATTACCTCATCATATTACTGGAACCATATACAGTTAGGTCCATAAATCTTTGGACATACAACCTTTTTTTCTCATTTTGGTTCTGTACATTACCACAATGAATTTTAAATGAAAACTCAGATGCAGTTGAACTGCAGACTTTCAGCTTTAATTCAGTGGGTTGGACAAATAGATTGCATAAAAATGTGAGGAACTAAAGCCTTTTTTTAACACAATCACTACATTCCAGGGGCTGAAAAGTAATTGGACAAATTAAAAAACTGAAAATAAAATGTTCATTTCTAATACTTGGTTGAAAACCCTTTGCTGGCAATGACAGCCTGAAGTTTTGAACTCATGGACATCATCAGATTCTGGGTTTCCTCCTTTTTAATGCTCTGCCAGGCCTTTACTGCAGCAGTTTTCAGTTGCTGTTTGTTTGTGGCCTTTCTGACTGAAATTTAGTGAAATGCATGCTCCATTGGGTTCAGATTAGGTGACTGACTTGGCCATTCAAGAATATTCCACTTCTTTGCTTTAATAAACTCCTGGGTTTCTTTGGCTGTATGTTTTGGGTCATTGTCCATTGGTATTATGAAACTCCTCCCAATCAATTTGACTGCATTTAGCTGGATTTGAGCAGACAGTGTGTGTCTGAACACCTCAGAATTCATTTGGCTGCTTCTGTCCTGTGTCACATCATGGCTAAACACTAGTGTCCCAGTACCACTGGCAGCCATGCACGCCCAAGCCATCACACTGCCTCCGCCGTTTTACAGACAATGTGGTATGCTTTGGATCATGAGCTGTTCCACACCCTCTCCATACCTTTTTCTTGCCATCATTCTGGTAGAGGTTGATCTTGGTTTCATCTGTCCAAAGACTGTTTTTCCAGAACTGTGCTGGCTTTTTAAGATGTTTTTTAGTCCAATCTAGCCTTTCTATTCTTGATGCTTATGAGTGGCTTGCACCTTGCAGTGCACCCTCTGTATTTACTTTCATGCAGTCTTCTCTTTATGGTCTTCTTGAATATCGAGAAACCTACCTCCCGGAGAGTGTTGTTCACTTGTTTGACTGTTGTGAAAGGGTTTGTCTGCACCATGGAAATGATTCTGCGATCATCCACCACTGTTGTCTTCCGTGGACAACCAGGTCTTTTTGGGTTGCTGAGTTCACCAGTGCTTTCTTTCTTTCTCAGGATGTACAAAACTTCAGATTTGTCCACTCCTTATATTGTAGCAATTTCTTGGATGGCTTTTTTCTGTTTTTGAAACAAGGATGCCTTGTTTCAAATCAACTCCAGGGCTTTTATCTGCTTCATTGATAACGAAATAACGAAGGCCCGCACCTGCCTATGAAATAGCCTTTGAGTCAATTGTCCAATTACTTTTGAGCCCCTGAAATGAAGTGATTGTGTTAAAAGAAAGGTGTTAGTTACTCACATTTTTGTGCAATCTTTTTGTTCAACCCACTGAATTAAAGCTGAAAGTCTGCAGTTCAACTGCATCTGAGTTGTTTCATTTTATATTAATTGTGGTAATGTACAGAACCAAAATTAGAAAAACTTGTCTCTGTCCAAATATTTATGGGCCTTACTGTAGGTATGCTTGTCACAGCCTGTCTTTGGTTATCTATAACTTTCTGTTCTGCAAGAGTAGGGTTGATCCCAGGAAGTTGGAAAGCTCTGAATTAAGTTATAACAATAACAAACAATTTTCTTGACAAAGGCAAATCAACAACATTGAATAGAGTTGAGACTGTCTCATGTATTTCTTAAAATATGTCTCAAGTCCCACTAAAACCAAACTTAAGATTCTATGGAACTGAAATCGGAACTTCCATCTACATTTGCCAAGAGCAGGTTTTATTTAGCTTACATTAAGCAAGTTTCCATAGAAATGGCGGGTGACCAAAAGGAGATTAGCAAAACCTGCAGTTTTGCATTTTTGTGTGTTTTTCTTTTTTTAACTTGCAATTGCAATTTCAAATACACATAAAACTGTACTTATTTTTTCTTTTATTTCTTTGTTTGGACATTTCAATTTATCAAAGGAAAAAATGTTACTCTGCATACTGTATATGTCCATGATATGATTGGTTCAAACAAAAGATACAGTTGACAACTAACATACATATAATATAACATACTCTAACACCAGAACATTGAGATACTTTTTTACTTCTTAGGCTAAATATTATTGCATCTTCTGTAGTTGTTTCTGTGTCTATGGCCCATAACTTCATCGCTAGCGCAGTTTTGCTCAGGCGAAAGATCGTTACGTCGCAAATTCACTAAAGTGACAATTTTACAGAACTTTACCTCTTTTGCCAGGGTTTCCTTCGCCAGCTTAGACCTGGCGAAATGATAAGATGAAGCTACATCCTCCTCAAACTTATGTCAGTGACATCATATCCTGTATGCCGGAAAGTCATAAACATTTTAAAAAACCCTGGCGTTTTTTCATATTTTAAAGCTGGATTGTTTTTAAAAGTTGTAACTATTTTTATTTACATTTTTTTTACCATTTGAGGGGCATGCCACATTTGTTTTAGGGTGGGCTCATGTCTAGGACAAAAGAGGTGAATTTGCACCTGGCGAAGTAGAGCGAAGTACGGCGAAGCCTTCGCAGGCAAGACTTTGCCCTTTAGTGAATTTATCCCATTGTGTTTCTCTTTTGGAATAATTGGAATCTGTTAATAATGTAACAAAGGCTAGGGCCACATGTCAACCTTGCCACCCACTGTGGTTCATTTTGTAGGAATGTAAACCTGGTGAGATGAATACTGATATCCACTGGAAGTTGCCAGTAGTTGGCTGCCCCATAAAGGTATCAGGATGGTTCCATTAATCATCTGTAAGAGGGTTTGTTATAGCTGGCCATGCACATAGAGATGCCTGTGGTTACAGCAATAGTGGCACTCACATTTCTGGCTACATTCTTTCTTAGCTCTGCCATAACCCTACTCCACATTGATATGTGACACTGCACTTATATTTTAGTTTCTCGTATACATTTGGTACTGGTATGGGACCTGTTATCCAGAATGCTCTGAACCTGGGGTTTTCTGTATAACGGATAGTTCCGTAATTTGGATCTTTATACCTTAAGTCTACTAGAAAATCATTTAAACATTTAAACCCTACTCCACATTGATATGTGACACTGCACTTATATTTTAGTTTCTCGTATACATTTGGTACTGGTATGGGACCTGTTATCCAGAATGCTCTGAACCTGGGGTTTTCTGTATAACGGATAGTTCCGTAATTTGGATCTTCATACCTTAAGTCTACTAGAAAATCATTTAAACATTAAATAAACCCAATAGGCTGGTTCTGCTTCCAATAAGGTTTAATTACATCTTAGTTTGGATCAAGTATAAGGTACTGTTTTATTATTACAGAGAAAAAGGAAATACATTTTTAACATTTGGATTATTCGATTATAATGGAGTCAATGGGAGAATGCCTTTTCGTAATTCGGAGCTTTCTGGATAACTGGTTTCTGGATAACGAATCCAATACCGGTACTGTAAATAAATACAATGACCCATTTAAAATGTAACTAATAAAAAAAGAAATATTGATGGAGCATGTTATATTTATACAAAATGTATCATACGCTTGCAGAAAAAAACACCTTTGTTCAATCATTTTAAGGCTTAGCCTTATGGAAAAGAAAAGGATTGCTATGATTAAAGGAAACTATTGTGGGCATTTCTGCTTGCCTGCCTCCAGCAAAAACATATAGCTTTCAAAGTGGTTTGGGTTTATGGCACACTTGGTGTTTTGGCAATTACAAGTACACCTTGGTTGCCCTTAACAGAACGATCTTTTACTAGCAATTGGACTTATTTCAGATTTGCATGTATTAAGGCCTTTCAATAGTGCTACTATATATAGTGGCAGTTTTAAAAAAAATTTATTTTAGCGATTTATTGTAATGATTGCAGAAAACTGTTTACTTTTAAGTTAGTGTCTATGTTCTTTATAGCTTCCAGTAGCTGTCTTTCATTTACACTATTTTTAGCTTCTTGCACCAAATTCTTCCTTTTCTTACCAAAACCTTCTATCAATGCCTAAGGAACTCTGGTGAAGCAATATTCTTATATGTATCTCTTTTCTCCAAAAAATGAAACTTATGACAAACAAAACCTTTTGATCGCAAGATAGAAGAAATATAATGCATGGAATTGCAGTATTTTGGAATGATTGCAGCACATGAAAATATTTTGGGTCTCTAATTGTGACTGTGTGTCATACTTGCAGCAAACTCCCTTAGAGGAATGCCTTAGGCTCTTTGGTCTAATCTGCTTCCTCTCGAGTTTGTTAACAAATATTAATGATGACAGATACAGTATCTGGATTCCTCCATCTATTTTGCTTACAAGTAAGCCTGACAGATTGACTAAAGGAACTTTGCCAAGACCGGATGTTCTTCCCTGAAGAAAATTTAAATAAACAATATAAGCTACCATTCTTCATTGTCTAATAGGCGCACATCACACAATATATTTCTATATAAGGGCATATAATTCAAAATCTATTTATTTCTCATTAATGAATATTCCAATTGCCTTTGGTGCTTGGAATGTATAGTCATGTACTTGTAATGTTTTAGCAAAGATTGAAAGCATACATTTTTACTCTAACTTATATAATATGCTTACATTTCTATATGGGAAGCCTGACTATTCATTTAGGGCTCCTCCCCTGTGGCCCAGATATATATTAGATGAATAACAATTCAGGCCTTTCATTTCTGTCTCTGACCTTCTATATTCTGACAAAGGAATCAATACAAGGGGAAGAAGCCATCTGAAGTTGTTCAGTTCCTGTACTCTCTAAAGGTTTTGTACAGATGACATTTCCATTTTTCTAGGGACCTTTATTAAACATTTTAATTTCCCCTTTGGCATTATTAAAGTGCCCTATTTGTGTTCTAAACCTAAAGATGTAGATTTTAATATTTTCACGAATGCAAAAGAAGTAATGGGCTTTAACATTCTCTCCATGCCAAGGGAACATATCAGGAGGGTCGGAAGGATTCCATAGATTAGACTTTTTTAATTTTACAAACACCATTTTCTATAGCCTTCCCCACTGCAGTAGTATTCTTACTAATTAACTTGTAAAACAATAATTATCATAAATCATTTTAAAGTTTATGAGAAAAGCAAACCTATTTAGCAGTAACTGTACTCAACCTGAATGAAAATAAATGTCATATTTAGTTTTTATACCAATGCCTAAAGCATTGGAAATAAATTAGAACTTAATGAAATAAAAGAATATTATGAAAATAGTAAACATAAGAGAAGTACAAAAAGCCACTAAGATTGATATCCAAGCCAAACCAAAAACACAGATGTGTTACTGGAAACAGCCAAATTACTTTTTAATAGTTTGTTCTTGGGCAGATACAGTACATTGCATTCCTAGGGCAATCCAATCAGTCAGTCAGTTAGTAGTACTTTGTAGACTTCTAGCTAAACTCTTTGCATTATGGAGGATTACCTTGTCTGACCAAGACAATTTTAATTTTTAGCCTTATTAAAACTTGCTGAATAAATGCAAATCACCTGTCATTTCACCCTCAAACATATGCATACATATACATACTTTCATAAGTAATATATAGGGGTGTCTAACTTTTAAATTAACTTTTAGAATGTTCTAGAATGGCTTATTTTAAACTTATTGATTGGCTTTCAATTCAAAAACATTGGTGGTCAGGGGCCCCATAGAATATTTAAAAAAATGATGGCCAGGGGCCTATAGAAGATTAAAATAATACATTGGTGGCCAGGGGTTTAATACAATTTAAAAAACATACACATTGGTGTTCAGTTGAACTTACTTTAGGTTCTTCTTTCTTGTCCTCGACGATGGCAGCTTCTTCAGGTCTTTTTGCGGCTTCGGGGCTTCAGCTTCAGCTCCTTTTGTGGATTTGAGTCTTTTCGGGGTTCAGCTTTGGCTCCTTTCTTTTTGTGGCTTCAGCTCCGTTCACTGCTACGGGTCTTCAGCTTGCATTTTGTTAAGGGGGGGCCTAGCTAATTTGGAAAGTGCAGCACAGCTGCCCCCCCCCCTTAGGCCTGGGCCTAGTAAGACTGTACCCCCTGTGTCCCTCTGTTGGCAGCCCTGCACTTACATAACCATCAGCTGGTACAGCAGTAACTAGATGTAAAGCATGCAACAACAAAAGATCCTCCTGGTCAAACAATGGCTACCTTCAACTTGAGTGTGCTGCATTTTGGGCTTCGTGCATCTAAAAAGACAACCAGTAAATTATTGCACAGCACAAGAACAGAAACTACTAAGCACAAAAGCCTTGTGTATGGTATTATGTCTATTTTAGAGCCTAACATTTGCATCTAACAATAATAGATATGTAACCCTTTCAAAGCACACTCTTGTAGTTTAGTATAGGTACACATTCACCTAAATAGCTGTTAATCCTCTTTGCTATTTGCTAGGAACTGGAATTTACAGTGCAGTGCCTCCATCTAGTGGACACTGAGGATGTACACTAGCAATGTATGACTGGCCCAACGCCAACGAGTCCCGCAGGTCAGGCAGGTTAAGGCCAACTTCCACATAACTTTTGCAGGCGGCTGGCAGGCGGCTGCTTCATTTTGATTGGGTTGACATAATGTTAAAACTTGCTTACTAATGCCAAATCAATAAGCAGTTTTCTGATCAGTGCCAAATACAAAAAATTGAGAAGGATTTAGAAATATTACCCATTCTTTCTTCTTTTATAGACTGATTTGTTATAGTTATTAAATTGTTGTATAAAAGCCTTGACAAATGGTCAAAGGTTTGGCCCCGGAACATTTCAAGTATGTTATAAAAACGATTTGATTACTGTTATCAGCTGGTTGATGTTGCTATATTTTACTCATGTTTCTTCTAGCTCCTGGAACAGGTGACGTTCGCGTTAAATAAACAGCAAGGGGTAACCCTGCATTCCTTTGCCTTGAGTGCCAGTGTGTCCTATTTGCATCTTCAATCTCCTGGCAATAGGGTCTCACATCATGCACCGGATGCTTTAATTGCAAATTATTATGTGGCAGATTTATTAAACATCTGTAGGGAGAAATGTTTAGCTTCTAGTAGGTCATTCTATAATGTAACTAACATTACTTATAAGTACAGAATTTAATATTAAAGGAGAAGTAAAGGTCCAATCAGTTATGGGTGCCATGTGTTAGCACCCCCAAGCATTGTAACCACTTACATGATACCCCAGACCAGTCTTCTGGTTAGCAGAAAACTGCAGAGAGCGAGCAAACATTAGTTTCCTGCCTTCTTTCTTGGCTTGTTAAAAGCCTGACTTTAACAAAGTTGGCGTTTTTACGCTCTACTGTGCCTGCATCAGCTGTGGGATTTTGAAGTAAGAAAGACAGGAATAGGATCACATTTATAAGTACCCTGGCTAATGTAATTTTCTGCTAACAGGTACACTGACCCAGGGTATCAAGTAATCCTTGGGGGTGCCCTAACATTTGGCATCCCAATCGATTGGACCTTTCCTTATCCTTTAAAAACAAAAAGGTTTTAGTTCTGTGGTGGAAGAAAATTAAAAATGTTCCCCTTGTGTAACTCAACAAACATTTGCATCAATAATAATAAATCATGATTTTCTGGTGATATGTTTATTAACTTTAAATGGTAATTGCACTATTTATAAATGTAAAAATTTTGCTGACATAATCACATTCTGCCATTTTGATGCCATTATAGCAATCATGTATGTGGGTCACGATATTAGCATTGAGCATATAACAGATAATGAGATGATATTCTTATAACCTCAGTTAAATTTAGACAAAAAAGAATATTTACACAAAATATCAGATACTGTATATGGCTACATCTCATTCAGGAATAAATGCCATATGATGGCGACTAAACAGTTAACTGCAGTTTGATTCCAGGTAAATACACGGATGAATCAGTAGTGTAGTGTAGTAGTGAAGCTTGGAGAGACATGCCTAAATGCAAACTAATCGGTTGAAATGATTTATTTTAACTGAAATCATATTTAATATAGTGTGAATGAAAAGAGTTTTATTCTAAAGCTATGAAATATTGTCTTTTGAAATTTTCCAGTTAGTTCTTAAATGCTTTCATACTGAGACAGAATGCCTAATATTTGACAGAGAACTGGAAATTGTTCCAAAGTTTTTGATCAATAATAAAAATCATTATTTTTAAGGTTTAATTGGTCACTTTTGCCAGCAGGTGTCAGTGGTTAATAACTGTTGGAAGATGGATTCTGCTTCCAAGAAAAGAATATTTCCTGTGAGTTGTTTTTAGCCAGTAAAGCTGCCAATAACTTCTTATATCTAGACAAATTCCTCCTTCTCATCTGTCCAAAGACTATAGCTATTGCAACACATGGACTTTTTCCATTTCCATATTTAACCTTCAAACAACCTGTGTTAGCGAAATTCACAAACAGCGTATAATTAGCTATATGTATATATAAAGTACATTGCCCCTTGCCTGAACACATTTGTTTGATGCGCATAAAAATCCAGAGGGAATGTTGGTATCTGCTGATGTAAAAGCCTGGTGGATGGTATCAGTTTTTCAATTTTTGTTTTGGACCCTTTAAGTAAACAAGGTCACCATGCCCTGCTTCAGTTATAGGAAAAAATGATTGTTCGCGCAGGGTTTCTAGCACAAAAGGCATTATTTACAGATTAGCTCCCATTGACTTAAAGTAATATGTTGGTGGATGTTGTCAGTCAGGTGATTGATCTGAAGCATACCTTAGTTTCTCTCCCCTTTAATTTATCTGAAAAGGCTTGGCTATACACACATAAATACCTAGTTTAGAAAGATTTATTGAAATAAGTGTCGTATTTAGAATCTGTTACCTTACATTTGTCCCAGTAATAGCGGAAGCACAAGGGTGGGGTCTGTGATGTCATAAACACTAAACAGCTCTATGGTTGTATTTAATAGCAGCATATAGGAGAAGTAATGAGATTTGTGGCCTCATTTATACCTATGGGCATTTATAACTAAGGTGCAAAGTGCAATAAAACAGGTTCTCTGCATACTTTACATCCTATCCTATGGAAACAGCCTGTGGCAGCTATAGATGAAACAATCTGTGATTTCAGAATAGAAAAGTTGCAGTTCTAGATGCACTTAAAGGAGAAGCAAACCCTAAATGAAGAAAACCCCTACCCCCTACCCTACATAGACCCCACTCCCTCCTCCTCCTAGCCTAAGTGTTACCCCGGGCAAATGCCCCTAACTTTTTACTTATCCGGTGCAGATTCAGGCATCAGAGTTCACAGGCACCATCTTCTTCTCTTCGGTAATCTTCCGAATGAGACTGGCATATCGGCGCATATGCAGTTGAAGCAATTTTCTGTGCATGCGTTGCAACTCACGAAAATTACCATTCCGACGATTACCAAATCGCCTGAAAATGGCGCCCGTGAACTCCAATGCCTGAATCTGCACCGAGGGGGTAAGAAAAAAGTAAGGGCCATTTGCCTGAGGTAAACAGGCTGGGGGCGGGGGTGGGGGTCTATGTAGGGTAGGGGGGAAGGGTTTTTTTAATTTAGGGTTTGCTTCTCCTTTAACTGTGCTGTGGGGAGAAAGACTGGCACATGGGGAACCAAATGGCACACATCTAGCTTTAGCTTTGGGACAAACATGCCAGGCAACACAAGCTAATACGGAGCCCTCTACTTACCAGTTACTCATAACATGAATTAAGTTATGCATGTTATATATTTTCACCAAGCAGTGGTGTAAATACATGGCACCAGCTCCTCCCCAAAAAATCAAATCTTTGGAGGGGTCCACCAGACAACACAGTTCCGGCAAGCACGCCCAATTGTGAACCCCTGCCCACCAAATTGTGTCCTCCTACCTGGTTTCACAAAATTTAATATAAGTTTCATCATACTGAAATAAGAAACTTTCTAAATACAATACATTAAATATTCTGCATTGTTTCTGAAATAATCAAGTTCATCTTCACTCTCCCTCTCTCATCATCTGTTTTTCTTTATTCTGACTTCTTGCAGCAGTTGGGAGTCAGATAGTCATAGACAGTTAGATCCAATATATCTTATAGGGGGGCTTCCTTTACTAGCAGATGTATTAGAGCTCATTCAAATAAGTGATTCCAGTACAAACAAAATCTAACAAAATAACTGCCTTTTGCACAAATTCTGCATGTAGATAGACATGATGTCTGGTGATTTTAACAGAGTGAACTCATACATCTTCTAGGCAAAAGGAACCCCCCTATAAGATATATTGGATCTAACTGTCTATTATTATCTGACACCCAACTCCTGCATGAAGTGAGAATGAAGATAAACTTGATTATTTCAGAAATGGTACAGAATTTTTAATTGTTTGTATACAGAAAATTTCTTATTTCCGTGCGCTAAAGCTTATATAAAATTTTCATTTTCATGATAGTTTCCCTTTAAGGGCCATGATTTTGATGATCACTGACCATGGATGAGAGTGGACTGGAAGTTCTACTGGGCAAGGACCTCCTATCTCTACTTATTTAACACGTATTGGTCTATTTATCATGCTATGTAAAAAGTGGAGTAAAACAATACCAGTGATATTGCCAACAGCAACCAATCAGCAATTCGGTTTCAACAGTTAGCAAACAAAAGCAAAGATTTGATTGGCTGGAATGAGCAACATCACTGGAAATGCTTCACTCCAATTTTTACACAGCATGATAAATATACCCCTGTATTAATTTTAAAGGAACAGTTCAGTGTAAAAAAACTGGGTAAAC
Organism: Xenopus laevis; assembly: GCF_017654675.1. Lineage (NCBI taxonomy): Eukaryota > Metazoa > Chordata > Amphibia > Anura > Pipidae > Xenopus > Xenopus laevis. Next base: position 78,302,707 of record NC_054380.1, on the reverse strand, counting down.
AGATAGGCTGTGCAAAATAAAAAATGTAGGCAAAAAATGTATCTATAAAGGCTGGAGTGACTGGATGTGTAACATAATAGCTAGAACACTGCTTCCTTCTTTGCAGCTCTCTTGGTTTCCACTGATTGGTTACCAGGCAGTAATCAATCAGTGACTTGAGGAGGGTCACATGGGTCGTAACCGTTTGCTTTTGAATCTGACCTGAATGCTCGCTGAATAGTGGCTCCCCTTCAAGTCCCTGACTAACTCAGTTAGAGATCTGCAAAGCAGGAAGTAGTGTTCTGTTCTGTTAGACACCCAGTCACTCCAGCCTTTATAGATGATATTTTTGGCTAACTAACTATATTAAAAACATTTTTTTGTATTGTATAGCACAACTTATATACCCATTTTTTATTTTTACACTGAGCTGTTCCTTTAAATGTCACAGAAATTGACACTTGATAAACATATACCTTTTTTCAACCTCATCTACTATGTTACTATGTTACATGTTAATAGTTACTATGTATATTTAACTATATTTTTGTATTTATGTTTTTCTATTGATTCCCATTTGTTCTATTAATGTATTGTTTTAATGTGTATACAAGAAGTGATACATTAAAAAAAAAATGGTCTAGTGGTGCGGCGGGGACGTCCGCCGCTCCTCTTCTCTGGCTCCTTCCTAGTGCGCGCATGCACGCTGGCGTAATGACATCAGCGTGCAATGGCGCGAAATTCAAAAGCTATTTAAAGCCCATTAGGGCTGTGAGAACTTGCCCGTGATAGGAGTTTATTCCTGGTGATTCCTGAACTTTTCTAATTCCATTTTTGAACCTATCTTGATTCCTGTTGTGACCCCTGCCTGGCTTTTGACTATTCTGACCTCTGGATCCTGACCCTTGCTTGATTACCGACTACCTCTTCTGATTAACCCTCTGATTGACTTCCTGGTTTGACCCTTGCCTGCCTGACTAGGTTTATTCTCTGCCTGCCTCGATCCGGCCTGATCTGACTACTCTATTGCCTAATGCCTTGTACTACGACCTTCTGTCCAAAGACTTTGCTTTACAGTCATGCCCCTCTGCCTATCCAGAACCCTCATCTTGCACCTCTCGTTTAAGTCCAGGTGGCATCCAAGTAAGCCGAGGGCTCCTCACGAGGCCCAAAGGCGGTCACACTACTGGTGGAGCACGAGCTGAGACCAGAATGCCTGGTGTTCGTTCTGGTGTTGGGTGCCGACCGTGACAGGTTGGTTATGAAGCTATGGATGCTTATGACTTCATGTGCATACAGTATCTAACTCAAAATAGCACCATTCTTTATCTCTCTTTTTTCACTCACTCGTCTTAACCAATGCTCTATGTCAGAGGAAATGAATAAAGTGGGGACCCTGGTTGAACGTACAAGAGCACTAAGGGGCTAAAAATGCAGAAAGCACCTTTGTCTCTGACCGTCATGTTGGCAGAAGAAAGGGGATTGAACTCTACTGCTAGAGCAATATGAGCTGTGTAGTTTACCTTTAATATCCTTACAGATACGGTATATCAACCGTCTAAATTTACCAGCAAGGGGCTCCATACCTGAACTGTAAGAGCAGATAATATTATAACTGCATCCCTTTATTAGGTGTATGTTCATACAATATACTGTGAAGCCCTGACTCAAATGTACAGTAAATTGTTAAAAACATCAGACTACCTGAAAATGCCCTATTGCTCCATTCAATAAATTTTATAAAATCAAGTCAGAAAATGTAAACAGAACAACCTGACAAAACAGCCATGTAACTATCCACAGAAGGCAGCACTGTGCAACGTCACTAGTCTTGAGGCTAAGGTATTATTTTATTTTCTGATTTATTATAATGAGAGATGCAGGGGTGCTCATGTTTTGAATTATAGTTTCTTCACATACAAGTGAATTCTTATATTAAAGGACCCTTAACATAAACATTTTTTTTTTTTAAAAAAATTAGTTTGTAACTTAACGGAAAAAAAAACCCAGACACTTTTAACTTTAAATTCACAAAGTCTTTATTACTAAATAACTTACAGATTCTCCGCTTGCGCTCCTCTTCAGAAACGGTGACAGGGCAACGATCCATTGTGCAGTGCTCGATTTCTCCTCCCTGGCTATCTCCTATAGAAGGCAGGGAGGAGAAATCGAGCATCGCACGATGGGTCGTCGCCCTGTTCCGCAAGCAGAAATTTGGTTATCAGTTTTTTCTTAATAAAGACTTTGTGAATTTAAAGTTAAAATACAGATTGAGCAGTCTTCATCCCAGTTATCCTTTCCAAATACAATATACAAACAATTGGGGGGGGGGGTTGTGGGAGCACTCTAAAGGCTAAGTTAAAGTATGTTTAAGTACAATGGAAGTGCTACTTACAATGCACTTCCCTGGTCCCCTGTCTCATACGTAATTAATGTATCAATGCAAGTGCATGTGTTTACAAAAACAGGGGTTTTTAGCTACAAAGTTATGATCATAAAGTTGATAAGCCACCATACCACGTCAAGGTAAACCCCATATGGCGGTTTACCTCTGGTCATAGTATAAAAAATCTTTTACTTCTCTGCAGAGTAGCATTACTTGTAATCAGTGTGTCTTGAACCTTGGTTTCAGTCTAAAGGCTAGATCCTCACCCACCAGTATGCGGCTTTAAAGAGGGAGAGATTGCCCAAACCAACGCCCATATTTAAAAACATAGGACCACCATTAGTTTAAAGGGGTGGGTATGGGGTGCTATTCAAAAAACCACATGAAGCTCAGCCACAGCTTCCAGGCTACAATAGAATATTGTAGCCCGGGTTGTGGGAGGACTCTAAAGGCTAAGTTAAAGTATATTTAAGTATAATGGAAGTGCTACTTACAATGCACTTCTCTGGTCCCCTTTCTATCAATGCAAGTGCATATGTTTACAAAACAGGGGTTTCTAGTTACAAAGTTATGATCATAAAGTTGAAAAGCCTCCATACCACGTCAAGGTAAACCCCATATATGGCGTTCCCTAACGTGTTTACCTCTGGTCATAGTAAAAAAAAATACAAAAGGTACAACAACTGCCAAAATACAGACCCAGTTATCCTTTCCAAATACTTCCCAAAATTTACCCCACGTAAAAGTCATTAATATTGCTTAATTTAGCTATAGTTCACAAAATACCGAACAACTGGCCTATGAAGTTTTATTTTATTGCATTATTACTAAGATGGCTCAGGATTTCGGAGCTCCTAAAGTCTGGGCTTGGGCATAGGCACAGTACTCCTATTATAATTTGCATGTTCAAAACTATACACTTTCCCTTGCCCACACATTGACAACACGGGGCAGATTTATCATGGGTCGAATTTCGAGGGTTAATAAACCCTCGAATTTGACCCTCGAAGTAAAATCCTTCGAATTCGAATATCGAATTCGAAGGATTTACTGCAAAAACTTATATCGAACTAAAATCGTTCGAATCTAATGATTCAAAAGTTTTTAAGCGATCGATCGATGGATTTTTATTTGATCAAAAAAAGTTTAGAAAAGTGCTGGGGAAGGTCCCCATAGGCTAACATTGCAGCTCGGTAGGTTTAAAGAGACGAAGTATGACGTCAAAGTATTTTTTAAAGAGCCAGTACTTTGACTATCGAATGGTCGAATAGTCAAACGATTTTTACTTCGAATCGTTCGAAACATTCGATTTGATTGAATTCTATCGAATTTGACCAATTCGATGGTCGAAGTACCCAAAAAAATACCTTGAAATTCTAATTTCGATTTTTCACTCGAGTTTAGTAAATCTGCCCCACATATCCACCATATAAACACATACCCACAAACAAACAACACATGGCATGCCACCTTGTCAACAAAGATAAACAAGCAAACTGATAACCACATTAGCCTTCCTTAGAGCAACATTTCTTTCTCTGACTCTAATTCCCTCACTTCAGTGTCGAAGACAATACTATCCAGTTTTTCCAGCTCCAGGGGACTTGTGCTACACATAATCCAACAAGTTTTAAGAAGACATTCAGAGAAAATGCATAAATCCACAACATCCACAGAAGCCACATACCATCTGGGAGGCAAAGACCAGAAGTCAGCTGCATACACATTAAAGTGCTATGGAGGACATGCAAGGATTTAATACTGGAACACAGCCTGGTTACTAACAGGCATCATTCTCTCTTTAAATAAACACCTTTTATAATGTCTTCTCTCACACTATTGCTATTTCATTATATTTTATGATTGAGAATTCCTATAGTTATGGTTAGTAGTTGTATTTTCTTTTGGGGGGTATAAGAATACATTTTTTAAAGCAGCGTTTCCCCGAACCTAGAATCTGTCTGCAAATTGAACTCTTATGTGATGTGAGAATTGCGCAAGATGCACTACTTTGGAATGTCCTTCCAATATATTTTCAAAGCATTACCAGAGTTGAAATTCTTGGGATAAACTTACAATAATATCTTAAGAATGCTCTTTGTTTTGGTACTGGACATTTCATTAAAGTTTCCATGTATCTTACAAGAGGCTTTAGCCATTCGACCCTGGAATGCATCCCAAATTTTGGTTTCAGCTTTTCCAGTTGTATTCATTTAAGATTTAGTAATCAAACCAATTTCTCACAAGGAAACCAGTGCTGTATCCCATTTCTAAAACTCCTCCAGTCTCCACTAATAACTATGATATCATCTAAACAACCGCTAGCTTTAACAAAATGTTTTTTTCCAGTGTATTGTGAATGAAACAACAGAAAGTGGCAAAAGATCAAAAGGTGTGGCTACTCTTTTAAGGAAGTACAGATGGCAAAGCTTACATCTTTGAAAAACTCTAGTTTCCCAATGAATCATACAATTCATACAAAGGACCAAAATGTCCATGCTGGAAATAATCTCAGTAAAATATGATGATTCATTGACATTGCCAGTTTGGATAGAATTGTGACCCCACTATAAGCATAGCCTTGGCAATTACAGTCTCGCTTTGGGTCCGACATTATTTTTTTTAAAGATGGTTACTACAATCTCATTCTCTGGATTAGTGCAAAGCAATAAGTAATAATACAATAAAACTTCTACTTGTTCATGAGCAATCACCCTACACTTGCTGATACCCCGTCTTGCCATTTCTTTCTATTTTTTTGAATTGCAAAGGTGATGATATATAATATAGATGCATCTCTTTTAATGTAATATTTTCTTCTGCTGCAGTTCTGTAGGGTGCTATACAGTACTGTATAGCTTCTTACAAAAAGATTTTAAAGGGATACTGTCATGGGAAAAAAAAATTCAAAATGAATCAATTAATAGTGTTGCTCCAGCAGAATTCTGCACTGAAATCCATTTCTCAAAAGAGCAAACAGATTTTTTTATATTCAGTTTTGAAATCTGACATGGGGCTAGACATTTTGTCAATTTCCCAGCTGCCCCCAGTCATGTGACTTGTGCCTGCACTTTAGGAGAGAAATGCTTTCTGGCAGGCTGCTGTTTTTCCTTCTCAATGTAACTGAATGTGTCTCAGTGGGACATGGGTTTTTACTATTGAGTGTTGTTCTTAGATCTACCAGGCAGCTGTTATCTTGTGTTAGGGAGCTGTTATCTGGTTACCTTCCCATTGTTCTTTTGTTTGGCTGCTGGGGGGAAAAGGGGAGGGGGGTGATATCACTCTAACTTGCTCTAAAGAGTGATTGAAGTTTATAAGAGCACAAGTCACATGACTTGGGGCAGCTGGGAAATTGACAATATGTCTAGCCCCATGTCAAATTTCAAAATTGAATATAAAAAAATCTGTTTGCTCTTTTGAGAAATGGATTTCAGTGCAGAATTCTGCTGGAGCAGCACTATTAACGGATTCATTTTGAAATTTTTTTTTTCCCATGACAGTATCCCTTTAAGTGAAGGGATATAATTCCCCCATAGAAATGTTGGTGTGCTTGCCTCTATACTATTTCATGTCTTTTTTAATGTAAACATTAACAATGTGTGAAGTCAACATCTGTAACGGAAACCCACCATTGCCACAATTTATTTCAACACTTACCTTATCTTTGGTTGAATGATGTACCATATTTTTCCTGACCTGAAGAATCAAGCTTCATGTTCATTGGTGTAACTAGATACTACAGGGCCCCACAGCAAATTCAATTTACTGTAGGGCCCCAAAATATTGATAAGTTGAGATAGCCTACCAAGATACATTAAAATGGCTCATTAAGTAGGGCTTTATCGGAGCCCCTACACTCCTGGACTCCCCTGCAACTGCAGGGTCTGCTTCCTCTGTAGTTACATCCCTGTTCATTTTGAAGAAAAATAAATTATACTTCCTTTAAAACCTTTAAATATAGTTTATGCAATATTCTTATGGTCCTAGGCTATCTACAATTTAGAGCATAAACAACATATTTATTTACTTCCAATGTTTATCATCCTCATTTATATTAAAAATGTACAAGATCCAATAACAATTAGTAATCCCAGTTTTAAGTTCCAAGTCAGAATCTTGCATGTATCTTTATTCATCCTCATCCTTCTCATTCATCAGGGATGATGGATAACAGTGAAATTAAATACAGCTAAAAGGTAGCAGGGTTCTATGCAAAAGTGGCATATGCTTTTAAAGAGAGTACAGACAGTTATATTAAGAGAGAATAAAATTAAGAGTTCAATAGTTTATAACATTTTTCGGGTGAATAATTTATTCTAGAATACAAGGAAAAATTTGATTTGTGGACATGTTCCTTGGTTTGCTGCTTGTGCTTTGGAAAAATATGTTGATCATTGCAGATATGGATAAACTTGCAACCATGCTTTGTCGGCACAGTCTCATATGAAGATTTAGATATATAAATCTATTTTACTCCAGTTTTTTTTACTCCAGTTTACTCCAGATAGCACCTGACCCTTGGATCCATATACTTCCCAGTGTTCTTGGTCTCAAACATGCCATTAGTCAAAACTAATGTGAATGTGATATGAATATGAATGTACTATGTAATATGAAGGACTTATCATGTCAGTTAAAATTACTATGATATCATGATATAGAAAGAACCACATTGATGGTGCTATTTGTACATGGATGGAGAAATAGAAATGTAGAATATTTGCCAATGGTTTATTTTCTAACTGCACTTGGGCTCTAGGAGGGTGCTCAGGGATCTGTATAATGCCCACCTTTAGTTAACATGGGATTGGAGGACAGCATTGGCAGCAGAATATATCTGTATGCAAAGTATGAAACTACTCACAACAGTTGAACATGCTCTGGCAGGGGGACCTTGACAAACTGTGGTCTGGGCAGGGGAGAGGTAGATGAGACTGGATAGTGCTAAAAGAATTATAAATGTAGCTGGTGTGAGGACTTGCATGGACTTTTGGCTGAAAAGTCTGAAATAGTCGGATTTTTGGGCTAATTCCAACACAGACCACAGAAACGTCCAAATCTCCCACTGACTGATATACAACCTCGGTAGGTCTGAGATGCCGGATTTTTGGACTGGACTTTTTCCATCCTCGGGGTTTAATAAACCTCAAAAAATTCTATTTTTTTCCCACTAAAAATTCAGGTTTTATAGTAAAAAAACCCCAAATTTTTGAGTTTTTGGCATTCGGACTTTAATACTGTAAATAACCGCCAGGTGTTCAGCATCAAAATGACATATGTGCCTAATTCTTTAGGCACGAGTTCACTGTGTCAATTGTTCTTTGGAGGTGGCAGTAGCTCCAGGGTTCCACTATGTAAAAATATACAGTACATCTTTGATCTTCAGTAGTCAGCTGCTTCAGTCCCTTTCCAGAGGAGACAAGAGAGGAGATTTCAATGCATGAAAGGTAAATTATAACAGTAATAGAAGTGAAGTTGTCTCTCTGTCTGAAGTGGTTTTACTGACATAAACAATAAATGTTTTTTTAATTTGATATTACTTGCAGTAGAAAAGAGACACATGAACATCCAGTTCAAACCTTGACCTACTGTAAAATACCCAGGTCTACATTCTAGTTTATCTCGATGAAGGTAAAAGAATCCCATTTCCTGTACACCTAAGAAACAAATCTTGAAAATCTTGACCAGGGATTAATATTTTACTGAGTATTTATATCACTAAAACCATATTTTCTCACTTGCTATGAAATGAATAATGTAAAAATATATTTTTACATAAGGAATATATCAATTAGCAATTACTAATTCACTTATTTTTATTAACGGGAAAACTACTTGTTCCAAAACAGTTGGATTCTTCATAGGATAAATATTCCACCTGCATCTAAAGTTCTGTAATCCTAAATATCATGCTTATCCAAAAAATATATCCAAATCTTCGTAAAGTATTTAACATGCTTGCCAACGAAATCTCCCCTGGCAAAGAATTTCATCATTTTATTGCTCTCTCAGTAAAACCCTATCCCATTGTTAAAGGTTATAATCTGTTTGTTTTTTTTCTCTCTGCCTTAAGGGTGAACTCAAATTTTCTGTATATGCCTTGAGCATAGAGAACCCTTGTTTCTTTTTAAGCATGGTTTACTATCTATTGCTTTTATAAATTATCTTCAACATTCTTGGTTTACTAGCATATATTCTAATACATTTCAAACAGCAGTGGACCATACAGTGATGTATTTTATAACTCAGTAGTCTTCTATAAAGTGTTCAGGAAGATTAAATCATCTTATTTCTCATAAACCATTTATTATATTCTCGTTTTATTGTTCTCTCCAAAGATTTGCTTTGCACTAAATTATATTACTAGCCTTACAGTACCTGTGATACAGACAATTCCTTAGTAGTCTGTAAAGTGAATTACTAAACTTAATGACCAGATTAAACCTGTAAACATTACAATTTTAGCATAAAAAGAAATATTTTAGTTTGGTGCTCCTAAACTAGTCTGTCCCTAGGATTATAGTCAACATGGTGGTACAGTAATTGTCACTGTGCATCATCATTGTCCAACCTGAGCATCAGCTGGGAAGAATCTATAGGGCTTATTTAGGAATAGAATCACAAATGCAAAGATCTAGGATATGTGCAAAATTAGCACAAATGTACAAAAACTTGCAGCAAGTGCCACTGCCCCTGCACAGCATGTTTTGATACACAGCACAGTAGTGTATGCAACTGCACACCTAGAAGGTTGCAACTGACTTCCTCTCAAGCCTCTTGTACTAAAAAGTGGATGTCGTAATGCATGGATGTTAGACAATTTGTGTTGTCACATCTGCATACTCCTCCAAAACCACAAAACAAGTTGACCCTAATTTGATACTAAAGGTGCTGTTTATCCATGTAGCTCTTTATAAACAAAGTTATACATGGGTACTATACAAATAAAGGTGAATAATAAAGTATCTGGTATGTCGTAGCTGATATGGGGTTCCATTTTTCCCAAATGCAGTCTATATACATTAATATCCCTAGTACACACACTATAGGGCAAATTCATTAAGCAGCGAAAATGCGCTATCGATGCCTTTGCCACACTCCGCCGCATTCCGCCAGGTGAAGTTTTACCAGCGCTACGCTAATTCACTAAAATCCGAAGTTGCGCTCAGGGATGCGAACGGTAGCGAAGTTGCGCTAGCGTTAATTCGTCAAGCAAAGCGAAGTTACGCTAGCGATGCCTAATTTGCATACGGTGCCAAGTTAAAGTACGATGGACATATATGTAGCAGCAAATACATTACACTACACAAGGCTGGGAAAGCTTCATAAAATAAAATAGAGTTGTTATTTCGCCCTATACATGTGCCCACTGTAGTTTAGGTGCCATATGTTAGGAAATGTAGGGGGGAAGGAGGGTACCCCCAAAAAAATGTACGATCTTTTTCAGCCTATCACCCTTAAAAAATGAAAAGAGCGTGAAAAGCGTTTTTTGGGAATTTCAACTTTTTTTGAAGCCAGCCCTATCTACTCTATTGCACTTCGACTGGTCTCAGTTGGTGAAGGCAAGTCTGGCGCAAGAGTTAACGTTCATAAAAATCCGCAAGTTAGTGAATTAGCGTAGTTACGTCCCTTCGCCATAGCGCATCTTCGCCTGGCATAAGGGTGCGAAGTAGCGCTAGAGTAGGTCCACTGTCCACTTCGCCGGCGCCCATTAGTAAATCGGCGAAGTAACGAAATGACGTCACGCTGGCGAATTTGCGCTAGTGTTAGCCACTTCGGGCTTTAGTGAATTTGCCCCTTTATGTCTCTTAGGGTACATAAGTATTTTTGACCATAAACACTGATAAAAAAATATACAAAATACCTATTTCTATTAAAGAATGAGAACAAAATCTGGTTTTGCACAAAAGACTATCATTATATTACAAACACCATTCTGTACATTTTAACAAATAATCTGTCTTACAAATGTATAACATCCATGTAACAAACTCAGATACATAATAGTATAAGGGGAGGGAAAGTGGAAGCACTCTAGGCTACCAAGGGAAAAATATAATACGTTTAAATACAATGGAAGTGCAACTGATTTATCCTATTAATCAATGCACATTCCCTGGTCCCCTGTCTCACAAATAATTTAATATATATGCAAGTGCATGTGTGTATAAAAACAGGGGTTTTTAGTTACAAAGTTATGATCATAAAATTGGTAAGTCCGAAGCCGAAGCAGCTAGTGGGAGGATCTAGCCCTCTCTTTAAAACCAAACTCAAGGTCAGGAGACATTGATCCCAAGAACTACTGCTTTTATATTATTGACCTGAAGTAAACAGTTAGGGACCACCGTATGGGGTTTACCTTGACGTGGTATGGTGGCTTACTAATTTTATGATCATAACATTGTAGCTAAAAACCCTTGTCTTTATACACACATGCACTTGCATATATATTGAATTTATTGTGAGACAGGGGACCAGGGAATGTGCATTGATTAATAGGATAAATCATTTGCACTTCCATTGTATTTAAACGTGATATTTCTTTCTTGGTAGCCTGGAGTGCTTCCACTTTCTTTGCCCTTGTAGTACATAATAGTACAGTATAGTAACATAATAAGAATTTACAGAATGAATTATGTAAAAACAAAAAACGTGGACAGAATATACATAGTAGTGTAACTAACTAGTGCATGCCAAATAGATTTTAATGACAAAATAGATGCTTGTGACAGAAAGTGATATTTTATAGCACAGGATTCATTCTATCAACAAAATGAAAACTTTCAAAAAAAGTTTCATCATAGTCCTGACCAAATTTTTGTGAGTACCCTTTGGCGATTAATCTTGCCTTGTAACGCTCAAATTCTTCATTTGCATTGTATTTCACTTTAAATATCAACTTACAACCTATTGCTTTACGACCCTGAAGTAACTGAGTCAAAGTCCGTGTTTCATTTTTGTTCAAGGAATCAGTTTCCTCTTGTGCTGAAACTTGCCATTTTTTGGCTTCACTTTTTGGTAACTGATTGATCTCTTCCCAGGAGTTTAGTTCAAATATTTCTTGTGTGTAAGCTTTGGAAGAGTATCAGGGAGCTGGTATCCCTTTTGTGGTGCGGGTTGACCTTTGTAGTTCAGTTTCCTCTGTGACATTTGGTTGTTGAGGTGTACTTTTTGAATTTTCCATCATTCATAGAGTCACCTGTTTTGGCAAGTGGTTCTACCCCTCCTGTCACTGTTGTTGTCTCTTCAAAGGATTCAGGTGTCCTGGTTTTCATGGACTTATCAAAATATATGCTATGGTTTACTGTCAATTTGCAGGTATTAGGATTTAGAACTCTGTAAGCTTTACTTTGCTCACTGTATCCAACTAATACACCTTCTGTAGCTCTGTCTCCCAGTTTGTAGAATGTACACATATGCCTTACAACAAAATGTTCTCAAGTGATTTACACTAGGTTTCTTACCATTCCACAGCTCATAAGGAGTAGCTGCTATATATTTTGTTGGTAGACGGTTTTGTAGTTATGTTGCTGTGGTTATTGCTTCTCCCCAAAATTTGTTTGGGAGGTTGGCATCATTTAGCATACACCTTGTCATCTCTACAAGTGTGTGATTCTTTCTTTCTGCTACACCGTTCTGTTCTGGAGTGTATGGAGCACTTGTTGAATGTTGAATACCTTGTTCGTTGTTGATGGAGAATGCCTTGTTCCTTTAGATATGCTTTAGCTTCAATGATTGTGTACTCCCCTCCATTGTCAGATCTTTAAATCAGTTTGGACTTTTCGACTTTTACTCAACTACAAACTGTCCAAAAAACTCTAATTTTTAGAGGTTTTCGAGTTCTTCAGATTTTTCTTTCATATCATTCAGTGCATTGTTTCATTCACTTTTTTTTAAACTGAAATTTAAATCAGTTGTGGTTTTTGAGTTTGTGAGTTTAGTTGTGCTTTGAAAAAACTCTAAAACCACTACCTCCAATAAATAAGCATTCACTTAGTACAATGTGTAGTCTTGGTGATTAGGATATTGTATCATTAATACTGCCAAATCTGAACTGCACAGCTCCTTGCCCAGCAGCACTCCAGGTGCATATCATACAATAATAGAATTTAAAAAAAAGTATTTTCCTTAGAGTGAGTTCAGAATTTTGCAGTAAGACTGTGCTGCTGAACTCCACCCACCAGTGGGTCACTCGACTGCCTTACTGATAGTGATTAACGAATGTTTTCGGCAGGCATGCAATCGCGGGAACTTCTGCATTTAGTCATCTGCGATTTTTTTCATGAAGCTGTGAAGCCATGAAAAATTTAGCTGCGACAATAAAGTCCCAAGACAAAATTTTCACAGACAAAAAAGTCGCCAAGACAAATAATTTGCGGAGACAAAAAATTGCCACAAGAAAAACGCCCATTGACTTTAATGCATTTGGAGTGAGAAAAAAATTGTTAAACTACAACTTAACAGCAGCCCTTTTAGGAAATGTTTGTTCTTTGTTCATGTTTATTGCTAAGAAGCACAGGGGACATTAGAGGGTGCCCTCTATAGCAGCCCAAATAGTATAATATGCAGTATGGATGATGCAGCCATGTGGAGCAGAGCTGGCAATTCTTTTTGTTTGTTATAGGGCAATAAGCTTATTGGTTCATTATCATGTTTCTGTTACTATTTTGTCGTTAAAATCTAGCTTGGCCTGCACTAGTTAGTTACACCATTACATATTTTGTTCAATTTTTTTTTACATAATTCATTCTGTAAGTAACTTTACACATAACTGTTTTTGTTAAGTGAATGTTATACATTTGTGAGATTGCTTGTTAAAATGTACACAATGGAGTTTGTAATTTAATTATATCTTTTTTTGTGCGTAAACCAGATTTTGTTCTCATTCTTTAATAGAAATAGGTCTTTGTATATTTTTTTATCTATGTATATGGTCAAAATACTTATGTACACTAAGAGAAATTCATTCTGTGTACTAGGTATATTTTTGTATACAGAAAAAATTTGGGACAAACTGCAAGCCATAAGCCGAGACATTTGCCCAACAAACCTCTGTATCCACAAATACTCTTTGGCTACTTACCCCGCCACCCTCTTGCTTTCATTAAAGCATGTTTTTCCATGTTTGAAGTGCCTGCCTGGAAGTACAACCTGCTAAATACCAGAAGCCCCACAATAGTGATGAGTGAATCTGCCTTGTTTCGACAACTGCTGCCCATAAAGCTGCTGCCCTAGGCACATGCCGTTAAGTGCCTTACTTTCACATCCTTGAAATCGTATTCATGTAGGTTGTCTACAGCCACCAGGGCTACACTGGGCTGGTGTGACACCAGGAAAAAACCCAGTGGGGCCGAGGGCCACGCTTACTCAGACCCACTTCCTGCCCTCTAACCTCTCTTCCTGGCCCTTAGCACGGTCGCAAAAAATGTATAATGTATGTGCAGGTGGGGCAGAGTGAGGTTGAGGCTGGTGCGGGAGGGCAGGGGGGTGTGCAGGCCTCTGAGGTATCAGCCCCAGGGGGGGCCCAGACCACAGTTTAACACTTACAGTTACCCTGTCTTAAATAGTATTAGGGAAGTCAAATGACTGCTTGTCACCTGATATAGTGGGGGTTTCCTATGTTCCTTATTTACTTTACTAACAAGCGTAGGACTAAAAAAGAGTGCAATGGTTAATTAATGTTTTCTATTTTTTCCTAGACACCAGGTCAAAAAATACATATTTATTAGATAAGGCGAGATTCCACAGACCATATGAGGCCAGTCTCCACTATGCATTTTATTTTTCCAAAACCAATACTAAAAAACAGCACATGAACATTTCATCTGAGATTTGTAAAAGGACAAAATGAAGAAAAAAATGCTCATCTTGTTAAGACGTCACCATCTGTTCATCTGTAAACTGTAACTAGCCACTCCAGACACATTTGTTTTTATTGATGAACTCTCTGCATATGAGCTCTGTCTCATAGATGCACTGCCATCCAGACAGCAGTCATGAAACCAGATTCAATGAATCTGTTCATAAGGAATTAAATGTTTTGTGTATTAAAAGGTGCAACATGACAGTTTTGTAATGGCAATGATTAGAAGGGAGTAAAAAAGTAGTGTTTTGGGAAATACATAGGAATTCAGAAAGGCATTGCATCAGACAGACAACACACCCACATGCCATTTCCAACAAAATTCAAGCCAGAATCATTATGAAACCAGAGGGAAAAATAAACTGAAAACCTGTGCTCTTTATTTTGATAATCAAGAATTAAGCATCTTAATGGGAGTTGAAATCCAAATCTCTCCCAGTAGCTTATGAGATGTGGTCTGTTGCAAGAAAGAACAGATAAAAATGTCACTTAAGGAATGTAATTGTGCATGAAACTGCTAGAATTTTATTCAGGAGTAAATTCCTTACGTCTACCTTCTGACTACCTTCAGTCTGAGCTGTGGGGATCAGTTTCTAACATTCTGCAAATTAACAGCCTCATGTTTAAACAAAGCTGAAGTTTTAACTATACGTCCCTTTCCCACGAAAATCTTCATTATGTTAACACGTATGTCTGCTGTCACCCAGCTTAACCCTTCACAGGGAAAGTAATCAAAATGACTATTTCATAATCCTTGATAGACTCCACAGACAAGAGAAGGCTTACACAGTTACTATCTGGCACCTATCCTATCAATCATATTGCAACTGCTATTAGGGTCGCCACCTTTTGGATTAGGGAAGACCAGGCAGGGGTTGGTGTGGGTGATGTCCAGTGGGTGACATTTCAAGGGCAGAATTATGATACGATTATTGGTGATTAATTAATCATTGCATCATTCACTTTAAAGTTATGCCCAGATTTCCTAATTTGGAATTTCTTCTGAAAACTGGGTTGTCCATGTGAGAACTGGACAGATAGACGCCCCAACTGCTACAGAGATGGTTTGAGCTCCCCATATAATTTTATGGTTCATTCTATAGTTGGGACAGTAGAACTTGAGAACAGCAAGTCCAAGGAAAGTTAATTGGTGCAAAATGATACTCTTGCCTTCTGCAGTCTTAAAGGAGAACTAAAGGTATAATTTCTGGGGGGAGGTGATTATACCTTTTAATTTAATGACTGATACGATAAGGGCATGTCTTGTCTATCTGTCACCTTGTGACAGTAAGGGACAGTATTGGACCCTCAAAGTAAAATCCTTCGACTTTGAATATCGAAGTCGAAGGATTTACTGCAAATGCTTCAATCGTACGATCGAAGGAAAAATCGAACGATTAAATCCTTCGAATCGAACGAAGGATTTTCCTTCGATCAAAAAAAGCTTAGAAAGCTTATGGGGACCTTCCCCATAGGCTAACATTGGTGATCGATAGGTTTTAGGTGGCGAAGTAGGTAGTCAAAGTTTTTTTTAAAGAGACAGTGCTTCGACTATCGAATGGTCGAATAGTCGAACAATTTTTAGTTTGAATCGTTTGATTCAAAGTCAAAGTCATAGTCGAAGGTCGAAGTAGCCAATAAAAAACGTCGAAATTCGAAGTTTTTTTCTTTCTAATCCTTCACTCGAGCTAAGTAAATGTGCCCCTAAGTGTAGTTAGATGCAAATGTTGATACCATTCATTAAAGGTGCTTGCGTCAACTTGCAGATATACAAAGAGAACAGAAACAGGGGTAAGATATAAGGAGGAGAGGAAAGACAGAGCAATGATAAAATGGGGATAAAATGTTCCTTAAGCCCTATACAGAGTCTCAGTTGTATGACACATGTTAGGAAAAGTACCAAGTTCTATCAAAATGGTTACTTTTTAAGCTTGTTTCCATTTTTTAATTTTTTTAACATGTTTCATACAACTGAGTATAGGTCTTAAGGAACATTTTATCCCCTAGACTGTGACTCATCTCTTTAAGGAGGATTTAGTCCAGATGACTGTGAGTTGACAATAAAATAACACAAACAATATGTTTTCTCTTGGTGACAATATGCAAAATGCACATTCTTATTTTATTAGATTTAAAAAAAAATTGTTTCAGGAATTCTAATTTGTTTTGCAGAACAAATATGGTTTGCATATTGCTATTTTTTTAACAAAACATGAATAACCTTGTTGATCATGTAATAAAAATCTAACTTTATTCTGGTCAGTACTTCCCATACACTTTTAATAACAAAAATAGTGCTAGAACTGGTCTACTAATTGGCTTTTCCTATTTATTATGGGCAATAATTGTTTGGTTCCATGTATCGCTATCTACAGATTTGTTTTTGTTACATAAAATACATATTACATTGTCAGTGAAAGTTCTTTGCACCCATTAAATATACAATATTATTCAATTTGTATTCCTTCTTAAGTAAGACTTAAATGAAGATAAACCCATGTTAAAACTGCATATTTCACTTCTGATGTGAAAGATTTTCATAAGCTGTTTGACGTGGGATACCTTAATATGTTCATAAGGGCTTTTGATGCTTATCAGCATCCAGTGTAAGTTTTTCTGTCCAAGTACAACATAGTTCATGCCAAATAAACATAATCTGGTCAATCTTTTCCATAAGAATGTATATGAAGAAAATGATGCCAGTGACTTTCAGGAACAATGAGATGCCTTGTATCTGAACTTCAGATTAATGTTATCCACCGCAATTCACTTCCACTGCACTGGTGGTGCTGGACCTCCATTGACCCTTAGCAACAGAAAATTCTGGAACAGATCCACACATTTATTTGCGCAGCCTACCCCTTTTATTATGCTATCAACAGTATCAACGTTTCTGAGCGGGGGGGAGACAACCCCCTGATGAAGGGAGGGTTTCCCCCCAAAACGTTAATACTGTTGGTAGCATAATAAAAGAGGCAAGCTCCCCAATTGCAAATAATTGTGTGTGCAGATCCCTTCCAGAATTGTTTGCTGATGCCTTGTAGCTGCCAATTGTTTGCTGATGTTTCCAGATGAAAATGATACTTAAGGTATGTGCTAAAGGTATAAACACAGAACTTGATGGGATAATTTGGAAGTGGGGGGTAAAGGGTTCAGGCAACTAATATACCAATTAGGAAGTGCTCCAACCCTTCTATATTCAAAGCCCTTTACAATAAACGGGCATAAATCATGCGGCGCTCACCCTGTGAGTGAGCTGGTCAGGGTGCATCTGCCCTGGACCCATCACTTGAATTTTAACTTCACCGTTCAGTAAGCATTTGATGTTAATAGGTCACTCACCGCTCTTTGTCTCTGGTCAGGGTACAGCGCCCCGAATACGCGGTTTTCGGGAGACTTCACAGTGAACACGATTCCCTTGCAGCGCGCACTCAACGGAACAGCAGACAGCAGTGTATTTTAAAACATCTTTATTCACTGGACAATCCTCCTAACGCATGTTTATGAGTAAATGTGCGTTCACATGAAACGTGTTAGGAGGATTGTCCGGTGAATAAAGATGTTTTAAATACACTGCTGTCTGCTGTTCCGTTGAGTGCACGCTGCAAGGGAATCAAGTTTTTTTTTTTATAGCTTATAGTGAGGGTGCCTGGGAGGCGGCCACTTTCATACCTGAGGCAGTGAGAGAAGGCCCACCTTCCATCTATTGTGGCACAGTGTGGGTAATCTGTTCTGTTATGAACTTGAAGTATTTTTATCTGTAATTAAACAAAAATGTATTAATTAAGTAGATTTCCTTTCATGTTTATGTTGCAGCACTTGGTGACCCTGCAAAGCAGTTAAAAAGGCTTGCATTATTATGGGACTTCTGGATAGCCAATAGGGATTGTGTGTATTGGGCCCCCTCAGGCATGGGATCCATTGGCAACATCTGTATGAATATCACTCTGGCACTGTGTGAATCTGTGTAGGGGAGGCTGATGGTATAATAAAGGAATGTGGATTGTAATGGTTTTGAAGGAAGGGTCAGTACACTGGCATTGTATTCCCAGGACTACTTAACAGGTGGTGTTAGCCTAGGGATTAGTGATTACTCAGAAGGGTGGTAAAACATTATGCATACTAATGCATTCTTAAGGAGGAATGATTCTCTAGCCTACAGCTGGATTGGTGGGTGGAGGTATATAACTAGGCTACAAATCTATTGTGTATCCCTCAGTCATGTCAGACAAGCATTCTATTATTAATGCACATTTAAACAGCATGCAGATTTATTATGTGGCTGGATTAGAGTTTTTGCACACAGGAATTTTTTGTGAGACCAAGTTCAGCTCACGTAAGCAAATCAGCTAATTTATTGCACATGTACAGTATTTTGTTTTCCCCTTGATGTGTGTGTGTGTGTGTGTGTAGAGAGATGCAAGATGCAAGCTGCTTACTGTCTGTCTAAGAGTCTTTAAAGGGACAAGGGTGCAACATACCAGTGTCAGTACCAAGCAACCTTTTAAACAGGAACAATACACCACTGCCTGGATGCTTGAGTAAAAGAAACCCTAGAAACCAGATAACTGCTGAAAATTTCAAACTGATCAAACAACCTCAAACAATAAAAAATGAAGACCAACAGCAAATAATTTTAGAACCTAAATAGCTACATCATATTAAAAGTTAATTTAAGGGTGAAACACCATTTTAATAACTTCCCATATAAATAGCAACTGAAAATGGATGATAACGAAAAACGAATACTTCTAGGGAAAATATTTTAGTGAAGAATCAGATGGAAAATGGACATTTCCAAGGGCATGTCATTTCCAAGAAACACTTTTTAACAGTTAAGAATTCTGAAAAATATTTTCTGCTTTACGTCCATGAACATTGGCTGTGCTCGTTGAAGTTTTATGGGCTTGTACCCAATCTGAATTTTCTTTTCTGCCTGCTCTTATGTGTGAGCCAGTTGTTTCCAGAATGGTACATTTTTAATCATTATCACTATCATAAAATCTGGTAAAAACGGGTGCCCTACTTCCCACTATTGCTACATTTCAGAAGTAGGAATGCTACAGAGCTACACTATATTTTCTGGGCTCAGGCATGTTCCTGTCTAGAAGATGATCTTCCCATCTGTTCTAAATATGCATATGTAATAAACACTAGTATGGAACAGATGAATGTGTTCAAAGCCAAAGTAACAAGACACAGACAGACTGTTCTTTGTATGTCAGTGTTTAAAGTGGCAGTACCTCTACTTTGTAATTAGCAGCATCCTGGATCGTTAAATTCTACTGCTGTAAGCAAAGGGTGAGAAAGAGTGGACTGAAGACAAACTCCCACCTAGTTTATAGGTGGCAGTTATTTTCACTTAATGATTTAAGTGCTGTACTTCTGTTTTTTTATATATTACCTTAAAGAAAAGTTTTAAGGCACTTTGTTGATTGGTATTTATATGTTAGGTCAACAGGAGAAAGCATGGTTAAAAGCATAGAAGCAAAATATTGCTATTATGGAAAGCCCTATAAATGTAATGCACAAAGTAGTGGTCTAAGTGACAGAGGAAAGTGAGGACAGAAGTTGGGAAGTGTGCAATTATGGAGGAGATAGGAGGGCTCATTTGCTGTAGAGGGAGCAAGATTTACAATGCAAATAAGTACAAAGTGTTCCCCTTATTTGCACTCACGGTGATTCAGAGAAAGTTAGATCAGTGCCTGAAAATTAATTGTATGTCAATAGGTGGAACTTTCACCCACCATAACCACACAACCAATTTTACAGGCAGAAAAAGTGCCTGTGGTTGTGAGGCACATTAGGAGCCTTGACACACCAAAATCCTGGACAGCGCACTCTTCGGATCACTCAAGGAATCACTTGGTCGTCAAATAATTGGTAAAAGCTTGATTTTATTGAATGTTTAACATTTTAACAAACTGTATAGCCCTGCGCCATGAGGTCTGACGCGTTTCGTGTCACTGCACTTCATCAGAGACCTCACTTCCTCCCGGCTAATCCCTCTTTTAACCCCACTTCGCCCCTCCCAATTAGTTTGATAATTAACCCTTTAAACACTTATTGTTAAAAGACATGCAATCCAAATGTGCCCTTAAAAACAAACAGCTCATTAATTATGTTTGAATTTCTTGAATATAAATTTTGTTTTTTCTTGTTAATGTTGTAAATTCTATGTTATAAATCATGAATTATAAACTTGATATTTTGTTTTTATTTTCATTTTCTATATATATCTCCAC
Source organism: Xenopus laevis (assembly GCF_017654675.1). Taxonomy (NCBI): domain Eukaryota; kingdom Metazoa; phylum Chordata; class Amphibia; order Anura; family Pipidae; genus Xenopus; species Xenopus laevis. The sequence continues at coordinate 78,282,234 of NC_054380.1, read as the reverse complement.
ATGTAAATCCATCTCTTGTAAAACAAATGTAAATGTCCTGAATTCTGTATCTCTAGAGGCTTTCTATGATTGCATTAATTCCCATATGTTAGAGTACTACCGTTCAAAATAGATATTATAAATACATTACAGTGAAATGGTTACAATATTCAATGCCAGAACGGACATGATTACTTGTTGCAACAAATCAGTTAATTTCCTTAAGTTTCTGTGACTTGTGAATATGTAGCGATTCCATACAATACATTTTATGTTTGCATTTGATATTCAGAAAAAGCAACTAATATCAAAGACAGAGTTCAGGCCCCTAGGTTGTATTTACAATGCAAATAAGTACAAAGTGTTCCCCTTATTTGCACTCACGGTGATTCAGAGAAAGTTAGATCAGTGCCTGAAAATGAATTGTATGTCAATAGGTGGAACTTTCACCCACCATAACCACACAACCAATTTTACAGGCAGAAAAAGTGCCTGTGGTTGTGAGGCACATTAGGAGCCTTGAACTTAACCAAGTGCAGCATTCCCAATGACTGGGAGGCAGGTAGTACTTGTGCATCCCCTGGAATTCCTTTTTGCATATTATTCATAATGTACTAGCTAGGCAGAGCCAAGGGATGAAAGGTGCTCTGGAAGTCACAACAAATAAAAACTCCTCAAGACAATCATACATATTAAAAGTCCTCAAGACAATCATACATAGTCTTTGCAGTAAATCAGCAGCAAATCAGATAAGTCATTTAAGTGCCAAAGAGTGATTTATTATCTCACAGTGGCATATAGCCAATGTTTCAGGAGTCCATGTAGTGTATCTAAATCAAGGACTTGAGAAATATCATTTTAAATAATTTAATTTGACCGAAACATTGTCATTGCACTTTGAGCTAATAAATCAATCTTTGGCAATTTTATCACTAATCCAGTGTGTTGCGGATTTACTGTAAAGTCTGTATGTGAACTGGAAGGGCCCAGTACCTTGTAAATGTGGCTCTAAGTGCAGTTATTTTGTGGCCCTTGGCAACTGTATCAAGCCCTTTATAAATGTTTTAATAAAATAAACTGTAAGCAGCTCATTCATATTTCCATTTTTCCTTTTTACATACTAATTACATACTAATGTTGTTTCTCTATTGCCTGTCCTATTACATCTCTAACTGTCTGGCAGTCCCATAACTCTGCCTATCAACCAGCTGGACAACAGTCTAGTTACTGCTCAATAAAAAAAGAGCCTTCTACGTTCTACAATTTTTTTTCCATGCTTCAACGCTTCCTTGTTTTGAGTCAAAAATAATTGTCTGAATCCTTTCTTCCCACGAATGTGGTATGCATCGTGGAGTTAGGACCCGTATCACAGATTTTGCGCTCCAAGAAGAACTCAATGGCTTTGAACACATGGATACTTCGGTATTGAACTTGATTAACGTGTCAATTCAAAAACTTTCCTGACGGTCAGAAAATTGTTCCTGGCAGAGTGATTAGAAATTGTCCTCTAAGGGTTCTTTTGGAAAAAGCCACCATAAGTTAACCTTTACACATAAAAAAACATTCTTGTAGAATTCCAGCATTGTAGGATTTGTCCATATCCTGATGCTAATAGAAGATAAAATAAATAAAGCAGCACGAGATCTTTGTGTATTGAAAGGGAGAGGAACAGCTGCAAAATCAGTGGTACAAAAAAGTTGTGAAAGTATCCATGGTTCATAAATTGGTTGTTTATGCGTCCGTAGAACAGCACCAGGTGCAAATTACCATTTTCATACCATAGGGAACTTAACCCTATGGATCCCTACATACCAATTTCTTATAATCCCTGCACAATGTTGTATACACTATAAATATAGGAAATAAAAGTTTTTTTTCAAATTATACACAGTACTGAATGTTATAGTAATTCAAAATGTTTACATGGTTTTCATCATATGTCTCTTTATATATTTTTATTTGTATACAACAATGTAACAAGAACTTTGTCTGTACCCTAGCTGTGCAAAGGTTAAATTTAAGGATACATTTACAAAGTACCTAGATATTTTCTGCTGATGAAGGCTGCATATAATATCACTGCAGTAACCAAACCCCAGGTTTCATCTCTACCTGTTTTAATGAGCAAGCAACTATACTGGTGAAAGGAATAGAAGGATTGAACTGTTTGGAAATGTTTGGGTTGTTTTTTCTACCTTTTTTCTAGAAAAAGATGCTTGCAAATGGACATGATTGCTCTTTACAAGTATTTATAGATAGTGGATCTATTTTTGCAAAGAAAAGAACAAGGAACCAAAGGCCACCATTAAAGCCTTAAAGGGGTAGTTCACATATAGTTAATTAATGGACAATTCTAAGCAGCTTTTCAATTGATCTTTATTATTTATTTGTTATAGTTTTGAATTATTTGCCTTCTTCTTCTTCTGACTATTTCCAAATTTCAAATGTTCTGTAAGGCTACAAATGTGTTGTTGTTGCGACTTTTTATTATTTATCTTTCTATTCAGGCCTCTCCTATTCACATTTCCTTCTCTTAATCAAAGCATGGTTACTAGGGTAATTTGGACCCTAGTAACAAAGATTGCTGGAATTGCAAACCGGGGGGGCTGCTGAACAAAAAGCTAAATTACTCATAAACCACAAATGGTAAAAAATTGTTACAACTAACTGTCTCAGAATATCCACATCAAACTAAAAGTTAACTCCAAACCATGGAAGGAAGAGTATCTCTTTAAGTGCCCATACTGAGTCAGATGGTATACAAATGTTCTAAGAAGTATTCTTTGGGTTTTTTAAAGAGAGGGAATATTCCAAATGTAAGGAGTAGCAAGAGAGAAAGGTTTACGATGAGAAAGTAATAGAGGTTCATGTGACCAGGTAATGGCTCGGAGAGGAACAGAGCAGTTGGCCAGGAATGTGTGTGTGTGTAGGTAGTATAAATTTGTATGTATGTACATACCCACATACCCTGGGAATCAATAGAAGTGGTTAAAGTTAATAGGAATGCAGCCCAACAGTTTAAACAATGCTGATATGCTTATTAGAAAGAGTAAGTTAAAGGTACAGTATGGATAATAAAGCACAGGCTCATCTCCAGCAGAGTTCCATAAAATACAGTACATAAACCAAATCACTTTGATTTGTTGGAGGTTTTGTGTGTGCTCATAATTTAAAGGTTGGCATACTGTACCAATAAACGGTTTAAATCAGTTTGTAAAGGGGGTGATCTTACAGAATGATATTAAAACCATAACTCAGAGCAGTTGTCAAACAAATATTTTTTTACGAGGAAGTAAAAACAATGGAATTGCAATATATTAAGACTGTGCTAAGTCATTAAATAAAAGAAAGGGACAATTTTACTCTTAAAAGTCATGGACATGGTTTTGGGGAAAAAAATTGCCCAGAAATAAGGAGCTTGTTGGAGAGTAGAGAAAAATATAGCTTGTATTGAGCAATATTTTGACAAGAATAGGTCTGTTCTTCAACAGTTAGCTGCTTGATCTGGAGAATTAGACACATTTATAAATTTGGTTTTAAAAAGTATAAGGTTTATTTATTTTAGCAAACTTAAGTTTAGTAATTCATCAAGTAATTTAGATTTGCCTTGCAAATATGCCTTTAGTAATAGTGGAACATAATTTTAACACCCTTGGTTTGGAAATGAGATGAGGTAGACCTCATGTTGCCAGTGGACGTTAGCATGTATTAGCATAGTTTCCTATGTAAATTTACAGTATTTACCCTTCTAAAAACTTTATTTACCTAATGTAGGACTGAATCTGTTTCTACACAATCCAACGTCAGTGTTGTTAAGTAAAGGGATAAGTTGTTCCTGGACACTAAGGGACTTTGTGTAATAAATGAGTCCTAGTGCATTATATAATATATTATTAATAATATCTTAGGATAATATATATATATATATATATATATATATATATATATATATATATATATATATTGTGAGCTTCAGGTAGTGAAGATCACAGCCATGGCACCGTTTTCAGCACAGAGATGGAGACTGACACCAATTTTTACAGTTTAAATGCAGCATATGTATATGTACAGTATATAGCATATATAAATTGCATACAATATCTACTCTATGTACACACAACTGTGAACAAGCCCTTTATTGTTTCATTGAGCAGCTATGTGTACTTTGCTGTGGTGTTCCAACAACTTATGGTGATTTTGGCAGAAGTTCTCATGCTAGTTTCCCTGGCCACTTCAGAAAATTCCTTTTACTGAAGTAAGTTTTGTAACCGATTTTAAAAAGGTAAAGGAAAAAAAAAGTAAAACATGTTTAAATCCTGCACAAATTCACTTCATAAGTGAGTGCTGATATTTCTGTTTGTGTCAGTGCTATAGTGTTTTTGTGTAAAAAAGTACCAAAAATGTAGCTGCAAAATGAGCTATTGGTAGTCATTAGTATGCATATGCTAAAGGCATTAAAAAGTTATTAAAGTACACCTTCCAAATCACTTCCTTTTTAGGGAAAGAATGTCTCCAGACCACAAATGTAATTCATGTTTAAACAAAATTTGTTCAAAGATCTAGGAAAAACTATATTTTAAAGCTTATGCAGTGTTATTAGTAGCAAAATAAAATTGAAGAAGTACAGTCAGACTTTCCTAAGAGTTTTATAACACTGTATTTCCAAAAAGTATTCCATAATATCCTATCTGTGTAAAATGTCAGTGCATATTATAAGGATTAATCTTTTGAATTGGAATGCAAGCATTCATTCAATTAATTTTAGGGGAATAAGTAACACATGTGCTATCATATTCATAGCAAAGAACTTAGTCTAATAATACATTTATTACAAAAATCTACCTAGCCTCATCCCAAAGTTTGGCATTGTCAGTGACAGACATTTTTTTTGTAGATACCCTTACTGTACCTCCTCACACTTGTTCTGTGTATTAACTGCCCTTTCTGGAAAGTCATTTATATAAGGACATGTGCACGTCCGCATTTGGCATCCTGCTAATTTATCCAACTTAAAGTGCAAATACACCTTAACACTACAGTCACATAATTTAGTTGGTTTTCAAGTAATTCAGTTGTTTGCAGTTTTTAAGGGAAGCAAGTTTTCCAATCTAAACATTGGGTGAAAGTCTTGTGATTCCCATGTGATTCCACAAAGAATAGAAGTAGAAGCTGTAACTTTTTGACACTTGGGGGCCAATTCATTAAGTTCGAGTGAAGGAATAGAAGAAAAAAAACTTCGAATTTCGAAGTTTTTGGCTACTTCGACCATCGAATGGGCTCCTTCGACCTTCGAATCGAACGATTCAAACTAAAAATCGTTCGACTATTCGACCATTCGATAGTCGAAGTACTGTCTCTTTAAGAAAAAACTTCAACCCCCTAGTTCGCCACCTAAAAGCTACCGAACCCAATGTTGGCCTATGGGGAAGGTCCCCATAGGCTTGGCTAAGTTTTTTTGGTCGAAGGATAATCCTTCGATCGTTGAATTAAAATCCTTTGAATCGTTCGATTCGAAGGATTTAATAGTTCGATCGAACGATTATTCCTTCGAACTACAGTATTTGCGCACAGAATTTACCCCTTGCTGTCAGATCTGCCAGTGCATCTTCTCAGTCAGGTACGTCTTCCCCAAAACTAATTTTCAGCTCTGACTTGTTTGTTTCCAGGGGCCAAAGATCACTGCATTCATACAGCATTATCCATGCATTATATTAGATTAGCTGTTTAGCACAATGGAGATTTTGTTTGCAAGTAGTGCATTTAAATTTTTGAGTTGATTATTGCTGAATACATCACATCTGTTAATTAATTTTGGTGGCCACCGACGGCTTGTACCGAAAGCCACTCACAATGTCCACCAAGGTGGATTAATGAGATCTGGGGCCCCATCTGTTACATCCACATGCCCACTTTTTAGGCTACCCATGGGTCCAGATCCATACACATCCAGGCACACTTGCACACAAGCTTTCTACACCGGGTTGGATTTGGCACGCACCAATGATGTTAGTCAATCTGCACACATCTGGGCATGCTCCTTGCCTGCCTTTTTCTTTCAGCAAGTGAACCGACTGGACCCAGCAGCACAAATAAAATAAATATTAAAAGAAAAGAAAATATAAAGAAATGATTATTATTAATAATAATAATAATAATAATATACCTCTGATGTCCCCACTTGCTTCCCGAATCCCCCCCCCGAACATTGACACATTGCCCCTTCACCTGTAGTTACAAAAAAAACTTTCAACACATTTGCCAGTGCTTATTGGTTATTTAACATATAAACATAAACATTATGTGAAATGGCACTCATCAATTTTTTTATCAAACCTTTTTTTCTCCCTAATTTTTTTGCCGATAGGCCCCCTGACACCTTTCTAGGGTGCAGATGGGAAGGCATAACTATGTGACCATGTGATAAATACCTCCATTCTACAGAATCATTAAATCAGAAAAGTGATTCATGCAATGTGATTTTTCTTTTTTGTGTAACTTTTTTCCCAAGATAAAAGCAACAAAGTGTAATAACTGTACCTGGTGGTCTAGCGGGAGGGGATCTGCAGGGACGCCTTCAGCCCCCTCGGCGGGGACACTTGCCACGCTGCTCCACTTTTAAGTCTTCTTAGGGTGCGCGAGACGCGCCGCTTCCTGGTTTATTGCGCATGTGCGCTGGCATGATGACGTCAGCGTGCAGTGGCGCGAAGTTCAAAATGTATTTAAAGGGACTTCAGTGTGTAATTCATTGCCCGTTATAGGAGTTTGTTCCTGGTGCTTTCTGAGCTTCGTGCTAGCCTGCTATTCTGATTCTGATTCCTATATTGACCCCTGCCTGGCTATTTGACGATCCTGACTTCTGAATCCTGACCCTTGACTGATTACCGACATTGATTCTGCTTAACCCCTCTGATTTGACCCTTGCCTGCCTGACTACGTTTATTCTCTGCCTGCCCCGACCCAGCCCGATCTGGCTACTCTATTGCCTAACACCTTGTACTACGACCTTCTGCCCAAAGACTTTGCTTTACTGTTGTGCCCCTCTGCCTGTCTAGAACCCCTCGCCTTGAACCTCTCGTCTTAAAACCTGGCGGCATCTGAGTAGCTGAGGGCTCCTCCCAAGGCCAAAGGCGGCTGCTACAGGCAGAAGCATGAGCCGAGACCAGGGTGCTTGGCATCGGTTCTAGATTTAGGGTGCCAACCATTACACAAAGACTAATGTGTTTTTTTTTTCTTAAATAATTTAGAGCTTAAGGGAAAAAAAAGGTGATTGGGGAAGAAAAGTTGCAAGTGTTTTGCCAAATAATTACAGACAACCCTAGTGTTTTTGGTGAGGAGACACCATTTCATCTTTACTAAATAGCAACCAGAACTATTGTTGTGTTTTTTTTCTTAAATAATTCAGTGCTCATGGAAAAAAAGGCAATTGAGGAAGAAAAGTCCCAAGCATTTTGCCAAATAATTACAGATGTAATAAACCTAGTGTTTTTGGTGAGGAGACACCATTGCATCTATAAATAGCCCTTTTTTTCTTAAGCCTGACACTGTGCAGAGATGCTTTTACATAAATTCAGTACAGATATGTTTAGTCAAGAAGAAATAAATAAATATATATAAAAATATTGGTTGCCGGCACTCACCTCCACCATTCGATCATTTCGCCGGGTGCTAACCCAATTCAATAGAAAGTCCAAAAATAAAATGAAGCACTCACAGCATAAAGGTTGTTAGAAGTCCTTTACTGAATCATATAAACAGTGCTTCCTTTTATTTTTGGACTATATATATATATATATATATATATATATATATATATATATATATATATATATATATATATATATATATATATATATAGTCTAAAAATAAAATATATATATATATATAAATATATATATATATATATATATATATATATATATATATATATATATAAATATATATATATACAGTGCTGAATCAGAAATTGCTCTATTCTTAATAATTCCCATACCAATGCAGAATTCCAGATGTGGCACCATGTGATGCCAAAATAGCATATGTTAGCATCAAACAGTCCCATATTAAAAAATGTACGTTTTTAATTTTTATGCTTTTATCTACTAACCACCGTGAACTCAACTATGTCAAAAATCAGTCTCAGATGGGCTTCTCAGAAGCAACTTATGTCCACGGAATGCATTTGAACAAATTTGATTTTGCTCTTTGAAAACCTTTCTGAAAGAAGAAAATATTTTTCTGACAATGTAGAAAAAAAGTAATAAAACATGCAAGATATTTACCATTCCTTCTCCCAAGCTCCCAGCCTATACCTTAGCTAGTATTTATGCTAGGTGAGCTCTGGTGAATATTTACCAGCTTTGTTCTAAATTTTCAAAAGAAAAGAGACAGATGTCATAGAGACTGAACATGTAGCTCAGTACAGAATCTGTTGGGAATGCAGATTCAGCATACAGTACTTCCTGAATCATTGGTACAGGCTGATACATTAGATAGCTTTAAGAAGTGGTTGGATGGCTTTTTAGCAAGTGAGGGAATACAGGGTTATGGGAAATAGCTCATAGCTCATAGTTGATCCAGGGACTAGTCCGATAGCCATTTTGGAGTCAGGAAGGAATTTTTCCCCCTCTGAGGCAAATTGGAGAGGCTTCAGATGGGTTTTTTGCCTTCCTCTGGATCAACTGGCAGATAGGTAGTTAATAAAAAAAAAAAGGTTGAACTCGATGTACATGTCTTTTTTCAACCTTACTTACTATGTTACTATGTTACTATGTTACTTACCAATGTCCATTTAAATCAATTCTCAGGCCCACCGCTTCATCAGTTAGCAGTTTTGTTCAAGGGTTAGTACTAGTACAAGATTGCAGGTTTGAGCTCCTGGAAGTGATGACTTGGGCCCTCTGAATGGGAACCATTATTAAGGAACAGCAAGATTTTCACGAATCAGCATACACACTACTATCATGTCATACTGTTGGTGATACAATAAAAGGGGTAACCCCCCCCCCAAACTGCAGAAAATTGTGTGCGCGGACCCGTAAAAATCTGTTGCTGTTGCTAAGGGACCTAGCTGGGTCAAGGGAGAGCCAACACCACCAGTGCAGTAGAAGTGAATTTGCAGGAGTGTGATTGATTCATCACATTAACCATTACTAAGGGGCAACACTATAGTAATGCATGCTTTTATCAGAATTCTAGTATGGATGGTGTCACTTCCAGCACTCCAATGCACACAATGGTGTTAGGGTCTGATTAGCTGATTGGATTTAGTCCATAACAACTAATGACCCAACCCTCTAGTGAAACTCTGAAATTACTGCCACAACCACGCTGGCAATAATTCTAGGGTTCACTTGCCTGTGATTAATCAGACAGCTCAGTGGGTGCAGTGGCATTTACTGCAAGTAACATAGTAACATGCATAGTAACATAGTAAGTTAGGTTGAAAAAAGACACACGTCCATCAAGTTCAACCTTTTAACTTTTTTTAACCTGCCTATCTGCCAGGTGACTAGGAGCATGTATTGCTGCAAGTAGGTTTCTGAATGGTCAATGTCTCAATGCATGCTCATCCATTTTAGTGATTTTTTTTCTTTGAACTTAAAGGACCAGTAACATGAAAAAAATTTCTAAAAGATTTGTTTGTACTTATCAAAAAAAACCACCAAGACACTTTTAACTTTGAATTCGCAAAGTCTTTATTAAGAAATAACTTACCTATTCTCCGCTTCCTCTTCAAAAATGGCGATAGGGCGAAGATCCATCGGGCGATGCTCGATTTCTCCTCCCTGGCTATCTCCTATAGAAGGCAGGGAGGGGATATCAAGTGCCCCACGATGGATGTTACTCTGATGCCGTTTTTGAAAAGGCGCGCAAGCAGAGAATTGGTAAGTTATTTTTTAATAAAGCCTTTGCGAATTCAAAGTTAAAAGTGTCTTGGTATGGGGCGTGGCTTGCGGCCGCATGTGACCGCACGTATCTTAGCTCAGCTCCAGTCCCGGTGCCGATAAACTGAAGCTTTTTTGCGACCCTACGGAACCCAAACGAGCGCAACCCACCCGCAACGATCCCTGCAGTCATGCCGAAAAAAAAAGACAAGCAGCAACCCCTGCGCCTCACCGCTTTTTACGGCTCTCAGCCTAAGACGCCGACCCAGGATGACAGCCAAGATGGCGCTCAGTCCTCCTCCTGCAGATCCTCTCCGGGGCGTACCGCACCTGAAATGGAACGGCAACAAGCTAAGTACTCTGACTCTGCACACGGTATTACAGAGGCGCATTTAAAGGTGATGCTTGCGCAGTTAAGAGAGGACATTTGTACAGACACAAAGCAGGCAGTGCAGGACATTAAAACTGAGCTCCAAACTATAGCTGCCCGTACTGATCTAATTGAGACTAAAATGGAGGAGTTGGTTGGGGCGCACAATAACATGGCTGACACAGTTGAAACCCAAGAGTCAGTAATCACTATGTTACAAAATAAATTGGCTGATATGGAGGACCGTTCCAGACGGAACAACGTTAGGTTGAGGGGTGTATCTGAAGATATTCTGCAGCCACAACTCTGCCAGTATGCGCAGGATCTTATCCTTACACTACTTCCAGAAACCCCTGTAGACCACCTCCTAATTGATAGAATACACAGGATCCCCAAGCCCAGAAACACGCCAAGCGGGGCACCCAGAGACACCATACTCCGGATTCATTTCTTCTACATTAAGGAAGATCTGATGCGCTACGCAAGACAGCATAAGGTGCTTCCACAACCATATGAGACAATACAAGTTTTTGCTGACTTTTCTGCAGCTACTATGGCGAAGCGCAGAGAACTAGCCGGAATAACCCAAGCTTTGCGCCAACACGACATACCATATAAATGGGGATACCCAACTAAGCTCTTGGTTCACTGGCACAACTCCACAAAAATTATCCTAAACGTGGCAGAGGGGAAGCAAGCTTTGGCGAAGTGGAACGTGCCTCTTACAGTACCACTGCAGCCACAGCGACAACAACTTGGACGGATCCATGTGGATGCTGAGACGGCCAAGGCGGCTGATGTGGCTATTACCTGACTGACTACAACCTACTCGACTCCAGTTTGAACCCAAATCCCTGGGTCGCCTAATTGTTCCCTTTGTTTCTAGGATCCCGGCACCGGAACTGGAAACCAAGATTGAGTTTCCACAACTACCGTATTAAACACCCCCCTACCATCCTACTCTACCACTGCAAGACTGTCTGCCCATTTTTGGGCATGTATGCATTGAGAGATTGGCCACTGCTGCTGGCTATACTGTATATAAGTTGTATGTTCTCTGTTTACCTTTCCATGCTCTTTTTTGCCTTTTCTTACCCTTCCCTACCCCTCCCGGGGAGACTGGCATGTAATGTACTGTGGTATTTTGTTCTGCTATCCTGGGACCAGCTGAATCGTACACAAACTAGCATTAGTATTAGCCATAATGGTACTTAAATGTATGAGTATTAATGCGAGGGGATTAAACACCCCACGTAAGCGTCTACTAGCCCTAGCGGAATGCAAACGGATGCAGGCAGATATCATCTGGGTCCAGGAGATGCATTTTCGGCTGAAAGACCAAATGTCTATTGCAAATAAACATTACCAAATGATAGCGGCAGCGCCCTCCCTGACAAAAAAGAGAGGTGTGGCAATCATAGCTAGAAGGTCCCTGGACATTTCAAGTGTACAACATTTAGCTGATCCCAATGGCAGATGTTTGATAGTTGTATGCATTATCAACCAACAGCATTATACGTTGATGAACCTTTACTCCCCTAATACCAATCAAAACCTGTTTCTGAGGCAGGCTTTTGACCAACTGCAAAACTGTAAACAGGGCATTGTCATCATTGGTGGGGACTTCAATAATGTTCTAGACCCGGATAAGGATAGAGTACCACGAGTAAATGCGCTCCCCACTCAGTACCGCAAGGCGGTCCTCAAGAAATCGCAAACATTTTCCAAATTATTAGCACAATACAACCTGTATGATGTGTGGAGAGTGCATAACCCCACCATGTTAGATTTCTCATACTACTCCCCTCACCATAAAACGTATACTAGGATTGACCTTCTTTTGACCCACCCCCAAACGCTGCATGGCATCTCGAACTGTTTAATTAGGAACACAACGTGGACGGATCATTCACTAGTTACATTCACTCTACAAGAACGATATCAGTTTACTACTCGGCCCCCGTGGCGGCTCAATAACTCTTTGCTGAATGACAAAAATATCCACAATCACATAGAAAACAATTTAACTGAATATTTCTCCCACAACGATAGCACGGACACAGCAGACCTAACACTTTGGTGCGCCCATAAGGCAGTGCTACGAGGCCATCTAATCAGTTTAGCCACCCACAAATCAAAAGTTGCGAATGCTAAGCAGGCCCAGCTACTTAAACGAATACATGACTTAGAGCAGGAAAAAAGATTGTCCCCCTCCCCTGAGACTATAGACCTCTTAAATAAACTCAAAGAGGAGGTGAACTTACTCATCCTTAGTAAATGCCAAAACCAATTAATAAAACTTAAAAGTACCCACTATGCTATGGGTAATAGGGCGACTGCCATTCTTAAAAGGCAACTTATCACCCAACAGACACGATACAGAATAGCAAAGATACAGACGCCCACTCAGGAAACCAAAATAAATCCTACTGCTATAGCAGATGCGTTTGCTCGATTCTATAGTGATTTGTATAATCTGAAAGACGACCCCTCTATAGCAGAACCCCTTGAGGTTGATATTAAGTCTTTCCTACTATCATTACATCTACCTTGCCTTCAAGCCTCTGATATTTCCACTTTATCGGGGCCCCTTAGAATGGAGGAAGTCCTACATGAGATAAAAAATTTACCACAAAATAAAGCTCCGGGCCCAGATGGCTTTACTAACAGGTATTATAAGTCCTTTGCTGCAACTCTCGCCCCATACCTTACTAGGGCCCTGAATGCTGCAGCCACTGCAGGACAGTTTCCCCAAGAAATGCTACAGTCGTATATTTCCACTATACCTAAACCAGGCAAAGACAACACCAAATGTGCGAACTATCGCCCTATATCACTACTGAATAGTGACCTTAAGTTTTACGCATCCATACTAGCAAAACGCTTGCAGACGGCTTTGCCTCATTTGATAAATACAGATCAGACGGGCTTCGTTAAGGGTCGTCAGTTGTATGACAACACTAGACGGCTTATTAATATGATCCACGGCATACATGAGCAAAAGATTCCCTCCATATTATTGGCATTAGACGCTGAAAAGGCGTTCGACCGCGTGAATTGGACCTACTTGAAGCTAGTCTTGGAAGGTTTTGGTGTTCCTAGTTTATTCTCCAAAGCTATCATGGCCCTTTACTCTGGACCAACAGCTCAGGTGCATGTCAATGGTTTCTTATCTCGAGCCTTCCCCTTGACAAACGGTACTAGACAGGGATGCCCGCTGTCGCCTCTCATCTATATTTTAAGTATTGAACCACTGGCCCAAGCCATAAGGAATTCTCAAAACATTCAGGGGGTAAAGATAGGCCCTCAAGACCATAAGGTCCTATTGTTTGCGGATGATATTGCATTATTGTTAACTAACCCTGATATTGCGTTGCTGGAATTGTTTGACTTGATTGGTCACTTTGGCAAGTTGACTTATTATAAACTCAATGTTGTTAAGACCCAAGCATTGCCCATACTTATGCCTGGGCTGGACATTGACAAACTGAAGCATCGATACGACTTGGATTGGTGTTCCAATGCGATTCACTACTTGGGTGTGGAAATATCGGCTGACCCAGTGCAGCTTTATAAGCATAATTTCGCTCCCATGCTGAAAGACACTCTGATGACCCTCAATACATGGAAGACGACTTATGTCTCTTGGTTGGGACGGTTGAATGCAATTAAAATGCTTATAGTACCCAAGATTCTGTACAAATTTAGGGTTTTGCCCATCCCATTGTACAATGCATTTTTTCAACAATTACAGAGACTGTTAATGTCCTTTGTTTGGAATCATCGGAAGCCGAGGATCCCACGTTCAGTAATGTATACCAGCAAAAGAAAAGCTGGATTAGCTTGCCCGAATCTGCAGGCCTATTATAGGGCCACTATCTTAGACCAATTGGCTGACTGGCACTTACCTCAAGGGTCAAAAAAGTGGGTGGACATGGAACATTGGCTCTATAAATCTCGCTTTGGTCATACTGGCCTGTCCCACATTTGGACCTTTGGAAAGCACCATTACTCAAGTTTGGAACACTCGCCTCTACCACTTAAAGCCACATTGACAACTTGGTATACGGTTAAGGCCAACCGGCACCTGAGCAATCCGCTTTCGATGCTGGCGCCCATATCCATTCTCAGCGAGGTGATACCAGATCTGTACTTACAGCCGTGGCTTCACCATGGCATCACAAAGATTGGGGACCTCTATGACCACAATGGTTTAAAACTCTTTTCCAACTTGACAACGCAATATGGACTACCGAACGCCCAACTGTATACATTCCTTCGGCTACAGCACTACTTAAGAGCAAACAAATGGCTGAGTGCATATCAACCAACCAGTTTCGAACTTAAGTGTTGGAACACCAGGAGGACCAAGAAAGGTACCTCTACCATTTATAACATACTGGTGCAATCCCTCACAGACCAACCATTGTCGGCTAAAGCAGCATGGGAAAGGGACTTGAACATATCAATAGATACGGAGAGGTGGGAATATCTGTTCAGGCAGACATCCAAATTCTCTAGGGCGCTCAACCACCATGAACTGACCGCTAAAATAATGTACCGTTGGTACATGACCCCGGAAAAAATACATAAGGCCTTCCCCTGGGTACCGAATAACTGCTGGAGATGCCTAACGGGAGTAGGAACCCTGCTACACGTGTGGTGGGATTGCCCTATGGCTCAAATATACTGGACCACAGTCAACCGACTTATTACAGAAACCACGGGACTATCCCATATACTATCACCAGAAATGGCCTTATTGGGTCACTTTACGCAGAGAATGGACAAAAACGAAAAAAGGGCAACCATTCAACTACTACTAGCTAGCAGAAGTTTATTAGCAAGACACTGGAAGAAGCCCACACTCCCTACAGCTAAAGAAATAAAACAAGAAGTGGAACGCATACAGCTATACGAAAGAACTGTCAGGTGGACCGTCTGATTAGGCGGGCAACAGCTTGCTTTCACGACACAGTGAACACTTGCTCACCTATTCATGCAGATGCCGCGTAAGCCAGTACTCCATCCCTCCCCCCTCCCTCTCTCCCCTACTCTCATCTTCTTTTTTCCTTTCTTCCTCTATACAGAAATGTTGTTATAAATACCAAAAACTGTTAATAAAAAAAAAAAAAAAAAAGTGTCTTGGTATTCTTTTTTTTAAGTACAAACAAATTTTTTGAAATTTTTCTTTTATGCTACTGGTCTTTTAATGTGATAAAGAAAGCTTAATTTAAATTAGCCAAATGTTAAGCTGAAACTTGCAACCATTTATGGTATAGTTATACTTGAGTTGTATTATACTTGCAACAATTGATTGGTGCGATTATAATAATATATAGCTAGATTTTATAGATTGATATATATTTTTAAAAACTGACAACAGTCAACAAATCATCAGTCATGCAAAAGTTGCACAATTTGATGCTTATCTGTTCTATAAAGATTGGCAAAATTCAGGCAATCATGATGTCAAATTTTGAACAAAGTGTTTGTGTCTAGTTGTTACATGAAAAATATGGAAGAGAATCCAGTATACAAAAGCAATTCTTTTGTAATGCTAAGTATTATCATTCAAGTCAGCAGTGGTATGAAGACTTTAGTATTCTATATATTGCTGTATTGATCATGCCTACAGCATACTGTATGCAAAGTGATAACAGATAATGCAAATCTGGTTAAACAAAGACATAGTGAGTCTTGCTAAATATATATGTATAGCGTGTATAATATTTTTAATTCAGCTTTGATTTGACAATTGTACTTTATCTAGCTGTCCGTGATCCCCAAATCTACAACCAGTGCCATATGAGCATCTGGCGTACATGTGGTGTATGTTATTTTGCTCCTGTATTTGCCTATCTTTGAAGATTCTGGCTGATGGGGGTACAGTAGGAATTTGTTAAGATATAATGTTTATATATATATATATATATATATATATATATATGCATTGCAGGATCAAAGACACAAGCACACAATCGTAGACTGCTGCACACTGGTATTTTACAGGGAAGTGCTACCAATCAGGTAATGCTTTTTTCAGATTTACACTTGAAAAGTAGCTCATAGTGGAACATAAATCTGATATAAATGTACATATATGACATTGTTTTGGAAACCAAGAACATGTTTGAACTTGTGTTTAAAAAAGTTAATAATTGGTATGTATTAGGAATTATGGAAGTCCAGCATTCCTATGGACCGGTTATTTTTACCAGACATAGTCACCTATATTCAATATTCATCCATTCAGCAATAAAAATTGGATTTGGCACAGAGGTTGGGCAGTCAGGCCTGGCTCACACTCCTATTCATCCCATGGGTGTCATTTGAGTTGTCATCAGGGCTTTACAAATGTAACTTCCATTCTCATCTCAGCTGTGTGCCATGCATTATCATGAAACGGGTAAGGGACATCCCCAAATTATTATTATTTCCTAGGAAACAAGGAAATATTATGCCATGATCTACCCAGATTATCTGCAAGATATTATCTGCCATATGGTGAACCATGATACATAATCCCAGAGAATATGTTTTCGGTGCTCCAGAATCCAGTGTTCTTGTCAGGGCCTGATGACAGTAGCTGCTTGGAGTTGGGACCAAGCAGGATTCTACTATGCAGAATCAGCAGATAAAAGTCCAGTTTGCAGTACCAAAGGGGTTAAACAGTTCAAAATCAATTTCCAGGCAAAAAGTCAAGGGCAGGCAGCAATCAGCAGGGACAAAGCAGGAGGTCAAATCCAGGAATCAGTCAATAGAAATTTAGAACACCCAGGAACACTTTTGGAGTAGAAACTATATTCAATCATGAGAATTTAACCCAGGAACTCCAGCATCTTTTATTTAAAATTCGACACCAAAACCATGCACACTGATATCACACGCTCGCGCGCTGATGCAAAGCAGTGCATGTGAGCCATGGGTGTCGCCATCTTGAAAGAGGCGCTGAACTTTACAGACCTAATATTGTGCATGGTGATAATAGGCATGTGTGTAGCTGCTTTTCTATAAAAAAAACTACTTGAGTATTCATGCCAATGTTGGTTGTCATTTTACGGCTGTATCATTTGAAGGCAAAATGCAAGGTGCAAAACATGTACGATCCGCTAGCACACTGCCTTCTTCTCTTGAGGAAATACTGCAGGAATCTGCACTCCATTTCAGACTTGCAGCTAACCCCATTTTCCGCCTACGTTCCTGCGCCCGCGACCGTCGCCGTCGCCACCGCGTCCGCAACCGTCGCCGGCGTCCGCGTCGGCGCGCATTACCGCGCCCGCGCCTGCGCTGAACGGAACGCATGCGTGTGTTCTTACATTGCCCCCCATCAAGGAGCGGCCTCAGGACGCAACAACCAGCAGGCTTACCAGGATAGGTTCCATGAAATCTGTCCAACAACTCAGGAGCGTGGATGTTGGATGCCGGTTCCCAAGAATTTTCTTCCGGACCATAACCCTTCCACCTCACCAGGTACTGGAGCCGTTTGCCTCTTAATCTGGAATCCAGGATCTCTTCTACCTCGAATTCCTCTTGACCGTCAACCACCACAGGAAGCGGTGGGGGAGCCGAACGCCCAGGAAATCGGAACATCGAGACCGGTTTTAAAAGAGCAGCATGAAATACAGGATGTATTTTCCAGGACGCTGGAAGTTTAAGCTGGAAGGCCACAGGATTGACTTGGCGGATGATAGAAAAAGGACCCAGGAAACGTTGACCCAACTTCCTACTGGGACAAGACAGCTTAAGGTTAACAGTTGATAACCACACACGGTCACCCACCTTGAACTCTGGGTCGCCTCTCCGCCTCCGATCAGCGTAAGTCTTGAAATTTTGTTGCGCCTTCCTCATGTTTTCTTGGAGCCTTTGGAAATTATTCGATAGAAAAGTTAATCTGTCCTTGACAGCGGGAACTAAAATATCAGAAACAATGGCAGAGGGAAAAGTTACTGGATGAAGACCATAATTTGCGAAAAAAGGGGACTGATTAATTGATGAGTGATGGGAATTATTATAAGCAAACTCCGCCAAAGGAAGAAGATTGACCCAATCGTCTTGGAGGTAAGAAGAATAACATCTCACGTATTGCTCGAGAGTTTGATTCGTTCGCTCGGTCTGGCCATTGGACTGAGGATGGAACGCAGAAGAAAGAGACACCGAAATCTTGAGTGCTTTGCATAATGATTTCCAGAACTGTGATGTAAATTGTGGTCCCCGATCCGACACTACTTCATCTGGAAGGCCATGGAGTCTTACCACTTCTTTAATGAAGGTATCGGCAGTCTCGGAGGCGGAGGGAAGTTTTGGTAGAGATTTAAAATGTGCCATCTTGGTTAACCGATCAACAAAAACAACAATGGTGGAACAATCAGAGGACAATGGTAAATCGGAAATGAAGTCCATAGAAACTGATCCCCATGGACGGGAAGGCACTGGCAGAGGTTGAAGAAGACCAATAGGCCTAGAGTGAGAGTCCTTAGATCTGGAACATATTTCACATGAAGCAACAAATTTAAAACAGTCCTTAGCCATCCCAGGCCACCAGAATACTCTCTTAGCCAAGACAATAGTTTTCTTTATACCTGGATGACCTGCCAATTTAGAATCATGACTATTTTTAAGAACCTCCAGACGCATTGATTCTGGGACAAAAATTTTGCCTTGATGGAAAAGAAGACCTCCCTTAGGCAGTAACGATGGTTCAGAAATGTTTAAAGAAGCGTCCTTAATTCTATCCACCAGGGTTGGTTGAAGCAGAAGAAAGTTATTAGAATTTAGAATTGTCTCAGGGGCCAAGGAAACCTCGTTTTCAGAAGAAAACATTCGAGATAAAGCATCTGCTTTGACATTTTTTGATCCGGGTCGGTAAGTAAGATGAAAATTGAATCTCATAAAAAATAACGCCCATCTTGCTTGTCTGGGTCTAAGTCGTTTAGCTGAACGTAAATATTCCAGATTCCTGTGATCAGTAAAAATGAGAATCGGATGTTTAGACCCTTCGAGGAGGTACCTCCATTCTTCAAGTGCCAGCTTGATAGCGAGTAATTCACGGTCAGCCACATCGTAATTACACTCACTCTTGGCCAACTTGCGAGAAAAGAAGGCAACAGGATGAAGATCCTCTTGAAACCCAGTTCTCTGAGACAACACAGCACCCACCGCAAGTTCCGAAGCATCTACCTCCAAAATGAAAGGAAGGGAAACGTCAGGATGGTGAAGAATTGGACCTGAAGTGAAGAGTGTTTTCAATTTCTCAAAAGCCTCCTGAGCCTGAGTAGACCAAACAAACTTTTGATTATTGCGCGTCAGTTCAGTGATTGGAAGAATGACTTGAGAAAATTTTTTTATAAATTTTCTATAGAAATTTGCAAAGCCGATAAAACGTTGAACGGCCTTCTTAGAAGATGGAATCGGCCAATTAAGAATTGCAGAAATCTTCCTCAAGTCCATCTGAATGCCCTGAGGAGAAATACAGAACCCCAAAAAATCTACAGATGATTGTTCGAACACACATTTCTCAACTTTGGCATATAACTGATGAGTGCGTAGACGGGCCAGAACCTTCTTCACATGAACTCTGTGTTCTTCCAAAGAATTAGAAAAAACAAGAATATCATCTAAATAAATGATGACAAATATATCGAGGAAGTCCCTGAAGACGTCATTAACAAAATGTTGAAAAGTTGCAGGAGCGTTGCAGAGACCAAAGGGCATGACCAGGTATTCAAAATGCCCGTAACGAGTACGAAAGGCTGTCTTCCACTCATCGCCTTCTCTTATTCGGACCAAATTGTAAGCGCCCCGGAGATCCAATTTAGAAAACATCTTAGCCTCCGCCAATCGTTGAAATAATTCAGGAATGAGAGGAAGTGGGTAACGATTCTTAACTGTGATCTTGTTCAAATCCCGGTAGTCTATACACGGCCTTAATGAATGGTCTTTCTTCTCGACAAAGAAAATCCCAGCTCGTGCTGGAGAAGAAGATTGTCTAATAAACCCTTTAGCCAAATTTTCATCTAAATAAGAACGAAGTTCCACAAGTTCTGACTCGGATAAAGGGTAAACTCGACCAAACGGAATCTGGGCCCCAGGAAGAAGATTAATAGGGCAATCATAAATGCGATGAGGGGGTAACTTGTCAGCCCCTTTCTTATTGAAAACGTCCAAAAACTCCCAATAAGCTTGAGGAAGAAGTTCATGAATTTCCGAAGTAGAGGATAAAAAACAGACCTTTTTTGAAGAAGAAATACAACGAGAAGAGCAGAAATTTGAAAGAAATTTTACTTCACCGGTAGCCCAATTGATGGATGGGTTGTGTTTCTGTAACCAAGGTAATCCCAGAATAACGGGGAACAAAGGAGAAGACACCACATCAAAGTTCATCATTTCAGCGTGCCCTTTATTCAACAAAACAAAAAGAAGGACGGTCTCTTGCACCACAGGGCCTGAGGTAATCAGAGACCCGTCAGCCAC
This sequence comes from Xenopus laevis, assembly GCF_017654675.1. Taxonomy (NCBI): domain Eukaryota; kingdom Metazoa; phylum Chordata; class Amphibia; order Anura; family Pipidae; genus Xenopus; species Xenopus laevis. Next base: position 78,261,528 of record NC_054380.1, on the reverse strand, counting down.
CCGGAGAGCTACAGGATTCTTCTTGGCTTGGAGCGGAATCTGGAACCGTAGTGCTACTCTATTGTCCAGAAAGCATCCGCTGGCCCCAGAGTCAAGGATTGCTTGGAGTTCTACCCATTGGTCTCCCCACTGTAAAGACAAAGAGACTGTCAGGAGAGGCACAGGAACATGGCAGGGGGTAAAGTCTTTTTCAAGCAACTTCTTACCCGCTGGACGGACCGGGCAACCCCGAAGCAGATGGCCTGCTTGACCACAGTAAAGACAGAGATTCAGTCTGCGGCGTCTGATGCGTTCCTCCGGAGATAAAGCAGACTTAATAGCACCGATCTGCATGGGCTCTGGGGCTGTACTGAAGACAGGCGGAGGCATGGCTGGAGAAAAGGTGGACGGCATCCGAACCGGAGGAGGAGCAGATGGTAACATCCAGGTCTGAGATGAAAGACCCGCTTTTTCCGCCTTTTCTTCCTCTCTACGCTCTCGGAGTCTCTGATCAAGTTGGATAGCGAGGAGGATGAGGTCTTCCAAACTGTCCGGAATGCCAGTACGGGCCAATTCGTTCTTCAACTCAGAAGAAAGTCCGAAGCGGTATTGGTTCTTTAGTGCGGCAGGGTTCCATTCTGTGTCATCTGCCCACTGCCGGAACTCCAACGTATAATCCTCAGCAGGACGGACCCCTTGCTTCAGGGCACGTAAGGCAGCCTCAGCAGTTGCGACTCTGTGGGGATCATCGAAAATGACCGCCATCGCATCAAAAAAGGAATCCACCAAAGCCAAGACTGGACTGTGGCGGTCCATGAGACGAAAGGCCCAGGTCTGTGGTTCTCCAGTGAGAAAAGAGATAATAACCCCAACCCGGGTTTGCTCAGTAGGATAAGTGTGAGGCTTTAAGGAGAACAGCAGCTTGCAGTTACTCCTGAAATTCCGAAATAGCTTCCGGTCTCCGGCAAACTTCTCTGGAAAAGCCACCTTGGGTTCAGAGATCTCCGACGTGATAACTTGAACCTCTGTTGGCGCAGGAGGAGTGGCAGCAGAAGTGGAAGGGAGAGCCGCTGGCGGATGAGATCTGATATGCTCCTGTAGCTGAGCATATCCGCTTTGCAGCTCCCGGACCGCTTGCGTCAGAGAGGACAGCTGCTGGGTTAGGACAGCAAACGGAGAGGCCCCTTCAGCTGGATCCATTTTTCGGCCTGGTTATACTGTCAGGCTTACCGGTGTGATCCAGGCGGAGAAGGAGCTGGAGCTGAAGATCTTGAACTCACAAGCGCCTCACACAACCACTACCCACCTGGAGTGGAACAGGGAGCAGGGTTGTGGAGAGTAGCCAATGAGACTATTAAACGCGGTACAGAGGATGAGACAAAGCCGTAGTGAAGAAGTCCGAGGTCAGGGCAGGCAGCGAGGTTCGTAACGATAAGACAGGCAGAAGAGTCGAGGCAGGCAGCAGAAATCGTAGTCCAGGTTCAGGCAGGGTCACAACAGGCAATTCAAGAAGTAAGAGATGCTAGGGTTTCAGTAATAAACCTAATAACCAGGCAATGCATGTCAGTCTGGATCTGGTTTAAATGCATATCTTTTGGCGCCAAACTAGCGTCCTCACGCTGACGTCGCGGAACTGACGTCAGCGCGTCCGTCACAGGCGTTTCCGCCAACGTTCCTGCGCCCGCGACCGTCGCCGTCGCCACTGCGTCCGCGACCGTCGCCGGCGTCCGCGCCACGCGCCGGCGCGCATTACCGCGCCTGCGCTGAACGGAACGCATGCGTGTGTTCTTACAGGTTCCCATCCTACCTTCATCATTCAGAGGCCATCTTTTTGCATGGCAGTGGAACTGAATATTCTACTAGTGATTAGCTATTTAATAGGCTTTGTACACCGTCAAAACATTAGCAGAAAGTGGGATTATAACTATGGAAATGATAATGTCCCCCCCCCATTCTCCTGCTAGGATCCTGGGTAGAAAAAAGTTTCCCAAACATTATGCAAGAATACCTCCTACCCTCACCCGACGTTCTGGCATGCAAGTTAATTTAACTGAAAAGCCACTCAGATGAGTGGTGAAATGTCCTCCACGTGGCTTAGAATATTCAGTTGATTTAGATATTTACTGCTCACTATTAGCCCTGTTATTGGTTTCAGTTGAAATGACTCCACCATTCACCCTAGAAGTATAACAGACTGCATGGTCCATCTACCGTATCTAAATTCTGAATATAGCAATTTTGTATTATTGTTCTAGAGCAGGTTCTCCTCTGTGGGATTTCCAGAGAGTCTATGATGTCAGTTTACTAAGGTGTGATAAGCAGCGATAATAACTCTAGAAAAGTGTGAGCACTTCTGTCATTGTGATTATTTTGGCAAACATATATATTAACGCCTATTATCGCATTGATGCTATGTAAGGTTTACTAAAGATTATAGCCAAAATTGTCACCAAATAGAGACAAAATTGTACTTTAATAAAATCCGAACTCCGTGGGTCACGTTTCAGTGGTGCTCTATCTGGGAACTTTGCTGCTCAACAGTTCCATGTATACAGCAGTAACCAAGAAGATTCAGATGACACACACATAGCAAAATGTGCATAAATTTTGTGATTTATTTGGATCTCTGCACAACATTTCAGGGGATCAACCCCCTTTATCAAGTCCCCTGAAACGTTGTGCAGAGATCCAAATAAATCACATAATTAACGCACATTTTGCTATGTGAGAGACAAAATTGTACCCAATTTTGTTACCCAGACGGTGGTGTTATGTGAGAGAAAGTTTTTTTTAAACATAAGCAGTGACAATTAGTGATTGCACTGGGAAACAATGATGCTTATATATGAATTTTAAGTGAATTTATTAAGAAAAATTAATATAATGGGAAAATAATGTATTCCTGATTGGCCACAAGTATATTAAATAATACATTATAAATTGTAATAAATACTATTTTATATAAACTCACTGATATATATACTGTTTTATATATTCATATTAATTTTATATATTGTGGCCATAGCCAGCAGTGCCAAAAAAACAGATTATTCAGTTAACCTAAATGAGCACCAAAAACTTGCAATTCGCCAGAAATAATGCTGAAATGAACTGCTATGCTTGCATAATTAACGCCACATATTGCAAGACAAATTTGTCTCATTGGACTTTAGTAAACATGTGAGTGGCGTTAATTTTGTTGCAAGAATATTCTCAGCAATAATTGGTCATGGGTTATAGACAATTTTTACGAATTTTAGTAAACAGACCCCTATATAAAGGGGAGAGTAGTGCACCAATTTATCTTTGGCTACCTCAGTGTACTAAAGTGAGTTACAAAGTAGTTTAACAAGTGGTAGGCTATATCTGTGGAATTCTCTGTGGACAGTGATAGGCCAGTTAGTTGAGCATTTGAGGTATGGGAAAGTGCCTCAGCACTACAGGAACCCGGTGTTGTGGGAACTAGGATTAGATAGATCCTAGAGTCTTTAATGCAGGCATACCCTGTGCATTAATGGTAATGGAGTCCAAAACTGCACTGCAAACTCCAGATGAGGCCTTATCAGGGACCTATAAAGAGGCATAATTATGTTGCTTGTTAGCCTTGAACTTTCAAAGATATACACTTATATAAAACAATTATTTTGTGTGTATTACTTTACTTAACTTTAAAAAGCTTTACAGTGACCAATTCTCAAAGGCTAGGTTTTTCTTCACTACAATCAGAACAGCTGAAATGCAAGCTATGTGGTTTCATCACGTGACTAACTCTGGCTTCAAGTGACTGCACAAGTCTCGATGCACAATATATGATTTATGAGTGGAAAGAATTGCTGCTTAATGTTTCTCTGGGGAAAGTATCTAGACAGGTTTGCACAATGGAATAACCTGTTTGTGGATGTTTTTTCTTTAAAACTTGTATTACATTACTAGAGAATGTCAGATGTAATAATGGTATGTATTCTTCCACTTTACACACAGCACCTATCTGAGATTGTATAGGTAAAAAGCAATATTCAAAACTATGAAGTTTTATTTTCATGCAATGTGCAATAAAAAATTAACAAATATCACCCATCCTAAATAATACTCCTTAAAACTAGTTGTCATCGCTAAGAGTAGTTGTAGTCATTCAAAACAAATATCTTTTCTGGGGTGAATGTTTATATTGAACAAATATTCACACCTTATAACAAGTATATTTTCCAACAAGGCTTAAATGTTTAGATTTTGGTAATCTACTCAAAAATTTGTCATTAATGATCAGTCTTGGGGAGTTATTTATTAAAGTCAGAATTTTTTATGGATTTTTGAGATTTATTATACCCATGACTGCCGAGGTTATATGTAAGTCAATGGGACAGGTCCCTATCCTATTTTTAAGTTTCTGTGATCTGTGCTGGAATAAGACAGAAAATCGACTATTTTGGGCTTTTTGGGGAAAAATCCGTAAAATTCAGGGCTTTTCAGGAAAAAAACAAAAAACGGTCAATTCGAGAAAAATAAAAAAAAATGCACAATTCAGGTTTGTTTTTATTGAGTTTTTCCCCGATTGGATTTATTTAATAATAAATACGTTCAAATCGTGGGTTCTACTATGGTTGGAATTTTTATAATTAAATAATCAGAAAAATTCCGATTTTGATAAATAACCCCCTTAATGTAATGAATACCCAACAATCAGGGCACCAAAGTCTATTGCATTCCTGTACTATTTAGTATCCATAGCGGAAAAAAAAATATCAATCCAAGTGACCGTTTTTATGATAAGACAGTCTAACCACACCAAGAAAATGTAATTTTTATAAAGTGTTAAGTTCTCTTCTATTCTTACCAGAGTACTCTGTGTCTGTCTTCCAAGCTGCTGTTTGGAAAAATCATAAAAGGAGGCTTAGCTTGTTAAAAATATGTTGTGCGTTGCATGCATAGACGGTATTATTATTTGAAGCATGGTGACAGCTATTTGCATGTTTATATTGTAGATCAGAGTGAGGGAATTCTCTGTTTTCAAGTTTCCAAGCAAGATGCAAAAGTAACTAAAACAATTCAAGCAGGCATGGATGACTTCACAGGCTTTCCCTGTCCACTGGATGGCTCTGTTGTTCCATGAAACATACAAATCAATCTATCAGCTAGTAAAACTGATATTTGCATGTCAGTCTAGACATCTGATTTAAGTGGTTGAAATATTTACATTGACACTATCCAGTATTACTAGAGGCCCATTCTTGCAATAACTGAAATATATGAAGCCATGAATTGACATCAAGAGATGATTTAATAATCCTTCTTAAAAAATGCAGTAAAGAAAATTGAAAAGGATAAAATTGAAAAGGATATGAAATTTGGGTCCTGTGTCCAGTTTCTATAAATGATTCTTTATGTAAACAGAATGAATGTAAACATATAGAAAGTCCACAGTTTCTTTTACCTATACCCTTTTACAGCTTAAATGGAAACAATGACACACAAACTTGTGATGCACGCTTTTTATTATCTAACTTTTAAAAAGTTAGATAGTAAACATCGCATGAACATCACATATTAGCAGATACATATTTTTAAATGTATGTACATGTCATGATTTCTGGTTGTGTGCACATCACACCATCTTTGTGTTCTTGCACAATACTATTTAAAACACACCAGGCCCTTTCCTCTGTGCAAAGTCATCTGCCTTGCCTAGTCTAAGTAAGACTGAGCCAATAAAGATTCTTCTGTTGCTGATCCATGGCTTGTTTTTTGTATGGCGCTATTTGCTTTATCCTAGTACTTGCTCTTGGTTATGACCCTTGGCCTGTTTTCGTCAACAGTGCTGACTTGGCTTTATGTATAAAAGTAAACTTGTAAAAAGTTGTATGACCAAAGTCTCTGAGTCTTCCCTTTTGTTATCCGACACAACAGTCCTCGTTTCTCCTCGAGTAAAAAGCAGCAATCCAAGATTCAAGGGTCAGCGCTAATTCAAAGCTCAGGTGAAAAAATATGATGAAAAAAGGGAAAAAAAATTCTATAGTGTAGTATTTACTGAAAGTTGTATTTCCACAACCAGAATAAACTCTTTGGTGCAGTTACCCTTTACGATTCACCACGTGTGGCTATTAGATGGGTACTCACAGACGTTTAGGTCTAACACATGCACATCACGATTTGTAGAAAATGAAACTGTAGGATATTCTTTCTAGGCTGGAGGAGGTTAAAAGTGAGCAAATATAGTGTAAAATCCTTTTTATTTTATAACATTAAAAACCAATTGGTTACACTCACATTTCAGTAGTTAAAAATAGGCATATTGTCTCTTTTCCATGCAAATCCGTGCTGCTACAAGTCTTCCCAGTGGTTTGTGTTGAGGTTCCGACGCGCGTTTCCTTCACGCTCCACTTGTCGCCTGTTGCTTACTGGACGCTTGGATGTGACGTCAGCCGCCTATGCCTTACGCGTTTCGTCGCTTAGCGACTTCATCAGAGGCTTTCCGTAGGTGTGATTTCCCTCTATGCCTCTTAAGGGAATGGGTTGGGCTTTAGCCTGCTTACTAAAACCTCTGCTTTCGAGTTATGCTTTGTTAGGCAGCACTCCAATTAGTTGATGCCATTTAATACCCAACAGTAACATTAAGAGGAATATTCCAATACAAAAACTCTCCAGGTCACAGTGATAGCCAGCACCTTAACTAATGTAACATGGACTTGATGACAGCAAAACACACTATTCCTGTGTAGCTTATCATCTTCTCCACTCCCTAGTAATGCAAAATAGCCAAAACAATTGTTTGGCATGCATAAGTGAGGACTGACCCCAAGACATTTCTTACTGCAATCACTTTCTGCACTTTCTGTATGTACATGCTGCAGCTTGACATAGAACCAGATACGTACATGGCACATTACTAATCATGTGTGGACAAAAATGACGTCTTTCAACATCCACTAATATCTGATACAGAATCAGAAGCTTACTCCTGAAAGATTAAAACCATAAAAATGGTTCATGTTAAACAGCACAGAATTATGAAAAGTTTAGCAGAAGAAGGTCTTAAGACATAAAACATGCCAAACAACATTTATCATAAAGTTATAACATTGTCAGTACCCGCACATTTATTTCTTTGGTTTTTTAACATGAGGTTGTTTTTTAACAAACTCATAAAAACAAAAGTCATGAGGAAAAGTCTAAAGAACTCCATGCAATTATTTTAAGTGGCTCATTGGTTACATCACAAGGATATGGTCCAAGGAAGCTTTAGTGCAATCCCTTTATAATTCCACATGAGCCATTCATATAATCCTCTGTTCTTTAGTAACTAAATGTAAACTAAAAACAGTCATATACCTGAAAAGTCTGTATAAAGATTTGCAATTAATGTATAGAGTAAAGTAAATAGTAAATTAAAATGTATGCAAAATAAAGGGATTTGAGCATTTCTGCAACAACTTGTATTTGAGATAAGGCAAAGTAAACATGCCTTCTATTTAATATATGTAAAACAGTTGCCTAAGGGCTTCTTCTGACATGGCAACACACATTAAATTAGTATTAGTATCAGCCCTTAGAACACCTTATTTTGCAAAGGAGGTTCTATCATTAGCACTACAGTAACTGTTAGAAAGAACAAGAAAGGATGTATAAAATATGCAGTTTGTGTGCTATACTGGAACCCAGTTGGGCAATTTATCCTAGCATCTGTTAATCCTATCTGTCTTCTCTAACCATTCGTGACAGTATAATTCTCTGGTAAATGTTTGGCCAGTGCCCCGTATTATAACACCAGTAATTCTAATTCTCTTTAGAAAAAAAAGTGCATTGATTCTGTAATTTTTGTTATAAATATTTAGCACAAATCTGTGCAACTGGAGAGCTGTGGGCTGGATGCAGCCAACCAAAGGATTTTTATGGCCCAAATTTGATCAAGGGCCTCACACAGACTTCCGCGAGTGATATCATTTTACTGTAATCTGGCCTCCAAACATAAGGTATGCTGGATAATTGTTCAACTACATGGGAAAGTTAGAAACCACTGCATTAATGAAATACACATCACTATCACAGCTTTTCACAGGAGCTGGAAAATTTTCACAGGAAAAAATTCATTTTACAGAGACATAAACCAGTAAAATAATCAGTATATATTATATTGACATAACATGTGCTCTAAAGTATATAAGAGCACAATTCCACGTTTTTGCAAGTTGCTGAAAGTTAATTTGTGAAAATTGCTTTTAAGATTAACCTGTAACTAAAGCTGGTCATAGACAAAACATACAGTCGTACGTATTGTGTGTGGCATCTCCCGACATTTTTCATACCATGGCAACCCGTCGTTTAGTCAGTTGGACAGGTTAAAAGATTTATATCGGCTATCGATAAGACCTTTGTATGTACTGCCCATCTAATGATATCAGTAGGTGTCACTACTTTGTCAGGTATTACTTTTGTACAATTGCTGTCTGTCAATTAATGGCCAGAATATCTTCTGATTTGTTATATTTCCTATTTATTTGAATCGGAATGGTTAATGGTAGATCGTTAGACTGAAATAAATGAGCTTATGCCGCACATCTATATGCACATCTATGGCCAGCTTTAGGGCCCTGTATGGGTTTTATACCCTTTTCATTACCCTTAAATACAAGTATCCAAACAAGTTAGAGTACCCCCCCCCCCTCTGTTTGTGTTAGGCATGGTGTCAAGCAATTAATTCACAAGCACACCAGGGCCTCTAATTCAATATTCTTGCTTGGTGTGTGGGCCCATGAAGAGATGGCACCCCCCCCCAGCATAATGAGAAATAAGGCACCAGCACTTATTGCCATGCAAACAGGGGACAAGTTACTTGTGTATTTTGAGTCACTCAAGGAAAACCAACAATGTTTTTGGGGCATGCTCTCTCGGCATGGTGTCTCCAGGTTGGTTCTCCATTCAAGGTTGTACAAAAATATATGTAAAACATGCAAATATGCAAAATCATATAGTTCTGGTACCTCAAGCCTCTCTTTTTTTTGTTGGATTTCCTCTCAACTGAGAAGGCAAATCCAAAGAAAACTGTTGTACAATGGTCCAATTTTAAATCAAATTTGGGGCAAGGTTTCCTTTTGGTTAAAAAAAATAAAATTTTACTCATTACAGTTAGAAGATGTTTTTTAATACTGTACTACATACTTTTGAGAACAAGGTACCACAATGTAAAAATGCAGAACAATTCTCTCCTGACCACTGAGTGGTCAAATAAAAACATACATGGAAGTGTTATTCATTTTTTACAACAGCTCTTTTAAAAAGAAAAATTCATTATACTAGCGTATAAATGTATACAGGTATGGGATCCATTATCCAGAAAACCATTATCCAGAAAGCTCAGAATTGTGGAAAGACTGTCTCCCATAGACTCAATTTTATCTAAGAAACCCATTATCCAGAAAGCTCCGAATTATGAAAAGACTGTCTCCCATAGACTCCATTTTATCTAAATAATCAAACATTTTTTAAATGATTTCTTTTTTCTCTATAATAATAAAACAGCACCTTGTACTTGATCCAAACTAAGATATAATTAATTCTTATTGGAAGCAGAACCAGCCTATTGGGTTTATTTAATGTTTAAGGTATGAAGATCCAAATTACGGAAAGATCCATTATCCAGAAAGCCTCAGGTCCCGAGCATTCTTGATAACAGGTCCCATACCTGTAATATCAAGAAATAATTTACTAAACTATTTAATACAGAAGGACAGAAATGAATTAGGTGTGCTGAATGCTGCAATTCAGCAGGGGATGCTCTGTAACAATTGAAAAGATCTGTAAGTCATTTTAACTAATTCCAGCATACCGTACATATCTTCTTAAAGACAGATGATCAAATACAAATTTGTGAAGTGTGTTTATTCCATTGCTTTTAGAAGAAATTGGAATTAGCTGGAGGCTTTTCCAGATGCATAAAATATGTAACACTACAGCTTTTTATATTTGCATGATTGGTTGTATTTAAAATAAAATGTTGAACCTTACCACACTGTACCTAAGATACTGCATACAAGAAAATGTGGCATCCTTACATTATAATAAGGTACTTTATTACTTAAACAACACATGCTATATTATAAAGGGTTTCTGGATACTTTGCACAGGGGCCAGCACTAAGAGCGTGCAGCCAGGGAAGGGCACACACGAGAAGCGTCCAGCGCTGGCCTCAGAGCACCGCTTACATAAATCCAGTCCTGGTTGTACCAAGGGCCTGCTTAACTTAATCACAACATACAAACTTAAAAGTTTGTAAAGGGGTAAAAATAAAATAATTTATTCTATGTAAACTATTCTGTAGTGAAGCCCGCAAGTGGCGCTAAGTCCCCCTGTAAGCCTATATACTGTAAGACAGTGTCTGGACGAAGTGGCCAAACCCTTGAGAAGGTTGGTGCTATGAGGGCTATCTGGTGGATAGTAATGACCCGTGAGTTCACTTAGTAGTGAAAGACAAAGAGGGCTAGCGAGCACAGACAGTTTTTTGTCTAAACAAGGAGTAATGTGTGGGTTAGAGCCCTGAGGGGATTGTACACCAGAGAGGGAAGTGAGCATTCAGGAGTAGGTGAGTGAAGGGCCTACATGAGAAGCTTGGGCCATGTATGTGAAGATACAGCAGATACCGGGGGTGATAGTTCCTCAGGCGAGGGAGCCCCTGACTACTAATGATACTCCTGCCAGTGCATCCCATAGGACACAGGCCCTGGAGGCTTCAGTGTAAAAAGAATACCCTTGTGGGCAACCAGAGCCCGATCTTCAGTATAAACGAAACCATGCATAAGTCTATGACATCAATAAAACTTGTTTGAGGTCATTGCATCCACTCCGAAGTGTCTCCTTCTGCAGCAGAGGCCTAGTTTTGTTAAATATAACCTATGTGACAGGAGCCTACTAGCCACAGGTGCCACATTTTTTTTTAAGAAATTCCTAACAGGTGCCATTAGCACACAATTCAATATGGTTCCACACCAGACAGACTTAGTTGCAACAAGGAGCTGTTACAGCTACCATTATCAACATATTATATGGCATTAAAATATTCTGTGCAAAGAGACACTAAAATACCTTCCTCTTTTAACAAAACACTTTATGATTTGTCCAAGTACTGCAAGATATTTAAGTTTGCCAACTATATCAAAGTACAGAGGCAGACCTGGCTGGCCGGGTGCCCTAGGCAGCCCAGCCCACCAGCTCACCCCCTCCCTTTCCCCGTTGCATGCATGTGCAGTTACTCGTATCAGACGCGCATGCGATGGGGAAAGGGAGGGGCCGAGCTGGCCGGCTGGGCTGCCTAGGGCAACCGGCCCGACTGGCCTGCCTCTGCACTTTGATATAGTTGGCAAACTTAAATATATTGCAGTATATGGACAAATACGCTCTCTTGCGCATGCGTGAAAGCAAAACTTGCATATCCTGCAAGCTGAATTAAGGTGAGTCTGGTCTAGGGGTAGGCAGAAGAGGTAATTGCCCAGCACCCCCTAATCATTGCGCCCTCTGCAGCTGCTTCTTCTGCCCACCACTAGTTCCGGCCCTGTCAAAGTCATTCCTAGCCTGGCAAGAGATGGCTTTATATATATATATATATATATATATATATATATATATATATATATATATATATATATATATATATATATATATATATATATATATATATATATATGAAATATAAATACACATCCACTAGTTCTGATTACATTAACAACTGTGGATGTGCAGAAAGACAGTATTTGCAGTCAACCTCTACATATACCAGTAGCTGAATTTCTCAAAGAGGCAGGAAGGAAAAAATGTTCTAAAAGATGCCAAAATCCATCAAGGAAGATCTGTCTTTAGTTGGGTTTAGCATCTGCTGGCATTGCAGAAACTCAACTGGAAAAAATCACGATGATTCATTAATGGTCAATTTCTTTGGTTTCAAATGTTCCAAAAATGTCTGTCCAGCTCCAGTATTAAACAACTGGATACTGATTTGCTATTTCTACAGTTTCAGTTTAAGGTATATTTTAATACATTTCAAGAGCATTTTAAAAGCTAGCACTAATAAACGAAACTGTTTATTGTGTTTATACACATTGTAGCCTACTTATATGCCCCTACAAATTATATTAGAAAATAATAACAAAACAATCAAATATTTATAATTATTTATATTTTAGCTGTAACCAAAATTGACTAAACCATGGCATTCAGTTACTTTTCAGCCATTCTTATTATATTATCTTTATTGCTTATCAGTGAATGTACTATGTGTGCCTATTTAAAAACAAATTTAAATGCTGAGCTGCTTGACATGGATTTTATATCATTAGAGCTTGCCTGACAAAAATAACTTCTCGAACCTGTGGATTTGCAGCCTGGCTTTAGTTTGTGAGGTCTGTAATTGGTTTTGCTAAGGAACATTCCAAAGATGGATTGCATACTGTTGAAAAATGAGATACCTTTCTCTGCTGCCAAGCAAAAAGTATTGCATTTCAGAATCACAGTGTAAAAAAACAAAAAATGTATTTAGAATGTAAAATTCAGGATTGCTATTGTTTATATTGTCCACAGATTCTAATTTGTTTGATTTGATTCTTCCCAAACAAATAGCGTTCTGAGTTTATTATGCATGTTTTTACCTTACACCAAATGCACTGAAGTCAATGGTCATTTTTTTTATTTGTTATTTTTGCTACTGGCTAACATGGTACCACAGTTTTTGTTTTGTGCTTCCCACTAGGGATGGGCGAATTGTTTCGCCGCAAAAATGACGCCCATAGACTTGTATGGCGTCATGCTCAAAAAAAAAAAAAAAAGACAAGCATCAAATAAAATTTTGCCACGCGACAATATTTTTTTGATGCCCATAGACTTTAATGGGCGTCTGCGACGTTTCGCCGGCGGCAAATTTTTGGCGAAACTAAACAGGTCAAATTCGCCCATCCCTACTTCCCATGTGATGAAATTCTAGTGCAGATCTGCAAACTCATGAAAACACGCTATTAAACGTGTAACAGGTGAAAACATTTGCCCATCCCTTGTTATTTTGTCCGAAGTAAACCATTTAGAAGTAAAGTTAACATCTAGAATTGTTGGTCCTCCTCTATATAATTATATGTGAACTGTATAAGGTACAGGTTAGTAGATTAAATGAACAATGTAGGTCTTTATATAAATGCATTGCATAAAACGGTCACGAACATAGAGGTTGAAACAGACTGGAACATAGGCAGTACTTTTGTCTGCAATCACCCTTTATTGGTGTTAAATGACGACATGTTTTGGGAATATATCCCTTTTTCAAGTAATGCATAAAAAGTCAATTGAATACACAATAAATAACCTGGAGACTCTAAGCAACCTCCTCTCAATTACACCATGTGATACATATTGGTTGCCGGCAAATTTAACCCTCAAGTCCATGTGTCCATGACCTTCCTTGCAAGGCAGTCCATAGTGTTATAAATATGAATCCATAAATATACTGGTAAGGTAAAAAATACTTTAGATGTTGCACCACGCCTACTATATCTAAGTATTAACACAAGACACTGTAAATCTTTGCCTGTCTAGCTGAATAATAAAAACATGTAAAACATGTCACTTAGGGGCCGATTCACTAACTTCGAGTGAAGGATTTGAAGTAAAAAAACTTCGAATTTCGAAGTGTTTTTGGGCTACTTCGACCATCGAATGGGCTACTACGACCTTCGACTACGACTTCGAATTGAACTATTCGAACTAAAAATCGTTCGACCATTCGACCATTCGATAGTCGTAGTACTGTCTCTTTAAGAAAAAACTTCGACCCCCTAGTTCGCCATCTAAAAGCTACCGAACTCAATGTTAGCCTATGGGGAAGGTCCCCATAGGCTTGGCTAACTTTTTTTGATCGAAGGATATTCCTTCGATCGTTGGATTAAAATCCTTCGAATCGTTCGAAGGATTTTATCGTTCGATCGAAGGAATAATCCTTCGATCGTTGGATCGCACTATTTGAGCTAAAATCCTTCGACTTTGATATTCGAAGTCGAAGGATTTTAATTCCCAGTCGAATATCGAGGGTTAATTAACCCTTGATATTCGACCCTTTGTGAATCGGCCCCTAACTGTAGTCTTATTTTCAATTATTCAATCATTGTAAGAATTGCTACACTTACATTTGTAGTATTCAGTTCCTAATTCTGTGATCTGCATAAAGACAAGGGTATATTAGATACTTATAAGAAACATTTGTAACTAAGTTTATCTTTAAACCCTTTTGGTTGCATTGTCTCCAGGGCATTTATTGTGTATTCAATTGGCTTTTTTTGTATCACTTTAAAAAGGGATATATTCCCGAAACATGTCGTCATTTAACACCAATAAAGGGTGATTGCAGACAAAAGTACTGCCTATGTTCCAGTCTGTTTCAACTTTATATGTTTGTGAATGCTAATACATGGATTGGTATATATGAAACAAAAGGTAAAAGAATGTATACCACTCTGAAAAATAAGTTTCTTTAACATTGCATAAAACAGCTGTGATGAGTGAAATTTTTCACTAAGTTTCATCGCAGAAATGATGCCCATAGACTCTAATTAGTCAAAGAATTTGGTGCACATCAAAAATTTATCGCACAATTTGTTGTGCATCAAAAAAAAATTGTCGTCCATAGACTTCAATGCATTTTGGTGAATTTTCGAAGTTTTGCTTATTTTTGGAGAAGCAAAATGGGTCAGATTCGCCCATTAATACTTACATGTAAACTTACATGTAAACCCCTGTTTCATTTAAACTAATAATTTTTAGAACAATATAGTATGTGCCACTGGGTAATCCTAGATACAAAATTGCCATTTTAAGAACTAAGGGCCACCTATTGGGATACTACAATTCACAGAGCACACAAACAAACTAAACAAACAAACCATACATGTTAGATCACATAACCCAATCAATGAATAAAGTTCTATCTTTTGCTTCCACACTTCTTCATGTTACAGTTAGAGTTGCATTATTTCTGGTCAGGTGATCTCTGAGGCAGCACACAGACCATCTGTAAAAAGTCAATATTTACTTAAATATATAGTCCAGATTAGTAATATTTATAGTATACCACGTATTATGATGTAAATTATCTGTTGATTAAGTATTCAAATAGGGGGTATAGTTAATGCCGGTTAATGTTGCTCTTTACTTTTGGGTTAACTAAAGCTTCAAAGAATAAGAATGCCTAATAGACAGTTAACTAACAATGCATGTGAATTCTTCAGATGATGCTTTTCCCTGATAGAGGATTATGATAGTGTCAAGACCAGTGGAAAGGAAGGAAGTGGACCAGATGGCAGGACCTCTGCTGAACACAGAAGCATTCCTCTGTAGCAGTTTCTTTCTAATCATTTAATCATTTTCAGGTTCAACTGTAAATCCAACTTTATATCTGCAGCCTGGGCTTTCAAGTACTCCGTAAATAATACATTTGAAAGACTATATGAACACAGTCCTGGCTTCTATTTATCCTGCCATAAAGGGAAGCAGTTGCTTTAACTAATTAACTGCCAAAATGTGGTAGTGAATTGATGGCCACATTAGCCACATTAATTCAGTGTTACCATTCTGACGTTGAAATGATTTAAATATCTAGAGATATCTTGAAACCATACAGTTTGGTATACTCATCTACTAATCATAATATAAATATATTATATAGATAAAGCAGTAGTTGTAAAAGGTCAGTCTATTTATTATGATCTGATGAACAGCCTAATGCGTTTTATGCCCAATGAGGCACGATTTCCATTAACAGTTGAACCTTATAGATTGGTTAATACCATCTCCTAAGAGACCATGGTTCTGATCTACTAACATAAGTGCTACATTTCCCTACTGCTGTTACCCATAACAACCACTGAGCAATTTTTTTTTTATCATTTACAGAAAACTTGCCACAGGACAATTTGAGTTCAACCTGCACCTTGTACTGTATCCTGATGAACCTCTCCTCGTGTACCTGCAGTACTCACTAATGCACACAGCACTCTATTCATTGGAGACTCTTTTTTTTTAAAACAAAACTTTATTCGTTTTGTTTAAATCTTGTTGTTGGCTTAACCAAGAACCAGGGACAACCAACTGTGGCACAATACATGGAGATAGAGCCTCACCAGGGCAAGTGATATTTTTAATAAAAGTATGCACCCATTTTGAAATTATTGGTAGCTCATTATCAGTAGTAAAATGTATGTAATAAAAAGTTAAAATTGAAATTGAACTTTGAAAATTTAAAAGAACCTTTTAGTCTTCAAAGTATTTGTACTATCACAAATGTACAAGTGTAAATGTCCTTCATCTCTTGGATCTAGACTGTATGGAATAAGAAGGTCATTTGAAATACCCATACACATACAGTATGCCAGTGCCTGCAACCACATATAATGATTTTGCCACTTTTAACTCTTAATATATTTTAAAATGAGGATGTACCTGCACCATTTTATGTGCATTGTCTTTCTATATTTTCAGTCCATTGTCTGTCCATTGTCTTTCCATACTTTCAGCACCATTTCTCCATGATGTAAATATTAATAACACTGAGGATAAGAATTTGGCAAACACAATACATAGCTGCAAACATTTTGCTTTTATTGGTCCAGTACATGTTTCAAGCAGAGAGCTCTTTTTCAACACTTGAAAAAGAGCTCTTTGCTCGATCCCTGAAGGGATTATACAACACATATGTATGACATGGCTCTTCGAAGTGTTAGTATGTATTTAATTTTATTAATGATAGTGTGTTGAGCAATAGAATCTTTTGAAAGGAAATGTTTGCTAAAGAAAAAATATGTCCTCTACCATAGCGCCTGCTGCTTAACATCCTTCAGTTAAACCAGCTCCTGTTCTGCATCTGCTAAATGGCTTTTGTCTAAATGAAGTTCAGCATGCAATGAAAAGGGAGGAGATCTGCCAAAATCAACATTTCTGTTTCTTGAATTATTTAGTATCTGTTCAAGTAGCAGTACAAAACAATATGACTACTTAACCCTGGTCATTAAATAGGAAGAAACCACTGCACATATCAGTTTCTATGCCTTTTCAAATGGGACCCAGGCTAAGCCTGGCAGCCAGGGAGCTAGTTACAGATAATTGTTAATGTAATTATAATTACTATAATGTAGTAGAAAGGAATATGCACATCCTTCACATAAATAATTCTCAATTGTGTGTGCAATGATACATTGACAAAGGAGGTTTTAGGCCCCCTGAAACATTTGTACTCTGCATCCTCGTTTATTGCTCCAATAATCACTGTGGAGGCACTTTTCAACTGCATAATGTGAGTGACACCCATTCTTTACCCTTTGTTATTATAATTACATTAGTGTCTAAATTAAGTACGAATTGTTATAGAAATTTCACCATAATAAAAATGCAACCAAAACACTGCTATTTGTTGCTTGATCAGTTCATAACAAAATTTCAAGTCATTTTGCTTGGTGCTTTATATTTATTGGCCAATATATAGGTAAAATTAATCTAATCTATTTTGAGGCCTTGTGCTGATCTGCTTTTTCCAATCTGTGATAATCGGAATAGACACTCACATACAACGCCAGACACTCAGGGGCAGATTTATTTATGTGAATTTTTTTAACTCTAATAAATTCGTATGTACTCACTAGTTGAATGGGAGGTTATTTATGAAATAACTCGAACAGAATAGAATTTGAATCAAGTCTTTCACCGAAAGAAAACTTGAATTTCAGGAAGGCAATTAACATCTTCAATGGTTCAACTGTAGTGAAGGACGAATTTGTGCCGTTTCGATTCGCCGAAAAATTTGCGAATTTCACGGGAAATTCGCGAAATGGCGAAAAATTAATTTCGCAAATTTATTTGCCGGTGGCAAATCGCGCAAATTCGCCGCAAATTTGCTCCTGGCGAATAAGTTCGCCGCAAATTTGCTCCTGGCGAATAAGTTCGCCCATCACTATTCAACGGACCTCTGCCATTGACTTCTACATGAGCTTGGCAGGTTTTAGGTAGCGAATAGTCAAATTAGAAATGTTTTCATGGTCGAGGTGTGATAAATCTCACATTCAAATTCGAGTTGCCGATTTAAAATTAGAATTTGTTGAAAATTAGAATTTGAATTTACCATTCGAATCTTAATAAATCTGCCCCTTAAAAATCACATCCAGTGTGGAATAAAGTGATACATTATTATGTATATTGCAACAAATTGCATGCATAAATTGCAAACTGTGTACCGTAGGTTATGAAGGTACAAATTACAGAAAGATTCTTTATCTGGAAAAACCCCAGGACCACACATTCTGGATAGTGGACCCCATGCCTAAACCAATTATTAAAGTAATATGTTGTCTTGTGTATAGATTGATTATTTATTGCTGACATTGGGAATATTAAGGGGCCAATTCATTAACTTTGAGTGAAGGAATAGAAGAAAAAAAACTTCGAATTTCGAAGTGGTTTTTTGGCTACTTCGACCATCGAATGGGCTACTTCGACCTTCAACTACGACTTCGACTTCGAATCAAAGGATTCGAACTAAAAATCGTTCGACTATTCGACCATTCGATAGTCGAAGTACTGTCTCTTTAAGAAAAAACTTCGACCCCCTAGTTCGCCACCTATAAGCTACCGAACCCAATGTTAGCCTATGGGGAAGGTCCCCATAGGCTTGCCTAACCTTTTTTGTTAGAAGGATAATCCTTCGATCGTTGGATTAAAATCCTTCGAATCGTTCGATTCGAAGGATTTAATCGTTCGATCGAACGGTTATTCCTTCGATCATTCGATCGAACTATTTGCGCAAAATCCTTCGACTTCGATATTCGAAGTCGAAGGATTTTCATTCCCTCGATATTCGACCCTTGATGAATTTGGCTCTTAATGTAAGTTAAAATATTCCATGACTTTGTGCTGCCAGCACACAATTTTAATAAAAATATAAATTCTTCTCTATACAGATACACCATGTTAACGGATATTTTAGGAATTCACTGGTCTCATGTGTTGTGTGCCAAAAATGTTGAAAAAAAACCCCTCTTACTGTGTTTTTTTAAAGGTTCCAAGAACCCAGGTATATGTAAAATTCATATTACCATGCTAAATCATTCAAAGAGGGAAGAAAGGAGACAGACGGAATGTACCATCTGTAAATATCATACAGTATGTAGGATTTATTACACTTGAAATCATCTCAGATGGTGACACATTAGTGCACCGAATCATTTTGTAAGCTAATGCAAACCTATCAAAAATTGAATTAAACAATGATAATAGTAGATATCATGTGAATCAAATATACCCTTCCAAAAAATGTGTAAACTTGATACCATAGACTCATGGGGTATGTACTAGAAGGTAAAAAGCTAGTAGCACTTATAGTGACCACTTAGTTTGTTGTTTGTGGCCAGGGAATGAAACCTGTTGCTTGGTTGCTTTCTCTTTACTAAAACAGGAACTGAGGTTACATAACTACATTCGTGCTTTAATTTATTGTCATTGTTATTATTTATGTTGTCTGTCATGGATCCAGAATGAATTCTGAGACTAGTGTGTTACCAGAACAGCATGGTCTTTTTCATGTTAGTTTCAGATGTTTTGCTGTTTAAACAGTAGTTGTTCAGGATGGAAAATGATATGACTCATGAGGATGATGTCACATGTTCCATAATGCCCAAATCCAGCCAAATTCCAGGATCTGACAAACTAAAAAAAATCTTATAACAATGGATTGGTAATAAATGTCTTAGAGCCTTATATAGAGGTACAGTAATGGTATCAGGAAACTAATTATACAGAAAATTCCAAATTACAAGAGGGCCATCTACCACAGGGTCCATTTTGAGCTTATAATTCTAATTTTTAGAAATGATTTTCTTTTTTTCTATAATATTAAAACAGTACATTCCACTTGATGATAACTGAGCTGGTAAATCCATGTTGGTGGCAAAACAATCCTACTGCTGATGATGATGTAGGTGACCCATTGAATGCCCATAGAATGCACATGTGAGTGGCAAGAATACCATTGGAGACCAAGACACAAGGGAGCCCAGCCTATGGCATTAAGCAGAGGATGTCTTCATATTGAAAAACCCTGAACTCTCCACCTTCTGGTGAATTATAGGTTGGGTGGAAGTACAGAGTTCAGCTTCTACCAGAAATCCCAGTGGTTCAAGTGCTTCATGAATGTGTGGATAGCTCTTGCACTTTCATCCATGGAGTTAGAAATGAGCCCTTGGATCTGTATTATCTGTATTAAAGATCGAATCTAATGTCCATGTTTGTTAGTCCCTCTTATTCTTGCATTTGCTTTCATATATTTTCAAAGAAATTGTGAGTGCAAGACATGGTATAAGCCTTAAAATAAAGTATAGCTAGTAGTACCACTGAAATAAAACAGCGATCAGCACCTGGCTTCTACGAATATTGCATGCTCTAAAACCCAAAGTAAATAAACATATTTTAGACATGTTCGAAATAAAATGTGTATTCAGCGGTTAGAGTTCCTCACCCATGAAAAAAACACTCTTTAAAGGAAAGCTGAGATCTCTCAGCAAGTTTTTCTAACATCAGCAAAAATTATAATTCTGTCCCATGCAATAGAAACAGGTTTGGCCTAATAATTTTCCTATATGTAGGGCATAAGTGGAATATGCAGGTAACCCCCCATATTCATCCATCCTAAATACACCCATATATCTCCAAGCTATGTAGGGGACAATATACTGGTAAACATGGTAGGTAAAAGAATACCTGGTAAAGCCATAGTGGTACTTATACTATCATTTTGCTTAAGAGTGGGGAGGGGACAGAGCAGACAAAGATCATGTAATATGACACTGTATCAGTGTAAGATCTGTTTGAGAGCACACCCATTGTTACACATCTTAACACTATCCTTTTAAAGTATTTAAAAAGAGATGCATGCTGTTGTTTCCTGGACCTGGTTAATATTTTATCATTTGCAGCATCTTAATTCACTTTAAAAAACATGAATATGGTTACAAATACAACACTCTAACCTGATATGTAAGCTTTCCTTTTTTTTTTTAAAGTATTTTGTTTTTAACAGACTGGAGTAGTTATCATTTCTAAGCATATTTCAACATGTTTTTTCCATGGGGAATGTACAATATGTGTCAGCAAATTCCCCCATCATAGGGGTCAATGTACCCAGTTAACCCTCATAAATTAAAACTTAAGTACTGTATTTTGATAGAGCTAAAGTTTGATAAATTTTCCACAATATATGTCTTCATTAGAACCATCTTCTTATTATATGACCTATTGCTTTTAAACCATTGTCAGGGATGATCCTCAGATTAGTGGGGACTCAACAGAAACTGGAAATTAATGAAATGATGCGTCTTTTAGGCAAATAATATTGGACGGGACAAAAGAGAGTGGATGAAATACAAGACTGGATAGAGCAGGCAAAGCATAGTTACTAACCCGTCAGAGACACTCAGGTCTGAAAAGGCATTAAAATTAGCAAACTCTTGCAAAGCTCTCAGGTCAAAATTCACAAGTAAGAATCAAGTTGGGAATACAGTTACTCAGGTCAAGAAATACTGGACACTCAGATGTAAATTACACAGAATCACATACTCAAATAAGCCTTTAGTTTGAAAAATAGGCTGTTACCTGTAGTTACAAAATGACAAATTAGTTTTAAGTGAAAATGCAAGAGAAGAGGTGATGAAAATGCATGTAATATAGTAGTAGGACAATGAGCAAAAGTAGGGTACAGTGTTTAATTATATATCTGTAAAGGCAGCACTGTGAAGCATAATCTGCAGGAACGGCACAATTTCATCAATCAGATATCCAGATTTTAAGATAGCAACTTCGATGGCACTAAAATAAAGGAAAGTTTTTAATACAAAGAAGTATTTGGAATCATGTCTACATAAAAATAAGTCATAGTCTTCCCTAACGATTGCACAGTAATTCAAGGTACATAACTGGAGATAATTTAACTTTATGATTTTCTATGCTGAATCCTCCATAAACAATTTGATCAAATATCAAGTCTGATCTGAATTCCTTCAGTTCTTAATTAATATGTGGCACTGAAGCTTCACATTTAGTTGGCCAAGTGGTGGGATTTGGCCAATTCAGAACTCTGATCAAAGCATAAACATGCTGTGTATTTTATTGCTGTATCTTTTGCATTTTGCAATCAGTTATATTTCTTTTTCTATGTGCTCTACTGCTCCCCGATATAAAGGTTTGTGTGCATGAACTAACAAAAATATAACAAAATAATATTCTTATAATACAAACACTTCCCAAAATCCCTTTAAAAACAGCTTTGAGGCACACTTAAAAGGATTTCTGTAAGGCCTACATAGTACATAGATATGTTGTGCATGTTGTGTTGCAACCACTACAGAGTCCAGACACTTCAGCTGAGTATGACAAAATGTAAGTTTATATAAATGGAATGTATGGTTATAGAGTAGCAAGGGACATGAATTTACAATGATGCAGATAATGGAATGTCACTAAGTAATACAAGTACTGTAAATAAGTATTCTGAATCTGAGTTTTTTCCTGGTGTCCTGACGGTTTTTTTCCTGGTGTCCTGTCAGCCCAGTCTGACCCTGCATTGGTGGCTTTAACATTTTGTGAACCTAACAGGGCCGGGCCAAATCG
Source organism: Xenopus laevis (assembly GCF_017654675.1). Taxonomy (NCBI): domain Eukaryota; kingdom Metazoa; phylum Chordata; class Amphibia; order Anura; family Pipidae; genus Xenopus; species Xenopus laevis. Next base: position 78,238,884 of record NC_054380.1, on the reverse strand, counting down.
TCCGGGCGCCCCAGGCAGCATGCCAGGCAGCATCGCCCCCTCCAAACAAGTGCATGCACGGCAGCGCGCGCATGCACACACGTACAGGAGCGCTCACGTATGGGAGCATGCATGCGCACTGACAGGCTGGGTCAGGCCACGCACACCACCCTTTCTTCACCTAGGCGCGCTTGCAATGCGCATAACACAGGATTCTTCAGGCCGGAATGGGGTAGGCAGCAGTTAGAGGTGCGTGCTGGGCCCCCTCCAAGCTATGCACCCTAGGCACGTGCCTACTCTGCCTACCCCTAGTTCCGGCCCTGGAACCTAATGTTGGCAAATGAGCCCCACAGTCTCAGAGATATAGATTTATGGAAATATTTAACATTAGTAGGGGGAGCGGATTGTAAATGTGTGATTCAATTTGCTAATATTCTAAGTATGTTGGGACACTAGGAAATTGGGGGATAATTGCTGAAATCTTAAACCAGGGGAATCCTGGTTGTTTTATCTGGATTTTTTTTGACTCCCATAGACATTAATGGGCGACAGCGACATTTCGGTGGCGGCGAATTTTTGCGAAACGAATCGGGTCAAATTCGCCCATCCCTAAAAAGCACACATTCTGTCAATAAAATTTTTTAAATAAATGTGTTTTTATTTTTTTCATAACGTTCTGTTGTGTGACTTGGTTTAGGTTTACACTAATGTATCACTCCTGACAATGAAGTCTGGTAACATTCACCTTGGGGCAGTTTAATCAAGGTTCGAATTCCGAGGGTTAAAAAACCCTTGAATTCGACCCTCAAAGTAAAATCCTTCGAATTAGAATATCGAATTCGAAGGATTTTAGCGCAAAAGGTTCAATCAAACGATCGAATGATATAATCGAAAGATTTTAATCGATCGAATGATTTTTATTAGATAAAAAAAAACTTGCTCTGGAAGGTCCCCATAGGCTAACATTGCACTTCGGTAGCTTTTATGTGGCGAAGTATGAAGTCGAAGTTTTTTAAAGAGACAGATTATCGAATGGTCGAATAGTCGAACGATTTTCGATTGAATTTGACCAATTCAATGGTCGAAGTACCCAAAAAAATACTTTGAAAAATCGGATATTTTTGCATTCAAACTATTCACTCGAGCTTAGTAAATCTGCCCCCTTGTGTCACATTGGAGAAGCATGACATTATCATTGATCTGGCTATAGAGATACAAACAACCTAATGGAGGCAAACACCCTATGGGAATCAATGCAATTGGGTTTGCTGTGTCTGTTCTGTGGATCATATTTGCTTAATGACCCATTTCATTTTATAAACTAAACAAAATGTATAGGCTGCACACCTTGAAATAGTAGAGACCTGGGTGCTCATGCAAAAAATAAAGAATAGACTGTCCAAAGTGATGGTACACACAGGATTTACACAATGACACCAAAATCAAAGAAAAGGTTTATTTATCCGATATTTCTGTTCCCCCACAGGAACCTTTCTCATGGACAGCAGTGTAAAGAGTGAACAGACAATATATAGACAATAAAGCCACAAAACCAGTTGCTCAGCAACCAAAAACCCACCCATCAATGACATCACACTGATCATACAAAAGTGAAGATAAAAAGCTCCTAATGGTCGTAACACCGGCAATCCTGTGAATGCCATCATTTTGGACAGTCTATTTTATAAACGAATACACCTTTACTGGGCTAAAACAGTCCTGGAAATGTTGAAATGGGTTACTATTTTTTTACATTTTCATCCAAGCCAATGCAATTGGTAGTTCGAACTATGAAAGACAGCCTAAAGTTTATTATTAATGCTTCAGTCATTTCTATTATTTTGCTTTATTGCAGTTATCTGTATTTGAAATTAATACCATCTGTGTTAAAGACATACACAGTTCTATATACAATCCTGTCCACTAGACACAGCTGTCAAAGACAGCCTTAGGGCACTGTTGAAGTGTTTAGGAATAAATTACCAGCATGAGCTACCTTCAGTGGTGCAATAGACATACTACTATCTAAGACAAATTAAGTTAATGTAACCTAACAGTTAAGCCAAGGTAAGGTAGATGATTAATGCAAATCCTTTCCAGTAAAGGCTTCACGCCTTTTTGGAAGATGTAAAAAAATAATAAAAAAAAGAGATGTGAAAGTTTTAGTAGCCCCTGTTTTAATGGGCCAATTATTTCCATATGGCAGGTTTGTGCTCCTGATTATATTAAAATGATGACGTCATATAAAAATGCCTTAAATGAACCCTTGAGTAGACAGGGAGCGGACATATCTCTTGGATTTAAGGACAACCCCGATTTAAGGTTCAGTCATGCTAAATGCAGCCTTGGCCCAAGTAAAATCAACTGTGAACTTGTGCATCCATATTGATTCTTTTTATGTTACTGTCTACTAAGGTAAGTGTACAGAATAGAATATAGAATTTAATTTTAAGGAGCTCTGTTTCATTTGTAGCCAAAGTTACATAGTTAGACATTACACACTTATAAACCAGAATAATACTAGTGCGGTTTAAATGTAACCACTTGGCTCACCATACGTGCATCAATTTTTCACCCATTGGAGTCTATGGCCATCTTTTTCATGGCAAAACCCGTCAGAAAATATTTTACTCATCATTATGTGTTAATAAAGCTGTGGCTTTGCACATCCATCCTGTATTGTCTTATAATACACACAGAGCTATGAATATCTTGTAAATTATACTGTATCCTTATAAATGGTGAGTACTGATGTCATCAGTTATAAACTGTGAGTTCTGATGTCATTTCTGTCACATGAATCACTGAAATTTGTGTATTATATTAAATAAACATCCCCCAGTTGCAAAATATGAGAAGTTATCGCGGAGTTTCATGACCGTATAAAAACATATATGGTCATGAAACTCCTCGGTAACTTATGATATCCTTATATTTTACAAGAGGGGGTACTTTATTCACTATATATACTTATTTATGCAATGGTAAGTGGCAGCTTTTCAGTAGGGGGTTTAGATGACAATATGCCTTGACACTGCCCTGGTTATTGATTTTCTACCCATTCATTAACTGACAATAACCACATACTCACAATCACTAGGGATGCACCGAATCCAGGATTTGGTTCGGGATTCGGACAGGAATCGGCCTTTTTCAGAAGGATTCGGATTCGGCCAAATCCTTCTGCCCGGCCAAACCGAATCCGAATCCTAATTTGCATATGCAAATTAGGGGTGGGGAGGGAAATCATGTGACTTTTTGTCAGAAAACAAGGAAGTAAAAAATGTTTTCCCCTTCCCACTTTCCAGAGAAAACAACCCAAACCTTGATAGTCTACACTCATATTTTAAGTCCTTTATCCCTCTAACCAGTTTAGTTGCACGTCTCTGCACTCTCTCCAGCTCATTTATATCCCTCTTAAGGACTGGAATCCAAAACTGCACTGCATACTCCAGATGAGGCCTTACCAGGGACCTATAAAGAGGCATAATTATGTTTTCATCCTTGAGTTAATGCCCTTTTTTATGCAAGACTTTATTTGTTTTAGTAGCCACATAATGACATTGCACAGAATTAGACAACTTGTTATCTACAAAAACCCCAAGATCATTCTCATTTAAGGAAACTCCCAACACACTTCCATTTAGTGTATAACTTGCATTTATATTATTTTTGCCAAAGTGCATAACCTTGCATTTATCAACATTGAACCTCATTTTCCAGTTTGCTGCCCAGTTTCCCAACATAGACAAATCACTCTGCAAAGTGGCAGCATCCTGCATGGAACCTATAGTTCTGCACAATTTAGTATCATCTGCAAAAATAGAAACAGTACTTTCAATGCCCACCTCCAGGTCATTAATAAACAAGTTGAAAAGCAAAGGACCTAGTACAGAGCCCTGCGGTACTCCACTAACAAAACTGGTCCAATTAGAAAATGTTCCATTTACCACCACTCTTTGTAGTCTATCTTTTAGCCAGTTCTCTATCCAGGTACAAGAGCCTGAACTTGGGGTAGGCAGAGTAGGCACGTGCCTAGGGCGCAAAGCTGGGGGGGGGCACAAGGCACTTACCTGCTCTGTTGTCGACCCCATGTCCAGTCCCGTCTCTCCCCGACTGTGGCTGCTATTTTTTGCGCAAATGTGCTTCTGTGCATGCACGCACACACTGTTTCACGCCCGCACGCTCGAGAGCAGTTTCACGCATGCGCAATCGAGGCACACTCTGCCGGCGCTGTGGCTCTAGGCAACCTGGCCAGGTTGGGCCGGCTCTACCAGGTACAAATACTATGTTCCAGGCCAACATTCCTTAATTTAACCATTAACCTTCTGTATGGCACTGTATCAAATGCTTTAGCAAAGTCTAAGTAAATCATATCCACTGCCATCCCAGAATTGAGGAATTAACAGAAATTAAGTTAGTCTGGCAAGATCTATTACGCATAAAACCATGCTGGAACACATAGTATTATGATTTGTTATGAAGTCCAGTATCTTATCCTTTATTAACCCTTTGAAAAGCTTTCCTACCACAGACTAAATGGCCTATAGTTTTGAGGCTCGGAACGGGATCCCTTTTTTGATAGCGGCACCACAGCAATTTGCCAGTCTCTCAGCACAATGCCAGACCTCACTGAATCCTTAAAAATTAAGTAAAGAGGTCTGGCAATCACAGAGCTAAGCTCGCTAAGTACCCTGGGATGAATACCATATGGCCATATACCATATGGCCCCGTACCTGCCTCTGTCTTGTCCTAACCTGATGTATGCTTAGCCACAGAAGTAAGTTTTAATAGATCTAAAAAATAGAAAGTCCACAAACCATTATTTATTTTATTATATTTTCATAAAAAATGTGAAAAAATAATATATTCACCATTCATTAATTTTAATAGATAGATACAAATTAGATGGTTCTGCCACATGTGTGGGGGGGGGTAATTATTAAGCCTCAAATTCCCACATGTACACTTTTCGTTCAGATGTTTTTTTAATAAAGTAGGCCAAATCGTGCTTGGGAGTTAGGTTGAATTTTTATTTTTTAAATGACAAGAAAAAAATTGTAAATACCCCTCTTAATTTTATACTAAGAAATGCTCAAGTGGGTATGCTCATAAATTTTCCAGGCCTAAAAAACTAAACATTATTCATAAAATACTTTGAGAAAATTCTAAACTATGCAGCTGACCACACACAGATGGTAAACCCGCTACTGTATTACTTCAATGTATTGGGTAGGGGTGTATATTAGTTAAGAAATGTATCTTTGGCAACTATTTGCCATTTATAAACTTTATATTCATAGTCATTTTAGACAGTTTCTTGTTTGTTCAGAACTGATGTTTTAAATTGTTACCCCTCGTCCACATATTGTAAATTATAGTGTCAACTACTACCCTTTTCAGACTATTGGATTATATCATTTTCCTAGAGTGTGGTCTGAACTTATGCTATCAGATTTTTCAGGCATGATTATATCATTCTTATAACTTCAAAAAGTAATTTTATTTTGATTTGGCAGGTTTTGATTGACTCATTCAGTTTCTTTATGAGACTTTGCATACAGGACACTGAATTTCCAGGTGTTGACACAGTCTCTTTAAAGTAACAAGTGATATGTTCTTGGCACATATAGTGGAAATGTAGTCTCTATGCATGAATGTTTGCTTGAGTTTTCAGCCTTAAAATTCATAGTTTGTTTTATTCTGCTCAGACATAGCTAAATGTATCATAGAGCATTCAATCAAGGTGCTCCTAAACCCCTAGCATTGAGTCTTTTCTCAACTTTGTGTAAAGGTTATGATCTAAGTCCTAATGAGCACATTTTTCTAGTTGTTATGGAATTGTAGTAGAATTCACTCTTTTACTTGCAGTGAATTTTCATTTCAGTCCGCACCAAAGTTTTACTGTGCATTTTATTTCACGTAAAAAAAGCTGAAAATGCAATTATCACTATATTATGACACCTACCCAGCATCTTTAAGCATGATGGTGTAGGCAGGGACGGACTGGGCCAGCGGGACACCGGTAATAAAAAACAGGTAGGCCCCGGCCCTCATGTGCCCTGCTGACCCAAACCCGCTTCCCAATCAGGCGAAACTAAACAAAAATCGGTGTAGCGCAATTTGCAGAATTATGCACTGGTCTGCCAGTTTTTGCGCTTGTGCATGGAGCGCATGCACATTTTTTTTTTGCACTCTTAGGGCAGAGATTCAGTGAAAGGACCACAAGAATTTCCATGGGGTTGAAGCTTGGACCATGTTTATTACAAGTTTTTCCATTATTAATGGTCAAATGGGTAGATAGGTATGTTATAAATTTGGAAGCTTCTTTATTCATATTAGAACCTAAAATAAAAGAATTCTGAACTGACTGTCCTCAGCTTTCCATTCCAGGATGTACTGTCTCTTGTTCATCTTCTTCTTCTAATCACAATCACCAAGAAAGAAGAAAGTAAAATAAGATGCAGAACACATGTAACCATAACCTCGTTTTATGTATCCAGTTGTCCAGAATTGAATAATTGTCGTAAATTCTAAATTCGCTGGCTTAAACTCTGTACTGCTCTCAACAACTCTCTGAACACTGCTGACACAATTATTGCAAATGAATTGCTGTGAAGTAAGTTTAGAATGCCTTGGATAGGTTCTCAGCTGAATATGACATCTCAGGAAAACTCTTGTTACGAAAACGAAATAAAAAAAAAAGATTGTCTAAATTATTTTATACATTTGAATTTTGATGTGTATTTTTCTTGAGTTGATTTGCAGAATCATTTTATTTGGCCTTAATTATTCTGCATTCACCCCCAGACCGATTTTAGTAATATTTTGTATGTGTTTATCGTTGCCAAAAGAAGAATGCTAGAACTAAATGTTTCTTTATAATTTAAATTCAGGATTCTAGTATTTTCCAGAATCAATAAGTCTATTTTCATTAATACCACAACTACGTGTAAATGACAACTGTATTAGAATATTTTATTACAATTAATTTTACTATTGGGAAAAGTATACATTATCCAGAGGTCAGTTTTATCAGCTCAGGCAAGCATATAATGATAACAATCTGACATCAACAGATAATTAATAGCCCCAACATACTAGCAGCCTGCCCAATAGCCAGACCAACTTAGCAGTTCCACCTGAACATATTAAATTGCACCTTACAAAACAATGCCATGATTTATCAAACACTGGTTAATATGCCAATGACATCAGTATAGCTGGAACAGGAAGCGATACAGTTCACCATTTAGTACTGTGTTTGTAAAAGAGGATACATTTGTATTCGAAGCACACATTTATATTCGAATGCAACTCTTACTTTCAGCGAAAATTGTACTTTGTGGATTTGGATTTAAATATGTATATCTAGAAAACTGTAGTAAACAACCTGGTTAGCACACGAATGCACATTTATACACACACATACAATTTGTTTTCATTTAAAGGGGAAGTCTGTCCAAAATAAAAAAGAATAAAAAATAAATTTTGCATGCTGAAAGAAAATATAATTTATTTTCCAAACATGTTAAATTAAAGAAAATATTTTTTGTGATTGTTTTATTCATTAAATGTAGTGCCTAGTTATTTCTGTTCTCTGAACGACTTGTCCTTATTGTTTAAAATAATGTAGCAAAAGTCAGCTGTCCTCAGCCAAGACTTAATGCCTTGCATATTCCTTTGCAGGTCTGTTAGTAAGAGCACATGAATGCATTGTGGGAACTTGAGTCTTGGCTAGAACAGAGTTGGCTGCTGCGTCTTAGGAGTCAAGGGATGTTGTTTAGAAAACAAGGACAAATAAATACTGCTTTCATCAAGAAATATATTTATAAAACCACTGACATTATAATAAATGTATATTGGAAAGCTGTTTTCAATGTAATTTTTTTCTTAAATTTTTTTTAATGTTTTAATTCTCTGGATTCTATTCCCCTTTGAGTGCTAACCACTCAACACCATGTTTCCCATTCCCCTCTCTTGCCACTGAATATGCATTGGTCGCAGTAATCTTGGTAGGGAGCACTTAATGCAGCAATACTCCCTATGTCTATTATTTTCGCTATATTGTTTTAGGAATTTAGTTTAACGTAGCATAGGAAAACTTGCTCAGCTATATCAGGGTCCGGGCTATACGTAATTGACATTAGGCAAATATAATAGGTTTCTCATGTTGTTATTCTTTTTTTGTTATATTGTAAACCATATAAGTGTAGCTAAGCTCGTAAATGTGATTGTGCAGTAGGGTCAGAGATCTTTAATAGTGATGGGCGAATTTATTCGCCAGGCACAAAATCGCAAATTTGCGCGATTCGCCGCCAGCGAATAAATTCGCGAAACGCCTGCGAAAATTTGTGGCAAAAATTCGCCAGCGTCAAAAACGGACGCCGGCATCAAAAAACCGGCGCCGGCGTCAGAAAAAACTGGCGCCGGCGTCAAAAACGAGATGCCGACGCCGTTTCGCGAATTTCGCGCGAAATTCGCACATTTTCCGGCGAAGCAAAATGGTGCAAATTCGCCCATCGCTAATCATTAAAGATATGGAGGGGTTAGGGGACAGTAAACAAATTACTTCCTATTAAATGTGGCTCTAACTAACCCTGAATATTTTTAACCCTAACCAAAATACTCAGGAGTAATGATCTTGTTGAGCAAGGATGAATTGCCAATATTACCTAATTACCTAATAATATATTGCACTAATGTGACAGAGCATATTTAATTGTAAGGTTTTGGTTTAGTTTGAATTCCTAAAATATTTATGCCTATTAGTTGTTTCTAAATAACAGGCACAATATGGGATTCATTAAGAGCCAGAATGCCATAGCAAAAGAGCAAAATATCCACAAATCCCAGTTGTAGAAATTAGGACATTGTGTCTGTTCCTTACTCATGTAAATATTAGGCAAGACATATGTGAATGCTCACTGGCATACGCCACATCTAAAAAATATTTGAATCTATACATATACAATGCACAGTGGCCATTAAACCTTTTGGTGTAATTAACTTGTTGTTAACAGCCCCTAGTGTTATCTGTATAGATTTTATTTTCTTCTTCTACTTTTGTTTCTGTCTTTAAAATGTGTGCCTCACCAGGGTCTCTGGCCATTATAGTCAAACATTGGCCTCAGAGACATAAATTTGAAGATTTCAGAAAGTGCACTGTCTGTATATACTGTATAACATACAATAATGCAGGTACAGTATTCATTATCCGAAAGCTCCAAAATATTGGAGGCAATCCTTTATAAACTTAATTTTATTGAAATAATGAACGTTTTAAAAAAGTATATCCTTTTTCTCTGTAATAATAAAACAGTACCTTGTACTTGATGATAAGTCGGCTGCATGAATACATATTGGAGACAAAACAATCCTATTGAGGTTATTTAATGTTGTATTATTTAGCAGACTTAAGGTATGGTGATCCAAATTACAGAAAGATCACTTATCTGAAACCCCACAGGCCCCGAGTATTCAGGATAATAATCTTATATAACATATTTGAAAAATATTTCATAAAATGTATTTAAAAATTGATTGGTTCTTCACCACAAGCACTGATGAGTGAAATATTGACCATATTTAAACCATAATATGGCATTTCACAGCACAATGTTTTTACATTTTGGAAATATGTTAAATAACCTATAATATATAATAAAAGGAGCGAACATATTTGCAAACTTACAGTATACTATAGCAAGACAGAATGAAGAAGGAAGCATTTCTATGTTTTGTTATAATGGTACAGAGCTGAATGGGAATGGGATTAGGAAGTTGCCATTTTGAAAATCCGATATTCAAATAAAATGTATCTGCAAAATAATTGGGAATCAGAAAAAGAGAAATCATTTAAAACTGCCAAAATGAAGTTCTAAACTGGACGTATAATTCCCTTTAGGTCATAGTTCTCAAAACCATAGGGCCTGCCCCTTGTTGGGCCCTAAAGCAGTTTATTGTGGGCTCAGACTAAAGGGCATTTAAGGTGATATCCAGGCAGCAAAATTTTAGGGGGGCGGCAAGCTGCCCAACCACACCTGCATTGATTCAGAAGCACTGGTGATTCACAGGAGATACAATAGTTTTGAAAATGTGTGCATCAATCCCCATTACTCTTGACCCGATGCATGTGCACAAAGGAAGAAGAGGGGAAGGGGAGATGAACGGGAGAGGGCCTAAGGGCGCCTGCTATTTAAATCCGGCCCTGGTGATATCTGATATATTAAGTCCCCCTCTCTCCCCCTGTAAACAGTGTAATTTGTTCAGATGGAGATATTAAACCTGTTATCCAGGAAATTTTGAATTATAGACTCCATAGAATTTTTTTAATTATTTAATTTTTAATATAATAAGACAGTACCATGTACTTGTTCCCAACTAAGATATACTTAATCCTCATTGGAGGCAAAACAATCCATTTGGATTTCATTAATGTTTTAATGATTTTTAGTAAACTTAAGGCATAGAGATCTAAATTATGGAAAGACCCCTTATCCAGCAAACCCATGAGCTTTCTAGATAACAAAACAAAACATACCCATATTTTCCTCAAGCTGCAGCGTTTGTTAGATTTTGAGAAAAGAATCAGCTAATTTTTAATATGTTTTAATGCCTATTCCACCCTACTCAGTGGCACACAAGAACTAGGAAGTTGAAAAGTAAAAATGGTCTCAGCTTTGGTGAATGAAGTTCTATTGATTTAATGTTCTGATGTACAGTTCTGCTCACATAAGTAGCCCTATATAAATAAAAATATATATACATGCAGGACACACATGGCATCACATATTTGGAAATTCATGTTGCAATACATAGACAAATGCATACAAATATGATGTCAATTCTTGGTCTCTCTGTCTCTCTCTCAGCCTCCTCCTCAGTAATAAAATATAAGTGAAATAGGTACTGCTGGGATGTGTTCACACTTATAAGCATTACAGTGTATTAGTAAAAAACAGGAATAGGCATACTGTAAATGGAAAGAGAGTTTGAAAATGAATTTGATCTTGAAAAACCTCACAGCAGTTTGGAATCTGTGACAAATCCTTTAAGCATTGTAACATTTTCCATGTTGTAAATCTGAAATTACTTGATAAATGCATAATAAATATGAACATTATTTGTTAAATCTCTAGTTAACATAAAACATTGAGACACTAAGGCGTGAATGTTTTTGTTGGGCCAAAGTTTCAGTTGCAGTTTAATTACTCAAATGATCTTTCATATCTAAACTTTAGTGCTGTTTTCATTTTTATATTAGTTACAACTGTTGCATTTACAATTGAATTTGACATTATTATGAAGAAATATAAAGTTAAACATTGTATTGTATTGAAAAATAAATGGGAATTTTAGTATAGCACAACAGCTTTCCCTAATGTTAATGAAATACACAGGTGACATCTCCTGTGAGACACTGCCCTGTATATTGTTTTCTCAGTCCTTTTCTTTTCCCTTTGTACCCCATTTTATGATATTCTCTGTGCTGCCTCAGAGATCATCTGACCAGAAATACTGCAGCCCTAACTATAACAGGAAGAAGTATGAAAGCAAAAGACAGAACTTTGTCGGTTAATTGGCTCATGTGACCTAACATGTGAAGGGACCATAGGGTTAATGTGCCCCTATGGCTTTAAATCCCTATCCTTCCTCGTTTCCCTAGTTGCTGGGCAAGAGCCCATGTCATCATTTACGCATCCCAGTTATTGGCCAAGAGGTATTATGACCACTTCCTGCCACACTTTAATATAGTGTTGGGAAAAGGGTGGATCTTCCTCTTTGGCTGCTGGTGTCCTAACCATCTGGATGTTCCCACTGAGCCAGTAAAGGCCCAGTAAAGCCCTTTTACCCTAGAGGGACCAGTGAATGAGGCTAGCTAGAGACAGGATTTAGATCAGTAAAGTACTCTCCTGGAGAGTAAGATGGAAAGGAGAGAGATAAAGAGCAGCTTTGTGCTCCATCAATGATCTGTAGCAGGGAGTAACTTCCCAAGGCACCTAGATTGCCTTTAGTGAAGGGACCACAGTGGTTAGGGTGTCAGGCTTAGATTCTTCTCCCTGACCACTCCACTGGCTGTGATCTTCACCAATTCAAGGTATATCTGCCTGTAAGTTTGCCTTACTACTTGTCTACATCCTCATGGGAGTCACATTCCTAGCTGTCTCATCCACCTTTCCTAGTCTGCTGGTATTTAAGTTTGCATGTGCCTCCTTATTGTAAGTAATCCTGTGGATCCTTTGTCTCTGACAAATAAACTATTATAATCTGTTTTCACTACAAGAACCTCCTGGCGTCCGTTCTTTTCTATTTTTTTTGCACAGTAGCCTGTGTTACATACCACTAAAAAAAGTATATGATTGTGAAAATGGTGTATTTACATGAAACAGGGTATGAGTAGAGACCTACATGGTTTGGGGGTATCGTTTTCCTTTAACAGGGTAAGCAGTCAGTTATTTCTAGGCCAAAATATACTCACGAAAAGTACACACGTGTATGAACTTGGAGCAATTTTGCACCCATTGGTGCAGCGCCGGACTGGGAGGCCCGGGGCCCACCGGAGCTACTTCCCCCCTCTCAGCACCCAGCCATTTGCCCCTCTCCTGCAGTACATGTTTTTTACAGCGTCCGGAAAATCATTTCTGCAGGGAGCGGGTCTGGGCCGGCGGGGCCCACTAGAGCCGGGGCCCACTGGGTTTTTTCCTGGTGTCCTGTTGGCCCAGTTCGACCCTGCATTGGTGGCTATACCATTTAGTGAACCTAATGTTGGCAAATGAGCCCCACAGTCTCCAGAGATACAGATTTTATGGAAATATTTAACATTAGTAGGGGGAGCTGATTGTAAATGTGTGACTCAATTTGCTATTATTCTAAGTATGTTGGGACACTAGGAAATTGGGGGATAATTGCTGAAATCTTAAACCAGGGGAATCCTAAAGGATTCCCACCAGTTTGATAATTTTGCCATTTAAGAAAACGTCCCTGATTGTCAGGAACATTTTCTTACATCCGGGAAAGTTTTAATGAATTGTTAAATCTATCAAATTCAATACCTCTGTACATTTGCCAGAATGTTTTTGGCTTCTTAAATCAGTCAATGCCATTCTGTTGTATGGGATGATAGCGCTGTCCAGCATTGGGCACTATGACTATGGTTCCATTCATGACACCCTGGGGAGAAAGTATTCAGACAATTTTTTCTACATAACAATGAATCATTTTAGGGTGGAAAATAAATTATGTTTAGCCCCTAATTGTCTAAACTAGCATTGCATCCAATGTGAGAACCAGTGCACATAAACCCCAGTACTATATTTCCTTCCAAATTTCCTATATCATTGATTAACTGGCTATGTGAATAATAGATGTATGCATTCTGTTTTGTCTGGAAAATATGCTAAATTACTATTTTACCTATTTATCATTTGTGTTGACTGTGTACAAGTGATTTGAATGATGTCACCACACAAGAATGAATTGCTTCACTTTCTAGGTAATTCAGTGATACATAAGGTTAGCAAACACAATACTTTTATAATAGTCATTAATCTTGGTGGAAAAAGTACACTATGAACTCTGGAATGCACTTCTTTGGCTTCTTTTGAAACTCCATCCTCGCTCCTAATTGCCATATGTTTCTGATTTTGGACATCCTGATTCAGTGGCATTGTCTGAACAGCTTCTGAAGTTAAACGGCATTAGTTTTAGTAATAACTATGCTACATAAATAGATGCAATATTTCTCTACTAAAATAATGTAGTATAAGATTTATAGCTGTTTAACATAGTCTTTTTCTTATGTAAATAAAAAGTATAAAGTGTTTATTATTGCAAATATTTAATTAAAGGTATGCCTATTCCATTATTTAGTTTTTTTTTAATTTTTCTTAAGGGAACAAAAACTGTGCACAAATTGTGTTCAAAATATAAGAATGTTGATTATCCGCACTACACTACAGCCAGTAAAATTTAATTATTGGGTATGCTTAGAAATTAAGGCATTATTCATGTGAACTCATTCTAAAATAAAAGGACAAAGAAAGGCTATTTCACTGGGAAGGTGGTGGCAAAATGTGAGATAACCCACAGTGCAAAGTACTTCTTATCCTGATTTTTTAAACCAATTCTTGGTTTAATGGACACACATGCATCTATACTGTGTGTTTTTTGCCGCTTAGTAAATGCACATGTATTTTCACAGCCTCAAATTGTAATTTTTCCCTTCCTGCCGGCTAGAATGTAAATCGCCAGCAGGATGGCACCCGGATCACTTCGGCTTTCCAAAGTCTCCCGAGGTTTCCTCATGAGGCAACTTCAGACGACTTCGGAAAATGAAGCATTCTGAGTGCCATCTCGCATTTACATTCTAGCCAGCGGGAAGGCATTTAGGGGAGATTAGTCCCCCGAAGAAGAGGCGATTTGGTGCTGGGTGACTAATATCCCCCAGTAGCCTTGTCTGCAACCACCCTAAGAAGCATTATAACTATAGGGACTTGCTAGGAGGCTAAGACAATAGAGTCATAAAAAGAGCCACAAGAAGAGACTTTGAAGATTTATTTTGGAGAAACAGAGGGACTCCAGCACTTCAGCTCTCCCTATTCAGATACTCTTTGGACTTCTGTTGGACTTCAGGACCGCCTTTTTGATTTTCTACTTTCATAGAAGGATTTTCTGCTGTTGTGATGTCATCGGATTTTACCATAAGTGAAAAAATGCCACATGGATTTATTCTCCAGTGGCCTGGCATACTATTAAGCTGGCCATAGATGCAAAGATCCGAAAAAAAACGGACTTCCCCATCTCCGACCTGCAATTAACCATTCAGATCAAATAAAGTAGAAAAGAACAGATCAGCCGATGTTCTGCCCCTGACAGCAATCGTACAAAAGTTATGTCTGACAAAAACTAGTGACAGTCTCCCACTGAAAATCGTACAATACATGCAGAGATATTAAAAAACTCTTTCTCTAATGTCTTATTTAGCAAACGTGATTTGTGTAAGCCATTAGTCTGGCTATTTAACCCCCTATACTGTACTGACTCATTGCCCAATATAGGTCTATTTCCTGGTAGTTCCTGGGTGTGATTCTCATCTGATTTTCTGTTCCTGACCTTTGCCTGTTTTTGACCTTGCTGTATTGTTGCCTGTTTGACCACTCTTCTGCATCCTGATTTTACACCGTGTTACTGATTGGTTTTGAATCTGGCTTGTTTATACTGATTACGCTCCTGGCTGCTGATTCTGTACTGCACAGTCTGGTTGGTACTGTCCCTGGCTGTTCCTTATCCTTCCTGTATGCATTACGGTCCCCTTGCCTGCCCAGAGTTTCCCCCTTGGTCCTCTCACTTTAAGACCTGGTGGCATCCAAATAACGGATGGCTCCACCCAAAACGAAAGGCAGTTGTCAGAGGCAGAAGCGTGAGCCAAGACCAGGACCTTAGGGTTTGTTCTGGGTTTTGGGATTCCATATGTTACATTGCTGGCCATTGTTATTGTGCACTTTTAGTATTCACATAGAAAAAGTAAAATACTTTGCACTGAGAGCAACAAATTTTTAGTGTCCTATTTAGAAGATTATTTGAACAAGGCAAGCATTTTTCATGTTTAATAAAGTAAATCCATTTTCTCATGTTTTAATAAAGTAAATCCTTCAATATATATCATGACATCCATTGTTTACAAATTCAGCAAAACATATTTATTTTGACAATTCCAGCCTGTCTAAATGACGTCAGTATTAAACTAAGCAAACTGTGGTTGTAAAAGGGTGGTAAATGTTTTTGATGGTGTGATACATTTGTATCTTTTATAAATACCATTTCACCGATCTAAACCTTTGCTACAAAAGACACCTGTCATAAAAAGCTTACCTGAATCATAGTGTAAGTACGTTTATTAAAATACATAGCATCAGAAATGTATGAAATATTCATGTGCAATACACAGTACCAATATAATAAGGAGGTGATTTATCAAGGTTTGAATTTAAATTTCTGACATTATTTAATTTTTTTGCACAAAACCTCACAAATTCAAATTATATTTTCAAAAACTCAAATGTCTGCTATTTATATTATATTGAAAATATAATTCAAATTTGTGAATGTTTGTACAAAAAATATGAATCGTGGCACAAATTAAAACATTGATAAATCACCCCTTAAAGGCCTATTTATTAAAATTTTAATTTGTGAGGTTTAGAGTTTTTTCTACTTCAGATAAACTCACAATTTAATAAAACTTAAATGTTTACTTACTTATGAAAAAATCCAAAACGTAAAAAACATGATTGAATACAAATGGGTCCATACACGCTAATGGGTGAAAAAAATTGTAGCTCATCGTAAATTTGTTGCGCAATATGTTCCACGTCAAAAAAATGTTGTTGCCTATAGACTTCAATGCACTTCAGCAAATTTTTACTGTTTCACAAATTTTTGGCAAAGCAAAACAGGTCAGATCAGAAAAGGTCAAGTTTTAGTAATTATGCCTTTTCGACTCTAAGCTCTTAGGGCATGGCCCTTTTTTCTACTGTCTCAATTTTTATGAATTGTCATCTGAAAAACTCAAATACTTCATATTATCAAATGAAAACCAGCGCAAACAACCTGAAACTACTAAGAAACCTGAAGGCAAAAATATGTTCCTATTGTTAAAGGGCAGGTTTTAGCTGCAGTATTTTAAGATTCCGATTTTTAGAAGCTTTGGAGCATATTCAGACTTTCCCCCCTTTAAAACTCATCCAGAAAAATTTGAGGCTTCATAAATAGGCCCCTTAGACTTGAGAAACTAAAGTTTCATTTGAAGGTGGTTCTTATAGTGAGGGCAATGAGCTTGAGGAATGCCCTGATATGTGGGAGCAGATTTATTAAGGGTTAAATTGAAAATTCAAATCGAATTTTTGATTTTTTTTAAATTTTTTTTTAGGGTCAAAACTCTCAAATTCTAATTGTGAATTATCCAAACTCGATTCAAATTTTAATTCAAATTTTGAGATTTATCAAACTCTGTCCCTTTAAACTGATCAACTGATTCATTTTGAAAAAAAATGTTTTTCCCATGACAGTATCCCTTTAAGGGCTATTCCACACGGGGAGATAGCGGCGCGTTTGCGGTCGAGGCGACAAAGCGCCGCGACAGTCGCCGCGACCGGCGCAGGCGACAGTTTTGTATGGGCGCCTATGTAAAAACGCCTGTGCTAACCACACGAGGCGATGCGCTTTTCAACAGTCGCCTGAAAATGCCTCGCCAGGCTTTTTCAGGCGACTGTTGAAAAGCGCATCGCCTAGTGTGGTTAGCACAGGCGTTTTTACATAGGCGCCCATACAAAACTGTCGCCTGCGCCGGTCGCGGCGACTGTCGCGGCGCTTTGTCGCCGCGACCGCAAACGCGTCGCTATCTCCCCGTGTGGACTAGCCCTAAGACTTTCTGTCTTTTCCAACCCAAATTAACCATGTAACTATGTAACATAGTACAAAACCCAATAATATTCATATTCATCAGTCTCCTAATGATAGTTTTCTTTACATATCATTTCAATATTGTACCCATAACTAAAGACGTACGCATTTATATACTTGTCATGAAAATAACATAGACATTTATGGTATTTGTTCTATAAAATGCCAGGCAAAAAGGCCCATGAAACTTTAGCAACCAAGTGATAATATATTGAATATAACTGCTTTGTTGTGCTCTATCAGTGCAGGATCTTTTGGGGCCTTGATTAATCATGACTATACAGAACAAGAAAATGTATTGTGCAGAGAAAATGTATATTGAAAACCGCCACAGAACTACGACATTTTCCATCAATTTTCTCATAGCAAAAGATGAGTAAACTTATTACTTTGCCAAAATGAAATTGTACAGTCTCCAAGTAAACATTTTGGGCCAGTGATTCAATTAGTACCACATGTGCTGAGGAGAGACCAAAATTCAAGGTATAGCAATAAATGTTCCTCTGGGTATTGGTCTACTTTTCAGGTTCCAAACCAACTGAGAAGAATTTTTGTACTTAAAATAGCCTGTATTTTTTTTCATACAAAGCTTGTCTTTTCTAATCTCCTGAACATTTTATTATGTTTCACAACTATTGCCAAAAATTATTGTTGACTTTCCTAGGCCTAGGAAGGCAACCTGCTGTACCTACAGTATTATAATATATAATCCAGTATTATTAAACTATAATCCATAACACACCCTGATAACTGTGTGACTTTCTAAAATATTCTCTTCAAATTTACACATTAGCAAAGCATAAGGGGACAGAGCCCAGCATATTTACAAAGCCAAAGTCTCAATATAAGAAAGAATAAAGACAAGTGCAGTATCTGGCATGCAAACAGCATACAAGTCTTGAAAAGAGGAGCTGGCTTCTGTTACATTGTTTCAAGAGTTAAAAAAAGCAGTGCAGAAAGGGGCAAACACATACTGCTTTGAGTTGCAATTGCATAGTCAAATAACTTTTAATTAATGTTTATTAGAAAGTTGCTTAGAATTAGAATGTTAATACAAAAAATGTCCAGCAGAATTCACGGGCGTCATCTTCAGCCGCTTCAGTAATCTTCAGAATGAGACCGGTGCAATATTTGTGAGTTTCGGCGCATGCGCAGTTGTCACAAATCAGATAATTGTTCCAACTGTGCATGCACCACTTCTTCTGTCTCATTCCGAAGATTACAGAAAAAAACTGGACAGAATCTGCACGGAGGGGTAAGTATAAAGTTAGGGGCATTTGCCGGGGGGCAGTTAGGCTGGGCAGGAGGAGGGAAGGGGTCTATGTAGGGTAGGGGGGTAGGGTTATTTATTAAGAGTTTGTTTCTCCCTTAAGGTGAAATTACGGAAAAATCTCATAGTTGTCCCAAGCATTCTGGTACATACCTGTACTACCTGTGGCTATGCATTAACTGATCTCTATAACCTTGTCTAAAAGGGCAAGATTAGTAGTTAAGCTAACTTCACAAACAGAATCTCATGATTCATGCAGACAAAATAATAGGTAATAATTTCGATGAACAATGAAACTATGAAATACTGGAAAAGGCTACCGGCTGGCAGGAAAGGATATCCATCCAGCAGTAGTTATGTTTGCGTAATACTGCTATTAAAGATAAAAAAACATGAATAAAGAGAATGATAATATATGGCTGCTGTATTGCCTGTCTGCCCTTAAAGGAAGTACTGTATGTCATACTGCAATTAAAGTAAACTGATAAATGGTTCTAAAGTGACAACAATGAATTGTTTTATAGCAAACCAAATATGCTATGTTGGTTAATAGATGAGTTAATCTTGTCCCTATATTTATATTTGAGACCTGGTAGATTGTTAATTTGTAATGGAGACTGGTGAATTGCCAGGAGCAGAGTTTCAATTTAATGTTTTCTTTAGGTTCCCTTTTGGGTTTCAGGCAGCACTGTCAAAAGGAACCAAGTTCATTGTTAGTTCAATAGGAAAGAAAACAAGCTACATTTGTAATGCATTGTTATAAAATAAATTCAAATATGTATATATATTTTTTATTAAACCAATGTAAAAGGGATGTCCAACTACACAGTATTTGTATCTTAATTTTTCTTTGGATATGCATTACAGCTTTAATAACTCATGTGAAAGTGCATAGTACTGGACTGTGGTTTATATTTACAGTATGATAATACTCCCTGCCATCTGAAACCAGGGACTTGTACAAGATAATTATATAAGCCCCCCTCCCTGGGGTCATAATGGTTAGAAAACAAATCACGCAGTAACATCACTGACCTTCTGCTGCTTGAAGTTTGTCCGGGCCACCAATGTGACTTGGGGATCCTTAAATGTAGCAGAATATGTTTCTTCTTGGAGGGAACAGGAAACAGACTATCTCTCTCCTACCTCATATCTGCCATTTTGCCCCTATTCACACATATGCAACGCTGTACCTATCCCCACATGTCACTCTCTCCTTCATCTAACCACTGAGGGGACAATGTAATAAAAGTCATATAGAGAAAACCAATTTGCAAAAATAAGAATATAAATTTGCATTTCTCAATGTCATAATCTTCATTAGACTATTAACACATTTTGAATTTTAATTGCATATTGCATACTTCTCAGATGTGCTTGAAGGTGGCAAACAGAAAACTTTTTCAGTAAGACATTACATACACTGCACTAGAGTCCTGCACAGGTCTGGTCAAAACCCTCTGACCTGCAGCCCAGCCCTTACCTGCCACCTACTACAGTATGCTCCCCTACCTAGACCCGATACCTGACCCGGCCTGCAAATAATTCACTAACCTCCAAACCTGGCTACCACTAAAATGGAAGTTGAGTCATGCTAGAGCCTATTCCAACAGGTATGTTGAGAAATTTTACTACAGACTTGGGGGTTGGGTGTAGGGACCAGTTCTGCTTCCTGGTACCCAGATTGGTTACCAGTGGACTACCCGCACAGGCAATCAGAAGATTCTGGCTAAAATCCAACCACCTTGGGGGTTTTCCATGGATATCTGACCAGATGCAGGACTTCACATGCAGTGTCCAGAAAAGCTATATTTAGGGGCTTATTTACTAAAGTCACATTTTTCGTGGGAAGAAACCCCTCTGATGGAGTTTGGATTTTAGTAAATAATGCGCATAATGGAAAATGTGTATACATTTTCGTTCACACACCACCCCCCCCAGCCTGTCCAATCATCATGCAGTTATATTGGAACTTTGATGAGAAAATGTGCAGGACAGAGAACTGTACAGCAAACAGTTTACTGATAGCAGAAGACGTGGATAAAACAGAGGAGTACAGCACAATCTGGTCCCCCACCAGACACGGGACAACTGTCCCCCCATAAGGTGGCCTTTTTGGTCAAATGACCCTGTTTGTCTCATATCTACTTGTTTTGGATGTAATATTCTAGGAAAGAATATTCTAGGATTAAACTGCTGGACTCTCTCTTGATCAAGTTTGATCAATAACCAAATTCATACAGACTGTTGTCAATGTCAGTGACACCTTTGTTTGCATACACATCTGGTAACAACATAGATTGTTAGTTATATTGGACTGTTATAGTCTACATATAAGTGACCACCGAAGGAGTTCCAGGGCCTCCCCGTGCTTGGCAACGTTCAACTTGCAAAATATCTCTCCCTTTCCACGCTCATACCTGGCGATGTGTGGTAGGCATACCTCTTCTGCCTGCCTTCAGTTGTGGGTCTGATACTGATGATCAAAACACAGTTTCAAAACTTCATCCTACATATATAAGGAAAGTAATAATAAATAGTGTCTATTATTAGTAGTTTCTTGCACTGACATAAGTCATATGTATGTTTCACACAGCACCAACATTTCACACCCAAAAAAGTTCTAATCACTGTAATGAAAACCTGGCCAAAATAAAAAAAAATCCAATTTGGCTTTTAAAACTCCTGTCATGATAAATTGTTACTGACAAAGTGCGAATAGTCATATTTGTCTAATCACTCATGGTTTTGTAGCTTCAAAAAAGGGTAGCAAGTCATTTTCTTTTCAACCCTTACAATATGCTAAAGGAAATTATTTACATTGATGTGTGCCTCATCTCTGGATCCAGTAAGAGTATGTCTGGATTCTATATTAACACCTTACATTTGTTTTGCTTAACTCTGTCTAGAACTAAACTGCTGTCATAAGTAATAATAATAAAAAGGACCAAATGCTTTAAACATGAGTTAACTGAATTTAAAAAAGAAAGTGGCTAATTTTTGCTTAAAATAATTCAGATTTTTCTAGATATGGAAAAAAAACATGATACCCATTAATGAAATATTTGAAATGCAAGAATCAGGGAATGATTGTGCCTGGTTAAAAAAATAAAATATTAATAATTTGCATTAAAAAGAAAATTTGCCATGGCACCAAGGTGACCAAAAGTCCCACTCTGGACAAGACTTTATGCCCAATGGGCATGTAGGGAATTTGCTATGGTCCAAGCGCACAGTGAAACAAGGACACACAAACCCAATATTAACACATTCCCTTAAGATATGGTGTAAAAATGGACATATATATATTTCCATATTTAAATCAGCTGCTAGCATGTTATCCAACCTAGACTTTACCCCGTGGTTTTCCCGTGGAAATGTTCTATGGTGGGAACAACGCAACTTAACTACAATCTATTCCCTCAAATTAATGCTCTCCGAGCAACAATTGCACGACCAGTATAAAGTGCCTGAAGAGGAAACTTTCAGATACTTACAGATAGGACACTACATTGTGGAAGGAGGACCCCTTCCCACACCCAACTCCACTTGAATTGATGTGTTTCCAGATACTCCCTCAAACTCAAAAATTCGATCATATATGATTAAGACCAATAAAAGACTTGAACTTTGTCCAATGGTGGGAACTGGACCTCAGGCTCTGCTTTGATCCCGATACTTGGAAGGACATTATTAGAGACTTAGTCAGCTGTTCTACAAACATCTCCATACAAGAAACCTCACAGAAAGTTCTAGACCAATGGTACCTGGTCTCAACAATCCTGGCAAATGGTACCCAAAATCATCATCTCTTTGCTTTAGAAATTGTGACCAACCAGGATTTTTCCTACATATATGGTGGGAGGGCCCAAAAGCCACTAGATTTTGGATACCAGCAGAGACCATTTTAAATAAGCACTAGTGATGGGCGAATTTATTCGGCAGGCGCGAATTCGCGGCGAATTTGCGCGATTCACCGCCAGCAAATAAATTCGCGAAACGCCCGCGAAAATTCCCGCCAAAATTTTTTTTCCCGAAAAAACGGACACCAGCGTCAAAAACTGGCGCCAGCGTAAAAAAAACGGACGCCGGCGTAAAAAAAAACGGGCATCGGCGTCAAAAACGAGACGCCGGTGCCGTTTCGTGAATTTTTCACAGTTTCATGAATTTTGCGCAAAATTTGCGAATTTTTTGGTGAAACGGCGCAAATTCGCCCATCACTAATAAGCACAAAATCTATGACATTTTTAGGAAAAAAAACTGTCTTTTAGATTAACTTTCCCTTGCAGAGGATCTTAGCTGCAGTCAGAAAATCTCCAAAAATTATATATGGATCAGTGCCTATGGCAACATAGAAAAAAACAAAAAATACAAAAGTGCGCAGTATAGTTAAATATTGTGGTAGCACCTGGTGTCAAGATCTATTTTTAGGTGTAGTTCCCTTTTAAACCTTCCACTTTTAATGCATGCAAGATTCCTTTGCATCCAATCTTTTTCCACCACCATACAGCTGAATTGCCTACTCACAAGACGGTAATACGATATAATGCCTGTAGTATTAGCAGATCTCCATTCCCTTCACATGCTCCAATGTGAAAAATACAAATCCAGGATAGTGTAATACTGTTTATTTAAAAAAGATTTCTAAAAACAAATTGAATACTCACATTTGTTCAAAGTAAATAACACATGTAATGTACAGGTTTCACAGGCTTCTTTTGTCTTTGGGGGGACCCTGTCAACATGTAAATTACCCTTCTGGCTTTTCCTGTGATCCTAGCATGACATAACGCTAGGATCACAGGAAAAGCCACCAGGGTAATTCACACAACTATTTTATTTTCTCTGTTGCCATAGGTTCTGATCCATATATAATTTTTAGCCCTTTTAAATAAACATGTGTCTGGAGGGAACAAATATTCGAAGAAACTACTTACCCACATTTTCTCAGCAGCTAAACGAACAATTGCAAACAGTGGCGTAACTAGTTGTTACTGGGCCCCATAGCAAATTCAATTTAGGGCCCCAAAATATTTATAAGTTGGCCTATTTTACCAAGATATATTAAAATTGCTCATTAATTAGGGTCTCACTGGGCCCCCTACACTCCTGGGCCCCCCTGCAACCGCAGGGTCTGCTTCCTCTATAGTTACGCCCCTGATTGCAAAAGCATGGAAAACCCCTACTCTGGATATACAGTTCATTAAAGCCAGACTGGACAATGTATTCATTTTGGAGTAACTCACTAGCCGCCTGTACAGGAAAACAGAAACAATACAACAAGGTCTGGAATTGTTGGATGACATACAGAAACAAACAAAAACATTAGCTCACCTAGATATAATCGATCTTTATAAGTCTGCATGTACTTTAGCGATCTCCACCATAAGATAGATGTACTAAGATAAGTGGTTTTTAATTTGACAGCATCCTAGAATGTTTGGAGTTTATTTTTCCTTTTTCTTCTTTTTTCTTTCGCTCTTTCCCTTTTATTAGTTATTATAATTGCTGATCATTGTTTTGACCTTAATGCATCTGTTTTTTCATAATACACAGGAACATATGGTAAACTTGAAAACGTATTGCCCACTGTTGCAAACTTATACATAGAAAAAGTAAATTTGCATTAAAACATTTTGTGGCATCCTTCTTTTAAGTGAAAGACAATTTGTGTTGCTGTAGTTGCAAATTTAGTTCCTCTAGTCAAAATGGGTGGCTTTTTTTTCTTTGATCTTTTTTATGGGAAAAAAGATCTCCCCCTGGCTACAGTATATTGTATATAATGTTATCTAATGGACTCGCAAGTGGCTCTTCTACAGAGCAACTACACCCAACATTTATAGTCTTTCTTAATTGCTCTGTTCCTGTTGCTTGTGGCAACTACCTGTAAGTCTAGACAAGGTACCTTGTGTTTTAGCATACTATGCCTATAATTGTTGCCTTTAGTTCTGTTAAATGCTTTAAGTCCATTGAGAAAACGCAAACAAGATGTGTTTAAGGCACACATGTCCCTGTTTATAATTTATGTTAAGGGCAAATGGAGTTAAATGCATTATATTCATTTCTTAGGAGTTCTCCAGAATATGTCAGATTTCAGCTACCCTATAGGTGTTCTTTGACCTAAATTCACCAACACAAGTTGAAGAGATTATTAGTAGTGGAGTACACCATGCATATTTGTGAGGAAAATTTTAGAGAATTCTAAGTAGCTGCCTCTGTCCACACTACAGACTTAAGGGGTATGGAAAGTATTTGTTTAGTAATTTTGTCTCATGGGACTAAAATGGCTTTTACATCATTCAAGGCAACCATTGGGGAGTTAAGCAAATGCTTTCAAAGTCACAATCAGTTGTGATTAGGTTGTGAAACAGATTTTATCAATTGGCTTCTGAGCAAACTCTTTATATAGACATGGGGCAGATTCACTAAAGGACACTAGCAAAGATTCGCCAGAAATCTCATCCACAGGGACATTGCCAATTCACTAACAGGCGTAGAGGACAATTCACTAGTGGAAATTGTTCATTCGCACCCTATCGCCAGGAACGGTCGTTACTTATACATACTTCACTAAGATATGAATTTTACTGAACATTACCTATTTCGCCAGTTTATTCCGCAACATCAGACCAGGCGAACTGATAAAACGAAGCTACATCGTCCTCAATCTTATGTCAGTGACATCATATCCTGTATGCCGGAAATGCATTAAAGTTGTATAAAATCCCTGGCGACTTTTCTTTTTTTAAAGCGGGATTGTCTTCAAAAGTCCAAGCTATTAAAGATTTATAGGTGAACAATTTTTTTAAACTAATTTGAGGGTTATGTCACATTTGTTTAAGCGTGGGCTCATGTCTAGGGCATTAGAGGATCACTTCTGTTTTTATTATGGCTCATTGGACATGTGTTTCAAAAAGTTGCCACCAAGTATTTGCACCAACATTACTATTATGTCCATAAGACACTAGCGATAATTGCCAGAGTTTGGCTGCTGAGACTCAACTTCGCATTTTAGTGAATTAGTGTAGTGGTACCTAATTTGCGCCTGGCAAAGTGGCGCGGAGTCTGACGAATCGTTGCTGGTGACAATTCACCCTTTAGTGAATTTGCCCCATGATGCTTCTGCTGTTTCTTGTGAATTATATGGATCTTTACTTAATTTTTCAGGATTCATTGAGGTCTGGCATGGTGCCAAGAGACTGGAGAATGCACTGCCAGATGATGTTGTGATAGCTGACTCTGTTATTGCTTTTAAGATAGGCTTGGATGATTTCTTGGACAAGCATAATATTCAAGGCAATAGTGATATTAAAATCTATAATTAATATCGATATGGGTATATATAGTTTATGTGAGTGTATGGAGGGGTCAGTGTGAGTGTGTATATGTATGTGCCCTGGGTTTCATTTGGAGGAGTTGAACTTGATGGACTTTGGTTTTTTTTCAACCCAAATTAACTTTGTAACATGAGACCAAAATGCAGCAGTACATCAGGGGTGCCCAAAAACAAGGAGTATAGATCTGCAAGACTCCAGAGCTCATGGCCAAAAAGCCAAACATACTTAAGTATAGTAGGTCAAGTAAATTGCTCCCAAGTACCAGTCTAAGCTTCTGCAACTCATTAGAAAAAGATGACTTGTGATTTGCCAAATATATGGAATTCCTCTTCAGGCTTTGTAGGACACAGGATCGAAAGTTACCATTATCAATGAAGCACTGTGACAAAGAGTCACACACACTTAAATAATTGTGGTGCTAGGACCTGCAACCCTGTGTGCAAAAGCAGCAAAAAAAACCCCAGACATTCCTTTTATAGGATGGAAGTCCAGTTCCAGATCACGCCAAAGGCAAACTGCACCAAACAGTTATTAGTGCCAGTGTTATTTTTGGGAGACCCAAAGGTTGCTGAACAGCCAATCACTGGATACATTGAAGAAATCATGTTTTATAACTGTGTTATATTCATAGGAACACTGTTTTATAAGATGTACTGCTAGAAAATTATTACGTTAAATTTACTGAATACTGAATTACATGTATAGAATTATATGGTTTTTTTTTTAAAGATGTTTATTTCTGGTTTTAAAACACACAACAAAACAGACACATACAAGGCTGTGCACCGAGACATCATTACATGTACAGATCAGTATCGAAGCATATGTAAATCAGGCAAAAAGAATCCTATCCACTATTGTGGTGATTCCGGGAGTGAGATACCGGGATTGGCATCAACCCAGGAAGCCCAAATTTTATCAAACTTTGTGGGTGAACCTCTGGCAATGTAGGTCAATTTAATAAGTGGTAGCGTGTTATTTATCTATTCCCGCCACTGTTTAATATTGGGAGGGTATGGACTCATCCACTTCATCACCACCAGCTTTTTGGCATAAAAAAGTGTAGCCCGTAAAAGATTCCTGGTTTTGTTTAGAGGTACCAGCTCCTCCACCACCCCCAAGAGACACACCAGCGGGGATTTTACTCCCGGGAGGTCAAGATTTTGGCTTAAATATTGGACAACCGCTGACCAAAAGCGAGAAACCACCTCACATTCCCACACCATGTGAAAGAATCCTGCATTGAGGGTTTGACATCTATGACATTTCCCATCCACCGACCTACCCATTTGTTTCAATCGAAGAGGAGTAATATATAGTTGGTGTATAGCCTTAAATTGTATCATTTTGTCCCGAGTGGATATCAAGGACCAATATACACTCCCTGTACCTTCCTCCCATTGCTCATGATCAAGTTCTGGGATGTATTGAGACCATTTAGGATAGGACTTGGTAAATGGGTCTATCTTTGGGTCCAGAAGTAGCCTATATACATCCGAGAGCAGTTTCTTGGTCTGTGGATCCCATAGTCTAGATTCAAGTTTCGAGCTTACCCAAGTGATAGTTAAGGAACCAAATTGAGCCTTAAAGGCATGTCGCAATTGCAGATAGCGATAAAGTTGGATGGTAGGATTGAGTAACTTCCCACGCAAGTGTTCTAAAGACATGAACAACTCTCCACTGACTAGGTCACCAATATGTCTGACGCCCAAGTTCGGCCAGTACTGGAAATCAGGCAAACTGTAGAAATGAGGGAGATCAGCATTCTTCTATAGTGGAAGTTTAGGAGAAATATGTGAGGGGGGCAGATCTACAGGTTTATATCGTTTCTTCCAAAAGCGTATGGGGAGTGCCATAACCTCTGGCAGGTGAGGGGAGTCTTTGAGACGCCTGTATGGGGCATTGCGAAGAGCTTCCAGTGAACCTATGAACCTATGCCTGTAGTAGAGTAGCGGTATTATCAAGGTCTGAGTGAAACCAAGAGTGCAGGTAGGAGATCTGGCCAGATAGATAATAGTTTTTAATATTCGGGAGTGCCAGACCACCTTTTTCAGTTGGCGCTGTCAGTAATTTCAGTGACATATGTGGGATCTTATTAGCCCAGATAAATGATGTAATACTCGAGTTTAGTTTCCTAAAAAAGGCATCAGGAATTGAGACCGGGGAGTGCAATAGAGGGTATATCAGCTTGGGCAAGAAGATCATCTTAAATAAGTTGGAGCGACCCCAAATAGTCAGAGGTAACTTGAGCCATTGGACGGCGGCCAGATTAAACTTTTGCACAGTCGGTTCTAGGTTGTTTGCGAGATATTGGGAATGGTCCTGCATGATAACAACGCCCAGGTATTTAAATTTAGACACCCAACTCAATCCACTTACTTGCCCACTCGGGGTGTCCCCACCCAGAGAAAAAAGCGAGGATTTAGATTTGTTGACTTTTAGCCCACTAATGTCTCCAAATTCAGTCAGAACCTTCAGGGTCACTTCCAGAGACCTATCCTTGTCCGCTAGGAACAGAATAACATCGTCTGCGTAAAGAGTGATTTTATCCTCAAGTCTGCCTATTAGTAAGCCTTTAATCTCCTGCGTCCCACGAATCTTGAGAGCTAGCGGCTCTATCGCCAGAGCAAAAAGCAGTGGCGATAGGGGGCAGCCCTGCCTCGTACCTCTTTCAAGAACAAATTGGGGGGATAGTATCTCATTGACCCGTATCTGGGCCATTGGCTGTTTATACATGAGACGTATCCAATTAATGAAGGTGGGACCCACCCCAAATCGTTCCAAAACCCGCCACAAATAATCCCAATCGACAGAGTCAAATGCTTTTGATATGTCCAAAGAGGCTATTACTCCACCATACCCCCTCTGGGCGGTCAATTGGATGTGAGTATGGAGCCTACGGATATTAACTGCCGTCGTTTTGTTGGGCATAAACCCCGTCTGATCACTGTGGATGAGAGAAGTTATAACTTTGCTGAGCCGAGTTGCCAGTAATTTGGCTAGGATTTTTATGTCAGTATTAATCAGAGAAATAGGACGGTAAGAGTCCCAACGCGACATGTCTTTCCCGTCCTTCGGGATCAATGTGATCAGCGCAGAATAAAAGGAGTCGGGGAGAGTGTCAGCCTCCCAGGCAGCAGCATAGGTGTCTTTTAATTTGGGAATAACTGTCTCTAAGTGTAACTTATACCAGGCCGCCGGCAGGCCGTCTGGCCCTGGGGTCTTTTGGGGAGATAGAATTATATGTTTAATTGTTTAGGAACTTTTACAGGATATACCAGTTCCCATGTGCAGGATTAAGAGAACGTTCCTGTTGTCTTTCAGCTCCCTGCAATACATTGAATTACTTCCCTCTTACTCTACCCTCACACTCTGAATTATTTTTCATATGTGCAACACTTACAGTGCTAGGACTACTGGGGGCTGCACCACATACCACCAGTGCCAGACTTCCCTATACTTTAGCTGTGGCAGAAGCTTTATCACCTGGGGGCTGAGGTTTGGCTCACAATTTATTACTAATTATTCACCCTATGTAAGTAGTATTAGAAAGGGAAAATAGTGAGGCTAATAATGAGAGTTAGAGCGAAGGAGAAAGGGAAATTGAGTGATTAGACAATGAAGAAAGGTAAAAGAAATTACCAGATGAAATAAGTGAAATAAAGTGTTGGAAGAAAAAAGAGATCAAAGTATTAGACAATACAAGCAAGATGGAAAAACAAGATAAACACAGACATTAAAAAATGGGAAACAAAAGGAGAAACCAAATCACAGTTTCTGGTGGGTACTTTGCTAGCATGCTTATTATATTAAACCATAATATTGTTCCTGATAATTGTGTAATACAATTTTGGGCTATTTAGGCCAACAGGTTAACAACCAGCTAGTATTCTAGAAGATGGGTTACATTTGACTCTAACACTTAAAGGAATAGTTCAGTGTGAAAATAAAAACTGGATAAATAGATAGGCTGTGCAAAATAAAAAATGTTTCTAATATAGTTAGTTAGCCAAAAATGTAATCTATAAAGGCTGGAGTGAACAGATGTCTAATAAAACAGCCAGAATCCAACTTCCTGCTTTTCAGCTCTATAACTCTGAGTAAGTCAGTGACTTGAAGGGGGGCCACATGGTACATTTCTGTTCAGTGAGTTTGTAATTGATCCTCAGCATTCAGCTCAGATTCAAAAGCAACAGATATGACCCTCAAGTCTCTGATTGGTTACTGCCTGGTAACCAGGGTAACCAGTCAGTGTAAACCAAGAGAGCTGAAAAGCAGGAAGTAGTGATCTGACTGACATGTTATACGTCAAATCACTCCAGCCTTAATACATTACATTTTTGGCTAACTAACTATATTAGAAACATTTTTTTATTTTGCACAGCCGATCTATTTACCCAGTTTTTATTTTTCCACTGAACAATTCCTTTAAGGCAGGGCCTTGCAAATCAAGCAGAACAGAATAGCTTATTTACTTACAGTGTAAAAAGGCATAGGCAGAATAGATATTCACAAGGCTAGGACAGTACATCAGAGACAGTTAAATGTGTCTCCGCTGAGGATGTAGTCAAGGCAGTACAGCATAGGTCCAGGCAGAAATACCTCACAAGTGGTCTGAACCCCACCCAGTGAAGTGGTCAGGGAGAAGAACCTAAACCTGACACCCAATCCACTGTTGTCCCTTCACTGTAGGCAATCTTATGGCCTCATTGAATGGGTCCCTGCTCCCTGACTTATCTGTCTCTCTAGAGATACTGGTCGCTCTAGGGAAAAAAGGCTTTACTGGGCTTTGGTGTACCCAGGCTCCCTAGAAACATCCAGCTGGGGCAAACACCAGAAGCCAAAGAGGAAGATCCACCCCTTCTCGCTCACTATACCAAAGTGTGACCGGAAGTGGTCACAACATCTCTTGGCTGGGATATGTACATCACAACTAGCTACATGGGCATCTGTCCAGCAACTAGGGAGATCAGAAAGTGTAGGAATTTAAAGCCATAGGGGAACATTAACCTTATGGGTCCCCACAATTGATTTAATGGAATTTATATTTCTTATACATTTGGACTAATTCGTCTTATTCTAACCTGTCTTTATACATATTACACTTTGTTTTTAGCATGAGGTATGAGTCAGTGGCCAAATGCATTAATATCACACAAAAAAACTGAATTTTCCCATACAAAAGAATCTCAGATACTTTATTTTGATTATTCCTGTTTTTAATTTTCACATGGAATGGAAACTGGATCAATATTAAACCAATGGTTGTTAGAAAATCTTTATTAGATTTGGGTGTGGTTATTATTTGGGCTTTTGTTTTGTGTTTATTTCTTCAACTCTTTTTTGGAAGACGCATACAGATTCTGTAATTGTTTTGAGTACATACATATTCATTTATGAGGCTCATACAGTATTATCATAAAGATGAACGCTACCAGTTTGGGAGTGAGCAATATTGACTATTTTTATATTCAAAAGAATATAGTTTTCTGAGTCTAAGAGAAATAAAAAATAAGCAAAAAGGTGTGTTAACTATTTTTATAGCAAGATCTTGAGTATTTTTATCATAAGCCAATTGCTAGTTATTATGTATTGCAATTAAAAGCAATGACATATTATATTGTATATCCTTTTATATCTATCTATCTATCTATCTATCTATCTATCTATCATCTGTATATCTACTCTAAATACTAAGAGAGAGAAAAGGATATCCACAACACAGAGGTGCACACCAACAAATGTGGCCGTCTGGGTCCATGAAAAACAAGGAATAAACAATAAATCTCTGTTAACTATTTTTATAGCTAGATCTTGAATATTTTTATCATACGCCAATTGCTAGTCATTATGCATTACAATTAAAAGCAATGACATGGTTGCTCCATAGTTCTATTCCCAGCAAGAATAGTTCATCTTGGCAGAAGAAGCGTAAGGAGCATCCAATATAAACAAACAATATACGGGTTAAATATTTGTCCTCTAGATTAAATAGTGCACATTTTATTTAATAGTCAGGCTTGAGAAACATGCTGGTGCGCACTATGTGGTAATTAAATACTAATAACACAAAGTGATAATACTGCTTCTAGAAGAGTTGAGATACCACTTAAATGGATGCAGATAATAAATGACCAAATTAATAATTGCAAATTAATCATTTCTTATTGATCATTAGATTAATTATTGAGAAATGAATTATATGATTATGGAACAGCATGTCCCTTGCTCTAAATAAGTTTGGCAGAGTGAGTGTTCTTGTGGTTTTTCCAGTCCCTCAGTAAAATTTGTCTTGTCAGTACCATTCATTAGACAATGAGAAAGGCACGAATGTGATCATGTAAACTAATGATGTCTCCTGTGTAGAGATATTGTTATGCAATACTATGGTAGCTCAGTTAAAAGAACTACCAAAATAGATCCCACAATAACTCATACTTACTGCTATATTGTATTAATGTGCAG
Source organism: Xenopus laevis (assembly GCF_017654675.1). Classification (NCBI taxonomy): domain Eukaryota; kingdom Metazoa; phylum Chordata; class Amphibia; order Anura; family Pipidae; genus Xenopus; species Xenopus laevis. The sequence goes on along the minus strand of NC_054380.1, from coordinate 78,206,369 downwards.
GTAATGGGAAACTGGAGCAGAGAACACAGGAACAGGGAACCGGACGGAGACTCAGGAACAAAGCAGGAATCAGGCACAGGAGTCACAGGATCAAGGAGTCACAGGAACAAGGAGTCACAGGAACAAGGAGTCACAGGAACAAGGAGTCACAGGAACAAGGAGTCACAGGAACAAGGAGTCACAGGAACAAGGAGTCACAGGAACAAGGAGTATGCTGGATCTAGCTTGGGAGCTTCAATGATCAAGCCCCGGGGTATCTTTAGCAACAGGCTTATAAAGTCCCTTAATTAACAAATTACCAACACCTGGTAGAGCAAGAAGGAGGAGGAGGAGGTGAGCAAACGTATAAGGTAGAAAGTCTTTAATCATACCAGTAGAATCAGATTCCAAAGGTCTCCAGTGGCTCAATGAAATAATGTAGGAGCTTGTGAGTGTATAGTTCAGAGTTCGATCCCAGGTAGCTCCTGACATAATATTTCTTGAAAGTAGGCTTAACCTTGCTACCATGTATCCTTTTTTAGCAGTGCAGTATATCCATATTTTGTATATGTTAATATGATGTGAAACAGGTTCTTGCAACTTACAATTTGTCCTTTTTGGAATGTTTTTGGAAGTTACTTTATGTTGCTTTGAAAATTCACTCATCATAGTGCTGATTGGCTGAGCTCTTTATAGCTGACACAGTCAGTCAAGTTTGTATGACTAGAACTGTATTTGTATTTAGTTACTTCAAATGCAACATCATTTTTGAGGACCACTGTAACCATACATGGCAAAAGATAGGTGGTAGATGAACTCTCACCTTCTCAAATTTGCTGGCAGGTGGTCCTTCATGACCACTGTAAACAAACCAACCCAAAAACATAGATGTGAAAAGCTGGAACTGAACTCTCAAACTTCTTTTTGATAAAGAACAAATTTGCTAGAAGATTGCCCTTCAATCAAGGCTACTTCAAAAAACCTATCCCAAAAGGACTGACGTAGGAAGAAGTTGAAGTTGAAATGTCAATCATAAACCTTAGAAGCATCTGGATATCTGGATATAAAAAAGAGCAAAAATCATCAGGAGGGGGTTTTCAACTCAAAATGTTCTTGTTTACAACTTCTCACACAACCACTACACCATTAAAAACCTGTACTAGCAATGATGCAATAAGTTCCATCTAAAAAGAAGCCCAGCAGGCAGATTGTGGTTAATGCAACTGGCACATAGTGTTCCGAGTTCAGTTAACATCTAAGCTGCGTAAGCACTGTAATTTGTGGCTTTTTTCAGTGGTGAACTTTTTCACAAATTTGCTCTACACTTTCTTCATGTGGTCTGTTTTAGCAGGATAAAAATAATCGCAGCAGACATCATTCTACCACTTGCCTAATACTTTTTTTTGAATATATTACAGACTGCAAAATAGCAGGTATGATAAATTATTATAGGCTAAAAACACATAAATAAACACTTGGGGGCAGATTTATCAAGGGTTGAATTGAAAATTCTAATTTTCAATTTTTTTTATGGTCAAAACTCTCAAATTCAACTAGGTAGTTACTCAAATTTGATTTGAGTTTTTTTAAAAAATTCTAATTTGTTTTTTGTGATTTATCATACCCCTTAAAAACTTGAATTTGCCACTTAAAACCTGCAGAATTGGTGTTTAAGTCAATGGGAGAGGTCCAGGGATCATTTTTGAGTTGTTTGCAGCCTTTCTGAAAAAAACTCAAATAGAGTTCTTTAAATTCGAATCAAATTCAATTTGAGTTTTCAGGTTGATTTAATTAATCTGAGTTTTAAAAATTAGATTTTATTAATAAATTTCGATTGGTCAAATTTTGAAATTATGGGAGTTTAGGAGAGTTTTTAAAAAAACTCACATGAATTCGAAATTCGACCTTTAATAAATGTGGCTCTTTGATAAATGTGTCTCTCTTGGTGGCTTAAGGTTCGAATTTAAATTTTTGCCATAATTCAGTTTTTTTTGCACAAAACCTCACAAATTCAAATTATATTTTCAAAAACTCAAATGTTTGGTTTAAGCAAAGCAAACTCGAAAACTTGAATGAGTTGGTGAGTTCATATAGAAGTCTATAGGAATTGTCCTAGACAAAACTCAAGCCATTTTTTAATTCGCATTTTTGAGCTTGTAAACTCACAAATTTGAGTTTTTAAGCCTATAAACTCGAAAAATTTGAGATATCGAGTTTTTTTTTACAATTGTATTCAATTGAGTTTTTTTACATACAGATTTTTTGATAAATGAGAAAACATTCAAGTTTTTTTTTAAATTGTGGGGTTATTCAAAGTAAGAAAAAAACTCACAAACCTCACAAATTAGATTTTTGTTAATCATGTTAATTTAGTATGCACCATCAATAATTCTGCACCACTTCTAAAAAGCATGAAACAGTATTTTAATTTGAAAAAATGTTGCTCTAGTGAACACATTGATGCATAGCTACCACAAATAAAACTAGGGCTTCTACTAAAAAACAACATTTTACAAATTGTTATTTGCTGTAAATTGCTGATATGTTTATACTGATTTGAACATACAAATTAATATTACATATTTGTGAGCGAAATTAGTTTTATTTATAAAAATATAAATACTTGAATGCTGAAAATGATCCTCACCTTGACTTCTCCAACATTTAGTTGACAAATTGTTTTCAAGAATTTTTCAATTCATAAGTTTAAAAAATTCGAGGTCCAAAACTAAAATGCAAAAACATTTAGGATAGCATTTTTGTCGCAATTTCTTGAATGCTAAAAAATACATGACCTCCAATATTAATGAATCTGCCTTCATAGTGTCCACTGATTCAAATGTATTTTTATTTTAGCTAAAGCGTTTTAAACTTTGTGTACAAGTGACTACTTCTGTCTAAAATAAAAGACAGGGCATGCAGTGGATTGTTCAGCCAATACATTAATATCTGGATAAAAAAATCTCATAAAAATGCTTCCCTATTAAAAAATTATTCTTCAATATTTATACCAGACTGGTGGTTGAAAATTCCACAGCCAAGCTAGCAGCACAGAATAATTGCTTTTTTCAGTGTGATATTCAGTTTTTCACTTTTATAAACTCACATCTGTGATTTGTTAGTTGTGTCCCAAATTTAATTGGAAGATAACATACAATTAATTAGATCTGAGCATATGGTTCTTTTATGTATCATCTTAACATTTTCATGTGCAGGTTCAACTGAAGGTAGTCATGCAATAGAATGTTTTGCAACAGTTAATAATTATTTCTTGGAGACTGATCATACATTACAAATACCCTTTGCCAGAATTTCTCAAACATTCTAAATTGAATAAAAGACAACTGTCCAAAATATGCATCCTATGAAGATTATCTATAACCCAAAAATGTCAGTTTTATCTAAAACACAACATATAATGAATTAATATATTTTTAAAAATGGTTAATGTTGTGCATTTAGCATTTTTTAAAGAGGATGTTCACCTTCCAAATACATTTCATAGTTTAGTTCAGTTGTTTTCACCAGAAATTAAGACTTTTTTTTCCATTTTTTATATTTTAATTTCTTAACAAAACTGAAGTTTAAAGTTGAATGTCTCTGGTGTTTCAGTCTGGCAGCTCAGTAATCCACTGTTACGATTTTGCTACATTTATTTGATACACCTCTCATCAGCATCTGTGGAATATTAGCAACTATTATATCAATTACTGTACAGCTGCCTTTGATGAAACTCAGGGATTCTGCTCAGCAGGGCCAAAGAGAATAAATGCATCATGTAAAGGTACCATATACTACATAATTGCGATTTTCTACGACAAATATTGAAAAATTTGTGGGTTTTCTATATTTTTTAAAAGCTCTAAAATTTTGAGATGTATTAAGTGTAAAAACCACGAATTCAAACATTTTCCAAGTAAAAGTTGTTGAGGTCCTATAGAAGTCAATGGGAGCTGTGCTGATCTTATTTTGCCACTTTCAATCAATTCAGACTGCTATAGGTTATTGAATTTTTTTCACTAGAAATTGTCTGAAACACTCACATTTTTAGAAGTTTTCCAGGTATTCATATTTTTTAGTGCATCGTTCAGTGATTTTTTCTGTTCGTATTTTTTTTTTTTTTGCCATGTACTGTATAAAGCAGGCTGACTATCAGAGTAACCTGAGAGGCAGCAGCTCTTATATGGGCATTGGGGGGGAGTGTAAGGAAGGAAAGGCAGGTTTTAGTTATAGGGGATTCAATTATTAAAAAGGTGGATAAGGTAATCTGATGCAAGTACCCTACAATCTGCTGTTTGCCTGGTGCTACAGTTTGGTGTGTGGTAGAATGAGTGGACTGATTATTGTGATGGGCTGGGGAAGACCCGTTGTCTTGGTACACATAGAAACCAATGACAAAGTTAGAGGAGGGTGAGGACTTCCAAAGTAATTTTCTCAGAGATACAGTATTACCTGTTCCACGAGAAACTTTAAAAAGAAAGCAGGAGCTTAGGAAGATTAATGTGTGGCTGAGAGATTGGTGTAGGGAGGAGGGTTTTGGATTTCTGGAGAAATTTGATTGCTTTTTTTATGATGCGGTAAGTAAAATGCTGGACAAAGGGAGAGCAGTTAATGTGATCTATTTGGATTTTGCCATACAGTGACCTACAAATGACTCCTTTCTAAAGTAGGGACTGTTGGGCTTAATGAAGAAGTTTGCACATTGATAGGAAACTGGATACAGGATCGGGTACAGAATGATTCATTCTCTACTTGGAGTATGGTTCTTAGTGAGGTCCCTCAAGGCTCTTGTTAATGACTTAGGGGAGGGTATTGTAAGTAACATATCAGTGTTTGCAGATGACACAAAACTATGCAGCCCAATTAATTCCATCCAGGATGAGCAGGATGTGGCATCCTTGCAGCAGGATCTTGACAAACTAGCAATGTGGAAGTGGCAGATGAGATTCAATGTTGATAAAAGTAAAGTCATGCACCTGGGATGTAAAAATATGTAAGCCATTTATACCCTTAATGGGACTGCACTAGGCAAATCCATAATGGAAAAGGACCTTGGAGTCATTGTAGATAATAAACTTGGCTGTAGCAAGCAATGGCAGTCAGCAGCATCAAGGGCAAGCATTAAGGTCTTGAGCTGTATTAAAAGGGGCATAGATTCACATTAGTAGGGGGTCATTCTTCCACTGTACAGAGTGCTGGTAAGGCCCTATCTAGAATATGACATACAGTTATGGTCTCCAGTGCTCAATTGAGACATTATTGAATTAGGGAGGGTCCATAGAAGGGCAACTAAGCTGGTAAAAGGTATGGAAAATCTTAGCTATGAAGAAAGACAGGCCAAATTGGGGTTGCTTACACGGAAGAAGAGGTGCTTGAGGGGTGATATGATAACTATGTATAAATATATAAGGGGATCTTCAACAAACATCACATTCCTACGTTTTCAAGCAAAATATCACTCTGATTGTCCAAACAAAAGACCCAAAACTAGGGATTAGCAAACTTGTAGTGACTATACTGCAATGAGGAAATTTTGAAAACCTCAAAATTCCATAAATACGTACTGAAGTTAAAGAGGTTGTTCACCTTTGAGTTAACTTTTATTGTGATGTAGAGGGTGAGATAATGTGCAATTGAGTTTCATATTTTTTGTTATTATTTGTGGTTTTTGAGTTAATTTGATTTTTTTTCAGCAGCTCTCCAGTTTGCAATTTCAACAATCTGTATGCTAGTGTCCAAATTACCCTAGCAACCATGCATTGATTTCAATAAGAGACTGGGAAGCTGGAAATAGTCAGAAGAAAAAGGCAAATAATTCAAAAACTATAAAGAATAAATAATGAAGGCTGAATAAAAAGTTATTTATAATTAGCCATTCTATAAGGTACTAAAAGATAACTTTAAGGTGAACCACCCCTTTAATAGAAAAGGCTAACTCAGCATCTAAAGGAAAAATGGAAGCTCCTTGGAGGATAGCAATGAGCATATTGGACAGAAAGAAGCATGAAGCCAAACTAGAACAACCATCCATCAAATCTATTGAAGTCAACCATGATGTTAATATTCCTTACCCAAGTTGTTTTACAACAATTCATATTTCCAGTCATGCAACTTAAAAATGTAACACCTGTCTAAATGAGAATCATGGTACCTGGGTCACACTGTCACATCTTTGAGTTTCAGCTAACCCCTTCCTGCCTTAGCTCAACAGAACCATTGTGGTTAGTAGTTGTTGACTGATCGACTACTTGGATGAGCAATGAATTTACTCTGCAAGTCCTATTTCTTTAGACCTATTTCTACTAGATACAGTAAATTTGATTTTAGAAAATACAATAAAATGGGTTTGTTAACCACAACATATTTTGAAAAAGGTTATTCATTTCCATATTTTAAAAAAGATTTATAGATTTACTACATGTACTATTTTTAATGAATATTTATTTTAGAATGGTTTGAGGCCACACACCCTTATTGTTCTGTGTATATTGTCACATCTGAAAATAATATGTGTTTCTTCTAAGGACACAAAGGGAAGTATTCAGCAACACATTCTGCCAATGGATTCTCCACCCAGTAGCTTGTGACAAAAAGTTTATTAAAAGCATAGCTTCACTAGTACATAAAAAAGGATTTACACTTACGGCTATTGATGTACTATTCTATTCAATCATTTATATCGACATTGTTATGTGGAATTAGCATATGTTATTTCTTAGAGTGAATTAACTGGAAAGTTGTCTGCATCTTACACTTCTATCAGATTTCTAATTGAAACAATCAGTTAAATTTTTAACAGATGTTTGACCAAATAATAGGCAGGGCTTAAGTAATTTTTGATCCAGCATCTAAGACCAGTCCAAGAACAGTATGTCCAATAGGAAATCGTTTTCGAGGACAGTTCAAATGAGAGTAATTTACTACCATACATAGTATATTTGCACATAACACAACACACAATTTACCAAATAGAACTAGAGATGATCATAAACAAGCCTTGGTTACAGAAAACAAGATTAAACCAGTAGAGATGAAAATAAAACCTATTATTTTAAAATCTGTTTGCTATTCAGCTGAATATCTTGACTATATATATATATATTCAATCAAATATTATTTGCTACACTTTATGCCTGGTACACATACTTCTTTTATATATTGCTAAGTTGTAAAGACCATTTAAATGAATGATGAAGGGCACACTGAAGAGGAGGAATCACAGAAGCGTAGTAAACTTTTTTTTCCGCAGAAAACTCTAATCATTCCCTCTGTGGGAATGTTTAAAATTATTTTATTCTAAGCTAGACTTGAAGGAAATGCCCACTGCCTCTATTCTCCACTGACAATTACAAAAATAACAATGTTTTCCCCCCTATAATATCTAGAATCTCTGGATGTTTACCTCTATTACCCATGACCACAGATACTCTCTAGGAGTCTAGGTACACATGATCTACCCCTGATTTACCCTTGGTCCTTGCCGGTTCAGTGAACCAATCAATTATGGGTGAACATTCCCCCTTTCCCCTCATTTTACACTTTACTCGTCTTAACCCTATCCCCATAACTGATTATAAGACCAGCACTATTATAGTGCCAAAGGTATACAGGGTCAAGCTTGAATCCCTTATAGTATATTCCAGCGGCTAAGTAAGAGCACTAAGCAAAAGGCTAAAAAAAATGTGAATAATTATTTTTGACATATAGTTTAACTATAGTACTTTCTTTCTCATCCCTAGTCATGTTGTATCAGAACTGTAAATAAACAGGCTATATTGATGCATCTGGTGAACACAAATCAATCAAACATAAACGATCCAAAAATATACATTTAGACAGACTCACAATGATCACAGAATTGTTTGATCTACAGTTAATTACTCTGCTAAACTTAGAGAAAAGGTCTTGTTTTATTATAACGGAACTGTTTGCTGTAAAGTTAATAAAGTTAAGAAAATGAATGAAGACAAATCTGGGACACGTCCTTGTGTTTTTGCACTGATAGTTCAAGCATGGAACTACGCTACAGCCAGTGCTTTAGGACTGCTACTGGAGTCCAGAAGTCTCAGTTTGGTTATTCATCTAAGAGTGGGGGCAATTACTATAGCAATTACTATGACAGATTGTGATAGGGGAAACCCAGTCAAAAAATAATGGAAAGTGAAACTAAGAGGCCCATTTACTATGGGTCGAAGTGAATTTTTGAATTCAAAAACTTCGAATTTCAAAGTAATTTTTGGGTACTTTGACCATCGAATAGGTCAAAATTCGATTCGAATTGAAAATACTTCACAAATTCGACCATTCGAAAATCGCGGTACTGTCTCTTTAAAAAACTTCAAATTCGACACTTCGCCACCTTAAACCTGCCGAATTGCTGTTTAGCCTATGGGGGACCTCCTATAAAGTTTGTGAGTGTTTGGCTAAGTTTTGAGTAGTCGAAGTATTTTTTTGTAAAATCGGTCGAATCGTTCGATTCGAACAATTTAAACAATCGATCGGACGATCTAATCGATCGATCAAACAATTTTTACTTCGACTATCAAAGTATCAAATTCGATGGCCGAATTTCGAAGTTTTTTAACTTCGAAATTCGATCTTTAGTAAATGTGCCCCTTAATCTAGTAGTAGTTAAACTGCAATAGTTTAATGGGTTAGTGAATTGCACATGTTTTTGGCTAAGCCCTTTCTTGAGGTGTAACTACTACTAAATTTCTTTTTCATTTCATTATTTTGAAGTTTTGCACAAAATGCTCAAAATTAATATTGTGAAAATTAACTTGTTTTTTTATAGTGAGGATAAAAAAAATACAAACATGTGTCTTGTTTATACCATTTTTTTCCTTGTTACATTTTTCCATAAAACCCATGGCACTCCAAACAATATTTGGTGATGCTTTCAATGAGAATAGAAAAGGATGAGAATAGAAGAGGATAGAAATAAAAACAAAAAAAAGCCCTTCCACTTGTGTCATCATTTCCCTTGCAAAAGTCCGAAAAACACTCTGCTTATAGCCAGTGGCGGAACTACTTAGTGCAGTTGCACCCCACGCACCCCCTTGGGGCCCGCTGGTGGTTCTCATGCACATATAACTGCTGCGACAATCTACTTGGGAGGGGTTGGGATGGGCCCAGCTGCAGGCCCTGCACCCTGACCCCACAGGGTATAGTTACTTAACTGCTTATAGCCAATGCTTGTGATTGCAAACTTGCTAGAATGAGTCTTCCTAGGCCTAAAGTTACAGTGATAGCCTAATTTGTCACAATGATAGACTACAGGATTCATTGAGGTTGTAGCAAAATCGTAGTCACCCACAGTAAATTCAATTGCTAATTTTGTTCCCCTGGCCAGTACTTTATTTAAAAAGCACACTGGCCTGTGGAAGTATCTAGATCAGCTATATGCTGCCACCTTTCCTTGCTTTTCCAGTCATCAAGCAGTTAGACTTAGACTTGCAAATTTGCAATAGCAGAAGATTCTAACCTAAGCATAACTGGGAAAATAAGGGAAGAGATTTGTTTTCTATACATTAATTAACAGTTACATAAACTTTATAATTAAGGGACTTGAACTATACACCTACTTTTCTGTAACTGATGCCACAAAGGAGGAGATATGATATTGTCATTAATTGACTTTTAAAATCATTTCCCGTAATTTGTATCAACACAGGTTTGGCCAAATAGTGAATAAATCTCCAGAAAAGCTGCACTGCGCTGATGATGCTGAACCTTCTCTTCTGTGCAACACAAGGGGGAAAGCATTTCCAGAGACACACAGCCTCTAAAACTGAGATTCATTTTTTTCTGCTACTGAAACTATGACAGAAACTGAAACTATATCGATATGACAGAATTGTTAACTTAAAGCTAACTTCCAGCTAACAGAAAATGAAAATTACTTTTCATTTTATTATAGAATTGTTGTTTATCATTAAGCATTTCTTAAAGCAAATTACATTTCTGCAACTCTCGATCTTAAATGTTGCTTAATTTGTTTGTTCAACAGAATGCAACGCAAACAAAAGTTAAAGAAACATCAGCAGACTGATTGATTTTAAAAACACAATTTATTATTTGAAATAGTTTACATCTTATAAAGCAACATATCTGGAGTAATACACAGAATAACAATTGAAAGTATTGTTTAGAAAACAAGTGAAAGCAATAATGAGCAGTACATTGCTAGTAATTCAAGTAGCTACAGGGACATATATTTGCATTAATGTCCGGTGCATTATACATATTGTATTTTGCATTGCCTTTTGCATTAATGTAAAAATTACCTAACTGTATAAAAGCTGAAATATTCAGTTGAAATGGTTTCAAATGGAACTATGTATAATGTGGCAATAGACTGATCATTAGATACATGCTAGAATATACATATGCTCACTTTTGTTTGCCAGAATAATGAAGATTTCTAAACATGTTCAGACATCTGTGTCTCATATTGGTATGTACTCTATATTACATGTCTCTCTGGAACACAAACTTGATTTTTCCCCTATTAAAAAGGTGACATTGCAATAATGTCTCTGGTGCTGATTAAAATGTCTTTGGTGTTTGTGTAACAATAAACAAATCATAAAAATGTCATATTCTTTCCATAAATACACGGACATAAAGTATCTCCATGACAACAAAGTTATTGCTTATATAACATGATGTAAAGAAAGTTTTAAAAAAGGGGAGTTTTGGCAATTTTCCTTAAGACATTTGTAACTGCCTGAAGGAATGTTACCACTTAGTTTCTATGATTGACCAAATAAATCATTTTTAAATAAAATTTGTATATCGTTATAAGGCAATATGATAGTGACTATTGCCACTCTTTCACCTTACTTTCTCATTTCGGAATTCACATGTTTGCATTGATGCATATAAATGTCCCCTATTCAGAATCTCACTTAAATCTCATATGTTTTTCCCATATAATTTAAAAACAGGAAGTGTATCTTATGATGATTTCAATGTAATTCAGGTAGGTATATTATACTGTGTTGTTGGAGAATAATTCCAAAAGGACTAGTTAAGAGGTCGTATATGAGGTTGTAATGTATACTTCTCTGCAATAATAAAGTCCACTGAGCACTTGTGGAATCAATCTAGTATATTTTTGTTTTACAAGTATTAAAAGCCACAAAAGAGTACGTATAGAAAAATTCTGATCCCCAAACAGAATGCCTTATCTCTGAATTATCCCTGAAGTCTTCTTTCAAGAATCTTGGCGCTCTCCCCCTTATAAGAGCATCAGACCACACTCCCCAGGCCTTGGCAGTTGTGCACATTGGCATGCGTCTTGACTTAGTTCTGCGCTTTGTAATACTTGCCACTTCAGGCTTGCGCATGTCATGACACAGACATTTAGAGCTTAAAGAGATGCTCACACTTTGAGTGGTAATTGTGACACTGAGCTTCTTAGTTTGTGTTCTGACTTGACTTCAGATTTCTACACCCCTGACAGTGTTACCTCATAAAGCATGGAGCCTGATGTTGCCTCTTCCGTGATGCTTGCCTTTAGAAAGGAGAAAGCCACATCGCTGTAAGTTCATAAAAGTTTATTAATATTGTTAAAAACAATGGCACACAACTAGGTCTGCTGCCTCACACGTTTGGGAGCATGCACCCTTAATCATGCACCTGAAACACGTACAGAATGTGAGATATGATCAGAAAAGAGAGACCATTGCTGAAGCTGCCCTTTGAACCCCTCAAAAAAGATGCCCACATACGTATTATGTCTCTGCATTTCACAGATATGCCAATACCCAATGGGTCAATGCAGCTTTAAATCACAAATTCCACATTTGGTTATCCAAAACGTTAAAGGGATGAACTTACCAGAGTTAAAATTCCAGATAGGATGGAAAAACGTATTAATCTTACTATTAAGGAAAAGATTTGAAGATTTCAGAAGAACCTGTATCTCTATTGTGGCACTTCAGGTCACTTCCTAAAAAACTATACTACCCCCCTGGGGTAAGATTTTCTTCAGGTGAGCAAATGCTATTAATCAATGGAGAGCAAATATCTTGCTATGAATAAGAGAAGAGACAAATGGAAAATGGTTTTCATTCTCCCTATTGACATTTTGAATATATAGTAATGCCTTTCAAATTATAAATCCCTTACACTGCAACATTTTGTAAACAACTTTCTTGTCCAATTTCTAAATCAATGACATGTTGAGCTTCTCCGCATCTAGAGAAGAACACATTAACCATATGAAAAAGGCCTTCAATATCAATTCACTAGATTTTAAAAAGTAGAATTTATCATATCCACTGATGGCATCAGTATGGATCAAAAAAAAGATTTATGCATAGGCTCACTGTGCCTATAAATTGTAAGGCTGATCAAAAAAAATTTGGGGTCCACTAACCTCTAACATGTATCTAAAATTTCTTTAGTATTATAGCACCCATTACAGACCTGAGCAGCTCTCTATAAAATGTTTCAATAGACAACTAATGCCCAGTCCACTTTCAACCAGCTGAAAGTATTACATCCAGATATCTAACTACCTTTTTAGTACTTAAGATAGATGCCTCAGAAACTCATAGAGGCTGTCTTCTAGATCTGGAGTCAATCATTTTCTTGAACTTGTAGTGCTCTTTTCTAAAAAGCTAACCACTTCTGAGAGAATTGATTATGTAGACCCTTAACTTCTTGTTATTAAAGCTGCTTATCTCCAACCACCAAAATCTTGACTTCATTGAGAAAACAAGATGCTAAGACCTCAAGAGGACAAATGGGTCCTTTTCCTCTTTAACTTCCACATCACCTACAGACCTGTCTCTCAAAAACAGAAAGCAGATTTTCTTTCTGTGAAGTTCTTTAAACATACCCCTCACAAGAGTACTCCTGATACCATTCTTCACCCTTAGAAGTTTTAAAAGTAAAGGCTCATCATCCCTGTCACATTCAAAAGGCTTGTAAGTAAAGGTTTTATTTTTTCAAAAAGTTCTACAGCTAATGCATGACCTTGTGGGAGATTATAAAACCATACATTTAACCAAAAGACTCTTTTACTAGCATGGTTTAACCAATGATTGTTGCCTATATGTATGTTTCTGCTGCAACACTCTCATCTGAGACCTTTTTGTGGAATGTTTTATGTATTTGTTGCATATCCCAGGTAGACCTAGTGATTTATGAGGTTTATTTGCTGTATTGCCCTGTGCATCACTGGGGGTCATTTATAAACTTCGCGCAGGGCAGATTGGTTCGCAAAGTGAATATATTTGCCCTGCGCATGGTTATATTTATAAAGCTGAATAAGAGGGTGCATACAGAATTGCAAATTTTTTATTCACAATGCGAATGTCTAAAGGGGCTTTATAAATATGTCACAATTCGCAAATTGCGAATCTTTATGCGCACACTCTGCGACTCAACTTTGGTGGCGGATAAAATATTCGCAAAACAGTTTTCCAAACTGCGAATTTAAGTTACTGTCAACGCTATTTTCGCGCACAAAAACCTCGCACATTGGGTGCGCTCGCGCAAACTCCTGTCTCATTTGCGCGCCATTTGCAAAAATGTATTCACATTGCGAATTCGCAAAAACAGGAAAGAAGGGCAGAGCAGTGCAATATATTAGCACTCAGCAAAAAACATGCGCAATACAACCATTAGCAAAAAATATGCGCTGCGCGAACTTTATAAATGACCCCCAGTGTGTTTGAAATCAGTTAATTTATTTTTCAGAGTTCATTGCAGGTAAACTGAAAAATGAGGATTCATAGGGCCAGTGAGAAAAAAATGATTTAATTGTTTTATTGTTGAAAACTGATGGGCGTGATTAAATTCCAAGGGAAAATTTTTTTCACCTAATTAAGTTTAACCTTTTTTTACCATAGATTGGAGTTTTTACATGATACATAGTGAGATGCGTTTTTCTGGATGGAATTGATTCTCATACATCACATTTCATGTGATAAATCTTTTTCTCACTGAATTGAATCAGGTTCATTATGTGAACTGGGTTGTAAGGTGTTTGTATTGTCTTTTAAGTTGAAGTTGAAGTTAGTTCTCCTATTTTTTTAAAAACTTACTTGGTACTATAAATCTTGGTGTTGTTGCAGCCTCAAGTCTTCAGCCTCTTAAGTGCCCTTTTCAAGTGATATTTTAAGATATAATGGTTGTTTATTGAGTTGTGTTGATGTATTTCCTTTGTTTATTATCTCTAACTTTTTAGTTAGCATTTTATTTTGTTCCTCTGCTCTCTGTTTTTGCACATTTGTTCCTAGTTTAATAGCTTTCCCCCTGATAAAAGCCTTATGTGTACACCACAAGATAAAGTGCCATTATCATTCTGAGTTAACTATTCTTCTAGTGCTTCAAAGAGGTTATTTTTGCTTTGTTGGTTTCGTAAAAGATCATTCCTCTTTTTGCTTTTATATTAGCTTGGCTGTTAAATGGAAACGTTTTATGGTTGCCTCCAGAAGGTTTGTATTGGCAGAAATTGGTCTTTTGAATAAATGCTACATCAGCATGAACATTTATAAGTTCTTTCCATAGTTTCGAATGTTTGTAAGGGCTGTTGAGATCCTTCACATTTAAAAAGATACATTTCAATACATTGCAATACCGCTTAGATGCATTTTTACCATCAGTCATTGACATTGTATCAGTTAAGACAACATAAATGCTTTCTGTAGGTGTACAAATATAACAGACAAAAACTACAAAGTATTTATTCTTCTTTATTTGATTAGTGTAGTTGCAGATAGAACTGTGAAAATTAAAAATTTTCCATTTGTTTGTGAATTTTTTTGTGCAATGCCCTCACTTACTTGAAAATTCTCCTGCTTGGTATCTGCTGCTATTTGTTAGAATTTTCTCAGGAGAGAGCCTATATCATTTGCAGAAGTTTTCTCATCATGGATTCACTTACCATTTAATGTAGCTAGGTGTTCATTATCTGACACTGGATTATCTGTGCAGCTGAAGCCATCTTGGATTTGTCTTGGCCATTGTTCTGTGGTGAGCAACTCTGTTCGTTTCCCATCTTGCAAGAGTTATGGTGTGAGCTGTTGTTGTTCAGTAAGTGGGAAAACTATCATTTAGCCTATTTATGATTGAACATGTCTTCTCTCTTAGCCATTCAGGCAATGCCCACCTAAGTAATACAATTTTGATAGAAACAATAAAGAAATTTCTGGGGATATGATTTTTTTTGTTTAATGTTATATAGAATGTGGAAAAACAGGCAACTTAAGGGAAATATTTAGCTACTATTGCAGGATGTATAACTGGGCCAAGTCTTAATCACGTAGGATTTTAATTACTGAATGGTGTAATGGAACTGCCAACACATCAAAAGAAGAACATTTTTTTAACTTTATTAGTAATGAGAATGTTTTGGGTTTTCTAATCTCAGACAGCACAAAACATGTAACAAATCTTTGCATAATGGAAAAATAAAGAACAGTGATCACAGCAATGTCTAATTTGATGCACGTTACAGATATCAAATGCATACTGGAGATTTACAGATACAATCTAAGTTCTGTACAAGGATAGCCAGGCAATGTTACCTTTACTGTTCTGGGGCAAGTTGAATAATAAAATCAAACATCTGATTGCTTATGGTTTTCCCGAACAGGGCAAATGTTGCACACAGTAATTCACTGAGGCACAATAAGACTATAGCTCAAAAATTTAACAACAGCTTAAATTTATAAAACAGAATTATGTAGATTTTACATATCTAATTTTCTAATTGTGCATTGATTGAAAAAAATTGCAATAAGTTCCCGGAACGATAGTATAAACAGCGTCATCAAAGATACACCCAGCTTTCAGCCTTTTCCCTAAATGGAGCAAACTCTAACGCTTAGTCCCTATTTCTGGGCAATTGCTACCCGGGATCATAATTCCATCTAGTGGCTAAAACTGATACTTTGACTTAGGAAATGGAGTCTAGCTCCTGTTTAACTAAGGGGCCCTTAAGTGACCAAACGTCAGCCCCCTACACACACATAACAATTATTACATATAATGACACCACATACAGTGAAAACATTTACCCAATAATTATGTGTTTCAGGATTCCCTTATTCACTTATTCAAGGTTAGTGTGGTTAGAGATAAGGTTGAGATAAGCACAATTATGCTTTATTTTCTTTTCAAATAGTAAAGAAAATCAATTTGATGAGTGACTGAAATATACCTGTAAACAGAAAAAGTGCTGGCTATGAACAAAAATTATATAGTTCTTTTACTTTCCCAGACTTGAAGTGTTTGCATGTAACTGGCTTTCCTTGAGATGCCTTTTTTTCATTACACAATGACAATGTCGAATGATTAATCACTGCATTTAATCATTTTAAACACATACCGTCTTTTTAGTCATGAACCCATGCGATTGCACATTTGTTCTGTCTAAAAAAAACATTTCTTGCTGGGATACAGGTCAACCATTGTCTGTCTCAAGTTTGAACTATTAGTAATGAGTCTCTGAGTTTCTCATCAGTGTTATGTAGCGTCATAGACATATTTCAAAGTCCTAGTCAAATTTCTTATATTGAGGATATTTATCTACGATTAAAAATATGTAGTCAAAATCCTTGGTTTTATTGTACCAGTACTGGTAATGTAAGAACATTTAAAGCAGTGAAAAATAAAGAATTGCATAGCTTTTATGCTGGTAATGGATCAATAAAGCTTGAAGATGTAGATTATTTTCTTAGAAGACTATGCAGATTGCAGATGTTATTTTCATTTCCCTTTCCAAACTAATAACCAAACTTCCTATTCTTTCACTACTGTGTCAATGTAAGATATAGTAATGTAAAAACTTCCATGTCATAAAACACTGATTAATCCCAAGAGAGTTTGCAAACCAAGATCTTTTCCATGTACAGAAAATCCAATAAGTTGTTTGACGCTTGGTCATTTCCTTCCCTTTAAATGTGTTTATGTGTTTAAATATAATTAATAGTTTTTAACATCTTGTCTTTAGCTGCTAGTAGTAACCTTCTTTTTGTTATTATTGTGCTATTATGGCTTGTTTTGATCAATTGTTTGCATTTAAACTTGTGTTTAAAATAACAAAGGAATTTCTATAAAAAAAAAAACAGGAAACAAAATAGAACCCTTACCATAAAATAATGTAATTACATTAAGTAATTGGAATTTGATCAAATTATTTCATTAATTTTCCACATGCAGCAGCAAATGTTTGTGTATTTAATTATGTATTTTATTTATCTCAGTTTTACAGAGCCAATGATTCCTACAAATCATAATATGAGCAGCTGGAGAGTGAAGTGCATTTAATGGAATGGGTTCTTACTGTTGTGTTAATGTAGCATTTGGTTTGTAAGTTTTTTGAATTTATTTATCATTTAGAAAGGTCATGGAAGACATTGCCTGCTATGTAATAGGCAGGAATGTGGCCTTAGGTAGTGATAACCAAAATTGTTAGCCATGTTTCACAGTGAAAAAGACACCCATAGACTTCAATGGGTTAAAAAATGTGTTTGTGCATCATAGACTTTAATGTATTTTGTGAATTTTTCACAGTTGTGAGAATTTACGGAGAAGCAAAATGGGTGACATTTTTCCATCCCTAACCTTAGGTAATGTTTTTCCAGGGAAGGAAAACATCTGACTGCAAGTATAGTTACCCATGCTCCAACAGTATGCAAGTCACTTTAATACCTGAACTTTTCCAAAATGTTTGACTCTTTAAAGGAACAGTTCAGTGTAAAAATAAAAATTGGGTAAATAGATAGCTTGTGCAAAATAAAAAATGTTTCCAATATAGATAGAAAAAGTAATGTATAAAGACTGAAGTGAATGGATTTCTAACATAACAGAACAAAACACAACGCCCTGCTTTTCAGCTCTCTCACTCTCAGTTAGTCAGCAAATTTAAGGGGGCCACATTGGCCATATTTGATCAGTGAGTTTGCAATTGATCCTTAGAATGTAAGGATCAGATTTAAAAGCAAACAGTTATGACCAATATGGCCCCCCTTCAAGTAATTGATTGGTTACTGCCTGACAACCAATCAGTGGAAACCAAGAGAGCTGAAAAGCAGGAAGTTGTGTTCTAGCTATTATGTTAAACATCCAGTCACTCCAGCCTTTATACATTACATTTTGGCTAACTAACTATATCGAAAACATTTTTTTATTTTGTACAACCCATCTATTTACCCAGTTTTTATTTTTACACTGAACAATTCCTTTAAGGACAGTGGTCCGTGGGGCTAAAAAATGTTGCTCTAGGTGTGCTGCAACAGCACAAGATTTTATAGGATCATAATCTAATCCCCATAGCTGCCAAGTTAAATTGGATCAGATTAAGCCGTTATGGTGTTTTGTTCCTGCACCTACTGTATATGCATCAATGTATTTCAATGAGGAAAAAAAAGTAAGTCAGACACCATCATATTTTATCTCATCAGATAAAGACATGCAGTGTTCCCTTCTATATAATAACAATATAATTTAATATAATAATATTTTGACCCGTGCAACTACATCCTACTTTTAGGGTTCAATCTGTCGCTCCAACACCATCCTACAAAATCTCCCATGTAATTTAGATGGGTAGTTTAGTCTAGAAACTTTTTTTCAGGTGGGCCCTGATTAACAAGGTCTATCTATCACATTTGTTGATATGACCATCTCTATTAGTTATGAACATTTACAAAGTGAAACATGGATTCATAAATGCATTTGCTGCATCACTTAATCTCACTCCAATCATACATGTTGCATATTGGTAACCTTAGTCCAGCATCCAAATATCCAGAACAAAGCAAACATAACATTTATTAATTGTAGTAAAATCTCTGATGTTTAATGGAATCAAGTACAGATTAGAATAAAATTAGAATCCTATTGCCTGCAGAGCAATTATACAATTTTTTTCTTAAAGGAAAATTATACCCCTAAACAATGTATATAATTTGTATGTAAATAAGGATTTTCATAATAATATACTTTTTTAGTAGCATGTACAATTGGATAATCCTAAATATAAAAGTGCCATTTTGAGAACTAAGGGCTGTCCCCCTTGGAGGGGGGATTTAGCACACAGTTTAAAACCAAGGCATAGGAGTTGTTCACATGAAGTAATGCTATTAAGAAGAGAGGTAAGATACCTATTTTACTATGATTAAAGGTAAACAAGTTAGGGACCACCGTATGGGGTTTACCTTGACGTGGTATGGTGGCTTATCAATTTTATGATCATAACTTTGTAACTAAAAAACCCTGTTTCAAAACTATATGCACTAGCATTTTTACTTGAATCATTGAGACAGGGAATTAGACTTTTTGAAATTGGCCTCAGGTGTGCACCCACAACCATTCTTTTTTGTATTTGTAATTGCTGGGAGCTATGGCTAAGCTCCATGTGGTTTGTTGCACCCTCATACCCACCCTTTTAGATTTTTGGTGGTCCTATTGTCCCTTTAATTATTTGCTTTGGTTTGTGCAATCACTCTCCCTTAAAAGCCGAAAATGCTAGCGGCATGGGAGGATCTAGCCTGAAGGCAGTCTCTCCCATTTAAAAGCCGCATAGCAGTTGGCGGGGGAGGATTTAGCACACAGTTTAAAACCAAGGCATAGGAGTTGTTCACATGAAGTAATGCTATTAAGAAGAGAGGTAAGATACCTATTTTACTATGATTAAAGGTAAACAAGTTAGGGACCAACGTATGGGGTTTACCTTGACGTGGTATGGTGGCTTATCAATTTTATGATCATAACTTTGTAACTAAAAAACCCTGTTTCAAAACTATATGCACTAGCATTTTTACTTGAATCATTGAGACAGGGAATTAGACTTTTTGAAATTGGCCTCAGGTGTGCACCCACAACCATTCTTTTCTGTCCCCCTTGGATCCTAGAATTCACGGTGCACACAAGCAAACAAGACAACCCATACATGTTAGGTCACATGAGCCAATTAATAAACAATGTTCTGTCTTTTACTCCCATACTGCTTCAGTTACAGTTAAAGCTGCAGTATTTCTGGCCAGGTGATCTCTGAGGCTGCACAGAGAATATCATAAAATGGGGGCTCAAGGGAAAGGATATAAAAGACAAATATTTACTGAAATAAATATTTCACTTTGGTAAGATTCTTTAATATGCCACTTCGTATGATGTAAATGATCTGTTGCTTAAGTACTGATTTGGGGGGTATAGATTTCCTTTAAAAACCTTCTGGAGTTATACATGCAAATGTTACATTCTTATACCAATCTTTGTACAGAATATAAAAATGGAGAGGTTTGTATTACATTATTACATAAAAATGTAAGCCTGGTGTTTATCCTATGAATTGAGTCATCTATTACACAACTTTTGCAGCATACTAATTTTTAAACATTATGCCAAAATCCTTACAGACACATTTTAAAGTTATTGAGGATTTATAGTCTGTACTGAGACATAAAATTACCTGTTTACATAGATGATTGAGGACAAAGACCTAGAAAACAAATTGACACTAGCTAAAAAGCAATAAGGACGTTTTCATTAAGTTACAACATGTGATTGTAATGTCTGATCCAGGCATTCCTGTACAGATCAGCCAGCAATTTGATAAATAAAGCAATTGCAATGTTTTAAAGTTAATGTTAAAGCAGTATAGATACAATGGGGCAGATTTACTGAAGAGCGAAGTGGCAGTCGCTAGAGAAAATTCACCAGAAATCTTATCTGTAGGGACATCGCCAATTAACTAACAGGCATAGATGACAATTTACTAGCAAAAGAGATTAGTGATGGGAGAATTTCTCCCGTTTTCCCGAAAAATTTGTGAATTTTGACACCCGCGACAATTCCGATGCTGGCGACACCCTATCGTCAGGCGAATTTTTGCTCAGGCGTTAATTAGTCACAGCGAGAATTTCTTCTAGTGTTCTGCCTAGCAAAACTTTTTACTAATCCTCTAATGCCAAAGACATGAGCCCACCCTAAAACAAATGTGGTATGCCCCTCAAATGTTTGGAAAAAAATGTTAATGTTAATAGTTACGACTTTTGAAGGCAATTCCACTTTAAAAAATGAAAAATCGCCAGCGTTTTTTACAACTTTTATGAGTTTCTGGCATACAGGATATGATGTCACTGACATAAGATTAAGAAAGATGAAGCTTCATCTTATCAGTTGGCCTGGTCTAAGTTGGCAAAGGAAACTCTGGTAGAAGAGGTAACGTTCAATAAAATTCACACTTTAGTGAATTTGCAGAGTTCATTTAAGCAAAAATGCACCTGGCGATAGGGTGCGAAACTGCACTAGCAACAGTCTCTTACTAGAGAATTGTTGTCTACGCCTATGAGGCAAATTGTCTCTAGCAACGTCCACTTTGCCTTTTAGTAAATCTGCCCCAAGGTGTAAATACTGACTAGTTTAAAAATCTAAGATGACCCTAATGAAGCAGATGGGCTCCAGACTGAGAGAATATTACATTGACTGGATCAGATAGCTGAGATTCCGATCTGGAATAATGCAAATAATTCAAAAAGATAAAGAAAAAATAGGTGGAAGAATACGTACTGTATGAACCCTGAGACAAAATGTGCCTATAGTCTTTGATGAGAGTCTGGATGGTGGTACTTTTAACCATTCTTCCATACAAAATCTCTCCAGTTCAGTTAAATCTGATGGCTGCCGAGCATGGACAGCCTGCTTCAAACCATCCCATAGATTTTCCATGATATTCAAGTCGGGGGACTGTGACGGTCAATCCAGAATATTGTACTTCTCCCACTGCATAAATGCCTTTGTAGATTTCCAAGTGTGTTTAGGGCCATTGTCTTGTTGGAATATCCAACCCCTGCGTAACTTCAACTTTGTGACTGATGCTTAAACATTATTCTGAAGAATTTGTTGATATTCGGTTGAATTCAAGCGACCCTCGACTTTAACAAGGGCCCCAGTCCCTAAACTAACCACACAGCCCCACAGACTTGTGACTTGTCTAAATGAGCTTTTGCATACAACAAGTGACTCTGTTTGTGGCGTGAGTGTAGAAAGGGCTTCTTTCTCATCACCCTGCCATACAGATGTTCTTTGTGCAAATTGCGCTGGATTGTAGAACTATGTACAGATACACCATCTGCATGTTCTTGCAGGTCTTTGGAGGTGATCTTTGGGTTGTCTGTAACCATTTTCACAATCCTCTGCATATGCTGCTCCTGTATTTTTCTTGGCCTGCCAAACCTGGGCTTTACACCAACTGTGCCTGTGGCCTTCCATTTCCTGATTACATTCCTTACAGTTGAAACTGACAGTTTAAACCTCTGAGCTTTTTGTAGCCTTCCCCTAAACCATGATACTGAACAATATTTGTTTTCAGATCTTTTGAGAGTTGCTTTGAGGATTCCATGCTGTCACTCTTCAGATGAGAGTCAAACAGAAGCACAACTTGCAATTGGTCACCTTAAATACCTTTTCTCATGATTGGACACAACTGCCTATGAATTTCAAGGCTTAACAAGATAATCCAACCAATTTGGTGTTGCCAGTAATCAGATTTGAGCAGTGACATGCATTCAAATGAGCAAAATTACAAGGGTACCCACATTTTTGCATGTCCAGTTTTTCACATTTGATTTATTTCATACAACTGAATACTGCTTCACTAAAAATCTTTGTTCAGAAAACCCCCCACTACTCAGATGTTCCTGAGAAATGAAAGATACACCACTTTCTTTTTTGTTGAAAGTGGAGAGGGGTTCCCAAACTTTTTCATATGACTGTTTGCTTTGTAGTGTACATGCCTTTCACGTCTCTAAGCACTGGGGAGAATGCATTAGGGAAATGTTTGTCAAGTAAGGCTGGTGTGTGATCCAATCCTAACATTAGTTTATAGATGTTTTCCTTTTTTGTAGACTGGTGTTTTTCTAGCATTCCACCATATTCTTTTCCATTTAAGATTGCTAATCTGGTCACCATGCATTCCACCCCAATGTGTCATATATCTGTATGCACACTGGCTAAGTCTTACTGTGTTCAGGATAAAATAAAAGCTAGTAAACGTCACTGTGTTATCTTGGCTTTACACAACTCACTAATCTGATGCAGGGAGGACATCTGTCTCTGAGGGAAAAGAATTATGATGTAATGAGAAATTTCTGATTTAGATATCTAGAGCCCTCTTTGTAAATGTTCCATGATTTCATTATATGTTATCAATTTGTTTTCTTAACCATCAAGAGACATTGCTGATAATAGTTAAGAGAAGAGTGTCTTACTGACAACCCCATGTCCCAGGGAAACTTCTAGTTTCTATGATAATACATCCATGGGGACTAGTGATGGGCGAATTTATTTGGCAGGCACGAATTCGCGGTGAACTTGCTTGTTTCGCTCCTAGCGGATAAATTTGCAAATTTTCTGTGCAAAGTTTTTTCAACGCCAGTGATGGTTCCGACACCTGTACCTGCTGGCGATGATTAACAGGGAGTGCCAAATAAGGTCAATTGGCTATTTGGTAGTACCATGTGGACTGGCAGCCTGCTTCGTAGTGCACACAATCTTTATTCCTCAAAAAATTGCCTACAAGACAAGAATTAAAAAATAAGCACCTGCTTTGAGGCTTCCAGGAGCAACATCAAATGGACCAGTGATCAACATGTTGTTCATGAGCCACTGGGTTGGGATCACTGTGCTAAGAAGTGCCTAAAATGTCTTTCTCCAAAATCAACTTGTCTTTCTTGCCTCCTTGACATCATTTTGTATAAACAGGCCCTTTTTTTGGATTTTCCAGAGGATGTCTGCTTTGCCTCAAAATTATAGCAAACTAAATTATTATGCTTTATTTAGACAGTATACTGTATTTCATACCATTATAAGTAATTTACATCAGTCTTATGCTTTTGTTGAGCTTAAACACTAAGGTCCCTATCATACACAGTCAATTTTATCAATTCTGGAGTTGAAACCACACAAGTACAGAGAAACATACAAATTCCTTGCAGATAGTGTGAAATCTATCATTTAAGGAAGGAACTAGTCAAGCAGTCAGGGAGGCAAATGTATACATTTTTTTCCAAGGCCAGATTATATAAAAATGACAATGTCATGCAAATAAGTCTTGTGCAGGCTGGGGCAACTTACTTTTTATTGACAGTTTTCAAAGTTTTACAATGTTGAGAACATCTCAATAGACATCAAATGCATGTTAATACAGTATAGCATTCAGAAAATCGTCTAGAGCTAGGGCCTTTAGGGCCGGCATCCAGATCTATGTCAATAATCAATAAATGTTCGCAAATCCAGGCGGGAATGCGAACTATGTATCATTCAAACGTAAACTGCAGATGCAATAAAAAGGGGCCCAAAATTTTTTTAAATGTATTGCCCATATTTTAGCAATGTTATTCTCTGCTTCTTATTTATCATTTGGGTCTCTTCCACACTATCATATTCCTTTTGTTTCTACCTCATTGCACATTTTACTGTAAATTGTAAATATGTAAAACCTTGTTCTATTAAAGGAGAGCTAAAATCCTGTGACTCCAAAGGTCTCTCTCGTGTCTCTCATGTAGAATACCTATGATACAGACCTGGAAGGATCATGTCTCAACAGCCCACCTAATTTATATCCTTAATTGAAGCCCAAATAAACATAAGCAAGTTTGGGAAGTTTTGAAATTTAGGGGCCTATTTATTTAACCTCGATTTTTTCTGGTCGAATTTTAATGGGGAAAAATCTGAATTTTTAAAGGAAAAAAATATTTTGGGGAGTTTTTATACTTCAAAGTTGCTAAAAATCTGAATCCAAAAATACTCCAGCTAAAACCCATCCAAGTCATGTAAAAGTCAATGGTCGATGGTCCCTTTAACAAGTGGAACATGATTTTTGCCTTCATGATGTTCAAAGGTTTCAGGCTGTTTGACGATGGTTTTCTTTCAATAATCCGAAAAATTTGTGGTTTTCATACAATAATCCAAATAATTTGAGTTTTTTTGGGTGACAATTTGAATTGTCACACAATTTTGTGGAGGATTTTCCTGCAGAGACTTTATTTGAACAGATTTTTAGATAAATTAAGGCAGTGGCTGCAGTGGTGCACAATTGGCACAATTAAGTGGCATATTAAAGAATCTAATCAAACTGGAATATATAGCCCTTTTACATCTCTTGCCTTGAACCATCATTTCGTGATGATCTCTGACTAGAAATACTACAACTCTAACTGTGACAGGAAAAAGTGTGAAAGCAAAAGACAGAACTCTGTTAATTGGCTCATGTGACCTAACAAGTATGGTTTGTTCAGTTTGTTTGTGTGCACAGTGAATCATATGATCCCAGGTGTCTGTCCTTATTTTTATAAATGCCAGTTTTCTGTTTATGATTACCCAATGGTACATACTACTAAAAAAGTATATTATTATTTATAAATGGTTTATTTACATGAAGCAGGGTTTTTTCATATGAGCTGTTTTATGCAATATATTTTTATAGAGACCTACATTGTTTGAGGGGTATAGTTTTTCTTTAAAAAAAAATTATGTACTATACTGTATGGATCAGAGACTCCTGTGTGGTACTGGATGTTCAAGATGTTCATTTTCTTTAGTCTCTTGGAATGCAGAAGAGACAAATCACTTGACACCCTTCCTTCTTTATTAACCTTTAGCTCAGATCATAGTGTTCTAAATATGTACTGTTCCTCTTCATACTTAGAAATTAGTAAAGTATATAGTGATTTAGACTGAATATATCTCCATGGCAATATATATTTTATGAACAATTGAATTCTCAGATCTTTCCAGGCTGAAATCTAAAACTATGGAAAATATGAATAAGATTGTTTTTCTTTTCCCAAGAGTTTCCTGTTGAAAAAATGTCCATTAAAATTATATGCTTTTGAATTAAAATGACATAAATTAGACTTACCATGTTTTTTGTTTTTGTTTACATTATATATTTATATATTTGTTAAAATGTAGTGTTACTTAATGTTAGATCTCACTACAATTCATTTAATCTGTTTGATGAAACCATTTGATAACTTAGATTTAAAAACACACACGCCTATTTATCAAGCCTCAAAGTTTTAAAGTTTTTAGAGAAAAAAAACCCCCAAATTTTTTTCTTTATCAATTGGAACATGTTTTTTATCTTCAAAACTCTCAATAGTTTCAGACTGCTTGTGCTGGATTTTGTTTGATAATCAGATAAATTCAAGATTGTTGGGGAAGTTGCACGATTCATATTGAAGTATATTATAATAATAATAATTATAATAATAATAAGTATTGGTATATTAAGGGCATTCTGGTTTTGGAGTTTGTTTGTTTTTTTAATTAAGTGAGCAATTCAATAAGAATTGAAACAGAAACAAAATAACAGAAACTTACTGTATTTTGCTGAACAATAGTCACACCAATTTTTAGCACATGATGCATTTTAAATTGATTCCGTTTTTTATTGCTTTCCACCTCACTGGGCACTGTGTGGGTAAATCAGTGTTAAAAACATAACTCCATTTGGTCAAAAGTTTTTTAGCAGTATGGGGCAGAGATCATTTTTCACCAAATAGTAATTTTAAAGCTTTCACTAGGAACACAAGGAACAGACAAATCAAAAAGGTTGAGCCCCAATAATAACAACAGTGGCAGACATTTGAGTGAAGCTTTGTTTAACTTTATGTTCCAAACATAATATTGCCACGTGATCTTACATGATCATCGATCGGCTGTGGAAGGTAGCATCCACGCTATATTAAAGATTGCTGTTCTCCATGGAACTGTGCATGATGTATTGGAAGCATACCAGATATATAGAGGAGTTAACCTTTTTAGACAGTTTTATATCTTCCACCAGATGGCTGGTTCCTTCATGTACATTTTAACATGATAAGGCTTTTTTTTAGTTTTGCCTTTAAAGTAGATATTGCTGGTTTGCACATGCTAGTGTAATTAAAATAAATTATAGAGATTAAAAGAAGTCACAGTGGCTGGTCCTTGATCAGACCTGGAGGTTTCTCTCTTTTCAGAATGCCAAGAATGTTTATTTTTGGGATAAAGTCAGTTTTTCTGTATATGAGCCCACAAATTGTGACCAAGCACACAGGATTGCTAACTGATATGCCCCTGTTCACCAATTGATACAATAAATATCCATCCTAGGAATGATGTGTTTGCAGCTGGGGCTCCTGTTCATGTATTCCAGCTGGTTGGCATAGTTAGCCTATTCGATTTTATGCTGTCTTTTTGTTACCCAAATTGTCCCTGACCAGTTTTTTGCTTTTGATGGTGAGTACCACATATTACCTGCCTGTTCTCTGTTGGAATGCCAATTCCTTTTGCTCTTGTTATTTAATACTGTAACTGACTCTCTGATTGTGTACTTATTTCCTTTGCATTCTATAAAAAAAACAATAAAATCTAATTGTATAAAAGACAGGGTGTATTTTTATAGCAATGTTAGTTCCCTTTAAATTTCAATCTACTTTTTGTGAATGTTAGCAATGGATGGCATGCAGTTGGGGACAGTAATGTGCAATCCAAGAAGAGGCTATAGGTGCATGTTCAGTGATTTCTTTCCATCCATACTTTTTATAATCATAACTTTTAATAAATTCAATGACATTCGAAGTTTTACAATTTTTTAATTGTGGTTTCAAAAGCCTCTAAAATCCAATCTTTCAGCAATCTTTCATTAATAGGTTTTAGTGTAATTTTTTTGTGACAAATTCATAATTCACAAAATCCTAGCAGTACAAATGTGAGGCCCCCATAGTCAAGGCAATAACATTTTGTTTCAGTGCCTGCCTACTATTCTGTTTATATCTTTTTTTCTCTTCTCAGTATTTTTTATACTGATGTTCAAACCTCCTTCCATTTGTTTTCATTTCTTACTCCTTCTGCTTCTATACCCCAACTCCATTTATTTACTATTTTCTCCTTAACATGCATTCCATTACGTCCAAGCGTCATCAAAAAATGAAGCATAGATTATGTGCAGCGTGTGAACAACCATTGCCAGATGAACATATTCAAAGACTATGCCTGACTTGTATGAAAAATACTTTGGAAGAAGATCAGGTGAAACAGTCAGAACACTTTATCGACTGGTTTAAAGGGATGATGTCACAGACTTTTGAGGAGATGAAACAAGCTGATACATCAGATAATAACGATGATCTTATCATTTTGGATCAAGTATCAGGGGATTCAGAATCTGGCGAATTATCATCTTCATCTTCTTCTTTTTCATCTGGGAAAAAGGAAAAAAGCGAAGGCATATTTCTCTTTCCGACAGACAAAACCCAAAAGCTGATTAGAGCTTTGAATAAAGTGGTAGAAGATCAAGACAAAAAGAAAGAAAGAAAAAGAAAGAACAAGGTACTTCTAATGATTCACTGCTGTTTTTCTCCAAACAAAGAGCCGATACATTTCCTGTCAATCCAGTGATTAAGGAGATGATGGAAGCGGAATGGAAGGATCCTACCAGGAGGCCAGAATTGTCCAGAAGATTTAAACAAATGTTTCTATTACATAAGCAAGATATAGCATCTTGGGAAGAACCTTCTAAAGTGGATATTTCTATTGCTAGATTATCAAAAAGAACAACAATTCCAGTGGAAGACACAGAAGGGCTGAAGGATCCAATGGACAGAAGAGCAGATACATCGCTCAGAAGGTCACATATAACAGCAGCAGCAGTGGTGAAACCTGCAATTGCTTCAGTGTCGGTCTCAAGAACACTGAAGTGCTGGATTAACAATATAGAGGAAGATATTGATTCAGGTGTATCAAGAGATGAAATATTAGACTCGTTTAAATATATTAAGTTGGCCACAGATTTTCTCTGTGATTCCGCTGTAGAAATGGTAAAATTATCAGCAAGACTCATGGCATTATCAGCAGTGGGCCGTAGGGCTCTGTGGGTGAAAGCTTGAAAGGCAGACGTAACATCGAAAAACAGTTTGTGTTCACTTCCTTTTGAAGCAGGAAGGTTGTTTGGAACCAAGTTGGATTCATTAATCGAGAGTCTCCAAGGTGAGAAAGCGAAAACATTACCACAAGACAGACCAAAAGGTTTCAAAAGACCATTTTTTCGTCACAAGTCCAGAAGTCGTTCACCCAGAGCAAAACAACCAAGATATGCAGCAAGAAATAGAGATTTCTTCAGAAGACAAAGACAGTATAGAGTCAATGAATATGACCGAAATAATAGAAGACAATCTAAAACCAAAGATGGCAAGAATAGAAAGCTGGGTTTCTGACGCCAGGCCCTTTTGCAAAGAAGTAGGGGGCAGACTCTCTCTTTTTTACGACCAATGGGAGAGATCGACAACAGACGAATGGGTACTGAATATAATAAGAGATGGATATCAGATAAAATTTTGTCATCATCCAATAAGCAGATTCTTACAGTCAGTGCAAAAAGAAGAAAATTTGCAGAGAGCTGTGGAAGAATTTATAGAGATGAAGGTGTTAGAAGAAGTTCCAGCACACGAATGGAAACAAGGAATCTACTCAAGAATGTTTCTTGTCCCAAAACAAGGGGGAAAAATGAGATTAGTAATAGATCTCAGATATTTGAACAAATATATCCAAAAGGAAAAGTTCAGGATGGAATCGATCAAGTCAGTGTACAGTATCCTCAACAAAGGGGATTTGATGGCCACAATAGACTTGAAAGATGCTTATTTGCATGTTCCGATTCATCACAGCAGCAGAAAATTCCTCAGAGTGGCAGTGAAGATCAGAGACAAGTTAAGACATCTGCAGTTCAAAGCTCTGCCATTTGGAATAACTTTGGCGCCAAGGGTTTTTACCAAAATAGTTGTGGTCCGAACAGCAGCTCTCAGAAAAAGAGGGATATATATTGTTCCTTATCTAGACGACTGGTTTCTAAAGGCGTCAAGTCTAGAAGAAATAGAAGACCATCTGGAACAGACGATATATTTTCTGGAAGAACATGGATGGATTATAAACAAACAAAAGTCAAATCTTCAACCATCCACTTGTGTAAAATTTCTGGGTTTAATCGTGGATTCATTCAGAAGGAAAATAATTCTTCCAAAAGAAAAGATACAAAAGTTGATTCAAGAAACTCAACAATTGATTCAGACCAAAGTAAGTCCGATTCGTCAGGCAATGAGAGTCCTGGGACACATGACGGCGGCAATAGAAGCAGTTCCGTGGGCAAAAGCACGGATGAGATATTTTCAAAACGAAATACTGATGGCATGGAATCGGAAGAATTCAGGCTTGGACAGATTGATGAAAGTGTCAGTCAGCCTGAAGAAGTCTTTGAGATGGTGGACAAAGATTTGCAACCTCAACAAAGGCTTATCGTTTCATCTTCCCCCTCCAGTGGTGGTAACCACGGATGCATCCTTACGAGGATGGGGAGCCCATATGGGGAATCTTTCAGCGCAAGGTCTATGGTCTCCACACGAGAGGAAAACATCCTCGAATTACAGAGAGTTGAAAGCAGTGTGGAGAGCTCTGAAAGAATTTCAGAAGGAGATCAGCAACAACAATGTGCTAATTCAATCGGACAATAGTGCTGTAGTTTCCTATATAAATCACCAAGGTGGTACCAGATCGAAGAAATTGATCAAACTATGTGTGAAAATAATGCAGTGGGCCCAAATGAAACTGATTCATATATCAGCTTTACACATCAGGGGAGTGAACAACAAATGGGCAGACAAACTCAGTCGACAGACAATCATGCCGGGCGAGTGGTCCCTGAATCAGGAGACTTTCTGTCAAATAGTGAAGAGATGGGGTTACCCACAGATAGATCTGATGGCGGCCAGACAGAATACCAAATGCAAGAAGTTCTGTTCGATTTACAGAAAAGACAGACCGACGCATTTGGATGCGTTCTCAATAAACTGGGATCACCGACTAGCATACATATTCCCTCCAGTTCCAATGATACAGAGGGTACTAAAGAAAGTGAAAAGGGACAAAGCAAAGGTAATAGCCATATTACCGGGATGGCCCAGGAGAGCTTGGTTTCCAGAGTTACTGTACCTCTCGAAGGGGAACTATTGGATACTACCATTGAAGCCAGATCTGATTGCACAGAAGGGGATATATTTCCCAGATCTCAGCAAACTCAAATTAACAGCTTGGTTACTGAACGCGCGACATTGCTAGAGCAAGGACTGTCGCAGGAGGTAGTGGAGATAATGTTGCTAGTCAGGAAGAAGTCTACATCCAGTACCTATGAGAGAATTTGGAAAAGATACAATTCCTGGTGTGTTCAAAAACAATTAAATCCATTACAAACAACAATACCTCAAATACTTCAGTTTTTACAAGAAGGGTTTGAAAAAGGTCTACAGCCTAGTACTCTGAAGGTGCAAGTATCTGCTTTGTAAGTGTATTTAAGTTTAAAACTGTCGGCAAATACCTTGATAATGAGGTTTTTGAAAGCAGTGTCTCGGTTGAGACCTCGTACAATATCATACGTTCCTCCCTGGGACCTAAATCTTGTATTGAATAAATTTTGTGGAATACCGTTTGAACCATTAGATCAAGTAGAGTTGAAAATGTTGACGGTGTTTTTAAGGCGGTGTTTTTAACAGCAATAACTTCGACTAGAAGAGTTGGTGAGATACAAGCTTTGGGAGCTGTTGGAATGCAAGTTCTTCCTGCATTCATCAAGTATCAGGAGTCAGCAGTTGTTGGAAAGTTCTTTTATTTCCAGAGGAAAATTATACAAAAAAAAAAACAGAAGAAAAGTATTTTTTCACAGAAAGCACTGTGATAACTCCATATAACAAAAATAAACAGGGTACTTTGCAACTACCCCTTTCCAGGCAGCTACCCTCTGCACTCAGACTGCTTGCTCTGAGATCAGGAGTTCTACTAAACAGCATTTTGTATGTTCTTTAAGTAGGTAAGTCTGCCTTTCCCAGCAGCCCATGCTCTTAAAGACACATTCAGCTACAACAAAGTTGAAATTATTAACAAAATAATACCTTCATATACATTTTGCTTCCTATCTCCCCATAATAGGAGCTTACAATCTTATTATTCACAAAACTAACACAGGCAAAACCCCATTATCAGCATATAAGAAAAACACATTTTGCTTACATGTGACCTGCTGCAGCTTTTACCAATTGGTAATTAAGCTCAGTGCTTGCATCCTGCAAACACCCAGTGCTTAGGTTTTGCTCCCATTATACCAAATGGGAACAGACACACTTGGTAAGTAATATTTTTAATTCTTGTAATGCTGGGTAAAATGTGGAGAGCATAGTTTATTACTTTGTCTGCATAGCAAGAAAAATGGGAAGAAAAAGAGATTTGCTGGCCAGCAATAGAGAGAGAGGAAAAGCATTTATATCACACATACAGGCAGACAAAATAAACCACTGTGCATATCCTAACATACCCTCCAGCTTAAGTGGAAGCTTGTTCTTCCACAAACTCTTCCTGGACTTCAGTACCAAACCTAGATAGGTGATCAGCATTTTTATGCTGACTCCCTGGTTTGTAATTTACTGTAAACTTGTAAGGTTGTAACGCCAGGTACCATCTTGCTAAACGAGCATTGTTATTTCTCATTTGGTTCAACCAATATAATGGATGATGATCGGAAACTAAAACAAATTCCTTTCCGGTCAGATAATAACGTAAACTCTCTATGGCCCACTTAATGGCCAAACATTCCTTTTCTATAGTGGAATATTTCTGTTCTCTTGGAAACAACTTTCTGCTAATGAATAAAATTGGGTGTTCTTTCTCATCTTGAATTTGGCACAAAACAGCTCCTATACCTCTCTCTGACGCATCAACCTGCACTTGAAATGGTAGTGAGAAGTTTGGATTAGTCAAGACTGGAGCTGTGCAAAGTTTTTCTTTTAGAATTGTAAATGCTTTGTCACAATCTGGTGTCCACTCAACAACATTCCTTCGGGTCTTTTTTGTAAGATCACTAAGACAAGCTGTTAAGTCATAGAAATTTGAGATAAAACGGCGGTAATAACCTGCTAGTCCTAAAAAAGACCTAACTTCTTTTTTCGTCTTAGGAACAGGGGCTTCTTTTACTGCCTTTACCTTCGAAGTTTCTGGTTTAACTTTGCCATTACCTATCACATATCCTAGATAAGAGGTTTCTTTTTGTGCTATAGAGCATTTGGTTGGATTTATTGTAAGTCCAGCATTCGAAATGGCACAAATAACTTTCTCTAAATGGACAAGATGAGACTTCCAATCTGAGCTAAATATAATGACATCGTCAAGATAAGCAGCACAGTATGAACTGTGTGGCTTTGTCACTATATCCATTAGACGCTGAAATGTGGCTGGGGCCCCGTGTAACCCAAATGGCATACGTGTAAACTGAAATAACCCTTGGGGTGTAGCAAATGCAGTTTTCTCACGGGATTCTTTATCCAATAAAATCTGCCAGTAACCTTTTGTTAGATCAAATGTAGAGATATATTGGGCTTCACCCAGCTGGCTAATCATATTGTCAATGAGGGGCATTGGATAAGAGTCAAATTTTGAAACTTGATTAATTTTTCTGAAGTCTATGCAAAATCGCTTTTCCCTTCTAGAAAGGTGACCTTTACCTGTACCCTGAAATATTTCACCCAAGTTTTCAGCTGTAGTCTGGCTTTTAACTTGAGACCTTGTTGACACAGCAGACACCTTACTGTCCCTGTTCAATATATCACTGAAACCAGGTGTATCTTGCCCCAAAATAACAGGGTAAGGTAAGTTAGGTACTATGCCCATCTCCAACGACACCCGTGTATTGGCTATTTCCACAGGTAGTACTGTCTTAGGGTATATTTTTGTGTCCCCGTGAACACACTTCAAAGGTAACTGACCAGTGACATTTGGGGAAGCTAGCAAATTGGACCGAATTAAAGATTGTTGGCTCCCTGTATCAACTAAAGCTTTTACAGTTTGGGAGTTGATTTTGACAGGTTGTAAATAATCATTCACCACACCAACACAATTTGTAACAGTCTCCTTGCCAGACTTTACCCTCTTACTTAAACAGTCTTTGGCTAAATGTCCCACTTTATGACACAAGAAACAGATAACATCTTTAGTGTGACCTTTGTTTTTTAAAGTGTCTTGTCTGGGTTTATCACCACTGCCAACAACTGGAGTAGCTCTTACCATATGCATCTTACGTGATAGTCCTTTTCTTGCGAGTAAATAATTCTCTGCCAATATCACAGCCTGGTCACCGCTCTCTGGCTGATGCTCCTTTAGCCAAACTCTCAACGGTTCAGGAAGGATTTCTAGAAACTGTTCAAGAATAATGGTTTGCAAGACTTGTTGGACAGTCTTATTTTCTGGAACAATCCACTTTTGGCACAATTCAGTCAGACGCGTATAGGTCTCTCTGGGTCCCTCCTTTTCAATGTAGATATAGCCTCTGAACCTCTGTCGGAAGGTCTCCGTGTGAATATTATACCGCCTCAAAATGGAACTTTTGACTTTTTGATAGTCCCCAGCATCCTCAATCCTCATTTGGCTATATGCTTGCTGAGCCTTGCTGGTGAGGAAGGGTGCAAGATGAATGACCCATTGATTTTCTGGCCATTGACTTGCTTGAGCAACTCTCTCAAATACTGTCAAATATGCTTCTATGTCATCAGTCTCTGAAAGTTTAGTGAGTTTTAAACTTGGCACAGGAGGCATATTATGCTGCATTGCTTGCAGTAACTTGAGAAACTGGTCATCTCTCTTTGCTCTCTCAGCTTCCTGATGCCTCAACTCATCCTTACGTTGATGTTCCTCTTTTTCCATACGATACCTTTCTTGCTCACGATAAAATCTCTCCTCCTCCAGTCTGCGCTGGTCACCTATTTCTTGGCGCTTTACCAACCAGACTAAAAGTTCTTCCACATTTTTAGGAGTGGTCCCAGTCTCAGTTGAAATTTTAGCACCATCATCAGATATAGCGCCCTCCTCCGGAGGTTCCTCTGGGATCAAAGGTTCACGCTGCTTTGGCCTGGCTCCTGCCATCTTGGCTATTTGATGTGATCTCTCCGTCACTTTAAGACTTTTGCCAGACTGTTTCAGGAGCTCAGCTTCCTTTGCGCGTCTCCTTATGAATTCCCTTCCACGTGCTTTTACTCCTGCCATGCAGTGCTTAATTCAACACCAAATGCACTCCCACCGCTGCCACCATATGTTGGAATGTAAGTTCTTCCTGCATTCATCAAGTATCAGGAGTCAGCAGTTGTTGGAAAGTTCTTTTATTTCCAGAGGAAAATTATACAAAAAAAAAAACAGAAGAAAAGTATTTTTTCACAGAAAGCACTGTGATAACTCCATATAACAAAAATAAACAGGGTACTTTGCAACTACCCCTTTCCAGGCAGCTACCCTCTGCACTCAGACTGCTTGCTCTGAGATCAGGAGTTCTACTAAACAGCATTTTGTATGTTCTTTAAGTAGGTAAGTCTGCCTTTCCCAGCAGCCCATGCTCTTAAAGACACATTCAGCTACAACAAAGTTGAAATTATTAACAAAATAATACCTTCATATACATTTTGCTTCCTATCTCCCCATAATAGGAGCTTACAATCTTATTATTCACAAAACAAACACAGGCAAAACCCCATTATCAGCATATAAGAAAAACACATTTTGCTTACATGTGACCTGCTGCAGCTTTTACCAATTGGTAATTAAGCTCAGTGCTTGCATCCTGCAAACACCCAGTGCTTAGGTTTTGCTCCCATTATACCAAATGGGAACAGACACACTTGGTAAGTAATATTTTTAATTCTTGTAATGCTGGGTAAAATGTGGAGAGCATAGTTTATTACTTTGTCTGCATAGCAAGAAAAATGGGAAGAAAAAGAGATTTGCTGGCCAGCAATAGAGAGAGAGGAAAAGCATTTATATCACACATACAGGCAGACAAAATAAACCACTGTGCATATCCTAACAGGAGCAACAGAACCATATATCAGATTCTGTCAAGATAAAGTATGTTTGAGGACCCTACCAGATTTTGTACCTAAAGTGCCCACATCTTGGTGTGTTAATGCTGAGGTAAATCTACCTACTTTTTGTGCGGAACCCGAAAATGAGATGCAAGAAAATTTACATAGGCTGGAGGATCCCTGAGCTAGATGATAAAAGTCCACCAGAAATCTTAAAAGCTCATTCAACAAGAGGAATGGCAACGTCTTGGGCAGAGAGAGCTTATGCTTCACCACAAGAGATATGTAAAGCGGCTACTTGGTCCAACCTTCATACGTTTGCAAAACACTACAAACTTGACATCCTTTCCATGCAAGATACAGCCTTTGGTAGCAAAGTACTCCAAGCGGTGCAGTAAAGAAACTAATAATGTCCCTCCCAAATTAGGGAAGCTAGTAAATTCCCTTGATGTGCTGCCTTACGGACGTAATGGAATAGGAAAATTGGTATACTTACCATCGAAATTTTCCTTTCCATTAGTCCGTAATGCAGCACAAATATACCCTACCCGAATAAATATATTTAAGCATTGAGTGTGTGTGTTTATGATAAGAAAGGAGCTAGGAAAATAACATGAGTGGGAGGGGCTTTCTATGGGGTTTAAAGGCTGTGTTTAACTATTTACTACCTGTCCTATCAGGAGGCATGGGATATTAACCCTTGATGTGCTGCCTTACGGACTAATGGAAAGGAAGATTTCGATGGTAAGTATACCAATTTTCCCATTCTCTCTTTATTCATATTGTATTGACTTTCTCTTGGTCTGTTTCTCAAATTTTCACACATTCTCAAGATTCATTAAGATAATTGCAACCTTTAGCACTACAATATGGTTACAGCTAAACTGATGGGGATGCAAATAACCCCTATTATCCTTCTATAAAGCCATTTCAATTATGCATTGTCCCATTCCTCTTCTCCTACTCTCTTTTATGTATTTATTTTCACCTTTCTCTACAAACATTATAACCCCAGTGATAGCTTTCTCAACCTCTTTTCTTGCTCTTTTACATTTTACAATACATTATTTGTATTGGTTCCCTAGCCATCATATTTCCTGTTGTTTGGGCCCCTTGATTCTCTCCACACTTCCCATATGCTCTCACTTCCTCTAATTATTTTCTTATGCTCTTAACTTCTCTCAGTATTTGTCTTCTCTCATCTTCCCTTTCGCTCTTATTTTTTTTCAAATTCATCCTTTCCTTCACTTATACTCTCTCTCTACTCCATTTCTTTTTTACTACCCTTCTACTTCCTATCTGTCTTTAAATATCTGTTTTGCTTCTCTTTAAATTAAGTACCCCTATTTTGCCCCCTCCCTCTGATGATAAAAAGACTGGATATAAATTTGTATAAGGGTATAAGTATACATTTCAAAACAATAAAAGGTGCAATGGGTGAATAGTACAGAGCACTTAGAGAATCTTAAAATTTAAGTTAACGTGGAACATATTGTTTGTTGGGTCCACTACACAACATTCCTTATTAAAACCTAATTTAACAAATAAACCCTTCTTCAGACAATCAAATATATCTAGATATTGATACCAAAGAGAAAAGAGAAAAGTTATAATAGCACTAATCCAAAATTTCAAATAGAAAAGAGTGTTAGATTTTTCATTCTTGACGTTTTAATGAAGAGCTTCTTGAAGGTTTAATTCGCTTGCTGAAGATATAGGGGCAAATTTACTTATGGTCGAATATCGAGGGTTAATTAACCCTCGATATTCGACAGTCGAAGGATTTAGCGATATTCGTTTGATCGAACGATTAAATCCTTCGAATCGTTCGATTCGAAGGATTTTAATCCATCGATCGACCGATTTTTGTTCGACCAAAAAAAGATAGCTAAGCCTATGGGGACATTCGACATAGGCTAATATTAACTTCGGTAGCTTTTAGGTGGCGAACTAGGGGGTTAAAGTTTTTTTTCAAAGAGACAGTACTTCGACTATCGAATGGTCGAATAGTCGAACGATTTTTAGTTCGAATCGTTCAATTCGAAGTCGAAGTCGTAGTCGAAGGTCGAAGTAGCCAAAAAAAAATTCGAAATTCAACGTTTTTTTCCTCTATTCCTTCAAGCTAAGTAAATGGGCCCCATAATCTCTTTTATAAAAGGGACATTATTTTTTTATCCAAATAAAGAGCAATACGTTTTCTTATGGAACTCTTGAATAAATGTAATAGGTTTAACAACTCTTTCTCTTTGTTTGAGGCTAGGTTGTCTAAAAAATTCCATCTGTTAAATCCAGTAATGTAAACATTGGATGGATCTTGATTCTTAAATTTAGATTAAGAGAAAGAATTCTTTAGCAGGCTTCTGTAATCAAAATTACAGAAAGAGCCCTTATCCCGAATACCCCAGGCCTAAGCATTCCATATAATAGATCCTATACCTATACCATTTAACACATAGAGGCACATTTATGAAGGGTCGAAGTTTGAATTTATGTGAGTTTTTTAAAACTTGCATAAACGCAAAATTCGACCAAAAAATTATTATTAAAATCATATTGTTTAAACTCGGATTTAGAAAATAAAAGTTCAAGCAGTTTAGACAAGTCAGAGTATGATTCAGGGACTTTGCAGATCCGTATGTTGTTATGGCAGGACCCATTTCCAAAGTCCTCAGTGTGGTTAGTAAGAGCTATTGCTTCTCTGCTTGTCTCTTGCAGATCCCCTCGTAAATGACTTTGACACCTTTCTACACATAGATTGATATTTCTTTTTGTTGGTCATTTGACCTATGAGCTGAATGTTGTATAAATACCAGAGAACACCACAGCTTCATTGTAATCAGCTTGAAAAAGGAATCACCTTTATACCACTTTGTTATTTTTTATTTCAAAAGGGTTGTTCTGTAACATTTTTACTGGCTAACACGGTACAGTAACTTTAAGAGCTACTACTGACCTTTCCAGTGCAGCTACCTGATGTATCAGCTTGTTATGGGCTGTAGCCATTTCGAGGAGTTTTGTGCGAGAGCCCAAATCGGTAATTTCTTTCTTAATATCTGTTATTGCTGCCTTTAATTCAGCTTGGAAGGTAGTGGTCAGCTTTTGTAGTAGAGATTCTAAGCTGGTATCCAACATTGATTTAGTAAGGCAAGTAGTATGCTTGATGTTCCAGGAGGGCTGGTGCCATCTTGGATATTTGCTGGGTCTGAGGTTTGTTTGAAGAAGTTCCCTGTGTCTTTCTGGGAGCGGGATCTTTGTGATGCCATTCCACTTTGGTACTGAAGATTGTGGTTAAGGAATTTCTGTTAAGTTCTGCATTCTGTCTGTACCACAAGTGCTCACTGAGCAGGAATAGCATGGGAGCTGTTAGGTGTCGCATCCTCATATTTCAATGTCTGTCTATGCCCGACAACAAATAGATTTTTTTAAATCCAAACCAGAGCACTTTAATATTTATTTTTAAGATAAGGTACAGATGTACTGAGATTCTGAGTGTCTTTTAATTATACATAAATCAATATGGATTTATTCTGTCATCTTCTACTTCTGCACTTTTTCTTGCTTAGCAACTTTATTTTCATTCTTCAGCGTTCACTAGATCATTTTACTCACTGCATGTATCTGTAACCTACTAAGTGAGGTTAAAAACCAGACACAAGCCCATAAAGTTCAACTATTAATACAGATCAGAGACAATAAATGAAAGGGAACAAATTAACAAACTGTCAGTTTAGCAAGCACCCAAAACATTCAGTTAGTTATAATTAATTAGCATTCTTTTTCATACAAATGTACCAAACAGTTTAGCAAGTTCTATAAAAGTGCCGCTTTCATCTGTTACATCTTTGCTGATTTTAAAGCATGAGAAGATTTTATTAAATTGTTCAGCTTTGATACATATTAAGCCCTGATTCTTTTATACAGATGAAGTGTTTGCTCTCCCAGATCATTTTTTGGGATAGCC
The DNA here is from genome assembly GCF_017654675.1 of Xenopus laevis. Classification (NCBI taxonomy): domain Eukaryota; kingdom Metazoa; phylum Chordata; class Amphibia; order Anura; family Pipidae; genus Xenopus; species Xenopus laevis. Next base: position 78,166,541 of record NC_054380.1, on the reverse strand, counting down.
CAGATAATTTAAATGGAATGTGTTTGTTTGGTTGTTTATAAGAGTTCCCTCATTTGTTGTTTGGGAAATGTATCCCAGAAGAGTTTACTGTATATTACATTCAAGCATCTTAATTAAATCAAGCTTTCAAAATGTATCTTAGAAATAGTCCAAGAAATCATTCAATATGAAGCACTTTGTATGTCTTAGCACTAATTAATGTGGCAGTGTTAGAGCTCAGTGCTGCTGCTGAGCTCTAACACCCCATACAACAAAATAGTATTCAATAGCTCAAAACATTTGAACACACACTCACACTTTCCTAAATGTATCACTCTTAGGTACATTTTTCCAAGAGTTAGGAATCTGTTTAAATATGTGATACAATTTGCTAACTGCTAAAAAATCTTTGGGATTCCCAGTTTAAGTTTAAATAATTCTGCACCAAAATTTATTCAAACGGTAACATGTATTCTGCTAATAAACCATTTGAACAACTTATACAGGTATGGGACCTGTTATCCAGAATTCTCGGGACCTGGGGTATTGCAGATAATTGATCTTTTCATAATCTGCCAGTGTGAAAGTTCTCCATTCTCTATTCAGATCTTTGGGATTTTTAAAAGTGTATTTATGTGTACACTCTCAGTTTCATCCATTGTCAAATAGGCCTTTACAAATCCCATAGAAATAAATAGAGTGGGGAACATAATTTTGCACTAGTCAGTATGCTAGCCATTTTACATAAGTACTTAGTTAAATTGGGTTGAAAAAAGACCAAAGTCCATCAAGTTCAACCCCTCCAAATAAAAAAACTCCAGTATCTATACATACACACACTCATACTTACCCTTCCCTACACTGGCATTTGCCTTTAAAAATGGATGCACATTAACATGTGTTTTGAATTTTGCTATTTCACCCCAGATAACCTTATGTGACTGTGCAAATTCTCTGCTTGTCTTTATTGGAAGAACCATATGCACAGTTAACATGACACATTACTCTTATATGGGGTCATTCCTTTGCTCTCAATCAAAATAGCAACCGTCAGCAGTTGACTAAGACGTAAAGGACATTGTGGTAGAGATACAGTAATTCCCTTATAAATTGCATCACTAAGCAAAGGGTGATCACAAGCATATGCCCAGTTTAAAATTACATTTCTTGAAGAGTGTGTAGCGCTATAGTAAATTGAGTGCACCTTACTCTATATATAGTATATATACTATAAGCTCCACTCCCCATAAATGTGCTCCGGATGAGACCTTAAAATCTTAGGGAGTAAGCCCTCGCAGCAGTGTGGAGGCAGGGTGCAGTGCAACTGTAACTGTATTCAGGGTGCAAATAATTGGGCACCAGTGGCTCTTATAACTTAACCATTGAACAGATTTATTGAACATACAATCCTCAGAGGAGTGACATAAAATAGAACATGCAGGATCATACATCAACATTGCATAGGCAATACTCACAGAACCTTTGATCAATATAAGTTCCCTCGTGAACAAGTATAATGTATGCAGCCTTGAGGAGGTACAGCCAGCTTTCAGCCTTTTCCCTAAGTGGAACCTGAGGGGACTACTCTACCCTAGGTCTGTACACTTAGTCCCTACTTCTGGGCAATCAGTACCCGGGACCTGCAGCAATTCAACTAGTATGGAAGGCTGGAAGGCAGGGTGCAAAATGCTAAAATATTTTTTTATACTTTACCTCCTGCCTTCCCTGTAATAACCTCTTAGAACTCTTAGAACTGTTGACAGTATACAATTATTGTATGATTTTAACTTTGCAATACATTCTGCTTGCTGACTTCAGAAAAGTCAATGGATGGTGTTAAATGTGAAGGAGAACATCATATTTTGCTAAATAATGACTTTTGTCTACCATAGGAAACTGAGTAAGTTGCTTAAATGAAATTATTTTTAAAAAATTCGAATTCGATTTTCAAGATTTATCAAACTCTGGCCCTTTAAGTATTTAAGTACTCACCACCTAAAACCTGCCGAATTCATGTATAAGTCAATGGGAGAGGTCCAGTGACCAATTTGAAGATGTTAGTAGCATTCCTGACATTAGAAATTTCTTTCAGAGTAAAAACCCAAGTTTGGTCAAATCTGATTAGAATTACGATTCGAGTTTTGAGGTCGGTAAAATTTGTCCCAGTTTGAGATATTAGATTTTTTTAATAAATAAACCCCCAATCAAATTTCTAGGTAAATCAAATTTATTACAGTTTAAAAAGAACTCAAATTAATTCGAAATTAAACCCATGATAAATCCGCCTCCCCATAAACCCAACAGGATTGTTTTGTCACTAATATGGATTTAAGCAGCTTAGTTACGATCAGGTGCATTGTTCTGTATTATTATTAGAGAGTAAAAGGAAATAATTTTAAAAAATGAGTTATTTGCTTAAAATGGACTCTAAGGGAAATGGACCATTTGTAGATTTCTGGATACTGGCTTTACTGATGAGGGATGACATGCATGCACTTTTACTGTAAGCAGTTCACAGACATTTATGCAAAATTATTCCCTTTAATATAGACCTCACAGTTTAGGCTTGATGAAAATTACAAGTAGCTGGCAAAAGAAGAGCCAATGGAAATCAAAACAATACCTGCCTAAGAAGTGAGTTGTATAAATGCACTGGAGGTCAGTATAATAAAAGTACTGGAGAAAACTGGATGCGATACCAATATTCAAGCATGGTCTGGAAACTATAAACCTGGAAGTTTGACATCTTTATTTGTTAATATATCTGTAGATTTGTTGAGAGATCATATTCAGGAATGTTTTAAAGAATAACAGCATTTAAGTAATTTAAAAGACAGATCTTGCCAAACAGATTAACATGCTCAATATGAGAGTTTGCAGTACTTTTTTCAAAATCTCTATAGCAGTTTTTGCAAACTGGTCTTGTGGGGTATATTTATCAAAGAGTGAAGTTAGAGGTTGCCACAGTCCTTTAGGTTCAGAGATTTACAGTGGGTCAGAGAAAGCAGTAGGCTAGAAATGTTGTACATTATGTTTTGAACTTCTGTACCAGCCCAAGGCAACCACAACCCTTTAGCAGGGACAATCTGTGCCTCCATAGATGCCCCAGTAGCTCCCCATCTTCTTTTCTGCTGATTCACTGCACATGCTCTGTGCTGCTGTCACTTACTGAGCTTAGGAACCCACTCACAATATACTGTACACTTATTTACTAAACTCTGAATGCAAAAATCACGGAAATTCATGATTTTTTTAAATAAAATTGTACTTTTAAAAAATCATGAATTTTTCGGAATTTATTAAATCCTGAGAATGGAAAAGTCTGAATCTGAAAATCCAGCATTGCAGACCTGTCCAGGTTGCATATAAGTCAATGGGAAAAGTCCCAATGATTTTTTGATGTGCACTGGGTTGCGTGCAATACCCCGAAGTTTTTGGGTGATCGTGAAATTCGTGAAAATTGGATGAAAAAATCCAAAAAAATCTTGAAAATCAGATTTTTTCCTGCAAAGCACATTTTCGGTAAAATGTAATAATAAATAAGCGTAAAAACCCCGACGGATTCGATCGGACTTTGCAGCAGAAAATATTGAGATCAATTAGGACTTAGATAACACCCATAGAATACCTCATGGCGCAGGGTTTAACAGTTTGTTAATATGTTCAATATTTAAATAAAATGAAGCTTTTTTACCAATGATTTGATGAGCAAGCGATTCCTTGATGTAATCCGAAGAGTGTGCTGTCCAGGAATTTGGTGTGTGCAGTAACCCCCATAGAATATAAATGTCAAGGTTGATTAGTGATTAATAATAGCTAAATGGCAGCACGGAAACCAGTTCAATCTGATCAGAATTTAAAAATCAAATTTAATTGTAGCATCAGCTTATATTACAGACACACCTCATTTTCTGCTCGATAATTTGTGACAACCCCTAAGCTTAGCTTCTCAACATCTGCTCAAAGCCCAATAAGCATGTGCGTGTCGCAGACACTTTCCAAGATGGTGACCCCCTGTGATAAGTTTGAAGTCCTGATTAGTTGCTGCTATTGAGAAGCTGGAACTTTAGGCTGGTGCATTAAGTTCAGTACATAAAATATGGGATTTTTAGCTATATTAATTTATAGGGGTTAGTTCTCCTTTAAAATAAACCTCAACAGTTTGTGTGTTACAACAGTATTTATACATTACTATACAATTGATTTTGCCTTATGCAAGCAGCATGAGGATCACTTAAGATGTATAAATCAAAGAAAAATAATAGCATTCCAAGAAAAATGCAAAATATCCTATTGAATTCAGAGATGCATTATATTTCCCTTTATACACATGCCAAGAGGTTCATTGCTTTAATAAGCTGACTGTTAGACGTTTATAGCAGCCATACCATAGCTTTTATCTGGCAGTAAAAGGCAATTTCTCCACAAAATAATGCTCTTCTTTCAGCAGTTGTTCCTCAGGTGCTGTGAATATGGATATAGTGGAAGAGCAATTAATATTAGTTTGCACAATATGCTTATCTACAATACAATTATATAGAACAGAATACTGGACTAGGTTAGTATTCAGATTAGATGTTAAATAAAACTTGGTACGTTTAGTACTGACTGAATCTGTCCCATTTTACTTCATAGAAAAATTTACTATACAGTAAAATTTCACAAAATGCATTAAAGCCAATAGGTGGGTGGATGGGTGGGTGTATGAGGGGGTTGTTGCACAGTTTTGTGGTGACTTTTTTTTTTGATGGTCACTTTTTCTTATACAATGCATTGGAGTCTATGGACATTTGGTCACTTTTCTGGGGGGAGTGTGGAATTTCACTACATTCATTCCTGGTGAAACATTTCATTTCTCACTAGCAAGCTCAGATACATATATGGACATTAAATAACTGAGGGACTACGAGCCATATATCTTTACCAGTATTGGATCTGTTATCTGGAAACCCATTATCCAGAAAGCTCCAAATTATGAAAAGGCTGTCTCCCATAAACTCCATTTTATCATATGTATGTTTAATTAAATTAAGAATTTGGGTTTTGTGTTGAAAAGGACTTCTATTATACAGTTTTTTTATGTTAGGGTAATAGGTCCTCTTTAACATCAAAATAGTAGCAATATATTAATAAAAAAGGATAGATAGGTAAAAAAATTCTTAGCATTTAGGAGTAAAAAGGTTTTTATAACATGACTTATTACATCACTTTTTTGCCTTCAGAACCACTTTTTACAGTCAGTTTACAGCAGTAAAGTTGTGAAATGATCTCAATGAAAACCATGTTGTGGTGGATAACTGTGGTGTTCATGCAAATGGCCTGTAGATGTCACTGTGCTCATACTTATACTGTGCATACTTCCTGGTAGCTTAAAAGTGAAAGTTACTGTTGGCGACAAGGATGGCTCTTCTACCTCTGCAGCAGCCTGCACCTTTTCTTCCAAACCCTGGTGAGCCTACCATACCTTTTACTGATTGGATCCGTATGTTTGAAAATTACATTATTGCTGCTGACCAAGGGGAGATTTCTGCTGCTAGAAAGCGTGCTTTACTTATTCACTGCCTGGGAGCAGAGGGACAGCGTATATTCTATACATTACCATTACCTGATGATACTTATGAAACTGCTCTTACTGCTATAGAGAACTTTTTTGTGCCACGGGTGTCTGAAAGATATAAATTCCACCAACATGGACAGTGTAATGGCAAATCCACAGAACAATTTGTAGCAGCTTTGAGAGAGCTGGTTGTTACCTGTGAGTTTGGGAATCTAACAAATGAAATGCTAAGAGACCAAATAGTGGAAAAAACAAACTCACCTCGCATTCGAGAGAGACTGCTCCTAGAACAGGATTTAACCCTTGCAAAGGCTATTACAGTTGCTAGCCAAATTGAAACAGCAGTGACAGAAGCTAAAACTCTGTCAGGGAACTGCTGGGAATGTACAGATTGTGAATTCAACACTGTGGCCTAATAATGCACAGTCACAGGCAAAATACAGTGCTAAGGAAAGTGATTCACTGCAAAACTGTGCAGCAAATACAAATAGAAAATACTGCTTTCGCTGTGGTTCAACACAACACACTGCAAATCATGTTACATGTCCTGCAAAAGCTTTACGGTGACGTAACTGCACATAAGTAGGACATTTTGCTAAGATCTGCCGTAGTTCTGCTAAAGATGTTCATGAATCACTACTACAAATGTTACAGTATGGTGTGGATAAAGCTGCTACATTTATTCCAGACAAGTTTATATGCACTGTCAGTGTCAGTACTGCTTCTGCTGACAAGGGACACTCCATTAACCTGATGCTTGATACAGGTTCAGCTTTTTCTATACTACCAAAGGATATTTTCTTGAAATACTTTGCAAAAGATCCGCTTGTTGCACCTGCTCTGAAACTGGTAAGTTACTTAAAGGATCCAATCCCTGTTTTTGGTTGCTTGCCAGTGACCGTACAATTTGAATCAAATACTGCAAAATGTGACTTTTACATTGTGAATAAGGGTACTGCTATACTTGGAAGGGATCTCTTTGCTGTATTAAACCTACAATTAGTTGATGGTCTCATTACTGCAGCACCAGTGCCTGTCATACAGCCAGTGTCTAAAATTTCACCACAAAGCAACACATCACTGGGCTGTGCAAAGAACCTTACAAGGACAACAGCGTTAAATGCAAGATTCAGGCTTTATTTCATCATACACACAGGTAAGGGTTTTGGCGGTGGGTGTGCAGGCTGACTTACGCTTTTCTTGCCGAATCCACCAGCACTTCCTCAGAGTCTGAGGAAGTGCCGGTGGATCCGGCAAGAAACGCGTAAGTCAGCCTGTACACCCACCGCCAAAACCCTTACCTGTGTGTATGATGAAATAAAGCCTGAATCTTGCATTTAACGCTGTTGTCCTTGTGATGTCCTGGATCTGCGCCGAATATGCGAGAGCATGTTGAATTCTGCAATGGATGCCAGCACGAAGTAACCGGAGTCTCGCACAGGCTGCGACCAGACAGACACAGCTAATCCGGGTGAGCTCCGATGCGAACCGCATCTTTTTTTGTCCTTTGTGCAAAGAACTTTGTACACAAAGTTAAGTTGAGACCAGATGAAAAACCAGTACCATTCCCTGATTCAGCATGGGAAAAACTTGCTATTGATATTGTTGGTCCTTTTACAGATGCTCCTATAGACTGTAGATTTGCTATAACCTTGATAGACTATTACAGTAAATGGCCTGAAATTGCATTTGTTTCTCATTAACATCAGCTACAGTAATAACATTTCTGTCTACAGTCTTCAGCAGAGAAGTTAATCCAAAGGAGTTAATATCAGACAATGGACCACAGTTTGTCTCATATGAATCCTTACTGAGAGAGAGGAATATTGTGCATAGGAAATCTTCAGTGTATTACCCACAAGCAAATGGAGAAATCGAGCAATTCAACAGAAGTCTGAAAGAAGCACTACAGACAGAAAATCTTACTGGGAAATCTTGGAAAGTATTTACAACAGAGTTCTTACATAACTACAGAGCACGTGCCATGCAACAACCCAATCATCTCCTGCTGAATTACTACATGGCAGACAGATGTGCACTAAGTTACATGTTGCAGACATCAAAGTTCCACAAAATACTGTGCCTACAAAATCATCTACTGCTGACATTGTGAAATGTCAACAAGCCAAATGCAAGGATTATACTGACAGAAAACGTGGTGCAAGAGAAGTACACTTTCAGCCTGGATCTTTAGTTAGAGTTAAGAAACCAGGAATACTGAAACAAGGACAATCTAAATTTACTACACCACTAGAAGTGAGACGCCAGCGAGGACCATACACATATGAACTGTCTGATGGACACATATGGAATGCAAGTCGTCTTGCACTTGTTAGATATGACTTTGGAGAAGCTCCATTTGATGAAGGACATTTTCCTCCTCCTGATGTCAACTGCAATATGCCTGAAGAAAGTGTATCTATAAGGCATACTGAGAGAATCAGAAAACTATCTGCATGGACCAAGGACTTTGTGATGTGAAGAATGTATAATATTGTTTTAAAATGCATACTGTTTAATTGTTGCTGTTATTATAGTTGTCCAAATGCTTTCCTACTATAGGGGGAATATCATCCTCGGCTACCCAAAACATTTTTGTATCCTTATGTACGGCCTACTTTTTCAGAGATTGTTTATCATTTACATGGTACTTGTCCCAGTGAACTTTAAAATCTAATGTACCTATCACAATTTTCTGTAGGTCCATTTCTTCAGAAGTTTATTAACCTAAGAAGAAGCAAATGCTTTGCAAGCGTGGGAGGAAACCAGAAGAAAGCCACACAAACACAGACATACACAACATACAATCTCATTGCAGATAGTGTCCTGTCTGGAAATGACCTCTGGACCTCAGCGCTGCAAAACAGAAGTGCTTACCACTGAGCCACTATATAATTGTAAGAAATGCTGACTACATTATAAAGTTATAAATGTACTATGGTAGTTACTCACATGAATGGAGACGTCTTGAGTTATTTGCTAAAAGAATAAATTGCACCACGGTGCAAATTCAGTGATATCTTCATTGGCCGTATGTTTATCTCCCTTCAAACACATACTTGAAATAAAGCTTCACAGATAGTAGGAGTTGAACGCAGATCAGCAAATTTTACCTCTGCAGGGATACACCGGTATTTAAAATTATTTTGTTACAGGTTAGCTAATGTAGTGTGACTTCTGTTCTATCACGGTTTCCAGTATTAAGAAGACTAAGTTGTATTCACACAGTCCCCCAGCATTACATTTTATGTGATTAGTCTGACTTTGTCCAAGTTTTTTCAAGTGTGTTTCCTGTTTAGAAAACCTGTCAAGCTTCTGAAGAACCAGATCCATTGACTTAGCAGCCAAATATTCTTGGTTACCAAGAAATAACAGCAATCCTCTCAATGACAAACTCCCATTGAGCCATTCTTTATTGTGTTTAATCCATGTTCTGTAAAACAGTTGCAAATGTTTTATTCTTTCAACCATTTTCAATGTTGGTTTATATAATAGGGGCAGCTGCAGAAAATAATTGATGTCAGGACTACAGGACATGAGGAATGACAACCATTCTGTGTATTCCTGCAGTTTACACTACTTAAAACCAAGTCCTGCGGTCTAGATATGTAAGTGCAACCGTACAAAATGTTTCAATGTCAGGATTCTATGATAGTGACCTAATATGAAAAATAGGCATATAGGGAGAATAGGCCAGCATAAATACCTTCTTACAGCGAATAGCATGAAGGGTTTAAGGGGACCAGAACACGTGGCTATTGGAACAATTAGTTGGAAGGGCTGCACCTACTACATTTCATTTAAACACAACCACTGCAACCCAACATCTTAAATGAGAACTAAAGCATAACAAAGCTGTAAGCTACAAATGCTACATGCTTCTGTACCAGCTCAAGGCCACTTCTGCCCTACAACAGTGACGATCTGTACTTCTGTAAATGTTCCCTGCAGCTCCCTTCTTCTTGTTTGGTGCAGCTCATACTCTTGGGCTGCTGTCACTTATCTAAACTTAGAGTAAATATATACACAAAAAACATCTGATTAATAATTAATTCAGATAGATTCACATTACATAGCAGCTCAGAATCCACTGCATTCTTCATCAGAATTGAAACACCAGTTTCTATGACAAATGGCTCTAATTATACTAGCTTGATAAATTTGCAGGATCCCTTAGCTTAGCTACATAAAGGGATTCTGTCATGATTTTTATGGTTTACTTTTTTGTTTCTAAATTATACTGTTTACATTGCAACTTAATCACTCCACCATTTAAAATATTATTATTGAGCCAAAAAAATAGCTGTAATATTGGTGTGGAGGCAGCCACCTCAGTTCTTTGTGCCTTATTCTGAGCTCTGAGTAGGAGCCAGCACTTCAGGACGGAACTGCTTTGAGACAGCTATTGTTTCTCCCCTTCTAATTGTATTTCACCATGACCTAAGTCATGCTCTCTACCTAGTGGTAGCCATGAGAATAGCACCCAAGCAGGAAAAAGCAGGGTGTTGTTCTCATGTCTACCACTAGGTAGGGAGCAAACAAATCCTTCTGTCAGGTGGATACCTATCTATCGTAGCTATCTGGTTAGCTACACATTGTTCTGTTGATAGGCTGATAATGGGCTGCTGGGGTGGGGGAGGAGGGTGATATTACTCCAATTTGCAGTGTAGCAGTAAAGAGTGACTGAAGTCTAATAGCACAAGCCACATGGTTTGAGAGCACCTGGGAAATTTAAAAAATAAATCTAAAAACATTTGTTTGCTCTTTTAAAAACAGATTTCAGTGCAGAATTCTGCTGCAGCAGCACTATTAACTTAGGCGTTTTTAAAAAACATGTTTTCCGACACAGTATCCCTTTAACAGCCGCCCAGAGAAGCATGTCGCTGACATTACTTCTGCCGGGCTGTAAAACCTCTCTGCTGACAGACCAAGTTCAGTAAAAAAAATACAGCATTTTTAGCCATATACACGTTTAGGCTTTTCCTCTATATTATTAGAAATGTCTTTGATTCTATGATTATTCAAATGAACTGGTAACCTTGGTGGCCATAGATGCAAAGATCCGCTCATTAGGCCACATCGCCAAACGAGCGGATCTTTCCCCGATATGCCATTAACAAACATGGCTATATCGGGGGTAATCTGATTTCTGGGCGTATGGCTGAACGATCCGATTACGATGTGCCGTGGGCTCCGGCGAGATTGGTCGGGTCAAAATCAAACCTGACCGATCGACCAAACGACCGAACTCTGCCGGACGAAAGATGTCGGCACACGCCACACACGATCCGAAAATCGTACGAATCCTCGATTCATACGATAGGATCCGTGTGTCTATGGCCACCTTAAAGGAAAGACTTAAAGCAGGAAGACGATAGATTTGTGGTGCTCACTGGAATAACCCCGGTCCGGTGTAGTTTTCTGCTGATAGGAGCACCGGCCTGGGGTTTCATATAAGTAAATACAATCACTTAGGGTGCCTAACTTTTGGCACCCCTAAGTAAAAATGCCTTTCCTTTTTCTTTGGAAACTGTTAACAACATCTCAGTACCATTGATTGTGAACTGCCAGATGTACAGTATATGAACTATGTAAGTGACCAGGCAGAATATTTAAAGGAATCCTCTAAATGAGAAAGATGAACATTGAACAGGGCAGATTTATCAAAGGTTGAATTGATTTTTCTCACAAGTCAGTTATTATTCACAATTTCCAGGATTTTTGCTGACAACTCAGAGTTTTTCACTTATAAAGGGGCACTTTCATCTGTTTTGTGCGGGTAAACAAAAGGCAATTGTACTTCCATATCGTTGTGCTTGGCACCACTGTTGTGCGTCTCCCTCTAGTACCAAGCTCAAGCATGTCTATTGATACAGGGAAGCCGTATGAAGGGAGTGGTAGCTACATAATCCATGCATATGATTCATGATAAAATGCAACACAGCTGCATCAGACTTCCCCTGTTGAACACAATGGCACTGGAATTGTGAGAAAATGCTTTTGCACTTTTGACCCTGTTTTCCTGCTTAAATGAATTACTGTGCTTTATTTGAGGGGTCTAAGGGTTATGCACTCCTTGTCAGAGCGCCGATAGCTATGCCCCCTGCCTGTATTGCAGCATTATATTCACGAGGGGTGAGCACATAGGCAGGGCTGGACTGTGCATGCCAATGTTGTGCTCCGCACCTTGTGGCAGTTTTGTTTTTTTGGCACAAGTTGCAGAGTGCAGACAGTCTTTGAGCAGAAGTTTTCTATGCATGAGCACTAAGAGTCACTTCTGCCCAGAGTCTACCCCTTATATATCCTATGGTGTATGATTGCAGTGGTATAGCAGCCACTTAGATGTTTGCTTTCATTATTCTTCCTGCAGTTGATAAAACCAATTATTGTTTGGCTTATCTGACCCGGTGAAGCTTTTATTCACGTAATTTTCCTCTTAAAATATTCACCAGTTAGATTAACTTCAAGCGTGGAAGGCAATTTCTCATTACATGGAACTCTTGCTAATGAAAATAAAACAGACGTGCAGATCTAAATCGTAAGTACTCATTAAAATTCCATGGGAAAGACATCATGGAAAGAAGCATGTCAGCATCTTTTCCTTCTCAAATCATTTCTAAGGTCAGCTGGAATAGAAATAAGAGGGGAAACCTATTACACCAACTATTTTATCTATTTTTAAAGGATGATGTGCAACATGTACAGGGAATGCATTCACTTGCTAGGTGGTCATATAACATACAGTAGGTTATGCAAGTCCTCAGGAGGGTTGATATAGGGGAACTGTTCTTTATATAGCACTTTTCTCCCATGGGACTCAAAGCACTTTTACAGCAATCTAGGCAGTCATTACAGGTGCACTAAGCATGCTGGGACACCAGGAGATTATGTGACTTGTTTAGAGTCACAAGGAGTTGTCTCCTCATATAAAGACAATGTATGGAAATCCTGAAACATGATGCACACTTGGTATGACTTAAAGTACAGAAAATCGATTTCCAAAGCATTTTTTTTAATTCATGTCCATTAACATTTCTGCAATCTATAGAACCATGTTGACCCCTGTTCTTGTTTCTAATAAAATACTAGTTTATTCAGTAAGTATATGATTGTTGTATACCTTTCACACCATGCATAATATCCTCTGTAATATTATATGAATGGAATTTTTTTTTATATTAATGAGAAAAAGTCCATGTACAATCACAGGTATCGGATCAGTTATCTACAAACCTGTTATCCAGAAAGCTCCAAATATCTCCTAAATATCCATTTTATCAAAGTAATTACAATTATAAAAATGACTGATTTTCTCTATAATAATAAACAGAGTATGTATCCAAACTGAGATATAATTCATCCTTATTGGAGAAAAAACAGCCTATTGGGGTTATTAAATGTTTAAATGATTTTTTTATCAGACTTAAGGCATGGTGATCCAAATTATGGAAAGACCCCAGGTCCCATGCCTGTAATACATCTTGTTTCTAGGATGAACAGGAATACATTAAATGACCACAGATGGTCTTTTGTACTATTAACGGGTGCAAAATTGAGCACAAAAAACTGGAAATACCATGAAAAAAATACAATAGAAATACCATACACAAAGAGCTATTGTTTCTTGCCCTTAGCATTAATGCATCTGTTCGGACTGTTACTACAGTATGTGATATGCACAAGGACTATGCAGCATGCTCTCACAATAGTGCACAGAAGGATGGTGCCAGATTACCCTGGCCAAGTGTGTCACAACTGTAAAAACATGGTGGATGCCCACTGGTGGATTTTTCCAATCCTAAACACTTTTCCCATGACACAAGATTATACAAGGTCCTGTATATTTTCTTGTACATTTAAATGTACCCAACAGAGCCTATGGCGTTATTGGTGGCCACAGGGGATTTATCATTTAATTTAGGGTATGCTAAATGCATCAGGCTGATGCTAAAGTATAATAATTTAATGATCTGATGAAGATGAGGTATCTTGTGCCATATTTTGTAAAATTGTGTGTCAATTATATAACTAACAAACTGTGTCAAAAAACTGTAATCTACTTGAAATATTTAAATAATTTAATATAAGATCAGTGAATGTATTGACTCCCTGCAAGCAGGTAAAAGTCCAGGACCAGATGGTTATACTGCGTTATTAAGGAAAACTTTCCCCACTACTCTTAAAATATTTTAATCATATTTCTGACACCAACAGCTTTTATCAACAAGTACAAGAGGCCCTTATCACCATTATACCTAAGCCTGGTAATGATCCTCAGTTATGCTCAAGTTATCGACCAATTTCACTTATAAATACAGGTATTGACATGAAAATCTACTGTAGCGCCTATTTGGCAGTATGTGACCAAATACCCACTAGCAGGGTAGAGCATTGCTACATGCGACTTACACAACAGGGTCAGGGCCTTCGCCATGTGGAAGTGTTCCCTCTACGGTGTAGTGCAACTACCACCCTCAGGCTACTGTGCACACAAAACATACAAAAGATGGGCGCCAGGAGGTTCTTTTAGTAAAACAGGAAACGATTTATTAACTATGCACAAGGCAAGTGACCACAGGTTTAGTACTCACGCAGGAGCTGAGGAAAGGTCTCCATTGGGCATTTGCAGTATTCACACACATTCCCTCCTGGAAGTTGTTAGGAAAGCAGCTTCTACCCTACAGTCCCTCTTCACTGAGGTCCCTGACTGGAGGCAAGTAGGCAACACACAGAGCCTCCGGGAAGCTACTCCCTTACTGAAAATCCTCGTTGGAGCTTCAGCTGCTCTTTCTCTCTTAACCTCTCTGCCTTTCTCTCCTAGAGAGACTATGACAAGTCTGCCCTAGTATATCTATCCCTCATTCACGGGGTTTCCTGGTCCCTGACTTCTTCTCCAAAGCACATGGGCCTTTCTGGGCCTAGCTGTACCCAGGCTCCCCTGGGCACACCCAGCTGGATCACCATCCACAGGCCAAAGAGGAAGAGGCCACTCCCTACACACACTATATAGCAGTGCGGCAGGAAGTTGTCATACCTCTCTGGGCAGATCACACTAAGAAAAGGGTGGAGGCCTTAAAGCTGGGCAATTGGGAGAAATTGGGACTCTCATGGCTATGAAGAATCCGAGCTGTTAAAATGTTCATAGTTCCAAAGTTGCTTTATCTGTTCCAAGTGCTCCCAATAACTATTCCCAAAAGTTTTTTTACCACTGTAAAATCACTCATTTCCAGATTTATTTGGAAAGGGAAAATTTTTCTAGACTAAAACATGATCTGCTAATTCTACCTAAGGATAGAGGGGGACTGGGTCTACCTGGTACATACCTTTACTATCTCTCGGTCCACCTATCTAGAATTCTCAAATGGTATTCTGCAAATAAAAAGAAAGATTGGATTAACCTTGAACAAGCATTAGTCATTTATCCTTTAGAAAATACTTTATGGATAGATAACTCTATGATAGGGTTTGGTCCTGACCATCCCCTAACAAAAACAAAATTCAAAATTTGGCACGAAATTAAAGCTAAATTTCATTTATCCTATCACCTTTCATATTACAACCCTTGATGTACAATCTGGAATTTATTCCAAGTATGGAATCAGGTTCATTCGATAGGTGGAAGTTTTGGGACGATAGGCCAACAAGAATTAGTGATTTTATAATTGATAATAAGATGATTTCTCTTTTGGAGATTCAAAAACGGTGGGGTCGGCACCCTAGGGACTTATGGGGGTATAGACAATTACATTTTACATAATAATCAGAATGAAGGACTGGAATAGGAACTTAACACATTGGGAACAGATGTTAATGTCTCCACTTAACATTATTAAACCTCTTTCAAAAATTTACAAATTACTTGTAGGCCAATTTTTTTTTGAGAGAAGAAATTTTGTAACAAATGGGAAAAAGAACTAAATGTAAACATTTCAGCAACCATGTGGAATAAAATTTTTACCAACATACTTAAATCTTCCAGGGCATCAGGGACTAGAGAAGCCGCATATAAACTAATTACTAGATGGCACTAAACCCTTGTTATACCCCTGTTAGGCTAAGTAAAGTTATCTTGACTCTGTCCAGGTTGTGCTGGAGTTCTAATGACAAGGAAGGTTCTCATTCCCATATTTGGCTTACATGTCCAGTCTTAAATATTTTGGACATGGGTAATTTCTATAATTAATGGAGTTACTAACTCTTGTTTGGGTATTAATAATCAAGCGCAAATCCTACTGAATGATTCAATTATGGAGGACAAAGTAATTTCTAATCCCCTTACTTTGCACATGATGCATGCGGCTAAATGCCTCATACCACTATAGTAGGCTTTCCTCTGTTGAGGATATTAAACAAATGGAAGAAATTACTTATATAAAACATAATAAAAGTATTCAATTTTGGGAAATATGGTCCCCTTGGTTAAATTTCATGGAATTAATAAACTTTTAATTTCTTATGTATAATTTGGTAGGCGTATCATATTGAAAACATTGACTGTATTTGGGGAAAATAGTGAAAGGAGATATTTAATATACTTAAGATGTGATTGGGGGTTATATCTTGCTGTCAAGATGCCAATTGCATTTTCTTTATGTATTTATTAATTAATTAATTTTTTTATTTTTTCTTAACTATTTTTTTCTGTACCCCTTTTCTTCTTTTGTAAAAATTTAAAATTAAGAATTAAAACAAATATATATTTAATATTTCCAGCTGCCACTGCTACTATGGTGTTAGAAACTGGGACAAAACTGTATGCAGTAACATCAGCAATTCATAAATGAATAAGAATATATTTCATGCTTCAAAGTTAACAACAATCCATATTTCCATCTTTCCAATTAAAATCCCTTTACCTTTCGATAATTTGGTTCAAATTTACTATAGGTTTATTTTTAGAAAAGTATGGAAGTTATTTTAACAGAGAAGAAAAATAAGGAAAAATGAACATATGCCATGCAGATGAAGTATAGATCAAAAAGCTGATATACACAGTATTCTTTTTATAATTTGGGTATTAAAAAGGGCTCTTTGAAAGAAGATGGAGAAACTGGACAGAAAACAAATGTAGCAAGTAGCCTGCAGCATGAATAAAAATAAAAGAAGTACAACTAAAGGAATTTGCTCTATCATTTTTCTCCCCAACCCTACTTGGTTCTCTTCTATACAGGGGTGTTTTAAACAGCAAGAAGTTTATTTTTTATGACCCATTAAAAAGGTGAATAAAATAGATTTATATATTTATATTTTTATATTTCTCTTCTTTAAGCTACACTAGACCAAGTGCAGACCAGCAAAGTCAGGTTGCAAAAAAAATGTATTGAGTGAAAAGTGGTGTAAAAGGTTTTTTATGTAGCTTTTTTTTCAAGCTAACACCTCTTTATATTCCAGATTTTTTTTTAAAGATATATGTAATTTTACAACATGTTACTGCTGGTGCTAAAGTGGTGATAAATGTGGCCTTTTGTATAAGGTATGCATTATACTTCTAATATAATAATAATGCTAATAACCATTCCTATTAAGTATGGGATCCTTTAATCTGGAAACTCCTTATCCAGAAAGCTGAACTTTACATATGGTGCTCCAAATGACCTAAAAATCCATTATCTGGAAACTCCAGGTCCCAAACATTCTGGAAAATATATCCAATACCTGTTCCTGTTCCTTTTTTTCTTTATATATTTTAAGGTCATTATATATTAGAATACAGGCTCAAAAGTTTTTTAAAAAAAGCTGTATCTAAGGCATATGCTAAACTCTGGCAGAAAACCATATGATTAGGATTAAAATAAACTTGCTGATTCTAAGCACAGGCCTTGACATTTCATGTCATCTAAATGTGATTGCTGTGTTACAGGCTGTACAAATAATTAACTTAACAATACAAGTATGAATGGACAAGGAACACAAACACTGAGTGAATAAGCAAAGCATGGTTTTTAAAAACAAAAAGTGAACCTTTTACATTTTGCATACTTCTGTGTGGCTAAATAGTGTCTGTGCAATTGCCAGAAGAAGCATATGGTGGTAGCAGCATATGTGGCTACTCCTGGAATCTATGAAACATACTTCTATTTAACTTGCTGCCATCTGTTTGTGTGCCTTTTCCGCTATTTGTTTTACTTATGGGCTCTCACAAATTTGCCAAAATATGGAGCTGGGCTATTGGGCCAGGTCTGAATGTAAGTGAGGGTATAACTGGTATTAAAGCTTTTTTCTGCTGCCTTTTATTTGACTCAACCTACAGTATACCCAGGAATAATAGTTAAGTTATCATTTGACTAAAGGTTCATGTTGGGTCAGCATAAATCATGTGGCCTTAAACACACTGCCAATCTAGCCTATAATTGCTCACTCTCACGCAAGTCACAGACCTTTGAAACTGGACTATCAAGTCTGTTTGGTTCCTCACCTTAACTGCACTCTTGATTCCCATCTTCCCTGGCCTCTGATGGTGGCATTTTAAATTCAATATTACTGGAATAAAATGCCTTAGGATGAAATGGGCTATGAAGATAAGCAGGCTTCAGTGTAGGCGTCAGTGTTACAATCCTGACTGTGTAGTAGTACAGAAGGATTAGCTCAAATAACTGCCAGTGGCTGACAGACCATAGTGACAGATTGTGTAAAACAAATTGATGTGTTTTATTTATACCATTGGAAGAGGCCTCAAATTAGAGGTTTACTTTTCAAACTACAGTAAGTTCTTTTTGTCTTGGAAGTGTTATTTATACATGGAAACAACAAGATTTGAATGATTATTTAGAGCAAAAAGGAATCTTTATTGTGTGGAAAGTTAATTGTTAAATACATTTCCCTACAGGTAACTCTTCTTTAAAAAGCACTGGAAAGGTCTGATTTGCAATATGAAGTACCGTCTTTCTCTGAGTTTGTAACAAAGAAGCTGTGAAATCCTTCACCAAGGCTTACAGAGATAGTTTCAAGAAAGGGTTGGATGCATTTTTAGCATTGCTATTACAATTTTTAGTCCAAAGCAAATTCAGAATAGTCAGTCTGATTGCCCTTTGGAGCCAGGAAAGTTTCCGCATAGGAAAAATTGCAGCCAGCAAAGCCCAGGACTAGGTTTTTAATTTCCCTCTTTGTCAGCTACTGGGATTTACATGAGCAAAAGTTTGACCTTAATGAACGAATGATGTATTTTTTTTAACTACTACTCTATGTAACATATATCAATAAATATGATGATTTCTTAGCTCAATTAAAAACATATATTGTACTTCAGAAACCTCACCCTAAATCCTGGCACCCCTGGACATTAAAGGCAAGTTGTATGACAACAGGCATTGTTTATAAATCAGTAATAAGTTTGCTGCTTAGCACAAGAGTAAATTTGTTGATAGAATATTATGTTGGCCAAATGTCTTATTTAAATGTTCATGTCTTGGCCAAATATTAAAGTCCTGATGTAACTGCATAAATGTTTATAAAGCGATGACTGTAATACATGATCCTGTTAGGATGACATGTCTTATTTAATAGCAAAACAATATATATGTATGATTTATGCTAATAAATTGCATATTTGTAATAATGGTACATGAACTAATAGTTTACACAGTGTTCTCCAAAAGAGAAATGCATCAAAAATTGTTTTGACAGCAAAGATGTTAAGGAACTTAAAAAACCTGTCGCTGAGTATTACATAGAATGATTGTATGACTGATCTTTTCATGATGAATTAGAATCACAAACAATCACAAGTAGAAATGCCATCAAGGAATTCAGTGATATCACTCATTTTTATGTTTATTGAAGTAAACATATGCACATGAACAAATAGTCTCCAGATGGCTGCTCACCAAATGTGATATTACTGCGTAATGTTGATAATGAAAATGTAAAGCTCTGTTGAATTACATTTACAATAACAAAGACTTAAATACATCATGGCTGTGCAATAGTTGCAGCCACATGAGAAGAAAAGTAGCCCTAAGGGTGACGTCAATAACATTAACAGTTTCTAAACAAAAAAAATGTTCATAGGGTTATTACAGTGCAAGGCAGTCAGCAGGCTTAGGTAGGCTTTAGTTAGGTGGGATGAATGGTGGATAATCATGGTTTAAATCTATCCAAGGCTTTCACATATTTTACCACTGATTTTAACTGGAGTATTTCCTCTCCTCTTGAAAAGTCATCCGTTAAATATAACAAGGCCACAAGGAAGAGGGGAACTATAACTTCTCATTCTCCATGCTTAGAACAATATAAGTAATTATTTAAAGCTTACTACTGGAGTAGAGTTCAGTGGATAGAAAGGGTGGAAATAAGAAACTTAATGATTACATAATCCATTGGTGCCTATAATTCTACTGCAAAGGTCAACATAATCAGTCATTTATCTGGTGTTCAAGAGCAGGCACATGTTAAATATATACAAAAATAGGGCATGGATATAAATATTAGGGTAGCAGAGAAAGAGTAGACTATTTTCTTGTTTTATATTGCATTAATTAAAAAAAAAATATATATATATATATATATATATATATATTAACAGTTATTTCTAGCTAAAAGTGCAGATATAAACCACCAATGCATAAACTGGTATACATATACATATATACATTACAAATAACTGATACTGTCCACGAACTCAGAAACAGCCTTGAATTATTATCCAATATATTCCATTACTCTTTATAGTGTAGAGCTGTAGTAGAACTAAACATGTGCATGCGTTACTGTGTAGAAAGGACACATATAATGAGACATCAGTCCATTGGAAGTAAACTCACCTCACTATAGATTGAACAACCATGATTTATTTGTACATCGGACACACACTGCATATGAGTCACACTATTCATTTCAATGAAGAAATGTTTTTGTGTATCAGATGAATATAACATGATAGCTCCCTCTGCAAATTACAGTATTAATATTTAAAAATATGATTGCCCACGTGTATCTATCTATTTTTTCCTTAAAATTTTCACTACATTTTTTTTAAACCACTATGGAAAGCACAGTGACAAAGAGATTAGCAATAGTGTCTTGTAGCACTAGGGTTTGATTCCAGCCAGTGCCTTCATGGAGCATTAATGTTCCTTTGGGTACTCAAATTTCCTCCCACACTCCAAAAATATACAGGCAGGTTAATGTTCTTGAAAAACTGACCCTAGTGTAAATGTTATTGGGACTATTTTTATTGTGAGCTCCACTGGATCAGGGATGAATGTATCTGTCAGCCGTTTAAATAAAAAATAACAATACAGGTATGGGATCTGTTTTGCTTACTAAGAATCAAGTATATTATTATAACTTTTTTTATAACATTATGGGCTGTAGGCAATGGTGTAACTAGATATTACTGGGCCCCACAGAAAATTATTTGTCAGGCCCCAAAAATGTCTAGAGTTTGACTTGTTTTACCAGTATTTATTAAAAATGTACTGTATATATAAAAGGGTAAGGGTGCCCAAAATGTAGATGGGGATCTACCAGTAGATCTTTAGCTGGGGATCAGTAGATCTAAAGACACTGTCAACAAACAGCTTGAATTAATTACCCTCCTGTTTAATGTTTTTCATTCAGATATTTATTATGTTAAGGTTACCATTAAAACAATACTATGGTAAAATAAAAAAAGTCCAATTTTAAATTAAGGAAATGTGAAGCACAAATGTGGCAATAATTAAGCTGTTTATACCCAATAAATGTATAAAAGCACACTTACAGCAGTAACTACAGATCACCTCATAATAAAGAACAAGGGCCCCATTTCAGTTATTATAGGAAATCCTTGGAACTTCCTTTTCCTGGTCTATATTTTATTGCAAAAATATGCAGCACTGCATATACAGGTATCCAGAATGCTCGGGCTCTGCGGTTTTCCTGTAATTTGGATCTCCATATCTTAAGTCAACAACAAAAAGAATTTAAACATTAACCCAATAGGTTTGGCTTACCTTCGATAATGATGAATTATATCTTAGTTGGGATTAAGTATAAGGTACTGTCTTATTTTTAGAAAGAAAAAGGAGACCATTAAAATTTTGAATTATTTGATTAAAATGTAGTCTATGGGAGATGGCCTTCCAACAATTCAGAAATTTCTAGATAATGAGTTTCTGGATAACAGATTCCATACCTGTGCAGTGTTTGTCATAAAAAATAAACATAGAAAACATCCTTACTATACATCTAGTTATAGATTTGAATGTACTTCTACCAATAGCTTGTAACTTTAAGCATACCTCCCAACATTTTGGAAATAAAAAGAGGGATAAAAAAGTTGGCTTGCATTGCGTGGCAATTTTTTTTTTAACCATGCCCATTTTTGTGACTGCACCCCCAATTTTGCAAATGTGGGAGATTATGAAAGTTTGAACATATTTCTGTGTTTTTTTTTTCATTTATTACAGTTTTGCTAATGAAGGTGAATTGCCTTTTAAGCTGCGAGTCTAACTTTTCTCAAGGGACCTGTTAGCTTATATTATCTTATAAATATAATTACTTATTTGCTTATCTTGAAATTGTATAAAAGTATCTTATCTGCTGCTGTGGCTGTTCTGGGCTCTCTGCCAAAAGCCAGTTAAGTTAGAAACTTTGTTTCTTTTTCTGGTTGTTCAGTGCAGAGAAAAACTGGACATTCCAGTACAAACGAGGGACTGCGGGGTGAGATGTCATAAGAGGGACAGTTGGGAGGTATGCTTTAAGAGACAAATCTCCTGTTTTAAACAGGAAGTTCATATCAACCTGCATGGTACTGTCTGAAAGAGGGTTGGGGATATATATATATATATATATATATATATATATATATATATATATATATATATATATATATATATATATATATATATATATATATATATATAAAGCAATATATATATATATATATATTTTGAGATGGCATAGGATGGCCAGCCTCTGCAATGTAGGTGGCACATGGACACAGATTACTCCTGAGTGCAGCAAATATTCCAGGCTAATTTTTTATATATCTAGAAATTTAAGACCAGGCAGCCAGTACACAAAAAGATGGCTTCTAATGGTAATTTATTACATCCAATTACAGTGGTTGCAAATAAGAGAGGGTCAACGTCTGTACACAGCTTTCACTGTCATTGTAAGAAAGAATGATGGAATAAGAAACAAATGGAAATGAATAATGGGAAATTTGGATATTGTCCAGTCAAATGAATACATTTCAGCAGCTTTGAGTTATCTCAGAAATAAGTCTAACTTTTTATTGTACAAAATATGCTGACAATAGATACTAGAACAGCTATAATTGATAACATATTGGTATTCAAGTAATACAGAAGACGTCATTGTGGTTAATGTAACAAGAACCGTCATAAATTTTGTGGTCGGTGCGAGTTTTTTTTTTACTGGAAAGCTACAATCTAAATGGGTGTCACATATCCTACGAATATTTTGTCTAGAATAGGGTGAGTTGTCTGCCTTAAATATAGAAAATGTGTTACTCATTTTTAGTTTTGCCTCATAGGTAATTTTTTCACTGTCTGCCACATATATAACAAAATCCTTCTTCGTTATATACATTTGGTAGTAAAAGAGCTGAATTTAATGTGCTTTGTCTTGTTTGTTTTTGATACTAAAATATCAACCAAAATAGTCCACCAGAGGTTTCAATTGGCGCGCATTTTCTCTTCAATCTGCTCGTGATGTCATCAACCTGCTGTTCTCTCCTGCGCCCCCTGCCTGTAGAATAATGCAGTGCAGACCCTGACCAACTGCTTCACGCAGATTTTTTAAAGATTTTTCTGCCTTCACAGGGCAATTTCTAACGGGGACCGAGGTCCTGAAACAGGGCAAATGTTAAGCTTATATTATACTCTAATAAATACAGCAGTCAATGATCACTTAATGGACTGTGCCCCTGTATGTAGGACCCAGCCAATATATGAATTATAGATACATTAAATGTGGTAGCTGTTGTACATATATATCTTAAAAAAATTGAGGGGCTGAGGCCAATTCTGACTTTATACAAAGGCTATTCAGTATATAGTATTATACACGTATGTAACACAGAGGTCAATTTAAGCATGTGTATAGACTGGTTTGAGAGTATACTTTTTGGACCAAGGCTGCAGTGTTTGCCTTTAGGTAGGGCCTTGGTTATGACATGACTAACTATGGGCTTGTATAGGTAGTAGGGGTGTACCATTCCTCAACAATAGGTGGATAACTGTATCCTCATACCAAGATTAATTCTTATCTTGGATACTTAAGAATAGTCTTGGTGAACTATCTATCTTCCAGCCTGGAGTCCTAGGATAAGAAAGTATTTCATAGTTATGGAAGAATTAATCTCTAGCAGTATTACATTGTTTAGTTGGTTAGTATATATGTGGGAGCATGCCAAATAGATTTTGATTTTAGGCCCAATCTATGCGGTATGATAACTTTAATTATGTCCAAGTCAAATCCTTGAAGGCTCAAGAAGACTGTATCCTGGCAGGGTTATCCATATTGGCATGTATTTCTGTTAGGATACCCATTCCATAGGGCATCCAGATCCTTAATACCATCCAGACTAGTTTGGCGGGGGTCATGGGAATATGATAATGAGAACAATTTCAGCCCGCACAGGAAGATTTGCCTAGGCTTCTGGATGCGCCTAGATACTTCATATGGCCACAGTGGCGGCAGTCATTCCCATAGGGGGGTCATTAACTTTTGCCCCTTTTGACTGGCCATGTATATCTGCTGTAGAGAATAAATGCATTGGAGTGAATGTGTTTGTTTTCTTGGGCCAAATGCATTTGTGTCAATTGGTATTGACAAATACATTGAAGCCAGTGGGATATTTTTCTCACACTAAAAGCATTGGCATCAATGAGCTTTTTTAATCATGTTTTTTCAAATAATCACAATTTTTTTTCTGGCAAACAAAATGCATGGCAAAATTTTAACAAAGATTCGTAGCATTTTTCCCAATTTGCAAAAAAGCTAAATTCTCTGTATTAGGCAAACAAAAAGTGCTAATCCCTATGTATAAAATATATCCAAGATGGTAATCAAATGCATTAGCATAAATGGGTATTTATCCTATTTAAAAATGAAATGTGCAATATTGATATGAAAGCAGTGCCCCGATGAAAGGTACAATGCTTTCACATCAGATGGATTTTGGCTATAGCCAATGAATATCATGGCCCTTGTAGATTCAGTGATAAATCTAGCTTTTGATTTGTTTCATTGTTCTCTTTTTGGCTACTAATAACAGAATTTAAGATAAATTTCATTTTTCCACAGAGGTCTGTTCTAAAAGGTTCACTTGTTCTGGTTTCAGCTGAGGATGGAGTGTGATTTTTGTGTTGCCATTTACAAATGACATGCTCAACATTAAATAACTAGTGTTCAATCCTGTCTTACATTATTAATTAGAGCAACTTTTCTGTTTGAGTAGTAAATTAAAACCACCATGTTGGCATCCAGTCATATACATTGACCTTATACGCCCTGGAACAATTGTTTTTTGGAGAGTAATAATCATCCTGGTGACTTTCATGAGATGTTTGTCAAACAAGAAAAAATATCTGCCTTCCTTTGTTTATACAGTAGTTAAGATCAGGTATTTTTGGTTGAAAGCTTTCTTTGGCTTTCTCCTAATACAAAACAGACCAAGATGTAGAAAAAATGTCAAATATGACTCAAGACCATTTTACTTTATTCCATTTTTCTTTGCTCAAAAGTCCAAGATGTTGTATGTTGGGTTTTCAGACTCTATCTCAGATATATAGTAAATAGCTTAAGTGAGTAAAATAAAATCCGAGATGCAAATAATTTATCCTTTGTATACAGTTAATTATGCAGCCAAAGTGCGACTCCACAACCATCGGTAAAAAGATTTCTTTTGAACCAGTGTTCACTGAATGAAATAGAATGTCTCACTAAAAAAGCACCAACTCATGTCACTTTCAGGCAGGCATTAAATGCAATAACCAGTGTAAGGAACATTAGGACATTGCAAATGAGAATTTTCATTTTTTATTCTTTTATCACATATTGTTATTTCTATGCTGATGCTACAATGTGTCTGCTTCAGTACAATGTGGTTGTTTGTACATTTACGGAGTTACAGTATTTAAAAATTTCAAGATTTTCTCATTATTTTATTAAAACAACTTTGTCCAAGCTCCCGTACACAATTTTGCCTTATTTATCAATAAAATAACTTGAAAAATTTGATTCAGGAAAAGACTCAAAAACGTGAAAAAAATCCCAATCGTACAATTTTTTCAGATTTGACGCCTGAAAACTATGAATTATTTGGATTATGGTATGAAACCCATAATAAAACAGTACCTTGTACTTGATCCCAATTAAGATATAATTAACCCTTATTGGAAGAAAAAACAGCCTATTGGGTTTATTTAATATTTACATGATTTTCTAAGACTTAAGGTATGAAGATGCAAATTATGGAAAGCTCTGTTATCCAGAAAACCCCAGGTCCTGAGCATTCTGGATAGCAGGTCCCATACCTGTATTGATAACTTTGGCATTACTTGTATTAACAGGCTTAATAGTGAAAATAACTTGAAAAGTTTGCTGAATAATTGTTAATTAAGTGTGTCTCATTGATTTTCCTCCCTCTCCATTCAGTAAAAGCAATAAGAAATATTACAGCAGTTTGTTTTCTGTTGTGCAATTAACACTTTATGGGGCAAATTTACTTAAGGTCGAATATCGAGGGTTAATTAACCCTCGATACTCGACTGTCGAAGTTAAATCCATCAACTTCGAATATCGAAGTTGAAGGATTTAGCGCTATTCGTTAACGAAAAAACGTTTGATCGAACGATTAAATCCTTCGAATCGTCCGATTCGAAGGATTTTAATCCATCGATCGAACAATATTTGTTCGACCAAAAAAAGCTGGCAAAGCTTATGGGGACCTTCCCCATAGGCTAAAATTGACTTCGGTAGCTTTTAGGTGGCGAACTAGGGGGTCAAAATTTTCTTAACGAGACAGTACTTGGTCGAAGTAGCCAAAAAAAACATTCGAAATTCGAAGTTTTTTTCCACTATTCCTTCACTCGAGCTAAGTAAATGGGCCCCTATGTGATTATTGTTATTGTTCAAGCTTCTTTGTGGGAGTAATAAAATTTGGTCCAATTTCTCAATGTATATTGTCTGTTCATATTAACACTGACATTTTTCTTGTCTGGTTCCTGATTCTGCTATGTCTGTGAAAATCAGCATGAGCATTTTCTCACATGCAACATAAGCGAATTCCTTAATAGCATTAATCATCAGTTTTATACAAGAATGCTGCACATTTTTGATCTTTCCATATAGACTTTTCTCACCGACTGCCACAGAGACACAGAAATACCAGAATGTAACAACTTTGCCCTAAGTAATGCAGAAAATGTGCTTTTCCAGGGAACTGTGATACAAGTAGTCTTAGTCTCATGAAGGTCTTTTTAGTTTGTCAAGGATGAACCTAGTTACAATATTGTGTTGTGGATGGGTATATGTTTACTTAAGTCAAGGCATTGCACATAAACATTGTATGGATTTATACTATATTGAAATGTAAGGATTGTTCTAAACTCAACTTCTCTTCATACACTTATTGATTTTTTAACCAACTGTGTAATTTATGATTGTATTCACGTGGTGGCAGTGAGCTGGGCAAAAATCATGTACAAGTATGGGACCTGTTATCCAGAATGTTTAAATATTTAAATATTAATGAAACCCAAGAGGATTGTTTTACATTCAATAAAGATTAATTTAATCTTAGTTGGTTCAGGATTCAGGATTTTATTATTACTGAGAAAAAGGAAATCATTTTAAAAATGTTAATTATTTGATTCATATAGTCTATAGGAGATGGCCTTCCCGTAATTAGGAGCTTTCTGGATAACACATTTCATACAGCTGAACTCTATGCCTTCCTGCTGCCTCCTGTTCTGAATTTCACCCAGCTGCAGCCACTGCAGGGGAGCTAGCACTACCAGATGTTAGCTCCAGGGTTCCAACAGTGACCTGTATCAATCAGCACAGTTGCACAGAAAGAATAGGGCAACTCCAAAGACCAGAAATTAAACCAACCGCATTTAGAAAATGTCCACCCAGAAAAACTCAAAGGATAAGTAAACCTTTAAAACAAGTAAAACTGATGAGAGTGCTATTCTAAGCATTTTTGTAATTTACATTCATTATTTTTTTTTAAAAAATATTAAGGGAGAATAGAACTGTCATCAATTAAACATTTAGTTATTTTAAAGGATTACTTATCCTTTAAAACACAAAAAAAAACAAAGAAAATATTATAGAGCTGGTACTTGACCCCAGATACACAAGATCTATTCAAACACCTTCACATCTCTTGTAGGAATGCCCTATAATCTTCAAATTTTTAAAAGAAACTGAACAAAATCCTACTAGAAATTGCAAAGGTGATCTGTCCAGTTTAAGCCCTACTAGGGATTATACATAATGCTATACCTTACAATTTGCTCCAAGCCAACTGGGCACACTAGGCAACTAGGCAACCGTTGTCTAGGCCCGCCCCCACGTGCCTACCTACGTGCGCACCATAACATAGATGCAAGAAGGGGTAGCGGAGGGGCAGTTTGGGGCAGGGGAGGGATGGAGACGACAGGGGAGGGATGGATACAGGAGGGACAGAGAGAGGAAGGAGGAAGGGACAGAGGAGAGAGAGATGATGGGGGTAGATGGGGGAGGGACCTGCAGAGGGAAGCAAATCTGGACTAGGGGTAGGCAGAAGAATCTTGAACAGATACCTGCCCAGTACCCCAAAAGCATTGTGCCCTAGGCAGGTGCCTCTTCTGCCTACCCCTAGTTCTGGCCCTGGATGTTCTATTTACACAGATGACCAGTAAATGCTACCTGCTTGGCTGCTATGGGTTACTGCTCCTGGGCAATCGTAGTGCCGTTTATTACATAATCCCATTAATATATAATGAAATGTTTTTAAAAGTGAGAACATTTTCAGAGCAAATGCATCCAAATAGCACCAAAGTAAATAAGCTGCATTGTGAAGAAGAAAAAAAACATGGCAAATTGCACTCAGCCAACCACACTAGCAGTTGCAAATGTGGGACTAGTGTAATCAGACCTGATGATTTAGTGGGGTGATGTGGACACCTAATGAGCTCCCTGCAGAGACTTCTTCTTAATTTGGCACGTGTCCTATTTCTCAGCGCACTGGTGACATCATCACACTTGGCACAAAATTCAAACTACGCTCTGTTACTCATGTCATATGTTCTGGTTCCCATTGCCTGCCTACAACCCTCATCTTGGTTCTCTCACTTAAAACCTGGCATCATCCAAGCAGCGAAGGGCTCCTCACGACTTGAAAGGCAGCTGGTATAGGCAAAAGCGTGAGTTGTGACAGGAACCTTGGCATCTATTCTGGGTTTTGGAATACTGAATGTGACATTACGTCCGGCCAGACACGGACACCAAAGGAGCAGCTACTTCTCCTGCTACCAGAGAAGCAATCTTGGCAAGTTTCTGCCATCGTCTTGGGGAGCAAGAGACAAAGCAAGACCAGATTGTCCAGTTTTTCCAATGATTGTCAAGGTTAGACACTCTAATGTACCTCCAGGCAAACTTGCCATAGCATCCAGGACACAGTAAAACCTGTGATGTTGGTAATTATATTGATTTTTGTCCAGTATGATCAAAGCCTTCCAGGTCTTTAACTCACTGTCTGTTACAGTCGCTACCTATTCCCATGAACTAATTTTTCTCATTTTTCACGGATTTCATTGTGAAATTACCTCTCTCTAACGGGAATACTGTTATCTGGGTGGTAAAATGTGCCATTGCATTCCACTTCAGCCCTTCCCTCTGCTAAGTCCCTTGCTGAACTCTGCCTATACAATATATTAAAGCTTCATGGTGCCCCACTGAATATTGTTTCTGATAGGGGGGGGGGTCAGTTTGTTTGTAAGGACAAATCAAACTTTGGAGCAATATCTTAGGTGTTATTTTTCTAGTAATCAATCCCAATGGGTAAATTTATTTCTTTTGGCTGAGTTTGCATTCAATAATGGTACTCCTCATCCATTGGGGAATCTCTGTCCTTTACTGTCTTCAGCTTTCACCCCAGAGCCTTTTCATTTTCTGTTCACTCTTTGGATGTTCCTGCTGTCAACTCTTTCATGGACCACTTCTCTAGGATTTGGCAAAAGGTTGAAAACTCATTATTTTCAGCTGTAGTAAAAGAGAGCCACTGATAATCATTGTAAAGTGTCACCTGAGTATTAGGTTGGTGATAGGGTCTGGTTATCTTCCAAGAATATTCCATTAAAAGTCCCTTCTGCCAAGTTAGGACCCACTTCATTGGTCCATTTTCTGTGTCAGAAATGAGTAATCCCAGCACTGTCCAGTTAGAACTTCCTCCTGAACTCAAAATGTCTAATACTTCTCCTTGTTAAAGTCAGAGCTGCCAGAGTTGTTCAAAAGAATTCCCCTTCTCCTCTGATTTCTGTTGAAAGTCAGCCTGAATATTTGGTTCAGAGATTAGTGGATGCTCGCCTTTCCAGATGTAATTACAATATCTGGTACACTGCAAAGGTTATGGTCCTGAGGAGAGATCTTGGGTCCCTGTCTCAGATATTCAGGCTGACAAAGGTTTTATGCTAAATTTCCTGACAAGCCTAGGGGTTTAGCGTCCCTTTTATTTGGCATGCTGTGTGATGTCACTGCGCTTGGTGCAAAATTCAGATATTTAAAGGTGCCTGTTTTGCTGCCTGAACCATCCATTGCCTGTTTTTTGACACAGTTCTAGATCCTGATTCTGTACCGTGCTGACTTCTGCCCCGGCCTGTTCCTCCACTACACTCTGCTCTTTCCCTGTTACTCAAATGTTCTGGTTAACATTGCCTGCCACAGGGTCATCTTACACCAGGGCAGTAACCCACAGCAACAATATGATAACAAATTTAATTTCTTCAGTGAGAGAAAGCAAATAACAATGTGTTTTATATTTGTTTAATAAGTTGTGTCTCATTTTACTGAGAAGCCAGTTATGAAATAATTAATTCAATTCATGTGTTCAATCAAAGTATTTACTGTACTTGTAAAACATCACACATTTATAACACAATAAGACAGCATGGAACATTTCAAAATCATCATGATTTCTAGCATTTAAATATAACCTTTCTAGCTAGTTGACCTCACATTAATTTTATTGAAAACTGTTCTTCGACCCCACGTTTTTCTTTTACCACAAAAAAAGTACATTGTTTATTAAAAAAAATGCTAAGGCAGAGAATTAGTAAAAACTGTAAACTAAAAATTGTATATGTAAGAAACTTAATAAATTTACATTTCGCAAAGTAATATTTTTCATGTGACTATAATTACATTGTAAATTTTAATGGCAAATAGTGCAATCTAAGGCTTGGTATTCTTTAGTGCAAAAATATCAAGTTTTCCAGAAGTAAGAAATTTTATTAAATAAACACTTTGAATTGGCGCAATCTGTAAAACGTGCACTTCCATGGGCAGATGAAGTCAATAATTTTAATATTTATTTAAAATGTTCCTTTACATTCGCACAAAGGAACAATTGTTTGAACATAACAGTCAAGGGGACTAACTCTTCAGCTGAATACAGCTTACAAGTTAATATCAGCCTTTCCCTTCACTTACTGCATTGGACATGGAATGGTGTCGGGGTCAAACACCTGTCGCCCTGTTGGCATGGTGTCTGCGGTGACCCCATGTAGCTTTGTGCTTTTTTTATAGGTTTAAAATGCTTAACAAGAGGGATTTGTCTTAATTTTAAATTTATTTTTGGAAAGTGATGCTTTACATTCAAAACAACCTTTTCATATGCGAATTCAGCCAGTGGCAATTAAATTAGGGGACACATTTACTAAATTCGAGTGAAGGATTAGAATAAAAAATACTTCGAATTTTGAAGTTTTTCTTTGGCTACTTCGACCATCGAATTGGCTACTTCGACCACGACTTTGACTTTGAATCGAATGATTCAAACTAAAAATCATTTGACTATTCAACCATTCAATAGTCAAAGTACTGTCTCTTTAAAAAAAACTTCGACTACCTATTCGCCACCTAAAACATACCAAGCACCAATGTTAGCCTATGGGGAAGGTCCCCATAGGCTTCCTAGCCAATTTCTGATCAAAGGAAAATCGTTTGATCGATGGATTAAAATCCTTCGAATCGTTCGATTCGAAGGATTTAATTGTTCGATCGAACAATTATTCCTTCGTTCGTTCGATCGCACGAATAGCGCTAAATCCTTCGACTTCAATATTCGAAGTCAAAGGATTTAACTTCGATGGTGGAATATCGATGGTTAATTAACCCTCGATATTTGACCCTTAGTAAATGTGCCCCTAGATGTATGAGATGTATGAACAGAGAAGCATTGACTGTATTTTAATCCAAGATGCCTAATATGCAAAGCTTCGGGGGTTACGTATTGTAAATGTTCATCTTTGTTAAAAAAAAAATTCACAAAATAGAAATCTCATTTTTTTTATCAGATTTTTATCAGAATTTTAAAAAAGCAGATTGTATCCAAACAATCAGATTTTATTTTCAAAGAAAATGTTCAGTTTTGTGTCCAGCTTAGTTATGGCTGCCACAAACGGCATAGTTTGTTGTTACTGAGTCCAATGCATCTGCATTTAGTTCAGTTTGACATTTAAAAACTCCCTTTCTGAATAAAACCCCATCATTTTTCATCTTCCTGAAATATGGGACAGTCAGTTTACATTTCATTTCTGTCTATTTTGAAGGATTGCAAGAGATGTGTTGAGTAGTGTTCTTTGGATGGTTAGTATAAATATATACAAAGCAGTGGTCAGGATTCTAGTAGGAGGAATATGGTTTGCCAAAGGAAAAGCATAAACTAACTGCTAATACACAAGATTAAACATTTAAACAGCAACGATCCTGGATTCATCTAAGCTTAAACAAATGTAGTATTTACAAATAGGCAGTAATACTGTACATGTCTTAGTATCTATATCTATCTAGATATATATATATATATATATATATTTATTGCCTTAGTAGTGGTGTGGTCAGCCAACAGACTACACACGGAGAAATCAGGGCTGGACTGGCCTACCAGGGTACCAGGGAAACTCTGACGGCTCCAGCTTCCTTTGTCCCTAATCACAATTAAATGAATGATCACAATGAATGTTAGAACAATTGCTTCCGAATGCAAGTTTGCCAAGATTCATGCCAATCCAATTATACTGCACTGTTCAAAACTTCAAGGAGCCCATTTACTAACAATCAGATTCTGGAAAAATTTGTGGTTTCCTGTAAGTGTAAAAACCATGAAAACCTCTAAGGCCAAACGTTGCCAAGTTAGAAGTCAATGGGAGATGCACTAATCTTATTGGACCCCATTTCATCAATGAAAAGAGGTTTTTGAGGTATTCCTATTCTCCACAAGAAGCATCAAGCCTTCTCTTTCGCATTGGTTCTGCAAGTTCTCACTTGAGAAAGGGCCCTTGAAGCCCGAAACATGTCGTGTGGACACAAAATGAAAGCCTATTAGCAGTTATTCTGCCTGCTGTATGATTCCCAACCTTTATGATACATTTGCAGGATTTGTGGATGCCAGGATGGAGTATCCAGGGAACATCATACAAACAGCCTACCAATTTAAAATACACAGCTG
Organism: Xenopus laevis; assembly: GCF_017654675.1. Taxonomy (NCBI): domain Eukaryota; kingdom Metazoa; phylum Chordata; class Amphibia; order Anura; family Pipidae; genus Xenopus; species Xenopus laevis. The sequence continues at coordinate 78,133,338 of NC_054380.1, read as the reverse complement.
ACAGTGTGTTTATCTGATATTATGCACAGATATCCAAAAAAATATCTTAAAAGAAAGAGACTATCACAAACGACTGCTCTCTGCAGGTTGGCTGGCAAGAGGGACTTATGAGAAGGAATGAGTAGGGCTGATGCACTGGAGGAGGAGGACTAATACTGTGACGCTTACTCCACAACCTTCCTCTCTTTTCATGTCTAGTATCCACCCTGCTAATATAATAGAACTTATTTACAACCACAAGTGCGGTGGTCACCTTGCACTTTTACCCACAATGAGTTGCATGCAAAATCCCTTTTGTTAAAGGTGCTCTTCTCAGTTCTGTATCTGTGCACCTCCTGAGCAGGCGGTAGCTCCAGGATTTCAACAGCAACTTGAATTAACAGTAACTGCAAATCAAGCGCAGTCATGTCAGGCATAGTGCAATTGCATCAGGTTCAACACCCCATTGTGCCTTACATTCAGGTAAAACACTGCATTGTAGGAAAAAATGCTGATTGTGCTTAAACTTACACATTGCTCAGTGCATTTGCAGATGGAAATGAGCCCTAACATCTCTGCCTCACCCTCCTCATGCCATAACCCCTCAACCACCATCACTTCACTACATGTCCTCTCTGCCTCACCCTCCTCATTTAATATCCTAATATCCTATTTCCTCAGTCTGAATGATGGAGATAGACATTGTATGTATATTTTTAATTTTACATTGATTACATAAGAGTGCACAGATAAACTATCCAGTCAGTCATCTTTTTTAAATATCACAGTATGGGTGATGGTGGTTTAATGCATAATCAAAAACATTCAGTTCTTCCCTAGCCTACCCAGTATTTTATAACTTTACTTGAACTCATAGTTAGTGTATATAGAATACACAGTGCATAAGCCCCATTTTATATCATAAAAAATAACTGTATATGGGCCTGAATATTCATAATGTCCAGCTTTGCAGGTGCTCTAGGAATTAAGCTATTGCGGCTTTGCAAATCTTCAGGGAGTCCAAAAGAAAATCAAACAACCTTTAATGTGCTTTTATTCCAAACTGTACCTGTTTGAAGCTTTTTAAAATCCAAGAACGATTTGCATTCTGCAATATTTCTGTGTTTTAATGAATATTCTCTGTCCCGCTTCATTTACACTATAGTGAACCGTTTTTTTAAATGACTAATGTATTAAAAAGTAGACATTCTTTAGAACAAACAATCATGAATACTGATATTAAATAGAGCTTTCTACTATATCAACCATACATGGGAGTGACATGGAGGCATCAAGCCAGTGTGACTGGTTTGAAATCCCTCTTTTGATGGATACTTTTCAAAGTATCCATTCTCTCAAGGCTTCTATGTTTGTTAACTTAATTTTTTGGTTTTCCATTTCTAAACCTATTTGTGTTTGTTTAATGGATGACCAAAACAGTATTCCACATCTGAGAAAACCACATATTTTTATTCGGATTCCTGTTAGCTGCCAGCATATTTTGTACCAATATTTATGCATGCTTTGGTCTGCTAAATTGTTTATTACATTTTATTTTATGCATGGAATCAAGTGGTTAAAATTCAGCTGCCATATTCATAGTACCAAAATGATGTCCCCAATGAGTATTTAGTGCAGATAACTTTTTGTCATTTGGTTTATATTGAAAATAGCACCCTTACATATTATAGTTGCTATGAAATATTGTTAGTTTTGTTAGCGTAACAGTTAAGCAGTTTCTGTATTTAAAATGTAGGTGTTGATTAGGACGAGGGATTCACTCAAGGAGATGCTTGCTGTTGCATGATACATTAAGAGGTTAATGATTAGGGAGGGTGAATCATCAACGTTCGAATTAGAATTTTTGCCATGATTCAATTTTTTTGGCACAAAAGCTCACAAATTTGAATTATACATTTAAAAACTTGAATGTTAAGTATTTATGAAAGGAACAGTAACACCAAAAAATGAAAGGATTTTAAAGTAATGAAAACATAATGTAGTGTTGCCCTGCACTGGCAGGGCAGGATTTACATAGCAGGCACCCCTAGGCCCTCTCCCTTTCATCGCCCCATGCCCCTCCTCTTCCTTTGTGCACATGTGCAAATTTTCAGCATCGGGTCCGGCTTAATGGGGATTGATGCACAGGAAATTTTAAAAACGATTGTATCTGTCCGTGCCTTTGTAGCCTTTCCACAAATCCGGGCCTGTGCACTGGTACAACTGGTGTATTTGCTTTAGAACCTCTACTATAGTTTATATATCAAGCTGCTGTGTAGCCATGGGGGCAGCCATTCAAAGCTGAAAAAGGATATAAGGAACAGGATACACAGCAGATAACAGATAAGATCTGTAGTATACAATGGGATTCTTCAGAATGTATATGTTATCCAGGACCGGATTTGTGTAAAGGCCACCTAGGCCCGGGCCTAGGGTGGCAGGATTTTAGGGGGGCGGCATGCTGCCCAACCACACCCACATTGGTCCAGATGATGAAAATTTGCACGAAAAAAGGGGAGGGGACAGCGGCGATAAACATCAGTGGGCCTAGGGGCGCCCACTATGTAAATCCGGCCCTGATGTTATCTACTGTGTATCCTGTGCTTGAATGGCTGCCACATGGCTACACAGCAGCTTGTTTATATAAACTATAGTTGTGTTTCTAGAGCAAACACACCAGTTTTACCAGTGCAGCGCAACACTACATTATATTGTCATTCCTTTAATGCACTTTGCTTTTTTAGTGTTACTGTTCTTTTAAGCGCAAAAAAACCCAAATGTATAACTTCTCCATCTAAAAGCTTGCGAGTTCATAAAGAGGTCATTGGGAGTTGTCCTAGGCAAAATTCAATACTTTTTTTAGTTTGAGATTTTTAAGTTTTTCGAGTTTTTGAGCTTATAAACAAATTCACGTTTTTTTCAACTTCACAAATTTGAGGTATTCCAATTTTTTCTCTCTATTATATTCAATCAAATTTGTATATTTGGGTTTTTTTTAATAAATAATCAAGGATTTTATTTTTTTTTCAATTGTGAGTTTATTCAAAGTAGGAAAAACCTCTGAAACCTCACAAATTCAATTACTGTTGGATATGTACCATATAACTTATTTTCTTTACTGTTCGGGGCAGATTTACGAAGGGTTGAAGTGAATTTGAGGGTAAAAAGTAAAAAAATTCGAAATTCAAAGTAATTTTTTGGATCCTTCGACCATCGAATAGGATACTGCGACTTCGAATTTACTTAGACTTTGATTCAAAGAAAAATCGTTCGAATATTCGACCATTCCACCATTCGATAATTGAAGTACTGTCTCTTTAAAAAAAACTTCGACTTCAATTCTTTGCCAAGTTAAACCTGCCGAAGTGCTATGTTAACCTATGGGGACCTTCTACAACATTTTTCTAAGTCTTTACACATCGAATAAAAATCCTTCGATCGTACGCTAAAATCATTCGAAATGGCCGATTCGATCGCAGGATTGCCAAATTTGCTGAAAAAACTTCGAATTCGATATTTGAAGTTTTTTAATTCGATGGTCGAATTTCGAAGTTTTTTGTACTTCAAAATTGAAAACTTTTATTACTTTTGCTCCTTTACCAGCCAGAAAATGAAACATGGCCCTTGGTCAGGAACCTGGAATAATTCACTGGATCACGGTTATATAGAAGGACTTAAAAGCATCAGTGAATGTAATGATTGCTTTTACTATAGTAACTGCACAAAGGTTACAGGTCATAAAAAAACGTTGTCCATATTTATGCATTAGCATATTCAAATAGTTGGTCACTATTTAAAAACCTTAAATCATGAAACAAATCTGGGAAATGCAGAGTGTTCCAATTCTAATCAGCTTTGCCTGGTAAAGACTCAGAAGTTGAATTCATATTACAATTGTATGATGGTATTTTGTGTGTCACAAACATATTCCCCACTTTTTTCCCTCCGTACATGCATGCAGGACCATACAATGACAGGAAAGCAAAATATTTTCAGTAGTTTTATTGAAAAACGCCTCTTTTGTTTCAGAAATAAATAAAAAATATAAGGCAGTGAAATTCACAATTTGCAGTTAAAAATCTTCAAACAGCAATTCTATTTTCATAGCCTTGCAGACAAATTCAAACTGCTTTGAGAACTAAGAAACACTATATTCTGAAAACTGTTCATACTAAATATACAGCACAAACATGCAAACTCCTTTTCTGTAGCACTGTCTGAAACTTGGCATACATGTAACTGTTAAGTGTCTAAAATATAAACCTGCATCAGAACGACACAGAGTACTCAGCTCTGTGGAGGGGTTTTGCTATGTTGAAAGGTTTCTGAATGTTAAAAGGAAAGTATAGTATAGTATAAAAAAGCAGCATAACTTTTCTGAAGCATTGTATTAGATGAGTAGATGAGTACAGAAGGACTAGAAGATGATAGTGTACAATGACTGATTCTAAATTAATACAGTCAGCTGATAATTAAGAGATAAGAAAAGCGCAAGATGAAAGTGCAATTCATTTCCTGGTAATGTGCTGCATTTTCATCTAGCATGCAATGGGCTAAACCTCTGCTTTGGGTTACCAGCCAATGGAAAGCCTTAAATTGCATCTGCATTAGAGCTATTTAACATTGCTACATGGTATTGCCTCTATTCACAGATCTGAAATTAAGCCAAAAATATTTTACAAGCTTATAGGGGCATCAAAAAAAGCTTCATTTTTATTTTCTGTAAGTTTCCATCATTATACAGCTGCAGTATCCTGGAATGAAATGGCAACATGTGCTTTGTAGCTAATATAACCAAGGATATTGCACACATATCTTAAAATTTCTTTGGTAAGGATCTCCTCCATCGCATATGTTCTGCATATTCATGTCCATAGTCCTCAAAATCCTCATCTGGACCCTCTTGCTGCATAGGTACTACGTAAGGCTGATTCTCTGGTTCCTGCGGTCCACTTTCAGGCTGATATGGTTCTGGTTGAAAATAGTTCCCCCATTGAACAAAATAGTTATCTTTATGACATGAATCCATGAACATATGGAACATTATTTTTAAACATAGACAGTTAAATAATTCTTTAGTCGTTATTATGAAATGAAGTTAAATGCCTTAAAAATAATTTAGCAATTAGTTCTTGTAATTTAATGCCCTTAGTGCTGATCGTTATAATCCTTACATAAGCCTTAAAATGGTTGGTTGAGGGCAGCAGATAAATAATGAATGCATTTTCATTTTGGTCGAATTCAGATGACTCAGATCACTGATGTTAGCTTAGCAAAGTGACTGTGGTTTGGGCCTACTTCTTCGCAGAATAAAATAAATAGAAAAAATATAGAAAGTGAATAGAAAATAGTTATACCCAGTTAATTACTGCAGATACATTATTTAAAAGTCTGATTACCTGGACATTTTTAACAAGCACTAGCACCATAGATTGTATAGAGTGTCAATGATGGTTATTTTAGCAAACAGCAAGCAGCAGGCTTTAATGCAGAAGCCTATTGTAAAAATGTTAACTGATTTTAGTGGATATGGTCTCATACACATCATTTACAAGCCACAATTAGTTTATTATTTACATATGTTGGTTCTATTTTCTTTGGTTAAATCTCTCTTTTACATGGGTTACCTCAGGTACAGTAGTTAGTAGTTATATTGACCTCCTATATAGATTAGGCCCTATAGGTTTCTTCTATTTGACATGACTTTCTTAATACAGAAATGCAACAGGCTTTGTAAGTTGACACCGCAGTCCTTGTTCCCATTCGAGTGTTGTTAGTATAAAGAATGTCCCTGTTTTACTGATGCCAACATGGGTCATTAGCTATATCCATGGTGAAATTTCCCAAAAGAATCATTTCAAGGTAAGCACGTGCGCAAACATCTCAGAAACAGGATTTTCATGAATTCAAACTGTAAGCAGCACTGGAGACTTAGAAAATGTGTTAGCCGGAACCTGAAACAGGTCAAAGAGATGTTAGTAAATGATGCAAAATACAATATCTTACACCTACACACAAGTTAATAGTGTATATCGCAGTCCACAAGATGTGATGCAAATGTCTGGCAATTCCATGAGTTAAAACCCTGCAAATCCAAACTGTGGGGTTAGCACAATCAGAAAGTTTGGAGCAGCAGTGGAGGAGCATCAGTTTTGAGGAGAATGCTATTTTGCTGTGCAAATAATGTATATTTTTATGTTTCTACTGGGGACAGAAGACCTGAGAGAGGGCTTACACTAGCTTTACATGGTGCACTTAAAGGAAGCACACTGCTCAGACAGTTTAGTTTCTTTTTAACTAAACCTAGACCCTCAATAGTTTCTTCCATGATGTTTAATACTATTTTAGGGTGACAGCACCTATAATTTTACATCAACTCAAAACCTCAATATTACTATATAATATGAAAATGTATACTATGAAAAATTTGAACCTATAAACTATTAAAAAACAGTGGGCTTCATTATAAAGGTATTTGGATCAAGCTCATGTTATCCTAGATCTGTCAGTGAGAACTTCCAAATTGTTCAACCTTATTTACACACTAGTTATGCTTTGGGAATTAGCCAATTTTGTTTAATTTTTAATAATCAAGTAAAATTAATTATTATCAAGTAAAAGAAGTAAGTAGGACTGTATATTTTTTTAGATGTATGACTTGTTTGGGGTTGGATCATACCCCCAACTATTATGAGAGAATGCTTGGCTCTGTAGAAAAAATTAACCCCACTACCCGCTGGTAACTGCTTTGTCAGTGGTAAGTAAAAAACAAACATAACTGTGAGTAGGAAAAAAAAGTTCTAATGCATGCAAGAGAACATCTCCCACCTAAATAAAAACAAATCCTGATTTATTACAGTGCAAGTCATATGCAATTGCACTACAAATTACAAATACAGTTCTGAATCTAGCAGCACATTAATATGAGCTGTGTCCCATATCATAAACTTCATAGGTAGAAAATACCTGGGTATCCTTGCCCATTGTAAGGAATGCTTGCACACATTGAAGCATCACAGTATCCAGCTGGACCAGGAGGCCCTCTAATTCCTTGGTTACCCGGGCGACCAGAAGGTCCTGGAGGTCCTGTGGAGCCTGTGGATCCTGGAGGTCCTGTTCTGGATTCGCCTGGAGGTCCTACAATTTTTAAATAAAATGTCAGGATACTGTGAGGATTGTTTCTTATTATTTTAAAACAAAAGCTAGAAGTTAATCTGGCATAAAAACTGTCTAGACTCTACTATATTAAATGAGAATAATCAGTTTGCACACATGTTGTCAATGAAGCCACTACAAAATTACCAAAATACAACTAATCACTTTAACCATGATAAACCATAACTTTTCAGTGTAGGCAGCTGATTCAGAGGCTATTTTATACTCGTCCTGATTTGGCAGGATTAAGACAAAGTGCAGACATAAATGAATTTGTTGGTTTGTTTCCACTTCTAAGATATAAAGACCTCTGGGGAACCTACTACATTAGAAAAGTCAATTAAAATGTAAAAGTGCATCAACTCTGCTGCCCTGCAGCTCAAGGGAAGGTGAAGTAATGTTATTTTTGGAGCATTCTCTATTATGTTTAACTCCAATGTAAAGCTTGAATCAAGTGAGGATACAACTGTTGCAAGCTTCTTGTGGATCTTGTAATGAAAAAATCATGTTTTAAGTAGTAAATTAAAGGCAGAAAAAGCCAGACAGTTTGTTTCCACTGCCAAGACATAGGCAAATAATCAGTGTACAATGCAAGGCATAGATCAGAAGTGGAGCAAGTCTAAAGACTAGTACTATTTGTACACTTGTATTCCATCCAGTAACATTTTATTAGTACACTGGGAAAATAGGATTATTTTTAGATTTTAAAGTAACAATAACTATATTTTACCATATTATTCAGTTAAATTGACAACAAACAATTGTTTTAGATTCATTCTTTTATGATGCAAAGAATTTGAAATGGTGAACAAAACAACAAAGTAAAGAAAGCTTTTAACTACAACATTAAAATATCTTGGATTTATGGATGTTATGTTTCCCTGCACAGAAAATCTTATCCAGTGTGGAAATGAAATCTTCTAATCATATATAGTTTAGACATTGTGAAAAAAAACATGACAAAAAAAACAGATATGAATCAACCTGGAGGCCCTGGAAGTCCCCTGGGTCCTTGGGATCCAATTCCTGGGTTACCTCTCTCCCCTTTCTCTCCTGGTATTCCTGACAAAACAGTGGATAACAGTGAAATGAAATGTCTAGCAGTCCCCTGCTTATCTTACACAAAAATATAGGTTTTTGCCAGTGCAAAGTACACAGGAAATTTTCAGAAGCTAGGAATTGATAAGAACAAATGCAAACCTCTTTCTCCAGGCGGTCCTTGAGGACCAGGTGTTCCTGGGAATCCAGATCTGCCTGCAGCTCCAGGTTCTCCTCTCGTGCCAGAGTTGCCTGGAGGACCAGGAGGGCCTGGAGGACCGGGCTGATTGCGATTGGAATAGTAATCATTTGGAATTTGGTTCAGCATCTGATTAAATCTGCTCATTTGACCTTAAACAGAGAGAGGGGAAATGACACATTAGAAATCTGTATGCTTGACTTCTATCTTACTTAGACTACTGGTTATAAATTTAACATTGACTATAATGACAGAGGATTTGGAGGTTAATATGCTTTTTTGAAACAGAATATCAAATCACAGCTAAAGTGAACATTCTTTCGATGGGAATCAGTGGAAGCTGAATGGAATAGCTGTCAAGCCAAACTAGTAACAAAACAATTCAAAAGTGCAGAACAAAACCACTTCTTGATCTTCCTCCCATAGGGAAAAAAGACAAACTGGGTGGGCTAAAGCTCGTATCTGTTTAAAAAGTGGATGGTGAAAGTTGCTCGTTTGGGTTTTTCAGAATAAAAACTATGGTTTTGACACCTTTTGTTTAACCTTTTTATACAGTGTAGCATATTGATAATTAAAACAAGTGCAGCTTTATGAGAATAGCGCCCTTAAAGTTTACAGGTTTTATAAACCAGGTACTACTGTATATTAATGAGTACAATATGCAAGGCATATAAAGAATCAAGTGTGAAGGTGTCTGATACATCTGATTTGTGAAATTTGTAAATGTAATAATGTATAACTTGTTGGACTCTACTGCTACCGTGTATGAATTTTGAGGGAATGGTGCCACATTACAGTTATAAACTTGTAGGTGCTAAAACAATGTAAAATTCAAGAGAATAAAGTATATTTAATGGAAGGTAGCGACATCCAAAAACAACTAGGAACAACTATGAAGGCTACTGATCTCCTTAAAGAAACTAAGATATACAATTGAAGGAGAAGGATGTTGATTATTATGCTTGCTGCTGCTGTCAGCAGCAGCATCAAGGTTTGACATGGTCATCACCAGTAATAAAAGGGTATAGAATTGTGGGAAGACACAAGTACAAGTAAGGCCTCATTTAAACTATGGGGTGTAGTTTTCCTTTCCAGTAAGAACATTAATGAATAACTGAAACACAAAGTAAATCAACTAACCGATAATAAGTATGAAAGGTCCTAATTCTCAAGAAAAATGACACTTTCTTGGACAAAAGGCTAAACTTTGAAACTGTAACATTACAGTTAACTCCTAAAAATGAAGAAGGCCATAGTATAAGATGTCTGCATTCCCTTGTCTGTTAGGTACTTGATAAACTGTGTGTATTCAAGTCATTGTTGCATATTTTATCTGTGTCATTATGTTATCCCTATCTACAATAGCTTCTGTGGACAGCTAAATAAACTGTCAGTTCTCACTGTATAAATAACTGCAGAGTCATGAAACAATAAAGAATGTATTAGTTGCTAGAGAAATAAAGAAGTAAACTAACTGATGGTGTCATTACATTGCATGCCCTTGTCTTAACAAATCATTTAGATATGCATTATTTATTTAACACTAAATACATTTTTCCATCCACAGTTCACCACGAAAGATGCAAAACTACTAAACACTGCTCCATTCACAAGCCACCTCATCCTTCGGCTTCTGTACAGCTGAGTTAAGTTAAAAAAACAGTGACACTGTTGTGACACTGTTGTGCAGCCATCCACCACTTGCTAAGCATGGAGCACCTCTGAAATGACAATAAACCATAGCTAAAGTAGCTGTCTCTGCATCACTGCATGCACACTTAGCCTTCTGTCCTGCCCCAATATAATTTGCATTCCAGATGTCTTTCTTCTCTGCCTCACCTTCTACATCTCCTTCAATAAAAATAGCTTATCAGTTAGATTTATGTTTTCCAAAATCACAGATATATGCGCAGAGTACTTTTCTGCATAATATTATCTTGTTCAGTACACTGAACACTTAATACAAAAAAACAAAAATGCTAACCAATTTAAAGAAGAGAAGTTTGTGCCATAATGCAAACATTATATATGCTAAAGGAAGTTCCTCAACATTGTTATTTTTTTATTTGCTGTTCATTCTTTAAGTAGGGAATGTTATTACTGCATTCTTTTCACGGTAGCTGATGTCTTAGAGTAAGACTCTTGCCCATAATGGGGTAAAGAAATGCCCAGCTATTCCCAAATTTCTATGTGGGTTTTTGTAGGCTCCAGTCCAAAATATTCCATCTCCATAGAGCTACTGTACTATATGGCTTTATAATGGAAAAAAAACAAAGCAACTCAATTTGCTCTTAATTCAAAGGTAGTTAATCATTTTCAACTATGTGAAAAAATTAACTAATTCATGGAATTAGTTGTATAGCAGTTATTAGCATGCTATATGAAATCTATGTTATATCTTTATCATGGATGAATAAAATAGAATTCCTATTATAGAGTTTTGGTTCAGGATATTATCTGAGTTGTAGTTCCTTATATTATGCACATATGACATTACACAGATGATGAACAATCTGTTGCAATTTATAACAGAGAGGACTGAATCATTTATAACAAATTGGTGCAGTTAGATCCAGAACACATGTAGTGACTTTGGGTTGGATTGCTTGTATTTACAACCAGTCAATAAAGGCCTCTGGTGTAATAATCAAGACTGCTGTTTATTAACCAATTATAACATACAAAAACAATACACATTTCAATTGTAATGGTATCTCAACTGCTCTTTAAATTTTTTTTTAAATTTACTTACTATTTAGTATTCACTCACAGACCTGTATTTAATGTACTTACTATTTATCATCTGTTCACAGACTTGTCTTGCTACTGATCTCATCATGTTCTGAGATGCCATGTCTCCCTTAATAAAGCAAAATTGATATATTTGACATGGTGTTTGCAGTGAAAAGGGCAAGTCACAACATTTAAATAATTCTTAAGTGTTATTTTATCCAAGACATGCATTTCAAAAGTGAAACATTAATTACTTACCCTCTCACCCCTGTCTCCTTTCTGCCCGAGAGGGCCCTAAAACAAAACAATGGTCTATTATTTATTTGACCCATAGTCCAAAGAAAGCAGTAAAAATTAAAGAAACCTGTCTGCAGTTTATATCTGGAGTTCAGTGTCTCTTTAAAGCTCAGTCATAAAATCAGCATTCCATGTCAGCTCTCTTGAAGTAATATACTACATTTCCCTAATAAACACACCCCATACATATTTTAAACAGTGATCAAAACTTTAGAACACCCTGAAAGCAATAAACAATCATAGCTGGATGGTAAGATATCTGTACATGGGATTTATCGAGTATCTCTGGGATTATTCTGGACTTTGTACAATCATTTTAAGGTTAACCCTTAAATATTTGTAAAATCCTCTTATCACCTACCACTACAGATAAGAAAATATACTTTAAATCCTACACATGCCTACATAAACTCCCCTTTGCATAGTCCAGTACCCAAGACTCCATGCCTAAGAGCACTAGCTTTACTATTTTATGTAACATGAAGAGAAAAGTACTTGCAAACTTTAACAATCAGTTAAAAACAGCATTCTCACAAGCCATGAAATTGTGAAATACTGAGAGTGGCTTGTAGGATTTCTTGAAAAAGTATAATATCATAGGCTATTGTGATCTTAAGATCTACAGTTAGTAAGAATAGGTGTTGTTATATATTGTTTGTATATGTGAGTGTATAGAATGGTCTGGTAATGTATGTGCTTACTGTATATATGCAGAGAAGCTCATTTGGAAGAGTTGAACTTTATAGACTTGTGTCGGGAGACAAGACTGTGTTTGCACATTGGGTTGTAAACTGAATTTATGACTGTGTCTGTGCTATTTAACCACCGGCTGTTGATTTGCCAATTAGCTCAACCAAATCTAAAATATCAAGTCACACAATTTTATTTTGTTTACCAAGTACCAATACATCAAGCAGTTCTGCTATATACTGTACTTCTGTTAGTTTGTGCATATGTTGACTCAAGAGCCAGTAATATTGTTACATTTTATATCTATTCAGACAAGAAATTACTTTGTCCGTTTAAAAACAAACAATATCCTATCTCTTTTACTTCATAGAGTGACTTTCTCAAGCTAATTTTGCCTTCTACAAAGGTCATCTTACTAAAATTAATCATTAACATCACAACATTTAGAAACCACCAATAATGCATATTCGTTTTGTTCATATCCTACAATACATAAAATAACGCACAAATAATTCATGTTAGATAAGTCTTTTCATTGAGAAATGGGATGACATGCCCTTGAGGGTGTTTCCACCAGTGAGCCTTAGTCCTAATAAGCTTTTATTCATTGAGCCCCTGCTTGGGATGTGAATGCATGAATATCTGTGTTCACACAAGGTATGTTAGTGGAAAAATGATTTCACCATTTAGTTATGAGTTTTAAACTCCCACCTTGGCAACTCAAACAACAGAGCAGCATGTGTCCCTTTTGGTGAGGGAGCATGTCAGCATTAAATGCAGCCCTGAATGAAATGCTGTCACACTGAGTAACAAGAAGAGGGAACAAAAAAGGCAAATAGGAGGGAGTGAATGAAGAAGTACAGAAAGGAAGAGAAAAACAAAATAACGGTAATAGGACGATAGAAGGAAGTTATATTAAAAAAATGGGAGAATAGAGAATGAAAATGAGGAACCAGGAATAAGATGAAAAAGGAAGAGGAAAGCAGAGAAGTTGACAAAGGACAAAGAAACCAAGAACAAACTCCCTCAACAACCCCCCACCCAGAAACTCCTTACACTCCGAGTAGAAACAGGCAGGTTCAAACAGTCGCTATGGGCTGGGGGCAGTGCAATTCTTCCATAGACTGCACAACAGATGTTAACAGTACTCCAGCCTACTGAAGGATCGCACTGTCAATATGATCGATAAAATTGCCTCTCCATGCTCACCTTATTTGGGCAATATAGCCCTTTGATGAATCTATGGTATTTCTTATTTGTTGAGCTAAACAGGGAAAATGGGGAAGCTACTCCACATGAGGTCCGTGTAAGGCAGATAATTAGATTACTAGCATAAAATTACCCCTCCCTACTCCTTAGTTGTGAAGATTTTTTTAGCAGGAATCCATTATGCAGGGGAATTATCTGTGCATTGCTAATACAGTTTTCTACCTCGCAAGGACCAAATATGGAGTAGCTGTAGTTTCCCTGCTTGCCCTGTATAGCTCACAATATAACTAAAACAATTATTTTTCTGTAATTGAAACAATGGGTATTATGTATGCATGTATACAATTCACAGAATATTTTCTAGCAAAATATTCAATAAAATTACTGGATTCTCAGATGCATTCCTCCCAGTTTACAAATTTACATTCTCTTCTCACAAATCCCTGAGCAATACCTGATATAAAGCCTGTGTTATAATGTCCTCACCCCTTATTACCTTGGGGCCACATTATGAATGAAGACAAATAGCATACAGAGAGTTTACTGAAAATATTGCCAGCGGTTAAATTAACCGATAGCATATACATTTTGCAAAACAAATTCAATACTTACTGTATCTACCCTGCTCTGTAGTGCATTCTTTCTTATGTTCTACTCTTTTTTTTAACAGAATAAAGTAGAGGTTTTAAGATACACCAATGAGAGGGATTCCTTGACAGTGTGGTTAAATATTTCTGTCTGCTTGACTGTGACCTCAACTAGACTGTGCTTCTGTTTCTGGGAGCAACGTTTCCTGTAAATGTGCTGATCTGGCCTTTTGTGTTTGCACGCTGTAGAAATGTATGTCTTGGCAAATCATCTTAGTGGTTGTTCAAATGGAAAAAGATTACCACAGTTTCCAAAGATCGAGTTTTATAGCAAAAAAATATATATAGCAAAGTTTTGTGAAGGCAAAACATAGCAATGATGTGTGAGGATAAAAGAGGAAAGATTAAAAGGAGCCCTGTAGAGAGATTTTCTTACTGGTAATCCATTATCTCCTTGCTTTCCTGGTTTTCCACTTGGACCTGGCACTCCCTGAGGTCCAGGTGCTCCCTAGCAGAAAAAAAGAATGCATTGAATTGATGATATCACTAGTAATGTTATCAGGCCTTTGTAAACCAAACTGTCAGATTATTTCCACATGAATACCCAATGGAAAATGCTTCTATGTGATCATATTTCTTATGCTAGCAAATACTTTCCCCTTACAATCTAATTTAGCTGCCACCATAAAATAAAAAAAGCATGCTTAAAGCGTTATTAATATGTTTCGTTTTAGTTTGTCTTTTGTCAAAATATGGAGATGCTGCCATTTACCATTGGTCCTGGTGGTCCTCTGGGTCCTACTGCACCATCCTTTCCTGTGAAACCCTACAAATACACAAACATATACATTCTTTCAGTAAAGCAATAAGAATACATAACTGATTCTCAGCTGAGGGCACATAGTTTATATTTTTGTCATCAGTTAACAAGTTTCAGATGTGATAGAGTGCACAGCAATGAATGCTGTAATAAGAGGGATCAAATGAAAACTATAATTCTGTGTGAAAAGAGTTGGAGTACTGTGCTTGATTACAAAACAATACATTAGCTGTATACATTCAATAAGCTAACAGAATTCTATTTTAAAATGTTTGAACATGTAATATTGTAAATAGTTGCATGTTATTGCATAATTGCATGTGTTTCTGGTGATATTAGCCAGGCGTCTAGAAGCTTGTAAGTCCTATTCCAGCTGTTCCTTGTACACTCATTTTTTATTTTACTTATAGATCTTTGAGTTTTGACCTCAAGATTCAGTTTTATGTGCCTGATTTTTATGTTGTATTTGAATGCTTGTCATATTTGAATTTAAGGTGTGTTTTATAAGAATCATGAACCACCTATTCTGATAATTCACTTTAGAGTTCAACTGCCCATCTGTTCTCTAAAGTACTAGATCTTTTTTTATTCACCAGGCATCACCAGGGACTTTTGTCATGCTTGTGTTGCTTCCCAAACCTTTTTACAATTGAATGTGGCTCACAGGTAAGAAAGGTTGGGGACCCCTGCTTTAGACTATACTCTCAAAAGAGTGGCACAGCAGGATGTTAAAAAAAAAAACAGATGGCATCTTGAAAGCCATATCATCAAGGATATAACAATAATGGCTTGCAAAAGAAACAATATGGTATTAAAATATAGTGCAATTAGAAATGCTGGTAAAACCAAAAGAATAAAACAAATGAATACCTAAAGTCACATGCCTGCAAGAGAGTTCATTTGAGTTGAAAGCAAACAGAGAACAGAGGTACATGCTATAAAAACATATAATAGTGATGAGTCATTTAGTGAATTAAAAGAAAAATCCTTGGGAATCCATAAAACAATCCGTAAATCCTAAACTCACATAAAGTGCACTGCATTTTTTGTAAAAGTTTGGCTAGTAATATGAAATGGGGGTTTGTAAAGCTATCCAATGTTATCTTGTTCACACATTACAATGGCAGCCAATATATTGCAGGGTTTGAGAAGGATTTCAGTGACGTTTCTAATAAAACAGAATCACTTGGCCTTTTTTCTAATTTTATGAGAGTTGCTTGAAGTTGTTTCTTTGGTGTTAATCCAAACATAATTTGATCTTGCATAATTCCACCATCCTTTTTCCAAATAAAACAATCAATGATCTATCATTTTTGAGAACCAGGAATGTGTGCTGGGGAAAGCATGTAATTCACCTATCCTAAAAGCAAACATCTACAATTCTAAACAGGATGGTATTTTTTGGTATCATTTAATGCTATTCATCTTTTATAAGGATTTTTATATTTCACAATTAGATTGTCCGTCTGTCTGTTCGCATGAAAAATAAAGGACAGGGTATCATAGAACATGATGCTCGTGTGTGGTTGCCAACCTACCAATAATAGCATGAGCCAGTAAGTCTTCCAGGGAAATAGCAAATAACAGGTTTACCAATGAAGCACAGGTCATAAGTTGATCTTGCTTAAAGTTTGGAAGAAGTAACGTTCCTCAATAGTCTATCAACATTGCAAAGGCTAGATCTCCTAGAAATCGCCTACACTGTTGTGTAAATTGTACCTGCAGATATACCTTTGGTTTCTGACAGCATCATTACAAAAAGTTGTAGAGAATTAAAATATTGTCTATTTTGTGCACAAAAATATCTGAGGAAGCTGCTACATTTGTTCCTCAAGAGAGACATTTCACAAGAATTTCCACAGTTGAAATCACAATCACTTAGGGCTCATACAGAAAAGTGTCTATACCCGCAGCTGACATGGGGTCTACTGCTGTCAGGTTCACAAGACTTTGACAAGTTCTGTAGCTCTGGAGTCTCAGACCCAAGTTTCTTATGAAAACAAAAGGAAACTATGGCTTTTTCAAAAATGATAATAGATATTTTTTAAGAATGTATATTTTGGAGAAAAGAATATTACTGTATTAATAAATCTCCTTGTTTCCTTAATTAGAAAGTACAGTATGCATTAGGGATGCACTGAATGCACTATTTTGGATTTGGCTGAACTCCTGAATCAATCAAACATTCAGAACTGAAATGAATTGGAATCTTAATTTGCCTATGTAAATCAGGGGAGCAAATGGAAAAAGAGAAGCACGTGGTTGAAATGTTTTTTACTTCCGTGTATTGTGACAAAAAGTCACGTGTTTTTAAAGATTCATATTCGGTTAATAATCCGGGATTTGTTGCATCCCTAGTAGGCATAGAGAACTACTAAAGCAATTGAAACACTGGTTACAGTAATTCGAATTAGACCCTGGAGGATGTCAATACATTATTTTAAAAAGTGCCTCTTTTAAGACGGTGGCTCACTGTTAATTTTAATATGTTATAGAATGGCCTATTCTTAGCAACTTTTAATGTAGTCTTCATCTTTTTTATGTTTTCTAAATTATGTGGCCTTTTCCAGTTTTCACTGGCACTGGCTGCAAAAAAAGCGGTTGCTCTGTAAAGGCTAAATTGTTATTGTTACTTTGTATTCAATAGCTTTCTATTTAACCCCATTCCTGTTATCATGCATTCTCATTTAAACCACTGCCTGAATACACGGGTTATTTGGACCCTAACAGTCAGACGCTACTGCTGATATTCCAAACTGGAGAGCTGCTGTTCAAAAATAATTCAAAAGCATGAAAAATGGAGACCAAGTGCAAATTGTCTGAGAATACCACTCTCTCCATCACACTGATAGTAAATTTTAATGTGACTAACATCTTTAAGAAATACTTACAGTATATTACATTCTTTCTGTTATATATAGTTACAAATGCTACTGACAAACTAGTGGAGCAGCAGAGCAGTCAATCATTTTGCATTCCATATTCCAATATAGATAGATGCTTTAGCTTTACACTTGCAGATAACAGATTGGTTTTTAAACTCAGAAGGTTGATAATAAATGTATCTATTGCTCCATTACTGAAATGGCAGCTAATTCTTGGTAATATATAGTATGCTTATTTGTCCATTTTACATTGCCATTTGTCCTGATAAGAAGGGGAACATTGTTTGGAAAGAAAACTGATTCATTTGTTGTTGAAAGAATTTCAGTTGTATTCCTTAGGGCATATAAATAGATCAGGTCCTAAAGTTTTCCATGTTTAAGCACAGGTGTGCCGCTCTGAACCAGTCATTCATTTCTTGTGTGTGAGCAAGGGCAGCCTAAAAAGCAGCCCTAAGGACTGGAGCAGAAAACACCTGGATTAGAACATCAGCAGTGATCGGCCACACAGAAACATTTCCATGTAGGAAGTAGAGAAATGATGGAAAGAATCATAAGTGAAAGAAGATACTAAACATAACAATAGCTCAGAGCCACCTGTGATATGTCAAGTCAATATGACTTCAACCCAAGCACCCCAAGGGCCATGTCACACAAGGCATTTTCTCTACATACCAGGGGTAGGAAAACACAGATCTGCTTACTTCTACCCATGGCAGCATGGCATCAGCTTATTAGAGCACCTATGTGGTGTGATATTGGCGTTAACCTATAACAATGTCAATATTTGTATATCAGTATAGTATGATATATTCAATCTGCAGGTGGTTATCGTTGCTTTCTTCTTTAACAGTGCTTTTGAGTCATCACTTGTTTGTCATAAGATTTAAAACAAGTTACCAGGACCATTTACCTAACCTTACAACTATGCATACACCTAAACCTAGTATCACAAACAACAAATGAAAAAGGCAGCAGAGAAAGGCATGTAATTCAACATACACAGCTCATTGGCTATTGCAACTATACACTACATATGTTAAAAAGCATACAGCATGATCCCTCTGATGTCCCATAACATCTTTAGGATGTTTTAGTCATTGCTACACAGGGCTGTTTCAAAGGATTTAAGCAAACAGACACCCATACACTAACACTGTAATCACCTGACAAGCGTCCATACCAGTTCTTGGCAGATGATAGTTGTTTGAAAAAGCAAACAGATGATTTCTGTAATTTTTTTTATGATAGAATGTACCTTTGTCAGGCAATTGCAATATCAGTCTATGGGGGCTGTTTGAGCTATTCATTTAGAAACCAAAAGATTATAGTAATTATATTATAAGTGAAGTGTTTTCTAAGAGGGTTGCATTGATATTTTAAAGCTGTTGAAATTAGATGTCTTGCTTAATATAGCTATTATTTAGTACTAACAGGGATTTGAACAGATTCCTTAAGTATAATACAGGATAATACACACATTCTACATGTCACAGTATAGCAATTACTAATTTATATGCTTATAGGCTTACAGCAAGTTACAACCTCGCTGCATTCCTAACAGACAGATTTAACCCTAACAATTGTTTTGCCCCAAATCTGTCTGTTGCTAAATTCCTTTTCAGTCAGGTTTCTTATGAAAATTCTACAGATTTTTTTTATTGAAATATATTGGGTATAGGCTTATTTTTCAGTTAATAAAGAAAAAATGGTATTTTATTTTTGCCTTTACATCCTCTTTAAAGTTCCAACTCCAACTGTAGGGACAAAGATCATGGAGCCAGATTTAAACAGATAAACTGGGATTCTATTTGGAGGATTATTTTGCTGCAGCCACTGGCTCTGGAGAGTTGGATAAAAAAACTATAAAATCCACATTAGGTTACATGACAACACCGGACCCAGTGCAGTCTGCATATTCTGATTATTAATCAGTCTTGCTGTATCTGCTTCTGTAGCAGATATTATTTGACTTGTGCTGTTTTGATAATTGATGGCAATCCCTAAGCAGCAGCCCATACCACATTGAGCATGTGCATAGTCTTGGTCTTGCAAAGATGTTTAACAAAGTTACAAGATGGATGACCCCCTGTAGCCAAATTTGAAAGCATAATTTGTTTAATTAGGCTACTGGTGCAGTAAGTCCATGTTTATGTTTAGTTTACATAATACAACAGTTATAGCATTATTCTATTTTAGACTTTAGTTTCCCTTTAAGAAGTCAAGTGCATCACAATGTGTGCAATTCCCTGACCGCCAGATGAATGCGAGAATGTCTGTGCCTTACTCATCTTTTTGGATGTTTATAATCCTCTGCAACCCCACAACTTTAATACACAATCATTAATTCAAACACAAGATGCAAAAATATATGACAATTGATAAAGAATCTTTTATCTCAGCATTTCCATATATACTTTCTAAGATAAATTATCTCATGATTAAACAGATATTAGAGTGATTAAGTTATTGTATTTTTAAATGAAATTACTTTTACATATACATTTACCAGTGTATCTGAAGAAATGTATAATATCATTAACTCACCCTTGTGCCTGGTGGGCCCATAGCTCCTGGTGGTCCTGTTACCCCTGGAGTACCCTGAAAAATGACAATCTGCTATTAATATATATTTAAAAAATAATATGGAATCTTTAATCCTGAAACATGTTATCCAAAAACCTTTCCAAATGCCCCTTTCCATATTGTTCTACACCAGCATTTCTTCATTAGTAACTGAACTGATGTTTGTTGTCAGTTTAGTAGGAAATTAAGAGAGCACAGCAGGGGACAATAATATCTACTAGTGCCATAAAAGACAAAGCAGTGGGGCACCGAGAAACTTGTTGCTATTTAAAGAGAAGCAGCTGGAAGAGGGTTGCAGAGTAATCTACAACGCTTCCTCACTTTCAATAGCTAGAAATGAGGTGCAGTGGAAAAACTGTATGACGTTTAGATAAAAAGCAAAGCAAGAACCCATCTCTAGAATGGGCCTCAGGGCAGCCTTCCAAACAGTAGGGATTGTACTAAGGTTCCACCCTACAAAATATGTCACTTTATTTTAGACACATTGTACACATAAAAACTATTTTGTTGAGAGAGCCCTGGGTCCTGAGCATTCTGGATGACAAGTACCATACCTGTACTACTGTTTTTAATTTTACAATAATACACTTGAATTTGTTCCTATGGAGATGGTAAATGAACCCCAATACTTTTTTAATTTAATGGTAGCATAAACCCATATTCATAGAGTTAAAAAACAATATACTGTAAATTATTTGTATATGTGAAAACTGTATACCATTCTTCCTGGCAATCCTGGGTCACCGGGATCTCCTTTTATTCCTTGTCGACCCTTATTATTTGAAGAAGAAAAAAAAACAACATTAAACGAGAAACTAATTTTGAGGTCTTGTATTATTGCAAATTATTTTTTCCTATTATTTCTATTTGAATAAAAAAAGGCATTCCGAGATATAAGAATTGTAAGGGCCTGTTTTCAACCAGGATTAAGAACTGAAACAATATGTAGCAACATTTGTCCAACCCAATTGATCACACAAGTAAATGCATGTCTCACTCACAATACTATTGCCAAGTACTTTAACCAAAATCACAGTGAAATGAATATGGTACATTTAATTTTGTGGGTTTCCTTTCCACTGGGAATGTTCCAGTCTCCTGACACAGTAGTAACTTGATCAAATTACTCAGTTTAGAGAATATCTGTCTTACTGAATTCATTGTACATTATGTTATACAGACAGCTCCTAATAAAGCCTCATGGCAATAAATGTAAGCATTCCTTTTGTTTTCTGGTTACCATCTTTTTTTTACTGCATATTTATTAAATACTTGCTTTATCTACTGTATTCAGGAGCTGTGATCCACATAGGGCAAAAAGGATTCCCAGCAGTTTGATATTTTTCCCCAAGTTATTAACACTTGATAGTCATTGACTTCTTTGACTGAAGTGTCTGTTTTCTTCTGTGCTATGGGGTGTTAGGTGTCCAGCAGTTATTATAGGCAATTTTCCGATATAGATAAAGTAAAAACATTTGAGTGGTTTTAAAGTTATTTGCAAATACATTTGTGTATTTGTGAAAAATGAGCCAGGTCTCCTTCAGGTCTGTTGATCAGCTGCTTTGCAACATCATTTCAGAAGATACAGCAGGAGTGCTCAGTACTGATACTGATTTCAAAAGAAATTACATTTAAAATAACTTTAAAATCAATGAGCATTTTTATTTGTGTATGTATATTGGAAAGTTGCTTAGAATTACATTTATTTTACTATACAGTACCAATAGTTTTCAGTGGAGGACAATTTGGATTTAGATTAAAAGAAAAAAATCTACTTTAGTACTTTAGCAATATTGCAGAAATAATGCAGAAAATGATTAGCTATCTTTATGGTGTTATTAGATTTGGAATGGGTTTCGATATTTTTACTGTACTATATTCAGTCCAGGAATGTACACTTATTTTAGTATTCATGTCTAGATCTTTTAATGCTCCATTTTGCTGCATATGTACTATAAAATACTGTACAGGTATAAAGTAGTACTTAGTGGCATCTAATTAATGCATAATTGCCTTTTTTACAAAAGTATATACATACAGGTTCTCCAGGAATGGAAAGTCCAGGTGGTCCTTGAGGTCCAGGTGGTCCTTGTGAGCCAGGTAAACCTTGGTCTCCTCGCTGACCTGGTGGGCCCTGTATTAAAAAATGTAGAAAATGTAAAAAATAAACATATATGTATATGACTGGCATTTTAACTGCTTAATCAGTTAATTAAGTTCAGCAATTGTATGTACATGTATTAGTATGTACATTTAATCAGAAACATAGCTAACAATGGACGATGAATAGAGCTGATATTAACTAATTCCTATCAAGTCATATCTATGAGGCTTTGTAAAATTAAAGACAATACTATATAATGTTTCTTAAACCCTAAAAATTAATTGACTAGAAAAGCCATATTTTATACACTGAACTTAGCACACAAGCCTAAAGGATCAGTATCTCTATAACAATGATGATCCAGGCCTACAAAGCACAGAAGATCACAATCTGGATTATATTAAGAGTGTTATTGACACGCACATACTCAGTATAATCTAAGCAGCTATTGAAAGTATAAACTTTGGGGTCATCAGTAATCATCAAGTAGAAAAGTAGGTTCACCTGTTTTATAAATTGATGCTACAGGGCTGATTATTAAATTCTGATGCTGTCTGAGCTGCCATGTGATGAGAATCTGAATTAATTACTAATCGCCGTTGTATTGTCATATTTATTTTCTGTATATACAGTATATTGTGAGTGGACCCCTAAGCTCAATAAGTGACTGCAGCACAGAGCATGTACAATGAATCAGCAGCAAAGAAGATGGGGAGCTACTGGGGCATCTTTGAAAGAACAGATCTTCACTGCTAAAGGGCTTTGGTTCCTTGGGCTGAATACAAATAGCATGAAGCATTTCAACTCTACTTTTTTGTAAAATATCTTTAAAATAATCGAACTTTTAAGAGCTATAGTATATGCAGAGATATTATTACGTTCAATATACTGTTATCCATGCAGATTTCTTCTTATATATACTTGAATTGGAAGCAACATAAATGCCCTGCAACAATAATAACTGTTAGTTTCCAGCCAGTTTTCTCAAGTAGTGTGGGGTTTGCTTTCCTTTCAAGTGAATAGAAAATGATCTGCAGCCGACTTTTGATTGCATGTACATGGATCCATCTGACAGACCATTGTAAAAAAAAGTATTAAAAGTGAGTAATATACATCCTCAAGCCTGCTTACCTCCTGGCTTCAGACTTCCACCAAAGCAGCAGTAAAGGGAATGGAAAGAATATTTTATCCAATTCAGAGCATATGGCTAATAAATGTGAAAGGTGTGGATTCAGTTCCAAAGTCAGGAATTTATGGACTTTAATGTGAAGCCTATTGACATCTCAGCTTTATGTAAATCTTATAAAGGTAACTGTGAGAGCAATTTATATCAATAGTTTTATAGAATCACACTAATACAGATGGAACATAAATTTAAAACATAAAAATTCTTCTTCATCAGACATGAACTGACCAGATGTTATAAGGAAGATTATATTTTCCTCCACCACATCACTGCTGCTTAGAGAAATTTAATTTAACTCAAGATCAGATCACCTACATGGGCAAACAAGCCAGCAGTTAACATTAAAATAGGTAGATACAATTCATGCTTTATCAAGAACAGGAGAGCCTTTTGGGTATTACTCCATTCAGGATTACATGAAAACATACTAATAAAGTCTTTCCTCTGTCACTTTCTAGTATACAATAATGAGTGAGGGAAAGGCTTTCCCCAGTTCTTTAACTACCATATTTTTTTTATTTCAAAGGACTGAAAATATAGCAACATACTAATCATAATGTCCTGTCCATAATGGTTGTCCTGTCTGATTACAGTACACCTGGTATTCACATAGTGAAATGTTTCAGATTTAACATTTATACTTTCTTAAAGGAACAGTAACACCAATAAATGAAATTGTTTTCAAGTATTGAAAATATAATGCACTGTTGCTCTGCACTGTACCTATAAAGGTGACACAATTAAAACTAGCCCAGATGCTACAGTGCAAAGTAAATAAGTGTTAAAGTATTGAAAAATGTGGGGCTTTAATGTTGTACAATAAATCCTTCTAGTGTTTACAAGTGCTATAGCTATTGTCCCAGTGTAGATTCTAGGATGTATGAGGTCAATTCAAAAAAAATAAAATTATATATATATATATATATATATATATATATATATATATATATATATATATATATATATATATATATATATATATATATATATATCAACAATAGTAGAAGATACTTACAACTGGTCCATCCAAACCCCGGTCACCCCTTGGTCCTTTACTACCAGGAATACCCTAAAATTTAAAACAACATAATTTTTTATGAGTCCTACCAAAGATAACTTTTCTTCTTCATTAAACTGAAGATATTTGGTCATAAAGAAGTGTTTATATTAGCACATTTGTGATTTATTACTCCTGCCAATCTTATTCAGCCATCTTGAGAACCGAGACTTCCCTTCAGGAAATATTCCAGTTATTTGGATTTGTGAAGACTGATCACAAAAACAGATATATTTGTGTGCAGTTATACCAGCAACTATTCAAAAGTTATTCTGTAAAGTTTAAGATTATGTCACACATTTGTTTTGTTACACAGGAAAGGCCTCAAACAAAACAAACTAGTAAAGGTTGTTTATTACTTTCTCTTATTATCAGCTAGAATTACAATATGGCAAACAAGCACCGCAGCCATACTGGGCACAAGAGAACCATAGGCAAAAGCTGCATACGCTCAGTGATTCCCATTAACCATAATGGAAAGGCCAGAATATTTTTTTACAAAATGCCTTATGAAACATAAACCTTAGGACAGAACAACTAGTTATGCATAAAATCCAGGATTCAGCTTGGGATTCTGCCAGCCAAATCTCTTCCTGAAGGATTCAGATCAGGTGAAATCATTAGTGCTTAGCCAAACTGGATGAAGAAAATGTTACTTTAAAGCTCTGGGCAACTGAACATGACAATATTTTCTTTATAAAAAATAGTTGAATATGCTGTGTGAAATAACAGCAGATATAACAATGATCAGAAAAATAATGTATAAATTACTAAAGCAGAGACATCTGGTTGTAATCAATCGTGTTATTTTAATCTTAAGTGGGTCACATGTGTGTCCATTCCCTTGTCATTTTTTAGGCCAAGCTAATAGTTACTATGGACCATTGAATATGGTCAAACTGGCCAACATGGTATATACAGGGGCAAATTTATTAATGTTCGAATTGACATTCAAATTTTTTTTAATGTCAAAACTGTCAAACGCGACTAGGGAATTATCCAAACTCGATTCGAGTTTTTAAAAAAAATTGAATTAGATTTTTGAGATTTAACATACTCATTTAAGAATTCGACTTCAACTATTCACCACATAAAACCTGCCAAATTGCTGTATAAGTCAATGGGAGAGGTTCAGTGAGCAATTTGTCAGCCTTCCTAACATTCGAGGTTTTTGTTGGAGAAAAAACTTGAATAGAGTTTGATTGAATTTGAATCAAGTTTGTTTCTAGTCTTTGGGTCACTTAAATTGGTCAGAGTTTTTACAAATGGATTTTATTAATAAATGTCCTTAATTCTAATTTCCAATTCAAGGACTCAAATTTTATACAACGTAATGAATAGGCCCCTAAGTGTCTGTGAAGCAACATCAGAAATCTGTTCATGGTTCTGTTCAAGGATCTGTTGTCAAGGGGTATATTAAAATTCGTTTGGGGTTCAAAATTAGCACATTTTGATTTGACATGTTTCATGGACTTGATGTAATGCAAATCATTTTTAAAAGTACACATTTTACAGTTGAAACAAAATTGAAAGTCATCTTACAGATGGGCCTGAGGGTCCTGGTGCTCCGATGCTGTCTTGTGCACAAGTACACGAATGGGGCAAAGCTGGACATTTGGCTTCATCTCTCTAGAAAAAGATATAACATACTTATAACTGTTATATTATTTTGGATATTCTATAAAACATCTAAAATAATGCAAACATAAGAAGTAGCCTAGGAACTATAAATAATGTTCTTAGAATGGATGGTTTGCTAGAATGGAATTTCCAGTTGCACTGGAATAGCGTATTACCAAGCCTGGACTGGGAATCAAAATAGGCCCTGCCATTCCAAGTACACAGAGGCCCAAACAGCCCCCTACCAGCCCAAAACAGCCTCCTACCAGCCCACTATATGGTAACTTTCTATGGAACCATACAGCAGCCCCTCTGGCTTTTGCCAGAACCCACAGATTGCCAGTTCGGGCCTGGGTATTACCAAGTGGTAATAGTTGACAGGTGTTATCTACTCATTATCAGTTATTCATCATAAACTGCACTTTTAACTTTGATTTGGCTGGATGGATGTCTTTATTTTCAGTCCATTTATCACATTTCAGTACTGGGTGGAGGAGTATGATGTGCTTTGCTTTTGAAAGATATTCAAAAAGCAGAACCAGAATGTTTTCTCAGTCAAAATTGTATTTAGAAAAAGTTGAATGTTCCTTTAATTGCATCTATATAATTACAGTTACTCAGTTCAGGAAGCTAAAATACGAGCTATTCGTTATGAAAAACCTATGACCTAACATTTATGTAATACAAGAGTAATAGCCCAACTTGAGAAAAAAACTATTTGGTACACTATTAGCTAAAAGATTCTCTTCCACTCTGTTCATAGTCTTATGATGCTGATGCCTGGGAGTAGGTTAGATAGAAGGATCCCTGCTGGAAGGACAGATGGAAGGATCCTGGGGGTAGGATAGATAGAAGGATCCCTGTGGGTAGGACAAATGGAAAAGATCCTGGAGGTAGGATAGATATAAGGATGCCAGATCAGTGTGCAATCCAAAATTGTACAACCTAGGTTTTTTTATGAGATGATTCTGATGCTAGTGTCTTTATCATACATATGTGTATCATATGTATATCAATTCCCTTAGCAGCACCAGGTGAAAATGAACATTAACATAGAATTAGTCATGGGCATTATGAAGCCAGGGCTGGATTTAGAGAAAAGTGAACCTTGGTCAATAAAAATGGCTGTAGTCCAACCTAAGAAAAAAATATGTCCACCATGCTGTTATTAAACTACACCTCCATACACCCATAATTTTGCTGGTAGATGAGACAATTTAATTTAACAACATTTAAACGACCCAAGCATGCAATGCTGAAATAAATCATAAGATGTTAAAAAATGGTTATAATGTACTTTAGCCATGACATTTGTGGTCACGGATGTGGGCACAGGGTAAATTCTTGTTTATCCTAACCTAAAACTAACCTTGAAGGAAACAAAAACATTACTTATATTATATGTGAAATGGTATTTATATTTTCAGTGAAAAAGAAATATATATTTGAATTGAAAGTATACGTGTATAGGGTCGATGCAATGTACATAAATTATATCAAATCAAAATAAAGAAATCTGTCTAAGCTTTTCTTTGTATCTCCTTAAGTTTTCAAAAGTCATTTGATAGCTGCAAAGCTTTGGTGTCCATGTAAGTTTTTCAAATTAGTGCCATTTCATTATCCAACTGGCTACCAGTTTCCATCTTTCTCCATACTAAGTGGGGGGATACTTGTGCAATCAGAAAATGACAAAACCACTGTAAACATTTGTTGCTGATTTACACTGTGTATCTTTAATAACTTTAACAGAAAGTCAAAAGCTTGGCGGCATCTTGCACTCAAATTTTTGAGGCTTATTTTTCAAGTGCCACAATGGGATATTTATTGGTCATTAAATTTCACAATGATTTATCAAGTGTATTACACAACTTTTCAGACAAATTATTCTACCAAAGTCAATGGAAATGTTATCATTGTTTTGGGTTTTTGTACAGGACAGATGCCATTATGTACTGAAGCTCATAAAAATGGTGTCTGATGAAGACACTGCATGCTACCTGACTCCAGGTTCCTTAAAAAAATTGAGCAGTCCACATATTAAAAAGATAGTGACACTTCTCAGTTTTTTGCATAATTGAATTCTTAATCAAAATATGCCTATATGTCCTTTGGACAATTTTGCTCAATGTGACCTCTTTCTATGTAAATTGGACATAGGTCACACGTTCTTATGGTCCCTTGGGGCCAGGGGCGATCCTGGCCCCTCCGCTGCCTCTGCTGCCCCCCCCCCGGAAATTCGCTCTTAAAGTACCAGTTGCTGCTGCCCCTGGTACCTAGTGGGGCGCTGCCGCCTGAGGCGACAGCCTCAACTTGCCTCATTGGCAAAGCACCCCTGCTTGGGGCTTGTCAATCAGAGTTTGCAAGGGTGGAAGTTAAATGCTTGACTGACAGGAAGAATCAGTTAACGGTAGCCACACAAATTCAGGGATTACAGCCTCCTTATCACAGTGCTGCTGCTTCCTATCATGTTCAGGTATGTGACTATACAATAACAATCCTCCATTCCTCCACCGTACTGCAATTCCTCCTCTGCACCACTCTGTGCTGCTCATTTTTTTAACGGTGCTTTTAACTTATTCTGCCTTACTTGATGAAATGTGGCCTCTGCCTGTGTTCCCTGCACAAACTGAATGATATGTGCCAAAACAGCTTGCAAGATTAACCATTTAACCCCAAGAGCTGGAGTAGATTGTTAGTGCAGGAAAAGTCAAGCAGACTCCAAAGGGACACGCATATACAGTATAACCTAGTAAGAGGGAATGAGTTAAAAGCACCATCTGAAAAAACAAACAAACCTGAGCAGTGCGGAAGAGGAGGCTTTTATTTTTTGCAGGAGTGGGTGTGAGATAAGAGAGGCTGGAATAGTAGTTCTCGCCCCCCTACAGGAAGTAGTACCCTTCTCCATATGAGGAAGTGGAGTGCTTTTTTTAACGCAATATATTTTGTGGGTTTACATTAGTAATTTTGTGATTAATAGTTATTATTACCATCAAAGTAAATATCTAAACTCAAAACTAGAGGTGTCACTATCACTATTAAGGTTGAAATGACTGTAACACCGTGCTTCAAAAGGGAATTCTGAAAGGCAAATGTAAACTGATGCTGAATGATTTAGTTCAGCTTAGAGAAAATATTAGTTATCCACAATGTTTGTCTACCCTCTGACTTGCATAGCCACTTTCCAGAAACTGGGAACATCTCCTAACAATGGTCAGACAGTTGAAACAATTTTCTGGATGCCCCTAGTTTGATCTTTAATGAGGGGTTGAATACCCCAAGCATGTCAAATTTCTGCCTGTTCTAAGAATATATGGGTATGATGACAGATGACAATACAGAAACAAGCATCTATAAATTGAATGCAGAGTAAAGAGAAGACTAAAGACAATATTGTGTATAGTTTGTCGTGTGCAAAGATTTTTTTCTCAAAATATCTTTTAATAATATACACATGAGAGAGTAGGGGTGCATGGAGATAAGAGAGAATGTGGTTATATAATAAACTGCTCCATATAGATGGTAACATGGATTTATATAATGGCTGTGAACTGTTTAAGGAGCAAAGCACACATATGGTTTATACTTACTGTAGCAGGAATATCACAGCATCTATCTCTACTTGTCCAGGTCACAGTACACACAATGTCAAACATCTGGAGCAGGAACTGGGGAGAGAAGAAACATGTGTAGTTCCAAACGTCATATCTATATTTTTAATTATACATTTTTAATGACATTTTCCTTATATTCACATACAGTATGGAAAGAAGACAAATGAACACCTGCAAGCAATTACAAAGTTGTCAACTGGTAAGTGACGTCAACTGGTAAAACAATGTAACTCCTGCAAAGCCCAGTATATTAATCAACACATCATGTTACATATGTGATGTGGCATTGGTTTTAAAAAAAAACTCCTTTGCACCAAAACATGAAAGGCTTAAATAGTGTCAAACTAATTTAAAGCAAAGTATTTTCAGAGATTCCAATGCCATTTTTTTTACAGAATAACCTTTAATGAAATTGCAAGATGGTGTACAAATCTATAATATCAAAAAGCAGTATTAATACAATTAAATTGTAGTTTGTTCCCACCTAGAGCAGCACTGTGAGCTTAAAGCTGGTTACACAACATTTGTTTACATTAGAAAAAAACCTAAAAACTTACAGGGGCTGATTTTTTATCACCCTTTAATGTCTTCCCGAGAACTTCATATCCTTCTGCTGAAATATTGCCAGCTTCTTTGATTTCTTTCTCAGCAACTTCACTGCAATCAATATAAATTCTGACATATGATGGAGAAACCACAATGTGAACCTGCAAAAGAAATATGTTCATTTTAGTTCTGTATCATATTATAATACATACAAATGTTGGCAGTAGCCTAAGAGGTCTTCTGCTTTATTTATGTAACAAGTACAGAGTAGTAGAACAAAGAGCAAAAATAGGAATCTACTTGTGCTGAAAGTATCAAATTGGAAATTCTATTACTTATGGTTTCTTATGCTTTCCCTAGGCGTTCCCTAGTCAGCTGGAATTACACAATTTGTAGATCCATGGTATGTTGTTTCAAATACAACTGGTAGCAGCAACATGTGGTTTTTCCTGAGTCCGTGAGTATGACCACATTAATATATACAACTGATATACACTAAGATCTGCAAAATATGCTGTTGGGTTGTAAGTGATTTCATTTAGAACTACTGTACATGGCCTACAAGAAACAAGAATACAAACTATTTTTAGCTAGCCCCTTTTACCTGACAAAGAATTTCTGGCTATTTTGGTTAAGACAAATATGTTTGGTCTCACTTTATGTTGGTGTAAAAAGGTTGTGTCCTACCTTAACTTAGATCATCCTAAGGGATCCTGACCTCAGCAATGGACTAGGTCTGTTAACAGTTAGGAGGGGGAGAATTCGCCTTTTTAGGCTAAGTCCTGCACTGGGAATTAATTTTTGCCAGGGATGTCCGGTCATAGTCTTTAAAATTAAAGGCATCACAAGGCTCAGCATGTCTGGACCCTGCCTGCTGAAAGGGATAGTTGTTGCTCAAAAACTTAGATATTTCCTTATCAAATTAGAATTACTATATCAGACACGAAGTTCTGCCTAGGAAAGTACAAGGATTAGTACCCTAAACTTCAACTGAAAGCATAGGGTCTCAATTTGATAGGGTAAGGAATTGAGAAATCTCAAGGGGAGAACCTGTATGAGGACCTTGTAGTCTGGGCACTGGACACCTGTAGTGGGTACTATGACTGGCTGCAAGATGAATTAAAGCCAACTAAAACAAGTTGCAGTCTATGCATTGTGCACCATGCATTGTTCTTTCTATTGTAACAAGATGCATAGTTCCTGAAAAGCATCACCACAGCATGATGCTACTATCATCTTCTTGCATTGCAGGTTTAGGCTGAGCTCTGTGTAACACTTGCCTACATAGAAGCTAGGCAGAGAAGAATACTTTACTCAGTAAGAACCATGTAGAAACACATTTGAAGTTTACGAAAAAACATGAGAGGGGCCCAGCTGCGATGTGAAAAAAGTTAAGTGGTCAAATAAGACCAAAGTTAATATTTTTGTTGCTAAGGGATCCTAAATAGCAGGAGCTGGCAAAAAAAATGCACACATTAACATTGCATTGATAAATTAGATTCAAGCTGCATATGAGCTTTTCTGGGGTCCTTTTGTACGCAAATTGTGTTTGGCTTTGAGAGCTCAAGGTGCCAAGAACTTTGCTGAAATGTGATTCATTAGGTGCAGGACACATGTATATAAGACAAACACACTTGATAAAGGATCAACATGGATCCGAAACATGTCGTGTAATAGCCTGAATAAACACATCACAGCATAAATTGCTATCTATGAGTGCTCTCCTCATTCTTGGAAATTTTGAAGTATATATCGGGATAGTGGTGTACCCGTGGAGGATTGGATGCATTCTATTATCAAGCTGAGGCAGTGCGGGGAACGTTCCTAGAAATACAAGTATATAAGACAAACACGCAAGGGGAGCCCTGGCATAAATATAAAATAAAAAATATAAAAATAGCATATTTTTTGTTTTCATTAAAATAAATTATAACATCAAACAATATCACACTGCTGCATAGAGACATGGGAGCACATATAGTTACAACATTAAAAAAAAAGTTACAATATACCTAAGCAAATCCCTGACCAAAATGACTATGGGGCTAAAGGTGGCCATAGATGCACTAATTTTCATACGATATTTGGTTTGTTCAGTGTTAGTGCTGAATCGTCAGATACAGGTTGAATTCTATTGTTTCTACCTGTATATCTACCTGTATATCTGACGATTCAGCTCTACACGTGTGTATTGCAACAAACAATCTTTCTTGGACAGATCTTTTTCCAAGAAAGATCGTAATTGTTACTTCTATGGCCACCTTAAGTTACTAATATAGGTGCTTAATTGTGCTCATTGGAAAATTTGATCAAACTTATTTATTTCACTTGTCTCAAAACCTCTACTAGAATAGGTATTTTTTAAAAAAAAAAAAAATCACTGATTATACTGCAGCACAATTCTAAAATGTTTCTATAATGCTTTAGGGCATTTACATTCACTTATATTAACAGCCCTTTAATTGATTAACCATAGCCTGAAGTAGGTGCATGCTTCCTTTGAGTTACTGTATATTCAGGACTCCAGCACGGAAGTCTTTCTCCTGTTCTGTTTAGAGCTAGATACAGCTGCACAGCACTAGGGATTGTCATAGACTGTTTATGTTTGATGTGCTTGTTTTCCCCTGCATGAGCTCATCCTAACAAGAAATAAAGTGTCAGCTAAAGGGCAGCCAAAGTGTATGCACCATTTGCTGCTTTAACCACTGTATATGCAATGCCTGTAGCCAAACTCAAAAAAATGGTAATGTAACACATCCTTTCACTATAAAGGAAAGGGAGAAGAGCGGCACAAAGAGAAGGGAAGGGAGGGGAGACGAGAGGCACAAAGGGAAGGGAGAAGAGCAGCACAAAGGGGAGACGAACAGCACAAAGGGAAGGGAGAAGAGCGGCACAAAGGGGAGACGAACAGCACAAAGGGAAGGGAGAAGAGCGGCACAAAGAGAAGGGAATGGTGAAGAGCAGCACAAAGGGAAGGGAGAAGACCGTCAGGAAGGGAAGAGAGGGGAGGGGAGACGAGTGGCACAAAGGGGAGATGAGCGGCACATAGGGAAGGGAAAATAAGTATTTTTTTTTAAAAGAAATCACTGATTATACTGTGGCACAATTCTAAAATGTCAGGCTAATTGAGCATTATCTATAATGCTTTAGGGCATTTTCATTCACTTATATTAACGGCCCTTTAATTGAGTACCCATAGCGGGAAGTAGTTGCATGCTTCCTTTGAGTTACTGTATATTCAGGACTCCAGCACGGAAGTCTTTCTCCTGTTCTGTTTAGGGCTAGATACAGCTGCACAGCACTAAGGATTCACATAGACTGTTTATGTTTGAAGTGCTTGTTTTCTCCTGCATGAGCTCATCCTAACAAGAAATAAAGTGTCAGCTAAAGGGCAGCCAAAGTGTATGCACCATTTGCTGCTTTAACCACTGTGTGTGCAATGCCTGTAGCCAAACTCATAAAAAATGGTAATGTAACACATCCTTTCACTATGATGTCATTCTTTATTTTGTTTCACTTTATACTTTTTCATACAGTCTTATCGAACCAATATTCAAAATCTATACTTTATGTAACCCAAATTTTACTGTCTTTCTTCTCTCGTGCTTCTGTGCTTATGCCCTAAGTTGCAAGTAATGAATTCCTGTCACCCATCTATTTTGTGTTTCTACACTTATGGATTTAGCATTTCTAACAAGTAACCAAGAGCATTAAACCTATTTGTGCACATTATTAAAGAAGAAGTCCTTTGGTAGTGAAGTTCCGAAAATTTCAACAATAGCTTGCAATTATATATTCTGCTGATTTACAGAACATGCTCCAGGCTGCTGTCAGTTACTTAGGATCTGACACAATATGAACTATATATATATATATATATATATATATATATATATATATATATATATATATATATATATATATATATATATATATATATATATATATACACTACAGAGGCTTCCACAAAGACGGCTAAACATTCTTGTACAGGTGCTCTATAGTTTGCATATAAAGTATCTTATTATAACTTTATCCAGTGTATGCCTTCAATGGCTCTGAAATGTCTCACTCTTTTGCCTGGCAGATTTTAGCTGGTTGAAAAGAGCCCAAACTGCCTCATGCTGTCCCAGACATACATGACAAAATGTCACCCAATTTGCCGAAATGGATCAGATTTGCCCATCAATACAGAACATCTGGACTGGTACAGTTAGTTCAAAATATATTTGCTTTAGAAGGTCTAATATAGTTTATAAAATTATATTATACAGCCATAGTAGCTGCTATTCAATTTCCTAAGTTCTGTAGAGCCAGGACTATAAATGGGGGTTTCCCATACCAATTTCCTATAACACATGCAGTATGCTTTTCACTATACTCAAATATTCCCAAAAATATAAATCTATAACTCCATGAATAATCTAAAAAGTATTTTCATTTCAAGACTTTGCAGTACATTAAAAACCTCCTTCACTTTATTACACTTGGCAAATCAAAGGCTGCAAAATAGGCCAATAAATGTGATCCCAAACATCTTAACCTCCTAAACAACTTTTTAAATAGCTAATTGCCTTTTTCATTTCTTATTTTTCCTCTTAATTTTCTACCTTTCTACCTTCCAGCATCCATTTTCATGTTCGCTTTAGTCACCATTTTACTTGGAAATGTTGGCAGTTGAATGTAATTTTGCAATACACAAAGTATGAAAACACCAATGAAACATAATAAAAATAAATATGCAACAACATTTCTCCATTTTCCTTCAGAAATTATACTGGCCTTGTTTACAAATCATGAAAATATTAATGTACTTCAGTGACTTATATTTCTGGTTTCCATAAGACCTAATGTTACATATGGTCTAAGGCTTGCTACTTGTCTAGTAATCCATAGCCACCAATCAGCAGATAGCATTACCAGTCAGCTGTCAAGTAATGATGGAAACTAACTTGGCTGAAGTACAACATCCATTTATTGCATTATTATTTTGTTGCTTTTAATAAAATTACTTGTTGATTTAAACATTTTTAAAATTATTATTTGTGTAAGTATGCCAGAAAAAAACTTAGCAGGCCTGATTTGGAGAAATGTCAGTGGTACTTTGGTCAAAAAGATTGTTGAAGCTCAATAAGGAGAAAAAAGTCAAAGCTATGCAAAATTTATATTGGCATTAAATATTAGTGTTACTAAAAGGTAAAGTTTGAAAAATTTACAATATTTACACATTTCAACCATTTCCCCCATTAAGGGCTGAAATAGAGAGCACAAAAAATAACAGCTTGGCTCTTAAGTTTACCAGGGGTGTCTAACCTGGTTTAATGTTAAAAAGCACCTCTATTGACTTTAGAAATCGGCACCACAATTAAAGTTTTTTTGGAGGGCTGTTGGATTTTGCATGCTTAAGCAACTTCCACATTAGAAGCTGCATGATACCAATTCATAATTGTAGATTACCTAGAACGGCAACTTACTGCAGGTAAATAGAATGCCGACAGCTACTGTGGTCTGGACATAATGAGCTTGCTCATTAACTAAATCAATGGCTATGGAACAAAAAACAGCAGACCACATAAAAAGAAAGAACATTTATTTTTTAATTGCCGTTTTCAAGTGAATAAATGCTATTACAGGGCGACTGCATTTTAAGTGAGATCATTGTCTCCAAAGAACACGAACCATAAAGGTTGTTTGTCTTTTAAAGTTACTCAGATTTCAATCTTAAAAGTAAAGCCAAACATTTTCCAACAGTAAGTGGCATCCCAAGTTCAACAGCCACAGAATCGCAACTTGTAAAATGCATCAACTGAAGCCAGATTTTGTCTCTCAGGACAAGTTCAGACTAATTTTGTTTTGCTGGAATACTAACTGTTGATTTGAAAATAATCAGAAGGGTATGTAGAATATCATATGTCAGAATCTGAACTCTCAAAAACCATTACGGAAAGAATACACAGCAACAAAAGGTCAAACAGAAGCTTGTTGTTCACACTCCTCAATTATCCTCTTACAGCTGCCCATATGTATTTGATACAGTATGTAATGTGAGAGGACTGTGATGCTGAGGATGCTTGCCAGCCATAAAATACTCTCCAATTCCATAGTATGGAATTTAGTTATGAAGTGTGAATGTGTTTATCTTCCATGATAAACCCAATCTGTAGGAAATGGAACTAGACTGGAAGGCTTTATTATCCTTGGACAATCAATAGGCAACTCATAAATAGGAACCAAATACTCACTAGGAAAAATGTCTAAATGTTCTGAATTCTACATAAGTCATATTTTCCTGGCAGTATTAATTTCTATATTTGGAATTTCTTATCCCAACAGGTATCCTTAAATAAATATGTCTAAAATGTATATGATTTATTAGCAAAGACTAAATTACAAAATGTTTCTGGATTTTTCCGCTGTTCCTTGTGTTAAATGGACCATTTCTTTAGATTTAAGATTCTACTTTTATGGTAGAATCTCAGAAATATTATTTATTGGAATACATAAATGGGTCTGACAATATGTCCTATATTACATTCTTGTGATGTTTAAAAAAAAAGTGTTTAGTCTGGTAGTTACATTTCTGGCTGCTCATCATACTGTACATGAAAAAGAAAACAAAAAACTACAGATGATGGGTGGGGGTGAAATTTGTGTTTGGGGAGACTACTAACAGAAGGCTTTCTGTAGGATAGTGTATAATTGTATTCATATATACTGTATATATACTATATTCATTATGGGGAGGCAGTGAATTTACAGTGTAAATAGATAATAGCAATATCTGTGATAATCTAAACTATGAAAAAAATGCTTCCATTATTTGCAAAAATGAATCCCACCCTTAACTGCGGAATGTTTTCTCTTTTAGAACTACATATAAAAATGGCAGATAGAAATAACTCAAGCCTGAAGACTCTGCAATTGGTAACAGGGCAGAAGCAACTACACATATTTTCTCCAGGGAGAATGTGTCAGGTGAATCTTGACTGAAGGCTGGTTTAGATTTTCTAATTATTTTTCCTTGCTTTAAGGACATCTTTATGCTAAGGTGATTTATTGTCTGGGTAAAAGAGTAGTCTTTCCTTTCTTAGAACTCAGACATATTTCATAAACACTATGTAGACTCAGAACT
Source organism: Xenopus laevis (assembly GCF_017654675.1). Classification (NCBI taxonomy): domain Eukaryota; kingdom Metazoa; phylum Chordata; class Amphibia; order Anura; family Pipidae; genus Xenopus; species Xenopus laevis. The sequence continues at coordinate 78,095,907 of NC_054380.1, read as the reverse complement.
GCCATCTAGGAAAAATCATGTTATTTCCAGATCCATGACAAAATCTATTTCAGTTGCGGGCATTTAACTGATTCAATACCGAAATCTATAAATATTGGGGTTTTTTTTACATTTTTGGTTTGTTCTCTAAAATTCATGATTCCATGAAACTAATATACCAATCAATGATAGGATTCAAGGTCAAGATTGCTAATGTTTGCAATGATTTCAATGTATATTAAATAGTTGCTGAAAAATTCCTCTTGGTCCCTTGACTAATTTGAATTTATTAGCACAAAAAAAACTGAATCACTGTAAAAATTTGAATTCATACTTTGATAAATCAGGCCTATCATGTCCCTGGATGTCACATCCAAAGGATGTCAACTAAGTTATTGTAAGAAAAAAAAAAAAGAAAAACCAAACCAGAATGACATATTTAGGTTCCAGATAAACTGCTTGCAATCCAAAAAGAGATATGCTACTTTGACAGTACAAAGATTGCAGAGCTATAAATCAACTAATTCACAAAAAGGTCATGTCACAAAGACCTAAGCACTGTCTGAATGAGGCTGCCAAGAGAGTAAGCTAAAGACTATACTTTGAACACCACCGACTTGACTTTAGTGCAGCTGTTATTTTGCTTACTGGTTCATATCATGAATCCCCAAAAGGTTTTCTCAAAAAGAACAAGTTATGAATGAAAACAACCCAATATCTTAAAGGACAAGGAAAGTAATATCACTACTGTTTGTTGTGCATCCCTTTAGTGCCTCTACATCCTTCCCCAGGGGTACATTCATCCAGAGCAGATCACTGCCATGTTGCCTCAAGCACCCAGGTATCTCATACATGAGTTTGAGCTTCAGTGGATATCAGGGAGCCTGGGGCTGGTGGTGGGCATAAGATGATTAGGGTCATTAGGGATGCCTAATAATTTGCATCCTGTACTTTACACATCTTTTCAATTTGCACTTGGATTTTTAAATGAGTCATTTGATGAGTAATTTTGAAAGCTCATGTACAACAATGTCAAAAATAAATTATTTACATCCTACAAAACGAATTACTTGACACAAGGCCTTTTGGCAAATATGTATACACATGGGTTAAAAGTCATCAGCATTCAACCTGACATCATGATAAACTACAGCATGAAATATGCAAGGTTTATGGGAAGGTGTTCTAACTGCATATATATAATACATTGCATAATATATTTTGCCCAGTAAACACAATTCAAGATTGAAGATTTCAAATTATTTCAAAATCTTGTACTTTAAAATGTAAAATTTATATAACATAAATTTCAGTTCTAATTGATTAAAAATACAGTAAAGTAAAGAGTATGGTAAAGTAAAGAGTACAGATGCACTTAAAAGTGCTGGATTACCTTGTGGAAGCTTCCATAAAAGAGTTTCTTTACTTCGTTTCCATCAAAAGTTACAGTCTGAGTATCTCCAGCAGCCCCCTTGTTAAAGAACGACAGCGTTTTCTTAGATGCTGAAGAAGAGGGTGCAGAATGTGAGATGGAACCATTACAATGAAATAGAAATATTTAAAACAAATAAGCATAACATGCTACAATATAATAATCTTATGTCTTACACGCCCAAAATTTTTTTTCATGAATTTGATTTCAGGTATTAGCAGTATCTGCAGTAACCAGTAAAGCATTCTGGTGGCAAAGTGGAGTAAGAAATTATTCTTTTAATGGGTATGGAAAAGTACGAGATGAAAGCGAAAGGGGTATATTGGTAGGTAGATACAGGGTGAAGTGTACTGGAATGTGGGCAGAAGAGTAGACGATGTATGAGGTCCAAATAGGAGTGGAACTACAAGGAGTGTGGTGGGTGTAATTGCACCACCCTCAAATCCGCTATGGAAAATTTGTCCGGAGGGGGGGGGTGGAGGTCCCCTGCACCCAGGCCCAGAGCTACGTGTTCTGTTACTGGGTCTAAGAAGCATGTTCAAGGGTTAGAGTAAATCAAAACATTGTCAACGCCACCTATTGTTGTGTCTAGATAAGCTAGAAACCAAAGCGAGGGTGAAAGAGTATGACCTTCAGTGAGAGTAGAAAAGTAAGTCCACCGAGAGAGACTAAATGAAGTTGTTGGTGAAAGGAGTTTAAGGTTGCAGGGAGACATCAACTGAGTTCTTATCAGAAATGTTGAAGTCATCTAAAATGTGCTGGTATTTTATATTAGAGAAAATGAGGAAGTTAAACAGATATGTGATCATGTAGAAGAAACGCTGGTGGTGGGAAAGATTAAAAAATATTCTATCAATTTGGATTAAACTAAAATATTACCAGTAAATTCAGAATTACCAATGAATCTGCACTTGTATCAATGGATGCAGTGCACTGTGACTGCATCTGGGAATACAAAGTCCCTCAGGACATTTACAGGCTTATTTTAGTTTATGAAACATCAAAAACAATGAAAAAGAAAGAACTTACGATCAAGATTTACTCCTACTTGTGACTTGTAACCTTTATCTGTAATTTGCCATAGAGAAAATGGCTCATTGGGAGTTTCTGGTAGCAGACGGAATAGAAATATAATAGTATATGAAGGTGGTAATCCTTCAGGGTGCAATTCTCTGTAAAGTAAATGGAAAATGTATATCAAAAAAAAAAAAATCTATATTATATACATGGTTACTCTACTACTCATTTACTATAGTCCAGAAGCAAAGCACTGTGCACATTTGCATTCATATTCAAAAGGAACCTCCGCCCAATACACATCTTGAATGGTAAATGCCATTGTAAGCAACTTTCCAATATATTTTATTAAACTTTTTCAAAGTTAAATATTTTAATTACTAAGGGCACATTTACTTAGCTCGAGTGAAGGAATAGAATAAAAAAAACTTCGAATTTCGACCATCGAATTGGCTACTTCGACCTTCGACTACGACTTTGAATTGAACGATTCGAACTAAAAATCGTTCGACTATTCGACCATTCGACCCCCTACTACACCACCTAAAATCTAAGGTCCCCATAGGCTTTCTAACAAATTTTGGATCGAAGGAATTTCGTTTGATCAAAGGTTTTAATCGTTTGATCGTACGATTATTCGTTTGATCATTCGATCGAATGAATATCGCTAAATCCTTTGACTTCGATATTCAAAGTCGAAGGATTTAACTTAGACAGTCGAATATCGAGGGTTAATTAACCCTCGATATTCGACCCTATGTAAATGTGCCCCTAAATGTACCTAAACAAAATGTGCCTGTTTACATTCTCTGCCCTCCAGGCTCTTGCTCTGGCTCTTAAAATAATGTAGCAAGACAGCTGATTAAAAGACCCAGAGAGCTGATTCTTGTTACCAAGACTCAGATAACAGAAGCGATAATGGTACTCGCACACAAGGAAATGAGTCCCTCGCTTCCCCAGGTGAATGATTTTCTGCAAGTGTTTTCCCACTGGCAATAAAGTATATCACTGGTGGAAAAACATATGCTGCAATTCGTTCTTCTAAAGTCACCCGAAGTTGCCTCTCAAGTACCCTAAACAAACACTGCACTGCAATATAGATGGAGGACCCCTTGAAAGTAATTGTTCAGTGCAAATATAAAAAAATTAGTAGATCGATAGGATGTGCCTGTGCCAGATTTTCTCCCAGTGTTCCACCAGTCTAGTCTTATCCTGCATTTATAGATTGCATTTTTGTGTAAAGTATATCAGAAACATTTTTAATTTTGTTTTCCCAGTTTTTATTTTTACACTGAACTGTTCCTTAAGGGTGACATCTGTATTTGCCATAGATAGCAACAGGTAGTGAAAATTATTTCCATTGCTTTAATCACTGCATTTAATGCCTTGTAGGTCACACACTCAGCAAATGGGACATCTGAACCCATTTAAGTTATGATTTAGTCAGTTATAACTGACAGGGAAATATGTACAGAGATGTTATAACACTTGTTTAAATTAAACAATAGAACTATTATACACATTTTTAAATGTTATCTATAATATAAGGTATTTATCTCATGTATAAAATTAAGTGTTAATATTTTCTGTCCATAGTAACCCTAAGGATTTTTTAGAATTTTCACTTACGCGGTTGGCATGGAAATGAAGGCATCTTTATGAAGGTTGTATGCAGGGAAACTGTTGAAAGATCCTGGTTGCATTGAGACACCTTGTACTGAGGCAGAACTTTTCTCTGTTAGGTTATATGCTTCCAGCATTCTGAAACCTTTGAATTTCCATATTAAAAAAATATATATGTATATTAAAGTAAACAGGCCATCAAAAAAAGCAATGGTTTGAGGCAAGATATTTATATCACATTACCTGGTGAAGTGTATCCTTCCAGGTAAATGAGTGGGCAAGCTAAAGAAAAAACATAAACATAACATTTCAAGCCAGTTTGTTTTATGCTGGAAATTTGCAGCATTACCTCATCTATATATGGAATTCTAGCCTGCAGCTCTCAAAACTGAACTACAACTACAGTACTGACTGCTTGGGGAACCTAGGAACGTTTGCTCAGCAACAACTGGACAGTATCAGTTTAGATAACTACAAAAAAGATATGTCATTCCTAAAAGACTACCTAATGTTTTGGTATTAGTGGAAACTCTATTTTTTAAATCATTAATTCCACAAATGTCTACAGAAGTAAATCCAGAGACAATATCAATGCAGGCAAGTTCTAGACTTTAAGAGGAATGCACAATGGAGCTTTCTTTTGTGAACATAAATGGGTGCTAATGCTAATACTTGATAAAACACAGTATACTGTGATTTCTTCTAATAAATGAGAAATGTCACTAAAGTGGCAGTGGAATATATGTGTATATATCTTGTGGTAACTAGTGATGGGCCTAATTTGTCCCATTTCACTTCACCACGAATTTCGCGAATTTCCCACGAAATTTGCGTAACTGCCTGAAAATTTGCGAAACGTCGATTTTTTTTGATGCCAGCAAATTTATTCGCCGGCGGCAAAATGGGCAAATTCGCTATGAATTCGCGCCTGGCAAATAAATTCGCCCATCACTAGTGGTAACATTTTGAGCAGATCACAGCCATCAAATAAATGGATGACATCTAGGATATAGCAAGTTGCTAGTCTGAGCACCTATATGATAGGCACTTCGATATGGGAAACCCTCAACTAACAGTTTGCTATTGCACTGTAAATATCAACATTCTACAATCTGCCAGTTTCCTATTTAACTGTACAGTAAATATCAACATTGTACAACTGTGTTGGCACAGCTAAAATATTAACAATATTAACAATATTATAATATAAACACTTTACAGCTTGTGTAATAAGTATTATATCAATTAATCATAAGTCAGTTTAAGAAGTTGAATTATGCATTTACAACCACAAATTTAGCACTCCATTAACACCAACATCCAAGTCATACATTTAAAATAGATGCAATCTAAGTAGATTGCACAGTAACAATTTTGGCAGCATACGTTGTTCTTGAATGCTACAAAATCAAAGACACCACACAATTAAAAACAGGAGTTGATCACACAGCAGAACATAATGTATCATTGTTGATATCAACTTCCTGATTTATGCTTTAATCATACGTGGCTTTTTATGAGATAAACACTCTTCTAGCAAGTTTGACATGTCTGGAACAAGGGGCAATTGAGCTTCCTGATGCTTCCCCACTTCCTAGAATTCAATTATTATTATTGCCAGCAAAAAGATAGGTCAGCGTGACCCTGTTTACTTTTTAATGGATATGTTAATGAAGGACATTTACCTCAATCTTTGGCCTTCCACCAAATGACTCAACTGTTATTTAATATGTAATGAGATTGTTGCTAATGTGTGGTAAAGCCCACACTTTATTTAGCAAAATAATATCAGTCTACCTAATAGGAATTGTTTTTCTGAATTTGTCATCTCCATTCAGAATCAATCTTTACTGTATGTCATTAATTTTTTACAGCTCAAGAAATTGAATGGCAGAGGGTGCCTAGTACATAGGATAAGATAAGATTCTTTATTTGTCACATGCATAGTTATACAGGTACAACATCTGGGGGGATGGGGTACACTGCAATAACACTTTCTGATTGGTGGGATACTTTAGATTATAACAACAACACATAATAAAGATTATATTCCGGTAGGACCCAAGTATCTCAGAATAGTGACTGACTGTGCAACACTTGTCATTCTTTTTACATATACCTGGAAAAAATGTCTGTATAAGTGCAAGACAAACACAAAAGAAAAAAACTAAGAAGGAAAATATATATAATAGCAAAAGGAGAAATTTGAATGTAGCTGTCTGTCTGTCTTTCTGTTTTCTGTTGCATCTATCTCTCTGTATATTTGGTGTGTTTTGTAGAAAATTTAATAAATTGGATTGCATCCTTTGATAGCGTAGGAAACATAGGGTACATTAAAGATTGGAACTTACTTGATGTTGCAGTCTCACATACAAAGGTGATCAGGTTATCTTCAATCATCTCAAAAGCATCAAAATCATCGACTATAAAAACATGGCGCTCACTTGGTTTACTGCCAATGTTTCTTAGTTCATTATAATCCACATCAGCCACACCAATGACAAAGACACTAAAACCTGCAGATAAAATGTTTTTATGGTGTCAGATTGTGAACATTTTAAATCTTTGACATTGCTTTTTCCCATGAAATACAACTGCCAAACAAAGTGAAGGTTATAATAGTTTTTATATGTATCAATGTAATTTGGCATTGAAGCATCAGATTCTGAAAAAAGAATCACAGTACAGGTCTCTATATGATAATACAGTTTTGCTCCATTAGTTCTTCAAACTTACTTGCTTGTATAAGTCTTCTCACTATTTCAAAGTTAGGTCATGGATTTTTTAAAAAACAATAAACCCTCTTATAAATAAAGTCTGTCATTTAGTGCTTGCTTGGAGTAAGATTTGCAAGGCATTGCCATACTAGGCTTTCCTGCATATGTTTCTTGCATTCTCTAGTCTGTAAATCTCAATAATACACAACTAAAGGTCATTTCAGACAATGGTTTTGTGCCACCCCTTCTGAAGCACTTTATGGCAAGGATTAATATGCAAAAACAGGATGCTTTATAACAGAACCAGAAATATCAGCAATTGGTTGATGCTAGCTGTACGTCATACGTTTGAATGAAAAGATGTCTCCAAGCATCTTTGGAGAGTGACCTTGGGTCAGATACATGCTACTGAAATTGTATGTGATTGCTGATATTATTATGCCAGAAGTTAAATACTTGATCTTATCTGTACATCTGTTTAGTGCTACTGTAAATGCTCACCAGACTGCTGAATGTCCATGGCTGATTTCGTAACCTCATCCTGAGATCTGCCATCGGTCACTACTACCAGAACCTTAGGAACAGATCGTCTCATTCCATTCTCAAATGTCATTACTTTCTCATGAACAAATTTGAGAGCCTTTCCTGTAACAGAGTAAAGTTCATTTGATGATTGTTAGAAGTAGTAGCAAGTTTCAAGAAAGCACCAGCTTTTTTGGGGGAACTGAGGTGGGCACAAAAACAAACATCATACAAAGGTAAAAAAATCAATTTGAGGAGAATAAGTTTTCTGCTACTTAAATTTCAGATTTTCCTATAGACTGTAATAGAGTTTTTACATGATAGACCATTAGATACATTTTTCCTCACTGAATTGAATCTCCCCCAAAATCTGGTCAGCTAAATAAGTCATTTAATTTAATATATTTCCTTTATTTTATGTTTTTATCCCCTCCTGCTATGCAGTTCTATGCAACAGTTTAAGTGCCATGCACATCCTTTTTGATCTTCCATCTGCATTTGATTCTATTGATCATGTTCTTTTATTCATTTAAATATTTTCCCTGTCATAGCATTTCTGTTCGGCTTTCCTTATGGTTCTCCCTTATTTTTAGTGTAATGTGCCTGCAGTTCCTTATCTAATTTTTATCCACCTGGTGAGGGTTTACTCTATAGGGCAAAGCTTTAAATTTGGCAGTCTACATCATGTCAGTGAGTGATATCATAATTTCCATTGATGTTAATACCTGCACAAATATTTTCTCTTGCCCCTTAAGTTCATTACAAGGCCTTAGAATGGCTCTTAGCCAGGAAAGCATGAACATTTTAGACCAGATGGTTTTAGATTCATGTTTTTCCTTCGCTGTCCAGAATTAAATAAGATGTCCTTTAGCTCATAGCTTATATAATTATGATCATGTTCCACAAACACACGATACATCAAACAAGCATTCTTCCTCAATGCTCACTTCCTCTTTCATATAAGGGAACATTATAAATTATGCATTTTTAATATTCTATATGTTGTGTGGCTCGTGAAATTCAAAATGCATTGCTTATGCAGGTAAGACTATGGTATGGCCAGACTTATTGTAGATTTAGCTGTGTTATCTAGAAGGATTCTCAACTGTTCCATCTTTTTTAAAATTTAACAAAACATCCTGACTGCCAGGAATATTTTCAGGAATGTTTCCCTTTTAAAAAGATAGCTCTCTACAATGAACACTATAAACTATCTGAATCCTTCCTCTCTGATGCAAATCACATGCAGGGAGAAAGGAGAGGACAAACATTTCCAGCCCTGGAACGAGTTGTTCCAATGCAAAAAATAACAGGAATTTGTTGTTATCCTTTTTACAAGCAGTACACCTGCTATTAATAAAATAATGATGATTAATAAACATGCCCTGTCCTGTAATGCACATGTTCATCAAATAGTCTCCAACCGAAGGTATTATCATGTTAATACTGACTACAGAATGTGTAAGAAACAAAATGTGAACCAAAAAAGTATGTTATAGCTGCACAGTGACATGTTTCTTAATTATACTGCTGGCCATAGGAACTTAAAACTCTGTTAATTTGTGCATATAGTACAATACTGATTGAGAAGCTGGACTTTGTCTGAGATTTGTTTAATATTTTTAAATGAAAAAGATAAAGTATTTTTCTTTTTCAAAACGGGGAAACTTGTTTTCAAAGTTAACAATTGAAAACGATAATGTATAGATTTTGTAGCATTTAAAGGCATTACTAATGTGTACCTGTTTTTGTGTTTCCTCCTTTGTATCTAATGTTGGCAAGTGCTCCTAGAGCCTGTGCTTTATCGGCATAAGTATTCAACTTGAACTCAGTCTGGGCATCATCACTGAACTGCACAAAAGAGACCTGAAAGAGTTCATGGAAAAATGTGTTTACTGTAACAGAATTGACACCAAGGTCAAAAATGTAAAGAAGAAAGGACACTTTTAAAACTGAGAATGACCATTATATAAACAAGACAATATATTCATTAAAACCAGATGGACAAAGAGAAATGTAAAAAGCAATGCTGAGAAGATCATTTAAATTTGTGTGCGCAGAATTTACTAAATCTTTGTTATATTACACATTGAATGATGTTGTTGCTTATCATTTGTGTAATTGTAACTTTGGTCTTAATTTACGCTTCTGACAGCTTAGCCATACTTTGCAGAACTACGTCAGCCGTTAATTTGATGCGACTACGCGTATTCATCAAAATGCAAAAAGTTGTCTTGCCAAATGAGCACTGCCATATATTCGCTAGAGAAAATTCATCAGCGAGAAAGTTTCTTAGCGAATCGTCAGTTTAAATATGGTGGGCATTTACAGGTCATATGTACGTCTTTATTAATGATGATGAAATTGCTGGGAGTGGCCACTTATTATTATTAAAAATGTCCAAGGAAACAAAATAAAGACAAAAGAGATCCTCTAGTGCCCTAAAATTAAGCCTACCCTAAAACAAATGTGACATGAGCTTTAAATTGTTAAAAAACTTTATTCACATATTTAACAGTTACAACTTTTAAACATAATCCCACATTAAAATATGAAACAACCCCAGTGTTTTGTCTTTTTTTGTGACTTTTTTTGAATACAGGATATGATGTCACTGACATAGTAATGTTGAGGATGTAGCTTCATCTTAACAATTCACCAGGTAGAACCAGGCAAAGTAGACTTTGTAACGTATTGTAAAGTTTACACTTTGACAAATTTGTGTATTAACAATTGTTCACCTGAGCAAAACTTTGCCTGGCGAAATGGCCCAAAAGTTCACTAGCGCTGAGGTTTTTCTCTAGTGAATTGTCTTTTAGTAAATAGCCAATGTCATTGTGAATTGTCATTTTGGCTAATTTCGTGAAAAAACACAATTCGCCCTTTAGTTAATGTGCCCCCAAAGTATCTACTGATTGGCTTACACTTGGTGAGTGATTAATTGTTCTGGGCACTTACATTATATATAATGCTTTATCAAAATTCAGAAACAGCATTAATTGCTAAAATGGTGTGTGTGTGTGTGGCTCTGCTGCAGTGTTGGCCTTAGACTTACGTTTCCTTAATTTTCCTAAGGCTAATCAACAAGACATTTGTTGTATGGAACAAAGCAAATATTAAATATTTAATAAATATTATCATCTTTGAGCTTTGGAAATGCTTTGCTCTGAAAATTTGGTGGCATTATTACAAATCCATAAAACAGATACCTTCTCTAAATTAGAAACTTTTACACTCTGGCAACTTACACTTTCGGAGTTCTGTTCTTACCAGCATGCTTGTGAATTCCCCCCTTAAAGTCACATTACTTCAAAGGTTTGGTTAATTTAGTTTCAGTTTTCAGTCAGCTTTAGATACCTAGATTTTCAATGTCCAAAAGTTCTGATTTAGCAGCTGTATGCATAAAGTACATAGTGCCTAGCACAATTTCTTTTGAGGCTTCTAATTGTCTTTTAGATTAAATTCCTTGTTAGATAAGAGGGAGACAGTGTACTATAATTTTAAGGAATTGCATCCCTTTGAGATATTTCATCGTACTCTTTTAGAAAACTCACCTGGATTCCAGAAGGGTTGATTACATCAAAAGCTCCAATAGTATTGAAGATAAACTGACGGACTTTATTATAGTTATCATCACCAATACTCCAAGAACTATCAATAAGGAATACTATGTCTGCTTTGGCCCCTTTGCACACTAAGAAAAGATAAGATAAGTATAAAGGTAAATAAGAAACCTTCAAAATCTTTACTTATCTATGTTATCTTGGAATGTGCTACAAAAATATCAAGTACTAAAATGTTTAAGGCATGATGAAATCAGATTAGCATGAACCAATTTAGAGAAGAGCAAACAACTTTTAAAAGGAATGAACACAGGTTTCATATGATACTGATTCAAGATAAATCAGGTAAGAAAATTCTGATCGATATCAGCCAGAGAATCCACCTGGATATTTTTTTTCACCAGTAATAATTTTAAAAATATATTGTCCAGCAGAAATTTTTGATGAGTGTTATGGTAAACATTAAACTCACATTATGTTCTAAAAGAGGGGTTATAGTTGCATGGCTACTGTTCTTCCTCTATTTTGTAAGTCAGTGGTCCCCAACCCATGGCCCATGAGCAACATGTTGTTCACCAGGCCTTTGGATGTTGTTCCCAGTGTCGTCAAAGCAGGTTCTTATTTCTGAATTCCTGGCTTGGAGGCTAGTTCTGGTTTTATTAAAATAGGTTTACTGCCAAACAGAGCTGCCTGTAGACTGCCAGTTCACATAGGGGCTACCAACAGCCAATCACAGTCCTTATTTTGAATCTACAGGAACTTTTTTCATGCTTGTGTTGCTCCCCAACTTTATCTGAATGGGACTCTTGGGTAAAAAATGTCGGGGACCCCCTGTAAATGCCTCACTTTAATCTTCATCTGAATTATATGAACATGTACTTGGTTTCAGTAATTCTTTGGTAGCAACAGAAATTCAAAGAGGCCAATGTAGAGATCTTAAAAGTGTACAGTAAAATAATTTTTATAGAAGGGTTTCTCAACACTGTGCATGGTGCAATTTTATCCTAACATTGGATTTGCCTGTAACTATTAACTATCTACCACACTGAAATGATATGGATAGACCATCCTATATATATATAGTAGCTAGAAGAAAAAACCGCACCAAACAGGTCTTAACATAGTGTCAAAAGAAACAAAATTTATTATCGACGTTTCGCCTCTGTAGATTGAGCCATCTTCATCTTTAATAAATTACCAGTTCCAAGTTTTCTATATATAGATATATATATATATATCACTATATACACTAGATACTTTTTATACATAAATTATCTGTACTATAAAAAAAATTATTTCAATCTCTTTCCAAAGCTTCTAAAAGTAAACTGAATTCACACACTTGTTTCAAAAGCAAGTGTTTCCCTGCACTACCAGATTTATATGCTCATGTAAGATTTTACTTACCCTCCCGAGCAGGTGGAATTGTAGGGGGTGGGGGAGGAGCAGGTGGTGTAGTTGGTGATTCTGTCGGTTTGATCACTAAAAATTAAGTAAGAAAAGTAATGGAAATAGTGTGAAAATATAATGAAAGCATATAATAAACATATACTAGTTAATTTGTACTTACATGTACGCTCATCTATTGAAACTCCTCGTCCTTCAAGGTTAGGTGTTTGTACAAAAACAGTTGCTGTATATGGTGTGTCTTGTTTCAGTCCAGAAAAACAGTGTGACGATTCTGATCCTGTTACTGTTATTTCTTGACCTCGTGATCCTAAAATTTTACAAATAAAAACATGATGAAAATCCAAAAGTTGGGTAAATCTCATCTTCAAACAATAGTATCCATTCTAATGGCTATGCTCCTAAAGCCATAAAAGTGTATTAAAGGATGATTTCCTAATCCAATATACATTAGTAAAACCATCAGTCTACTGGCCAGTGGTCTCTCACAAGGGATGAAATGCAAAAAGTCTGGCTGAATTTGGCAACATGCATATTACATCCCTAGGTCACGCTGCCTAGGCCATGCAGCAGTTGATTCTGACAACTTTCCTGTCCAGTCCCCATTTCAGATGTAGCCCACAGGTGCCATTCTGCCCCTAAAAATTTTGCTTCCCTAGGCCCAGGCTTTTGTGGCCTATCCAAATGCAAACTTCAGTCATTCTCTTTTACTACAGAACATTCAATACACTGCTGGAAATGGGCTTAGAAGTGAGCTGACTGCTGGAAAATGTTATTATAGAATTAGTGTAGCTATAAATAACTATAGAGGCACATTAAAAAGAACTGAATTGAAGTTAATTTGTGATGCCGGGATATAGAAATAAATGAATGACTTCCCTGGTGCTCATAGAAGAAAGGGGAACATCGATCATGGATCAAAGGTCATGTTATAAAGTAATTTATTAAACCATAAGATTAATTGTAAGGGGTGAAGGAACATCTGGTGTACTGTAGGTTGTCATTATTTGAACTACACAGATCTATATAAATGATGAAGCCATTATTTAAGATTCTTTGAATGCTTTACTTCTAAATGAAAACTTATTGAAAATAATTTACATTGTAAATATACCTGTTTTTTAAGTCTAACTGGACAGTCTGCATAAACATACCATCAACTGGATTCAGTTTCAGTCTGTAGGAAGTGGCTGATCGGTGAGGAGTCCATCTTATACAGAACGAGTCCCATGAAACCTGATAGCTTGTCAAATCAGTTACATTCAAGTACACTGCAAATTAAAATAATGGGCACAAAAACTATATTATTACAGTGACTGGAAATATTTTATTTATATTTAAAAGTTATATCTGTTTGTCAAGCATCTGCAAACAATATAATTATTTTTCATATATACAGTATGTATGTACAGAACCATAAATTAAATTTCATATATGTCAACTGTATGAACAGGTAACAATAAAAACCACTAATTTGCCTAGGTGCAGTAACACACGGCAGACAATAAGAGATTTGCTTTTAAACAGGTGACCATTAAATGGTATCTGACAATTCTTTGGTGTGTATCTGCACCAGGCAGTTTTTTTTATTTCATATCCCCAGTAATGCCTTTTCTGCTTTGCAATATGGGACCTAGAGCTCTGCTGGAACTTTTAATGACAGTTTTTAGGCTACATCATAGCATAATTATATAAACTATATTACTGCTCCTGTCCTGAAGCAAATACACCATTTTCACTAGTGCAGGATTACAGTTCATTATAGCTAAATATATATAATCCCTTTCTTGTTCCAGTGTTAACGGTCATTTCATACTATTCCTCTATAGCAAATGCTAACCCAATAAAAATACTTGCTTCTTTTCAAACGCTCCTGTATCCCACATCAGTCCTTGCTTTATAAGCTGCAGCTAATTTAAATTAACTTAGTGATCTACAGTAAAAGTGAGCAGCATAAGTCTGTTAAGAATCCCATGGGGTCCAATAAACAGGGGATTACATGGCAAATTCTAGCTTCATAGAGAGAATTACATAGCCTTACTTCAAATTAAAGAGTTGATGAGAATGACAATTAATAACCTGAATTTGTCTGACCACTAAGGCACATGCCAACCTTGGAATCCCAACCTCTGTGGCTCCAAATTCAGCCAAATATTTCTGCCTGCATCATGTTAAACAATATGAATGTCATTTACTTACAAAATCTCTTGTGTATGAAAGCAAGCATTCCAATGTGTCTATTTTGTTTGTAATCATTCTATAGTTCTTTGAGCTAGAAAGTCATAATCGTGCATATTTTAATTGATATGTTTTGTTACCCTTCTGTTTTCTGGCTGTTTGTGTGCAAGATACCACTCCTGAGGAGTCAGACTATGTTAATTTATGCGCAATAGTCTGGATTTTAAGACATCACTCAAACAGAGCTCTAAACCGTGGCTCAAATCTATATTAGATGTTATATTAAATATTTCAACGCTCCTCAACACTTGAAAACCAAAGAAGAAATTTACAGTGCCCTGATCTATATAGTAAACAGGACTTTACTACATGAGTCTTGGGCTGCATCTAAATTATAAGGGTGCTTCAAGATGTCACATTACTTTTTTTTTTCCGAAATACTCTTTAAATAAACAAAAAAGAGAAATCCAAAGAAACATTATTGTGTAATAAAATAATTACATCCTTAAGTCTTTCTGGTCTAACATAACTAGCAAAACAGATGATGATAACAGCAGTATATGTAACTTTTATCTGAGTCTCTTCTGAATAAGCTTTCTGGAACATTATAATGTCCTCTAAACTTACTTCTCCTCCCTCCAACTTAACACAAGATTTTACAAAACCTTGAGAACATAAGTTAAATATTATACAAACTTGAAGAGCAAAGGTTTTTAATGATGAGTATATTTTAAATGAGGTGCAGATTGCACAGTATCCTAAAGGAGAAGTATAACTGCAAATTATATTTTACAATAACAAAGTGTAGCTGACCTTTGCAAATAACACAATAATCACAATAAACTCACAAGTTGTCCCAGGTCCTGATAGTGGCCCACTTAATCCTGTGTCATACTGAGCGTAAACGTTCACATCGTATGTGGTGCCAGGAGACAAGTTCTGCAAAGTGTAGGAACTCACATCCCCGACAAATACTTCCATTGATTCATCAGAATCTGAAATCCAAGAACGCATTAAATTATTTTATTGGAATGTCAATAAATATTTAGAAATGCATACACAATAAATCACCCCCCCCCCACTTACAGATGGAAGATAATAAAGATACATTTTTCAATTGAAACAACCATAATGTAATGTTTAGTTACATTTCATGTACCTTTCAAATTTTTGCAATTATTCAAAACTCACTTGTTCAATTGTCATTCATTCATACAATTTAACAGTTATGACTATTGGTATACAATACTACTATGTTTCTAAGTAGTATTCTTGCATTTAACTTGATGATCTATATTTAAAAGACCATGCAAACAAATGATGCATGTATATTAATGTGGTTTATTATTGTTGCTCCTCCCCTTTTTTCATTACTGGTGTTTCTCAATGGCAATTCCCTTGATGGTGTAAAACTATGCACCCTGTCTGATATTTCAGACAAGTTTCTTGTAGGCTGATGGCACTAAATCAAGAAAATTAGGATGGCTATAGCCAGTAAGCCAATCAGTAGCAAAAAATGTTTTACAAGAAACTACTGGACTCCTGACAGTTTTATTCCATAATCAAATTAAAATGGAGCCAGTGGGGATGTTATTGAGGGAAAATTGTGTAAGTTAGAATTCCAGTACATAGAATAACCCTGTACTTCTGCAAGGCATTAGGGCTACATTGGGCTTCACAATATGAATGGAGGTGCACTAGCAGTTGCTATATTGCAACATAAAACAGCAGGCAAGTTAAAACATATGTTGTAATCATGTCTTATTAAATAAGACAAATGTTTTTTTAAAAAGCATAGCATCTAAAGCAAAAGGTCATGTGGGACCCACTACTAAATGATGAACTGGTTAGTGTGCAATTATACCTACTGCATGGGGAAAGAAATGAGCTAAATCTATGAATAGGTGACCGATACATTAAAAAAAATCATAAACAGATACAGCAACTAGAATTTATATGCAGAGACAGAAAATAAGGAGCTGGAGAAAAATAATCATGCATTCCCATTAGCTAAAGGAACATATAAAATAAAGTTATACAGGAAGTTCGACAATATAATGTCACTGCTGAAAATATATATATATTTACCATGTGGCTGATAAACCAGCTTGTAGCCAAGAACAGGAGTTGGTATTCTATCCCAGGAAACCCTAAATCTTGTATACCATTCATCGGATACTTGAAGGTTTCGTGGTGCAATCAAACCCACTAATAAAAAAAATATACATAAATATATATTATAAAGATATATGAAACATTGCCAAATGACATATGGTTTTAAGCCGTAAAGGTTAACTCTGATGCTAACCCCTCCAATGTAAAATAAAATGTGACATGAAAGCCAGTATTTTCAAGACTGAAAAGTATTAATTGACAAAGAGAATGGTTTTGGACGTCATTGCAAAGCATGGCTAGACCTTAAGCACGTGTTTCTTTTATCTGCTAAGAGCATCTGTATTTAATATCTTCATTCTGGGAAGGCATCACTGTATTGCAGGACACACATCTAAAGAAAAAAAGGACTCTCATATGTTTAATATCTGCATCTGTGCTCCATTTTCAATCATCCAATAACAGGAAATAAGTTTTAATACATCCAGCATGTTGTACCATACATGATAGCATGCAACAGAATAAACATATTACCTGTCCTTCCGTTTCCTGTCAGTTGTCCTCCATCGCCATCAGCATAAACTGCCACCACGGTGATTTTATACGGAGTGTCAGGCAAAAGGGGCTGCAGTACCACATTATTTCTCCTACCAGGTACAGTTGTCTGAAAGAGTTGTAATAGGAAGAGCTTTTTAACCACCAGTATTATATCAGTTTACAGTTAACATTGCATAATAGCTGTACTATCTGCCTACATGTTATTGGTACTGGGTAATATGTCATCATGGGTACAAGAGTTGCATCTTTCCTGCCATCATCTAATACTTGTCATGATTTGCCATCCTGAATGTGCCATCTATAAGGGTCTTTCTAGATGTTGCTATGGTTTCCTCCTTTACCCCACAAATCTTTGTCTTTCTTGCTTTAGAGGTCTACTTTACTTTGTGTTCTACATGATGACACCTAGGGGCAGATTTATCAAGGGTCGAATTTCGAAGTTAAAAATACTTAGAAATTCGACCATCGAATTGAAGTTTTTTTCATCTAATTTGGCTATCCTGCAGTCAAAGAAAAACAATTAAATCCTTCGAATCAAACAATTCAAAGGATTTCAACGATCGATCAAAAGATTTTACTACAAAAAAAATTAGAAAAATGCTTTAGAAGGTCCCCGTAGGCTAACACAGCACTTCGGCAGGTTTAAGTTGGTGAAGTATTGGAGTCGAAGTTTTTTTAAAGAGACAGTATTTCGATTATCGAATGGTTGAATAGTCGAATAGTCAAAGTGTTTTACTTCGAATCGAATTCGAAGTCGAAGTCGTAGTAGCCTATTCGATGGTCAAAGTATCCAAAAAATTACTTCAAATTTCGAATTTTTTTTACTTCGAAAATTACCTCGAACTCACTTTGACTCTTGATTATTTCCAACCAATCTGCCCAGCCTTGTCCTAGTGCTTTCAAACTTTTCCATGCATAGTGAACCTGGATTCTGTCAAGACCAAGTTTGTATTTTCTAGTCTGATTTTTTTTCCTCTGTGTCATGCTTGTTCCATTTTACAATATTATCCGTTCTGACCCGGTCTACTCTTTACTGGAAACCTTCTGTCCATTGCAATTATTTTCAACCAAACTGTTCTTGATACCCTCCAGCTCCCTCCTGGTCTTAAATTCCCAGCTGTGGTACTAAACTGATCAGTCAGAACCGGAGTAGTAAGCTGTTCCTGCCAAGGTGCAGCTGCAGTAAGTAATAGCACTTATAAACAGAAGAGTGTATTATAAAGATGCTGACCAGGACCTGTGAAAGGATATAGCACAAGTCAATTAGAGAAAGAAACAGATGTACAGAGGGAAGTGAATAGTCTGCTGAAGCCAAACTAAAAGATTTATGCTAGTGGATATAGAGTAAAATAAAGAATGTAGTGAATAGCTGAAATTGTATCAAAAACACACTACAAGGCAGAAATAATTATACTAAAAGGGGAAGAGAGGCTTCAACATAAGCATGGTCTCCTGTACTGAACAACATATGTAGTAGACTGTTCAAAGCTAATTTTCGATTGGTTGATTTTGGCAGCTTTTTTTTAGTAAATTAACCGTATGATTTGTGATGTACAATGTAATGTTTAGTTAAGGGGTATATAATGGGTTGTGGCTGCTTTTTATGCCTGGGCTAGGGCTGGGCTGGGCTGATTATTCAACACCAATGCCCAAACTACTAATGCTTTTGTGACTGAATGTTAGCAATTGGCAACCAGCATGTTCCGACATCTAGTGGCAAATCTGACCATAAGAATAAAGGTTGTTACAGTAGAAAAGTTAGGACCAACTTCATAGAATTAACCTGTGTGTTGGAAAAAGACATTGCAGCAAATTCACTAATGGGCGAACTTTCGCCAGAGAACGATCCGCCACACTTTGCATCACTTCGTCAGCAGCCGAACGCTGGCAAAGTTTTGCTAGCGTTAATATGTGAGCACGAGCATTCCATAGCGACCTTTCACTTGCGATTCAAAAGTACTCGGGTCAATTTGAATAGGGCGGGTACATATAGGTCATACATATATATGTCTTTATGAGAGATGTTGGTGCAAATGCTTGAAGTGCCCATTTATTATTACGAATATCCAAGGAAGCAAAATAAAGACTTAAGAGATCCTCTAATGCCATAGACATGAGCCCACCCTAAAACAAATGTAGCATGCCCCTTAAATTGGTTAAAAAATTGTTAACACAGAAATCTTTAATAGTTAGAACTTTTGAAGGTAATCCTGCTTTAAAATATGAAATACACCAGCATTATTTAGAACTTTTATGACTTTCCGGCATACATGATATGATGTCACTGACATAAGATTGAGAAGGATGTAGCTTCATCTTATCAGTTCGCCAGGTCTAAGGTGGCGAAGGAAATACTGCGAAAGAGGTAATGTTCTGTAAAATTCGCACCTTAGTGAATTTGTGGAGTAACGATCGTTTATCTGAGCAAAAAATTTGCCTGGTAATAGGGCGCAGAACTACAATAGCGACGGTCTCTTTCACTAGCGAATTGTCCTCTACACCTGTTAGTAAATTGGTGGTGAGCCTGCAGATGGGATTTCTGGCAAATTTTCGCTAGTGATGGCCAATTCACCCTTTAGTAAATCTGCCCCAAAGTGTCAGGAATCAGACAAGATAGGTTAATTTGTATAGAAATAATGTTCTGCTATATACACAAATGAAAGGACTGCAATTGTTTGAGGGAAGACATTCTGCAAAGTGATGATTCTTGGTACATCTGTTTAACACTCATACTGCTGCATGTGGAATGCTTGTCTTTTCAACAGAAAGCACATTTTTCCACAAAATGGTAACATATGGATAAAAGTGGTTTGACAAAATGTATGGCTTGGACATGTGTCGAAATACTTGTGCTTGCGAAAGTCTTGCATTTTTTGGAACATGAGTGAGAACAGTTTCTTTATATGGCATCTCTTTAACAGTTCATCTCTTAATTGCTGTAATTTCAAATTATCAGGTCAGGTCGTCAAATTATATGTGTGTATCTCCTAGGGCTTAGAGAAATATTGAATAATTTTAGCTACTTGTGATATATAGTTTATATATTTATATATATATATATTTTTAAATCATCAAACAACTTACATATTCATCAATGGGATCACCAACAGTTGGTGAATAGATGATTCTGTATTGTTGGACAGGTCCATCAGCATGATCCCAGTTCACAGAAAGACTGTTAGTGGTCTCTCCAAAAACACGAATATTTTTTGGGCCACTGCGAGGTACTAAAATAAATGAAACACAGCAATATCTTAGATTTATAAATAAGATAAGAAGATAATAATGAAAATATTAGGCATCTCCAAACACGCTCATGGTGTCTAGTTACTTTACAGAGCCTTCATAATTGAACGTTGCCAACGAGCACATAATGACATATTATTACGGAATAAACCTACCACAGTACAAAATGTGGAAAGAGGGTAACCACAAGTATTTGGCTCCAGAGTTGCTGGAGGGATTTGCAAAGCAGTCAGCAAAAGAAAGGAACATTCTAATGTAATACAGAGCTGAACTTTCCATTCAGGTGCCACATGAGCACTGAAGAATAGTAAATTACCAGTGCAGTAGACTCTAAATTATTGTTAAATTTAATTTGGTGCCCAGCAATGTTAAAAACAGTGCCAGCCAGCAGTTTACCTAGACATGTGGCTTCAAATCTTTTATACTGAACCCAGCAAAAAGTACTAGAGGATTAAAGTATGCTTGCAGAAATATTTCCTTTCTCCAAAACCTCAATTACACTTTCAACATTTATTGCAGAATTTGAGAAATACAGACAAATCACACATTTTATAGAGTTGTTTGCACTACAGCAGTTGCAAAAAGTTTGCACTAATTTTGTATGAGGACTCGTATATTAATATAATACCTGTATGTATTGCTCATATTAATATAGTATATATGACAGTTTATTAATATAGAATAAAGGAAAGTTTGATAAATATATTATATAGGACAGTTATAGATAACTTGAATGCTCTAAATGCACGTTTTTCTTACCAACCTTAATACTGACATTTTAGTGAACCATAATGATTTTACTTTGCTACACCTTTCCCTGCTTACAAAGTAGCATAATAAGGACATTTAGGGGGTTATTTAATAAGCAAGATTTTTTGCGGCGTCCATCTTGACGCCAAAAGCTATTTTTTTGCAATTTATTATGCCCTGAATCTATTCCAAGCCCGAATCCAAAAATACTCAATCTAAAACCTGCCGAACGGTGGCAGATGTCACCATTTAAAGATGTTTTAACCCTCACAAAATGTTCTGCGTTTTCAGGTGTCAAACTAGAAAAAGGTTTTGTAATCAGAAAAACAATCCGTTTTTTCTCAATCCAATTTTTTCAAGTTTTTTATCAATAAATAAGGGCAAATCATAGATTCCAGTTTGGTAGGACTTTTTTTTATTTAAAAAATCAGAAAAATTCAGATTTTGATAAATAACCCCTTAATTAGCCTTGTGTGTAACCCTGGGAAAAGGTTTTTCTACAGATTCCCATATAATGCCAAAGTTCCGAAGTCTAAAAATGTATGAGGTTGTGTATTATAACTAGGGGACACTGGGCAATTTGAACCTGGGCAGTAACCCATGGCAGTCAATCAGATGTTTGCTTATGTTGTTCTACCTGCAGCTGGCTGAAAAAAAGCCAATCACTAATTGGTTTCTATGAATAACTGCCCAGTTGTAATTTGTAAATTATCCATGTTTATAAATGAATGGATGATGTTTGCTCAGCTGCATTAATATAGAAGCGAATCAGCAAGTAACACTTACTAGTCACCCATTAGAAAGCAAACATCTTATTGGTTGGCATGGTTTACTGCAGGTGTGTATTACTAGTCATTAGTAGATCCAAAAGAGAACCAAACTGTGTACCAAGTCAGAACTTCAATACTGCAACCATTCATTATCACAGTTTAAGTGCACAAAAAAACAGGAGCAGAATATGAAATTACAAGCCCTTTTTTACTATTTTACTGTTTTAATGCCACTACAGAGCTGTCCGTTACTAAGCAGTCATATATAGAATATATCTACATTATATGCTAAGTATTACACCATAGGAAAACTTGGTTTGACATTTTTAGTACCGCCAAACATTCCTATATAGTATTTCTGTTTCAACCAGGTATCAGTCTATTAGCAACAACAGGCAAACACTCTCCACAATCCAGCATTCCAGTTTTTTCTCCCAGAACTTCCCATCAGAAAAAGAGTGTGCATCATCACTTTAAAACTTCAATAACATAGTAATAAATGACATACAGTATCTTATGATTATGGGCTTCTAAATTAGGAATGTGTAGCAAAGACCTACAGTATATCCATGTAAAATGAATGAATAAGAATCATGTGTCATACATTTAATTCACTGGTGCCCAGGAGTGCAAAATGATAGGGAAGAGTATGTGCTCATACAAGATAGAAATCACTCATACAAAAGAAATATGGCAGCATTCTCCAAAAATCTTAGCAGTCAGGGGGAAATTAGCAATGTAAACAATTTTTTCGCTGCAGGAATAATTTCCTTTGCACACATTAAATATATACTTTCTAAATGTGTTTTGACAACTGACGATGGAAAAAAAATTGCATCATTTAACATTTATTACACAGTAAATACACATCTTAATGAAAAAACAGTTATGCACTAAATAGATGAAAAGTGTGCAACTCACAAATAAAGGGCAGTATGTAATAAACTGTGTAATTAACATTACTGCAGAATACATATTTTTATTCCATTTATGCATTTTATCATGCCCAAAAAAAAAAAAAAGGATTGTTTATTACACAAATATCTTTTGTTAAGACTGAGGAAGGCTGGAGAAAAAGCATACCTGTGTAGGTTAAAGTTAGACAATGCAATATCATAGAAATGGATAGTGGATAAACTTACATGTTTTTCCTTCACCATTACTAGGATCCCCCTCACCATCTGCATATAGAGCCACAACATTCACAGAGTATGGTGTGTCAGGAGTAAGTTGCTCCAGTAGCACATTGTGGGTAGTGCCAGGAATTACAACCTACAAATGGCCAAGGGAATTATGTTATTTTTTTCTTGTACACAACCCCAGACTTTAGACGAATGTCTCATAACAGGAAATTAAATGCAGAACTTCATAGCATTGAAATATCTGATAACTGTATACAAGACCACAATGAATTCTACAAAAACATTAATTACCACATTAGAGACAGTGAAAAATGTATAGTAAATTAACAAAACCTCCAAATTACTCACACGCAATCCAAACAAAAGAATGTATCTACCCAGCCCTATGCATACCACATGGATGTTTATAATCCCACAGAAAAATGACTCACAAACTCAGTAGGCCGTGTTCCAAGAAGTGGAGCATAGTTGACTTTATACTGCTGGACCATTCCAGGAGCAGGCTCCCAGCGAACATTCAGAGTGTTTGTTGTGGGATTGTATACTTGAATATTTCGTGCTGTTCCCCGCACCACTAAATTGGGAGAAAAGTGAATAATGATTTACAAAGACGCTATACAGTTTTTGGGGGTGGACAATTTATTATAAACCATATAAACCTGACCTAATGCAACTAAAGTTATGTTGCTCCTGCGCAGAAAGACAGAAGCCAATAGCTAAACAACCAAATGTCTTCATAAACAAACAAATCTGAAAAGCCTTGCTCCACTGCAGTCTAAAAAAATAATTTTATCTGTCTACCACTTTAAAATAATGCAGAGCATTTGCTAATGTAAATGCTAAAATGTACTAGTAACCGGCATTTATTGTTGTTAGTAGACAAAATGGCCTGAATGGTGATACTCCCCTAATTCACTGTTGCTGTTTAAAGAGTATGGATTTAAAGTGATTCTGTTTAACAAATATTTTTTGATTTACCTGCAATTTTGATGTTGAAATTCCATAAAAAGCTCAGCTGAAGCCTTATTAAAATATTACATTGGAGATGGTATCTATGAGAGTTTTAACTGTTACTGTAGGTAGACTCTGTTCCATCTGTAGATCAAACTTGTTCCACAGTTCTACCATGTTTTAGCACTGGCTTACAAGGTTTCTGTTGTATGTTAATCTAAGAGCAGTACAATACAGTCCAGTGGTGTTTATAATCCATTTTTTGTATTTTAATGGCAATAGTTTCTAAGGCTATATATAGGTCATTTTGGTTTGTGCATCCACTGTTGTTTGATTTGTCCAAAATGTCGTCAGTTTCCATTTGTCTTGTTACTATACATGGAGAACTAAATTGTTTGAATCCCAACTTAAATTAAAGGCACTCAATTAACATACCAGATTCCTAAGAATGTAACAACTGCATTCCAAACAGAGAGCCAATGTTTTGTAAAGTCCTTTATAGCAAAACCTCTCTCTATACTTAATGAAGTCTTTCTAATGTTAAAAATAAGCAATAGTATTTAATATATTGTATATGCTACAGATACAGCCAGAATTGTTCCATAGCAATATCCGAGAATGTCAAATGTAGTTATCCCTCAAGCTGTTTTCCTCTGCATTAGAAATATAATATATGTAGGTTTTATTTTAAGGCTTTTATGTGAAGTGAGAAGAGTGAAGTTGTGGAATTCTCTCCCTAAAGCAATTATACTGGCAGGTACAAAAATAACTATAAGACATGGATGAATGCCTTTTTAGGAACTAAGAAAATAGGAAGCCACTAAAAGTATTTCATAATTTACATGTGAGGGATCGGGCCCAGGTGCCATTTCCAGAAGGATTTATTTTCCCTTTAGTGGCAAACAGGTCCTTTATTAATTTTAGCAAAACTTGAAACTTGACGGATCATTTTTCACAATCAACCGTTGTTATTTTGACAGCAGAACATATTGAAACAGCACCATGTTGCTTATGAAATTAAAATGCTGTTACTGACATTTTTGGGAAATTGCAGCAAGGTTTCAGTCTCAATCTGGCCAATTTTCAAGCTTGATAAAGGGTCAATTTGGGCCTGAAAATTTGCTTCAGTTCCCCATAAAATACAATAAATGCATTTTAATTTGAAAAGCGACATGGTGCTGTTTCAATATTTTCTGCTTTGAAGTTTTCCAGTACCCACTGGAGAACCTGCACCATATTAGAGCATTTTCTATGAATTATGCTGACTACTTGCTCAACTGACAATTTCACAAAGCTTTCCTCTTGTGACGATGACAACTGCATCATTAAGAAAGAGTATTTACACTATAATGTATATACTGTACTCTTTTCTCCAAAACCTGTCATGTTTCTTATTAGGTATCATAACTGTGTTCATTTCCAAATATCCACTTGACATGCTTAGTATTCTGTTCTCTTATCGATTTACTGACATAACACCTACTCTGCCTACATTATTTTTGTGTGGAATGAAACAAAAGTGCTGTGGTAACGGCACTTTTGCCATAAATCTATATCTATCTAAAAATAACTATGGCAGAACACATAGCTGCACTGTGAAACTCAAGCTCATACCTAACAAAAGTATGATGGTATATTTATTATAGACCGACCTGGCAGATACAGAGTTTTAAACAAAGTGAAACATTTATCAAATTGATACAGCATACAGTATGTGTCAATGCGTTGACTTTCGAGTGGGGTGGAATCTTTACTCCCCAATTCAAACTGTATTCAAGGAACATCAATTCATACAATTATTTTCCTGAGGTGAGACAATTCATTCCAAAGGAGAAAATAAAATCCAAATGTACCAGTAATGTTTTACTAAACTTCATTACTACTCTATAAAATGAATGAGTGATAATAAATTGTCCTCTTAATGTATAACATATTATATGTGGTTCAGGTATGAGACCTGTTATCCAGAATGCTAGAGACCTGGGGTTTTCTGGATAATTTGGATCATTATACCTTATGTCTACTAGAAAATCATGTAAACACTAAATAAACCAAATAAGCTGTTTTGCTTTCAATTATGATTACTTATATCTAAGTTTGGATCAAGTACAAGGCACTGTTTGATTATTACACAGAAAAAGGAAAAAAAAAAAATTTGGATTATTTAGATAAAATGGATGAATGGGAGATGGTCCTTCTATAACGGGTTTCCGGACAACAGATCCCATACCTGTATAGCCAGATCCCAACATGCAACTCCCAACTCATGCATAGCATGAGTTATAATAGCTTATGTCATACAATTACATATTTGCTTTTAAATAGGTCGCCAGTAAATACTAAAAGCTAATTGAATGCTATAGGTGACCATACCTGAAGCAAGCTTTGTAACTTTTATTACATAAACTTAGTCTTTTAATAATAATAATAATAACCAAGCATACAATAAAAAAGCAGAGATGGTGATGTGGCTGCATGAAAGAGGGAAAGAACAGTTTACAAGGAGAAGGCAAAAATTCATTCTGTCAGTTACAAAAGCCACCACCCTAGATTCCAAGTCTACCAACCTGGTCAGCTCAGTCTATAATGGCTTGGTTGATTTACATAAATAGGAAAAGATCACCAAAAAAGAGGGGAAAAGCACAGTAAGATTCTTTCAAGATAATGAATTAATTATTGCAGCCAACTAACTAGTAGTACAGTAACTAACATAAAAACATGCTTCCAGATTTGGTTATACCTACAAATTAAATATTTAGAAATATCTGCATTAATAATTGAACTAACCTTGAAAAATTACAACATTAAATTTGCCAGCAATACTTACAAGTCCTTCCTGTTTCTGACATACGACCTCCTTCTCCTTCAGAATAGACAGGGACAACAGATACTGTATATGATGTGTCAGGCTGAAGGCTCCTAAGAACTGAATAGACTGTATTTCCAGGCACTGTTACCTGTACAAATGAAA
This sequence comes from Xenopus laevis, assembly GCF_017654675.1. Lineage (NCBI taxonomy): Eukaryota > Metazoa > Chordata > Amphibia > Anura > Pipidae > Xenopus > Xenopus laevis. The sequence continues at coordinate 78,068,969 of NC_054380.1, read as the reverse complement.
TATATAAAATATAAAGATCTTCATGTACTGTATACTGGCGTTTCTCAACATACTGTACTTATCACTTTAATACATTGAGGGCCTTATTTATAAAAATCCAAATTTTTCTGAGTATTTAAATTAAAAAAGTGAGACCAAATTAGAATCCATGTGACCTTTATTATTGATAAAAAAATCAAGAAAACATCTTTCAGTGCAGACCACAGAAAATAGGATAAGGACCTCTCCCATTGACTTATATACAACCTCTGAATGTTAAAAATTAAAAATTTAAAACCATCTTCATTTTTTTCCTGCTGCATACCTGCAAATGAAATAATTTAATCTTACCTTGAAAAATAATTTCTTTTCACATATCTATACACAGCAAATACAGTTAGGCCCATATATCTTTGGACAGAGACAACTTTTTTCTAATTTTGGTTCTGTACATTACCACAATGAAATTTAAATAAAACAACTCAGATGCAGTTAAACGGCAAACTTTCAGCTAAAATGTGAGGAACTAAAGGCTTTTTTTTAACACAATCACTTCATTTCAGGGCTCAAAAGTAATTGGACAATTGACTCAAAGGCTACTTCATGGGCAGGTGTGGGCAATTCTTTCGTTATGTCATTACAAGGAAATGAGAAATGTGAGAACACAGAAAAGGAAGAAGTGAACAGCGTTGTATAAGGAGTAAAATATGAAGATTTGGTTATTAATCTGTCTTCACAAAATTTCACTGACAAGTATTGAATAAGGGTTTGACATTTTGTCTATGTAATAATTTTTTTATGTTTTCTATGATTGTTGATTTAACCCTTTACACCGTTCGTTCTGGCAGGCAAGGGCTTTAACTGCCAAGCACGTACACATCAGATCGCGTGTCTGCCTTACTGCACTGCTTCCAACTCCTTACCTCATGTTCCAGCGACGCCCACACACTTCCTGCTTGCTGTGACTCTGCAGATAGCTTTTCTAAGAACTCCTCCAGCTCTCAGATCACCCAGAAACGGTAAGCGCCCTTTATTTTACACACTTACATACACTTACCTACACTTACCTACATTTATACACTCATACACACATATTTTAGTAAAAAAAAATAATTATTTTTTGCATTTTTCATTTTACACTAATATGCACTTATATGCACTTTTATACACTTATATGGACTTATATACACTTATATACACACTTATACACTGTCACACAATTCTTGGAAGTGTACACACATGTATACACATTTTATTTTGCAGCGTGACTATTGGATAATCGCTTTTGGCCACTAATTACGCTGTCGGAGCAGTTATTTTGTTATTTCATTAATCTGCACAATTTTTTTGGTTTTATTGCAATTTTATCACTGCATTATTGTTCCTTATGTATCTTTAGTATAGTTTTGCTGTTTGTTGCTTTGGTATAGAAAGATATATTTTACTTAGTTTGATCGTCAGAATATATGCTTTCCAAAAATATATGGTTTTCTGGGGGTCTTTTTACAGTTTGGGGGGTCTTACGGCACATAACGCACAGTTAGGGTTCTCTTTTCAGCAGCTTAGTTGGCTAGCGTGAAAATTCATATGCACGTTTTTCATTTGGGGCCCGTACACACCACATACTTTGGTAAATCTATGCATATTGGGCATCAAACTATTCAGTAGACCTCTGACGTCGATATTTAGAGTGATTTTTCTATGTACGCAAAACATTGTGTGCGATAAATGCGGCAAACTGCAACATTTTTCAGAAATGTTGTAAAAATCACTACGTTTAGAAAAGCTTTGCAGTTTGGTAGTAGAAAGTATCTTTATCTTGGTGTAGAAAGACGTCTTTATCTTTGTTGGATTCGTCAGAATGTATACTTTCCAAAAACATATTGTTTTGGGGGGTCTTTGCTGTTAGGAGGGTCTACAGGGTAGATACTTTGAGGTAAATTTTTGGAAATGTCACCAAAATCACCAAATTTAGGAATGGTTTGCGGCTTGGTACTCTGGAGTACAAAGACATGCATACCCAATTTAGATTCGTGGGAATGTGTACTTTTCTGGGGTGAACTTAGTTTTTTCTACTTTTGCAGCCCCCGAGAACTATGTAAATGTGTTGATTTTGCAGTACCTGAAATGACAGACCACATGGGGGTCTCTCTTTTGGGGCCCCTATATGCCACGTGTTTGGGTACACCTATACATATTGGGCATCAAACTGTTCAGAGGACCCCAGGCTTTCATATTTGGGGTGATTTCTCTTGATACCTATAAGTTACTATAATTTCTATAAAACATTATTGATTCACCAGAATCTGTTCTTTCTAATAATGGGTAGTTTTCTGGGGTAAACCTACTGTTAGTGGAATGTTTGGCCTTGAAATCAGAAGTATGCCGTTTGGGGAACGGTGCTTTGGAACTTTGGTAGTGTACTGCTTGTAGATTTTGATCCATACAAGTGAGAAATCTCCATAAAACGATATATATTTGGTATTGCCGCGTTCAGGAGACACAGACCTTTCCAAATCTGCTGTGTTCTTGTACATAAAATAAATGATGTTTCTGATATATGTGATTGTTCGTTGTGAAACATGATTTTTTTCATTTTATTAGGCACTTAGAAGCCTATATTTTTTTACAGAAGTAGAATTACATCAAAATTCTTGCATATTTTGAAAGTTCAGGTTGTCCTGAAAAAAACAATATATTGTTCTCCTGGGTAAACTAAAAGACTGCCCCAGGAAAGGCCCTTAAAGTGAAAGAGTGCAAAATATCTATTAAAAAAAAAAAACTGCTAGGCAGTAGATGTTCACATCTAGGACAAAACGGCTGGCAGGGAAAGGGTTAAATACGTTTATGAGATCTTTGTCACTTAAAAGATTTTAAAGGAATATTGAATGCAATAGAATAAAGCAGAACACTACATTGGAGAGTCGAGGAGAAGTACAGAATAGTGGTGATTGTATTGAGAATTTTGCTACACAGGATGCTATGGAAGCAATTGCAGAATTAGAGAGAAGTGAAAATATATATATTAAAGCGGAAGAGAATATAGTCCATACTGATCTAAAGGTCAAATTGTCATTTTATCCTATAGGACAGAATGGCCCATTTTTGGATAGGTTCTATATCCTTGTGTATAAAGATTTGAAAAATCTATTTAAAAAAGAAAAGAAGTTTAATTAGGAGAAAAATTTGATTAAGAAAGAATTTGATGCTTTAAGAACCCTTAAGGATAATGATAAAAATAGTTGTACATAAATCAGACAAGGGGGGTCAATTGTAGTATTAGATAGAGAGTATTACGAGAGAGATATAATGATACAACTTAATGATGAGAAACAATATAGAATCCTGGAAGAAGATCCTACTAAGGCATTTCAGTCTAAATTGAAAAGAATTTTGGAATATTAAAAGGCAATAGGAGTTTTGAATGCTAATGAATTTGAATATATATGGTGTGACAGTTCTAAAATTCTGATTTTTCATACACTGCCCAAAGTACACAAGACACTTGATAATCCCAAAGGTAGAGCTATTATAGCCGGTATAGGGTGCCTCAATGAAGGTTTGGCAGAATACGTAGATAAATTTCTCCAACCTATTGTGAGTAAATTGCCATCAGTGGAGATGTTATTAACAAACTTCAGGATGTAAGATGGGAGGATAATTTATTTTGGGTTACTTTGGATGTCACAGCATTGTATTCATCAATTGTGCATCATTTAGTGATACAGGCATTAACATTTTGGCTAGATGATTCTAAACTGTATTCTACCAAACAGAATGAATTTATTTTGGAATCGGTGGAATACCTTCTTGGTCATTATTATTTTATGGTTGGAGGGCTGTTCTATCTCCAGAGGTGAGGCACAATAATGGGGGCACAGTTTGTGCCCTCATAAGCAAAACTCTTTATCGGATGGATGGAGAGGTGTCATATCTTTGGAGAGGGATCGATCCTGAGAGGCTGTATAGTTTAATACTACAGGTTTATCGATGATCTGATAATGATTTGGAGAGGTAGTATGGGACAGATACAGGAATTTGTGGTATATTGCAATAATAATGAATATGATATAAAATTTACTTATAGGATCAGTAAAGGAAGTGTAGAATTTTTGGATATATTGTTTTAACAAGAAAATGGGATCTTGACTGATGTATCTCGGAAACCTATTAGTAGGAATTCTCTGGTACCCAGAACTAGCTGTCATCCAGAACTGCTGCTGGAGGGTATCCCGACTGGACAATTCCTCAGGCTAAGGAGGGTTTGTACAACTTGGGATGCCGTCCAGAGGGGGGCAATGGATTTATGGGACAGATTGGCAGCAAGGGGCTATAGTTTGAGACACTGCAGAGGGCATATGGACGTGCAGTGTGTAGTGAGGAAATCTGTTGAGACAGGTAACAGAAGATAATAGATCTAAGAAGATAAAAGGGAGAAAAAGAAAATACAGTAATGTTTATTTTGTGACAGATTATAGCTGTGAAGCAAGAGATATTAAGAAAATAATTATGAAACATTGGGATTTGATAAGATTGGACACGTTAATGGAAGTTAGAAAACCATGGTTACTTATAGAAAAAATAGATCATTGCAAGTTATGTATCTCCGAGTGTGCTTCCAGATAAACAACAAAACCCATCAAGCTGGTTAAAACAATTTGGCACATATACATGTGGAGCAAGGATTTGTAAAGCATGTGATTTTATTAATGTATCAACAAAAATTTTAAAACACAGCAACAGGTACAGAATATAAATGTAGATCGTATGTGAATTGCCGAACTAAGAACGTAATCTATTTAGCTACCTGTAAATGTTGGTGCCAATATGTTGGAAGAACTATGCGCAGAATTAATGACAGAATTTTAAAACATATAGCCTGTGTGGGAAGAAAAGATGTATCATCGTCAATAGCGGATCATCTAATGTAATGTAATGTAATGTAATAATGGTAATGAGAGATACATCTCATTTCAAGGTATAGAACAGATTAATTTGGGAAAGAGGAAAGGAGACATAGAGAAACTGATAAATAAAAGAGAGGTGTGGTGGATGTTCATCCTAGAAACAGAAACCAGTGGGTCTGAATAAAGATTGGGAAATAAAGTATTATTTAGAAAAATAGAGGTATAGCTATAAATTAAAGATCTTTGAACAATGGGATATGGAATCGTGTGTGTGTGTGTGTGTGTGTGTGTGTGTGTGTGTATATATATATATATATATATATATATATATATATATATATACTGATTAGATATAGCTAAGATCTTTTATTACTAAAAAATAGTTGCAATAGTTATAATTAAAAGCAACACTATTGAAATTAGAGGATATGTACCTTTAAATATATCCCTTTAAATATCCCTTTAAGGATTTTTGAGGGTGTAGTGGTATCTATAAAGTTACATGTTGTGAATGCTATATTATACTCTGAGGAAGTGCCTGGAGATGGGGCACGAAACGCCCCATGAGCTTGTTAAGTACACTGTGCCAATGCTGACAGCTTTTATTCATGCATAATAATAAAAGAAGTGAAGATTTTTCACTGGATCCTGAATGATACATGTCCTTAATTGATGTCCATGTTGTGAGAGAGTTAAAAAATCCATAGCCAGGATGTGGGGCTAGAGGTCACGTGAACAGTCTGGAGGCAGGCTGTCATTGCCAGCAAAGGGTTTTCAACCAAGTATTAGAAATGAACATTTTATTTTCAGTTTTTTAATTTGTACAATTACTTTTGAGCCCCTGAAATGAAGTGATTGTTTTAAAAAAAGGCTTTAGTTCCTCACATTTTTATGCAATCTTTTTGTTCAACCCACCGAGTTAAAGCTGAAAGTCTGCAGTTCAACTGCTTCTGAGTTGTTTTATTTAAAATTCATTGTGGTAATGTACAGAACCAAAATTAGAAAAAAGTTTTCTCTGTCCAAAGATTTATGAACCTAACTGTACACACATACATAAAATGAATCGCTTTTTGTACCTTTTGTGCCAGAGTGCAGTATATGTACCTTTTTGTACCTTTTGTGCCAGAGTGCAGTATATGTAGTAATTTTTTTTTAACTGAAATCATTGTCAAATGGTTCAACCAGATCTTAAACAAATGCTTGTGAAATAAAAGTTTGTAGCATTTCAGTTATTATTTTTACTGCAAATGCTATTGTTTTACTTATTACCATTTCCTCTGATCCTCCAGCTGTTGGTACATAGTAAATTTTATATCGTCGCACATTTCCTTCTGCAGCTTCCCAATGTACATTTAAAGTGCTTGTTGTTGGATCATACACTCTTAGATTCTTCACTGTATTTAGGGGCTCTGCAATAAAGCAATACATGCTGGTTAATACTGTACAATTTCATCACCTGAGTGGAACCACTAAGAAATTAAGAAATGCTATTTGGCCTTTACATATTTTATTTCTATCTTCTGAAGTCCAGCTGAGCCAAGGATAGAGCAAAATAAATCTGGTAGAACAGTGCTGTCCAACTGCTTTTCAATGGTCCAGTTATATTTTACATGCACATGGTCATTGGCTGAATGTCATGAAAATGTCCTACATAAAGGTAAATAGTGTTTTTAGATCTATTATAACAATTTTTAGGCTAGATTCCAGCCAGGACTTCACTTGGACAGGATTGTGCTTAAAATACTTAATGAATAAAAATCACTCAATACATTTAAAATATTTAGGATCACCAATATCTTACTTGTTTTTCCTCTCCCTGAGATATTTCCTCCTTCTTCGTCTCCAATGTACCATGACGAAACAACAATGTTGTATGGAGTATCTGGCTTTAGTCGCTGAAGCACAACACTGTTCTGTTTTCCAGTGACACTTGTCTAATGACCAGAAAATATGTAGTCATAAACTTTATAAAGACGTCAACCCAGGCAACTGTGTCTCACTCAATGTAGTCACTAATGTAAGTGTAACTAAACAGAAGGCAGTAGTTTTGTGTTTGCAACGTAATTTGTTAGAGTATGAGCTGAAAATTCCCAGTGTTGGAAAATGTCACATTTAAGGTACAACGTGTAGGGCTCAAGACTGAGTATATTTGCTAAGATTTATTGTAAACTTGATACAGCACAACCCGAATTATAGGATTCGAATTGATGAAAATACACAATAATAATATTCACCAATTAAATTTTGCCTGCCTGACTACAATTCTTATTTATGTTTACATTACTTTGGATGCATCTTGGATTATGGTTTTGTTTATTAATAAAAGCCCTCAGTTAATAATGCATTGTATGTTCTCTGTAGGTACACCAGCTCTATGACATAAAAGACCCACCAACTCACTATAGAAAGATATTGTCCTCCTCTGAATATTAATACATTGCCCATTTTTCATACTTTCAGTTTTTTGGAAGCCTATATCATGCTCTGTATGTAATGGGTTACAGCAATGTTGCAGCCATGAATGTCAAAGAGAAGACACTTTGTGCATATTGTGCTGATGTCTGAGGATGCCGGGTTCAGCAGAGTAAAAATGGTGGGACTCATTATATGACACATGGATTGAGACTTTAAGCTATATAACCATCCAGTAGGACATGTACACTCTGCAGGAACAAAAGTGAATGTTTTCTTATCTCCTTCAAATGGTGTAGACAAAAAGCTGTTTAGTTTTTTTTTTATTCTGTATAACATGTTAATGTTATCTGCTATATAACCACAAATGGAAATTCTGTTTTGCAGTGCTGTTCTGTAAGTGATATGTTAAATGGTATAATATTTCTTTATACATTACTTCTTTCCCTTGTAATCCTATGTGTAGAGCTGGAGAGGTTAGTAAATAAACCTTTTACCCTGAACTTTAGATATGCCAACTGTCCTGCTGAAATAGCCATCTGTGAAAGCGTAAAAATAAAGTTCTGTCTTTTTGCCAATATTCTGTTTCATACCCTCTGTAGCTTAAGACACTTGGAGAAAAAAAAACAATGTGATTATGTTTTATTAGCAGCTGGAAACTACTTCAAGAGAAAGTCAGTTGAAGACTATATAGGATAAAAGCGAAGATGTTCCACACCTGAAAATGAATGTAGCCAGATGGCACAGTCTAATAAATATAGGGTTGTCAAAAATGAACAAAGGGTAAAGTGTCTATAAAGATACAAATTTCAATTAAAGAAGATACTCTCCAAAGTATGTGTTACCATTTTCTATTAACTCCCATTTATTAGACATATAATGAGTTGATGAAGGAGCTGACAGTTAAGAAGAAGCAATAGGGATGTCATTTTATGGAGTCATTTGTATTTGTGAGCAGGATATTAGTGTATAAGTGTTCATCTGATACTGTAACTAAAACGTTCCATTATAATTAGACTTATGGTTATATTTAAATTGTGTTTTAGAATTTACAGGAATTTACAGGAATTAATGTAATGTGTTAGCTCTATATATATTTAATATATTTTCTTTCCCTTAGACAATTATATTCATATTCTGTTCAGAAGGTGATTGGAAATGTATGCATTTGTGTCATTTATACTTGGTCAACAATTTTAAAGACACTAAGGGGCAGATTTATCAAGGGTCAAATTGAATTAGAGGGATTTTTGAAGTAAAAAAAATCGAAATTTGAAGTAATTTTTTGGATACTTGGACCATCAAATAGGATACTACAACTTCGAATTTACTTCAAATTCGATTTGAAGTAAAATAGTTTGAATATTCGAATATTCGATAATCGAATGACTGTCTATTTAAAAAAAATTTGACTTCAATACTTCCCCAAATTAAACCTGCCGAAGTGCTATGTTAGTCTACAGGGACCTTCTAGACTATTTTTCTAAGTCTTCACACATCGAAGTAAAATCGTCCGATCGTACGCTAAAAACGTTCGATCGCACGATTTTACTTCCATCGTCTTATGGCCAAATTCTGGGAAAAATCCTTTGACTTCGATATTCGAATTCGAAGTATTTCAATTCGATGGTTGAATTTCGAAGTATTTTTTACTTCGAAATTCGACCCCTGATAAATCTGCCCCTAATAGTTCAATAAAAAGAATACAGCTGGACTATCCTGTGATTTTGAACAAAGATTGTTTAGTAAAACATCTGCCTAAATTAAGTTACCTTGAGGCAAACCTTTATAACATTGTATAGTGACACATCCAATGTTGTTCTGTGCCTCTTGCCTTTTAATTTTATGGAGTTCTTATTCATTGTTGCTTTAGGCTGCCAAAAATAGTTTAACTTACTTTTATAATATCTGTATTCCAGGGTTTATAGGCCTCTTTAAATATGAATTTTCCATGTGTGGTGCACTGAATGGTACCACTAATGCTAGGCTGGATTGAGCATGAGATAATTTAATCAAAGTTCAATAGTAGACATAGTAGAGATGTTTTCTACTATAGGGGAAATACTGTAGGAATCGAATTTGTTAAAAATGTTTGTGGAATCTTGTGGAAAGAAGCAACACTTAACAAAAAGTAACATGTTCCATCTAACGCTGGCCATTATACCTGCAGAACTTCTATATGTTTTACTCTATCCAACAAAGTAAGTTAAGGTTCTCTGGTCATCCACTTGCCATCTGTACAGTGATAATACAGACAACAGAGAGGGCCTCTGTATACATACTGTAGCCTTAGGCGTCACAGCTGTTGTTGACCTACAAATCCCCAAATCCTTTGACAGTTGTTGACTGTGGCAGGATGTTGGTATTTATTATTCAGAGCAGATAAAAACCCACAAGTTGAAAATGAAATTCCCAGTGAAATATGCACCCATGGATTCATGGACATTTGGTCTCTATGAATCAATTTGCACAGATTCAATTATGCATTATGGCTCTGGTTTATAAACTTTTATGACAAAATTTAATTCTATTTTAACATACCTGTATATTTTTTGAAGAAATGGAATTGTGGTCAGAATGTATATTACATCATACAAATATAATGTTGATTACATTTCCTACTTTGATACCATTCTAAGAACATGAAATGTCAATTATTTTTTCATTTAATTTTCAATTCTGCAGCCTCCCCCAAGAAATAATTAATTTTGCAAGGTCCAGAGAGGTGATTTCATTTTAATTAAATAGTCTTTTGAAAATCTATTTAACATTATTTATTTGTTTTGAAAAATTATGAATAGGGCGTAGTTTGATTATTTTCACACAGATCATTCTATGGCTGAAAAGCAGCAACACAATGGCATGATTCCCTAGAACCACACATACACACATCTATCAAAATTCAAATTGGGAAATACTGAGTGAAATCTATATTTCTTCGGCTTCCTGTTTAAATACTTATTGATACTGATCAAATAGAAACGTTCCTAGATCAGAATTAGGTTGATTCATAATGACTTTATCTAATTCAATTGTTTTTGTTACCTTGCATGATAAATTCCCATTTTGGATTTATAATGATCAGTATGAAAACCATTCAATTCTGGAACTTTATACATTGTAGTTTTGCCACTGTTATTTTACATGAACTAAAAATATTCTTTCTTTATTTGTTGTAGATGGGTTTCTTTTTACTAGAAACAGCTGGAAAAACTTTGAAGTGGGCGTTTCTGCAAACACCAATATTAAGGGGCCAATTCATTAACTTCGAGTGAAGGAATAGAAGAAAAAAAACTTTGAATTTCGAAGTGTTTTTTTGGCTACTTCGACCATCGAATGGGCTACTTCGACTACGACTTTGAATCAAAGGATTTGAACTAAAAATCGTTCGACTATTTTTAAGAAAAAACTTCGACCCCCTAGTTCGCCACCTAAAACTACCAAACCCAATGTTAGCCTATGGGGAAGGTCCCCATAGGCTTGGCTACATTTTTTTGGTCGAAGGATAATCCTTCGATCGTTGGATTAAAATTCTTCGAATCGTTCAAATGATTATTCCTTCGATCGTTGGATCACAGTATTGCGCAAAATTTTTCAAGATTTTCAATACTAATTAACCCTCGATATTCGACCCTTGATGAATTTGCCCCTTGATGTTCTGTTAAAGGTCTTTAACATTAATCATGATAAATATGTTTTAGTTTAGTATAAAGATCCAGCATCATATAAATCTGTAAAGAACTTGATTATCTAAGGGTTTAATTGGTTTTAATAGTTGCCACACAGCACTAATTTCTTTTTAGTTAGTAAACATAATTTTAGTCCTCTAAAGAAAGTGCTAGCTTAACCAACAAATGTGCGTCTGTACTAATGCCAGAAACGCAATTGCTTACTTTGAGTTTCCTCCACCTTTACCTTTTGGTTTGGTTTGGACTTCACTGGACATGTTTTCATCTTGGGTTACAAGTTACGAAAATCAAACACCAAATCAGACCAACATGGAGCACTTATGAATTTTTCCATACCCGGAAAATAGTGGCCAGAAATTGTTGGCACTCAAATTTTAATAAAGGAGAATGATTGCCAGCACACAATCTCAGCCTTTATAACATTATAATATCACTACTTAAGTTATCCTAGATAAAAATCTTAATTCTAGCAATGCATGCTCAATTCTCCACCCACTTGGGTGTTTTGCAAAAAGCAAATAAATTAGTCCTACAGTCTTGCATAAGTAAATTAGTCCTATAATCTTTTAGAAGGATAGTTGATATTGTTTTCATTTCACACCTTCTTCTATACTTTCCACATAGAAGGAATGGCTTTTGTGACAGAAAGCAACAATATATATATACAGTATTGTATATATTTACAAAAATCATGGACTTTATTACTTTAGTCTTGAATGCCTGTTATTTTGTGATATTTATAGTTGCAAAAGCTATACGTTTTAACATTTTCAAAAAGTATATACACATAAAAAAAATTTAATTTTGTAGTAAGTATTTTTCATGAAAGTGGTTGGCTTTGCCTTGGGAGTAGGCAGATGCCTATAAACACAGCAGCTGTGTCAGTCTTATTTGCAATATTCTGATACTTCTTGGGGTTGTCAAATTAACAAAAAGAAAAAAGGGAACAACCCCTAAGCACTTAGTTCATTGTAAAGGATGAGAAAGATAAAAATCACTGATCCCCAACCCTACCCCACAATAACCACAATAGTTAACCTTGTCCCATGGGCAGGTGATGCCATTTGCTGAGCCATTTGTCAAGGGTCACTTTTGACTATAAGGGGACAGTGCATGTTCGGTATACTAAATTTTAGATTTTTAGTAGGCATGAAGAAAAAAGTTGACAGTTTACTGATAGACCATATTGAATATTTGACCAAATGAATGGGTTGTCTTTGTCATATAAAACCAACTGTGTTTCAGTATCAGTGACTATATTATATACATGGGCATATGTTTTAATGTGTAAAGTTTGTAAAATATCAGTAGTTACCATTTGTTCAGGACCAGCAGCAGAAACAGGCTTATAATGGATATTGTATTTTTGCACATCGCCCAGAGCATGATCCCATCTTACAGTCAAACTATTTGATGTTGCATTAAACACCTGTAGATTCCTAGGGCCAGTTCTTAGGGCTAAAATGAAAAAAAATAAATAAATACAAGTACAAATAAAAAAATTAAGTACAAATACTGGATTTTGCACCTTATAAACACATCAGCTCAGAAATGACAGGGAGCGGTTTCTTAAAAAAAAAAAATAAATAATAATAAAAAAAAAACAATATACAACACACCATTTGATGCACCAAAACAATTATCTAGACTACAACACATTATTTATGTACTTACCTGGTGTTGTAGCAATTATTTCTGGCACTATTAAAAATAAAAATACTCAGTTAGTATTGCCATACTGTTAGAATATTAGGTTTGCATATTGTATTATTATAAATGAATTCATATTTACATGTGCGTTCAACCCCTAACAGATCTTCACTCTCTGATTCATCAGGATAAATGGCAGTTACGGAAACCTCATACTCTGTTTCGGGTTCCAGTTCTTCAAAGAGCAAAGTGTTTATATCACCGTCCACAATTGTCTAGGAAGAAATATTGGCAGCTTAGAAAGTTACCTTTGACAATCTTTGTTTCATCTCCATACAATATGAACAGTAAAACATACCTCTTTCTTCTTTTCTAGAGCTCCAACTGGTGCCCAAGATATCCTGTACAAAGCTACATCTGGAGCACCATGGTCCCAAGTACCTCTAAAACTTGTTACTGCTATATCAGAAAACCGGAGGTTTTTTGGAGCTGGTACTGGTGCTGTTGGTACACAAAATTCAATTGCAGTTTTCTGTTAATTATTGTATCAAATCACATACAGCACATATAATTGTTTGTGTGCACTAAAACATTTTTCTTTTGCTACAATAATTAAATTCCATATTCAATGTTAAATATATAATATAGGAATAAAGGAAATCCCTGGAGCTATAAAAGCAAGGGCTAAGGAATCTGAAGGACCAGCAGCCAGATTACACTGGTTTATGTTTGAAGACTGGTAGAATCAGATGTAGCTGTGATTGGGTGAGAAGGAACAAGTAAAGGCAGGGAGAAGCTGGGCTGGGGGTGGAAAAATAGAGGGATGTGATGTCAAGGGAAGAAGCAGTTAACTTCCTTATCTTCTGAGCAGGTAGAAATATGCCAACCACCGTCCCCCCTTTTTTGCATATTTTGTGAAATGTCAGAACTACTGCACAGGTAAATTTAGAAGTGGGAGAAAGCAGATTCTCTCCTGACTGCACAGTGGGGTGATTAATACAGACGTTACTACTGATTGTGCCAAGTGACTGCTTGGATTTCGTATCATCGACACACTGCATATTCAGAAGCAGCAGGGCTGCTGAACTTCTCTCATGGTGGGAGATGCAGCTCCTGCTGCTAGCAGATTTGGGGCCATCCTCTCTGTAGGTAGAAGCAGCTTAATACTCAATGGTGGATATAATGCCTTAGTGCTTGATTTCAAGTATTCCGTGATGAATAGCAGAGCATAGTAGTGATCTCTTATGAATTCTGGTTTGAATATTGCCTTAGGGTGAGGTTGACAAGATCCTATTTATTTGAAAAAATGTGAATAAATGCTGTGTGTTCCATTTTACCCTATCTCTGGTTTATTGTGCTTACTTAAAGATATACTGACACCAGAAATTTAACCTGTTCTTATATATACCATAAAATTGACTTTGCATGCTTCTTATACTTTTGGCATAAAGTATTTGCCCAATGCTTTTACATTACCTATCTGACTCCCTGAGATCACCTATGAGGGGGCTGCCATATTTGTGTAGCAGGAGTCCATTAGAATTAGAAACTTTAACTGACAGGCTGAGATGGGACAGTCAGGTTGGCAAAACAGGTTTAGAAACTTCAATTAACAATTACTTACAAAAACAAACCTTTCAGCAAAAATCAGCATGACCTATAGGTAACTTTTAACATACATTAATATTTTAAAAAGTAGTTTTTTAGTGTCAGTTTCACTTTAAGGTATGAAACAATGTTGTTCAGTGGGATGGCTAAAAGCAAAGGGTAAATTGAGGAGTCTCCTTGTCATTGGGCGGAATGTGGGTGAGTCATAGTAAATGTGGATAAATGTAAAGTAAGAAAAGGTTCAAAATTTTGGACTTAGCAAGGCCTGGGTTTTAGTATCGGCAAATTACTGCCATGCTATTGTAACTATGGGCAACATAGTTAAAATTTGTTCTGTAATGTATACAACCAATCAGCATTTTACTTTGATGTTACTGCTATAATGCAGATTAATGATAGGTGACATCTTATTAGTCACTCTGGCCTACTGATTAGTATATATGTTTTGTCAGTGTTTTAGCAAAATCATCTACCTGTGGTTCCTTGTGTAGTACGTGGCTCAGATACTCCCTCATCATACACTGCAGTTAAAGTGATATCATATAGCGTTTGTGAGAAAAGGTCAGTAAGTCGTGTACTTGTTGTTGATCCATCCACTTCCACCTGTAATATAATAAGCATTTCCACTGTTAGTAAGAGGAGGCAGTGAGACATTTTAGGTGGGAAGATAATTGGTAGCCTAGGGCATGACACCATTCTAGCTACTGTATTGTATAATGAATCTGTGCTTTTTGCAATTGAATACATTTGAAATTAACAGTGACCTATTAGTTGAATGACAGAAGCAATCTAATAAGGGGAACTCAAACTGTGTGAGAAGGGTGATTCTAACTACTGCACTATAATGAATATAGCAGGGTCTCTTACCTCTTTGAATTCTTCGTCTTCCTCTGTTTTATATCTGACTATATATTTAAGAACATTTCCAGGAGCAGCATTCCAAAGGACATTCATTGAGCTGTGAGTGATATCTCTCACTCTAATGTTTCCCACACCCTGAATGGGTACTGTTAAAGGAAGTGTCAGACAATAACAATTTAACTTGTTTGTAGTATTATTTTCCTGGTATTTATGTGATATTTTTACTATACAACATAAAGCGCATTAACAGTTATGGGCAAGGTGCAAACTGCAAAAAGCACCTTAAAATTATCATGTTCTTAGTCTACACTAAAAATTGTAAATGTGATCCCCATTCAAGCTAATATATTTGAACCTGCTGCCAGAAAGCAGAAATCTTTGCTCTGGAGATGTAAAGTTTTGCATCTGGTGGAAAATAGCTTGCATCTGGGTTAAAATTGCAAATGTAAAAATAAAAACTGGGTAAATAGATAGGCTTTGCAAACTGACATAACTGTTCAATGAGTTTGCAATTGATCCTTAGCATGCAGCTTAGATTCAAAAGCAAACAGTTATGACCCATGTGCCCCCCTCAAGTCACTGATTGGTTATTGCCTGGTAACCAATCAGTGGAAACCAAGAGAGCTGCAAAGTAGGAATTTGTTTTTCTGGCTATTATGTTAGACATCCAGTCACTCCAGCCTTTATACTCCAGCATTTTTGGCTATTTAACTATATTAGAAATATTTTATATTTTGAACAGCCTATCTATTTACCCAGTTTTTCTTTTTGCACTGAACAATTCCTTTAAGCAAAAGCTGGAGCAAGGAGCAGTGAAACCCTATGCTGCATGCTGTGCTTTGCACCTGATGAACTAATTCATGAGCAATGCTTTACAGAAGCTCAGGTAGGCATAAATTATACGTAAATACAATTTTTTATGGCTTTTACATAGACTTTGTGGCAAAAAGAGTGATGTTAAAAAGGCTCTTACTTGAGAGCAAAACTTTGCCCGGCATTTCTTGAATTTCATAAAAACACAATAAAAAACTTACAAGTGACTTCCTGTGAGGTGAGAGGATCACTGGTCAGCTCATCAAAAAGTGCATATACAGTCAATGTGTACTCGGTGTTGGGGAATAAATCTTCCAAACGTACATCTGTCACTGATGCGCCAACTCTCAACTAGAAAAGTCAGATAAAAGAATAAGAATAATATGTAGTGGGAGAGGAGGGAGGGGTTATAAAGCTTGCTTTAAAACCTCTAAACCACGCATGGTCACAAGGAAGCTGTTCAGATATTGCTGAACTACAACCCATTGCATCCTTTATCTGTCACATAAACATCTGGAAGGCTATTTATTAAAATAATGTCTTGAGAAATCAATATATGGTTTTAAATTTGCTCCTATCTTTAATATTCTAAATATGGGGTACTAAAGTAATCAAACAGGTACTTCCAGAATTGAAGTTTAAAACCAGTTCTCTTCTAAGACCTCTGATTGGGATGCTCAACTGAATTCTTTACTGTCCCAAATATGAATCCCCAATATGCACTCCAATCTTTTGAAATATGTAAGCACTAGGCAAGTATTGTTCACCTCTTTTTCAGTTGAAGGCACAGTAGCGTTAACTGGTTCATACTGCAATAAATATCCAGTAGCTCCAAGGGCAGCTTCCCATCGCACTCTCATTGTTCTGGTTCCAATATCATAAATGTTAAGATTTCTGACTGAAGGGATGGGTACTGTAGATGTAAATATAGATGTTATAATTTCACATTGCCTTTTATTATCTAATTGTAATCTATAATCTGTAAAACATAAGACCTGCTTTTATTGCATTAGTTTTTTTTTTATCAAGTCTGATGTGTTCAGCCATCTTTTACCTTATGTTGTCTAAATAAAGCTCCGCAACTTGGTGATTGTGCTCAAAGCATATTGATGACCTCTCCCCACAAGCCCTCTCACAAAAGCTATGGGTATCTTTTAATGCAAGTGTCATGGTTTCTAGTATAATACATTTTGAAAGTGTGTCCTGTGAGAACATTATGTGCATGTGCTTTTAAGGCATATTCATTTCATGTTTTTTTACTGGTCCTTTGAAAGTGTAAACTCTAAAAAGTGCAAAAACCCTCAGCTACCAAGAACAATAGAAAGTGACTTTAAAGCTATGGTCCTTATGAATGAATACAAATGAGAAAATAAGATATGTGTAAAAAAAACTTGGGATGGTTTAAACTAGAAAAAGTGATGGCAGTTCTTTAACCCAGATGCCAATTTTACTGCAGTGTTAGAAACATTCAATATGAGGCAAAGAAAGGCAATGCACCTAATTAATTTCTGCAAACATTTTAGCCTTCAGGTTTTATCGTGTTTGAATAAGATAAGGTAATGCCTCTGGATCACACTCCTGTGGACATTTTACCATACAATGTGAAACTGGCAGAATCTTTTCTATAACGTTAAAACAAAAAACTTAACCCGGAATGCATTTTGTATGTTTGTTTTTTTTAATCCTGCAATTCATCATTTTTTCTCCTTGTTATCACAATATTTACCATACAGCTTGAAAACTCCTTTATCTATCCATGCATATTATGACACAGCACTCCTTTAGACATTGATTGGTTATTTTCTGTACATTAAATGTGTGGTTTGGTTTATATGAAACAGACCATTTTGTAAAATACTTTAACCAGCACTAAACATCAGTAAATTAAGACCACATGTGGTAATGCACACTTTGTAACCAAGCCAGCTGTTCAAGAATGTAAAGAGGGTAATTCTGTGCTATTACTAAGCAAGAAGTAATTATGTTTTATTTTGCTCATAAAGACATCCTTGTGTGAGGTAAAGACATGCTACCTGCAAACTTTTTTGAGAAATCAGTTCTATTGGAGAACATTGGATGGCTTATCCTATATCCTATAATATAGTTAATTCCCTAAAAATGTTGACATTATGTAATTAAACGTTGTTGTAGGTTGCAAGGAAGACATCATTTTCTACTTTGCAAGCAATGGAAAATAAGTAATTTTTTAAATAAAGTGATAAGGGAAGTGTTACACACATTCAGGCTGCATAGTAAAATGTAACCATAACTTACGTGTTGTTTCTGTGCCTTCTAATGGCTCACTGCTTTCTCCCTCTAACACAGAATACACTTTCACAACATACTCTGTTTCTGGTTTTAAATTAGTCAAAACTGTAGTTCTATCTGATCTGCCAGCAAAAACCTAAAATGAAAAAAAAAAACAAAAGATAACAATAGATATCTGCAATGAAAAAATATATGAAGGCAAGAGCACAGAGTTATTAGTGGTTGTCTGTCTGCACCTGCATAGTAAGAAATATTTTAACTTATTGATATTACATATCTCACCTCCATTGGTCGGCCACCAGACACTGGATAATATTCCACCCTAAATCGGTCAACACTGTGAGAGGGTGGATTCCATGTGACTCTAAAGGTCCGTGGTGTAGGCTCTGATGTAACTAGGTCAGAGGGTGGCTCCACATCATTTCCTGCATTTAGATTAAACCAAAAAACACAAGAGGAGTGCAGAGAATGTTATTAGCCAGGCAATTCTACTTTTAATAGCAATGATATTTACAAATAACTTTATGAATATTAGAAAGATTCTTAAACAATGAAGTTTTTACAAAATGAAAAAAAAAATGGTAGAAAAGGATAACTACCTGAGCCTTTCACACTGTTACATAGATTGTTAGTGAGGTCATCCACAATATTGACAAGTAAAGAAAAATCAGCAACGTTATATACGTAAATCTCATCTGGATCTGAGCCGATTAACTTCAGTTCATTTTCATCCGCATTTTTGATACCTATAAGAGATAAAGACAAATGAGAAGCCAATAATGCAGTGTACTACATTTGAAAAAAATCGAGACAGTGAGAAAACTGTGATGTTATTATTCTCTTGGTTACAAATTGAGAGTTATTTAGAATAAAGAGACAAATGCTTTGGGCCAGAAAAAATGGCCTATTTTTCTTTTTGTTTCTAGATGCCCACAAATCTCTAGTGATGGCCATAAAACCATTATTTTTCCTATGGAAAAAAAAGACTTTGAGCTTATCTGATAAAAGAGCTTATTAGATTAAGTACTTATCCACATGTTAAAACTGAAGCAACCCAAAGAAAATACTTAAGAAGCTGCAGATCAGCATCCCTTGAGGTATTGTGCTATTATGTTTATCCTGTGTAACACTAATAATTAGTGCAACTCTAGTCATCCTATTTGTCTCATATGTCTTTACTCTACTAGCCTGTTCCTTTTTACTGTTTCCATGACTGCATGGTGCTCACACAGAATCTAATGTGACACTCGAAGTAATGATATTTGCAGCACTATAACATGACATCATCTTTTCCATTTTTTTAAAGAAATCATTTTCCTTGGAACCAAGGCAAACAGAAGAAACAAAGCACTCTTGTACAAAGAATTAAGGAATACAATTTCCAGATTTTGCAGACAATTTTCATTGTGCTGCTTTTATTTGTTTTTCATACTTTTACTTTATCCATTGTATTTTGTAATACAAAATGTATTTTTATTTTAACACTTCCTACAGAATAAGCTCCTTTACCTTGATTTGCTCTTTGCAATGTTTGCATTTCCGTATCGTCAGCCTGGCGGATGGCTGGTAACATATTTAGCCTACATTGGCATATTGCCATCTTCACTGCAAAATATTTCATTTTGGAAGAAAGCTTGTGATTTGTGCTTTTAAAATGCTACTGTTGGATTCATGCTTTGCCAGCAATATAGCTTTGAACTTGCAATGTTACTCCATACAGTACTGTCTTTGTTGTAATTCTGGATCTGCTAGGTACTGTATGCTGCCTGAACAGAAGCTGGTTTGATATTTTAGGGCTTGTTTGCTAAAAGGGGGCCAATGTGCAAAATGAACAAAAAAAAACGATACAAAGCTGTGGATTTTCTGGTACACAAAAACACTTTTGTCTATTAACATATATAAACTGGTAGCAATTATTTTCATAATACAATTGACTGACAATTTGTAAGCTATTACGTTTTGTCTTTTGCAATCATTACATTTGGTGCCAATATGCACCTAAAAATATGCAAGATTTATAGCAGAATATGTAATTGACCAAAACTGGCATCAAAAAAACTAATAATCCATCAAAAGTAATTATAGCAATACGTTTTACATTTGCGCAACTAAGGCCAGCTATCTCAAGACAAATGAAGCGCCTTGCAGCCGCCAGCACTACAGCTATTACTCACAGATTTTCAGAGGCTACTAAAATGTCTGGCATATCATTACACTACAGTGTAAAAAATCTAGTGCACTGGAAGATATTTCTTTTTATATCAAGCCTAACTGAACTGAGTTGTAAAAATGCCATTTCTTAAGTGGCTGAGGGTGCAGAAATGTACATGACCTCTAAGTAACAAAGATATGCAACTAAGTTATAATGAAAACTATTTAAACTTCAGCAATATATGCATGAAAGTCCTTCAATGTAATGATGCCAACATCTGAGGATGACTGTGTGAACTGAAAATGCAATACCTTATTTGTCTACCATTTCCTCTACCTCTCTGCTATACTAACTCTTCATTTCAGTCTCCCCTAGGTTTAATGTCTCCTTATACTCCAGTGTTATGTTTAATGCCTTCCTTGTCTCTTTTTCCCCTGTACCCAATGTTGTGCTAAGTACAACTGCGTTCTTGCAGGAAGAAGCTCCTTTTTTTTAGCCACTGAACATTTAATATTTTTGCATGCTCTGACAGGCCTAGGCTGTATACTGATTTGAGCCTAATAATTCTGACAAGAAATTGAGCATTAAGATCTGACAAGAAACTGAGCATTAAGAGCCAAAGAATCATTCATTTTCACACTCCCCAAAGTTCCCACTTACCAACTGCATATAATTCTATTCCCTGGTCCCGTAGATTTTTGGACGGTACAACAATGTCATCTTGAGATTTTCCATCAGTGATTACGACACCAATTTTTTTTGACTTTGTTCTCATACCAGCCTCTGCGTTGAAGTTATTTTTTAAGATGAAGTTCAGAGCCATGCCTATTAAAACAGAAATCCCAGAATGCAGTTTTCATACAGGTATAGATCATTCGCTAATTCTCATGTTATGTTAGTGTTTATGGCATACCTGTAAGAGTGTTACCACCCTTGTAAGGCAGGTTTGCAACTGCCTCCAACAAAGACTTCTTGGTGCTATGCTTTTTCAGTTGCCATTCGGTTCGAGGATCCCCACTGTACTGGGCCAAAGCTGAAATAAAAGTATACAGTAAATGTTCCATTATCTCACAATAATTGCATGTTGCCAATATGCCCTTGAAAATAGGTGTTATCACAAAAAAGTAGGGATCTAACTATGAATGATATCACTGATTAAAAAAAGGTTATAATATGGAATATAAAGCTTGAAGGCAAAGCAAATACATTTATTCAGGTTAAATGTGTGTTATTTTGATGTAAATGGCTACTTATATATGCCTGAAACTGCAGAAGCATTTACCTCAAATACTTTCCTTTGCTCTGAGATCTATGCTAACTCTTTCCTCACAAACACCTAAAGTGTACACTTCTAACCATTAATTTTGCTTCGGCTTACCCAACATCTTGCAACATCTCCTCTATGTTTTACTCTGCTAACAATTCCATACTACGAACTCTAATATTTTCATCCAACCCCCAGACTGAGCTAGTGACCAGTTCCTCCATAAAATTACACATGGACTTGCACCTCTTTTCAAATCCAAGTTCATATATGGATTTTTATAACATTTTAGCTGAGGCCATTGAATCTTAAATTCTTTGTATTTTTTCCAGCAGTTAACATAAAGTAGTTACCTTTCAAACAAAAATTACAAGCATTGATGAATCAGTTTAGCTATAATGAGCTGTTCTGTAAATAAGAAATAGCATATTCCCAAATTCGTAAAACAAACTTACCAATCTGTACTCTATCTGGGCCAATATCAAAGACTTCAACCAGCCGTGCTATAAAACTCCTGACGGTCCTAAAATTTGGGCGGCCGATACTCCAAGAGCCATCCACCAGCAACACTATATCAGCAGCAGCTTTAGTTTTGCATTCCAGGCCTGCCACAGTAATCATACAGAAATGCATAAAAAATAATGAATATGCTTGAACTCTTGAAACCAAATGCTAACACTGCCCAAATGGCAACATCAGGCTCAATACTTATAATAAGGGATTGCACACCTACAGTATAATTACTAATTTTGATACTATGGTGGTGAAATTTGAGAATAACAACATCACGCATCCTATAAATAAATCTCCCCCCTGCTGTCACAAAAAAACGTTTGTCAAAAGCATTGTACAGTGAGTGTACACAAAGGAAAAAAAGAAAGAAGAGATGGAAGTGCAGACACATTTCAAAGACGTATGGAATTAAGACATTAGACAAGCATTTCAACACTTAGCAACAGTTAGCAGCTTTCTCAATGCACAAATAAAACTTATACATGTAAAACTAATTATACAATATTGATTGTTGATTTTTCTTTCATGGCTGATTCAGGAGTGAAATTGGTATCCCCCTTTTTATAGGGGGGGATTTATAGGTATTTATATATATCCTATCCACATTTCATACTGTGATTTCATGTTTCACATTTTTGATCCAACACTCCTGTAACTGTTAAGGTATCTTTGAACGAAAGGGCTTAAATGCAAGTCCTCTTCTGTGTGAAAATAAATACATTTTGTTAAACAGATCAACACACATAGGACATTAAGGTACATTTCAGTTTAACAGATGGACATAAGCACAGATAAATGTACATTTCATATCAACAGTTTGCATCAACATAGTTAAAAAAGCAATGCAACTAAACGTTATAATGTTACTAATCAATATTAAATTAAATTAAAAAATACATTGTATGCCTTGCCATTTATTACACTTGCAGTATGTTGCTTACATACTAGTGTGTCATAATAGTGGCTCTCATAGTTAGATACTGCCATAATGGTTCCAAGCAAACAAACAGAAGAACAGCTATCATTTATATGCATAAAGATATATAAATAGTTTAACTCTTCATTACAGTACAATTAGGGCCTGCTTTCTCTTTACTGCTGTAAGACTTTTATATCGCCCATGGTATCTTAATTCATAGCTTAAACTTCTAACCTTTCTGTGTATGCGCTTATGTATGATACTGTGATCCTGCTCTTTTTTACAGTAATTAAAAAAACTATTTAATGGTGGTAAAAAGACCATGTTATTTATTAAAGGGGTTGTTCACCTTCCAAGCACATTTTTCAATTCAGTTGTTTTTAGATTGTTGCCCATAAATAAAGACTTTTTTCAATTACTTTCCATTATTTATTTTTTACTGTTTTTCCAAAATCTAAGTTTGAAGTTGAATGTTCATGTCTCTGGTGTTTGAGTCTGGCAGCTCAGTAATTCAGGCGCAGACTCTGAACTGTTACAATTTTGCAACATTTAGATACTTTTTTCAGCAGCATCTCTGGAGTATTAGCAACTATTGTATCAATTATAACACCTGCCTGTAATGAAACCCAGAGATTCTGCTCAGCAGGGACAAAGATAAGAAATGTATCAACTAAATGAATCCATTTAGAACAGTTTACAAGGTCGGCGACCCCCCCTCCCAGAGCTGCTTCAGAAGGTGAAAAAAGACACTTGACACTTCAATATAAGAAAAACGGTGACACATAGAAAATAGAAAGTCATTGAAAAAATTTCTGGTGATCTATCTGAAAATAACTAGTTGTTTGAAGGTGAACCACCCCTTTAAAGTCTGAATGTCAAAAACGCCAAAAATTTTAATTTTGTTTTACTATAAAATCCAAATTTTTACTGGAAAAAAAACTTGAATTTTTTGAGATTTATTATACCCCGAGGATGGAAAATGCCAGAATCCGAAAATCCGGCATTTTAAACCTGCCGAGGTTGTATATAAGTAAATGGGAGAAGTTCCAAAGATATCCTGAACTACACCGGGTTTTGTGCAATAATCAGAAGATTTTGTGGTTTTCGGGCAAAAATTAAAGAAAACCTGAGTTTTCACGCGGAAAATCTGAAAAATTCGTACAATTCTGATTTTTTCATGATTTTTTTTTAGTTTTTTTTCCTGCACAGTAAATTTTATGGAAACGGTATTGATAAATAAGGGGAAAAATCAGTGTGGATTTTTTTTTAGTTTTTTTTCCTGCACAGTAAATTTTATGGAAACTGTATTGATAAATAAGGGGAAAAATCAGTGTGGATTTAGACTTACTTTTTTCCCAAAAATTAGCAGAAATTTCGGATTTTGATAAATAAGTCCCACAAGATTAATTGTCTGAAATTTATAATGTGAAAATGTGACAAGAGGATAAATGTGACTATGTTGCAAGAGGAAAAGTGGACTAACTAAAAATAGAAAAGAAAAGCACAAAAGGATGTGAAGTTAAAAGCAATGCTTCATGCTTGACAGTTATTCGAAACATTTATTCTATAATGTGTGTTTGGGGTTTGTTGTTGCTGAGGCCTCTTGTAATTAGGCATAATAGTGCAAGTGCTGCTTTTTATGTAAGCTGTTGAAATGTACTATAAATCTAGTTTTCATCTAGATAATTATGGCAGAATATTCTTAGCACTATACCATAAGTGGTTTTGGTTAAATTATGAAAAATAAACTTTCCTCCGAAAATGAAATATGAATTGTCACTGTCCCCTGCAAACTGAGACTGACACTGGTAGAATAAAATAGTGAGACTTTACACTGCTGCACATGTGCAGGTCTGATTTTGCACAAATGAGTTGGAATCTGCTCTAGAATTTTGCCATGTGTTTTGTTTCACTGAAAACAAAGCGAGAAAAAACTCAAAATGCCCGTTGACTTCAATGCATTTGGAGTGAGAAAAAGATCAAGAAAAACACCATTGTTGCATATGGCTTTGGTGTGAGAAAAAAAAAAGAATAAACGACCATTATTTGCAGTGCTTTTGGCAAAAATTTGAGGGGAAAAAATCCATAGGTCAAAATGCATTTGGCAAAAAGCTGACAAAATTTTGCCATTTGACAAATTTTTCAGTGAAACAGGCCAGTTTTGCTCATAATTATGTGTAAGTGAAGATGGCAACATGGCTTTAGAAAATTCCTCAGGTGATGCATTTGCTTCCAAAAAGGAGCATTGGCCCAGGGAAAAAACGAACATTATGGTACATCCCAACTGAATTAGGGTTACCCTTTCAGGAGAATGCTGTTTTAAAGCAAACATCTTATTGGTTGGTATGACTTACTAGTTCGGGAGAAAACTTAAAGGGATACTGTCATGGGAAAGTATCATGCTCCAGCAGAATTCTGCACTGAAATCCATTTCTCAAAAGAGCAAACAGGTTTTTATATATTCAATTTTAAAATCTGACATGGGGCTAGACATATTGTCAATTTCCCAGCTGCCCCAAGTCATGTGACTTGGGGCAGCACTATTAACTTATGCGTTTTGAAAAAAACATGTTTTCCAATGACAGGATCCCTTTAAGCCCATAATTATTCAATGATACTAAGCTCCTAAGTAAAAGGTAAAGTTTAAATTAAACTTTATACATTACTTTACCTTGTTGCTGAGAGATTAATGATTGTATATGTGCCACCTGTTCACCAATTGACAGTGTTGGAATCATGTATAAACAGGCAAGATGTGTTATGAGCTCACAGATTTTGGCCAAAGTATGAAACTAACACTTCATTATACAGATAAAGTAGGTATTAGGTTTAGTATTCTTAATGCTTGGGGTCTGGGGTTTTCTGGATACAGCTCAATGTAGACCACCAATCTAAAACCTATTTTTATATTTTGATATAGGTTCTACCTGGATACCTGCAGTTATTTTCTGTCTTTTAGTAACACCTGAGAAGTGTGACTTTGTCTTTACGAAATATAGCAATTGTTTTCCAGTGAGTATGTACTCAGCTAATGGGGGCAATATACACCTTAATTTGCTGTTACTGATTTGGCATATCATATATTTAATTTTACATTCAAACCTCTTGTATGTATGTCTTCTCATTTAATGTATATTTACTGAAATAATAAAAAATCCTGTTCTTCAGATTTAAAGAAAAATTGCCAAGGAATGTCAATTGACCTATTAGTGATGAAAAATGTCTATGAGCAACATGGCTAGCATCAAATATCAAGAAAGGCCATAGATATTTACAACTCTCCCTAGGCCCTTAACCACACTAAAAATAGAAACCGAGTTGTTTTAATGGGGTTGGAAGAGTATGATTCATCGACATAAATGATTTTTAAAACTAGTATAGAAGGACATATGTTCTCAATAAAAAGTTTTACTCAGTAATGAAGAAACCGTTCATGATATATTATGGTGGAAAATGTTACAGATTCCTCTTCTTTCCAACTCAATTTAATTCTGATCTCCTGATGACTTGGATAATATTACTATACTGAATATTACATAATCATTTTTTAAAAAAATGCTGACTATAGGGTTAAAAATTACTGGAAACCCAAATGCTCTCCATGGTTTGCACAATATATTTGGGGTGCCCAAGCAGTGGCCCAGTATGTGCTGCACTACAAATCCCTGACTGCAAAGCAATGCCAGTGCACACTATGGCAGTTATTTATCAAAGTTCAACTTTATCTTGACATTTTCTGCTACAAACTCCGATCAAATCCACTCAAGTTTTTTAAGCTTATTTATTATTAAATTTTCCCCAAAAATCTGCTTTGCGGAAAAAATCTGACTTTCACGATTTTTTCAGATTTTTCACCTGAAAACTCCCATTTCTTATGCTTTTATCCCTGAAAACTCCAAAAACTTTGGGGTATTGCACAAAACTCAGCGCACATCATTGCATATGATTGCACTACTACTGTATATAAACAGTACATAATACACATAAATATGTGGTTTGGTTTATTGGGTTAAGCCCTTCAAAACAGCCCAAATGGGATTTTGTGAACTGTTGAACCTAAATACTTTGTGTGCAACTGTGTAATTTCCTAAATACAGTGCAATAAGGATCACACTGCTGTTACACAAATAAATCTTATCGTCAGATACTAGTTCATAAGAGTTTTCCGATAACAGTAATTTGCTTGACAACTTTAGTCCTTTCAGATGAACTCAGATGTTTGCATTGTTTTCAATTATTCCTTCATCACGCCTAGCACTTTTTTTGGACCTGTGAAAACTTACCTGATGAATCAATGTGAACTTCAGGAGCATCTGACAATGTTGTCATTTCTTGTCCAACTAAAGGTACACTCTCTCCTTTATCAAATACTCCAAAAACATTGACTTTATAAGATGTTCCTGCCCTACATGAAAAGACAGATTTACCATTAGTTTAACAATTACATTTTTATTTAATTAATTTTTATTTATTAAATTACATATTTTTTTTATTAATCTATAGATTAGTAATTCTGCCTTGAATTACTGGTTTAACCCCAACCAGAGCTATTGTCCCTGTGTTTGTGCTGCAGGCCCACCCCACAATACAAAAAACCCATAGTGTGAATATAAGGATTACCTGCATAAGGATGAATTATTGAACACTAGTGTATGCTCTATATAAGTGTTTAATAATATATGTTGTATTATAATTATTATTATTATTATTATTATTATTGACAATGATAATAATTATTATTGATAATTATTATTATTATTGACAATGATAATAATAATAATAATAATAATCATAATAATAATAATAATAATAATAATAACAATAATAATAATAATAATAATAATAATAATAATAATAATAATAATAATAATAATACAACTGGCATCTTGCACCCACAAAGCAAATTCTTATGGGTTAAAATATGATATTGCCTCAATTTATTTTTCAATCAACAGGGAGTAAAGTTTATTATTCATTTATTAACACTGGGCAAATATGCCCATGGGCAGTAACCCACGACAACCATTCAAATGGTTACATTTATTGTCCTACCTGCTGCTGACTGAAGAAAGCAAATCACTGATTGGTTGTTATGGTTACTGCCCGGTAGCAATTTTATTGTTGTTGATAAATGAGCCCTACAGTGTTTATACTTATAGATATG
This sequence comes from Xenopus laevis, assembly GCF_017654675.1. Lineage (NCBI taxonomy): Eukaryota > Metazoa > Chordata > Amphibia > Anura > Pipidae > Xenopus > Xenopus laevis. The sequence goes on along the minus strand of NC_054380.1, from coordinate 78,040,770 downwards.
CTGTCAGTGGCAATATCTGGTAGAGTTCTCATTGCATGGTTCAAGGAAAAGTAGTATTGTCTTTTGTGTCAGATTTCACCCTGTTCCTTTACTAACATGGCATCCTGTTCGTCGTTGGCTTATAATTATAGCAAAGCTGATTCTTTTTGTTAACCATTTGTTAACAGCTTATGTATTGCTATATGGGTATCATATGGTCCAGTTATGATTTTATTAATTATGATAATAATTATCATAATTAATAAAATCATTACAAATATTTAATCACTTGGTCTGCTGATTAAAGCCTCCTGCTTCTCTTGTGTACTCAATTTTTCGGCTAACTTATTCAATAAATACGTTTCCCAGCTATATGAGAACCCATATGAATGGTTACTTGGCTGCAAACAATCAAGCCACATAAGGCAATAGTTAGAAAATTTACACACCAAGGGGCACATTTACTAAGCTCGAGTGAAGGATTCAAAGTAAAAAAACTTCAAATTTCAAAGTATTTTTTGGGTACTTCGACCATCGAATAGGCTACTACGACATTCGACTACGACTTCGACTTCTATTTGAACTTTTCGAACTAAAAATCTTTCGACTATTCGGCCATTCGATAGTCGAAGTACTGTCTCTTTAAAAAAAAATTTGACTACATACTTCGGTAGTTTAAACCTACCGAGGTACAATGTTAGCCTATGGGGACCTTCCGCATTACTTTTGTAATGTGTTTTTGATTGAAGGAAAATCCTTCGATCGATGGATTAAAATCCTTCGAATCGTTTGATTCGAAGGATTTCATTGTTTCATTGTTCGATCGTAGGATTTGCGGTAAATCCTTCGACTCCGATATTCGAAGTCGAATGATTTTACTTCGAGGGACGAATTCGAGGGTTTATTAACCCTCGATATTCGACCCTTAGTAAATGTGCCCCCAAGACATAGGAACTGTTCAGAATCAACTTAATCTATAAGGCAAGTCATTAAAAAGATTAATGTTTTAGAAAAACAAACAAATGTTCTTATGCATATTATTCATTTACTGTATTTCATACCTCAGTTCTTCTAGTACAACAGTGTTATCATATGGTCCAACTGTTAACTCTCCCAAATGCTGCTCATCTCCAAAAGGAAAATATTTGATTTTATAACCCTTAACTTCCCCAGGGGCAGGTTCCCAGGTGACTCGGAAAGTTGAGATTGTAGGCTCAGATGTTTTCAGATTTCTAGGTGGCTTGAAAGGAGAAGCTAATTTTAAAAAAAAGGATAATTTGTGAATGAAGACATTCCAACTTTAAAATAAAAATGTTCCTTTATGAAATATAAGTATATTTTCATTGCACATATTATACACATTTAATGTATTTTCCATAATAAAACGGTAAGATTTAATGGGTCTGTTTAAAGTTGGAACAAAATATTGGTTCTGTCTATATCTGATAATAACCATCATTCCTCTGAAGACATCTACAGAAATACCCATATATGAAAACTTTTTACTGAATAAAGCATTATTCAAGGCAAGCAAACCCTCACAGTTGTACACTGGAGAAAGAAGGACATTTTGAGGTGAGACCTTTTTAAAATGTTGGGTTACCTTTGCGGTAGAATCTCTGTACGATCCTTTTTTTTAAGGAAAACTGAAGCTTAACTAAAGAAGTAGGGCATACATGTTGCTGCTGTCGGTTACTGAGCTTAGGGTCCGATGCACAATATAATGAATACACATAAAAATATAAATGTCACAATATATATTACTGATTAGTAAATAATTCAGATTATTGGTACATGGCAGCTCAGAATCCAACATAATTAGCAGCCGAATTTAATAATCAACCCTATAGCATCAGCTTATATGACAGACAAACCTCATTTTCTGCTTGATGATTTGTAAAGACCCTTAAATTTAGCTTTTTACAGCTGTTCAATGTACACAGAGCATGTGTGTGTTGCAGACACTCCCAACAAAGTTCAAGATAGGAGACTTCTGTGAGAACTTTGAAGGCTTGAATTATTACTACTATAGAGATGCTGAACCTTTCGGATGGTTTAATAAGTTCATTGTATAAATGAATTAATTGTAGCCATACACTATAAGAGCTGATCATTTGGCCAAAGGCCGGGTGATATCAGGCTAATCCGATCATTCAGCTCTTAAAACAAATTATAAGATTACAACAATGGGAATAGGCGCCAACAGGACAAGGACTGCAACAACTATCTGATCCTTGATCGGGGGTGAAAATCAAGCCTGCTTGATAGTCATCTGGCTGATTTTTGGGCAGATATCTTTTGGGAAGGCCTGTTGAAAGGCGCCATACATGGGCAGATAAGCTGCCAAATTGGTCTAAAGGACACAAATCTGCATCTTAAATCTGCCCGTGTATGGTCACTTTAACAATCAAAAGTGTACAAGATAAAGATGTCCAGCCCTTGCTAAACTTAAAGGCTGGAAGTTGTAAGTCAGTCACAGCCTGAAAAACTCTGACACAAGACAAATCTTCATGCCACAGCAGGCAGTAGTTCCTAAACTGTTGAACTGTCCCTCCTATGGGGCCACAGAATAGTGACTAAGGGTTAGTTTTGTAGAGAATGTCTATTTGCTCTCCAATAATAATTTGCTTTTACAAATTATCATGCAATGATAAAATGACGAGTGGCGATAAGAGATTTTCAGAAAGCATACCTGTTGTCCCTTCTCCTTGTCTTGGTTTTCCATCCCCAGTCTTATAAACAGGAACAACTGTGATATCATAGGTTGTTAGAGGTTGAAGTCTTTTCAGCACTGTAGATGAGACAGTAGCCGGCACTTTAGCGACCACTTGCCTTCCTCCAAGCTTTGGCCGATATATAACCCTATAATTTGCAACATTTCCTGGGGCAGGTTTCCACGTCACCTTCATTGTAGTTTCTGTCTCATCACTGACTTTTAGAAGCTTGGCACTTGGTGACACTGTGATAAGAAAAATATGTTTAGACCTAAATAACAAAAATCCCTACAGTATACAGTATTCATACAATACATTGATAATTAATGTGAGTTTTATTTTACTAAATATAATATATACAGTATATTGCTTCCTGTGAGGAAATAATCCACAAAAAGCTAATGGTTGAAGGTTGTATTAAATTAATAAAGCTCAGCAGCTCCATCTTCTAGTTGGACTTAGTTCTATTTCATAACCACTCTCTCTATATTTATATTCAGCTAAACCAACAATACATCATATTTGTTACTTAAGCATAATATGTAAAACCTTTTCTTTAAGGTAACCAATGCTGAGTGCTTTTTAATTTCTAATATGGGTATGTTATTCTGATTTATAGCTCAATGTTATTGTACAGTTTTTAGACATATCAAGAATATACATCATTGCACACTGTACAAAGTGTTTCAACCTCTCAAAATATGAGACTGCTGAAATTATGAATTTACAGTGATTTATAAAATGTTATACTAGGGGATAAATATATATATATCAGTGGTCTCTATGCTGTGTCAGAGATCACCTGACCATAAATACTACAGATCTAACTGTAACAGGAAGAAGTCTGGAAGCAAAAGAAAGAACTCTGTCTGTTAATTGGCTCATGTGACCTAACATGTATTTTTTTGTTTGGTTTGTTTGTGTGCACCATGAATCCTAGGCTCCTACGGGGCAGCCCTTTTTTTAAAAAAAATGGCAATTTTATAGTTATGATTTACCAAAGGGCACATACTGCTAAAAAGTATATTATTGTGAAAATGGTTTATTTGCATGAAGCAAGGTTTTACATATGAACTGTTTTATGCAATATATTCTTATAGAGGCCTACATTGTATGGGGGTATAGTTTTCCTTTAAGCACTACTATGGGTCACATGACTTAATATTCCCATTAAGGTTGTTAACCTAAAAAAGTGTAAGGCCTTGGTGAGTTTAGAAGTAATCTGTGGCAACACATGTACAATACGGGACATCCAAGACTTATGCACATGTTTAACATATGTTTGGAAACTGGGAAAGGCTTGGGAAACTTGCTACCAGATGTCTCTCTGAGAATTTCCTGAAATTCTTGGGATTTTATTTGTCAAGATATATTTGCAGATCTGTATGTGTAACTTTCAAGCTTACAAGAAATATTTAATAACTCCTGTAGCAGAAAATACATTCAGTAGCTTTAGTAATGCCTTTGGCCCCTTAATGTGTTATGGCTAAGGCAATACAATTAAAGCAGCTGTATTAGAACAAACACTGAGCCAGACCATATAAAGAGCTTACATTTAAAAACATTCTCACAGTTCTAGATGGGACTGACTAGCAGATAAAAATATTTGTAGTTACTAAATAAGACTTTGAAAATGTAATAAAAAGTAGTTGTTTTTGCAGCAGGTACAGCTGGCAAACGATACAAGTCTTTTATAGCTTATATATATATATATAAAATGTGATTAATATGATCTTTTCAATTTCCGTTATTTTTATTTTAGTCTCAATTACGACTGAACTAAACGCAAATGTATTTACCAGGCCATTTACAACAATATAGTGAATTTTACATTTGAACTCCATTTACAGAATATATACTATTCCTAGAAAATATGTAATAAGGGTTAATTTACTTACTACAAATGCAGTGTGCAAAGTGCAATTCTGGGTCCATTCAACATGTTATTTATCCCACAACGCAGAATTTTCCCCATAATTCAAGTGTAATTGCAGTCACAAAGGGGAGAGGCCCCTAATGCAGTTGGGGGAGATGCTTCAGACTAATTGTGGCTAATGCATTAAAAACACACAGTTGCACTTGTACTGGTATGCAATTGAGAAGAACATTTTCATGGTCTGAATATCATCATTTTCTTTAGGTACAAGTGTGTTGCATCTATTAAGGTAGACTGCTGTGAGAACTCTGGAGCCTGCGCCACCTTCAAGCTCCAGGGTTCCTCTGTCTATGCTTTCACATGAATTTTGGAATGAATAGTGTAATGATGTGCAGAAGTTTAAGGAGCAGCTTTAGACACGTAATTTTTGTGTGACTGTGGTCGTTTTCTGGGACCGAAGCTGCTCTTGTATGTCGTAACTTAGGGGCAGATTTACATAGGGTCGAATATCGAGGGTTAATTAGCCCTCGATATTCGACTGCCGAATGTAAATCCTTCGACTTCGAATATCGAAGTCAAAGGATTTACCGCTATTCTTACGATCGAACGATCGAAGGAATAATTGTTCGATCAAAGGATTTTCCTTAGATCAGAAAATGCTTAGGAAGCCTATGGGGACCTTCCCCATAGGCTAACATTGGCCTCGGTAGGTTTTAGGTGGCAAACTAGGGGGTCGAAGTATTTTTTAAATAGACAGTACTTCGACTATGGAATGGTCGAATAGTTGACAATTTTTAGTTTGAATCTATTCGAAGTCGTAGTCGATGGTCGAAGTAGCCCATTCGATGGTCGAAGTAGCCATATTCGACCATTCGAAAATCAAAGTATTTTTTCTTCTATTCCTTCACTCGAGCTAAGTAAATGGGCCCCTTATAGTGTTAGAGGTACAGTACCACCACAAGTATGGAACCTTTAATCCAAAATGTTTGTGCCATTATGTTTTTCAAATCCTTCCATAATTCTGAGCACCATTATGTTAAAAAACTGATGATATTAGTCAGCAACAAATATTTAAATATATTTTGCAGGATTTTACTTATAACTGGTTTGCAATACTGTATATCACTATACCTTCAGTGGTGGCTTCTCCTTCAAGAGGGTCTCCTTCTCCACTTCTATAATTAGCAAACACTGAAATTTTATACTTTGTTTCTGGCCTCAGGTTTTCCAGCACAGTATTAGTAATATCGCCAGGAACATTCTTTTCTCCAGAGTCATCATCAAAAAGAGACTTCCATGTAATTCTGTAACCACGAACCATCCCTGGGGCTGCTGTCCATGATGTTCCAATTGTAGTGTCTGTAATATCTTTGGTTACCAGGTCACGAGGGGAACCACGATCTACAATAAATCATAGTGAGAATTATAGCCTGTGACCTAAAGAAACATCATGCCACATAGTATATCATCTTATATTTTTCCATTGTATTAAGGTCTACTAGATATTTGACATGGAGGCTCTGTGACTTCTGATTGGGCTGAAATGATCATGAAACATATTTTATTTAACATTTTACTTTTCACTAACATTTAAGTTTATACATTTTACACTTACAATGAGGTATTCAAAAGTTTTCCCTACACTACAGTTAACATATGTTTCTTAAAGACAGTCACTGAAAGTAGCGAAATAAAATGGAAAATGTAATACATTCTTGGAACCAAATAGTTTCCACTATTAACTGTGTGAATGACAATTTTATGTCTAAATGTTGATACTTACTGTAACTGAAGCTTAACAAGCAAGAGATGCTGAAAACATATTCTAATTTATTTTACCACTGTTCTAAAATAATATTTTGTAACACTAATGTGGTTGGTTGGATGGAAAAATCCCTGCGGCTAAATTATTACTTGTTAGAATAGAAAGCATTTGATAATCTTTTACTGCAATAAAAAGAATTGACCTATCATTGAGAATGCATACAAAGTGAGCATGGCTACATGGCTAATCAGAAAATAAGGTAAGGGTTCTTATAATTACATAATTAAGTTGGGTTGACAAAAGTCCATCAAGTTCAACCCCTCCAAATGTAACCCAGCACACATACGTACACACAAACACCCACTGAAACTATTTATACTTTACCAATATCTATATTAATTGTAGATTTTTGTATCACTATAGATCCATTTTATGGAAGAATATATCTTCCACTAGCTCTCTATAATGCCCTCTAATGTAGTTATAAAGAGTAATCATGTCCCCTCTCAAGTAGCTTTTCTCCAGAGAGAACAACCCCAACCATGACAATCTACCCTCAAAATTCTAAATCTTCCATCCCACCAACCAGTTTAGTTGCACGTCTATGCACTCTCTCCCGCTCAGTAATATCCTTCTTAAGGACTGGAGTCCAAAACTGCTCAACTAAATATGTCTGGCATGATCCATTACGCATAAAACCATGCTGGTACAAACTCATAATATTGTGACTGCAAAGTAGCTGCAAATTAAAGCAGCTACTGGCAAACTAGTTGTAAACAGAATAGCACACTACACTTTACTATTTACTCCTACACTAATAAATTATGTTCAGCTCTGATGCTGTGTCTTACCACCAATATAAGCACTGAAAATTGTATTAAATGACACAGTCCATTATGTAAAACATGGGGTGTAGTGCTGATGTCACATAATCTAGCACCCATGAAATATTTTGTAAGACCAGCCTTCGAGCCAAGTAAGTATCATTTCCACTGTATCCCTTTCATCCCAGATAAACAACTACAATTTTACTTCTGATCATTATCATAGGATGTCTTTCTCCCATATGTATTATGTTCTTCCTGTATGATCCAGATGAAAGCAGTTACAATGTAATCCTATCAAGCTTTTAAGCCATATTCACATGGTGTTTTACTTTGTATGTATGGTTTGCGAGATTCTTTGAGAACTCTGAAACGGACAAGACTAAAAACCAACTTTTAAACAATCACAAAGCCATTTACAGACCATGATCAACTTGCAGCAACTGAGAGCATCAAAGGACTCATAGAAAGTACAAACACATATACAAAGCCAATCAATAAAACGAGTGAAAGTGACCCTGTCAGGTTAAATTCATATATGCAACTCTATCTTAATTTATTGTAGTGTTGTAACCTGTTCTGATGTTTATGTTTCCAATTGCCAAAAAGTCAGGGAATAAGTAAGTATAGTGATTGATGATTAATTCTTCAATTTGTATTGTGCATGTAGTATCATTTGTATATTGATAATTAGTACCAGACTATGAACACATCTACAGCACACTTTAGCATTGTACAATCATAGGCATTAATTCTGTTGCTTAATTAGAACAAAAAAAATACTCCATCTGTAAAATGTCAGGTTAAATGAATAAACATATGACTCAGTATAACCGTGACTTTACAATTAAAAATATAACTACAGACATCTGTCAAACAAGACCTTCATCAGCAGACTGTTTACAAAGTAAAGCTGGTAACCATGGCTGGCTTCTTGGGAAATACTATTTGTAGATTAGGTCAATGCCCATACAACTGGTCAGTTCTTCAGCATGCTAATCCAACTAAACCCTACATAATTTTAAACTTTCTTAGTCAAAATATGTTGTGGCACGTATTTTTTGAAGTGAAGTTTATTGGTAAATTATGTGATGACTGCCACTTCAGTGTTTTGAAAATATCTACTTATAGTTCAATTACAGGTCAGTTACAGGAGGACTGGGATTAATAGAAAAGCCACAAGTATGACCATCTATTTTTTGCAGCTCATAGTCTAGTGAAGGATGATTTTCAGATCTACATAATTACATAGTTAAATTGGGTTGAAAAAAGACAAAGTCCATCAAGTTCATCCCCTCCAAATGAAAACCCAGCTTCCATACAAACACCCCTCCATACCCTCACATAAATTATATATACCCATATTTATACTGACTATAGATTTTAGTATCACAATAGCCTTTGATATTATGTCTATCCAAGAAATCATCTAAGCCACTCTTAAATGCCGGCACCCGGCAGTGCATTCCACATACTCACTGTGAAGAACCACCTACGTTGCTTCAAATGAAAGTTCTTTTCTTCTAGTCTGAAGGTGTGGCCTCTGGTACGGTGATCCACTTTATGGGTAAAAAGGTCCCCTACTATTTGTCTATAATGTCCTCTTATGTGATTTCTTGTATTGGGAAACTTAATAAATGGAAGCCTGCCTATGCCCTAGTGGGCCCCACCAATCCAAGCCCGCACCAGAGACATTGGTCGCTCCTCTCCCATCCCCGTTCCAGGCTGCAAGTAAGAGGATCTAGCGCAGGTGAGGGTGGAGGGCAAATATAAGAAAAGAAAGTCTTGCCAATACCTGTGTTTGCTTTAGTAAGAGTAAGAGTAACAGGGTCAGGGTAACAGCCCTTGTGGGCCCCAGACACCCCAGTCCAGCACTGTATGCCAGTATGGACTAATCTTGAACCTCATGTTCCACTAGCAAATTAATGAACGGCCAATATACAGTATGTATGTGTGTGTGTCTGTTTGACTGAGCTATTCAATAATATTTGCTTTCGACATTTATTTTATAATTGTACAAGAGGTTTGTGATTTGGGTCACTGTATTGCTGAAAGGTGAATTTTTATCCTTCTTTTACATCTACAAAAGACTGAAGCAGATGTTTTTGGAAAATATGTCTGTACTTTCCTCAAGCCATTTTCCACTAAACTAGGACAGTTTTTCAGTCTCCGTTCCCACCACCATTTTTGACAGTAATAAGAATGTTGCTTAGGGTGCTATTCTGGTTTTAAATCAGACATAATACTTTACACAAGGTCTAAAATATTTGACATTTGTGTTATCTGACCACCCAGCATTTAGTTACATTTTAAATTTAAATTGAATTAGAAAATCTTTTTGTAAAGAACATTTGGTCTTTTTTTCATAATGGCCAGCATATACTATTAGAGGCACAACTGCAAGGCATTAAAACACACACATTTTTGTGGATACTTAAATGTTATACACATAATGGTTGCACTAAATTGTCTTGTGTGCAACACATATACGTTAACTGCACCTAGATTCATAAAAACAAACCACAGAATGCAGAGGCAAAATAGAGCCATGTAATTTAAACCTTCAACAACAGGGCTCCTTATTTTGCCCATGTACAATTGCAATTGATATAAAAGGTTGTAAATACTTGAAATGGTCCTAGAGACAATAGAGTTTAAAGAGAATGCGGAAACATTTGGTCAAATCAGTTACTATAGTGGATATCTATCAAAGAAGAAGTGACAAATGCTTGAACTACTGCATCTCATTTATTCAGGGTTTCCTGCCAGTCTAACATGTGCTCATTACCAGTCAATACCAATGCTTATAACCCTAGTGCTGATTTCAAATATGAAGCATCCAGACTATGACTACATACTTTAGAAAATGCATGAGGCAGCACTAACTATCTGAAGCACAATGAAGCCCTTGTTTTGTTCCCATGCAGAAAGTTAGATGCCTAAAAAACATTACGTACACTTCCTGCAAGATGGTAAGAACTTCATTGTGAAGAAATGTCAATTCATTTGCAGTGTCATACTGTTCGTAGGAGGATCTTGTTTTCTAAAACATTTCTGGGTTGCCAGAGAAACAGCATTTAAAAAAAAAACAATAAAGGGGTTATACTGTTCCCTACCCAAAACTAAATTTAAGGCATAGTTAAATTATCCAGCCACTTCTGAGCTACGGCTCCAACCATTAACCAAAAACCACAAGGCACAGGTTCTTACAGCAATCTTAAATTAAAGTAAATGCCTTGTTTGCATCATAAGTGTCACTCGTGGAGGCTTATCAGCATTCTCATTTAAGAGATTTATGAAACCACGACTAAACTTACATTCTCTATAACCATGAATATCATGGAATTTACTAAAAGATCCGAATATAAAAAAGTACAAACAAAAACAAACCCTGACCAATGTGCTAAAAAAAACATTAAAAACCTCTAAAAATTCGAGTTTTTCAGACATTTCTAGTGAAAAAAAATCTGAAAAACTTTGAAATTTGGATTAAAATTTGCATTAGAGGTTTTCGTGGTTTTTTTCATGGTCAACAGTTTCAGAGACAGGTTTTGTCGACCACAAGGAAAACTGCCCAAAGACCAGATCTTTAATCCCTATTACAAATGAAACATGGAACAAACTACTACAATTATAACATGAAGCATCTCCTTGTACAAAACTAAAATATATTATAAGCTGATGACAAAGTAGTATCAGAACCAAACCAAATTAGCTAAAATATATATAAGGTTCACTGTGCTGGAATGTAGTCGGCCAGGGACACTAGCCCGTATTTTCCATAGCTTCCTGTCCTTACTACCTATTGGGAAACAACCTATGACACACTTATGACTGTCACATAGGCAGTTATCCCTAACATATCCTTATTCCTCCTTGACACCGCCTACTCGCTAGGAACATATAGAAGATCACTGATACCAGTTATGCTAGATGAAAGTCCTAATACCACTTAAATGGAAAACACTGGGCAGCCCACACATTAGGGAGTAGCTTGCCACTTGCCATACATCTAACTAATAATATGTAATGTTTCTAAAGAAATGGTTCTGAGCAGATGAAGACTGTCAGCTTAATTTGGTGACCTCTGATGGAGACCCCAGACACAAATCATACACAGAGGTACTGTATGTACCACAAACACAAACAACTCCCATAAAATGACAAGGCCACAAGTGGCATGAAAAGTGCATGTGGTCTTAAAGGAAAACTATATTCCCAAAACGAATACTTAAAGGAGTGGTTCACCTTCAAACAACTAGTTGTTTTCCGATCACCAGAAATAACGACTTTTTCCAATTACTTTCTATTCTCTATGTGTTACTGTTTTTCAAATATTGAATTGTAAAGTGTCTTTTTTCACCTTCTAAAGCAGCTCTGGGAGGGGGACCCCGACCCTGTAAACTGTTCTAAATTTAGTTGATACATTTCTTATCTTTGTCCCTGCTGAGCAGAATCTCTGAGTATCATTACAGGTGGCTGTTGGAATTGATACAATAGTTGCTAATATTCCAGAGTTTATATCCAACTTAAGAACCTTACCAAACTATATATTTAAGTAGATATTGGTCTTTTACATCTTTTCCCTTGAACCCCCATTTTATGATATTCTCTGCGAAGCCTCAAAGATCAGCTGACCAAAAAACAGATGTGTTGAAGCAAAAGACAGAACTTTATCTGTTAATTAGCTTATGTCACCTACCATGTATGTTTTGCTTGGTTTGTTTGCGTGCACAGTGAATTGCAGTATCCCAGTGAGTGGCCCCTTATTTTTAAAAATAGCAGTTTTCTATTTAAGATTACAAATGACACATACTATTAAAAAAGTATGTTATTATGAAAATGGTTTATTTACATGAAGCAGGGTTTTATACATGAGCTGTTTTCTGCAATATATTTTTATAATATATTTTATATAATAGGGTTATAGCTTTCCTTTAACTCATACTTGACTGTCTCTGTGGCAAGAAACAACCCCCTCACTACCCATAACCCTATCTTCAGGTGTCCCCCTACCCATTTTGCTTCTCTTACACCATCTCTCTACACTCAGATGGCAGTTTTTCACACAAGGCAACCTGCAGCTTGTATGCAGCTTCACCACGGCTTCAAAGTTTTCAAGAAAATTACAGGCATGTGGATAAGGCAAAATGTAGCTACAATTTTATATTGTTGTTTACTCATATGATGTCTAACCAATGATATGCCCAAGGAACTGCCTCCCTTGTCTGCCTATATCAATATGTTGAAAAATAGTTTAATAAAATAGGTTCATTGGGAAAAAATATAAAAAATAGGGCTCATTATGTAGGTCTATCTCCAAATAGACATATTGGTTAAAAACTCTGAATAAAATATATGAATTAAAAAGAGTTACCTTACATTCATCTCACAACACATATGTGAGAGAGGCGGAGATGAAGCAAGGTTTTGAATTACGCAGAAATTGTGAGTAAGAGCAAGAAAATATCTGTGACTCTGGAATGGTAAGAGACAAGCCCTGGCGCTCATAGGTAACAACAGACAGAACTAAAATTAGATTTTAAAAAGCGTGTTTCTGTGTTTAGAGAAATAAAAAACTGTTAATTGTAAAAGTTTAGCAAGCCATTTTATCTATATGTTAATTCTATGATCAGTCCTTTTCCAACAAATATCTTCCATATTTTTTTTTGTCAGGCTTTCTCATACCTCCCATGCAGAATGGAATGCCTTTGCATGTAAGATAATTATTTTTAGCCTGTCCATACAAAGCTGAACATTCTTTAGAACTTGGTATTTTGATCTTTGTGTGATGCCTGCTTGCTTTCCATTTAAATAGTGAACATAATAAATAATGATGTTATATGCCAACAAATGTGGCACAACTGTCATAATAATTTATCCAACAAGTACAGTAACTGCACCATAAGACTATTTTCCACTGTTGCCCTTTCAGGTTTTTTGCTAATTGATACAAAAGAACCAAACTGTTTCCATTTGTGAAGGTAATGACTTAGAAGCTGGCAATGAAATGAAAAGAACATCTGTTAGTTCACTTAAACCTATGTGTGAGCAGCCCTGAGCGGAGCTGTGGTGAAACGTGTGTGCAATGTAAATATCCTTTAACAAATGTGATGTGGTTTCATGGCAATTAACATAAAACTGTTTTGAGTCTAATGATTTATTAAGGCAAAAAAAAATAAACACCATTCATTCATATTGCTTTTAGCAATGGAGTGAGAAACCAATACTTTATGCCACAAATGTGGCAGATAGGGAACTCAAATGCACACCACATGCTGCAGCCATCATGTATGAGCCACGTGGCTGTTAGAGCTGAGTAAATTACTTTGCTGTTTGGATTTATAAATCTACTAAGTATCACTAAGATTCAGAAGTGATAAACACATATTGAACTGCTAACTGAATCTCATGATGCAAACAGCTTTTTGCAGTTTTTTTGGAATTTACATACTGCTGGATTTGGTGACAACATTCTCCCATTCTGTGACTCAGATACCTCTGTGACTTAATGTAGGTGAATTTCTTTAGCCACTCCTTCTGGAAAATGTCAACTGTTTTGCTAACCTTCTTGCTTGAGCCCCTAGACCAGGGGTCCCCAACCCTTTTACACCCGTGAGCAACATTCAGATGTAAAAAGAGTTGGGGAGCAACACAAGCATGAAAAATTTTCCTGGGTGGTGCCATATAAGGGTTGCTCCTATGTGTACTGACAGCCTACAGGAGGCTCTGTTTGGCAGTACACCTGGTTTTTATGCAACCAAAACTTGTCTCCAAGCCTGAAATTTAAAAATAAGCACATGCTCTGAGGCCACTGAGAGCAACATCCAAGGGGTGGGGAGCAACATGTTGCTCACAAGCTACTGGTTGGGGATCACTGCCCTAGACGATAAAAACATCCTTCACCATACCTACTATACTTTCTTCATTAGTCCTTATCCTGCCTCAACTAAGTGCTATTTGTCCCCAGGCTGCCCACGCAGACTACAATCTAGGAAGACCTTAACCTGATCATAACTTCCACTCAGCTCCTTTATACAATGGGGTCCTCTGACTTACTGGTACTGAATGGACTCCAGCTACATCTTGAAGACCACTCTAAGAGACCACACTTCACCTGCTCTCCTTCATGGCATTTAAGCTTAATTTGAGAGGAACACCACAGTGTTCTGTGTGGATGACCATTCTACCCCCTACACAATACAGTTCACTGAAGAGCAATGGCACTAGGAGATTTTCGAGGACCTTATTGAAACGATGATAACTGCTGCTAATTTGCAGGCTCAATCTTATCTCTACATGTTTCTGGGTAAGGCTCAGTTTCAGCCCCTTATTCAGCTTCGGATGTGTGTTTTCTGCCATATTTACTGCTAAGTAAAGTAAAGTAAAACAAGTGTGCTTAAAGGAGAAGGAAAGCTACTGAGGCATTTTATTGCCAATAGATTAGCTGCAATAGTGCAAGCTAGAATGCTATATTTATTCTGTAGAATGTTTTTTAATTAAAGTATATTGGAGATAGGTTTCTTTTTCATTAGAGAAAGTAAAAAGGGGATTTTATTTTTTTGCCTTTCCTTGTCTTTTAAGAAAGTTACATATTGTACATCTGCAATTGCATTACCACTGAGTTACTTTCATCCCTAAGTTCAAACCAGGCAGAATGCCACTCTAAGGGGGTTATTTATCAAAATCCAAATTTTTATATAAAAAAAAGTCCAATCAAACTAGAATCCACGATTTGACCTTATTTATTATTAAAAAAGCTCCATTTAATGAGACTGGATTAAACCTCGATAAAATCAAGCGAAACCCCGAATCATACAATTCCTGACTCGTGCAATTTTTTGGGCTTTTTCCCGAAAAGCCCAAATTTTTCAGATTTCTGCCCGAAAAGGTCAAATTTTGGGATAATTCCAGCTCAGATCACAGAAACTTCAAAATACAATAGAAACCTCTGGCATTGACTTATATACAACCTTGGCAGGTCTGAGATGCTGGATTTTTGGATCAAGGCTTTTTGCTGCATCGTGCTTTAATAAATCGCGGGGAAAAAAAATGCATCCATACTGCAAAAGTGCACTGCCACAAAAAGCAATGCCATAGAAGGAGAAATGTTGGTGTATATTTTATATTCTGCTAGTTTTTTTTAAAACTCGAAAAATTTGAGTTTTAAAAAAAACGAAGAATTTGAGTTTTGCCCCAAAAAGCCCAACCAGAGTTTAGTGAATAACCCCCTAAATTTATGCATACTGCAAAAATGCACTGCCACAAAAAGCAATGCCATAGAAGGGGAAATGTTGGTGTATATTTAATATTCTGCTAGAGATGTAATTAATCACATCATCCTATAGTACAGTGTGGGTTTCTGTGAGTTAAAAAAAACAGCAGCTTTATTATTAAATACCTTTCAGGTCTTATTTTAAATAAGTTCATCTAGGTACATTTTTGTTGCTGTGGCCAGAGACTGCGTTTGGCCTTGAGCAATAACTATGCAATTTAAGTAATTAACGTCTATGTTGATGCCATATTTTTATTCATTAAGGGCTTGGCTAATTTTAGTATTGCCTTTAGCAATGGAAAAAAAAGAAAAGTATCCCATTTTCATCACACAAAAACAAGATTGGCTTAATATATGAACAACTAAAGTGTTGTCTGTGTTTACTTTTGAAATCTGGGCCCCAAGGTAGTAAAAGTACATTTCTGCCAAATTTCTTTTTACCACCTCCTCGCCCTTGGGAAAGTAGATTAGAAAAACAGTAGCATTTAGAACTGACTCAAAGTATTGCATTTCCAAGGCTTACTCTATCTGCATTTTCCATTACAATTTCACTCTGGAATATGACATGCGGTTTTGGCATTGCTTACAAAGTGTAATGCAGACAGGACCATCAAACAACTAGACAAATGGAGAATTGCAAATCTATCTGCAAATCTCATTATGTTATGATGTGAGATAGCTATTTGCCATACATGACCATTTTTAATTTTTCTGTCCAGACTATAAGTCTGAGGTTTATATTTTTTATTATAGTTTTTAACAGACACAAAATTCTTGCCCACCTACAAGAGATTCATTTGCCTTTTTCCCTCCCCGCAAAACTCATAAACAATAATGGAACCTTCTGCTAAAGAGATCACATTTACTTATTGAAAAATATATTTATGTTAGTGGATCTCTTGCATTGCTATAAACTTTGACAATTACATATTATGATGGAGCAAAATTTGATTTGATGTTACACATTGCACGTTTCATTATGTTGCAGCATTCATTTTCGTGATCTATAACACTGTGAATCACCTGTGCGAAATTTAGTAAATCGAAATTTAGTTTAGTTAAATTATTTTCCTCTAGACCTGGCTCTATACCAGGAAAGCATGCATTACTATTGTCACAATGGTTGGTTGGTATTGGAAGACTGCAACACAACTCCAACCCATGTGTCTTCAGTGGCAGCTGAACTTTCTGGGCGGATGGCCAGAGTTATAGTTCAGCAGTCACAGCTGGAAAGTCACAAGGTGAAGTATAAATCTATCCTGCAAATGTCCTAAGAGAAATGGTAGGAAGAAATAAACGGAAGAATATGCAGTGTTGTCCTAAACAGACATCTGTTCTCATTTGGGTATAGAGAGTAAACTGACAGATAACTTTGCAATTGCTTGCAGAACTTTGACTATTATGTGTCTGGATTTTTACTGACATGTTTTTATTAGTCAATATAACTAAATTATGGTGTGTGTGTTTGTTCCAGTTTGTGGTTTTTTTTTAACTCCCTACCTCAAGGTCACAAAATACATGAATGTTCTGACACATAAGGAACTTTTTTACTATTTGTTTAATTTCAAATCAAGTTGTACAAGGATCAGTCAGTGCAATCATCCCTACCAAGTACATTAGAATTTCATAGAAATTCATCTGCACTGAATGAGGCCAAGATACAACCCGATCAATAATCATCAGATCTGTAGATGCATAGGGCCTCAACCCATCCACACTGAATCTCTACAGCAGTGATCCCCAACCAGTAGCTCATGAGCAACATGTTGCTCTTCTACCCCATGGATGTTGCTCCCAATGGCCTCAAAACAGGTGCTTATTTTTGAATTCCTGGCTTGGAGGCAAGTTTTAATTGCATAAAAACCAAGTGTACTGCCAAACAGAGTATCAATGTAGGCTGACAATCCACATAGGGGCTACCAAATGGCCAATCACAGCCCTTATTTGGCACCCCAAGAACAGTTTACATGCTATTGTTGCTCCCCAACTCCTTTTACTTCTGAATGTTGCTCACGGGTTCAAAAGGTTGGGGATCCCTGCTCTACAGTCATATATCCTACAGAAAAGTCTCAAATATATTTGTAAAACCTTAAACTAAATCCAAAATCTTAAGTACCATGTTAAAAATGCAATAAATATTTTCAAGGTTCAATATTATCAGACAAAGATATATTTTGTCAAAATTTTATCTCTTCCGAAAATCTACTATTAACATAACCTTACTGTTATTAATCCAGCTCAATGTCTTTTGTGCGTGGCCTATTAGGTGGGTGTAAGATCTGATACAACTGGGTTTGTGGCAAGGATATACTGTAAGTAACTGTCCTAGGAAAAACAAAAGATCTCCCAGTGAGCAGCATATGGATATCATTGTACTTGATGGGGGAAAAAGAACATTTTTAAGATAAGAGTGTCTTTTCAAATGTGCCCCAGTAGGTTTGTAGTGCCTCTGCATTCTAAAACAAGAATTTCTAGACTTCAAGCTCCAGCTCAAGCTTATTTGTCTAAGGGAGCTAGCACACTGGCAGATTCGGGGAGATTTGGTCGGCTGGCGACTAATCGCCTCGTCTGCGGGGCGACAATCTCCACCGAACTGCCTTTGCTGTGCCTGCCGCCTGCTATAATCATAAAACACTAGCGCCAATGCACTCGCGACGCTTAGATTTCCGACGTCATCTGAAGTTTTCTCATCGAAGCGTTGCGAGTGTATTGGTGCTAGCGTTTTATCACTATAGCAGGCGGCAGGCACGACGAAGGCAGTTCAGGGAGATAGTCCCTCCGCAGAAGAGGCGATTAGTCGCCAGGTGACTAAATCTCCCCGAATCTGCCGTGTGCCTGAGGCCTTACACAGAATTTGATGTTGTGTCAGTGCCAATGTGCCAATGATAACATCAAAATATTTAAATTTTTAAAGTAATAGAAATATAATGCAGTGTTTGCTTCATAAACACTACTATTGTTTATATAAATCAGCTGGTGTGTGTTTATACAACACAATGATGTTCCACACTCAGTCAGCTATATCTTTGCTAATGCCTCTCAATAACTAAATGTAGCTATGTTTCCTTTTCTTCTTCTCTTTTCTTCTGAAGGTGAACATCAATATGCCAACTACTTTGCCAAAAAATAAGAACTGATGCAATCTTCTTTTCTCTTCTTATATTTCAAAGCATAGTTGCTAAAGATCAACCTGACACATCTGATGTTATGTATTGACATGTACAATTTATATATGTCAAAGCTTTTATAAAGAGTACATCTATTATTACCGTATCAAAGGTTTAAACATTGTTTGTTTGAAAAGTGTGACTTTTTAACCATTATAATGGACAACTACTTTTTACAGCTGGTATTATGCCTTTTCTGAGTTATGGATATTTTTATGGTTCTTTGTGTACCTTGAAAACATGTACAATTTATTAGTTTTATTACAATATATAACTCCAGATATCAAAACATCACACGTTTTGCTGTTGAGTATGCGCAGTTTACATATATTAAGTCTATAACCGCCCTTAAGGTGCATTCATTTTAAAATATGGCAACTATATACTGTATTACTTGAAACCATTAGTAGGCTCAGCCATCTAAACAGTCTTCTTCAGTCTGATTAATATTGTATGCATGATGTATGTATGATATTGTATCTATCTATCAATCAATCAATAAGAGAGTCTATTACTATCACAACAGGTTGCATTGTCTCCTCCAGCATTTTTAGTGATACACAAATCCATAGCCATGCTACGTTCTCTCTTATCTTGGCAAGGACCAGGATCGGAACTAGAAGAAGGCAGAAGAGGCATGTGCTTAGGGCACAAAGATGGAGGGCACAAGGCACGTACCTCTTCTGACACTCTCCCCTAGTTGTCCCCCCCCCAACTTGGCACCTCTTCACATATTCTTTGAAATATTTGGCTCGTACATGCGCTCTTCAAAGCATGTGCACTCTCGTTCTCATCCCTAAGCAACCTGGTCAGCTTGGCCCAGCATTGGCGAGTACAGTGATAAAATGTGCATAAAAATGCATGTGGAACTAGCTTAACATATCAAATATTTTCCTATTATTGTATTGTCATATCTTGGTCAACAAAGATTAAAAATATTACTTACTTTTATAAGTAATATAATCATCAAACATAATAGTGCTCCAGACCAAAATCAACGCATGGTATTATTAGGCTGCACCTTTCTAAATTGCATTGTTTTGCTTTGATAAATGTTACCTAATGATGTAAAGATCAACAGTACCACCATCTTGCCATCCAAACATTCAGAAATAACACTACCTTGATGGAGACTATAAAGAACACAGATAATTGTTGCATGTTTTACCTCTAATTCTGGAATTAAGTATTTTTAAAAAAAAGGAAAATGTGTGCAATATAAGGGACAGTTAACATAGGGGTTCTTTAACTATTTTACTTTATTCTCTTACTATTATGTTTAAATGTTGCTTTAAGGAAAAACAGAATCCTCAAAATTATTCAAGGAAGACCTTGAGCATTTACTAGTCTTATGATGTTAAAATAGGTAATAATACCCCCCATGTAAAATATAAGGATATTAGAATGGACCATTGAGTTCCATAACCATATAATATGAAAGCTCCAAGATGAGTGCATTTATATGGGTCATGGAACTGCAACATGACTTTCAGTGTGCTCATAAATGTATTTATTGTAACAGGGGGTACAGTAATTTAGTGAGACAACCAACTCAAGTAACATCACTATTTACCATTTACGATACATAATGTTTTAAATCTATAGACAGATATATAACAATTTTGTTTTTTTCTACATCTAACCAAAATATTAGAAAATAAAACTTACCATCAAGAGTGGTTCCTTCCCCAGTAAGTAACGAGCCAGCTCCAGATCTATAGAGTGCAGTTACAGAAAGGGAGTATGTGGTGCTTGGGTCTAATTCCTTCAGTACTGTACTGGTTATGTTTCCTCTGACTGTAACCTCTTTAGTTTCCCCTTCTGCAGATGGATTGTAGGTTACAAGATACTGCAACACTTTCCCTGGTGCTGAATCCCAGGACAGTTTCAAACTGGAGGTTGTGGCATCAGAAACCCTCAAATTCCTTGGTTCTCCTAACACTGTAGAAAAATGGACACCAAGTATTTAATATATTTGTTCTAAAGGTGTTTAGATTTGCTTAGAATTTTTAATAAATGCTACAAAAGAAAAATAAGCTATTGCAATCTCTGAGGAGACAGGATATTTGCTGTCCTAGAATAAGAGTAAAAACTGTTCAAATCCTTGCCAGGTGCATCAAAATGAGTTGCTTACTGTTGCTGTGGTTTCACATTAGCACCTATTAAGGGAAATAGTGCATAATATTTTACTATTATTTGTGCTATAAAATGAAAACTTAACATTAACTTCAATTCATGGAAATGAGAAATGTTCTAAAAATAACCAGTTACAAATCTTGTACTATTTCTGAAATAATCAAGTCGCTCATCAGTATAGTCCTCTCAGCAACCTGAGAGTTAAAGGGAGAATTTAATTAACAGTTAGGTCTAATACATTGGGGTGTGCTGCCTTTGCCCAGACAATGCATTCTTTAAGTGTTTCAAAAAACTGCATGCACAGAAATTGTTTAACATGCTACAGTCTGATAACCCTAAATTACCTTCTTCGGTGGCTCCATTTCCTGTCAAAGGTTTTCCAGGGCCAGAATGATATTCTGGAATCACAGATACTTGGTACTTTGTATCAGGTGTGAGGTTTTGGAGTGTTGTCACGGTCTCTTTTCCTGGGACTGTAACCTCTTTTTGTGTGCCTCCTGTGACGGGTCGGTAGGCAATTCTGTACCTCAGTACATTTCCAGGAGCTGCTGACCAACCAACTTTAAAACTATCAGTTGTTTCATCACTTACTCTCAAGTTTCTTGGCGGACCCGTCACTGTTTAAAAAAAACAAAAAAACACAGGAAATGGCAAGATTCGTTGTGGCAACATTCTTACATATGAACAAATATGATGTTTCCAGACCAATGATAATTTTTGTTATTTCTAACATAAAATGATCCAAAGAAGGCACAGTCTAGGTGCAAGGGTGACATTTTCCTCTGACAGGCCGAGTAAACATTAGGCTACCCTATATCTGCATTGATGACAAAAGTGAGGTAAAACCAAGCTTCAGTGTTGACTTTTACTTTGGCACGTCAAGTAATATGGAGCTCCAATAAATCAATATTGAGATAAATAAACTGTACATAACCATCCACTGCTGGAATATAAAATAAGAATATAAATTAGCATGCAAGGTAAGCATACGCCACACTTTATCTCCATACTGTCTTTGACTGGCTATGCCACAGACATTTCTATTGTCTCTCTCAATTGATTTTCAAATGCATGTATTTGCAGAACTAAAACTAACTGAACTGCAGAAGCAGATAGACCACTGGTTTCCCTACAATGGGGCTACCACCCAAGGCAGTGTAAGGGGGCAGGTTTCAGTTTGCCTAGAGTGACCTTAAAGAAAAATTCTTATTTTCAGTTTTGTATATTCCTAGACCTATATATTAGAGTGACTATTGTGACACATTTCTGCAAACTTGTTGTGACCTAACAGGGGCCTAACCAAATGCTGGAGTACAAAGATGTGGCTAAACCCTTTAGACCTTTAGGCAGACATACTTTTTTCTATTTGTGGGTGCAAATACAAGTACTGAAAACATAGCAGCTGGTTAATACTACAGTGTAGGTTAGACTGAGCACCCCAATGTCTTTTTGTGGCATGTGCATATTGTATACATAGGCCTTTCTGGTATGTTATCCATTCATTCTACCCACGGGCCATATGGACAGAGAGCACATGGCATGGCCACCTTTTCACTGGTCTGATTATTTGGCTCCTTTTCACTTCATCATCGGCTGATATACCATGCTCTGGCAAAATTGGGGACTAGCAGATGAAATCTGCAAAATTGCCCAATCCCTAAACAGGCCGATATCCACAGTAAATGAATGTCAGAAGGTATCAGCAGGCCACTATATGCGCATAAATAGTTGCAACACTCTTATCTGTGTATGTATGACCACATTTAGGCTGACATCATATCTACACACTGAATTTAATAGCATTCGTCAGCTGACAGTAGTTGTAGTCCCTATACAAATGTCTTGCCTATATACCACACCATTCCTTTGTAATAAAGTTCTTAAAAAGCAACAAGCCATTCTACAAGACAGCTGATACATAGTGCAGCTCCATGAAGGAATGCAGAAGGCAAGCACAAGCATGGAATAGATTCAAGCTTCTGCAAGGTGATAAATGTAGCATTTTTGTTTTACGACTTTACTGTTCTTACTCTTGCCCTCAGCCACATTATGGGGTGTGTATTTTGCATAATAGAATAGATTTCAATATGTTACTGTATGTGCTGGAAATATTATCCAGGTCATTTATCTTTCTTGTTCCTTAATATCAAAAAAGAATATACTGTATCCAGAAAAATGTATACATTTTAACTGCAGATGTCCATTCTTAGCAAGAGGAATGGCACTTTTTAGAATGACAACTTCCATTAATAAACCCAGATTACTATTGAATATAAATGTCCTTTGGATATTGGGAATTGTAGCTGCAGAATAGCCATTAATTAGTTATACAGAAATAATATTTGTGGTCATGCAGCTGTGAAGAGATGCAAGTCTCAGCATTCCACAACAACAATCTGCTGCAATGGAATGCTGGGAGTTGTAGTTGGCAACAGATGTAAGGTCATAAGTTTGACACCTCTGGTTTAAACTTTATGAGATTGTATATGCTGTTTTACAGCAGGCTTACAGAAATAATTACTTTTTCAACTGCTCTCTCCCCATATCTAACTGAAAAAATGCCAGCATTGTGCACAATTTCAGTTTAGCCCTTCCTCACCAATCCGTGTATTAGCAGCAGTCTCCAAGATGCAGAAGTTAAACTACCATTACAATAATACAGAATGCTTGCGGCTTGTGCCAGCACAGACAGACCATAATTCAGCATAGCAGGAAAAAAACAACCCGCCCAGAGAGCATTTGATAGAACATTCTGAAAATCTGACTCACCTAAGATATTCAATTTACATGTTTCATCTCCAAACACAGCTTTGTATAAAATGCAGACTCTGAGTCACTTATTATACAATCCCATTTCACTTCTATCAAATTACTTTTTATTGCCAAACCTTTTAGAGTTCAAAACAAAGGTGAAACCCCAGGACATATTTGCTTTTATGTTACTATGCATTTATTTGACTGTGGGAGTCGTTGTCAAACTTTTTGAGATCAAGCCCCATTTGAAGGTCCAAAATTTGGCCAGTCCCTCTTGAAAGATACAGAAAAATCTCCATCTGTCAGCCATTGAGTCATAATTTCATGAATATCTAGGACAGCAAATACATATTCACCCCAAATCTCACCCTAACTGACCTTCAAGCTCAGCTGTCAGATCTATCTAGGAGACCAAATGGCCAAGTCTTACCCTAATTAGGGTTCAGGTTTAACCCCTCTGCTACTGCCCAAAGCCCTCAGGAGGGCCAGCCCCACAGTCTATTGGAAACCATAGACTATGGTTATTTCGGCAAAATAACCTGTAGTCATTTGAAAGGATTTGGATTACTAGATCTGCTAAACTTACATCAACTCAAACTGAATTCTCCACACCCAAAATCTAATTGTACATGAAGAGGTTTTTACTTTTTTCCATGCAGTAACATCATTTTTTTAGATGAGACATCAGAATGTACCCTGCCAAAACTGCCAGTTCATTGACCGTGACTAGAGGACTATGAAAAGATTAGGGGGTACATAAGAATAGTTTGCCAGTATACTGGCATTGCCTTTATTGGAATCTAGAAATAATCATTTGTGTGCCTAATGTTTTGCTAAATCAGACAATTACCTTCTAAAGTTGTTTCTTCCCCATCTAATGGAGGACTCTCTCCTTCCTCATATTCTGCCAGGACAGCCACAGTGTAAGTAGTTTCCGGAAGTAAATTCGAAAGAACTGTGGTAGTTTTTGGTGCTGGCACAGAAACAATGAATTCTTCACCTTCTCCCACAGCCACCTTATATTTAACAAGGTATGACAAAACATCCTCAGCTGCAGGTGACCAGCTCACGCGGAAACTGCTGGATGTAACTGCAGTGAAGGCCAAATCTCTTGCAGTGGTCAAAGCTGTAAACACAGTTACATAAAATCATTCAAACATTAAAAAATTATTCAGATCTGCATTTCAGGACAAACTTGGTACATTGGTTTTTTTTTTCATTTGCTGCATTTTTATGCTTTTTGCACCAAATTCAAAATATAATAAAATATAGAACTACAATGTAACTTGAAAATTACTCATCCTAGAAAACATATATGCACACAATATTTGCATTTTGAAGCATACGGCATTAAAATGTGCACATTCAAAAGCCCGTATTTCAGAGTCGCCATACAGGGTCCAGTCCTATATGGTATTTTATAGGCCAAAAGACCAGATACTGTGCCAAGGTATGACCACATTTGTATTTTTATTTTTTTGGGCTATTGGGGCCTCTATACTTCATAAAGCATCAAACTGACGAATGAACAGACTAAAAACTATAGTGCAAAGATTTAGGTCTAGATTGATCAGCTAGCATAAACATACAGAAAAACGTATACAATTTTATCAGTATGTGTGGCCAGCTTAAAGTCCATAAGTAACAGGATACATTTTTGTGAGGTCCACAGGAATTTCTCTATTTTAATCTCAATTCTGCACTCCTTTCAGACAGATATTAATGTCAAATGAGCATGGCATATTTGTTAGCGCCATGTTATGCCATAGGAATTCATCTAATTTGGTCACACAGCATTTGACAGCATATCAGTAAATGCTATAATAATGATGGCATTTGGTGTTTTAGTTTGTACTTACATTTACGTTTTATTGTTTGTAGCTCTTGTTCAATTCTAAGGCAGATAGACTGGGTTAGTTCAAAAGAAATTCTTTGAAAAGCATCAAAATCTTCCACTGTGTAAACATGGGTGTCTGCAGGAGGAGAAGCAATGGCCTCCAGCTCAGTTCTCACTGCATCCTTCACACCAACTGCAAAAATCTCAACATCTGAATTCCGCAGTTTTATAGCTGGATCTTTAAAGGCATCTGATGACTTTCCATCGGTGATAAGAATCATGACTCTAGGAACATTTGGTCTTGCTCCTTTACTCTCAACAAATACCTTTTCCCTCACATAGGTCATTGCTTTTCCTGTGTTGGTAGAGCCACCTCTATATGGAAAGGTATTCACAGCTTTTAGAATGCCATCAATCGAGTCATACCTGTTTAGGGTAAACTCTGTAAATGGATCTCTGCTGTATTGCACAAGGCTGATCTGTACTTTGCTGGGCGAAATATCAAAGCTTTTTACTAAAACTTCAAGGAAGGATCTGACTTTGGCAAAATTAGCTACACCTATACTGTAAGAGCCATCAACAAGAAGAACAACATCTGCTTTTATATCGACACCACCGGAACATTCTGTTTAAAATAAAAACATAAAAGACATATTGAACAGCAATCCCATGTCTTGTTCTACTTTGCATCTTTGATCAAAAAAGTTAATGTCAACTTATGACTGTTTTGTTTAATGTTCTGAAAAACAGTTTCCAACAGGAAGGTAAAGTTATTAAAGACAACAACTTACCAACTCTAATTTTCACAGCCTGGGTTTTTTCCAGTGTTGATATTGGCTCGCTTGCTGTGAGTCCTTTCATGGCATATAAATTTATTTGGTATTCTGTATCAGGGGAGAGATCTTTTACATTTATACTTGTAGTCTGAGGGCCAAGGTTCAGTGAATGTTGTTTACTTCCCGCTAGCATTGGAAGAAGCTGAATCCTGTAGCCTGTAATTTGGCTTGGCGATGGTCTCCAGGTGATCTTCATTGATTTGGAAGAAATTTCAGTGACAGCCAAATCTGAAGGAGGCTCAACAGCTAAAAAGAAAAATAAACTGGTTAGAACATCATAATTTCAAGGTAAAATACTATAAACAGGAAGGGGTAACTGTAAATATTTACAGTTGCCTACTTTAGGCACAGAGTAACAGTGAACATATTTATGCTAAGTACAAAATTCTGCTCCCAATCATCATGTTTTTTACCCAAATTTCAGCATTTCTTCCCAGAATTCAGATTTAACAGTGCCCACCCATTAAGCAGAAAATACTACAACTTGTATGTGATGTCCAATATGGAAACAAATTAGCACCCCCTATTCACGCACTGTGTGCAAGTTGCAGGACACATAGTTCCATAGTTGGTATTGCATCACTACCAATGCACGGCCGCAATAATGGCATTGGCTTCCCATGAACATGGTGTAATTACAATTAAACCAGGCTGGATGTAATTCCAGGGTTCACTAACTTCCACACATACAACTGTAACACAGTACATTACTGAGATAAACTAATGAGCCCACAATTGCATATCAGTCAGCTACATCACAGGCATGCCACACAGGTGTGTAAAATTTGTGGTCATATTCCATATATAACTTACCTTCTTCTCCACTAACAAGCTCACTTAGCTGCTCCTCAACTCCTGAGCAAACTTCAGTAATTATTTCATCTTGCACTTCCACAATTGAATCAAAATTAGCAACATTAAAAACATGTTTCAAGGAAGGCAGAGAAGCTATTTGTTTGAGTTCTTTTGCATCTGCTGCTTTTATACCTGAAAAGACATATGAGCATATCTGTAAATGTATGACAAATCAGAATAACAAGTATATTTTTAACTGTACAGCTGATGTGACCCCAATGTGCTGTCTTCTCTTTTATCCTTTGAACTTACCAAGAGAAAATACTTCAACCCCTAAGCTACGTAGCTCCCTTGCTGGAATCTCCACTTCGTCTTGGGATTTTCCATCAGTTATAATGATAGCTATTCTTGGAAATCCTTTTCTTGAGCCAGCAGATTTGACAAAAGAGTTCTTAATCAGGTAATCAAGGGCTTCACCTGAAATATATTAAAATATACTTTACATTAATACAAGTAGATATATGTTTCATTAAACTATGCCACGCTAAATATTTTTAGGCAATTTTTCACTACATTTGTAATCCCAAACAGATAACTGATCTCTCACAACTCCACACTAGTACAATGTGTTTTAATTGCTAATGCTAACAGACTAAACCACAAGTTGCCACCAAAGGTTACTTCCCAATAAGCAATTGCAAGTAGCCTTTGCCCCACAGCGTGTGCCAATGGCCAAACATATTCTGTATTCTATTATTTCTGTGTTTGCAGTGGTTTGGGTAAAGACAATTTCATTATAAGAAGGTAAAAAAGTAAAAAAAAGTCAACTATAAGAAGGTACTAACATAAGAACAAAACAAATTGCCAAGAAGAAATGAACAGACATACCTGTCATTGTATTGCCTCCCTTGTATGGTATTCTTTTAATGGCTGCTACTAATTCCTCCTTCTTGTAATAACTGTTCAAATTAAACTCAGTCCTAGTGTCAGAGCTATATTGCACAACACCGACTCTGGTCTTGTCTTCCCCAATTTCGAAAGCTGAGACCAGAGAACCCATAAAATCGAGAATATATTTAAAGTTGTTTCTTCCAACACTCCATGATCCATCCACAAGGAAAACCACATCAGCAACAGCACTTAAAGAGCAGCCTAAGAAAAAAAGTATTCAGTTATATACGCTGCACCACAAATAACTGAATTTTCCCTACTGAATTGTATTTAGAACAGGGAAATATCTATGATTGATATACTTTATGTTAAATCAAATGAAAAATGCATGAAATGAGAAAAGCTGTGTAATGTCATATTATGCACCACAAAATGCTGGGCCATGCCACCATTTTGTAAGGGAATTAAAACTAAATAAGATGATATGATACTTTTGGACACAATGTTGCAATAATAAAGGGCTAAAATTGCAAGCTGAATCAATAACACCAGCACAGATACTAGCAAAAAAGCTAAATAAAATCTAACTCATACTTCCAACAGACAAACCTGAATATAAAAATTAAAAATGTAGACATATAAAAGACAGTATTACTTACGTGCTGATTTACTTGTCTCAAGTTTAGGCTCTTCAAGTGTCACTCGACCTCCTGTTTGAACTTAAAATCAAAATTCTATGATTATTTAGTATACCCTTCTTTTTTATTAACAAAGGTTAAGTCAATTTACTGTTCACAAGTGCAGATTTTACCTTAGTGTCCTCAAAAAAATGAAAATGTACATATTAATCATTATTAGTGATGGGCAAATAAATTCGAAAGGCATGGATTTGTGGCAAATTTTCGCGTTTCGCCACCCGTGAATATTTTCGTGAAACTATGATGAAAATCCGCTGAATATAATCCGCCGCAAGAAAAAAATTGTCACACGTCAAAATTGTCATGCACATAAAAATTGTTGTGTGTCAAAATTATTTTGACGCTCATTGACTTCAATGTGTTTCCCAGATTCACCTATCCCTAATCATTATCTGTGCAGTAAATGGTAATACATTTGCTGGTGATTCTTGTAATGTATTGTCTTATTATTCTCATCCAAGAGTATTCCGGTTTCAAGCAAATTACCTAGATTGATCCAAGTGAACTAATACTTTATCTCTTTTTTATAAAAAAATCTTTTTATATAGCGTCAATGTTTGAAATTTGGTCAAGATTTGCAGATTTTAGGACTGGTGCCATTTTTTGCTTACATAACACTTTGATTTTGATTAAGATATTTCATTCTGACGCTTTTTTATGCAGTTATGCTTCAACTGTTTCATTTTCCATAACCATCTAAATGTAATAAAGTCATCGAAATTATATTAAAATTATTACTACTTGAGGAAATTTTCGATACTAACTACAAAAACGATTTCATTTCCCTCCAACTTCAAGCAAAATGTTTTACAAGGTTAAAATTAGGCAATGAAAATCGTTATAAATAAATAAAGCAGTTCATACCAAAATAACTGTAGTTCCTATATGCTACATCAGAACTGAATTTTCTACACCTACGCGTATTTAAAACCACGATTTTCTGTGAAGTTTAATAATTAAATGTAATAACAAGAACATTAATCAATGCAAACTGGCATGAACATATGTGTTATAATTGTATGAGTGCATTTATGATACTGTACTGAAAAATTAATGATGCTTTATAAAAGTGACTAGCTC
The DNA here is from genome assembly GCF_017654675.1 of Xenopus laevis. Taxonomy (NCBI): domain Eukaryota; kingdom Metazoa; phylum Chordata; class Amphibia; order Anura; family Pipidae; genus Xenopus; species Xenopus laevis. The sequence continues at coordinate 78,011,143 of NC_054380.1, read as the reverse complement.
CAAAAGAACAGGTTTATTTTTTTTTATGCAAGCTTATACTTACAAAATGCCTTTGGGTAATGGTTTAATAAGATCCTATGAAAACAGTATGGTTGGAAAGGCTGTGTAAAAAATATGGCAGCTATTAACATTGCTATAATAAGCAAATTGTATTTGTTTTCTTAAGAAATGTGTGAATCTTTACACATAGATAACACAAACCACCTGTAAAGATGTTAAGCCTAAGGTACAGTATTTTATTGAATACTGTATATCAAAGGATAAAGAGACTGGTTTTATTTTAATGTTTCAGTCTTTTGATAGAGGGAAGTGCATCACATACTGTGCATGGTTGGTATCTGTAGCTGTCTCATATAGTTATTTGTGGGTTGAGTTGATATAAAATGCATAATATGGTTGTAATTAATATCTGATTTTTAAAGGGAATCCCTGATTAATTGAAACCATAATGTTCATAAGCAATTATTTATTAATTCACTGTTCACCTGGAAAAGTTACATGAACATAATCTTGCTGTATCTGTCAAACAAACGTTGAATCTGAATAAATTATGGTTCTCGCTCAAGTACTTACTTGTAAGTTGGCCAAACACAGGTATGCTTTCCTCCAATTCATCATATGAAATTGCTGTCACAACATATTCCACATCTGGTACAAGTTCAGTTAGTATGGTTTGTGTAGCAGAAGCTGGAAGATCTAGTTCCTTTGCTGGTCCATCTGTAAGGTATTACCACAATGTGGACTTCAGGGATTTATGGAAGAATAAACATTGGGGTTTGGTTGTGCTTTTAGCTATGTTTACTGCCTACTTAGCTATCAAAAGCATCTCATATGCATGTCTTTTCTTGATGCTTCATGTGCCATTAAGTTACCAAAATATATCCCTGTTTGTTTGAAATACTGAACAAGAAGTTCTAGCATTGTGTAGTCTGATAACTGTTCCATTTATTTCAGTCTATTAATTAATAAAGGGTGGCCACAACAACCCTAGATACCCAGTGTGAGTTAATGCTCCTTATATCAGCTTTTGTAGTAAGATAGGACCAAACCTAGAAAATACAGCCAATTTAACTATTTAGCAGGTAAGGGTTGAGCTATTAAAATTCATAAATATCTTGGGGCACATGCCGAACCTTTTGTTTTAGATGGATAAAGCTGGTTAGCCTTACTTAGACATATTTAAGTAAGTGCGGAGTAATGATGTAACTAGCTTAGTAATTTGGCAGGATATCTTAAAAACTTATCACCACGCAAATTTGCTAGACTTCCTTTCTAAGAGTGATAAGTGAGATGAAGTATTTTAACACATCACATATATTTCCTTTTCAGTCATAACTTTCATTAACATGGTCCTCTAGTTCCCTCTGTTACAGGGTTAAGAAAGAAAAAAGTGTCTCTCTGGAGTCGTGTGTGTGTGTGTGTGTGTGTGTATATACACAATATAATATTATATTGCATAATATACAATATATACAATATAATAACACTGCACCTTGAGAATTTGTTACCCAGTGACTTTGCTATAAAAAGGTTATGCCAAAGAAACCCTGAAATGCAAGTTTTGTCTGAATGAGGGGAACTATTATATGTGGCATATGAGTTTTGGCTAAAAAAAAGGAACAGTAGTCAAATGCCATAAAAAAGTAATTGAAACAATGTTATAATGAGGTTCTTTTTCACTTATATAGGATCTGTAATCCTTTTGAGAAAAAAGTGACTGCATCTGTAGCATTAATATAATTATAGCATGTACAAGTGAAATGGCATGAAGACATGAGAAATAGAGCTAAGTGTTAAACAACAAAACGATGTTCAACAAGAACCTATATTTTCTATTACTATAAGTACGTAGCCAGTTGCCAGAAATTCCGTTAATAAGATTCTAATCTCAGTTGGTCGCCTACTGTAGCAAGCACTTTGCTAAAATACAGTATTTTTAAGGATGTGTGAACTATAATATTGCATAAATTTAAATAAATGTACTAAACAAAGAATTCCAAACAGTTTATGTAACATCATTGAGAATCACAGTCACTGTATTAGCTTAATTTAACCAGCTTTTAGAACCACATTCTGTTATTGTTGCAGAAATGTCAACTGTTTTCATAACCTAAATTCTTGTAAACTTGCTAGTGTTGAAAGTGCCACTTATAAAACGTACACAGGTAATAATAAAAAGGATTTTAAATCACAACCTACCAATTGTAGGAACGATTGTAATCTTGTAACCCTTTATTCTTTCTGCCGGCCTTTGCCATGTCATTCGAACTGTATTTTCATTTACTATTTCAAAATTTAAGTCTGTTGGTGGACCAACTGAAATAAAATGTTGATAAGGTTAATTAGTACAGTATTTTTATAAAAGTTATTGCACCCACTAATGTACTTGGAATGGACAATGCTTTTTTTCAGCACTTTTATAGAAGGTCCTACCTTTAAAAGTAGCTTTTACAATTTGAGTGTGGTTGTGTGCCAATTATTTTGCCATATTTAATAATGTAGGAAGATGCAAATTTTAGATTAAGAGATTTACTAAGGGTCGGTATGGAACTATGGATGAATACCTGGTACAGCTTTGATGTATCTGAAACCTTGTCATAAACTATGTGGCATTTGATCAAATAGTGCACCTCAAAGAGAGACTTTAACCTTGTTTTATGAGCTGGGCTGGTTCAATTTATTAGGGACAACTAGTGTTATGCACATTCAGTGTCGGACTGGGACACCAGGGGCCCACCCAAAAACCTTTGACTAGGGGCCCACCAATTAATCTTAGACCAGGGGCCCACTCTTAGTACTATTGTTCTTCCTTTCCTCCCTCAACCTCTATTCCCCTAGTCTCTTTTCTTTACATACTATAATCTATTATTCCATCTATTTAGCCTCTTTGTTCTCATAGAATTTAGGAATAGCTATGAAATATGCCAAATGTCTAGCAGTATGAGGGCCCACTGACACCTTGGCCCACCGGGACTTTTCCTGGTATCCCGGTGGGCCAGTCCGACACTGTGCACATTGAAACTAAAGGATCTTCATGACAAGCTTTTTATAATAATAATAATGTGGTGATGTACAGCAAAATGGCAGAAAGGGCAGTGGAAACCCCTTAAATAAATGGCTCTCCATGTAGGAAAGTCAAGAAACACAGCACCACCACCACTTTAAAAACTATTTTCTACATCCTCCAAGAGCCATCTTGGAAATGTTTGGATTTCCTATTCCATTTGCATTGCCCTTTAGTAAACAGGCCCCATAAAATGGCTTCAGAGCCTTGCCTCACAGACACAGAGGCCAGGGATCAATGTTTATAAAGACATCCTTGGGTGCAATAACTCATTTATACAAACCACAAAAAGCAAACATAGGTACAACATTACATAAAGCAAAGCTTACAAAGCATAGCTTTGCAACAATTTATTTCCAACATCATGACAGCATGCTGTTGGAGAAAAATTACACGTGGAGCTGACAAAATGACAAAACAGTCACAATTATACAAGTTACAGTGCACAACATAAAACAGTAACATCTTGAATTGCTACATCATTAAAGAATGACTAGCAAAATCAAGTACATTAAGAAACAACACATTTAATTAAAGATATAATCACAGAATGTAATCAGATTTGAATTTATTGTGTGACATTAACAAATATTTGTACATGCTGAGTGAAAATCATGCCAAAATGTAACAACCTGCTTACAATCAGACTAATCTCTGCTTAGCATGAGAGCTGAATGCTACCAGATTTCCTGTATATAACTAGGCTTGTGTAATAGTGCTAGCACTGTTTCTGCATGTTGTGATTATATCTAAAATAATCTGCCTCTTCCAATAATGGCTAAACATATGGGAAATAAGCCATGAGTTCAATGACCAAATATACAATGCTGGTTGAATCATACAGGTCATGAAACACAAAATTTACTTCTAATATCCTTTACCATCTTAAGTGGAGGTACTACTTATACAACATTTAGGGGTTCTATTTGTAATACAAGCGTTTATAATTAATGACAATAGGAATTATCATACACCTATGTTTATAGGTAAGAAATCTAGAATATGGTCATCAGTTCCTTCTACATGCAGTCTACTACAAATATAATTTTACAGCTAAAAATATATACAAAAAATTTGACTTCCTTAGTGAATGTGCCAAGCACATTTACACAAGCCACAATAGTAACATAAACACATTAATAATATTTCTGCAGCAGGTACACACACTCCATACTAAAAACAGCATTTTGATATCAAAATGCAAGTATGGACTATTCACAAAACACTGGTTAATGATGAAAAGACAGAATCAGAGCATGTTGATGAACATTTGTTTAGAATGTTGCGAGCAAACAGTGAAAAGGGCACTTTACCCCACACGGAACTGCAAATCAAAAAAAAATAAAAGTGCTGATGACAGAGATGATTGAACAAAACACAAAAAGAAATAACTGGCATGGAAACTATTTCATGGCATCATGCAAAATACATGAAATCTTCATTTGTTTGAGCTCTCCAAAATGAACACAAGCCTCCATGTACAGATTGCATTGCACACAGACTTTTTGTGTCTTATTTTATAATGATATTCACTTTTGCTCAGTATTAGAAAATGTGTATATCAGAAGCCTATGGTTTTTTTCTAGATTATGACAGGTTTAAGGTGAGTCTATTTAGAATAACTGTTGGATATCTTGATCTACAGACTTCATTTAATTTTGTCTTAAGTTACATTAAAATGTTGATAAATAAATTTAACAGTTTACATTGAATTGGCAGCTGAAGTAAAATGAAATGCAATGTTTTGATATGAGGTTATTACAATGGTATGCATTTAATGTACTGTAATAGGCGTATCCTAGTTATTTATGCCTTTAAGCTAAGACCTGTTGAAATCATTTAAGGGTAAGGCCACACGAGGAGATTCAGGGAGATAGTCGCTCAGAAGATGAGGCGATTAGTCGCCAGGCAACAAAATCCCCCCAAATCTCCTCGTGTGGCCTTACCCTAAAAGTCAGTGACAGATGGTCCCTTTAACAATTGGAACATGTTTATTGTCATGATTCTCACATTGGTTTTAGTTCTAAAATCCAATAAATGCAAGTCTTTCAGGTGAAAATTCAATAAAGTTAAGTTCTCCGAGCAACATACTGGAAAAAGTCGCACAATTCTGCTTGTCCCACAATTTTGTTGAGACTTTTCCCGCATAGACAATTTTTACTCCGAATTGTGAGTAAATTAAGCCAGATCATGGTTGGGAGTTAGGTCAAGTTTGTTTTCATAAAAAAAATTTGAAAAATAGAAATTTGGTCTAACGCCCAACCACGATTGGGCTTAATTTACTAAAAAAAATCTGAAAAAAAATTGTACATGTGGGAAAAGTCTTGACAAAATCATGCAACAATTCGAATTGTGTGACTTTTTAAAATTGTTGCCCTAAACAAAAACCAGTGTCAAACAGCCCGAAAACATCAAATATCATGAAGGCAAAAAACATCTTCCAAGTTGACATCTGCCATAGACTTTTATCTGACTTTGACAGGTTTTAGCTGGAGTATTTTTGGATTTAGCAGCTGTATTGGCAAATGTATTGCCTAAAGTAATATTAAATTTGTAGCTCACTGGGATTCTTAGAGGGCTGAACAAGCCACAGTATAGTACATGCCCCCTGTAGCCAGTCTGTAGTGCAGGCACTACTAGGAATACTCTGACAGCTTATATAATTAAAAAAAAAGTGTCTTCACTGGCACTTGCACTACTGGATGTCAGGGAAATTAGATTAGAATTTTAAATGTATTTATACCACCAGCCTGCCTCAAGCCATTGGGTCACTATATTAATCTCATGAAGTTCCTCAACTTATAGTATTAGCAGTTGCCCTGGCATATGCTCCGATTAGTAGAAATTGGGTCAGTTATTTTGTGTAGTTTTGTGTGTAGCAGGTGTTGAAATATTAAATCTGTGCCGGGCCCTAAGCTGTTGTTACGCTTCAGTACAATGATTTCCAATTAGTGTCCAGGAAAATTTATGTTATAGATGGACATTTTCTAAATAGCTTTTGTTATGTCTTCATTTTTTTTATTTTGTATGTTTTTTAATTATTAGTGTTTCTATTCTGGCTATTTCCAGCTTAAAACTGAAAATGCTGGTTGTTAGGATCAACGAACCTGTTCAACAAAACACAGATTTTTTTATTTCTTACATTTCTATTTAGGTTCCCTCCTCATCTTCTACCTTATTTTCTTGACTCCTGACATTAAAGTAGGGCAATTCTGTATGTTCTGAGCAAAATGGAACTTTTTTCAATATATACAGATATACTGTATGTACTGTATTAGCATTTTGAAATAAAAGGTACATATGCATGGACAAAGGATATCACATGCTTACTTATAGCTACAATCAGTAAATGTATTCCCAAGCTGTTAGTGACATTTAAAGATGCATAAACATGCATGTTATATAATTTATGTTATAGATAACAGGGTATTGTCTATAGCTGGCAAAGAAATAGACAATTAAATAAAGAATATCATTATAAAATACTATTTCGGTTGCAATGGCTCAGGACAAATTTAATGCAAAGGCAGACACAACTGACCTGTGCATGCTTCAAAAAGGTATCAGTACATGGTAAAGATGTAGCACCAACCTGGACAGTAATTTGACCTGTTGCTGAAGGCGGCTTGGGCTTTAACTTATGTTGAACAGTAGAAGCCCAACTTGGTAAGCTCCAAAACACCGAATTCCAAGAAAAGGCTGATTGTGGGGAAAAGGCTTTAGAGACTGAAAAATGTGTAAACCTGTTTGAGATCGTATTCATTTTTTCTTCATATCTTTAACAGCAAGGCTGCTCCAAGACCTCCTGAGTCATTGAAGTTGCAATGTCTAATTCAATGTATTGTGTGTTTGAGCATTGCTCAAAATGAAGAAAAATGTTACACGCGTTCCCTTGTAATGTTTGTAACTGGAGACCAGTAATAACACTGGAGAAGGAAAAAGAAGTTTCAAACCTACCCCTAGTGGGATTTCCATGTTTGCCATTAAATATATTGTGTAAAACAATGTCCAGTATTTAACACTGATATTTATTCATCTTAAGCATCTAGAGACCAAAAATATTTAAGTATCTTTGGACCCAAAGTAAAGAGGAAATATAACAACAAACTTGTCCCCATGTTCTGTAAATAAACAAGGTATTGAAAGACAAAGTGCACCTATTCAAACTGGCATGTTGAGTTCAAGTAAACAAAGAGAAAAATCAAAACAAGCAAAGGCAATAGTCTTGTATTAGAAAGATGGCAGAAAAGTACAGGTATGGTATCTATTATCCAGAATGCTTGGAACCTGGGGTATTCAGAAATAAGGGATCTTTCCATGATTGGGATCACCAAACTGCTTTATTATTTTAGACAAAAAAGGAAATACTTTTTTTTAATGCAAATTATTTTCTCATTATATAATTTCTATGAGAGATGGCTTTCCATTAATTTGGAGCTTTCTGGATAAGGGATCCCATACCTGTACGACATACGATTTATTTAATATCTTAGCACACATTAATGGTTAAACCCTCATGCGCATTGGCCTTGCACTACTTCATCTGTTAAAAAAATGACATGCAACTAATATTATTGTCAATTTTACTGTGTAATAGGGATATCTTGCTACATGATCAGATCGGATTTTGGAAAATTGGATATAAATTGGCAAATGGGAAATCATTTTTATTTAACTGACAAGCACCTCCATTCAACATAACACAGAGATGCATTTCCATGTAAGAAAAGACATACTAGATTTGCCACATGCAGCATCTTCCTACTATGTTTACGAACTGAATGTACAGATGACTTTTCAATAGCAATGCACTTACAGGCAATACTATTCAAACAGTGGAAAAGTACCATTCAGTATCATATATGCTGATATGGCTATCTGCAAATGTTTCAACATGCTTTTTCATGAAAGAACAGCAAGAACTTCAAGTGTAATAAATTATAGGTAATCTCTGTATCTGTGCCAACCATAGGGAGGAGTTCTGCAAAAATGGGTCCATACCATGTTTTTCTTCTCTAATTAAATAAAATATAATCAGTTCAATAATAAATAGACAGAAACCTTTCCACCCCAGCTTAGGTTCCTGCTAATACTGAACATAGGTGTGCATTTTCCTTTTAATCTGCTAGAAATATCAATATGGGGTGGCAGCTAGTTTAGGGTAGTGGCACACGGGAACATCTGTTCGCTCATGCTGTTTGTCAATGGTGCAGGGCACATTGCTAATTTAGTCAGTTGGTAAAACTATCAATGGGTGTTGGTTGCAGTTAGGCTAGGCAGAGGGAATCACAAATGAAATGTTAAAAATGTGAACTGCAAAGAGAAAAAAAAATCTGTAAAACGTTTATTAAATATCCACCACCCTTTATTGGATTTTTTTTAAATAGTTCCAATTAAGAAAACCATTAATGTAGGTATAATATATAGCTAGACTTTGTAGACTTTTCACTATAATTAGTAAATTAAGAGGAAACCGTAAATAGTACCATAATCTGTAAGAACACAAGCAAATGTCAGCAAATTACACCTTGCATGGTACAAAAAAAAGGGCAAAAATTGCACCCCTAACTGAAAAGAAAAAACACAATATCCATAAAAGATACTGTATCATCTTGAACATTTGACCATTGTGCTATGCAATACCCCGTAAGTACTGAGACCATTTATATTTGTTATGTTGCATTTTTAGTCTGCAGATTTGTATTCAATAGTATATCTTCCTCCTGCAATGTGCATTTGGAGGCCTCTCCACCACTCCACCTCAACTGTGGAGGTGCCCACTGTGGTCAAAAGTCAGATTTCAATACGTGATGTGCCAGAAAATTAAGATATAGAGTTAAAGTGCAAACTCCCAAAAAGAACAACATATGTCTTTATATACTACTATATACTGAACTGCTAAAGAGATTAATCCTTAATAACCTTATTTTAACAAAGGAACTGATACCTAAAAAACTAAAGACACAGTTCCCTGAAAGATTTAATTATTGCAGTAAATATTCTTAATACATTCTGGAATGACAGTTTTCAGAAAACCCAAAGACTTTTAATCATACCTTATGGCTAGGAACGCCTTTCTAACTGAAAGACATAACCAGTAGACTCTTGTTAAAGTCTCCTTTGAGTACTAACAGGGAATACATTACCCACCTTTCAGAACATTAGGATGACAAATCCTGTAATTTAACCTCACTTAATCTGATGTTTAGAGTGAATACAAAATCAAATTAAGAAGAAAAAATATGTGGATGGTACCTGCAATATTACTTAAAGGAAAACTATACCCCAGAATGAATACTTCATTCAATGAATACTATCATATTTAGTGGCCTTATAAAGAATCCTAGCAAACTGAAATACAGATATCAGTATATATGTTTATTTTTGCTTGAGCCAGCATTTTATAATATTCTCTTTGCTGCTCTAGAGATCACCTGAAATACTGCAGCTCTAACTGTAACAGGAAGAAGTGTGGGAGAAAAGACAGAACTTTTTATCTAATTGGCTCATGTTATCTAACATGTATGTGTGCACTTGGTTTGTTTGTGTGCACTGTGTTTACATTGTATGGTCCCAGGGGCGGCCCTTTGCACATACTATACAATTAGATTTTTACAAAAATAGTTTATTTAGATGAAGCAGGGTTTTACATATGAGTTGTTGTATACAATATATTTTTATAGAGACCTACATTGTTTTGAGGTATAGTTTTCCTTTAGTTTTCACCCCAGACAATTATGCAAAAGGGTCATGCTGATACTTGAGTAATACACAGATAATGCCAATGTTTTGGTAAGGTAAGAAACCTTCTGACTTCATCTTCATTCTTCTAAATTTGAGGTAAAATAACTTTACTTTGTACAGGTATGGGACCTGTTATCCAGAATGCTCGGGACCTGGGGTTTTCCGAATAACGGATCTTTCCGTAATTTGTGTCTTCATGCCTTAAGTCTACTAGAAATTCATTTGAACATTAAATAAACCCAATAGGCTGGTTTTGCTTCCAATAAGGATTAATTATATCTTAGTTGGAATCAAGTAAAAGCTACTGTTTTTTTATTACAGAGAAAAAAGGAAATAATTTTTGAAAATTTGGATTATTTGGATAAAATGGAGTCTATGGGAGACAGCCATTCCGTAATTTGGAGCTTTCTGGATATTGGGTTTCTGGATATGGGATCCTATACCTGTACAACAAATCTAGACAATATAAAACTATCTGCTTTTAGCCATGAGGAATTACTGTTCTACTGCTGTTTATGCAGAATGCCCCAGTTAGAGTAAAATAATGCATAACAGTTATAGGCAGAAATGCCAGCATAGGTATGGGACCTGTTATCCAGAATGCTCGGGACCTGGGTTTTCCAGATTATGGATCTTTCCATAATTTGGATCTTCACAACCTAAGACTACTAAAAATCATGTAAACATTAAATAAACCCAATAAGATGGTAATTTTTCCAATAAGAAATAATTCTTTCTTGGTTTCAATCAAGTACAATGTACTGTTTTTAAAAATGTATATTATTTTATTATAATGGAGTCTATGGGAGACAGCCTTTCCGCAATTCATAGCTTTGTGGATAACGGGTTTCTGGATAACGGATCCCATACCTGTATCCAGTTTACCTTTGCCTATGCAAAAGTAAAACAATGAACATAAATCCTAATTAAAAATAGGCCAGTGTTTCCCATAGGGATGATACAGTGAAGCAACCCATCAATATTATAGACATTGTTTTTCTAACCAACTTACATTTTCATATTCAGTAGATCCCATTCCTACATATATTTGTGATTCACACTGGATCTTAGTACAAGAAATGCATGTGCAGGTCAGCCATAGTACCAGATTCCTGGGAAACTTTGCAGTGTGTCAAAAAAGTGTGTTAAGCGAGGAAATGAGCAGTTTAACAGAACCTAACCACTAGCAAGATCAAGCTTTGTGATTAAAAAAGAAATATGCACAACTTGCACACACACTTTAAAAATACTTTATTAAATGATTGATGTTTCGCATTTCATGCAGCACAAATGCCAATTAAGATAGGAGTGGCAGTGCTATAGGCTTTTGTATTTTTCTTTCTTTTGAAAACATCATGCTTACACAGGTATTTTTCTTCCAGAACATTGACTTGATGAAGATTGGAGAGGACACAGGCTCTCTCAGAACCAAAATTTGACTTTTTACCTTGTTTCCAGGGAGAAAATATGTTATGTACACAAGACAAGATGACGAGGAAATGACAAACCAAAGGGAAGAAGAAAAATGAAAGGGGAGAATAAGTAGAATAGATCCTAGAGTCCTGTTAAATCACCAATGAAGAGAAATTAGGATCTGTTACCTTCAGCCTCTATCGAAGATAGAAGCAGCACAGCACAAAATACTGTCACTGCTGAGCACAGCCGAATTTTCATTTTTCTGCTTTTCTCTGGTCACAACAACATGAATGGATCTGCAACCATAAAAGGATTAACATTTAAGGAATGAAAGCATCCAACTTTTATCAGTATCATTACAAAAAAATAATAATAAACAAACTTTGGCTGTGGGATTGTACTAGACTACTGCAGTGCTCCAAAAAACTCACTTTAAGGGTATACTGAAACAGATATCAATCCATAATTCTAAAATGTAGCATTAAGCTTAATATGCTTATCTTGATTTTTCTTTAATTGATACAACTTTGTTTAACATGTGCACAATAAATAGAACCTGACTTGAAAATGTATTCTGCCTATACCATTAATAAAAAGGAAATGCATAATTCCTAATCCTAATTTTTTTTCTATGAAGCACTAATAGATAATTTTTTACTTTCACGTTTATTCCCCTCCCTTACACGATAATCAAGATATGTTGATTTGTTGAGATCACAACAGAGGGTTTAGCTGTGAACTTGTACTTTTTACATAACTTCTCCCCTCCTGTATTTGTTTGCAGGAATCAGAGAACATTGGAAAGTAACACCAATTTCAGTTTCCGTTTTTATCATTTATTGCATGAAATAACAAGAACTATGGATATTTCCTCCGTAGGCTAAAATGAGCAATATTCACGTTTCACAGTTGCTGATAAAGGAGAAAAGGTACAGGTATGGGATCCGTTATGCAGAAACCATTATCCCGAAAGCTCTGAATTACGGAATTCTCCCATAGACTCCATTATATTCAAACAATAAAATAATGATTTCCTTTTTCTCTTTAATAATAAAACAGTACCTTGTACTTGATGTAAAATAAGATATAATTAATCCGTATTGGAAGCAAAACCAGCCTGTTGGGTTTATTTAAAGGAGAAGGAAAGTTGTCTTGCACTTGGGGGTGCCAAATGTTAGGCACCAGCAAGTGACTGTATTTACTTACCTAAAAACCCGGCTGGTGCACCCACAAGTGCAAGATGACTTTCCTTTTCCTTTATATTTTACATGATTTGCTAGTAGACTTAAGGTATGAAGATCCGCATTATGGAAAGAACCCCAGGTCCCGAGCATTCTGGATAACAGGTCCCATACCTGTACTGGTTTACATAGCAGTAAACAGAATTGTATTCTACAGAGAATATCTGTTATCTGCTATGTAAACCTGTCTTTTTTCCTTTTTCAGCTTGGGAGGCTGCCCGTGACTACACAGCAGCTTGTTTATACAAACTATATCCAGAATGCTTGGGACCTGGGGTGTCAGGATAACGTATCTTTCCGAAAATTTGGATCTTCAGTCTACTAGAAAATCAAGTTTACATTAAATAACCCGAATAGGCTGGTTTTGCTTCCAATAAGGATTCATTATATGTTAGTTTGGATCAAGTACAAGCTATCATTTTGAAAAATTTGGATTATTTGATAACATGGAGTCTATGGGAGATGGCCTTTCCATAATTCAGAGCTTTTCGGATAATGGGTTTCCAGATAATGGAACCAATACTGTAAATGTAATAATACTAAAAAAGGCTAGTATTAGTATTTTACTCTTTAATATTCCTTGAAATAAATGTTTTGCTGCAATAAAAATGTAATGCAAGTTGTAGGTAGAACCTGCAGTTGTGAAGCTAAGGTGCGCCATTACATTACTCTTTTTCAACTGGGTCTTCACAGCATACCACCCAACATTTGGGAATTAGAAAGAGGGAAAAAAAGATTTGTTGTGCTCAGCGTGATGAAATTTTGGCCACACCCTTTTTTGTGGCCACACTTCATAATTACAATGTTTATTTTACAAAATTTGGCAGGTTATGAAAGTTTGAACACATTTCTGTGGTTTTTATGTGTTATTACAGTTTTGCTAATGAAGGTGAATTGCCCTTTAAGTTGCAAGTCACAGTTTTACCAAGAGACCTGCTTTTCTTAAATAGTTACAATTGTTCTTTGCAAGAGAATGTCCATTCCAGTAACCATCCGGTTCTGCGGGTTGAGTTGTCAAAATCGGGACTGCCCCGCGAAAAATGGGACAGTTGGGAGGTATATACAGCAGTATTGTAAGTAAAGGTCGCTAAACTAAATCACACACACACTTCATTCTTCTTCACAATGATTTTGGGTGCCAGTGGGTGCCAGTATTACTGAACATAATATTCAGGAAATTATAGTAATTCACTTAATTCACAGACAGCTTCAACAGATTACACTCTCAATACATCAGGTCACCCCACACTATTTTGACTTGGGGGAGTCTACAACTGCTCCTATCAGCTAATCTACTCTTATGCTTTGTTCATATAGCATGCTATAACAAGCACTCATTCATGGTGTCCCTTAAAGTAAAACTATACCCCCAAAATGAATACTTAAGTAACAGATAGTTTATCAAATTGAATGACATATTAAAGAATCTTACAAAACTGGAATATATATTTACATAAATATTGCCCTTTTACATCTCTTGCCTTGAGCCACCATTTCGTGATGGTCTCTGTGCTGTCTCAGAGATCACCTGACCAGAAATACTACAATTCTAACTGTAACAGGAAGAAGTGAGGAAGCAAAAGGCAGAACTCTGTCTGTTAATTGGCTCATGTGACCTTACATGTGGTTTGTATGTGTGCACAGTGAATCTTACGATCTCAGGGGGCGGCCCTTATTTTTTAAAATGGCAATTTTCTATTTATGATTACCCAATGGCACATACTAATAAAAAAGTATATTATTATGATAATGGTTCATTTACATGAAGCAGGGTTTTACACATGAGCTGTTTTACTCAGTATCTTTTAATAGAGACCTACATTGTTTGGGGGGTATAGTTTTCCTTTAAAAGGGTTATTCACCTTTAAATTAACTTTAAGGGGCAGATTTACTAAGGGTCGAATATCGAGGGTTAATTAACCCTCGATATTCGACTAGGAACTAAAATCGTTCAACTTCGAATATCGAAGTCGAACAATTTAGCGCAAATCCTGCGATCGAACGATCGAAGGATTATTCGTTCGATCGAACGATTAAATCCTTCGAATCGAACAATTCAAAGGATTTTAATACAACGATCGAAGGATATCCTTCGATCAAAAAATCACAGGCAAGCCTATGGGGACCTTCCCCATAGGCTAACATTGACTTCGGTAGCTTTTAGCTGCCGAAGTAGGGGGTCGAAGTTTTTCTTAAAGAGACAGTACTTCGACTATCGAATGGTCGAATAGTCGAACGATTTTTAGTTGGAATCGTTCGATTCGAAGTCAAAGTAGTAGTCGAAGGTCGAAGTAGCCCATTCGATGGTCGAAGTAGCCCAAAAAACACTTCGAAATTCAAAGTTTTTTTAATTCGAATCCTTCACTCGAGCTTTGTAAATGTGCCCCCAAGTATGATATAGACATATGCTTGTGTTGCTCCCCAACGCTTTTTACATTTCAATGGGGCTCACAGTTAAAAAAAAAGGCTGGGGACCCCTGAGCTAGAGTATGGCATTCCCTTACTCTTAGAGACTAGGGAATACCCATAACTCCTGAGGCCAGACGGGATCTCCTCTGACCAACAGGGCAGGATTACACTAAAAGATGATTTATAGCAGAGACAGGATTAACCCTTAATCCCTTTATAAAACCCTCAGATCCAGAGTAATGAAAAATATGTCAGCACCCCAGTCCCACTGCTATGTATGTATCTCCTGTATGTTTTGTCCATTTATAGAAAATGTCAATATATCATCATACACAAAATGTTATTGTGTCCATGCGCAACAGTTTATGACACCAAATGTTCCTGTCATGCCCAGTTAGGGTTATGCCCGACACTGACTCACAGAATTTAAAGTATGAATCATTTTAATACAGACTATTTGTCTTAAATACATTCACATCCAAACAAGTGCCTATCTCAGAATAATGAAATGGAAAGCAAAGCAAGCAGTGATTATCATCCTGATGCTGCAGCTGATCAACAATCCTCTGCAAAAACCCAACAGCCTTTAGCTGTCAATAGTGGTTTTTAGATAACACAGTGGGAATCATTTGGTTAGAGGATCATTGCTTGAACACCCACCAACTGTTCTACTCAGCAGAGTGGAAGTCCAACCTTCCATGGCATGCTGTCTCAAACATCTGATTAAGACAATAGGTCTGCCATTTCTAGATGTTTCAAAATATCTTCAAGAAAGTACTAGCAGTTACTTGCAGTGTTATGCTGCAGACAAAACAATTACTGTTTTAAATTAAAATGTTTTTAAACTATCTCCAAGAACTAGAATATGCTCAGTCTGATGAGCTCTACAAGTTCCTTTTCCCCATGGGGGCTTCCTTTCCTAGCAGATGAATTAGAGCTCATTCAAATAACTGATTCCAGTACAAACAAAATCTAAAAAATAACTGCCTTTTGTACACATTCTGCATCTAGAGAGACATAATGTCTGGTGATTTTAACAGAGTGAGTTCTAATATATCTTCTAGGCAAAAGGAACCCCCCTATAAGATATATTTGATCTAACTGTCTATAATTATCTGACACCCAACTTCTGCATGAAGACAGAATGAAGAGAAACAGATGCTGAGAGAGGAATAGTGAACATAAACTTGATTATTTCAGAAACAGTACCTCATTTTTTATTGAAAACTTCTTATTTCAGTATGCTGAAGCTTATATTAAATTATTATTTTCACGATAGTTCCCCTTTAAGTCTACTAGGTAATTTCATGAGTACAGAAGTGGAATCTTAATCAATGATTGCATCTACAACAATTTTCCCCAAAATACTGCATTTTGTAACTGGAGTCTTCGAACATAGAAAGTATAAGTCAACAAGACAGGATGAAGCTTTACAATGTTTTACAGTCATATGAAAAATGCCTCAAACCTACTTATTGTCATGGAATTCCTCAGCAACTTCTAGGGGCATATTTATTATGCTGCGTAAAAAGCACAACTTTACACCACATATCGGCAGACTTTGCTGTGTAAAAATTTGCATAAAAAATTAGACTTCTGCCAGAAGCAATGTAAAATAACAGCGTCAAATCTGGCATTCGCATGGTGTAAAATTACACACATATTGATAAATTGGCAATGTCCCCGCAGATGGGATTTTGCCAATGGCCACTTCACCCTTTAGTAAATCTGCCCATGCTGCTTACAATTTGGTGTAGCACCAGGCTAAAAAGTTGTTCAGACCATTTTGACAAACTGCACACGAATGTGCATGTACAAAGTAAAGGGCACAACCAACATAAGGGATAAGGGAACCCTGGAATAAACACCTGCCTTGTCTTGCTGGGAATGCCAGCATTTCACAGTGGGCTGAGTCTACTCACACAACTGACTTGCATCTACTTGACTCAGACGAGGGCCAATAAAATACAATTGTGAGCATGTGAAGCTAACATTTTTAGTCAGTATTAAGTCACTTCCAACACTTGGCATTTAAAGGATGTGTCTGTTTGATTCTTCTGGTGCAAGTCTGCTGCACCTATAGCTACAACCTGCTATGGGAACCCTGAAATTACCTCCAGGGTTCCTCAGTATCAATCAGCACACTTTCACACAATTCAGAAAAAGAGGCAAGATCAATGCTAGTGGTGTAATTGCCAGGGGTCCAGGGGGTGAATTTGGGCCCACCAAAGCAGGGAAAAAGGCACAGTATATTGTGGATAAAATGGACAGGGATTTTTTGCACAACGTCCTTTCGGGGCCTGTTAGAGCTCCTAGGGCCCTGCCTACAGTAGTTATGTCATTGAGGGATGCAATGGTGTTTGGCACCACTGCAAGGAGTCTGTTTGGACATCAATAAGGGAAACATTTGTGGCTGCATTTATAACTGACCACTTAGAAGAATCCACTATCTATGCTTTAGGGTATGGTATCATTAAAAAACAATATTGCTATTGATTACTAATCAGTTAGCCAATCATACTATCTAGAATCTCACATCACTAAAAACCTTGAATATTCTTTCAGGTCGAGTATTTGTGAATGAGTAAGGGCTGGGTAAATCATACAGGTATGGGATCTGTTATCTAGAATGCTCGGGACCTGGGGCTTTCCACATAACAGATCTTTCTGTAATTTGGATCTTCATACCTTAAAGGGATACTGTCATGGGAAAAAACTTTTTTTTCAAAATGAATCAGTTAACAGTGCTGCTCCAGCAGAATTCTGCACTGAAATCCATTTCTCAAAAGAGCAAACAGATTTTTTTATATTCAATTTTGAAATCTGACATGGGGCTAGACATATTGTCAATTTCCCAGCTACCCCAAGTCATGTGACTTTTGCTCTGATAAACTTCAATCACTCTTTACAGCTGTACTGCAAGTTGGAGTGATATCACCCCCCTCCCTTTCCCCCCCCCAGCAGCCAAACAAAAGAACAATGGGAAGGTAACCAGATAGCAGCTCCCTAACACAAGATAACCGTTCCCTGGTAGATCTAAGAACAGCACTCAATAGTAAAACCCATGTCCCACTGAGACACATTCAGTTACATTGAGAAGGAAAAACAGCAGCCTGCCAGAAAGCATTTCTCTCCTAAAGTGCAGGCACAAGTCACATGACTGGGGGCAGCTGGGAAATTGACAAAATGTCTAGCCCCATGTCAGATTTCAAAATTGAATATAAAAAAATCTGTTTGCTCTTTTGAGAAATGGATTTCAGTGCAGAATTCTGCTGGAGTAGCACTATTAACTGATTCATTTTGGAAAAAAAGTTTTTTCCCATGACAGTATCCCTTTAAGTCTACTAGAAAATCATTTAAACATTAAATAAATCAAATAGACTGGTTCCAATAAAGATTAATTGTAGTTTAGTTTGGATCAAGTACAAGGTACTGTTTTATTATTATGGAGAAAAAAGGAAATCATTTTTTAAAATTTGGATTATTTGGATAAAATTGAGTCTATGGGATATGACCTTTCTGTAATTCGGAGCTTTCTGGATAGTAGGTTTCTGGATAACGGGTCCAATACCTGTACTACAAATAATGCCTTTTATCTCTATTTAAAATTGGAGTTTACAATGTGCTATACTGTTTGAGTAGCTTGAGGGATCTAAACCAGGTTATTAATATATTGTTACACCAGGTGATAGCATCCTCCAGCGCAGGGCATTCTAAAACCTTCTTTCAGAATGATCCGTATTCTAACAGTTTAAGGAAACTCAGAATATCCTGTGATGGACTGCCAGCTGGTCTGGGTAACACATCCTATTCTATTAATGCCTTCCAGCTTGAAAAGAAACCTTCACTCCACTGATGGGGTTAACAAAAAAAATTGAGACCCCAAGGAAAGAGCGGACTATGATGTAAGAGCCACAAGGGAGCCATGCAAGGATTATGGAACACCATGATTGTTGCTACAGATGTTGCCTTCGTAGTAATACAAAAGTATTGCTCACCGGATTAAGGGTCACAGTTTAGGTTTCCTTTTCAAATCATCAAGCCAGACACAATAAGGGGTATGTTAGGTAAAGAGTGCAAAAAGCATTAACAGAACCATGCACAGCAGTGTTCCAGGGGATCTTTTTTCACTGTATAACATATCATATGTGAGCTCTGCTAAACGCATCCTGCCCTGACCATTTCAGGATCCTTTATAGCAAATAAAATGAGCTACAAGTTCTTTGTTAAATCAGTTAACTCCTTTTCATGGTCTGAGTTCATCCCCTTTAACTTTCCCAGAACTCTCACATAGTTAATAAGGATTTTTTACCAAGAAAAAATGAACTGAGTGGAAAAAAAAAAACAGTGGTACAATCCTTATAGTGAGTGACTCATTACAAATATATATATGTCAGCCTTACTACTGTAATGTGCATGTAGTGCAGGAATGTCCTGTAGCACATATGAACTATATATTTCTGTCCTGTACACATGACATAGGAGGGAAGCAAAAACTTGTGTCCCTTCAGACTTGTAAATCTCATCAAAGCCAAATTTGCTTGAAGGCATAGTTAACAGTAGCGGTAAGCTGACCATACTAAAAAGATCAGTATTGTTTGGTCTTTACTGTGTATGGGCAGATTGACTGGATACCTTGCAGATCAGACAGTGTTAAATCTCCATGTTATGATTATCCAGCTTGTGTCAAACTACAACCCCCAGCACCTCCAGCCAGACTGCAGCTGGCTAAACTGTAGTATAAACGTAGCAAAGCTGCAAGGCTGATGTGAGAACGGCCATTGATGACATAAACACATTTTCTGCTACTTTAGACTTGCTTCAGTTTCTTTTGTAATGCTCTGAAACAAAGTATAGCAAGGTATACCGTAGTGCGTTTGCCTGACTCCCAGCGACATCTACAGGATGGAAATTCAGAAAGGAATTCAGAGACAACAGCAATGAAGCAGAGCCCATGAATGATTCAGCCTCCTGTTGAACACTTTCCTTGACTTGTATGACTATCTTTAAGTATTTTTGAAGGGAAATATATTGTGAAAAGCTTTACCAGCATGTCCTAATCCAGCATAGCCAAGTATTTATCAGACTGTACATATTACAAAAAGGGCCATGTCAGACCATGGGATCCATCCACAGAACTGAGCCCTGGACTGAGAGTTGCAACATGATGTATGCACATGCACAAAGAACCCAAAAGCTGAATCAGCTCAAAGCAGAATTTTAATAAAAAACAGCAATGAATATAGGAATCCTAAGTCTTAATATCCAGTTGGGTGGTATGGGGAGGTGTTTCGCTATTAAGTCTGACCACATCCACTAGGAATCCCTGCCAGTCATCTCTCCACAAAACCACATTTGCTGAGCTTCTAATAAATTGTGTCTTCCATAGGATTCCTAACTCTAACACCTCTGATGCCAGGAGGACCTGGGCTGCTCTCCGACAGCAAAAGGGTTACAGGTCCCAATCAGAGCAGCAGCTCTCTGTGCCGCCCCTGCTCAACCTAATCCCCCAATGCAACCATCCTCCCCTCTCTTCATCTGCCCCTCCATGTCTGCCTCTCCCTCAGTTTTTAATCTTTTTCCCTCCTTTTCACTACACCTCATCCACTTAGCCTTCATTTCTTACCTTTCCTTAATTTTCCTTTGCCATTTATCCCTTTCCATTCCCTTCCCTGCATCCCTTCTTTCTTCCAATCCCTCTCATTGTCTTTTTCCTCTCCTCTATCTTCCTTTGCAGGATTTTTGTCTCTCCCATTCCAATTACCTAAACTCCTTAGACCCACACATTTTAGGGGCTCACTCAGTTGTATAAACAAACATCTTAAGGTTTCACTGCTTGAACTGCTCTTATTGTGCCTCACTGGCATAAACTCACCTGAACAGACCCACACATATTTACCTGACCTCACCTGTTCACTCTCACATATCTCATCTATGTAAATATCCCCCAATATTGCATTCAGGAAAATACTTGGCACCAGAATTACCAAAGTAGACAAGCTCCAATTCCCCCTCTTCTTTGCTATTTCTAACAAGTCTGACACAAATAAAGTGGAAAGACACAGCTCTCAAGCTATTCGTCCACCCAATGCCCTTTGCAGAATGAAACTGTGTCCAGTGAGCATCCACCCCTGCAAAGATCTTCTGTTCAGCCTCAGGGCTGCATTAGAAAACCCCAGCGCACAATGAGAGCTGGACTAACTGCACTGCACATAAGGTCATTTACATAAGGTCATTTGCATAAGGTCATTTCAAATAAATAATCATTTAAAGGGTTGGTTTGCCTTTAAGGTAACTTTTAATATGTTATAGAACTGCCAGGTGTAGCAACTTTTCAATTGGTTTTCATTATTTTTATAGTTATTTGCCTTTTTCTTCTAGCTCTTCTACAGATTTCAAATGGGCGTCACTGACTCCCTTCTAAAAAAAAACAAATGCTCTGTAAGACTACAAATGTATTGTTATTGTTACTTTTTATTACTGATCCTTCTATTCAGGCCTCTCTTATTTATATTCCAGTCTCTTATTCAAATCAATGCATGGCTGCTACGGTAATTTGGACCCTAGTTACCCGATTGCTTAAGATGCAAAATGAAGAGCTGCCGAATAAAAAGCTAAATAACTCAAAAACCACAAATAATAGAAAAATGAAAACCAATTGCAAATTGTCTCAAAATATCACTCTCTACATCATACTAAAAGTTATCTCAAACGTGAACAACCCCTTTAATATCTGTGAGTTTTTTTAACCGGTTCATCTTATTATTTCTCTCTCTCCTTTTATAAAGAAAAAAAAATCATATATTTTTTTAGGACCTTCCTTTTTGTTACCAGGACAATAATTAGGGATAAAGGCTACAGCTGCAAGTTGGAATGTGAGACTTGCAGTCCAACAACTGTAGATGAATATGATATATATATATAATTGTTACACAGTGGCACAGTTATATTCTCCCTCTGTGGACCCTTGAGATGGTGGTGGTCCAAAGAAAATTCCAGTTTCGCCCTACATTAAAAGTAACCCAGCTATTTGTTCGCTTTTTAAATATATATTAATATATATAGAGAGAGATGATGCTGGGTGTTCTAACCTGGATTCCAAGTTGCTGCTCCCACCTTGCACCCCTGCCCCTGGGAAAGAGGATGAGAGGAGCGATGCGCTGACTGTCCACTTGGTGGCTTCCAACCTGATGCTCCTTCCTCACAGACTGTCTCCTTTCAAGTGGGAAGAGTCTCTCCCCAATCTGCTCCTTAAGAGAGGGCTGTTCCCAAAGCTCGTAAGCTCTTACGAAAGAGCAGGGGAAGGTGGACCGCTGCCACGGGGTGATAGATGCAATGCGCTTCTGTATGGGGGGAAGGATGGATGTGGTGTGGAAGGAGGGGGGGATCGGAAAGTAGGGGGGAGACTCACTTTTTGGAAAGTTCCACATACTTTTTTACATTCCTTCTGTATGATTCCTGCTCGAGTGCTAGTGCCAGGGGGTCCTCTGTGTCATGTCGGAGCCAGAAAGCGCAGGCACATTTGCAGGGAAGCTGGAAGATCTCTTAGGTTTCCCTGGCTCACTTACAAAGGGATTTCTCAAACGGGGAGAACAATAGGGGGGGGGGGGGAGATGAAATGTGTGTTTGATTGTGTGAGGGAATAAACAAAGATGGAGCTAGTGCTGGTGGTGGGTGCGCGACGTGAAACATGGCTTTTCCATGAGGTAACTGTCTGCCTATTCCACGCATTCGCCTCGCCGTGTAGGTTTCTCTGGCACCGGCCGGGAACATTTGTAGAAGCAATAAAATAACCTCCGTTGTCGGAGATTCAATGCTTTTCACAGCCCATTTCTCTCAATGAGTTTCCACAGACTCACAAACTCAACATGCACTTTTTTTATTTCAGGATTATTATATTTACTGACACGGCTGAGAACGAAAGGAGACACGAGTATTGCATCTATCATGGATAAAGGGAAAGTGGGATAAAAAGCAGCAGCAGCAGCAGTGGTACCTACACTAAAACGCACAGACTAGCCTACGCGCAACTACGGGTCGGAGCGGGCTACTACAATGGGTGGAATCTACCACTGCTGGTGGCGGGGGACCGTCACCTTAGTTATTAACTTTTGGGACATTTCATTATACATTATCTCGTTAAAGCGTTGTAGAAAATGTGGCTGCTCATGCTATTATATATAAAGCTGTGTTATACAAGTGGCGCTAAGGTTAGCTCTGCTGCATTTCAATGTTGGAGTCCCAGAGTTGCCCCGAGTCCAGGATGAATGTACAAAGATTATTGGGAGGTAGTTCTAATGTGAGAGGTTATAGGGTAACCTGTCAGTGCCTTTTAGTTGTTCCACATCATTTGGCACATGTAACAACTACCAGAAAGGTGCCATTTGTTTATCTGTGCTCCAGTTGTCCACTGAGGCTGCATCTAAATGCGCTGACAGATGGACAGGGTGCAAAAAAACATGGTGTCTCACCTTCCTTTTGTTTCTGCACTTTTCACATTACCCTATATTCATGTGCGGGACTAGGGGTAGGCAGAGTAGGCACGTGCCTAGGGCGCAAAGCTGGGGGGGCGCCAGGCACGTACCGCCTCTGTCACCTACCCCGTGTCTGGTCCCGTCTCTGCCCGACTATCTGTGGTATTTTTTCAGCGCATGCGCACGCGGTCGGCAATTCACGCATGCGCATGCGAGCAGCCATTCGCGCATGTGCACACTAAGCCGGCGCCGCGACTGCCTGGTTTGCCTAGGGCGCCTGGCCAGTGCGGCCCGGCTCTGTGTGCTGGTTAACTTTTTGTCAACCTGCACCTGACCCCAACCCTCCCACCTGACCCGCAGCTGACTATATATGCCATCCCTCTTTAATAGGGAGGCTGATTTTTTCGCCTTGTTTTGCTGCAAAAATGACGCCCATAGACTTGTATGGCGGCATGCGTCAAAAAAAAAAGCTGCGCTACAAAAATTTTTTGACGACTATAGACTTTAATGGGCGTCGGTGACATTTCAAAACGGGTCAAATTCGCCCATCCCTACTCTTTAAATACCTGCGTCCAAGCCGACCCTCTCTGATGTCACTGAAGTGGTTGAGTGTATATATATATATATATATATATATATATATATATATATATATATATATATATAAAATACACAAAAGTCATGAATATCTTGTAAATTATATCCTTATAAACAGTGAGTTCTGATGTCATCAGTTATAAACGGTGAGTTCTGATGTCATTTCTGTCACATGACTCACTGAAACTTGTGTATTATAGTAAATAAAGCACCCCCAGTTGCAAAATATGAGGATATTAGAAGTTACCTCTGAGTTCAATAACCTGTATAAAAACACTCGGCTTTCGGCCTCGTGTTTTTATATGGTCATGAAACTCCTCGGTAACTTATAATATCCTTATATTTTACAAAAGGGGATACTTTATTCACTAGATATATATATATATATATATATATATATATATATATATATATATATATATACACAGCACAGAGAGGAGCAGAGACGGTATCACACTTTCCCACAGGAACCAGCGCTTGGCATTCCATCACTACTGCCCTGACATCAGTAAATGAGCCCTTAATAGTCTATCATTAGGTACAAAGCACAGCGCTGGTGGGTACAAAGCAGTTCTGTCTTTATCCTCTTCCATTTTGGAGTGTAAGGACCTTACACATGGGTTAGAGTTAGTGAAATGACGAATAAATCCAGCAGGCGCAAATTTGCTGTGAATTTCCGTGTTTCGCCACCGGTAAATAAATTAGTGAAACTCACCACCGAAAAATCCGCAGCTGCGAAAATATTTGGCCGTGCGACAGAATAGTCGTGCGGACAAACATTGTCGCGTGTCAAAATTATTTGGACGCCCATTGACTTTAATGCATTTGGCCAAAATAGGCACGCATATAACAATTGTCCCGGGCGACTTGATTGACGCAGCAAAGCAATGCGTTAGTTGCGGGTGTTGAAATTGACGCGTGGCAAAATAATGCGTTTAGTGAATTTTTCCCCGTTTAGCGAATTTCTCTGGTAATTCACAAATTTTCCGGTGAAGCTGGACAAATTCATCCATCACTAGTCAGGGTGCAAAATGAAAAAAACATGGCAGCATGTGCCTTAATCTTGCAATTTTCACCCTGCTCCATGAGTCAGAAATGACCCCAGGGCCGGATTTACATAGTGGGCACCCCTAGGCCCGCTGCCATTCGTCACCCTTGTTCCCCCCCTATATTTGTGCAAATTTTCATCATCAATGGGGATTGGCGCATGGGAAATTTAAAAAATGATTGTCCAGCACATCCCCAGTGTTTTTGAATCAATGTGGGTGTGGTTGGGCAACATGCCGCCCCCCTAAAATCCTGCCCCCCTAGGCCCGGGCCTAGGTGGCCTTTCCACAAATCCAGGCCTGAATGACCCCTAATAATTTAAAATTCAATTTAAACAAGGGCTGAAAAAATCCATGTAAATAATCTCTATTATACAAATACAGTAAAGCAAGATGCAGCACACATCAGAAGAGACAGAAAGGCGATGCATGCCACAAACTGCTGCAGAGCTCTAGGCAACCCTGGTAGCGTACTGCATACCCTGAATATTTCTAGGAGAAAGAGGCTTCTTTCCTGCGTGATTTTTATTTTTTTTTTGCCTCCCACCTCTATATTTCCACAATGTATCCCCTGAAGAAGTTGAGAGGATGTATAACTCTAAAGGGTTAGAGCAGGCTTAAAGGAACAGTAACACCAAAAAAATAAAAGTGTCTAAAAGTAATTAAAATATAATTTACTGCTGCCCTGCACTGGTAAAAGTTCTGTGTTTGCTTCAGAAAGACTACTACAGTTTATATAAACAAGCTGTTGAGTAGCCATGGGAGCAGCCATTCAAACATAGGAGACACAGTAGATAGATGAGTTCTGAAGAATCCCATTGTATACTACATAGCTTATCAGTTATCTGCTGAGTATCCTGTGCCTTTTCTCTATTTTCCAGCTTGAATGGCTGCCCCCATTGATACACATCAGCTTATTTATATAAATTATAGTAGTCTTTCTGAAGAAAACAAACCAGTTTTCCCAGTGCAGGACAGGAGTACATAATTTTTAATTATTTTTAGACACTTTTATTTTTTGGTATTACTGTTCCTTTAATCACTTTTAAGACTGAAACTCCCAGCATGCCAGGGCAGCTAAAGCCAGCCAAGGAATGCGGAGATTTGTTTATTCTAATAAAAACAGCATCTGAAGACAAAAGAAATGGATTAAAATATCAATGGTTCACAAAAGAGATAGTAAAGTGCCCCCCCCTAATGATGAAGGTACACTAGGGGTACCAGTTTTAGGTTCTTAATTTTCTTGGTGACAGCTGTAGTTCAACAAGAACTAGAGAACAGTAAGTACATAGCTATGATGGGATTAAACATAACTAAGGTAAGGCAGTAATATGATAATTTGTACCAAGGATATTCTGATGTGTAATTGGCCCCTCTAAGGCAGGGGCCTAAATCCCTCCCTGTGCCATAAACCAGGCCAAGGATAGAAATGTAAAGCTGTTAGGAATGGGTTAAATAAAAAGAGAGTCTTTGAGGCGCTTCCAGCAGTGTGTGTGCGAGTGAAAGAGCCAACTTGCATTCTCTGTGTCCAGATTCAGTAAAAGGAAAAAGAGCTGTAATTTTTCAGCACGAGAGCTACTGCAACCACAACGTTTGGGTTTTTCTTGCGGACACCGTTAAGGAAATGACCTCATTGCCTGTTGATAAAACCATGATAACGTATAACCCACAGGAATGTGCATCTTAAGTGAGATTGGCCACACATACAGTAAAACTACTGCTTTTTCTAAAATAACAAATACATTAACTTGCTTCAAACTGATCTCATGTCCAGACCTTTCGTGGCAGTGGTTCATTCAGTGTAGTATGTAGAGTAATTGCTTTGCACCATAGTGCAATGTATGACTGATCAAACATACATAGGGGTTGTATTTAGCATAACTGGAGCAATCCTAAGGGCAAACCTTATTTAAGAAATATTCCATTCCAGTGGCTATTGACTGATAAATATGATAGTCATGGTCCATTGTCTCATATTTTGGCATCAGCCTGTCAGCATGCACATGGGTCAGATTTTGACCTAGGAATGCTGAACTATGCATTTTTTGCCAAAATCTACCCTGTGTGTGCATTAACAGTCCACACTATGTGTGACACTGACTTAAAGCTGGTTATACATGTCATCCAGGGTATGATAGCAACTCTTCACTTCTGGCTGCTTTGGTCATTCATGCTGTCTGTCTTAATGAAAAGGATAAGAAAGGTGGTGAGACCTCGTATGGTCTATCATATTTTGTGCATCCATTTGGCCAACAAGCTGATCAGTCAGATACCGGCAAGTATTGGCCAGTGTATGGCTAGTGGGTCTGCAGTTCTCTGGATAATTTGAATAACCATATTTTAAGTCTGCTAAAAATGCATTTAAACATTAAATAAACCCAGTAGGATTGCTTTGCCATCAATATGGATTCACCATATTATAGGATCAATACAAAGTACTGGTTCACTATTACAGAGAAAAGGGAAATCGATTTTAACAATTAGAATCTTGGGTGATTGCCATCCTGTCGTTTGGAGCTTTTTTTTGGTTTTCTGTAAAAGGGATCCCATACTCGTACTAGTATCTCATATTCTGGGAGAAATAGTAAAAAAAATACATGAAGTTCTATGTTATATAGGCTTCCTGATATCGGCCCATTGCTCAAAAAATATCACAGCAACAATGATCTGCCCAGGTTCCCAAACTGTCAGCTCCCCTCAGACATAAAGCAGCGGAGGGGGCCCAAATAAAATGGCAGCTAGGCTTACTTTTAGGGTTTGTAGATATTAGCTGTCCTAAATACACAATTATAGCAGAGTGACTGTTGTAGTTAACATTATACTTTTGAATCCCTTTTAATGTATTTTCTTTCTGATATTTATGAAGCGTTAACCCTCCCCTCCACATTTGCAAAGGTGTGCTTTTTTCTTTAAAAACCAAACTAACGCTAAAATGACGCCTTTATTTTATGCCACCTCAATTGGATTTATTAAAGTGGCACAAATTCTGGCAAGAACAGTCATAAAAAGTTGTGTTCAAAAGTGGCGGTGCTGAGTGATTCATTTAATAAAATCAAATATTATCTAAATTCATAGACGACACAGACGAATAACACAACACTATCACACACACAAAGTACAACCAGAGTCTTGTGGGTGCTGCCCAAGCATGTACAAACCAGAGCCTCTGGGCGCAGACACAGCTTGTTAAATATCTCACCACAGGGTATATTGCACAGAAATACAGTGATTCAGGCGTACAGATTTCAGAGGAATCAAGGGCCTGGCTGAGCGTGATTCATTACATTTGTACAGTGACAGAAAAATAACCACTGAATACTTGTAATTTAACTATTTTAGAGTAGTTTTTATGGACTTGAGAAAGTAATGCAAGCAAAAGCTGCCCATAAATTCTGAGATTTACATAAATCGTCCCAATCTTCATCTAGTGCATTCAACAGAACTTCAAGGTTCACAAGGGACATCTGGGCTAGAGTAGAGTCCTGCATCGGGTCTGGTACCCGCAGAATACCCACAAAATGGTCAGGTTTCGGGCAAAAAGTCTCCGATTCCTTGGCCGTGTAAGCTTCCAGTCAAATATCCTCCATGGCGGAAGGTTAGTTGACCTATTGCGGGTCGAGTAGCAGGAACATGTGGGTCAAATTGCATGTTGGGAGTTTGAGTTGTAGGTTGCGGTTCTGGGTTTCAAAAAATTGACCCTTGCAGGACTCTAGGCTAGAGTGCTAGAGTGCATATACTTATCCATCGCCATTTTGCATTCTACTACACTACAAGGTGTTAAAGGAGAACTAAACCCTAAAAATGAGTATGGCTAAAAATGCCATATTTTATATACTGAACTTGTTGCACCAGCCTAAAATTTCAGCTTCTCAACAGCAGCAATGATCCAGGACTTCAAACTTGTCCCAGGGGGACACCATCTTGGAAAGTGGCTGTGACACTCACATGCTCAGTGTGCCCTGAGCAGCTGTTGAGAAGCTAAGCTTAGGGCAGTCATCGTAAATCATCAAGCAGAAAATTAGATTGGCCTGTAGTATAAGATGATTAAATTCTGATGCTAATTGCACTGTCTAGCAATGTCTTGCAATGTCTTCTGTGCTGCCATATAATAATTGTCTGTATTAATTACTGATCAGCCCTATAGTGTGGCATTTAAATTCTATGTGTTTTGTATATTGTGTGCCGGCTGCTAAGCTTAGTAAGTGACAATGTTATAGATCATGTGCAGCGAATCAGCAGAAAAGAAGATGGGGAGCTATTGGGGCATCTTCGGAGGCACAGATCTTTACTGCTAAAGGGCTGAGGAAGCCCAAAAACATAATGTACAACATTTCTAGCCTTCTTCTTTAGTTAAGCTTTAGTTCTTTAAATATAGAGTCATATTTATATATAGGCATGCCTGTGGTGTCTGGTTGTCTATATTAAAGAATGGTTATAAAAATGATTCACCTTAGCCAGGCAGCTACGTAAATCCAAAAGTAAAGCTGAGGGGTGGAAGGTGTTACCCTTGGTGGACAAAGGGAAGGGAGCAGTCGGTGGTCTAGTACCTTGGGCCACACTGGACTAAAACAAGTACCTGGTTAAGTACAGGGTTCCCTTGTACCAATGTGTTCCCTGGCATGTTCTAAATAATGTTATCATCCTAGTACTCAGCACTTCCAGACACAGGCAGTGCTACAGCCACAAAGAGATGCAATAATCTGTGTCAGTGTGACAAAATGGCTGAAAAAAGTTTATTAAGCAATACCAATAGGAACATATATAATTATGAACAACAAAACTGTGTGCACAGCTGACACACTGATTGCATAAAAATGGATATCAATATGGGAAGTTTAACATAAGGGCAAGCAGATATCCATAAGAGAAGTTAAAAAGGAAATGGTTAATTAGCATAATAATTCAGTTTTCTTCTGCAGTGATCCTGTTAAAATTGTTGAAGAAACAGAGATTTGTAGGGCAACAGCACAACCTGGTGGTAGCCTGGAGCACTACAAAGAATGTTCATGTACACTGTTCAATGTTGAGTACAGCCAATAAATTCTACTGTGGTTAATTGCACCTTCCTTTGTACAACCTGGAAATTGAAAGTGTTATGTTGTTTTGCCACCCATATGGATTTGTGCAGCTTAGTTATCAAATACAAGGTAGTATTTAAAAATGTGATTACAATTTACTCTATGGGATACATCTTTTCTGTACTTCAGAACTTTTGGGATATCTGGTTTCCAAATAAAAGATTCCTGTATTTATTCTTGTGTTCCAAGGTTAACAAATAAACCCTTATGATTTATTCAGTGGAAAATTAATAATATCATTGGGCATATTTTGAGTGGCTTGATTAGCATTTGAGTGACCAATCAAAGGGGATGTTAAGGTAAAAAAATAAAATCCCATTTTTACTTTCTTTAATGAATAAGAAATCTATCTTCAATATAATTTAAAAATGTGTACCGTTTTTATAAGAAACCTGACTGTACGCAGTGAAATTCCCCTTCGTTTTACTTGCTCTGACTGCTGAGGATAGGAACGGTTCCTAGCTGCACTGCAGCATGTAGTCTTGGTCTTGCAAAGATGTTTAACATAGTTACAAGATGATGACCCAACTTGCAGGCCAACTTTGAAAGCATAAATCATTTATTTAATTAGGCTTCTGGTGCAGTAAGTCCCTGTTTACATTTAGTATGCAAAATACAGCATTTATAGCATTATTCTATTTTAGACTTTAGTTCCCCTTTAAGCAACTAAACAGCCCTTTGACACCCAAGAGAGTGCCAGATAAGGTTTGCAAAAAATGGTGCATGGATCATCATCATAGAGGTGTTGTTCATTTGGGTATATAAGTAAGGCATGTTCTTCGTAACTTAACTAACCGTCATTTCACATCAGTAAGGTGCCACACTTACACAGAATCACCTTTTGCAGCGTCGGGTGCACAGCTGTGTTCCTCTCTGCCCGAGGAAAAATTCAAGCTTGATAAAGGGCTGGAATAGCCCGAAACGTCGCTCTGCTAATGGCATGAATAAATAACCTTTGATTCACATATCGGAGTGCTGCTGGAGTTATTGCTTTTCATTTAACTAACCGTCATTGTTTCACAGCAGTTTTAAAGTGGTAGTTTTCTTTAAATCAGATTTTAGTATGAGTAAGACGAATATATTCTGAAACAATTTGCAACTGTTCTTCATTTTCTATTTGTGGTTTTTGAATTATTTAGCACTGTGTTCAGTAGCTGTCCAGTTAAGCATTATCTGGTTGCTAAATATAGGACACTAATAGGTAACTAAAAGGTAAACGGCCCCTTTAAACAAGTACAGTTATGGGATCTGTTCTCTGGAAACCCATTATCCAAAAAGCTCCGAATTATGGAAATGCTATCTCCCATAGACTCCATTTTATCCAAATAATCCAATTTTTTTTAGATGATTTCCTTTTTCTCTGTAACAATATAACAGTACCTTGTACTTCATCCAAACTAAGATATAATTAATCTTTATTGGAAGCAAAAACCAATCTATTGCATTTATTTAATGTTCACATGATTTAGACAAAATAGTAGACAAAAGGTATGAAATTCCAAATTACAGAAAGATCTGTTATCTGGAAAAACCCCAGGTCCCAAGCATTCTGGATAACAGGTCCCATACCTGTACTGTATATTCCTTTTTCTAAGGCAAAGAATTAGGGTAGAAATTCTGCACATGCATGTTGTGGAATTCTGTATCAGCCCCTAGCAGTATCCCCTAGATATCACTTTAGCACTGCCTCTGAAGATGCCCCAGTAGCATCCAATCTTCTTTTCTGCTGATTCACTGCAAATGCTCTTTGCAGCTTAGGTACCAACACACAATATACAATATATATATATGCACAAAATATTTCTGTCTTAAATATATTGATAATGGGTTGAGTGCAGATGACTCTTGTATTTGTCTATTTGTATTTTGTGGTCACAGTCTCATTGCACCCCCGCCTAATGGTTTTAAAAATGAGTGGCGAGGACAACTTTCCCTTGTTTGTTATAGTTATACAGGAGCAGTGACCAGCTCCATGTTGTAGCTCCCACCCCCTCCAACTATAGTCAGGTGATC
The DNA here is from genome assembly GCF_017654675.1 of Xenopus laevis. Classification (NCBI taxonomy): domain Eukaryota; kingdom Metazoa; phylum Chordata; class Amphibia; order Anura; family Pipidae; genus Xenopus; species Xenopus laevis. The sequence goes on along the minus strand of NC_054380.1, from coordinate 77,979,061 downwards.
CCACTGGTGTCTAATAAAAGGGCAGCCAAGTTTGGGAGTTTTACTTTGAAAGCAGCTAGTAAGTTGCAGGTAAAACATATTCGTCCCTTTTATAAAATGTATAATTAAACCATAGAATTCTTAATGAATCAGATGAAAATTGAGCATAGGACTGGCCAGATATGGGATGACTTTGACGTAGTTGGCCAGCTTAAATACAATACAAATACATACAAATATAAAAGTCACTATACAAGGCTGATTAGTGATTAATTCAGATTTATATTATGTGGCAGTTTAGAAACCTGTGTGATATGCATCAGAAATAAATAAGCAGCTCTTCTATAACAGACAAACTTAATTTTCTGCTTGATGATTTGCAACTATGGGGTCCGTTTACTAAAGTGCGGTAAATCTGACTTTAAGTTTCCGCATGTTATCGCTGAGAATATTTTTACGCCAGAATATTTGCAGCAACTAAGTTTACTAAACAGCGATACGCTCAGAAGTCATTGCGATCACTTGCGGTAACTATGTTAAGGAACCAGCTTACGTTAGCGGTAATTTTAGCGAGTTGCGAATTTTCTGGCGAAAAATTACGTTTTTGCGAATATTTATGCTATAAAATAGTCTTGTTTTATGGCTGTTATTATGGCCAATTTTTACTGTGACATTTATGGCCAGAAATGCATCTTCAAAACTTATAAACTTTATTGACTGATGATTATACCATCCAACAACATTACCAGAGTAACACCAATCAAACATGTCTGCATCATATAAACCCTTCTGCCAATAGAATCATATGAACTAGAAATCATACCAGTCAATCTCTTTGCTTCATAGAAATGCACAGTTTAATGTAGCCAATCACAATGAAACCAAAAAAGTGTAGAGGCTGACAAATCCTTGGACTGTGATGCCCGCTGCCAATAATACGACTCTGAGCTGAAACTGCTGCTGTTGCACCAGATAGAAGCAGAAGCCAAAACATCCTGTCAGCAAAAGCTACAGATCTCTTTCCTGTCAGCAAAGAATGATGGGTAAAAAAAAACTAGTATGATGGGATATTTCCTGCCCCTTGAGAATTTTCTGGCGAAAAAAATATTTTTACGCCACTACATAGGTGGCGGTAAAAGTTTGCGAATATTCTGGCGTTAATTTTGTCTATAGCACATTTCGCTGTTTAGTAAACCAAGCGTTAATGTGTACGTAGCGTTATTTTCAGCGAATGCGATAACTGGCAAACAATTATTCTTGCGCAAGAAAATTCGCAAATTTATATTTACCGCAGGTTAGTAAACTGGCGATAACATATTTGGCGAAAATCCTGTCTATAAATTGTGCGAATATTTTTAACGCACTTTAGTAAACGGACCCCTAAGCCCCTAAGTGTAATTTCTCAATAGCTGCCAGGAGAACATGAGCATGGGAAGTGTCACTGACAAGATGATAAGCTCCTGTGTACAACTTTGAATGCCTGCATCATTACTGTTACAGGGCTGGAGTTTAAGGCTGGTACAAGTAATTTCAGTATATAAAATACAGGATTTCTAGCCACATTTATTTTTAGGGTTTAGTTCTTATTTAAATAATGACTGACTAAAAATATTGGAACCAGACAAGCATGAAGCTAATGAACCCAGTGGTCAAACCAGTGCACTTCTGTTTGATTCAGGCATTTCACTTACAGGACAGATATTTTTGTAACAAATAGTTTCTCTACATTATTGTCTGGCTCCATTCCACCAGTTTGTCATATTTACGATCTTAGATCTTTCTGCATATTTCAAATAACAGAATGAGTCTGCTAAGTTGAAACTACTTTAGTTAGCCATAAAAATATTTGCACAGAAATGAAAGGGCTTATCAGATAGAGCCTCTCCAATAAATGTTCAACGTAGAAGAATTTGTTACACTTGCTGTCAGCTGGGGAAGCACTGTTCAGCACAACTGTTCACAATGGCTTGCTAAATGAATGAGGAGCAATCATGCTATCTGGCATCTGGTTTCCACCTGGAAGATTACACGCTATCCCGCAAGCAATACATTAAAAGCAAACCTTATTGACTGCAGATTTACCATTTTTTAAGATGGAATTTTTTGTTTGTGTCTTTCCTTGAGTTTTTCATGACAGCTGAAGTGCTATACTGTATAAAAATACCTTACTGCTCAAAGTCGACTTGAAAGCACTCTTAGAGCACATTTGCAATTTACATATTTATTTTTAGATGTTATGGTATTAGCAGTTTTTACACTGCCAATATCACAAAATGAACTTGAGCATCCCCTACTGTTCACCAAAGGCAAATGCTTGTCTCCACTAAGCAGGAAGCGTCTCTTGAAATTTATATGACCAGTTCTGTCTATTAGTAGTGATAAGTAGGATTCAATACAGTCACAGCTATTGCAGTGAAGAACTTTACAAAGTTTTTTTCAGCCAGTGCTGTTCTTTCAAGCAGGCCCGGATATGCGGAAGGGTCACAAATGCCTAGGTTGGAAAGATTTTAGGGGCGGAATGCTGCCCAGCTGCTTCCACATTTCTTAGACAGCACTGGGGATGTGAAGAAGATTTTAAAATTACTGTGTACCTAATCTCCATTGCTCCAGTGGAAACCTCTGCATGTACATGGTGCGGGTGTTGGGGGTGGACTTGGGCTTGGGAGGAATTGCAGGACCCTTTACCCTTGGGGTGCCCAAATCATAAATCCAGTCCTGCTTTCAAGATTCACATGGCTCAGTGTGCAGGACATCTAAAGTAGTATGGCAAAAAGAACACATACGACTGAAGTTATGTACACAAATACCTCCAAATAGTTTATTGCAAAAACCAAACTTTTTAGGGACTTTCTTACCCTTTCCTCGGTGATAAAACACACACCAAAATCTCCATTTTGTGCTTTACATACACAATATCCCCACCCACTGGATAACTCACCAGGAGGGTGGCAGCGGCAGTCTGTCAATAGAATTGACCAAATAAGGGTCAATTTTACAATAAGTTATTTTTAAGGCTATATGTCCCCTTTAAATTATCACATTTGTACTTTGGAATGTTTTATGGCGATACTGTACTATTTATTGACAAGCAGACCCAATAGAGGAGAGGTAATCTTTTACAGTGTATACCTATTTCAGGGGTTAGAAAGTAATCCATGCAGATATAAGCTTACTTCCTTGCTGTCATGAAACTTGGTGTCTGCAAAAGGTGGGCATCACGTTAGATGCCAGATAAATTGAATCGGATATGATTTTGTTTAGTCTTGTTCAAACGGAAGAGGATGATAATTTCCTTGCTATTGCTAAAGGCAGAAAATGGCTAAACTCCTGCTTCAGATTGATTTTGTATATTTCTGCAAATGTCTGTTAAATCCAATATTTCATGCAGATCTAGATACTTACTTACCTAACCCAATGGCACTACAGCCCTTGTAACGCTTTGGCCACCTTAATGATTCTGCACCATTGCTCTCTTTGTTGTACCCTGTTTCTCCATCCTCTTACTGCACAAGTCTTCCTGTAAGTGGGTCTGGGTCCCTCAAGGGCCCACTGGGTTTTTTTCCCAGAATCCGACCCTGATCGTACTTACTATGGAGGCTAAAGCATTGCTGGTAGCAGGTAGGCCTTTTAATACTTATGGAACTTATAATACTATTAGGGTTATAGCATCAGGTGAAAATGTGAATGTTTTCTTGACAATTACTGGGAACACTATTGGGTTGATAAATGATAGAAATGCATCGTTTTCTGTCTGTGGTAATGGAACATTTTACTCACAAATTTGGGAATGCAAAGTTTCCATTTACGCAGGTGTTAGAATTGCAAATGCTTTGGGTTGATATCTCAACATTTACTCATGTGTCACTTCAGAAAGTGCTTTTAAAAGGGAAAACATTTTTTTTCCTACTCCCTGCTCCCAAAGTAGCAACAATACAGATGTATTTTTCATGCTTTAAATGTACATGGGATGTGCTGTAATCAATCCCTTCTTTTTGTGACTTCTGGCCAGATTAATTGCAATTCCACTGCCCTTTTACTGTTCTCTCATTGGCCTTGGAGTGATCGAATAACACTCACTTTCATTTCACGAAAAAGCTTTTTTATGTGCCTTTCATTCTGCATTTCTGTGTTAAATGGTGTGGAACATAATGCAAACTACTGGTAGCAAAAATATCAAATACGCTGATGATCCATCGCTTTGTCTGTAATGATCAGCTAGACACAAGCTTTATTGTTGGCAGTAAGTGCTTCATTACTGTGCTAATGACTCACTGAAATGTTTGCCTACAGCAGCAAGAACATCTGAGTTATCTCTAACACATTCATATCCAATAACATTTTCCTCATTATTCCTGGTCATAATTTAATTTCTCTAAAGATGAATTGCAGAAAGAGTGTGATAGTGCCATGTGCACCAGGTAACTTACCATTATATGACATAGCTTATACATGGCTGCCTTGTACACACACTAGCAAAATATGAAACATCAGCAACAGCCAAACAACCATAGCACAGATACCTAGACCACAATATTAATGGCTGAATATTGTTTTAAAATTAGCATCCTAGTTAATAAATAATTATTACCGTTAATACAGTTACATCTCTTTTTACTGGCTGATTCCTTATCAATCTGTTCTTGGTTATGTTAGTCCCTGTGTTTGAAGGCTTAGACTTGGATACAGCACAGTTCATTTTTCTAATAACGGGCTCTAATGGGTAAAATGTTCCATTACCACAGACAGAAAACAATGCATTTCTATCATTTATCAACACAATAGTGTTCCCAGTAATTGTTAAGAAAACATTCACATTTTCACCTGATGCTATAACCCTAATAGTATAAGAATTTTATTATAAGTTCCATAAGTATTACAAGGCTTACCTGCTACCAGCAATGCTTTAGCCTCCATAGTAAGTATGATCAGGGTCGGATTCTGGGAAAAAAACCCAGAAGGCCCTTGAGGAATCCAGACCCACTTACAGGAAGACTTGTGCAATAAGAGTATGAAGAAACAGGGTACAACAAAGAGAGCAATGGTGCAGAATCATTAAGGTGGCCAAAGCGTTACAAGGGCTGTAGTGCCAAACCTCTAAAACTTGACCTTTGAGAAATAACCCCTTACTGTGCAATTGCCTTATTTATCTATTGCATGGACCAAAGATTCACACTAAATAATCTACCTGAAGTTAAATTAAAAGAGAACTAAACGGTTTTATAACAACGAGGGACTTCTTTCATCTCAAAATTGCCCACTGATGGCACTTGAGACTAATGATCACTTAGTTCTTCTTGACAAAAGACTGTCAACAGCTAAAACAAAGCTCCAATGAATGACCCAAAATATGCACTATTTTAAATGGAAATTAAATATATGCACCAACTCTAGGTTTATCTTGTTAGATTATTAGCTCCTTAACATTGATGGCAGTATGACTTTCCTGTCTTAACCTTTGAATTGGAAAATTTTTAACAGACTCTGGCAGTGTCATGTTGGAATCACCAAAACAAGAGTTGCCATTCAATTTCATTCTGAAGAGAGCAGTGTAAAGTATAGTGCCTTCCTTTGCTTGTGTTTGTTATTCTTATTCTTTGCTACCCTGAGTGTGTGTGTGTGTGTGTGTGTGTGTGTGTGTGTGTGTGTGTGTGTGTGTGTGTGTGTGTGTGTGTGTGTGTGTGTGTGTGTGTGTGTGTGTGTGTGTGTGTGTGTGTGTGTGTGTGTGTGTGTGTGTGTGTGTGTGTGTGTGTGTGTGTGTGTGTGTGTGTGTGTGTGTGTGTGTGTGTGTGTGTGTGTGTGTGTGTGTGTGTGTGTGTGTGTGTGTGTGTGTGTGTGTGTGTGTGTGTGTGTGTGTGTGTGTGTGTGTGTGCTGGCCAACTACATCAAAGTCATCCCATATCTGGCCAGTCCTACGCTTAATTTTCATCTGATTCATTAAGAATTCAATTGCTTGATTATACATTTTACAAAGGGACTAAGTTTTACCTGCAACTTACCAGCTGCTTTCAAAGTAAAACTCCCAAACTTGGCTGCCCTTTTATTAGACACCAGTGGGATCACCTGACTATAGCTGGGAAGGGTGGGAGCTACACACATATATATATATATATATATAGCCTTAGTTCTCTTTCTTCTTCTTCAACCTTTCTTGTCTGTTGCAGGGCATATTAAATTCATTGACTAAAACATACATAAAATGTATCTCATTATTTAATGCCGTTTTTCCCCACATATAGTTTATATAGTTTTTAGTGTTCATGATAGAAACTATAAGTAAGTATTGCTCTTTTTGGGTTATTAAATTGGATATCATGTTTGTCCAATTTCCTGTTTTGGCCAATCAACATTCATCCAATCGTTTTAAAATGCCACGCATGTAGATATGATTGTGCAGTTCAGTCAGACAATCTACTCCGCAGAATTCCCATAAGTATGTGATTCTCATGTATTTCATGCTACAGTTTTGGCTCTTCCAGATCCAATAAACTTTGCACATGAAAATGTAAATTAAAAAACAAAACAAATAATAGGTATTTGCATAGAACTTTACATTTATTTTATGCTTGTTAAATGTATTATATGCCACCAGGTATGGCAACCACCCCTTTCATAAACAATATTTTGGTGCCGTTTAAAAAGTATCGTTTAAAAATAAATGATTTCTACTTTTGTAGCCTGTTTCCAGTTTATGTAAAAAGAACTCATGTATTCGTGCAACCACAATATGTCATGTCCCCAGGGTTCATGTTTTAATGTTCCTCAAGCGATTTCAGTCTAGGTAAGTATACAAAAAATGCATTCTGCATACATACTGACAGCAAGTCATATATCAACTCTGTAAAATTTAAAATATGCTAAATTCAGACAGACATGATAATGCTATACCTGATTAAGGTCAGAAATAATCTCTGTGAGGTGCAGCTGCAGAAGATTTATGGATAATTATATGGTTGTACCCACTTTGTTTAGGAGGCATCATTGGCTTATTTGACAGTAATTATTATCTGTGAACACAGACACTTTAATCTTATAATATAGACAGTAAGTCCTTTGTTATCAATTAGTGGCACAAATGCTAACTTGTTGCTAACCATAGCACACTGAGAGCTGCGCTCTATTTCTTGTGCCATATTAATAATTAGGGGCTGTGGGGCTGAGGAGCACATTTTGTTATGCCCATGGCCCACCTCTTTTGGTATGTCATCCTGAAATGTAAGCAGCATGGCATATAGTAACAGGTTTGCTTTGTGCACCATGAAAACCTGCTCCACTTGACCCATTCCTGACTGCTGCTCGTAATAAAGCAACTTTTCAATTAGTCTTCATTATTTATTTATTTTTGTAGTTTTTGAATTATTTGCCTTCTTCTTCTGATTCTTGCCAGCTGTTAGATGGGGGGGGGTCACTGTCCCCATCAACAACAAAAAACAAATGCTCTCTAAGGCTACACATTTATTGTTATTGCTAATTTTTGCTAATTAATCAACTTTCTATTCAGGCCCTCTCCTATTCATATTACAGTCTCATAGTTAAATCAATGCATGGTTGCTAGGGTAATTGGACCCTAGCAACCAGACTGCAATTGCAAACAGCAGAGATGATGAATAAAAAGCTAAATAACAAATAATAAAGAATAAAATATAATTTCAAATTGTCTCAGAATATCACTCTCTACATCATAATAAAAGTTAACAACCCCTTTAAGTTTGTCTTTACAGTGGAACCCTCAGTTTTTCATTTTTCAGGGGACTAAAATTTTTTTATAAAATCTGGGAAAATGTAAAATCAGGGAAATTCATTATGCATCATATATTGGTACTACAAAAAACTATTATGTACCACCAGAGTACCACATTATGTATCACCAGAGTACCACATTATGTACCACCAGAGTACCACATTATAATATTTGACTATTAAGGGAAATGTGCTAACACTGCAAATGCAAAATCCTTATGTTAATATTGTCTTAATGGAAGCACCAGAAAGCATTAAAAATGTTGTAACTGTCATGAATACTCTTTATTCAGTTATGGGCATTGAAAATGCTTGTGCCCTTTAAATGATAATAACGATAATGTGAAGTAGCACAAATACACAGACTGGAGAGAGCGAAATACATTTTATCTATGAATGTGGTGTAAAATACATTTATTTTTTTTCCAAAAACCAAATTGTAGTTTCCAAGAAAAAAAAGCATTTCTACTTGTCTGGTGGTCTGACATGAATCTAAAGAGAAACACACATAAGAGAGGAAAATGAAAGAATACATATCTGCTCAGCCAGGCCTACAAGAAAGTGGAGGAATTATATCCATACTTAAAAAAGACATTTTAAATTCATCGACTCCTTCCCTTCTGACTTATACCAAGCAATGGGAAAGAGAATTGAACAAAACAATAGATGAAACCTCATGGCAACAAACTTGGGTGAATACGGCTAAGACTTCAATAAATATTTTGGCACAAGAAACACTATATAAGGTAATATCTGGATGGTATTTGGTTCCTACTAAGCTGCATAAATGTTATCCTAATTCTAGTCCGCTTTGTTTTAAACATTGTTGTATGGAAGGATCAATGTTGCATATTTGGTGGCAATGTAAACAGGTCTCCAGATTTTGGTCTAGGATATTTACGTTAATTGATTCAATTATGGGAATTAATCTTCGAAAAGATCCTTTGCAAGTATTAGTTAATACAACTATTCCAGTTCGGAATAAATATAATCGTAAGTTAATACAATTTATCTTTACAGCAGCAAAACAAATTATAGCTGCTTTTTGGAAAAAACATTCAATTCCTATAGTCATATTTCATCTTAAAATGAACTGCATCATGATAAATGAAAGGATGTTGAGTATAACTGCGGACAAATATAATGTCTCTACCAAGATCTGGTCACCTTGGATAACATATACTAGATTACAATAAAAATATTTAGGGAGGACTTTATACTATTTTGTATAACAAAAAATTTAACTTTATTAGTAATGTCGGATAGAGTTGATGCCTATAAGATGGAATCTTTGATATTTACAAACACTGAATTAGGAGGTTATATGGAAAATATAATAATAAACACGGAACCAGATGGTTAAGTTCATTAGTTCTGTATGTACAAAAAGCCGCACCTCTCACCTTTCCTTTGATGTTCCTGCTTAGGTGGTGCAGATTTCTCAAGACGGTCAGCACACGTCATAACATTCAGTGGAAAGTAGAAAGAGAATCGCACAGACACCAAATATGTTGCAGGTGGGGAGCGTCCCCTATTTTTTATTGTGACCACCTGTGCATCAGTTTTGGTGAGCTGGTCACCTATGCTTTTACCCCTTTTGTATGAAAACAATGGGTTATTCAAAAACAATTTCCCATAAATCTTGTCATTTTGTAATATGGGCCCATATTACAAAATGACAAGATTTATGGGAAATTGTTTTTGAATAACCCATTGTTTTCATACAAAAGGGGTAAAAGCATAGGTGACCAGCTCACCAAAACTGATATTAAACGTCATAAGTACAAAAAACCAGTATCCGAAAGAGTGGGCACCTTTCCATGTTTCAACTGTGGACACTGTAGTGGTGTAATAAAAGGAGATGTCTGTACCCATCCCAGCAAAGGCTTCCCCATAGGACTAAAATGTTTCGCCACTTGCAATACGGAAGGGGTTATCTATTTATTAAAATGCCCATGTGGACTGGGATATGTGGGACAAACCTCAAGGATGTGTTGAGTAAGGTTAAATGAACACAAAAGTGTGATTAGAAACTTTGTACCTGAAATGGAAGGGTGTGACCCGGCGATAAGCAAAAAGAAGGACAGAATCAAAAAAGAAACTTTATTAGCGAAGCACTTTTATATACAAAAACATACAGTATCACAATTAAGGTGGCAAATCCTTGAAAAGATTACAGCACCACAAGGGAACGAGATGAAGCTGGCATTGCTTAAAAGGGAAGCGTTCTGGATATGGAAACTAGAAACCGTGCAACCTAAGGGTTTAAATGAGAATTTTAGTTTATCTTGTTTTCTGTAAACACTTCACTGCTGTTACTTACACTGTGTTTCCTTCCCACAGATAACCTGGGCCAGCGGGAATTATGAGAAATAGAGATTACGGTTAACACCCCGCTGGTTGTGAGTAGTATTAGCCATTTTTTGCTATTAATAATAATAATTGCTGTGTTGAAGGGATTACATACATGCATTTCTGTATATATGATTGAACTTTTGAATCTACACAAGGACAATGAGTGTCAAGCCTCACTTTGAAACACACTGAACCCTGGTGGACTATGGGTAAAGGGGTGGGATCACATGTACCCCAAATGCCTTAAATATGTTTGTAGCACTTGAGTTTGTATCCTGACGAAGGGAGGGTTAATCCCCCCGAAACGTTGATGCACAGGTGGTCACAATAAAAAATAGGGGACGCTCCCCACCTGCAACATATTTGGTGTCTGTGCGATTCTCTTTCTACTTTCCACTGCAAGTTCATTAGTTCAACATTTTATTGGTATACAATTTCCAACATTAAAATGTTTTAGTCTACAAAGTGAATAAAGGGAGTGATAATGGTGGAAACTTCTTTATGTCTTCCAATGTACTTGAATATGACAACAGCGCCCTCCTCTGCGCAGGTGGGCATCTATTATCGGAAAGAAAAAATGTACAAAAATCAACCACGTTGAAAGAAAATACTGTATTGCTAACCAGTAAAAAAGTTTTGAAAATAAGAAATATCTGATACATGGCACCCAAATAAGCAGGGCAGAGTTGAACTTGTATATATTATAGGTTTTCTTTGTTACACTGTGATATTTTGTAACTAAATTGATATGACAATCTTCTCAAGGGTAAGTAAAATTCAAAAGTTATTTTCAACACCTTCACACAAATTTGCATTCAGTTAAAGGATAACTACACAAAAACACAACTTAAGCTTTTTGAAAAGTAAACATAATTTCAGGCAACTTTGCAATATACATCAGTTAAAAAATATGCAGACTTTTCATAATTTTTAATGGTTTGGAACAGTTCCCTAAACCTAGACCCCTGCTCTCCTGCTGATCTTTCAGACTACTTTGCTGAGCTGGCTGACTACTGTTACTTTGTATCATCAGCCAGCTGTCCTTAGCCTGCATCCTCCAAACCCCACAATTCCATGCACATGTGATTTCTTTTTTTTTTTTAACAATTCGTTTTTATTAAGCAGAAATCGTTTGTTGTACAACATATGAACTGTAGGTAACATTTCAACCCCAGTCAAATAATAAAAGAAAAAAGAAAAACAATAACGGTGCAGTGTAATCCATCACATCTTCCATATACATGTACTTATTCGTCCTACCCATGACAAGACATTGTACCAACAGAATTCCAGAACAAAAGCTATATAGATCATTCAATGTAAGATGGGAATCAGAAAATATTAACTAATGATTCCTAGGTGGGTTCAAAATCCACCCAAGATGCCCATATTTTATCGAATTTTTGTGGGCACCCTCGCCTAATATACGTAAGCCTATAAAGAGGGATGGCTTTGTCGATCAGTGTCTCCCAAGTTACCAGTTTGGGACCCTCAGCAGATTTCCAATGGATTGCTATAGTTTTTTTTTGCATACATACACAGTAATATAATCCACATTCTCTGAGCTCTACCATATGAAAGATCCTCCACCTGGTTAAGTAAGATTACTAGTGGGTCCAATGGGACGACTAAGCCTGTCCTATCCCATATATGATTCACCACGTTCCCCCAAAAGCGTTGCGCCCTAGCACAGTTCCACACCATATGAAAGAAATCTGCTGGAGAGTATCGGCATCTCAGACATTCTTGCCCAATCTCCGGGTTCATTAAGTGCAACCTATGAGGTGTAAGATAAATCCTATGTATAAATTTTAACTGAGTTAGTCTGTCCCTGCTACAAATAATCCCATCAAAGGTAGCCTCTAGTTCGTCTTCCCATTGTTCTGTTGAAAGGTGTGGGATATCTCCCTGCCATTTGCTATACAGTTTAGGTAGGAAGGTGCTACCTGCTAGCAGTAATCTATTGTAAAAGGTTGAGAGGGGTTTCTTAAGATCCTCAGTACGTCCCAAGAGTTCCACTCCTCTCGGAGATACATCAATAGGTTGGGTAACAAACTGGGACCCCAATGCATGTCGCAGTTGCAGGTATCTAAAGAACATGTTATTGGGGAGAGAGAAAGAGTGTTGTAGTTCTGGAAAGGTTAAAAGAGTGCCTTCGGGCATAATATCCAAGATGTATTTGATATCATAACGCAACCATAACTGAGGGTCTGGGATAGTCTTAAGATGTTGAAGCTTGGGGTTACACCATAGTGGAGTATACTGCGAGCAATGTGGTTGAGGCTTAGGGAAGAGTTGGCACACCATTCTCCAAGCTCCAACTATTGCTGTCATTTGTGGAGTCACCCTCCCTACAGAGGCCGTGCCCCTGTACAATAGGTTCTTAAGACTTTCCTGAGATCCCACAATTTGCGCCTCTAACATAGTAGCTACATTGGTAGGCGAAGGCGACATCCATCTCCATGCCACCACCATTTGCGCTGCCAGATAATACATATACAAATTTGGTGCTGCCAACCCCCCTCTAGTAGTTGGTAGTTGCAGGGTTTGCAGTGAAATCCTAGGCTGCTCCCCATTCCAAAAGAAGGTTAACATAAGCCCCTTAATCTTATTGAAGATGGAACGGGGGACATATGTCAACTTTGGGAGAACTACCATTTTAAATAAGTTGATTCTGCCTGCCAAGGTAAGTGGAAGACGTTTCCAATTCTCTATTCTAGCCCCCAAGTATTCTAAGATGGGATTAATATTCAAATCCATAAATTTCGCCAGATCCAGATGTATCCAAATCCCCAAATATTTGAACGTATCCACCCATAGCAATTCCACTGTCTGATTAGGCTGAGTGGAGGGGACGGGATCTGTCGGGAAGATCGCAGATTTTGACCAATTTATTTAAGGCCAGAAAAAACCGTATGTGTGTCAATAATATCTAGGGCATTCTTTAAAGATTGGTCAGGGTCCGCTAAATACAAGCGAGTGTCATCTGCATATAGGGAAATCAGTATACACATGTGATTTCAATAAGGATAGGAACATCACAGTGCAATACATTGTGGGTTATGTAGTTCCTGCATGCTGTCTGTAAGCTGTGGAGAAGTTGTTACAATTTGTAACATCAGTGTTTAGTCCCTCCTTCCCTGCCAGGATTTCAAATGATGCAGAAAGAGAAGAACTGTTAAACAGTTGGATTTCAGCATAGAAAATGGCATTTATTAATACTTTTTGAAGAAACAGGTAATTGTGATGGGTATACTAGGGGTTGCAGTGTTATGTTTGCCTCTTTATCAAATTTTGGTTTGGAAGCCAGAGTTCCCCTTCAAGAGTCTATTGCATGCAAACTGCTCTCAAACTAGGATAAACTATGTTGTTCAAATGAAAGCACTTGGGGGCCTGTTATCATAGATCAGAAGTGGCACTTCTTTCTTTTGCACACTAATCGACTGCACTTAAGTTGTGAATCTAAGATGAACTGTGTTATCAAATGAAAAGACTTTGGGCTGTTATAGCATAGATCAGTAATGGCACTTATCTTCTATAACTAACTGACTGCACTTAACCTGTTTTAAAACAGGATGAACTGTGTTATGCAAGTAATGAGGGGTCTTGACTTGGCACTTAAGCTTATATATTTCGGCTGAAGTATGGTAAAGGTATGGGACCTGATATCCAGAATGGTTGGGACCTGGGGCCTTCACAAATTTGGATCCCAATACTTAAAAAATAATGTAAACATTAAATAAACCCAATAGGATTGTTTTACTTCCAATAAGGATTAATTATATCTTAGTTGTGATCAAGTACAAGGCACTGTTTTATTAATACAGAGAAAAAGGAGATATCTTTTATGAATTGTAATTATTTGATTAAAAGGGAGTCTTTGGGAGATGTCCTTCCGGTAATTCTGACCTCTCTGGATAATGGGTTTCCGGATAATGGATCCCACACTTGCATTAACACCTCATATTGTTTTAACTAGCTAAATTTCTGTGCTGGTAATTATATAATGTCTAATGTGCTGTGCAAATACAAACACTTGCTAACAATCAAATTGTGATTTTTTTTCTACGAATCACAAAATATCTGTGGTTTTGCTATATTTCTAAAAAGCACTAAAGTTATTTGTGTAAAAAAAAAAAGTGTAAAAACCAAGAAAGCCTTTAATGACAAATAATGACAAATTTGTCATTGTCATTTGTAGCGAAACACAAATTTTGACACTGGCGACAATTCACCGGCGGTAAAATTCCACCAGCGGCAACACTTGACACCCGTTATTCATCTAAATTGTCACTGGTGTCAGAACCTTCGCTGGCGTTAGAATACTTTGACGCAGGCGAACTCTCATCACTAATGACAAACTTCACCAAGTAAAAGTTGTTGAGGTGCTGTAGAAGTCAATGGGAGGTACAATGATCCTATTAGACCATTTTAAAACCTATTGGAATGTTCTAGGTTTTTGGAATTTTTTTCACTACAAATTATCTGCAAAACTGGCAATTTTAGAGGTTTTCATGGTACTTTTTCCATATTATTCAGTACTTTTATTCCGTTTGTACTTTCTATATTCGAATCTTTCAATAAATTCAATGACAATCTTGGTTTTAGAGTATGTGAGTTTAGTCGTGATTTCAAAAAACCTCTAAAACCATTAAAATCTGACCTTTAATAAATAAGCCTCCACCGGTCATATTTATCAAGATTCCCACAAAAATATGTTATTTTTCGATATATGTGAGCAACAAATATGTCTGACATTTTTAATGTATTTTGCCAACTTCTCAAACATTTATTGTACAAAAAGACTGGTTTCTTTAAAAAGAAACAAACAAAAAATCATTGCAAATTAATGAAAAAGGTAAGATGACAAATGCGACACACTTTTCCCTTTTTTTTTCAAAAATGTAGTTTCCAAAAAAATTAGAAAAGATGTGAAAAGCTCTGTTTGCGTGATAAAATTTTATGTTATGTCTTTGAACTCTCAGAAGTATGACCATTAAAATTCTAACCCTGTCTTTTTACACTTCTTACACTGTCTTTTTCTGTCTGCAGTCAGAAAGTCATTCATTACATTAAAAAGCAATCATCTAAAGACTAATGAAGATGAATAACACAGATACATTTAGTGGAGAAAGGTGATTTTACTCAAGCAGTGTTGATAGCATTTTTTCTGCAGGTCATTATATTTTAGAGAAGTTATTGAACAGTAATCATCTACTATTTAAAATATCATTAATTTACCTTGACATAGCTGAGCAATGAATTTGTTTTCTTGTTAATTAACCTATCACTGAACAACTAATGGTACAGTCTGTTCCTAGAGTGCCTTAAAGGAACATGCCAGAGATGAGTTCACAGCTGCAATCTAAAGATCAGATTAAAAATAAATTGACTGATGCACAGATTTCAAATATGTTATCATATCACTTCCAGAGAGTTCCTAGAGAAACAAAGAGGCATATGTATCATATGCTGTGTAAAAAACAGCACACATCGCCAGGCTTTGCCGTGTAAAAAAACAGCATAAAAAATGGCATACATATTTACGTGTCTTCTCTTGGTATGACTTCCGCCAGAAACAATGTAAAATATCGGCGGCAAATAAATTTGCTATTTATTTTACACAGCTTTTTACACTGGTTTTTTTTTAGCAAATTTATTGTTACACAGCATAATAAATACTGAATGCCACTTAGGGGCAGATTTATCAAGGGTTGAATTGAAAATTCGAAGTAAAAAAATTCGAATTTCAAGCTATTTTTGTGTACTTCGACTAGGGAATACTCCAAATTTGAATCGAATTCCTGCCGAATTGCTGTTTTAGCCTATGGGTGACCTCCTAGAACCTATTTGGAGTTTATTGGTGGACTTTGAAAAATGAAAGGTTTTTTTTTTTTTAAAATACTTGGAATCGAATTCGATCTTACTTCAGTTTGAACAATCGAATACAGCCTATTCACCCACAGAAAAAAACGTTGATTTTTTTTTTAAATTAATTTCAGTTGGTCTTTTTATATTCTAATTTTGAAGTTATGGGAGTTCAAAGAGACTCACATTACTTCGAAATTCGACCCTTGATAAATCTGCCCCCTAGTATCAATGAAGATCTGTGGAGAACTGTGCCATTGTAACAGCCAATCAACAATTAACAGGTATAGTGAAACTAGATACCTGACTGCTTATCCATAACCTATACAGTAGGTTACTGCCCTATTACATGTGGGAAGATTTGCAAGTAGTGAGCCCTGGTGAATACAAGAACATGTGTCCTTGTCATTTCTTTATGTCTTATCTTAAAGGGGTGGTTCACCTTAAAGTTAATGCTTAGTATGTTATAGAATGTTATAGAATTCTAAGCAACTTTTCAATTGGCCTTAATATTTTATAGTTTTTTCAATTATTTTACTTCTTCTTCTGACTGTTTCCAGCTTTCAGATCAAACTGACCCTATCTAAAAAAACTGACCCCATCTAAAAAAACTGACCCCATCTAAAAAAAAAACACTCTGTAAGGCCACTAATTTATTGTTATTGCTACTTTTTACTACTCATCTTTCCAGGCCCTCTCCTATTCATATTCCAATCTCTGGAGAGCTGCTAAATAAAGATCTCAGAAACCACAAATAATAACAAATGAATAACAAATCTTCTCTACAACATACCAAGACTTAATTTAAAGTTGAACAGCAACTTTAATGCCCATCTTCATCTCCTCTTCTTTCTTTTTACAGTATTCTGTTTGGGACAACATATTCCATGGAAGGTATAAGCAGGGATTCAGTAATCTATAACAGTCATAATTTAGCATATAAGTGATAATTTAATAAAAGTTGGAGTGTTTGTAACGTCTATGGCCACCTTATCTGGTTCAGTTATGATCATTAGTTTTCAATACAGATGTGTACAGTCGAATCGTCATATATACAAGTAGAAACAATAGAATTCTACCTGTATCTGACAATTCAACAGTTCAAAAGGCCAATGTTCGGGCGCCTTCAGTAGCAACCAATCTAAATTTTCTGACCTGCCCGATGGACGAGCCAACCGATAGCCTTGTCTCCTGCCATACACATACCGAATATTGTCTGTGAGTCTTTGGCCACTCTTATCAACTCACAGCAGATTTTTTTTTGTGTGTACTCAAACAGCTGACCAGTTGCTCTTATGTATTGATTGGTTGCATTGGTTACTAAACATTGTGCAGACCTACTACACTTTAGTAGTATTATAAGAACACTGAAAATAGTTTTTAGAGAATTTTTTAGAGAATTGACAATTCTAGCATCACAGGAGTCTTGGTCTACAGGAAAAGAAAAGCTTTTAATAACCATTTTGGCTAATGTTAGTTCGATACTAATTACATGCAGCTATTCACTTGGGTCATTCATTTTAGTTGGCCTTTGTTGGAGAATTATATCCTCTCTTTCAGCATCACAAGATCAGCAGTGAAGCCATGTTTATAGCTGTTTGAATGTGCAAATTCTTATTGTACATTTGAACCTTTACCTATTCATTCTCACTGACAAGAACATTATAAACCTGTGCTGAACCCAACAGATTCACAAATAATTTGTATTCAATTTAAAGGACCAGTAACATAATTTTTTTTTTAATTCATTAGCATAGGACGAAAAAAATCCCACAAATTAAACCTTTAAATAGACAAGTTTTTATTAAGAAATAAGATACCGAAACTCCTCTTCAGAAAAGGCGATCCCGCGATTCATCGTGCGGTGCTCGATTTCTCCTCCCTGCCTTCCTTATAGGAGATAGACAGGGAGGAGAAATTGAGCGCCACATGATGAATCGTCACCGTGTTGCCTTTTCTGAAGAGGAGAGCAAGCGGAGTTTCGGTAAGTTATTTCTTAATAAAGACTTAGCGATTTAAAAGTTTAATTTGTCTTTCTGTTGTTTTTTTTCAATCTATACTAACAATTTTTTTTTTTTTTTTAATGTTACTGGTCCTTTAAAAGGTTTTTTGTTTGTTTGTAATTTCATTGCCAGTTTCCATAAAACGATATACCACATTATAACTGCTGACCATCCTATTATCCATTCAATGCCACTGTCCTCAATTGGGCATACCAGCATTGTGGATGTTAAGTTGGAAGGGAGAACATGTTTAAATATTATTTTTGCAGGTCTCTAAAGCCTTCTGATGTGAATTTACAGCAGGCCAGAAAGCAAGCATTAAATGTAGTGGGCATGCTGGGACACCAGGAACATATTTTGAGTGTGTTGGAAAACCACAGCCTCTAGTTATAAATCCTGTGTTTCAATCAAAGAAATTAAAAATCAGTAATGTCATGAATTGAAAAACTATAGTTTGCATTTTTTCATGCAGCTTCTACAAATACATTATTTTATGCTGTATATTTCATATAAGAAAAAAATAGACTATGTAGTTACAGAGATCTATTTTTGGTATTTATCTCCTATTTTGTTTCTTGTCTAAAAACTAAAAATAGTATCCTTACTGTATTGAATAGCTTATCTTTAGTGTCTGTAAATGTGCACCCTGCACATTTGAATGGCTACACATGAGCCGAATTACATAAACTAACATAAATTTTTTCAAATGAACAATACACTTCTAAAACTTTTATTTTTTGGTGATACTGGTCCTTTATCTTCTCAGCCAACTTCTCAAACTATATGGCTGAAAGAGCTGAACCATGCAAAGACAAACATGTTTACCAATTTACTCTACAGATCAAAGGGCTTCACTGTCTCAAGGAAAGTAATATTTTACAAGAGATGTAAATGAATAATAAACCAGCAGCAGAATGTGTGAAAATGTACCAAATTCATTTATTAGTACAGGTATGGGATTGGAATTAAGGTATAAAGATCCAAATTACAAAAAGATCTGTTATCCAGAAAACTCCAGGTCCAGAGCATTCTGGATAACAGGTCCCATACCTGTACTTGATATTAGTACTTTAGCTCTATTATTATATTATTAAATTTAACAGTACTTTAGCTTTCCAGGATATGTATTCTTTCTTCATCAAACAAACCATTTTAAGTGGTTAATATTTATTATAGAGATACAGATAATGCTACATACTATATACTGTATAGAAATATTTAAAAATGTTGGAGCTCATTTACTAACACTATGAAACTATGCCCCAATGTAGGTATCCATAGCAATCAATATCAGATTTGCTTTCATTATTTAACCTACAATAGAATCGTCCAGCTCACTTCTTATTGGTTGCTATCCATTACAATAAAATCAAATGATAATTGTTTTTCAAATATGTATTTTTTGTGGTCTTTTTCTAAAGTTTTTGAGACAAATGTTTTATGAGAGCGCTTTTTCATAAAGCAAGAAAGACACCCATGGTGTATTTTAGCAGTGCATTGCATGTTTCTGACTAAGCTGGAATCAGTCACTTTGTACTTGTGAGATCTGTCAGTGACTCACAGCATGAGTTGCTTGCAGCCAGAAAAATGTTAGGTTGAAGAGCACAAAAACTAATTGTTAAATGTCTAAGTAATGTAAGAAAAAAATAAAGACTATTCATGGAACAGGAATATTAAACATGTATGGTAAAGGCCATGATATGGTGACATTTACAAAAGAATTAGCATTGCTTTATCAACACAACTTTTTTCAAAATAATGCCAGGAATAGTTGCCCTTCTTTTTCCACACAAGCAAAGACAATGGTTGAATTTATTGGTGACAAACATCAGCCAATCAGCAGCTAGCTAGTGTATCCACATACATTATACACAAAGAGAAAACTCATTTGAGATTCCTAAAATACTTTAAAAAGTGTATATGTCAAAGCAGGTTTCTATTGCATTCCTGGCTAGAGTATTTTGTGAAAAAGATCCAGCAAAAGATTATTAAGGGTCAGACAGATTTCCTTTGGAAAGGGATAAATCTTTAAGCTTTGGAGTACCAGCCTCTTGGGGAAGAAATTATCTGCAGGGACAATATCCACTAGAAACTCTATAGAAATCAGAAAACTAATGGGAAATTCAAAAATTCTTTGATTTGGTAGTTACAGTGATACCATTTTTTAACATGGGTTCTATACTGCTGTCAGGGAGCCGGGAGATCCCTCCAGGGAGGTAGTCAGGATCGAGGAGGAAGCCCTCTTGAGGGAGCAAGGTCGCGGTGTCCAAAGGGTTAATCCAAAGAGTGGTCAGAATCCAGGCAAGAGTTCAGGGGCAGGCAGATAACAGCAAAGTCCAAAGTCCAGGCAGGGGTCAAGATAAGTAATCAGGAACAAGATTAGCAATATCAGCTCACAGGAAACCCAGGATACACTTAGGGAATGTCTCCTATACTTGGGTGCCATTCTGGCGTCTAGATAGCGTTTCTATTTTGAATTTGGCGTCATTGTGACGTCATTGGTGTCCTTGCGTCGACATCGGCGCGCTGACGTTATCGCGCCGGCGCCGCTACCCACATGGCGGCCATGGGCGCCGCCATTTTGGGAGCGACGCCAGCAGGTGAGGACACGCCGCCCGGAGCTCCAGGACCTGCTCCGGGCGGCGATCGTGACAACTGCACCAGTGGCATTACAAACAGCAGCCAATCAGCAGCTAGCTTTATTTAGTCTACATCAAATTAGAAAACGAAAGCAAAAATGTGATTGCTAAAGGTAAAGTAACTGCACCAGTACATGAAAATCAGTCACTTGTACATGTGCTGTACAGTCAAATTGGAGAATGACACTCTGCTGCTGTTCAAGACCAAGCTAGGGATGAAAGTTAAGATGGTGGTAACTGTCAGTTATTTCCCCTGGCCAGTGCAGTTTTTCTTAAAAAGAGCTGTGATGGGGAAAAAAACTTGGATCACTGGCACTGGCTTAGGATGTGTATAAGTCTGCATAGTATGTTTTAAATTCTTCTGCTATTTCTGAGGGAGCCAAAATGGTAAGACCTTGTGCGTTAAATATTTTGGAGATAGCTGTAGACTGGTCCATTGTATTGGCTATAAAGGCCAGAGGTTTGCCATTTTTGTCTCCCAAGGCACGTGCTCTATTAGTGGAGTATAGAAGCTGTTTTTTGGTGAAGTGTAGCCTGTGTAATTCTACTGTGTAAGGGCCATGACAAATTTAGCATGGTTTTTGCGGGATTGGGTCATCTGTGAAGTCTTGCTCAGCTTGTGTTTTACAGAGTTCAAGAGTAGCTAATTGAGTAGCAAAAACTTGGATCACTGGCACCCCCCACTGGTGATCCACCATTCCTTAGTCATTTTATTTTAATTTGACTCAATTCTAAATTATCTTTGCTGCTCATATTACTTTTTCTTAAGCTTGCAGGATGAGTCTAGACTGGAAGACCAGAAAGGGTGGGTAAATTATATAGATGACAAAGTTGCCATAGGCATATAGAGCCAATTTCCATAACATCCAAGGGCTGCAAAAGCTATACAGAGTTACACTGGGACGTGACTTAAAAAAAACTGCACCCAAAAAGTAATGATGATTACAAGAACATTGGATAGATTCATGTCCTTGCTTGATCTGCGAGGCCTAATTTTTGTTTTGATTATCACTAATGATTTGCTCAGTTCTAATGTTCTAATGTTTTCTGGCATGCTTTGGTGTTTGTGATTGTTGGGATCTGCTGGTCGTGGGAAACCTCTGAAATGAAAGCTCTTATCTACTATTGCTTGGGTCAGTGAAGCTGGGAAAAACCTATGGCGAGGTCTAAGATTTAGTTATTTCTTCACATTTCAGATTTTGTGAATTGGTGGCACTATTATTAAAATGAAAAATGTTTTATATCGTATTGCATCTTGCTAATTTGAAAAGTACAAACTCCTTTTATGTTGGTATCTTAGTGGTGCCCTGTGCCGTACCCAATTGGATGTTTGTCTTTTTCTCCCTCATCTGCAAACGACTTGCAAAAACTGCGGGACTAAAAAAAGTCTTAATTCAGCCTTGGTTGATGTAAAGGAACATAATGAATTATCATCTGCCTACCCTTGACCCTCTGAAATGTTCATGGCTAAGAACATAATCATTATTACGGTAAACAATATTATTATTATTATAAAGCCTGTCAATAAGGGGTTGCTATTGTGATGGTTTATGTTAATTAATGCCAAATTATTATTTATTTTTGTATATAATGACCTCAGGACTGGCTGCTAGTGAAAGTTCTGTATAGACTATACACATTGGAGCTAGTAATAAGAATATTAAGGCATTATTTGAGCCATGCAAGCCAACATAATGGCATGCCCACATATTTAACATTTAAAAGAAAGCTTTTCGTTTTTAAGGAGTGTTTTTCAACTTCATGGTTAATCTCAGAAGATTACTTTTCATGTTGCTCTGTTCTGGAAAAACATTAGAAAAGTCATCTGAGGTTTCTGATCTTTTTACTGTAAATACATTATAATAAAATGATCACATAACATGGGACTTTTATCTTTCAGGTATTGCTACTGTACCATTTAGCCATTTAGATGATGGTATCCTTAAACCAGACTACAGACAACATTAATCTAAATTGGTTCCACTTTTCCTTGCTGCTTGACGCCCCAAATTGTCATAGCAGAGCTTATTGTAAAAAATACACATTTTTATATACTGAAGGCTAATGTGTTAATGGGGAACCATTTCTATTAAAGAATAGTATAGATGCTAAATTGCACCAGTGCAGTTGCCCATTGCCCAACTAATTAGATATTTGGTTTTATTAATATAATACTGTAACTTGTACTAGTCTGATCAATACTAATTACTGATTGGTTACCGTTACTTTCTGTTTTTCATCTATGCTCCATAAAGCAGATGAAGTTGGCTCTCTAGTTATCCCTCTAGGCTCTAGGGGTTGCATTTGTATCATTACAGTTTGCTATAGGCCAACTAATTTTCTAAGTAAGTCACCTGTCTGGCCATATGTGATGAACTATAAGCATAGACACAGTGTCTGACACATGCATGTAAGTTGCTGAATACATACAAAAATCTAACATGATTCCACATCAAGTTGCTTCAGGCATGTATTCATATGCCCACACAGTAAGGGGTAGATTTATTAAGGGTCAAATTGAAAATTTGAATTGTTTTATGGTCAAAACTGTCAAATTCGACTAGCCAAACTCGATTTGAGTATTTTTTTAAAAAAAATTGGAAATTTATCATACTCTGGCCCTTTAAGAATTCGAATTCAACTATTCGCCACCTAAAACCTGCCGAATTACTGTATAAGTCAATGGTAGAGGTACAGGGATCAATTTGGTGATGTTTGTAGCCTTCCTGACATTCACATTTTTTTCGAGACAAAAAACTTGAATCAAGTTTGATTGAATCAATCAAAATCAATTTTGAGTCGATAAAAATAATCCGACTTTTATTAATAAATAGATTTTATTAATAAATAATTGAATATTCAAATTTCGAGTACAATCAAATTCGCGTGAGTTAGAAAAAACTTGAATTTGATAAATGTGCCTCTAAATGTATGTACTGTATCAACATCTAATTAATCTGTTTTTATTTGCAGAGGACAATGAGTATTGATCTTAGCAACAGCTCAACTGGAACCTAGAAGCAACCAAAATACTTTAAAGGGGTTGTTCACCTTTATATTAACTTTTAGTACAGTGTAGAGAGTGATATTCTGAGACAATTGAGTTTTTTCATTATATGTGGCTTTTGAGTTGTTTCATTTTTTATTCAGCAGTAGTGATCGGCAAATTTATTCGCCATGCGCAAATTCACGGTGAATTCCCGTGATTTTTTTTGGACGCCGGCGCATTTTTGCCGGCAAATGTGCACTGGCGTAAAAAAAAACCGGACACCCGCGTCAAAAATTAGAATTTTTCACCGTTTCGGGTTTTTTTGCCGTTGTGCTGCAAATTCATGAATTATTCGGCGAAAAGCCACAGATTCGCCCATCACTATTCAGCAGCTGTCCAGTTTGCAGTTGTAGCAATCTGGTGGTTAGGGTTCAAATTACCCTAGCAATCATGCATTGATTTGAATAAGAGAATGAAATATGAATAGGAGAGGCCTGAATAGAAAGATGAGAAATAAAATATATCAATAAAAATGCATTTTAGCCTTAAAGAGCTTTTGTTTTTAGATGGGGTCAGAGGTGGAACTTGAAATAGATTGGACGTGTGGTTGGGCATGGCCTGGGTTGATCAGAGGGTGGGCAAAATACACACATATATATATATATATATATATATATATATATATATATATATATATATATAAATACAGGTATAGCTCAATTTTATATCCCCTGATTTTAAGTTTCTCCTCATTTTACATTGTTGTTTTGTGGTCCCATCTATATATCATGCATACTTTTCCCTGATTTTACATTTTTCTGGAATGAACACCATTTTTTTTCTGGTCCCCCTGAAAAACATAAAATGGGGGTTCTACTATACATCAATAAACATATATATATAGATATGTGTGAAATATGAGAAACTCCTCTTATCCTTTTGTCTGACATCAGAGCTGAGCATGCATTTTCTGTTAAGAAAGAGTTTATGCAGAAATGTAACCATTCGGTTTCTCCTTTTTGTAATTACAAAGCTTTGGTCTGTTTCACACAATCCATGATACAGGGATCCAACTTCTTTCTTGTGAATATGGAACTTGTTTATAAACATTTAGGGACTCATATCTTGAATACAGGATTTGGTATATTTTATTAACAGGAACTACTTTTCAGCATTTGGCCAGGGTCACATAAACATTCAACCCGAAAGCCACATGTTTACTAACAGTCTGTCATAATAACGTACCAAGAGCCAATAGAAATCCTTTCTGACGCGAACGCAATGCATGTTTGTTCTAAGTTGACTAACCAACTTCCTAAGAAGAGTAGATGTTGTAAAATTAACAACATATTTTCCATTACCACAAAATCATTTTATTGTGAATTTCTGTGGATATATCCTACGTTTCATAAACAAGCACCAAATCAAATTGTTTTTCTGAGTTGTGTGACTTGACATTAACAAGTATGTTATTGAATTCTCCTGGTATGACATAGAAGTAATGCAAAACTGAGATTGTTTTAGTTACAGCAGTGTGTTGGGGTACAACAAAGTAGAGCAGGGTGAACTGATGGAAGCTGTCAAATCTTTTTATAAGTTTGCGATGACCTTGTAAAAAACTGAAAGAAAACACAAACTCGTAATTCGCTTCACTGCTTATTAAAATGATGTAGAATTCCACCTAGAATTACCAATCCGATTTCCAAATATGATTGGCAGTTTGCTTATTATTATTCTGTAATAGAAATAAGCACATGAATATGGAAGTTGTCACAATGAATATATGATTTTGGACAATACACAGGGCCCTGCTTTAATTCTAAAAGTATACAACAGAAAGCTTCTGACTATTTGTTGGCAGGACCTTATAGAAATTCCCTGTTCTTGTGCCACTCTCTCCCCAGTCAGAACCAGAAAGATAAAGATTATGTTACCTTGTTAATTTCCATGGAGAAATCAAACCATGCCCGTGAGCAGGCAAAACCTGCCAATTCAGTTTCCCGTAATATTAGCTCTTACAAATTATATGCAATTTATATTGTGCAATTCTGCCAGAGTAATTATGTCTTGTGTCTATCAATGTATGCAAATAAGATCATCTTAAATTAAAACTTCCAGGGGGTAAATCACCATATCCCATAGTAACTTTTATATTCAGCTAATGGAAATATTCCGAGATTAATAAATAATTCCTATTGCAGGCTTTCCCTAAATTCAATATAAATCTGATCTGGCAGATACTACCTTCTGTTTGGTCAGCTTTCCTCTGAATTTGGTTATGCTTTTACCAAAAAACAATAGAAATAGGAAAGAGGAACCTTGAGTATGACGTGCAGGTTTGGATATTCCATTTGCCAAAAAAATGGAAAACTGAACTGAAACTGGAAAAGTTCCGATTGGCAACTAAATTACTGGTTGTTCACTATCAAGATAACTTTTAGTATGTTATAGACAGGCCAGTTCTTACCAACTTTTCAATTTGTGTATATTTTTTTATAGTTTTAATTATTTGCCTTTGTCTTCTGACGCCAGCAGCCCATAAACTGCTGCTCTGTGAGGCTACAATTTTATTGGTATTGTTATTTTTTTGTTACTTTTTATTTAGTTCCTCTCCTATTCCAGTTTCACATTCAACCCACTGCCTGGCTGCTAAAGTAATTTGGACCCTAGCAACCAGATGACTGCTGAAATGCTAAGATGAAGAGCAGCTGAATTAAGCTAAATAATTCAAAAATCATATATAATAAAAAAAATTAAGGCCTATTGCAAATTGTCCCAAATATCACTCTCTACATCATACTAAAAAGTTAAGGGTTAAAGGTGAACAAACCCTTTAAAGGAATGAAAGACTACGTTTGCATTGTAAGACTTGAGCTAATGGCTGGTCATGTCATGGACCAAGTATAGTCCATCTGCTTGCTCATCACCAGTACAAAGAGATAATATTAAAAATACCTAGCTTGGGTATTCCCTTGTACTAGGCACAGGTCAGCAAGGAAATATTCTGCATTTGTACTCATTGTAATACAATAAACTCATTTAAACATCATTGTAAATGGAAAAGCTAGTATTAACCTTAAAACTTAAAAGGGATTCTGTCATGGTTTTATGGTGTATCTTTTATTTCTAAATTACACTGTTTACACTGAAAATAATTTTCTCTAACATGTAAAATTGCATTCCTAACCCAAAAAGTATATTTTGTAAATGTTTTTTAAGTTATAATATTGGTGTGTTGGCAGCCATCTCAGGTTATTTTGCCTGGCCATGTGCTATCAGAAAGAGCCAGTGCTGCACTATGGAACGGCTTTCTGGCAGGCTATTATTTCTCCTACTCATTGTAACTGAAGGAGTTGAAGTGGGACATGGATTTTTACTATTGAGTGCTGTTCTTAGATCTACCAGGGAGCTGCTGGGGGGTGATATCACTCAAACTTGCAGTACAGCAGTAAAGAGTGACTGAAGTTTATCAGAGCACAATCAAACGACTGGAAGCACCTGGGAAACTGACTGTCCAGCCCCATGTCAGATTTCAAAATTAAATGTAAAATAATCAGTTAGCTGTTTTGAAAAATGGATTTCAGTGCAGAATTCTGCTGGAGCAGCACTATTAACTGATGCGTCTCCAGTGCAGCTGGAAATGAACAAGCAGGAGGAGACTGGATTATTTACAGGAGCAGGCAAGGTCTCTAAATAAAAAAAACAGGGGGGCGTTTAATAAATGGTTGTAATAATTTAACTTGAGTTTAAGTGAATTGTGTTTAGTATGGAGAAATACCTAGGCTGAAAGATGTATTTAATATGTTTGGATCATTTAATAACTTAAAAGCGAGTTTAATAACTTAACTTAATAAGCGAGTAACAATCAACTTAATAAGCGAGTAACAATCATTAGCCTCAATAATCTTCGTGCAGTACCTGCACGGAAGTGCTGCAATTTGCAAAGACCAACTTCATATGGGTATTGTCCCCTATGGATGATTTTTGTGAAAAATATGTCATGACTTTTAAAACAAACTTGAAGAACTGCTGGGCCTTCAGGCTCCCAGAGTAATGCCAGTGGGAGCATTAAACAGGAAATGTTTTGGATCCAGGGAAACTTCTCTCATACAACTGTTTGTTTTAACTGCATTTAAGAACAGTTTTAGATATTTCAATGTTTTCAAAATGTGATCTCTCAAACCATGGTATGTTTTATTTGTGCAGATGTTGCTTATGTTTATGTACTCACTCACAGGATCTATTATTATCTTGATGTTTCTTTCACCTTTGGTTTGAGCGACCTCTACTGTCTCCTGATGTCCCTAATAATGAAAACAGCACAGTAGATTCTATAGGCTGTGCCTATAATATATTGGCAAAGGGCATCTACAGTAGTTTCTACCTTAAAGGAGAAGGAATACCATTTTCTACTTGGGGTGCCTACTTTTACTTACCTGTCACCTCAACCCGGTGCTCTTATCAGCAGAAAACTGCACCGGCCTGGGGCTCTTCTAGTGAGCACCATGGAGTGATCCTCTTCCTGCTTCTTTGGGTCTTTCTCGGATGCGCAAGCGAAGTCGAGCAACAATCAGAACTTTAACGAAAAAGCCAGCTATTTCTCTCTACTGCGCATGCGTCTGCCCCGGAAAATGTAAAAATCATAAAAGCAGGAAGAGACGAGGAAGGCTTTTTTGCTCCATTTAGTTGCAAAAAAGCCTTTCTGTAACTTGTCTCTTGGTTCCCATCCTGTAGCTTTCATCCACAACAGAGCTTCACTTGCAATTAATAGGGATGGACGAATTTGACCCGTTTCGTTTTGCCAAAAATTTGCGCCGGGGAAATGTCGCTGATGCCCATTAAAGTCTATGGCCGTCAACAAAAAAATGTCGCGCGGCAAAAAATCTTTGACGCACGTCTTTTTATTTTGACGCAGGACGCCATACAAGTCTATGGGCGTCATTTTTTTGGCAAAACAAGGTGAAAAAAATTCGCCCATCCCTACTTGCAAACTCTACATTCATCTTACAATAACTAATTAATGTGTTGCAAAGGAACATTGTTGCGGCTACATGTATTTAATGTCTTTATCCTGAATAATTTAGATATTGCACAGCCCTTGTAAAGCAAGTCTAATGTTTTTTTAGAGTCCTCTCTAAAGACCAGTGGTGAATCATATGCCTTGGTATCATAAAGTCTAGATTTAGAGACACCAAACATCCATGTGGTTCAGGAAAAACTAGCTAAAATTCAGTTTTTAAGTGACACATAAATGAATCAGCAAATACGTCTGAATAAATGTTAAAGGAGAAGGAAAGCTCCAAGGCAGTTTATTGCCAATAGATTAGCCACAACAGTGCAATCTAGAATGCCATTTGTATTCTTTAGAATGCTAAAGACACTGTCTGTGTTTGTTTAGGATAGCAGCTGCCATTTTAGCATGATGTGACATCACTTCCTGCCTGAGTCTCTCCCTGCTCACTCATCGCTCTGTCGTTCAGATTACAGCAGGGAGGGGAGGAGGGAGGGGAGAGGAGCAAACTGAGCATGCTCAAGCCCAAGCCCTGGAGGTTTAAGCTGAAAACAGAAAGTCTGATGAGAAGCCCATGTGTACACAATAGAAGGAAAGAAATGTGGTGTTTCTTTTGACAGAGGACTCAGAACAGCATTACTTTGAGGGTTTACTACTGTATTAATATAGACCATTCTGATAAAGCTTTCTTAGTTTAAAACTTTCCTTCTCCTTTAATTAGGCCCAGATTACCATGATTCAGAAAGAAATTATTTACTCATGCTTTAATGTGAGACAAATACTTTCATTGCAGTGCAAAAAAACACCACTACTAAATACAAGTCACATTAATAGGTTGAGGTTAAGCAGAAGGGATTTTTATTTAAATGAGGAGGAAAGGTACAATCAATAAGGGGAACCAAGGTATTAGTTAAGCCTAATGATTCTAGTTACATATTTCCTACCCCAGGATAGTTCTCTTCTTCAAGATATGCACTGGCTGGGGGTACATTACTTATGTGTGTTGGGCCACTATCTTCTTCCATGTCCCAGGAATCCCCTGCACCACCATGGACAAGGGTATGCACAGTAAACAACATGTGTGTCACTTTCTGTACTTCGCATAGATGTGACTATAATAGAGACAGTGGATGGCTTGGACATGAAAGAACATGTACCCCAGGTTGGTTTTTATTAACTTTTAATTTAATTAACCATTGATATTGTGACACAAGTGGTCTTAATTTTTTATGGCTTTTCAGTTATTTAGCTTTTTGTTCAGCAGCTCATTTGGTAATTTAGCAGCTACAGTATCTGGTAGCTAGGGTCTTAATTACCCTAGCCACCAGGCTAGTAACATGAATGGGAACATGAATAGCAGACGGTCTGCATAGAAAGATAAGTAATAAAAAGTAACAATAGCAATAAAATTGTAGCCTCACAATAGTTTTTGGCTGCTGGGTTCAGTGACTCCCATTTGAAAACTGGAAAGAGGCAGAAGAGAAAGGAAAATAATTAAAAACTATTAAAACAATAAATAATGAAAACAAATTGCAAACTTGATAGGAATTGGGCATTCTATAATATACGTAAAGTTAATTTAAAGGTGAACCACCCTTTTAAAGGAGAACCAAACCCTTTATATTAAAATCCCCTACCCCCATACCCTATATAGAACCCCTCCCTGCACCCGCGCCCCCAGCCTAGGTTTTTACCCTTGGTAAATGCCCCTAACTCTTTACTCACCCCTTGTAAGAGCCGTATCAGCGCATGCGCAGTTTGAGCAGTCTGCTGGTTTTTTAAAAACTACGCATGTGCCGAATGTCACGGAAATTACCAAAGCGCCGGAAGAAGACCCGAAGATTACCGAAGAGAAGAAAATGGCACCCGTGAACTCCGATGCACTAAATCTGCAATAATGGGTAAGTAAAGAGTTTAGTTACCGAGGGTAACACCTAGCCTGGGGGGGCAGGAAGGGGTGTCTATGTAGGGTAGGGGATTTTAATATAAAGGGTTTGATTCTCCTTTAAGAAGGGGAACATTTAGTGGGGTTAAGGTGGTGGTAAGGCAGACCTACACTGTTTCAGAGTGCTACTAAAACAAACCTTTTTTTGGTACTCATAATATCACTTTAACCCTTTAAATGCCACAGAACGTAGAATCTAGGTTCTGTGGATGAAAAGCTCTAAGTGTCACAAAATGTAGATTCTGGTTCAGGAGTGGAGAATCTGCTTGCAAAGCCGCTCCCTGCTCATTCCCCTGCCTCCATGACTGGATTTCCTGGGCGGGGAACGAGCGGCCCTTGGCTGCAAACGCCCATGGGCCCCTAGAGAGCAGCAAATATGTGTCTCCTACAGCAAGCACTTCCTCCGGGATCGTCCCCCAAGCGGACCCACTCCCTGATGGCGCAGTTCTTTGCGGTCCTCCTGTACCTCCAGCCTGCCTATCTACCTGATCAAACAAAAAAGTGCCACTACACACTCACAAACACACACGTTACACTAATGCACAATTACATTTGAAGCAACGTAGAGGGTTCTTCACAGTCAGGACAGTGAGGTTGTGGAATGCACTGCCGGGTGATGTTGTGATGGCTGATTCAGTTAATGCCTTTAAGAATGGCTTGGATGATTTTTTGGACAGACATAATATCAAAGGCTATTGTGATACTAAACTCTATAGTTAGTATAGA
Source organism: Xenopus laevis (assembly GCF_017654675.1). Lineage (NCBI taxonomy): Eukaryota > Metazoa > Chordata > Amphibia > Anura > Pipidae > Xenopus > Xenopus laevis. The sequence continues at coordinate 77,947,809 of NC_054380.1, read as the reverse complement.
TATGGGTATATAGAATTTTAATTAAAAGTAGGGAGGGGTGTGTGTATGGATGCTGGGTTTTCATTTGGAGGGGTTGAACTTGATGGACTTTGTCTTTTTTCAACCCAATTTAACTATGTAACTATGTAACATTTACACCTAAACACACTCACATATATTTTTGGAGGATCGGGGGCTTTTACACATTCACAGCCTTACACACACTTGCACGCACGCACATAAAACGCAATTAGCCAAGTGTACACACTCATATGCACTTGCACAATTTTGTAGCTTTTTTTTTTACTGCATCATGTTTTTTTTTTGCCTGTAAAAATGTTTTAAGGCCATTGCAAATATCATATTCGCTAACCACACTGTGCAATATCTTTTGTATGATATTTCAGTGATTATATTACCATTTTGATGCATTTTTAGGAATTTTTTTTTTTTTTGCATTTTTAGCCATTGTGTTGCATTTTCAGTTCTGTGCAGGTGTTGTTCACTTGTTTCCATCCGTAAAAATTATTTGGCCAACCCAAAATAATCAGACTGTGATTCTGACTTCTAATTGCCCTAGGTGAGAAAAAAAATCATTGATTTTAGTGGTTTTATTGGATTGTAGTGATTTTATTGCATTATGCCATGTTCTTTTATACTTGTCTTTGCCCATGAAACTGTTGTCTACCATATATCCATTTGGGGGTCTCTGTGTGTCACATAATTTGGAATTTGAAAATCTATGCATATCGGCCATCAAACTGTTCAGTAGACCTGTGGCGTCCTTATTTAGGATGTTTTATGTTGGTGCTTATAAAAATCTGGGGTGAATAACAGGTAAAGTGCAAGCTTTGTGACGATTTTCAGAAATTTCATAAAAGCTGCTACGTTTGGCATGACTTCGCAGTTTGGTAGTTTGCCATAGAAAGAAATATTTACCAATTTTGGATTTGTCAGAATGTGTACTTTTAGAACATCCATGGTTTTCTAGCATCTTCCTACAGTTAGGGGGTCTCATAGCACATAATACACATATCAGGTGCTTATTTTGTAGCAGCCATTGTGTCAGATATGAAAATTCCTATGAGCTATTTTCATTTGGGGGTCTCTGTGTGCCACATATTTTGGTAAATCTATGTATATTGTCAAAACTGCCAAATTTGGGAAAGCATTGCAACTCAGTAGTTTGGAGAAGAAAGACATGGTTATCCATTTTGGATTTGTCCTAATGTGTACTTTCCAAAAATATATGGTTTTGGGGTGTCGTATGTTTTTTCAGAATTTTCATAAATATTTATAAAAAACGGCTACGTTCAGAATAGCTTTGGTGTTTGGTAATTAGGAGTCGAAAGACTTGGTTACACATTTTGGATTCTGCAGAATCTTTACTTTTCAAAAATATATTGTTTCCTCGGGTAAACCTAATGTTCCAGGATTTTTGGCTTTAGAATCAGTATGCCATATTCTGCTGTAGTGCTTTGAAAATTCAGTAATTTATTGTTTTTAATCTATAGAAGTCAGAATACAATACCATCTGGTATTGGCACGTTTGAGAGTAATGAGGTTTTCCAAATCAGTTGAATTTTTGTGTATAAAATAACATTTTTACATCATGAAAAATAGCTACACAAACATTCCAGCAGATTTAGAAAGTTCAGGTTCTCCTGAAAAAAAACCCATGTATAATTGAACTAGGTAAACTAAAAATCCCCCAGGAAAATGCCCATAAGAGCACAGAAGAGAGAGCACAATATATTCAAAAAACGTCTGGCACTGAGAGCAAATGAAATGGGAAATTATACTGGCACTTAAAGGGTTAAAAGCATGGGAAGCAGGTCTGTTGTTTTGAATTTCTTACTGCTGAAAGAAATCTGAGTTTTCCTTGTACAGCATAAGGGTTGTAACCACTCCAGTTAGATCTGAAGAAGTTTTTCCCAGAACTTAACATTTTATTATAATTAGTAACAAGGTTTGTCCTGTACCAGTTGATCACATAGTCTATTCCTTCTAGAATAAACACATACTGATTTGATTCTAGTATTACAATCAAGCACATTGTCATTTTGTACAATATTCCATTGGTTGAATGTGGCATAGTTGATATACCAGATGCTACCTTATTACAGCTGATGAAAGAGTTGGATAGGACTCCTTAATATTTTCTTAGAGCATTGTTTTTTTTTTCGTCAGCCGTAATTTAGAAGTATAATGTCTAGCCAGAAATATTAGTCATTAGTTATAGTGAATGACATGAAAGAGAAACTATATAGCCTGCAAAAAAATGAACTTAAAGGAACAGTTCCGTGTAAAAAGAAAAACTGGGTCAATTGATAGGCTGTGTAAAATTAAACAATTCTAAAAGTTTCTCATATAGTTAGTTAAAAATGTAATGTATAAAGGCTAAAGTGAGTGAAAGTCTAACAGAACAGAACACTACAGAACTAAAACCCCCATGGTACTAAGTCCCCACTGGGCCCCCTCCCTGCCTCCACTCTGCGTTACCCCAGAATTGTGTCCCCTGTAGGATTACTGACCATACATGCAGAGTCAGTGCAGCGGAGCTCACGGGTGCCATCTTCTTTAGGCGCTTTGGTCCATCACTTCAAGTGCATGCGCAGTTGTAACGAACTGGCAAACTGCTCCAACTGCGCATGCGCCAATCACTTTACGAGGATTACCGGAGCACTGAAGATGGCGTCTGTGAGCTCCGCTGCACTCACTCTGCATTTGTGGTCAGTAATCCTACAGGGGACACAAGTTCTGCGGTAACACTTAGCAGGGGGGAGGCAGGGAGGGGGCCCAGTGAGGACTTATCACCGTTGAGGGTTTAGTTCTCCTTTATATTGTAATATACAGTTAGGCCCATAAATCTTTGGACAGAGACAACTTTTTTTTAATTTTGGTTCTGTACATTACCATAATGAATTTTAAATGAAACAAATCAGATGCAGTTGAACTGCAGACTTTCAGCTTTAATTGAGTGGGTTGAACAAAAAAATGTAAGGAATTCAAGTCTTTTTTTAACACAATCACTTCATTTCAGGGGCTCAAAAATAATTGGACACTTGATTCAAAGACTATTTCATGGGCAGGTGTGGGCAATTCCTTTGTTATTTCATTATCAATGAAGCAGATAAAAGCCCTGGAGTGGATTTAAGGGGGGTGCTTGTATGTGGAAGATTTTGCTGTGAACTGACAACATGCGGTCTAAGGAGCTCTCCATCAAACAAGCCATTCTTAGGGCTCTTAGTGACGAGCGGTTGAAGCTGCGCAGGAACAGACGCATTTAGCTTTTTACAATGGGGCTGTACTCACACAGGCTCGTGTAGGCGCCGAACGAAGGAAAAATGCAGCATGTTGCGTCTCAACCTGCGTTCGGCGCCTACACGCGCCTGTGTGAGTATAAACCCATTGTAAAAAGCTAAATGTGTCTATTCCTGCGCTCCCCTGCAGGCTGAACGCAGAAAAACGGAACGCAGGGGAGCGCAGCTTCAACCGCTCATCAGTAAGAGCCATTAAACTGCAAAAACAGAAAAAACCCATCCGAGAAATTGCTACAATATTAGGAGTGACAAAATCTACAGTTTGGTACATCCTGAGAAAGAAAGAAAGCACTGGTGAACTCAGCAACGCAAAAAGACCTGGACGTCGCCGGAAGACAACAGTGGTGAATAATCGCAGAATCATTTCCATGGTGTAGACAAACCCTTCACAACAGCCAAACAAGTGAACAACACTCTCCAGGAGGTAGGCGTATTGATATTCAAGTCAATGGCTTTATTAAAGCAAAGAGGTGGAATATTCTTGAACGGCCAAGTCAGTCACCTGATCTGAACCCAATGGAGCATGCATTTCACTTGTTGAAGACTAAACTTCGGACAGAAAGGCCCACAAACAAACAGCAACTGAAAGCCGCTGCAGTAAAGGCCTGGCAGAGCATTAAAAAGGAGGAAACCCAAAATCTGGTGAGTAGAAGACTTCAGGCTGTCATTGACAGCAAAGGGTTTTCAACCAAGTATTAGAAATTAACATTTTATTTTCAGTTTTTTAATTTGTCCAATTACTTTTGAGCCCCTGAAATGAAGTGATTGTGTTAAAAAGGCTTTAGTTCCTCACATTTTTATGCAATCTTTTTGTTCAACCCACTGAATTAAAGCTGAAAGTCTGCAGTTCAACTGCATCAGAGTTGTTTTATTTAAAATTCATTGTGATAATGTACAGAACCAAAATTAGATAAAAGTTGTCTGTCCAAAGATTTATGGGCCTAACTGTATATATCTAAGTGCACCTGCCACATATTCTGGGCTCTCTGCCAAAAGCCAATTAAGTTAGAAAAGTTATATTTTTCTAGCTGTTCAGTGCAGTAGATCAAAGAGAAAGTCAGGACATTTCTGTAATCATCCACGACTGCAGGTTAACCGGTCAAAATTTGGACTGTCCCGTGAAAAACAGGAGTTAGGAGGTATGCATAGACTGGTGAAGATTGATAAGAGTTAAGACTCACCATTTCCAGGTTGAAAGCAGGCTGCGATAGTTTTGTGGGTGTGTAATCTCTGATTTGCCATAGCATAATACTGTTACCATGCAAGTAAGAATTATACTGTTTAACAGAATAGCACATTGCATATGTAATGTTTAAAAAAAAAACAAACCACATTCAAATACACCACACATCACCAGGCATCACTACTTAATACATGACATACTTGAGCTTTTAGATCATAGGAAACACAGCAGGCTACAATATGGCACTAAATCTTGTAAAAATAATTCTTACTGATAGAAGACTTCGGAGAAAAGGACTGCAAACCCACTAGGGGGCAGCAGAACCATTTATAACCAAAGAGGCATAATCTAAGGTGAGTTGTCATTCCTAAATGGGCAGCACGAGTGCAGGAATAATTTAAATGACACCTCCCCTCCCTTGTCATCAGAATGCAAACTTGTGCAGGAGTCCATATTGCTCTATTTAGAGCTATTGTAAAAGTAAACAACAAGTTTTCAGAAAGACTTTTTTTCATTTACTTTCCATTATTTGTTTTTTACTGTTTTTCCAAAATCCAAGTTTAAAGTTGAATGTTTGTGTCTCTGGTGTTTCAGTCTGACAGCTCAGTAATTCAGGTGCAGACTCTAAACTGTTACAATTTTGCAACATTTCTCAACAGCATCTCTGGAGTATTAACAACTATTGTATCAATTCTAACAGCTGCCTTTAATGAAACTCAGAGATTCTATTCAGCAAGATAAGAAATGTATCAACTAAATGTATCCATTTGGACCAGTTGTGGGTTTGGAACTTGTTGGGGTTTAATTTAAAGGACCAGTAACATCACATTTTCTTTAAAAAAAATGTGTTTCTATATAACGAAATACCCCAAGACATATTTAACTTTAAAATCGCAAAGTCATTTTTAATAAAAAACTTACCGATTCTCCGCTTGCGCTCCTCTTCAGAAAAGGTGACAGAGCGATGATCCATCTTGCAGCGCTCAATTTCTCCTCCCTGGCTATCTCCTATAGAAGGAAAGGAGGAGAAATCGAGCACTGCACGATGGATCGTCACCCTGTCACCATTTCTGAAGAGGAGCGCAAGCGGAGTATTGGTAAGTTATTTATTAATAAAGACTTTGTTATTTTAAAGTTAAATATGTCTTGGTGGGTTTTTTTCCCCGTTATATACAAAAATTTTTTTTAAATTTTTTGATGTTACTGGTCCTTTAAGTGCAAGCAGCTCTGTAACCTGGACTGCTAGGAGTGTCTCAATTCCTGTAAAATAAAGGCGTTTAACTTTACGCCATGTAAATGACAAAGATTTGCTGCCATTATTTTACACTACTTCAGACCCTTGAAAGTTCAAGCAGAAGTTGCTCAAATAATAAATTGATCAGAAATGTACAAGCATTAAATGAAAAAGGGAAACACTTAAATGATCACATAGGGGGTTATTTCTAAAAGTCAAATTTTTTCTGGTTTTTAAGGGGAATACACCATTATTTCAGATTTTTTTTTTTTTTTGATTTCTTAAACCCCAATGCTGTTAAAAGTCTGAATAAAAAAGTACTCCATCTCAAACCTGCCGAGGTCATGAAGAAGTCAATGACAGATATCCTGTTTACAGTTGGAATATATCATGAGCTGCCCATGATGCGATTAATTTGAGATTCCTGGGCGTCAAATCCGAAAAAAATGGTACAGTGTTTTCACAATTTCGTTCACACCAGTTTTTCGAGTAAATTTGATAAATACGTTAAAAATGTGGATAGGAGCTTGGTGGAAGTGTTTTAAGAAAAGTGAGAAATTTTCAGATTTTAGTAAATAACCACCATAGTGTAATAGGGGAAATCTTCAATATGGAATTAACACAGTTAGTGAAAGATCCTTGGAAAACATAAATAAAAATAAAACTTCTTCCAGAGCACTTTTGATATTTGTATTCAAATGGCCCGGCATGAGAATATGTAAAGAAACACACTGAATACAGTAATGTAAAACTGCTTTATTTCCTGCAGCTTTTACAGTACATTTCAATAAATATTGTTCCCTCAAAATGGACCAGTCATCTTAGGACAAGAACAATCCCTGATGATTTACACTGAATTGGACACATCATTTGATCAGGTTGGAAAGATATTGGAATCATTTCTTCTTCTTGGGCATAGCGGCATTGAAAAGCTCATAAAGAACATATCCTGTTCCTGAAAGAAAACATATTTATATATAAAAATGAGTCCAATGTTTATAGCTGGGTGCACTGTCAAAATAATTATTCATCCAATAATGATTCCAGGATCAATACCGGTGTGCGATTTTAATTTTCATACATAAGTACAGAAGTGTAATTCGTCATTCTTCATGAGGGCTAAGAGGATAAAAATCCTGGAATCATTATTATTGGATACCATATATCACCTCCTTCTCTCTCAATCTGTGTGCATTTTTGGACACTCTACATGATACTTTAAAACATAAGTCTTTTATTTGAAATGCAATAGATCCCTTATTCAATTTCCTTGCACCCACTACACCCATTAATGGGACACAAGATGGCCCTGTACTTCTCATATAACCCTTACAGGGTTTCCCTTTGCACTGCTGTTTTGTCATTTGCCAAAATTCACACAAGTGTGTGTGTGTGTGTGTGTGTGTGGGGGGGGGGGGGGGGGGTGTGTGGGGGGGGGGGGGGTGTGTGTGGGGGGTGTGTGTGGGGGGTGTGTGGGGGGGGTAGTGCATTACATAGAAAACAGTGTTGCATAGTTTTAAAGGGGAAAATACAATTTTTTTCTGAGAGAAAAACTTATAGTTAACTTTTAGTATATTGTAGAATGGCCAGTTATAAGCAAATTGGTCTTGATTATTATTATTTTTTTTATAGTTTAATTATTTGCCTTCTTCTGCTAACTCTTTACAGCTTTCAAATGGGGGTCACTGAACCCATCTAAAAAAAAAACAAATGCTGTCAGGCTACACGTTTATGGTTACTTTTTATTGTTCCTCTTTCTATTTAGGCTTCTCCTATTCCAGTCTATTGCAAGCTTGCTGGGGTAATTTAAATACTAAAAGTTAATTTAAAGCTGAAAAACCCCTTTAATAAACTACATTCAGAGAAATCATTCTGAACATAGTTTGAAATAGTATTCAATTTCATATTTCTCCTTTAAGGTGGCCAAAGACTCAAAGATCTGCTCGTTTAGTGACATCGCCAAACGAGCGGATCTTTCCCCGATATGCCACTAAACAGCATGGCTATATTGGGGGTAATCCGAACGTTCGGCCGAACGATCGAATCACGATGCGCCAAGGGGCTCCGACGGGTCGGTCGGGTAAAAATCCAACCTTCCCGATCGATATCGTGGCCAGATATCGATCGGGAAGCCCCGTCGGAAGCTCCCATACACGGGCAGATAAGCTGTCAAATCGGCAAACGACCGATATCGGCAGCTTTATCTGCCCGTGTATGGCCACCATTAATCACCACCTAAGCAGTATGCCTACTCAGAATATGGAAGCTCTAGGCCCTGTAAGCCGCAAGCAGTATATGACTATTTGTATATTTCTAGCAGAGGCCACCAGCAGCTTTTACAGTCCGCTCAATCTGCTCTACCTGAAAGGTTATAACATACACCTATCTATATGAACCTCACCTTTCTGTGTTTAAAGGGAATCCAAGATTTTTTTAAGGGTCAGCGCTAATTCAAAGCTCAGGGGAAAAATATGATGAATATATTTTTATATAGTGTAGTATTTACTGAGAGTTGTAGTTCCACAACCAAAATAAACTCTTTGGTGCAGTAACCCTTTATGATTCACCACGTGTGGCTATTAGATGGGTACTTACAGATGTTTAAGTCTAACACATGCACATCAAGATTTGTAGAAAATGAAGCTGTAGAATATTCTTTGTAGCTGGAGGAGGTTAAAAATGCGCAAATATAGTGCAAAATCCTTTTTATTTTAGAACAGTAAAAACCAATCCAGCTACAAATATTCTACAGCTTCATTTTCTACAAATCTTAATGTGCATGTGTTAGACTTAAATGTCTGTAAGTACCCATCTAATAGCCACACACTGACCCTTAAAAAATCTTGGATTACTGCTTTTTACTCAAGGAGAAACGAGGACTGTCGGGTTAGATAACAAAGGGGAAGAGACTTTGGTCATACAACTTTTTATAAGTTCATCTATCTATCTATCTATCTATCTATCTATCTATCTATCTATCTATCTATATGTGTGTGTGTTTAAAGGGAACCCAGAGATAGCAAAGTGCACTGTAAGCCCAAAGGTGACACTGATCTAGTAACATGTTGGAGCCGTCTATATTAACAATGGTCAATGTGAGCAATAATAGGAAAAGTAGCTGACAAGTGATGAGAATGCAGGGGCTAAAGGATCTGGTAACTGCACATTTACCCAAACAGTAACAAAAGGTACATATAGCAGGTTCCTGCTGTAAGCTCACCTGTAGATAAAACAGATTGATTGAGCTTGGACACAATAATTATATTTCAGATAAAATACTGGCTTCTACAAGGCTAAATATGGACTTAAGTCCCATGTGATTCCCAAAGGTGAGGGGGCAGCACACAAAGTGTTTGACCTGAACTTACTATGGAGAAATCCAGCAAAACTAACCATTTGATATTACCAATAAAATATGTACTTGTTTTTACTTTGAAACATATAAGAAAGCTTTAAATTGTTATTTACCCAAAACTGTAAGAGCCATGGTCAGTCTATAGAGCAGTGCATCACCAACACCCCCCTTCAGGTAAACCGGAATGCCATTATCTTCCTGAAAAAAAAAAGTTTTCTAAATTTCCATGATTTTGTGACACAAACAATAGTCTATGGTTAAATGAGATTATTTCACTTGGCACCTGGAAAATCTTCTGCTTTTCTGGCACTTTGTTTTGCAGAGATCTCCTGGTAGAGCTGCTGATGGTCCGCTGGGAAATCTGGCGGAGAGCCTAATAATACAGAGGAGATAAACAATTTGTGCAAATTCATGAGTACTTTGAAGGTGGAGGGTGGGATAACACCTAATTTATACATAAAGTAAACCCTTTTTACATGTGCTTTTGTTAAATATATTAGTGGACTGGATGGCACAGTCACTTCATTTAAGTAACACAAAAAACTTAAACAAGTCATTAATGTGTTACGGTTATAGCAATTTGTCCAATCTGCAAACAAAACAAAAACATAATGGTAGCAACAATCCTATTTTAGTCACTGGATTATCATTCAGATAAAGCCCCTGCTTAATGGACTTCTGCTCATCTGTAAGCCAAAACAGTGACAAGTGGGTGAAGGGTGGGGGCTGTTTATACACAGCTCATTATGTGTCTTTTAATTAAAGCAAACAATGTTTTATAATAAAAAACAAAAACAATAGAAAAATAGATTTTTAAATAAATAAAAATAAGCATAACGCATTTTCAGTGTAAATGTATTTTTCTCATGTTAAAAAAAAAAAAATACGTTGGTATTTACTACCCTTTTAACAAATGCCACCATGCTGTTGCTCCTCCAAAATCCAAAAAAACAAAAAAAAAACAGCCACTGTTTAAGAAGGTTTTGCAACCCTTTAATTTCTCAAAAACATGAATGAAAGTAATAAACGACATTTAAATACTTCATTTTGTATGACCATTAATATTTGACACAGTATTGTGCCCATTACATAGTAACATAGGTTTAAAAAAAGACACGTCTATCTATCTATCTATCTATCTATCTATCTAACCTGCCTAACTGCTAGTTAGACAGGAGAAAAGGGGGATCACAACTGCTGAAATGTGACAAAGGTACCTTAAAGTAGTGGTTCTCCTTTAAGTTAACTTTTAGTATGTTATAGAATGGCCAATTGTTCAATAGGTCTTCATTATTTATAGGTTTAACTATTTGCCTTCTTCTTCGGGCTCTTTTCAGCTTTCAAATGGGGGTCATTGACCCAATCTTAAAAACAAATGCGCTGAAGGCCACACATGTATTGTTTTTGCTACTTTTTATTACTCGTCTTTCTATTCAGGCCTTTCCTATTCTCTTATTCAGATCAGTGCATGGTTGCTAGGGTAATTTGGACCCTAGCAACCAGATTGTTGAAAAGGAAAACTGGAGAGCTGCTGAATAAAAAGCTAAATAACTAAAAAAAAAACACAAATAATAAATAAATATTGCAAATGGTCTCAGAATATCCCTCTCAACATCATACAAAGTTATCTTAAAGGTGACTAGTCAATAACTGTAGAGAACAGCCAGTCCATAACAAACACTTGGAGGTACAATTGTTCCACTGCAGCAGTTGTAAGTGTGCTCTCTTTTATACTTCTATATTCGGGATACTTTCACACCTACCCCACGGCATATTTGAAAACCCCACTATGAATAGCTTCTAAAATAAGTGTTTTAAGATGAAAACGAATGCAAAAAGTAAATTAGTATTCCTAATATATCGCAATACTAGCAACGTTCAGCACAGAACAATCAAGTGAACTTGCAACCTGCCCCCTCCCACAACCAAATGACATGAATAATAAAAAACCAGGAAGTGAGGAAACTGCACGTACACTGCAGAGACTACAAGGTAAATCTAATGTACACAGCAAAGATGTTCATACATTAAACATGTTCAAAACCTCTCGGGATTCAACTATGTTCTAGTTATTGTCAATAAATTAAATAAGATAAAAAACAGTAGAATCATTGTAATAATAAACAGGGGGGGAGGGGGGGAACAACTTATTGACAATGTATAAAATTTACAAACGTCAAATGATTTCCAAAACGATTTAAGAGCGAGTATCTAATATTCAGTGGAAACGAGGACATGTTCTGTTCAATGAGCAACCACATTAGGTCATGCAAGACAAATGTACAGCAATGCAGCTGCTCAGGTGGCAGAATACGTCATTTCTAGATAATGTACATGTATATATGTATTTATATACAACACCACAAGTGTACGCAGTGCTATACAAGGTCTAACACAGACAGGGGTATCTCTCCAACTTGCAGTACAGCCGTAAAGAGTGATTGAAGTTTATCAGAGCACAAGTCACATGACTTGGGGCAGCTGGGAAATTGACAAAATGTCTAGCCCCATGTTAGATTTCAAAATTGAATAAAAAAAAAAATCCATTTGCTCTTTTGAGAAATGGATTTCAGTGCACAATTCTGCTGGAGCAGCACTATTAACTGATTCATTTTGAAAAAAAATTATTTCCCCATGACCGTATCCCTTTAAGAGCTTCCAGCAGTCGATACATCGTTGGAAATGAGGTCCCTGCCCCAAGGAAACATCATATATATATATATATATATCTGTATAGAAATAGCTTTGTGATAAGGTTCCTTTACACAGAGACAAAACGAAGCTGACATGTATATACAGTATATATATATATATATATATATATATATATATATATATATATATATATATGCGTCCTGTGGGTATCAGCACTCGATACTTGTATGAGTTTGAGGTGCAGGATCAAATTAATGATACAGATAATGCAAGGATCAGCACACTCGTTTGTAGAAAAGCAAAGTGTATTTTATTTCAACACAGCATTGTGTCCAACGTTTCGGTTCCTCCTGGGATAAAGGTTCCCAGGAGGAACCGAAACGTTGGACACAATGCTGTGTTGAAATAAAATACACTTTGCTTTTCTACAAACGAGTGTGCTGATCCTTGCATTATCTATATATATATATATATATATATATATATATATATATATATATATATATATATATATATATATATTGGGTTATTATGACAGGAGACAGATAAGTAAAGAAGAGGCGCAGGTTAGCACATGAGATTTCCCTTTGCATTTCAGGGCAGAATGACAAAATGCCGGCAATACACTCAATAAGAAGCAATACTGCTAGCAATTTCCCAGTGTCATTGAGGGCTACACAGACAGTCATATTCCTTTCAGTTATCAGTCTGTAACTATCCCACCCAGGTCTCTCGCCTAAAGCACGACAAAGATGTCCAAGGAAGCAAATCATTACCAGTAAATTGCGCAGCATTATGATGCTTCTTCTCTTACTCCGCACACAACCTATAACCCGAGAAAAGACAAGGACACTAGGCCGGCGGAAAAGGAAGTAAACTTAAACCGGAAACGGTGGCGCGTCACGGGAAAGGCGTGCTTGTACGATCTAATAAGGGCAAATGTCAAGCGCGAGGTCGTCGGAAAACGATATTGAATGGAACGAGTTCCGCTTTGGGTTTTATAGTGGTAGCCTGACATGCATTCACTTGCAGGGTTGAGCAAATGTTAAGGTTCCGGGCAGGATGGTATGAATCAAGAGTTCCGTCCTAATAAGGCTTTTAGCCAGTATCAAATATGGCCGGACATTTCAATGCACATACTAATATATAACGAGTCTGACTGGACATGGAATCTCTCGAGCGTAATTGCCTTTAGTTATATTTTAACATCCCGGAAGAGCTGCCTCTAAAGAATAACAAGGTTTTAAAATACGACCCATGGTCATAACAGAACAGCTAGCCTCTAAAATGAGACCTGCTAAATAGAACATGATGAATGGTATGAAAACACAGGATAGTGTATCACTTCTGATGCTTAGAACACCAAATTGTCACATTTTCCATTCTACTGCTGCTTGTTACACAACCACTGTCTTTAAACAGTGTCACCACTGGGACACCAAGGGCCCACTCTCAGTACTTAATTATACTTCTCCTCACGCAACCTCTATTCTCCTAGTCTCTATTCTTTACATACTATAATCTATTATTCCATCTATTTAGCCTCTTTGCATACCTCCCATCTGTCCCTTTTTTGGAGGGACAGTCCCTCTTTTGACAGCTCAATCTACAGTCCCTCATTTGTACTGGAAAGTCCCTATTTTCTCCTCACTGAACAGCCAAAAAAAGAAACAAAGTTTCTAACTTAATTGGCTTTTAGCAGACCACAGAACACCTAACAGGTGCAAATATGATACTTTGTAACAATTTTGAGACACAAAAAAACAGTTTAGATAAGGAGAATTATTTTCAAACTTTCATAACCTGCCTCATTTTGTAAAATGAACATGGTAATTAGGGGGGTGTGGCCACAGAAAGGGGTGTGGTAAAAAAAATGCTGCGCTGCATGCAAAAACATTTTTTGTCCCTCTTTTTAATTCCAAAATGTTGGGAGGTATGTCTTTGTTCTCAAAGAAATAGGAAATGGCAATGAAATAGGCCAAAGCTTCAGCAGCACACGGCCCCCCCTGACACCTGGGACCCCTGGGAGTTTTCTTGGTATCCTGGTGGGCCAGTCCAACACTGTCTTTAAATGGCTGGAAGAACGGATGCAATATGGCCCCCTCTCCACAGGTGTGGCCTCTCAAGCATTTTACATGCATGCTGCAGGCCTGTGCCATCTCATCTTCAAGCTGCTGAACTTCTTATACATCATGGGTGAGTGATATCAGTCTTCTGCAAATGACCGGACCGACAGGCAGGCATGAGAGCGGAACATTTAAGGAATGATCTGGGACAGAGTTGTTAACCCAAAAAAGTTTTGGGCACTGTCCACCGGTCTCCCGCCACTCCTAAGCATTCCCTCAGTTTCAGACAATTTTGGGTCAAAAATTCGATGTGCACATGCGCAGTATCACGGGATCTATGGATTCATGAGGGGTTGTGCGCATGCAGGATCCCCTGACGAGATCTTCAAAGGTTGACAGCTCTGTAGAACCACAGATTGGATGGCAAAAATCATGATTGACCCATTTGCAATTTCACACAGTATAATTTCACATTTTACCAGAAAACAAAAATACCAACTATCCTAGTGCCATGTGTTATAAAGGTCTAGAGAAAGTTACCTTCTATGATATGACCTGGTTCTGTTAACACCTTGGCACATATTGGAGAGGAGGTGGAGGAATATATGGTTTTTGAACTGGACTTTCCAGGCCCTTTTAGCCAGAGGTCTGCTTACTGGGGTTAGCAAACAAAATGCTGCCCTTAATCGTAGATCACGAACACAACAACTTTTATATTGTGCTAAAAAAAATTCAGTGACCAGGTGGATGGTGACTCAATTGCCTACAGTACCTGGATAGCAAAAGCTCTCCCACTGGTTAAATTAACCTATGAAGCCAGAGGCTGCCCAGGGAAATTTGAAACATTTGGGCTCCCTGTCTAGATGCCAAACCAGAAACCCAGCCTACACCATAAAGCATAAGTAAGTAATCTTTAAAATAAGTGAATATAAAATTGATGAAGGTACTATTCTAAAAAAATTTGCAATATACATTTGTTAATTTTTTTTTTATTCCAATATATTAAGAGATACATGTACTGTTAATATCAATAAATTGTTAGAACAGCACCACCTGCTGGTCAGTTTTTTTGACTATTATGATCACCAAGTAGTCAAGGACATTGTCAGGAGAAACAAGAGGCTGCTCTGATGTTCTTTTGCTTAGGGAAAAAAAAAGAAACCTCTCAAAACTTATAAATTATTGTAATTTAATACAGTAATTTAATACAATTCACAACAAAAATGACAGTAAGACAAAACACACTTTCAATAAGTTTTTATTGACAGGCAAAAAACAAAAATAATGGGACAATAATAAGCTAAACACAGACATTTTTTAACAGTGGCAACAAAGACCTCACTACCCCTCCATTACATCTATTAGACTGCAAACAATTGAGCCTGAACAATTTCCTTTCTCTACCTCATACAGCATTGATAAATGTAATGCCAAAAGTAATTCTTGCAATCAATAATAGTGTTTAGGCTAACAACAAAACACATTCTGGTCAGTGGGAATGTTTTTTTTGTCGACCCCAACTTGGCATAATGTGTAAGTCGATCTCTAACCAAATGATTCGGTTTAAGTGAATGCAATAAATGTTTTTGTTAAATTTTTAAAAAAAAAGTTTTTTTAGAAGGTACTGAAGTAACTTGGGATAAATATGGTCAACGCCTACAAATAATCCAGAGGTAGAAAGGAATGTTAGGAGGAAAAAATAAAGTTTAAGGTGAAGTTCATCTTAAAATCAATTTGGACACACTGATGTTCAGATACACATTGTAAAAAGAACAGTAACACCAAAAAATAAAAATGTAATGAAAATATTATGTACTGTTCTGCTGAACTGGTAAAGCTGGTGTGTTTGCTTTAGAAACACTACTATAGTTTATATAAACCAACTGCTGTATAGCCATGGGGGGGACATCCAAAGCTAAAAATGAGAAAAGGCACAGGATACACAGCAGATAACAGATAAGCTCTGTAGTATACAATGGGATTCAGAACTTATCTGTATCTACTGTATATCCTGTGCTTGTATGACTGTCCCTATGGCTACACAGCAGCTCCTGTATATAAACTACAGTACAGTTTTTGAAGCAAACACACCAGTTTTACCAGTTGTAGGGCAACAATACATTATATTGTCATACCTTTAAAACACTTTCATTTTTGGGGTTACTGTTCCTTTAAGACGTGGTTGCTATGTTCAGTGACCCTAGCAAACATAGCTATTTAAATGTCAAACTGAAGAGCAACATTATTAAAAGGAACATTTCTTCCAGTGTATTAAATTATCTACAAGGATGCAATTGGTGGATACTGGCTGCTCTCCTGTTGTAGGAAATATTTACAGTGCTCTAGTCCTTAATATCGTTTTTGGAACATAATGTGTCGGTAAAGTTTATTTTGGGTGAACTTCTCCTTTAATATTAAAACGTTAAAATAAAGTTAAAGGGGTGGTTCACCTTTAAGTCAACTTTGAATGGCCACTTCTAAGCAACGTTTCAATTGGTCTTCATTATTTATTTTTTATAGTTTTTTAATAGTTTACCTTTTTCTTCGGATTCTTTCCTGCTTTCAAATGGGGGTCACTGACCCCATCTAAAAATGTCTGAAAATGTATTGTTGTTGCTACTTTTTATTACTCATCTTTCTATTCAGGCCCTCTGCTATTCATATTCCAGCTTTGTATGGCAATCAATACATGGTTGCTAGTGTAATTTGGACCATAGCAACCACATTGCTGGAATTGCAAACTGGAGAGCTGCTGCATAAAAAGTTAAATAACTCAAAAACCATAAATAATAAAAAATGAAAACCAATTGCAAATGGTCTCAGAACATCACTCTCTAAATCACACGAAAAGTTAATTTAAAGGTGAATAACCCCTTTAAAGGAACAGTTCAGTGTAAAAATAAAAACTGGGTAATTAAATAGGCTGTTAAAAATAAAAATATGTTTCTAACATAGTTAGCAAAAAATAGCGCTCTATCTCAGAGTTAGTCAGTCATTTTAAGGGGACCACATGGGACAAAACAGTTCAGTGAGTTTGCAATTGGTCCACAGAATGCAGGTCAGATTCAAAAGCAAACAGTTGTGACCCCCTCAAGTCACTGGTAACCAATCAGTAGAAACCAAAAGAGCTGAAAGCAGGAAGTAGTGTTCTGGCTATTATGTTAGACATCCAGTCACTCCAGCCTTTATACATTACATTTAGCTACTAATTATATTAGAAACATTTATTTTGCACAGCCTATTTACCCAGTTTTTATAATGAACAATTCCTTTGAGACAAATCAGATATTTAACTCCACAAAATATTCACATCATTGTTTTTAACTATTTATAGAAGACCCAGGACCAAGTACATAATATACAAGTTAAACTACCTGTTTAAACGTGCTGTGGCAGAAACAATACTATATATACATACATTAGTAATTCCCAATCTCATGCCGGCACAAGAGCCATTTATGTAATGCCATCAGGCTTCACTTCAGAAACAATAAGCTATTCTAATGATTCAAAACACATATTTTTTATAAAGAAGTTAGCATAACTGTTTTCATAGCATGTTTGAATGTTCCACTGCTTGGTTTTAATTACATGAATGGCAATATTGAGGTGGATAAAGTTCTTATAAGGCTAGAAACTGGATGAGGGGGGGGTTTCCAAGAAAAATGTCAGGAGCATATATGTATACTAATGATGTGCGGGTCAACCCACAAAACCTTTAACCTGCACCAAATTCAAACCCGCTAAATATTGAAGGACCCAGGTCGTCTCTCTATACACTACTACCCAACCCTGCCCAACCTACAGTAAACTGGCAGGTCCCTGCGGGTTTTGGGTCAGCCCACATATGACTAATGTATACACATAAAATCTCCATTAATCTCACTAGAAACAATTGAGTAAGGGATACCAGGCTCATGGCTTGGGACAATGTCAGGGACATTGAGCCAATGAGGCGACCTGAGAAACTCACCTCAAGCAGCAGTGCACATAGAGTTACCAGGGGTAGCAAAAAAAAGCTGCTCCATGAAACTTTACAGGGGTGGTTCACCATTCAGTTAACTTTTAGTATGTTATAGATTGGCCAATTCTAAGCCACTTGGTCTTCAATGTTTATTTTTTTTTATAGTTTTTGCATTATTTGCCTTCTTCTTCTGACTGTTTCCAGCTTTCAAATGACCCCATCTAAAAAAAACAAATGCTCTGTAAGGCTACAAATGATTGCTATTGCTACTTTTAATTATTCATCTTTCCAATCAGGCCTCTCCTATTCATATTCCAGTCTCTTATTGAGATAAATGCATGGTTGCTAGGGTCATTTGGACCCTAGCAACCAGATTACTGAAACGGCAAACTGGAAAACTACTGAATAAAAAGCTAAATAACTCAAAAAACAACAAATAATAAAAAATGAAAACCAATGGCAAATTGTCTCCGAATATCACTCTCTACATCATACTAAAAGTTAACTCAAGGGTGAACAACCCCTTTAAGAGCTGAATTTCCAGGTTATCGAAACAGAAATTCTTGTCTTCTAGTGCAGAACAAGAACCACTAGCAGTCTGGAGCATCTTACAGGATTCTGCATTAATTATGAAAACAAAATCTACATCTATACTGTTTTAACAAGGCAGGACAGTGTTTAGTGCAAACTAAAGAATGTGGGGATATAAGCAAAAAGAACCCCTGCAAGATAAAGTGATATGTTACATTTGTTAGTCTAAATATCTTACTTTGCCAAAATAAAATGAATTACCTGTCAACAGAACTAATTTGGTTTGCATAGTACTGGTAATTAACCAAGAGACCAGTTAGATCAACAAGCAATATTACACACTTTTCCATCTTTTTCTATGCCTACACTTAAACATTTTCTCTTTATATAAACTCTCAATAATTTACACAAGCAATAATTTACATTCTGGACATAATGAATCAAAAATTAGCTATGGAAACCAGAACCAATAGAAATAATCATTCAACATGCTATCTGGGCAAAGTATAGGAGATCTGACAGTTTCCTTCTGGGGAGGTTGCCATGGAAGCAATCAAGTATTGTATGATCTGATGCTGTGATAATGGAGTCTATTAGTTTAGACGGACATGTTTTCCATCTGTAACCAGTGTGCATATGGGAGTGGGTATCACTGTAACAGTCTTTCAGTGTTAAAGAAAAATTCTCTCAAGTTTATGAAATTACATAGCACAGTAAAATTAAACAATGACGGCATGGGGGTTTATTTAATCCTAAACACTAAGTGAGAGTAGGCAGCTGTGGAAATCTCCTTTTCAAATATTTATCCCTAGCTGATTTTGAATTATTTTACAAGCACACTGTATCCATAAAAAACACTAATGTATATACATATTTAGGTCATAAAGGGGATATCAGAGGGGGGGGGAAACATTTTAGGTTTTTGTTTTTTTTAATTAAAAAAAACCCAGCTAATACAGGTATAGGACCGGTTATCCAGAATGCTCGGAACCTGGGGTTTTACAGATAATGGATCTTTCTGTGATGTGGATCTTAAGTCTACTAGAAAATCATGTGAACATTAAATAAACCCATTAGACTGGTTTTGCTTCCAATAAGGATTAATTATTTCTTAGTTTGGATCAAGTACAAGCTACTGTTTTATTATTACAGAGAAAAAGGAAATCATTTTTAAAAATTTGGATAAAAAGGAGTCTATGGGAGACGGCCTTTCCGTAATTCTGAGCTTTCTGGATAATGGGTTTCCGGATAACGGATCCCATACCTGTACACTATACATGTATACTGTCTGGCAAATCCATATATAGTAAACAGAACAAAATAACGAATATGTATTTGAAACAAAGCACAAGTTTAGTTCTGATATTTCATACTTTGTCAATACTTTACTAGTTTTTCCAGGTTACAACAAATAAAAAGGACTTAAAATGTGTGCCCACTCATTAAAAATACTACAGCTGGAAAATAGCATACAGGTTTTGTGCAGTGTGGAATTTGCCCAGATATACATGCAAGTAGAACTGTACCGACAGTTAATTGGGAATATCAGCGCTATTGTTACGGTTTCCATATTTGTGATGTATAATAAACAGTACAACTCCAAGAAAAAAGCATATTGAGCCCACGGTAATGTAAGCAATTCCCAAGAATGGATTTTTTCCTCCCATCCAAGAGATGGTGCTGAGAATCATCCTCTTTCTTCCGTCAAAGCTGAGAACAGGGTAATCTGAAGACTATATAGGAAAGACAAGCGTTTTCACAGTGTCAATAAAAAAAGGAATATCTTTAACTAGATAGTCAGATGGAAAGATATGCAGCAGTCAATAATTCAGATAATGAATCACTTTTTCCTAAAGTGTTGGTGTACAAAAACTAAACTCTCGACTCAGTTCTGTTTAAAGGAACAGTAACATCAAAAACTGAAAGTGTTTTAAAGTAATACAAATACAATGCAATGTTGCCCTGAGATAAAGGCTCAGGTTACAGAGCAGGGCACTATTTACCCTGTGCCATATAGGGTTATTCCAATATCCGTTCACAGCCGTTCGTTTATGTGAACTATAGTAGTGTTTCTGAAGCAAACACATCAGTTTTACCAGTGCAGGGCAACACAACATGATATTTTCAATCCTTTAAAACACTTTCATTTTTTGGTGTTACTGTTTCTTTAACTTCTGCTGAACTGAGGGCTGGAATTTTTCTGTCTGACGGCTGACAATGAAAGCCAGTGATGGCCACTCCCAGTTTTTTAAACCACACCAGTGTTATCACAAGAAATGTATAATACCATATCCACATTAATGGTGGTAGAACACCAAAAAAAACAAAACAAGATATCACCATCACTCATACGTGAAAAAGTCAAAAAAAGAAATACCCTAAGTCCATATGCCTCCCCAGCACATAATGAAACACCTTAGGGACCTTCCTAACAACTATTTCCAGATATCAATAAACCAGCAAGAGGCTCATCTCCCACATGCAGTGTAGGACAAGCAAAGAATGGCAAAAACGGGCAGGCAGAATATGGAATCCACAGGCAGCAAAATACAGGGCAGAAACAGGGAGAGTAAAGGAGGAGACAGAGGAAACCTATTAGGTCCACTGTAATATGAACATTCCAGTTCTGTCCGAGTGTGAATAGATTAACATTGCAGGGGCTTGGAGTCTGATTTTGAGGTGTGAACAGTGCAGACATAGGGGCATATTTAGTAAGAATCAAATATTGCTGTATGAGAGTTTTTCTATCTCGGGTAAACTTGAATTTTGAATGTTTGGGTATTTCTGAAAAAATCCAAGGGATTGATTTATGAAGGGTCGAACTTGAATTTTTTTTTTTTTTTGAAAGATTATCTTTTATTATTTTATTGATTTTATAAACATAGCATGAAGTAAGAAAGAAGGAAAGAGGAGTAAGAAAAGGGAGATAGATAAGAGGATGGGCATTTCCTTTATGCAATAGATTGTAGCTTACAGTACAAACGTGGTTGGCAGCTTTCATAATCCTTAAATTATATGGCTACAGTGCCAGTTTGTGGTTCAGTAAGCCACCTGCCCCAAATTTTCTTGAACTTATCTGGGCATTCACGCGTTATATATGTCAGTTTGTGGCTCGGAAGATTATCATTGATAATGCTAGGGTAGGAGGTTCCTGGGCTTTCTATGTGAGCAAAATAGCTTTCTTTGCATAATGTAGGAGCTGCTGCAATCACAACCTGTCACAAGATGAAAGGGTAGGACCCTCTAGATGTCCCAGTAGGCAGAATGCTGGTGTCCGAATGGCTGGGAGTCCTAAAAAGGTATTCATAAATGCAAGAATTGCAGTCCAGAATTATTGAATTTTAGGACACTATACATGCATAGAGGTACCACTATCAGCAATTCGTTTGAAACACAAGTCTTTGTAGATTTCAAAGTGTTTTTACAGTCATTTTCTAGTTGGAGTATCCAACCCATGATCAAAACTCTCAATTTCGAATCAGGGTAGGCAGAGTAGGCAGAGTAGGCACTTGCCTAGGGCGCAAAGCCGGGGGGGGGGGCGCCAGGCACGCACCTCCTCTCTCGCCTACCCCCAGTCCGGTGCCCGACTCTTTGTAGTTTTTACAGCTTCTTGCGCTCCTGCGCATGCGCGCGAATGTATCTCTCGGCAATTTGCGCATGCACACATTCGCGCATGCGCAGAAGTGCAAAAGAAGTAAAAACTACAGATTTTCTTGCGCATGCAAGCGCCTCCTTGCGCATGCGCACTTGGGCTAAGCCGGCAGCGCCTCTGCCGGCTTGCCTTGGGCACCTGTGCAGCGCGGCCCGGCCCTTTTTCGAATTGTGAATGATCCAAACTCGATTTTAGTTTTCATTCGAATTTGAATTTCGAGATATATCATACTCTGGCCCTTTAAGAACTCAGATTCTACTATTCTCCACCTAAAACCTGCTGAATTACTGTATATGTCAAAGGGAAAGGTCCAGGGATCAATTTGGTGATGTTTGCAGCCTTCCTGACATTCGAGTTTTTTTAAATCAATTTGAGTTTTTCTAACTCAAATCAAATTCAATTCGAGTTTTCAGGTCGATTCAATTCACCTGAGCTGAGAAAATTGGACTTTATTAATAAATTTCAATTGGTCGAATTTGGAGTTTATGGGAGTTTTAAAAAACTCACAAGAATTCGAAACTCGACCCTTGATAAATGTGCCTCCAAATGTCAAAAACGCTAATGAAAAATGACAGGGAAAAAAACAGTAACGATCGAGTTCATGTCCCAAAAAACTAGAATCGCTTGAATTGATTGGATTTATGTCTCGAAAACTCGAATTGATCAAATTTTCATATAAAAACCCTCAAATCAACCAAAAAACTTGCTTTGTCTAGGAAAACTCCAATCGACCTGAATTATTACATTTAAATTTCAGGTTGTTTTTTTTTTTTTGCTTAATAAATACCAGACAGAGTTACAACTCGAATGTGAGTTTTGGTATAAACTGGTATTTACTGATAAATCTGCCCCCTAAGAGTATCAATTTAAATCCATGCATTCTTATAACCAGCAGCCTAGGTATACATCATACTAAATTAAACTAAAACATTTCCAGCAGAATAATTATTTTAAAAATAAATGGATTTCAATAAATACTTCATAAAAAGTAGCCTCTGGTATAGTATATTGCTAAGAGCATATACTGTATATTGTGTATCTTAAAAGGGAAGGTTACTTTTGGCAATAGGGACCTTTAAAAAAAATCTGTATTTCCCTCATAAAACATTACTATTTTGCTGCAAAGGATACTGTATTCAATATGAAGAGAGTAATTGCCTGGTTCCAGAGCTGGATATGTAGCATCTGTCTTCTCTATTAAACGATAAAGCTTTCTGAATGTAGGCAAAGCAGCAGTACGCATCCATACAATAAAATCTTCATTAATGAATCCATTGTTTTCAAGATCACTTGGATCTAGCTCATAAACTGGCTTTTTCCAGTTAATGGGCTTTGTTGTACCTGGAATCATTGAAAGATCAAGGTTACACAAACGTGAATTCAGAATAAAAAAAAAAACATTTTAAAGTGTGACATACATAAAATAAGCAAAAATAGAACCACCTTTTTCTATTCCGATTCACCGCAATGCAAAAAGGAGAAATTATACTTTATACTAACCACAGAAATCATAATTAATAGTAACAGTTAATAACAAACTAGTCTCTAAGCTTTCTAAGTCACTAATCACTTGCCTACCGGCACCATTTGATAAAGCCCAACAAAAGTGGTTATCCCATCACTGGAACCAAATGACTGGGAAGAAGTCACGGACATCAGCTATACATCAAGCCAGACAGGTTAAAAACATGAGGGAGCTACTGAAGCCAGGTGCCCCAAATGTCACCACCCAGAAGCTACATTTTACCATATAGTGTGGGAATGCCCACCAGTTTCCCAGTACTGGACAGAAGTGGTGAATCTGGAACACCTACAGGAGCACCTGGTTTTCCCTGGGGCCCACATGCCAGAAATATGCTTGCTGGGAATAGTAGAAGGCGTACTTCCCCTGGTTAAGACCAGAATTCTTATTATAACTCTTTTAATCTATGTTAAAAAAGCACTGGTCATGAAATGGATGGCCGCCCAGCCCCCCCCCCCCCACCTTGCAACAGTGGTTGCCATTGATAGAAAAGGCTTTGGTAAATATAAAATTGACATATGAAGCGAGAGGGTGCCCCACCAAATTTGATAAAGTCTGGTCCCCCTGGTTGGAATTACACTCAGAACAAGAACCGTGAATGTGTAATGTATTGACCCACACTGTGCGACTATCTCCATTAATTACAGTATCTAGTATGTAACAACTAAATATGATGTATATCACTGAATTTGTACAGCAGACATTTATATGTAAACTTTACTTTGTGTTTTTCTTTTTCCTTTTGTATTATCACCTCTTATCCCCCAACCCCTTCCCTCCCTTTTGAAAAGCAATAAACACAAGCTTTCAAAAATAATAATCCCAAACATATTGGGTGTACCTGTTCTGTATATATACAGAAGTCATATGCATAATATTTTACTCCACTTTGAACAAAAAAGATAACAGTGGTATGCCTTTTATTTCCCAGGAACATCCGAGTACTGGATGTTTACAGCCCCAAAAAAGCCATTTACAATATTAATTGGGTGTGCCATCCTTTGGTTTTGTACAGTTGTGGCCAATATACAAATGTTTCCAATAACTGACAAAATTACCTGAGGGTAAAAGAGGTTGTTCACCTTCCAAACACTTTTTACAGTTCAGTTGTTTGCAAATTTTTCACCAGAAAAAAAAATACCTTTTCAAATTGTTTTCAATCTTTTATTTTTCATAATTTTCCACAAAATGTAAGTTTGAAGTTAAATGTTCCTGTCTCTAGTGTTTCAGTCTGGCAGCTCAGTGATCCAGGAGCATTCTGAACTGTTACAAGTTGATAGAATTAGTTGATACATTTCTCAGCAGTATCTTTGGAATATTAGCAACTATTGTATCAATTCTAACAGCTTGCCTTTAATGAAACCCAGGCATTTTGCTTAGAAGGGACAAACATAAGAAATGTATCAACTTAATGTATCAACTTAAAACAGTTACAGAGTCAGTGACCCCCCTGCCAGAGCTGCTTTACAAAGACGAAGTGAAAAATTTAATTTTAAGCTTCAGTATTGAAAAAACAGTCACAGATAGTTGGAAAACGTTTTTATTCCTGGTAAACTGTTTGGACAAAAGGTTTGGACAATCCCTGAATCATCTGAAGATCACCAGTTTGGACAGTCCCTACTCTAAGCAATATGTAAAGCAGTAGTATCAAGACATTGGAACTGACTAATTATGGACTACATCAATTAAAATACCCCCACTAAAAAAAAAAAAAAAAAAAAAAAAAAAACCAAACAACAATCTCTAATACACATTGTTTATAAAAAACCAACAACATATAGTCTGGTTGTTTTACTTACCCGAGAAAATGGCTTCTAGGTTACTTGTATTTCCAGTTGGATTTTTGAATTTCACATTTTTATCTGTCCACCAAGCAATGCCTTTTTTGGTGAGTTGGATCTTTTTTTCCACACCATTTACAATTTGAAACAAACTGAGTTTGTCTATATATATATCAAAAAAAAAAAGAAGAAGAAAGAGAATCTTAATGTGGTATGTCACTTATATTATACTACTGGTGCCAACAGAACGGCTACCATGTCTACTCTAATTCTCCTTATATATTACCAGGACAGTAACATCAAAAACTGGATCATTAACTGGAACAGCTTTCCTTTATAAAATTCTAAGCAGTTTAAGCAATGGTAGCTCCTATAGCCACACAGTAGGTATTTCAAGAAATATATAAGAGCTGCTGAAACAATATATTTATACATACCTACAGCCTCTTTTAGTGTTACTGTCCTTTTAGGGTTAGTTCACACAAGGAGATTCGGGGAGATTTTGTTGCCTAGTGTCTAATCGCCTCGTCTTCTGAGGGACTATCTCCCCGAACTGCCTCAGCGTTTTTCCCCATAGGCTACAATGAAAAGTCGGCTGCGCTAATGCACACGCGGCGATATAGTTGCCCAAAGTTGTGAGGCAGTTTGGGGAGATAGTTGCTCAAAAGACGAGGCGATTAGTCACCAGGCGACAAAATCTCCCTGAATCTCCTCGTGTGAACTAACCCTTAAACAGCTCTTCTTGTCCTGTTACACTGATCAATTGTCCAATGCCTACTTAGTGTGCTGCATACAAATATACAAACTTTCTCTTTGAAATTGTAATTCTCTGTCGATTTAACTGCTTTGGTAAACTCAAACTGGACTTTTTACATCTTAATTGATATCATTCATCTATATAATTGATTTTTAACCTACTAGTAGTAAAAGTTATAATAAAAAAGTCATTGTAAGCCAGTTCATTTGGGTCACTAAGCTGACTGCCAAATATAAACCTGGTCCCCTGTGGAAATGTTTATGAAATCCTGCTTTATATAGACAGTCAATATTCAAATTATCATAAAAAAACAAAAAAACTGTGCAGTAAACTCAGTCTAATTTAAAAAAAAATAAAAATAAAAAAAAGTGACAGCACCATGTTTCATTCCCAGTTTCTGCTGATATACAAATTACCACAATGAAAAGAAAATACAGGTCTGGGATTATCCAGAATGTTCAGACTCTGCGGCTTTTTGGATAACGGATCTTTCCGTAATTGGAAATCCTCACACCTTGAGTCTACTAGAAAATCATATAAACATTAAGGCCCATTTATCAAAGATGTAATTTCAAATTCATGTGAATTTTTGTTTTAATAAATTTGAATATAATACTTGAAATTCGATTGGGAGGCTATTTCAGAAAAAAATCGAATATCTAAAACTTGAACGAATATTACCGACCCAAAAACACAAATCTATTTTTTTCTCCAAAAAAACTCAAATGTCAGGAAGGCGATTAACATCTTTAAATGGGCCACTGGACCTCTCCCATTGACTTATACATGAACTCTGCGGGTTTTAGATGGCGAATGGTCTGATTCAAATTATTCTCAGGGTATAGGTTTGATAAATCTTCGAGTTTGGATAATTCACAATATGAATTTGAGAGTTTTGACCAAGAAAAAAAATTGAATATTCAAATTCACTATTCGACCCTTAATAAATCTGTCCTTAAATAAACTCAGTAGGCTGCTTCTAGTAACAATTCATTTTATCTAAATTGGCATCAAGTACAAGGCACAGTTTTATTATTACACAGAAAAAGAAAATACATTTTAATGTGGATTATTTGGATAAAATGGAGTCTCTGGGAGATGGCCTTTCTGTAATTTGGAGCTTCCTGGATAACTATCCCATAACTGCACAAAAAAAGCAGTATAATTTACTGACTGAAGCAAAAGGCAAGGATGAATAAGCGGTCACGGATTCCAAATCAATAAAAAAATTAAAGGCACCACACCAAACATACTAAATTCCAACTAAAGAAAATAGAAATAAGGGAAAATCTCACAATTCACCCCAGTCTGAGGGTGCATTTAAAGGAACAGTTCAGTGTGAAAATAAAAACTGGGTAAATAGATAGCCTGTGCAAAATAAAAAATATTTCTAATATAGTTAGGCAAACATGTAATGTATAAAGGCTGGAATGACTGGATGTCTAACATAATATCCAGAACACTAGTTCCTGCTTTCAGCTCTCTATCTCAAAGTTAGTCAGCGACTCGAAGGGGGCCACATGGGACATAACTATTCAGTGAGTTTGTAATTGATGCCTCAGATTCAAAAGCAAAAGTTATGACCCATGTGGACGTCCCTCGAGTCACTGATTGGTTACTGCCTGGTAACCAATATGTGGAAACCAAGAGAGCTGAAAAGCAGGAAGTAATGTTCTGGCTATTATGTTAGACATCCACTCCAGCCTTTATAGATTACATTTTTGGCTAACTAACTATATTAGAAACATGTTTTATTTTGCACATCCTATCTATTTACCCAGTTTTTATTTTCACACTGAACAATTCCTTTAACAAACTGAAACTTGAGAGTCTGGAGTGAGACTCCTAAAAATCAAAACAATAGTGATTAAAAATACAAAATCATTTATTAGGGCATGAAAGAAAAAGGCCAAATGTATTTCATGCCTATTGGGGCATTTACTCATAGGCTGACTCACTATTGTTTTCATTTTTGCGAGTCTCACACCACACTTTACACTTCCATGTTACAGAATATAATTTACTACCAGTAACCGATAGAAACCAAACAGTAGAGATACACAGGGATTCTGCCAAACATGAGTCCTTTTTACAGGAGTCTGCCAAATCCAAGTGCCTGGACAAATCGAACTCAAACCTGTCAAAAGAATGTGACTACAGAAAAAGGGATTTTGTACTCGCCGAAAAACCCTTTTCTAGTAGGCCCGAACTGTCAGTGCAGACGTAGTGGGTTATGTTATCCTTTACCTCTGGAGGCAGGACAGAAACTGTTGACTCATAACCCCTCCTCCTGTTATAAGGATTGGCTCCACCCTCTCTCCTCAGTTCGTTTGAAAAGCTCAGCTGGTGGAGACATATCAGATAAAAGAGCAAGAGACAACAGATAGAAAAAGATAGCGAAAGAAGATGTCCGGAACCCATACTAAAATCAGCATGGGTGGGACTTACTGCACTGACAGTTCGGGCCTACTAGAAAAGGATTTTTCGGTGAGTACAAAATCCCTTTTTCTCTAGTCGGCCCTCCTGTCAGTGCAGACGAAGTGGGACGTCCAAAAGCTGTCCCTCAATTAGGGTGGGTATAACTGAAACTGAGTAGCTTAATTTGCCTATTCATTGCGCATTGGAGAACTTTTCGACCAAACACGGCCGCTTGTGATGCAAAACATTTAACATGTAGAACTTAATGAAAGTATTTGGTGAAGCCCAAGTGGCTGCCTTGCAAATCTGTTCGGCAGTTGCCATATTCTGTAGTGCCCAAGATGTGCTCTATGCCCTTGTGGAGTGAGCTTTGACTGCGAATGGCCTGGGCTTTTTTTCAAAATCATGGGCTATGTTTATAGTCTCTACTAACCATCGAGCAATCGTCCTTTTTGAGATGGCTAGTCCCTTGTGGAATACCGCATAGGAAACAAACAAGCTGTCTGTGAGTCGGTAAGGCGATGACCTCTTAATGTAGATTTTTAATGCTCTCACTACATCCAGTGTGTGTAGGCGGTTCTCTCAATCTTTAGTTGGCTGGAGGCAAAAAGATGGTAAGACAATGTCCTGATTTATGTGGAATTCAGACACCACTTTGGGTAGAAAACTTTGCACCATTCTGTGTACTATCTTGTCGGTATGGATGGAAATCCAAGGTTCTTTGCAGGAAAGGGCTGCCAGTTCTGACACTTGCTTTGCGGACGTGATGGCTACTAAGAAGACTTTGAGGGATAACCACTTAAGGTCACATGAAGCGAGTGGTTCAAAGGGTGGCTTTTGTAAAGCATTCAGCACCAGTGGCAAGTACCAGGTTGAAAGTGGCTGTCTTATCGGGGGCCGCGTTCTCACTACCCCCTTAAAGAATTGTTGAATTTCCGGTCTGTCAGCCCAACGTACATGAGTTAAGACTGCCAGAGCTGACACTTGTGATTTAAGAGTACGTAGAGCTAGACCTTTCCTGAAACCATCAGTGAGGAACTCAGTGACAACATATGGTGAAATAGTGTCCCAGTGCAAACTATGTTGATGGCACCACGCTAAAGAAGTTTTCCATACTTTATGATATACTCGAGTTGTTGACTGTTTGCAAGCTTGAAGTAAAATGTCTATGGCGTTCTGTGAGTACCCCTGTTGGGTCCTCCAGTCGGTCTCAAGAGCCATGCCGTTAAACGCAGCATTGGTAAATTGGGGTGATTGGTCCCTGAGTGAGTAAATCGGGACGGTCCAGCAATCGCGATGGTTTGGATACAGACAGTTGAATTAAGTCCGTGTACCACACTCTGTTTGGCCAATCGGGTGCAATCAGGATAGTGGTGGCATTGCTTTGTTTTATTTTCATGATTACCCTGGGCAGTATGGCCAGGGGTGGAAACGCGTACACTTTTTGGAAGTTCCAGGGTATGACGAAGGCGTCCACGAACGCCGCATTCAGATCGTTCCCACTAGGAGGGGGCCCAACTCCTGCCCTTGTGGAGATTGACTGGGTCCATCCACCATTCCAAGCTCTGAAGTGTTATGCTGGATATGGTGAAGAGTTGGTCTAAGTCTTTGTGGTTCTTGTTCCACTGGCTCAGAAAATTGTTTTGAAGTGGTCGAAGGTGGAATCTGGAGAATGAGATCGCTTCTAGCGCCGACACCATGAACCCCAGATGGAGTAGACAGTCCTCTGCTGAGGTTGTCTGTGAAGTCTTGAAAACTCTGGTTGCGTGGATCAGTCTGTCCATCTTGTCTTGTGGCAGGAATACTCTCCATAACTGCGAGTTGAACTCCAGACCCAAAAACCGGATGGTCTGGGTTGGCTGAAGCGTACTTTTGTGGTAGTTTATCAGCCATCCATGCTGGGATAGCACTTGGAGGCAGGTGTGAGTGTCTTTGGCTGCTTGAGCTGCCGAAGGTGCAGAAATAAGTAGATCGTCCAAATAGGGTAGAATTTTGATCCCCAATGTTCTGAAGTAGGCTACTACAGGTGTTCGTAGCTTGGTAGAAACCCGTGGTGCAGTACAAAGACCAAAGGGCAAGGCAGTAAACTGGTAATGTAGATTGCCTATAGCAGAGCGTAGGTATCTGCGGGACTCGGGGTAAATGGCTATGTGGAGATAGGCATCCTGAAGGTCTATGGATGTCATGAAATAGTCTGGTTCCATAGTGGCTATGACTGATCGAATGGACTCCATTCTGAATTTCTGATTGGAGACTAAGGTGTTGAGAGATTTCAGGATTAGCACAGGCCTGAATATGCTGTCTTTCTTTCTGACTAGAAAGAGGTTGGCGTAAAAACCTCGAAACCTTTGGGGCTGTGGAACTGACTGTATTACTTCCGCGTGCAGTAATGATTGGATTGCCTGTTGGAGCAATAGCGCCCTGTTGGGAGTAGTGGTGGATGTACGGAACCTGGTGGCTGGAAGGTGGGGTGTGAAAGGCATTCGATAGCCTTGTCGAATTATTGTTAGTACCCACAAGTCTGTGACGTGTTTCCAAAGCGCCCAGGTACCTTTGTAGTCTACCGCCCACTAGATGGTGCCCCTGGGGGGCTGAGTCAGGCCGATGTGGTTCTATTGAGAATAATCTTCTTAAAGTTGGTTCGTGCCTGTTGGTGCCAAGGTGGTTTATTGCGCTTATTGGTCTGGTCGGAGGGAGTTGACCTGAAGGTTGACCGAAAGGGTCTGGATTGAGAGGACCAGTTCTTCCTATTTAGTTGCATGGTCAAATCTTGGTTTCTTTCCCGTGGGGAGAAAGGTGCTTTTCCCTCCAGTTACATCTGAAATGATCTGTTTAAGATCTGGGCAAAAAAGGGATTCGCCTGTGAAGCAAAGTGACGAGTCTTAGTTTTGAGGCAGTGTCTCCTGACCAGTGTTTGAGCCATAAGGCACGTCTTGTAACAACAAAAAGATAAACAAAAAGAACACCAAGAGCCCCAATAGTGTAATATGTATTGGTAAGGGATAATGAAATAAGAGTAGATAACATATACTCACAAACCAGGGTTACCAATAGGCAACCACTGTAAAGGCAGGTGGGGAGATTGTCCTGACCCCACTCAGGATTAAGAAGTCGCTCTCTGTAGATAGAAAAAGGGTATCAACCCTCCACCCAGGGTGGACTTAGTATTGTATAAAAAGAACAGAGGCGCCAAAAGAATAAAAGGATATAAATGAGTTAAAAAACAAAAACTTGGTAATCAGAGGAGGCAGAAGTGGACTTACCGCCTCCAAGCAGACACAAAACGACTGTAATTAAGCAGTCAAAATTTATTAACGAACTCCAATCAGTACAACGCGTTTCACGGGCTCAGACCCGCTTCTTCAGGCAATAAACATAAGAGTTACAGCTGTGAATTTCAGAGACCAAAGTGACAAATAGTATGCTGTATGCTTATTCGTCAAAACAAAAGCTTTTCTGTATTACAAAATATGTATGGTGGTCATTATTCTGGGATAAAGGTATGGTGCAGGGAGGATACAACAATTATACAGGTGAAGTAAATAGGGTAAGAAGAAAGTGCAGTGAGCAAAAACATAGTGGGGCTGCAAAGTTAATATAAACATATAAGGCATAGAGTGGTGTGTGGTAATAAATAACAAGACTCACCATCTGGCAGTAGTATACACACTTAGCACCTCTGTGCCGGCGGAGGACGCCCGAGTGTCTTTTATAGTGAGAGTTTGGAGGGGAACCAGCATCTTACAAACAGGAAGTGCATCATAGGGGGCGGGGTTAAGGCAAAAGGTTCAATACTATAGTATAGGAAGTAAATAGTCACCATGTTGGGAGGGGCAGTGTGGGGGTTACTTAGCCGCCATGTTGGATGGGACAGAGTAGTGAAATAGGTACATAAAAGTGCGTGAGAGTACACATATAAGAAATAGGGGAGTGTTGATCATATTGATGTGGGCATGCGGCTATAAAATCGGGGGAGAATAAAAGAGAATAAAAGGGCAGGTTATTAAAATGGAATGCCATAGTGCATGATGCCTGAATAATAACCATATGGAGCAAAAACAGGTTGCTTATACAAAATAATAAAAACATTATCTAAAACATATATTAAACATTGTAATCAAAAACATCCATCCATAAAGTATCAGATACTGTGATCAAATGGTGAAGTCCAACAGTAACAACAGTATTTGCTGTTGCCTTAGCTGCCAGCCTGGTAATTTCCATGGCTGCCTCGGCAAGGAATGAGAATGTGGTAACGAGTTTGTCTACTTCTGACTGCAACATGTGCTGATGACGGTTGATGTGTGGCAATTTCCTGTACCCAATGTTTTGCCATACGGGCTAAAACCGCCGAGGCTATTGCTGGCCTCAGAATTGCTGCCACTTGGACATAAGATCTCTTAAGGGTAGATTCCATGCGGCGGTCTAACGGGTCCTTTAATGCCGCTTCTTCAGCAGGCAATGCAGTGTGTCTGGACAGGCATGCTACCGCCGAATCAACTCTAGGGGCTTTCTCCCACTTCTTGTGATGTTCCTCTGGAATTTTTTGAAATTTTTTGAAAAAACGTTGAGTGAGGGCAATTCGCCTCTCTGGTTGATTCCATTCAGTTTCAATTGCTTGTGTGACTGAATTGAACACTGGGAAAGTTCATTTAGATTTTTTCTGGACGCCTAGTAACTTGTCAGCCTTAGATAGCGCTACTGTTTCATCTTTAATCTCCAGTGTTTGCATCATTTCCCTAAGCAGTTTTTTAGTCACTTCTGGGTTAGAAGTTTGTATGGGTTCATCTTCTGAGTCAGTAGTGTGATCAGACGTGTCTTTCTCTAGACAGGGAATTTCTTCCTGCTCTGAATCTGAAGCTAAGACCTCCTCTGATTCCGAAGCGGAGTCTAATGTGAGTGCGGCTTTACGCTTCTTGTTTTGTCTACCTGATGGTGTATTTTCAACAGTAGGAAAAGGTTGGACAGATTTCATGATCCATTGTAAGAAATCTCCAAATTGTGGTGGGACCTGATTTGAGGAGCTTGGTTGATTCCAGGGTGGAATTGGAGAAGCGTCCCATGAGACCTGCAATGGGGTGGCGGTCCATGGTGATGGAGGCAAAATGGGCCCAGGAGATGGCCTCCTATCATCTGTATTGGCTGGGTCAGGAGGTGGTTGTGACATGTTATATTGTGGGGATAATATAGGTGGTCCTTGGACATCTGCAGTTTTGGTGCTGACCTTACAGTCTGAGCAATAATTTCTCTCCAACCTCCTTAATGAATGCCTACAAGTTTTACATTTTGGTAATTTTTCAGGTTTTTTTGTTTTCTTTATGGACTGTATATATGCCCTTAACTCGGTGAGAGAGTTTGATTTCTCCATGTTTATTGGATGTATCAAGATCAAAAATGTGTTGTGCACTCACCCTTGTCTAGAAGTCTGCAGGCTGAGAGTGATATAAACCTCCCTCCTTATGCTGCTGTTTCCGCTCACTATTAGCTAGTGTGGTGTAGACATGCTTTGCTAGAACTGAACTAGAGCCGATGCGTGAGCTGCCGAGTTAAGGAGCAGGCGTGCCTGATGACGTCAATGCGACATATGGATCGGTGCGAAGAACACCCGTGATGAGCTGAGTGCGGCCGGTAATGATGACGTCAGTGCGTGAACGGCGCAAAGAGTCCTGCTGCGTCTTTGCGGCGTGGTTGGTTGCTAGGCAACCCACCTTCACCGCGGCTGCTTGTACTTGTTTTCCGAAAAAGGAGGAGAAACCTGTGCAGAAAACTAAGCGATCACTAGAGGACTACTGAGTCCTTTACTCTAATGGTAAGATCGTTGAGCGCTGACCATGCGTCTTTTGTATACTTACCCTGTAGCAGCTAGGTGCTGTGCACTGGTCAACCATCGTGGCCCTGTGATCTCGAGGGCTTTGTAACAACCTAGACAGCATAGCGGGTAGCTCTGCATACCCTATAGGTTGTGTGCCTGTGACAGCTCTGCATGTCACCTATGGCCATGATGAGCCGCCAGTGTCTGCATTGCAGAAGGGCTCAGATTGTTGCACCAAAAAGGGGGGGGGGGGGGACAGCTCAGCAT
Source organism: Xenopus laevis (assembly GCF_017654675.1). Taxonomy (NCBI): domain Eukaryota; kingdom Metazoa; phylum Chordata; class Amphibia; order Anura; family Pipidae; genus Xenopus; species Xenopus laevis. The sequence continues at coordinate 77,913,310 of NC_054380.1, read as the reverse complement.
GTTCCATCCTCGGTGTATATTCCTACGAGAGTTGTAAGAAAAGGAGAAAATCAAAAGAATTGTAGTAAGAAGGAAAATAAATGTCCATAACCTCCTAAGGCAGGACAAAGAACTGAGGAGAGAGGGTGGAGCCAGTCCTTATATCAGGAGGAGGGGTCATGAGTCAACAGTTTCTTTCCTGCCTCCAGATGTGAAGGATAACATAGCCCACTACGTCTGCACTGACAGGAGGGCCGACTAGAGAAATTGCCAATTTTGTCAGCGTGGATTTTCTCCCCAGAATTTTGCAAACTAGGATTCATCCAAATCCTTTGCAGAAGATTCGATATTCATCTGCAGCTGAACAATCCTGTGCATTGCTACCAAAAAAACATATAACCTACTGGTCAACTGTTGAAAAAACAAATACATTTCCCAATTCAAGCCTAAAACAGTAATAACTTACCACTAAACATACTGTTGGCAATGGCACCACACGGAGCAATAGGTTTACTTCCATTTATTCGGTACGGCTCACACTCCTTACTTGGGTTCTGTAGATTAATTGATAACATATTTAGATTGAATATGAAAAAAAAAAAACTATTAGGATGATTATGATGATTAGAAGCAATTCAAAACAAAATTACTAAAAGTAGAATTGCACCATTACAAGCCTAACACTTTCGTTAGCTTTATTTCTTTTTCACTTTACACTACTTAAAGGGATAAAATCATCCCTGCTCTGCCTCTGTTCAAAGCAAATTCAGCTATTAGCATAGTTAAAGTGATGGTTCACTTTTATGTTAACTTTTAATATGATAAAAATGGTTCATTCTAAGCAACCTTTCAAACAGTCTTCATTTTTGGTAGTTTCTTAATTATTTGCCTTCTTCTGACTTTTCAACTTTAAAATAGGGGTCACTGTCCCTAATCTAAAAACAAATGCTCTGTAAAGCTACACATGAATTGTTATTGCTCATTTTTATTATTGATCTTACAATGTATTTTAATACATTGCTTTTGATATCTACACTGCGATAGCATTAGAAAGCAAAAGTCCCAAGCCACAAACAAATGCAGCATGGCACCTTTTCTACGGAAACCTGACTGCAGGGACTAACTGGTAGAGACTTGCAAGCTTTAGGAACTGTACGGGAACCTACAATAGTTAATGTCTGTGCTCATTTTCAATAATGGATGCAGAAATTGTATCTATTATTATCTATTATACAACAATGTATTATAGACTATAGATTATGTACAGCTGGGTATATACCAGCCTAGTCTCTCAACTGAAAATAACTTTTTGTAGCTCTGATATAATTACATTTTTGAGGAGACAAAATGAATTAAAAACTGTTTGTTTTTTTGCATTGTTACATACTGTAAGGTTAGGATGAGCAATATAACTGAAGATGGATATTATGTAAAATTTATCCTTTAAAAAATAGGTTGAACTGAGAATTTTGTATTAGTTAAGACATGCATACTTACAGACTTACTGCTGTACAAAAACCATGAGCCCCTAGAATATAATGGCTCTGCATATCTCACCAATCTGATGGCCAAATACAACAAAACAGGCTAGCCCATTTCACCAATATGCCACATGGATTCATTCCATAGAACAGGTATGGGACCGGTTATCCAGAATGCTTAGGACCTGGGGTATTCTGGATAACGGATCTTTCCATAATTTGGATCTTCATACCTCAAGTTTACTTTAAAATCATTTAAACCCATTAGGCTGGTTCTGTTATCCAGAATGCTCAGAATTACAGGATGGTCATCTCCCATAGACTCCATTTTATCCAAAGGATCCAAATTTTTTATAACTGTACTGGAGAACTATTCTTCAATGTACATTGTGGCAAATTCTGGGTGCAGGCCTACCTACCAATCTGACCAAAATGACATCATGGCATTCCATTGTATTATTCAGCAGTGCAAATGCTTTGCCTTTCAGAGTGCTTTTTTTTTTTAAAAACAAGTCTATTACTCCTGGGCAACCTTGGCTACCTCCAGCTAGTAGCATTACAGAGGAAAATAAGTGCCTGTAATCTCTCACTATCAAATGTGTGGGATCCTGCACTTATTAGGGCAGAGACACACTCTGTAATTCGTGGAGATTCTGGCGACAAATCTCCCCGAACTGCATCGGCTAAAATGAAAATCGCTGGCGGGAGCGCTTCATTTTCCGAAGTTTCCTTGTGACGCAAATTCGGGCGACTTCAGGAAACGAAGCCCTCCAAGTGCCACCCTGCCAGGCGAATTTTCATTTTAGACGGCAGGAAGGCAGTTCAGGGAGATAAGTTGCCCTAAAGAAGAGGAGATTTGTTGCCAGGCGACTAATCTCCCCGAATCGCATCGTGTGTCTCTGCCCTTATGCATGCATTTGAAGCATTGTTTTTGTGACCTCCATGAAGGCTGTTTACACTTTTTAAATACTATTAAAGCAGAAGGCACTGAAGAACAAACAAGGTCAGTGTATTTCTAAACAAGGTACAATACCTTGTACAATACCGCCAGTATTAACACAGCTTTCATTGATTTGTTTCACTTAAATAATTAACTAGTGTCTTTAAATTTTAAAGCTTATGTTATATGTTCTAGCAATAAACAAATGAAGTGATACGGTTTATTAACTTCTCCTGGATATTTATGATATCAGACTTTCCATTGGTTATTTTTATGTTTTATGAACTTGTGAAGAGGTAAACGCCATTTTGTATATCTATGCAAAATTGATGAGGTTACAAATAACGCCACCCATGATTCATTTCTCTAGCCTTACATAGCAGCTTACCATAACCACAAACGTATTTCATATATAGGGGTATTACTTATTATCTTTAATGAGTTGGAATGAGTTTGTCTCATATAACTGCAGGTATGGTACCTGGGGTTTCTCAATAAGTAGTTTTCTGTAACAATGACCACAATTTTTAACATTACCATCAGAATAAACACTTAACCAACAGATAATTTATATCATAGGAATTTACTGTATGCCCATATGAAAAGATCATTTAATATCAGTCATTTCCCTTTTACCTTAAACCACAATTTTGTGATGGTCTGTGTCAAGAGACTTGCAGCAGGTTGGGTACCTGTAAAATTACTGCAAAGCAGTTGGGTTTTAGGTAGAGAGTTCCCGATTCACCAACCAGGCAGGCGGTCCACAGGTATCTTGCCTGGGTATCTGGTTCAGCTTCAGGTCTAGCCCTTCCTCCCACACTATCATTTAGCAAGTTTTTTTTTTTTCCTTTTTTTATCTGCCTCTGGAGTGACTTCACTACTGGTTTGTGTGGTGAGTAAACCCTGGGTAAGTGGTATAGTGGGGTGGCAGGTGCAGGTCAGGTTGCATGTGGGTTTTGCTAGGAACAGATCTGTCCAACCAGACCCATACAGGACTCTAATCAGTGTGCTCCCTCAGGAAACAATGCAGTTCAAACACTACCAGGAAAAAGTATAATAGGAAAACAGAGAGCTCAGACCATTCAAATGCTTATTTATGTCCTCTTGGTTTGGATATGAAAACAAGGATTTGTATGAGTCTGGGGGCAGTCCTTAGTACATACAATGGCATTATACTATTTAGGAATTTTCCAAAGGCACATACTACAAGAAAAGTATATTTTTATGAAAAAGGTTAATGTAGATTAAGCATTATTATACATATTATATTCTTAGAGACTTGCAATGTTCAGTGGTATAGTTAAAAATTAATAATTGTTGTTTAAATGAGACATGAAAAGATATTACAGAGCTGTGTTTTGAAGCCTTCTGGAGAATGGTTTCTAGACAATAGATCCCATTTCTGTAGAAATATTTAGATATTTTAAAGGCCACTAAAAACATAAGTTACTTTCATGTTTTATCTTACACTGGAAACAAGTTTTGGCATAGGGACTCCAAGTGCACTGCCTGGAATCTGGTTGAGCCTCAGTTTACCAATAGCTGGCAAGCAACATGTTGCTCACCAACCACTCGGGTGTTGCTCCCAGTGACCTCAAAGGAGGTGATTATTTTTGAATTCTTGACTTGGAGGCAAACTTTAGTTGCATAAAAACCATGTGTACTGTCAAACAGAGCCTCCTGTAGGCTGCCAGTCCACATAGGGTCTACCAACAATCAATCAAAGCACATATTTGGCATCGCCAGGAACTTTTTACATGTTGCTCTCCAAGTCTTTTACATTTAAATGTGGCTCACCAGTAAAACGTCTGGGGGGGGGTTAGTATCTCCATGTACGAGGATATTTATATATGAGAATGAACACAGTAAACAAATGCTACATATTTACATAGATGAACATAAACCAAGGAACTACCTGCAAATGGACAGGTTAAACATAACAGGTAATGATACTTACTGTAAGAGAACTTTTGTCTCCATTTAGTTGACTATCATCTCTAGATTTGACATAACGGCGATGATTCTGATAGAAGTTTGACAGTCCATAATACATAAAAACATTGCTCTGCAAAATAGATTCAACATACATATAAATATTTTGATACTGTACATTAAAAACAATGTTTATCAAAGGGAAAATACACCTATGTATTTGACATGAGTTAATTCAGTTGGGCTTATGTACAAAAGATTCATATCTGTGCTTCCTTAAGTTTAAATGTGTAAACGTGGATTTTGGGACATAAACTCTCTACTTTCCATACTGAAGGGTGCACAGATTCTTTTGAAAGAAGAGGGACTTCAAGCCCAAGAATCCATCACTTCACAATGGAACAAGGTGAGGGCAGGGTTTGATCATTTTGTGAGACTAAATGGGGAGGGAGGGCTTGTCACAGGCAGTCTTTTTATGGTTTCCTTTTAATCTGGGAATCACTTACAGTAGAAACCTGATTTAACATTCCCCAGGTGACTAGGTCAAAACACTGTAAATTTTAGTTTGCCTGACCACAACAAAACGGCATCTATTTCAGGACATATAAACACAGGTTCTATTACAGTATATGCTTGTATAGAAAATACATTTATATAAATTTTTGACAATTCAGACAATGCTTATGCACCTTTAACCCACTATATATATATATTCTTTTTTGCTTGCTATGACCTAATATAGCCACAAATCAAAAGGACTATGGAATAGAACGTGAACAAAAACATATGAAATAGTTGAAAGTCCATGAATAGCACCTGAAAAAGCTCAGGGTCACGATATGACACAATAAATGTTGAATGCATACTGCACATCCCATTGTATTTAGTAGATTCCTGGCATTTATTCTGGCTGATAATACATAATAGAAATCAAAGCTCATATGAAAAGGAATCTTTCCATAATTTGTATCTCCATATCGCATATGTCATCATAAAACATCGATTAAACTAAATTTTGACTCAAATAATGATTAATTATTTTCTAGCTAGGAACAAGTACAAGGTACTGCTTATTATTACAGAGAAAAGAAAATCATTTTTAAAGATTTGAATTATTTCATTAAAATTGAGTCTATGGCATCCGCCATTAAGGTGTGCACTTCACAAAGAATACAGACGAGCTGGAAGATGGCACCCATGAGCTCCGATGCACTTACTCTGCACCAATACATGAGTAATGAATTAGGGGCACTTTCAGGGGTAATAACCTATGTGGGGGAGGCGAAGCAGGGAGGGCGGACTATGTAGGGTAGTGGGTACGGGTTTTTATTATTGGGCGGGTTTAGTTATCCTTTAATGAAATCCAGGGATCCAGCTCAGCAGGGCCAAAGATAAGAAATGTAGCAACTAAATGTATCAATTTAGAACAGTTTACAGAGTCTGCGACCCCCCCCCCCCCGCCTCCCAGAGCTACTTTATACATAAGAAGGTGAAGAATGAAACTTTACACTTTAATATTAGAAAAAAAGTCACAAATAGACAATTTCAAGCAATTGGAAAAATCCTTTATTTCTTGTGAACTATCTAAATACAACAACTGAAAAAGTGCTGAAAAGTGAACAACCTCTTTCAGAATTCATATAACTGTAATTCTATTTTACATAAAGGCCATGGTGGTTAAAGGGGAAATACAAGCCATTTTTGAGATGAGCTTATTCAGATAGGCTTACGTATAATGCATAAACAGATTTCTGTAGGCCTCACTATATGATCCTGTCTTTGACCCTACCACCAATGATCAGATCAGCGCCATTTGCACCAGCAAACGGGCAGCCAAACCAGACTCCAATTTGGCTGTGAATGACCAGTTTAACTTGTAAGAGCCACTTCCCAGCCCTCTTAGTTTTACAGTGTAACACAACCCATCATAGCACATGCAAATAAGCATTCAGATTCGACCGAATCTTTCACAAAGGATTCAGGATTTGGCTGAGCCCTAAAATAGTGGATATGGTACATCTCTAATATAATATATATATACCCATACAGACCAAAAATTTGAGGCCGGTTTCTTTTCTTTCTTTTTTATTAACTTATGGGCTCTGAGAATGTAAACACTGCATCCACAGGCCTGTGTGTCACATATGAATAAATATATTCAACATATAACAAATCAGTGCTATTAAAAACACCAAAACAAAAATCATAATGTGGAGTTTTATTTCAAAACTTACCTCAAATGCATAGTCCAAAGTAAAATTGATAGTGCAGTTACATGACGGGCCATTCAAGGTGACATTTGAGCACTTGTAGCATGGACTGCTAGGATCTATTCCAGTGTAGTCAATCTAAACAAATAAAATATAAGCAACCAAGGCAATGAGCACAGCTATAGCATTAACATTATCAAAATCAAAATTATTCTTTGCAATCATAAATACACAAACAAAATAGAATACATACAAAAAAAAGTATATTATCCTTTTTAGATTTAACTCTAGACCTGATAAACTGGTCCATTATATCTCCATTGAGTATATTTAGTATATTTAAGTTTCAGTGAAAAGTGAAGGGCTTCCACATTAAAATATGCTAAGGAAAGAACAAAGGGAAGGCTTTTCAAGCACAAATATTAATCTTTATTCATTACATTTTAATCATAGGCCCAAAATAATCACTCTCTAAATATATGCATGATTTCCTGTGCATTTCATTTATACTAGCACTCTTTCTCATCAACATTCTCATCCATCTCTCTAATGCAGTGATTCCAAAAAAAAATTTAAAAGTCACACATTGTCCAAAAACTTTGTTGATTTCTATTAATCAGATAGCATGCAAACGTGATCCTTAAATAAAGTGCACAATCACATTTTAAAGGGTTGATCATTTTTAGTATGATGCAGAGAGTGATATTCTGAGACAATTTGCAATTGGTTTCCATTTTTTATTACATGTGGTTTTTGAGTTATTTGGCTTTTTATTCAGCAGCTCTCCAGTTGCAGCAATCTGGTTGCTAGGGTCCAAATTACCTTAGTAACCATGCATTGATTGGCATAGGAAACTAGAATATGAATGGGAGAGGCCTGAATAGAAAGAGGAGTACTATAAAGTAGCAATAACAATAAATGTGTAGCCTTGCAGAGCATTTTTATTTTAGATGGGTCAGTGACCAACATTTGAAAGCTGGAAAGAGTTAGAAGAAAAAGGCTTACTAAAAATTAACCAAAAGGTGAACCACCACTTTTAATATATTTACAGAGAAGGTATAAAACAGGCATTAAAGGAATAGTTCAGTGTGAAAATAAAAACTGTGTAAATAGATTGGCTGTGCAAAATAAGAAATGTTTCTAATATAGTTAGTTAGGCAAAAATGTAATATATAAAGACTGGAGTGAACAGATGTCTAATAAAACAGCCAGAATCCAACTTCCTGCTTTTCAGCTCTATAACTCTGATCTAGTCAGCGACTTGAAGGGGGGCCACATGGTACATTTCTGTTCAGTGAGTTTGTAATTGATCCTCAGCATTCAGCTCAGATTCAAAAGCAACAGATATGACCCATGTGGCCCCCCCTCATGTCTCTGATTGGTTTCTGCCTGGTAACCAGGGTAACCAGTCAGTGTAAACCAAGAGAACTGAAAAGCAGGAAGTAGTGTTCAGACTGACATGTTATATATCAAATCACTCCAGCCTTTATACATTTTTGGCTAACTAACTATATTAGAAACATTTTTTATTTTGCACAGCCTATTTACCCAGTTTTTATTTTTACACTGAACAATTCCTTTAAAGGGGTGGTTCACCTTTAAGTCAACTTTTAGTATGTTATAGAATGGCTAATTTTAAGGCCTTCATGTTTTCCTTGTAAGGCTACAAATGTATTGTTATTGCTTTTTATTACTAATCTTTGTATTCAGGGACTCTCCAATTCATATGGCAGTCTCTTGTTCATATCAATGCACAGTTTCTAGGGTAATTTGGACCCTACCAACCAGACTGCTGAAATTGCAAAATGGAGAGCTGCTGGATAAAAAGCTAAATAAGTAAAAAAAACATAATAAAAAATGAAAACCAATTGCAAATTGTCTCAGAATATCACTCTCTATGTCATACTAAAAGTTAATTTAAAGGTGAACAACCTCTTTAAGAGGCTCATACATATTTTTTTTTTTTTTTTTTTTTTTTTTTTTTTTGAGGCTCATACATTTAAAGGAAAAGTGATTGAGCAAGCGCCATGGAAATGTCAGTAAGAACACATATTTCCTGTGATATCTCTCACAGTTCTGCCTATTTCTCACACAAATTAAATTGGCCATAGACACAAAGATCCGATTTTTGGACTGTGTGTCTGTAGAGTCCTGACATTTTTCTCCCCATGGAGATCGATCTTTTGGTCGATCGGCCAGGTTAAAAGATTTCTGTCGGCTGCCGATAAAATATATATATATATATATATATATATATATATATATATATATATATATATATATATATATATATATATAAATATATATCTCTGCATGTATGGCCGACCATATGATTTTCAGTGGGAGACTGTCACCAGCTTTGTCGGACATAACTTTCATATGATTGCTGTCAGGGGCAGAACATCGGCTGATCTGTTCTTTTACTACTTTATTTCATCTGAAAGATTAGTGGCAGGTCAGGAGATAATGAAGTCCGATCATTCGAGGATTCGAACGATCAGATCTTTGCATCCATGGCCAGCAATCTGCTCATCTGCCCCAACCATTAAAGGTGAACCACCCCTTTAATGAATATGTTGACAGATCTGAGATTCCTCAGTTGCGTCACAGGTTGTAGATGATTCAATCACTTGGCAGTTCCTTACTATATACCCTGGTATGTTTGTGCTCAGGAAGCCATGGGTTAGTAAGTAATGCGACTATATTAATACTTGTTTTATTATGGACCAGTATACAGCAGTATTTAACAACACCTTATATTGTAAGCGTGTCGTACAACCAGACATAGCACATCACAATGAGTCTAGCCTGCCACACGCCCATGAAAAGGTCTATCAGAGCGCGGCCTTACCTCGAATTCGCGAATATTATTGGAGGTGACAAATATGCCTATCCCGATGGGAATAAACAAGGTCCCGATGATGAAGAAAGCTGGTAGGACGGTGCCAGCTGTGAGAATGGGTTGCCAGGCAGGGAGGCGCTGCTGTTTGAAGGCCGTATTATCGGGCTTTTTGCTCTTCCCTAAAGTAGGACCCACGCCTGACGTGGGATGTCCATCTTCCTCCTTCGCATTATAATTCATCGCCATTGGAAACCTCTACCGAAACAGAAGCAGCCAAGAGGAATACGAGCAGAGGCGCAGTAGAAAAAAAACCCGGAACCTTCCGATTCTCCACAACAAACTCCGCGACTGAGGCAACTTCCGTTTACATATGAAGAGGGCTAAACACGGAAGTAATAACTGAGCATGCGCAGACTTTTATATAGTATAATGTGCAGTATATGTACATATGTGTAAGTTTATAATTAGTCACTTTTTTATTGTTGAATTATTTGCCTTATTCTACTATTTACTTGGCAACCAAAATGCTAATGCTCTGTGAGGCTAATCAGTAATACGACTAAACCCACACACAAACCTTTGAGGTTTCAGAACAGAAGATCACCCCCATAATGTCCGAATAAAAATACAAATGTCCAAAATATAAAATTCAAAAACATACTTAACACTATGGTTGCCACCTGTCTGTCAAAGGATGTGGGTAATACGTACCTCCCAACTGTCCCTTTTTCGGAGGGACAGTGCCTCTTTTGACAGCTCAACCCGCAGTCCCTCATTTGTACTGGAAAGTCCCTCTTTTCTCTGCACTGAACAGCCAGAAAAAGAAACAAAGTTTCTCACTTAATTGGCTTTTAGCAGAGAGCCCAGAATAGCTAACAGGTGCAAATAAGATACTTTGTAACAATTTTGAGACACAAAAAACAGTTTAGATAAGGAGAAATATTTTCAAACTTTCATAACCTGCCAGATTTTGTAAAACAAACATGGTAATTAGGGGGTGTGGCCACAGAAAGGGGTGTGGTCAAAAATTGCTGTGCTACATGCGGCAAAAAAATTTTTGTCCCTCTTTTTACTTCCAAAATGTTGGGAGGTATGTATATATATATATATATATATATATATATATATATATATATATATATATATATATATATATATATATATATATATATATATATATATATATATATATATATATATATATTCAGATGAGTATCCGCACTCCAAAATCAATCTTGATAAAGGCAGGGGTGCACGGTAAATCTTGTACACACCAATGTTTCACAGACCAGCACTCCCTTTAATATAAGACAAACAATCTTTTATTGCATCTTTATCCAACGTTTCGGTCCCTTTTGGGACCTTTTTCAAGGATGATCACCCAAAAGGGACCGAAACGTTGGATAAAGATGCAATAAAAGATTGTTTGTCTTATATTAAAGGGAGTGCTGGTCTGTGAAACATTGGTATATATATATATATATATATATATATATATATATATATATATATATATATATATATATATATATATATATATATATATAAAATACACAAAAGCCATGAATATCTTGTAAATTATATCCTTATAAACGGTGAGTTCTGATGTCATCAGTTAAAAACGGTGAGTTCTGATGTCATTTCTGTCACATGACTCACTGAAACTTGTGTATTATAATAAATAAAGTACCCCCAGTTGCAAAATATGAGGATATTAGAAGTTACCTCGGGGTTCCATGACCTCTATAAAAACACTCTGCCTTCGGCCACGTGTTTTTATATGGTCATGAAACTCCTCGGTAACTTATAATATACTTATATTTTACAAGAGGGGGTACTTTATTCATTATATAGTGAATAAAGTACCCCCTCTTGTAAAATATAAGGATATTATTAGTTACCGAGGAGTTTCATGACCATATAAAAACACGAGGCCGAAGGCAGAGTGTTTTTATAGAGGTCATGGAACCCCGAGGTAACTTCTAATATCCTCATATTTTACAACTGGGGGTACTTTATTTATTATAATACACAAATTTTAGTGAGTCATGTGACAGAAATGACATCACTACTCACCGTTTATAACTGATGACATCACTACTCACCGTTTATAAGGATATAATTTACAGGATATTCATGGCTTTTGTGTATTATATATGTATTATGTCTCAGCAACATGTGAAGCAAGTACATTTTCATCCTCTTAAACGTATTCTTCAGAAACTTCTAAATGGTTAACATTACATTTGATTTATGTTCTTTGTACTTTTGCAGGAGGAAGCCCTTGAGCTCTATATTGAAACCCATCATGACGTTTTAGCCTTGAATCCTCCAACTTGAACAACTATACTTTAAATATAAAATAGAGGAATTCAGCTTAATAATGAGGCACCAGAATTAACAATCTACATTCTAATATGGTGGTTTGCAACCACTATATTGGACTCAACTACATGCCCTCTTATTGCAATTAGGGTTGCCACCCAGCCTGTATTTTACCTGCCTGGCCGATAAAAATGATGGTTGATCCCAATGTTATTAATAGGTAAAAAAGATAAATATTTAGGAAGGCTGGTATTTTTTTCAGAAAACTTGGCATCCCTAATTGTAATGCACGTGCTCAACAACAAGTAGGTTATGTTCAACAAGAAAGATTTTCTATATTTATCCATCCACTCAAGTGCATACCATGCAGCTTACATTGTGCTAATAAAACCTATGCCTAGCTTCTTTCACCTTTAAACATGCAACAGCTTTAAGCAGTTACCAGTGGCACTTCTAGCACACCATTCTCTTGGTTCAGTTTAGTGTGATAACCTTTGTTATTGTTTCCTCTTTAAACATATGATTCTTCTTTTCAATACAAATTGGTGAAAAGGTATAATGCAGCAACCCAATATGCACAACATTGGCATATATAGCAACTTAGTTTATCATAACCCTCCTTGAAAGAATATATTTTGATATAGGATCAGCATGACACAACACTTTTCTTTCATACATGTGTGGGAAATACGCTAACCTTCCTAGTTCAAATTTGATAAACAGAATAGAAAATTTGGGTTATTCATGACAGATATATATGATAACATTTGAAGTACAAGCTTGGACAAAAGGTAAAGAGGTTCACTAGCGTTCTCAGTATTTTTATTATGGATACCCATAACTTTGTCTAGTGGGAACTTCAGTCAAAATCAAAACCAGTTAGCAGCCTACCTTAGCATTGCAAAAAATGCTAAGATGTATGTTTACATCTTCTTTATCTGTATGTAGGAAAATCATAATGTTTTGATAAATCAAAAAGCAATATTCTTTGGAAATATCAAGGTAAAGCACAAAATTCAGTACACATTCAATTTTATACATCCTATCTGGCTCTATATTACTAGACTGACCTATGCTACCCATTTCTAGATTATACTGCTACGGATGAAAGGACTTTTTCCCTAGGGTAGAGGAAAATCAACCCTCCATCTTGATACACGATTTTGTCATTGACAACTTGTGCATGCCATATAATAATCTAACATTATTTAAACAACACTGTAGTTGGGCTTGATCTTAGTTTTACTTAACTCAGTTAAATTTGTTATTTTCAATTTTACTAGTGAGGTAGGTGTTCAGGTAATAAAGGCTAAAAGAAGACATAGAACTTCTCTATGAGATGACAATCATTTCTAGTACAAGGTCAGGATAACTTAGCAAACGTAGCAAACTGTGCTAACCAAGAAAAGACTTTACGCATCTGAAAGCGGCCAAACTGCATAAAGTAACAAGAGTTTATTCAGACACCTGCTCAGGTAGAAAAGGCTGAAGACATATACCTCTCCATTAGATGACAAGCTTAACTAGTACATTATTAGAATAACCTAGGACCAACAAACTGAGCTACCCCAAAAAACACTATTGCATGCGTCTCAATGTAGAGAAAAAAACAAAATTATATGTGCACAAATATATTACTAAGGGGCTTGGTCTTCCCCATTCCAGACACCTCCCAACAGTAGACACATACCTAGTCAAAACAATGACTGAGATAAACGTTATATTGTAAACATTCTTAACTCAATACCACAGGCCCAAATCAGTGTAGTTCATGTTGGGACAGACGTCAGCCTGCATAATTTTTTCAGCATTGCAATCTTGCATAATGCTATGCTTTTGATTTATTTAAATGTGTATACCTTTGTGAAGTCCTTGAGAGATTCATTGTAAACATTTTATAAAATTGATACAGTACAAGCCCAACCACATGGGTCAGAGTAAATGAAACTATCATACTCCCCTTCTACATGTGCAAGGATACAGAACAGGGATGTCCTATTCCCCCTCTCCCCCAATTAGTTTGCTTTGCAATTGGCCTATTGGATATACAAATACCCCAAACCGAAAGATAACTGGCCTGAAAGTCTGGACCTGTTAACAGGCTCCATGGGCTGAAATAAATGTCATTTATAAAGTGCTGTCACTATATAAGTTTTAAGTTATGGGGCACATTTACTAAACTTGAGTGAAGGATTCGAAGTAAAAAAAACTTTGAATTTCGAAGTTTGTATGGGGTAGTTCGACCATCAAATAGGCTACTACGACCTTCGACTACGACTTCGATTCGAACTAAAAATCGTTCGACTATTCGACCATTCAATAGTCGAAGTACTGTCTCTTTAAAAAAAACTTAGACTATCTACTTCAGGACTTTAAACCTACCGAGCTACAATGTTAGCCTATGGGGTCCTTCCCCATAAGTTTTCTAAGCCTTTTTTGATTGAAGGAAAATCCTGCAATCGATGGACTAAAATCCTTCGAATCGTTAGATTTTTCCTTCGATTGAAGTGTTTGCGGTAAATCCTTCAACTTCGAAATTCGAAGGATTTTACTTAGTAAAAGTGTATAAGTTCAATAGCACCTGTCTAGCCACTGATGTCAAAGCAACGTATACATAAACTTAATGTGGTTCAAACAATAATCACTTCTTAAACACTGCACCAGATCCACTTCCAATCAGTGTAGGATAAAGGAAAGGAGTTATCCGGACATATTATACATATATATATAAATATTATATATGATACATACAGTGGTGCTTAAATGTTTGTGAACCCTTTAAAATTTTCTATATTTTTATATGAATGTGACCTAAAGCATCATATGATTTTCAAGTAAGTCCTAAAAGTACATGAAGAAAACAAATGAAACAAAAGTGATTATATTTGATCATGTATTTATTGAAACAAAAAAGATCCAATAACCTGTATGCGTGTGGCAAAACTAAGTGAATCCTTAGGATTATTGTATAATTTAAAGGTGAAATCAGGGTCTGCTGTTTTCAGTCAATTGGATGACAATCAGGTGTGAGTGAGAGACCTTGTTTTATTTCAAGAATGGGCATCAAGCAAAGCCTGATCAAACATACAACACATTTGTGGATGGCTCAAGCAAAGGAGTTGCTCTTTGTTAGAAGAATATCTAGTTTCATTAGCAAGGATGGCTTATATTCTTGGTATGTTTAAATCTGAAATTAATTTTCTTAGTATATTTATGCAAAATTTGGGAAAATACCGTAAGGGTCATATTTTTTTCAACCAGAAGCTACATTAAAGAGGTGGTTAGCCTTTGGGTAAACTTTTAGTATGTTATAGAATGACAAATTTAATTATTTGCCTTCCTCTTGTGACTCTTTCTAAATACTGAAAAAAACACAAATAAAAAAATTAAAACCACTTGCAAATTGTCTCAGAATATCACACTATGCATCAAACTAAAAGTTGACTCAAAGGTGAACAACCCCTTTAAGTAAAAAAGGTTGTTGTCTATAGTATTGTGGCCATACAGAGCCAGCCCTGCCAGAGTCAGACTGTGGTACCTGGGACCCATTGGGTACCCAAGGTATGGCCCACCATCCAGCCCCCCCTCCACTTCCCCTGCTGTCCCCACTCCACTTCACTATGCTGCACCACCAAGGGAAAAATGTAAAGACAGAAGAAGATGGATTTTAAACCATTTATATTTTACCGACACTGTGACCATCCAGTACTTTATTCATTACAACACTGCAGGATCATTAGGTTGGCATGATCCTGTGAAGTCACTACACATATGCTACTACATGTGCTTGCAATAATGCAGCACTAATATATTTCATTCCATAGAATCAGCGTTACCAAATTCCTTACCAGCATTGATTTTATTCTTTATGACTTCTTGTGTAGTATCCAGGTGAAACACTATGAATTTATAGTTTCCTCTTGGAACATTCTGCTGCATTAAACAGGTTGGATTGGATTATTAAATAAATTCCATGGTGTAGGTTTCAGCAATTCCCTGCTTCTTGCCACTGAGTTGCATTTACAATAACTGAAGCCTCAGGCATTGGTGGGCATTTGTACGATTTTTTTGGATTTGACATCTGAAAACTCCGTTTTTTTTTCAGATTATCACCCGAAAACCACACATTTTTTTGGATTATTGTATGAAACCCATCGCAGATCATGATATCTTTCAATTGTAAACGGGAAATCTGCCATTGACTTCTACATGACCTCGGCGGGTTTTTTTACAAAATGTTTTCTTTATATTTTGCTTGTTAATTTAGCACATTATAAAATAATAATACAGTTTTAGGATTAATCACATTCTATTTATTTTTATTAGCTCAGGATTCTATACAATAATTTAAAAAAACAGCAGAGACTGAAGTCTTAAAGAGTAACAACTTCACAATAAAATATAAACCTTTAAGTCAAAATACTGTATCTCTGAATGTTCTTAAAGAAACAGATGTAAAAATATTTGCAATGAAAAACATATTTGCTTTCATGTATCAGTAGCATTTCAATCAGGGTTTAATGCTGGATTTCAGTAGAAGTGCATCAGTTCAGTTGCCTTTCCAAGTCATCTGGAGTTCAAGCGAAGCTGATGTATTATTATACTTTCTGGAAAGAAAAGAAAATGTTTTAAAAAGATTTTGACACCGTTTTACTATTGATGAACTACTTCGAACTTTTAAATGTAAATGTAGTTTTGCAAAACACATTTGGGAAGAAGACATATTCTATTTTACACTATGTTTATGTCTTAATACACAAAATATTTTAATACATATAGCAGAAACAGTGGTCAACAATATGGTTCTACATCTGCCTGCATCAGTGTTTACCTTGGCTGCAGTCTATATTGCAGTACTAATGGAGCAAATTTTGTTTTGACATCACATAGCAGGACACATGTAATGGCCTTCACGTTAACTGAAAAAGTGTGATAGGGATTTATTTACTATAAGTGTAGTGACATGGTAAAACATGGTGAGTAATCTGAACCACATGTAAACTTTTGTTGTCTTGTTGCAATTGTATGGTACTTTTTAGGATACAAATCAAGCTAATCTATGTTTTCAACTTGCAGTTCATTTATAAAACCGTGTTTGTAAGAAATGGAAGCATGGTACGTGTTTTCGGCTCACAGTTCATTTATAAAACAGTGTTTGTAACTAAAATGTTTTCAGCATGTCCAGGACAGTTTTAGGGTGTCAGAGAATGTATTTGTACTGAGCTTTAGCCTCCAAGGGTTTCATCTGGCCAGATAATGTATTTCCTTTATAAGCAAAATGTACAATAAACAATATTTTGGCATTTATGCTATTGATTCTAATCTGAACCCTTGAGCTGTTGTTTATCCAAAGATGGGAGCCTTTGCCTTTCCACCTCTAGTGAATGTCAGAAAATGGAGCAGTGAGGCAGGAGGCCACAGGGCAAAGCAACATGGAGCATATTTATGAAGAGGCAATCAGAAAGTTGCCCACAGTTTGGAGAGAAGAAAAAAAAGAGCAGTGTGGTTCTCATCTGGCAAATTGGGGCAAATATAGTAATTATAATATGTAAACATAGGTGAAGAGCATTCCAGAAATCCACACAGGTCACATCTATAATAGGCTATTCAGATGTTGTCTTAAATAAAGAATTCTCTTTTAACTATCATTTTGGTGACCTCTGAGGATTTTTGGAGTGCCCATCAAGTTTTATGGTTTTTCCACTCCCTTAGCTGAGTTCCACACTATTTCTAGTGAGTTTTTGTGAAATGGATTCTGTGTTTTATTTTTAGAACTTATGAAATATAGAAAGTATATGTAAATTATACATTTAAATGGGAAAACCATTTTCATTCTTAGAATAATGAGCCAGAGCAAACACTCCATCTTAAATAAAACTGGAGCAATTGTATGCTGGTTTATAATTGTATTATTTTCAAATGCTCCAGTAGAGGTCAGCATACACGCAGAGCATCCATAGTTTAAAAGGGATCATTTACTAAAGGAATACAAACTGCAAAAACTCCATGCAATCTGTGTGTTTTTTATCCACAATCAGCATTCTGTCATATTTGTAAAAGATTGGTGAAGGTTAGTAAACTATTCATAGTGAGTTGTAGCACACAGACAACATATAGGTGTGGCATGAACCTCCATACCCTTCAATTGCATGTGATTCAATTGGTGCTACAGCAAGAGTCTATAGAACCTATAGAAACAAGTTCTTTAGTTCTATAGAAACAACACACAAGGTAACCTTGTACTTACCACCCGATCAAGGCAGGTACAGGGCCTTGTGCCTCAT
Organism: Xenopus laevis; assembly: GCF_017654675.1. NCBI lineage: Eukaryota > Metazoa > Chordata > Amphibia > Anura > Pipidae > Xenopus > Xenopus laevis. The sequence goes on along the minus strand of NC_054380.1, from coordinate 77,895,317 downwards.
GGACTAAAGTACACTGACAAAATAGCATACAGATCTACAGTGCCATTGCCCAAAAATTTTTGGTTATATGTTATTAGGTATTTGCATACAAACACTCAGTACTGACATCTAAACAAGACTCCTCCACACATAAAAAAAAAACCTTGTTTTAATGGTAAGGGATCTGTTGTCAACTCCCATAATGTCCTATTTAAACAAATAATTCCCTTATTTTTCACTGTGCTGATTAAATAAAATCTTCAGTCATTTAAAAAATTTTTTAGTATATATGGTGTTTTACATTATGAAAAAAACTAACACAAAGCTCCAGATCCCAAGAGTCCTAATACCTGCACTGAAACAGAAAATTTTAGTTTTCTACATTTTTGTTTACCAAAAATAAAGGTTTGTATACAAAGTGCTAACAACCCGTTTTGGTAGTAAACATGGGTTCTTCACAGTGGAAGAAATCAGTAGCATAATACAAAACATCTATACCAAATGAGCAGCTAGAAAAGAAAAAAGTCCTATTCAGGAAAATGCTTTATTAAAATGTAATTGCTGATTGTTATTTAGTATTCGCAGGGCATGATGCACAATACAACACATTTCTTGCATTGTACGCCCTTCCCTACACAGTAGAAAAAAGCAGAGACCTATGTCCATCTCATGAGTAAAGCAGAACCTGTGTTCAGTGATGTTGTATTCATGAACAGTAGCACATAGGCATACTGTACTTCCCTCTAGCCTTTAGAGCCTTGGGGCACAGGCTGCATATAGATAGATAGATAGATAGATCCACCCCATGACATGTATATACTGTATCTAATAAGCTATTTCTTCAACAGATGGTATAATAAAAGAGGCTGTCCAGGGTGATTTGTGGAAAGATGGTATATCATTATCATTCTCAGACAGACTGACTTCAGGATGGTGATGAGTTGATATATTCTGAAACACTGCACTGCACCAGCAATATATAACTAGAAAAGGCTTGTGTTTGGAGAAGACTCCTGCATGTTTATATCAGGGTCACTGACCACAGAAACAGGAAATACCTCTCTCTGTAGTATTGATAGTAATAGAGTTACAGTATGTAATAAAAAAACTAATGGAAAACATCACATAATAGCAGCACGTTCACCAATGTTTTCCAGAACAGAAACATTACTTTAGTTTGAGACACATGGTTATTTGATTATCTAAATTTTTTTAAATCAAAATGCAGAGCAGTGCTAAACAAGCCTGCAGCTCATCAGTCTGCTGGCCAATACAGACAAATGGATTAAAATGTTGAGTCAGAAATTACTATATAAAGTAGTTAATAACTTTCCTGTGAAATAAACAGGTGACTGTTTATTTATGGTAGCAGAAACACCTGCACATACCCCTGAGTCTTAGCCTCAGCCCTTTCCTCCTCCATGAGGGGCCGAGCTGCTGGTTGAAGATTTCTTCAATTCTATTTTCATAGACTGACTCTCACCGCGTGGCTCAAATTTTGACATATTTCCTGCTCCTGTGAATGCCATTATAGGCTTTACTGCTTTCGTACCTTTAGACATGGGAATGCGGGTGGGAGTGTGGCGTTGGGATGACCCATCCTGTGATGTCTAGGAGGAAAAGAGAGTATTACAATGTTTTCTGATACCACTTCAAGCTGATAGACTGAGCCACAGTCGTAATGTATTTTGTGATTGTTAGTTTAAGATAACATATTTCTTGCATTTCCACACAGAATTATACACAGACATCATTGTGAAATGACTCTTGAAAGGAGAAGGAAAGGTTAAAACTAAGTAAGCCTTATCAGAAAGGTCCATCTAAATATACCAGTAAACCCCCAAGTAATGTTGCTCTGAGTCCCCTGTCAAAAGAAATACTGCATTTCTTTCCTTCTATTGTGTACACATGGGCTTCTGTATCAGACTTCCTGCCTTCAGCTTAAACCTCATTGCCCTGGGCAAGAGCATGCTCAGTTTGCTCCCCTCCCCCCACCCCTCCCTTCTCTACTGTAATCTGAGCCCAGAGCAGGGAGAGACTCAGGCAGGAAGTGATGTCACACCACATTAATACTGCAGCTCCTAGTCTAAACAAATAGAGAGTTTCTAGACCTTTTTACTCAGGTATGGTAAAACATTCTACAGAATAAATATAGCATTCTAGCTTGCACTATTGCAGCTAATCTATTGGCAATAAAATGCCTCCGTAGCTTTCCTTCTCCTTGAATCTGAACAAATAAGCAAAATTGAGTCTGATTCTCCAAAACATTAACTCCATCTGATAGTTGCAGTTATGCTGGAATTATGGGAGGAGCACTGTTTTAACCATGGTGCATTGCATCCAAAATTGCACTTTACACACTACACTTGCGGTCGTAAAGGACCCTTATTGTATTAGAATGCATTCAAAGCTGGGTTATATTTACGGGAATATAATATTTTCTTGTGAAACTGTTGCACTACTATCTTGTTACCCAGCATAAATTGGTTTTGTTGTCCAATACAAAGTATGATAAACTAATATCACCACATATTGCATAATTGTACTTACCACTGACTGGGTTCCACGAGTGGGTGAGGTTGTGGCAGGAGTTATAGTAATGGAACTAGTCACTTTGTTCATTGTAGGCCTACTTGACAGACTGGTCTTGGGAGAGCGAAGCACAGTTCCTGTTGTAATTTCTCGGTTTTCTGCACCAATATGCATTGGTCTAACTGTAATTACAGGTGTTGTGCCTTCAGAAGAAGTGCCCGTATTTCTTTTAAATTGAGAACCTAAGTGGATATGAATTTTATTGTCTTCTGTTGTTATAATGCTTGCATTGGAGTTGAACTTCCTAATCGGAGTTGGAACCGTTTGCTTTTCTGGAGTAACTTTGAAAACTGCACGACCCATAGTCATTTCCTGTGAATCTGGTGACACAGATATCTCAGATTGGGCAGCAGATGTGGAAACAGTGAATATCTGAACTGGAGATGTTGGTCTATCACTAAAAATCGATTTGCCACTTTTTGCAGGCCTTTCTCTTGAGAAGGTAGTTATGGTGACAGGAGACATAGCTCTTTCTGGAGTTACTGAACTATCGGCAGCTTTTGTTTTTTGTGTAATAATACCTGGAGAAGGGATAATTGTAATTCTTGGTTTTTGAGTGCCTAATGTGGGTATCACAGTTGCACTTGAAAAGAAGTCCTCAGATGGAGGGCTAGTTATCTCCAAAGTAGCTGTGCTGTTTTCATGGTCTGGTGTAACTCGTATATGAAGGGGTTGCCCATGCTTTGGCGAAAGAAAGACTTCATTTGGACGTCCAGGATAAGTATTGCTATTAATTGTTCTATCAGGTGTCACTGGTGTACCATTTTCTTTTTTTTTCATCCAGGGGATCCAGGATTTTTTAATGTTCAGTTCATTAGCTGCTGGTGGATACCTTTCCAAGACAGGTGATCTTTCAGTTGGTGGTTTTAATCCAACTTGCCGTAAATTGCTCATAATATGGTTTTCTTCTTGAAAGGATTTTCTTATAAATACAGCTGGGGTTTCTTCTTCAGACGGGTCATTATTCAATACTTCTGTCTGGACCCCTGTAGATGTAACTGGAACATCAACCATTCTTCTGCCATTCATGCTTGGCCTTATTGCACGGCTATAACGCTTTGAAAGCTCAAGCTCTTTTGTCAAATTTATAACATCTTGACCCATATTTTTGTTTTTATTTTCTTCTTCTATAAACCTTTTCTGAAGAACTGAATAATCTACTTGAAGCTGTGAAAGCTGGTCTTCTTTGTTCATCATATCATGTATTTTTTCCTTAAGTGCTTGCACCTCTGCTCTTAAGTCTCTACTTTTAGATTCCTCAACACGTATTCTGTGACGCAATTCAGATTCCTGACTTACTGCTTCTCCTTTTTCTATAGCTTTATTCTTAGCAATTTGATTTTTAAGTTCCTCCAATTGTTGGGAAAGGACATTTGCTCTGTCCTTTTCAGTCCGAAATTTTCTATCCAACTGATCATATTCATCTTCTGTCTTCATTAAATCTCCTTCAACCACTTCTAGCCGTTGAAGCCGATTCCTTAGCCTTTCAATCTCTAAAATCATCTCTTTCATCTTGTTGTCTTCCTGGTGGACTTGGTCAAAACCTTTTTTCAACCTGTTTCGTACTGCATCTTTTTCCGTCACCTCCATATTTTCCAGTCTTTTCATTAACAGATCTACCCTACACCTTAATTCAGCATTCTTGTCTTCTTCAGTTCTTAGTTTACTTAGTGACTCATCTTTCTCTTTTGTCAAGTTATATACATTTTCTTCCATCTCTGATTTGAATTTTAGCAGTTTTTTACTTTCATCTATCAGTTTCTCTGTTACTTCCATTACTTTTCCCTGTTCAACTTTCAGGTTTCTGTTTAATTGATCAACTTTCCCTTCTTCCTGCTTTAGTTTTACCACCATTATTTTCCTTTCATCAACAAGCATCACAGTAAAAGACTTCAACTTTGTCAGGTCATCTTTCAAATTATGTTCTGCTTTTTCCAGTCTTCCTTCTACTGATTCAAGTTCTCTCACTCTAGTTTTTACATACTCAACTTCCTTCAGCAAATCCCTAGTTTGGGATTTTTCCCTCTCTAGTTTAGCATGTAGCTGGGAACATTCTGATTTGCTTTTTGTAAATGCCTCCTCTAACTTTTCCAATTCAGACATTCTTTTTTGTAGCTTCTCCACCTCCAGTTTTATTTCCCTGCTATGGTGTTCTTCTTCATGGAGTTTCTTTTGGAGTTCTTTACATCGCGATTCTGTCTTTATTATCTCTTCATCTTTGCCTTCCATTTCCAACACTCGTTTACGTAAGTTTTCCACCTCTGCCATTAGGCTGGAACTTCCACATTCGCCTTTAGATATTTTTTCTCTCAACTCTTTCAGCTCTTCCTCAGACTTCTGAAGATCCCTATTTGCACCTTCTAACTCTTCAATCCTTCTATTAAGACCTACCACTTTTAACTTGATTTGTCTGTTATTGCACTCCTGGGCAGCCACTTTAGTAGCCATTTCATCATGCTCTTGAGAATATTTGGAAGTTTTGTGTGCAAGATCTTCTTCCAATTTACAGAGTTTTTGGCTGTCCTCATTAGCTTTAGCACAAGCTACTTTCAACTTGTTCTCTGCTTCTCTAAGTATTTGTGTTAGATCTTGTATCTTTTGGCTCTGCTGCCCAAGCTGCTCAATATGCATTTGTCTTTCATCCACAAGCATTAATGCAAAAGATTTTAGCTTTACCAATTCGTCCCTAATTTTGTTGAGTCTCTTACTGTACTCTTTATCTTTTCGCACTTGATAAGCTTTCTCCTGTTCAAGCAGTTCCTTTAACCTGCAAAAGTAAAATTAAAAAATGCTGATTTGTGTTTTAGATTTAAATGTGCAGCAATTTTTAGGGTTCAGATACATTACTTAGTATTATCACCATCAGATATTTGCTTGTAGTTCTGCAGAACAGAATAAGTAGGATGCAACTAACTTTCTGAACAAAATATTTTATAATATTTTTCATGGCTTTCATAACAAAGCACTGAACAACAGCATAACACTAGGCTAAGGTGGCTGTCTTCTATCTATTCTACACATTACGTCCAGCTTTATGAATACACATTATTTAGGCTCCGCCTAAAAAGGTCCAGTAATACCAGGATATGAAGATATCTTAAAGGGATCTTGTCATCGGAAAACATTTTTTTTTCCAAAATGCATCAGTTAATAATACTACTCCAGCAGAATTCTGCACTTAAATCCATTTCTCAAAAGAGCAAACAGATTTTTTTATATTCAATTTTGAAATCTGACGTGGGGCTAGACATTTTGTCAATTTCCCAGCTGCCCCTGGTCATGTGACATGTGCCTGCACTTTAGGAGAGAAATGCTTTCTGGCAGGCTGCGGTTTTTCCTTCTCAATGTAACTGAATGTGTCTCAGTGGGACATGGGTTTTTACTATTGAGTGCTGTTCTTAGATCTACCAGGCAGCTGTTATCTTGTGTTAGGGAGCTGTTATCTGGTTACCTTCCCATTGTTCTGTTGTTTGGCTGCTGGGGGGAAAAAGGGAGGGGGGGGGTGATATCACTCCAACTTGCAGTACAGCAGTAAAGAGTGATTGAAGTTTATCAGAGCACAAGTCTGACTTGGGGCAGCTGGGAAATTGACAATATGTCTAGCCCCATGTCAGATTTCAAAATTGAATATAAAAAAATCTGTTGCTCTTTTGAGAAATGGATTTCAGTGCAGAATTCTGCTGGAGCAGCACTATTAACTGATTAATTTTGAAAAATGTATTTTCCCATGACAGTATCCCTTTAAAAGCATTTACATTCAGTTTTAGATCAGTTTTCCCTTTTGAAGTTTCTGAAGTTGTTTTGATGCTGTACTTTTTTTCAGTTTTAGTTTAGTTTTGATTAGTTCTTGAAGTCGTATTATCTAAACCTTCACTGAACAAAATAGATAAGGTGGGGCTTTTTTAAATAATAGATACTAGTTTGATGACCACAGTAGAACGGATAACATTAAGGGTTAGTTCACACAAGGAGATTCGGGGAGATTTTGACGCCTGGCTACTAATCGCCTCGTCTTCTGAGCAACTATTTCCCCGAACTGCCTCAGCGTTTTTTCCCATAGGCTACAAAGAAAAGTCGCCTGATGCAAAGGCGGTGATGCGTTTTCTATAGTACCCTGAAGTTGCCTCACACACTGTGTGCTCTGGGAACAGTGGCTTCAAATCAGTTCACTACACAAAACATATTTACAAAGTATACTGTCTCACCCCCCCCCCCAAAAAATTGCGGATACTTTTCATAAATGTATTTGTGTAAAATGTGTCAAAATACTATCTGCCTAACATTGCCCAGGAGCAGTAACCTATAGCAACCAATCAGCAGTAAGCACTGACTGGTCACCTGTTTAAAAGCAAACATCTTATTGGTTCCTATGGGTTACTGCTCTCAAGCAAACTGGGTGCTTTGTAGTACATATGGGGGTTAGTCTATTACTTTTACTTAGGGCCCGCTAGATCCAAATTTTAGTTAATACTCAACTAAAAAAAAATTCTACCAAAAGATTTTTATAAATTTTCCTACAGATGATACAAAAAATGTTTTTACAAGCTTAAACCTGTTGATGTTTTAATAAATCAGGGCTCTAGTTAAATGTTTCCATGTATGAATGATAGAACAAGTTTCTTAGTTGCCAAATTATGCTGTAATATTTACTGTGTTTCATACTGCTTTGTACTATTACAGTATTATTCCCATCATTGATAGTACAGAATGCCTATGTATAGACAGGGAGATCCCATGCATGTGTATAGAGATAATTTGCTTTTGTTTCTTCTTTGTTTTTCTGCCATATATGAGATGCACAATGTACTTGTGAAATAATAACGTGAAGATATTTCTGTACATTTCTGCATATATACAGTATATATATATATATATATATATATATATATATATATATATATATATATATATATATATATATATATATATATATAAAGCATAGTTGGTGCACAACGAAAAAAATCACATATCACTGCTTGTGTGCTGGTCCAAATATATCATAATAGCACCCAGAGACAAGCCGCACTCACAGGACTTGGTAAAGAAAATATGAAATTTTATTCAACGTTTCAGCCTCTTAACTTGGGCCATCTTCAGGAAGTGCCACAAGAGGCTAAAATGTTGAATAAAATTCAATATTTTCTTTACCAAGTCCTGTGAGTGCGGCTTGTCTCTGGGTGAGATACAGATTGAAGTTTTATTAATAAATGATTATGAGAGTGCGGATTCTTCAGGAAGTCGGCTCGAGTGTAGTAGCCGAAACATTGAAATAAAGTCTACCACGTGTTTTTCATCAAAGCCCTAGGAGTGCGGTTTAATTTTTTCGTTTGTATGCTGTCTATAACCAGCACCCAGGCATTTCATTGGTTGATTGGTGCACCAGCTCTGAACTCTATATATATATTGATTTTTGGAGGGGATTTGTTTGAGTCTGATTTATTTTCAATGCAAAAAAGTAAAATGTTAGGTTTCCTCTGTTATAAAGTAAATCTAGCCAATGCCTTAATACTGACCTTTAAAATTGTATTTAAGGTTTGTACTGGTTTTCATATAACCAGAGAACTCCCACTTTTACATGTCAGTAGTGGCAAATGTCATTAACATGCAAAGTACAACACCACGGGCAGCTGGCCAGACAATACAGTGCAATCTGCTGAATGTTTGTTAAAATGCTAAATAGTAATTAGCTTTTATATCACAAAGATAACATACACATTATATGATAATATATATGATATCCGATGATATTGGATTTTGTTTCTCAGAGATACTACAGCTCATTTAGAAAGGCTAGCCACAAAACTGGGCCAATTAAAACTCCAAACATCAAGCCATAAAGAGAAGTATTGTACTATAAATCAGTTATCCAGTTGAACCTGCTTTCATGCAGCTCACCTGCAGCTACACCTGTTTGGGCAGGTGGTAATTTTGTAACTGTTGCAAATCTTTCAGGCTACTGGTATCTGATGCAAAATGGTATTCAGGTGTGGTATCCCTTAGGGCTAGTCCACACGGGGAGATAGCGACGCGTTTGCGGTCGCGGCGACAAAGCGCCGCGACAGTCGCCGCGACCGGCGCAGGCGACAGTTTTGTATGGGCGCCTATGTAAAAACGCCTGTGCTAACCACACGAGGCGATGCGCTTTTCAATAGTCGCCTGAAAATGCCTCGCCAGGGCTGATGGGATAAAAACTGATGATGTCGGAAATCATTTTTTTCTCATTGAAATATGTTGAGTGTCAGATGTCAGATGTAAATGCAGCTGCGTTGCATGATGTTGCATGGTAATATACAAGTTAATGTTTAGTGACAATGGCCTATTCCTAGCAACATTTCAATTGATTTATATTTTATGGTTTTTGAATTATTTGCCTTCTTCTTCTGCATCTTTCTTGCTTTCAAATGGGGGTCACTGACCCCAGCAGCAAACATCTATTGCACAGTAAAGTCTACAATGTTATTGTTACTTTTTATTACTTCTCTCAATCCTTTTCATTCATTCATTCATTCATTCACACCACTGCCTCGTTGCTAGAGTAAATTGGACCTTAGCAACCAGACCGCTGCTGACATTTTAAAGTGGGGAGCTGCTGAACAAATGATAATAAAAAAAAAAACATTTCTAAAAAAGTGACCGTTTCCCAAAACATCACTGTATATAGTTAATAAATGGGACAGTTGTGTATTGTATACCACTGTCTTCATCAAATCAAAAATAAATTAAAGGTGATCTACTGCTTTAAGGCAGGTGTAAACTCCAGAGTTCCCCTTACTTTGTATCATGTGCAATTTGTCAAAGCAGGCTGAACCTGTTAATTAATGCTAAACACAATTTGTAAATAGGTTTTTAGGGCTCTTACAGACGAGCGTTTTAGCTGCACTCCCCTGCATTCCAGTTTCATGCGTTCAGCCGCAGGGGAGCGCAGGAGTAGATGCACTGAATTCTGTTCAACGGGGCTGTACTCACACAGACGCATGTAAGCGCCGAACGCAGGAAAAATGCAACATGCTGCGTCCCAACCTGCGTTTGGGGCTTACATGCGTCTGTGTGAGTACAGCCCCATTGAACAGAATTCAGTGCGTCTACTCCTGCGCTCCCCTGCGGCTGAACGCATAAAAACCGAAACGCAGGGGAGCACTGCTAAAAACGCTTGTCTGTGAGAGCCCTTAAATACCTTCAATATTGCTCTTTGAACTTGTGTAAAGGAACCTATAAAAATGTAGAATCTCTACTAAATCTAGAATCAAACAGCACACGAGGTGATAATAACAGATATTTAAGTTCAACTGGTTTAGTGTCACTGAGTGGATGAGAAGAAACAGTTCTTATTTCACTGAGCATAAACGTGAGCAATAAGCATATGCTCCAGCCCCTCACACACACACCAAAATCAATTATACCTCCTTTGTTTATCTGCACAATAGTGTTACCAAATGGGCAACAAGCGCACCACCCCATTAGAGGTTAGAAGCAAAGTAATGAGGTTAGTGGTTTAGTCTGTGTCCTATGCTCATAACATTTCAGTCCTGTCTTGGTCAAGAAGTCTTTCTTGCATTGTCCATGCTACAGAAGGGCTCGCTCAAGATCACAGGCATGTAATCCTAACAGCTTTCACTTACCTTTGCCACTAGACAGCAGATAGTTTGCAAGGCATACAAACTCTCCACGGAAACCTCAGCAGGCCTTTTTCTGGCCCCTTTGCCATCGCATTCCAACCATGTCATTGGAACAATGAAAGGTGAATGTTGTGCACAAGAGCTGGGACCACTGTCTGATGATGTCATCCCTACTAGCATGTTTCATTATTGTTCACATCAGAGGGGTGGAGCAGCAAATCCCCCAAACCGAAAAAAAATAAATAAAAAGCTGCACTGCTTAGAAACTTTTCTGCAGTCAAACTCTCCCCAGATCCACATGTTAGCAACAATGTGCGCACATACACTTCCAAAACAAATTTTGTGGGCCTCCACCCCCACCCACACAGATTTTAAGAATTTAGAATCTGCATGTGCTGCTTTAAGGGTATAAACGACTTTCTATATACATTGAATTTTAAAGATAGAAGAAAACTAGCACTTTCATATTTGTGATTTTTACAACATCTCTGTCTTTAGGTTAAAGAGTAGGACAAAATGAGACAATGGGTTCTGAGACAAGGCTTGGAACAGTTCAGAGGAAAAAAAATAGTATTTGTAATGCAAATCATTCTCAGAGCTTCCCCAACTCAGCAAAGGGAGGGGGGGTTCAGCGAATAAAAGGAATCAAAAATGAAATTCATTTGACTGTCTCATTCTACTTAATGTTGTGCTAATGAGATGTAGGTTGCTCCCATTTATCAGTATTAACTGCTGGAAGACTGTAATCATTCCACATTTTGCTGACTTCTAGATGCACAGCTTGATGTGGGTAAAACCAGAAGCATGGCAGAGAGAACAACAAAAGCTGACATGATAGGAGGAAAAGAATGGCTTAAAACTGTTACTGACCCCTTTTAATTTGTACAGTCTATTCCAAGTTAATAAAAAAAAAAAATATATATATATATATATATATATATATATATATATAGTTCCTTTTTATAGTTAAAGGAGTTAAATACAAGCACAGCACAGGTTCCATTTAGATGATGTAGTGGGAATACTGCTTGAAAAAATTGTGTAACATAAAAAAAAAAAAAAAAATCTGTCTTGGTTACTGGAATCCTGCCAGTTTCATGTAATTAACTGTTTATGGGCTTGATAAAATCCAGAGTATAACAATATTCACATGCACTAAAATGATTTTCAGCCTCTTGCCTGTTTTATGGACTGATTGTTTATTAATTCTTGTAAACAGCCGTTTGGAGGTTTATACCAGCACATCACACTGGGAAACAGTAGCATCCAATTGCCAGGGATTAAACAAGAGGCTCCAAAGAAGTGAGCATGGGGCAAGCAAGTGGAGCGCCAAGGGTCATGAATAGGATCTACTCAGGATATCAGAGTGTCAGCGTGTGCCAGGGCCCCCCATCAAAAAAATCTTTGGAGGGGCTGCAGAGATCCCTACTTGGCCCCCCTGCTTGCCTACTCACCCCTTCCACTAGCCCACTTTTGCCTTTTGCTGGCCCATTCCACCACCCCTCCACTATCTTCTGCTTACTGTGACCTCCTTCTCCACTCACAGGTAGGAAAGCAGCTGGAGAGGGGGCAGTTTTTTTACTGCTATAGAGAAAGCAGTACCCTGGGCCCCCAAGCGACCATGGGGTCTGCTTTGTCTATAGTTACACCACTTTATTGGGGAATTATGGTAGTTGTGAAACAATAGTTTTCAATGGGCATATGAGTCTTTAAGGACTATAACAGACTAGCATTTTTACCTGCGCTCCCCTGCTTTCCGGTGTCATTCGTTCAGTTCCTGGGTAGTAGACAGACTGAATTCTTTTCAATGGGGCTGTACTCACTGATGCATGTAAGTGCCGAACGCAGGTTGGGATGCAGCATGTTGCATTTTACCTGAGTTTGGCGCTTACATGCGTCTGTGTGAGTACAGCCCCATTGAAAATAATTCATTGCGTCTACTCCTGTGCAGGTAAAACCGCTTGTCTATAGGGGCTCTAAAGGAAGGGGTCTGGGGATAGAGGTGGTCCTACCTTTAGCAGTTGCGAGTGTATGGTGGCTGTGGCGGTAGTGATTTAATTAGGAACTTTGTCACAGCAAAAGGGTGGGGCCCCCATTGGGTTACCAAAAAAGGGGAGATATCAAGGATAAATATGCATGAGGAGTGTGTGATTGGTTGAGCCTGAAGGCAGGTTTTAGCAAGGAGTCTCAGTAGCCAACTGGGTTGGGGAGATCATATTCAAATCAAAAAATGATTCTCCATTTAAGTAAAAAGCCACCATATAAATTTGGTAAATATAGCGGTGCCAACAGAGACAAAATAACAGTCAATTCTTGTTTATTGAAACCGACTAGAAAATGTGCATAGTTTAGCTTTGTGTACATGGGACGTTTAATTCTAAAACCAGGACTACATTTTCTTCCATAGCAGTAATCCATAGCAACCAAGCAATCCTTTCCATACATCACTCTTACTACAGCTGAAAGCAAATTGCTTAAAAAGGGTTAAGAGTATGTCAGTTTCATGGATGACATTGAAACAAATGTAGAAGAGCCCAAAACCATCCCTGACGCCTCCAGTTCATGTGAATGATGAACACTTGATAATGTCAGCACTGGCACTTTTTGCATATCCTTCCTAAATTGAAATACATGCTTAGCTGGTTGGGTAGTATAGTCGAAATTGGGCAAACTTTAAACCCAATCTGGGAATGTATGACCAATATAACTTTTTATATGGCACAGTCTTGCTGTTTTGTTCTATGAAGATTTTCATAAATCTGCTCTACACCCTTTGAATTAATTTAGGTAGACCATAAATACATTTACAGTAAATAAGTGTTAGGGGTCCGTTTACTAAAGCGCGGTAAAAATATTCGCACAAAATATAGACAAATTTGTCGCCAAATATGTTTTCGCCAGTTTACTAACCTGCGGTAAATATACATTTGCAAATTTTTCTTGCTCAAAAATATGCTTTTGCCAGAAAATAACGCTACGTACACATTAACACCTGGTTTACTAAACAGCGAACTGTGCAAAAGACAACATTTTTTGTCCTATGTAGTGGCGTAAAAGTATTTTTTTGCCAGAAAATTCTCAAGGTCTAGGAAATATCCCATAGCACTTTTTACCCATCATTCTTTGCTGACAGGAGAGAGATCTGTAGCTATTGCTGACAGGATGTTTTGGCTTCTGCTTCTATCTGTTGCAACAGCAGCAGTTTCAGCTCAGAGTCTTATTATTGGCAGCGGGCATCCAGGCCCGGATTTGGGGAGAGGCCCCCTAGGCCCGGGCCTAGGGCGGCAAGATGTTAGGGGCGGCAAGCAGGCCCCCTAACATCTTCTCTATAACATAGTAAAGCGGAGCGGTCCGTGACCGTCACATTTCCAAACAGAGCAAACGCCGCCCCCCCCCCTATTGACCCAGCGCAGCAGCTTGTGTGGACTCCTGCTGTGCGCCTGCCTCTACTCTACAGAGAGTAGATAGCAAGCGGTGTCGGTGCAGATCTCCACTTCTTCCAGTCTGCGCTCTGTGACGTCACCACGTTACCATGTAACTGCGCATGCGCGCTTCATCGTGACATCACTTGGCGCGCTACACGGGCACGCACGGCGCCAGAGTAATTAGAAATAGAGTCTAGAGGATTGGGAAGGGAGCAAGTTCAGGCAAGAGCTGCTGAGCGCATGCGTGCACAGAAAATACGGGGGGGGCACAGTAGCTGGGCCTAGGGGGGGAAGGAAGGGTAAATCCGGCCCTGCGGGCATCACAGTCCAAGGATTCGTCAGCCTCTACGCTTTTTTGGTTTCATTGTGTTTGTTTTATTGTGATTGCCTACATTAAACTGCGCATTTCTATGAGATTGACTGGTATCATTTCTTGTTCATATGATTCTATTGGCAGAAGGCTTTATATGATGCATATATGTTTGATTGGTGTTACTCTGGTGATGTTGTGGTATAATCATCAGTCAATAAAGTTTATGAGTTTTGAAGATGCATTTCTGGCCATAAATGTCACAGTAAAAATTGCCATAATAACCGCCATAAAACAAGACTATTTTATAGCATAAATATTCGCAAAAACGTACTTTGTCTCCAGAAAATTCGCAACACGCTAAAAGTACCTCTAACGTAAGCTGGTTCATTAACGTAGTTACGGCAAGTGATCGCAATGACTTCTGAGTGCATCGCTATTTAGTAAACTTGGTCGCTGCGAATATTCTGGCGGAAAAATATTCTCAGCGATAACATGAGGAAACTTAAAGTCAGATTTACCGCACTTTAGTAAACGGACCCCTTAGTGCATATTGGTGTTTTAACAAATGAACAGGTATACCTCTTTCCCAGTGCCATTTATACTATGTACTGGACAAATATTCAATGATCATTGAGCTTGAATATCCAAAGCCTAGCCATTACATTTTTTTTATCTGTCAGTATTTTTAAAAGTTTTGACATGAAGATCCTGTTTCTAAAACATCTACAGTAATTTGCGTTATAGCAATGTGTTTTTCTGGAAGACTTAGATGAAATAGTGCATTGCGTTATTTATAGCTAATCCCACCTAAGAGTACAAGAGCTGACAGTTTTGAACTGCATCCAGTTCTTCTCAGATAAGCTTGGATCACACCCAGAAAGTGGCAAACTTAATATTAAATCAAATCCAAAATACCTCCAGGCAGTTTTTTTTTAAACGAAAAACGATGTACAATGAACAAAAATGACTAACCTTTAACTAACCTTTAAGATGTATGTTTGTGAAGGGGGATCTATTCATTAGTGCAAGAAACTGTGTAAGTATAAGCTCCATCAGTTTTCTGTATACAATCTAATACTTGTTCTGCAACTTTGTACAGACACAGGGAGACTTTTTTAAAAATGTTATATATATTTTAGAGTGATAGGTTAGAAGAAATGAACATCCCTCCATCAGCTCTACCTATAGAAGTTAGCACGATATCCTTTTATTACTAGCAAACCTGTTCCATTCCGTTTCAAATGTGTGAAAACCTAGAAAAGGTTGCAAAACAACAAAAAAGTGGCGAAATGCATTCAAGTCAATTTGGAGTTTTTTTGCACTATGTTTTTTTTGCATACATTGATGTCAAGGGGTGTTTTTTGGAACAAAGTTAATTCTGTAAGCATTTTTCTCACTCCAAATGCATTGAAGGGAATGGATGTTATTTTTCACTGTGTTTTTCTTGTGTTTTTTTGTATTGAAGATTTTGCCCATGGTTCTGCTAAAAACTCTTATTGGTGAAACACAGAAGGATTGCACAGAGCAGAACTTTATGGAAGCGCAAGCAGTACATTTTGATACAAGTACCTATAATGAAAGTGATTTTATGCACTTTCTATATGGTAAGTTAAAGGGAAACTATACCCCTGCACATTTATACAAATAAATATTTTTCATGAAAAATACACTGTTTTAATAGAATGTGCTATTAAATCCCAAAATGAAAATCTACCATTGGAAGTACTTGTATCCACCTTCTGATTACTCTGAGTAAGTTTCTATGATTTAATTGTAATAATAACAGAACAATACCCCCTTTTTTATTTATTATCTCTGGGTTAGTTAAGTTTAAATGTTGTCAGGTTTGGCTATGGTGCTCTACAATCTGCACTTGCGCATGTACTAGGGCCCATGGGATAACCTCTTCCTTGAGCCAATGCATTAGGCAATCTGATATTACACTTTGAAACACATTGCTATATCAATCTTTTAAACACCAGAAGAGCAACAACCAGCATTTGTCCATAAACCCAATTTACAAAAGTAAGCTAGGAGATTTAGCTGCCCAGCATTTTACTACTGAAATTGCCCATCCCTGAGGATGTGTGGTGCCGTATGAACAAGTAGTAAAGGAGTTCTCAGTAAATTATTGGCTTTGGCCCTGTATTGGCAGGTTCCACCTTTTTATCAGTTCTTCTTCTTCTAAAGAAGCTTGTGAGCCTTCAACAACAAGCACATAACAAGCCCTAGGCCTGCTTACATCAATTACACAATATCTTTGCTTTTAAGAAGCTGTGTTCTTTATTACTTGCAGATCAGTTTCCTTTGCAGGTGATGCGGTTTCAGCATGACATCATTGGAAGAGCAGCCAAATGTATCTGCATGCCAGGATAACTAAAGACAGAGGAATGTTTTATCACATCATAGCCAATATGCACTTTGCCGAGAGAAGTTAAGGGGGAGATAGGGGAAGAAAACAGAGGAAGGCTTTGCCTTCGGCATGTAAGTTAACTTGATGGATGAAGAATACAAGGTCATTGAACTCCTGTTATATTCATGTCAAATTCTGCAGTATGAGTGTAACTCCGTTCCAAACAGGACAGCACAGCATTTACTTCATGGCTTACTAATTGTGAGCAGCAGGGAGTGCAAAACAGATAAAGAATCTTTTTCAAGAAGCAAACATTCTAGATGCAAACTTCACACAAATCCAGAATGTTTAGTAGAGTGATTGCCCCAAATGTGACAAATAGATTTGCACTCATTTATATGAAATGCATAATTACATCATTCAAAAATTACTGTACAGGTATGGGACCTGTTATCCAGAATGCTCGGGACGTGGGGTTTTCCAGATAAGGGATCTTTCTGGATAAGTGATCTATACATAATTTGGATCGTCATACCTTAAAGGAGAAGGAAACCCCCTGGGTGCAAAAACCCTCCCCCCTCCCCTGTGTTGCTTCCCCTCCCTCCTCCCCCCTGGCCTACCTGTCCCGCTGGGCAAATGCTTGATAAATCTGCCCCTTAAAGGAGAAGGAAACCCCCTGGGCGCAAAAACCCTCCCACCCTCCCGTGTGTTGCTTCCCCTCCCTCCTCCCCCCTGGCCTACCTGTCCCGCTGGGCAAATGCTCCTAACTTGTTACTTACCCCTCTGCGCTTGTCCAGTCCACGGAGTTAACAGACACCATCTTCTCCCAAGCGATCTTCTTCCTGCATTGACCAGCGATTTTGGCGCATGCGCAGTAGGAGCATTTCGCCAGTACGGATCTACTGCGCATGTGCCAAAAGTCACGAAGTTTTCCGTTTTCACTTCGTGACTTTTGGCGCATGCGCAGTAGATCCATACCGGCGAAATGCTCCTACTGCGCATGCGCCAAAAACGCCGGTCAAAGCAGATCGCTTGGGAGAAGATGGCATCTGTGAACTCCGTGGACTGGACCTGCGCAGAGGGGTAAGTAACAAGTTAGGGGCATTTGCCCAGCGGGACAGGTAGGCCAGGGGGGAGGAGGGAGGGGAAGCAACACACGGGAGGGTGGGAGGGTTTTTGCGCCCAGGGGGTTTCCTTCTCCTTTAAGGGGCAGATTTATCAAGGGTCGAATTTCGAAGTAAAAAATACTTCGAAATTCGACCATCAAATTTTAATATTCTGAATTCGAATATAGAATTCAAACTTTTTTCATGGAATTTGGGTATTCAGCGGTTGAAGTAAAATCGTTTGATCGAATGATCAAATCCTTCAAATCGAACAATTCGAACTATTTTATCGTACAATCGTATGATTTTACTTCAACTTCCAAAAACTTTGAAAAATGCTGTAGAAGGTCCCCATAGGCTAACATAGCACTTCGGCAGGTTTAGTTTGGCGAAGTATTGAAGTCAAAGTTTTTTTAAAGAGACAGTGTTTAATTTGGCGAAGTATTGAAGTCAAAGTTTTTTTTAAAGAGACAGTACTTCAATTATCGAATGGTTGAATATTCAAACTATTTTACTTCGAATCGAATTCGAAGACGTATTTTTTTACTTCGAAAATTCCCTCAAATTCACTTCGACCCTTGATAATTCTGCCCCTAAGTCTATCATATAAACATTAAACAAACTAAATAGGCTGGTTCTGCTTCCACTAAGGACTAATTATATCTTAGTTGGGATCAAGTACAAGTAATTCAGAGCTTTCTGGATAACGGGTTTCCAGATAACGGATCCTCTACCTAAAGTTGTATTTTTAATAATTATGGATGTAAAATAATTTTCATCAGGGATCGTAGCTGACAGTTTTCTTTAGCCAATTGAATTAACCTTTATATGTTAAAAGATCAGCCCTAGATTAGGTTGCGGTGCACAATTGTTTTTCTGACATTTACTCGTTGGTTTCTATTGCTATGGATTCATTAATTTGTACTAAAGCAACTAAAACAGATTATGAAAAACCACATCTCTTCTTAAATTAATTTAGTTTGGAACTGTGGAACTACAAATGTTTTATGTCTTATATCTAGTAAAATTATTTAGACCAGATTTCTGCCAGAGCTTGACAAAATTTGTTAATTTACCCATATAACTAACACATTAAATAAACTCAATAGTCTGGTTTTGCCTCCAATAAGGACTATTTACTGTATATCTTAGTTTGGATCAAGTGCGAGCAACTGTTATTATTACAGAGAAAATTTGGATTATATGGCTAAAATTGAGTCTAAGGAAGACGGCCTTTCCGTAATTCGGAGCTTTCTGGATATCGGGTTTCCGGATAATGGATCCTCTACCTGTAATTGTATTTTTAATAATTATGGCCGTAAAATCATTTTCATCAGGGATTGTAGTTTTCTTTAGGCAATGTAATGAAAAGTGCCTTTTTTTAAGCTTTATATGTTAAAAATCAGCCCTAAATTAGGTTGTGGTGTGCAATTGTTTTTGTGACATTTGCTGGTTGGTGTCTATTGCTATGGACGATATCATTAATTCTGTACTAATGCAACTAAAATAAATTATGAAAAAAACTCATCTCGTTTTACATGAATTCAGTTTGGAACTGTGATAGCCACAAACTTGAGAAAATTTGGCAATTTACTCATATAACTAATGACTAATTTCAGCCATACCTTTAAAGACATACCCTTTCACTCCCTTACATTGGAAGACTGAAAAATCATTCAGTGTCAACAAACTGTAAACCCTATATACTGTATGTGACTGTTCCAGAGTCCAATAATCCCCACTATATTCGACCCTGCAGTGTGAATCAGGCACTGGGCTTGGGGATTTCATTCTGGTGCTCAGTATTATGAGTACTTTGATGAAGAAACTGGGTGACAGGTCAAAATTATAAAAGTGTATCAATCATTTTGAAGTGCCCCATAGCTCTTTTGTTGTATACAGCCTGTGTGGAAGTTCTCATATTGTGAGGCAGGAGTACAAGGGTTTATGTGTATAAAGGCATGGGGTCCATTATCCAGAAACCTATTATCCAGAGAGCTCCGCATTACAGATTGACCGTCTCCCATAGACTCCATTTTATCCAAATAATTCAAATTTTGAAAAATTATTTCCTTTTTCTCTGTAATAATAAAACAGTAGCTTGTACTTGATCCCAACTAAGATATAATTAACCCTTATTTGAAGCATAACCATTCTTTTGGCTTTATTTAATTTTTACATTTTCTAGATCCAAATTACGGAAAGATCCGTTATCCGGAAAAACCCAGGTCCTGAGCATTCTGGATAATAAGTCCTATATCTGTATTTGATCCCAATATAATTAATCCTTAATGAAGGCTAAACAAACCTTTTGGGTTCATTTAGGTTTTTTTTTTATTAAAGTCAACATTTTTTTTTAGTTTTTTTACTATAAAATACAAATTTTTAGTGGAAAAAAACTAATTTTTTTTTCAAGATTTATTATACCCCGAGGATGGAAAAAGTCAGAATCTGAAAATCCTCCATCCCAGACCTGAGGACGTTGTATATAATTCAATGAGAGAGGTCCCTATACTATTAGAAAGTTTCTGTGGTCTGTGCTGGAATTAGCACAAAAATCAGACTATTTCAGGCTTTTTGGGCAAAAACCCAAAGTTTTCGGGAAAAAGTCGAGGGATTCGGGAAAAATTTTGGATAACTGGTCCAATACCTGTTTTATCATTTTTAATGCCTTTCTGGATCTACATCCACAAATGAAGGCTATACAGAAGCCGCAACTTGTAACATTCTGCAGCAGGTTGGAAAGTATATAGTTTAGAAATCAACATTGAACTCAGCTATTCCTGTATCCTGCTGTAAAGTCTACCCACAATAACCACCACACATCTAGGTGCAGTTTTATCTAAAGTTTGGGTTTTCATCAATGAAGAAAACTGAGTTGTCAGTAAATGTGCCTTTGTTTATCATTAGTGATGGGCAAATTTGTCCCGGAGAAAAATTTGTGCAACACGAATTTTGATGCCCGCGTCAATTTTGACACTGGCGTTAAAGTCAATGAGCGTCCGAATAATGTTGACGTGCAACAGTTTTGACGTGAGCGAAGTTTTCGTGGTGCGTCCAAAATTTTTTGACGCCAACGAATTTTCACCGGCGAAATATGGAAATTTGCGGTGAATTCGCGCCTGGCTAATTTATTCGCCCATCACTATTTATCATTCTTCCGTAGCTGTTTTCCTGAAAAGATGTGAAAAAATGTTATAAAAAGACACAACTTTCCCATAGACCTGTAATGTGATTTCCCCAAAGCACAAACACCTTGGCCCATAGGGAAAAATCTTATACCAATAGGTGAAGTGGTGAAATGATGTGATAAATGAGCCAGATCATTCTTTTCTGTGCTCTATATGTGTGATGGGTCTGTCCTTTGATCACAACCACACATAGGGGCACATTTACAAAGCTCGAGTGAAGGATTCGAATTAAAAAAACTTCGAATTTCGAAGTGTTTTTTGGGCTACTTCGACCATCGAATGGGCTACTTCGACCTTCGACTACGACTACGAATCGAACGATTCGAATTACAAATCGTTCGACTATTCGACCATTCGATAGTCGAAGTACTGTCTCTTTAAGAAAAACTTCGACCCCCTACTTCGGCAGCTAAAAGCTACCGAAGTCAATGTTAGCCTATGGGGAAGGTCCCCATAGGCTTGCCTGCGATTTTTTGATCGAAGGATATTCCTTCGATCGTTGGATTAAAATCCTTCGAATCGTTCGATTCGAAGGATTTAATCGTTCGATTAATCGTTCGATTTGCGCTAAATCGTTCGACTTCAATATTCGAAGTCGAACGATTTTAGTTCCTAGTCGAATATCGAGGGTTAATTAACCCTCGATATTCGACCCTTCATACATCTGCCCCATAATGTGTCCTGTAATATGATAACCGTACATGCTGTCCTTGAGTAAAGCCTGTCTGAGTAATTGGACACTGAGGGAACTCACAGAGATACACACTTGGAAGCAAGTTATTTGGGACAATTTACATATTGCAATTTGCTGCAATAGCAAATGGAAAAATGTATGGATTTCAGTCACCATGGATCAGTTAGTATTGGATTCTGTCAGTCTAATAGGCATCGGTTTATTCTGTTTATTGAAGTTAACACACAAACTCGACAGAATGCAATTGTCTGTTCCATTTCACATATACAGCAATACAAATTTTACTGAAATGCAATCTTTGCCTATCGCATTATTTCACATTCATAAACCTATTTATGTGTTAACAAATTTACAACAATTCCTAATAAAAGAGGAAAAGGAGAGGGGGGAAAAAGGTGGGGGGGAGGGGTGGAGTGAGACCTTCTGGCGGTTGAGGTATTATATTTGTCTTAGCAACAGTCCTTCTCTATATAGCCAAATATTCCATACATCCTCAAATTTACTGAGCCTATTATTCATTAAAGCAGTAAGCTTCTCCATTTCGATAGACCACCACAATTTGTTTCGGATTTCCTGCATAGTTGGAGGTGGGCCCTTCCATTTTTTAGCTATTAAGCCTCTCGTGATTAGGCAGAGTTGAACACATAATTTATGTTCATTGTATGTTATCTGTTCAGGTTTACGCAGCAAAAGAGCTAACCAAGGATCAGGTGGCATTGATGTCGCCAAGGTGTCATTTATCTTTTTAAAGACTTCCTCCCATAATCTGTATATCGTAGGACAAGTCCACCACATGTGCATTTCATCTGCCACTTCCCCACATCCCCTTGGGCATAGATCAGAAGAGTTGAACCATTTATGCAACTTCTTAGGAGTATAATACCAGTCATGATAAATTTTATACGCATTCTCTTTAATATAGGTATTTATAGAAGCTTTTGCCATTACCTTATGAATATTCTCCCACTCCTCCATTTCTATGGGCTCCCCTAGTCTCTGTTCCCATTTCAGCATAGTAGGTGTTTTCCCCTGTGTATATGTAGCATCCACAAGACCAGAGTATAAAACACTGATTTTATGTTTGCGTAAGGGATGATTACATAGGGAGAAACGAGACATTTTGTTTTCTATAGACATTAGAACATCTTTGGAAAAGGGATTAAACTTTTTCCTCAAACTGCAAGAAATGGTTTCATAGCTTGGTCATGATAATAAAGAGTTCCATTCTGATTTCCAAACATTAACCTTGACTGCGTTATACAGATAATTCACGTGTGTTTCAAAATGCTTAATTTCAAATGAAAACAAACCCGTGGTCATTTATCAGCCCTTTCTTTATAACGTGGACCTTTGAGCAATAAAAAAGATGATGATACAAGTCAAGAGGATACACTTGTTTTGTTGTCTCTGTTGCTAAGTGCCACATTAAAAAAAGAATACTGCTGTATTTATTTTTATTCATTTCTACTTAAAATTATGCAAAACAAATGGTTCATGTCATGCCTCTCTTAGTTATGCCACAGAGTACAACATTCCTTTTTTTTGCCTCCAAGGTTGCAGCACATGGCTTCCCAGAATCTCACAGAACCCAGAAGTAGAGCATATTGCACATGTAAACAAGGACAACTATAAAGAGAGCACAGCATAGGCAAAATGTATGTTTGTGGTCTTATAATTCATCTTTTGGAGCACTAGAGCATTATTTTGTCTAGTCTAGTCCTGCACTTAAGGGCCAATGCCCAAACCTTGTGTACTTTTTGTCCTCCAATTTGTGCCATATGTTATCCACTTACTTAGATTGTAAGCTCTTTAGTATAGAGGCCTCTGGCTTACTGTATCTCATACCACATAGCACTTGGGGGTTATTTACTAAACTCTGTGTAAAAATCACGAAAAAATTGAGATTTTTTTTAATGAAATCTGACTTTTAAAAAATCACTAATTTTTCAGAATTCATTAAACCCTGAGGAAAAGTCAGAATCAGAAAATTTGGCATCTCAGACCTGTCGAGGTTGCATATAAGTCAATGAATGATTTTTTAATGTGCGCTGGGTTTCGTGCAAAAATCAGATGAAAAATCTGAAAAATTTTGAAAATCTGATTTTTTTTTCCCACAAGGCAAATTATTAGGAAAATGCAATAATAAATAAGTGTAAAGAACCCGATCGGATTTGATCACAGTTTGTAGCACAAAATACGGAGATAAATCCGGACTTTGATAAATAACCCCCTTAAGCTCTGTATTTATTGAATTTATTATACTTGTCCTCCCTGTGTGTACTTTTGTATATTGTAACATTGTACAGCGGTGCGTATCTTTGTAGTGCTTTATAGATAATAATTAAAGTTATAAATACATGTTAAATGTTCTGATTTGAATGTCACTGGGATTTGCTGTGCAACTACTGGCCAATCTTGTCGGCCAATTTTCTCAAAACATTTAATCAGGATGCATATGGCAAGTGGCACCAACTGCAGACATGCATTACATTGCAAATAAGTCTGGTTGGAGCCTATAACAATAAAATAGGGTTTCACTGGGTTTCACTCAAATTATTAGATGAGCACCATCCCTAAATATAGTACTCTAACCTCCGCTTGTACATGATATTGGGCTCCAATTGGACACTGATATATTTGCAGTTCACCTGCTTATCAGCCCATTTTCTGCACCAACAACAACCCAGAGTTCGCCAGCAGGAAACTCCTATTTCAAATACTGATATCTGGTGACTTTTACAGGATGCTGTAAACTGGGAAATGTGACACTCATCAATTCTTGGCACGGCTTCACGTGTAAGCACTCTTATTTATTAGAAAATGAGCTGCTGTACTGAGTACAGATTTATATATACTGTTTATATTTAGCCTATTGGCTGATTTAATAAATGTCTGCAAATTTTTAGAATTAATCAATATCCCCACTCATATTTGCCAACAAGGCCAAAAGTCACAAATTGGTACACCTGGTGATATGTGCCCACCTGTTCCCAACCTTATATTGTATCGATTCTTCCCTTGAAAGTGTTGTATTCTTAAAACTGATTGTTAGAGGGCATGTTATGAAATTTCGAGGTTTGGATTGAAAAAACATGGTTGCGTTGAAAAAGTTGCAACAGAATGTCCACAACTATTTTAGCATGATCACATTTTTGTCTTCCTCAAGCACCAGCTTATTTAAAAAAAACTCTCAAACACATTGTGCCAAGGTTTTCAGGCGACGTTTTAGGTTTTAGAAAATACTTGCGCATATAATTATGTTCAGTTTTCTTTCTGCATTTTTTCTCGACTCAAGAAAGAAAATGTCTATTCGATTTCGGATAAACCAGCCCCTTAGGGGCAGATTTATCAAGGGTCGAATTTTGAAAAAAAAGCTTCGAAATTCGAATAAAAAAAGACCAACAGAAATGTATTTAAAAAATTGAAGGACCGTTTTTGTTCGAATTCTTATCATACTAATCAAAGTAATAGCGCATTCGATCGAATTTTAATCAAAGTTTTTTTTAAAAAGTCCACCATAAAACCTAGAAAAATAGGTTCTAGGAGGTTCTCCATAGGCTAAAACAGCAATTCGGCAGGTTTTAGATGGCAAATGGTCAAAGTTGAAGTTGAAAAAAAAATACATGTCAAAGCTATTTTTGTGTACTTTGACTATCGAATAGGCAAAAATTAGATTTGAATTTGAAAAAAATTAGACTATTCGAATTCGAAATTTATCATGTACTGTCTCTTTGAAACTTCGTCTTTGACCATTCGTCATCTTAAACCTGGCGAATTGCTGTTTTAGCCTATGGGGGACCTCAAAGTTTTTTGGGGCAAATCCTTCAATTAGAATCGAATTGATCGAATGCGCTAAAACTTCGAATGATTCGAATACAGCCTATTCACCCGAAGTTCAAAACGTTGATTTTTAAATAAATTTCAATTGGTCTTTTTTTATTCGAATTTCGAAGTTATGGGAGTTCAAAAAAAATCCCACTACTTCGAAATTCGACCCTTGATAAATCTACCCCAACATGATAAATTTCGATATTCGAATTTTCTAATTTTTTTCAAATTCGATTGAAATTTGGACTATTCCCTAGTTGAAGTACACAAATAATAGCTCGAAATTCGATTTTTTTTTACTTTGAATTTTCACTTCGACCCTTAAATCTGCTCATAATTAGTGTCATGCTAATATTTAAGGAGATATCATATGGTGCATTATACAGATAATTATACAATGTTTACACTTGGCCCATAGATGGATAAGACATATTTTAGCATTAGATGAGTAAACTAACTCATGCTCATGATGTCTGTTATTTCAACATACCGTATTTAGTGGGGTCTGCATCATGCAGGTGCACAGGCAACAAAAAGGACTGAATGAAGAGTATTCTTATTTTTAGATAATCAGATCATCTATTATTGCTTTCTTGGGAGAAGGTGGCAATCCCCTATTTATGGGTCTCACAACACATACACATATTTAACATGGATGTTCATCCTGGATCACTCCAGCTGTGGTTTAAATAAACTTCAAATATCCCCCAACAGCTGAATGCTATTATAGGATCATTGGAGCTGTAATTCTAGAATAGATTCAGGACTACTGTTCAGACATCCCTGATATCTATAATATTTGGCTTCTGCCATCCCATGTGTCCAGGTTCCAACATGTCTCCAATTCCAGGAACCAACACATGAAAAATTGTAATTGTGAAGTGCTGCTTCCCAAATCCTCCTTTATGGTGAAGTACCAATGTGGATTATTTCTGCAGTCATTAACCATTAATATCATTTTGCACAAATCAAAGATTGAAAAAAATATCTATGGTACTGTACGTAATTAAACTGTATTTGGAATACAGACAAATTGAGCATTTATGAGAAACCTAGCCTGCCAATGAAATTGCTTTAATATTACAGGTATGGGATCCGTTATCCAGAAACACGTTATCCAGAAAGCTCTGAATTACAGCAAGGCTCTCTCCCATAGATTGCATTTTATCCAAATAATCCATATTTTTAAAAATGATTTCCTTTTTCTCTGTATTAATAATACAGTAGCTAGTACTTGATCCCAACTAAGATATAATTAATCCGTATTGAAGCAAAATTAAGCCTATTGGGTTTATTTAATGTTTACATGATTTTTTTGACTTAAGATATGAAGATCGAAATTAAAGAAAGATCCATTATCCAGAAAACCCAAGATCCCGAGCATTCTGGATAACAAGTCCCATACCTGTACTGAGATCAGTGTTCTTAGCAACTATATAATGTTTAAACATCAAACTGTAGACTGAAATAGGTAATCATCCACATTTTTTTGTTGGAAAAGTAGATCAATGTATTAAATGTATTAAGAATACTGACAATATTATAGCTTATGAAATATTATGGAAAAAAAAACACCACATGCATCGCACCACAACCTCACAGTTTCAGTTTTTCACTTACACAATATATTTTAAGTTCCTTTTGACTTTATAAGCCCTCCAAGCCAGTTTATTTTAGCAGCAATAGTTAGAATGAAGCTTGTCATGACTTAAAAATGAATTTCTTAATGAGACAATTTCATTAAAATGTAATTTTGCTGATTATCACTGCTGGCTACAGAGCAATATTTGGCTCAGACCCTCACCTTTCACGCTCCTGCTCCAGAAGGTTTGTGAAGTCGTCGCTTTTGTTCATATAATCCACATGTTTGTGTTTTTCATTCTCCAGTTCATATACCGTGCGGCGATGGCACTTCTCTGCCAACAGGAGCTGCTCTAACATTCGACGATAGGTTTCCTTTTGTTTTTCTTCAAGTCGGTCCAACTGAATAGGAAAGAGAGGAAAAAATAACTAAACAAACTTGACAACTTTTCTGCCCTAACTCTTCTGTTAAAAAATACTTGATATGATCATTAAAAGGTTATAAAGCTCCTAAACATTATTAATGTAGAAGCACTGGATTTACTTCAAATAGCATAAAGACTTCTGTCAATCTGCATCTTGCACAGAATTAATGTGAATTTACTTGTAAAGTATACCAAAAATGACTATTGTTTTAAAGGACCAGTTACATAAAAATTCATTAGTATAGAACGAAAAAAAAAAAAAAGGACAAATAAAAATTTTAAATCGCTAAGTCTTTATTAAAAACTTACCAAAACTCAGCGTGCGCTCCTCTTTAGAAAAGGCGATCCGGCGATCCATCGTTCGGCGCTCGATTTCTCCTCCCTGCTTGCCTTATAGGAGATAGCCAGGAAGGAGAAATCGAGTCCCGCAAGACGGATCGTCGCTTTGTCGTCTTTTCTGAAGAGGAGCGCAAGCAGAGTTTCAGTAAGTTATTTCTTAATAAAGACTTAGGGGCACATTTACTAAGGGTAGAATATCGAGGGTTAATTAACCCTCGAATTCGACCCTCAAGGTAAAATCCTTCGACTTCGAATATCTAAGTCGAAGGATTTACCGCAAATCCATCGATCGAAGGATTTTCCTTCGATCAAAAAACCCTTAGAAAAGAAATGGGAAAGGTCCCCATAGGCTAACATTGTAGCTGGGTAGGTTTAAAGTGGCGAACTATGTAGTTAAAGTTTTTTTTAAAAAAAGACAGTACTTTGACTATCGAATGGTCGAATAGTCGAACCAAAAATGCTGTTGCACTCTAGGGACTTATGCAGTAAAAAGCTTCATTAGAATCGACGTTTCGACCCTCAGTGGGGTCTCTATCAAGATCATATATATATATATATATATATATATATATATATTATTTGTGAAAAGACAAATATTATTATAAAGGTCAATGCAATTACTATTATCAATGAACTATTCAGCATATGCCTTATATGAAGGCAGTACCGGTATGGGATCCGTTATCCGGAAACCCGTTATCCAGAAAGCTCCAAGTTACGGAAAGGCCGTCTCCCATTGACTCCATTTTTTCCAAATAATCCAAATTTTTAAAATGTGTTTCCTTTTTCACTGTAATAACAAAACATTAACTTGTACTTGATGCCAATTAAGATACAATTAATCCTTACCCAAAGCAGTACCATCCTACTTTGATGATTAATGTTTACATGATTTTCTAAAACATATAGTTTAATAGTATTGTTTTTGCCATGAACACATGTTTAAAGATCCATTATCCAGAAAGCCCCAGGTCCCGAGCATTCTGGATAACAGGTCCCATACCTGTACTCTGTTCTTAATGGTAACTAAACTAGTATAAACATGTGTTCATGGCAAAAAAAAACCAATACTATTACCTTTTGTAATGTTTAACTGTTTTAATAAACTCAATATGGTAAGACCTCTTAGCTGTGAAACCACAGTTAACCAACTACATTAGTTTTTTTCTGTAAGTTGAATTTCCAGATATCCAGATGGGTGAATACAATGTAAATCTGTAAGACAAATAGTTAGAGTGACAAGTTACCTCTGCCATTGGTTTTTCATAAACATCTTCTACTATGGATTTATCTTGAGCAAGGATAGCATCTCTGTGCAGGACTCGGAGCACATCCTCTGGAGCTGAAAACCCATAATGAGATTCCAAAACTTCAGGTTTTGTTTTCTCTGTCTTTAGCATATGGATAACATCCTCCCTAGCCTGTGGGAATGTAACATGATATGATTAGAGAAAGCGATCATTATATAACACATGCTTACCTCATTCCTGATAAACTGACTTTTGGTTCATGAGCTAAATTCATTGGCTAGGACCTCTCCTACAATACACTCAGTTTGCCAAAAATACAGATTGCTAAATCGATTGTAAAACAAGTTGCTAAGAAACATCACTGTGTACTATCCACAACGATGGCGCATATTGAAGGTGCATTAGTTATGTTACATAAATGAAATAAGAGTGTATGTACAAAAAGTAACTTTCTTTTTGTTCTAACAAACTCTCAGTTTCTGCCTGTGTGATACAGTGCATTGATTTCCTTATGAAACCATGCCATTAAAGGAGAAGGAAACCCAGTTGGCGCAAAAACCCTCCCCCCCTCCCGTGTGTTGCCCACCCTCCCTCCTCCCCCCTGGCCTACCTGTCCCGCTGGGCAAATGCCCCTAACTTGTTACTTACCCTTCTGCGCAGGTCCAGTCCACGGAGTTCACAGAAGCCATCTTCTTCCAAACGATCTTCTTCCTGCTTTGACCGGCGTTTTGGCGCATGCACAGTAGGAGCATTTCGCCGGTACGGATCTACTGCGCATGTGCCAAAAGTCACGAAGTTTTCCAATTTCACTTTTGGCGCATGCGCAGTAGATCGTACCGGCGAAATGCTCCTACTGCGCATGCGCCGGTCAAAGCAGGAAGATGATCACTTGGAAGAAGGTGGCATCGGTGAACTCCGTGGACTGGACCTGCGCAGAAGGTTAAGTAACAAGTTAGGGGCATTTGCCCAGTGGGACAGGTAGGCCAGGGGGAAGGAGGGAGGGTGGGCAACACACGGGAGGGGGGGAGGGTTTTTGCGCCGACTAGGTTTCCTTCTCCTTTAACATATACGGACAGGTATATTTACCAATGATCATTATGAATAGTGATGGGCGAATAAATTTGCGACTAATTTCCGTGTTTCGCATCAAACCATTCTGAACACGTTGGAAAAGTCAAAACCGTCGTCATGCATCAACAATATTCAGATGCCCATTGACTTTAACGCCCCTTCAAAATTGATGGGAGTGTCAGAATTGACGTGGCCGTCAAAATTCACGTTTTGTTTCACAAATTTTGGGGGAAATTTGCTAATTTTTCAGCGACGTGAAACAGGACAAATTCGCCCCTCACTGATTATGAATCCTTACAAATTAATGGTATTTATATTTCAACTTTGATGAAAGGAGTTGTTCACTTTTTTCAGTTCAATTGTTTTCAGATTATTCCTCAGAAATAAAGGCTTTTTTCAGATACTTTTCATTGTTTATTTTTTACCGTTTTTTCAAAACCTAAGTTTGGCTCTGGTGTTTTTCAAAACCTGGCTCTGGTGTTTGAGTCTGGCAGCTCAGTAATTCAGGCACAGACTCTAAACTGTTACAATTTTGCAACATTTAGTTGATACATTTCTCAGCAGCATCTCTGGAATATTAGCAACTATTGTATCAAATCTAACAGCTGCCTGTAATGAAACCCAGAGATTCTACTCAGCAGGGACAAAGATAAGAAATGTATCAACTAATGTCTCAATTTAGAACATTTATAGGGTCGGCAAACCCCCTTCTTAGAGCTGCTTTAGAAGGTGAAAAATTATACTTTACACTTCAATATTAGAAAAACTGTTACACATAGAAAATAGAAAGTCATTGGAAAAAGTCTTGATTTCTTGTGAACTATCTGAAAACAACTAGTGGGCAGATTTATCAAGGGTCGAATTTCGAATTTGAAAAACGTTGAGATTTGAATTGAAAAAGACCAAGAGAAATTAAATCAAAGTTCCATTTTCGATCAAATAAGTACATTTTCGATTGAATTCGAATCGTATGAATTAACGTAATAGCGAATTCGAATTGAACGATTCAAGGTTTTACTAATAAAAAAAAAACTTTATAAAGTCCACCAATGGACTCCAACTAGGTTCTAGGAAGTCCCCCATAGGCTAAAACGGCAATTTGGCAGGTTTTATATGGCAAATGGTCGAAAGTCGAAAAAACACATTACATGATAAATTCGAATCGAATTTGAACTATTCCCTAGTCGAAGTACACAAAAATTAGCTTGAAATTTGAATTTTTATAATTCTAATCTTCACTTCGACCTTCGATAAATCTGCCCCTAGGTGTTTGAAGGTGAACAGCCCCTTTAAATTGAATTCAAAATGACTTGTTCTGAATTGATATAGTTCTAGTCAATGAAATGGTAAAGTATATTCAATTATAATATTGATGTTGAGCCATTCCACAGAAATAAAAATCGAAATTTCCTTGTCCATAACCTTCTGTGGGGTTTGACACTTGTTGGTGTTTAGAGAGAGAGAGAGAGAGAGAGAGAGAGAGAGATAGAGAGAGAGAGAGAGAGAGAGAGAGAGAGAGAGAGAGAGCAAGCAAGAGAACTACTTTATATTAGCATCATATAAAAATGGTGCCACATGAATATTAATCTAAGTGGCCTGCATATTTTGTACCAGCGGATGGCCAAATTGAACGGATTGCTATATGGAAGTTTTAGATCACATACATTTAATACATTTTGGAAGACCATGTTTGCTATGAAAACACCTGAGTTTGATCAGTTAAATCAGTCCTAAAGGGAGTGGGGGGGGGGGAATATGTAATCTAGTTGTCAATCAAAGAGTTGTGTGAAGCAGACCTTCCATTTTTAAACAGGCTAAATGTGTTATGTGTATGAACTCTAAAATGATAGCACCTGACTATTATATATAAATATATACAGCATATAATCAATATACTTCCTTTGTTTTTTATAAAATGGCTGTGCAGAAATGTACTTAATCAATATATACCAGCATGATAAATTACATATGTAAGTTAAACAGTAATATTAAAGTAGCAAGCTTTTTTTGGCTCCCATTTTAAATATTACAGAAAATGTAGGTAGGGATGTTGGTGATTAAAATACTCTTAGGAGGCATATTTATCAAGGGTCAAATTTAGAGTTTATGGGAGTTTATAAAAACTCACATAAACTTGAAATTTGGGAAAAAAATTACCAATCAAAATGTATTAAACAATTCAAATTTTTTAAATTCAGTTGAATTGGATCAACCTGCAAACTCGGATCGAATTTTCACTGAATTTTTTTAAAAATTTGATTTTCAAAAGTCAACGAAACAACTCCAAATTGATTGTACAAGGTCCTCCATAGGCTAAAACACTGATTCAGCAGGTTTTAGATGGCTAATAGTCGAATTTCAATTCTTAATGGGACAGTACATGATAAGTTTCGAAATTCGAATTTCAACTTTTTTTTTTTAAACTCAAATCGAATTGTGACTATTTCCTATTCAAATAACACTGAAATAAACTTGAAATTTGAGTTTAATCAAATTTTTAATTCGACCCTTGATAAATCTGCCTCTTAAAGTTTAAATTGTATTTTCGGATTTTTGTCACTATAAGAGGGCTGATTGTGTGCAGGTGACAAAATGCCCAATGTGCCTTTAGGTTAAATGTCATTAGGGTTATATGGTTGTTGCTCTAGCTATTCTTTAATACACCTGAATTTTCTAGAAGACAGATTTACTTTATACTGCCCCACACAGTATTAGCTTTATTGATAAGGGTGTATTAAGTAGGGTGGGGTCAGTATTACCATAAACCTGTTTTGGAAAGGGAATAAGATTTGAATAAGAGTAAATATGCTATCTCTTAGGCATCTTCATGCTTGAGAGACATTAAGAAGGAGAACAAAAGAAAGAAAATAAATAATAATCCTCATATAATTCATTTCTGTTTCAGGAACATAAATATATTTTGTTTCCAAAGTCTTTGCAACATTTAGAAGTGAGAAGTTATTGTTTCTTTGGGACATTTCTTGCTCAGTTTCTGGCAGAGTCCCAGAGAACAGATAATTAATTGTGTAATTGAAATCTCCCATGGTCTGTTCTCTTTAGAAAAATAATGACTTCATCTATGAGGAGCCCTGGCAAACAAAAGCAGAACAAAGATAATTGGGTTGGAAATATCAGTCAGAGGTTTAGTAAAGTACATTTGATTTAACTTGAAGTTTGCCTTGGGAGCACTTATTCATTAGGTATTCCTATCTAAACAATTTTGGAAGCCAGTATGTAGCAGGGTTCAGCTTTTTTGTACAAGAATTAAACTTGTCAAAACTTTAAATACAGAGACATCCCTGCAGTTCATTGGTTACTTCAGGCGTGCCTAACTATTGGCTGTGTAGGGCTGTTCTGAGTTACAATTCATCAGCACGAGTGCTGCAATTTGGCATCCTCCAGCGTCAGATATGCTTAACGGGATACTGTCATGGGAAAACATGTTTTTTTCAAAACGCATCAGTTCATAGTGCTACTCCAGCAGACTTCTGCACTGAAATCCAATTCTCAAAAGAGCAAACAGATTTTTTATATTCAATTTGGAAATCTGACTTGGGGCTAGACATATTGTCAGTTTCCCAGCTGCCCCCAGTCATGTGACTTGGGCCTGCACTTTAGGATGGAACTACTTTCTGGCAGGCTGTTATTTCTCCTACTTAATATAACTGAATCAGTCTCAGTGGGACTTGGCTTTTACTATTGAGTGTTGTTCTTAGATCTACTAGTTCTTGTGTTAGGGAGCTGCTATCTGGTTACCTTCCCATTGTTCTTTGTTAGGCTGCTGGGGGGGGGAGGGGGTGATATCACTCCAACTTGCAGTACAGCAGTAAAGAGTGACTGAAGTTTATCAGAGCACAAATCCAAAACTGGGGGCAGCTGGGAAACTGTCAATATGTCTAGCCCCATGTCAGATTTCAAAATTGAATTTAAAAAAATCTGCTTGCTCTTTTGAAAAATGGATTTCAGTGCAGAATTCTGCTGGAGCAGCACTATAAACTGTGTTTTGGGGAAAAAAAACATGTTTTCCCATGACAGTATCCCTTTAAATCTTGTTCTCATTTTAGGAGGGTTAGTATAGGTAAGCAAGATACAAACCACAAACCATTTTCACAATAAGAAAAGCAAAAACATTTCAACACTACCTTTCATCCTTTATGCATCTGCTTTGTGTAAGAGAATACTTGCTGAAGAATATGGGTTGGGTAATATTATTATTTATCAATTATCCTTTATATAGTGTTGACATAATCCACTCCATTTGACAGAAATTATTCATAAATTACATCAGTTACTGCCTCAGTGGAGCTTTCCGTCAAGCTTCCCTTTCACTTTCATGCAAGATACCTGTCTGCAGGTAAACATTCATTAATAGTGCCCTGGTGAGATAACCACTAATCATATCCATCTCAATGGCCTGCTATTTTCCTGGTATCTAGTAAATAAAAGCCTGTCAGTGTTTAACACTGTACGTTTATGTGTTCTTTCACAAAATGAAAACATATTTTAAAGGGGTGCAATACTGACCTATAAAGATATAGTAGTGCTATTAAAATATTGATTGGAACTCTATATAACTAATTATCCTAAATTGATTAACAAACTTAAAAATGACCTAGCTACATGGCACACATACCACCGCTCCTGGTTTGGCAGGATAGCACTACTACCAGGACTTTTATATTTATTCAGGACATTTACAGATATTAGCTGGCCAGTAGACTAGAGGCCATGATTCATATACATGTCCCGACAGAGGAGCCATGGAAAGCAATTGAGAACCACTTTATAGCACCCTTGAAATTAGCACACCTATTCTGGATACGCAAGGCATCCAGAGCTACCCCCAAAGACCTCTTACCCCCATCACAACAAGCTCTAGATTTGTGGGATTCAACAGCCGTAAAGAAGAAATTAAGCACGCCTAACACCAGATATAGAACTATCATTTGCAACAAGAGCTTTCCACCAGGCTGTAGCCCAACAGACTTTAAACCTTGGATAGACGAAAACATGCTCACTCTCACAGTCTTTCGTCCAGAACAAACCACTATACTATTTCAACAATGTAAGGAGAAATACGACATCCCGAACTGACACCTACAAATTAGACATACGTGGAAATTGAGATCAAATTCCAAAAAACCCAGACCATGACCTATTTTGAAATGATTTGCTTCAAACGCTTGCACCCATCACATCTTATTTCACTGTTATACAGCCAACTTTCTCCAGATACCACTGACATACATCAGCCCTACATGACAAAATGGGAAACAGACCTAGATCTCGAAATTTCAGTAACGACCTGGTCATATATATGGGAATCAGCCAAAAAAACATCAGCCTCCACCTCAGGTGGAATGCAGATTATTTTAATTGATATTGTGCGTTTAAGGTAAATTCATACAGAAAACACCAAAGTTTTATTTACATGCATTATTTTATTATTAATGCATGTAATTTTCTGATGTTATAATGAACCCTATATCTGCTAATGGCATGGCTAAAGGTGGCCATACACATAGAGATCTGCTAGTTTGGTGATTTCTCCAAATGATCTGATCTCTCCCCGATATTCCCACCTTGAGGTGGGCGATATCGGGCTGATCTGATAGTGGGCCCTAGGGTCCCCACACACAAGCCAGTAAGCTGCCAACTTGGTCTTTTGGCAGCTTTTATCGGCCCGCTTATGGCCACCTTTAGGCTATCTGCTAATGGCTTAGACGAGGGATCCCCAACCTTTAGAACCTGTGTGCAACATTCAGAAGTAAAAGGAGT
Organism: Xenopus laevis; assembly: GCF_017654675.1. Classification (NCBI taxonomy): domain Eukaryota; kingdom Metazoa; phylum Chordata; class Amphibia; order Anura; family Pipidae; genus Xenopus; species Xenopus laevis. Next base: position 77,859,776 of record NC_054380.1, on the reverse strand, counting down.
TGGGGAACAACACTAGCATGAAAAATGTTCATTGGGTGCCAAATAAGGGCTGTGATTGGCCATTTAGTAGCCCCTATGTGGATTGTCAGCCTACATTGAGGCTCTGTAAAGGTGGCCATACACATAGAGATCCACTCGTTTAGCGATTTTGACAAATGAGTGGATTTCTCCCCGATATGACCACTTTGAGTTGGGCGATATCGGGCTGATCCGATTGTGGGCCCTAGGGCCCAACGATCGGATCATAATGTAGCCAATACGGTCTGTCGGCACCTATTATCGGCCCGCTTATGGCCATCTTTAGGCTATCTGCTAATGGCTTAGACTATCTTCCTAAGACTGCTTATATTATCTTAGTTGCATTTGCCTGAATAAGAACTCTTCCTGCTCTGCATCCTTTTAGATTGACACCTGAGGTCTGATTTATCAAAATGTAAAATTAAAGCACACCACAGTAAAATTCAATCACTCTCTATTTATTCCTATGGAATTTTTAGAGGTATTTTTATCAGATGGTGAACTTTCACCCATTAATAAATATGCCTCTAAAATCCCATAAGAATTGATAAATAGTGGCAGAATTTTACTATGGTGTGCCCTTATTTCACACTTTGATAAAACTTCCCCATATAATCCCTAGAGGCAGCATAAATGACTTCACACAGAGACTACAGGGCCACAGTGGAAATAACAGGGGTGATGAGAAATGTTTCCTTTTGTTTTCTGTTTCTATTAGTTGAAGATGCAGATATATAAATACAGGTATGGGATCCGTTATCTGGAAACCTGTTATCCAGAAAGCTCAGAATTACGGAAAGGCCATCTTCCATATACTCCATTGTATTCAAATAATCCAAATTTTTAATAATTATTTCTTTTTTCTCTGTAATATAAAACAGTGCCTTGAATTTGATTCAATCGAAGATATAATTAATCCTTATTGGAAGCAAAAAAAAAGTGTTTTATGCCACTAAATTCTATGTGCAGGGAATACACATTAGAAAAACTATGATTGTGCAATTGTTTTTTATTTCTTTTAATTTTAAGAGAAATGCTGTCACACAATCTGTTTGTTTAGTGTATTTCATAGTAATGCCTGATGAGTACTGTTAACTGCTCACCCTGAAAATATCTTGAGAATATCTAAATAAACCAGGGAATTGCCTGTTTTATTAAAGTGTGGTGTTGTGATGTATAGGAGTGCTAACCTGGTAAAATGGCACACTGTTGGGATATAAACCAGAGACATCTGGCTCCTGACTTCCTTTCCTGAGCAACTAAGCAGTTTCTGGTGAATCTGGGCTTCTCTGTGTTGTGTAACAAATCCATCAGCCTTATAGTTAACTACAGTTAACTAATCATGACAGGTCCCTAGCGGAATGGACCCTTTCACTTACTCCTTTCTAGGCTTGAACTTTGTGTCTGAGAACATTTCCACTGAAACTAGGGGTAAATTCGCCATTGATGGCAACGCAGCCATCACAACACTTCGCCAGACGAAAATTCACTCAGACAATGCTAATTTACTAAAATGCAAAGTTTCGTCCAGGGTGCTGAACAATGGTGAATTTTCGCTAGCGTTACTTCAGCAATGCGAGCAAATCAAAGTGAAGATGCGCTAGCATTCAATTCTGCCTAGCACAACTGCGTTAGAGGTCTTTGCTCAGCCTTATTTGCATACGGCGGGAAATTTACAGTTGAATGGATGTATATGTTGCAGCAAATACATTACACAAGTCCAGGAAACCTTAATAAAGACAATAGAGTTGTTATAATGCCCTACACATGAGCCCACTGTATAGTTTATGTTCCATATGTTAGAAAATGTAGGGGGGAACCCGGTTACCCCAAAAAAAATTTAAGGACTTTTGCAGGCTCTCACTCTGAAAAAAGGAAAAGGCACCAGCATTTTTTGGACTTAGAAACTTTCTCCACTAAAAAATATGATGTAAGTAACAGAAGAATGAAGAAGATCTATGCACTCCAATGCACTTTGCCTGGTCTGAGCTGGCGCAGGCAAGTCTGGCGAAAGAGGTGACGTTCAGTAAAATCATCATCTTAGTGAATTACTTAGTGAGCAACGTCCATTCGTCAGAACAAAAATTCGCCTGGCGATAGAGTGTGTTTAAATGCTAACATCTGTCTCTTTCGCTAGCGAAGTGAGTTAGTAAATCTGCGAAGTCCCTGAAAGCGGTAACGCTGGCGAATCTGAGTTTTTCTGACTTGTGTAAATTGAAGTTCAGTTTCTGTTTCCTGTCCTGATCTATATGTTCCTGGCTATGTTTCATTGCTGCCTGTCCTGACCGTATCTTGTTTCTGATACTGAATGGTTGCCACCTGTCCAGACCTTAGCTTGTGTCAAACTCTGCTTCACTCCTGCCAATGAATTCTCTGAAGCCTTGCTTTGTCTTGCCGAGATCATGTAGATCAAGTCAATGGCAGATGACATTTTGAAGATATCCTGATCTGCGCTGGGTTTCATACAATATTCTGAAGAGTATGTTGTGTTTGGGCAGTAATCCAAAAATGTTTTTGGGCTTCAAATCCGAAAAAAGTTGTATGATTCGGGTTTTTTCCTGATTTAATTGAGTCTTTTCCAACACAAGAAAAAATTTGTGAACATTTATTAATAAATGGGAGGGAAGTCCATGCAAATTTGGTCGGAGTGCAGTGTCGGACTGGGACACCAGGGGCCCACCTAAAAACCTTGGATCAGGGGCTCACCAAAGAACCATAGACCAGGGGCCCACTCTCAGTACTATTATTCTTCTCCTCACTCAACCTCTATTCTCCTAGTCACTATTCTTTAAATACTATAATCTATTATTCCATCTATTTAGCCTCTTTGTTCTCAAAGAAATAGGGAATGGCCAAATCTTTTCCTGGTATCCCGGTGGGCCAGTCCGAGAGTGGTTTTCATAAAATAGTGAGAAAATTTCAGATTTTGATAAATAACCCCCCAATTGTATTTCTATGTATGTAATAAAATATTTTTCTTTTTATTATTAAATTATTATTTTTATCTTGTTTAGACATTTAGAGGCCGATTCACTAACTTCGAGTGAAGGATTCGAAGGTAAAAAACTTAGAATTTCGAAGGTTTTTTTGGGCTACTTCAACCATCGAATGGGCTACTTCGACCTTCGACTACGACTACGACTTCGAATCGAAGGATTCGAAGTAAAAATACTACGACTATTCGACCATTTGATAGCCGAAGTACTGTCTCTTTAAAAAAAACGTCGACCCCCTAGTTCGCCATCTAAAAGCTACCAAAGTCAATGTTAGCCTATGGGGAAGGTCCCCATAGGCTTGGCTAACTTTTTTTGATCGAAGGATATTCCTTCGATCGTTGGATTAAAATCCTTCGAATCGTTCGATTCGAAGGATTTAATCGTTCGATCGAAGGAATTATCCTTCGATCGTTCGATAGAACTATCTGCGCTAAATCCTTCGACTTCGATATTCGAAGTCGAAGCATTTTAATTCCTAGTCGAATATCGAGGGTTAATTAACCCTCGATATTCTACCCTTAGTGAATCGGCCTCTTAGAGTGTGATTTATCAATGTTTGAATTAAAAGTTTTGACACTAGTAGATTTTTTTTCACAATAACTCACAAATTTTAGTTATATTTTCAAAAACTCAGATGTCTGATATTAATTAAGCACAATAAACCTGGAAAACTTAAATGTAAAACTACAGCATCTAAAAGCTGGCGAGTTTATGTAGAAGTTAATGGGAGTTGTCCTAGACAAAATTCAGGTCATTTTTTTAATTCGAGATTTTTGAGTTTTTTAGTGTTTTTTGAGCTGATAAACTCACAAATTCAATGTATTCAAGTTTTTTTCCATGATTGTATTCAATTGAGTTTTTTATATTGTGATTTTTAATAAATATGCACACATTCAAGTTTTTTTTAAAATTGGTTTAAAAAGTAGAAAAAAACTGTAAAACCTCACAAATTAGATTTTTGATAAATAAGCCCATACGAGTCATATATCTCACAACAGTGGAATGACACAAAATGTTTGCAAATTATGAAATCTTGTTTTAGTTTTGCATACAAAAAACCAGGCTTTTGATAGACTCACTGTCTTTCAGGAGAAGATCCAATTATTTTATCCCAAGTGTACGGTAAAATCTGTAACTGAATTAGGAGATAAGCTTGTGTTCACTTTATTATGTTTTAGGATGATGTACACAATGACAGTGTAATGTAAATTGTAATTGATCATTTGAACAAAACAATTGTAGCCTCAAAGAGGCTGCTGTAAACCAATATACCCCATTTAAAAGCTGGAAAGAGGCAGAAGAAAAAGCCATAAAAATTAAAACTGAAGATCAACTGGGAAGCATTCTATAACTATCCCTTTAAGAATAACCTTTCTTTACCTACCAAGAAGTGTCTATAAATGCATTGTATGTTTTCTTTTAATCACCACCAGAGGGCACATCAAAATCTCTTTTTCCATGTTTTACTTTTGCGCTAAAAGTCTCCATTTAGTAAAAACTCTTAAATTAGTAATAGTTGCTGAATGAAAAATTCTTATCTTTTTTTTTTATGACAAACGCTGCATTATCATACCTGATCAGATACCCTTACAAATTCTCTTCTTCGGGTGACTAACCCCCCCCCCCCAAAATGCCTTCCAGCCGGCAAGAATGTGAATCGCCGGAAGTGCATATTCTTGCCGGCGGGAAGGCATTTCAGGGAGATTAGTCGTCCGAATAAGAGATTTGTCACTGGGCGACTAATCTCCACTGAACGCTACTTGTGCCGCCACCCTTAAGGTTTTTAATCCAAACTCTTGATCTGATTCTGGTCCTTGCATGCAAGATTTACTTTATGTGTATATAATAAATAATGTACAGAGCAATACACAACACCAGATAAATGATAACATCCAAGCCTGATGTTTGAGGTAAAGAGGGCATTTGCTCAGGGCAAGAATATCCAGTGTGCAGCCCTGTACTTTTCAACATCCGACTGAATGTTCTTGGGAAGATGCTGGATTTGAAGTTCTATAATAGCAGAATAGCTGTAGGATGTGGATTCCCGCTAAAAATATATTCCCCCTCAGACGACACTAACTGGCAGAACCTCCTCTTGTGGTTTAGAACAGTATGTATTTTGTTGATTAGGTAGAGAAATAATTCATTAAAATGCTACACCAAGGGGCAGATTTATCAAGGGTCAAATTGAAAATCCAAATTCGAATTTTAGATTTTTTTTACGGGCAAAACTGTCAAATTCGACAATTTGAGTTGTTTAAAAAATTCTAATTCGATTTTTGATTTTCATCATACTCTGGCCCTTTAAGAACTCGAATTCAACTATTCGCCACGTAAAACCTGTCGAATAGCTGTTTAAGTCAATCAGAGAGGTCCAGGGATTTGGAGATTTTTGCAGCCTTCCTGACATTTTTTCAAGAAAAAACGCAAATAAAGCTTGATCGAATTCGATTTGTTCGTTTCAATTCGTCCGAGTTGGAAAAATTAGATTTTAATAATAAATTTAGATTGGTCATATTTTTAATTTATGGGAGTTTAGGGGAGTTTTAAAAAAACTCACAAATTCAAAATTCGACCTTTGATAATTGTGCCTCTTGCACCAGTAATCAATGTTCCCTCTAAGGCAGGGGTCCACAACCTTTTTTAACCGGGAGCCACATTCAAATGTAAAAAGAGTTGGGGAGCAACACAAGCATGAAAAAGTCCCTTGGGTGCCAAATAAGGCCTATAATCGGTTATTTGGTAGCCCCTATGTGGACTAGCAGCCTACAAGAGGCTTTACTTGGCACTATACTTAGTTTTTATGCATATAAAACTTGCTTCCAAGCCTGGAATTCAAAAATAAGCACCTGCTTTGAGGACACTGAGAGCAACATCCAAGGGGATGGAGAGCAACATGTTGCTCGCGAGCTACTGGTTGGGGATCACTGCTCTAAGGTATGTGCCTGTGCACGTGCACACAAATTCTGTGATCACACAAGCAAAGAGTTTTGTGTGAAAGCACAAAATGTGGTATTAATTCTGACCTGAGCACATGTTTTGAAAAACGGCACACTTAGGGGCAGATTTATCGAAGGTCGAGGTGAATTTTCGAATGAAAAAAATTCAAATTCAATGTATTCTTTGTGTACTTCGACTAGGGAATTGTCCAAATTTGATTTGAAAAAAATTGAAAATTTGAAATTTATCATGTACTGTATCTTTAAAAATTCGACTTCGACCATTCGCCATCTAAAACCTGCCAAATTGCTGTTTTAGCCTATGGGGGACCTCCTAGAACCTATTCGGAGTCAATTGGTGGACTTTGAAAAAGTTTTTTTGGGGGAAAAACTTTGCATCGAATTAGATCGAATGCGCTATTCCTTTGATTCGTACGATTCGAATTTGCCCGAATACGGACCTATTCGATCAAAAACTGACCTATTTGACCAAAAAAAAAACTTTGACTCAATTTCGGTTTAGTCTTTTTGAATTCGAATTTCGAAGTTTATTCAATTCGAAATTCGACCCTTGATAAATATGCCCCAAAATGTATGCACAAATGAATTTTTCTCCTCACATAGCCAAGAAGGAATTAGAGGGAACATAATTCTATAGCCATTAATTTTAGATTCAACTTTTGTCACTTTCGGACAGCCTTAGTTTCATGTTTGTACTGGAGGGCATACAACATACCCTTTGTATTTATGTTTTCTTTTTGTTAAATAGGCCAGAATGGGAAAAAGGTGCATATATAATTTTGTAAATGCATGAAGCAGCCATAAATAAATATGGTTGAATGTAAGACAAAAAAAAACTTTTAGGGGGTTATTTACCATTTTTACTATTTTCTTAAAACCAATTCGACCAAACTCCTGTGCACATTTTACCATATTTATCAATAAATTTACTCCAAAAAATCTGGGGGAATCATAATAAAATCCAAATTGTATGATTTTTTTTTGGATTTAACACCAAAATAATATCATCATAATCCAGCGCAGATCATGATAGATTCCAGTTGTAAAAAAGACACCTGCCATTGACTTCTACATGACCTAGGCAGGTTTGAGATGGAGTACTTTTTTATTCGGACTTTAATCATAGGGGTTTAATAAATCATGTTTTCACCTTAATGTCACACGAACTTCTGCCCTAAACGAACACTCCTTTTGGTTTGCTATTAGTCATTGATTCAACTAATGTTTCATATATACCTTGTACTTTACTATTATTGATGGAAGGATTTAGTGCTTTGTTTTGTTAGTTCAGAGATCTACCTGTAATTGATTTGATTTATCTAACTTGGAACTAAGTCAACATCTCTGTTGCATTGTGCAAGTGCTAACTAGAGCTTTGTCTAACATTTCGGTGTCTGCTATGATTTAATTAAGCAAATTGGTTCAGTAGTTGAATGTTTTATGTATTATTTATATTTATTATATTTCGCATCAGTTAAAAAAAAGCGTATTTATCAAAGGGTGAACTTTCACTTTCATTCATTGATAAATACTCTTTTAAAAGTCCAATAGAAATGAATGGAGATTGGCGGAATTTCACTCTAGCGGACTGTGGAGATCTCTAACTTCACTCTTTGATAAATATACCCCTATGGGGCAGATTTACTAAGGTGCGAAGTGGCTAACTCTAGCGACAATTCGCTATCGTTGCCACCCGCAGGGACAATTTACTAACAAATGCAGGGGCCAATTCGCTAGCGAAATAGAATATCGCTAGCAGTTATTAGCAGTATATGGCCAGGCGACTTTTCGCTCTGGCGAATGGACGTTACTCTGCAAATTCACTAAAATGCTGATTTTACAGAAAGTTACCTCTTTCGCCAGAGTTGCCTTCGCCACCTCAAACCAGGTGAAGTGCAATAAAGTAGCTAGATCTTTCTCAATCTTCTGTCACTTAATTATATTCTGTATTTCAGCGTCATTACCTGCAAAAGTCCTAACTTAACACCCATCTAATTTGCAAAAATTGTTCTCAATGGAAATTCGCGAAAAACAGAAAGATGGCCACAGAAATGCAATATTTTAGCATTCAGGAAAAAACATGGGCAATACAAACTTTTGCGAATAAATATGCTCTAAGCAAACTTTATAAAGACCCCCACTGTCAAGGGATGTAGAGTTGGTAAATCTCTAGCAAATATATTTGCACAGTTTGCAGGAAAGTGTGGATCAGATGTTGAAGTACTCCTAATACAGGATTACTGTATATCGGCAAGATATCCACTGTCAAATTCTGTTTCTATGTTTTCATATGTTAGTTTAACCCTTTCCCTGCCAGCCGTTTTGTCCTAGATGCGAACATCTACTGCCAAGCAGTTTTTAGATATTTTGCACTCTTTTACTTTAAGGGCCTTTCCTGGGGTGGTCTTTTAGTTAACCCAGGAAAACAATATATTGTTTTTTTCAGGACAACCTGAACTTTCACAATATGCAAGAATTTTGGTGTAATTCTACTTCTGTAAAAAAAATATTGGATTCTAAGTGTCAAATAAAATGAAAAAAATCATGTTTCACGAAGAACAATCACATATATCGGAAACATCATTCATTTTATGTACGAGAACACAGCCGATTTAGAAAGGTCTATGTCTCCTGAACGCGACAATACCAAATATATATAGTTTTATGAAGATTTCTCACTTGTATAGCTCAAAATCTACAAGCAGTACACAACCAAATTTCCAAAGCAACGCTCCCCAAACGGCATACTTTTGATTTCAAGGCCAAACATTCCGCTAACAGTAGGTTTACCCTAGAAAACTACCCATTACTAGAAAGAACAGATTCTGGTGAATCAAAAATAGGTAGAAATATCTTTGTACTCCAAACTACCAAGTTGCAATTGTTTCCTAAAGTTATAATGTTTTATAGAAATTGGTGAATTTTTTGAAAAATGACCTCAAAGCTTCCACTCTACAGCAACATATCTCCCACACATCATTAGGTATCAATGTAAAACACCCCAAATATAAAATCCTGGGTCCACTGAACAGTTTGATGCCCAATATGAATAGATGTACCCAAGCACGTGGCATAGGGGGCCCCAAAAGGAAGACCCCCCGTTTGTTCTGTTATGTCAGATACTGCAAAATCAACACATTTACATAGTTTTGGGGGGCGGCAAAGGTAGAAAAAAGTACGTTCACCCCAGAAACCATATATTTTCGGAAAGTACACATTCCCCTGAATCCAAATTGGGTATGCATGTCTTTCTACACCAAAGTACCAAGCGGCAAACCATTCCTAAATTTGGTGATTTTGGCGACATTTCCAAAAATCACCTAAAAATTTCTACCCTGCAGCATCGTATTACCCACATACTTTTAGGTATCAAGAGAAATCACCCCAAATATGAAAGCCTAGGGTCCTCTGAACAGTTTGATGCCCAATACGTATAGGTGTACCCAAGCAAGTGGCATACAGGGGCCCCAAAAGGAAGACCCCCATATGGTCTGTCATTTCAGGTACTGCAAAATCAACACATTTACATCGTTTTGGGGGGGGGGCAAAAGTAGAAAACAGTAAGTTCACCCCAGAAAACCATATATTTTCGGAAAGTACACATTCCCACGAATCCAAATTGGGTATGCATGTCTTTCTACGCCAAAGTACCAAGCCGCAAACCATTCCTAAATTTGGTGATTTTGGTGACATTTCCAAAAATCACCTCAAAATATCTACCCTGCAGCATCGTATTACCCACATACTTTTAGGTATCAAGAGAAATCACCCCAAATATGAAAGCCTAGGGTCCTCTGAACAGTTTGATGCCCAATATGTATAGGTGTACCCAAGCACGTGGCATACAGGGGCCCCAAAAGGAAGACCCCCATATAGTCTGTCATTTCAGGTACTGCAAAATCAACACATTTACATCGTTTTGGGGGGGGGGCAAAAGTAGAAAACAGTAAGTTCACCCCAGAAAACCATATATTTTCGGAAAGTACACATTCCAACGAATCCAAATTGGGTATGCATGTCTTTCTACGCCAAAGTACCAAGCCGCAAATCATTCCTAAATTTGGTGATTTTGGTGACATTTCCAAAAATCACCTCAAAATATCTACCCTGCAGCATCGTATTAGCCACATACTTTTAGGTATCAAGAGAAATCACCCCAAATATGAAAGCCTAGGGTCCTCTGAACAGTTTGATGCCCAATATGTATAGGTGTACCCAAGCACGTGGCATACAGGGGCCCCAAAAGGAAGACCCCCATATATTCTGTCATTTCAGGTACTACAAAATCAACACATTTACATCGTTTTGGGGGGCAAAAGTAGAAAACAGTAAGTTCACCCCAGAAAACCATATATTTTCGGAAAGTACACATTCCCACGAATCCAAATTGGGTATGCATGTCTTTCTACACCAAAGTACCAAGCCGCAAACCATTCCTAAATTTGGTGATTTTGGTGACATTTCCAAAAATCACCTCAAAATATCTAACCTGCAGCATCGTATTAGCCACATACTTTTAGGTATCAAGAGAAATCACCCCAAATATGAAAGCCTAGGGTCCTCTGAACAGTTTGATGCCCAATATGTATAGGTGTACCCAAGCACGTGGCATATAGGGGCCCCAAAAGGAAGACCCCCATATGGTCTGTCATTTCAGGTACTGCAAAATCAACACATTTACATTGTTTTTGGGGGGGCAAAGGTAGAAAAAAGTAAGTTCACCCCAGAAAACCATATATTTTCGGAAATTACACATTCCCACGAATCTAAATTGGGTATGCATGTCTTTGTACTACAAAGTACCAAGCCGCAAATCATTCCTAAATTTGGTGATTTTGGGGACATTTCCAAAAATGACTTCAAAATTTCTACCCTGCAGCATCGTATTACCCACATACTTTTAGGTATCAAGAGAAATCACCCCAAATATGAAAGCCTAGGGTCCTCTGAACAGTTTGATGCCCAATATGTATAGGTGTACCCAAGCACGTGACATATAGGGGCCCCAAAAGGAAGACCCCCATATGGTCTGTCATTTCAGGTACTGCAAAATCAACACATATACATAGTTTTGGGGGGAGCAAAGGTAGAAAAAAGTACATTCACCCCAGAAAACCATATATTTTCGGAAAGTACACATTCCCGCGAATCCAAATTGGGTATGCATGTCCTTGTACTCCAAAGTACCAAGCCGCAAGCCTTTCCTAAATTTGGCGATAAAAGCAACAGTTTTTACATTTTTGAAAATTGCCTAAAAATATTGCAATTGGCCGCATTTATCTCACCCAATTTCTTACATACAATTCTAAAACACCATAAATACTGATGCCAAGGGTCAACTGAACCGTTTGATGCCCAATATGCATTGATATACCAAGGCAGCTGGCATGTGCGGACCCCAAATGAAAATAGTGCATATGATTTTTCTCCGCTGCCGATTCGCCTTCTGTGAACATAGACCCTTGACTTCATATTATGTGCCTCAAGACCCTCCTAACAGCAAAGACCCCCCCAAAACCATATATTTTTGGAAAGTACACATTCTGACGAATCCAAAAAAGATAAAGACGTCTTTCTACACCAAACTGCAAAGCTTTTCTAAACGCAGAGGTTTTTACATTTCTGAAAATCGCCTAAAATTGTTGCAGTTTGCCGCATTTATCGCACACAATGTTTTACGTATAAAGAAAAATCACCCTAAATATGGACGTCAGAGGTCTACTAAATAGTTTGATGCCCAATATGCATAGATTTACCAAAGTATGTGGCGTGTACGGACCCCAAATGAAAAACATGCCTATGAATTTTCACGCTAGCCAACTAAGCAGCAGAAAAGAGAGCCCCAACTGTGCGTTATGTGCCATAAGACCCCAAAACTGTAAAAAGACCCCCAAAAACCCAATATTTTTGGAAAGCATATATTTTGGCGAATCAAACTAAGTAAAATAAATCTTTCTATACCAAAGCACCAAACAGCAAAACTATACTAAAGATACATAAGGAACAATAATGCATGGATAAAATTGCAATAAAACCACAAAATAGCGTAAATCAATGAAATAACAAAATAATTGATCCGACAGCGTAATTAGTGGCCGAAATCGATTATCCAATAGTCACGCTGTCAAAATAACATGCTTTTAGGCAAAACAAACAGTACAATGAATAAGTAAAAAAAACACCTGTTTGTGAGTTTTTGTGTATACATATTTGTGCACTAATAAAAGTTGTCTGAGTGTGCAAATACATGTAATTAAGTGTAAATAAGTGTACAAAATCGACCAAGTGTGCTAAAATAAAAAAATAAAAAATACAAATTTTTACTAAAATGTTTATGTAAGTGTATAAATGTACTGTAGGTATGTGTAAGTGCAGGTAAGTGTGTAAAAAAACGTGCACTTACCGTTTTTGTAGCAGGAGGATCGCTGGAACCGAAGGAGGACTCCTGGCAGCGTGTCTGCAGAGTTACTGCGCAGCAGGAAGTGAGTGGGCGGGTGGTGTGACGAGGAGGAGGTAAGCCAGCAGCAGCAGCGCTTACATTGCTCTTCTGCTACTTTGAAGTCGGATCTGCGAAAATTGCGTCGCAGATCCGACTTGACAGCCCCCCAGCCACGTTGCCCAGGGGGCTGTCTACCGTCCTGACTCTCTGCAGAGGCGGCAAAAGCCGCCGATGCAGAGAGAAGGGCTCAGCTGCAATAGAACGTACGAGGTACGTTCTTGGCAGCCTGAGCCCTGAACCGCCAGCACGTACGCCGTACGTGCTTGGCGGTTAAAGGGTTAAGGTTGCTAATTGCAATCCACACTATCTTTTAGGGACTGTGATACTTGCAGCATTCGGGACCCTCGGTAAAAAACATATATAACCACACTAAATACTGGGCCAGATTCAACTCAGTGAGAAAATGTTATCTCATGGTTTATCACATGATTCAATTTGAGGAAAAATAAAAATTCTAAATTCAGTTCCAGTTTTTTTAAAGACTTCAATAGAGTTTTCACATGATAAACAGGAAGATAAGCTTTTCTGAAAATTGAATCCTGTCCATAACTTTTCACATGATAAACTTTTACTGAATCTGGCCCATTGTTTGTTAAGGCCTCATCAATGATTAGGCTCTCTGCAGGTACTACTGCTTTGACAAACCTGTGTAGCATTTGTAGAGGATGGTGGACCTGGTAAAAACTATAGACTTGGATATGCCCCCAAATTCCCATTCCCCTACTATCCCTTGTTTCTTAATACTAATAACGTTATCCCTTAAAGGAGAAACAAACCCCTTATTAAAAAAAAAAAAAAAAACATACCCCCTACCCCACATAGGCCCCTCCCTCCTCCCTAGCTGCTACCCTGGGCAAATGGTAACTTTTTACTTACCCCTCGGTGCAGATTCAGGGATCGGAGTTCATGGCAGCCAGCTTCCGGGTCTTCGTGTCTTCTTCCCGCACTTCGGCAATTTCTGCGCATGTGCAATTGTCGCAAGCCAGGAAATTGCTCCAACTAGGCTTCGCCGGTCTCATTCTCAGATGACCGAAGACCCGGAAGATGGCTGCCGTGAACTCCAATCCCTGAATTTGCACTGAGGGGTAAGTAAAAAGTTAGGGGCATTTGCCCAGGTAGCAGCTAGGCTGGGGGGGAGGAGGGAGAGGGTCTATGTGGGGTACGATTTATTTTAATAATGGGGTTGTTTCTCCTTTAAGTCTTGCATGTAGGATTGTGGGTTGGCCCCTTGAACTGAGGGTCTTCTTCAGTTCTCTGGTGCCAGCTCTCTTTTCTTTTGGCCCTGTTCTATGGCACCTTTCAAAATATTTGGCAAAAAGTTAGCAAAACTTCCAATTTTGAAAGTTGGCAATAGGCCACTGAAATTCTGAAACTTGTTCACTTTTTTTAGCTTATGACTAATTCAGCTTTGCTCAGATAGTGTTAGGACAGGAGTAACCTGCTTAACAGCCTCCAGATGCTGTATTGCTGCTACTCTTGGCAGATGATTTATTACAATTCAAGAGATTCAAGCAAGTTTATGATTATTTTTTTAAATCTGGAAATGTTTGTATTATAAGCTCATAAACTCATAAAATTCTGAGCTTATACCTCAGAGTCATCCACCTAATTTGACACATGGGTCTTACTTTACAGTCTTGAGTTTATTTGCAAGGATTTAATAATACGTAAACATTATTGTAGTGAAAATATTTACACATGGAGGCTTATTTATAAGGGGCCAGATTTTAGAAATTTTTGAAACCACAACTAAACTCACAAACCACAATTGTCATTGAATTTATTAAAAGTTCTGATTATAAAAAGTAGGAATGAAATAAAGAGTTGAACAATTTGAAGAAAAAAAACCAAATACCACTAAAACCTTTCAAAATGTGAGTTTTTCAGATAATTTCCAGCAGAGAAAAAATCCGAAACCTCTAAAAGTCTGAATTGATTTAAAGTGGTCCAATAGGATCAGCACAGTTCCTACTGATCTATAGTACCTCTGCAACATTTAGTTGCTGAAGTTTTGCCTTAGAGGTTTTCATGGCTTTTACACTTTCTGACCTGCGATAGATGGAAATACTGCACTGTTTTTGTTGCAACATCTTTTGGGCTGCAATAATAAATGGAGCTGCAAAGTTATGTATCATATTGTTTAGAGGGCATACACTGAACACAAGAACATTATATACAAGGCATGGGACCTGTTATCCTGAATGATCACATTATTACACAAAAATATTATCCAGCCCTAGTGTCACTGCATATTGGTCACTGTACCTGTAGCTCTCCTTCCATAATACTCAGCAGCCTGACAAGGTCATCTTTTGTTGGTTCATTCAGATTTTTGTTTTTCCTGTCACCAACTCCAGTAGACTTCATGTGCCGTTTAACAGTGGCAGAAACCTGCATATCACCCTCCTTGTTTCCATGAAGTTTGTTGTTATATTTGGCATCCTTATTGACAGTTCCCTCCTCTAACACATTTGTATTATTGCAGTTTGAGATCCGCCCAACAGATGAGCTTTCTCCACCCTGGTTTCGAGACCTCATTCCCACCTAAAGAGGAAAAAAAAGATGATTAAACTTAGTCTGCATTAAATGTTTTCAACCCTTTATACCTTAAAGAAGTGGTTCAAAAACTGTGAAACTGCCTCCAATGGGAAACTTGAGTAGTGGCTAAGGGGACCCAGCCTGATGGTAAGTGAGAATGATATTCTAGAAGAATGCCAGTTTGATGAAGAATTGAGATGAATACTTATTTGCTGCCCTATATAGTGTTGTAACTATGGCTGCATGGTTGCTAAAGCTGGCCAAATGTTGGACCACAAAGGAGAGCTCATACCAAGAAAAGTCCTAAACTCACCACCTTAAGGTTTGAATTTAAGCATATTTTCAAAAGAACATATAAAAAATGTTTAAAAGTCTCACCAAGAAGAAATCGGTAAACGTAGCTAAGCTTTTCCATGTGCAGCTTGTAGGAAAATAACGTTATTTCCAATTATCATACAAAGCTATAGACCCAGTAAGGAAGAGTCAGAGCAACCTCTGAGCTGCATAATGGAAAAACAAACATTCTCATATGTTTCCTGTCAGGGAAGTCACTTGCTTAGTTTAGCTGCATCATCGCTAAAGTATAAACTGGCTGGGGTCCAAGTCGTTGTTTTTAGCTTACTTACATAGTGAGATGACCTACACGTAAATACATTCATTAGAAAGCACATAGCATTTCCATTTTAGGAGCAGATGCCTGCTCTTTGTTTAAACCATGTGATGATATCATTTTGTACTGTTCTGCTTTACAGCTTTATTGTGGCTTGGATCTCTGCAATAAATAACAGATTTGCAAGCAATGGCGGAGGATAAAGTTCAACAAAGTAAAACAATGGAAGAAACATGCTATAGTAATTCTGTTTTAGCCATATTATAAGGTTGGAAAATGTGACAAGAAAGAAGCACAAACAAACACAGTCTGTCTCTGGTATCTGGGGGTAAATTTACTAAGCCGTGAAAATTCACCAGCGACGGCTTCACAGCCATCGCAACACTTCGCCAGGCGCAAATTTGCTCAGACAATGCTAATTTACTAAGATGCAAAGTTGCGTCTAGGGCGCTGAACGCTGGCGAATTTTCGCTAGCGTTACTTCGGCAATGCGAGCAAATCAAAGCAAAGATGTGCTTCATTTTCATTTCTGCATAGCGCAACTTCATTAGAGGTCTTCGCTCAGGCTAATTTGCACACAGCAGGAAATTTAAAGTTGAATGGACGTATATGTTGCAGTAAATACATTACATTACACAAGTCCAGGGAACCTTAATAAAGAAAATAGAGTTGTTATAATGCCCTACACATGAGCCCACTGTATAGTTTATGTTCCATATGTTAGGAAATGTATGGGGGAACCCGGTTACCCAAAAAAAATGTAAGGACTTTTGCAGGCTATCACTCTGAAAAAGGAAAAGACACCAGCGTTTTTCCGCTAAAAAATATGATGTGAGTAACAAAAGATTGAGGAAGATCTATGCACTCCATTGCACTTCTCCTGGTCTGAGCTGGAGAAAGAGGTAAAGTTCAGTAAAATCTGCATCTTAGTGAATTTGTGGAGTAATGTCCATTCGCCAGAGCGAAAATTTGCCTGGTGATAGAGTGCGAATCACCGATATAGTCTATCTCCTTCGCTAGTGAAGTGACGCCTGCGCCCGTTAGTAAATCGGCAAAGTTCCTGAAAAAAGCTATCATATATCTACATCTACATACTGAATATAAGATAAAAAACACATTCAGGTCTACAACACCCCTATTCAAACAATGTGTGTGGCAATTTTTGGGTGATCCAATTTTCAAGCCCATATTTCTTGTCAATCCAGTTATGTTACTTGTAGAATCACAGAATGTCTTTAAATGCTGCCTCGGTAATTCAGTTATATATTTATCTTTATTGCACTCCATTCTTTCTCCATTTCTCTCCTTCCTTCACATTATTTCTTCCCCAATTTAAATGCTGCCTTCTATGACTGCCTTCCATTATGACTGAGTGGGTTCAGTTGATAGTTAGATGCGTCCCCCCCCTTTGGTGATGCTTTACCCAGTCATTATTTCAGAAACATTATTTGAATCCTTAAAGGAGAACTAAAGCTTAACTAAAGAAGTAGCTAGAAATGTTGTACGTAATGTTTTGGGTTTCTGTACCAGCCTAATGCAATCACGGCCATTTAGCAGAGAAGATCTGTGCCTCCAAAGATGTCCCAGTAGCTCCCCATCTTCTTTTCTGCTGATTGACTTCACATGCTCTGTGCTGCTGTCACTTACTGAGCTTAGGGACCCACTCACAATATACAGTACTCATAGAATAGAAATGTCACAATATAAGGCTGGTTAGTAATTAATACAGATATTACTACATGACAGCACAGAAACCAGTGCAACTAGCATCAGAATTTAATTATCAGCCTTTTAGCATCAGCTTATATTACAGGTCAACCTAATTTTCTGCTTAACAAAGTCAACGACCCCTAAGCTTAGCTTCTCAACATCTGTGCAGAGCCCACTAAGCAGGTGAGTGTTGCAAACACTTTCCAAGATGGTGACCCCCTATGACAAGTTTGAAGTTCTGGGAAATTGCTGCTATTGAGATGCTGAAACTTTAGGCATATAAAATATGACATTTTTAGCCATATTCATTTTTAGGGTTTAGTTCTCCTTTAAACTAAAAAGTGAATGGAACATATAAACTCGTGAAAAAAGAAATATAACTTATTATTATAGAGTCTCCATAACCAGTCATATATACTTTCATATATCAAACAATCCATTACACCAGCAATTCAGCAAAGTGACATTAATTAAAGCTACCCATGCTGAAGGTTATAACGTAAATGTATTATATGATACTACAAGGTCATTTACTTTGGACACATCAAAGAGGTCTACATCATATAATGCCGTATCAAAATAAAATGATACTACATTGTTTAAAGTAGAAGATTTTCACGTTTTCTTCTGAATTAAAAGAGTTTTATAAAAGAACCAGAAAAGAGACAAACAAGTGGAAATTAAACCCCCAAATATACCTACCTAAAGTGGGCAATATTGTGCTTAATCTAATCTTTGGCCCTAGGGATAAACAATCAGAATACAATGATAGGAATAGATGCCGTTGGAGAGAGGATCACACAAACTAGCCAATACAGTCTATGATCTGACGGGAAAATCAAACCTGCCGATTTACATCTTTCGGCCAGATAACAGTGCGGTGGGTCATTGGAGGGCCCCATACATGGGCAGATAATCTGCCATTTTGGGCTAAAGGACCCGAATCGGCATCTTAAATCTGCCCATGTACAGTATGGCCGCACCATACCAGGCATGACAAACACAGTTTCATCAAGAGGAAATTAATCTGAATCAATTGTAAACTGTGTGTGACTGTTACCTGTCCAAGCAGAGTAATTATATAATTTATAAGGTTCTTGTTAACACCTCCGCCCAGGGTGCTGTAATATTATCCTAGGGAGCTGTAGTTGAACAAGAACAGGCGAAACTGCAGTTTAACTGCTCAGACTTCTGTGTTTTATTCTCAGCACTACATGTTTCAAGCCCTGTGAGGCTTTTTGTCAAGTGTGAATCAAAATCTTTGTAGATTATGCCCTGGTAAGAATTTAAAATGGGACCTCTGCTACTGCAAAAGAGCTACAGTAACAAGCGCACTTCTATGAAACCTATGCCCTGTTTAAAGAGATGATCTGGCTCCAAATACACTCCCAAAATACTTTTAAAATATGTGCCTACGGGTTAATTGGTAATTAGTCAACCTACAGTATATCAGATTGTACAAAAGGTGACCTTCCCTGCCATTAAGGTATGGGAAATGTGTTATCAATAGAATGTTAAATGTGCTGCCCTATGACATGATATGTTGTCATAAAGCAAATCTTACTGCAGAGCATAGAAGTCAGCTTTCCTGAGCAACACTCAATGGCAACACAGCTTGACATAGTGCAGTATACATCCATAGGGCTTATTTGATCAATACAGTTTACTCAGTGACCGTGTTATCATGTAGAGATCCACCTTTAATAAATGGATGCTTATTGCAGGCTAGATTTCCGCCATAAAGCAGAATAAGCAGGAATCATAGACACCACATTAACATACTGATTTTGTTTGGAGCGGTTTGGATGACTTTACAAATGTAACACACTACTGACAAGAAATAAAAAAAACTTCCCCAAGTTCACCAAAGATGACTTCATGGTTATAATTGCTTACAGAGACAGAATTCATTCTCAGATGTTTGTCTTTATACAACGGAATTATTTATAATATTTCTCTGAATACCTTTGACAAACCAGTGGTTTACAGTTGGCGAGCAATACTTTTATTCTTCTCCCATAATAGCACTTAAAATGGCAGTTATTTCACATTAACATGCTTATCTTGATCTCCTTCCAAAGTGTGCGTTAATCCCGAACAATAAAAGTTTATAGCAGAACGCATTTCCTGGTTGTCCATGTTAGATCTTATAAAGGTCAGGCTCGGTAGAAGTGATGAAATGGATCACTAGGGACACCTTTTTATTGCTGCAAAACATGTGTGATATTTTTCTCTCTTCAACATCTGTTATGGGAATGTTGATCAACCACAATCCAGTTGATGGCACCAAGAGAGGGAATACATTTCCAGGTTTTCATCACACCATACATAGCCCATCCCATTGGGATACAAACTATAGGAGTGGGAATAAATCTAACATCTTTGACGCATATGGGGAAAGTCTAAAATGGGGATTTTTATCACCAGCACACATCTAGCATTTTATGCATCATAAAATAAGCAAATGTTTGCTTTTTACAGGCAGAATATTGAATTAATATTGTATCATAATCCTACAGGTGTAAAGCTCATTTAAAGGCCATCCTCTATTGTTTGGAGAAAGTCAAAGCTATATCCACTGGGAGTGTTTGGAAAGCAAGGGTAAAATACTGGAGAATTATTTGCTTTACTTATGTTGACTTAAAAATAAAAAGCACTATGGTTGTGATCTGTGAAGATAAAAAATGGATTAAGACATACTGAAACTGATTTTCAGCAGGCAGAATTTAAATGCTACATTATTTAAAGGTAGATTCCCATATCAGTCGTTGAAAGTACTTATTATTTACTTAAGATAAGGGGTAGAGGTTAAAATGCTGAATGGTGGGGCAGAGCTGTTATGGTGCATATTGGGTATTAGACTGAGGGGCAGATTTATCAAGGGTTGAAGTGAATTAGAGGGAATTTTCGAAGTTCGAAAATTCGAAATTGAAAGTAATTTTTTGAATATTCGACCATCGAATAGGATACTACGACTTCGTATTAACTTTAACTTCGATTCGAAGTAAAAATCGTTCGACTATTCGACCATTTGATAATTGAAGTACCGTCTCTTTAAAAAAAACTTCGACTTCAATACTTCGCCAACTTAAACCCGCTGAAATTCGACCCTTGATAAATCTGCCCCTGAGTGTGAGATTAACAAAGTGTAAAATATGCAAAAGATACACAATAACCAGGGTCGGACTGGGCCGGTGGGACACCGGGAAAAAACCCTGTGGACCCTGGCTGTTTTGGGCCCCACCAGGCCAGACCCTATCCCTGCATTGTGCTTACCTCCCTATCTGATGCCAGTTCTCTAATGACACGCAGGAAACTGCACGCGCTGGGGAGGACAGGGCTAAAGTTGCGGTTGCAGCTGACAACAACACTAACAGTCCAACACTGACAACAACACTTACAGGTTGCAGTATGCTAATAATATAGTGAGTAATAAATAGATAGATGAAACTCTTGCCCTTCCACAATGCATCCATTCTTTCTTTTCTGATGAGCGGCGTACAACTGCACCTATTGATGCTGGGGAACCTTGTAACTACCTCCACTGTGGACTTTGTGGTAGCTCCAAGGTTCCCACAGTGCATCAATAGGTGCACCAAACTAACATACTTTATGATGCATCATGTGCAATTGCAGAGGATGTAACTCAGAGCACACCACAATTGCTGAAATAGAAAGAGAAAAATTGCCCGCACGCTGTTTGCCTTTAAAAAGAATTATTACGAAAAATGAGATGTTAGTACCACACTTTGGCCAACATATGTAAGCTCACGTGCCACGTCAAGGCCCCTCAATTATATGATTATAGTGAAAACACTGCATTATGGGTAAAAACGTGGCTTAATGGGATACAAAAGGAAAACGTTAACATCATTTAGACAATGGTAAATGTAAAGTTTTAGACATAGCTGGAAGCTAAACTATGAATTAATATGTAATTGTCTGACAGACAGTTTTAGGGTACTAAGTTTACTTGGGTGCAGCAGATTCTGTATATTGCAGGGGGTGATGACAGCAGATTAATCTCAATGTGAGTGCAATTTACAAACAGACAAACAAAAATAGAATAGTATGAGTCATAACCGATTTTTTCTTTAGATTAATATTCTTGGGAGAGGGTCACTTATGAGTCATAGAAATACCATTGTGTAAGAGCAACATATTTTTGGCTGTTTTTGTGCAAGACATTTCCCCTGATAATGCTAAGCCGCATATAAATCCATGAGAATGACCTTGTCAAGCTTAAAAATTCCAACATTCTAAACAGGAATAGTCAAAGTTTTATAGGATCAGCAATAGGTCCTTGTATATGGCTAATACATAGTAGAAAATAAATGTTCCATATATCAAATAAAAGCTATGAATTACAATGTATAATGTAAATAAATGGCTGTAATGTATAACCTCATACATAACATGCATATAGGTGTAAGACATTTTTGGTCACTTACAATACATGTGCATTGTTAATGCTGATCTGATGTTCAGAAAATGAGACAATAAGTGCCCTTTACAATATGTCCTATTTGAGCAGGCAGTTCTACTTCTACATACTCTATTGGCTTGTTTAAACTAGCATAAAGTCATACCTGGGTTTTTTATTATTCAAATGTTCTTTTTAGTAGCTTTTAGGTATGGGGTCACAATTTATGGAAAACCCCAGTTGCCAAGAATTCTGGATTATAGTTACCATAACTTTTATGAATCACCCCAAACCAATATACTCTTAAGAAGGCATTTTGGAAGTCTGTGCCTATTAGAAGGCACAAGGCCACAGTCTGAGGATCTTAATTTACATTGCAAACCCAAATCCTTACAAAAACTCTAACTTCATCCAATATTATATTATAGTGATGTCCGGGTCAAGAAAAACTCAACATAAGCTGCAAAACCTTAACATGCACATGACCCTAATGTTGCCATTGTAGAACCAGCAAAATGTTGCCATTGTAGGACCAGCACACAAACCGTACCCACATCTTTTTGATCTATATGCTACTTTTGTGTGTGCATCTGGTTCCATGACACAGAATCTATGGGAGAAATGGAGAAATTTACTCTCCCAGTCTGACCAACACCAAACCCTAGTCCACAATGATTGGCCAAATTTCAAATCAAACCTGGACATCCGGTGGTAAACCCATGGGTCACTGTGGATTTCGGGTCAAACCGTACATCACTACTTTCTCACATGCAGTGATTTATAAAGTTTTGTACCATGTGACAATGGATGTGAAAAGTATATAAGAAGTGACTGTGGTGTTTGCTCTTTAATTATAGACATTAGCCCTTATTATAACTTCATATTTGGCTCTGTTCAGATAACGTACTATAATTTCATCAGCAAATAATTCTACATCCTGAACAGCAGCCAATCAGAGGCCAGCAGATCTCAATGCTATACTGCTGCACAGAAGCTGAAGCTGACAAATATATACACAGTATTATTTGTATTGGAAAGTAGCTGTTTTTTTTAAACTAGTCCAAAATAACTGACCCTAAAATATATATACAAGTGAATACAGAGCTGGTACATTGTCTTTGATAAATGTGCACCCAAGTGAATATTTAGCATGCTGCTTAAGGGGACAGTAAATAGATTTTCAAAATATCAGAACAGGGTAGATTCTTATATATTTTTCCCTTAATTTAAAGGAGAAGCAAAGGCAGAATCATTGGAGGTTGCCAAGTGGTTAGGCAACTCCATGTGATTTTAATTGCTTTCCTCATAGCCAGGCTGGCACTTCCCCTCTGTGTCCCAGGCATTCCCTTGGCACATGCGCAGTACAGAAATCCATGAAGAAGTCCTGTAGTGTGCAAATGCTTGGCCAGGTAAAGGACACCAGCCCATCACTGGGGTGGGGTGAGGGTGCCTTATAGCTTGTCCCCCCCCAGCAAACTTTCCTTCTCCTTTTATAAATATACAAATTTTAATTCAAAGAAAATATGAAATAAACTAGCAGTTATTTGCTTTTTCAACTTGTAAGGCCTGTATTTCCACAAGGAAACACAGTGCTTGGTTAATGTGTATATGTGTTTAGCATAACTGTAATACACAAAACATATGAAAGTACTAGAGACACCTACGTTATAGTTTTATATTTAACCAAAATCATATTTTCATTCTCATTTTTTGTTTGTTTTTTAAATCCATATCTATGTTCTCACATTAGGATGAAAACGTGTTTACAGGGCACTTTCCATACTCATCTATAATCCCTTTATTGGATTATCAATCAATATCAATATCATGAATGTGCAACACAAAACATTCCTTGCTCTGTTCATTTCACAGAATAGTAGATATTTATATCAGGCCATGTAGCTACTTACCTGTTTGTGATGTCTGTGTATCCCTCGGGCTGAATTTATTCACCTTTAGTAATCCTTCACACCAAACTATCCTTTCTCTTTCCCTGCACTACTGCCGTACTAAAACCACTCCTACTAATTGAAACATCATTCTCTCCATTACAGAACTACTTTTATCCTCCAGAACTTATATGCGCGGGTACTGGGAAAGAGTAAAGGAATCCTCATTAACTCATCAAAGCTTCGATGTTTGGCAAAATATAAATTAGGATAGGGTGCAGGTATCTATAATACAAACGCCCTTTGGCATAATTATTTTGCCACAGCCAACGATACAACATTCTGTGCTGGGGAGACATGCCCACTGCTATAATCATGGAATTGATTTGCAAGTTTAATAGATTACCAGTTAACCAACCCACTGCAGTGGCCTCACTGTGTATACAATTCTGCTTTTGTCTCGGAATGTATAGATAGATTTTCTGTTCTGCCCACTCTGTGCAGCTTTCTGAAGTCAGTATATATTCAACATAGTCAATATATACTCATCAGAGTCGGTATATACTCATTAGAGTCAGTAGATACTCATCAGAGTCAGTAGATTCTCATCAGAGTCAGTAGATACTCATTAGAGTCAGTATATAATCATCAGAGTCAGTATATAATCATCAGAGTTAGTATGTTCTCATCAGAGTCAGTATATACTCAATAAAAGCATGAGCTTTTATTTGGTGTAAATCACTGTACCCTGCAATACAATTCGACCCATGGTAATACCAGTGGCATAACCTTTACTCATGCTGTCATGTTTTTGTTTGCTTGCAGGGGAAATGTGTACAGCAACACACTAGGAACTACATATTCGAATTATTAACCATTAAATTGGCCAAACATTAGCATGTTACTCTGATCTGTGATTTTTGAGGCCAAACATTAGCATGTTACTCTGATCTGTGATTTTTGAGGCTATTTAGATTTAGAGATTCCTTAGCTAAATGAGACTGTTCCCCACACACAATAATAGAAGCCTCAAACAACCAGACTGCTCTGGGATCACGTGATAAGATTGACTGGTTGAAATACATTTTGATCATTTACTATTATTTCTTTTGCTGAATTATTGGGACTCAGCATATATACCTGTATTTGTTGGTCTAAAATAACTAAAAGGTAGATCAAATCTACTCATGAATTACATATCTCATTTAGTAGATGATATAAATCACCCTCTTGGCACAAGTAACTGTTTTGTAGAGTATTTGGATATATTATTATTATTTTGCATATCGCAGGCAGCACAAATAGTGCAACATTTTTTTTAGCAACAATGAGATGCTATGCAAGCTAAAATCTACCGACAAACTATGACCTACCCAAACCATTCATCATATTGGGGGTTATTTATCAAAATCCAAATTTATCATTATTTTCTGAAATACTGTATACTCCAATGAAATCCACGCTGTTTATTTCCCATTATTTATCAATACATTTTCCCAAAATTTTCCAGAGCGAGAAAAAAAACAAAAAAAATTTGAAAACCGTATGAAAATTCAAATCATACAATTTTTTTTCGAATTTTCCACCTGAAAACCACAAAATCTTTGTATTATTGCATGAAACCCAGCACAGATCAGGATATCTTCAGGACTTCTCTAAATACAACCTTGGCAGGTCTGAGATGCTGGGTTTTCGAATTCAGACATTTTCCATCCTCGGTATATAATAAACCCTGAAAAATTTTAGTTTTCTGTTTTTTTCTGATTTTATAGTAAAAAAAACAAAATTTTTGAGTTTTTGGCATTTGGACTTTAATAAATAAAACCCTTTGTGTAATGTCAGCCATATGAAATCTACTGGTATATCCTTAATATTACGTAGTTCACATATCTCAGTATGAATATAATATGAATAAGTAGTTCATGTAATCATTGAACGCTATACAACTAATTCAAAGAGTCTATTACCTCAGCTGTATTACCTCATCCATATAAACAAAGGTGTAATTAGGATTTGGGTTAAATTAAATGCTTATTATTATAATGTTTTGTTAGCTTTATTGCACTACATGATTCCATATGCTACACATCTATTTGATTATGAATAATTTAATAAGAAGAATATGCATGAAGCAGCCAGTTCTTTTCAATGAGTGTCAGCAGCAGAAGGTTATGTTGTAAGTTACATTGACAAATTGCATTTTATGCAGGTTTGATTATACCTTAATGATCTGGGGAGAGGAAATGCCTTCACAACTGGTTACTATTAAATACAGGCCCACAACAGACAGCAGATGGAAACTGGCTGTTGGGATTGTTACTTTATATTTAGAAATCATTAAAATCCTGCACTTCATTTGACCTCTTTAGATATGCAACCATATCTACTATTACAGATGAAAAGCAGCTTCACAAACTATAATCCCTTTGCCCTTTAATAAAGTGCTTTCATAGTATGTCTGCCGAGGTCAGAAATGCTTGTGTAACCAAATGTTGTAAAAGAATAACATACATAAGTAATGTTATAGTAGAATCTATTAAAGCAAAATGCAACAGTAACTTTTTTGTTTGTTGAAAATATCACCTGGCCATAAAAGTCTTGTAGGAGTACAAGGGTGATTCTAAGGGGCAAATTTACTAAAGGGCGAAGTGATTATTCGCCAGTGTGACATCATTTCGGTACTTCGCTGATTTACTAATGGGCGAAGGCATAACTCCGCTAGTGAAAGAGACTGATGCTGGCGCTCATTCGCACTCAATTGCCAGGCGAAGTAGCGCTCTGGCGAAGGGGCGTAACTGCACAAATTCACTAAGATGCAGAATTTACTGAACGTTACCTCTTGCGCCAGACTTGCCACCTCAGACCAGGCGAAGTGCAATAGAGTAGATAGGACTTCCTAAAAGTTTAGTTGAAAACGCTGGCGTCTTTTCCTTTTTTCAGGGTGATAGGCTGCAAAAGAGCGTAAAAACTTTATTTTATTTTATTAAGCTTCCCTGGGCTTGTGTAATGTAATGTATTTGCTGCAACATATACGTCCATTCAACTTTAACTTCCTGCCGTATATAAATTAGCCAACGCTAGCGCAACTTCGCTCTGCTTGCTGAATTAAACCTACCGCAACTTCATCAGCGTTCAGTGCCCTTGACACAACTTTGCATGTTAGTGAATTAGCATTGTCTGAGCGAATTTTCGTCTGGCGGAGTGTTGCGCTGCCTGCGAATCCGTCGCTGGCAAATTTTCGCAGCTTGGTTAATTTGCCCCTAAGCTTTTTGCTACCTGAGGAGGCTCCTGCGAGGCTGCGCAGAAAATTTAATGTAGAAAAGGGAAGTTTGAAAAACATAATATTTAGCTGACCAGCCCCCTCCCCCCATTGAGCAATCATTCAGAAATGAAGATGTTTCTACAGCTACAAGAAAAACAGGGCTGTCCGGCACTCAAAGGAATCCACAGGGCCAAAAAAATAAAGTAAAACACTATATTTATTATAAAAAATATTATTACAAAAATTATTTTGCTGCAGCAAAGTTTCTAGCATTTAAGCAGACTAGAAAATAATCAGATTGTAAGAAACTATTGGCACGTGTGGCCAGCTTTCTATATATTACAGTATACAGACAAGCAAAACTCACATAATGAGAAACTGAACCCAGAAGCTTTTAATGCTTGTGCGTTCTTAAAGAAATTGTGCAGTATAAAAATAAAAACTGGATAAATACATAGAATGTGCAAAATAAAAAGAAAAATCAATATAGTTAATTAGCAAAAAATTGTATATATGTATAAAGGCTGATGAGTAACATAATAGCCAGAACACTACTTCCTGTGTTGCAGCTCTCTTGGTTTCCACTGATTGGTTACCAGGCAGTAACCAATCAGTGACTTGAGGGAGGGCCACATGGATCATAACTGTTTGCTTTTGAATCTGAGCTGAATGCTAATGATCAATTGCAAACTCACTGAACCCCCCTTAAAGTCGCTGACTAACTCAGACTTAGAGAGCTGAAAAGCAGGAAGTAGTGTTCTGGCTAATATTCTAGATATCCACGCACTCCAGCTTTTATAGTACATTACATTTTTGGCTAACTAACTATATTAGAAAGATTTTTATTTTGCCCAGCCTGTCTATTTACCCAGTTTTTATTTTTACACTGAACTGTTCCTTTAATGCTAGTTCATAACGAATACTGAAAGATTTAGGATTGAACTAGTTACATTATGAATTCTAACGCTAGTGTTCCAGGACAATAACAATGGCCTAAGCAGGCACTGTGCGGTCATTTCCTTTACCCTTTTTATCATTCAATACTTCAATCTTAACAACAAATTCACTAGTTTATTATGGGGTGCCGTTTGTCCCAAATACATTCTGTATACAAAACATAACATATCCAATAATACACAGAATTAATGTCTCTCATTGTATATAAGTATTTGTGACCATACAAAGATAAAAAAATATACAAAAGACTTATTTCTATTAAAGTATGAGAACAAAATCTGGTTAATGCACAAAAGGATGACAATATATTACAAACTCCATTCTGTACAGAATCTATTATGTAAAAAAATACTTGGACATAATATACTGTATAATAGTGCATGTCCAGCTAGATTTAAATGACGAAATAGATATTTGTGACAGAAAGCAAGATTTTATAATACAGGATTCATTCTTTCCACAAAATGAAAGCTCAGTTTCACAAAACAGATAAAATAACCATTCTGTGAAGCAACACTGTCAGTCACATTCCAGAACCAATAAGAACAAAGCTTATTGCCATATAACAAACAAGATGAGAAGTTGCCAGCTCTGCTCCACATGGCTGCAGCATCCCTAAGGCATAGTATCTGGCCTGCTATAGAGGGCACCCTCTAATGTAGTGATCCACCGAATCCAGGATTCGGTTCCGGATTCAGCCTTTTTCAGCAGGATTCGGATTCGCCCGAATCCTTCTGCCCAGCCGAAACAAATCCGAATCCTAATTTGCATATACAAATTAGAGGCGGGAAATCGCGTGACTTTTTGTCAGAAAACAAAAAAGTAAAAAATGGTTTCCTCTTCCCACCACTAATTTGTATATGCAAATTCGGTTCGGATTCAGTTTTCGGCCAAATCTTTAGCAAAAGATTTGGGGGTTCGGCCGAATCCAAAAGAGTGGATACAGTGCATCCCTACACGGCATAGGGGGAATGTTTAGGCCCTTGCTGTGTCTGCTGCACCCTACTAAAGCATATTTGTTGGGTGCAGCTCTAGTCTCAGGCTCTATAGACAAGTGACAATAGGCTGTGGCAATAGGCTGCAAGCTTCAAGGGATACTATGCCTTTCTATGTCTATTTAAGCCTCTGCCTGGTTGCTAGGGAGATAGAACATTTGAAACAAGAAAACTATTCCAATTCTATTCAAACATATCCAAACATATTCAAACATAAAGAGCTGCAAAAGAGTAAAGTGAAAAAACACATTCCCAACAGAATAATACTGTCTGCCTCAGTGATCCCATAACTGGATCTCTCTAGCCACTGCTAAACTACAATTCCCAGCATTCAAAGCCAGAACCAGTAGCAGAGCTGATGGGCTAGGGAGGAGATCTCAGCAGGACATTGGGCATGGGAGAGTCCAGTCAGGGACCAGTGAGTTCTGATGGTGGCCCTGGTTCTATGACTGCTTATGTTTGATGTCTATTTGTTGTATTTTCATAAATCCACATGTGTGTGGCTAATGTGATTGGCTGCCAATTTCTGGTATATGATGCTTTACTTGAGGATGACATCACCAGCTCAGCACTGATTGACTGAAAGCTGCCAGGGAAGATGACTTAACGGCTCAGGCACAAGTGACCAGTATTTCATTTCTGGATTCATAGGTAAGTGGAGCAGACTATATGGGGGGGGCATAAATAGTGATGGGCGAATTTATTCGCCAGGCGCAAATTTGCGGCGAATTTGCGCGTTTCGCCGCCAGCGAATAAATTTGCGAAACGCCCGCGAAAATTCACGTCAAAAATTCGCCAGCGCAAAAAACGGCTGCCGGCGCAAAAAACGGGCGCCGGCCTCAAAAACGGGCGCCGGCGTCTCATTTCGCGAATTTTTCGCCGTTTTGCGAATTTCGCCCGAAAATCGCAATTTTTGGGCGAAACGGCGCAAATTCGCCCATCACTAGGCATAAAGTCAATGATACAAGGGGATAGTTTGGGCAGTGTGGCTTCCGTGATTTATAGTAGTTCGGGGACTAGAGCCAGGCCCAGACTGGCAATCTGTGGGTTCTGGCAAATGCCAAAGGGGTTGCGGTAAGATGCCATAGACAGTCACTATTTATTGGGCTACTGGGGGGGGCTGTGAGGGCCTCTGGGTGTCTCACATGCCAGGGCCATTTTTAAATCCCAGTCCGGACTTTGGTCTAGAGCCAAAGCTCCCAAAATTGCCCCACCATTGCCTGCTATTGTAATTGTCTGGGAAGGTGCTTGTCATTAAATTGTCCATTGGAAATGTCAGTTTGTCTTTCCAGTTCCATCTTTTCCAATTTCATTGGAAAAGGGGGGGTCATTTTTGGTGATAAGCCATCGGGGGTACAACTACAAGGAAGGGGACAATCAATGATGGGGCCTTAAAAATGGTTTTTGGTGGCAGCCCTGCCCCTTCCCAAACTACTAAAACTTGTGGATGCCAAAGTACCCAAAATCTGCCTGTGTGCCATTGCTAAGGAGAGTAAGACAACATGAGAACTTGCTGTCCCACTGACTCTAAACCTGTGCTTATCTAGCTGTGCCTTAACTACAATTCCCAGCACCCCCTGTGGCTGACTTGTAGTTATACAATATAGTGTGTTTGGTATTTCTTGTTTACTTGTTACAGCTTTTGAAGTGTTAGACCATTTATTCTGCTGCTGTTAAGCTGTTAATGTCAACTGCCATTTTTCAAACTGCCATTAGCCAACTGTCCCACTCATCACTCATCCGAGTGGCCTCAGCATTAGAGTAGATGATGAGTAAGTGAGGACCTGAGATGAAAGACAAGTAGCACAAACAAGAACAATAGTTACATGCCTAGAATTAGGGTGCCTTGTGTTATGGGTGCAGGGGCACTGATCAGAGCTTGACTGGTTATGAAAAGCCCCAGTGGGCCCATTACTCACCTGGGCCTCTAATGGGAACCAGTGTCTTTTGCCCCTATAACACCCTGCCAGTAACATACAGCTTTACAGTAATGGCACAGAGGGGGATTTGGGATGTTTTGTCCCCATGTGATTTCCAGTTCAGTGTATGGCCAACCAAATGATCACTCCTGTTCATTTCTAAATTCAATTTAATTGAGCCCTGTGAAAGCAATTGGCATAGAAATAAATGAGGGTGATTCCAAGTGTTCATTTAACTATTAGTTTGTGCATTATGTCACCAGGACCCAACCATGGTTAGCAGGGGTGTCTAGGGCCCTTGATTGCACCAATCAATTCTGTCTCTCCTTCATTCTATTAAAGTTGCTGCTGATTGGTGTTACTGGTTATTTATAAGGCACAACCATATTCAGTAGCGCAGTTTTGAGCTATTAAGGGAAATCCAGTATATACAGATATATATGGCAGAGAGGGTTCAGTTCACAATCTCTTCTCTCTCTTTCTCTCCCCATAAAGTGAAATACAAGCGATTCCTAGTGATTCTCAGCGATTCCAAGTGATTCCCATCGATTCTCAGCGATTCCCAGGAGCAGGAGATAAAGAAGAAACACAAAAGTCTTTTTAAAGACTATCAACTTTCATCAGGAGCAGAAGAACAACTTGCCCAACCCATTGTGGGTTATTTGGAGGAAGGTAAGGATCCTGCATTTTCCCATCCAGGGCCGCCATCAGGGGGGGGGACAGGGTGGACAAGTGACCCGGGCATGAAGGGGGGGCCCAGCAGTGCTGCACTTTTGAAAGAGCCGGGCCCCCCTTGAGAGCGCCGGAGCCGTGCGGCCATTTATCAAGTCCCGAACGGCCAAAACGCGGAAGTGCCGAAAAGCCAAACAGCCTAAATATTACAGGTATGGGATCCGTTATCCGGAAACCCATTATACAAGAAGCTCCAAATTACAGAAAGTCCATCTCCCATAGATTTCATTTTATTCAAATAATCCAATTTTTTTTTAAATGATTTCCTTTTTCTCTGTAATAATAAAACAGTTTCATGTACTTGATTCAAACTAAGATATAGTTATTGGAAGCAAAACCATCCTATTGGGTTTATTTAATGTTAACAGGATTTTTTAGTAGATGTGAGGTATGAAGATCCAAATTACAGATTTTTTTTAAACTTGTAAACTGCCACCAATGCTTTTTTTTTAAAAACATTTTGGGGCCCTAATTTTTTTAAACTTGTAAACTGCCAACAATGCTTTTTTTTTAAAAACATTTTGGGGCCCTAATTTTTTTTATCTTGTAAGGGGGCCCTGGCACCAATGCTTTTTCAAAAAAACTTTTATGGGGGACCCTAGCGCCAATGTTTTTTTCTTAACTTAACTGACCATCAATAGCTTTTTATAACTTGTGTGTGGGGGGGTTACTTTTTTAGCGCTGATGTCTGTGTGGTCTTTTAACTGTGATATAGAGTAGGCAGGATCTGGGGCGGGGCCCAGGGGGCCCCAAAAATGTTATTGTACGGGGCCCCGTGATTTCTAATGGCGGCCCTGTTCCCATCTTTAATACGTATTACACAATAGATGGGGCTGAAAAAAGACACACGTCCATCAACGTCTACCTTTTTGTTTAACTGCTGATCCAGTGGAAAGTAGGGCCCTGACAGAAATAATGGGCTGATTTGTGGACCAAATAAAATGGGATGGTATTGTCTTAAAATGGGGACATGGGGAGCTGGTGGGGAGGGGCATTCTATATACATAAGTAAGCATTTGTTTCTAATTGGAACCATATTAAAACCATAGTTTCTGAATGAAAAGGATTCTTATTAAATAAGGTGTAAATATGCTGCTGTTTTTACCTCTGTGTTTTTTCTTGTGTTTATTTGGGGGTCTTACATCTTTACGTTAACTCTAACCTTCCCAAATCTCAATTTTATATTACAGGAACATCAAAGATGGGCATGAGTGCAAGTAGCAGGGTTTACTACCAGTGGCGCTATGAAAAGGTAAAGGTGCTCACAGCTAATTTCCTCATTTTATTTTCTGACTGCTGAGAAAGGTATCCAAGGGGTTAATGGAGGGGCTAACCCAATGCTAAACATGGCATATCTTCTGTGTAAATACAATGAAACAGAAATTTGAAAGGGTTTAGCATAGTGTGTGCCCTGACCTCGATGTTTTCTTGCTTCTTACATTTTTATAGCCCTCACCGTGGATCTCGCCTGATCTGGACATCTTTGAGATCAGGGATTTTGAGGATCCACTCGCTGGCCCTTATCTCGAGTGCATCAGGGACAAGATCACCAATGACATCAGGTTTGCACTCTACGATCTGTGAATGGCCAAAAACTGTGTGACGATTACAAAATGGTGGAAATTACACCTTAAGAATGAGTTCTGGCAGGACTACAGATACATCAAGGCCCACCTGAAACACCTCTACAAAGACCTAGAGAAGATTAACAAGGCCATACTGATTAAGAACAATGAGAGATATTCAGGTGCAGTATATAATCCATCCTTTTCTTTCCCACACTTGGTCAATCATTTAATTTTGCTTAATCACCTGATTTGTGCTTAATGTGCTACTAAATATTACAGGTGTGGGATCCATTATCTGGAAACCCATTATCCAAGAAGCTCTGAATTATGGAAAGTCCATCTCCCATAGACTTCATTTTATTCAAACAATCCATTTTTAAATGATTTCCTTTTTCTCTTTAATAATAAAACAGTTTCACGTACTTGATTCAAACTAAGATATAGTTATTAGAAGCAAAACCACCCTATTGGGTTTATTTAATGTTTACATGATTTTCTAGTAGACTTGAGGTATGATCCAAATTACAGAAAGATTTGTTATCCAGAAAACCCCAGGTCCCAAGCATTCTGGATAACAGGTCCTATACCGATATAAGGATTTTGCAGGGATATCACTTTCTAAGGTAAAAAATACGCAGTCTGAGTTATCTTGTTTGGTTTTACAGATGGTCCTCGGAACAGCTTACAAACGGCACCAGATACCAGCACCACCAGCAGTTTCCTTGGTACCAAATACCGATGCACCTCAGTCTAGGCACCACATCCTCAGGAAACAGCAGTAAGTATGGGACATCTCAATTCCACCAGTGATGCCCCCTTTTCATCCACTGCACTTTCACCAGTGGTGCTTTCAGCCACCATAGTTCCACCAGTGGTTCCTCCCCTTTATCCAAATATGGTGTTATACACAAGAACTCCTTTAAGCCACTTGGTAGACCCTGCATTCCTTTTCATTCCATCCCTCAGACTGCAAATGCCGGGGTCTGCAGGCTGACTGGGTCTAATGGAATGGAAAGGAATGCAGCATTCATCATGCTGCTTAAATGTGCCCATGTTTATGCTGCCATATTCCCTTCTCTTTCTCATCCTTTCACTGCAGTGCCTTAATTTACCATATCCCCCCACCACTTCCCTTGATTCAATGTGGCACATTGATCGTGGGAGCAAATCCGATCGCCTTTAAGGGGTCAGGAAGGAATTTTTCCCTCTAGTGAAGGAAATTGCTTTTCAGGGGTTTTTTGCCTTCCTTGCGATCAAAAAGCGTAGTTTATCTAATTATTAATAAAGCTGTGGATTACACAGATTAACCACAAAGTCATTGTGTGTATCTTTATTGTGGGTATTGGGCTAGGGATTTGGCAGGGATAACATATAGAGGGGGAGGGAGAGAAGTTAGAATAATGCTCTTATAGAGAAGGAAATGGTCACATTGGTTATGTTTCTCCTTGGTTCCTAACAATGAAACTGAAACACCATATAACTGCTGTGTCAGTCCTACTATCCTCCATAGGACTTATAGGAACCTATGTAATACTGAGAGCCAATAAACACCTTTCAAAATCTCACCCTTACTGGCCTTTCAGTGTTCAGCAGTTTCAGTGGCGTAAGCATATGCTATCCCTCCTCACAGCTTCTTCTGCAGCTTAAACTTTGCTGCCTTGCTTGCTGAAAATGAGTGGGCAGCCATTTGGGTGCTAAGGAAGGACTGCCTGAGGATGCATGGTGGCCCCACTAAAGATATTTGGGGGGGGGGCTACCCATTCAGGTTACACAGTAGTGTCACACTTTTGTTGTTTCAGGCCTTCTTCAAGGTCCAACAATTCCAAGCCCACATCTCTTGACAAGTTTACAGGTATATAAAAACAATGATGTATCAGATACTCTGCAATATTTACAAAAATACATAGTACAGAAATAATTTGTACACCTTGTGATCCCATGCAACCTAAAAATTAATTATTGTTATTCCTGCTATTTCTATTGTACATGAATAGGGGAATATGATTGTGGCCAAGCATTCTGGAACAAGGGCAGCTCTGCAAGACAAATACTGCCGGCTCAGCAGCTAATACCACTTTATTCGTAAAACAAATACATTGAACAACAAGGGTTTTGTGTTGTTATGGAGGTGTATGTTTTCAATATCCAGGATACAGTGTAGTCCCCCTGCTAGAAACATTAAGCTATTGTTTCTAAATCTTACATTGACACAATCAGTGGCATAACTAGATGCTACAGGGTCCCAGAGTAAATTCAATTTAAGTCCTGAAAACATTGCTTAATGGATACATTCTACCACAATATATATAATATATTGAAATTACTAGGGCCTTACTGGGCCC
This sequence comes from Xenopus laevis, assembly GCF_017654675.1. NCBI lineage: Eukaryota > Metazoa > Chordata > Amphibia > Anura > Pipidae > Xenopus > Xenopus laevis. The sequence continues at coordinate 77,824,358 of NC_054380.1, read as the reverse complement.
CCCAACTTTCTGGGCAGCCGCAGGGTTGTCTTCCTCTGTGGATACACCCTGCACAAAATCACTTACTTTCCTGCTGCATAAACTTCTGCTGTATCAAACAGGTTTACTCCATTTTCATATGCAATGGTCATGAGTTGCTCAGCCACCTGTTGAAAAGGTGAACACATTCATTTTGTTACTTGAGATGTCACATTTGTCTCCTCTAGCATCCTTATTCTTTTTAATTATAATATGCAAGCATAAGCCTCTGCACTCCAAAATTATATTATATTTTTATATAAAAACAATAATGGAGGTATTCATTTTGATAATACATTCCTCTATATAAATGTCTTACCTCATCAGAAATCTGCCCTCCAAATGTTACCCATGTCCCTGAAAACATAAAAATGCATATGTTTAGAAAACAAAAGATATCTGTCTTGTAACACTGCTTTGCTAGTAATTTTAGTGCCTTGAGGGCTGCCCTACAGAGCATTGATTGGGGCATTAGGTTTTCAGCTAAAAACACAGAACAGAAATGGTTGTCCTTTAAAATGATATTAAATCATTACCTTTCTCAATTTATTCCCTTAAGGACTAAACGTAGAAGCTCTAAGAATCATCCTGTGTGGCTTAATACAGAAGTAAAGAAGTTAATGGGAAAGAAGAGAAAGGCATTTAAAAACTACAAATCTGTAGGGACAGAAGCTGCATTTAATGAATATAAACACTGTAATAAATGTTGTAAATCAGCAATCCGGAAGAAAAGAAATGAAGAGTTAATTGCGGTGGAGGTGAAAACTAACCCTAAAAAGTTTTTTAAATATATTAATAGTAAAAAGATGCAGGTTGAGAGTGTTGCTCCATTAAATAATGGTACCAGTATGGTTGTAACAGATACAGATAAGGCAAATGTGTTAAATCAGTTCTTTTCTTCAGTGTATACAATAGAAGAGTCTGGGTTCACAGGCTCACTTTATAACTGCACGAATGGTTCAGCTCAATCTAGTCAGTGGCTGACTCAGGATATGATTCAAAAAGCTTTAATACAAATTAATGTAAACAAGGCTCCAGGGCCTGATGGCATACACCCCCGGGTTCTAAGAGAGCTTAGTTCAGTTTTAGACCAGCCCTTATTTCTGATTTTCTCAGATTCACTGTCATGTGGTATGGTGCCTAGGGATGTAGCGAACCGCCGTTTTGGTGTTCGCGAACGCCGTTCGCGAACACCGGCAAAAAATGCGAACGGTTCGCGAACCGTTCGCGAGCTTCGAACACCCGCAAAATCGTTCGATTCGAACGTTCGAAGGATTTTTCGTTCGATTCGAACGTTTGAAGGATTTTCATCGTTCGATCGAAGGATTTTCATTCGAATCGAACGGTCGAGGGATTTTAATCGTTCGAACGAATGGAAATCGTTCGATTTTAGCGGTCGAATGGTCGCGAACTCAAATTGCGAACGTTCCCAAACGTTCGCGAACATTAGGCGGACGCGAACGGTCGAAGTTCGCGCGAACAAGTTCGCAGGCGAACTGTTCGCTACATCCCTAATGGTGCCTATGGATTGGAGAAAAGCTGATGTTATTCCAATATTTAAAAAGGGATTACGATCTCAGCCTGGCAATTATAGGCCAGTAAGCTTGACATCTGTGGTGGGCAAATTATTTGAAGGCTTGTTAAGGGATCACATTCAAAATTTTGTCCTAATGAATGGCATTATGAGCAACAATCAGCATGGCTTTATGAAGGATAGGTCATGTCAGACAAATTTGATTGCATTTTATGATGTGGTAAGTAAGATAAATGGGACATTCTCTACTTGGAGTAAAGTTCATAGTGGGGTCCCCCAGGGCTCAGTATTGGGTCCACTTTTATTTAACTTGTTCATTAATGACTTAGGGGAGGGTGTTGTAAGTAATGTATCAGTGTTTGCAGATGACACAAAATTATCCAGCCCAATTAATTCCATCCAGGATGTGGCATCCTTGCAACATGATCTTGACAAACTGGCAATCTGGGCAGCTAAGTGGCAAATGAGATTCAATGTTGATAAATGTAAAGTCATGCACCTGGGATGTAAAAATATCCAAGCCACTTATACCCTTAATGGGACTGCACTAGGCAAATCCATTATGGAAAAGGACCTTGGAGTCCTTGTAGATGATAAACTTGGCTGTAGCAAGCAATGCCAGTCCGCAGCATCAAGGGCAAATAAGGTCTTGAGCTGTATTAAAAGGGGCATAGAGTCAAGGGAGGAGGGGGTCATTCTTCCACTGTATAGAGCACTTGTAAGGCCCCATCTAGAATATGCCGTACAGTTTTGGTCTCCATCACTCAAACAGGACATTATTGTATTAGAGAGGGTACAGAGAAGGGCAACTAAGCTGGTAAAAGGTATTGAAAATCTTAGCTATGAGGAAAGACTGGCCAAATTGGAGATGTTCACGCTGGAGAAGAGGCGCTTAAGGGGTGATATGATGACTATGTATAAATATATAAGGGGATCATATAATAATCTCTCTAATGCTTTATTTACCAGTAGGTCTTTCCAGCTGACACGAGGTCACCCATTCCGATTAGAAGAAAAGAGGTTCCGCCTAAATATTCGGAAGGGGTTTTTTACAGAGAGAGCTGTGAAGATGTGGAATTCTCTCCCTGAATCGGTTGTACAGGCTGATACATTAGATAGCTTTAAGAAGGGGTTGGATGGCTTTTTAGCAAGTAAGGGAATACAGGGTTATGGGAAATAGCTCATAGTCCAAGTTGATTCAGGGACTAGTCCATTTTGGAGTCAGGAAGGAATTTTTCCCCCTCTAAGGCAAATTGGAGAGGCTTCAGATGGGTTTTTTTTTTGCCTTCCTCTGGATCAACTGGCAGATAGGTAGTTAATAAAAAAAAAAAAAAGGTTGAACTCGATGGACATGTGTCTTTTTTCAACCTTACTTACTATGTTACTATGTTACTATGTAATTAAATGCAGAATTATATTATTGCAACATATGTGTGGGACCTGAGGTTTTTTGAATAAGGGATATTTCTGTAATGTTGATGTCCATACATATAGGCAGTGCAGTATGTAGGTCCGGTGCCATCCTAGGTAGGCAGGGACTATATAGGGAACTCAGGCTTCTTTATATGCATTTATGTACGCATACTGAGTGTGAAGAAAATGCACAGAAATACACCTGTGAAAAAAACCCTTAGTCTACGTTTAAAAATTAAATAAATCCATAGCAGCAAACCTGGTTCTGCACAATGATCTGGTTATACAGGTATGGGATCCATTATCTGGAAACCTGTTATCCAGAAAGCTCCAAATTACTGGAAGGTCATCTCCCTTAGAGTTCATTTTAATCAAATAACTCAAAATGTAAAACATAAATCTCTTTTTTATATATTACCAAAACTGTATTGTGTACTTGATCCAAACTAAGATATAATTAATTCATATTGGAGGCAAACAAATCTATTGGGTTTATTTATTATTTTAATGAGTGTCCATCTAAGGTAGGAGCATGGGTTACATTGGACTCTCTCTTCAGGATCAGGGCCTTCGCTAAGTGGAAGCATTTCCCCCACAGTTGTTGTGCAACTACAACTCCCAGGCTACTGTGCATAAAAAATGATTGGGCACCAGGAGGTTCTTATGGTGCAAACAAAGAAACTGTTTATTAGTCAGAGACAATGACCTCAGGTTTACTCACATCACAGTAGTTGGAGGAAAAAGGCACAGGCATATCACATGCAGCTTTACACAGGCTGACACTACCTTAGGACAGACTTGGCAGGCATACCACTTCCCCTTTGCAACATATTCCGGTAGTGGTCTCTGGATCAACCTCAGGGGAATCATCTCTCCTGATTCCCTCTCCACTGGGATCCCTTTACTATAGGCAATATGGCCTGGGAGAGATACCTCCAATCTATCACTCCTATGTTGGAGCTCAGAACTGCTCTTATTTAGCTCACCCCTACTAAATTACACTCCTAGAGTGTACTAGTACTGGGAGCTCACCTGACACTTTCTATTCCTCATCCACGGGGTTGCCTGCTCCCCGACTTAGACACTAGAGGGCCCAGTCCCTCTAGGCACATGGCTTCTCTGGGCTTTGCTGTACCCAGGCTCCCCATGGCACACCCAGCCAGATCAGCATCCAGCAGCCAAAGAGGAAGAGTCCTTACACAAACTATAGTGCAGTGTGGCAGGAAGTGGTCATTACACCTCTAGACCAATAACACTGAGCTACACAGGATTTTGCCTAGTAACTGAGAAAAGGGTAGGGCCTTAAAGCCATAGGGGCAGATTAACCCCTATGGACCCCTACAGAAAGATCCCTAAACAGAAAATCCCAGATCCCAAACATTCTGGATAACAGGTCCCATACCTGTACTATTTAAATGTGCTCAACCTTCACTTATACTTGTGGGGTCATTTATTTATGGCCCTGTTGCAAGTGCAGGAGCTCCAAGGTGCACGAAATACAACCCCTTAGAGCTGATTCACATTGGATGGCAGGGGCTTTGTGCAAAGTACAAGGTAAGATGCAAAGTGCTAAAGACATGGCTGTTTTGCACCTGGTCCTTCACTTTGTAAACAAGAACGTTGCTCTCTGTGTCCTTCCTTAGGATATATTTATTTAAGGGGGGGGGGTGAGTATGGTTTTGCATCGCCACACTTCAGTTCCACATTTCTGCTTGATTGTTTTGCAGAAAAATACTCAAACACTCATTCAAAATAATTTAAGACCCCTCCAGGTGTATATGTTAAATGCAGACATTACCGATTTGCACTTAAATAGTGTGTTCACACAAATCAATGAGAGACAAATTGATGTACAGTCGTTACCAACTATGTGACTCACTCCCTGCTTAAATCTGGATTTGTAGTTTTCATGTAAATGAAATTCATGTCTGCTGCAAACTCCGCAATGAGTTTGCTTTATTTATTCCCAAAATTAAATTTAGAGGGACAGAACACTGAGCGCCAAATGGATTTCCCCCCCCATAGTTTTTTTGTGGCAGCAAAACAAACTGCAGCATGCTTCTAAGCTCTTTCCAGCACAGTTCTTGCCCACTTTTAATTTTTATGAGCATTCAGTTAGAAAGAGACTGCTGCTATGCAAATCCTTTGCCTTCCTCTCATTATTAAGTAATAATAGTGTGAATCTATTAAGGTGCGAAGTTGCCAAACGAGTGAATCTTTGAGTCTATGGCCAGCTTAAGCAGCAGCTGGACAGTTTCCAATTTATCTCTTACCTGATAGGCTGTTGCAACATTTCCCTGCTGCACTATTAATTTATGGGGGGAGGGATATATATATATATATATATATATATATATATATATATATATACACACACACAAATAGAGAGAGCTTATGAACCCACGGCAAAAAAATATACTGGATGTCATAAGGCACTTTGATAACAATAACTATTTTCTAAAGTTAACAGTGACTTTATTTAATCTAATTCACATTTGTTTATTTTGGAAATAAGTTTTAGAACCTTTGTTATACTTTGTTAGTTATTTTATAAAGTTATGATGGTACTTTTTAATGTATATATGTATGCAGGGCCGCCATCAGGGGGACACGGTGGGGGGCCCGGTGGCTGTACTCACTCTGGCAGGGCCCCTGCTGCTGTCAGAAAGCCACACAATCTGGTAGGAAGGGCAGAGCTGTATTGCCTGCACGTCGCTTTCCCCTCCCCTCATGGGCAGATTTTCAATAAGGCTAGGGGAAGCTAAGCCTCCCCAAACCTATGTGACACAAAAGAAAATGTAAAACAGAAAAAAACCCTGCTCTCTTGATGACTGTGCGCTCCTTCAAACAGGAAGGAAAGCTCCAGTTCTGCCTCCAGGCTCTGTGCTGTGAAGATCAGCTGAACTCTGATTGGATACTTCTGCCAGCATTTTATCCAATCAGAGCACAGCTTTACTTACAGACAGTAAAAATTATGAAACTGGAGGGGCTGGCTGGCGGAGGTGGCTAAACTTTTGCCTGAAGGTATAGACAGACAGGTATCAGACTAGCAAGAAGGAGCTTAAATATTTACTCCTATCTCCTTTTTTAACTTGTAGGGGGGCCCAGACCAAAATTTTTTTAAAAAAAAACTTTTATGAGGGGCCCTGGCACCAGTTTTTTTTTTTAACTTATAAGGGGGCCCTGATCATCAATAGTTTTTTATAACTTGTGCGTGAGGGGGCTTACCGTTTTTAGCGCTGATGGCTGTGTTGTTCCTTTAGCTGTGGTGTGAAGTGGGCGGGATCTGGGTGGGCGGGACCTGGGGTGGGCAGGGCCAAAAATTTTGTTGTACGGGGCCCCGTGATTTCTAATGGCGACCCTGTATGTATGTACATTAATCACTAGTGTAAAAGCAAGGGCAATACATGTTCACATTTGTTTGTGGACAGTTTTTACTAGGAAAAGCTATTTCTGGAAGAGGAAGATAAAGTGCTCTTTCCATTCTTACATTGTTGAGATCAAGGTTAGAAAAACATCATATCAGGGAGTTAGGCCTGACATTTTTTATTTCTAAATGACACGGTTTACAAATAATTCACTCCACCATATAATATACTATTCCTGAACCATCAAATGTAATTTTTAGCTGTTATAGTGGTGTGTAGACAGCCACCTCAGGTCATTTTGCCTGGTCATGTGCTTTCAGAAAGAGCCAGCACTTCACAATGCAACTAATTTCAGATAAGCTATTGTTTCTCCTACTCAATGTAACGGGAGGAGTCACGGTCTGCTTGAGTTCTTTACTATTAAGTGTTGTGCTCATATCTTACAACTAAGCGAGCATGGGAGCATTTTATCAATGCGGGTGTCAGGGAGTTGTTATTTTGTTACTTTTCCATTGTTCTGGGCTGCTGGGGGGGGATGGAGGGGGTTGATATCCATCCAACTTGCAGTGCAGCAGTAAAAAGTGACTCAAGTTTATCAGAGCACCAGGCACATGACTGAGAGCACCTGGGAAATTAACATGTTTATCACCATGTTAAATTTCAGAATTAAATATAAAACAACTGTTTGCTCTTTGAGAAATAGATTTCAGTGCAAAATACTGTTGGAGCAGCGCTAATAACTGATGCATTTTGAAAGAACATGTTTTCCAGTGACAGAATCACTGTAAAGTAAAGCAACTAGTTTACTACAAGTTGATTGTAACTTATTGTATAAAAACAAAAGTTAGGTTTTTCGCTGTTACAAGTGGACTGAGCTGCACAGAGCCCTGACCTTGGAATAGTGTGGGATGAATCATGGGAATGGTGAATGTGAGCCAGGTCTACTTATGCAACATCAGTGTCCAACTCAGTAGTGGTCTTGTGAATAAATGGAGCAAATTCTACCAATAATGTTTCAAAATCTAGAGCTTAGAGTAGAGCAGCGGTTCTCAACCTGTGGGTCGCTACCCCTTTGGGGGTCGAACGACCCTTTCACAGGGGTCGTCCAAGGCCTCCTTCTGGGTAAGGGATCTGAATGAGAGGTTTCAGTAACATTGTATTGGCAAAGAGGCTGCAATGTCATCTGTCTGTGCCGGAAACAGCATGCTCCTAGTGCAGGGAGTGAAGCCGAGAGGCTAAAGCTATTGCTGTAAAATGACAGCTTACATTTTTTTCTCTCGCTGCTGCCAATGGCTGGGACAAAGCCGCTTATGGCATATCGTTTCTGCAAGAGAGGCCGGGATACGGATGCTTTCCCTGGGATTCAGGGCTGGATTTACATAGTGGGCGCCCCTAGGCCCACTGCCGTTCGTCGCCCCTCTCCCCTCCAGGGGGACAGGAGCAATGGGGATTGGCGCATGGGAAATTTAAAAAATGGTTGTATCTCCAACGCATCCCCAGTGTTTTTGAACCAATGTGGGTGTGGTTGGGCAGCATGCCGCCTCCCTAAAATCCTGCCACCCTAGACCCGGGCCTAGGTGGCCTTTCCACAAATCCGGGCCTGCAGGGATTGAGCATATCGTACACAGTGGGCACTCTGCCAAAAGTTCTTGCAATGCTATTGCATCAACCAGAACTATTCTAAACCGCTGCCTGCGTTCCTCTTCCTCCTTCGCGCTTTCCCATACTATTCAGCCATTCATAGCCGATACTTGCATGACTTTGGAAACAGGGGAAGCAGGGCCTTTTCTGGGGGTGATGGAGTTGAGAGTGGGGGGAGTGGAGAAGAGGAGGGGGGCAGCAGAGGGGAATAAGGGGGGAGCGGCGGCATGGATAGCGCTTGTTATGCGCAGCCTATAGTAACAGCCCTCGCCTCTCTCATGGTGCCAGAGGTTTTTCCCAATGTACCTGTCATTGCAGTGTCCAGAAATCCAGTGTTCCAGAGGTTCGTGAAGAGAGGTAATGTATGACAAAGTTATTTCAGTCACAATAATTTGGGGGATGTCTCTACCTTTTGGCTGCCAGATGATATTGGGGATTGTGTCTCTTCCAACAAGTGTTAAATAAGCAGTTTTATGCCCTAATGACAAAAGGAAAGATTTAACCTTTAAGAGAACCTAATTTTTACTGCATCAGGCTGATGGTCTCTAGCTGATAGTCTCTTGCTATCTGAGTTTCTAATATGAGTAGGAATGATACCCAATCCCAATCTCTAAAGTATTGTAATGGAAGTGCCATTAAATCACAGAGTTTTTACTGAAATCAAGATAACTGCAGTGAAGCTTGGCATTTAATATGGGCAGAAACATCTGCCAAACAAATGCCAGTGTGAGCAAGCGCCCTTGTAAATGTATCCCTATGTATATCAATGGAGTATCTGCAATTATCCTTATACCCACTGCCAATGGTACAGATAAAAGTCAGGGGACCTGAAAGCAAGATGTTGAACAAGGAACATTCTCAGCATTCTTTTAGCAGCACACCAGATATCATTATTTGATGATTATTGCTGCCAAGGGCAGTTTTATAGTAATTTTAGTAGAGTTTCTTATACTGTATATTCTTTATATTTATACCCTTGTTGTCAGAATTAAATGTTGGATAGGCAGGTGTCAATGTAAAGTATAAATATATTACAATTAATTCAGTAAATAATGACAGGAGCTGAACGGAATATTTTCTGTGACTTTCTTTCAAACTTTTTCAGCTTCAGGTAGCAGGAACCTGCAGAGCTCATGCCAAACAAAAGTGTGCCATAATCAGTATGAGCAAACTCGCAGTGACAGGTTTATCTGAACTAATTATGAAAAGACTATTCTGCTGGGTGCCATTGTAAGTGCCTGTTTCCGTGCAGCAGAGCAACATACTGTAGATTTTTATTGTTTTATTGTTCTAGTCCTCTATTAACTCTTTCACACCTTATTTGCTCACCTTAGAGGGAATAGTGACTGCAATAATCTTGTTACCAGGGAGACGGACTCACATATTGAAAGCTTCTTATGCAATCTCTTATTAATTCTTACATAACAGGACTAATTTTAAGTTTGGTATGTTAGCCACAGGGAGATTAACAGAGGTGTCCAAGGCTGCAAGAATTTGATTCAGGAGTTGATACAGGGATAAAAACAGTGATGACAAAGCCTTTCCTGTGCCGTGGATATAAGGATTTGACTTTATGGGGCAGAAAACCATTTTGGAGATAACACATAAGCTTGTCAATTATGCAGTAAACATTGTGATTTCCACCTGTACTGTATTATCCGATATATCAGTCTATTCAAGGGACTATTTTCATTTCTTCCCATGCTTTCTTATAAAAATGAAAGAAGAAGTAGAATCCAGTATATAAATGATTACTCATAATATAAATCAGGGCAGTGTAATATGATAGTCTCATTTGAAAAATTCACATGTCCAAACAGAGCTGTTCTTTAAGGTGTTGTTCGTCTTTAAAGGGGAATTAAAGTCTAAATTAGAAAAAGACTAGAAATGCTGTATTTTGTATACTAAACATAAACTTGAAATTAATGCACCACAAGCCTCAAACATAAAACAAATGATTTATGCTTTCAACGTTGGCCATGGGGGGTCAACACCTTGTAACATTGTTAAACAGCTTTGCAAGACCAAGACTGTGCACATGCTCAGTGTGGTATGGGCTGCTTAGGGATCCTCATAAATGATCAAAACAGCACAAGTCAAATAATATCTGCCAGAAGCCATTACAGCAAGACTGATTAATAATCAGAATAAGCAGACTGCACTGGGTTCTGTGTTGTCATGTAATCTAATGTGGATTTTATAATTTTTGTATTGTTTAATACAAACTTTCTCCAACTCTGCAAAACCAGTGACTGCAGCAAAATAAATATCCAAAAAGAATCCCAGTTTATCTGTTTAAATCTGGCTCCAAGATCTTTGTCCCTGCAGCTGGAGTTGGAAACAGTAAAGGGGATGTAAAGGAAAAAATTAAATCCAATACAAATCTCTACACAGTCGCCGACGGCTCTACAGGGAAACAAACAAAGCTGCAAAGTTCTGCATGGCTGTGAAGTAAGGTGGCTCCTCTTACTTCACACTTGGCTATTGTTAGCCCCTATGGGGGTTATTCCAAAATCTGTTCTGAAAGCACAAAAAAACTCCATCTTGTATTCACCCAGTAAAGCATGATGAGTTTCTCAAACATATATTGGTTCTAAGAGTTCTTTGGCAGGTTCATAAAATTAAACCTCAGAACTGGGGATGGGAAATTTTTTTTTGCCTTGTTTCGCCTAGGAAATGAAGTCCATAGACTTGTATGGTGCTGTGCATTAAAAAAGAACCCATAATAATACTTGGTTCTCAGCATAAACCCTAGAAGAAGATGTGCCACCTGTGCCCAGGCATCAAGCTTCCTAAAACAAGTACTGCTAAGGGAATGTGTTAGGCTAGGGCCAGATGGGACCAAAATCAGCCTACTAAAATCTGCAGGCCAATCTCAACACCCAAGATAATAATGAGAGTAAGGTGAGAACTGCTCTCCTAGCCCAGTGGTTAAGACGAAGTGGCCATAAGGCTAAGGCCTAAGGCTAGGGCCAGACAGGGCTGAAATCCGCAGGCTTATTTCAGTTCCTGACCAATGGCTAAATCCTCTTCTCTGTTCATGTCCAGAAGTGTTTTGTTTGCTACAGTGCGTACATACTTGGCAGATTTCGGAGAAGAAGTGTGAGACTTTGCATTTCGTCAGACTAAAGAAAGAAACTAATTTTACAGTACATTACAGGCTAAACTTGTATAATTTGGCAAAGTGAAAATTCTAATAAAACTTCAACCATGTTGAATAAGACAAACCATCTGCTATCTTCTTCATAATGATGGTCCTTGGACCTCACTGGAGATATTTTATGCTGAAATAGCTTCTGCTTACAAGCGTTTACCCTTGAGAGCTTTTATGCTTCAGATATTTTGAGCCCTGGGGAGCTGTTAAGCCTCTATGCTTGAGAGGCTTTACGTTTGAGAGCTTTCATGCCTGAGAGGTTTTATGCTTGTAAGGTTTTACTTATAGTTTTTTTTACATTTGATACTATATATGATTAAGCTTTTAATCAAGATATTTTACAAAAATATGTAATTCTTATGCCTAGGGGGTCCTGGTGTTTCTTCTTCAGAAAAACAGCAAAATGAATCTCTCTCTCTCTCAGAAATGCAATTATTCTTAGCTTTATTATTTCAGTTACATGAATCCTGTGTCTTGGCAGTGTCTCGGTGAAAACTAAGATGTGACTATATAGCTTTCTGGAGAGATGGCCATAGGAAGGAGTGGAAATGCAAGGGTAGCAATTTTTTCAGATGTAGTTGGTAAGGACAAAAATTGTCTGAACTTGGGATGTTGCTTTGTGTTATATAGAGGTGCCCCTTTTTGTCACCACCAAGACACCCGCTGATGCGAATATGGCCTGGCCCAGGCATGACGTTAAGGGGAATTAGCAACATCCTTTCAAATAATAAATGGGAAAATTATATAAAAAAAAAAAAAAGAAACCTTTAGGAATCAGAAGAGAACAACCCTAACAGGCAGAAGACACACTGTATCATACAGTTCCATTAGCCAACATTTACTGCAATTTTGGAGCAGTGAACATGTAACAAGGTGTTTTCAATGTATTTGAGTAATATGACAGTTCAGCCAGCAGGTGGCAATTAGGGCAATTAGGGGAATTACCCTACAGGAGTTTTTTTTATAAGGAAGTGCAGGAGCTGTGTTCCTATTTCGCCTAAAAACACTATGGGGCAAATTCACTAAAGGCGAATTTTCGCCAGTGACTAAACCACACTCCGCACTTCTTCGCCAGATTTAAATTTGTTACCACTATGCCAATTCACTAAAATGCATAGTTGCATCACAGCAGCCTGAACGCTGGTGAATTTTTGCTAGTGTTACAACGGCAGTGCGAATGCTTCATGGAGAATTTTTGCTAGAGTTCGTTTCTGCCTTTGCTTATAATCTTACGCTTAGTTTCATTTCAATAGGGCTGGTATCTAAAAGTCGTATGGACATCTTTCTTAGTAATGTTGGTGCAAATGCTTGTAGTGACCACTTTTTTAATCACATGTCCAATGAGCCATAATAAAGACAGAATAGATCCTCTAATGCCCTAGACATGAGCCCACCCTTAAACAAATGTGGCATGCCCCTCAAATTAGTTGGAAAAAAATTGTTCACCCATAAATCTTTAATAGTTCGGACTCTTGAAGGCAATCCCACTTTAAAAAAAGAAAAGTCACCAGCGTTTTTTACAACTTTAATATATTTCTCTTTTTTCCCTGTTAATAACATTGGGATCAACCATCATTTTTTACCGGCCAGGTGGCAACCCAAGTCTGAGGTGGCAAAGTAAACTCCGGCGAAAGAGGTAACGTTCAGTAAAATTCGCATCTTAGTGAATTTGCGGAGTAACGACCATTCACCAGAGCGAAAAGTTGCCTGGCGATTGGGTGTGAACGAATGCTAGCGAGGGTCTCGTTCACTAGCGAATTGTTCTCTATGCCTGTTGATTTTGGCGATCGAATTGGCAATGTCCCTGTGGATGAGGTTTCTGGCAAATTTTCACTAGCATCAGCCCTTTAGTGAATTTGCCCCATTGAGCAGAACTAAGCCTGATTGGGAGACTGACTCCCATCTTGCAGGCAGGTGTGGCCTGCCCCATTATTGCTCTTAGCTTAGACAGTAAGAGGGAAACAGGAAGAGGAATGAATCATAAGACAATGGCAAAACAGCAGGAATGCCCTTAACCAAAATGCCCACACAAGCAGGTCACTACAATAAGAATAGCCATATCACCTAAAATGATCATATTTATGTTTTGCATACTTTTATTTCTTTACAATCATTATCAGTGCAGCATTATATTCTCAGCCATTTGTAAGAACTTCAAATTATGAACCTGTAGTGTTTAACCGCAGCCCTTTTAGGAAATGTTTGTTCATGTTTATTACTATGCAGCACAGGGGACATTAGAGGGCGCCTTCTATATCAGGCCAGATACTTTGCCTTAGGGATGATGCAGCCATGTGGAGCAGAGCTGGCAACTTCTCATCTTGTTTGTTATATGGCAATAAGCTTTGTTCTTATTGGTTCAGGAATGTGACTGACAGTATTGCTTCACAGAATGGATATTTTATGTGTTTTGTGAAACTGAGCTTTCATTTTGTGGAAAGAATGAATCCTGTAGTATAAAATCTTGCTTTCTATCACAAATATCTATTTTGTCAGTCAAATCTAGCTTGACATGCACTAGTTAGTTACACTATTATATATTATGTCCAACTTTTTTTTACATATTTCATTCTATAAGTTACTTTGCACATAAGTGTGTCTGTTACATGGAAGTTATACATTTGTGAGACAGCTTGTTAAACTGTACAGAATGGAGTACGTAATATAACGACATCCTTTATATTTTTTATCTGTGTATGGTCACAAATACTTATATACCATGAGAGACATTAATTCTGTGTATTAGGGATAGTTTTGTATACAGAATTTATTTGGGACAAACGGCACCCTATAGTTAACTTTTTTATGGATTATATTTCTGTAATCACAGTATAGAAGTATATTGTAATATTGTTATTTAAATGCATGTGTTGTTTTGTATTTTTAATGGAGAACTAAAGATTAACTTGGCTAGAATGTTGTACGTATGTTTTATGCTTCTGTACCAGCCAGCCTTCTTTTCGGCTGATTCACTGCACATACTCTGTGCTGATGTCACTGACTAAGCTTAGGGACTGACTCAAAATATACTGTATATACAAAATAGAAATGTCACAGTATAAGGCTGATTAGTAATTAATACAGATAACTACTGCATGGCAGCACAGAAACCAGTGCAACTAGAATCAGAATTTAATAATCAGCCCTGTAGAATCAGCTTATATTACACACAAACCTCTTTTTCTGCTTGATAATTTGCCACAACCCCTAAGCTTAACTTCTCAACAGCTGCTCAGAGCCCACTGAGCATGTGAGTGTCGCAGACACTTTCCAAAATGGTGACCCCCTGTGACAAGTTTGAAGTCCTAGATCATTGCTGCTATTGACAAGCTGAAACATTAGGCTGGTGCAAAAAGTTCAGTATATAAAATATGGCTTTTCCCATACATAGCTTTTCAGGGAGTGTCTTAAAATGAGAGGAATATACAAGTTGGAGTAGGGTTTTATCAGGTAGGTATAAGGTATTCATCTTCTGTTAAGAAATTCTCTGTGACCGATATTGGCCTGTTATTTATACAGCATATAATTACAGGGAGTCTTTGAGTTACATACTGTACACCAGACTTACATACAACACATACTTACATACAGAGGCTATTACAGAAATGTAATGTGGTTTTATTGGCCTTTAATAGCATTTAGTTTTAATAAACCATCTTCCCCAATCCCTAATGCCCTCTAGTGTGTGTTGTCTAATGCAGAGCACAGAAATGTCTGTCTTGCTGTGTTTAATAAGTAAATGTATATGTTTTAACTTCCATATCAATTCAACTTAAGAACAAACCTACAGACCCTATCATGAATGTTACCTGGGAATTGCCTGCATAGAATTGTAGAATAGTTCATACTAATTGCACAGTTTATTTTTGGCATATGTTTATACTGTAATATATTAGAATGCTGTAAAAAGCTGTGGCTAATAGTTGCATCTGTATGGTAGGAATATTTGGAGGAGTGGTTCAACTTCAAGTGTGTTATAGAATGTCCTATTCCTTTTAACATTTCAATTGGCCTTCTTTCTTTCTTTTTTTATTTGACTTCCTTTTCTGCCTCTTTCCAGCTGAACCTGACTACCATGTAGCACTTTTTATTGCTTATCTTCCTATTCACTCCCTCTCCTATTCATCTTTCACTCTCTCATTCAAACCACAACTTGTTTGCTATGGTAAATAAGACCCAAGAAACCAGATAGCTGCTGACTGAAAAAACTGGAGAGCAGCTGAACAGAAAGCTAATAACTGAAAAACCACCAAGAATAAAAAAATACTAAAACTTCATTTAAAGGTGAACTACCCCTTTCTTGTGATGTAACATAAAGCACTTTGCACTGGTATTATATATTGGAACATTCTGTCTTAAAGGGGAAGGAAACCTAGTTGGTGCAAAAACCCTCCCCCTTCCCTTCTGTTGCCCACCCTCCCTCCTCCCCCCTGGCCTACCCGTCCCGCTGGGCAAATGCCCCTAACTTGTTACTTACCCTTCTGCGCAGGTCCAGTCCAGGGAGTTCACAGACGACATCTTCTTCCACGCGATCTTCTTCCTGCTTTGAACGGCGTTTTGGCGCATGCGCAGTAGGAGCATTTCGCCGGTACGGATCTACTGCGCATGCGCTCCTACTGCGCATGCGCCAAAACGCCGTTCAAAGCAGGAAGAAGATCGCGTGGAAGAATATGTCGTCTGTGAACACCCTGGACTGGACCTACGCAGAAGGGTAAGTAAAAAGTTAGGGGCATTTGCCCAGTGGGACGGGTAGGCCAGGGGGGAGGAGGGAGGGTGGGCAACACACGGGAGGGGGGAGGGTTTTTGCGCCAACTAGGTTTCCTTCCCCTTTAAGGGTCCTTTGGTCTTCTATGCTGATATAGGACAGACTGAAGACTTAATATTATATATATTGTGGTACACAAAAGGCCATGAAATGGGTATGGGAAACTAGTTATACCAGCTTAGCATAAAGTAGTAAACTTTTCTATAAAAAACAATGAGATATTGAATAAACATGTTCATTTGCAGTCAGGTTGTTTTTTTTTCTTTATTATTGTCTGAAAATAACAACCTGTAGTGTTTCTTGCTGCATACCTATTCCTTAAATTCATTGGCAGTTATATATTCATGTCACCCTACTTACAGGCTCATAATTCTCATACATACATATTGGATTGTGGATTTCCAACCTAGCTTGGTGGACCTAAGTCTGCATTTATGGGGGGACCCTACTTTCAACTTATACACCTTATATGTGCAGTTTACTGGCTATCTTTTCTAGGTTAAATGCTGGGAAATCATGGGAGAAACAGCAGCACTACTGTGCATCCTAAACAAGCAAGGCCAGTTAATAGAAATATTCTCTCTTTTTTTTTTTTTTTACACGGCTGTCATTCATGATTAGAGATGTCGCGAACTGTTCGCCGGCGAACTTGTTCGCGCGAACATCGGGTGTTTGCGCTCGCCGGAAGTTCGCGAACGTCGCGCGACGTTCGCCATTTTGGGTTCGCCATTGTTGGCGCTTTTTTTTGCCCTCTCACCCCAGACCAGCAGGTACATGGCAGCCAATCAGGAAGCTCTCCCCTGGACCACTCCCCTTCCCTATAAAAACCGAAGCCCTGCAGCGTTTTTTCACTCTGCCTGTGTGTGCTGAAGAGATAGTGTAGGGAGAGAGCTGCTGCCTGTTAGTGATTTCAGGGACAGTTGAAAGTTTGCTGGCTAGTAATCGTTTTGATACTGCTCTGTTATTGGAGGGACAGAAGTCTGCAGGGGTTTGAGGGACATTTAAGCTTAGGTAGCTTTGCTGGCTAGTAATCTACCTTCTACTGCAGTGCTCTGTATGTAGCTGCTGTGGGCAGCTGTCCTGCTTCTGATCTCATCTGCTGACTGCTGCAATAACAGTAGTCCTTGTAAGGACTGCTTTTATTTATTTTTTTGTTGTTTTACTACTACTACTACTACTACTATAAGAGCCCAGTGCTATTAGTCTAGCAGTGTTGGGGAGTGGGACTGGTGTGCTAATCTGCTGCTCCTAGTAGTTCAGCAGCACCAACTTTAACTTTTTTTTTAATATTCATTTTTTTTTATTTTACTTTTTTTTATTTTACTACCGCTGTAGTAGTGTATAAGTTGACCTTTTAGGCATTATTTGCCCTGTAGGCATTTTTTGCCCAGTGTGTTATTCAACCAACTGCCATCTAGCTGTGTGACCTTGTTCACATTCTGTCTAAATATCCATAATATTACCGTCTCCAGAAAAAACACCGGAGTGACTTTTTTCAAGCAGCCATAATATATTTTACGTAATCCGTATCCACCGCTGTAGTAGTGTATACGTTGACCTTGTAGGCATTATTTGCACAGTGTTTTCTTCAACCCGCCATCTAGCTGTGTGAGCTTGTTCACATTTTGTCTAAATATTGATAATATTATCGTCTCTAGAAAAACCACTTGAGTTACTTTTTTTCAAGCAGCATTCATATATTTTACGTAATCCGTATCCACCGCTGTAGTAGTGTATACGTTGACCTTGTAGGCATTATTTGCACACTGTTTTCTTCAACCCGCCATCTAGCTGTGTGAGCTTGTTCACATTTTGTCTAAATATTGATAATATTATCGTCTCTAGAAAAACCACTTGAGTTACTTTTTTCAAGCAGCATTCATATATTTTACGTAATCCGTATCCACCGCTGTAGTAGTGTATACGTTGACCTTGTAGGCATTATTTGCACACTGTTTTCTTCAACCCGCCATCTAGCTGTGTGAGCTTGTTCACATTTTGTCTAAATATTGATAATATTATCGTCTCTAGAAAAACCACTTGAGTTACTTTTTTTCAAGCAGCATTCATATATTTTACGTAATCCGTATCCACCGCTGTAGTAGTGTATACGTTGACCTTGTAGGCATTATTTGCACTCTGTTTTCTTCAACCCGCCATCTAGCTGTGTGAGCTTGTTCACATTTTGTCTAAATATTGATAATATTATCGTCTCTAGAAAAACCACTTGAGTTACTTTTTTTCAAGCAGCATTCATATATTTTACGTAATCCGTATCCACCACTGTAGTAGTGTATACGTTGACCTTGTAGGCATTATTTGCACACTGTTTTCTTCAAACTGCCATCTAGCTGTGTGTATTATCGTTTCCAGAAAAACCAACTGAGTTTTTGTTGTTGTTGTTTTTTTAAAAATAATGCCAGGCAAAGGCAGGCCGCCACGCAGAGGCCGTGCTAGGGGCCGTGCTGCTATGCAATCCTGTGGCCCTAGCAAATTGCCCAGTTTTAAAAAGCCAATGACCCTGAACTCCCAAAATGCTGAAGAGGTAGTTGACTGGCTTACACAGCACACCCCATCCTCTACCGTTTCTAACTTTACCACAACATCCTCCTCATCCTCCACTGCTATGGCCACCCCACGTAACACTTCCTCCACCACCGGTGCCCCTTCTTCACTGGAGTCAGAGGAGTTATTTTCCCATGAGTTTCTTGAACTGAGTAATGTGCAACCATTATTGCCAGAAGAAGATGAAGGAGATGAGGACCTTACACCAGATTTAATTCTGGCAGAGAACACGATAGAGATGGACATAATGAGTGATGAGGAGGAGGTCCCCGCTGCTGCTTCCTTCTGTGATGTGTCAGAAGAAATTGATGCATCTGAGGAGAATGATGATGAGGAGATTGATGTTTTGTGGGTGCCTAGTAGAAGAGAGCAAGAGGAGGGTAGTTCAGATGGAGAGACGGAGAGTCAGAGAGGCAGTAGGAGAATAAGACTTAGAAGAAGCAGGGAGGACAGCCCGCAGGGATCAGTAGGGCAACAACATGTATCGGCACCTGTGTTCAGCCGGCCAACGCACCCGCCATTGCCGCCAATGCCGCCAACTTCTACTGTTACCGCCAGATCGCACACTTCCAAAAAGTCAGCAGTGTGGGATTTTTTTAATGTGTGTGCCTCTGACAAAAGCATTGTAATTTGCAATGAGTGCAGTCAGAAACTGAGCCTTGGTAAGCCCAACAGCCACATAGGTACAACTTCTATGCGAAGGCACATGAGCGGCAAGCACAAAGCACTTTGGGAGCAACACCTCAAAGGCAACAGGCAAACTAAAAGCCACACTCCTTCTGGTCCAGCATCTTACTGCTCTACCTCTGCTCTCCTTGACCCGTCTGAACCACCCTCCACTCCGCCTTCCACCTTGACCACCTGTTCCCATTCCCAGTCATCTGCCACCAGCCAAGTTTCTGTGAAGGCCATGTTTGAGCGTAAGAAGCCAATGTCTGACTGTCACCCCCTTGCCCGGCGTCTGACAGCTGGCTTGTCTGCACTCTTAGCCCGCCAGCTTTTACCATACCAGCTGGTGGACTCTGAGGCCTTCCGCAAATTTGTAGCAATTGGGACACCGCAGTGGAAGGTACCCAGCGAAAAATTACTATTTTCAGCATTTATATGGCATATTTTTTCTGGCAACTGTGCTTCAGTGGCTGCGTCCAAAAAAACTGGGCAAACAATGCCTACAAGGTCAACGTATGGCAGTTGTTTAAAGAGAACAGTAGATTACTAGCCAGCAAAGCTACCTAAGCTAAAATGTCCCTCAAATCCCTGCAGACTTCTGTCCCTCCAATACAGAGCAGTATCAAGCAGATTACTAGCCAGCAAACTTACTATCATCTGTCCCTGAAATCACTAACAGCTCTCCCCCTACACTATCTCTTCCAAGCACACACAGGCAGATTTTTCAGATACATTTTTGCCCTTGATCCCCCTCTGGCATACCACTGTCCAGGTCGTTGCACCCTTTAAACAACTTTAAAATCATTTTTCTGGCCAGAAATGTCTTTTTTAGATGTTAAAGTTCGCCTTCCCATTGAAGTCTATGGGGTTCGCGAACCGTTCGCGAACCGCTCGCGTTTTTGCGCAAGTTCGCGAATATGTTCGCGAACTTTTTTTCCGACGTTCGCTACATCCCTATTCATGATAAATGTATCCTAGGCACTGTAATGACAGGTTCATTAAATCACCTTTCTCTAGTGTTATATGGAGGTGCCTTGTATTAGTGATGAGCAGTACTATTAGTCTAGGAGGGATAGCTAACAAGTCTAGGTCGCAGATATTAAGGCTGGTAGAGACATTTGATAGCATTGTCACATGATACAGAATCATTTAGAATTTTTAATAGAAAAAAAAACGTGTATTTTTCAAGATTTAATATACACCGAGGCTGAAAAAAGTCCTAATCCGAAAATCTGCCATCTCAGACCTGCCGAGGTTGTATATAAGTCAATGGGAGAGGTCCCTAATCCTATTTGGAAGTTTCTGTGGCCTGCACTTGAATTAGCCCAAAAATCCGACTATTTTCGACTTTTCGGGCAAAAATCTGAAAATGTTGGGCTTTTTGGGGGGAAAAAAATCTAAAAAATCATATGATTAGGGGTTTCACTCAATATTATAGAGTGTTTCCCCCGATCCAATTAAATCGTGCTTTTTCATAATAAATAAGGTCACATCTTGGATTCTATTTTGGTCAGACTTTTTTATTGTAAAAAATCAGATAAATTCAGATTTTAATAAATAACCCCCTTAGTGTCTGTGGCACATGACAAACAGAAGTCTTCCGGCACACTTTATATATACTATAAGCTGAAAGTCATCTTGAAAAAGGCCTGGATAGCCCAAAACATTGCTGGAGTTGCCGTATGAAATAATTAAGGTAGTTTTATCTTTACAAGATTAGAGTGCTGCTTTCTTTTGACTTTGTCTGTGGCACATGCTCAGTGTGCTCTAGGCTTCTATTGAGAAGCAAAAGGATCATTAGAAATCATCAAAACTTTAGCAGCAAGCAGTTTGACATTAGGATTGCCACCTGGCTGGTATTTTACCGGCCTGGCCGGTAAAATGATGGTCGCTCCCAATGTTATTAATAGGGAAAATATATTTTTTCCGGAAAAGGTGGCAACCCTAGTTGACATCTACCATAAAATCTGATGCTACTGGACTGAAAATGACTTCTGATTCTGCTGCTGCTGATCTGAACCTGATACAATTATTAATCAAATTAATGACAACAGCCCAGAGCATGTATTGTAAATCAGTAGAAAGAAGATTGGGATAGGATGCCACCTCTCAGGGCCATGCAGTCCAGGTAGGGGGGCGTCATGAGGCGGACCGCTGATCTCATGGTGCAGAACAGGCAACATCATGGGGCGGGACTATTTGTGCACTAAAAATTTAGTTAGTCCTATGCACTCCATTGCACTTGCCTGGTCTGAGCTGGTGAAGGCAAGTTTGGTGAATGAGGTAACATTCAATAAAATCCGCTTCTTAGTAAATTTGCAGAGTTACGTCCATTCACCAGAGCGAAAATTCACCTGGCATTAGAGTGCGAAGCAACGCTAGCGTCTATTTCCTTCGCTAGCGAAGTGACGCCTGCACCCATTAGGAAATCGACAAAGTCCCTGCAGGCAGTAACGCTAGCAAATTGACGCTATTGTTGGCCACTTCACCCTTTAGGGAATCTGCCCCATAGTTTTCTCTCCTCAAACCTGGAGAGATCAGAGAATATCACACTCCCAACACAGGCAGAAGCTCAAGTATCAACACTTGATTTGCAGGTTCAACTCTTTAAATGAGAACTCAACCCCTCCACTAATAAAAAACCCTACCCAGTACCCTACATAGCCCCCCTCCCTGCTGTACGCCACATAGGTGATAACATCTATAAGTACCCCTAATCCTTTACTTTATATAAGTGCAGAGTAAGCACAGCGGAGCTCGTGGGTGCCATCTTCCGGCTCAAAATAGTTGGCATGCTTTTTCATAGTATATAATTCCTTGAATGTATGCAGATTCTATTTCTGGAAGTATAAAACCCATTCCAGAGATTCCATTACCTAATGGACTGTTTCATGGGTAAGAGACAAATATGCTGCAAGAACTCATAGTTGTATGTATAGGAGCTAACAAGTCTGTAATTATCTATTGTAGCACTCGGTTTAAGATATTTATATACACAAAGGCAGATATATCAGGCATTACAGAAGGATTAAACAATTTTTTGATCATTGTCCAACTTCATGATTACTATCATCTAAAACTTTGGGGGTTATTTATTAAAGTCCTATTTTAAAGGGGAAATGTTTAATTTTTTCTTAAAAAAAAAATTAGAATTTTTCAAGATTTTTTAAACCCAGAGGGTGTTAAAAGTCAGCGACAAATCCATAAAATTTGTACAATTCAGATTTTTTCATGATTTTATCAAGTTTTTTTCCGCACAAGAAATTTTCGTAAAAATGTATTGATAAATAAGGGGGAAAAGTCCGTATGGATTTTGTAGTTTTCAGAAAATAGTGAGAACTTTTTAATAAATAACCCCCTTCATGTTACTCCAGAACAGCCTTCCTTTTCAAGCCTTTGAGGGCCATGTGTATTGCTACAATATGTCAAGGGGTACAGGCACATTTATAGTGCACACAGGCTAAATTGAGGTCTTAGAGACATAGGCCTACATACCTAGTAGAAGGGTAATTTAAGTGACATAAGGGGTTATATAATAACATATTATTATATAATAACGTGCAAAGTTTGCTACAGTTTCCATTACCTATAGAATCCATTCAGCATGCTGCTGGCCTTGTGAGGGAGCATTATTAAGAACAGTGAAAGTTGTCTGTTCAAGACATTAGTCGCCCTTTAAAATGCCACAAGTTGCTTTTGGAAGGTCAGGTTTAATTAACTGCAGTGGAAAATGCCATTTGTAATCCCATCATGCATTTGTCATAGCCAATGGTGTGTTTCCAAGTGACAATCACTGACTGAGGGGTACTGACAGCACTTTCAAGTTGCATTTATTTCATTCCAAACCTTTCATATGCTCATTCTTCTCAGGAGAAAAATGCACTAATTTAAATGCCTGTAAATATAGCAGTTACTTTAATACTTTATCAGAACCATGCATCTTAAAGCACACGCAAGAACATTCTCTATTAGCCACCTTATTTTCTTTAACAAAACATATCTTATAAAAGATTATAAAAAAAGCTTTATCTTGTATTTATTTTCCCCTAAATGGACCAACTATTATCCATATTCTGCAAATGCTGAATCTATGACTGTCTGACCACTGGAGGAGATAATTTTCCATACATAGTATGTTCTACCCTCATGCTAAATTTTAGGAAAAATTATATAGGATACTTATAAATAGGGTATGTTTCCCTGTAAAGCCCATTTGGAACAAAAACACAGGCTGACTTCAAAAGCTATTTTGGATTTAACTGGCCACAGTCTCATGTTAATGGTAGAGCGCAGCTGCTGCTTGTTTTATACCCTCTGCTGACAGTTATAGCTGAGAGATAACATTGGATTTCTCACCTCTAACCTGCTGACAACAAATAGCGCTGGGGCCCTTGCCAAAAAGCTGTTCTGTTACACTGTTATTAGAGCCCAAGAATTCTTTTATTTCTTTGAACGTGCACATAAAAGAAATTTGACTTGGTTTGTTTAGCTTTCTGTAAAAAAATGAGCAGGATGTCAAAACTGACAAAGTGTTCTGTGACTCGGCCTGAACTGTTATTCCTTTAATGCTGGGTACATGTTATTCTAAGATCTGATTTCCTAACAGCGATAAACACAAGAAAAACAAAGCTTATTTGTATAAATCTGTTTCTTTGCTAAAAGTCACACAGCTCTGTTTGCGCAGCCAATTCCCAATAGTTTTATTTCTTTTTAGTACTTCTGTATTTAATCCCCAAATTCTTCTCTGTGATGTGAAATAAGAGGTTATTAATTACACTTAATTTGGAATGGTCCCACCACTTATGCAGCTCTTTACAAAGAGAGTGATAGGAGGTGTAGAGCAAATTGCAATATAGAAGGCATAATAAAATGACTGTATAAATTCCAAAATATTTCCTGCTCCTTTGTAGCTAACATGGTAAGAGCTATAACAAAAAGCTGTATAATAAAAGTACTTTTCAAATTAAACATGAAATCCAATTTAAATTTTTTATTAAAGCATTCATAGCTATTGTAAGCGCATTTAAAAATCACAGCTGTCAATCATATGGCATAGAGGAGGGGCAGACAATTACTTTCACTTTCCATTCTGCACTTCCTAGATATCACTGCTCTCCACACATTCCCCCGCTTAATTGTGTAGCCAGTGCATTGAGATGGACATCGGGTCCCCTATTCTGATGCACAAACAAGATTGTGAGATGATGCAAGGCTTGCCTTAATAACAGTGTCCACAAAATGGCTCCTGCCTGTTTGCTATAATTATGACTGAAGGAAACAAGAATCAAGTAATTTATGTAGTGTAATTTAAGTTCATTTTGCTTGATTAATGTGATAAAATAAGATTTTGAATATTTTTTTGGGGTGATGGGTCCCCTTTAAGAGGGGGAAACAATTAATCTAAATGTAGTATTAGAAAAATAAGACTAGGGCCACATGACACAGATCTTGGTCTGCAGACAATGCAGCCCTGTAGTTCGGGAACACATGATGTGACGTATAGGCATAAACCAATGGCTTCTATTAATGTAAAAATGCATCTCGCCTGATTTTCTCAACCTAAAACTTTTAATGGCAAACAGTTTCTATACACAAAGTAACTAACACATTTTTTAAGAATAGTAAATAATAGAGAGAAGTAGTAACCTCCGCTGTATGTTGGCGAATGCATGGAAAAATGGGAGAAATAGAGTTAACTGCATGGACTTTAAATTATGTCATAGTTGGTATCACTGAGAGCTCGTGGGATGAAACGTGACTGGGTTGTGAAGTTAAAGGAAAACTATACCCCCCAAACAATGTAGGTCTCTATTAAAAGATACTGAGTAAAACAGCTCATGTGTAAAACCCTGCTTCATGTAAATGAACCATTATCATAATAATATACTTTTTTAGTAGTATGTGCCATTGGGTAATCATAAATAGAAAATTGCCATTTTAAAAAATAAGGGCCGCCCCCTGAGATCGTAAGATTCACTGTGTACACATACAAACCACATGTAAGGTCACATGAGCCAATTAACAGACAGAGTTCTGCCTTTTGCTTCCTCACTTCTTCCTGTTACACTTAGTGTTGTAGTATTTCTGGTCAGGTGATCTCTGAGGCAGCACAGATACAGTCACGAAATGGTGGTTCAAGGCAAGAGATGTAAAAGGGAAATATTTATATAAATATATATTCCAGTTTGGTAAGATTCTTTAATATATCATTCAATTTGATATAAACTATCTGTTGCTTAAGTATTCATTTTGGGGGTATAGTGTTCCTTTAAATAGCTACATCCTTTGTAGGAGGGACAGAGGGATTCAAAATGGTGGAGGAGTTTGTATGTCTGTAAAACCTATATTAAAGCCATGCTCTAAAGAAATTACCATGGATGGCACTGAGGGGATGTGGAATTCCTTTGGGTAGAGAAATTCGACTTGGCAAAAGGTCACAAAGAAAATTATTATTGGTTAATTTTGCCTCTTCATAGGTTCCTGGTAAGGCCTGGAGTATGCAGTGCGGTTTTGGGCTCCAGTCCTTAAAGGGGAAGGAAACCTAGCCGGCGCAAACCCCCCACCCCCCCTCCTGTTTGTTGCCCACCCGCCCTCCTCCCCCCTGGCCTACCCATCCCGCTGGGCAAATGCCCCTAACTTGTTACTTACCCTTCTGCGCAGGTCCAGTCCAGGGAGTTCACCAAGACATCTTTTTCCACGCGATCTTCCTCCTGGTTTGAATGGCGCATGCGCAGTAGGATCATTTTGCCGGTACGATCTACTGCGCATGCGCGTGACTTTTGGCGCATGCGCAGTAGATCCATACCGGCGAAATGATCCTACTGCGCATGCGCCAAAACGCCGTTCACAGCAGGAAGAAGATCGCGTGGAAGAAGATGTCGTCGGTGAACTCCCTGGACTGGACCTGCGCAGAAGGGTAAGTAACAAGTTAGGGGCATTTGCCAGCGGGACGGGTAGGCCAGGCTGGAGGAGGGAGGGTGGGCAACAAATGGGAGGGGGGGTGGGGTGTGTGCGCCGGCTAGGTTTCCTTCCCCTTAAAGAAGGATATAAATGAGCTGGAGAGAGTGCAGAGATGTGCAACTAAATTGGTTAGAGGGATGGAAGACTTTAATTATGAGGGTAGACTCTCAAGGTTAGGGCAGTTCTTGAGAGGAGACATGATTACTCTTTATAAGTACATTAGAGGCAGCATCAGACTGGGCCGGCAGGACAAGAAAATGCCAGCCCAGACCCGGGCCTTGCATGGAAGCGGAAGTGACTTCCGACTTCCCTTCCTGGCCCAGTCATGGTTGAAAGAAAAAGAAGGTAGGTGCTGGGGGCCGGAGGAGGGGAGGTTGTGGCTTGCGGAGGGGGGCTGGAGGGCTCTTTGCTGATTAGAGGGAATTATAGACAGATAGTGGGAGATCTTTTTTTTCCATCAAATGGATCATTGGACCAGAGGCGACCCATTTAGACTAGAAGAAAAGAACTTTCATTTGAAGCAACGTAGGTGGTTTTTCCCAGTGAGGACAGTAAAGTTGTGGAATGCCCTGCCGGGTGATGTTGTGATGGCTGATTATGTTAATGCCTTTAAGTGAGGCTTGGATGATTTCTTGAACAATCATAATAGCCAAGGCTATTGTGTTACTAAAATTTACAATTAATATAGATATTGGTATATAATAGTTGATGTGAGTGTGTGTGTATATATGTGCTCTGAGATTCATTTGGAGGGGTCGAAATTGATCTCAACATAACTTGAATTTATCAACATAACTTAACTTAAAACAGTAGGGGGAGCATCACTGGGGGGGGGTTTTCTCCTTTTTTTTTTTTTTTATTTTTTTTTATTTTTTCCTCTTTCTAGGATTATAGGGGTCCACTTTAAAGGATCGATGGCTCGGCTATTTCAGTAGCGGGGGCATCGTTCCTCACAATAAATCGGCTCTAGGTTTATATACAATATCACTGGTTTTAATCATCGACAGTATTATGGCACGGGTTTGCACTATACAAGGATCACAACTTATTACGAAGATACTAGCTTTAATTTATGACACTACATTAGGGGCTTTGGGCATGCGGGTCCTTTTTTTTTTTTTTTTTTTTTTTTTTTTAGGGGGGGGGTGATATATGGAACCCACATTTTTGTTCCGGGCTGTCGGGGTTTCCCTCTTGGCCTCAGGCCATCAGGTTAAAATTTTCTATGGATTTGTTTTTATGTTTATTATGTAAGATTGATATGGGAAATATAAATGATCCTGTGTAAAAAGCATTCTGTATACAAATGTGGTTTAAAAGAATAAAAATTTATTGAAAATAAAAAACAGTAGGGGGTTCAGATTTTGGTGATGAAATGTAAACTGAGGTGTGACATCCCCACCCCTGATCTACATACTTTAAAACCAACCACAGAACAGAAACATAAAAAAAAAAAACATTTCATGTCTCACTTAATAAAGATAACTTTTGGATAAAGTATAAGGAAGTGATCCTCTTTATTACTTGGTATTACTCATGAGTCTGGGAAAAAAATACTGGTTTCTAGGCTAGGGAAAAAAACAGTGATGTCACAAGGCAAATATTCTTAATCACATATTGATTCAATTTATTCTTGCAAGACAGTGTGCTGAGAACATAACTGAATCTTTTACAATGAACTTTTGAAGTTTAATTCAAGTAATGGATGTAACATCTGTAAAAAATGTTTTAATGTAAATCCATTAAACATGTTTATGTAATTACTGAATATGAGAATAATGTAGACACTGAAACCTTTATCTATACAGTATAATAGTGCTGGGCTGTGTTATTAACCAGATAACAAACTTCCTGCTGCCTTATCTAGATTTCTGAACTGTACCTGGTACACATCTAGTTATTATAAATATGCTTATAAATAGACTTTCTCCCCTAAACAGATGGTAAGGCAGGATGTTGGTTTTAAGGATTTTAAAAAATGTAATCTTTTGAAACACTGAAAAAAATATATATCAGTAACACTAAAATTAGCACAGGCTATTTCTATGCACAAAAAACATTTTCTGTTTGAACTTCTTTCAGATATAGGTATAACAATTTTGTTTTTTTAAATCAGTAACTGAACTAACTAATTACTTAATTACATCTGCAGAAAGTGTCTGCCATAAATAAAGTCTGCCAAAAAGTACTTAAAGGGGTGGTTAACTTAACTTTTAGTATGTTATAGAATGATCAATTCTAAGCAACTGTTCAGTTGGCCTGCAATTTTTTTTACATAGGTTTTGAATTATTTTACTTCTTCTGACTCTTTTCATCTTTCACATGGGGATCACTGACCCCTTCTAAAAACAAAATGCTCTGTAAGGCTTCAGTGACAATCACTATAGATGACAACATAATAAAAAGGTTTAAGGTGGCAAAAGATACAAGGTTTGGCACTTAGGAGTATTAATAAATGGAGTAATTCAGGTATTGGACTATTCTATTAGGCAAAGAAAAAATAAACAGCAGCCGCCAAGATGCTTTTAAGTGCAGTGTAGTGTGGTTCTGACTCCAAAAAGTCAAATTCTATTCAATTTGTATTCGATTCTTATGAAAAGAGTTTTTCTCTGAAAAAAAAATCTTGAATGTCAAGAAGGCTTTTAACATCTCCAAATGGCTCAATGGACCTCTGCCATTGACTTGTACATGAACTCGCCAGGTTTTAGGTGGCAAGTATTCAAATTAGGACTGTTCCCATGGTCGAGGTGTGATGAATTTCACTTTCGGTTAGAGGGTGTCACGGTCGGCACCCTAAACCAGAACTAATGCCAAGCTCCCTGGTCTCGGCTCGGCTTCACCAGTAGTGTGACTGCCTTTGGCTTCGGGAGGAGCCCTCAGCGAACTCAGATGCCACCTGGACTTTTCGAGAGGAGCAAAGCGAGAAATTCTGGCAAGCTAAGGGGCACGACTGTTGTAAAAGTCAGTTAGGCCAATGGTCTCGGTACAAATGGAGCAGGCAAGAGAATCGTCAGACAGGCAGGGTCGAGGCAGGCAGATATCCAGAATCGTCAGGCAGGCAAGGGTCAAACCACGTTGTCAATCAAGGGATTTAGCAGGAAGCGTTGTCGAAGGCAGGCAAGGGTCAGGTTCCAGAGATCAGAATAGTCAAACAGGCAGGCAGGGGTCAAAACAGATAATCAGGGTCAGATTCAAACGGAATAGCAAAAGCTAACAGCACCAGGAACAAATCCTATCACGGGCACTAGAGATCCCTTTAAATAGCATTTGAATTTCACGCCACTGCGCGCTGACGTCATCACGTCAGCGCGCATGCGCATAAACCCAGGAAGAGGCGCGCACGCGCGCCCTAACAGACCGGCGCTTGCTCTGAAAACGGCTCAGTGCAGCCAGCGTCCCCGCCGAGGGGGCGGCAGGCGTCCCTGCGTCCCCCCACTAGACCACCAGGGTAAGATTTTCTCACAGAGGGTTTAAAATTCGAATGTGTGAATTTCAAATTCAAATTTACTTAATGACACTTGATAAATCTGCCCCTAAGTCTACTAAAAATTGTTGAAACATTAAATAATTCTAATAGGATTGTTTTGCCTCCAATATGGATTTGTGCAGCTTAGTTAGAATAAAGTAAAAATTACTGTTTCACAGTTACAGTAAAAAAAGGGAATATTTTTTCCAAATATAATTTATTTGCTTAAAATTTACTCTAATGGAGAAGGTCATCCCATACCTGTTCTACTAGATTGCATGATTGTGTATCTAGATGAACTTTTATTGAAAATGTCTGTGTGTTTATTAGTCAGCAATATTGTTCATAAATCTATTAACTTGAAAGGCAGTATTTTGTTTTGCTTAGCATATGTATAAAGACTTCTTAACAAATTCCAGATTTGAATGAGTGCGATATGGCAAGCTAGCATGTAGTGGAGATAAACAGATCTATATTTTTAAATCAGGTTCAGCCTGAGACATCGTCAGCTAACATATCCAAAAGAGTGTTTTAAACCTCATTTCAAAAGCAAAACATAAAGAAGGTCAGAGAATAAAGCATGAGAAGGGGTTTAGGCTGGCTTTGTTTAAGCAATTTATATATGCCCATTGGAATCAGTGCTAAACCCATGAGCTACTTGACAGTGAACTACTTATAGCTCAATACCACATGGATTACTATTTCAGACAGGGAAAATGACACCACTAAACAAGTGGTAATGTAATTTGGTTTGCAATTCATGTAGCTATCTGCAAATAGCTCAATGGGTGAGCCTATAAATCACCTTTGTGAAGAAATACTAAATGACAAGTTTCTTCGATGGACTGATGGGTGCTGAAAGCTGAAAACCCCAGGCCTATTCTCAAGCTCCAGCAACTAGGATTGAAAACAGTAAAACCTGGGAGAACATTATACAAGAAGCACACATGTATTTGAGAATTATAACAGTTTCCAGCATTTACTGATATTCAAATTATTTTTTCAGCTTTTTTCATATTGTCGATTGATATTGTAGACAATGTTTACCAACTGTACTGTTGTAAAGAAATGAAAAAATAGTACTGAGAAGATATTTTTAGATATACAGTTAAAGAGAGATTATAGTGATCAGTTGCAGATGTTTATGCCTCTTCTCAAGAGCACACTTATGTACGAGAGAGGTTTAGGTATCACACACACATTCTACCATGTTATATGAGAATTTGGTTATTGGTGGGCTCCACTGTTAGATCTAGTGATTTCCATAAACGTAAAAAATGTTCTATAAATAGCGTGAATTTTCTTTTCCTTTTTTCTATGTTATATACACTAGCAAAAGCAATCCACGTTTGATGGTAGAATGTTATACATTTTAGGGTTCATGCAAATACAATACCTATCTTCCCAGCCTCTCCAAATGTCCTGCCTGGTGTTTGGAAAAGAAGTCGGCACCTCTCCGATAATACTGTATAAGAAGAATTACCAAACATTCAAAGGCATGTGAAGCGGAAGGAACCCCTGTGTGTTTATTCACGTCCGTGATGTCAGTTTTGGAAATACCCATTAATTTGTATGTATGTAATTTTTATATGAACAGTAAGATAGTCACCAGATTTTATCCAATGTATCCAGCAAGTCCACTTCTAAATGTGTTAACTGGTAGATCCATACAGTTTACTACTGTCACAAAAAAGCCAAAATACGTCCATATTTTCTGGTGCCAGCAGGACAAACCAACAAACCAGTAATGGCAAAAAAAAATAAAGAATTTGCAATAAGAACCCAGATACAATGGTATGCCCACCACTGCTGTGGTGTTATACATTAAAAAGGAAAATGATGCCTTATTAAGCTAAATGGCATTATTAGGGGATCCTGATATGAGGCAATATATAACCGACAATGTCTGTGGTTCTTTCAGGTGGCTAGGAGTGCTACCTGGAGATTGCTTGCTATAGGTGGCTAAACCTGTTGCAAACATTGCCTTTTTTAATACATTACACCTAGTTGCATCATATAGGTATGGGACCTGTTATCCAGAATGTGCGGGACCCCGGATTTTCTAGGTAATAGGTCTTTCTGTAATTTGGATCTTCATAACTTGTCTACTAGAAAATCGTGTAACATTAAATAAACCAAAATTACTGGTTTTGCTTCCAATAAGGATCAATTATATCTTAGTTTGGCTCAAGTACAAGCTACTGAGAAAAAGGAAATCATTTTTTAAAATTTGCATTATTTGGATAAAATGGAGTCTATGGGAGATGGGCTCTGTAATTTGTAGCTTTCTAGATAATGGGTTTCCGAATAATGGATCCCCTACCTGTATTATAATGTTCTCACAAAACTATGACTAAGGGGAGTGGCCTCTTTGACAAGAGAATAGTGTAGGGAAGGGAAGAAATGCCTTATAGTGGGAAAAGGCAGAAAAGATAAAACCATATCAATGTGGTATTCTTTTCAACTAAAACTGATGAAGAACTGCATCTTAAACTAACATTTTAATGATATTGATCTGAATTCAAAATGATATTTAGCTATGCAATGTTTTATTCAATATTTTGTAAAAACTGCTTTAAAAACTATTTAAAAACTAAGCCATTTGCTAAAATGCTAATTATCCTCTGGCACCAGTTTTATACTATTTCCAGACTTGAAGTAGGATGATAAGGATTTCTCTGTGATAATCTTAGGAATGTGAAACCACAACACAACACAATTTGTTGCACCAATGTGTCATTGTCTCGGTACCCAAGGATTCCAGGTTTTACCATGCTGCTTGCAATCTAGCTTCGTTGGTTTCCTTAGATATGCACTGTTGTCATGTGCTTTGTGTACCTGACCTTTATTAGGATATCATGTAACCTGTTATATATCACTGCAGCAAACATATATTAATGTATATACTGTATGCGTATTATAAAGCTTTAAATCTAAACCCTTTGCTAGCATGCTTTATATCCCCTGGCACCTGTTCTAGAATGCTTCTCACAAGTGTATCTTGAAATAGGATGATAAGGATTTCTCTGTGGTAATCTCAGGAATGTGAGACCGCAATACAATCTACCGCACCAGTGTTTCCCTGTCTTCCATTCCTCTAACTGTTAATCCAATTCCATAATATCTGCTTTGAATATAGGCATAGGCCGTGATATATTTTACTACTCTTTAATTTACTTCATTTTGATGAAAAATGTGCATTGAATTTAATTTCTACAGAATGTTACCCCATTTCACAGTGCATATCTGATATCTCATAGATTGCTATTGGAAAATTGCCAGCAGTTGCAGGCTCCACTATAGCTAATACAGGTCAAGGTGTTCAGCCAATCATTGCAATGTTGACAGAGCAACCTAGTCACCATCGTCCTGACAATAGACAGCACAGGTGCTCCAGTGAATTCCATTCCTGTCAGTCACTTAAATATCTGTTTTTTTATGAAAACCATAGCCTAGGTACATGATCCCGCTTTGAAGTAGAGTGAGTGAGAAAAGGCAGTAGGGGAAATATCTCACTAATTCCTCCCACTCTCCCATTATGGCTTCCAACTCTACCTTCAACTAATTCTAACTCCAAGACTAAATATGTACCTGCCATTCATTAACCACAATAAGGTTGGAAGTTGTGGTCCAAATTTGCTATAAGTACACTAAGAAGTGTTTAGGCCTTTTTGGGGAAAGAATATTATGCAGACCTTAACTGACAGCATTGCTGTTTTCCGTCTCCACCTAAAATGGCACCAAAGTACAGTATAAACTTGTCTCATATTACACTACAAAGTTAGACATGTAAACATTTCACCTTTATAGAGAGAAATCAGATATTTGCATCTGCTGTTTCAGGACAAGACAAGGTGTATGGAAATGCACTTCTATATACTTCTCATTTCCTGCTTCAGCATAGAGTATATAGTGCATTGCAGTCTTCTTGACAGGAGTAAGGAAATTCTTATGCCCTTTAATGTGCTAAAAAACAACATGCAAAATAAAAGAGCCACAGGGATGCAAACAACAAAAAGTATACCCATGAATGGCTTCTTATCTGGAGGTCAATGTGCTAATAACAACTACACCCACCCTGTTACTTTTATGTTTCCTATGTTAAATAAAACAGTAGAATGAAGTAAACAATGATGTCTAGGACAGTGCAAGTTATGAACTGTATAAGAGCTATTGAATGCTTGTGTTTTCTCATTGGCAGTTTCTCTGATGGTAACATGCATTTATGTCCTGAAACAATAATGGGTTATTTATTAAAGTCTGATTGGAAAAACTCTAAAATGTTTAGTATTTTTTTTATTGTAAAACTTGAATTTTTCGGGATTTATTAAAGCCCGATGCTGCAAAAAGTCAGGATCCAAAAATCCGGCATCTCAGACCTGCCATGGTTGTATATAAGCCAGTGAGAGAGGTCCCTATCCTATTTGGAGGAGTCTGAGTTCTGCTCTGTAAATAGCCCGAAAATCCGACTATCCAACTATTTTTAAAAGCCAAAAAAAATATAGAGCAATTCGGGAAAAAATCCTAAAAAAATACTACATGTTGTACTTAAAACTATAGTTATTTGAAATAAGAAATGTATATGTTACCAATCATATAATTAATGACTCTGAAGCTTGGGACCCAAATTATGAGCATATAGTAAAGCATTAAAAGATAATAGTTGAACTGCACACTCCAGCCACTAAAATATTAAACAAGTGGAAAAAAAAACAAGTGGAACAGAGTAACACTGGAGGGAACATTAACATGTCACTTTCCACTTAACTGTCATAAACTGGAAAGTTTAAGGAACTGTTGTAGGGTCTACATGTGAGCATAAACTGCTAATAAAGCAATGGCATATTAAAACAGCATAAGGGCTATGTTATATCTGGGGTAAACCAATCAATTGTTTGCTCTCATTATCTAGTGATACTACATCAATAAAAGCAGATTGCTAAATTCGTGTTTTCGGATGCTGAAAATGGAAAACCTTTCCCATTTAATGACATAACTGTCCAAATTATCCTAATGATTACTGCCAACAAAAGTTGGTCCCAGCAGAATTAGGGTGACCAGTATTAATGATACAGTACTTAAAATAAAAAAAACAAGTAATTGCATTACATTTGTAATTTTTTTCAAGCAGGGTACCCCTTTTTTTAGGTAGAGATCCTCTTTTTAGGCAGAGAGACAAGCGTCTGTTCTTTATTTGTAAAATGTGGCAAACAATATTACATGTTAGATTTAGATATTTTTAAGGGACATTGATATATCAGAATATTTTCCATTACTTTCACACATCCTTATTACTCATCTGCCCTTGAAAATAGGAAATGGACTGTTAGAAAGTAGCTAGCCGTTAAATTCTAAAAAGACTGCTGATTGGCAAGATTGTTGGGCTTTGAACCCAGATTATAAGGTATAACATTGTGCTTGTGTTGAAATGATCTGATCACATCCCCATTGTAGTAACATATGTGTGTGTGTGTGTTAAAACATATATACAGATGGCTTTATTACTGTATGTGTACTGTGTGGGAGGGGAATATGTAAACAAACACAAGCATATACAAACTGTACCTGTTTGGGTATCTAAAAATGCATTTACAACATGTACATGTATCACATATTCACTGCACATATTTCATAGATCTCACATTAGAATACAAAATATTAGTAATACATTTGCAATGTTATTTGTAATAACAATGAGTTTTGCCTTACCTACTGTAGCTGTTCTGTGCAATACCAGTGAGTGGATCCACCGTGCAGCCCAAGGCTTGACTTAAAACCAAGAATAAATATAGTAGTAGTCACATTCAGTCTAACAGTGTGAGAAAGCATCCAGCACACACAGTTATTTGCCTGTCTCACTAAGTTGATTTTGCCAGAAGCACAATTCATGCAGGAAATGGTACAATGCAATCCCTGATCACAAATATCCCAAAAGAGAAGTAGGAGGTCACAGATACACCCACTCAGATTTATGGATTTTTTAGGTTTTTTTTCCTCCCCTCCTGTTGTTAGGTGTTATTGGGGACTTGGCAGTAGGGTCCTAAGAAAAGGTTTCCTCTCTATTTGTCTCCTCGGGCACAGTAAAGCCAGAGACTTTGTTGAGCTGGTTGAACTGCGCTAAATATAACTGGTGTTCTCAGATGGTCAGGCTTGTCAACAGCTGAGGATGTTGGAGCATTCCTGGTGCTGTTGTACATCAGCTATAAGTTATCACTGACACGTAATGATAACTGCCCAGAGTTTGGAATCTGCAACTTGGCTATTGTTAATAAATTATAGTTATTGCAATAGATTACACTGTCTCTAACTGACTTCTGGCAGACCCAAAGCCTTTAAATCTTCGTCTACAATAAATAATGGATCAGTATAACAGATGTAAAAAAATAAATCCTGACCAAAACAAAATGTAACACAAGAATGCAAGTAATCATATTACCAAATGCAGAATGTCTGCAGAGTTTTGGTAATAATAAAGTACATTTTTGTTTATAGCACCCTTGCGTCTGTTGACAGAGCGTATTAAACCTTTCAGCGCATTTCCTTTTCATTAAATGTAAGGTACATTTTTAACACTATGGGGATTATTCAGTAAAAAATCTTTTACAGATCTACTAGGCACCTATCACCTATGCATTGCTGCCCAAAATATTACATGTAGTGAGCCAATCATTTCTTCTATAGTATTTTCAAAGGCCAGATTCAGTTAAAATGATGATGTCATACAGTAAAGCCATTGAGCAGACTGGGTGACATAAAAATCATCCAGCACTGATCTACATTGTTAGCAACCCATTGGCAGGTAGCATTTACTAGTGAATTGTTTTAAAGCAAGCATTGCAGTTGTTGATTTGGGTTACTGCTCCTGGGCAAGCTTTGTGCTTTTATTACTTGTAGGCAACATTTAGGCAAATACATTGGAATTTAAACATTACATTGTACATTGCAGATACTGTAAAATCTTTTGGTGGGTCGGAGTCAGCGCTAAAAAAGCTCAGGGAAACAAGTATATAGCAAAAAGAATAATATAGTGTAGTATGTTGTATATTTGTATGGCCTAACTGACCCAATTATATATATCCACCAGGTGTTGTTTCCTCAAAAAGTCAAGCTGAATACTTCATAGCCACACCGACTTAAAGCACCACATGCATTATTTCTGGTGGGTACTTACAAACGTTTAGCGTTAATCAGCGCACATTAATTAACCCAAGTAGCTTTACCTGATATCAATTCCTGAAACGTGATGTTTGTTTAGGCATGTCAAGTCTCCCTTATAGTAGTGTGCCCAAATGCTTGCTAAAATCAGGGGTTGAAGACCACAGCCAGCGTTGTCCTACTTCACTGCGTGTTACCTTCCGGGCACTTGGGGGTGACATCACAGCACTTCAAATTCAAGCATTTGGGCGGACTACTATAAGAGAAACTTGCAAACTTCCAGAATTGATATCCGGTTAATTGATGTGCGCTGATTAACGCTAATGGTTTGTAAGTACCCACCAGAAATAATGCACATATGGGGGTATGTAATTAAAGTCGCAAAGAGGAAAACAATTCACACCAATATGAATAATAATGCACAACTCGCAATGTAATATTGTTCTTTAAACTGTTATTGCACTGCGAATTTTAATTGTGCATTGCGAATCTTAATTGCGCACTCTTAAGAAGTGCTTGAAGGTATTGTAATCTTTTGGAGCAAACATAACGACTTTTTCAGTAAGAAGTTTTATTACATTTACTGCGCATTGGCGCAAACTATAAAATTCGCAAACGGTCTTCCACTGTCGGAAGTGGTCGCTTAACAGTTTCTGGGTTCGCAACAGCTATATTAAATTTGCACAAGGCAAAATTTGTTCACGCAAAGGCATAACTTTTCGCATTCCGAATAGTTTTTCCGTTACTAACTTTTATTACATTACCCCGGTGGTGTTTTAAGTTGGTGTGGTTATGAAGTATACAGCTTGACTTAATGAGAAAACAACTGGTGGATATATCTATAATTGGTTCAGTTAGGCCATACAAAAACGTATACACCATACTACACTATATTTTTCTTTTTGCTATATGCTTGTTTGCCTGAGATTTTTTAGCTCTGACTCCCACTCACCATAATATTTTCCCATTTACTGAACTCGAGGGAGAATGAGTTTTGTGAGTCGGAAAAGAGGGGAGACCCCAGGGACTAATAATAATAAAATAATCTATTTTTAAGTTTTGCAGGTACTGTGAAATAGCATATATATTGATTGCCCTAACTTTTTTTTATAGAAGTTCTTTTCACTAGGCTAGAACTATTCTTCATGAGAACAAAAGACTTCCACAGGACCCAGACAGCTCTTTAGATAGACAGGGTGAGGGCTTTAATACCACTGGTTGATGTAGAAGTCAAGGGGTACATAATAATGTCAGTATTTTTTGTGGCTCAAAACTTTTTTTAGGCAAAACAAAAAATGCATAGCAAAATTCTAGCAGAACAGTTTGCTCAACTTTATTTATTACATATGAAGGTGTGCTCTCTTATGATTTAGGGGCATTTTGATTTACCTAGGAAATCTACCTTCATTTCTGTTTAATTCCTATTACTATTCTGTATGATGTGAACATATTTTTTTATATGAATAAAGAAACTATTGATTTGGAAAGCCTTCAAGATCACCAATACCTAGGGAGTTATAAAACTCCGTAAATTTCCCACTCTGACCAAATTCCCACAGCATTTTTTTCACTGTATTTATCTATAAATTTTCACAAAAAATCTTGTGCTGGAAAAGTCTCAATAAAATCGTAAAACTATCTGAATCCTATAATTTTTACGGATTTGACACCCCAAAACAGGACATCTGCCATTGACTTATACATGACCTTGAAAGGTTTAAGATGGAGTAGTGTTTTAACAACATCGGGTTTAATAAATCCCTCTGTTTTTACCCTTTAAAAGTCCGACCAGAAAAAAAAAATCGGATTTTAGTAAATAACCCCCCCAAATGTGTATATTTATATGGAGATTCCTGACAGGTATAGATTCAATTTTCAAAGTATGAAAAACTAGCATACTTTAGATTATAAGGCCAAAAAAGCTGCCCAGCAAACCATACATTTTTTGTGATTAATTTAGAAAATAAAATGGGTACATTTGCCTTTCTACTCCAAACTATCACACTGTGAACCTTTTGCTACAATTTAAGACTATGAAAAAACACATCTGTGTCATAAAACCCGAAACAGTTAGTTGACCATGTATTTCTGTATGGAGCATATTCAGATAAATGTAATATTAACATTAAGTAAATATAACTTTTTACCCTAAAACTAAAATGAATTGGGGCGTGGCCGGAAGCTGACGGAGACGGACGCTTAGCACTGCACCGCAGCACCCGTGCTGCTAAGATACTGTTTTTCCCCTGTAAAGAACCGCCGAGTCGTGATTGGAGAACCGGAGCGTCTTTCTTGGTGAGTTTTCTTACCCGGCGGTACTCTGCGGCTCACAGCCAGGGCCCAGACTTGTGCGCCGATATGGGGAAAAGTCGCGGAGTGAATTCGCGCATCGGAGTGAAAACGCCGAATATCCAAGATGGTGCTGGCGCTCGTGGAGTGTCACCTAACTCTGCTAAACATGGCGATGGAGAGGGAAGAACTACCACCAAGTTGGGGAAAGGGAAGACTATTGGAGCTTCTGCAGCATTGAAACTGGGCAAGTATGCCAGGGACACTTCCCATAATGACACCATGCCTAGAAGCCAGGGGTCTATATCTCCTGAGCCTTCCCCTTATGGTTCTCCCATGCTTTCTCCGGTCAGTAATTTAAGTGAGCAGATAGCAGAACATAGTGAACATACTGTACATATTGAACCAACTTTGTCTGAACTTATGCTGCTCATTAACAGTAACCATGCTGCCACGATAGCAAAGATGGATGACCTTAAACAGGATTTTGCTTTGCTGAAGCAGGATGTGCAAAAGATAAGGGAACGTACAACAGAGGCAGAGAGGCGCATTGCCATACTCGAGGATGTTACTACCTCTATCCCAAATAATTTATCTGAAATGGCA
Source organism: Xenopus laevis (assembly GCF_017654675.1). NCBI lineage: Eukaryota > Metazoa > Chordata > Amphibia > Anura > Pipidae > Xenopus > Xenopus laevis. The sequence goes on along the minus strand of NC_054380.1, from coordinate 77,784,755 downwards.
CAGAAAGTTCGGAGATTGGAGGAAAAAGCGGATGACCTTGAAAATAGGCTCCGCAGGAACAATATTAGATTGGTGGGCCTACCAGAAAGAGTGGAGGGGAGTACGCCTGAGCTCTTTTTGGAGGATTGGCTCAAAGATATGTTTGGGAGCAATAATTTTTCATCAGCGTTTACAGTGGAGCGGGCTCATAGAGTCCCGGCTCGTTTACCTCCACCTGGTGCTCCTCCTCGCCCTTGTATAGCCAGAATACTGAATTACAGAGATCGAGATAAAATCCTCTCGGAAGCTCGGAAAAAGCAGGAAATTATTTATGAGAATGCTAAAATCTCTATATATCCAGATTTCTCCACCGAAGTGCGAAAGCAAAGGCTAAAATTTGCAGATATAAAAAAACGTCTCCGGCAGATCAACTTATCGTATGCGATGTTGTTTCCAGCTAAATTGAGAGTCCAGGATGGCGATAGAGTCCATTTCTTCACAGCCCCGGCCGAGGCCAATGCGTGGCTGGAGGGAAGGCCTCTGTGACTACGGGCTCACCAACCCAGAGACGCTTATGATCTTGCTGCACGATTGACCTTGGGACTGGTTCGAAACTGAAGATTTGTAAGCACGGGACAATTGGGAAGGCTAAGACATAACTAAGGGTGTCAGTTAGCTTCCTGGCCACTAGTTGGGAGCAATAGGGTTCCTCCTCATAGGGTTTAATGGTATTGGGTGTAGGCCCTCCTAGGATTAGGGGATGGGCAGGGTGGGAAAAGGGTATGTGTGGGATTTCATTTTTTATGTGTTTTGTATGTTATGGTTCACATATAATTATTCTGATCAAGGTACTTTTGACTTTTGAGATATTCCAATTCTCTTCTATATGCAGTCCTCCTTGACTCTAGTATCTTGGAATATTAGGGGTCTTAATTGTAAATATAAGCGTGCTCGAGTGTTCGATTACATCAAAAGATATAAGCCTGATGTTTTGCTCCTACAGGAGACCCACCTGGTGGGCCAGAAGCTTTTTACATTGAAGAAACCTTGGGTGGCCTATGTTAATCATGCCTCGTTCTCTACTTATGCAAGAGGGGTCTCGATTCTTGTTAAGAAGGGTGTTCCGTTTGAGTGTGTGGGGATTAGAACAGATTTTTATGGCAGGTATATTGTCCTTCATTGTAAACTTGCTAACCAAATTTTTTCCTTGGCTAATGTTTATTGTCCTCCTCCATTTTCTTCATCCCTCTTAGACCAGGTCTATTCAGTACTTGCCTCCTTCCCAAATGCTCCAATTTGTATGGTAGGGGATTATAATGCCACTCTTGTTCCTCATTTGGATAGGTTGGGTCAAACAAGTAGTTATAACCAGGGATTGAAGCAATGGGTGGATAACCTAGGTCTTATAGAACTATGGCGCTGGAAACATCCGGGCGAGGGACAATATTCATGTCATTCAGCGACCTATGCTACTTTGTCTCGAATAGATCTAGCTTTGGCCTCTGTGGATTTTGCACAACAGGTTAGTACTGTTGAATATCTTCCGAGAGCGTTCTCAGATCATTCCCCTTTGTGTATTTCAATTCGAGTGGGGGTTGGTGATAATAGAGCAAATTGGAGATTATGCCCAATGTGGTTATCAAATATACAAGTTAGGGATCACTCATGTGAAGAATATGGGGCATATTGGGATATCAATGTGGGAACGGCTCCTCCAGGAATCTTATGGGAGGCATCTAAGGCGGTCGCTCGGGGGGTGTTAATTAGTGAAATTGCTAAGGTTAAGAAAATATCTAAGGCAGAGGTTGATAAAGCAGCTATGGCTCTTACAGAAGCAGAGAGGGTCCATAGTCAAGCTCCCACGGATACCACATATCAGCTTCTGGTCCAGTCACAAAGAGACCTGGAGTTGGCCCAAACGAAGCTGACTAGCAATCGGTTGTTATATGCCAGCCAGGGCATATTTGAACAGGGGGATAGAGCTGGTAAATTACTGGCGAGGTTGGCTTCAGCTAGGGATTCACAGACTCCAATAGCTCAGATACAGGATTCAGCAGGGGAAGTGGTTAATACTCCAGATGATATACTTTCAGCCTTTACGAATTTTTATGAGACGTTATATCAGACGAAGACAGGTTACTCAGCAGAGCAGGTATTTTCTTATTTGGAGGCAATTACTATCCCTAGTCTGACACAGGAGGAGAGGGAGTATCTTGATACCCCGATATCTGAAAAGGAAGTGGTGGAAGCGATATCGGTCCTCCCCTCGAACAAAACCCCGGGCCCAGATGGCCTTCCAGTTGCTTGGTATATAGCACAGGGTCACTCTCTGGTTAGACACCTACATGAAACCTATATGTCTGCCTTTGAGCAGGGGATTCTCCCACCTTCCTTTTATGAGGCAGTTATTGTTCTGATAGCGAAGGAGGGCAAAGACCCTGCGTTGTGCGATTCATATAGGCCGATATCGCTTATAAACACAGACGCCAAGATATTGGCAAAGATCTTGGCCACCAGATTAGCTAAAGTAATTCCCTCTATAATACATAAAGATCAAACGGGCTTTATGCCTGCTAAGTTGACTACTATTAACCTGAGAAGAGTCTTTACTCATTTACAGACTAATCATATAAATGCTGGGTCAAGGATCATTGTGTCTCTGGACGCTAACAAGGCGTTCGACTCAATAGAATGGCAGTATCTGTGGGTAGTCATGAGGAAATTTGGGTTCGGCCCGGGTTTTATTAGATGGGTTCAAATGTTATATTTTAAACCTACGGCATGTATTAAAGTCAATGGCATGGTGTCCTCCTACTTCTCCTTGGCTAGGGGAACTAGACAGGGATGCCCCTTGTCTCCTTTTTTATTTGCAGTAGCAATTGAACCCTTAGCTACCTGTCTCCGTCAGGCTCCGAGGGTTGTGGGATTTAAGTATGGTACACTGGAAGATAAGATTGCTTTGTACGCGGATGATATGTTATTGTTCTTAGAAAATTCGGGCTCATCTTTGCAAGAGGCCTTGGGTATTATAGAGAGATTTGGTGATTATTCTGGACTAATTATAAATAAATCTAAGTCCGTTATTCTCCCTATTGATGTGAGACCTAGTCAATCTACTAGTTCACATGGTATTAAATGGGTGAATAAGTTTAAATATCTGGGGATTATTATTTCTCTAGATCATAATCTGTATATCTCAGATAATGTTAACCCAGTAGTAGAACAACTTGGAAAGGCAGTTAAAGTATGGTCCTGTTTACCAATCTCCCTATGGGGTAGAATTAACCTGTATAAAATGATTTATCTTCCTAAGCTTTTGTATAAGCTACATAACTCTCCTGTATGGATTTCAGAATATCATTTTCGCAAGATTAATTCTGTTTTATTGCCTTTCATATGGGCTAATAAATCCCCACGCATTTCCTGGATTTCATTAACAGCTACGTTGGATAAAGGGGGCTTGGCTTTACCCCATTTACGGTACTATTTTATGGCTAGTCAGATTTATCATATTCACAGTTGGCTTCATAGTGAGGTGGAGGATCCAGCCCTGTTAATTATGGCTTCTAGAATTGGATCACTGGAGGCCCTTAAAAACTTGCCATATAGACGGCTGTGTGATTATGATGACTACTAATCTACAATAGCGGTCCCATTTAAAGCATGGGAAATTGCTTGTTCGTATACAGGCCATAAGTCCCCTTTGATATCGCCCTATCTGCCATTGTGGAGGAATTCTAATTTGCCCCACTTTAAAACTATGCAAGATTGCTCGTACTGGACTGCAAAAGGATGTAAGTTGCTGGGAGAAATTCTGGTAAACCAGGTATTTCCTACTTTTCAACAAATGAAGGCACAACTTAGTGAACCAGAATTGCAGTTCTTTCGTTATCTCCAGCTGCGCCACGCTTTTAAGGCTCAGTTTTCATCTCTGGAGGTGATATATAATATCCCCTTGATAGAGCGGATATTGAGGGATTCAAAGAGGGATAAACTGACTGCTAGGCTCTATCAGGAGTTACTGAGTACTGTTCCTGCGCCATTTGATAGAGCATGGAGACACTGGCATCAGATAGTCCCTGATATTAGTGAAGAACAGTGGGAAGAGGCTATTGGCTCAATTTATGGTGATCTAATTTCTTTACGGGATAGACTTGTTCAATATAAGTTTATTCAACAGTTGTATATAACTCCTATAAAGAGGCAGAAAATGGGTAGAGAAATTGAGGCAAATTGTCCAAGATGTCAGGAGCCAGATGCATCTTTTTTGTATATGGCATGGTACTGCCCCCCAGTGCAAAGGTTTTGGAGGGAAGTGATTAGATATTTGGCTGACAACTTAGCACTTCCCTGTGGTTATTCTCCAGGAATATGTTTATTGGGACTGGTGGATGACTTAGTACCCTTGAACAAAACTAGAGCACTTATGCGGGTTGTACTATTTTATGCCAAGAAATTAGTGATAATGAACTGGATGGGTAAGAACAATCCGACCATAACTCAATGGGTTACTCTAATTAATAAAACACTTCCCTCTATCAAGCTTACTTATCGGGCCCGAGGGTGTCCGGAGAAATTTGAGAGAATATGGAAGCCATGGCTGGAGGTTAATGGTGTGCGAAACCTGTAGAAAGCTATATTTATAATCTAGTTAAAATCAGGTTGGATGCTGGGTATAACGTGCTGTGAATTATGATCTTATTTAAATGGTTTAAGCGGATTAATCAGTTAGTACTTTGGTGGATAACTGAATTTGAATTTATACTTGAATTGTATTTGTGAACCAGGTTTGGTGTTGTGTCTATCTTTTCCTCTCCCCCTTTCCCCCCTCTCTTTCTCCCCCCCTCCTTTTTTTTTTTTTTTTTTTTCTCTTCCTTCTTTCTTCCTTCTTGCCTCCTGGTGGTAGTGAATATGAGAGGCTGGCGGAATCACACTATAATAGAGGTGACCATTCAAGGGGTAATGGTACTGGGTGAGGGTAACAATGGGACTAGTGTTGATAAGGGAATAAACGAATTGGAATGGTTGGGAATATTATCGGTATTGTTGTGGTTAAGGGGGAGAGAGGACACAGATGTGATTGAGTGAGGGGAAACACTGGGATTGTGTGATAAAGGTATAACCTAATGAGATTGGTAATATAAATTATTCACATTGTAACATTGTGGGTAAGGGGAGGGAGGACACAGTTATGAGTTAATGCGATAGCACATGTATAATGAATCGCACAGGGGGGTAACATATGTAGCTACACACAGTAGCCTATGGGTAACGTATATAAAATAACAACACGGAAGGGGTCACGAGATTGGATGTATACACAAGGGTTGTGGAATGTACGGTGGGAAACTCCCTCAGCTTCTATACGTACTACCGAGTACAGGAGGATGTAATGTATTGTGTCATGTATTTTTTTTTTCCTTGTTTTGTTTTTTGTTAAAATTCAAATAAAATAATGTTTGTTTTTTAAAAAAAAAAAAAAAAAAATGAATTTTCTGAAGTTTTCAGTTTTTATTACAGTTCTGAAAATCAACACAGAACTTTATTGCACTTTGACCCACATGTTCTTTAGTACAAAGATAAAACATAATAAATAAATTGGCAAGCAAGAGTCTCCTGAACAAGCTATGTACTGTATGCATAGGATTACAAACCTATGAGCTATGAATAGACCCTAAATTGAAAGTGGTTTGTATGAAACCACATGGCTATCATTGTATCTCTCACATACTGTAGGGCACAAACTAGTTTACATGTGAACGACGTGTCTGTTGAACGGATGTGTCATAAGGTATGGATATAAATCCAGGTACTCAAATTATGCGGCATGCAAAGTCTGTAAAATTTAAATACTGCTGAGGAGTGTTCAATGGAACAAGACGACAATAAAGAAAACAATAAAATCTCAAAAAAATCAATAAAACAACTTCAAGCAATTTAAAGAGGTAAGTTAAAAAAATAAAAACTGAAAAGTTGCTTTGCTATTCTAGAACATACTAATAGTTAATCTGAAGGTATGAAAATATAAAACTTTGTAATGAAGTAATGAAAATATAATGTACTTTTATGCTGCACTATATCAAGCTGCTGTGTAGCCATGGGGACAGCCATTCAAAGATTAAAAAGGAGAAAAGTCACAGGATACAAAGCAGATAACAGATAAGCTCTGTATAGTATACAATGGGATTCTTAAGAACTAATCTGTTATCTACTGTGCATCCTGTCCTTGAATGGCTGCCCCCATGGCTACACAGCAGCTTGTTTATAAATTATAGCTTTGATTCTGAAGCAAACACACCAGTTTTACAAGTGGGGGCAACACTACATTATACTGGTATTCCTTCAAAACACTTTCATTTTTTGGTGTTACTGTTCCTCAAAAGGTAAACCACCCCTTTAAAAACAAAATATCTCACAGTGAGAAAGGTGGACAAAATCCCTGTCCCACTAGTCTCACTGTACAATTAATGTTTTACTAGCAAAATAAGTACTCAAAAAATTACATAAAATATAATGCATCACTAAAACAAATTGCTCTAGGACCACAGGATGGCAATTGGACCAATATGGCAGAGATGCAGGAAGCAGCTCTGGGAGGCTGGAGGTCACAGAATAACTGGCAAAGTAAGGGCAAGGTATGGGCAAGGGGGCTAGATGGAGAACCCCTGGCCTGAAGTAGATACCTGGGTAGCTTAGAAGGGCAACCTTTGTGAGAAATAGGGACAGCTAAATGGAGCTCTTTTTAGCAAACAATACGACCAACAGCCATTTTTTCAGCAAGAGTGTTGCTTTCCATCACAGGTGGGTTAGCACCTGCCCCCTCATTGCACTCAACCTAGGAACAGACAGCTTGCCCTTCCATCAATCTGAGCCGCCACCACCTGGAGTGATGACTTTTTGACGAAGGCATGAATTGTGATTTGTCCCCACCTTTGACAGGCAGCTTGCCCTTCCACCTCTCTCCAGTGACCTACACTGGTTCATCCAGTATTATGAAACACAGAGTTTTCATTGGTCCATCCTGTATTCTTGAAGGACCAAGTTTTCAGCACAGGGGGGACTTGAACTCATGACCTTTGGGACGGCAGGCAACGCCTTAACCACTGGATCATTCGGGAGGCCTTCCCCACTTTCAGTTGTTACAGTCATCCGGAATTGCTCCTTGCATGTTTAGGCTCTGTGGCTCAGTGGCTAAATCACTGGTTGTTCGTCTGTAGAGTCCAGAGTTCAAATAGTGGGTGGGTGATTAGCTCGACCTTTCAGGATTGTTTATAACAACAAATACAGAGCCATTTTCTTCAGGCTGCATTCAAGAGTGACTGCTACTTTGGAGTCTGCAAAACCTTCTCCATCATCCATCTGTTCAGTGGTGCATGCTGCTAATTACCTGGTTTCTTCCCCCAAATCAGCCTGGGGTGGGTACAGTTTGGCAGAAGTTGCCTTTTCTTCGGGCTACATTAATGAATAACGATATTTACGGTTCGGTAAAGCGCCAAAATTTTGCTTCTCAAATGTTTTTTTCAAGTAATCTACAGAACCCTGTCTTTGTTAAACAATTTACCAAGGTCAATTGTGAGCTGATGCAAGGCACGCCCCAAAGAGGGCAGCATGAGGGTTCTGACAGGCAACCCCTGTAAGAAAAAGGACATCCAAATGGAGTTTTGTCGAGACAGCCCTTCAGCAAAGGAAGCTGCCAACCACAATGTATTTTTTCACCCACCTTTGTAATCCAATTGGCTGACCTCAGGGCAGACAGCTTGCACTTCCTTCCATCAAAGGTAGGCTATCTTCACCCGCACCGTGGCCTGCCAACACTGCCTTTCAAGGTAAAGGCACAAGGGGACATCCAGTTGTTAGGCAAAGCTGCATTAACGAGTAACCGACCGCTGCCAATCAGCTGCCAACCGCATGTTGTTCTTCAGCAAGGCCCATCCTTCCATAACAGCCAGGCACCCCCCCCCCCCACTTTGGCAATGCCATCGACTGACCTGGGGGCAGACAGCTTGCCCTTTGTCAGATTTTTTTTGTGGTCGGAGTTTAAAAGGGGAAAAACACAATTTTTTCTTAGAAAAAAACCTCGTATTTTGCATGATTTATTAAACACAGGTGCTGTTAAAAGTCTGAATAAAAAAGTACTCCATCTTAGACCTGCCGAGATCATGTAATCAAGTTAATGGCAGATGCCCCTTTCACAATTGGAATATATCATGATCTACACTGGGTTTCGTACAATAATCCAAGTAATTTGTGATAATCTGAATAAATCTGAGTTTTCAGGCATTAATTCCAAAAAAAAGTATAACTGTGATTTGTTCATGATTTTATCAAATCTTTTCCTGCAGAAGATAATATTTAGTTAATTTAATGATGGATATGTTAAAAATGTGGATGGGAGTTTGGTTGAAGTGGTTTTAAGAAAATAAGGAGAAATTTAGTAAAAACTACTATAACTTCTACTCTAAAAAGTAAAAGTTGTCAAGATGCTATAGAAGTCGAGGGGACTGATTTTATTGGACTTTAAGTCCATTGATCAGCTCTTTTTTTTTTACTTTTTATATTTTGATCTTTTAAAAAATTCCATGACATCCCTCCCCCCGAAGGAATCACCACGGGGAGGCCCAAAGGTAACATTGCTAAATACTGACTATTGCTTGCATCCTGAGGTGCAGCTCTTTGTGCTCCTATACTGAATGCAGTTCTCACTCTGCATTTGGCAGTGCTGCATCGATAGGGAGCAGTTGGTAGGCAGGATCTGGGCATTCATAACAATGAAAATCTTGAATTAGAACAAAATAAGCATATTCGCTGAATCAACAAATCTCACATCGCATTTTTTAAATCAATGGGGGAATGAGACCCATGTTATTTCATAGGCACATTGTATGAGATGCAATATCCAAACCTGTGTTTCTGTGCCCAACAACACCAAATATAACACATGATGAGATTCCAATATGTCTCCAAATACTGGTAAGACTTCATTTTGTTAAAATAATTCAAATTTTAAAAAAAATTATTTCCTTTTTTATCTGTAATAAAAAAACAGTAAGCAATAATAAGTAATCATTGTTGGAGGCAAAACAATCCAATCGGATTTAATTAATGTTCAAAGTAGTTTTTTTTGTAGACTTAAGAAAAATTGCACATAGATGCAACCATTCTAGTTATAATGTTCTGATGTTTGAAGATGTAAACAGAAATATCCCTGCGTAATACAGGGAACCATATTTATATTAAAAATATAAATAACATATTTGTAAATATCCAAAATAATATGGTATATTATTATAAAGTATTTTGTATTTGTTTTGCATGTGCCCACACACTTTTAATTATATTTTTCATATACAAATAATCAAAGCACAAATATGCACATTCTAAACAACAGTAACCTACTCCAGTTAAGTACATATGCAGTATAACAGATAGAACACAGGGGATGGAGTCATTGGTTAATGAATGTTCAGAATGTGATTGCTTTTTAATTTAATAAAACCCAGCTTTGGAATATGTCTCCTGATACATATGGCACTATGTCCTTGTTGCTATTTAACTCAATTACTGAATAAGATAAGTATTTCTAATATATTGTATAACCATTCTCCATCACAAAATATTTAAGCCTGTGTTGTTTCAGTACTTAAGTAGCCTTTTCATATTATGATGCACCTGTAAAAGTGACTGAGACAGTCAGTATAGAAGGGGGTCTAAAGATATTTGTCTCTGTTCTATTTTCCTGCTTGATTTTAGTACAAGTAGTAGTAGTATCTGAGTTATTGCTAGAATTTGGAATATAATTCTGAAAAAAACCCATTATGCATATGTGACCAAATATGGTTCCCTGTACTGAAGGCTCTATGTATTACGCAGGGATATTTCTGTTTACATCTTCAAACATCAGAACTCAATGACTAGAATAGCTAAGTAAGTGAGGAGGCTTTATGAGAGCAACATATTGTTATGTAGCTTTTGTGTATATTGGTTACAGTTTATTTTATCTGTTTTAACTGGCCAAGAAGCATATCTTGTTTTGGGACCCATATGCACAGTTTAGTCTAATGAATTTACATACTTTGACTAAGGCTGAGTGATGGCATATTTATTCACTATTTGCACTAGCTGAAAGAAGCCAGAATTCAGGCAGAACATTTCATCTTTTAAACAAGATGGTTTCCAGATCCCAAACAGAAAATATTTCTTAAGGTCTACAAATGACACACATATGCATATTAACAAACTCTCATTTTAAAGGGGGCTATAATGCAAAAATACAACTAATATATATATTTAAAATTTTTAATATTACAATATTGCTTGATCCTTTTTCAGCTGGTAGTAAATGTGCTGTGCTTTATGCATTCATTTGTTGCGTGGCAATAAGTGGATAAAGTCCCCCATACCCTCACTTGTTCAAATAGAAAATGTGTACATAACTAAACATATGGCACCCAGCAGCACACTGTTTTGCATGACGACATGCATGGTGACATATAGTTTTTATTTTAAGTGTGTACAAATTTATTCTCTGAATTGAAGGTCAATTTAAAAAAAGAGCATTGGACCATAAGTTTTCTAGGTACATTTTAGCTAGGTGATCAGACACTGTTGGTTATTTGCACCTTACATACACAGCTTCATTGTCACAGCTAGCTGTTGTGCACAATGTTAGAATTAGAGTTATGTGCCCTCTGTGTTAATATAATTGTTTGGTATTTAACAGTCTGGTTATAAAGTTGTGACCAAACTTTTTGGAAATCTCTAGCTCTTTTCCTGTCCTCTTGCATTGACTCAGCCCAACAGCCCCTGTGAGTGTCCCATATCAGTCCACTCTGCTAACCATATTTAGAGCAATTATGAAACTAAAGCCATATGTACATATCTGGTGTAACTGTCAACCGATAAACCCTTTTGGAAACATATCCAACATAATATTTGCCTTCTCTGCTCCCCAAAAATACTTATAGACTGAGTGGTGATTTTGTCTTTATATTATTGTGACAGACATAATTTTAGCAGCACTTACTAAATTTACACTGACATATTGGGTTGAAATCTTGCAACAGGAACTACATATAATTCTTCACATAATATCACCTTTTTCTGTCATATCTAGGTACAATTACTATATCTATTCCAAGAAGTTCTAAGTTGGAAGGTCTACGGCATTTGTTCCAGTTCCAGATGTATAAAAAATGATAATCAATAATATTCTAGATACAGAGAATGTTTGCTTGAGGGTATGGGAGCCATCATAGCATTTATCAATTGTTTAAAGGCAAAGTCAATTTGAGCAGAGAAGCTTGTGTTGGAACATTCCCTTAAAACCTTGTGTTGCTTAAATATTTCACAATATCTCACCATATGACCAACAATTTAAAAAAAAAAAAATTTGTAGGGAGGACCCTGCCCCCCAATGTTTTTTGTAATACGTGTTGGGGGGGTGCTAGGCACCAGTGGCTTTTTTCAACATGTAGAGGGAAACACTGACCATCAATTTTTTTTAACTTGTAGACAGTAGTATAACTTGGGAGTGTCAGGCCCCCCTGCCAAAAATCTACTGAGAGGGCCCCTCTCCTGACCCACTTGCTCCACCTCCTGGGCCTGGATAGTACTGATTTTAAAGGTACAAAATGGGTTGGGGATAGGGGCTATAATACAACAGGCCACAAGGTATGTTGTATAGGTAGTTAAGCCACTGCTTGTAGGGGGGCCCTGACCACCAATAGGGTTTTACCCAGTGTGTTCACTGTTTTATCACTCATGTCTTTGTGGCCTTTTTACTGTGGTGTGTGGGTAGGTGGGGCCAAAAAGAGGCACCTGCCTAGGGCACAACTATGGGGGGTGCTGGGCAGGTACCTGTTAAAATAGGGGTGCCCAAAAGATAGATTGGGATCTACCTATCTTTCCAGCTGACACGAGGTCACCCATTCCGATTAGAAGAAAAGAGGTTCCGCCTAAATATTCGGAAGGGGTTTTTTACAGTGAGAGCTGTGAAGATGTGGAATTCTCTCCCTGAATCAGTGGTACAGGCTGATACATTAGATAGCTTTAAGAAGGGGTTGGATGGCTTTTTAGCAAGTAAGGGAATACAGGGTTATGGGAAATAGCTCATAGTCCAAGTTGATCCAGGGACTAGTCCGATTGCCATTTTGGAGTCAGGAAGGAATTTTTCCCCCTCTAAGGCAAATTGGAGAGGCTTCAGATGGGTTTTTTTTGCCTTCCTCTGGATCAACTGGCAGATAGGTAGTTAATAAACAAAAAAAAAAAAAAAGGTTGAACTCGATGGACATGTGTCTTTTTTCAACCTTACTTACTATGTTACCAGTAGACCTTTAGCTGGTGATCAGTAGATCTCAAGACATTGTCCACAAATGGCCCTCCTATATCATGCTTTTCATTCAGATATTTATTATGTTAAGGTTACAGAATAGTTGTTTTTGTAAATATAGCAATATACACTTTCTTAAAAATCAATATTTAAGTAATATTTTCCATGGAACAGAATGGTAACAATGCTATTATGGATGTAGATCATAATAGGACAACATCACTAAAAGTAGACTTCGCATTAGTAAAGTATGGGCATTCCTGTGTTAAAGGGTCTTCTGCCTACCCCTAGTCTGTTTTTGTTCCCATTTGCCACCCTCCCCTCCCTACCCTCCCCTCCCTTCCCTGTTACAGCACATGCAAGAGCATATTTGAGCTTGCTCGTATGCACGCTGGGAGGGGGGTGGGTCGGGATTGCCTAGGACTCCCAGATGGCTTGGCCCGTCCCTGGGTGGGGCCCTAGCATGGGGTGGGTGGGGTCCTAAAAATTTTGTTGTGCTGGGCCCTGTGATTTCTAATGGTTGCCTGCCCCCCTGCATTGGAAAGTGCCATGTTCAGCATTGATAAGGCAAATCACACACCTGGATGACGTTAAAACATTCCCCTTCTGGTTTCTTGCAACGAGATAGTAACACAATCAACAGCGTATAAAATAAAAAGAAATTAAAGAATCATGCCAAGCCTAACAGTTAGGGGCATATTTATCATGTAAAATACTGGAGACAAACATCACCAATGATGTTGCCCATAGCAACCAATCAGATCTTTGCTTTTGCACTGGTGATGGTGATGACTATGTGTTTGTAACACGAAGGGCGTAAGGCTGTGGACACATTAAACTTTTAAACAACTTGGTGGAAGATTGCCTATATTTGAGCACCTTCTCCATAGTATTTATTCGGTTCATCCGACCCCCATGCTGAGGGCTCAGGGCTGTGCACCTGGGCCACTTCCTTAATGTGGTGAGTAACTACTTCACTTTTTGGAGACCCACATTTAATCACATAAGCAAGATGCGCCTGACAAGTATGCAATTCACTGTTAGTGGCAAAGATTGCACCTGAAAATTAACCCGAGTGTGTTGTGTAAATGTAATGGGGGCCAGTGAGGAAGGGACTGGTGTTAGGGTTGCCAACTTTGTGCGGCTCACGGTCCGGGCATGGAGCAGGGCCACAACATCGCCGGGCCAGGTCAGGTGGAGCGTGCTACATCACATGGGTGGGCGTGCTACATCACCTGGGAGGGGCTATGACATGGTGATCAGCGATTGTCAGAACCTGACTGGTTTTTCTTGTTTGGAAAACCGGGCAGACTGTTTTGATCTGGGCAGCCATTCTGAAAACCGGGCTCAAATCCGAACAGTTGGCAACCATAACTGGCTATCTCTTTAATCCACTACTAAAAACATGTCAGTGCTTCATAAGTAAAACATAATAAATAAAACTCTTAAGAAAGACTTGGCTACCTTGCAGTATGTAAAAGGATTTTAGCTATGTATGAAGGAATAAAAAATATTTCTGCAACTTTACATACAACTGTGTAAACATTTCTGGAAAGCATAATGAGAACTTTAAGACCCCAGTCATGTTTTTCGCTAGTTGCTTTTATAAAAATGTTTTGGCTTAAACGGGTGGTTCACCTTTAAGATACCTTTAAGTGTGTTATAGAATGGCTAATTCTAAGCAACTTTTTTATCGGTCTTTATTATTTATTTTTTTATAGTTTTTTAATTATATGCACTTTTCCTTCTGGCTCTTTCCAGCTTCAAATGGGGGTCACTGACCCCATCTAAAAAACAAATGCCCTGTAAGGCTTCATATTTATTGTTATTGCTACTTTTTATGACTCATCTTTCTCTTCAGAACCTCTCCTAATAATATTCCAGTCTCTTAATTAAATGGATCCTAGCAACCAGATTGCTGAAACAGCAAACCGGAGAGCTGCTGAATAAAAAGTTAACTGAAAAACCACAAATAATAGTACATTAAAACCAATTGCAAATTGTCTCAGAATATCACTCTCTACATCATACTAAAAGCAAACTCAAAGGTGAACAACCCCTTTAACATTCTGCTTTTTAAAGAGAAATGATCAATTAAGCTAAGCAGATCATGTGAAAAAACACAGACATTCCTAGAAAAAGAATATATAATTGAATGTAATCAATCAAGATAAAAACTTGCATTTTTTCAAATGATCTTGTAAACTTACTATAACTCAGATAAATGTTATATATAATGTGTGGCAGTCTATATTAATAAATATAAACATAATGAAAACAGGACAAATGCAGTTCCTCTTACCAATGTAAAAACGCTGAAAAACTAATTTCTAAAGACTTTGTTTTAAAAAACAGAACCAGATGTTGCAACATAATGTTATTTCCCCAATGAAACACAAGTATACTGCATTTATAAAAATAGCAAAATATTATGCAAAATAAAACTACTACACAAAAGCGCCAATAAATAACATGCAAATGCAGACCATAATTGCACTCTCTTCTGACAAAAAAAAGTAGTCCAGCACAATATTCTACATCCAAGGCCAGTGTCAGCACATATAAATTCACCTATTTTTATTACAGGTGTGGGAACTGTTATCCAAAATACTTGGGACCTGGGGCTTTCTAGATAATGCATCGTTCCCCATTTTGGGTCGTCATACTTTGTCTAATAGAAAATCATGTAAACATTGAATAAACCCAATAGGCTGGTTTTGCTTCCAATAAGGATTATTTATATCTTAATTTGGATCAAGTACAAGGCATTGTTTTATTATTACAGAGAAAAGGAAATCCTTTTTTACATTTGGATTATATGGATTAAATTGAGTGTATGGGAGACAGCTATTCTGTAATAGAGAGCTTTCTGGATAACAGGTCTCTGGATAATGGATCCCAAAACTGTACTCAAATATTTTTAACCTAAGCTCTTTTACTCACTGATAAATATGAATATATGAACAACATGTCAACAGTTATCCTTGCCCCTAGAATGTAAATACTAATCACAACCTCTTTGGGCACCTGATCTTCCGTCTGTGGAATAATGAGGAAAGCAGTGTTGGGGTGTTTAGCTTCAAGTCTAAAAATAAATTCAAATATTTCTTCACAGGGTATAGTCTTGTGATTATTGCTTGTAAACATATCTGTAGTACTGCTACTCTATCACAAAAGAGGCCTGTAAAAATGGCTATACATAGTTAATCTGGGATGAAAGAAGACAACTGCCCATTAAGCTTAACCCTTCTGTTTGACCCCACAGCATCACTCAGTAATATAAGGAAGGAAAAGAAAAAACCTGTAAATACTTGCATACACATAAGCACAGACAAACATATATACAGGTACATGGGTATTTCACAATTTCACTGACACCAGAGTGATGAGCTAAGAGCTATTATTATAATTGTACTTTTAATAATAATTATAAATATTATTAGTCTAAAGGGGTTGCCTCTTGTTGTTCTATATGTAAAGAAGATTCCTGATTTCTGTCTATAATATCCTATAAGGAGTTATCAAGTTCCCTCGTAAGTGCCCCACTTAGCTAAAACAAACCTGACTTCTTTAGTCCCTCCTTGTAGATTATAGGGGTGGTTCACCTTTAAATTAACTTTTAGTATGTTATAGAATGGCCAGTTATAAGCAACTATTTTAAACAGTCTTCTGACTCTTGCCAGCTTTCAAAGGGGGGGTCATTGACCCCATCTAAAAAACAAATGCTCTGCAAAGCTACACATTTATTGTTATTGCTTCTTAGTACTTTATTACTACTTTAGTACTCATATTTCTATTCAGGCCCTCTCCTAGTCATATTCCAATCTCTTATTCAGATCAGTGTGTGGTTGCTGGGGTAATTTGGACCCTAGCAACCAGATGCAAATTGGAGAGTTGCTGAATAAAAAAGCTAAATAACTTTAAAAAAACACAAATGAATAAAAAAATGAAAACCAAATGCAAATTATCTCAAAATATCACTCTCTACATCATACTAACAGTTAATTCAAATGTGAACAATTCCTTTAAATGTTCCATTCCAACTTTTGTAGCATGTCTTTTTGCAGCTAATTGATGTTCCTCTTAAAGGAGAACTAAAGCTTAACTAAAGAAGTAGGCTAAAAATGTTGTACATTATGTTTTTGGGCTTTTGTACTAGACCCAGGCAACCACCACCCTTTTGCCTCTGAAAATGCCCCAGTAGCTCCCCATCTTCTTTCCAGCTAATTCACTGCACATGCTCTGTGCTGCTGTCATTTACTGAGCTTAGCGACCAATGTACAATATACTGTACATATCCTATGACAATTATGAAGGGCTTGATCATTACAGTTGCTAAACATTTAGTTTAGTTCAATATATTCAGTATGTAAAATTTGGCATTTCTAGCTGTATTCATTTAGTTCTCATTTAAAGCCCAAAACTACACTGGATACTCAAAGTGAGGCTTTACCATGTATCTATAAAGGCAATAAATAATCTATAAGGAGGCAAAAATTGACTGCTTGAACATTTGCTAGAGTATATCATTCCTGTGTAGGATAAAGGAAAAGCAATGGACTCACTGCAGTAATCTCCCACTAAATTCCAGACACACCTGAATCTAGCTCAGAGCCACTCTGATATCTGTACTAGCTGGAGCCACGTTGTCTCGTCTCACTGTGTATTTGTATACTGCTGAGATGACAATAAAGTTAATTTTGACTTTTGACTTTGTGTGATTATTTCTAGGGATAGGTGAATTTGTCCCGTTTTACTTCTGGGCTAATTTCCCGCAAAACTGGCGAAAAATTCTCAAAACTGGCAAATTTGCCACAAATTCGCACCTGGAGATAAATTCACCCATCACTAATTATTTCTACTTTGTTTTTGCTGTGCCAAAGTTTTACAAACCTAGACATTAATGGGTCCATAATCTGCTATACAATAGTATAATGTGGATATACAGAACTATTTTCTTGGAAGGGTGAGGGCATTACTGCACATCTGTATCAAAAACTGAATAAAAATATATAACTGAGGAACCGGCACACACAGATGATTGCAAAAGGGGATTGACCCCTACGTGTTTAATGTGTCACGAAATACACAACGTTTCGGGGGATGGCCCCTTTGCCTGGTGATCATCTCGGTGTGACCTTTTCACAATTGTTTGATTCCTGTGGATCCAGGGAAGGGTCGTCTCCCTAGAGGGCACCAGATATCTATATACAGGAGGGCCTGGGAGTGCATGCGAAATTTACTAGGACCAAAAATATATAACAACATATTTGGCTCCAGTGCATTTTATATTCAAGAGAAATGTAGTTTTGTTTGTGAGCACAGTACCATCTTGTGGTTATACATTATATACGTCCATGTACATATGAGTAACTGAATGAATTAATGTTTGTTTTAACCATGTTTCTATGAACAATTACACTAGATTGATGGGGAAAACGAGTGATTTATAGAATGTAACATGGCTGGATTATACAATTTTTTTTTTTTCAAGTATAGCCATGCACTGTATTGTCTTTTAAACAAAGGTTAGTAAAACACGAGATAAATTAATAAACACACGCTACTTTGTATTTTTATTAAAGGGACATTTACTCTTTCCACCTTTAACAGAAAAGTGTGGGTATGCTTTTAACATGCTACCCCAAAGCTCACACTTCTAATTTGCCACCCTGCTTTATTATGTGAATCACTCCCCAACGCAGCTCCTCTCCCCACTTTGCCATAAGTTAATGCAAGCTACAGAGGGTGAGGATAATTCCTAGCCTAACAAGGCTTAGCTCCAACCCCACACCAACTGATTTTTGACAGTAGCTCTATCAGCACACTTCAAAATGGGTGCTGCAAGGAAAAACAGAGGTGAGATTAGCATAGGGTGAAATATGATTATGCAAAAATTGCAGGTGTTTTTTCTAAATGAAAACCATCCTATGTGTACAGTGGCAGGTACTTGCAATAAAAGTAGCTGTCAGTGCCTGCTGATCAGAGCAGTACTGACAATTTCTCAGCTAGCAGCAAACAAATACACATTCTACTTGTCCCCATATTAACTATATCTAATAACATATCTAATAACTAAACAACATCACCACGCAAAGTATTCTACAACCTCACTATCCTCACTGTGAAGAATCACCTACTCTCAGTAACGTAAAGTGATGAATTAATAAGGAGAACAGACCAGCAATGATGGGTAGAAGTCTGTATAAATGGAGTAATAAATTAATATAAAATGATAACGCCACTTCCCCAAAGTTCCCTAATTGTGGCCCCTATAATGTCATATCAAACTGTGTTCACATAATGCCAAGGCCCTGCTGCCAGAGGCTAAAGGGTTAACATCAGTTAGGAACACAAGATAAAATTGTAGCTAACAGAACTGCAAGTACATATCCTGGCTATATTTTAGTAGCGTTAGACCACAAGGCTTGCAAACCGTTGGACACAGGAAAATGTTACTTGTGCAACATGTTTTCCAGTAATACTTGCACCTGCTCAGATGTATAGTCATATGAAAAAGTTTGGGAACCCCTCTCAGCCTGCATAATAATTTACTCCACTTTAAAAAAAAAAGAAATAACAGTGGTATGTCTTTCATTTCCCAGGAACATATGAGCACTGGGGTATTTTTTCAACAAAGATTTTTAGTGATGCAGTATTCAGTTGTATGAAATGAAATCAAATGTGAAAAACTGGCTGTGCAAAAATTTGGGTACCCCTGCAATTTTGCTAATTTGAATGCATGTAACTACTCAATACTGATTACTGGCAACACCAAATTGGTTGGAATAGCTTGTTAAGCCTTGAACTTCATAGGCAGTTGTGTCCAATCATGAGAAAATGTATTTAAGATAGGCAATTGCAAGTTGTGCTTCTGTTTGATTCTCCTCTGAAGAGTGACAGCGTGGGATCGTCAAAGCAACTCTCAAAAGATCTGAAAACAAAGATTGTTCAGTATCATGATTTAGTGGAAGGCTACAAAAAGCTATCTCAGAGGTTTAAACAGTCAATTTCAACTGTAAGGAATGTAATTAGGAAATGGAAGGCCACAGGCACAGTTGCTGTAAAACCCAGGTCTGGCAGGCCAATAAAAATACAGGAGGATATGCGGAAGATTGTGAGAATGGAGGTGATCTTTGGGTTGTCTGTAACCAAAGACCTGCATCTTCACTCACGCCACACACAGAGTCACTTGTATGCAAAAGTTCATTTAGACACAGTCATTTTGGAACAAAGTGCTTTAGACTGATGAACTAAAATTTAGTTATTTGGTCATAACAAAAAGCAATTTGCATGGCGGAAGAAGAACATCACATTCCATGAACAACACCTGCTACCTACTGTCAAATTTAGTGGAGGTTCCATCATGCTGTGGGGCTGTATGGCTAGTTCAGGGACTTGTTAAAGTCGAGGTTCGTATGAATTTAACCCAATATCAACAAATTCTTCAGGATAATGTTCAAGCATCTGTCACAAAGTTGAAGTTACGCAGGGTCGTCACAGTCCCCTGACTTGAATATCATCAACAATGTATGGGATGATTTGAAGCAGGCTGTCCATGCTCGGCAGCCATCAAATTTAACTGAACTGGAGAGATTTTGTATGGACAAATGGTCAAAAATACCACCATCCAGAATCTAGACACTCATCAAAGTCTAGGGGGGGGGGTTAGAGGCTGTTACATTTGCAGAAGGAGGCTCAACTAAGTATTGATGTAATGTATCTGTTGGGTAGCCCAAATTTCTGCACCTGTCTAATTTTGTTACAATGCATATTGCATATTTTCTGTTAATCCAATAAACTTTATGTCACTGCTGGAATACTACTGTTTCCATAAGGCATGTTATTTATTAAAAGGAAGTTGCTACTTTGAAAGCTCAGCCAATGATAAACAAAACTCCAAAGAATTAAGAGGGGTTCCCAATCTTTTTCATACGGTTGTAAGTATTTTCTTGACAATGTATGGCAATTCCATGTACTATTAGTATTAACTTGGTCAGATATGCATGCAATTTGAAGCTCTCCATGCCATGCTAAGTGTGACATTGTGACAAGCTTCCCAAGATTAAGTTTTGTCTAATAAATAAATTAGTTATTCGGAAGAACATGCGATAACACCCCCACACCCCAGGAAGTTCCACCCTTGCCTACTCTGCTTTAAATTAAAGTTCTGTTTCTCTGATCTAAAGGGGTGGCCGCTAGTGAATTGATATTTTCTATGGGGAAACCCTGCTGTCTATAGTGTTTGTAAAGTATAATCGTGTCTTCTTGCAAGTGCTTTTTTTTACCAGTTTAGTTCACGTCTCTGCATTCTCTCCAGTTCATTAATATCATTTTTAAGGACTGGGGCCCAAAACTGCACTGCATATTTAAGGTGAGGCCTTACCTATATAAAAGGCAATTCAAGTATGCATAAAACCCATGCTGGCACAAACTCATAGTATTTGCCATGTATTTGAGTATCTGGTTCCTTATTACTCCTTCTAAAAGCTTTCCTACCACTGAGGTCAACTAACAGGCATACTGTTTTTTTAGGCTAAGAACGGGTTCCCTTTTTGAATAGTGGCACTATATTAGCAATTGCCCATTTTCTCAGACCTCAAGGAATCCTGAAAAATTAAGTAAAGAGGTTTAGCAAGCTTGTTTAGTACCCAGGGATGAATTTCATCTGGTCATGGATCTTTGCTTACATGTTGAAGTGTCTTTTCAATTACCTCTTGAGTCACCCATACATTAATATTATTAGAAATGGATCTAATAAAAAGGAAATCTGTTTTTTTACATTCTTTATTGGCCTTCTTGTACCTGAAATATGTTTCAGCTGTCCCAGCTACTTGAATGCCTTAATATAAACAATGTATTTCTTCTATAAAAGTATATATTTTGTATGATGATGTATAGTATTTTACACCAAGCACCAATTGTGGTAATAATAAAGAAGTCCATAAAGTCTCCTTGTAGGTGGTGTTGGTGGTGAAGCTGGCAAGAAAAAAACATGCCTCCCCCCCGTCAACCCCCAAAAATATTTTTGCCTAATTAAAGAAAACATAATTCTAAGAAACTTTGCAATATACATTTATTATACATTTTCTATGATTTTTAGATTATG
Source organism: Xenopus laevis (assembly GCF_017654675.1). Taxonomy (NCBI): domain Eukaryota; kingdom Metazoa; phylum Chordata; class Amphibia; order Anura; family Pipidae; genus Xenopus; species Xenopus laevis. The sequence continues at coordinate 77,763,339 of NC_054380.1, read as the reverse complement.
TGTATTTGTATTGCTATTGAAAGCAGTGCTTGTCAGTCCCTTTCTATTCCTTACCCTGGTGGCTTTGGCTTTTGAAACAATATAACACAAGACAAGGATTGACAGAACAGTCTTGCTAGAGGAAACTGGCTTTTCCAATTGACTATGGAGATATTCATTCAGGTCATGGCGTATCTAGTATAAGTAATTCTAGAGCAAATGGACTTGCTGACTAATCATTGAATGTTTCACTACTCCGAACAGCTTCTTCAGTTCAACTGACTGGTATGGGAAGTCCGCATCATATAAACTCTTCCACTAATCCAATCACAATGGCACATTGTAACTCTTCAGAGAGGTGACACTTGAAACACTTGAAATTCTGTGGGGTTACTGTGATAGGATTATCCAATGTGTCATGCAACTTCTAGAAACAGGTGTTACTTGTGAGAGTTGCATGAAAGGATGTATGAAGTGTTCTGTAACATTTTTTTTCCAATTAATTTCTACATTCTATTTGTGACCATTTTTCTAAAATTGAAGTGTAAAGTTCCATCTTTCACCTTCTAAAGCAGCTTTTGGAAGGGGGGTTGCCGACTCTAGGGATGGGAGATTTTTTTCGCTGTGGAATTGCCACCCATAGACTTGTATGGCATTGCGCGACAAATTTTTTTTGATGCCCATAGACTTTAATTGGCATCGGCAAGATTTCGCCGGCGTTGAATTTTTGGCAAAACGAAACAGGTAAAATTCTCCCATCCCTATTTAACTGTTTTAAATTAGTACATTTAGTTGATACATATGCCCAGCAGGATCCCTGAGTTTTATTAAAAGCAGGTGTAGGAATTGATACAATAGTTGCTAATATTCCAGAGCTGCTGCTCAAAAACTAATTGTAGAAAATTGTAACAGTTCATAATGCGCCTGAATCACTGAGCTGCCACACTAAAACACTAGAGACAGGAACATTAAACTTTAAGCATACATTTTGGGTAAACGGTAAAAAATAAATGATGGAAAGCATTTGAAAAAACTCTTTGTTTATGGCGAACAGTCTGAAAACAACTGAACTGAAAAGAAATGTTTGGAAGGTGAATAATCCCTTTAAGCAAATGCTGCTTTCAATAGCAATTACATTTACAAATAACTTTTAAAGCATTAACAATTTGTAATAAATTCACATTGGAAAATTGCTTATAACTTTTTTTTATAAGGCAAAATATTTTTTTTGAGTTGACATGTCCTTTAAAATCAAGGTATCCAATATTACAATATGTGCTTACCACAGCAACTGCTACAGTCTTCCGAAATTTTCCAGGCATTGGACTCTGAAGGTAACAATCCAAATAATTTCTGTCAGTCCTTTAAAATTGCCTTTGAGTGATGTACTGTTTTGATTTTCTGCAAGGATCTCACAGTTGTGCTTGAAAGAGCGATTTGACCAAGTTTAAGAGAAGAATATAATGCCTGTATCCAAGCAGAGTTCACATTACAGCCACAGAAGGACCATGCAAATGGCACAGATAAACTTCATTTGTGTCAGTGGGAGGAAAGACTGCATTGTAGACATTTTTGGCTGAAAAGTACATTCCTTTTGTACAGTTATTTCACGATTCTTTGTACGATGGAATGCAGTGATGTGACAAACATTTAATACTTTCCTTAACTCATAAACTCATGTCATAAAACCCTTACTATATCATGTCATCTGATGTAAAACAGGCTAACCTCCATAATCTTTAAACACTAAAAAAAAATGTAAGTGATTCATTTGAATGGACATACCAGATATTTCTATTCTATACAACTTGTTTTGCTTCACGGAAAATTCGCGAAACATCGAAAAATTTGCCAAATGCATTGAAGTCTATGGGGCAAATTCACTAAGATCCAAAGTTGCTCCAGCGACAGCTTCACCGCACTTCGCCAGGCGTAGTTTCGCCAGCGCTACAAAAATTCACTAAAATGCGAAGTTGCGCTCAGGGAGGCGAATGGTAGCGAAGTTGTGCTACCGTTACTTCGCCAGGCAAAGTAAAGTTACGCTAGCGATGCCTAATTTGCATACGGCGCAAAGTTAAAATATAATGGACATATATGCTGCAGCAACTACATTACACTACACAAGCCCAGGAAACCTTTAAAAAATAAAATAAAGGTGTTATATTGCCCTACACATGTGCCCACTGTATCGTTGAGTTGCCATATGTTAGGAAATGTAGGGGGGAAGGAGAGTACCCCCCAAAAAATAGCCCCTAATAGTCATATTGAAAGTGCCTCTGTAAGCTTTTTTAGACAATTATTACTTAACAAGAACTGGTAGGACCACAATGATAAGTCAGAAGCTGTATTTAGAAAGGCAGTTCGAGGTAATTAACTACAGGTATGTGGTAGTTAAAAGGAGGCGTGGAGCAACACCTCAGGGCTGCTTCCCTATAGAGACCTCCTGGAGTGGATGAGAGTGAGGGGCCACATGTGCTTGTGAGCAACAGGGAAAAGAGTGATTCCCATGAGCTGGAGAGAGGACCAGAGAAACCACTCCCAGGAGACAAGAGTATCTCAAGTATGCCCAGAGAGGATTCTGGGGTTTGTGGTCCGCTGAAAGTCATTGAGGGCTAAACTCAACTCAGAGTAAAGTGAACAACAATGAGGGTTTTAGAATTGGGACTGTTATTGCTATGATGTGAAGCATATGTGATTCCCCATGTGAAGCCAGTGGGCTGAAGATTTTGTGTTTTGTGCAAATAAAAGCCAGCAAATCGGCAATTTGAACTCTTTTAGGTGATCAGTCTCCATTTCTGTGCTGAAATCTGTGCCGGGCCTTGGGTTTTGCTACCGGGAGCTTACAATACATATTTATATATCTTGGACTTTCTGTCATCCTTTGTGGCCCAGAACCCTAAACCAATGAAACCGCCATCAGGACAATTTTAATAGTGGCCTATTATATTTTTGAATTGATTCCACAGTAATATTATTCCCATTCAAAAATACTAGTAGCTGGCTAAACACAGATCTTTTTTTCAAAACTGATGATTTTACATGGTCTATCACATTCAGTATGTAATAAACTGTAGCATAACGATCAAATGTGTTTCTCTACATAAAAAAACCTAATTAGTTTTTACTATTTAATAATGAGAGAAAACAGTAGTCTTAGTACTGTATTATTAAAGGGATACTGTCATGGGAAAACATGTTTTTTTCAAAACGCATCAGTTAATAGTGCAGCTCCAGCAGAATTCTGCACTGAAATCCATTTCTCAAAAGATCAAACAGATTTTTCATATTTAATTTTGAAATCTGACATGGGGCTAGACATATTGTCAGCTTCCCAGCTGCCCCAAGTCACATGGCTCTGATATACTTCAGTCACTCTTTACTGCAAGTTGATGTGATATCACCCCTCCCCTTCCCCCCCAGAAGTCAATCAGCAGAACAATGGGAAGGTAACCAGATAGCAGCTCCCTAACACAAGATAACAGCTGTCTGGTAGATCTAAGAACAGCACTTTATAGTAAAAACCCAAGTCCCACTTTGACTCCTTCAGTTACATTGAGTAGGAGAAACAACAACCTGCCAGAAAGCAGTTCCATCCCAAAGTGCTGGCTCTTTCTGAAAGCACATGACCAGGCAAAATGACCTGAGATGGCTGCCTACGCACTAATATTACAACTAAAAAAAATACACTTGCTGGTTCAGGAATTACATTTTATATTGTAGAGTCAATTATTTGCAGTGTAAACAGTGTAAGTTAGAAATAAAAACTACATTATAAAAATCATGACAGAATCCCTTTAAAATCACCTAAGACCAGTTACAGGGAATGATGAATCACACCTAGGTGGAACATGTACCTCTACATCGGACAGGCATGCGGCCTATGCTTTAGTGCACAACAGAGAATAATAAATAATTAATAATTGTTTGTGATTTACTTGATCCATGTTTAGGGTTAACACCTTTAATGAAAAAAATAACCGGCTGGTGGGGGGCGGGTACAAAAAGGAGGCGGTCCATGACACAAAATGGGGCAGGGCAACATCGCGGCGATGCAAAGAAGACTACAAAAAAGGTAAGTTCTGCGCAAATGGGGGTAGGCTGAGGGCTTTTTTTAAAGGATATTACAAATTACCGGCAACTGCATTGCCGGTAAATTTGTAATACCGGCCCTGGCCTTGGCAGGTGTTTTACCGGCTAGGCCGGTAAAATACCGGCCGGATGGAAACCCTATCCATGTTTAATCCTTGAAAGATTAGGGTGAGAAGGGCTATCCCCCCCATTGAATCCTTCCATGCAACCCTGCGTAAGTCACCAGCCACCCCTACCCACAACTTGCATACCAAATCCCACCAAAAAGTAAGCCTGCACATCTGCACACTCGGTGCATCAGAATTAGAGAAGGGCCTAGAGGAAGGCAGGGAGAAAAGAATTATGTCCTGTGCCACGCATCCATTGCACCCTGGAATGTGTGGGACAGGAGTTTAAGTTTTTTTTTTTATATAGTAATTTGGGTGTAAAAAAACATTTAAACATTAAGGGGCAGATTTACAAAGCTCGAGTGAAGGATTTGAATTAAAATAACTTCGAATTTCGAAGTGTTTTTTTGGCTACTTCGACCATCGAATAGGCTACTTCGACCTTCGACTACTACTTCGACTTCGAATCGAACGATTCGTACTAAAAATCGTTCGACTATTCGACCATTCGATAATCGAAGTACTGTCTCTTTAAGAAAAACTTCGACCCCCTACTTCGGCAGCTAAAAGCTACCGAAGTCAATGTTAGCCTATGGGGAAGGTCCCCATAGGCTTGCCTGAGATTTTTTGATCGAAGGATATTCCTTCAATCGTTGTATTAAAATCCTTCGAATCGTTCGATTCGAAGGATTTAATCGTTCGATCGAACGAATAATCCTTCGATCGTACGATTTTAGGATTAGCGCTAAATCCTTTCGACTTCGATATTCGAAGTCGAACGATTTTAGTTCCTAGTCGAATATCGAGGGTTAATTAACCCTCGATATTCGACCCTTAGTAAATCTGCCCCTAAATAAAGCAAATAGGAGTGTTTTGCCACCAATATGGATTCATGCAACTTAGTTTCCATTAAGCAAAAGTACTATTTTATTATTACAGAGGAAATTGTTAAAAAAATTATTTGATTAGGATGGAGTCTATAGGAGATGGCCTTTCTGTAATAAGGCAACTGTTCATTTATGTGGATTTACTGGTGGAAAGGTTTCAAATTGATAATTCAAAAAAAATTTGTGCTAAAAAAAAAAAAATTGATTGCAAACGAAAATTGCTTGATCATTTCAGTGAGGCTGTAAACTCCGAACTTGCTTGAATGCTACAGATATACCCCCACTGACGTCTTACAATCATGACGTGAATTTTCTTGTGATAAATCAAGAAAAATTAGATTTTTAGTATTCTATTTGAATGATTTTAGGACATCACTGGATCGGTTTCTCTTAAAAAAAAAGAATTCAAGACAAAAACTGTATAGAAATATGTTTTATTGTACATTGTATAATCAACTAATTTTAGACATCTCTTTATGTTTTATGTACTATACAGGTATAGTGATCACCCTCTAAGTACAGCAAATGGGATCGCTAAGGAGAACTAAGAAGCACAAAATGAGGCTCATCTTCATTCTAAAGGGTGAAGTGGCCGTCGCTAGTGAAAATTCACCGAAACCACACTTTGCAGGGTCATCACCAACTTACTAAAATACGTAGAAGACAATTCGCAAGTGAAAGAGTTCAGCGCTAATGAAGTTTTGCGTCCTTTCACCAGGCGAATTTTCGCTCAGACGAATGATCGGTACTCTGCAAATTAATCAAAATGCGAATTTTCCACTACGTTACTCTTTTCATCAAAGTCTACTTCGCCAGGTTATACCCGGCAAATTAATAAGATGAAGCTACATCCTCAACAATATTGGCAGCGACATCATATCCTGTATGCTGAAAAATCATAAAAAAAAGACACAACTCTGGCGTTTTTTCATACTTTAAAGTGGATTTATGTTTAAAAGTTGTAACAGTTAAATATATTTTTTGTAATAGTTTTTTTTTTTAACCATTTGAAGGTTAATTTGTTTCTGTGTGGGATCATGTCTAGGACAATAGAGGATCTCTTTTTTTCTTTATTTTGCTTCCTTGGACATTTTTAATAATAAATGTCCTTATCAAGCAATTTCACTAATAAAGATATATATATATATATTGTGAGCAGGATCATAGGAACAGACGGGTCTTGAACAGGGTAAAGTCCATTTATTGTTCACATATAAAGACTCTGTGAGCAAAGCAGCATAAAACAAAATAAAACAAAACAAAATCCTTGTCCCCCTTAGGCTCTAACTAATACACAGAGTAGTTTCCCTCTCTACTACCGGTCAAACACAAACAGTACAACTCCCCAGAGTCACAGTACCTTTGCAAAAGTCCTTTCCCTTTGGGGAAAAATAAACAGCCGCTTCCAATGGCTACACTCAGCTCTCCTCAGTGTGTGTCTCAATCTTTCACTCTGAGCCCCAACCCTCTCTAGCAGCTAGCTGATCTAGCCTGCTTATTATTCCCCAGGTGAGACTTTCTAGGGGAATTAACCCACTCACTGTACATATGGGAGTAAGACATGAACCTCGGGGAAATATATCTCCCTTCACTGTGTTCCAGTTACCGGTTCACAATATATATATATATGACCTACATGTACCCGTCCTATTCAAACTGACCTAAGAGTAAGTGTGTTAAATTTTTGCTAGGCAGAAATGAACGTTAACAAAAGCTTCGTATGAAATGCTCGTGCTGAAAAATTTACACTAGCTAAATTTCGCCAGCGTTCGACTGCCGAGATGTAACGTTGCATTTTGATGAATTAGCATAATGATGAATTTGATGAATTAGCATATGTGTTTGTGAATTAACATCATCCCTCAAAAGCTGAGTGGGAAACTAAGCGAGCTGGGATTAAGTACCTCTTTTTTGGATCTTGGACTTTCTGTCAGAGAGAGGCCTCAGTCTGTTCGTATCGGTGACAATGTTTCCAGCACCATCAGATTGAGCACAGGAGATCCTCAAGGATGTGTTCTCAGCCCGTTGTTGTACACATTGCTGACACATGACTGTATAGCTAGACACAGCTCAAACCATATCATCAAGTTCGCCGATGACACAACTGTGGTGGGGCTCATCAGCCACAACAACGAGTCGAGGTACAGAGATGAGGTTCAGCAGCTGGCTGTGAGAACAACCTGTCACTGAATGTGGATAAAACGAAAGATGGCTCCACAGTAGAGACAGTAAAGAACATCAAATTCCTGGGAGTCCACACCTCTGATGACCTCACCTGGACCACCAACACTGCCTCCATCACCAAAAAAGGCTCAGTAGCGTCTTCACTTCCTAAGACGACTGAAATGGGCCAGCCTTCTGCCTCCCACCCTAACAGTGTTCTACAGGGGCACCATAGAGTGCGTCCTGATGAGCTGCATCTCCATCTGGTACAGTAGTGCCAGCTCCGCTGACCGGAAAAAGTCTACAGCGGAGTGTCAGAGCAGCTGGCAACATCATTGGAGCGGCTCTTCCATCACTGCAGGTCATCTTCCACAAGCGCTGTGCAAGAAAGGCCTCCTGCATTGCACTGGACTCCACACACCCCTCACACGGACTGTTCTAGCTGCTCCCATCTGGCAGACGCTTTCGCAGCATTAAAGGCCGAACAACCAGGCTGCGTGAAAGCTTTTTTCCCAAAGCTATCAGACTCCTCAATTCACTGCCTGCCCTCCCACTACATTCCAGACACACCTGAACTGTGAATTTAACTTTGTGAACTGTTAATTTATTTGCACAATTCTAAAGGTTTACACATGTATATATCCAATTTCTGCCAATATATTGCACATTTCAAATGTTGTGTATTTTAAGTGCATTTCTCTGATATGAACTAGCTGGAGCCACGTCGTCTTGTCTCCCTGTGGATTTGTATACTGCTGAGATGACAATAAAGTTTGCTTCGACTTTGAAATATGCCAAATGTTTAGCAGCATGAGGGCCCACTGACACCAGGGCCCACCAGGAGTTCTCCAGTCGACACAGACTCTAGGTAATTACACCTGGTGAAAACATTTTTATTATCATACCTCCTTTGTCTTTGTGTTGCCTGTGAAAAATGTTATGTGCTGCTCAGACACCATATGACCAAGTATTTATAAAACATTAATGATACACTTTGTCCCAACTCACTGCAATGTTGCTTCATTCAGTAACTGCTGAGACATCCCACTATGCTGCACAATAAAAACCGCCTAGATAGTATCTCAAAAATGTGTATATTTCTTTTTTTTAAAAAAAGGTATTGTGTTGAGTTACAAACATGAAGTATACTGTGCAGCACTTTTGAGTAGTTAGGGGCCCCTGAAATGGTGCATTTTGATGAAGAGAAATACCATAAAACTGTCATCTTGGGCATTCCTCTGGCCTTACCAGAACTCTGCTGTAATATGCAAGTGTATAGAATCCCTTTTGGTGTACTTATCTAGATGTGCCAGAAAGAATCTATGTGCTCATTCCAGTGCTCTGACATACAAACATTAGACTTAACTTGTTCAAAAGTGTAGCCACATTAACAATAGATATCACTTGCAAACAGAGATCAGAGCTAATGTACTATTCCATGTTCTGAAATAAATACCACAAGCAGTGCTGTTGGTTCCCTTTACTACTCGTAAAGTTTTCATATTTTAAGGTACTAACATTTCATTTCAGATAATTTGTTTCTCTCCTAGGGCTGTATTTAAGTATTACATAGGTTCCTATAAGTCCTATGGAGGATAGTAGGACTGACACAGCAGTTATACGTTGTTTCAGTTTCATTGTTAGGAACCAAGGAGAAACATAACCAATGTGACCGTTTCCTGCTCTATAAGAGCCTTATTCTAACTTCTCTCCCTCCCCCTCTATATGTTATCCCTGCCAAATCCCTAGCCCAATACCCACAATAAAGATACACACAATGACTTTGTGGTTAATCTGTGTAATCCACAGCTTTATTAATAATTACATAAACTACACTTTTTGATCGCAAGGAAGGCAAAAAACCTCTGAAAAGCAAATTTCCTTCACTAGAGGGAAAAATTCCTTCCTGACCCCTTAAAGGCGATCAGATTTACTCCCACGATCAATGCGCCACATTGAATCAAGGGAAGTGGAGGGGGGGAATATGGTAAGGTAAGGGACTGCGTTGAAAGCATGAGAAAGAGAAGGGAATAGGGCAGCATAAACATGGGCACATTTAAGCCACACGATGAATGCTGCATTCCATTCCATTGGACCCTAAACAGCCTGCAGACCCCGGCATTTGCAGTCTGAGGGATGGAATGAAAAGGAATGCAGGGTCTACCAAGTGGCTTAAAGGAGTTCCTGTGTATAACACCGTATTTTGGATAAAGGGGAGGAACCACTGGTGGAACTACGGTGGCTGAAAGCACCGCTGGTGAAAACGCAATGCATGAAAGGGGGGGCATCACTGGTGGAATTGAGATGCCCCATACTTACTGCTGTTACCTGAGGATGTGGTGCCTAGACTGAGGTGCATCGGTATTTGGTACCGAGGAAACTGCTGGTGGTGCTGGTATCATGTGCTCTTTGTGAGTTATTCCAAGGACCATCTGTAAAACCAAACAAGATAACTCAGACTATGTATTTTTTTACCTTAGCAAGTCATATCCCTGTAAAATCCTTATACGGGTATGGGACCTGTTATCCAGAATGCTTGGGACCTGGGGTTTTCTGGATAACGGATCTTTCTCTACTAGTCTACTAGAAAATCATACCTCTACTAGTCTACTAGAAAATCATGTAAACATTAAATAAAACCAATAGGATGGATTTGCTTCCAATAACTATATCTTAGTTTGAATCAAGTACATGAAACTGTTTTATTATTACAGAGAAAAGGAAATGATTTAAAAAAAATTGGATTAGTTGAATAAAATTAAGTCTATGGGAGATGGACTTGCCGTAATTGGGAGCTTCTTGGATGATGGGTTTCCGGATAACGGATCCCACACCTGTAATATTTAGGAGCACATTAAGCACATCAGGTTATTAAGCAAAATGAAATGATTGACCAAGTGTGGGAAAGCAAAGGATGGATTATATACTGCACCTGAATATCTCTCATTGTTCTTAATCAGTATGGCCTTGTTAATCTTCTCTAGGTCTTTGTAGAGGTGTTTCAGGTGGGCCTTGATGTATCTGTAGTCCTGCCAGAACTCGTTCTTAAGGTGTAATTTCCACCATTTTGTAATTGTCACACAGTCCTTGGCCATCCACAGATCGTAGAGTGCAAACCTGATGTCATTGGTGATCTTGTCCCTGATGCACTCGAGATAAGGGCCCGCGAGTGGATCCTCAAAATCCCTGATCTCAAAGATGTCCAGATCAGGCGAGATCCACGGTGAGGGCTAGAAAAATGTAAGAAGCAAGAAAACATTGAGGTCAGGGCACACACTATGCTAATCCCTGTCAAATTTCTGTTTCATTGTATCTACACAGAAGATATGTCATGTTTAGCATTGGGTTAGCCCCTCCTTTAACCCCTTGGATACCTTTCTCAGCAGTCAGAAAATAAAATGAGGAAATTAGCTGTGAGCACCTTTACCTTTTCATAGCGCCACTGGTAGTAAAGCCTGCTACTTGCACTCATGCCCATCTTTGATGTTCCTGTAATATAAACTAGAGATTTGGGAAGGTTAGAGTTAACATATGTAAGTACCCAAAATAAACACAATAAAGAGCAGAGGTAAAAATAGCAGCATATTTACACCTTATTTAATAAGAACCCTTTTCATTCAGAAACTATGGTTTTAAGTTCTAGTTAGAAACAAATGCTTACTTATGTATATAGAATGCCCCTCCCCATCAGCTCCCCATGTCCCCATTTTAAGACAATACCATCCCATTTTATTTGGTCCACAAATCAGCCCATTATTTCTGTCAGGGCCCTACTTTCCTTTGGATCAGCAGTTACACAGAAAGGTAGACCTTGATGGACGTGTGTCTTTTTTCAGCCTCATCTACTGTGTAATACGTATTACAGATGGGAACAGGGCCCCCATTAGAAATCACGGGGCCCCATACAACAAAATTTTCATGGCCCCCTGGGCCCTGCCAACACTTGCGCCCGAGCCCCACCCCGGATCCAACCCACTCCACATCACAGTTAAAAGACCACACAGACATTAGCGCTAAAAGGTAACCCTCCCACACACACAAGTTATAAAAAGCTGTTGATGGTCAGGGCCCCCTTATAAGTTAAAAAAAAAAAACATTGGCGACAGGGCCCCGCATAAAAGTTTTTTTTTTTAAAAAAAAGCATTGGTGCCAGGGCCCCCTTATAAGTAAAAAAAAAAATTTGGGGACCAATAAAATATTTAAAAAAAAACAAAAAAACATTGGTGGCAGGGGCCTATAGAATATTAAAATAATACATTGGTAGCCAGGGGATTAAAAAAACAAACCAAAAAAACACAAATTGGTGTTCAGTAGAAATGAACTCATGGCTTTAGGATTTCAACTTCGCCTCCTTACGTGACTTTGGATCTTTTCGCCGCTTCAGGACTTCAATTTCTGCTGTTTTCGTGCCTTCAGGTCTTTTCGGCGCTTTGGACTATTTTTGTAGCTTTGGGAGTTCGGCTGTTTTCGTGACTTCGGGTACTTTGGCTGTTCGGCTTTTCGGCAGTTCCGCATTTCGGCTGTTCGGGACTTGAAAAAATGGCCGCACGGGTCAGGAGCTCTCAAGGGGGGTCTGACTCTTTCAAAAGTGCAGCACTGCTGGGCCCCCCTTCATGCCCGGGACACTTGTCCCCCCTGATGGTGGCCCTGGATTGGAAAATGCAGGACCCTTACCTTCCTCCAAATAACCCACAATGGGTTGGGCAAGTTGTTTTTCTGCTCCTGATGAAAGTTGATAGTCTTTAAAAAGACTTTTGTGTTTCTTCTTTATCTTCTTCTGCTCCTGGGAATCGCTGAAAATCGCTGGGAATCACTAGGAATCGCTGAGAATCACTAGGAATCGCTCGTATTTCACTTTATGGGGAGGGAAAGAGAGAGAAGAGATTGTGAATTGAACCCTCTCTTCTATATATATCTGTATATACTGGATTTCCCTTAATAGCTCAATACTGTGCTACTGAATATGGTTGTGCCTTATAAATAACCAGTAACACCAATCAGCAGCAACTTTAATAGAATGAAGGAGCTGATTGGGAGAGAGAATTTATTGGTGCAATCAAGGGCTCTAGAGACCCCTGCTAACCAAGGTTGGGTCCTGGTGACACAATGCACAAACTAATAAAATGAACACTTGGAATCATCCTCATTTATTTCTATGCCAATTGCTTTCACAGGGCTCAATTAAATTGAATTTAGAAATGAACGGGGGTGATCATTTGGGAGTGAGCATTTGGTTGGCCATACACTGAACTGGAAATCACATGGGTACAAAACATCCCAAATCCCCCCTCTGTGCCATTAATGTAAAGCTGTATGTTACTGGCAGGGTGTAATAGGGGCAGAAGACACTGGTTCCCATTAGAGGCCCAGGTGAGTAATGGACCCACTGGGGCTTTTCATAACCAGTCAAGCTCTGATCAGTGCCCCTGCACCCATAACACAAGGCACCCTAATTCTAGGCATCTAACTATTGTTCTGGTTTGTGCTACTTGTCTTTCTTCTCAGGTCCTCCCTTACCCATCATCTACTCTAATGCTAAGGCCACTAGGATGAGTGGGACAGTTGGCCAATGGCAGTTGGAAAATGGCAGTTGATATTAACAGCTAAAGAGCAGCAGAGTAAATGATCTAACACTTCAAAAGCTGTAAACAAGAAATACCAAACACACTATATTCTATAACTACAAGTCAGCCACAGGGGGCGCTGTGTGTTGTAGTTAAGGCACAGCTAGATAAGCACAGATTTAGAGTCAGTGGGACAGCAAGTTCTCATGTTGTCTCACTCCCCTTAGCAATGGCACACAGGCAGAATTTTGGTACTTTTGCACACACAAGTTTCAGTAGTTTGGGAAGGGCAGGGCTGCCACCAGAAACCATTTTCAGGGCCCCATCATTGATTGTCCCCTTCCTTGTAGTTGTACTTCGTTGAACCCCCTGATGGCTTATCACCAAAATGACCCCCCCCTTTTGGAAAAGATGGAACTGGAAAGACCGATATCTCCAATGGACAATTTCATGACAAGCACCTTCCCAGACAATTACAATAGCAGGCAATGGTGGGGCAATTTTGGGAGCTTTGGCTCTAGACTAAAGACCAGACTGGGATTTAAAAACGGCCCTGGCATTTGAGACACACAGAGGCCCTCACAGCCCCCCCCCAGCAGCCCAATAAATAGTGTCTGTCTATTACTGCACCCCTTTTGGCATTTGCCAGAACCCAACGATTGCCAGTCCGGGCCTGGCTCTAGTTCGCAAACTACTATAAATCATGGAAGCCACACTGCCCAAACTATCCCCTTGTATCATTGACTTTATGCCCCCCCCATAAAGTCTGCTCCACTTACCTCTGAATCCAGAAATGAAATACCGGTCACTTGTGCCTGAGCCGTTAAGTCATCTTCCCTGGCAGCTTTCAGCCAATCAGTGCTGAGCTGGGAGTGATGTCATCCTCAAGTAAGGCATGATATACCAGTAATTGGCAGCCAATCACACACATGTGCATTTATGAAAATACAACAGACATCAAACATAAGCAGTCATAGAACCAGGGCCACCATCAGAACTCACTGGTCCCTGACTGGACTCTCCCATGCCCAATGAATGAAGGTCCTGCTGAGATCTCCTCTCCTAGCCCATCATCTACAACTCTGCTACTGGTTCTGGCTTTGAATGCTGGGAATTGTAGGTTAGCAGTGGCTAGAGAGATACAGTTATGGGATCACTGAGGCAGACACTAGTATTCTGTTGGGAATATGCTTTTTCACTTTACTCTTTTGCAGCTCTTTATGTTTGAATTGGAATAGTTTTCTTGTTTTAAATGTTCTACCTCCCTAGCAACCAGGCAGAGGCTTAAATAGACATAGAAAGGCACAGTATCCCTTAAAGCTTGCAGCCTATTGCCAAAGCCTATTGTCACTTGTCTATAGAGACTGAGACTAGAGCTGCACCCAACAAATATGCTTGAGTAGGGTGCAGCAGACCCAGCAAGGGCCTAAACATTTCCCCTAACCCCTCACCACCCCCCCCCCAAGTTCCGTCACTGGATTTCCAATGGAAATCCATGGCAGAGGCTGGGAATCTTTTTTTAATTTAAAAAATAAATTTATAGGCACCTGAGATTTTATAGGCCGCTCCCCAAAACCTGCCGCCTTAAGGTGGCCATACACGGGCCGATAAAAGCTGCCGACAGACCGAGTCGGCAGCTTATTGGCCCGTGTATGGGGGCCCCCGACGGGCTTCCCCGATCGAGATCTGGCCGAAAGTCGGCCAGATCTCGATCGGATGGGGTTAAAAATCCCGTCGGATCGCGGCCGCATCTGTTCGTTGATGCGGTCCCGCGATCCGACCGCCCGTTTGCGAACGTGAAGGATCCGATCGTTGGGCCCTAGGGCCCACGATCGGATCAGTCCGATATTGCCCACCTCAAGGTGGGCATATCGGAGGGAGATCCGCTCGTTTGGCGACATCGCCAAACGAGCGGATCTATCTGTGTATGGCCACCTTTAGGCACAGGCCCTCGGGTGCCTTAATATACAGTGTTTGCATGCAGTGCTTCCTTTAATGAGGACTGAGAGAAAAACAAATTGTTTGCTGCATAATATTTCCACACACTCTTTCTCTCACTCACACACACACTTCATAATAGAGGAGAGTCTCTTGCCATATGTAAAAAAAAATGGACCAGAAAAATGGTGTAAAGTCAGTGAAATGTATTATGCATTAAATATCGGTGGGACCACAAAAAGTTGTATAACATATGAAAATACTTAAAACGAGGGTATGTAAAATGAAGGCTTCACTGTATGTATCTAGTTGTAACTAGAACTCTAGAGTAGTGATGTGCCGGCCGACCAGATACCCGCGGGTTTACCCACAGGTCGGGCGGGTTCGGGTCCACCTCGCACTGCTTCTCGCGGGTGCGGGTTGAGCTCTTCTGCTCACCCCACCGGCCACCTTTAAATGGCGGCATCCGACTTCTGGTTTTATAGTCTCGTGTCTGCTCTCCCCACCCCTTTTGTGACGTCATGGGCGGGGCAGCACAGGTCTATAAAAGGACCCCAGAAGCGCGGGCAGCAGCAGGGCGGGTTTGGGAACATTCTACAAACCTCTGGCTAGTAATTTTGTTAAGAAAGTAGAAAATACCAAATCTTGGCAAACAAGCAGTTTGTGTCACTAATAGAATCAGAATGCTATACATGTGCAACAGTTACTACTCTATATATTTATGGAAAATATGTTGTTAGGTTTGTGTGGAAACCAAAATGAGGGTACAAGTAATTTGTGTAATATGTTTTCTTCCTTGATCCCCCCTGGAAAATTTTCTGTGGACACCCATGAATAAGACACAAATTCATATTTCAAAATCTGATGCCGTCCCCGAAAAGAAAATGCTGAGGAAAACAACAGACTTTGCCTCAGTTAATGCCCTGGCTGGAACCAAAAGAATAAAAATGTTACACATCACGTGGCAGCCACTAACATGTCATTCTCTACATCATACTAAGAGTTCATTTAAGGTTGGACACCTGCTTTAATGGAAATCTATTGAGCTTACAACAACCAGGGATGAATTCAACTCGGATGAAAACATGGGCAGAAAATACAACGCATTAAAACCACCATAAATAGCGACACTAGGAAAGAAGCATTCCAACTGCTGAACGCTGGGTAGTGCTTTGGAGAGGTTGGAGTGGCAAATTCCTGATGCTGCCAGCGACTCCCAAACTCTGTATCCCTTCCCAGCAAAACAAAACAGTCCCTGGTCCCCGCCATGTGGCGTCGTTTTAGTGAAGCGACGAAGTTGCGGGCACTCAGCGGCATGAGACAACGTGGCCAGATCCTCCTCAGGAACAGAGGGCGCTGCCGTGCCATCCATGGCATTTGAGCCGCTTCAGAGCCAGTCTATAAGCTCCACCTCCATGGCTCGGCCAAAGTGTATCCTGCTCCTCCTCCCCCAATCTTCTCCCAGCTGGGGCCTGTTTGTTTTCTAAGCTTCGTGCTGACTTCCTTTCAGTTGGCTTTAATTTCCCTTCACAGGCACCGGGCTGTTATTTACCCCTGCCCGGTCGCCTCACGGCTATGGAGTGAGCTGAAAGATGGCGGGCGGCGGAGGGAGCCAGCTTCTGGAAGGTGAGAACTAGGCCTTTTCTTCTTAAAACGGTGCCCTTGTCTTGGTCACTTTCTCCCCCTGCAGTACGTGTAGAGGCTTTACAGCATATTGTGTGGCAATACCGGGAGTTGTAGTCCAACAACAGACGTGGACGAGCAGGTTGAAACTAATAGGGATGTGTAGATGGTCAGGCTGTACAAACAAGGGTTATTTGTATTTATTGCAGACTCTGCATATATCCATGGTCCCTACTTTGTGTCCTGCAGCTGGAGTCTCAGTTGTGTTCAGGGAGTGCAACTTCCAGCCATTGCAATGTTTCTTTTTTTTTTTTTGCAATTTCTTTGTAGCTGTCAGTTTAGTAAAGTTACTGTTTGATGCTTGGCTGCAGTCAGGGATATCCATTCTAGTCCATCTAGCAGTTTAATAACAAGAATGATCACCTAAGAAGCTGGTGTGTTGCTACACACACTAAAGAACAGTACTGTATCCAGGTATTATAGGGCCTAAAAGATAGAACTCCCCTTATACTGGGCACTGCCTGATAAAAATGCTGCATATTCATTTTTACCACATGGCTCACAACATAGTGAGAAATGTCAGCAATGCAAGGTTGGAATGCTTCTACATCTTGCAGATCTTTAGGCATGTTGCCATTTGGTAGCGCTGATCCAAAGGTGCCATTAATATTAACCTGTATTTACAACATATTGCGCAGCGCTGGGCCATATTATAGGCCCCCATACACAGGCCGATAAAAGCTGCTAACAGGCCGAGTCGGCAGTTTATTGGCCGTGTGTGGGGCCATCCGACGGGCTTCCCCGATCAATATCTGCCCGCAAGTCGGGCAGATCTCGATCGGGCAGGTTAAAAAATCCAGTCGGATCGTGGCCACATCTGTGCATTTATGTGGTGCCACCACCCGTCCACCCGCCCACGATTGGATTGGCCCGATATCGCCCACCTCAATGTGGGCATATCGGGGAGGGATCCGCTTGTTTGCTGACATCGACAAACGATCGGATCTTTACGTGTATGGCCAGCTTAAAGGGATACTGTCATGGGAAAACATGTTTTTTTTCAAAACGCATCAGTCAATAGTGCTGCTCCAGCAGAATTCTGCACTGAAATCCATTTTTCAAAAGAGCAAACTGATTTTGTTATATTCAATTTTGAAATCTGACATGGGGCTAGACATATTGTCAATTTCCCATCTGCCCCCAGTCATGTGACTTGTGCTCTGATAAACTTCAATCACTCTTTACTGCTGTACTGCAAGTTGGAGTGATATCACCCCCTCCCTCCCCCCCAGCAGCCTAATAACAGAACAATGGGAAGGTAACCAGATAGCAGCTCCCTAACACAAGATAACAGCTCCCTGGAAGGTCTACTCTAAGGACAGCACTCAATAATAAAAGCCAAGTCTCACTGAGACACATTCAGTTACATTAAGTAGGAGAAATAACAGCCTGCCAAAAAGTAATTCCATCCTAAAGTGCAGGCACAAGTCACTTGACTGGGGCAGCTGCGAAACTGACAAAATGTCTAGCCCCATGTCAGATTTCAAAATTAAATTTAAAAAAATCTATTTTCTCTTGAGAAATGGATTTCAGTGCAGAATTCTGCTGGATCAGCACCACTAACTGATGTGTTTTGGAAAAAACATGTTTTTCCATGACAGTATCCCTTTAAAGCTGGCCATAGACGCAAAGATCCAATCATACGAATCGAGTATTCGTATGATTTTCGGACGGTATGTGGAGAGTCCTGACATTTTTCGTCCAGCGGAGAACGGTCTTTGGTCGATCGGACAGGTTAGAAAATTTCTGTCGGCTGCCGATAATATCTCTGCGTGTATTGCCGAATGTACGATTTTCAGTGGGAGACTGTCATTAGCTTTGTTGCACATCGTACGATTGCTGTCAGGGGCAGAACATTGGCTGATCTGTTCTTAACTACTTTATTTGATCTGAATGGTAAGACTTTGATCTGATCTGGTAAGTGGCAGGTCGGGAGATGGGGAAGTCCGATCGCTCAAGGATTCGAACGATCGGATCTTTGCATCTATAGCCATCATAAGTCTCGTACACACCTACCAGATTCCTGTGGCATCTCTTGGTATGTAAATTTTATGTGTAAATGTCAATACATGTCGAGTTGGCAGGTATGCAGTAAGATGGGATGTTCCTTGCTGCAAAAGCATGAAGACGGCCGATATGCATGAAGCTAAGGAAACTATTTATTATGCTGTGTAAAATTATTTACACCAGAAAAAATGCTCTAAAAAGTGGTATAAAATAAATGGGGAGTTTATAAAGTTGTGTATTTTCTATTATGCTGACCCATTGCCATATTTAATGGCCTTATGCTGTTTTTTTAAAATTATTATTAATGGCATAAAGTCAAGGAGAAAATTGTAGGTGGCAAATTCTGCAAACTGGCTTTACTGATGGATCATTGTTTTTGTATACAGCATTTTCAAGCAGCTGCCACTTTTTATTCTGAAAATGTATAAACAGTTTGATAAATACACCATTTTACACACAGTGCTGCCTGGCGATAAGATGGTATGATGTAGTGAATTTAGTTGCAGTTGTTTTTAACATGGCATGAAAAATAATCCCCTTAGAGTTTGTGAATTGTCAAGGTCAAGCCCCTTCTCACCTCTTAAAAATATTATGTGTATTAGGGATTTTCTGTTTTTACATGTCTTTACCCAATGACGCATTTTACTAATATTTTATCCTGCAATTACCCTATGGTTTGGTTGGATGTTTGGAAGGTTTTTCTTATGCTCAAAGCATCAGCACATAAAACTAAATTTGTGCTTTCCACGTCTGATGATA
Organism: Xenopus laevis; assembly: GCF_017654675.1. NCBI lineage: Eukaryota > Metazoa > Chordata > Amphibia > Anura > Pipidae > Xenopus > Xenopus laevis. The sequence goes on along the minus strand of NC_054380.1, from coordinate 77,744,163 downwards.
TTCTGCATGCTGTTTTGCATATAGTTAGATAATTTATTATATTCATCAAAACATTAAAATCTTTTTCCCTTATCCTGGTTTGCAGCCTGTTGCTATATCACTGTTCTAGTACTGATTTGAGGGCAACACGTTGCGTTCGATGATCGCAGATAGCCAAACATTGGATTAGTATCTTAAATTGCAATGTTGAGCTGGTTTACATCACCATCATATTCTGTATAGACACACACATCTAAAAATCCTGAAGTGCCTGCACTTGTCTAATCTTAAAGGGGTTGTTCACCTTCCAAACACTTTTTTCAGTTCAGTTGTTTTCAGATTGTTCCCCAGAAATAAAGACTTTTTTTCAATTACTTTCCATTATTTATTTTTTTACTGTTTTTCCAAAATCTAAGTTTTAGGGCAAGGCCAGACGTGGCGTTTTTACGCTGCGTTTTTAAAAAAGCTCCGCCAGGCATAAATAGGCATAAACTGCACTACCACTGAAACTAATGGAAAACGCACTATGGCAATTCACACAAGGTGATTGCAAGCCGAAATCCACCACAGGACGCCAGTATTTGTGTTTTTCAGCAGAAACGCTAATACTTCAAGAAACTACCAGATCAATAGACTCTATGGGATCTGCACGTTTGAAACCACACTTTGCGTAAATACGCAGCGTATTTTAAATATGGCGTCCAAATTCTAAATGAGAACAATGAGATGTGCATGTTGGGAAAAGAAACCTACGTGCTGAAAAACGCATGTTGATGGTTGCGTGTGGTTTCAGTGGCGTATTTACACCCGACGTTTCATTTTTAAAAACGCCACCTCTGGCCTTGCCCTAAAGTTGAATGTTCCTGTCTGTGGTGTTTCAGTCCGGCAGCTCAGTAATTCATCTCTGGAGTATTAGCAACTATTGTTTCAATTCAATTCAACAGCTGCCTGTAATGAAACCCAGAGATTCTGCTCAGCAGGGACAAAGATAAGAAATGTATCAACTAAGTGTATCCATTTAGAACGGTTTACAGGGTCGGCGACCCCCCCCCCATAGCTGCTTTAGAAGGTGAAAATTGTCTATAAGGCTGGAGTGACTGAATTTCTAACACATTACCGAGAACACTACTTCCTGCAGCTCTCTTGGTTGGTTACCAGGCACATGGGTCATAACTGTTGCTTTTGAACCTGAGCTAAATGCTGAGGAAAATCTTGGTTTGGTATGAACCGTTAAGCTTATTAGAAAGTGGCCGGAGCGCTACAAAACGCGTCAAGTGTAATGGTTCTTTGCATTGCAGGCAATTTTTTGTACACACATTTTTTGTATTGATTTTAATGGATAAATAAAGTATTTGATTTTTTACGTTTGACTCTACATGGTGCTCCATGCTACACACAGGAATATTTGGTTTTGATGCTACCTGGAGCAGCTTTACATGTACAGCACACATAGAGTCTATTATCGGGGTGCTCCCTAGTGACAATTTTGTCCGATGAATGCTGAGGATCAATTGCAAACTCACTGTACAGCTATGTCCTATGTGGCCCCCCCGTAAAGGAGTACTAAACCCCCATCTTGAAAAGTGTCTGGGACACTCGCATGCTCAGTGGGCTCTGAGCAGCTGTTGAGAAGCTAAGCTTAGGGGTCCTCGCAAATTATCAAGCAGAAAAATAGGTTGGCCTTTAATAGAAGCTGATGCTACAGGGCTGATTATTAAATTCTGATGCTAGTTGCACTGATTTCTGTGCTGCCGTGTAGTAATTATCCATATTAATTACTAATCAGCCTTATTATATATGTGACATTTCTATTCTATGTGTACTGTATATTGTGAGTGGGTCCCTAAGCTCAGTAAGTGACAGCAGCACAGAGCATGTGCAGTGAATCAGCAGAAAAGAAGATGAGGAGCTACTGGGGCATATTTGGAGACCCAAGTCTTCCCTGCTAAAGGGATTTGGTTGCCTGGGGCTGGTACAAGAAGCCCAAAATATAATGTACAACATTTCTAGCTACTTCTTTAGTTCAACTTTCCTTGTCCTTTAAAGGAGAAGGAAACCCTGTAGAAAAAAAACCCGTAACCCTCCCCCCGGGAAAATGCCCCATACTTTTTACTTACTCCTCGTCGCAGATTCTGGCAGCGGACTTCATGGGCCCTGTCGCAAAGAGCTTACAATCTAAAAATGATCATGAGCACAGCTATATTTTTTTTAATACGGGCACCTGTGACCTATATCAGTTGCAGAGGACAAGTACCGATATAGGTATTCTCCATCATGCTGGGCACCTGGGGTATTCTGGATAAAATTTGGATCTTAAGTCTACTAAAAAAATATTTATAAATTAAATAAACCCAGTAGGATTGTTCTGCCACCAATATGGATTGATTTATCTTAGTTGGAATCAAGTACATGGTACTGTTTTACAGAGAAAAAAAAAATACTTTCAAAAAGTTTTACTTACTTGCTTAAAATGGAGTCTGTGGGAGATAGCCTTCCTTTGATTTGTAGCTTTCTGGATAACAGGTTTTTGGGTAAGAGATCCCATACCTATATATAGCAAGAGAGGTGCTGGAACAGATGCTTAAACTGTCTGAAATTATTTGATGTGTTGGGCTGTAGCATGGATCATGTATATTCTGGGATTTGGTTTTCTTTGAAAGGCTAGATTGCAAATGTCCTTTAAATTGTCCTGTGCGAAAGCAAGTCCTTGATCCCTGACATCAGCACATGCTGAGTGCTTAGCAAGTGCTAACGGGGTAAAGCATTGGCCAAACTGTGTTTGTTTGCCCAGTTAGTTGTGGCCTCATTATTTGATAGTCATTGAGCTCCTAGCTTAAAGGGATCCTGTCATCGGAAAACATGTTTTTTTCAAAACGCATCAGTTAATAGTGCTACTCCAGCAGAATTCTGCACTGAAATCCATTTCTCAAAAGAGCAAACAGATTTTTTTTATATTCAATTTTGCAATCTGACATGGGGCTAGACATTTTGTCAATTTCCCAGCTGCCTGAGTACCAGGCAGCTGTTATCTTGTGTTAGGGAGCTGCTATCTGGTTATCTTCCCATTCTTTTGTTTGGCTGCTGGGGGGAAAAAGGGAGGGGGGGGGGATATCACTCCAACTTGCAGTAAAGAGTGATTGAAGTTTATCAGAGCACAAGTCGCATGACTTGGGGCAGCTGGGAAATTGACAATATGTCTAGCCCCATGTCAGATTTCAAAATTGAATAAAAAAAAAAATCTGTTTGCACTTTCGAGAAATGGATTTCAGTGCAGAATTCTGCTGGAGCAGCACTATTAACTGATTCATTTTGAAAAAAATGTTTTTCCCCATGACAGTATCCCTTTAACGAGTAAGCTAGTTTCAGTGCTTTGCTACTTCTACTTTCTTTCCCTCTCTCAGCAACTATCTGGTTACTAGGGGCTCATTTACCCTAGCAACCAGGCAATGGTATCATTTATTTATATAGTGCCAGCAAATGACACAGCGCTTTATATTAATTTATAATGAACAGTGCTCTTACGAAAATTCAACAAACAAGAGTTTCCAGAGTAAGAATAGGATATAGAAGGACCCTACTTGCAAGAGTTTATAATCTAAAGAATTTTAATCTATTGGTAATGTAATGGTTTGAAGTAGAGATGGGCATATGACTAAGAAAGGACCTACACCGGAATATAAGCCTCACAGAGCAATAGTGGTTGTCTGCTGAAAAGAGGCAGAAGAGGAAGACACATTATTCAAAAACTATAAATTGCCAGGAATGTGGCATTCTATAACATACTAAAAGTTCACAAAAAACATGGTCATAACGTTCACCCTGCTATAGATTGTAAAATATGCATTCACTAGAATGTATTCATAAGTAGGGCCGCCATCAGAAATTGCAGGGACCCATACGACAACATTTCCTGGACCCCCTGGGCTGCGTCCACCACAAGCCCCACCTACAGGTCTGTCCTCCCCACCCCACAGGTCCACCCCCCCACCACACAGTAAAAAAAAAATTGGTGGCTAGGGTTCCCACATGTTAATAAAAAATAAAAAAAATATTGGTGGTCAGGGCCCCCCACGTAATAAGAAAATTGGTGGCCATGTTGCACTTAATTAATCACCCGCCAACTACAGAAGGGAGGAGGGGAGCACAGGTGGCTGCATCTTCTTCCAGTGACAGCATTTTCTTCCCTATTGGTCACAGAAATTCAAGTCCCGGTAAAGTTGCATGGTGACTGGATGAGCTGGAGGGGAAGTTCACACCTCGGCTATCCAATCCCTGAGCAGCTCAAACGGGACTTAAACTCTGTGACCAATAAGGGAAAGTAATGGACAGAAGATACCTCCCCCTGTGGTCCCTCCCTGCCTTCCCAGAAGCTTTCAGAAAGCAACAGGGCCCGGCTAATCAAGTAAGTGTGCCATGGCCGGGCCCCCTTACCCTAGGGCCCCCCTACAACTCTCCCCCCCCCTGATGGCGGCCCTGTTTATAAGGAGGTCACCACCTGAAAAGCTGCAGTACTGTCGCTTTCATGCAAATTCCAACTGATGAAATAGGAGGCATTATTGAAAGATTTTGGGCATTTTGACTCTAAATAATTAGGAGCAGCAAAACACCCAAAAATAGCTCTAAAGATCAAAAAGTTGCAGCTTGACCTGATGGAGGCTTTAAATGTATAGGGCATACAGGTGTTTATTTGGTTATTGATATTACATTTTAAATGGTTTTAATTGGTTCGCTTCTTTTCTCCTTTCAGCCTTGGATAGAACTCAGTCAAGGAAAGATGGAGGCTTTAGTAATTGCAGTTTTTACAACTCCGAGGACAGTGAAGATGATACAGAAAAAGAGTAAGCACAAAACCACAGCTTAGAATGAGAAACAAATTCCCTGTAATATATTTTTGACCTTGTGCAAACAAGCAATCTTTCATTTGTAACTTGGAACAAGTCAGGGACTTGAAGGGAGGCCATGCAGATCAGATTCAACTAACTGTCCCATATGGCCCCCCTTCAAGTCGCTGGTTACTGACTGGTAACAGGTTAGAGACCCACAAAGGAGTAAAGGTGACCATATATATAACAATTGGTCGCAGAAAATATTAATTCTCAATACAGACACTTAGAGCTGAATAATCAAATACACAGGTAGAAACAATAGAATTCTGCCTGTATCTGAGGATTAAGCAGCAAACCCTGGCTGATGTTTGGACACCTTCAAACCTGCCCGATCCAACATTTCCAACCTGACCGATTGACGAGCCAACCGATATCCCAGTCTTTTGCTGATATCGGTCAGCATTTCTCCCACCATACATGCACCGAATATTGTATGAAATGAAGTATCTAAAGTAGTGTTCTGGCTATTACTTTAAACATATGTTCACTCTAGCCTTTATAGAATATGTTTTTGGCTAACTAACTATATTGAAAACATTTTTATATTGCACAGCCTATCTTTACCCAGTATATTTTTTACACTGAACAGCTCCTTTAAGTTAGCCAAACATGTGAAGTGCTGCTTGTTTGGCAAGGTCACCAAATGAGCAGATTTTTCAGGGAAATGCCGACGTTTGCCTTGCGGTGGCAATATAGGACTGATCCATTTGTTTGGGCCTTGAGCCAACGATTGGATCATAATTCAGATATGCAACCTTAATTTTTTTTGGTTCTTGCTTTTAATTTGACAGTTTGTGTTACAATCTTTTTATAGCTAGGTAGGGGAAACTTTTTAAGCTGTTTATTCAACAGCTCTCCAGTTTGCTATTACAGCACTCTGGTTTCTAGTGTCCAAATTACCCCAGCAACAACACATTGATTTGTATAAATGACTACAATATGAACAGGAGAGGGCCTGAATGTTAATGTTAGCCGAACTATCCGATTACGATGTGCAATGGGCTCTGGCAGGATCGGTCGGGTCGAAATCAAACCTGACAGATCGACCGAACTCCACCGGACAAAAGATGTCGGCACTCTCCACACACAATCCGAAAATCGTACGAATCCTTGATTCGTACGATAGGATCTGTGCGCCAATGGCCAGCTTTACAGAGCTTTTGTTTTTTTAGATGAGTCAGCAGCCCCCATTTGAAAGCTGGAAAGAGTCCCAATAAAAAGACAAATAATAAAAAAAAATAATGGATGCAATCTGAAAAAAGTGCTTAGAACTGCCCATTCTATAACGTACTAAAAGTTAACTGAAAGGAGAACCACCCATCTAACGGCTATCACTTTAGTTTTTAAACCTTGCACATCCAAGTTTGTCAGTAAAAAAAAAATGTCTGTTGGAGTACAGCTCTTGTTTTTGATAATGCATTTTAACTTCAGAGCTGTTACGTTATCTTTTATTTAATATTGGTATATAAATAAAATATATATTGATATGTACATACAAAAGACCATGTAAATTATGTTTTGCCTGTACTTGTAGGGCTTGATATACATCACCCCTGTCCTTTTTTAACTTGTTTACTAAATTAAGCCCTCCCATACTGAGGCAAAATGTGTAGCTGATCGAATTCTTGTCTTCTGTCTGCCTGTTGCTTGGACAGGTGGTCTGCCTGTAGAAACAGACTGGCTGGAGTGACAATCGTGCGAAAATATACATCAGTAGAGAAAACCTTTCTCTTTAACATAGAGAAAGTTAATATACACTCTTTATTCGCACTTGCATATTTTACTTGTCACAGGTAAGTATACAGTAATACAGCCTTGTATTTGTGAGTGTTCTATGAAAAATCTGTCTCTTCTTTTACTTACTCTAATTTATTGTCTTTCCTGCAGTGAAGCAAATCTGCTGAGTTTAGATGAAAGTGATGATGCTGACTTACAAATTACAGAACAAAAGGTATGTGGTAGAAGCTATAAACACATGAAATCAAGTAAGAGTTTGATTAGTGCTATATTTTGAGTGAGTTGGATTCATATTTCTGTTCTGGTGCAGGCATTTGCTAAATTTAGAAACTTGAAATGCTGTATGAAAAATATAGTGTGCATTTGGAGATTTATCAGTGTTTTTTAAATAAAATGACACTCCTCAAATGCAAGTGTTTCTAGGATCATGTAATGCAAGTCTGGCTTACTGCACAGCCCAAAAGCTGAAACAAAGCCGAGTGCTTTTATACAGGTCATGGAATGAGGTGACTTCTAATATCCTCAATACCCAATAGGGGGTACATTCTTTATTATAATATGCAAGTTTCAGTGATTTATGTGACAGAAATTGCATCACTAAGCACCACTTATAAATGATGGCATCACTAGGGGCTGTTCATAAGGATATAATTTACAGCATATTCATGACTTTTGTGTACAGGTATGGGACCTATTATCCAGAATGTTTAGGACCTGGGTTATTCAGCATAACAGATTTTTCTTTAATTTAGGTCTTTAGTCTTAAAACCACTAGAAAATCATGTAAACCTTAAATAAACCCAATAGGCTGGGTTTGCGTCGAATAAGGATTATTTATATCTAAGTTTAGATCAAGTACAAGGCACTGTTTTTTTTTTTTTATTACAGAGAAAAAGGTAATAATTTAAAAAAAAGTAAATTATATGAATAAAGTTTAATCTGTGGCAGACTGCCATCCACTAATTTGAAGCTTTCTGGATACTGGGTTTGCGGATAACTGATCACATACCTGTATTATGCATAGTGATGCACCAAATCCACACTTGTAACCAAGTATCATCCACACTTGTAACCATATCATCCATACTTGTAACAAATCATCCATACTTGTAACCAAATCCACGCTTGTAACCAAATCCACGCTTGTAACCAAATCCACGCTTGTAACCAAATCCACGCTTGTAACCAAATCCACGCTTGTAACCAAATCATCCACGCTTGTAACCAAATCATCCACGCTTGTAACCAAATCATCCTCGCTTGTAACCAAATCATCCTCGCTTGTAACCAAATCATCCTCGCTTGTAACCAAATCATCCTCGCTTGTAACCAAATCATCCTCGCTTGTAACCAAATCATCCTCGCTTGTAACCAAATCATCCACGCTTGTAACCAAATCATCCACGCTTGTAACCAAATCATCCACACTTGTGGGATGGGTGTATGTATGGATGCTGGGTTTTCCTTTGGAGGGGTTGAACTTGATGGACTTTGTCTTTTTTCAACCCAATTTAACTATGTAACTAAATCATCCACACTTGTAACCAAATCCACACTTGTAACCAAATCCACACTTGTAACCAAATCCACACTTGTAACCAAATCCACGCTTGTAACCAAATCCACGCTTGTAACCAAATCATCCACGCTTGTAACCAAATCATCCACGCTTGTAACCAAATCATCCACGCTTGTAACCAAATCATCCACGCTTGTAACCAAATCATCCACGCTTGTAACCAAATCATCCACGCTTGTAACCAAATCATCCACGCTTGTAACCAAATCATCCACGCTTGTAACCAAATCATCCACGCTTGTAACCAAATCCATACTTGTAACCAAATCCATACTTGTAACCAAATCCACGCTTTAACCAAATCATCCACACTTGTAACCAAATCCATACTTGTAACCAAATCCACGCTTGTAACCAAATCATCCACGCTTGTAACCAAATCCATACTTGTAACCAAATCCACGCTTGTAACCAAATCATCCACGCTTGTAACCAAATCATCCACGCTTGTAACCAAATCATCCACGCTTGTAACCAAATCATCCACGCTTGTAACCAAATCATCCACACTTGTGGGATGGGTGTATGTATGGATGCTGGGTTTTCCTTTGGAGGGGTTGAACTTGATGGACTTTGTCTTTTTTCAACCCAATTTAACTATGTAACTAAATCATCCACACTTGTAACCAAATCCACACTTGTAACCAAATCCACACTTGTAACCAAATCCACACTTGTAACCAAATCATCCACACTTGTAACCAAATCATCCAAACTTGTAACCAAATCATCCAAGCTTGTAACCAAATCATCCAAGCTTGTAACCAAATCATCCACGCTTGTAACCAAATCATCCAAGCTTGTAACCAAATCATCCAAGCTTGTAACCAAATCATCCACGCTTGTAACCAAATCATCCACGCTTGTAACCAAATCATCCACGCTTGTAACCAAATCCATACTTTTAACCAAATCCATACTTTTAACCAAATCATCCACGCTTGTAACCAAATCATCCACGCTTGTAACCAAATCCACGCTTGTAACCAAATCCACGCTTGTAACCAAATCCACGCTTGTAACCAAATCCACGCTTGTAACCAAATCCACGCTTGTAACCAAATCATCCACGCTTGTAACCAAATCATCCACGCTTGTAACCAAATCCATACTTTTAACCAAATCCATACTTTTAACCAAATCATCCACGCTTGTAACCAAATCATCCACGCTTGTATCCAAATCATCCACGCTTGTAACCAAATCCACGCTTGTAACCAAATTATCCACGCTTGTAACCAAATTATCCACGCTTGTAACCAAATCATCCACGCTTGTAACCAAATCATCCACGCTTGTAACCAAATCATCCACGCTTGTAACCAAATCATCCATGCTTGTAACCAAATCCACGCTTGTAACCAAATCATTGGTTGCGCTTGTAACCAAATCCACGCTTGTAACCATATCATCCATACTTGAAACCAAATCAGACACAACTGCTTGGAGTGCTGCTTCTTCATTTAGTCAGCATAAATTGGAGTTGTTGAAGGCAGATTAATGGGTGTGGCCAGTCATGATGTTTAGCTGTTTTATTATTATATTACATTTATGGCAGCCAGCCAATCAATCTTTCCTATAATTGATGAAAATCCTTACAGCTGTTTACCATTTACCAAGTAATATCTCTACATGTATGACATTTTAAGGTTGCTTCTTCTAAGCAACCAGCTGTTTAGACAACAGATTAAAGATGGTTGAGCACAGCTGATGGCAACACATCATGGTAAAAAGCAGATTGTCTGTTTTTATAGAAGCTTTTGCTAAATTAAAAGAAATGTGTGGTATGTCTGTTTAAATTAATTTTAATGGTAATGTTTCTAGCTCAGCGGTTATTAAGTTTCATTGTTTATTGAATTGCTTGTATTTTAATTTTTTAATTTTTTTTTTTTAGCCAAAACACCTTAGAAGTGGAACAGCTAGAGCTCTTGGAGACTCTATTAAAACATATGAGCGAAGAGGCAGGACATTGCACTTCACAGCTTTAAAAGGCAATGCTATTGGATTAAACATGTTGGGAACCAGTAAAAAGCTTGGGTACAGTATTATTTTTTAATAGACTGCATGTCAAAAAGTTACATTATAAATCATTGACTTTTGCTGTACACACAGGCCAGATTTTGACACAAAATGCTGTATTTTAGTGCTGAAATCTAACCCTGTTTGCATTGTGTCAGAAGGTTGACATTAATGCAGATAAAGTCGGTACAGGCATTTATTTAGCTGTTTTTGACATTAGGTTTAGGGGAATATGTCTCCTGTTTTTTAAAGGGGTTGTTCACCTTCCAAACATTTTTTTCAGCTTAGTTGTTTTCAGATTGTTCACTAGAAATCAAGACTTTTTTTTTAAATTACTTAAATTAATTTTTTATTTACATTTTTCCAAAATTGAAGTTTAAAGTTGAATGTTCCTGTCTCTGGTTTTTGGTCTTGCAGTTCAGTAATCCAGGAACAGATTCCGATCTGTTAAAATTTGCTACATTAGTTGATACATTCATCTGCAGCTGTGGAACATTAGCGACTATTCCATAAATTATAACAGCTGCCTTTAATGAAACTCTAGGATTCTGCTCAGCAGGGTCAAACATACGGAATGTATTAATATTAGAAAGACAGTCATAAATAGAAAGGACAGGTATTGGACCTGTTATCCAGAATGCTTGGGGCCTGGGGCTTTCCAGATAACGGATCTTCATACCTTAAGTCTACTAGAAAATCATGTAACCATTAAATAATCCCAATGGGCTGGTGCTGCTTCTGAAAAGGATTCTGAAACCAACTGAACTGAAAAAGTGTTGGAAGGTGAGCAACCCCTTTAATGTACTGGCCCATCTCAGAGACGAATCTGAGCATTTTGTTGCTGGACAGAATGCTATAAAATAAATCGGATTTATCATTTGACTTGGTTTATGTTATTTTTATTTCCTGCCATGAGGAATTTTCATCTTCACTTCCCAATTTTTCATTCAAACCACTGCCTTGTTGCTACAAGTGGAAGCTTGTCAGCCAATTGAATTTCAGGTTGGAGAGCAAAACATGAAATTATCCGAAGGTTATATAAAATAAATTCAAATTGCAATTGTTGTCTTCATCATACTAAGGGCAAAGACACAAGGTCAGTCGACCCAGCGACAAATCTCCTCTTAGTTTTATATAGTCGCCCGAAGTTTCCTCGTGAGGCAACTTTGGGCGACTTCGGAAACCGAAGCGCACCGATTGCCACCCCGCCAGCGATTTACATTCTGGCCGGCAGGAGGCAGTTCGGGGAGATTGGTTGCTTGGCGACTAATCTCCCTGAATCTGTGCGTCTCTGCCCTAAACGTTTAGGCTTATTTCAGTTTATTTTAGCATAACAAATCGCGTTGTAAGCAGGTCATTTAACGTGAATTTATGTTTAAAAAATATATAAAATGTATAAATACATATATGTTTAAAAAAAAAATAGTCAGGTTGCTTTATTAGCAGATTCGTTTTCTAGTTTACTCTTTGCAAATGGGATTGCATTCATTTTTTTCCCTGAGTGACCTATTTTAACCATTAATACATTTTATTTTTTTCAACTAAATTCTGTGAGCGATTGACCCCAAATATGAAATCTCCCTATATATTATTAAAATATCCTTCCCATAAACTGAGCTACAGGAAAGTTATTTGTGTGTTGCCTTTGAGATCAAATCAGATGGAAAAAAATCTTAATGCTCATTAAGTCCCTTTACACTTTTTTCTTTACAGGGAAAATGCCCAAAACATACCAGTTACTAGTGGAACAATAGTACAGGGCAGAATTTTCCATCACACAAATATTCCAAGGTCAACTGTCAAGACTGCTGCACAGAGGTAGACACGTTTTTTTTTTTTCCTACTCCAATACGTAGTACTGTACAATTTTTAAAGGGGAACTATTGCGAAATTTAAAATTTAATATAAGCTTCAGCATACTGATAGAAACTTTCTAAATACAATCAATTAAATATTCTGCATCGCTTTTGAAATAATCAAGTTCATCTTATCTTCACTACCCCTCTCTCAGAGAGACATGATGTCTGGTGAGCTCTACATACATCTTCTAGAAAAGAACCCCCTCCCCCCTGTAAGATATATTGGATCTAACTGTCCATATTCTAACTGAATATCTGACTCCCAACTGCTGCATGAAGAGAGAATGAAGAGAAAAAGATGCTGAGAGATGGATAGTGATAGTGTTTCAAATATATAATAAAACTAAAAGTTAATATTGTATTAACGTGTTCACCAATTTTAAAGTTTTTTTTTTCCAGTATCCACTGTGTGAACTGTCTTAGGAAAAGTTGACAAGTTCCTGGATGAACTTGTACTATGAGCTATCTTCCATAACCCTATATTCCCTCACTTGCTAAAAAAGCCATCCAACCCCTTCTTAAAGGGGATGTAAAGGCAAAAAAATAAAACCCCATTTTTACTTTCTTTAATGAAAAATAAATCTATCTCCAATATAGTTTAATTAAAAAATGTGTATTGTTCTTATAAGAAACCTGACTGTACACAGTGATGGTCCCTAAGGTCAGTAACTGACCGCAGAACAGAGCATGTGCTGTGAATCAGCAGAAAAGAAGATGGGAAGCTACTGGGACATCTTTAGAAGCATAGATCTTTATTGCTAAAGGTCTGTGGTTTCCTTGGGCTTGCACAGAAGCCCAAAACATAATGTACAACATTTCTAGCTACTTCTTTAGTTAAGCTTTCATTCTTCTTCAGCGTGAACAATCCCAGCTTGGCCAGTTTTTCTTCATAGCTGATAATTTCCATACCGTTTACCAGCTTAGTTGCCCTTCTCTGGACCCTCTCACATCTTTTATAAAGTCTCATTTGAGAGCTGGAGACCAAAACTGTACAACATATTTTAGATGTGGCCTTACCAGCGCTGGAGACAGTGGAAGAATGACCGACTCTTCCAACAAATCTATGCTCCTTTTAATACAGCTCAAGACCTTGTTGCTCTTGAACCTGCTGACTGGCATTGCTTGCTACAGCCAAGTTCAAGAACTCCAAGGTCCTTTTCCATTATGGATTTGCCTACGGAAGTCCCATTAAGTGGCTTGTATATTTTTACATTCCTGTGCCCGGCTTTACATTCAGCAATTGTACGAATTGTAGCAAAAGAAATCTTCTAACCTGTTCTAACGTCCAATTGCCATAGTACCAAAAATGTTGGGATTCTCCATACACAATCTGAAAATTTCACAAACCTTTGTTTCCTATGACTTTATCTTTGCGTCCGTGGCCAGCTTTACTTAAACGCCCCCCAAATCATTAATGAAGATGAATAAATGTTAAGTAAACTTGAAACTAAAACAGTAAACATGAGCAAGTGCTGCTGGTCCTTGCTGGAAAATTGTGTTTTTTTCATCATTAATTGTTTTTTTATGTGAATATGAGCGGTAGTGCTTTTAAGGGGTAATTGAGAACTACACCCGACAGGCATGCTAATAGAGTGTTACAAAATTAAAAGGTTACATATAAGTTAGCATATACAGAACTGTGTCTGTATTTTTGACATTGTTTTCTTTTTCACATTTATGCAGTCTGGAAAAGAGGGAAAGGTAAGCTCATTATATTCAGACTAAACATTAAGCCCGTTAAATTGACGGGTGCTAGAACATATGTAGTCAAACATTTATAAAAACAGAATTGTTCTAGTCTAAAAAAAATTCACCAGAGACGGTCCGTGGGGCACATGCGCAGTAGCGCAATCCCACGGACACAGGGACTGGACGCAGAGACACTTCAACTTTATTATATAGGATAAAGGATGAGCATAATGTTTTAGAATATTGTAACAAGTTTTGCAACTCTCCTTTTTTTCTGTATGTATGTACTGTCAGTTATTTGAGTTTGGTGGTTTAATTTTGTAATCTTTCTTCCCCCCCCTCTGGTAAAGGAAGGAATACCCAGCCCATGTGCAAAAGGTTGACTCGGATCAAGGAAGATTACATACTTCTCTAAGATCAGGTAGGCTTGAACTTTAATTCTACTGATAATCTTAAAGTGTACCTGTCACCCAGACACACACATCTGTATAATAAAAGTATTTTTCAAATTAAACATTGTTTATTCATAGCTGTTGTCTGCTCATTTAAAATTCTCAGCTGTCAATCAAATATTGTCTGCCCCTCCTCTATGCCTTAGGCAAGCTTGGACTGGCAAATGCCAGAGTGTCTGCTGTAAGTTGGCAGAGACCGTTATTATTTATTGGGCCATTTGGGCCTCTGTGTACTTGAAATGCTAGGGCTATTTTGAATTTCAGCCAGAATCTGATGCATTTGGCCTTGGGTGTGGCTAAAAGTCTTTGCCAATTATATTTGAAAAAAAAATAGGTCCATTGTTTTCTATCCAAATACTATTATGCCTTGAATTTGAAGTTGAGGACTCTGGCTTTCCTTTTAAAAAAAACAAACAAAACAGTCAATACCAGACAGAACCAGGCTGCAATCCCTGAGTACTAATGATATGCGGGTATGGATTTTCCCGACCCTAACTCGCCCTACCGTGGCCACGCCCACCCGCATTCGACTTCCGGGTTGCTTTTATAGACCCGCGCTGACCCGCTCAGTCGATGACGTCCCAAAAGGGGTGGGCCGAGCAGGCTTGAACCCGCCCGACCCACGGGTCTCGCGGGTATGGGGCCGGCCCGCACATCACTTCTGAGTACGTACATCAGTGAAGCTCTCAGTAGCTGCATCGTACACGGGAGTAGTTGATTTAGTAATTTTTCTGCATTTTTGTTGAGTACAGAAATACTAAAATTTAATATTATTTATATTTTTTTTTTTAGAAAACGTGCAGGAAAGAAAAGAAGACTCTAACTTTGAATCTGAACAAGAGAAGATAAAAAGAAAGGCTCAGCAGAGACGGCGTAGTAGTGTACCAGAGTGTGATATGTCTTTGACTCGCACTCCACAAATGTGTTTAACACTCCAAGAGGTATGTATAAAATTGAGAGGACTATTCATTAAACTAATAGCACATGTGCTTAGTAGCTGCTAGTTGTAGCTTGCTAAAAATAGGTTTCTTTTTGGGGGAAACCAGTATTAAAAGTCTGAATCTTAAATAATTAAATATGGGGCTGATTATGGAACTTTTGCTACATGTTCTTGGCCTGCTTCGCCATATGTCTTGTATAAGTACTGTAAGTGTGTGGGGGGGGGGGATTTTCTTGTTAAAATAAATAAATAAATAAATAAATAAATAAATAAAAAAAAAACCAAATATATTGCTAGTTGTTTATTTTTTTTAAAATCTTTTGGCCTTTTGTTAGTGGTTAAAATTTGCTACTGAGAAACTAGGACCTAAGGAACTAAAGGGGTTGACTACTCGCATGCCTGTGGCTTATAGTTTTGTTTTCTTAAAAGGGGTTGTTTACCTTAAAATTATCTTTTAGTATGATCTAGAGAGTGATATTCTGAGACAAGTTGCAATTGGTTTTCATTTTTTATTATTTGTGGTTTTTGAGTTATTTAGCATTTTATTCAGCAGCTCTCCAGTTTGTAATTTCAGCCATCTGGTTACTAGGGTCCAAATTACCCTAGCTATCATGCACTGATTTGAATAAGAGACTGGAATTTGAATAGGAGAGACCTGAATAGAAAGATGAGTAATTAAAAGAAGCAATAAAAATAAATGTGTAGTTTTACAGAGCATTTGTTTTTAGATGGGGTCAGTGACCCCCATTTGAAAGCTTGCAAAAGAAGATAAGAATTTCCTTGCAACATAATAGGTACTCACTATAACTTACTCACTCAGGATTGTGAAGAGGTTGACTTTACCAACTAATATAATTCTTAACAAAAAGCAGTAAAACCCCTCACTCTCTGAATTGCCCATATCAATTCCAATAAATTATAAAGTGCTATAGTTTATAAAGTGCTTAGTGCCACTGCAATTGTGTGCTTAAATCACCATCAATTCAGTATACCGCACATCACAAAGTTAATTAGTGAATCTATTTGACTTAGCTCAATTCATTAAATGTATGATAAATCGAGTAATTAAAGTGCATGTGCTTAAAATATTAAAAAAGTGAGTTGATCAATATATGAATTTAAAATTAAGGAAGCGCCAGCAATACATGAGTTAAAAGATGAGAAATGGAAAATAGTGTAAAGGTGGAGTTGTCCGAAAGAAAACTTTCTATAAATTTGTGTAAGCCCTGGGAAACCACACGAGGGAGAAGGCAGTACACTGAGAACTGTGGTTTCATATATTAAGCTTGTCTATCTCATTGTAAGAGGACTGACTTTCCCTAAAAAAAACCCCACAAATCCCTATTGACTTTGAGTAAAATGAGAATCAGAGAAAATGAATATCACACTTAATTAGGCTAATCTCATAAACAGCTCTGCTGATCAGTTTTTTAAAAAGGAGAAAATTCATCAGTGATGAATAAAATCGATCTAAGGCTTGCCGACGCACGTTTCGATTACGCTTTCTCAAGTCAAAAGTGGGCTTGCTAACAAGTGCGTAGCTATCTAATTTGAGCAACGTTCAATTACGTTGATGCGCACTGCTCATTCGAACCCAGAACCTGACCTGAGCAGTGCAGCTCTCCTCCCATAGTGTCACGGACGTCCTCCAACACGCGTCATCCACTCTCATGGGAGCGGGAGAAACCACCACGTCATTTCAACAACAAGGAAGGGTTGTCATGGAAATTCTCAAATCCTATAATGGTGGCAGATACACATGCCACTAAGATCCAAGGGCACAGTTACCCTGTACTTCATACTATACTGTGGAATCAATTATCCGATGTATATGATTACTCTATATCTAATTAAATAAATTATTTTCATTATTTCCATGAGGATAGGTTGTATTGAGTTTGAATATCCAGTTACTCTCTCTTTTCAGTAATGCTTGTTCAAGGTTTCCCTTTCTTATACCCAAATTTATCTTTTCTATGGCCGAAAAATCTTAGACCTGCTGGATTCATGTTATAAAAAAGTTTGAAGTGCTAGGCCACAGTAGAGAGAGTTGCATCCGTTCTATCTATATTAGCCACGTTGCGGATAGAACTAAAATGCTGCTGCACTTTTTTTTTTTTTTTTTTTAACATCTGCATTGTCATTCCTACATATCTCTTGTTACAAGGACATTCCAAACAGTAAATTACTCCCCTGGATTTATTTAATGTAACAATTTACACTGACTTTTTCCAAAATGATCAGTAAAAGTGGAGATTTTTAACATATTTTTCACACGTTTCACTCTCCACAAGGGAAGCATCCTCTATTCCTGATTGGTTTGCATTGATTTGGGAAATTACTTCTAGATAAAATGTCCTTTAAATTTGGGTTTCGTTTGTAGCAGACGGATACCCTCTCCTCTAATATGTTACCTAAGATTTCATCCTCTCTTAAGGATAAATAAAAAAGGATGTTTATTGATAATATTCTGTATTCGACTGCTGTCTGTATTGTAAGTAGTTATGAATCTTACTGTACTATTATTTTTGGGTTTAGTTTTGATCTTTAATAACTGAGATCTCTCAGTGCATAAGGCTCTGTGGCATGCTTTCTTTGAGTTTCCCTGAATATCCTTTTTGTTTTAATCTTTTTTCCAATTCCCCTGATTGTTCTTTGAAAATGTCAAAGGAGGAACAATAGCGTTTTAATCTTTGGAATTCACCTGTTGGAAGTGATTTTTTTGATTGAATAAGGATGATAGCTAGAAAAAATTGAAAGCTAGAAAGGATCAGAAGAAAAAGGCAAATAACTCAAAAAGTATAACATATAAATAATGAAGACGAATTGTAAAGTAGCTAGGAATTGGACATGCTATAACATACTAAAATTTACCTCAAAGATGAATCGCCCCTATAGGGCTTAAGCACATGGGTAGGTTCGGGGAGATTTAGTTGCATTTTCATTTTACCAGGCGGAAGGCAGTTCGGGAAAATTGTCGCCTCGAAGAAGAATCTCCCCGAATCTGCCCGTGTGCTTAAGCCCTTAAAGTTCTCATAATGGGCAATATAATGCTATCCCATCCATTTAGTCTACTTCTCAATGTATTCCATGTCTGCCATTCATTTTGATTTTTGTGTTTTGTCTGGGTTTTTCAAATCTGGGTCCCTGAAGTCACAATGCAGAATGAGTGAGGCTACATTTTAGTCAGTGTCCCTGGAATCAGATCAATTTAAATGACAAAATAAAAATCTACATACCAAAAAGTGTTCACTTTTATTTATATAGCACTCTATTGTTCAACACACTTCTTAAACATTTGTGTATTCTCGTAAGATCGAGTATGAATATAAAATTAGGCATTTGTTATAGAAAAAATATGTAATGCATTTTAATACATTTTCACCTCTTTTTCTGTAGGGCGTCAGACAAGCTGAGGAGCTGCAGTTTTGCACAGTGTGTGTAAAAGAAAATAAAAAGACTAAATGCCAAAGTACTGAAAGTTCTCAAAGACTTTGCAAGCAGCCCATTGCACTAAATGAACTCTCTCCATTACCTCGGCCTGCTATTCATCAAATTGATGGAAGAACTGCCAAACTAGCATTTAACGTTAAAAGCTTCTATAGCTCAACGTGTAACCAACTGATACCCAATGACTTTGTTCAGCAATATCCTGCAAATGGGAAATTGGCCAGTGAAGGAAATACAAGTAAAGCTGCAAAAAATATGAGACTAAGAAGTGTAGGATCGTCAGAACCAAATGACCCCAGTAAGTATTTCTTTGAACTTATTAATGTAGTTTGATGTCTTCCATTCTAATGCCATTGTTAGCTAAGCAAGACGATAAGTTGTGGCAACATTATCCAGTTTGATTGCTTTTTTTCTATAGATCTACAGGTATAAGATCTATTATCCAGAATGCACAGTAAATGCATTTAGATAAGGCATCCTTCTGTAATTTGGTTCACCATACATAAATCTGCTAAAAATCATGTATTTACATTACAGCAGTTTGTAGGAGGGAGGGGTAATGACATCACTCCAACTTGCAGTGTAGCAGTAAAGTGTGACTGAAGTTTATCAGAGCACAAGTCACATGACCTGAGGGCAGCTGGGAAATGTCAAAATGTCCAGCCCCATAGCAAATTTTAAAATTAGATATAAAAAAATCCATTTCTTGTTTTGAAAAATGGATTTCAATGCAGGATTCTGCTGTAGTAGCACTATTAATTGATACATTTTGTAAAAAACATGTTTTTCCATGACAGTATCCCTTTAAATAACTCCAATAGGATTGTATTGCCACACATATGGATTCATGCAAGTACAAGGTTTTATTATTACAGAGGAAAAAATTCTTAAAGGAGACATTTTATGTAAAAAAACCAAAAAAAAACCAGTGCATTATAATCCTTTAGATATAGAAGAATTGTGCTTTAAAAAGTAGTGTTTCAGGCTCATTTATTGAATATTTCTGCAAAAACCCTTCCACTTCCTGCTCCCTAAATTCCCAGGCTGTGCAGGGGTGCCGATAGCACTCCGCTCACTGCACTGTAGGACAGGAACCAATCAGCAGCTAACAGGACCTGATAGGGAACTGAAGCCTGTCTGTGCTTGTGTAACTGTAGGGCTGTGACTGGCTGTCCCCCTCCTACTGTGCTTCTGGCAGGGACCATTAGGACACGCCCACCCCTCATTTGAAACACAGACAGGGACCAGAGAACATCTATAGGGAGCTCCAATAAAGGGACTATTTTTAAAGATAATATAAATTTTTAGCACCATGTAAAAGCAACACCATATATTACTCCTAATTGCCTACAAAATTTGGGGTTTTTTCATTTATCATAAATGTCTCCTTTAAAATGGACTTCATTGAAGATACCCTTTCGGTAATTCTGAGTTCTGGATGATGAATTTCTGGATGAGAGATTCTAAACCTATACATTATTTACATTAGCTTCAGAAAAAAGCACTCCTGGCATAAAGCTGCTGACATAAAGCTGCTGACAGTGCTGTTTATCCATAGGGTATGTGTATAAATACTGTATAATCGGTGAAAAGTAACATCACAATTGATTTTTTTGTTGCAATTGAAATAGACATTGTATTGTATCATTGTATTGACATTGTATCAAACTGGTGTTATTCCCTTCCATGTAAATGAATACGTCTGGTAATATAATTTTGTATAGATGTTGGTATATATTTTATGTGAGTGTATGGAGGGGATGGTGTGTGTATGTATGTACACTGATTTTATTTTGGAGGAGTTAAGTTTGGTCTTTTTTCAACCCAATTTAACTATGTAATTATGTTTTGTGAAATTATTAAGCTTTGATGGTCTGTGTATTTGAGAAGTTATGCGCTTGAAATTCAGCGATGTAGTTATTAACTCAGACAATTTATCTAAATTTCTTTAGCTTAGTAGTATAACCAAGTTTAATCATGGCAATTATTGTTTTTTCTATAGAGGTGCAGCCAGTATAAGGTCCTGAAAATCCAAGTTTCTACTGTGCATATACTGAAATACAGGTGGCAGTTTATTTTTATTTTTTAGTATTTTTCACGAGGAGTGCTCAGAAGGCATTGCCAAGTTTTAGCATGGTTATTTAGCAATGTGTGTTGGTGTTCAGATATTGTCTTTATATTGTGGGGTAACTATGTGGTAAGTACAGAGATCAGGCAATGTTTTTACGTTTTAAGAGGACTCCGTCTTGCCCTTTCTTCTGCCCGTATAATTACCAAGATATTTTTGTTTCTTACTTTAAAACAAAGTAAAATAAAACAAATCAAGTATATTAGTCAAAGACTCCAAACAAGTGTAGGGTTGTATATATTGTCAATGATCATTCTTAGGTCACTAATAAACAATGAGCAAAGATGAACCTGTAATGTAGGACACATTATACTTGCTGTAATTATACTGCTGTGTTCGTAAATAATGTTTATAAGAGAAAACATGCAGAACACATAGCCTGTATACTAAGACATTGCCCCTTTATTTAGCAACCTTTACTTTTTGGTATCATGTAGACATGAAGTTTATACTGTGTGTATGGGTTAACATGGTCACCTTTAATCAAGTCAATTTCATTTACGTTCTAATTATGTCATGTGTTGTTGATGTGTGTGATGTTTCTAACTCGGCTCCACTGCTTTGTTTCCATTGTAGTTGTACTATCTAGTGATGATGAAGACAATGCTAGCACTGGAAGCACAAACCGAATTGAAAGCATATCTCCTCAGCCTGCTGATTCAGCATGCTCTTCACCTGCTCCCTCATCAGGAA
Organism: Xenopus laevis; assembly: GCF_017654675.1. Lineage (NCBI taxonomy): Eukaryota > Metazoa > Chordata > Amphibia > Anura > Pipidae > Xenopus > Xenopus laevis. Next base: position 77,722,752 of record NC_054380.1, on the reverse strand, counting down.
AAGTAGAAGCTGCTTTGAAGGAAAATAGTTTCACTTTTGAGCATAGGTTTTGTAATAGCGCCATTGATGCTGCAAGCACTATTGCATTACCCAGAAAAGCAAAAATGAAAGATCAGGTATTTACAACAGTGTGACTTTACTTCAGTCAGGCTACCAAAACCATAAAAGCCTTCCGCTAATGCATACACTGGAAGTATTGCAGTCCTGTTTCTTTTTCCAATGTTAAACTATAAACTTTTCTGTTATTTGAGACACACATTTATCATAGTTTGATCAGTTTTTACAAATAGTGCCTTGTGTCTGTCAGATATTGTAAATATTGATATTTACTCCTAGGATACTCCAGCATAGTCGAGTAAAGGCATGGTAGGAATTTGCAGTTAAGAAACTGGGCATTATTGTGAGCTAAATATCCACTAAAACTTTGTGCTGGTTGCATTCTTGTTATCTCATATAGCATAAGGTGAGGAGCACAGAATCCTAGAGTGCAATGAAACCCTGTAATTACTACCTGCCTTAAAGGAAAACTATACCCCCAAACAATGTAGGTCTCTAAAAAAAGATATTGCATGAAGCAGCTCATATGTAAAACCCTGCTTCATGTAAATAAACCATTTTCATAATTATATACTTTTCTAGTAGTTTGTGCCTTTGGGTAATCATAAATAGAAAAGGGCCGCCCCCTGGGATTGTATGATTCACTGTGCACACAAACATACCTAACAAACTATACTTGTTAGGTCACATGAGCCAATTTACAGACAGAGTTCTGTCTTTTGCTTCAACACTTCTTCCTGTTACAGTTAGAGTTGTAGTATTTCTGGTCAGGTGATCTCTGAGGCAGCACAGAGACCATCACAAAATGGTAGTTCAAGGCAAGAGATGTAAAAGGGCTATATTTACTTAAGTATAGACCAGTTTGGTAAGATTCTTTAATATGCCACTTATTTTGATATAAGCTATCAGTTGCTTAAGTGTTCATTTTGGGGGGTATAGTTTTCCTTTAAGCAGGTACTGGGTTCCTTATATGCAATGTGTCCATATATACATGGTAAAGCAATGCCTGATTTTTAATCTTTGCACTTTGCTACCCTTTTGTAAAAAATCCCTGTGTGACATTTAGTGGAACTTTGTTCTGTATTCTGTGGGGTTCAAAGGAGAAGTATACTCACAGACAGCAGCAGTCATGTATTCTTTGGTTAAAACGCCTTAATTAGGACATGGGCTTTGACCAAAGCTCAGAGCCCATGTCCTAATAAAGGCATTTTAACCAAAGAATACATGGCTGGTGCTCTTTGTGAGTATACAGATAGAAGAGAACAGTGTAAAGTGGACATTGTATGACTTGCACCAGATTGAAGCCAATTCCTGGAGCGTGCTTACTAAACTACTTGCTGATTTAAAGGAGAAGGAAATGTTGCGTTTACTTGGGGGTGCCAAGAGTTAGGCACCCCAAGTTATTGTATATACTTACCTGAAATCCCAGGCTGGTGCTTATCCTATCAGCAGAAAATTGCACTGGTCCGAGGGTTCTTCCAGCAAACACCATGAAGCGATCCACTTCCTTCTTCTTCTTTCTTCAAATTTCCCAGGGCAGTTGCATGTGCAGTAGAACGAAACAGCCGACTTCTTTGTTTAAGTTCGTCTTTTCGCGCTACTTCACATTTGCGCCCATTACATGGTAACATTCATGCGTCTATGTGTAGGAATTGATAATGATTTTGCCAGGTATTTTCTGTTTTTGTGAAAGTAAAGTAAGGTTGTTTGTTTATTGTCAAGCAAAAGATTAATTAGTATCTCAAATTTCATTATTAGTTTGGTAATACAGTCAGCCGTACACCCGTTAAAAGACGCAAAGTTTTGGTTCCGGAGACACCACCTGAGCCTGCGCCAGATGCCAACCCAAACTGTGAAAGTCTTGTCATGAACTGCCGAAGTGTTCGGATAGGGTCATATTATAGAGAGGCGATAGAGCATGTTGTGGTGAGTGCTTTTTTTTTTTTAACACAATTATATTTGTATGCCTCTGTTTCCATTCTTTCAAAAACAAAAAATAACAATATTATTCCTTATGGTGATTCTAGCAGTTTTTTGATCCGTAACACAGCCATCCTAGTGCCTCCAGTAGTGTGCAACACTTAGGGCAGCCAGTCTGGACTAGAGTCCTGTGCGGAACCAATTTCTAAGACCCGCAGCCCGCGACCCGATTCGCAACCCTGCATATTTACCCACTTTGATCCCGGACACGCAACTGCCTTATACGCAACCCGCCGACCACCATCAAACAGGAAGTGATGTTGCTGTAAACCGGAAGTGGCATCATCAAAAGTGGGCAGGGACAGAAACAAGTTTTGTAAAACTTTAAAAGGAGTAAAATATAGACAATAGTACATAAAATAAGTTGTGATGAGACCCACAGACGCGCATCTATACCCTCACCTAAAAATCCTCCCCTCATTCTGCAGGGTGCCCCCTTTTTTTTTTTTTTTTTTGATGTTAACCTGCGGGTACCCGAGCTCCTGCAGGACTCTAGTCTGGACTCAAGTGGAGCTGCCAAGAAGGCTGCCTGTCCCAGTGAATTTTTACAGAAGGGACAAGAATATAGACTTTATTCTTGACACAAGTCTTTATAGACTTTAAAGATGTGTGTCGACTTGTTTGTGATAAAGTGGCACATCTCTGGCAGTTTGGGTTTTTTTTCTCCTTAAAGGGATCCTGTCATCGGAAAACATGTTTTTTTTCCAAAACGCATCAGTTAATAGTGCTACTCCAGCAGAATTCTGCACTGAAATCCTTTTCTCAAAAGAGCAAACAGATTTTTTTATATTCAATTTTGAAATCAGACATGGGGCTAGACATTTTGTCAATTTCCCAGTTGCCCCTGGTCATGTGACTTGTGCCTGCACTTTAGGAGAGAAATGCTTACTGGCAGGCTGCTGTTTTTCCTTCTCAATGTAACTGAATGTGTCTCAGTGGGACATGGGTTTTTACTATTGAGTGTTATTCTTAGATCTACCAGGCAGCTCTTATCTTGTGTTAGGGAGCTGTTATCTGGTTACCTTCCTATTGTTCTTTTGTTTGGCTGCTGGGGGGGAAAGGGAGGGGGTGATATCACTCCAACTTGCAGTACAGCAGTAAAGAGTGATTGAAGTTTGTCAGAGCACAAGTCACATGACTTGGGGCAGCTGGGAAATTGACAGTATGTCTAACCCCATGTCAGATTTCAAAATTGAATATAAAAAAATCTGTTTGCTCTTTTGAGAAATGGATTTCAGTGCAGAATTCTGCTGGAGCAGCACTATTAACTGATTAATTTTGAAAAAAAAATTTTTTCCCATGACAGTATCCCTTTAAAGTGATACTGTCATGGGAAAAAATGTTTTTTTTATACAACTGATAACTGCCTGGTAGATCTAAGAACAGCACTCAATAGTAAAATCCAGGTCCCACTGCAACACATTCAGTTATATTAAGTAGGAAAAACAACAGCCTGCCAGAAAGCTGTTCCATCCTAAAGTGCTGGCTCTTTCTGAAAGCACATGACCAGGCAAAATGACCTGAGATGGCTACCTACGCACCAATATTACAACTAAAAAAATGCACTTTCTGGTTCAGGAATGAAATTTTATATTGTAGACTGAATTATTTGCAGTGTAAACAAAATAAAAACTGCATCATAAAAATCATGACTAATAGCTGTATTGTTTGTATAAGAAAACAAAAAAGACAAACTGTGTCTGGGAAGTAAAACAGTTTCCAGTTCATTTTCACACTAGTTCATCGCTATCCCTCTTGTAAATAGGGTTCAGAAGCTGTATTCCTGGTATTCCCGAATGTTTTGTTGCAAATTGTGATTTGTTATCAGAATATTAAGGTCATCTTTATACATAAACATTTTTTTTTCTTTTTACAGTTTTCTATGGACTTTATAACAATAAAATGGGAAGGTATGTGCTGTTATGCTTAAATTAACACTGTGAGTGAGTAATTTCATTTGCATATTTATATAGTTTTAATTTATTGTATGCCAATACACTACACTACTCTGAACCTTGTGTTGTCCAGCAAATTTGGGTGGTGACTAGTGAGGGGCGAATTTGTCCCGTTTCGCTTCGGCACGAGTTTCTCAAATTTCCTGTGAATCTGTCGAAAAATTTGCGAAAGTCATTTTGACGCAGTGACAATTTAAGTCAATGGGCGTCCATTTGTTGTCGCCGGCAGCTAAATGGGCGCCAGAAAGAATTTTCAACGCCAGCGAATTTTTGCTGCAAATTCGTGAATTTATTCGCCGGCAGCGAAACGGGCGATTTTGCGTCTGTCGAATAAATCTGCCCATCAATAGTAGTGACATTTGACTTGTTATGTCTGGCATGAAAATATGATCTAAAAAACTTTAGGTAATGTCACATTTATAAATGTGCCTGGTTTTATACAATGTGCTTTGGTGTTAAAGTGACAGTGAAAATTGCATGAAAACATGCTTCTTGGTATTTGTGTCTGAGCTCATAGAGATCCTGAATTTCACCTGGCCTTAGAGACTTCTGCAGTGAGTTTTCATTTACAAGTTGTCACCTTTGTGTACAGACTTTGCCACAAGGTGGTGCTTTCTTGCTTGTCCTTGATAGGAGTTATGCTGCCCATGGTTTAAAGAGGACCTGTCACCTTAAGAAATAATTCCAAATCCTATTTTATGATGATAGTCAAGCAAAATAAACTTCACTTACACTCTAAAAATTATTTAATTTTTTTTTTTAGTTTCGAAAATCAAAGCAAGCAGGCAGGCTCCATTTTGTAGACTCTTATTAAACGGGTTGTTCACCTTTTAGTTAACTTTTAGAATGTTATAGAATGGCTAATTCTAAGAAATGCTTCAATTGCAGCTTTCAAATGGGTTTCACTGACCCCATCTATGAAAACAAATGCTCTGTAAGGCTACAAATGTATTGTTATTGCTACTTTTAATTACTCATTCTATATAGGCCCTCTCCATTCTCTTATTCAAACCATTGTATGGTTGCTAGGGTACTTTGTTTATATGACAAAATGGAGGGACCTGATGCCCCTGCACTGGCTATACAATTAGATGGTGAGGAGGGCAGTGATCTCTTAAAACATGACACTGCTTTCGCCACCATTGCATATGTCTGTGTATCTTTAATGTAGTGCACATTTCTAAGACTCTAAACCTTTCTGTTTCCAGTCCTTCCTGAAGATGGTAATTCTCAAGAGTTAGTCCTATACCCATCCGAACTTACAAAGTGTGAGTGGTGTGCAGTTCGTAAGCTCCCTGTTGTCTTTTTCCAAACTTTACCTGCTGCTTGTCAAAGCCTACGATCCCGTCTTAAATTGAGTAGAGAAAATGGTACTGGATGGTATGATTGCAGAGCAACAAGTAAGTATTCTTAGCCTTATGTGCTGTGAAATTTTCACTTTCTATTTCTGTTGCAGACTGTATCTCTGTTTTGCAGCTAACAATGAAGTAGAAATGGAAGCCTCATGGTACATGTTGCTTTTTCTCTACCAGAGTATTTCAGCTAGTAGAGAAGAGCCTAGAACCACCCTTTACCAACGTCCATAGTTTGAAGATGTAGATGGATTGTTGTTAGCCTAAGCATTCTCTTGTTCTTTTTAACATATTCTGTAAAAAAACAAAAGGGGGTTATTTACTAAAATCCAAATATTTTTCATTATTTTATGAAAACCGCTTTGACTAAACCCCCTTCTACATTTTTACCTTATATATCAATAAATTAACTCAAAATAACTCTATAAAATCGTGATAAAATCTGAATCATACAAATTTTTTGGTATGACTTTTGAAAACTCTGACTTTTTTCGTATTATTGTAAGAAACCCAGCACAGATCATGATATCTTAAGTCAGTTAAGGCAGATAAGTCATCTGTCTACATGACCTCGGCAGGTTTGAGATGGAGCACTTTTTTATTTGGACTTTTACAGCGTCAGAGTTTAATAAATCTTTTAAAATTCTAGTTTTTTTCCCTTTAAAGGGGAAGTAAAGTCTAAAATAAAATAAGGCTAGAAGTGCTGTATTTTGTATAATAAACATGAACTTACTGCACCACAAGCCTAATTAAACAAATGATTTATGCTTTCAAAGTTGGCCGCAGGGTGTCACCATCCTGTAACTTTGTTAAACATCTTTGCAAGACCAAGACTGTGCACATGATCAGTGTGGTCTGGACTGCTTAGGGATCGTCATAAATTATCAAAACAGCACAAGTCTAATAATATCTGCCAGAAGCCGATACAGCAAGACTGATTAATAATCAAAATATACAGACAGCACTGGGTCCTGTGTTGTCATGTAATCTAATGTGGATTTTATAGTTTTTGTATTGTTTTATACAAACTTTCTCCAGCTCTGCAGAACCAGTGGCTGCAGCAAAATAATCCTCCAAATAGAATCCAGGTTTATCTGTTAAAATCTGACTCAGTGAGCTTTGTCCCTGCAGCTGGAGTTGAAAACAGTAAAGGGGATGTAAAGCCAAAATAAAATCCACTACAAATCTCTACACAGTCACTGACTTTTCTACAGGGAAAAAACAAAGCTGATAGAGTTCTGCATGGCTGAGAAGTAAGGCAGGGGCTCCCCCTGCTGTTCATACGTATGATTGTTTCCCTGCCAAGCAGTCCTATCCACAGCAGTAAATGAAGAGAGAATTTCACTGCATACAGTCAGGTTTCTTATAAAAACGGTACACATTTTTATTCGTGTATTGGAGATAGGTTTATTTTTCATCAAAGTAAAATTCAATTTAAAACTCCAACTAGAAAAAATCAGACTTTTATTAAATAACTCCTAAATGTTTGGTTTCAAAATTGGCCTTTTTTTGAGAAATATTTAATAAGGGATATGCGCACTCGTTGAATAGGGTTTCTTTATTTCGGTGTTCACAATCACATTCACATCATACATTAGCATTATATCTAAACATGCAGGCTAGGCATCTGAGATGGTTCTCTATGCAGGTTCTTCTCTAATGTATCTTTGGGCCTTGCTACCTTTGCCTAGATAATACATTTGGCTAACTGTACTTGAAAAAATGACTGGCTCAATAGCTGGAAGCAGGAGTAATCTTATTATTTTAGATGCAATACAGAACTTTAATCAACGCAAATTTGTTCTATTTCTGTGAGATTAAACCTATAATAAATTTATGTTTTCATGTCAGTTCTTCTTGATTGGGCCACCATTGTGATGTTTTCCACTTACCGGTAGCTCTCAGACTGATGCTTTACTTCTTTATTTCAAAAGCTTTATATTTTATACAGATGAAACCTGAGATAGTTTGTTTGTATTGGGCTACTTTGTTCCAGGAACACCACAGAGACAGCTGAAATATTACATTATCTAGCACTCCCTACTAACTGTACATTCGATTTCATTAAAACCGCATATAAAAAAGCCTGTCACAAATGATTTTTTTCCAGCTGCTGTTCCTGTATTTTTTACCTATTTTTTTTGTTCGTAGATCTGGAAGAACAGTTCATCGTTTTAATCTTTGAAAATGCTCCAGATATGAAAGCAATTGTAGGGTTCGAAACAATTCTGTACAATATAGGTATAAAAAATGGTATCAAAAACTTTTTTATCAAAATTCCCTTTGAAGATGCCAATGGCAGACTTGTTGCTTTTACAAAAAACAGCGAAGACATTCCAGTGATGGGTTCAACACAGAAGGAAAACATAGAAAAAAATGTAATTACTTTTTATATTCATTCTGAAATGTGTATGCCTTTTACTAAATCTTTGAATTATGGTTAGAGGAGTTTTCATTCTGTTTAATAGTGGAAGTGAAATTTCTCTTGGGTTTTCCTGTAAATTGCAAGTACGGAGTGTGAGATCTATTATCAGAAATGCTTGGGACTGGGATTTCAGGATTACAGATCTCTCCATAATGTGGAGGACCATACCTTAAGACTAAAAAAAAAACCATTTAAACATTAAAACAACTATAAAACTTAGTCATTTAGTGTACACAGGGGCATTTTATTACAGAAAAAAGCATCAATCAAATATGAAAAAAACTGTTGTTTAATAGAACACAAGGAGAAATTGCATTGGTGTATTTCTTAGCTTTTTGGATAGTAAGTTTTTGGAGGCTAGATCCCATAACTTTACAAGTCTTCAAAATAGTGCAGAAATTAGGAAAAACTGAAAAAACAGCTTTTAAAGGGAAAGTTAACTTTTGGGAGCACTTTTCTCACAAGTCCCTATTGCCAGTAATAGTAAAAAACAAAAACCTTCTTTATATTTTCTAATAAAAACTCTTACCCAACATTAGGGTTATGATAGCTTATGAATTGGCCCAAAGCAGTATAGACTTTATAACACCTAACCTCCACTATCTTAAACTGCCTATATATTCTTGGGAGTACCTGGAAGAAAGCCCTTAAAGTGACACTGACACTTTCCTATAAAAATAATAGGAACGTGGAAGTATAAAGTAAATGCTGGACAAGGAATCATTTTGCTCAAAGCCGCCCCCAGCCCCCACAACTTGTGTGCTGCCGACTTGCTCACACAGCTAACTGATTTTCCGGGTTGCTTCAGTGATGCTGGGCTGGGAGTGAAGCGATCCTTCCATAGGCTGAATTCCTGTTTTAATTCGTAACTGCCTATGGAAATATTGCGCCGCCCCCAGCCCAGCATCACTGAAATGGCTCAGAAGGACTTTTAGCTGTTTCGGAAGGTCGGGTGAACACCGGTTTGCACGGGCTGATTCCTTGTGCATCATTTACTTTATACTAACACGTTCCTATGATGGTACTGTATTCTAAATACAGGAGATTTAAATTATTGATATAAAATCTCATCTGTACAGGCTGCAACAGAAACAAGGATGAAATTAAGAAACTCTTCTCAGCTTCAGATTTTTGGGGATGATGAGGGAGACACCCACACAGTGTTTGTAGGGCCAGTAGAAAAGTAAGTAATTACTTGGCGGTTTTATTATTTATAATGTAGATTTCTAGTGTGATAATCTATTTATTTTAACTGTAATCTTCTTATTTATTTTAACTTGGCAGTCATTACATTTAATGGCAGTGGCACACAGTGTGTGTTTGTGTTTTTAAGGTGCCTCCAACTTTTAAATAATGCAGGTTAAACCAAATTATCCCTCATTTGCCTCTATAGAAATCTGACAGTATGGTGATGCCTGTAGAAGCTCTTCTTTTTACCATTTATCATATGGCAGCTTATGTTGTCTCTGATATGAGAGAGTGTGTATGCCCCCTGAAATGGCTAAGTTTACATCCTACATTGTCTCAACACAAATGATACCTGCTGCCTTGGTCAAGTTAACATTTTTGCTTTGGCATGCTTTTCTTAAATGTAAGATAGCTTTCACTTATACTAATACTTACACTTACACTAATAGGCCATATTAATTGCATCTGCTTCCCCTCAGTAGGCAGCAATTTATGCAGGCTTATTTCATTGAATATTTATAAATAGAAGCTCAGCACTATTATGAATAGTTAAAAATAAAAACTGGGTAAATAGGCTGTGCAAAATAAAAAACTCACTGAACAGTTATGACCCATGTGGCTCCCTTATAGTCACTGACTAACTCAGAGTTAGAGAGCTGAAAAGCAGGTTGTATTCTGGCTATTATATTAGAAATCCAGTCACTCCAGGCTTTATACATTATATTTTTAGCTAACTGACTATATTCGAAACATTTTTTATTATTACATTTATTTATCTATTTACACCGTTTTTATTTTTTCACTGAACTGTTCCGTTAAGGCAGTTGTCTTATATTTCAGTGAATATCGACCATTGTATTTTTTGGGGGGGTTCATTTTAGTGATGCACCGTATTCACTATTTTGGATTCGGCCAAACCCCTGAATCCTTCGCTAACGATTCGGCTGAATACTCCACTGAATCCTAATTTGCATATGCTAATTAGGGGTGGGAAGGGGAAAACACTTTTTACTTCCTTGTTTTGTGACCAAAAAGTCAAGTGATTTCCTCCCGCCCCTAATTTGCATATGCAATTTAGGATTTGGATTTGGTTGAGCTGGGCAGAAGGATTCATTCGAATCCTGCTGAAAAAGGCAGAATCCCGAACTGAATTCTGGATTCGGTGCATCCCTAGTTAATTTAAATTGTTTTACCATGTAATAAGTTTTTCTGTTACTTTGTTTAATTTCAGGCTGATTGTTTATCCACCTCCTCCTGCTAAAGGTGGGATCTCTGTGACTAATGAAGATCTCCATTGTCTTAATGAAGGGGAGTTTTTAAATGATGTAATAATTGATTTCTATTTAAAGTAAGTTTATTATGCCTCATTCAGATATATACAGAAATGTTTTTTATTACAATTGTTTGCATATTCTGTAAAAGAAAAAAAATGTTTATTATAGCTCTGTGTAGCTGTAGCGGGGTCTCTGATTTCTGCATATATGTTATGCGCCTAGCTCTGGTACCAGTACATGTATATTAATCGGCATGTATAATGCTTTAATTGCCATTTGTGTTGGCAGTGAGCACATGGTTGGAATAAAAGAAATACCTGGAACCATGATGTAGACTCATGAGCAGACGAGAGCTGATTTTTTGTTAAAACTTTTTTGCAGGTATTTGGTTCTTGAAAAGCTGAGAAAAGATGCAGACAGAATACATATTTTTAGTTCTTTCTTCTATAAAAGACTTAATCAGAGAGAAAGAAGGAACCTCCAAGATACTGCAAACTTAACGTAAGTACAGATATATAAAGAGAGATGGTATGACAAAGTTGTAAACCTCTAAATTAGTCCACTTCAGGTATAGGATCTATTATCCAGAATGATTGGGGTCTGTTATTTTCAGGATAAGGGCCCTTTCTGTAATTTGGGTTTACATACCTTAAGCCATCTAAAAAACTTTTAAACATTAAATAAACCCAATAGTACTGTTTTGCTACTAATACGGATTCATGCAGCTTAGCTACTATCAAGTACAGGTATGGGACCTGTTATCCAGAATGCTCGGGACCTGGGGTTTTCCAGATAACAGATCTTTCTGTAATTGGGGTCTTCATGCCTTAAGTCTACTAGAAATTAATTTAAACATTAAACTAACCCAATAGGCTGGTTTTTCTTCCAATAAGGATTAATTATATCTTAGTTGGGATCAAGTACAAGCTACTGTTTTATTATTACAGAGAAAAAGGAAATCATTTTTAAAAATTTGGATTATTTGGATAAAATGGAGTCTATGGGAGACGGCCATTCTGTAATTCGGAGCTTTCTGGATATCGGGTTTCCGGATAAGGGATCCTATACCTGTACAAGTTAGTGCTTTATTGTACAAAATCAGTTTTCAGTTCATTAGAATTATTTGCTTTAAATGAACTCTATGGGAAATGGAATTCCCTTTATTTTGCCTTAGACCCTGGGAAATCAAACCCCATTTTATTAATACTACAGCAAGAATATTTACATAATAAATCATAGACCATGGGATATAAAATATGTTTTTGTTCCAGATTACAGCAAAGAAGACACGGAAGAGTAAAAACATGGACTCGACATGTTGATATTTTTCAAAAGGATTTCATATTTGTTCCGCTTAACGAAGCGTATGTAAAATCTTAAAATGTAAATCACACATTACTTGCGTTGCTACACTCCATACACCTTTCTAACCTTGTAAGACTTGATTGGGTTGAGCATCAGACTGATTCCCTGGGGCAGTTGCACAGTTGTTTGTCCAAGGACGTCACCTACTCTGATATTTACAAACCAATGTTTTGGTTATAACTGGTGCTTTTTTGCCTTCATTTTCAACCTTTTCTATTCTGGAATAGTATCTGGTATTGAACGTTCAATATGTCTCATTACTTAAGTATTTTTAAATGGAACAGGAATATTAAGCTGCAGCAGAGACATTATTTTTACATATATATATATATATATATATATATATATATAACTTAACCCCCTTAATAAGAAAATCCTTCCTACTACCCTAGGTAATCCCCCCTCGATGATCCCCCCCCCATAGTTTGTTACCCCTGAAACTGACCCTAAGAGTTTGCTCATGTATCGATGCGCAGCAGAGCTCTTGGGCACCATCTTACGGATCTCCGGTCTTCTTCTGTAAGTGAGCGTAAAGTTGGCATATGGGCAGTTGGAGCATTCATCTGGTTTGTAACTTCACATGCTCCAAAAGTGCCCGCAATAGCTGAAGAGAAGGACCCAAAGAAGACTGGAGATCCAGAAGGTGGAGCCCATAAGCTCCGCTGCGCTTACTTTGCACCGATACGTGAGCAAACTCGCGTATAACTATGGGGGGGGGAGAGCAGGGAGGGGGGACTACCTAGGGTAGTAGATTTTCTTATTGGGGGGTTTATTTCTCCTTTAACAAACTGGTATTATTGGGCTGACCCAGTGTATTCCGTGCTGCCTTTCATTAAGTATTTTATTTGACCTGTATACATCTGAACCTGGGTCTGTGAGGAGCACTGATCTTCCCAAATTTTTGTTTTGAATGAGGTCCCTATTAAACCTGCTGAATATGTAATGGGATGTCCTTCGTATTGAAACATAAATGAAAAAACATATTTGACCTCGTTACAACATTGAACGGCAGTCTTGTTGATTTGTACAGCATTTAAGAACCCATTTTGTTTTTTAACTTGCAGTGCTCATTGGTTTTTGGCTGTCATTTGTTTCCCTGGATTAGAAAAGCCAGAGCATTACCCAAATCCTTACTATCAAGGAGTTTCTTCCACGGCTACAGTAGGAGAAGGAGATAACACCAGTGCTTCTCTTCCTCAGAATGCTTCAGAGACTACTTTACAAGGTGTTTCTTCCAATTCACCACTAAAGAAAACACTCGGCAAAAACACTGGGACAGATGCTATTGATACACTGGGACCTAAACGTAATCACAGCTTAACACGGCACCGATCAAGAAAAAGTGATCAAGGGCTTCAAGAAGAAGATGTTTCTATGAAACCTGTATTTTCAGACTCTGAAACAAGCAATAATGATATAAACGGAGCAACAAATGAGTGTAAAACACCAGTAAAACCGAGAGGTAAGCTGAATGAATGATCTTTACTGCTAGTGGGCATTGTTTATTTATATAGTGACAGCATATTTCACAGCACTGTTAGAAAGATTATACAGCATTCTCTGTCCCAGTGCTGGTTACAATCTATTGTCTCCTAGTGTGAAACTAAATGGGCTGTGCAAAAAATGTAATCTATAAACATTGGACAGATGTCTAAGAAGCAAACTAATGGAACCGTTCTGCCCCGTGTGGCCCTCCTTCTAGTCCAGTGATCCCCAACCAGTAGCTCGTGAGCAACATGTTGCTCCCCAACCCCTTGGATGCTGCTCTCAGTGGCCTCAGAGCAGGTGCTTATTTTTGAATTCCAGGCTTGGAGGCAAATTTTGGTTGCATAAAAAACAGGTGTTCTACCAAACAGAGGCTCCTGTAGGCTGCCAGTCCACATAGGGGCTACCAATAGTCAATCACAACCCTTACTTGGCACTAACTAGGAACATTTTTCATGCTTGTGTTGCTCCCCAATTCTTTTTACATCTGAATGTTGCTCAAGGGTGGAAAAAGGTTGGGGATCCCTGTTCTAGTCCCTGACTGACTAGCAGCTTTTGAGCTGTGTGCCGTTAATTTAAAGGGGAACCATCTCTAAAATGAAAATGTAATACAGGTATGGGATCTGTTATCTGGAAACCTGTTATCCAGAAAGCTCCGAATTACAGAATGTCTGTCTCCCATAGACTCCATTATAATCAAATAATCCATATTTTAAAAATGTATTTCAAATGTATTTAAAAATTCTTTTTCTCTGTAATAATAAAACAGTACCTTGTACTTGATTCCAAGTAAGATATAATTAATCCTTATGGGAAGCAAAGCCAGCCTGTTGGGGTTATTTAATGTTTACATGATTTTCTAGGAGACTTATGACTCCTAGATGACTCCTTATGACTCTATGAAAATCCAAATTACAGAAAGATCCGTTATCCGGACAACCCCAGGTCCAGAGCATTCTGGATAACAGGTCCCATACCTGTATTTGCTTCAGCATACTGAAATAAGCAATGTTTTAAATACAATCAAATAAATATTCTGTACCGTTTCTGAAATAATCAAGTTTATCTTCATATATATTCCTCTCTCTTCATTCTGTCTTTATTCAGGAGTTGGGTGTCAGATGAATGATCCAATATATCTTATAGGGGGTCTCCTTTTGCCTAGAAGATGTATTATAGCTGACTCTTCAAATAATCAGAAATCCTGTCTCTCTACATGCAGAATTTGTGCAAAAGGCAGTTATTTTGTTTGATTCCAGTACAAACAAAATCAGTTATTTGAGTGAGCTCTAATTCCACCGCTAGGAAAGGGAGCCCCCCTTTTGGGGGATCATTCATCTGACACCCAACTGCTGCATGAGTACAGAATAAAGAGAAACAGATGCTGAGAGAGGAATAATGAATATAAACTTGATTATTTCAGAAACAATGCAGAATTTTCAATTCATTTTATTTAGTAAAATGTACTGTTTACTCCAGTATGAGGAAGCTTATATTACATTTGTGATATTTCCCCTTTAAGGCTAATGGCATGCTGGCATATTGAGCATTTTTTTCAAGTTTTCTAATTTAGTCTTGTTTACTAGTCTGAAATTGAATACTATAGATATTTTCAGTCACCAGATTATCAGCATGTTTTATTTTTCATGTCTTTTTTTATACTTTAAGATGGTTTGCACAGAATTCAGATAAGCTATACAGAAACAACAGATGATACTAAGAAATCTGAAGATGAATTCATAGATTTCTCTGATGATCAGGATAATATGGTGAGCAGCGTTGTGTCAATCAACAGATAGCATTTTCTGAAAGTGTGCTATAAGCTTTATACAAAAACATCTTTGCATCTTGAATTATTGTCATGCATTATTGAATGTATAACCTTGGGTGAACCGGCACGGGGGGATGTTTAATATTTTTTCCAGGGTAAGGGTCAAGCAGGCCCGGACTGGCAATCTGTGGGTTCTGGTAGATGCCAGAGGGGCTGCTGTAAGGTCCCATAGACAGTCACTATTTAGTGGGCTGGTGGAGGACTATATGGGCCTCTAGGTACTTGAAATGCCAGGGCCAAATTTGACTCCCAGTCCAGACCTGGGGTCAAGTACAACCTGTATGTTCTGCTCCAGTTTCAACTTTTTACAGTTTATTACAATACTAAACCGACATTAGTGTAACACATGAGGTTATTAATGTGAGACATTGGTCTATTTTGGGGATTCCTGTTGTTTTCTGGGAAAAGCGACTCAAAAGTTTAATGGATTTTGCTTTTGTCTCTGTACCCTAAAAAAACTGTCCAAATCATAATGCCATGTTTGCAGTTATCCATACAGCAGTATTATGTAAGAGGACTAATGCACAGGTTAAAGGCAAGGGACACAATACTTACAAATGTCTGTGATGTATCCTTCTATAAATAAGCGCTGTCTTTACTTTCTCACCCCACAGGATGAATGCAGTGATGATGCAAGCCTTACAGATGAAAATTATACGTCAGAGGCTGGAAAATGGCATCTGAAACAATTCTTTTGCAAGCAGTAAGTTTTCAATTTGTAGAAAAGAAAAGTGGCGTGTGGATCTTTCTACTGATTTGCATCCATTTTTGATCCAGTACCCTAATGAGGCAATTCTGATTGTGGACACAGCTTTTGCAGTGATCCAATGTAATCACAGGAAAATGTGAAAGAAGGCAATTTCCTTATACTAATCTGGATCACTGCAGGCAATATGTTTAATTGGTGGGATCACAATGCAAGCCATTTTTGCTTCATAATGATACCGAAAAGAGCCATTCCATACTAACTAGTTATGAGAAGCTGTGTCTGGGGGACCGGACAGACATCCTTCATGTTAGGTATCATTTTAATCACCCACCTATAAAACACATTGTGCCAATATTAAGCTGGTAACTGGGAAGTACTAATGCCATATCCCAGAAACTAGCCTGTAAACCCTACTATTTGATGCCTTAGTCGTATTAGATAGGATAGTATTAATGAGAAAGTAAGTCTCCGCATTAGAATAAAAGGGATACAATTCCCCTTTTATGGAGCACATATTCACGGACCCAATTCCATTGGAAATGTGTGCCCAGTTTTCAGCTAGTCACAGGGGAACAAAGGCATTTTCTTCCTGTTAACATAAAATAAAACACTCCGAAAACCCTATATAACTGTATATTGTATGTGTGTTTATTTTGTAATATCTTCTCTTTTTGAACATGCACTCTTCTTGAATATTGAATATAAAAATTAATGTTTGTCCTTGTTGCTCTAAAATGACCCATAGCTTGAAAGAAGCTCTGTAACAGGCTTTACATTAACCCTATGCATGCTATAAGGAATGATTTGTTTAGAAAGTGTGTTTAAATATAAATAAGCACTTTTACTGCTTGGTGAATGTGTAGAAGCGAATCATTTTACGGCTATGAAAGTGTTGTTGAGGCATGACATTTGACATTTTTTTCAATTCGACTGAGAAGTTATTTAAGAAAAAATTAGAACAGCTAATATTCGATCGAATGGTTCCGACCCGAAAATTTGAATCGTATTTGATTCATATGAATAGAATTTTTCTCAGAAAAGAAAACTCGAATGTCAGGAAGGCTATTAACTTCTCCAAATGGCTCAACGGACCTCTGCCATTGGCTTGTACATGAACTGGGCAGGTTTTAGGAATTAGGACTGTTTCCATGGTTGAGGTGTGAAAACTCACAATCTAATTTACATTCAAATAGGGGGATTAAAGTTAGAATGTGTGAATTTTGCAAACGTATATGGCTGTGAGGTGAATGGGATACCTGCAGGTGTAGTTTTTTCCTATGCTGTTATTGTTACAATTGGTAAGGTGATCATGTTGTACAGTAAAATACTCTAGAGATATCTGGTAAACATGTGGGACAAACGGAAGGTTTTCATCCAGATAGTCTGTAAGGTCACTAATATAGTATGCATGCAATGTATGCACTCTGTATATGTTTTAAAAAAACAAAAAAAACTTAATTTTAAAAGTAAGTTTTTCCTCTGATGCAATCAGTATCAGTCGAATTGTAGTGTTGAGATTTTCTCCACTGCCTCAAGGATGCTACTGGCTATAGAATTACATTGGAGGTGATTGATATGCAAGGACTGAGCCTAAAATGAAAAGGACACTGAGAACGTCTAACCACTTGGAATACTCCTTTTAAAAATCCTCCATAATTGAGTGAGAATGCTGACTGATAATCTTCTTAAGTTCTATACTGAATTTGTTATCTGAGAGAATATGGTATAAATCCGAGGTGCCTGTATAGTTAGGGTTTATTTCCAACTATCCTTAAGTTAATTGATCAAAAAGAAAAGTGTTTTATTTTCTCATTTATTCAAACCTTGACGTGTTTAGTAGTATTTGCATTGAAACACTACTTGGTCTTGGACTTTTATATGTGACTGTGTAATAGTGCATGTGTTCATTATTCATACATTGTAATGCAATTGTGAAGGTTTCAGCATGGTGTGTGGTAAGGATGCACCGAATCCACTATTTTGGATTTGGCCAAATACCGAACTGAATATGAATCCTAATTTGCATATGCAAATGTAGGGGTGGGAAGGGGAAAATATTTTTTACTTTCTTGTTTTGTGACAAAAAGTCATGTGATTTTCCTCCCCATCCCTAATTTGCATACGCAAATTAGGACACGGTTTGGCCGGGCAGAAGGATTCTGCCGAATCCGAATCCTGCTGAAAAAGGCCAAATCCCGAACCGAATCCTGGATTCATTGCATCATTAGTGTATAGTATAGTTTAGATATAAAATGAATGACTTCTCCTTCACTTGGCTGAATATTCTGTGTTTCCTCTTCAGTATACAAAATATTCCTTATATTTCGGTAAATATGTACTTGAAGATACTACTTGTTTTGTGTCTAAACCAGATACCACTGGCATTAATACTGCTGGTTTCAGTGATGGAGCTGCTTATTCTCTGTTTGCAGGCCATGTATTCTTCTAATGGATTCTCTGAGAGGTCCTTCTCGTTCCACAGTGGTCAAAACACTACGAGAGTAAGTGAATATTTTGTGATAATCTTTCCTACAATTAGACTTCTTATAGATGTGTTGTATTGTGTCATATTTTTGTCTTTTTTTTCAGGTATCTTGAGGTGGAATGGGAAGTCCGAAAAGGAAGTAAAAGAAGTTTTTCCAAAGATGTCATGAAAGGTTCTAGTACCAGAGTGCCTCAACAAAACAACTTCAGTGATTGTGGTGTTTATATTTTGCAGTATGTGGAAAGCTTTTTTGAGGTGTGTTTTCTTGGCATTTTTAATTATGTAGTTTAACATCTTGATATTCTTTTGATGAGCTAAATGGTTTATGTAACTATTCTGCCCTCCGTTGAGGCCAAATGTCCCTGAGAAGGTAGAATGCTTACTTGCCTTTACAAAGCAAAAAACTTTCATATCAAAGGAATTGTTCAGTATTAAAATAAAAACTGGGTAAACAGGCTGTGCAAAAAACAACCAATGTTTCTAATATAGTTGGTTAGTCAAAAATGTAACCTTTAAAGGCTGAAGTGACTGGATGTCTAACATAATAGCCAGAACACTACTCTATTGGTTTCCACCGATTGGTTACCAGGCAGTAACCAATCAGTGACTTGAGGGGGGGCGCATGGGTCATAACTGTTTTGCTTTTGACTCTGAGCTGCATGCTATGTATCAATTGCAAACTCACTGAACAGTTATGTCCCATGTGCCCCCCCCCCTCTTGAAATCACTGACTAACTCAGAGTTAGAGAGCTGCAAAGCAGGAAGTAGTGTTCTGGCTATTATGTAAGACATCCAGTCTCTAAAGCCTTTATACATTACATTTTTGGCTAACCAACTATATTGGAAACTTTTTTTATTTTAAACATCCTATCTATTTACCCAGTTTTTATTTTTACACTGAACTTTAAATTATCCATCACCGTTGTATTACTACACATTGGTATTTACCAGGCATTGGCTGTACGTTTGATCTAATTCCATAATCCATATAATGTCTTTCTCTTAAAAAGGCCATACACAGATACAATCATAATATATGCTTGATAGATATCAGTGGGTAGACAATCCCAAAATCCCATATACAGGTTCTCTAATACTCATCAGCCATCATGCTATTTTTTGACTGCTGTGTAGCCATGGGGGCAGCCATTCAAACACATTAGATAACCGATAAATTCTGAATAATCCCATTGTATACAAAATCTTATCTGTTATTTGCTGTGTATCCTGTGCCTTGTCTCCTTTTTCAGTTTTGAAGGGCTGCACCCATGGCTACACAGCAGCTTGTTTATATAAACCATAGTAGAGTTTTTGAATCAAACACACCAGTTTTGCCAGTGCAGGGCAACTCTGCATTATATTTTAATTACTTTAAAACACTTTCATTTTTTTGGTGTTACTGGTCCTTTAAAGGACATGTAAACCCCCTCCATAAAAATGTAATCAGTGAACAGCCCCGTTGAAATATTTAGATAACTGGCACTCTGGTTATTAAAAGGTTAACATTAAGGCTGCAGCATCCCCTTAATCACTTAGAAATGTTTCTCCTCCTCTAACCTATTCTGCCCCCTCCCTCTGGAATTTTGTTTGACTCTTGATTTATGAGTATGCTCAGTTCTTCTCAGTTTAGATTACGTTGAGCATGTTGTTTTTTAAGCACCCCAAAATACACACAAACACCCCTACCAAGGTGTGGAAGGTGCACCATAAGACATGTCCTCAAGCCTAGATTGGCAAATAAACCATGACCAAACTGCAAAAATGGTTTTATATCCGCAGACAACAGCTATAGCCGCACTCGAAGGGCTTCATTTAAAGAAAAATATTGAACTGATCCAACGTATCCTCAATGTTTGTCCTCTGACTGAGACCTTTATCAGGAGAACAAACCACTATAAATATAGAAATACTGCATGTACATTGGTTTAATGTACATGCACTGTTACCCGAATGCTTGGCACCTGGGATATTGCAGATAATGGATCTTTCCATAATTTGGATCTTCATACCTTAAGTCTACTAGTAAATCATTTAAACATAAAATAAACCCAAAAGGTGTGTTCTGATTCCAGTAAGGATTAATTATATCTTAGCTGGGAGTCCGAGTACGAGTTACTGTTTTTCATCAATAATTTTTTATTGCATTTTAAAACATACAGTATTCATGCCAACTGAAATATTAAGAGATGTCCTGAAACACGTACAAAGCATATTATTTTACATATAATGCTCTAACGTTATCATAATAAATTTACTTAAACATAGATCCTAAAAGAAAATAAAAACAAAATAAAATAAATATGTCTTTGCATACACAACACCAATGAGTCAGAAACTCCTAAAACGAGACCCACAAGGTGAAAACATATGTTTCAAGAGTTACTGTTTTATTACAGAGAAATTTTTTAAAAAATTTGGATTATTTGAGTAAAATTGAGTCGGCCCTACCGTAAATTCAGAGCTTTCTGGATAATGGGTTTCCAGATAACGGATCCCATATAACGTTTGTTTCAGTGGCAATTAAATTGTATTTTCCCCTTTCTCTTTTTGTATTATTCTCTAGCTTGAACATTTTTCGTTGTGCTTTAGATAACCTGTTTCACTATTATTTCATGCATATTTTTATTTTAGAACCCTATTCAGAGTTTTGACCTGCCTATGAATTTAATGGATTGGTTCCCTCAACAAAGAATGAAAACAAAGCGGGAAGAAATCCGCAACCTTATCCTTACTCTGCAGGGACTCCAAAGCAAAGAGAAGAAAGGGAACAAGGAGCCTAGCACAATGCAGCATGCTGCACAGGAGAAACCAGAGCCGTGTATCAGCAGTGGCTCAGACTGAGGCTTCGGGTTGTCAAATACACCTTAGTGATGAGGAAACTAAATGGACTGCCTTGTGCAGATTGAGGTGCCTACTCTAATGCACTGCTTACAAATCCTGTGAGTGTGAATTTAAAAACAATCGCTTCCCAGTGCATTAAGATGTATGAAGTGAAACAGGTCTGTACATATAGTAATGAGGCCATTTTTTCCAGTATTTATAATTCTTTATTTCTCCTTCACCCCCCTATTGTTAGCAACAATTTATGTATTTTCCCAATACTTAACGAACGGCTTCAAGAACTATAAATAAAATAAAAAGAAACTATTTATAGGATCACACCTCAATGTGTATTATTGTTTTTGGTATGATTGCTTATGGTGTGATGTTTTATTTGTTGCCCGAATGCCAGCATTCAACTGTTATATGATATGTTTTTTTTTTTTTTTTTTAATTATTCTCTTTATATCGTGAAAGGAATATGTACAAGTGGAATTCAAATGAATGCAGTGGGTCTCTAAGAATGCATTATCATAGTTCATAAAAACTGGTTTCATTAATTTAATATCCCATCTATCCTAACACAGCAGTTTTACCACTGCAGGGCGAAACGGCATTATATTTGTATTACTTTAAAACACATTGTTTTTGGTGTTACTGTTCCTTTACCAGTAAGCTCTGCTTTGATTGCTCTCTCTCAGTTCCTACTATGAATTGGTTTAAGTTTCTACACCTGGAGCGGAGGTGTTTTTACAGAGATCGAGATCTCAGGCAGACCCTAACCCAGTCAGTTTCACGTTTTTCAGAATTCCTGTAAGATGCAATATACAGACAGATCACTATTTATCCCTTTTTATGTTTCTGACTTCCCATAAGGGCTATACCAGTGTCATTAGTAACCTAACATTTGTATCCACCTAATTGTAGCCATAGATACTTTAAGCCATACTTCTATTTTAGTCATATATTCCCTGTCAATGATGGATGTGCAGAATGTGACTCTCTGCCATTGTTGGACTACAGAACCCACCATCCTACATATATTTCTAGAAGAACTTTTAATTAAAGGAGAAGGAAAGTCTCTAAACAACATTCCCTAAAAATCTCAGCCTTAATATAGTCTCTAACATATTCCCCCAGCTCAATGTAATGTTGCTTAGTTTGACTTTGTAATGGCAAAGTCAGGTCCTGCTATTAAGTACCTGTTTCAATCCAGAGCTGCTTCCTTTCTCCTCCAACAGAGATTTCCCCGTGCAAACACATGCGCACCTCACTGCTGAGCTGCTGCTGCCGTTTTTTTTTTTCTTCATTAGCATATTCAGCCTGTAGGTGCTGAAAGTCTTGCCCTCGTTAGCCCCGCCCACTTAATCCCATTGTCCAATCGGAACTCTCCTCTGTTTTTTCAAGACAGTCCTGCACAGCCCCTCTCCCTAAAGCTGCAGTTTACAGTGTAGGAGACACGGGCGGAATTGATGTCAGCAGCTTGAAAATGGCAACTGCAATCTATTCAAGAGAGGGCTTACTTTCAAGACAGCAAGCTGGATAAATAATGCTCATCCAGAAGAACTGCTATAGCTGTTTGGGAGGCAGAAGTATGGTAATTATATTAAAGGGATTTTCATGTAAATCCTTTCCTTCTCCTTTAACATCAGTAGCACAGTTAATATATCCCAATGTAATGGCTGGTAAGTCAAACAGGAGCATATTGGTATTGTTAAAATGATTGGGCGAGATATTTACAAAACTGCCGCCCCCAAGATTATAATTACCGCAGATGACATTTTTACTCCAGTCCGTGGAAGGATCCGCCCACTCCCAGCCCAACATGACTGAAGTAGAAGGCAGAGCATTTGATGTTCAATGTTTAGACCAGTGCTGCCCAACTTCCGAGACCCGGAATTTTTATCCCCCCCACGTGATGGAGGGCCTATAATGGAAGTCATTGTTGACTACTCTCTGTTTTTAAATCACATCCACTTTAAACCACACCCATGTTACCACAAGAAATGTCCACATTAATTGTGGTTGCACACCAAAAAAACAAATGGTTGGTGCTCACTGCAGGGCTATCACTCATGTGAAAATGCAAGTCCTATTAAACATACCCTTAAATGCATATACTTCCTCCCCAGTGGATAACACAGCACCTCCAGCATATTTACAAACAATTTACAAATGTTTACAAACCCCTACCAGGCTCACGTCCCACAGGTAGCAGGCAAAGTATAGCACACAGAGGGAGTATAGTAAAGGCAGAGTATGGCACACACAGGGAGTGTAGCCTGTGTGTGACGAGTAATACTGTAGCAACAGGTTGTTTGGTAGGTTAACTGACATATTGACTGTAGTTTGCCCTATACACAAAACATGTTAATTCATTTGTTCTTTTATTTGAATTCCCTTACTTATTTCTTGTTACATGGACATTTTGCCTTTTTTAATTTTATATATGACACTTATACATTGCAGGTATTTCTATGACTTTACAGATGTTTGTTTTTTCTACACAAAGCCAGAAGCTAAACCTTAAAAATGAATATGGCTAGAAATGTATTTTAGATATTGAGCATACTGTACCAGCACAGAGGTTCAGCATCCCTGCAGTAATGATCCAAGCTTTCAAAGTTGTCCACAGCATGTCCCTGTCTTGATTCTTATTGGTTTGTGTCATTGCATATGCTTAGGGTACTCTGGGCTAAGAAGCAAATTTTAGGGGTTGTTGGAAATCATCAAAACATAAATGATTCTGTTGTGATTTTTATGGTGTAATTTTTATTACTACATTATACTGTTTACATTGCAAATAATTCACATACTCTTTAAAATGTATTCTTGAACCAACAAATGTATTTTTTTTTTAGGTGTAATATTGGTGTGAAGGCAGCCTCAGTCTCAGTACATTGTACATCTGCACAACAGAACTGCTTTAAAATAAGATAGTGTTTCCCCTAAGGCAGTGCTGTCCAACTTCTATGGTACCGAGGGCCGAAATCTTTCTAATCTGCATGGTGGAGGGCCAATAATGGAAACCAGTGTTAGCCACTCCCTGTTTTTAGACCACACCCACTTTTAACTTTAATAGCACACCAAAAAAAACAGATGGTTGGTGCTCACTGCAGGGATCAGGGCCGGAACTAGGGGTAGGCAGAGTAGGTGGCTGTCTAGGACGCCATCATTGAGGGGCGCACTTTTAAGGGCCTTTTTTTTCTGTTTTTTCATATTTTTTTTTTTTCAAGCATTTATTTAATAATTTGTTCAGTAATCATGGTCACTCAGTCGGGTGGAATCCCCCTTCTTTACCTTCTCCCTCTTGCCAGCAAGTAATAGCTCCTTCTGTGCGGTGCGGTTGGGTGGCAGAGAGCAGACGACCTGCTTGGTGTGGCTCTCGCTGCTCTCAGCCTTGCACAGTTCCACTGAACTGAAGACATTCTTTCTATAACTGTGAAAATGTGAAGCTTCCTGCTGGCACAGCCAGATACAGATTTGGGCCGGGGCCATATGTTTGCCGTTGCTGCTGGGCTGGGCGCGGCACTAGTACATAAATACTTATATTTGTGATGTGATCAGATTTATTTTTGGCTGCTGCTGGCACAGGTAAAGATTGGGGGCAATATGATGGCTGCTGGAGGGCTGTGTGATGGATGGCTGCTGAGCTTGCTGGTACAGGTATGGGGGCAGTATAATGGATGGCTACAGGGGGGGGCAGTATGATGGCTGGCTGCTGGCACAGGTACAGGGGGGCTGTATTATGGATGGCTGCTGGTACAGGGGGGGCAGTATGATGGCTGGCTGCTGGCACAGGTACAGGGGGGCTGTATTATGGATGGCTGCTGGTACAGGGGGGGCAGTATGATGGCTGGCTGCTGGTACAGGGGGGGCTGTATTATGGATGGCTGCTGGGCTTACAGGTACAGGGGGCAGTAATATAAATGAAAAAGTGTTGTACACTTTCTTGTTTTCTCTTTTTTTAAACCATCATGGTAAGCAGGTAAATGGTAATACAGGACAGGGGGCACTGATTGAAACTCTTGCCTAGGGTGCCGAACTACCTTGTGCCTGGCACCGGCAGGGATGCCACTCGTATGTGAAAAAAGTTGTCATATTAAGACATACCCATAAATACATATGCCTCCTCCTCCCCTGTGTATAATACAGTACCCCAGCATATGATTTAACACCATAGGGGCCCCTAACAACAATTTTCAAATGCTAACAAACCCCCAGAACAAATACCAGGCTAATGTTTCAAAGGGATCATAGGTCAGGCAAAGTATGACACACGCAGGGAGCATAGGGAAGACAGAACAGAGCAGGAGATAGGAAAATCAGGACCATCATCATCATCATCATTTATTTATATAGCGCTGTCAAGATACGCAGTGCTAGTCTAATATGTAATGCATACAGTGAGACAGTGCTGGTGCCCCATTAGCATTTTGTATAAAGTGTGAACAATGTGGGCAGTTTCAGTCTGGGTCTCAGGTGTGAACAGTACAGGGCTTTAGGGGTGTGAACAATAGAGGTGTCACAAGTCTGAACAATGAATGCGGTCAGTTAATCTCTGTATTGATACCTTTTAAAGTTTACAAATGGTAAACTTGTACTCTGATTAACTTCAATCACTCTTTACTGCTGTACTGCAATTTGGAGTGATATCACCCCCTTTCCCTTCCCCCCAGCAGCCAAACAAAAGAACAATGGGAAGGTAACCAGATAGCAGCTCCCTAACACAAGATAACAGCTGTCTGGTAGATCTAAGAACAACACTCAAAAGTAAAAACCCATGTCCCACTGAGATTCCTTCAGTTACATTGAGAAGGAAAAACAGCAGCCTGCCAGAAAGCATTTCTCTCCTAAAGTGCAGGCACATGACCAGGGGCAGCTGGGAAATTGACAAAATGTCTAGCCCCATGTCAGATTTCAAAATTGAATATAAAAAAATCTGTTTGCTCTTTTGAGAAATGTTATTCAGTGCAGAATTCTGCTGGAGTAGCACTATTAACTGATGCATTTTGAAAAAAACATGTTTTCCCATGACAGTATCCCTTTAATGTCCAACAGCTGCACACAATGAGATCCCTCCCCCCATTAGGACAGTAGGAACCAATAGCAGAGCAATCAAGGTGGTAAGAAACCCCCCCCCCTCAGCTCTATGTTTTTTTTTCTGTCATACCTTTAGTACAGTTTGACTTTTTCTTCATTGGGCTCTGTAGTGAGCTTTGGTCAAGCAGGGAGTCAGCCTGGGCTGGTTTTCCCTGCTGCTGGAGTACTGCGCTAGCCCCATTCTCCCATTTGGTAGCAGTTGTGGCTGTATAGTGGATGACATACGCAAGTGCTTGTGATGTTGCCAAATGAGCCGATCTCTCCCCGATATGCCCATATTGAAGTGGGCGATATCGGGCTGATCAAAATGGGTCCAATATGGGCTTTCGGATCGCAGCACTGCATAGATGCGGCCGAGATCTGATGGGATTTTTTAACCTGCACGATCGAGATCTGCCCGACTTTCGGCCAGATATCAATCAGGGAAGCCTGTCGGATGGCCCCACACACTGGCCAATAAGCTGCCGACTCGCTCTGTCGGCCCCTGTATGGGAGCCTTAACTCCCACCGTGAATACGGTATGTCGTCCTCTGCTAAGTGTAAACCTTTAATTACAACATCAGAAGTTTCAAGGGCTAAGGAATTGGATTGTTCAGTTTAAAGAGCGCGTGCAGAACAAAGTTTCTAGAGAAGACCTCCTCAAGAATCTTCAGATTAAATCCGCTTCAGAGTTTCTTTCTTCTGAGATTCGTCTATTGCATCTCTTAAGCTTGCCTCTAAATATTTAGCTACTTTGGCTAGAAGAGTGATTTGGCTGAAACCCTGGAGAGCTAATTCTACTCTAGTGGGGAGGCAGGGACACTCGCATCCGTCTTGTAGATGTAACAATTACGATCATTCCTGGAAAAGATCTTTCCAAGAAAGATTATTTGTTGAGCTGAATCATCAGATGTACAGGTAGAAACAATAGAATTCTACCTGTATCTGACGATTCAGCACTAACAGTGGCCGATGGTCTGGTGCCTTCAAAAGCCCCTGATCAAAAGTCTTCTGCCGATATGTCTGCTCGTCTCCTGCCATACATGCACCGAATATTGTATGAAAATTAGTTTTGTACGATAATATCTGTACGTGTATGGCTACCTTTAGGGACCTGGAGGATGGAGGGGGGAATCTACAGAAAAAGATTCTAAGGGTTCATTTCGGCATAATGACATGTTCCTGTTAAAACCTTAAACTTACCAATATCTCTAAATATCCCCA
This sequence comes from Xenopus laevis, assembly GCF_017654675.1. Lineage (NCBI taxonomy): Eukaryota > Metazoa > Chordata > Amphibia > Anura > Pipidae > Xenopus > Xenopus laevis. The sequence continues at coordinate 77,695,520 of NC_054380.1, read as the reverse complement.
CATCACTTAAATTAGAAGAAAGGCTAAAGGTTGCCTTGACTGCATTGCAAAGGTAAAAGCATTGTGTTCTTAAATGGCAAAACATAGTGGTGCATTAATAAATCAGTGCTTATTTAGCATACAGTCATACAACATATAAGCTTGTTTCCAGCATACCTGCAAGTCTATCATTTTTCTTTTCTTTTTCTGGGATAGTTTGTTAAGGTGATCAGTTGGGTCAATGAAATACTCTAGGTATGCCTGGTAAAAGCTTGTGGGCCAGATGGAAAACTTCCTTATACAGAAAGGCCCACAAACAAACAGCAACTGAAAGCCGCTGCAGTAAAGGCCTGGCAGAGCATTAAAAAGGAGGAAACCCAGAATCTGGTGATGTCCATGAGTTCAAGACTTCAGGCTGTCATTGCCAGCAATGGGTTTTCAACCAAGTATTAGAAATGAGCATTTTATTTTCAGTTTTTTAATTTGTCCAATTACTTTTGAGCCCCTGAAATGAAGTGATTGTGTTAAAAAAAGGCTTTAGTTCCTCACATTTTTATGCAATCTTTTTGTTCAACCCACTGAATTAAAGCTGAAAGTCTGCAGTTCAACTGCATCTGAGTTGTTTCATTTCAAATTCATTGTGGTAATGTACAGAACCAAAATGAGAAGAAAATTGTCTGTGTCCAAGGATTTATGGACCTAACTGTATATACTGTACCTAATATTTTTTTAAAACAAAAAAACATACTTTTCAAATGAGGTTTTCCTCTGATGCAATCTTTAACAGCAGCAGTCTAATTGTGGAGTTGAACTTTTCCCCAGGTTTCCCCTATGTTAACTATGTAACTGCATTGTCGCTGGGGGTGATGATTATTATTAAGGGTTGAGCCGAAACCGAAAAGGACACTGAGAACTCCCAACCACTTCATCAAAAAAAAACATCCATAATGGAATGAGGAAGATCAGACTGTGGACTTCTAAAGCAAGAGTTTTATCTGTGAGAATACAGGATAACACAGAGGTGCCTGTATAGAGTTTTATTTCCAAATAGCAACTACTTAGCTGATCAAAAACAAAGGTGTTTTAGTTAAACCTATATTTAAACCTTAAAGCGAACCTGTCACCCAGACACAAAAATCTGTATAATAAAAGTCATTTTCAAATTAAACATGAAATCCAATTTCTATTTTTTACTAAAGCATTCATAGCTGTTGTAAGCGCATTTAAAAATCTCAGCTGTCAATGCCCTGGGCATAGAGGCGGGACAGACAATTACTTTCACTTTCCATTCAGAACTTCCTACATGTCACTGCTCTCCACACATTCCCCCGTTCTCTTCACCATTTAATTGGGACATGGGGATAGACATTGGGTCCCCCATTCTGGTGCACAAAGATTGTGAGATGATGCAAGGCTTGTCTTAATAACAGTGTGCACAAAATTTATGAATTCCCAGACTGAAGGAAACAAGATTCAAATAATTTATATAGTGTAAAGTTCATTTTGGTTGACTAATGTGATAAAATAGGATTTTGAATAATATTTTTGGGTGACGGGTCAGAAAAGGAAGTTCCAGTATGTGGAACACTTTTTTTAAGGTTGTGTTTTCTTGCTATTACATTGAGGCATTTTTAATCATACAGTTAGCATCTTGATTTTCCTTTATATTGTATGTCAGCTTGGTGGAGCTGTAGTTTTATTTTTCAAACTACATTTCATAATCACCATTTCGGCCTCATGCAGCACAGGGATACTTACTGATCTGCATATTTTTCAAATGGGAGAATAGTCCATCTTCTTCTGATGAGCTAAATAGTTTATGAAGCTATTCTGCCCTCCACTGAGGCCGTATGTTCCTGAATAGAAGAGCCCTTTAAAAACATTTCCATGCTACATACCTTGGTTCATGTTACAATCCATAAGGATTAACAAACCATAGGACTTATTTATAATGCCCCATTCAGTGTACAAAGTGCAAAAAAAAGCTGGAGTTAGGCTTTTTTTTTTTTTTTTGGGTGCAAGGTGCTTACTGAATGAGTACTAAGGCACATGCTCTTGCGCCCCTTAGTGCCCCCTCTGGGTCATAAATGGCCCCTCATATTTTTATTGTGACGTCATCGGCAAAAGTAACACAGGGGATAAGATCATGTTATTATGTTGCCATAATAATTGCATGTATCATTTCAGAATCCCATTTTAAAAAAATTAAAGGTTAATCTCGTGGAAATAAGAAACTTTTTAAATATAAGGAAGTAGAAATTCTGTACTATCAAGTCAAGTTACTCTAACCTAAATTATAAAGATCAGCGCTTATATTTTTGATTTGATTCATATAGTGTAAATAAGCTAATTTAGAGAGGAACCACTATTCATTTAAAAATTCAAATGTATTGGCATTTTTTGTTACCAACGGTTTTGGGATTGTTGGTTAAAGCAATCCTCCCCTGTTCACTTTTATCCATATTGGCAGTACCTGCCCCTAAAGGTTTAGCACAAAAAGCCTTTCAATGGTTTCAGAGCAAAGAAGGTGCTAAAATCTCCTTCATTGGTTTATTTCTCTTACATATCACCGGTACTTGATTAGGTATTAAATCGTGCAAAACTGGATCTAATCTCGATATCGGCCAAAATGTATTAAGGATATCCTCAACCCTATCTAGATGGTAACGGTATTTTGTCACAAATGTCAACTACTCTGGTTGGCTCATACACTGTGACATCCACTTTAACATCCTGAACCGGTTTTATATGAAATTGACTACGTTTCTTTCATTTCTCCTATCTATATATACCAATATTACCCCTACTCAGTTTATCCATAAAATATTTAGACGGAATGCTTTCTCCCAGCGATCCACTTAACTCTATACTGGATGAAAAAAGCAGAACATTAGCTAAATGGTCAAGGCACCAGGATGTATGATCCAACCTTTGGGAAACCCAGAAAATACCCTCAGCAAATACCCATTGTCTTAATACATTTAGAAAAACTGTAAAGCTATCGACTTCTTTAAAATGTGTTGTAGTAAAAAGTCTATTTCCTTCCCTCTGTTTCACCAAATATAAAAATACAACTTCTCTCATCTGCTGTATATGTAAAAATGAATGTCTCATCATTAGCATTCGTATAAGTAAACAATTTTTCCACCGAAGACACCTTGGTGTCCCAAATTATGAAAAGATCATCTATATACGTACGGTAAATCAGAAGACCCGGTGGGCAGGAGGCAGATAAATTGTGTCTCCATGTCACCCAAGTACAAATTTGCGTAACTGGGTCCCCATCGACATCCCCCTTTGCTGCTAGTAATACCTACCATTGAACAAAAAGTAATTGTGTGCTCACCAAGGCAATTTCGGGTGACTTTGGAAATCCAAAGCGTTCCCGACGGCGATTCGTATTCTTGCCGGCGGGAAGGCAGTAAGGTGAAATTAGTCACCTGCAGTAGAGGAGATTTGTCACTGGGCGACTAATCTCCCCATCTGCCACCACCCTGGTACATCTTCTAGGAAAAGGAACCCTTCCCAATGGATGTATGAGACCTAAATGCCCATTAAAATCTGATTCCAATTCCTACATGGAGAGAATAAAGGGATTGCTGAGAGGAGGATAATTAAAGGAAAACTATACCCCCCAAACAATATAGGTCTCTATAAAAAGATATTGCATGAAACAGCTCATATGTAAAATCCTGCTTCATCTAAATAAACCATTTTCATAATAATATACTTTTCTAGTAGTATGTGCTATTGGGTAATCATAAATAGAAAATTGCCATTTTAAAAAATAAGGGCCGCCCCCTGGGATTGTAGGATTCACTGTACTCACAAACATACCAACAAACCACAAGTTAGGTGACATGAGCCAATTAACAGACAGAGTTGTGTCTTTTGCTTCCACACTTCTTCCTGTTACAGTTAGAGTTGTAGTATTTCTGGTCAGGTGATCTCTGACAGCACAGAGACCATCACGAAATGGTGGCTCAAGGCAAGAGATGTAAAAGGGCAATAGTTACTTTAATATATATTCCAGTTTGGTAAGATTCTTTAATATGCCACTTAATATGATATGAACTATCTGTTGCTTAAGGGTTCATTTTGGGGGTATAGTTTTCCTTTAAGATTAAATTCATTATTTTAGACATAGTACAGAATTTTTAACTTAATATCCTTTAATTGTATCCGTAAATATGTCATGTGCTGGCTCCAAAGGATTACATTTGTTATGGTAATTCCTGTAGGGTGCAGTATACACACAGATCACTATCTGTGATTTATCTCTATTTGAGTTTCAGCCTTCCCATAGGGGCTCTACCATAGGGGCTCTACCAGTGTTATTACAAAACTAGCATTTGTATCCACCTAATTGCAGCCATAGATACTTATCATTTGAGCTATGCAACTTTTTAGCCATATATTCTCTGACAGTGATAGATAAGCAACATGTGACTGTCTAGATGGAAGGAATGCTGCTTCACCCATCCTATTAAATAGCAGTGGTACAAGGTGCACGTCACGATGGATGGTATAAAAGTGAAATGTAAGGTCCTACTGCTGAGTAATACTGTAGCTACAAGTTATTTGAGTGCTATGTGTTTGGTAGGTCAACTGATAATATCTTGACTTTAGCATACATAATATAGGCGAATTAAGAAAATATTTTTCTGGTTTATGTGCATTCTCAGCACAATACATTCATTTTGTTTTTGTGCTGCTTGGATGATTTGTTTATTATCCACACCCAGAAAATCCCATAATGCAGTAGTGACTGAAGATCTGAGGTCCAGTATATTTTTACATGAATGCCATGGATGTTTACCTTCCAAAAACTTGACATTTCCAAGTAATGTAAAACTCTGTAAAAACAAGAATGTTAAGTAAACTCTAAAAAAAACTCTGACTATGGCTAGAAAAGCTGTATTTGAGATAATGAACATACTGTACCAACACATGTTCAACAGCCTTATAACAGCCCTAGTCATCATGTCATTCAAAGTTGTCCACAGCAGCTCTCTGTCTTAGATCTTTTTAGCAGTGAGGTGTGACTTGAGAGAACTTGGCTATCTGGACCCAGGTCCACCTCATACTCCATCTTCGTAGGGTTGCTGTGACTCCTGGTCAAAAAGTAGCAGGGACTTCTGTGAGTCCTCCAGCACTGAGGTGGCAGTAAGGACTCCAGAGGCAGAAGTGGCACTTGTGACTTGTCCACTAACATTTTTAATACTACCTGCAGCAGTCTAGGTCTGCCACTACTGCCTATGTCTGCTGTGAAACTATGGGCTGCCCAGTTGTGGATTTAATCTGATGCCAGATGAGCCCCTGAAAGCAAATGCCTACTGCACATGCTCAGTGTGTACTGGGCACGCTGAGAAGCACGGAGGTTGTCTGAAATGATCAAAACATTAACTGAAGCTCTATGGAACAGAGTGCACATAATGTGAACTAGCCTTGTAACATGAAATGTATACTGTATAGTTGGAGTCGGTCCTTAAAGGGCACCTGTTGGGCAAAAATATTATCCCCAACCAAAGGTGTGGGCTAATAGAGCCAGCCCTCCAATTGGGGATAAGAGAAGTTTTTTGTTTTTTTTAAATTGCCCCCAGCCAGCATTAGGACACTTGCACTGGGAGGACACTTGCACCTAACCAAGGTGCTCATAACTATATTCGGGGTTCCAGCAATGTAATTCATTTCTATAATCCTGTTATTCTCATTTATTTTAAAACCCTGTCATTGAACAGAAGCCTCAGGTCAAATTTAGCTTACATTTATCCAGTCATATATAATTTGTATCCCTTATATGTGTAAAGCTAGCTATAGATGAAAATATATAGTCATACAAAGTTTTGTGAGATTTTCGGACCATGTGTGGAACGTCTCAACATTTTTCGTACTATGGCAATCGGTTGTTTAGTCGATTGGACAGGTTAAAGGATTTCTCTCAGCTAACAATAATTTATCTGCATATATTGCCTATCTGATGATATCAATGGGTGACTGACACTGTTATATGTCAGACATAACTTTCGTATGATTGCAAGTGTACTTACTGGTACAGCATCAACTTGTTAGTGCACATATAGAGCAGGTTTCCCCAGAAAAAGCTGTCCTGCTGACACCGTGCCTGTGAGTGCACTTGTATGAAGGAGCTAATGGGAACATATCTGTGTTTTTATGCAGGTAGAGAAATAGAACCATGTTCCACCAGCCTAAAGCTCCTACAAAACAGAGGAGGATACTTTAAATAAACAATGCAGTAAATTGAAACTGATGGCCAGAGGGCTAGGCTTATGAGACTGCTATTTCTCAGCACATCCGTTCTTAATATGGCCATTACATTTGTTGTTTAAACACCCTAAACAGCCAGGAGCCATCTGTGTGCTAATAATGTGACTGCAGTTCCAAACAATGCTCAGCATTTGAAAAGGTATCAATTGTACGTGTGAGCATCCCTAAGATGATGTCTTCTTGAAGAAGCCTGGCTCTGTGCACAGGCAAGGATATCAAATGACCGTCTAATTAGATGCTGTTTTTGTATTGGTTTTCATGGTGGGATAGAATGACATTTAGTAATTCTTGTAAAAAAAAGTTTTAGATTACTCTACATAAAAAATGTATGCATCTCTGCTCAGCATTTGCTGAGTGGTTTCTGAAGCAGAAGTGACATTTTATAGTACCTGGGAGATGCTCTGTTGCATCTAACGGCACATTTTTGCACTACAAACCGAGGGACTTCTTTGTTAGCAAACTATCATTTCTGTTTATCTTTCGTAAAGTCCAAAAGGGATTTCAAGTCAAACTATTTCACATTCCGTTCACACATGGTAAAATTTAACAGAACTAATTTCACATGTATTGCTAAATTGCATGTGCAATTGCCAACTGATCAGTCTAACCCCAGTTAGAAATGTAAAGCAATGTGTGCCAAAAGGCTTTGCCATGTCACTAGAAGCACCGAGTTCTTTATATTTGCACTTCTCTTTTGCCGAATTGTCAGCTTAACTTTTGGTAAGTATGACATTATTTTTATATTCTAGTACACACCTCTGTAGCAACAGATTTACTGTATACCCAGCACTTCCCACTGCACATTACCACTCCCACCCCTCATCTAAATCATTGGCTTATGTGCAGGATAAGGGTACTCAGAATGTCTGGCAGGGGCTGGGGAAATTTTGTTTTTTAAATTTAGATTTTTATTTATTTATGCTGTAGCTACCCAAGGGCAGCTCCGCTGAATTCCCCCCCCCCCCAGGCATAAGACTCAACTACCTATATGCAGATTGGGCCCACATTCCACAATTATTCCATTTGTACTACCCAACCACTTGATCTACGTAGGCTTCCACCAACATCCATTTCAACAATTTTTAAAAGTGAAACAATACATTAGTTTTTATAAATGCATGCTCTCTTCTCCCAGTAGGATGTGTCCTTCTTGTATGGAGAAAAGTCTGGGATGCTGTGGGAAAGTCTCTGGAAGTGGGTGGAATTTGTATATAACATATATAATGTAAGAGTTGTTGGAAGATGTTCCAAATGGCACAATTTTAGGCTCACACAACTGGAACTAATTACAAAGCATTATTATCCCTAAACTTTTCACTGTTACTTACTTCCTGCCCCAGGCAACCACTACTCCCCGAGGACTTGTTTCTACAGTGCGTCTGCAGCAAATTACAAGACAGATGTGCCAGCAAAATCCAGATAGAATGTAATGGAAAGATAAAAGTCAAATGCAGTTAATGAGATGAAAAAGAAGGGTCGGTAATGTTATGAACAATGCTAATTTTACATACAGAATATGTATGATATTGGATTAAGGAATGCTGGCTGCTATTGCTGATATGTCGTCCAGTTCTAAAAGATGCAAAGGCCTTCACATGTCCAGCTATTTTAAGACATATTTCTCAAACTGTGGCTTTTTTTGTTACCATTTGAAACATGGTGCACTAGTGAATGTGCTTTGGACTATGGTGCCACACTCTTTCTAAGTCTATACAACTAGATCTTATTTAAAACTACAGTTATGATGGAAAAACCCAAACATTCCCCAAAGATCAACAACCTGTATTTTTACAAATACGTAAGAGTTATGTTGAGCATAATGTACACTCTTATTTTTATGAGAATGACATAAGCTTTAGGCTTTAAAAGAACATGAGTTGGCTCTCAGCTCACCTATGGAGAGGGTCATGATACTGAACTTCATTGTTAATATTTATATGGTCAGGCCCGGATTTGTGGAGAAGCCACCAAGGCCCGGGCCTAGGGCGGCAGGATTTTAGGCGGCGGCATGCTGTCCAACCACACCCACATTGGTTCAAAAACACGAGGGGTGTGCAGGAGATAAAATAGTTTTTTAAATTTACCATTCGCCAATCCCCATTGCTCCGATCCAGACAATGAAAATCTGCATGAATCAAGGGAGGGGACGGGGCAGTGAACATCAGCGGGCCTAGGGGTGCCCACTATGTGAATCTGGCCCTGCACAAGGTTCTAGCTATATGTTACATTTAAATTCAGTGGAAGTCATGCAATTAAAGAGTTAGGATATCGCAGAAGGTCAATAGCCCAAACATATTTAGACAAAGGTGAGGTATGAACCTAAAGCTAGCCATAGACGCAAAGATATAGGGATTTGTACAATTTTTGGAGCATGTGTGGATTGTCACAACATTTTTTGTACCATGGTCGGCTGTTAAATCGTTAGACGATTTCTGTCGGCAGCAATCGAAATGTGCCATGTGCTCTTCATCTCTCAGCCTCACCTTTTACATATATTATTTAACTTACATGATGCCTTAGAGACTGTAGATCTATTTTCAGTTCCCAGTGGCCTCTACTCAGTAAGGGTACTGGCCAGCCCATACTCAGCTCCAACTATCCCAAATATCTCACTACAGGTATATGATCTGTTATATAGAAAAACCCATTATCCAGAAAACTCCAATTACGGAATGGCCATCTACCATAGACTCCCTTTTATCCAAATAATCCAAATTTTAAAACATGATTTCCTTTTTCTCTGTAATAATGAAACAGAACCTTGTATTTCAACCAAACTAAAATTTAATGAATCCTTATTGGAAGCAAAACCAGCCTATTTGGTTTATTAAATATTTACATGTTTTTTAGTAGACTATACTATACTATATTTAGGAAAACTATACTCCTCAAACAATGTAGGTCTCTATAAAAATATATTGCATAAAACAGCTCATATGTCAAACCCTGCTTCATGTAAATAAACCATTTTCATAATAATATACTTTTTTAGTAGTATGTGCCATTGGGTAATCATAAATAGAAAGCAGCCATTTTAAAAAATAAGGGCAGCCCCCTGGGATTGTATGATTCACACAAACCAAACAAACTAATCTTGTTAGGTCACATGAACCAATTAACAGACACGTTTCTTGCTTCCACACTTCTTCCTGTTACAGTTAGAGTTGTATTATTTCTGCTCAGGTGATCTCTGAGTCATCACTGAGACCATCACGAAATGGTGGCTGAAGGCAAGAGATGTAAAATGGCAATATTTACTTAAATATATTTTCCAGTTTGATAAGATTCTTTAATATGCCACTTAATTTGATATAAACTATCTGTTGCTCAGGTATTTATTTTGGAGGTATAGTTTTCCTTTAAGGTATGAAGATCCAAATTATGGAAATATCCATTATCTGGAAAACCTCAGGTCCCGCGCATTCTGGATAACAGGTACCATATCTGTAGTTAACATTGCTACCAAATCAAGGGGGGCAGCTATACCCCCAATGCATTAATAAAACATTTCCCATCACTATGTCATACTTCTGCGGTTTTAAAATGATAGCCTTCAAATCCTTTCCATATGTACTCCCCAAGCAATTCCAAATGATTGTAGTTATCAAAAAGAAAATGTACTTAAGCATTTCCATATTTCTTCAAAGATGGCTTTGAGTTTCATTTTATGGCTGCGTTTATTTGCAGTAACTGATTTAGAATTCTGCCTTTTCTCTTCTGCCTTATAAAATACCTGACATTTATTATTGAAAAGCACCAATGGCATGAAAAAATTAAAAGAAGAACTAAAAAAACAAGAAAAACATACCTGTAACAGAGAGGGGGAAATGTAGAAGGGAAATAGAAGACAATAAAAAAAAGAAATGTAAAAAAGAAAGAATACAAGTGCCTATAATACAAGAAGGGGGGAGGTTCATATGGTATTAATGAAGAGAAACACAAGGTGATATTAAAAATAGAAAGAAATGGGAACTAAGTTAACAGAGAAAGAAACGGACATGCAATAAAGACATAATATGGTATGAAAGAGGAATTAAGAAAATTGACATATTTGTTCAGCAAACAATTTCTTTCAACAAAGCATCTTTCAGATATTGGTTGATTCTTTATTTCATCTCATGTCAGCAGCCCTACCTACTTACATGGGCAGAGTGGTAAGGCTGCTGGGAAACAGTGTGGTTCATGGGTAGAGTTGCCACCTGGTCTGTATTTTACCAGCCTGGCCGGTAAAAATGATGGTTGATCCCAATGTTATTAATAGGGAAAAAAGATTAATATATAGGAAGGCTGGTATATTCTTCAGAAAAGGTGGCAACCCTATTCGTGGTGCAAGTTGCCGAATTCAGCACCTTATACATACTTTGCCTGCTCAGTTAGTGCTAGAGGCACATTTATAAACACTGGGCAGACTTGCACCTGGGCAGTTACCCATAGCAACCAATCAGTGACTGTCTTTTTACGGGCAGCTGCTGGTTGAATAATGAAAACAAACATTTGATTGGTTGCCATAGGTTACTGTCCAGGTGCAAATTTGCACAGTGTTTATAAATGAGCCCCTTAACACTAGGTGTAAAGAATTGTTTTCTCACAGTACCAGACATTTCCCGATTTCACTAGCTGTATGCATAATCCCACTAGCATTTATAGCACTTTATTGCTGCATATCTCAGCTGTGGATTGCTTTAAGGGAGGATCCCTCTGTTTGTCTGTGGAAACTGGCTGTATCACCTAATCCTGAAACTCACACAAAAAACATGATTTATTTTACTTCTGAAACATCTACTGTAGCCCTGGCTGCTGCTGCCATGGGGAATATATTTACTGGAACTCTTGTAGCCTTATTTTCTTTGTTCCGGTCTAGCTTTAGGACAGGGTTCGTAGATACCATTGCAAGTTTCAAAGCAATAGCCTCACAATGCACATGGCTGGATCAATTACATATTTATTTTAAAAGCTCAATTACACTTCGAAAAGAAAAAGGACTGTGAATGGATTCATGTAGGGGAAACAAAGTTCCATTGGTTGAATGTGTGACACCTGGGGTCTGCTCATTGCAAATCTGTGAAGCTTTCTCTCAAAATATATAGTTAGAAAAGGTTTCCAGCCTTTTACTTTATTTGCAGCTACATGTTAAATGACATTTTTTAAAAAGCAAACTTATCCAACTGTGCTACACCCATGAAACACATGAATAAAGACTTTTTTCAATTACTTTTTTTTTTTTACCGTTTTTTTCCCCAAAATCTAAGTTTAAAGTTGAATGCCCCTGTCTCTGGTGTATGTCTGGCAGCTCAGTAATTCAGGTGCAGACTCTAAACTGTTAGAATTTTGCAACATTTAGTTGATACATTTCTCAGCAGCCTCTCTGAAATATTAGTAAATATTGTATCAATTCTAACAGCTGCCTGTAATGAAACCCTGAGATTCTGCTCAGCAGGGACAAAGATAAGAAATGTATAAACTAAATGTATCAATTTAGAAGTTTATAGGGTCGGCGACCCCCCCACCCAGAGCTGCTTGAGAAGGTGAAAAATTAAACTTTGCATTTCTATATTAAAAAAAAACAGTCACACAAAGAAAATAGGAAGTCATTGGAAAAAGTCTTCATTTGTGGTGAACTGTCTGAAACCAACTGAACTGAAAAAAGCGTTGGAAGGTGAACAAACCCTTTAAAAGCCAAAAAAACATGTACAGGTATAAGATCTGTTATCCAGAATGTTCGGGACCTGTGGCTTTCCAGATAAGTGGACTTTCCATAATTTGGATCCTCATTTGTTAAGTCTACTAAAAAATATTAAACATTAAATGTAAATGTAAACATTAAATAAGCCCAATAAACTGGTTTTGCTTCCAATATTAATTATATCTTAGTTGGGATAGAGTACAAGCTACTGTTTTATTATTATAGAGAAAAGGGAAATCATTTTTAAAAATTTGTATCATTTGATTATAATGGAGTTTATGGGAGATGGCCTTTCCGCAATTTGGAGCTTTCTGGATAATGGGTTTCCGGATAGCATATCCCGTACTGCAGTCCTCAACTCTACAGCCCTATGAAATCCTGCATTGACTTGCCCATGGTCACAAGGAGTTGATAGAAACATGAAAATTCAGAAGCCCTGGGCCAGAAACCAGAAACTAAACCATTCAGATACTCCATTGGGCATATACAGTATTTCAAAAGGTAAACAGGCAGTTCCCTGAGAAAAAACCTTTAAAATTACATTTAAATTGAGATATATGGGTTATTCTCCTTTGGCAACATTATATATATCTTCTTATGTAACCCCAGAAGTACTGCATAAAGTGTTTATGTCATATTTTACACCTGCACCAATGTCCAAGCAGCTACTTAGTAGGTGGTAATATATTGTGGAGCTCCTGGGTGGAATCAGTGTCTACCAGGCTTTGTTATTTGTATAAAAGTGTTAAATGCAAGTGATCGATGGCAGAGAAACGGAAACTACAGGTGCCATTTGTGTTGTAATTTATGAATGCTTTTTGTAGGGAAACATTTCTTAGAAAAAAGTTTCCAATAGAAACATGATATATTTTAAGACATTCAAATTTGAATTACTGTAGAATTCTTTTAGACTAGAAAAAACTAAAAGTGGTAATGTCACCACTTTCTCTTGTTTAAAAAGTGTCCCTGAATATTATATTTCTATGTAACTGACCACATACTTGTAGCCCATGTTCCTAGCTGATTATTGACACAAATAGATTAGCTATTTACTAGCATCAGTAATGTTCTACTTCAACAAGTAAAAGCAACTGTACTGAAAACCCCAGAGAGTGATAACTAAGGGCTAGTATTTATCATTCAAGACTTGGCTTTAACTACATGCTGCATCCTGTAAAGATTCCTGCGAGAAGCACAGTATCAGTATCAGCCAATAACAGCCCTGCAGTCACACAAGTAAACAGGCAATGCCCTATCAGTTCTGCCTAGTTCCTATCCTACAGTCCTAGTACTGAGTGGTGCCGGCTCCCCTGCACTGCCTGGGAAAGGAGGCACTGCAGGGGGCACCTTCCTCAGGCCTCTCATTTTGTGGGCTCATGAACATAATGGCTGTGGGTAGAAGGTGGGTGGCTGGAATAGAAGGTGCCAGTGAATCCAGGGAAAGGGGACATAGAGATGAGATGGAGTTAGTGTTGTTTAGCAGCACATGATCATTACATGTAAGGTTGCCACCTGGCTGGCCTGTAAAAATGTTGCTTGATGCCAATGTTATTTATAGGGAAAAACCATAAAAATAAAGGAAGGCTGGTAATTTTTTCCAGAAAAGGTGACAACCCTAATTACATGAGGGGGGCAATGAGTATGTGTTGTGCAAGTATAATGGTTTAATTAGCCTGTTAGTAATCCTCTTGTAGCCCAGTAATGCCCAATTCCTTATAACCGGAGCCCACTGCGAGTAAACCAATAGCCATGCCAGGGATCCTCATTTTCATATAGACAATTTTGTTCCAACATCAGGTGGCTGCCATATCTGCCCTACCCTATAGCCACATATGTACCTTCATTGCTGCAGAGCAATTCCAACCAAGCGGGGAACACTAGCATACACGTTTCCCCCTTGCACCAGGTTAGGCCCGGACTGGCTATCTATGGGTTCTGGCAAATGCCACAAGGGCTGCCATAAGATGCCATAGGAAATTACTATTTAGTGGGCTGGTGGGGAGCTGATTGGTCCTCTTCGTACTTGGAATGCCAGGGCCTATTTTGACTCCCATTCCGACCTGCAGCAGGTCACAGGTCACGTGGTAGAGGCAGCTGCCAGTCACAGCAAGACCCACCCCATGCCACCAGAGTAGCGCACACAGACATAAGCAACTGGTACTGGGTGAGGCCACTCCCCTCCCTGTCCCTGTCCAGGTGCTGAGATCTGGCCCCGCCTTCCCTTCCTGGTCACAATGTGGGATTGGCTCCGCCTGGTGACGTTAGCAGTGGCTGGGCTCCAGCACTGGGCGGTGAGTTAAGGGGAGTTTTAGCTGCCCGGCTGAGCAGGAGTTTGGGGTTAGAGCCAGAGCGAGTCCGGTGTTCGGAACCTTGTCGGCCGCGCATCATAACGCTGTTGGCCGGAGTGTGTTTGGGGCTGCAAGGGAAGCTCAAGGTGAGAGAATGGAGAGTCCCGGTGCAGTAGAGGCCGGGGATAAACAGTTCTGATCTTTGCACTGCGTCCTCTTACATCCCCTACCCCCCCCTTCGCAGGGATCTGCTCTTCCATAACTTTACCTTGTATCTAGGACGCAGCACTGGAGCTGTCAGTAATTTGGCCAGTTTTCTGTGCGCCGCCAGATCCCCCACCCCTCCCTCTCCTGATGGTCCCCTCTCTCTCTACTGATGTTTCCCCCTATCTCTCTCCTGATGGTCCCCCCTCTCTCTCTCCTGATGGTCCCCTTTCTCTCTCTCTCTCTCTCTCTCTCTCTCTCTCTCCTGATGGTTCCCCCCTATCTCTCTCTCTCACACTCTCTTCCTGGATGTTTCCTCTGCCTCTCAGGGATCAATATGGAACTTCCCTGATTCCCCGCTAGCAAAGCCTCCCCCAGAGATGTCACTGGCCTTTCACTAACTAGTTCTGAGGGAAGTCCTGTCTGAAATTGCTCTGTTCCATGCATTTGTCCCTCAGTATCAACTTCCACCCACAGCATCCTTTGCCCTATTACATTTAAGGGGATTATGGGAAGTGTAGTTTAGCGGCTGCTTTGCTGTACTGTGGGCATCCCTGCTCTGCTGCCTCCAGCTCCAGGTTAACTTTCATTACAGTTTGGTGGATGTGGCTACACTTCATAGAATATTAGTGTCTTTGGTAAAATGAATTTCTTGAGGATTTGCCCAGTGAATATGATTGCTGTGTATGTATATTGGTGCTGGTATAAATTATATACAAGGTCAGGCCCTGTTGGACCTTTCTTTCTTTGCTAGCAAGCTAAGCGCATGAGCTTTATATTTCTGTAGTAATGAAGTGGTGAGGGTTGAAAAGGGTAAATGTTGGCTTCCTGGCAGCCACACCTCTAAGTGCAGGTTATTCACCCATGGGTATGTTCTCCAAGACTTAGAGATTCCATATTTCCTGGCTAGATGAGCCCTTATTCCACGAGTAATACAGCTGCCACAAAAGTAATTAAACAATCCTTTTTTATTTTATGATCAATTACGTTTAGGTTTATTCTTGTACCAAGGAGCGCTATACAAGCTTTTATCTTCCTTATGAACTTTGATACAGGCGTATCCACTGTGGTCTAATAACTTTAACTCAGTTTTTTTGTCTGTTATAAGACTGACACATCTTCCCTTCCTTATATTACTGCACTAGTCTCTTAACTTTATCTTTACTATCCCTATCTATGCCAGATATTGCTTCTTGCTTTGTCCTTGCATAAAATATAGAGGACATCCTTAAGGAAATAGAAGCTTTCCTTATGAATTGCTTAATGTGGTAATGTAAGGAGAGGGAAATGCTAAATGTTTTCAGCTTCTGTATTATTTGCATCAAACCACTGGCCTGTATAGGATAGGTGTGCATATGAATGATACACATCTCTGCTAGACATTTCTATCTGTTGTAGTTTCAGCCGAGCCATAAAGGCTACAGATTAAGTTGATCATTTTAAGAGTACAAGGGTGACTGCGGATGTAATCCATTCTGCTACTAATTAACAAACTGGCTAAACTATTAAAAGTCACTCATTTAAAGTTTGCCAATTGGTTTGCCAATATTGGATCCTTTCAATGATTCATTTGCAAAATCTGTGTTTAGAATTACATTTATTGAACTGGAAAATGAATGACTAGGCAAGGATAAATATAGTTTCATTTTGGGTGTACACATGAATTAGAATTAGGTTTCTGATAAAGCTTAAGGGGAATTAAGCAATTGTAGAGTAGCCACCACTCGGAGTTCATATACTCATAAGAAGAGATAGTAGGCAAGTATCATGTTTGACAGCAGTTTCTTCTGCAACTAAACCTCCTGATAAGTGTCCCTGCCAAGCACATTATCCACACAGGAAACCTACCTTCTCAGGTGAAAAACACAGCTCAGCCTACATTGTGACAGACAGCACCTCATTGTACGTAGGTGCTAGTGATGTCGTAATTTCAACTTTTTTTAAAATAGAAATCCTGCATTGCCTTTGTCTGTACACACCTAACAATACACCAGAAATAAACCAGTCAGTGCACATATATTTTGTTCATTATGTTGGGAGGTTAGTGCCTGCAGGCCAGCCCTTCCGAAAGTTGCAGCATCTGCAGACTTTTGACAGCAGAGCAGGTTTTGTAACATCAAAGGAAGTGAGATTCCATACTTTTAACTTTCCTCTTCCAGGTATACATCATTGGCAGATCTTTTGTGAGTTTTTTTTTTTTAATATGCTGGTATTTACCACCATTAATTAGGGTATTAAGCTATTATATTAGATTAGTTTATTAGATATTTTGATCCAGTTTTGAAGTGACTCTGTTATAATTGTATGTTTTTGTGCATATTGGAATGGAACAGTACTTCTCTATTGATAGAAATAGTGCTGCACAAAAGAACATGTCTGGGTTATAAAAATACCCTTTTTAAATACAGTAATACAGTGTTCTACTGCAAACTACTTTATTGTAGTTTTTAATTATATGGTAATGTACAGTATACAAGCTTCCTAATAATATCTAATATAAGTAATTAAAAAAAAGAAATCTTCATAGTCTTCCTAATAATATTTGTCTGAAAAGATTGTATTAATGCATAGCGTTCTGGCACAGTATACAGTACTAGCCAAGTAAAGGTATCCAGTACGTGCATTTCTGTATAGCCAATAAACAGGTTGTACAACTGATCATTGTATGTATACAATGATGAATATGATCATTTGTTGGAAAGATTGGTCAACAGGACGACCATGCATTTAAAGATGTATGTCTGGAAACAGAACATTTATCTTTCTGTTCTGTTGTTATTGTGAGGTTGACTAAACACAGACATCAGGATTTAAGGCAAATCGATATGTTCAGACCTGCCTGTTTGCAAAACAAGATAAATTCATGGTACAGGTATGGGAACCATTATCAGGAAACCTGTTATCCAGAAAGCTCAGAATTACAGATAGTCCTTCTCCCATATGACTCCCTTATAATCAAATCCAATTTCCAAAGTGTGATTTCCAGCTTCCTCTGATTATCTGAAAACCAAGAGATCACACTGCATGTGATTTTATTAGATTCGTTAGGTATTTAAAGGGGTTGTTCACTTTCAAATACTTTTTTTCAGTTCAGTTGGTTTCAGACAGTTCACCAAATATAAATACTTTTTTCCAATTACTTTCTATTTTTTATTTGTGACCTTTTTTCTAATATTGAAGTGTAACTGACACTTTAACTGTTCGAAATTGATACATTAGTTAATACATTTGTTATCTTTATCCCTGCTGAGCAGAATCCCTGAGTTTCATTAAAGGCAGCTGTTAGAATTAGTATCAACTAATTGTATCAACTAAATGTAGTAAATTGTAAGAGTTCAGATACTCCTGGATCACTGAGCTGCCAGACTGAAACACTTCAGACTGGAACATTCAACTTTTAACTTAAATTTTGGGAAAAACTGTAAAAAAAAATAAGATATAAAGTAATTGAAAAAAGTCTTTATATCTGGCAAATAATCTGAAAACAACTGAACTAAAAAAAAAAAGTGTGTGGAAGGTGAACAACCATTTTAAGTATTATTGCATACAACTAAAGGAGCTATTTAGGTATTCTAAATACTACCTAAGGGAGGCTCTTATACATGGCTTGCTTGCCGTTGGTTAGCGTATGTGTTTCAGTGAGTGTGATATGTCATCACTGATGCTGAAGTACATTAGTCTTAAAGGGGTAGTTCACTTTCCACTTTTTTCAGTTTTGGTGTTTTCAGATAGTAACGTATATACTCGAGTATAAGCCGACCCGAGTATAAGCGGAGGTACCTAATTTTACCTAGGAAAACTGGGAACCTGTATTGACTCAAGTATAAGCCTATACTATACTTTTGCCTGCAGGGTCACATTTTCTTTGAGCAGAATAGTCCATGTGTGCCTTTCCCTACAACACAAATAGGCCCCACGCCAGGCCTATTGCCATGTAAATGGTAGGAGATCAGGGGAGCAGGTGGTGTGCGTGCGCATAGAGATGGTACAGCAGTGACACCAGCACAGGGGTAAATCCCCATTAGCAGCAGCCAGGGAGGGGGCAGATGAGAGGAGCAGCCACCTTATCCCTGTACTTGTGCCAGTGTTGTGCCTGTTGGCTGCTCCCAGATTTGCAGTATGGCCGGAGCAACACCACATGGGTCTGTTTGCAACTGACAAATCTCTCCCCACCCCGTGCCCTTAGTTCGCACTCTCCCCCTAGTTCGCACTTCCATCTACCCCTCCTGTGCTGCAGATGCTGGGGTGCACAATAGCCGGTTGATCCCCGCGTGAGTGTGTGTGGAACCAGCTGGCGGCTGGCCTTCCACCCTCCCCCCACCTCCTGCTTGTGCAACGCAAGGTGATCCTGGGGAGATCGGCAGCCCGTGCACTCGCTCACCTACCTGCACAGCCCCCGCTCCCGGAGATCACAAGCAGGAACTGAAGATACAATCTCGGAGTCTGAGCCACTTTATCTCCTGCTGCTGTGCAGGCGTGAGGGGACATTAGTGGAGGAAGAACCACAAAGCTTTTCCGGGTTCCTTCAATTGCGTTGATCCTGATTGGACGATTGGGCCTGCATGTAGCGCTCTGCCAGTGACGTCACACTCAGCTCGCCACCTATTTAAAAGTTTTTTTTTTAAATTTCTTTCTTGGGACTCGGCGGCCCTATAAAGGGTGCAGGGGCACCGCACCCTTTGCACCCCTGGTAGTTCCGCCACTGGGGGAGCTGCAGAAGGAGAGCAGCTTTTTTTTTTTTTTTAAGTACCGTAATGACTCGAGTATAAGTTTTTTTGAGTGCTGAAAAACTCAGCTTATACTCGAGTATATACTGTACACCAAAAAAATTTTTTAATATTTGTTCAATTGTAATTTGTTCAATTGTAACATCTGTCCCAAGGGTGATGGCACATAGGACATTTTGTCACCCGTGGTTTATCTGCCCTACTGTGGAAGACAGAAGATGACTAGTTTTCTTCCCATCAGCAGTAATCTATATCACCATACATTTCACTTCCTATTTCTAAGTATCTTGAAGTTTCTCTTGTGAGCCAACTTTGGGCTACTACATAAACATGACATAATCAGCAGCAGGTATGTCTGTCCACCAGCAGTTTAGATTACTGCCAGTGCGAAAGAAACTAGGGGCCAGTGTGCCATCACCCTAAGGGAACTAAAGGCCCCCATACACGGGCCATCCAACGGGCATCCCCAAACAATATCTGCCCGAAAGTCGGCCAGATGTCGATGCATTCCCGTGATCCGACCGCCCATATTGCTTCCATTCTGATCAGATAACATTCTGATCATATTGGGCCCTCAATGTGGGCATATCAGGGAGAGATCCGTTTGTTTGGCGACATCGCCAAACGAGCGGATCTCCCATTTTATGGCCACCTTTAGGCATTATGCTCAGCAGGGCCAAAGATAATAAATTTATCAGCTAATATACTAAATTACAGTTACAGGGTTGGTGCTCCAGGGAGGCATAAGAAGGTGAAAAATTTAACTTTATATAGGTATGGGACCTGTTATCCAGAATGCTCGGGACCTGGGGTTTTCTGTATAACGGATCTTTCCATAATTTGGATCTTCATGCCTCAAGTCTACTAGAAAATCATGTAAATATTAAATAAACCAAATAGGCTGGTTTTGCTTCCAGTAAGGATTAAATATATCTTAGTTTGGATCAAGTACAAGGTACTGTTTTATTACTACAGAGAAAAAGGAAATTATTTCTAAAAATTTGATTTATTTGATTAAAATGAAGTCTATGGGAGATGGCCTTTCCATAATTCAGAGCTTTCTGGATAATGGGTTTCCAGATAACGCATCATATACCTGTACCTAAATATCAGAAATGGGTTAAAAGAAAAAAAAGTCAAGCAATTGAAAGTTTTTAGCTCTGACTTTTGTTTGAATGGTCTTTTCCACTTCTGGGTTCAATCATTTATTTACTCATGTGTTCAAACATTCATTATTGCACCTCTCAATCATATGATTGTTTTGCATTTGTAGCCTCTTGTTGACAGTAACATATGGCCATAGGCAGCCACATTTCCTTTGTTTGCAGCATATAATGACTTCACAGTATTGGTATATATATATGTGTGTGTGCCTCTTGCGGTTGCCTTCCATATGTTCTTATGCCATCTCAAATAGCAACAGGGCCCAAACATAGAAAAGTAATGGTTTCTCTGTTTACCTTATTTAGCTAAAGAAGTAACAAAAAACATAGATATTTCACGACTAAATCAGTAGGCAAAAAGCATGTTTAACATAAACCCTATTTAGTTAACCCATTTTGAACAGGGGGGTATAGTGCCCCTTTAAGTATGTTCCCACACCTGTCATCACTTTATGCTGATCTTAGGGTTTTCTATGTACAGGTATAAGGGCTCTTACACATGAGCGTTTTTACCTGCGCTCCCCTGCGTTCCGTTTTTCGGCGTTCAGCCGCAGGGGAGCGCAGGAATAGACGCATTTCATTATTTCAAATGGGGCTGTACTCACACAGGTGCATGTAGGCGCCGAACGCAGGTTGAGACGCAACATGCTGCATTTTTCCTGCGTTCGGCGCCTACACGCGCCTGTGTGAGTACAGCCCCATTTGAAATAATGAAATGCGTCTATTCCTGCGCTCCCCTGCGGCTGAATGCCGAAAAACGGAACGCAGGTAAAAACGCTTATGTGTAAGAGCCCTTAGACCTGTTTTCCAGAATGCTCTGGACCTTGGGCTTTCCAGATAACAGATCTTTCTGTAATTTAGATCTTCATACCCTTAAAGGAGAAGAAAACCCCCTGGGCGCAAAACCCCTCCCCCTCCCCTGTTTTGCCCCCCTCCCTCCTCCCCCCTGGCCTACCTATCCCCCTGGGCAAATGCCCCTAACTTGTTTCTCACCCCTCTGCGCAGGTCCTGTCCACGGAGTTCACAGGCGCAATCTTCTCCCACACGGTCTTCTTCCTGCTTTGACCGGCGTCTTCTGGCGCATGCGCAGTAGTAACATTTACAGGTACGGATCTACTGTGCATGCGCCGAATGTCACGAAGTGAAATCGGAAAACTTTGTGACATTTGGCGCATGCGCAGTAGATCCGTACCTGTAAATGTTCCTACTGCGCATGCGCCAGAAGACGCCAGTCAAAGCAGGAAGAAGACCGCGTGGGAGAAGATGGCGCCTGTGAACTCCGTGGACTGGACCTGCGCAGAGGGGTGAGTAACAAGTTAGGGGCATTTGCGCAGGGGGACAGGTAGGCCAGGGGGAGGAGGGAGGGGGGGGCAACACAGGGGAGGGGTTTTTGGCCCAGGGGGTTTCCTTCTCCTTTAAATCTATTGAAAATCATGTAAACAGTGTCGGACTGGCCCACCGGGACACCGGGAAAAATCCCGGTGGGCCCCAGTCCTTGTAGGCCCCCACGAGTCCGACCACACTCTAATATCTATTTTTTGCCAGCGCTCCGGTTTGTTCTCTAGTTTTGCATTTACTATTTCTACATCAATGGGCCCCTCAGCGTCAGCGGTGCCGGTACTCCACCTGGGCTGGCTACTCCCGAAGCAGCAAAGCTGCTCCCTGAGACCCTTACTCTGCTGTGCCGTTGTGTCGTGTGCTGCGCCTGCGACAGTGCGCAGTGCAGCGTGCCGTCTGTGCCTGATGACTGGCTGGCGTCCTTCACGTGGGGGAAGAGAGAGGTGCGTGACGCATCAAAGAGGGAGATTAAGCGGTACTGCTGGTGTGGTAGGGGTGGATCCTGGCTGGCTGCAATCGTTTTGGCTGCCTGGGCAAGTAACTTGTGCTGATAACGAGTGATAAGTGATTATTGCAGTCTTCTCTTCTGCCAGCCTAGCTACAGACAGTGCTTGTGAGCAAAAGATTTAAGGGGGGGTTGGAGGGACACACATGGACTATGTCGGCCTTAATCACCCTGGGGGGGAGCATGGGCTATGAATTGTGTTGGCCTTAATTACACCCATAACCCACATGGACTTTTTTTTAAGCTGACCATCTCCAATCTTTTCCAGTTGTTGCTTTATCTGTCTGTATCTGGTTGAAGCTGTGATATGAATTATATTACTGGGACTTGGGTGGGATTGCTTAAAATAAAAATGATACAATAAATGAAATTCTCAATGATTTTTTTACTTGATTAATGCAGTATAACATGAATTTTCAATCAATTAATTACCATTTAATTAAATTGAATGCAATTCATAAAGCTTACGGAGTACTGGTGTTTATAAAATGTGTGTATAATGTAATTTTCCTACTTTATTTGCACATGGGCTGCTTTTCAAGCTTCAGTTGTGTGGATTTTGCATACCAGGTGTTATCACATTTTCATCAGTCCCTGCCCATTGAGCTTACAATCTAAAGTCCCTATCTTATTCACAACCGTTCCTGCCTCAGTGAGCTTACAATCTAAGGTCCCTATCACATTCCTACTAGTCCCTTCCCCAGTGGAGCTTACTATCAGAAGGCCCCATCACTCCTTGCCCCATTGGAGCTTACAATCTAAGGTCCCTATCACATTCCCACAAGTCTCTACCCCAATGGAACTTACTATCTAAGGTCCTTATCACATTCAAACAAGTCCCTGCCCCAGTGAGCTTACAATCTAAGGTCCCTATCACATTCCCACAAGTCCCTGTCCTATTGGAGCTTACAATCAGAAGGCCCTATCACATTCCCATCAGTCAAGCAAGTTAGTATTTTCATTACTAAATACTAAACCGACCATCAGAATTTTAACCTGCAGCAGTGCATATGGTTCTTTACAGTCAGGACAGTGAAGTTGTGGAATGCACTGCCGGGTGATGTTGTGATGCTGATTCAGTTAATGACTATAAGAGGGACTTGGATGATTTCTTGGACAGACATAATATCAAAGGCTATTGTGATCTATAGTTAGTTGTATGTTTATTTATTAATGCAATCTGTTTATCCCGAAACTTGTATATATTAAATATACATTCATTTTTGCAATTGCATGCTTGCTACTGATTTTTTGCATCATGATCAAATTACAGTTCTGTGTTTTTAAATATAACATATTCTTTTTGCACAATTGTGAAATCATTCAGTTGCTTGG
The DNA here is from genome assembly GCF_017654675.1 of Xenopus laevis. Lineage (NCBI taxonomy): Eukaryota > Metazoa > Chordata > Amphibia > Anura > Pipidae > Xenopus > Xenopus laevis. The sequence continues at coordinate 77,672,010 of NC_054380.1, read as the reverse complement.
TGTAAGTAAGACTGTTTGGTGTGAAAAAAAAGTTATTCAATGACAGGCAGGCAGATTGGACCCTGACGTTATCGGGGAAAGAAAAATGTTAACTTTGGTATGCGTTTCCTTTTTTCCCTTGTGTGCTCTCGTGAGTATCGAGGGGCCCTTCAGATCAGGTTTTCTGGTGGGCCCCAGGTGCCCCAGTCCGACACTGCATGTAAACATTAAATAGACCTGATAAGCTGGTTCTGTTTCCAATAAGGATTAATTATATCTTAGTTTTAATCATGTACAAGGTGCTGTTTTATTATTACAGAAAAAAAGGAAATTATTTTTCAAAACTTGGGATTATTTGGATAAAATGAAGTCTATGAGAAACAGTCTTTCTGTTATTCAGAGCTTTCCAGATACTTTTTTATCATGTTATCCCTCATGCTGTTACAGGTTATAAAATGCCTAGGTAAATTCTAAATTCCTTATTAATCAATTCAATGCACTTAGGAGGTAGATACATATATTACACATGGTGCTTATTGCTGCTTGACTCCTTTCAGTGCAGATTTCACCTGCTTACATGAAAACTATACCCTGAACATTGCAATTCTCTATAGAAATACATTGTCTAAAAGAGCCCATTTGAAAAACAGTGTTTCATCTAAATAAACAATTTCAATTTCAATATCCTGTAAATTATATCCTTATAAAAAGCTCTTAGTGATGTCATTTTTGTCATATGACTCACTAAAACTTGTGTATTATAATAAATAAAGTATCCCTTGTTGTAGGGTACAAGGATATTAGAAGTAACCTCGGAGTTCCATGACCTATATAAAAGCACTTGCCTTTGCCCTTGTGCTTTTATATGGTTTTGGAACTCCTTGATAACTAATCATATCCTTATATTTTACATTAGGGGGTAATTTATTCACTATATACCTGTTGGCTAAAGTATTCATTTTGAAGGCAGAGTTCCTTTAAACTTCATTCAGTTCTCCTTTGCTTTTCTCTTACTGAAAAATAACTAGGCATCACAAATTTCCCCAGAATCACTTTTATTGTTCTACTCTTTTGATCTTTGTTTCTAGTTCTGTTATCTTTTCTCGTCTTTGAGCTTACTTTCCTTTCTTAAAGTCTTTTCCATATTCTTACTGTATGGTTATCTTTGTTTCCATGTAGTAAATATTAAATAAATGTTTAGTGTTGTCAGCATACCCATCCTTAAGGGCTAGTCCACACGGGGAGATCGGCAGGCGTTTGCGGTCGCGGCGACAAAGCGCCGCGCCAGTCGCCGCGACCGGCGCAGGCGACAGTTTTGTATGGGCGCCTATGTAAAAACGCCTGTGCTAACCACATCAGGCGATGCGCTTTTCAAAAGTCGCCTGAAAAAGCCTGGCGAGGCATTTTCAGGCGACTGTTGAAAAGCGCATCGCCTCGTGTGGTTAGCACAGGCGTTTTTACATAGGCGCCCATACAAAACTGTCGCCTGCGCCGGTCGCGGCGACTGGCGCTGCGCTTTGTCGCCGCGACCGCAAACGCCTGCCGATCTCCCCGTGTGGAATAGCCCTAAGTACTTGAAAATGTAAGGTTATTTGTACATTTAAAATTACAGCGTATGACCAGATTTGTGAGCCCATTTTGAGATGGTTGCATTGAGTATCTGTCTCATTGTTGTCAGGCTCATATAGTAGCGCTATCAGTCTTGGAATTGTGGGGAAATATGTTGCATATGAAAACATTAACCTGTTGCTATTTTCATTTTCCATCTGCATCTTTTTTTTTTTTTTTAAAAGTTGTTTTTATTAAAGATTTTCGTAAGCATGTCATACATCAATGGACCAGAAAAGTCCCAGTATCAGTCAACATAGTGAAGGAAGTATGCATGCCATATAGGATACGATACATTTAGAGAAAGAGAAAATAAACAGAAACATAAAACAAAGCTAGCATAACATTACCTTTTCACGGTTTCGTATTACATATATATCAATATTCCGAGATTGGACACAGATTCCCAGATCTAAAGAGACAGGTTAGGGCTATTTACCTGAAGTAAGACAACAGAAGCCTATTAGTACGGTGAGTCCTGGGGGGTGAACGAGTGGATGGTCTGGTTCCTTGAAGTGAGTTTTGGATGTAGTCATTTGTTTCTTGAAGCAAAGAATTACCTTTCAAGATTTCCATGTCATACCATGTAGCATCTGCATCTTTTGTTATCTCTGTAAAAGTTAATAAAATCATTTGCCAACATTAAAATGTTGATTAAAAGTAAAGCCAAAAATTTCCAGCAAATGATGTCAGAAAGTTTTCAACAACAACAAAAAAAGAAACTGCAAAAAACTCCCAAAAGATGTATGCGACTAACAATAAATAGGAAAAAGCGGAAAGTAATTTTATGGTGAAAATTTCTGAACCTTGGTATATAGGCACCCAGATGTGAAGAAAATAGTACTGACCGTTCCAGGGTTACATTAAAATAGAAAATTCTGTATTTTTACTAATAATGAATAGGTTATAAAGTATATTCATAAACTCCTACCAAAAAATAGTTTTGCATTGTGAGAGAAAAAAAAATTTGAAGTGACATTCCATTATACATTAATGAAACTTTTTGTTGTGGTGCAAAGTTTTTTGCAAATATAAGTGACTGTTTCTGTTCTCTGGCTCCTGAAATGATTTTGCAGAAGTCAATCCAGCCAGGTATTTCACTATGGTTTTGCTACATTGTTTCTGGAGTCTGGCCAGGCAGATACTTCTCGCAATACAGATTGCATTTACAAATAAGTTTTCAATGTCTTTGGGCGAATATCCCCTATTATGTGGCAAACAGTTTAAAGGGATCCTGTTATCAGAAAACATGTTTTTTTCAAATTTCTAATTCAAAATTCTACACTGACATCCATTTCTCCAAAGAGAAAACAGATTTTTTTATATTCAATTTTGAAATCTGACATGGGGCTAGACATTTTGTCAATTTCCCAGCTGCCTCTGGTCATGTGACTTGTGCCTGCACTTTAGGAGAGAAATGCTTTCTGGCAGGCTGCTGTTTTTCCTTCTCAATGTAACTGAATGTATCTCAATGGGACATGGGTTTTTACTATTGAGTGTTGTTCTTAGATCTACTAGGCAGCTGTTATCTTGTGTTAGGGAGCTGCTATCTGGTTACCTTCCCATTGTTCTTTTGTTTGGCTGCTGGGGGAGAAAGGGAGGGGGGTGATATCACTCCAACTTGCAGTACAGCAGTAAAGAGTGATTGAAGTTTATCAGAGCACAAGTCACATGACTTTGGGCAGCTGGGAAATTGACAATATGTCTAGCCCCATGTCAGATTTCAAAATTGAATATAAAAAAATATGTTTGCTATTTTGACAAATGGATTTCAGTGCAGAATTCTGCTGGAGCAGCACTATTAACTGATTCATTTTGAAAAAAAAAAAATGGTTTCCCATGACCGTATCCCTTTAAGAAACCTTTGCTTCCCTGTAATCCTTTTGCTTATGGTTTACATAATGAGCACTTGCAGAGGAGGACACATTTTGGAGTTGATCATGCCACTTTTGAGGGTGTGGTACTAACTGTGCAGTAGGATTTAAAATGTAAGAAGTACATGGAACTGGAAGATTCATACTTGAAACATTTTTTAGACAGTAAATGGTGTGAGCTGATGAAATAATACAAGAGCTGACTGTGTTCAGTGATTGCATTTTACTATTCTGTAGTGGCCATTCACTTTGCTCTAGAGATCATTTGTTATGTCTTGGGGGAAAATTGTTTTCTTTCCTGGGAAAAGCTGCAAGATACTCCCAAAACAATAGTTTTTATACCACTGAACAGCAAGGAGCACAAGGCAGTGTAATAAAACACTAGAGCATTCTTATCAGAGATTCGTAATACTATAACTAATGCTACAGGGATAAGTTTTCTGTGCATGGGCTCTAAGGAGCACCATTTTATACCATTATTGCTCCACCACTTCTATAGCAGTGATAAATAAGTCTTTATATTTCTTGTAAATGTGAAAACAATGCATTAATGCTTATTTGGCAAGACTGTAAGGAGCTAGTTACACTTTTCAGCATGTTTCTGGTTTCTGTTGATGTCTGGGAGCATTGTGTGGTAGGAGTAATCTCTAATTTATTATTCTACACAAACACTGCATTGTAGAATACAGGCAGCTAGTGTTATTCAATGCATTAGGGTTACAATAGGTGTCTGCTGCAGCCAAATGCTGTTTCATAGTATGCCCAGATTTTTTTTGGTTAATTTTGTAGTAAAAATACTACAGGGTTACAATTACAGTACGCTTTTTATTGTTGTAGCTGGTGTATATATTATTATGTTTCTGTGTTTTTCTAATCTTCCTAAATTTGCATAACTTTTTTATTGCTATTTAAACAAAAGGAATTCATAGAATGCTTAGCAGTGAAATCTCCCCCACTCTGTGGATGAATAATTATCTGATTGGCAGCCACTCTGTCTCACTGGCTAGAATTTACATACTATGTCACTCGCCCCCTCAGACTCGTAGTAAGGAGTTGCTGCTTTGTTGAGTAAACTTGCTTCTCTTTCCCCACTGCCTAATTGCATTTATAATTGTGTTATGTATATATATTGCATTTTATAATTTGTGTTATATAAATAACACAAAAATGAGTGAGCCATAATATATGTAACATTATGAAATTGCCTTTAAATGTAGCCTACCATTATTTTTTTTTTATTTGTTACATTCTCCTGCTTTTTAAAAGATTTAGACCGCTTTAAAATATATGAAAGGATTATACAGTTGAAGAACAGATTATGCATGGGTAAAATATTTCTGGTCAGTAAATGACCTGATAGTATTATAAATAAAATTAAGAGATTGATTCATATATTTGTTTTTCAACTTTAGCTTATTTACAGATACATTTTTCATATCCTATCATTGATGTCATTTTAAAGGTAAATATAAAAAATGACATGAGTATGTTTAGGAGGATTAGTGATTAGCCTGTTATTTCCCATTTTATAGATTGAAATTTTCATTATGTGATTTTTCGCAATTCAGCTGAAAAATGTTTTAATTTGTCGTTCAATAAAATTAGTTTACAGCTCAAATTTGCCAGGTCTAACTCATTGAAAGCAAGCCAAGGATTTTGCCAGAAGCTTACTGCAAAATCTCTATGTATACTGATTATCCAGAAAATCATTACATAATTTCTACACCTGACCTAATTGCATAATTACAATTCCATCATGCTGGGAGTAACTGTGCACACATTATGCAGATACACCAGTCAATTATGCTGGTTGTCAAATAATAACCACAGCTGAATGTGTGTGAAATGCATTTACAAATATCTTATTACATACCTCCCAGTTGTGGATGGGACTTTGACAGATTAGGCATTTGTCTTGGGTGGGGTTTATTTGTGGCATTACCTGAATTATCCCACTGTGATATTATTTATTGTAGTTCCAAAATGAATTAATAAATAATATAAGTCTTAAAACATTGGCCGTACTTTTAATTTGAAACTGGCCAAATTGGCTTACAGCATTGGCATGTGTGTGGCTTTACTGGTATCCACCCTGTTCCTAAGCTAAGTGTAGATAAACCTGTTTTTCAGCCACCTTTTAGTAAAGGCTCTCAGAAGTATTAAAGTATTAGCACAGCAGCAGCCTACAACATTGTTAGATTATATTCATGCTTTTCAGCCCCTCAACTGAACTGTTTTGTTTTTCATTGACATACTTTAGTGACATTAGCAGCTCCCAATATAATTATATATTTACAATGTGAATTGTTTTTTATAGTTTGGAAGGAAGAGCAAGTCTTCCTGCAGCTTGGCACACTTATAATTTACTAATTGGGGAATCCCTGTAAATTGTTAGCTATAAACTGTAAGTTGTTAGGATAAGCTCATTTTCTTGTACAAAGGAAGAGACAGTAATTATCTGGCTGTAGATTTAGTGTGGTTAGAAATAGCCATTTTAATAATTCTGGCAATGTTTATTTAGCATGCCTTCTTTTACAACAGTGCATGTTTATATTAAGTTAAAGCTTTATATATTATGACTATGAAGATTTTCATTCATCCAGGTCATGGTATATCTAGTACGGTATTATCCAGAATGCTCAGGACCTGGGGTTTTCTGGATAACGGATATTTTCGTAATTTGAATCTTCATGCTGGAAGTCCACTAGAAAATCATTTAAACATTGAATAAACCCAAAGGCTGGTTTTGCTTCCAACAAGGATTAATTGTATCTTAGTTTGGATCAAGGACAAGGTACTGTTTTCTTATTAGAGAAAATGGAAATCATTTTTAAAAAATTGGATTATTTGGATAAAATGGAGTCTATGGGAGACAGCATTTCTGTAATTTGGAGCTTTCTGGATAACGGGTTTCCCGGATAAAGGGTCCCAAACCTGTATAAGTAATTCTAAAACAACTGGACTTGCTGAGTAATTATTGAATAATCATTTTCAATGATTACTCGGCAAGTCCAGTTGTTTTTAGAATTACTTATACTTAATATATTGTTTTTGCTTTTATTTTGGTGACAACAGCAGCGAACTCCTGATCCATGTCTGGGTTGTGTGTGTCTGATTAGCATATACACACCTTTATTTGTCTACAGGTTAAATAAATTAAATTAACTGAAATAGAGCATGTGTGATTCATTTAAAGGTATACTGACATACATAATATATTCATATCCTTGTCAGCCCCAGTACTTCACTCTCTAGGGATTTGCACCACCGCAAAATATATAAAAGGAAAATAAAAGCACCACTTGCAAAACAATTCTGCAGTTCAGATCAGTTTCTCTAAGACATAAATGTTTTGGAACTTAAAGGACCAGTAACATCAAAAAAAAATGTTCAAAAATTCGTTAGAGCACAACAAAAAATGAACACAGAGACAAATGAAACTTTTAAATAGCAAAGACTTTATTAAGAAATAACTTACAGAAAATCCACTTCCTGTCCTCTTCAGAAACGACGAAAAGGCGACCATCCACACTGCAGCAATCGATTTCTTCTCCCTGGATATTCATCCTCCTCTCGTTGTGTCCAACAGCAGCTGGTTTGTTCCTGTGCTGGCGGCGATGAACTGACAGCAGCGAGTCCTCTCGCTTCCCTTCCACTGGCCTGGCCGTCTACAGTCTCCCAACGGCACACTTGTTCCTGCACTTTCACTGTGCATCGGCTTCCCTTCCTCTCTGGGAAGGGGACAGATTGTGCGTCTGGGATCTCTGCTCGTGCTCTGCCTTCACTTCCCCGGCGCTGGAATTGGAATCCGGGGCAGCATTTCCCACAGCGCGGCCACTGCCTCCTGAGCTTTCCTTCCCAAAAGCCGATCGTGGCGCTCGCTGGTGTGAGTGAGGGAGGAGGAAGAGAAGGGCAGCTAGTAACCAGACTCGATCCAGGTCGGAATGGAAGTACGCGGCTTGGCGCGCTGATTGTACATGAAGTTGCTTCCCTAGGGTCTGGGCAGGATCGGCTCTACTGCTGCTGAAAATATACACATGCATGCTGCACTGCCGGCTAGTCCAGACATTTTATATTCACAGTAACGCGTGATGTCTATAGCAGCCCATTGATAAGGCAGCAGCTTGGGGAGGAGGGGAGACGGAGAGGGAGGAGAGCGGAGCAGGGAAGCCGATGCACAGTGAAAGTGCAGGAACAAGTGTGCCGTTGGGAGACTGTAGACGGCCAGGCCAGTGGAAGGGAAGCGAGAGGACTCGCTGCTGTCAGTTCATCGCCGCCAGCACAGGAACAAACCAGCTGCTGTTGGACACAACGAGAGGAGGATGTCAGTGAATATCCAGGGAGAAGAAATCGATTGCTGCAGTGTGGATGGTCGCCTTTTCGCCGTTTCTGAAGAGGACAGGAAGTGGATTTTCTGTAAGTTATTTCTTAATAAAGTCTTTGCTATTTAAAAGTTTCATTTGTCTCTGTGTTCATTTTTTGTTGTGCTCTAACTAATTTTTGAACATTTTTTTTTGATGTTACTGGTCCTTTAAGGGTAAATCATCTTTGGATTGTAAGCTATAATGTGAAAAATTTAAGATACAGGAACTCTACTTCCTGTTCATGCTTAAGAATGTCTGTGGGTTTGTTAATTGTTTATGTTAATCTGTCCTTCAAACTGTAGTACTTTGAAATTTATTTTGTAAAAAAATGTTAGCCTGACGAAGAGATCTTAGTGACAAGAAAGCTAGCTTTATGAATTTATGAATAATGAGCCTTTAAAAGGCCATTATCGTCAAAAAGTGAAAAATTATTTTTTACATTTAGGGGCATATTTATCAAGTTTCGAATTTCGTTTTGAAAAAACTTCGAAATTCGAATTCAAAAAGACCAACTGAAATTAAGTAGAAGTTTTTTTTGGTTGAATAGGTCAGTTTTTGATCGAATAGGTCCGTATTCAAACTGTACGAATCGAAGGAATAGCGCATTCGATCTAATTTGATTCGCAGTTTTTCCCCAAAAAAACTTTGATTTTTCAAAGTTTTGGGGAAATTTTAATTTTTTGAATTCCAAAATTCACCTTGACCTTTGATAAATCTGCCCCTTAATGTTGTTATGTGTTGATGCACACCTACAAAGAAACTAGTTCTTGACAATAAGGGGCTGATTTATCAAAAATTGAGTTGGGTTTTTTCAAGATTCGAGAAAAATGCTTATATACTGGAGAATATTGTTCAGAAGCTTGAATAGTTGCTATTTGTTAAAGGAGAAAAAAACAAGAAAAGTTGCCAGAAAAACTGGGCAAGTAAAAAGGTTTATTTATAAATGAAATAGAAATCATGGAAAACTGTTTTTTTTTTTTAATTTTTTTTTTTTGATTCTCAGGGTTTTTTCCACCCCAACCTCAAAAATTAGGAAATACGCTTCTAAATGTCCTTTTTATATACAGGAAAGGTATTCATTCTTTAGTCTGGAATGGCCTGACCACTGTTTATCTTTCAGCTAAAACTTTGTTTTTTTTCTAAGGGTAAGGACACATGAGGAGATTCAGGGAGATTTTGTCGCCTGGCTACTAATCTCCTTGTCTTTTGAGCAACTATCTCCCTGAACTGCCTCAGCGTTTTTCCCCATAGGCTACAATGAAAAGTCGCCTGCGCTAATGCACACACGGTGATGCGTTTTCAATAGTTGCCCAAAGTTGCCTCAGTGAGGCAATTTCAGGCAACTATTGAAAACGCATCGCCCTGTGTGCATTAGCGCAGGCGACTTTTCATTGTAGCCTATGGGGAAAAACGCTGAGGCAGTTCAGGGAGATAGTTGCTCAAAAGACAAGGAGATTAGTAGCCAGGCGACAAAATCTCCCTGAATCTCCTCGTGTGTCCTTACCCTAAATTTGTACCTGTTCTATTCAACATGAATAAGTGTCTCATTGTTACACAGCAGATAGTAGCTTTAGTGTGAAGCAAGGAGGCAATTGTTACCAGGGCATGTAAAGACTAGCTATACACTAATATTTCCGCTTTTTGGCACGGTCAGTAAACAAGTAGATCTTTGCCCTTTTGCCCAATTTATATATAATATACCATCTGATTGGCTGAATCCTTGTTATTTCAGAAGTATCCATCTAGTTTACCTGTGATCTGGTTTGTGATATATCCCAAACTTCAACTTTATACATGCAATAGACTGCCCACTCCATTATGAGTTCTTCTTAGGGTAATTGGATTTGAGATTTGTTGCCTGCAGGAAATCTTCACTACCGAGATGACAAATATCTTAAAAATGCCTTCCCTTCACTAACATTTTGATCACCAAATGTAAAACACTTTACATGTGTCAGTCTTGCTTAATCTTGCATCTCCTTGTGTGCAGTTGCCTGTAGACATTGTGCACATTCGTTTTCACAACATGTATCCTATCTTATAGGCACACATTTTGTGTAAAATGACAATGTCTGGTGTCTTCTCTGTTAGCTTACTGTTTAACATAGTCTTTTAGGTCATAATTACAGGTCTTGGGCAGCCAGTGTGGTTTCCGTGGCATCACATGGTACAAGAAACAGTGAGCAAAATATCTTTTGGGCTTTATGCCTAATGGTGAATGGTGGATGGAAGTAGTAGTTGAGTCAAATTGCACTTGAGCTTAAAGAGCTAAAAACATATTTATTTTTCATTTGCTTTATTTATTGTGAAAGTATGCCTTGTCTAAAGTGACTGATTTGCATGCTGGCCACATACAGGTATGGGATCCGTTATCCAGAAACTCATTATCCAGAAAGCTCAGAGTTACAGAAAGGTCATCTCCCATAGACTGTTTTATCTAAATAATCCAAATTTTAAAATATGATTACCTTTTTCTTTGTAATAATAAAACAGTACCTTGTACATGATCCAAACTAGGATATAATTAATCCTTATTGGAAGCAAAATCAGCCTATTTGATGTATTTAATGTTTACATGACTTTCTAGTAGATTTAAGGTATGATGATCCAAATTACAGAAAGATCTCTTACCCGGAAAACCCCAGGTCCCAAGCAGTCTGGATAACAGGTCCCATACCTTTACTTGTTTTTCACCTTCCACTGGACTGTCATTGCATTTATTAGCCCAGTGATGTCAAAAATGGATGAGGGTCAGTAGGTATGGTATATCTCATTGAGGGTGTGGTCCACAACATTGCAATAAATATCTCTTTCCATAGCAGAGACAACTTCTTGACTTTCTCATAACCTATAAGGATTGAAATGGCGTGGGGGTATATATATTCTTATAGGAAATCAATCCTTAATGGATCCCATACCTGTATATGTATGTATGTATGTTATACTACTATAACTACCTATAACTAACTATAATTACTACTGCTCTGGTGCTGCCTTTTTGGATAGTTGGTGCTGTAAACTTCCATTGTTAATGAACAGGAAGTGAGAGGACAATGGAAAGTTAAAGGGCAAGGTAAATACCATTTTGAAAGCACCCACTTTATTACCTTTCTTTCTGACAAAACCTGCTAGTTGGGCAAAATAATGCTCTGCTGACAGCTTCCACACTTTATTGCGATATTAATCATATCTTAGTTGGGATTAAGTCCAAGGTACTTTTTTTTATACTGCGAAAAATGAATTATTGCAAATTATTTAATTAAAATGGAATCCATGGGAAATGGTCTTCCCATAATTTGGAGCTTTCTGGGTAACAGGTTTCTGGATAATGAATGTGTATACATAGGTTACGAAAGAACAATAACAATGTATTTCTCCAAAATTATAAGAAAAAACTTATTAAACATTCAATTCAAAATATCCACTAAGAAAGCCATTTCAGGCATTCCTATCAGCATTTTTCTCTCTAAGCCCTGTTAAGATGAATTGCTTGTAGCTTATGAAGCTTTGACAAGTGAAAAGGTGCTGCTTTTACATTTTTTTTAACCTTTAATATCAAATGTTTGCAAATAATGATTTTACTTTGTCTGCTCGTGCCGTTTCCCGCTCATGACGGGCAGCCAACTGCTAGATTGCTCATTTTGGCCATTATGCCAGTGCCTTATAGAACTCCCGCTATACATATATTTCAGTTTACAGTTCTTGAATTTTAGAATGTTATAATGTCTTAACAAGTTCATTCTAGACATGGTTGTTTTAACGTTGGTTACACATTTATTAAAATTCTCATTTAAGTTGTTTTAGAGTTTTTAGAAACCACAATTAAACTCATTTTGTCTAAAACCATGAATACCAAGTAATTAATAAAAGCAGCCTAATATAAAAAGCGTGAATGAATAAAAATTTGGAACTAATCTGAATGCTTTTGTGTAAACCTTGAAATCCTCTAATTTTGTGTGCAAAATTACAAATGAAAAATCTCATCAAATGATTAAAATTTATTTCAATACGAACTAGATTTCTGTTGCCTTATATCATGAACTAACCAATCTCTGTGGAGTGACAGAGCATGAGGAGATGTAAACAAACAGCCACAAAAAAATAATGGAAGCTTATGAATTTCCTCCCTCTTTGACACCTTTGGAGACTTGTCTGCCTCAGGATGTTAGAAAAGTTCATTGCACAGTTATTAGCTTCCTTACTACACTTCACACTGTGATGAATACTGACAATGCAGTCTCACTTGTGTGCTGTCATCTTCTATTATATAAGCTCCAGCGGTGGGATGTAAGTGCAGCAGTCAAGTCTCCATGCCAGTGTGAGAAGTTAGATTCTATTAGTTTTGTCAAGCTGTTTATTGATCTGCATTTACCAGAGTCAGAACTAATATGGAAGACAAACTACCAGTCACACTCATTTCTATATCTACTCTCTGGGGAATTTATGCTAAGTAAATTGTTTTGTTAAATGATAGGCATGGGTTGGCAGGTGCAATGAACAAAACATGTTATTCAAACATTGTTTGAATATTATCAGAAATGTCAGCAATTCAGTGCCATGAATAGCTGTAATGGCTTCTTTATATTCTTTATTTCAGTAAAGGGAAAGTCTATTTAATAATTCATTTCATATCTGGTACATAAAACTATTATTAGCTGCTTTGCAACCAGTCTTTATTTTATTTATTTTAATTTACCTTTCTATTTTACCTCTCCACAATTAAAAATGAATTAGGGAAATAGGCCCTACCAAACCTGATTTCTAGTTATTATCACAGTCTGTATTATAGTTATTATTATTATACCTATCAATTCATCTCCAGCCTGCCATTCAAACCAATTTCCTGGTTTCTAAAAATAAATAAAAAGCGTGAATTGTCTGATTTCTGCTTTCCACTTCGCACGGAAATAACAAAATGTGGGATCTATTTGGCAGAAATATAACTATGAACTACAACAATCAATTGCTGGTTGGTCTTGCTCTAAAGGCATCTTTCCTAATCTTGCCAGTAACCTTTATAAAGTATCTAGCCATCTAGCAATCAACATTAGTTTCATATATTGGTAGACTGGTAGAATGTATTACCACTATTTACAAAACCTGTTTTGTGCCTGTTTTCTTCCACTTCTATTTGTTTCTCTTTATTCTCGCTATGCCTAATTTCAGGTTCTACTGTATTATAGCCAGCATTATAATCTGTGTTTGCAGTTTTGCACAGAGCAGGGCAAACACCGTAAATTCCATTGGATACCATACAAAAACCCTCTACATGTAACTTTGGGACTTTGACGTCATACAGAATATATTTCTTAAAGGGCAAAAAGTTCAGTATACCACAGAAGAACTAGATGTGTGTGCAGTATTTTTGGAATTCTCCTCTGGTGAACTGGTTTTTAATAAATGTGCCCTAACAAGTTTTATTGGGATGGGGTACATGGGCAGGCTCTCAGTAGCCTTATGCTCTGAAAGTTGAAACTCCCTTAGAATACTGTGATGCATAAAAATGTATAAAAATAATTTTATAAAAGTGCCTCCCCTGGAAAGGGTCCCCTTCACCTTCTCTTCTCCTGATCCTCATCTGATGCTCCCCCTGCAGCTGCCCCCATAGCCTTGTACCTAAGCAAAGAAAGCAGAACAACAAAATGGTGCTGTCTGGTCATGTCGTCTATATGCCTTGATTGCTGGCACAAAACATGCATACTAGAAATCAATACCCAATCATCTTCCAGTGTCAATGCTCCTATCAATATACTCTCAGGAGCCTGCACAATGGATAGGTCATTGTCAGACACACCACCAACCACATGTGCTATACTGCCTTCTCAGCTCAGGCACAGGGCAAGTTGGGGGAACCATAGATTCAGTTTGGAAAGGGGGAAGTGAGCCCTTTCCAGTGGAGGTGCTGTTAAAAAAATTATATGTTATATGTTATATTATTGTGTTATAATCAAAATTATAAAATATGTTATTGTATTATAATAGTTCTGCAGAATATTCTGTTTTGTTTTGATAAGAATGATAAATGTTACTACAATCGCCTTGGTGTAATGAATCTGTTTAAATGAATGCTTCTTTGCTTACTTACATAGTCATAGTCATTAGTCATAGGGGCAGATTCCCTAAAGGGACGTAGTGACTAAGGCTAGCGAAAATTTGCCAATGTGACGTCATTTCAGAACTTCGCCAAATCCCTAATGGGTGCAGGCATCACTTCGCTAGTGAAGGAGCTTCACACTCTAACGCCAGGCGAATTTTCCTTCTGGCGAATGGAAAGTTGCAAAGTGCAATTTGGGATGCAAGATGTTTGCCCACAATGCACCATTTCCCTCCCATATTTTAAGCTTTGTTATGGCCATGAGGGAGAGAGATGTCTGATGTATCAAAACATGTATTGCACATGTGCATTTTATTGAATCAAATGCAATTTCGATATAAAACTGCACATTGTCTTTGCCTACTGCATGTCAAAGCCACCCTGAAACTACCGCACTGTTGTTGAGTGCAGCTATGCGTAAGTGCAAGAAACTTGTTTGAATGCAGGTACCTTTAATGCATCAAGTTGTTCAATGAGTTTTTCCTGCCTACCACTGTGCTTGCAGTGACCCCTTATAAATCCAAATTTTGTCTTTTTTTTATTAAGTAAAGGTGGCCACATCGCTAAACGAGCGGATCTCTCCGTGTATGGCCACCTTAAGTTTTATCTTGAATAATGTTTATATGTAAGAAGGTTTGGCTTGCATAGGCAGCTGCTGTGTTTTTAGTCCTCTAGGTTACTATGTTTCTTAACAGCCTTCTACTGCCATCAACTCCTTCAGGTTTGATTCAGACCTTAAAGGGGTAGTGGGTCTTACAAAAAGATTTTTTTGTTTGGTTTTCATTTTTAAATTTGTGTTTTTTTAATTATTTACAGGGTTTGTTTTGCAGCTGTTTGGCTTTGAATTTTAGCTTCTGTATGGAGAGAATGGCTTGTGTACTCTGACAACTAAGTAGCAGTTTTGAAGTCAGAATGCAGCATCATTGACCCTGACACACAGATATCCGTTTCAAAAAGAGGCTTAATAGAAAGGCTATTTATTCAAAAACCATAAAAAGAAAACCAATTGAAATGTTGCTGATAATTCACTGCTGGCAATATGATGCAATAACAGTTTGTTTAATAGTGAACAAGGTATTGTAGTTTGTTTATTTACAAGGAAGTTCTAAAAATGAGGGCTGGTTATTTTATAGTTGTCTGGAATCTTTGCATTAGTATTTTCCACAGATGTTTCCTCTGCTATTCGTTTTCACGGAATACTTCAGCTTGTGGTACAAATTGGAATATATTGTAGACTTAAAATATTGTTACGGCTTTAGTTAAAAATATAACAAAGTATTTGTGGTATAAAGTCAAACTAGTTGTATAGTCTTTAAGCTAGATCTACATGTGCCAAACACATTTTAAGAAAATACAGTTTGTAAAAGTGAACTGTCACTTTAAAGCTAAAATGTTTTTTAATAATGTATTTTCTTAGTTGCTTACTTTGTTAGATTTTATTTAAAAAATAAATTTGTTTTAAGCTCAGTAAGTAAAACAGTCACTGATTTCCTAAACTGTTTAAATCTGATACATTATTTAATAAGTTTCTCAGCAACATCAGATAAATAAAATGTTTCAGTTAGAACTTTTTCTTTGTAATAGAACTAGGTGCCTATTTATTATGCTGTGATGAAATTTGACGGAAAAACTGTGTAAAATAAATGGCAGATTGATCAAGGTGTGTGTTATTTTACGCCATGCGAAAGCCAAATTTGCTGCCGTTATTTTGCACTGATTCAGACCTTTGTAAGTAAGTTCTGGCTAAAGTTTGCTTACATACAAAATTGTCTTTAATTTCATATTGGACTTCTTAAGGGTTTGTGGCACATGTGGAACTTTTGTGTTGTTTGCTTTAGTATATTTTTTCTTTGCATCTAATTGCTTTTAAATGTAAGGTTTCTCATTATATGAGTATACTATTTAATGCTAGTTCATTCCCTTGCTATGTTTATTAAATCTAGACAGAAAATGTAAGAATAGGTATGGAATAGCTGCATGTTATTTGCCACAGTAAATGAAAATGTGCATATTTAATTCACTGGAATTTCAAAGTGGTTGTGTTATCACATCTTGCATGTTTGTGGCTTCAGATGCTCTGTGATCTGATCCCATCTGCTTTTTCAACCTGGAATAGTTCCATTCTCCAATTGACTTAATGAAGTCAGTTAGCAGGTAGCTCTACTGTAGTAAGATCATCTTACATGGATCATTTATCACAAGGGAGACTTGCCTGCTACCAAGTATCTTATATATATATATATACTCAAGTTTAGCAGTACCCTTTCAGAAGATCGGGTTAAACATCCTAAACTAAGGTTTAATATTATTTACTGTTTTATCTTTTTGCACAGGCAGGGAATTGTTTAATTTGTGTATGTGTGTGTATAAAAACAAAAAATTAAAATATAGCATTATTGCTTTCATTTGATTCTTAGATCATACATGTATCTACAATATGTAGCATTTACAAATGTGTTCACAATTAAAAGTGTATGCTGCATGTATAATGCCAGATCTTACATTGTAACAAAGTTATTTTGGTTGAAAAAAGACACACATCGATGCCTTAGCAGGTGCCTAATTGCTTCATGCTAGATTCCCTACTGTTTAATAGAAGCACCGATCGCTTGTTCTTTTATTATACACACTTTTAGCCTAGAGAGGTATAAAGGTAACCCATGAGCCAAAATAGTGGAACCAGATAACTGTTATCTGGAAACAACGATATCTTTCATATAGTTCCCTAATCGTCCCCTCATCATACATGGGCCAGAAACATACATAATTATTTTACTGGTTCATATTTGGCCATCTTTAGGGAGCAAAACTTTCACCTCAGCCCTTTAAACCAGACATATCATGCATGGATGTATCACCAATGTATCACCAATGCAGCCATGCAACATTCATTGCAATGAATTACTAATTCAGCTATTCAATAGTATTAGAGGGTTAGGGGGGCAACACTTTAAGGGAGAAAGACAGTGGAAGCAGAAGTGGGATTTCCCATGTTGATGTAGATGGTATCTGTTAAAATGGAGTTCAGATTATTATTTTGAGCACCGCTCCCATTTGGGAGGGAGAGGAGTCTGCAAAAGGAAAACATAAGAATTACAGATTCTTAGTTCCTCTGGCCTGTATTATTATTATTATTATTACCATGTATTTTTAATGCGCCAACATATTGCACAGCACTGTAAAATAAATTTGTTTATACAAAGAAATCACATGTATTACATACATATAACATACAGAATTGCATACATAAAGACCGGTACAGGTGCAAAAGAGCTGACAATCTTAAAGGGGAAGGGAAGTAGACACAAGGTGTGGGAGTGGTCAATATCAGAAATAAGTAGGTGAGAGATGTAGCAAATGGTATTGCATTTAGTAGCTAAACATAGTGTGGGTAGGTTTCTCTAAAAAGTTTTAAGATATGTTTTGAAAGCAGAAAGGTTAGGAAAAAGTTGGAGGAAAGTAGAGAGGCTGAAATTTCTATACCTTTCTGACTTGTTGGAAGAAATGTTAAAAAATGTTTTCGGAAGAATGAGAGTGCAAGGAGGAGAAATACAGGATAAAACTTTTCTGAAGTACGAAGTAACAAACTAGCCGGTAAAAACAAAATGTTTTCTTGTTTCAATTCAATGCTGATTGCAGAGAAGTCCAGTTCTGTGAGCCTTGTCAATGCCTTGTCCAACTGCCTTGTAAAGCAGAAGTGCTAAAGTATGCATTTTTGCACCAAACTCCTCTGTTTGTGTACACTGATCCCTTGCCAGTCAGCACATTCACATTCAGGAGAGAAGAAGGCAACACATCAGCTTTACAAACCAGTAGAAAGAGGAAACAATCCATCTGCCTACCCGCTTCTGTAAACAGTTTTATATTCGAGTGAGGGAGGTGCAAGCAGGACACTTGCAAAAAGTGTTGGATGACGCACCTGCTAAAAATGCTCTGGGGAGAACATTGTGCAAATAAAACTTTTTTCTTTAATTCATCTTTCTGCAGCAACTCATATTTCTGAATAATCATTATTTTCTGGGGGCAGCAAAATATGTACAATCACTGTGTTAGGGTGTATTCATTTAGGTCTTTTTACTAGTGCTCGGTTGGCTTTGTGCTTGCTGCACATTCTTCTGCCAAACTTCTCAGAAATTGCTAGTAAACTGCTGCCAAGTCTGGTTCAATGTACATCTTGTTTTGGAGGATTTAGGTGTCTAACAAACAGCATATGACTGGAATAATCAGGTGCTTTCAGATCCAAGGAATGTAGCTTAATGATTTCTACTAAATGTAGAGAGAGAACATTTCCTGCACATTAACTCTGCAGACAGGCACACATAGTACTGGCTTTTGATGCTGTATAATAGTCTGGCACAACAATGAAGAGGACTCTTTGCTCTACTTTCTGTTTAATTCTGTTTAATTTCAGACACGTGTGTACACACCCACACCCCTTTTGTGCAGTTATTGTTCTGTGTTGCACATGCATACAGGCCTAATGCTTCCAACAAGCAACACAATAAGTGAGAGGTTTCCTGCCCTGACTTGCAGTTCCCATAGACCAAATGTCCTGCCAGCCCTGCCTTTATTTCCTGGCCTAGCTACTAACTGAGGTTAAAAAGTATTTGACTTGTTACTCCATTTAAAGTGCAATTAATACTTTTGTGCAAAAAATCAGGGCAATTTACAGTGTTTTCTGTATTTTTCACTTTTCCCCAATGAATAAATTACCTACTGTGTTTGACAGCACTGTATTTATGAGGGGGGGGGGAGAGAATCCTCTCATCCCACTCCTGCTTGTTCCCTAAATCCCTGGCATTCAGAAGAACAAGTTAGGGAGTGCAACAGTGGATCCCTGTGAGCGTTAAGGGCAGCGTTACCTTTAGCCAGCCTGTGCTTCTGTTTGTCTAACAGGGTAAATTAGCACACATATCTCTATTACTTTATGTTATATTGCCTGTTTGTTAAAGAAGTTACATTTAGATTCATTTTGATTAAGATAAATCAGTCACCCTGGTGACCTACAGATAAACATAGACAACTTACCTCTGCTCCGCCATTTTTCTGCACGCATGCTTTGGCCTGGGGTCAGGTGGATTGAGTGAAATGCAGAAAATCCTAGAGAATGCATTGTTACACTGAAATCTGCTCCGTTTGTGTGCAACCTCCCCAACACCATGCCTGAAGGTGAAGAAACATCACAGAGCTGAGTGGTCAGGTTGTTTCTTTGCCTGCGTTTATCCACAGAGCTTCCACAGAAGATTTATATCATACGTAGAACATTGGTGCAAATCATTTTAAGTTATGGTCACACAGGCTAAAGACTTTGGCTGTTGTCAGCCTGCTGAGAGAAGCAGATTTACTCAGTGCCCCTGCTCCATTGATTTCAACGGATCAGCCTGTGTGTGCTCATACACCGTGGACATGAAGCTGAGGCCAGCCCGGAGGTGCCTCCTTTCTCGTTTTTGGGCTGACCTCAGCTTTAGCGCTGCTGTGTGTGAGCTGATTAACTACTTACAGACTCCCAAGGGGAAGCGCATCATCACATTCCAAAGGGATTCCTTACTCTGTGAAGGTAACTAGAAAGCAGGGGCAGAGCCCATAGTGGCAATCATTTTAATTGAAGTAAATAGATAAAGAGTAATAGAAAATTAAGTGAGTGATTAATCAGTCACTTTCCAAAATGCAATAAAACGTGGTGTTGATACTGTAAGTTCATACTAGTAATGATGTTGCTGGTGAACTCTTTTCTTTCATAGTTGTCACCCGAAGTGAAATCTTGCCTGACGTGTTTTGCTGAGGACAGCTGCTACTTTATTTAAAATATCCAGGACTGAATCATATCATATCACCCTAATAACATGGGATTAGTTGACACCTTTCACATTCCTTGTCCTTTAACACTAATAACAGTATATAGTTTTTTCATTTTAATGTAAAAGAGGAAACTACAGACCATCATTAATACCTACTGTGGGCTCTGTATGTATACATATTGATATGGTACATGTCATGTTTGGATATTTGTAAATTTATTGTTCCTTTTCCTATTTGTTGCAGTAGTAAAACGAGGCCCTCCTTAAAGAACAATGGACGATGGGAAGCCGGTGTGGGCGCCACATCCAACTGATGGCTTTCAGTTGGGCAAAATTGTTGATATTGGGCCGGGCTCCTTAACGATTGAACCACTTAATCAGAAGGGGAAGGTAAGTTCATCGTTTTGCATATTGCAAAGTTATGGCAGGTTCTTTATATCTTCTAATGTTGAAAGGGGGAATAAGAAAATAAAATTACGTTCAGCAGCCCAGTAAAGTAATGATCCATGCACAGTTGTCCACAACAACTCCCTTTCTTGTAAGCTTTCCATCTTTTCAGAAAACATCTGTCATAGCAGATTTGGGTTTGTTATTAGTAAAGTCTTCTATTTTCTATTTTGCACTGTAATGTAGTTTTATATACTGTACTTTGTTAGTAGGTCCCTAAGTTAATGTAACTGACAGCAGCCAGAGCATGTGTGTTGATTCAGCAGAAAAGAATACAGGGAGTTACTGGGGGCATATTCAGAGGCACAGCTTTTCCATGCTTAAAGGAGAACTAAAGCCAAACGAAAAAGCTAGAACTGTTGTACAATATATTTTGGGCTCCTGTACCAGCCCAAGGCAACCACAGTCCTTTAGCAGTAAAAATCTGTCCCTCCAAGATGCCCCAGTAGCTCCCCATCTTCTTTTCTGCTGATTCACTGCTCTGTGCTGCTGTCACTTACTGAGCTTAGGGGCCCACTCACAATATACAGTACACATAGAATATCAAAGTCACAATATAAGGCTGATTAGTAATTCCTACTGATAATGACCACACAGCAGCACAGAAACCAGTGCAACTAGCAACAGCATTTAATAATCAGCCCTGTAGCATCAGCTTATATTACAGACAAAACCTCATTTTCTGTTTGATAATTTGCCACAACCCCTAAGCTTAACTTCTCAACAGTTGCTCAGAGTCCACTGAGCATGTGAGTGACACTTTCCAAGATGGTGACCCCCTGTGACAAGTTTGAAGTCCTGGGTCATTGCTGCTATTAAGAAGCAGAAACTTTAGGCTGGTGCAATAAGTTTAGTATATAAAATATGGCATTTTTAGCCATATTCATTTTTATGGTTTAGTTCTCCTTTAAGGGCCATAGAGGCACTGGTAAAGAACCCAAAACATAAGTTGTAGCTGTTCTAAACTTATTTAAAATATATTAGCTTCTTTGACATGACCTTATTCGTTTGGGCTTGTGTAAATTTTTTTACACAGATGTAACTGCTTGCACAAGATCCAGGATCCCGCGCTTCGTAGTTCAATGCAAGCCTTCCCCAGCATTTTCAGACAATATGTGTCCCATCCATTATGCAAATGAAAGGGACTTCAAATCCAACATTACACCTTCAATCTAAGGGATGTTGGGAAATGTTTCTTCGTAGTATAATGGTTGCCTTTCAGTCTGTGGAATCAGGCGTGCGTGAAAAAAAAATTATATTATTTTCTGGAAGTTCAGCTACTGTTTATGTACCGACTCAAAATGGGCGTTAAATTTACAGTTTTAATGCTTTAGTTAGTTGTTACTATTAATATAATGAAATGAAACTAATAAGCCTGACCTGTAACATATAAGTTTTTTTATCTATTCTAAACAAATATAAAAAGAACTAAACAACAAACTATATTAACATGTTTCTGAATTTTATTATCAGGCTAACATTTATTTTATATTGTTCTTTTCAGTTTAATGGAAAAGTTTTTTCTTTTCATGACTATTTAACGGTAATTCACTAGGGTGCCATTCTGTTAGGCACTAGACTATCCCAGTGACCAGTTACCCTCTTGGTTTGGGGTATGTGCCCAATAGCACTGTCTTTTAATGTGCATCTGAACTTTCATGGTTTTGATTCTAGCAACCTGATGGCATACACCCAAAATTTCACTTTATGATCCCTTTAACAACATTTAATGAAAACTCATTTTTAAATTGACTTAGTTTTTAACATCTATACCTATATGTAATAAAAGGCACTAAGTTTGCCCAGGAGCAGTATTTTGAACAGGTAAAACCAGTAAATGCTACCTTCTGATTGGTTGCTGTGGGTTACTGCTCCTGGGCAAACTTAGTGCCTTTTATTACATATGGGGGTTAGTCTTTTGTATAACAGCTGTCTGGTTGGTTGCCCAAACTGGTTTCTGGGTCAGCTGTTGTGGCCCTCATCTCTACACTGTACCTTAGCTGACACAACGGTTCCGGCAGGTTACATGCAGGCAGGAGAGGAGGCTAATGCTCGCATAGGGGCTGGTTTTTGGCCTGTGTATATCAGCAGGCTGATTTCAGCCCCCTGTGTGACACTAGGCTAAAGCTTTCTGTACTGCTGGCAATATTGCATGCTGTTTTAGCCACACTTTACTGATTTAGCAACTATATCACCCATGCAGGGAGGGGGGCAAAACAATAGCCTTCCTCACCAATAGCTGGCCAGAGCTCAGTCAGATATCTTTCACTCTGGCTGTAAAATCCTGTTGAGGACTTCATCAGTTCATGGATGTAGTTCACTCCTGATAGGCTGGCACAGTATTTTAGATGACTGCATTTGGCTTGTGGTTCAAACGATAGATCAGGCTGATTTGGACTACAACCTGTGTGTATTTATGGTCTGCTTTAGAGTTGCAATAATGTTTCACATTTCCCAAGATCAATTACTGCATGTGTAATCTAGGTGCACAGTCAAGTCATATTTTACATGCATCTTAAAGGGAAACTCCACAAAAACATAACTTAAGCTTTTTGAAAAGTAAACATAATTTCAAGCAACTTTGTAATATACATCAATTAAAAAATATGCAGAATTTTCATGATTTGTAATGGTTTGGAACATTTCCCTTAGCCTAGCCACTGCTCTCCTGATGATCTGTCTGACTACTTTGCTGAGCTGGCTGACTACTGTTACTTTGTATCAGCAGTCATCTATCCTTAGCCTGCATCCTTCAAACCCTACAATTACCTGTACACGTGATTTCAATAAGGAAAGGAACATCATAGTGCAATGCATTGTGGGTTATGTAGTTTCTGCATGCTGTCTGTAAGCTGTGGAGACATTGTTACAATTTGTAACATCGGTGTTTAGTCCCGCCTTCCCTGCTAGGATTTCAAATTATGCAGAAAGAGAAGAACTGTTTAACAGCTGGATTTCAGCATTGGAAATGGCATTTATTTATACCTTTTGAAGAAAAAGGGACCTCTGATGGGTATATTAGGGGTTTCTGTGTTATGTGGACCTCTTTATCAAATTTTGGGTTGGAAGCTAGAGTTCCCCTTTAACTGGGACAATATGCTTGTTCTGCTACTATAGAACCACATAACTCACTTTGTAACACACACATTCATTGTCTATTGTACTGTTTAAATAAAGTTTAACAGTGTACTGCTCTGTTAGTAGGATTAGTTTCACCCTTGTCTCCTAAGCAAAGTGGCAGTCAGTGGGAAGTGCAATGCATTGCATAGAACCGTAAGGGCATATTCATAAACAGCCAACAAATATGATGTTGAAATACACAAACATTACCATTTCAACACCGTGTCATGCCATGTAAGATCACATGTATTTCTAAAAGTGTACAATGCTATAATGCAAATAAGCATCTTATAATACAGGTAGTTCACATTAGAAAATAAACTACTAAAACCAGCATTTGCACAGCTTACCATTTTACACATCATTTACATCATATTCAACAGGCATTTTTGGTCACCTGTGTTTGTTCCACATGTTTTAAAGGGTTACATAATGGCATAATTTGTGGTGTATGTCTGGCTAGATCTCCCTGATAAAAGGATTATCCTGCTTGTAAATGTATTGTATCCATGATCTGGACACATTTGTTAATTCACACATAAAGACAACATCAGAGCTTTATAAACTACTTTACATATCTATAGAAAAGTACTCCTAATGTCATCATGCCTACTTTTTTCACATTGGCAGTCTAGGTAAGAGGTATAGAAATTATAGAAAAAATTATGAAACAAAATCTTTCTTTGCAAAATTGGCACCATTTTTTTTGACCATAGAGCCAATTTATGCTTTTCTGGTGTTTAGTTGAGCTCATCTGGAAAGATATTGTTCTTCATAAAAACGCAGTAACAAAAACACCTGTGTGTAAGCGCCCTTACCCTTTGCCATTATTGTTTTGTTTTATTGTTATTATGTAAATTTCCCTGTCCCTGCTTTCACCTCCCACTGTATCCAATCACCTTATGGCTCTCTCATGTCTAGTTTAGTGCTTAGTCTAAGTACTAAGGAGCAGACACAAGGAAATTAAAACAGCCTCAGGAAGCTAAGGAATGGTAATTAGAAGCACACTCCGTGCCCTCCAATTCTGGTGAAGTCCCCCAAAAATGTTCCCACTACCAAGGATGGCATGAACAGTATTAAAGGAGTTGTTCACCTTTGAGTTAACTTTTAGTATGAGGTAGAAAGTGATATTCTGAGACAATTTGCAAGTGGTTTTCATTTTATGTCTGTGGTTTTTGAATTTTTAGCTTTTTTTTTATTCAGCAGCTCATTAAGCAGATCTCCAGTTTACAATTTCAGCAATTTGGATTAGAATCCCAATTACCCTAGCAACCATGCATCAGTTTAATTTAGAGGCTGGAATATTAATAGAAGAGAGTCCAAATAGAAATATGAGAAATAAAAAGTAGCAACAACAATAAATTAGACACCTTAGAGACCATTTGTTTTTTAGATGGAGTCAATGACCCCCATTTGAAAGCTGGTCAGAAGAAGAAGGCAATTCATTTAAAAAATAAATAAAAACTAATTGAAAAGTTACTTAGAATGGGCAATTCTTTAACATACTATGGGGCAGATTTATCAAGGGTCGAATTTCGAAGTTAAAAATATTCGAAATTCGACCATCGAATTTAAATACTTCGATACAAACGATTTTATCGTACGATCGAACTATATTACTTCGACTTAAAAAAACTTAGAGAAATGCTGTAGAAGGTCCCCATAGGCTAACCTAGCATTTTGGCAGGTTTAATTTGGCGAAGTATTGAAGTTGAAGTTTTTTTTTAAAGAGACAGTACTTTGATTATCGAATGGTCGAATATTCAAACTATTTTACTTTGACCACCGAATAGGATACTACGGCTTTGATTCAAAGTATCCAAAAAATGACTTTGAATATCGAATTTTTTTACTTCGAAAATTCCCACGAATTCACTTCGACCCTTGATAAATCTGCCCCTAAACGTTAACTTAAAGATGAAACACCCGTTTAATGTGACACACTGTTTATATAGCGCTTACTTATTCCACAATGCGAACCAAGACATTATTAATTTACATCAGTTGTTCTTCTACTTCTATTTATATGTAAACAAATAAAACATGAATGTAAGGGCTAATTTATTGCTGGATAACTATAGTGAATGTAATTGCTCCTTTAAAGCCCATAAACTAAGGACATGCATACATACAATCCCAAGAGATCCCTCAATTTATATTCATGCCTCTGGAGTGTCTTGCAACCTAGGTGCTCCTTCTTTGCGCTTCCTGAATGACATTCAAGGAAGGGATGTTCCAGGGGAACCCCACAAGCCCATGTTTCACATCTTCTGTATTTTGGCTCTGGCAAGTGCAAGATATTCTGCATCAAAACATTTGTGCAGCACATGTTGGTTATGGAGTTATCAGTGGTAGGCCCAAATCCGTGGGTTAAGGGTACATGTGCATTGTGGGCAAAAATAATCATGCTTTGATCCTTTTTTTTTGCATGCTTTGTCTTACCTCCAGCCCCCACCCTGTGTTAAATTAGCTTTTTAATAGTTGTTAAATGTCACTTCTCATTGATTGCTGTAGTGCCCATCACATGGGAATGGTCATTAAAAAATGTAAATGGTCAAGAAAAACAAATTAATTGGAAAACGATATTAACATTTGCATTGTTTACATTTACAATTTATACAATTAGAGAATTTGAAATGAGAAGTGTAAAGCTGAGGTTCACTGTAGTTGACACATTGGTTTGATTCTATATCATGCCTTTTTTCCCCTTTGTGTACTTCGGAGGACTTGTTTACTAATTAAGCACAAAAAGCTTGATTTGGTATGAATCCATATTTATGTTTGCATACAACAATATTTTAACACTGTCATTATAAACAGGTGTTATACAATATTGTATTTAGTATGGAAAGGATCACCCACATAATACTTTGTTTCATTCTTGCAGTATGGAATTCTACTGCCTTAGGCACCTGCAGAGTCTAAGTGTAAAATAAGAAATAATTGGTGATTTAAAAGTGAGCTAATTAAGGATTTGTTTTACTTATTTTTACAGACATTCTTGGCTCCGATAAACCAAGTATTTCCTGCTGAAGAGGACACCACCAAACATGTAGAAGACAATTGTGAGTACCCCAGAGTTTAGCAGAAGCATGCCCAAGACATATCACTTAATGTTTTCATTTTAAGTAAAATTGGTTCAAATAGTCATCATATTTCATTTATTTTTGGAGATTTAAAAGACATGGAATTTTTTAAAAAAAATAAAATTATTTTGCTCCAATTCAACATATATATTGTGGTGGAAATTGCAGTTATTACAGAAAGAAATTTTTGTTAGTTGGAACATGCAACAATTATCAGTCTCCCATTCAGTTCTGTGCCCTCCGATAGAGGGGCCGTGTTTGTATTAGGCATAAATGGGAGAAAGTGTAATCCATCCAGAATAGGCATTATGGGTGATGTGGAAGTTCCCATTGGTACATAGCTATAGAATATCCCCCTTGTGTTACAAAAGGTACTGTTTTCAGTGCTTGTGCTGAACATACCGTTTGCATTTTGTTTAAGTCATAAATAAAATCTATGGGTTGTTTGCCCTGTTGAGGAAAACAATGCGAACTGGGAAACTACCAGGGCACAGATCAATAGAAGGAGGATTATCTATGGATTTATAATCCAGTTATGTTCCTTACAATGACCAATCATGGAGGTAAAAATGCAACATCAACAGGGTATGCCAAAACCTCACTGCCCTCACAATAGAGAACCATTAGTGCTTCTTCAAATGAAAGTTCCGTTGCTCAATTCTAAAGAGGTGTTCTCTTCTATAACAAAAATATATATTTTCTATAATGTCCTCTGATATATTTATAAAGTGTAATCCTGTCACCTGTAGCTTTTTTTTTCTTAAACTTCCTCACTCAGCCATCAATAGTTACACTTGCAGAATTGGGTCTGTTAAAAGTAAACCCTCATTAACTGGTTCCTCAGTTGTGTAAATGAATGAAAAATAGTTCAAAATCTTTGCTTTTGCTCTATTCGTTGAGGTCAGTCCGTGTGAAGCTACATGGTGTGGATATCAGCATGCAGTCAGCAAAATGAAAGTATGCATTTTTGTGCTGAGTAGCTTTACACTGGCCAACAATGTCATTGTCATTAGAGCTACAGGGGTGAGCACATTAAAGCAGATTTGCTTTCTTTCACCTGTGTACAAAAAGCCACAGGAATGACTAGAAAGTGAATGGGGTTTTCTGTACTAAACTCTAATCTCTCATTTCGATCTGCCCCAAAGTATCTTAGTTTGTCCCATATGCAGTTGTCTCTGCAGCATATTCTCTAAGGCAGTTATGACCAATGTGTAGCTCACCAACTCCTTGCATGTTCTCTCATTGGCCCCAAAGCAATTTCTTATTTTTGAATTTTGGGTATGGAGTTAAGATTTTTGTTGCTCCACTTAGAAGCTTCCAAATAGCCAATCACAGCCCATAACTGGAACTCTTTGGAGTTTTTTGCATTTGAATGTGGCTCACTGGTTAATAAGTTTGGGGATCCCTGCTCCAAGCATTTTTGATAAATTAAAGGACATCTATATCTTTGAATATTGTAGGTCTTTATAAAATATATCACATAAATAAACTTAAATAATATATTGTCATTGTCAAATACTAAGGGCCACCTCCTGGATTGTACAGTTCACTGGAAACACAAATAATGTAGGACACACATATATGCATCAGCCAATGAATGGACAAAGTTCTGTCTTTTAACCCCACATTCCTTCCTGGTGCAGTTACAGTACAGTACAGTCCTTTCCTGACAGGTGATCTCTGAGGGAGCACACAGATAATCACAAAATGGTGGCTTAAGCTAAATATTTACTGATATGTATTTGCCAATTTGGTAAGATTATTTAATAGATAATAGATAATTTATTGCGATATAAATTATCCGTTGGTCAAGTATTTATTCTGAAAGTATACATTCATTTAATGCACAAAATGTTTTTTAAAATGCCTTAGGGGTTGATATATCTCTAAAAGCTGCTGCGTTCATGTAGAAGACAATTAAGTTGTTCTCGCCAAAATATAAGCGATTTTTTTCCAGTTTCTAGCTTTTCAAAATTTTCTAAATATTGAGAATCTGGTAGACCTATTAAAAATGATGCATAAAATATGAATTTAATGCATTTAAGTTCACATTTTTTAATAAATAAGAATAAATTCAAGTTTGGTATTATTTTGAGTTTAATCCGCATTAAATAAATTAGAAAATTCACAATCTGTAAAATAGACCTCCCTAAATCACAGCCTCATTGCACACCCACCTAATGGTTTAAAATTCAGCCGTGAGTGCAATTTTCCCTTTTTTTTTTACTATTTTCATAATATATTCATGGGGCAAACACTGGTCTTTGTGCTCCAAGTTTCTTTAGAACTTTTACCAGCTATTAACTTAGCTCTTGTTAAGCATAATTTACTATGAAAGGGCAGAAATAGCTGTGCATTGGAGCATGCACCATTCATTCTTTGTATACTTATAAGTTATGGACTTTTTGTTCTGAGACACCTCCCACTACTTATCCACAAACAAAAGAAACAAAGAACCTCATATGATTGATAATCTATTATCCTAAAGTTTAGCTATACATTAAGTGATATGTACTATGGCTGTTAATTATTCAAGCAATTAAGTATTACAGTGAACAAAAAGTACAGTAAATTATTAAAGGAATTCTATAGCCCCAAAATGAAAACTTAATCAACTTAGTTTCCATCAGATTAAGTGGCATATAAAAGAATGTTACCAAACTGGAATATAAATTTAAGTATATATTGCCCTTTTACATCTCTTGCCTTGAACCACCATTTCTTGATGGTCCCTGTGCCTCAGAGATCACCTGACCAGAAATACTACAACTCTAAGGGGCCGATTCATGAAGCTCGAGTGAAGGATTCTAATTAAAAAAACTTCGAATTTCGAAGTGTTTTTTGGGCTACTTCGACCATCGAATGGGCTACTTCGACCTTCGACTACGACTACGACTCGAACGATTCGAACTAAAAATCGTTCGACTATTCGACCATTCGATAGTCGAAGTACTGTCTCTTTAAGAAAAACTTTGACCCCCCTACTTCGGCAGCTAAAAGCTACCGAAGTCAATGTTAGAAGGTCCCCATAGGCTTGCCTGAGATTTTTTGATCGAAGGATATTCCTTCGATCGTTGGATTAAAATCCTTCGAATCGTTCAATTCGAAGGATTTGCGCTAAATCATTCGACTTCGATATTCGAAGTCGAACGATTTTAGTTCCTAGTCGAATATCGAGGGTTAATTAACCCTCGATATTCGACCCTTCATACATCTGCCCCTAACTGTAACAGGAAGAAGCGTGGAAGCATTATTGGTGTGCAGAGTGCCCAGGGGGTGGCCCTTATTTTTTAAAATGGCAATATTCTAACTAGAATTGCCCAATGGCACATGCTACTAAAAAAGTGTATTATTATGGAAATTGTTTATTTACATGAAGCAGGGTTTTACATATGAGCTGTTTTATACAATATATTTTTATAGAGACCTACATTGTTCGGGGTATAGTTTTCAGCTATCAGCTATGTTTTTTTATAATGAGACATAATGATGTAGCCTTTTGTGTGACCCCATAGATATACAGTATGCATAGATAGGAATGTCAGAATACATTTTTGTGGAATTATCCCCATTCTTATTTTGCTTTGGGTATTCGCCAACTTTGTTTGGTTACTTTCTGTGGGTTCAGCATGAAGTCAATTGTAAGATTAGGAATTTATTGTAGAACAATTTAGAGCAAACTTTTTAGATGTTTATAAAGGTACTGGGTTAGGGTTAAAATGTATATTGCATGTTTTAGGTGACAAAAATATGGCATAAAAACATCCAAAATTGCCTCTTTTGTCTCTAATTGTGTCCAGTTGGAGTCCCATGATAATATCATCTGCATGTGACCTACATGGTATAATATATACTGCATATATATGAATCTGCAAACAATGTAAAAGTCTATTTTTTGAGGGATACTCCTATGAAAGACGTATAGAGCTTCAAGATATTTTTTGCAATAAATATGGTGACTTTGCTTCATAAAAGTTCAAGCTAGGTCTGGGGTATGGAAGACACTACCATGTAGTTTACTATCCTGTTGTTGTCATTAAAGAATAAGGATGACAAAATAATATAAATGTAAAAAACTAGGTACACTCAAAATATGGACTTCAAAATGTAAATTACATTTCTAGTTTGTGAAAGTGATTTTGAGATTATGATTTTGAGAAAATGGCTTTTTGGTCTCTGGTCATACCTCTGGATTAAAGTATCCTATAAGATTTATATTTTACTGTCATTTGATTCATTTCTATAGTATACTTCTTCACTCTTTTATTCAGTTCAGTCAAACTGAGCTTTGACTTTTTTGCTAAATGATTAGTATCCTTTTGTTAATTTAGTTGCTCCCTTCTAAGCTATTCCCAGTTTAACCATTGATTTCTTGCATTTTGGTTCTGCAAGTTGTCAGCTGTTTAGGGATTAACAAGAAGACAATATTTGAATTTACAACACTTTCATCATATAACCTAGCAAATCTAAATTTAATTTTACTTCTGCTGGAACTTATTTAAGTTAGCATATTGACACTTATAAAGGTGGACTGAAACAAGATCTCTTATTTCGCACTCTGTCAATTACTTCAAAATTTACTTTAATTATAAAAATAATCAATTAATTATTGGAGTAGAATAAGTCAAATTAATTGAGGTTTATTAATTAACACACACAAATTTTTAATCAAAAATATACATAATTAATTAGTCAAAATTTCATAGTCATCATAAATAGTTATCCAGATTATTTATATACATATATATTTTTATATCAGCTTTTTGACCATTTTATCTAAATTCATAATGATCAATTAATTTTGTCCTCATTTATATACTTTTAACTTAATTGAATTTAGCAGCATGTATTTAGATAAATACTTACCCAGAAATAGAGATAAAAGCCTATACATTATATCCTTAGCCTTATGATCATGTTCTTGTGGATCTTTGTTCTTTAATAATAACCTACTTATATAGTTTTTCTGTTTTTTTTTGTCCAACTTTCCACTTAACATCTTAGTCCCCAATTTTGTCATTTTCCAGGGAAAACATATCATCTTATTGTATTACTTTGCATATTTTTTTGGGCAAAATGAATGCCAACACTATTAATTGTGGTTGAACAAATGTCTCCTCTAGACCTGTGTTATGAAAGACATATAGCAAGCCTCAAACACTTTTGAATCCTCGGTACTAATTGTGCATAATCTATTTGAAAAACAGATGGTCCAGTGCAGTCTTTGGTCTTCGTCTTTTTTACCCCTGGTTCTATTCATGTATTTTTCTATTGTACAGCAATGCATGCACAAGTAGTGCTTTATACACATAAACACTATGGTCTGTAATATGCAGCATGCAATAGCAGCTAACTATTGGGGAGGATTGTGTGAGTGTAAATAAAAAGACTCTTTTCTGCTAATATCGGCTCATAGACAAATCAACATTTTGTTAAGATTCTGGTTGGCATACAAATGCTTCACATAGGGAACTTGATTAATTTGCACTGTAAAAAGGTTCTGCTCCTGAGATAATTATGTGGTATGACGAACAGCATTCTTTAATCTGCATAAAAATCCTGTATAAATGACCAATTAACCAAGAAATGTGCCAATTTCCTCAAGACTGCCTATCCGTTTATTATTAACTGTTCAAAGTTCAAAAAGTAAAGCATAATTCAGAGATTCGGTTTATTTGAATTTGAAACTTGTATCCAAAAAGCTCCAAATTACGGGAAGGTCATCTCCCATAGTCTTCATTTTAATCAAATAATTCTAATTTTAAATATGATTTCCTTTTCCTCTGTAATAATAAAACAGTAGCTTGTACTTGGTCCTAGCTAAGATATAATTAATCCTTATTGGAGGCAAAACAATCCTATTGGGTTTAATTAATGTTTCAGCGATTATTTTAGCAGACTAAAGGTATGGTGATCCAAATAACTGAAAGACCAATTATCCTGAAAACCCAATGTGCTTGTTTACATTATAAAAAAGCTGTACTTCTCTTTTAAAGGGCTCCTGCACAGACTACTGCTTCTTTAAACTCCTGAAACATGTCCTGTACTCCCCATAACTCTTCCCAAAATACAATAGTTGTGCAGTGAAATTGGAGAGTGCCATGTTTCCTCTTATCAAAAGTTTTCAGTGCTGGGATAGCTAGTGTGGACACAGAAAGCAAGGACCAGGCCAGCTTTCAGTGTGTAGTCTCCACTATAAATATCAAACATGGCAGCAGAAAACACCATTTTAAAAGGACTTGGGAACCCATTTTGTCAGTATGATGAAGACCTTGGTGAGGGTGGGCTGTTAATGGGCCCTCACTTCATAAAATGCTTTACTTCTCCTTTAATATACAATTTTGTGAGTCAAGTCATGCTAGTTAGACAGAAAAGAAAGCTTAGCTGAGGCAAAGCCAAAAATGCACAGAACTTTCAAAACATTTAATTTGATGAAATCTGATCTGATCTGAAATTACACAAAACTATCAACACCTATGTAAAATATAAAAGTGTCATCACATGAGGAAAAAAAAGGTTAAAAACACAATATTATGTCATGTTAAATATAAATTATGTATTTTGTATATTTGTTTTGCTTATTTTAAAAATCTTTTATTTTAGCAATGGTATGGTACACTTATCCAGAAAACCCGTTATTTGGAACACTGAATTATGGGAAGGCTATCTCCTATAAATTCCATAAGCAAATCGTTTTCTGTAGTGGTAAAATATTTGTTAATTACTTTTTTTTAATTTTATTTACAGGTTCTCTGATGTATCTAAATGAAGCCACTCTTCTTCACAATATACAAGTGCGGTACAGTAAAGACAAAATATATGTAAGTGCTGGTGTTAATATCCAATAAAATCTCAGTAGTGTAGAACTGTAGCTGTAGTGGTGTCTAGGGCCGGGCCTGTCCGGGTGCCCTGGGCAACCTGGCCGGCAACGACGCTCTACCCCCAGCCCCGTGCAAGTGAGCATGCGCAGACACATTTTATTATTATTGTTATCAGAGTTGATGCAGTCCTATGACCCGTCAGCACCCATTTCCTTCATTGTAATTCATTGCCCTGCCTTTGGTGGCCATATCGGGTTAAAATCGAGGTTGCCAAACGAGCGGATCTTATCATGTAAGGCCACCTATAGGCATGCCTATCCCTAGTTCCGGCTGTCATGGTGTCCCTAGGTGTACACTCCATGTTTGATTTGTTGGGTGCTAGTTGAATGTATGAATCTTTCAACTTGATCTCCTAAAAAGCCTTCTAGGATTCCAAACACTAATGCCAGACCAATGTTATTACTTGATGCACAGTATCATGGAGAGGACTTCAAATCCCATCTGATGTCACTCTGCATCATTAGCTAATTTTGGAAAGGTCCAGTGGTTTTTTTCAGAAAATAGGTAATCATATATTGCCTTCTCCACCTCTATGCCTGAGGTATAGAAATAATTTTAACTTTTATTTTTGCCCTTCCTAGATGTCACTGCAGTCTTGACATGCTCCGCCCCCCTCTCTCACAGTCTCTCATTCTGTAGCTTACATATGTGTATATGAATCCAGTGGTGGGCCGGATCTCCCACACATGTTTATGAGGAGCATAGGTAGATGTACAAGATGTAGGGCAGTGGTGAGGCAAGCTTGGAGTAGGGCTGGTTAACAGCAGAGATATTTGCCTAGTGCCCCCCAGTTTTGCATCCTAGACAAGTGCTTCTTCTGCTTACTTAAGCTGCATTCATCAGGAATAAGGCAAAGCTTGCCTTGATAACAGTTTCCATGAAATGGTGCCAGCCTGTATTCTCTAATTGTGGGCTCCAAAAGAACTAAGGAAACAAGTAATAACTTATGTAGTGTAACTAAAATTTATTCTGCTTGACCAGCACAATTAAATAGGATTTGGAATTATTTTTGGGGTGACTGGTTCCCTTTAAACCCTTCCCTCCACTACCTCTCAATTTTCATCTGTCTCATGAAGTGGCTAAATAGTTAAATTTTCTAGTGACAACTAAATACCCTGCACATGCACCTGTAACATATCTTACCTGCTTGTGCTAACATAGTGGTATTGCTTGCCATTGGGGAGATTGTTATATGGGAATAGACTGTTGCTAATGTAACACTTGGCTTCTGAAAGTGACTTTTTCTTTCCTATTATTATACTAAGCATATATTTGGGTCGTTTGACACCTACTGGCTCAAATGACCGCGTTAATCTTTTATATTGCTATTGAGTTACTTAATTTTGCTTAATTAATCCTGACCAAATACAGAAGCAATCTTGCCATCTGCCTAAAAAACAGCGACAGCTGCAATATCTGTTTGCCACCAAATGTTTCCAAAGAGAAATTATGGTAATTGACACCTAGTTACCAACTTTGTACTTTCTGAGTTCTTTAGCTGACTTTTTTCCTCTGGTGCTATTGATTGTTTTGCATCTTTTTTTAATTGCCTTTC
The DNA here is from genome assembly GCF_017654675.1 of Xenopus laevis. Lineage (NCBI taxonomy): Eukaryota > Metazoa > Chordata > Amphibia > Anura > Pipidae > Xenopus > Xenopus laevis. The sequence continues at coordinate 77,637,204 of NC_054380.1, read as the reverse complement.
CCTGCACAGGTTTGTTTGCTTTCCAGTGCTGCCAAGTATCAGTTTATTCCCAAATAGTGTTGTGTTGTTTAGCTAGGATAGATAATTAATTTGTGCTCAGCAGTGTGAGGAGAAGCATTACATGCCCTTCTGTTCTTGATATCTAAAAGATTGCTGCTTGTTGATTAAACAAGTATTAATGTCAAGGTCAAATGGGTGACAGTCGCCCAGCATGGCTTTAGATATAGACTCAGGGGAGTATTTGGGTGGCTGGGTTTTATGATAACATTCTACACAAATAAATGTTCATGTGAAGCCTAATTCTAATCTGTCACTGCATCTGCAGTACAGGCCTAGGTCAGCTTTGCAGAAGGCCAGCTGTGTTTCTCCAGTAACAACTGAGTATAACCAGGACAGTGGTACAAGGAATGTTTTTTTGCAGTACCCTAAGCTTCTTTTTGCTATGTTTTGAATAAAGAATTCATAAATCTGAATTTAAAAGGCCTTCATACTTTGTCTCTGAAGTATTTGTCTTATGAACTTCTCTGCATATGTAATAAAAGGCATACCATTTGCCCAGGTGCAGTAACCACCTGCATAGCAGGCAATAAGATGTTTGGTTTTAAACAGGTGACCAGTAAATGTTACCTGGCTGATTGCTATGAGTTACTAGCTATCAGAGTAACAGAAAATGAAACAAAGTAGCAGTGCACCCGCAAGTTAAATTGTAACAATTGTAACAGTCATTTGTATCTATTGAGGAAATACAAGGTGGAACACATTATCGCTTCTGTGTCCCTCCTGCAAACCTCTAGTTAACTAGTTCAGGTGCTGAGGTGATTTATCAAATAAAATGTAACTTTTATTTATCTCACTTAAAAATTCACGCTACACAAACACATCATTGGGGATCCACCTCAATGAAGCTGGACCATGTCCATAAAAAACATGCAGCTTAAAAACACATAGGATGGAACCGTGGGGAAATAGTGTACTGATATCCAATCAGCCACTATCGGTACAACTATAATCTATGTTGGGGTATATGTAAATTGTTCCCCTGCTCTTATCTATTTTTATGCATATAGTAAGACGCCCAGTATTAGTTCTGATAATAAGTAGTAGGTTCTAGGATACCACAAAAGGATGGCAACCGCTCTTAGCCGAAAAATATATGAGTTACTGCACCCGGGCAAATTTTGTGTCTTTTATTAAATATCACCGTTATGCTGTGCTCAAGGTGCTATGAAGTATGTTCTACTCTATCAGAGTTTAATGAAGAACACAGGATATTTTCTCTATGGAACATTATAACTTGGGCAATAAAGACTGAAACTACACTTATGAACAGTGGCTGAATGCAAAGTCCTTTTGAAAAAACATACTCTATCCTATATTGTTTTTGCAGTGCCAGTTATAGTGTTTTGTTAAGTATTCTTCCTTACCGGACTAGTAATGGCATAAAGTGGAAATATTTTTTTTGGCCAACGACCCAAATGATTGAAACTTTCACAGGTCCTTTTCACGTCCTCATCTGCCTTTGCGCCATTCACCCAGAAACAAGATAATCATTGGTCTGATGGACCAAACTGCCTAACCATACCTGGGCATGCGCGCTAGCTGCCAGCTGTAGATCTTAGCTAATTACTATTGTTCATTTTAATGCATGAATGTCAGTTTAGAACTAACAGCTTATTTGTTTTTTTAGACCTATGTGGCCAATATCCTTATTGCAGTAAATCCATACTTTGATGTTCCGAAATTATATACTTCAGAACAGATTAAGCAGTACCATGGTAAATCTCTGGGAACGCTGCCGCCTCATGTTTACGCAATAGGTAGGAATCTTTTATTTTATTGTTTATGTAGTAGAAAATAGCAGATACATATAGCTACTGTCATCCAGAAAGAAATATGTATAATTTGGCTAAGCTTATGTTTATTCTTCAAATAAGAATGTTTTAGAATTTATTTTAAGAATAAATTTATTAGTGTTCTGCACTAGGAATATACAGTCATAAATCAGAGGAGCTAATGATTTAAAACTTCACATACTGCACAAAAGATACCCAGTGATGAATGTGTGAATCAGTGTAGCACTGATGTGTTGTGTTTGGTTGCTGATTGACTGAATAAATTACTAGATATTGCTATATAGTTTGTTTGAGTTTATTTTTCTGTTAATGCATAGTAAAGTCTATCTAGGTCATTTATCATTGTGTGTCTCCTGCCTTCTCCCAGCTTGTGCATTCAGAATGATGTGCAAGCTGGGGATGCCCATGTGCTGGCAACCCCTTCTAAATATCGTACTGCCCAAAATAGGAAGTGCTAAGTGCAGAGTCAGACACAATTTTTGCACGCCATTATATGAAGACACAGAATTATGCCTCAAGGCTGAAGGAGCAAATTCAAATGGGGCAAGTTGTCAAAAATGCCACTTTGTGTCTGATTGGAGCAGTTTGCCCCCTTTTTTTGGTAACTGAGCCCCTATGAATCCAGGTTAATATACATGTAATGCTGCATTTTTTAAAAATTATTTTTGGTGATGCCGTTCTTGCTCTGCTGAGGTGAAATTAATCGGTTTCCGTAAGACCACGGCACATTCTGCTTTCCTTATAGCTACTATGCGTTGATTGAATAGCACCCACATGTGACACTGTAAAGATGTGATGGTAATTGAAATGCCGAACTCTTAGATTCCACAGAGACATTGGCATCCAGTGGTCAAAATGTAGTGATGAATTGTGTATTCATCAGGTATTCCTTTTTCCTTTCTATCTCCCAAGGTAAAATAGCAGACAAACATTTTATCACTTCCTGTCCACTACCCAGTATCGCTTGGTATTCAAGGTTGTAGCCTTAGTTTTACTTTTGAACAAATGTTATATTTTTATATTGTCCTTGAAGTAGAGGAACAGTAACACCAAAAAAGTGTTTTAAAGACATGATAATATAATATTCTGTTTCCATGCACGGTTAAGATTGGTGTGTTGGCTACACAGCAGCTTGTTTATATAATAAACTATAGTTGCAAAGTATAGCAATGGGGCAGCCATTCAAGCACAGGATACACAGAAGATAACAGATAAGTTCTGAAGTATCAGAACAGGACATTGTATTTGTATTCCTTTAAAAGACTGTTCCTATGTGGAATAGTATGACATAATAAGTGGGCATTGTGGGACATTAAAGTATTAAATAATTTATTTTTTTATTCCAGCTGATAAGGCCTTTAGAGACATGAAAGTTCTAAAGATGAGTCAGTCTATTATTGTGTCTGGAGAATCAGGTGCAGGGAAGACAGAAAATACCAAGTTTGTTCTTAGGTACGTATACTATTGGAAACACAAACAAAATATTTCTTTAGTGACTGTTGGTTAATCACATACGCACATTTGCCAATAAAGGTGTGGCATGTCACAATTTTAAAACAAGATGCCCATTAAATATTTTAGTTATAACGTCTTTTTGGTTGCATGTCCCTAAATGTGCATCATACATACATTATATACCCGTAAATGTGTGGACCACTGGCTGTCCGCATTGATTTAGGGTAACTTAATATCAAGTACAAGGTACTTCTTTACAGAAAAAAAGCAGTTGACTCAATAATGAAGAATGATTTGCTTTAATTTGACTCTAGGATGACCGTTATCCAGATAATACCTGTATAGCATCTTTAGCAATTGCTCTTATCCTTATCCTATCACTGAACACACCAAAAAAACACCTTTTCACTTATTTTATGTCTCTAAAATAACAGACGTTTGTTGATAGCAGTGTCTTAAATGATCACATTTTGATTTTAGGTATTTAACAGGGTCCTATGGATCTGGACAGGACATTGATGAAAGGATTGTTGAAGGTATGTTTGTAAATTTGTAGACTTCATATCTTAATACTAATGTTGTAGTTGTTACACTGGTCTTAGTAGTTGTAAATACTGGTATAATTTTACACTAGTGGTTCCCAACTTCCCAGCTTGAAGTTAAATTAAGGTGATATTAGGGGTGAATAGTTAATTGCTTAAATATATATAATATATATATATATTTTTTTTTTTTGAGATATAGCTAAATGTTGCTCATATCTTTTATGTTGCGTTAAAGGTAGCCTGTGTCTATACCTTTACTACAGATTACAGATTTACTACAAATGTACTTATTAAATTTCTAATATGAGTTATTATCTATTTAAAATTGACATACTATATATTATTTATAAAAAGCCACAACTCCAACACATGAACAGAGAGCATGGAGCCAGATATACACACAGCAGGCAGATTTCTCATTTGATGATCTTGCACTAACTTAATTGCTGACCTTGGAGAGTTGTGAAAAGTGTTATCAAGTTTATGTTCCAGATATATTGACCTACATCCTCTACTCTACTAAAGCTGCAGAAATACAAAAGTGAATAAGACACCCCACTTCTAAAAAGGCTACATGTTCATTAAATATCTTCTATTAGGAATACTTTTAAGTACATTCATTGTCAGAACAAAAATGATAGCAGCTTTAACTTATCTGAATAAAGTCAACTATGCAAAGAAAGATAATAGCTGATTTTTACTAAACAAACAATGAATTATTTTTTCTGTGGACAGCTAACCCCCTGCTGGAAGCATTTGGAAATGCAAAGACTGTCCGCAACAACAACAGCAGTCGTTTTGGAAAATTTGTAGAAATTCACTTCAATGAGAAGGTTTGTGTCTAGATGAAATCAATATTTGGAACTATAGAAACACTGCCCTTACTGTTACACAATTCACTGGCCACTGTAATAAAGAATGGAGTATATGATTTGAGAATTTTGTATTAATAATAAACAAACAGCACTTAAAGCCCGATTGGCAGAAATGGAGCTGAATTTCTCCTCCACAGACCAGTAATTAATGTTTTTGCCTCTTGAGGCAACTTCGGCGACTTTGGAAAACAAAGCGATGCGAAGGCCATCCCGCTGACTATTCCCATTCTTGCCGGCAGGGGAGGCATTTCGGGGAGATTAGTCGCCCGAAGACGAGAAGATTTGTTCGCTGGGCGACTAATCTCCCCTGTGTGCCACCACCCAAGGGGCAATAAACTTAATGTGTTTGTCAACTCCCTAGACTGACATTAAAAAAAGTAAGTAATGAGAGTTCTTTTCTGGCTGTTGTTTGCTATTGAGGTTACAGCCTTTATTATTGTCAAATCTTATCTCTCAATCTGTTCTTTGAAATAAATAGAAAACGAACAATATACAGGTTTCCAAGTGTCTGGAGAGTATATTTTGACCGCACAGAAAAGGTTATTCTGTTGCTGAGTGAGCCTTTATCATGGAGTCTTCAGACAATGAAAATAACCTTTCCGAGCAAAGTGGCAAATAAGTTAATTTGTCTTTTGTACTGACGGAATCCAGTGTATAACAATCAGAGCTTTTTTAATTCCGTTTTAGTCTTAAATGCATTCAATATTTGTTGAGGTAGGAATTATCTAGCAAGTAGATTTAATTTTTTTTGTTCTCTTAAAGGGATTGTTCAACTTCCAACACTTTTTCCAACAATATGATTTCAGATAGTTCACCAGAAATAAAGACTTTTTTCTATTGCATTCTATTTTCTATTTGCAACCATTTTTCTAATAATGAATAAACTGTTCAAAACTAATACATTAAGTTGATACATTTCTTAGGTTTGTCCCTACTGAGCAGAATGCCTGAGTTTCAGTAAAGGCAGCTGTTAGAATTGATACAATAGTTGCTTATATTCCACAGCTGCAGCTGAGAAATGTATCAATTAAATGTAAGCAAATTACAAAAATTGTTACAATTAAATGTAACCGTTCAGAATCTGCCCCTAGATCACTGAGCTGTCAGCCAGGCACAAGGTAACTGTATTCTGCCATCTATGGGTTCTCTAATTTTTGCCATCCAGATGCACAAGTTATAGAGCAGCAGTGGATATAGGCCCAGTACTTGCCTCCAGAGCCCTGCCATACCCCTGGAATTGCTCTCTTGCACCCCTTATTTTTCTTGTAATTCTTTTTTTTTCACTCAAAATATTTTTTATTTTGCTTCCGGTTCACATAACAATCAGATACATTTTCACAATTATGAAATTTGTGATCACACATTGTATATATTACATTTCAAAAATGCAGCATTGCAGAACCAGACAATAAAAAAAGGAGAGAAAGAATAAGAAAAAAGGAAAATAAGAAACAGAACAGAAGAGAAAAAGAATGGATCCCCCGCTCAACACAATGTATATTCAAGATACATCTTTAATTATTACCCACATTTACTTGTAATATTACTTCAAATTCAACCGGCTCTCAGCCACATAATTCGTCCATGGTGCCCAAATTTCAATAAACTTGTCCATGTTATCCTGTACTCGTGCTGAAAGTTCTTCCATTACGCATATTGCATTTATTTTGTTCAGGGTTTGCTGCCAGGGTATATCTGGGGACAGCCAATTGATGGCTAAATTCCACTTAGCTGCTGATAGAATATGTTTAACAAGATGTCTAGCTTGTTTATTGAGCTGTACTGGTGGGAGATTATGTAGTAGTTCCCATGGATTTAGTGGAAAAGTTACTGTGCAAATTTCTTGTATGAAACCATGTACCTTATGCCAATGCTGCTGTGCTGTAGGACAATCCCACCAATGTTCTTGTAATTCTGCCCAGAGTCTTGGTAAAGAACCTTTTTATCCAGGGCATATAATTTCCCCCCTGCTTTCATTTTCAGAAATGATTTAAATTATTTTTAACAAAGCTTTATCAAACGCAGAGTCTACAATCATAGGCTTATGGCAAATAAGTGTTTTCAGGCTAGGATCTACTTCACAGTTAGTGACAGACAGTTAACATTTAAGTCATTGGCAGGGATAATAGGAAGTGATGGGTGGTTCTTCACTTGCTCTTTCTACCATTAGCATAAACTGGGCGAACCTCTGAATCACACCATGCTATAATTATGAGGCCCTTCCACTAATGGGATGAAGATAATCACCGACTGACTGCAAACACCTTTTAAACTTTGCTTATCTACTGAATATCACTGGAGTCTATGTTTGGGCATGTCCAGCAGTGATGCTTTACAAATCTCTGACTACATAGTTTGATGGCCATCATCCCGTGTGAAAAAGATCTAGTGTGTAATAATTATGTGGCTTTTTGCCTTCAATTTCCTTACCATCTAGTATCTTAAGCTGGCGATTCACAGGTAGATTTTGTGGACTAACCAGTTTATTTAATGAACAGTTCATCCATCAGTGGTTAATGATATGTGAGGAGACTTTTGTTGTATCTTTGTTGTGTTGAACTGATTTCATCGTTTCACGACGAACACATGTCTGCTCTACTGTTGGGATGACATGGTCAGAATGATCCTAAATTTTATGATCACTTGCACACCACCAATGTAAAAATAAGTAGGTGGTTTTATCGGATTGTCCTGAAATCAGTCCTAAATCTGAACTTATTGTTCTATCATTTCAGATCTCAGACGTTTTCAACAGAAAGTCCTATTTTTTTTTCTGTAGATCCTGATTGGGGACTTTGTTTTAATCAATATGCTTATCATAATATATATTTTTCTGCTTAGTAGAACTTAGTCACCAATAAGCAGGAAAACAATGATGTTTTTTCATGTATCATGCATAAGTGTCACTTAATTTTAGAGGCAACTCTTATAATAACTTGTAGTGGTTTATATATTTGGTAATGTCCGTATATTACTGAACAATATACAATATGATCAATTACTGTGGGTAAAAAAGAGTAGAAATAAATTATTAATTAGGAATGAAAAAACTGGTAGCTGTCAGAACTACGATAAAATGTGTTAAAGGAGAAGTAAAGCTTAACTAAAGAAGTAGCCTAGAAATGTTGTTCATTATGTTTTGGGCTTCTGTGGCAGCCCAAGGCAACCACAACACTTTAGTAAAATGCCCCAGTAGCTCCCCATATTCTTTTCTGCTGATTCACTACACATGCTCTGTGCTATTGTCACTTACTGAGCTTAGGGACCCACTCACAATGTACAGTACACATAGAAAAGAAATGTCACAGTATAAGGCTGATTAGTAATTAATACAGATAATTACAAAATGGCAGCACAGAAACCAGTGTACCTAGTGTCATAATGTAATAATCAGCCCTGTAGCATCAGCTTATATTACAGACCAACCTCATTTTCTGCTTGATAATTTGCGACGACCCCTAAGCTTAGCTTCTCAACAGTTGCTCAGAGCCCACTGAGCATGTGAGTGTCGTGAGACACATTCCAAGATGGTGACCCCCCATCTGACAAGTTTGAAGTCCTGGATCATTGCTGCTATTGAGAAGCTGAAAAGTTAGGCTGGTGCAATAAGTTCAGAATAGCATATTCATTTTTAGGCTTTAGTCAAATAGTACAAGTTGTTTGAGCTGCATCTGAATTACATGGTGGTTTTGTAAAGGTGGCCATACACGGGCCGATAAAAGCTGCCAACAGAGTCGGCAGCTTATTGGCCCATGTATTGGGCCCTCCGATGGGTTTCCCTGATCGAGATCTGGCCGAAAGTCACGTTGGATCGCGGCCGCATCTGTTCGTTGATGCAGTCTCGCGATCCGACCGCCCGTTACTATTCGTTAGGATCTCAAGGTGGGCATATCGGGGAGAGATCCGCTCGTTTGGCGGATCCCTCCGTGTATGGCCAACTTAAGTGTCTATCCTTTACCTGGCATAGGAAATCAATAGTAACTGGAAAATAGTTGCATAGTAAATATGCCATTTGATACGCATGGATGCAGCTTCCAAGTGTGACAATCCTAGTTGCCATGTACTGTGTTGCATATTTTACTGTGTGGGTGGATATGATAAGTAGCTACTTTCGTTATTTTAGTTTGTAATATATTCTGCAACACTGGACAGTGGATCCGGAAGAACACAAACCGTTCAAAACATAGAAACAAATCAGTTACAAGCAACAAAACTATCATAAAGAGATCACAAATTATTTTCAACCCTACAGTATTATTCAATTTAAAGTGTAAACGCCATCCTAAACTGTAGTGCCTGACATTTTTCCCTACTGCAAACAACCTATACTATTTGTCAGTGATTCAAAAGCAATTGTTGACTAGTGCTAGAATCAGCCATTTAAAGCAGCTGGAATGTGTCAATAACTATTTCACTTTTGCTTTGCTAAAAGTGTTAATGTGTCTGTATTAGCTTCAGATTGTTATTGCTTTCACTTGACTTATTTTTTTGACATTTGATGTTTTTCTTTTTCTTTTTTTTGCCCAGAACTCTGTAGTTGGTGGATTTGTATCTCACTATCTTCTGGAGAAGTCTCGTATCTGTGTGCAGGGTCAAGATGAAAGGAATTACCACATTTTCTACAGGCTATGTGCTGGAGCACCAGAGGACATCCGTCAGAAACTCTTCCTATGCTCCCCAGATACTTTTAGGGTAAGTAGAACTTTCAGGTGCTTCATGAGAGTACTTAAAAGAACACAAATAAATATATATCTACAGCTACATGCAGGGATCATATGGCTAGATAACAGGAACCAACATTTACAACAGGCACAATACAAGCCTTGATGCATCATTCACATCAGTGACTTTGTTGCTGCATGTTATCATTTAATAATTGAATGTAGTATTACAGGATTGTCTGAAACATTTAGGAATTCATTATTCTGTCTGTTACAGAGTTGTTGACAAAGATGTCTTCAGTTATGTTTTTATATGTTTGGAAAATATCATCATGCTATGTAAACTAGTGAATAAATTCTAGAAAGGAGCACTCTGGGGCCCCTCCCTCTGGGAAAACTTGAGTAATGATGTGGCCATTGTAGACTGCAGAGACCACTCCAAATGTATAATACAACCAAACAGGATTTGTAGTTTTTGCAGGCGGAGCGCATTAATCTTCAAGAGCATTTTTAGCTAAAATGATTACTTCTGAAACTGAACCTGTTTGAAGGTGTCTTTGGACTTCAGGCAGCAAATAGAAATGTCAGAGCTGTTGAAATGGCAATTACTTGAAAAGATGAATTGAAAGCAAATTTATAAATAAGATGTTAACACTCTGGTCCTGTAGATGTCTCTGTAGATACGTGATAAACTACTAAGCCTTTGTATACTTCTAACTTATATCAGGAGCTCTGAGAGCTTTTTAATAAGGAACCATCATTTTTTTTTGTATCCTTAAAAGATAAAAACAATTTTGCAGTGTTGTGCTTGAACATTCAACGTATTTAAATATTGTGGCCTATGTGAGATTAATCAAATATTTAGAGCTCCTTATTTAGTCAGAATGTGACAGGCGGCAGAGAAGAGCTTAATCTCCACGCCATCTTTCTCAACTCCACACGCGTTGGTGGTGTGGAGGCAGCTGTGAGTGAAGCCCGCGTCTGGTCTGAAATAAGACTAATAATGCGGCTGGAATGGCAAAAGAGAATGCGTTGGATCATTTTGTTGTCAGTCCTAGGCGTGCTCATATTTCCAACAGTGGTGGGCATTTTCTCTCTAGCTCAGGACTGTCTGGCTGGATCCCAACAGGCAGCAATTGTATGCCCCTTAGTCTGATCAAGGATTTTAAGTGTATCAGTATAATCTAGTCCTTGAATATGTAGCACATAAAACATGCAACTCTATTACCACAATGCTCATTTTTATCCTGATTATAATACCACCCTCATCTAACATAAAAAAATATACATGGAAAAAAACAGGCCTCAATGCAAGAATCAGTAAAGCTTATACACACATTGTAGAAAAAATACTTACAGGTTTTGAATATTACAATGAGGCAGCATCTTATTGCACATATGTCAGCTATATAATTTACAGTGAAACCTCAATTTTACATCCCCTGATTTAAAATTTTCCCTCGTTTTACATTGTTGTTTTGTGGTCCCACCTATATTTTATGCATAATACATTTCCCTGATTTTACATTTTCCTGGAAAAACATAAAACGGGGGTTCTACTGTATTGAGTATTCAAAGTTTGATGGTGTTTTTTGTGCTTACAAGACGAATATCTTCTGAAAAAAATGCTTTCATTACTTTGTGTTTTTTAATATTCTATATATGTGTCTGCATATATTTTTACATATATATGTGTGTGTATCATTATATTGTTCATTTGTGTTGAATAAAGATATAAATTCATCAAGTCAAACTCTTCCAAAAAAGCTCCAGAGCAAATAAAAACACTTACTGTACATAAATGTAATATATAGATAGATAGATAGATAGATATATTCTTAGATAGTTTCTTTTTCTTGCCATCTCAAGGTTGCAAAGACAGATTTAACCAAAAATTACAGTCTAACTTGAGTGACATTTCCAGGTTACAGATAATGTTACAGAATAGCTTTCCAATTCATACTCAACTGCCAATTATATAATTGTTCCCTTACTGTGCAGCTTCAGAGCTGTTCTGGCACTTAAGTGTTTGGAGTTAGTACGATGAATACTAAACCTTAGATGCAATAAGGTCTAGCCTGTTGCAGTTTTGGTTGTGTAACAATAAATATTTTGCATGTGCGATTTCATTCTGTCTTTGGGACCATATTAATTACATTTATTTATTGTTACCAGTACCTCAATCGCGGCTGCACAAGATATTTTGCTTCTAAGGACACTGATAAACAGATTCTACAAAACCGCAAGAGTCCTGAGGTATAGTAAATTAAACAATTGTCTGAATTCTGTGTCTTGCTGTTAGCTTTTGATAAATGTTCCCAGCAGAGAGCAGTAAGACGAGAGAATGGGGATGCAGAGAGAAGAGGTAGGAAGAAGATTAGGGCACATGAGCAGAAAGACATAGGCTATGAAGAAATACCCTTTTGCTAATAAACTTCTTTACATTCATTCCCTGGAGATGATGGGATGTGCTCTCTTTGTAGCCTTATAAGGCACATATAATGAAGTGTTAAAGCTACACTGTCAAATTCACAACCATGCTGCTGTTTACCACTAAACCTGCCATGAAATTTTAAGGACTTAGTTGTAGATGTAAGCACTAAAAAACAATGTGGTCCTCTTGAGGTGACAGATACTCCATATATACTTTATGTTCTGCAAAGAACTTATCATTATAGCTCATGTTCTTGCAGTTAACAGTCAGAAGCACAAGCCTACACTCGCTGCAGGGCCATAGGGTATAGCTGTACAAATTATGGAGCACTAGCTGTAATTTAGTGCTGACAATCCTTTGGGGATTCTTGTTCCTGTCAATAACAACAACATATTCATTCATAGCTGCACACATACAGAGACGTTTATGCTTTTGTTTTATTTAATGGAGCAATTAAAAGAAAGGCACAGAGCGTTTGGAGCAGCAAGAAGCACATTGTAAATAAGTTGTACCTGCTATAAGAGCTGTCTAAATACATGTCACTTACTAACACAATGTTCATTAAGCACAAATCAGAGCATTAAAGGAAAAATATACCCACCTTTTTGACATGAGCTCATTTATTTGGGCTTATGTATAAATGATATATAAAATTTTGACCTGCCAGAAATAAATATAAATTATTTAATTTCTATACAAACTTACCTGATTTCACAGATTGAAAGAAAACCGTGATACTTGTTTGAGCAATTTCATCTCGATCAGGGAAACCCGTCGGAGGGCCCCATACACGGGCCAATAAGCTGCCGACTCGGTCTGTTGGCAGCTTTTATCGGCCCGTGTATGGCCACCTTTACATAACCACCATGTAATTCAGATGCAGCTCAAACAACTTAGGCACACAATGTAATGCAAACCCACCCATGCCTGGCTCCATAATGTTAGGTGAATATAGCAGAGGCTACATAATACAGCTAGTGGCAAATCATAAGTTCTGCTTGTTTGGGAATAGACTAATGAATGTTATGAGGGAAAGGTATGATAAATCACATTTGGCAGGGCAGATGAATATTGTCTTGTATGTGGCCTCGTAATCGGATGCACTGGTGTGTGTAATAAGAGAGAGGCTTACAGATCTCCATTTGTCTCAGCACTTCTGAATTCTGATAGGAATATGCTAATAATCCCTCACTACCCAGTTTATGTAGCTTGGCAGCAGGGTAATTTATTTAAGTGACCAGAGAGATGTTCCCAACACTTTATTAACCTTCGGGCCCTGCATTTACATAATGTGCTGCAGGGCCGGCTGGAAGCCATCATACAAGAGTTTACTGTTGTAAGAAAAGAGAAGAAGAGCTTAAGATAATTGATAGAACTAGTTATAGGTTTTTGTCTGCATGTTCGATGGGAACAAATGGAGTTGAAAATTTGCAAATAATCAAAGAAAAAAAGTCTCTAATCATTGCATGCCTATAGCAAGTCTAACACAATGACCTAGATGCTATTTTGGATACTACTTAATTTCACTGGATTGAGCAGTACTCATTACATTAACATTTTAGCCTTTGAAACCAGGTTTACAAAACTGAATATTGCAAGTAATTATTCAAGCTGCTTTCTCCCCCCCCCCTTTTTTCCATATATTATCAGGAGGATGAGGTATTGTTTTGCATTTATTAGTTTAGCCTTGCTTGTGTGTAGAAAAGTGTGGGGTGACTTTCGTGGCAGCTGCATGGTATTTGTGATTTAGGCAAGAAAGTGAAGCACTCTTAGGCTCTCATTTTCTTGACTTATTACAATGACCAGCTGCTTATATTGCATGAATAAAAAGGGGCCATTTACAAACACAAGTGCAGTACTGATTGCAATAACCATGTTTATTTTCCACAATACAGCATTTTCCCCCAGAATTCCAGCACCATTGTGCCCTATAGGGAGAGTTGTGCCTGACACAGTTGCTGCTGATATATGAATACTAACACAATTGCGTTTACACTTTGGCGTAAATCTGTCCAATTGTGCTGAAAATTTCCCAATTCCAGTCGCCTCTTGAGATGCAAGTGCACTGTGCCTATTGCCTCAGAACATTGAAGGAACCCTGGATCCACCACCTGGTCCGGAAATGACAGTAGCTCCAGGGTTCCCCTGCGACAATTGATGCAACACCACTTAGGTTGGAACAGGAGGCAGGAAGAAGGGCAGAACAGCTGCAGGTGCAACTATAAAGTGCAAGGAGGGCATTTTGGCACAAAAAAATGTAATGAATGGGGTTTATGCTGACTGTGAGAAGTGTGTGTAAATGCAAATGCACTTGCGTTCGTAAATGACCCCTAATATCTCTAAAAAGTAGATGCACACTGTTCTGCATGTATCATTCTTTGATACATTTATCATTTATGAGCTGCTCACTAGTGTAAGAAGTTGCAAAATGTATTTACCTCCATAAACCAAAGCAAAAATGCTCTAGTTAGGAATTTCTATCTATTTGCACTCAAACTCTTCATCAACTGAAGATGTTGAGCTTTGTACTTTATAAAAGCTAATGGGTTTATTTAATTTAGTGCTAACTTATTTTGTGCTGTCCAACTACACACTGGCCTTTCAGAAGGTTGTACATGTTTAAAGGGCACTCTCCTTATACAATTACATTCTACTAAACTTGAGAGGAAGTGGAATAAATCTGCTTTATTGAATCTGCTTTCATTTGTGAGTTAGTCAACCTAACATTTTTTTCATGATTTTTTAATAGCATCAGTCTGTGAATTGAAATGCAAAGCATATGAGGCATTTTAAAGAACTGCACTGATAGTTAAGCCTGGCTCTAAATTATACCAATACAAGTAGTAGTTCTTCTAACCCAAGTTGGACAGCAGTGCAATGTACTGCAGTAATAAAAAAACCATAACAAAGATAGTTATTTGGAAAAGAAATGTTGGTTGTATCCATATGAGATGCTTCGGGTAATGGCACATGGGTGCACTTTGGGTGCATTAAGCACCATGTTTTTAGTAACATGTATGTAAATTACTTGACAAGAGCTTGTGTCAAAGTACTAATACTGGGAAAAGATAGTGAAGCCTCCCAGGCTGCTTATGTCTGACATGGACACTTGTCAGGAAATTTCCATTTATGTATATGTGGGCTGTTAGTTACTTTGGTGCCCTGTTTACTGGCTAATAAAAAACACAGTGCCCATGACTTGAGCTCTTCTAAAATGGACTGCTTTTGTTCAACTGTAAATATTAAGATGATTTGGGAAAGGTACAACTAGCACCTCTGACACCTGGAAGTTATTTCATAGCTTTGGAGGAATTTTAATTCTGTTGTGCCATTTCATCACCTTCAATTTTAGATCATAGCCAAATGGCAGTCCAAACACTTATTGTTTTCCTGCTTTGCATGTGTGTTTTCCACTCTATTTTGTGTTCAGAAATTTTAATTTTAACATACATACATACACCCTAATTCCCAAGGAATCGTTAACTGCTGATCATAATCCCGCTTCATTTGCTATCTGGCAACGTTGTATTTTAGTACGTAAAACATGGCGCACTGAAGGATCCTTTGCTGGATGACCATGGAGATTTTAATCGAATGTGCGTAGCTATGAAAAAGATTGGCTTGGACGACACAGAGAAGCTTGATCTGTTTAGAGTAGTTGCTGGAGTCCTCCACCTCGGAAATATTGATTTTGAAGAAGCTGGGAGCACCTCTGGTAAGATGTCATTTTCTTCCATTACTATTAATCTAGTGTAAATGTCATATAAAAAGAACCAAGTTTGAGTTGAGACACAAAGCACAGTGTTCTTTTAAAGGGGATAAATAAATGCTCTGGGAGGAATTCTCTTCATGGATTTATTATGATAGCACTTCAAAGACACACAAGTTTAAAATAAAATGGATTGAGAAAGTAGTGAGTATATGTAATTACAATTTAGATTCTAAGGGAAGGATAAGGACATTTACACAGGTGATTTGTAAAGGTCTCTTCCCAACAATAACAACCCTGTGTTCTCTGACTGCTGCATTGCAGGTGCTCTGCAGTGTTAGCCCTCCCAGGAGTCAACAGCTGTTTTGATAAATTGACCACACAAGCAACCCTGTGTCTTTGTTTCTTTTTCTAAAGGGCCCCGTATAAAAGCTTTTAACCTTTTATTGTCAGAAGGGTCTTTATTATTTTGCTGTTCCTTGAACATAAATGTGCTTTAGCTGAGCCATTTTCCATCTTTGTGTGCTGGATACCGAAGAGTTGCCCATGGCTACTTTTTATATAGCACAGATGGAATCATCCTTCCCCCCCCCCCTAAATATATAGTGAACAAAGTATACACTATTGTAAAATATAAGGACATTATAAGTCACCGAAGAGTTCCATGACCAAATAGAAGCACATGACCGAAGGCTGAATGCTTTTATACAGGTCATGGAACTCCGAGGTGACTTCTAATATCCTCATATTTTACAACAAGGGGTACTTTATTTATTATAATACACAAGTTCTAGTGAGTTATGTGACAAAAATTGCATCACTAAGCTCTCTTTATAACTGATGACATCATTAAGAGCCGTTTATAAGGCTATAATTTACTGGATTTTGATGGCTTTTGTGTATTATAAATATGTTACTGCTTATACCGCTACTAGATCTCTAATCCGTAACTCTGATATCCAGAAGGTTTCGAATTACTAGGTGACCGTCTCTCATTGACGCCATTTTAATAATTACATTGCTACAAATTTATTTCCTTTTTATCTCTTATAATAAAACAGGATCTTGCACTTATTAGCAACCAAGTTTGATAAATTCATACTGGTTGCAAAACAATCCTAAAGGGGACCTGTCATCCAGACATAAAACCTGTATAGTAAAAGTCCTTCTCAAATTAAAAATGAAATCCAAATTATTTTTTCATTAAAAATTCCAAATTATAGAAATTAAAACCAGAGAACGGCAGGTCCCAAGCATTCTGTATAATATATATTAATTCATATGACTAGATATATTTGGTTATACTGTTGTAAAAGGGCACCTTTAAAATGAAACATGAAAACTCAGAATTTAGAAACTGTCTCGTGTATATTTAAAAAAAAAAGTACTGACTGAAATGACAGAGCTCTGAATCTGCTGCCTCTCTGTCCTTGACAAGTCTGTTGGATGCTGTACATTTGAGGGTCAGACCTGAGAGTATGTTGTACACTCGTTAAGATATAAGATTGATAATCATTTTAATTATGAATTCATTAAAAAATAAAGTGGCAATTGATTGACTTAATCTGCAGTATCTTATAATGTATTTCCATTGAATTCAATCATCAGTTAAGTAATTTCCCAGTGGAAGCTTTACTGCTTGCTCACAGAAGGACTTAAATAGTTTTGAACAATAAATGGGCTAAGGGCAATGTGAAGCTCAGGTAGAATGGGTTTTATTATAACCAACTTTTTATGGTGAGGGATAGCAGCTGAAATACCAAAATGTGTCCATTATCCAGAAAACCACACATATACATAATCTCAGAAGTTAATGATAATATTATATATCTTTATACATATATTTTTTTTAAAGTTTTGGAATTTTAATTTTTTTGTCTATTTTTTTTCACCTTTCTGTAAGGGTAAAGGAAAGGTGAAATCACTGGGGGGTGCCAAAAGTTAGGCACTCCCAATAATTATCACTTACCTGATACCCCAGGAGTGATCCTCTTCTTCTCCTACTCCTTTTTTCACTACCCTGGGGCTGTCGTAAGCGCAGTAAAATGGAAAAGCCAGCCTTTTTGTTTAAGTTCGGCTTTGCACTCTACTGTGCATGGTCACCCACGCAAAGGCTAAACAGGTATATATGTTGTTAGACATTGGGATGCACTCAGTAAGGATCCATCTTCTGGAAACCCGTTATCCACAAAGCTCCGAATTAAGGAAAGACCATCTCCTATAGACTCCATTATAATCATATAATCCACATTTTTTAAAATGATTTCCTTTTTCTCTGTAATAATAAAACAGTAGCTTGTACTTGATCTCAACTGATATAATTAATCCTTATTGGAAGCAGAACCAGCCTATTGGGTTTAATGTTTACATGATTTTCTAATTGACTTGGAGGTATGGAGATCCAAATTACGGAAAGATCCAGAAAACCCCAAATCCCGAGCATTCTGGATTACAGGTCCCCATACCTGTACTGGGTTTTGCAGGAGAACATCCAGAATACTTTATCCAGAATATATGCCTTGTTTAACGCAAGCTAGATAAACCGGGTCTTTGCTGGAAAATGTATTCCACCAATTCATTTTAATTAAAAAAAAAAAAGTTTTTTATATTTGAATCTCTACTGTTTTCCATCCATACGTGGTCAGAAAAACACACATTTTCTGCACCTGTTGTTTCTATTATAATAGAACACACTATAACAGAAACACTCGGCTGCTGTTTTCCCACTGCCTTGCTCTCCAAATTATAGTGTTTGTAAGATAATGTATATTTATTTCTTCTAAATAAAAGCTTTAAAAATGGCCTATTACCTGTTTGTTTGCAAATGATATGCACCTGTGCTGTTGAGTACTGCATTTAACTGGTTATTTACCCATGTGAAGGACTTGATAGTGATGGTTCTTTTTCTCAATCACCAGGTGGCTGTATTCTGAAAAAGAAATCCAGCGAGTCATTACAGTGCTGTGCTAAACTCATGGGCCTTGATGAAGAGGATCTGCAGGTTAGCCTCACTAGCAGGGTGATGCTCACGACAGCAGGGGGCACCAAAGGCACAGTTATAAAGTAAGCAATCATCGCTGTCTGTGTTTGTAAATCAGTACCAACGATTACATAGGGCAGAAGTATTATTTCTTGGATGCTGCATTTTCACTCTGGTATGGAAAAAATTAGCTTCGTACCCTGAAATCATTTTTCTTATCTCATTGCTGTGCAGCAGCTGCTGGAAGTGATGTACAAATTATTAAATCCAGTATAAAAATAATGAGCGACCTAACCTGCAGCAAAGAGTGCTGTATAAGATGCCCTTCCCCGTTTACATTTTCCTATTCTTCAGAAGAGGCTGAGTGTGAAATATTATATACAAGAAACTCTGGTCTGATTTTATTCCAGCCACTCCTGTCATCACCAATGATTTGCTCTGTGTGTGCACTTGAGGTTTATGTGATGCAAAATGTATGTTGGGGAATTAGCAGTTAGAAATGGTGTGCATTGTAGTTCTAACTATGTATAACTGTTTTCCCTACATCTGCTCTTTTTACATTTTAGATTTATACTGTATCTGCA
Organism: Xenopus laevis; assembly: GCF_017654675.1. Classification (NCBI taxonomy): domain Eukaryota; kingdom Metazoa; phylum Chordata; class Amphibia; order Anura; family Pipidae; genus Xenopus; species Xenopus laevis. The sequence continues at coordinate 77,618,108 of NC_054380.1, read as the reverse complement.
GATTCAACATGTATAGACTACACTTTCATGATACTGGCCAAACGTAGGCAAAATGTGCCCTAACCAATAAGATCTTTTCTGTCTGTTTTATAACTGATCTAAAATAGTCAGCTGCTGCTTGCTTCCTTTGGGCTACTGGATTAGGGCAAAAGTTGCCTTTATTTGCTCTAGCACTAAAGGAGGCTATAGATGTTATTTTCGTTATCGTAAGACCAAGATTATCCTGAATCTATTGTTTAAATTAAAACTATACCCCCCAAACAATGTAGGTCTCTATAAAAATATATTACATAAAACAGCTCATTTAAAACCCTGCTTCATGTAAATAAACCATTTTCATAATAAAATACTTTTTTAGTAGTATGTGCCATTGGGTAATTCTAAATAGAAAATTGCCATTTTAAGAAATAAGGGCCCGTCCCCTGGGATCGCAGGATTCACGGTGCACACAACAAATCATACAAGTTCACATGAGTCCAGAGTTCTTTTGCTTCTGCACTTCCTGTTATAGTTAGAGTTGTAGTATTTCTGGTCAGGTGATCTCTGAGGCAGCACACAGACCATCACAAAATGGTGGTTCAAGGCAAGAGATGTAAAAGGCCAATATTTACTTAAATATATATTCCAGTTTGGTAAGATTCTTTTGATTTGCCACTTAATATGATAAAAACTATATGTTGCTTAAATATTCATTTTGGGCGTAAAGTTTTAATTTAATCGTATGATTTGCCCATCAACTAAAAATACCATTTCAAGCGATATTGTCTAGTTGAAGCCAGGGAAATGGTGGGTAGCTGCCTGCTTGTCCCTGCAAACAATGGATACATTTCACTGTGAAAGATGAACATTTTCTAACCTGACAGATCGATTTTCTGAATAATGTCGGACGAAAAATTGTTAAATGCAAATCACCAAATCTTTGGTGTCCACTATCTCCCAATAATTTGATGGATTTGTCAGATTTGATGGATTTGTCAGGCACCAATCATAACTACTGTAAAATCATCTGCCAAGTGAAGACACCATGTTAAAGTTCAAGAAATCTGATTTTCAAAACAGCTAAAAAATCTTTATAATATAAAGCATCAGCTCATTATGCCCTCTGCAAAATCCCCCCATCTTCATTGCAATCCTTGCTGTGGCAAACATCTTGGAATACACTGCTTCATCCTACGTATATCGTTACAGCCCGCCTTGCAATCGCTCTATGCAATTTTCAAATCAGCCGATCTTCTGTTAGCTGCTGTTCAGTAGCCTGGCTTTCTGTCACTTTGAAAATGTCTGCTGTTGAAAGCACCCTCATTTGTTTGGGGCCTTTTATATGGGAAGCAAAACACCCTGAAATTATTATATATGGCATACCTAAATTAAAATAACATACACTGGGTACTGGTCAGGTTGAGTTTGGTTGTGATAGGTGCCCTTTAAGTGTTTCCTACCCTTTCAAATGTTAGTGTTTGTGTGTACGTTTTCATTTTGTACTGATACTTGGCAATTTAGAATTCAAATTGTATATCCGCTTGTTTGCGTAGTCTTGGTCACAATGAGACAAGTTCATATAGATTGAATAGGTAGTCATGTCAACATTGCGGGAAGATTTTTATTCATAAAATCTAGAGCCAAAGTATTCCAGGTAATAGATCTGTGCTTGGCTATATGTGTATTTATTTAAGCATAGTATATTTGTGAAAAATTAACTTCTTAGCTATTAACTATGTGTTTCCCTCTAGTCAGAAATCAGAAGCCTCTTGTATATGGAGCCCCCTCCCCATTTTAGCACTTGGTCTACTGGCCATCCATCAGCTTTTTTTGCCTGTACATCTCTATTTGTTATTTTCTGCTCTGTATGAGCAAGTGTGTACAATTTGCATAAACGTGCTCTTCACTTACCTTACATATACACATAGCATAGGGTTAGTATTGACAAGGAATTCATATGCAAAGTGAACATAACCACATTACTTACATGGGTTCCTTTTATTGGTTTCTTATTGATAGTTTCCCAGAAAGGCACAGTTCAGTTGCTACCAACTGAATACTGAATTGACATTTTTATTAAAGATTAAAAGCATGCCTTCCTAAGTCCTTCTCATTGTTCATCATAGAGAATTATACCTCGCTGTGTGTGTGTGTGTGGATGTGGGGCTTGTTATTCTGAGAAAACCTTTCACTTAAAGTCATTTATGACTATATATACACTGATTGAGTGATAATCCCACCTGTCAGAAACTGCCTGGGGAATGAAGCACTTCTTGTGACGTATATATAGGAAGGGCACTGTCAATCTTAGGAGTAGCAGAACTCAGATTCTTTATCTTTCAAGGAGCCCATATCCTTATGATCACTTAGTTTATGTGCTTAAAGGCTATAAGCTTGTAGGAATAGTATGAAAACACCAGGCACCGTTATTAGTTTAACCCTTGGTACACTGTCAGCTTTGACAACTATTTTAATTTGTCATCCCATCATAAGTAATAAAATGTTCATATTTTGCCCATGTGCAGTAACCAATAACAACCAATAAACTTATAAGTTTGCTTATAAAAGGTGCCCTGTAAATGCTTCCCGCTGATCAGTTGCTATAAATAACTTGACCTGTAGCAAACTTATCAGCTTTTGTTACATAACATACATAACATCTTTAAATCCTAATTACCCACATATATGTCAAGTTCATTTACTCTAAAGGTGGGCATACCTGGGCTAATGATTTCTTACAGTGTATTTCTGGCATGTCATGGATTAATGAACAATGTACAGTGTTCTTTATTTTGACAATGTATTTGGGAAATGTCATTTTCACAACCCATTATTCCAGACATGTCTGTAGTAAATGTATGGGATGGTGTCTTTTTCCTACTTTCTATTCTGGGATGCTGGTGGTTTGGTAAATGCTGGTGGTTATACATCGGATATACACCTTTTCTATCACTGCCATGTGAGATGTATCCAATGAACATTCTTAACTGCTATGTATTGTTTAGCAGGTATATCCAATGTAATCCATTTCCTATTGCCAACTTGTCTACAGTTATGTAAATATATAATGTCAAATTCTTACTCTTTATTGCTGGTAAGTCTGATATTGCTGGACTGCCCTCTCCTGTAATACAGCTTTATATCGTGACCAGAATTGAGCTAACAGTCCCTATCACATTCACATACTAAGTTCACTTTTATCAGGGGAACCAATTAAAGCTCAGGGAGAACATATAAACTCATTGCAGACACTGCACCGTAGGGGATTAAACTAAAATATTAAATATTGGTAGGAATTGTGGTTGCAGTATGGAATATACTTATGCAGTATGCTTTAGGTTATAAAACAGAGGAGAGAATATATTTACAGTGTATACATTTGAAATTATGCTTTGTATTCCAAGGTATAGGACTCACACACACTTACATGCACACATGTAGATTAGAATGTCAGGCTCATTGTATTGAGGTTAGTAGTGCATTGTGGGTTCTGCATTTCACTTACTCTCCAATCATTCCAGTGTTTACCTCCCATAAATAAGTTTGTTTAGAATAACCGCGAACATCATTATTTACTTTTTCCCTTGTGATATTTGGTACTTCTAAGCATTAATATCTACTTTGCAACTCATGAAATGTTTATCCCTCAGTATCTCAGTTTTATTTTTCACTTTCTCTGATTATGCCAGCTGTATATTATGTCTCCTACTTGAGATGAATTTATTGCTCAGAAGATTTCTATCAGTTCATTATAAAATGGATGTATGTACCCAGAGGCACAGTTTACAGTGTCACTGTAACATTCTTATGGTAGACCATAGTGAATTCAGTTGGGAATAAAGTGTTGGCTGCAATAATTTGCCGTTAATGGAAATTCCATGTGATTATCGGCTCTACTCTGCCTCTAGATGTTACTTTGCTTTGTTTTTATTGTATATTTCTTATTCAGCCAAATGTAATGGAAATGTATTAATAATTTGTACATCTCCTAATTAGATTTCGAAATTGTTTACTTGAATGCAGTAGGTTAAACTTTCTATTAGAGACTGTCAATGCAATGATTACCGTGCCTTATCTAAAATCAGACTATGGAGCACAAATGCAGATGCAATCTTAAATGTGAACCTGTGTTAGTAATTAGCTAGCTTTTCTGTGGGTTTCCCCTTTGGGTCTTTGGGGAGAAATAGTTGTTCAAGCTGGAAGTTAATTAGCTGTTCTGCTTATCCCTTCTTGTTTGTCTCATCCTTACTACCTGGAGAATATGAATTGCAAATGGAAATAAATTCACTGAATTTCAAAGGCTCAGTGCCTTTTCATCAACACTTGGGCTGAGGAAAATATAGTCTCCTGTGATGGCGCACAAACTTGATGCTGGTGGTTTGAAGCACATTGAAGAGGCAATAGCATTTTCCCAACATGCACCTGAATCCCAATTCTGTAATTCGTTTTTAAAATGTTCACATGTAACAAGTAAAACATGGTGAAATTGTTAATTATTGGCAAGGAACATTCTACTCAAACATTTTATGAACCATAGCTTTAGTACAGAATTAAGCTGGCCATAGATGCAGTGATCCGATCGTTCAAATCCTTGAATGATCGGACTTCCCCATCTCCCGACCTGCCACTAACCATTCAGATCAAATAAAGTAGTTAAAGAACAGATCAGCCGATGTTCTGCCCCTGACCGCAATCATACGAAAGTTATGTCCGACAAAGCTGGTGACAGTCTCCCATTGAAAATCGGCAATAAATGCAGAGAAATAGAAATCTTTTAACCTGGCCAATCGACCAAACGATTGATCTCCATGGCAAGAAAAAATGTCGGGACTCTACACACTGTCCCGTAGTAATCCTCGATTCGTACAATTGGATCTTTGCGTCTAAAGCGAGCATTACCATAGCCTGGGCGTTACTACTGCACATTCAACTGTGGAATGCACAAGATGTGCTGGTGAGTTTATTATACATTTTATATTTTTTTTTCACTAAAACCTAACTTTGAAGCTTTTAGTTTTTAATTTGGCATTAAATTTGGCATTAAGGCATACCTTGGCAGAACGATGGAAAAAGCCATTATATGGATCTATTTATATGGAGTGGCATAGTGGAATGGGACATGGTAATCTATTTATCCAAATGTATTGTAGAAAAGGGAAAAGCGGCATTTAGCAATATAAGTTCCACCTCAGCTAAGAACGGTATGTAAAGAGTTTTTGTTTTTCAATATACGGATGATGGTATATTACATGCTTTAGTGCAAACTTGTACCTGTGAGCATGATACATGCAAAACCAGCTTTGCTTTTGGAGTGAAGCCACCATATTGTAATCATTTTATCTTTTTGTTTATTTATTGATTCAATCTTATTTTTCTTTTACCTCTGTTTTTATTGGCACGTTTCTTTCTGCCTCATGCCATTCTTCCAGCACTTTGTTTCTGGTCCATTGCCTGAATGTCATTGGTTCCTTATATTACTTAAAAGGACAAGCAGTCAATCAACATAAACCTCTGGGATTAGCCTCACTGATCTGTTATTAGCATGAGACACTGTCAATGTTCAGCACCTTTTCTATTTATAAGGTTCCCGTCACTCCTCTTTGTCACAAGATTAATCAGTAAATACTGGAAAACTTCTTTGTGCAAGGGCAAACTGTTTTCACAAGTATTACATGTATATGATAATTTATGTATTCACAGCATTTATGTATTATATTTAATTATTTTTATGCAGTTTCTAAAAGTTTATTTTGTGATAAATCATTTAAATAAGCATGTAAGTTACAGTTACATTTATGAGTCATATTGTTACATGGGGTGTTTGTATAATACAGATGAAGTCACACATCCTTCACCAAAGTTATACTTTCTGTTGGCAAACTGAGACATTAGTAAATTGGACCCAGCATCCAGCTGTGTTTACTCTCTGCTGCTTCACAACCTTGAAGTAGCCCATTCCCTTAACAACTAGACTTTATCTTTCTAAGACGATTATGGGATTGTCACTGCCAGGAGCATTAAAATAGCGCATATTCTCCAGAGAAAGCGGACTTAGCACAGCAATAAAATCTGTTTTAGAAGTTATGAACCAAATGTAGATGGCGACACAGTAAAAAAACTCTCCAAACTTCATGTACCATTCTACTATAATAAAAGACAGTCTAGTTATAAAAAAGCTATTTTATGTATCTGTCTGATCGATATGTGATGTTGCAATGGATACCACAATCATACAACAATAAATGATGAATCAAAGTTCTAAACTACAATTAGACAATCCACTGTGAATAGGAAAGTCCCTTAGTTCAAGTGGTGCTTGAGGCAGGAGCTGTATGTACGTAAAGGGAAGACCTGAACAGGTTGAAGAGGGCATTGAGTCAGACTGGTACAGGTGCAGAGCGAAACAGGATGGAGAGGGAGAAGATCAGGACTGTACTAGACAGGATGAAGAGGACGAAGGTCAGGACTGGACTAGACAGGATGAAGAGAGGGCAAAGGTCAGGACAGGAACAGACTGGATGGGACAGGACAGTGCGGGCATAGATCAGATCAGGAGACAGGAGCAGACTAGAAGCATAGGACAGGACGGTGCAGGTGTAGCTTGGAAGTAGACTTGATATTGGGAACTGGAGGACTGGATAGCGGGAGGAGACTGGAGCGGATAGCAGGAAAAGACTGGATAGCGAGAGGACTGGAGCGCATAGCAGGAGAGGACTGGATCGCATAGCAGTAGAGGACTGGAGCAGATAGCAGGAGAGGACTGGAACAGATAGCACTGGAGTGGATAGCAGGAGAGGACTGGAAAAGGCAGGGCAAGATGCAGAGCAAGACGCGGGAAGATATAGACAGGGTACAGGTCAGAACAGAACAGGAAGCAGGAACCAGAAAGGCAAGGTCAGGTCAAGGTCAAGGCAGAATAAGGTTAAGGCAGGGGCGGAACTACCGGGGGAGCAGGGGGTGCGAGCGGGCCAGGGCCCGCACCCCCACAGGGCCCCCCGGCAGTCCGCCCGCCGCATGTTTCCCGGCCAGTTTCGGGTGTACGGAGGGGGACGGGGGGCCCGGCTGCACGTCCTGCACCAGGGCCTGCCCCCCTCTAGTTCCGTTTTTGGGTTAAGGCAAGATCAGGTTTGAAATGAGGAGCAAAGCAAGATTCAAAATAGCATGGAAAGCTGAGCCGGGCATGGTCAAGGCAAGGTTAAAGCAAGGAAAGATCAAGGTTTAAAGCAGGACTGGAACAGAACTGGAAGTCGAAGGTAAGGCAGATCAAGACAGAACAAGGTTCAGAGCCAGGCAGGACTAGTAACTGATAGCGAATAATCTAAAGTCTTTTTTCAAACTGGTGACCATAAACGCTCCCTGCAGATTGGTTGCCATGGCTTATTAGACCACTTGGCACTTTTTATTACATTACCCCCATATTTGTTTGTAAAACAAATATTAACAATATTAATATTAACAACAATTTTTGGTCAAAACTCACAGTTTAAAAACCACCAACTCAAGTTTGAATTTGAATGTGAGATTTATCATCTCAATCCCGGAAACAGTTCTAATTCGATACTTAAAATTCGCCACCTAAAACCTGCTGAATTCATGTAGAAGTCAATGGCAGAGGTCCGTTGAACCATTTAAAGATGTTAATAGCCTTCCTGACATTCAAGGTTTTTTTTTTTGGAGGAAAACTCAATTCCAATTTGATTCAAATATTCTGGTCGTTCCTATTCGATCGAATGTTAGACGTTCGTGTTTTTCTTAAATAACCTCCCACTCGAGTGAGTACATTCGAATTTATTAGAGTTAAAAAAATATTCACATAACTTCGAAATTCTCCTTTAATAAATAACCCCCTGAGACGATTATTAAAACATGTCCAGTTGTAACCCCTAGCAACCACCCATCAGCTAGCAGCAATTTTGTTATTGGGTGCTGTGTAGTGATGGGCAAAACGGCACCTGCGTCTCGTTTTTGACGCCAGCGTCTGTTTTTTGAAGCCGGAATCCATTTTGTTTTGACGCCGCCGAATTTTCTGCAGCAAATTTTTGTGCCCGTTTCGCGAATTTATTTGCCAGCTGTGAATCGCACAAATTCGCAGAGAATTCGCGCCTGGCGAATAAATTCGCCCATCACTAGTGCTGTGAGTTATTGGACCTGGTACAAACTCTGTGACTTTTATAACATAATATCATAACGCTGTTGCTGAAGACTACTGCCAAATTTATGGGCAGTTTGAGGCTATATATGGGTTATTTACTGATACAAGAGCTAAACGTTTCTTATTGGTCTTTTATAGCCTACCGTTTTTTACAGCATTCTTCATTTCTGCAGTATTTTTTTATACACATCTGACATGCTGTTGTTTAGTCCTTACTTATGAATTATTCAAAGCAATGTTTTATATATTTTGAAGCCCAAAATAAATGGGCATTCATCAAGAGTGCTATGTCCTACAGTTCTTGATATATGGCATTTGTACTTTATCTGTAGAGATACAGCTATATCTGAAGGCACTTACACCAAGTACAAAAAAATAATAGTGGATAATTCTTTTAAACAAATCATTTTATGGGTCACTGGTTTCACACACACAATTTATTGTTTATTTATCACAGGAATTGTTTAATAAAGCTTCCAATTGTAGGTATATTTTTTATGTAAGTAGTATTTTCTTCAGCCACACTGTTACTCTTGTGGTGCACATATAAAGCAGGGCTGTCCAACCTGCGGCCCAGGATGGATATGAATGTGGCCCAGCTTAAAGGAGAGAGAAAAGGAAGAAAAGGGAAAAATAAGAAATAAATGTATGGAAATACATAGAAAACAAGAGTGAAATAATGTGTTGTGCTCTCTAAGTCCAGACACATTAACCACCTCAGTCTGTTGTCTTGTTAGGAACAGGCTTACCATGCCAGGTTGTAACAATGTGGTGACCTATGGAGTAAGGAGGATGGGGGACTCTGCCCATTGCCCAGTTAGTAATAATAATATAATAATAAGTCTGTTTAATATCCAGGTGTCCAATATTCCAATGTATAGCTCCATCTGGTTATCCAACTGGAATTGTAGTTCTTTTCTGTGTATTTTCTTTAATTTTACAAATCAAAAGTGTTTTTCATGTGTGGCCCCAATTTTTCTTTTTCCAGTGTGACAAATTGCGTCAACTAGATAGTCCTTTGCTAAATAATTCAGTGTGTGCGTGTGTGTGTACGTTTACTTAATACACTATGCTTCATCATGATGTAACCTTGTAAAGAAAGTTGGGGATTGTATCTTTGCTTTCAGTTTTCTGTAAATAAAGAAAAGTCTCTTGTACAGGTATTGGGAACTGTTATCCAAAATATTCGGGACATGGGGTTTTCCAGGTAACAGTTCTTTCTGTAATTTGGATGATTTAGATCATACTTTAGGTTTACTAGGTCTACTAGAAAATAATGTAAACATAAAATAAACCCAATAAGATGGTTTTGTTTCCAATAAGGATTAATTATATCTTAGTTTGGATCTGAAGTAAAAGGTACTTTTTTTGTTATTACAGAGAAAAAAATAATATTTCAAAATTTGGGTTATTTTATTACGATGGAGTCTATGGGAGATGGCTTTTCCATAATTTGGATTTTTCTGGATAACGGGTTTCTGGATAACGGGTTTCTGGATAACAGATCCTATATCTGTACCACTTTTTCCTGGGTCAGCCGATGATTGCAGCGATTTTGCCTATAGCTTATAAAAGTTGATATTATTTAAGAATTAGCAAATATGTGGATAAGAAAAAGAACAACGGCAAATCCAAAAGAAAGTCCCCTTTATAGGGTAATAAAAATTATTTGTCTTGAAAAATCATTTGTATTTGAAAATGTGGGCTTTGCGACGTGAAATTACCCCTGTAAAATCTCAGTCAGTGTTTTCACCTTATAATGGCTAAATTGGTTTAATGCTTGCAGACATTACTTGGGCAATGTATTCAGCCTTGCAAGTTCTAGTTGTCATTGTTTAACTCAAAGATATGATGTATATTGATTTATTCATTCACAATTAATCAGTATGACATGCAATTCAGGTAAAAGATCACCAATGAATGTAATGGTTTACGATTAAGGGGCCAATTCATTAACTTCGAGTGAAGGATTCGAAGTAAAAAAAACTTCGAATTTCAAAGTGTTTTTTTGGCTTCTTCGACCATCGAATGGGCTACTTCGACCACGACTTCGATTCGAATGATTCGAACTAAAAATCGTTCGACTATTCGACCATTCGATAGTCGAAGTACTGTCTCTTTAAGAAAAAACTTCGACCCCCTAGTTCGCCACCTAAAAGCTACCGAACCCAATGTTAGCCTATGGGGAAGGTCGAAGGATAATCCTCCGATCGTTGGATTGAAATCCTTTGAATCGTTCAATTCGAAGGATTTAATCATTCGCCCCTAAATTTATGTAAGTATTGACATTCTGTATGTGGAAGGTTTATATACAGATATAGCTATACAGTGACTTATATTTCTTTTTATTCAAGGGCTGTCTCCTTTTATTCTGCTCTGCCTCTGCTGTACCCTCCTGTCCTGTCTGAATCCTTTTAGACAGATAAATGGCATCACCCATGTCTGTTAATTTTATTGTAGCGTGAAATTATAACAGTGAATACTGTCATGGTACACATGTACAGGTTTAAATATTCCTGAAATGGACAAATTTCCGGCAATACAGCTGTGCATGGGTTTACAATAACCTTAGTAATTGTAATCGTATTATATTGTAATATAGTAGAAAATACCTAAAGTAAATACATGAATGAATGGTTGCAATGTCTGCTCTAGACTATATGTCCAGGAACTGGCTTAATACAAGTTATGAAAGCCATGGATACCTCTGGACTGTTGTTTTAAAGACTTTAGTAATCCTATTTTCTATTTTTTTAGGGTCCCCCTGAAAGTCCAACAGGCAGAAAATGCTCGAGATGCCCTTGCAAAAGCCATCTATAGCCACCTGTTTGATCATGTGGTAAACAGAGTCAATCAGTGCTTTCCCTTTGAAAGGTCGTCCTTCTTCATTGGGGTTTTAGACATTGCTGGGTTTGGTAAGTATTCCTGTCCTTTGTAACTGGTTATAGAAGTAATCACTGCAACATTTTTTTCATCCTGGATATTGCTTTGCTTGGTTGCAACTCAGTGTCTTAAAGATGAGAAATAACTAAAACATTGGGCCAAATGCAATTCAGTGAGAAAAAGGGTTATCACGTGAAAACTCATGAATGGTATTCGATTTGAGATGCAATTCAATGAAAAAAAAATCTCATTGTTTATCTCATGAAAAATAATTTTTTAATAATGATATGTGCCACTGGCATAGGTACTACCTACAGAAATCATTTTGTCCAACTACCATTTCTTTAATGCCAAATAAAAATTTTCCTGATGTGGTGGTTACTAGAGTTCACTAACTATAATTTAGTTTGTGCTGAAAATGATTGATTTCTGTATTGAACTTACTTACTGCACTTTCCCCCTTTCAGAATACTTCGAACACAACAGTTTTGAACAGTTTTGCATTAATTACTGTAATGAGAAGCTGCAACAGTTCTTTAATGAAAGGATCCTGAAAGAGGTAGGAAAACGTTGAAATGTTACCTGTCAAACAAAAGCACTAGGTCTGTCTTCAGGGCCTTGAGGACTTTGCATAAAACAATTAACAAGATATATGACAGATGCCAACTTTTTAGCTCTTTTATTAGATTTATTATTAGATATTTTTTAGAAGCATCACTTTGCAGGTTCCTGCCTGTCTTATGTTCTATTAAAGTCCAAAATTATATAAATCTGATTATGTGTGAAGTGGAAAAGTACTATTAAAAATTAAATTGATGCTAGTAGTGCCAAAATTATAATTATTAAACAGCATTGATTTGTCAGCATTTCTTAAAGAGGTTCTTGTTATGATGAATTACACTGTTTACACTGCAAATCATTCACTCTACAATTTAAAATGTAATTACTGAACCAGCAAGTGTATTTTTTATTTGTAATATTGATGTGTAGGTCATTTTGCCTGGTCATGTGCTTTCAAAAAGAGCCAGCACTTTAGGATGGAACTGCCTTCTGGCAGGCTGTTGTTTCTCCTACTCAATATAACTGGATGTGTCACAGTGGAACTTGGGATTTTACTATTGAGTGCTGTTCTCAGATCTACCAGGCAGCTGTTATCTTGTGTTAGAGGGCTGCTATCTGTTTACCTTCCCATTGTTCTGTTGTTAGGCTGCTGGGGGAGAAAGGGAGGGGGGATATCACTCCAACTTGCAGTAAAGAGTGACTAAAGTTTGTCAGAGCAAAAGTCACATGACTGGGGGCTGCTGGGAAACTGACAATATTCCATTAAACAACAGCATAGCATCTTGCTCAGCCAACTTATGTCAACAATAAGCTTTGCTCTTTAGTTTTTGTTAGAAATGTGTTAATGCCAAAGAAAGGAAAAGCTGTAATATACAGCTATACTTTCTGATTCTGTATGCATTCATGTCTAGCAATTCATTAGTACACTTATTCAAAAGCCATCTTGCTACCTTTGCTTGATTGTATTGCCCATCTATTTATATAGGTTTTAAAACATAGGCTAGTGTGTGTGTGAAAAACTGCAGATCCAAGGGTCATTTTATCAAGTGTCTGTACAGTCATCTGAAAAGTTTTGGGAACCCCTCTTAATTCTTTAGAGTTTGGAGTAGCAACTCCCTTATAATATACTGTATAACATGCCTTATGAAAACAGTAGTATTTTAGCAGTGACATTAAGTTTATTGGATTAACAGAAAATATGCAATATGCATTATAACAAAATTAGACAGGTGCATAAATTTGGGCACCCCAACAGAGATATTACATCAATACTTAGTTGAGCCTCCTTTTGCAAATGTTACAGCCTCTAGGCGCCTCCTATAGCCTTTGATGAGTGTCTGGATTCTGGATGGCAGTATTTTTGACCATGCGTCCATATAAAATCTCTCCAGTTCAGTTAAATTTGATGTCTGCCTGCCTGCTTCAAATCATCCCATAGATTTTCCATGATATTCAAGTCGGGGGACTGTGACGGCCATTGCAGAATATTGTACTTCTCCCTCTGCATAAATGTATTTTGTAGATTTTGAAGTGTGTTTAGGGTCATTGTCTTGTTGGAATACCCAACCCCTGTGCAACTTCAAGTTGGTGACTGATGCTTGAACATTATCCTGAAGAATTTGTTGATATTGGGTTGAATTCATCCGACTTTAGACTTTAACAAAGGCCCCAGTCCGTGAACTAGCCACACAGCCCCACAGCATGATGGAACCTCCACCAAATTTGACAGTAGGTAGCAGGTGTTTTTCTTGGAATGCAGTGTTCTTCTTCCGCCATGCAAAGAGTTTTTTCTTATGACCAAATAACTACATTTTTATCTCATCAGTCCAAAGCACTTTGTTCCAAAATTACTGTGACTTGTCTAAATGAGCTTTTGCATACAACAAGCGACTCTGTTTGTGGCGTGAGTGCAGAAAGGGCTTCTTTCTCATCACCCTGCCATACAGATGTTCTTTGTCCAAATTGTGCTGAATTGTAGAATGATATACAGATACACCATCTGCAGCAAGATGTTCTTGCAGGTCTTTGGAGGTGATCCTTGAGTTGTCTGTAACCATCCTCGGCATATGCAGCTCCTGTATTTTTCGTGGCCTGCCAGACCTGGTTTTTACAGCAACTATGCCTTTGGCCTTCCATTTTCTGATTCCATTTATTACAGTTGAAACTGACAGTTTAAACCTCTGAGATAGCTTTTTGTAGCCTTCCCCTAAACCATGATACTGAACAATCTTTGTTTTCAGATCGTTTGAAGTTCAAGGCTTAACAAGCTAATCCAACCAATTTGGTGTTGCCAGTAATTGGTATTGAGCAGTTACATGCATTCAAATGAGCAAAACTACAAGGGTACCCCAATTTTTGCACAGCCAGTTTAAAAAATTGATTTCATTTCATACAACTGAATACTGCCTCACTAAAAATCTTTGCTCAGAAAACACCCCAGTACTCCGATGTTCCTGTGAAATGAAAGACATACCACTGTTATCTGTTTTGTTGAAAGTGGATTCATTTATTATTCAGGCTGAGAGGGGTTCCCAAACTTTTTCATATGAATGTAAATGTTACCAAGGGGTAATGATAGTTACCAAAATAACACTTATGCCTCTAGGAAACTGTGACATTTATTTATGGGCTTATGTAATAAAAGGTGGTGTTTACTGGTCACCTGGTTAAATGAAATGCTATACCACCAGAATGAATACTTAACCAGCAAATAGTTTATATCATATAATCTGGCCTATTAAAGAAGCTTACCGAACGTCAATATATATAGCAGTAAATATTATCCTTTTACATCTTTTATACTAATGGTCTGTGTGCTCCCTCGGAGATCACCTGACCAACAATACTGCAGCTCTAACTAACAGGAAAAAGTTGTGGGTTACTGTACACATGGTTTTATTACAGTACATTCCCCTCCTTAGTCAACATTCTGTCATCAACGCTATAAAGATTGTATGACTCTCATTCCAACCCTTCCAGGACACACCCATGAGACCATTGTGACTATATCTATTTCTATATCATCACATGAACCTATTACTTGCCAGACAATACAGATATTATCAAAGTTGAAAGCAAAGTAAAATCCGAGCTGGCACCCTTAAACTTGTGCTGGGCTTTTTAACCAGGGAAGCATAAAGTAAATAGAGTCATGGTCTCCATGTTAATATAAACAGTATGGGCACGCAAAGACTTTAAAGGAAATCATTCTTAGTTTTAAAGTTTACTTGTGCTGTGCCAGCATGGTGTACAATACATCAAATCAGCAAAATGTGCCGGGTTCCTGAAAGAAGCCCCTGAAAGGCATGAGCCAAGAAGTTAATTTGATTTGTGACATATACAGGAATGTTTCCATATTGTATATCTATCAATTTCAGCATGTCCTTCATCTGCTACAGGAATGTATTGCATTTTTCAGAATCAAAGGGAATCATGGGTTCTCTGTGACTGCTCTTTACCCTTTTTATAATATACATAAATGTGAAAAGAGGTACAAGTACAGTATTTCAAATACAAAGATGTTGACGTACATGAGTTAAATTGCACTCAGAGCTCACAAGAGATTTCCAGTATTGTGCTGTTAATAGCCTCATCCTTTCTTTTATTCTGTGGTTGGTAGCAAACCATTTAAAGCTGGCCATAGATTTTGAGATTTTTAAAAGATCTGATCATCAGATCTTTTAACCATCATCATTGGTTGGCCAGGTTATCAAAGATTTTTTAACCTGGCCAACCAATTTCCTGACAGATGTTGGCTGAAAGATGTTCGATCGTTTGAATCCCACTAACCGCACAATAATTTCAAAGGATTGGTCTGACTTCGCTAAAATCGGTCGTTCGACAAGAGAAATCTTTGCGTCTATGGGGACCTTAAGTCAGTCTCTGCGTCTGCTGTGCTACATGGGATCTGTGCCTGTACCTTGTCTGTTACCTAGAAATTAGTAGTTATTTCACATTATGCCTTGAAGCTCATTGGCAAACACAGACATACTTTAACAGAAACCATCGGCTCAATAGAAATGAAAACAAGCTGTTTGGTGAACATTTAGCTAAGGGCCAACATTTTTACTTAAATTATTGAAATGGCCGAGCAGAGAGAATGGGATTTTGAGAGTTTTCAAACTTCTGTGGATTTTATTACTGATAGGAACACCTGGTGGCAAAATTGCACGATAAATGCTTTCTACTTTCCACTTTAAGGATTAAACGCCTCTGGTAAAATAATACATTGCTAATATATAAATAAGAGGGTTTCTGCTGTGCTGCTATTAAATTATTAAACATTCAAATTAAAGGGGACTCCACAGAAACATAACTTAAGCTTTTTTAAAAGTAAACATAATTTCAAGCAACTTTGCAATATACATGAACAAGGCATAATAAACATGTCTTTAGAAGTGCTGTTACGAAACACTACAGGTATATTATGGGTTTCTGTGTTACGTGGGCCTCTTTATCAAATTTTGGTTGGAAGATGGAGTTCCCCTTTAACAGAGAAATGAAATATATGGTTGCTTCATGGCTGCACTTTCTCCCATATTGTGTTGTCACAGCTCACAGCTCCATTTAATTGATACAAGTTTAAGTCATAAGTTTGCTGGTAAAATACATCACAAATCACAATATAAAAATATATTAAATACATCACAAATCCTAACCATCTCCCCCCTGTCTTCTTAGACAATTATTTGGACTCTAGCAGTACATCCTTTTATAGTGGGCACAATGTGAGGCCTCTATGGGGCAAATTCACTAAGATCCGAAGTTGTGCGAGCGACAGCTTCACCGCACTTCGCCAGACGTAGTTTCGCCAGCGCTACGCAAATTCACAAAAATGCGGAGTTGCGATCTGGGAGGCGAACGGTAGCGAAGTTGCACTACCGTTACTTCGTCAGGCAAAGCAAAGTTACGCTAGCGATGCCTAATTTGCATACGGTGTGAAGTTAAAATATAATGGACGTATATGCTGCAGCAACTACATTACACTACAAAAAATAGTCTATTTGGCATACAAAAACATTCTCCTCTAATGCATTATTTGCACATTCGGCCTATTTCATGTCCACAGACATGAAAGGTAGGTTTGTATCCTGTCCAGAATTGTAATTATTAAACTTTGTCACGTTTTAAATCCCATGATTCCCAGAGGTATATGATACTCAAGGTGTGGTTTGCACAGCCCAAACCATATCTTAACTCATTGCTCCAGTACAGCACCATACTGCTTTTATGCTTCCTTTTCATGTTGCTCGTATATATTTATGATCTTTTCTCTGCCCTTTTTTTACATACTCTTCCTTAGTCAATATAACCTTCTCCTCTCTGTCATAATCAAAATTCATTTATATAGGGGCCAGCAATTTGCACTGTACTTTACAATCATTTATAACAAACAAGGGCAAGACCTTCCTTAATGGAGGCTGCAAGTGCGTGATATGTTTTAAAGGAGAAGGAAAGCTACGGAGGCATTTTATTGCCAATAGATTAGCTGCAATAGTACAAGCTAGAATGCTATATTTATTCTGTAAATTATTTTACCATACCTGAGTAAAAAGCTCTAGAAACTCTCTGTTTGTTTAGAATAGGAGCTGCAGTATTAATGTGGTGTGACATCACTTCCTGCCTGAGTCTCTCCCTGCTCTGGGCTCAGATTACAGTAGAGAAGGGAGGGGTGGGGGGAGAGGAGCAAACTGAGCATGCTCTTGCCCAGGGCAATGAGGTTTAAGCTGAAGGCAGGAAGTCTGATACAGAAGCCCATGTGTACACAATAGAAGGACAGAAATACTGTGTTTCTTTTGACAGAGGACTCAGAGCAACATTACTTTGGGGGTTTACTGGTATATTTAGATGGACCTTTCTGATAAGGCTTACTTAGTTTTAACCTTTCCTTCTCCTTTAAGTGCACACTTTTTCACAGACTTGCACCTAACCATATCAGAAGAACCACCAAATTGCATTGCTTGAAACATGTAAACTAAATGGTTTGTTCAGTAGTTTGTATTCTCCGTCGATATTTTTAGTTATAATATGGCAAACACATTGGAACATTTCTATATGGCATAGAACTTTGTGAGCTGTGAGTCGACATTGGTTAAATTTGAGCAGAAATTACTAGATTAAGCGTACTTTGCTTTAAATCTAATAGTGTTAAAGGTGACATTCAATCCTTTCAATATTAAACACATGTTCTCTCTTCTGATATAACATATTTCAAGTTACAGTTTTCCCCCTGCTCCCTGTGACTTGCCTAGGGATCATTTAAAGACAAAAAAGTACAGATATTTAAAGATGAAAATATTGCAGAAAGGGATTTAATGAGACGGAAAGCTATTGTGTTAAGTATACATTCTGTTTATGTAAGGACAGTAAATGTGTTTCTCCATCACTCATAGAAGTGAAAGCCTTTGCACATTTCTGAATGCTGGCTGCGTATTACCTATGGCAACATGCCAAGTATAAATAACTGGTTTTATAAAAGGAGAGAGAGTGTCTACCATTCTAATTATCCAGAGATTATAAAACTCTTTCTCTAGATTAGGGGTCAGTTTGCCTAGACCTTTTCAGTACGTACATCTTATCTATAAAGCACAATATTTTCTACAGGGTTTCTACTCTTCTTTCTTGCTTTGTGCTTTCATGTACAAAGCATGGTTGGACGCAGAGGGATTTTGGCACCTGGATAAGGAGTCAATGTGATGGTTGTGTTCTCATAAGAAACAACCCTCTGTCTGCCCTAACAGCACTTTCTGCTACAACATACTTGATCATCCTGTAACCCCATCTATGTTCTGTATTTTTTTTACACTTTTCATTCCGTTTTGTAATTTATTATAGTGCAACCTTGTAATGATTTTTTCCTTGAATATTCACTTTTGTATGTAACTTAAATGTTATATTTATTTCTAGGAACAAGAGCTTTATCAGAAGGAAGGCCTAGGGGTCAATGAAGTGCACTATGTGGATAACCAGGACTGCATAGGTTTGTATTGTTAATATTTTATGTTTTATATGCTGGAAAGCAGACCTCTGCAGCAGGATGCAGATAATTTGGTGTGATTGTTATGTTTCATTTTTTTTCTGTCTCTTTGTGATTCGTCACTCCATTACCGTTCTCATGTGTCCATATTCACTGATGGCTTGATAACAAGAGATGATTCCTAATTTGAAAGCTTTTACTATAGCATTTGCTGCGGTTAAAATTGATGCCTGGGGTTTAATTTCCTCCAGGTATCTCAACAGTTCTGCTTCTAAAGATAATTATCTAGAGTGAGAGCTGGTATCAACTTAAAACATTCTTATACATTTCATATTGTATACTGCAGATAAATAATCACCTACCAGTCTTTTTTTATTGTGCATTGCTATTGTCACCTTGGCTGAGAACTACAAAGGCTTTCTAGTGACATTTTTCAAAAGAAAATAAATTAACTGGAGGTAGCTATAATCTGCTCATTGAGTGGGAAAGCAGCACATTTTATTTTTAGTTTTTAATGTATTGAATACATTCTGTGGCATCCATTTTCTTGTTTTGTAGATTTGATTGAATCAAAGTTAGTGGGTGTCCTGGATATTCTGGATGAAGAAAACCGGCTCCCTCAGCCAAATGACCAGCACTTTACTTCTGCGGTTCATCAGAAACACAAGGACCATTTCCGACTCACTGTGAGTTGAAACTTTTCGCCAAACTTATTGGGAAAATGGCATCTGGTGGGCAGATCTTGGAATGAAAGCACTGAACCACCCAGCACAAAATGCTTATTTGCACAGTTTTCAAATCATACATTTCTTCTTGTATAGCCACGGGGTCAGAATTACTCCAGAGGCCAGTAAGAAACGTATTTATCTGACAAAAGCTTCTTTTCTTATTGCAGAATTGCAAAAATATAACCCTCCAGACTGTGCTCTGAAGAATTACAGTAGTATCATGTAGCAATCTGGAAAACAATCACAGTCCTTTCCCTATCTAGGTCATATTTCAATATATTGCAAGAGAATTCGATCAGCTACAACTTCCAGATTCTGGCTTAGCATGTTGGGAATTGTAGCTGTCAAGTGATGGATGGTTACAATTCACACATCCATGGAATGATGTCGATATTTAGAAATCATGTTATTGTAAACACTCAAACGAATATTGTTTTTTTTATTTTGTTGTGTATAGCATGAATGGTGGGTGCTGCATGAGAATGAGATGCCATTTATATTATTGTTGCTAGTGATACTTATCAATTGTTACTGTGACATATTCTCACTTTTTTGTGGGTAAGTCAGATGTGCAATATCTAGAAAGATTAGAATTTGACATGTTTATTATTGAGTATTGCTTTGATTTTTATTGCAGATTCCCAGAAAGTCCAAGCTCACTGTACACAGAAATATCAGAGATGATGAAGGCTTTATTATTAGACATTTTGCAGGAGCTGTATGCTATGAAACGGTAATCCTTTTAAACTTCATGCTGACGTTTTACTTGTGTTCTATGCAAGAGCCATATACCTTGCAGGTTTGAGAGGAATCAAACAAATAGGATTATGCTGCCACCCTGCCAGTAAATTCTGTGATTCTCTGCAGCATTACATTTGCTTTTCTCCTTTACTATATAATGCATGGTAATAGGGGTGGCGTGCTATTAGATTTTTGGTTAATAAATAGCCCCATGTATTTGTTGAGGTAACGGCAGGTTATTTGCAATTTCTTCAACTTGACAGTAATCACTATATTTTATAAAATACACTAAATATGTCCAGGGACAGTAACCTACAGCAGCCAATAAGAAGTTGTGCTTTTACACACGCAACCATTAGCCACTACCACTAGCTGATGGGTAGTTTTGTTATAGGTGATTAGACCAATCGCACACTTTGCACCTTTTATTATATTTGCCAAAAAAGTATGTCTGTGACTTGGTAACTGAATGTTGATCATTCAAAGCATGAGTTACAAGTTGGCTCAGCTACATGTATATGAGCTACTTGATTGAACTAGAAAGAGGTTTCCAAACTCCCTTCCAATTACCCACATATGCTAAATAGAGGTATAGTTCCTAATACAGTATGGACTATTAGTTCCAATTTGGGCAGTTGGCACAATCTATAATTTACTAGAATAGCGTCTGTGTTTGCTAGATGGTTAAATAAACTTGACAAAGGCATAACCTGCAGATACAGCACTCTGATTCTCTGAGAACAAGAGAGAAATTGTAATGCAAGAGATCCTAAACTTTTTTTGTACTTTTTCTTATTGTTGCCTCCTTTTTTTTTCCTTGCAGACCCAGTTTGTGGAGAAAAATAATGATGCGTTGCATATGTCGCTTGCATCCCTCATATGTGAGTCCAAGGATAAATTTGTCAAAGAGTTATTTGAAACTGCCAATAACCACAAAGACTTGAAGCAGAAGACAGGAAAACTTAGCTTCATCAGTGTGGGCAACAAGTTTAAGGTATTGTATGAGATATGTTAAGTAAAGAAATGGGTCATTGTTTCTGCACATCAATTGTATATTTATAATTTAACACCAGAAATTGAACCTTTTTTTTTACATCTACCATAAAATTGACTTTGCATGCTTCTTATAATTTTGCCATAAAGTATTTGCCCAATGCTTTTACATTACCTAAAGTATCTGACTCTGTGATCGCCTATAAGGAGGCTGCCATATTTGTGCAGCAGGAGTCCATTAGAATTAGAAACTTTAACTGAGGCTGAGATGGGACAGTCAGGTTTAGGAACTTCAACTAACAATTACTTAAAAAACAAAACTCTCAGAAAAAGTCAATCAGCATGACCTATAAGTAACTATTAATGTACATTCATATTTTAAAAATTATTTTTTTAGTGTCAGTATCACTTTAAATTTCTATTTAAATTGGTTGTGTCTTGAGAACTTCAGAAGGTCAGGTAAGGGAAAAAAAAACATATTGCCCGTAAAAAGCTTACTGCACCACAAGTCTAATCAAACAAATGATTTATGCTTTCAAAGTTGGCCACAGGGGATCACCATCATGTAACTTTGTTAAATATCTTTCCAAGACTACACACATGCTCAGTGTGGTCTGGGCTGATTAGGGATCGTCATAAATGATCAAAACAGGGAAACAAACAAAGCTGCTTGAGTTCTGCATGGCTGGGAAGTAAGGCGCGGGCTCCCCCTGCTGTTCATAAGTATGATTGTTTCCCTGCAGAGCAGTTAGGGACCATCTGACAATTCCTATCCACAGCAGTAAATAAAGGGAGAATTTCACTGCATACAGTCAGGTTTATTCTAAAAACAGTACGCATTTTTTAATTAAAGTATATTGGAGATAGGTTTCTTTCTCATTAAAGAAAGTAAAAAATGGATTTTATTTTTTTGCCTTTACATACCATTTAAAAGATACTGATTTTCATCATCTGTGATCCCAGAGCCTTATTTTAGGAACGCTACAGCATCCACACGTTCCATGATTTAATGATTCCATTACCTGATCATGGCCAGCACAGAATCTCCTTATATACACAATGTGACGTGTGCATGTAAACTGGAGCACCTCCTAATCCATAAACTGTATCCTAAAGTATATTTTATAGCATTAACAAGGCTATCACTTAGCAAGTTCTCCACATACTATACTGCCTTGTACATAAATGGCGTTATTTAAAATTTGGACATGTGAAAGTGCAATGAGATCAAAAGTGCACAGTTTTCCAGGATATATTTCTGGAAAAAACTGTACCTAAAATTTAGGATAATGTACACATTGTGCCATGGATATGAAAGTGAATATGGAAAAAGTATATACATGCACATAAACAATAGTTATGTATGAGACTGAAATTATATCCCAAGCAAGCCGTTCCTAAATATCTGGTATTTTTGATTCCTGGAACATCTCTGACTAGAATGTTGGATATCTGTGTGGGTTGCCACCGGTGTCTTCATTTCCTGCAGTGTGAGATTTGTTCCTCTGAAGCAAACACTTGTTTAAAACATGCAGGTTAAGAAAAAGACAAATGCAATAAACTGTTTACACCTATTGGGTCTTTCAGTTTTTCTGTCTTTCTGTCTTTCTATCATGATCATGTCACAAGTCTTAAATATCATATGTATTTTGGTTTCTATAGTGTAAGCATTGATCATTTAATTGGTTGCTGTTGGTAAGATACGAAAGCTCTCCTCTGTAAATTGTGGGGTATTCGTCAGGTTCACAAGTCTGACTAAAGCAATCACTTTTGTCATACTTTAATATCAGAATTGTGTTTATACCCTATACAAAAACATTGGGTGAAGTCATGATTTTTCCTGAAGTATATCTTTCCTTCTTCTCTGTAGTAATTTGTATGTTTTCCTTGCAGAAAATAGCTCTAAGTACATCTATTCATCACTTGGCTAGTGAGTAGTTACATAATATATGTGTCCTAGCATTTTATTATTTTATGTTACGACTGCAATTCCATGAGCCATGATGTCATGAGAAACGTGCACTGTTGGGTATAATGCATGTATATGTGGCTCCATATTGCATGCCAGCCACCTAATGTGCATATATCAGCCATTGTTTATAACAGAACTTATTTTATTTTACAGACCCAGTTGAATTTGCTGCTGGAAAAACTACGTAGCACTGTGAGTATATATTTTGCTTTAAGTTTTACATAATTGTTGTCATTGTTATTGCCTATTGCTTTATGTTGGAGGCTGTGGTTGTTTACTGCAGTACCTGTGACTACTATTTTCCGCCACATCTGGGTTACTATTGTTCCTCTTCTGGTTTAGTCGGCCTCCAGGACCCTGTAGCTGTCATGCATAGAACATATTGTAATCCATAGCTGCTGCATGAAATGAGCCATGTATTATTATCACAGAACTCAGTGAGCAGATAAAACCACTTTCCAACAATAGCAATAGTTTATTTAATTGAGTTAAATAATTGGAGTTGAAATTGAAAGTTGAATTAAGCTGCAAGAATTAGTTCATTCTGGCCTCCCCTCAGCCAGGATTGCCAAAGGTTTCCTTTTTCACAGGGATTCCTTTAGCAGCATTTAACTGTCCAAATGTAAGGTTACCAGATGAACTGAAAAATCAGGGTCGCTACTAATATATGCACGTTTCTAGGCTTCAATGTTTTTTTTTTTAAACTGATTGCATATAAATTAATTAAGCAGTAATTGCCACTGTTTTAGCTGGACTTTCTAAATTGTCCCTTTTTTTTGCTTGCTCTGGTAACCTTTCCCTAATAGTAATTGAAAACCGTTTATGCAGGAAGGTAGACGGCATGTGTGGTGAAGACCAGTATTTTAAAGGGGAACTATCGCAAAAATGAACATTTAGTATAAGCTTCCACATACTATAGTAAGAAACTTTCTAGCGTTTCTGAAATTAAACTGTAGTGTTTCTGGAATAATCAAGTTTATCTTCTATTTCCTCTCTCAGCATCTGTTTCTCTTCATTTTGTCTTCATTCAGGAATTGGGTGTCAGATATTCATTGACAGTTAGATCCAATATATCTTATAGAGAAGCTCCTTTTGCCTAGAAGATGTATTAGAGCTCACTCTATTAAAATCACCAGAAATCCTGTCTCTCTACTTGCAGAATTTGTGCAAAAGGCAGTTATTTTGTTTGATTTTGTTTGTACTGGAATCAGTTATTTGAGTGAGCTCTAATACATCTGCTAGGAGAGGGAGCCCCCCCTCCCCTATAAGATATATTGGATCATTCATCTGACACCCAACTGCTGCATGAAGACAGAATGAAGAGAAATAGATGCTGAGAGAGGGATAGTGAATATAAACTTGATTGTTTCAGAAACAATGCAGATTTTTTAATTGGGTGTATTTAGAAAGTTTCTTACTTCAGTACGGGGAAGCTTATATTAAATAGGAAAATGCAATGGGCAGCTCGTATCCACTTCGTTCCACAAGGAATTTACGCTACAAGGAGTATTAATGACAAAAAGTTGCAGGTTCTCTGGCCAGTGTTTAGGGGAGGATAGAAATTGTGGTACTGGAACATCTTTGGGGTCCTTGTGGACTTGTATTCCCAAAACAGGGCTGTCTGCTTCATGCGTTGTCCTCTCTTCCAAGAGAGAGACCACGCATGTCAGATAATTCCCTATGACTAAATTGCAGTCTCATCCACAAAGGGATATTCCCTTCTAAAAGGAAATCAGACAGAAGGCAGGAATATCTGGAAAAGAAGTTGTTGAGCCACAAAACCCAAGAGTGTTGGCCCAAAATAACTAATTTTGATGCATCAGTTCCTGTCCTCTAGAAAATGCTGCTGTTTTGCCTCCTTGTGCTCTCTGTTACAAAGCGCATTTAACCTTCAGCCCTACTGCTGTTGGGAATCCCCTGAACAATGGATGGATGGATTTAACTGGAGCACTCATTCAAAAAGTGTAAATATGGATAGTGGGTCTTTTTTTTTTAAAGCCTCTTTATATACATTTTGTCTTCTACAGACGCTAATTTTCATAGACTTCATTTCTTGATATAAAGTACATATATAATGTGTTTAAAGGGGAATAATACACACTTTTCCAAGCAAATGGGGCTTGTGCTGAACATACTTTTCCCCTATTGTTATTTGAAAATAGTATATAATAATAGTATTTTTTTTCTTTAAAAGAAAAGTATTTTTTCAGAAAATCTGAAATTGGTAGTAAAATCTGGGAAATTATTTCTGTTCTTCCCAGAACAATCAAAACAAAGCACCAGACCAGACCTTTGTATATTGAGCTCCTCCTTATTTAAAAACTTGCTCCAGCTTGGGGGTAAAGCATGGTTGGTTTATACAGAGGGCTTCTCGATGGACTGCCCATTTTCAAATTTTACTATGAAAACTATATGTAGTTATTATAATAAAACACAAAAAGTTTATTTAGCACAAGCCTATTCATTGAACTAACATTGAAATGCGGGTACTGGCCCTTTAAATTTATATTGAAATTGGTACTGTAAAAGGTTATGATTTTGCATTGTCCAAGGACATTTATCGCCAGCTTTGTAAAGAATTTGCCAAGTCTGGATGATCAATAAACATTACATTCATGGGAGCAGCTATTTTCAATTTCCAATATAATAATCCATTTCACTTCAGAGCTTTTTTGATTTTTTTTTTCATCCCAGCTGTGTTCTGAAGATCTCTATCAGTGCAGGAGATAAAAAGAACTGTAGGGAAAGCAAAATATTGAGCTGATGAGTTGGGAAAATGAAGAATAATGCATTGTATGTGTGTGCGATTTTCATCCTCTGCATTTAGTGACTGTTAATTATATTCCATGGTCACATTTAGAATGTGATGTCGTAGTTCTCTGCTTGGTAAAGCCATAAAAATGATGTACCATTTTTTTCTTTAAACAAATGATTTCCTGACTATCCCACAGGGATCTAGCTTCATTCGCTGCATCAAACCCAATTTAAAAATGACAAGTCATCAGTTTGAAGGAGCACAGATTTTATCTCAGCTACAGTGCTCAGGTAATGTCTATATTTTGTTTTTTTACAGCAGGGCTTTGGTTATGAAGAAGAATGTATGTATTTCTCTTGCTAGTATTATTATATTAACATAAAGAATTAAAGCTATAGCATCTATTTGCATAGATTGTTCACCATTTATATCAGCCCCTGTCCCAGTGGAGCTTACAGTATATAATGGATACCACATTCACTCAACATACAGTAGGGTCAATTTAATTAGAAGCCCTTGTGGTTTTTGGACTGTGGAATCTAGAGATCTAGAGATGAAACGTGTGCAAACACGCAGAGAATATGTTCCTATTAGCGCACTGGTTGCGAATAAACTGAGGACCCCAGTTCTGCAAAGCAGCAGTTCTAACTTCCGAGCCAACGTGCTGACCTTGATAAAGTTTGAACAGAGAGAAAAATCACTACTGAAATAAAAAGTTATTCAGAAAGAATATAAATAAAGGTTGTAATGCATGTCAAGGACAGCTCAGCAGAATGTTGATCAGCTACTGTTTATATTGTCAGAGTATTGTAAAACTGTGCTAAAAATCAATACATCTTCCAAACCAGCTCAGCCACTTCTTAAAACGACTACGAAAGCACAGTTGAACTCAACATTTTCAGCAGAAGCACTTTCTTGAATCCCTTTATATACTGACAGTATCACAGAGATACAAAAACACACACATTCATCTCTCTGCTCCTATATATGCCAGTTGTTGCTGCTACATCATGTAGGGCTGGACAGATCCTACTGTCACAAGATGTACCAATAACTGTAGTGTGTATTTTTTATTTTTTTTTATACCTGATTTACTGCTATTAATAAAAAGATGACTGTATGTTTGCTGCCTTAGGCAGGGGCTTACATTTATTAATAAACATTTTTTGCCCACCCTCCCCCTTCATCTCGCATGCCACCTATGAAGTCCCCCTCCCCTGTGTATATACACTTAGGGGTAAATTTACTTACCTTCAAAGTTGCGCCAGTGTTGGCTTCGCCTCACTTTGCCAGGCGAAGTTTCGCCAGGGTGCCGATAATTCACTAAAATCCGAAGTTGCGCTCAGGGAGGCGAAAGGTAGCGAAGTTGCACTAACATTACTTCGTCAAGCAAAGTGAAGTTACACTAGCGATGCCTAATTTGCATATGGTGCCAAGTTAAAGTACTATGGACGTATATGTAGCAGCAAATACATTACACTACACAAGGCTGGGACTTCGAAACAATTTCAACTTTTTTTGAAGCAATCCCTATCTACTCTATTGCACTTTGCCTGGTCTGAGGTGGTGCAGGCAAGTCTTGCATAAGTGGTAACGTTCAGTAAAATGCGCAAGTTAGTGAATTAGCGTAGTTTCGTCCCTTCATCATAGCGCAACTTCGCCTGGTTTAAGGGTGCGAAGTAGCGCTAGAGTAGGTCCACTTTGCTTTACACCAGCACCCGTTAGTAAATCGGCGAAGCAATGAAATGACGTCACGCTGGTGAATTTGCGCTAGCGTTAGCCCCTTCGCATTTAGTGAATTTGCCCCTTAGTGGCAAGCATAGAGACTGAGGGGGTTAGAAACACAATGCTGTGACCAAAGTCTTTACCGGGCTCCACTCTAACTGGGTGCCACCACAGGAACAGGGTACGTTCTCTGTGATGTTACACTACTGAACCTGTGGTTTTTATAATACTATTGCAAAGGTGTGCTTTCTGTTTGTAATTGTAGAATGTGAATAGCAATGTAGTCTTTCTCAGTGTATTAGATCTCGTGCAGAGAATTACTCTGTTTCTAAAGTAACTCCCTGCTGTTATATGTTCCCTGCCAGGAATTATACGTATTTCCTGCTATAATCTTATGCTTGTTATTACACTGACCTGATATATCCTGTGCATTCTAATATTGCAGCCATATTACTGTCTCTCATGGTTCTCATTTGTTGTTTCATTGTGAGCCTTCCATCCTATCATCTTGATACTGGACATAGTAATTCTGGTGTCATATTTCTCTTTTCTGGATTTTTATCAGAAATAAGAATGGTTTTATTTACCTTTCTGGCCATTTTGTACTTTTTATATTCCCTTTCAATTAACCCCATGAATCCGCTTGAGTCACATTTTAATGTCCTTTTGTTGGTATTCCTGAAGCAATGTATCTACAATACACATATATACAACAATTTATATCATGAGCAAAAAAAACAAAAACAGACAGATACTCAAAAGATAAGAAGTAGCACGCACTTATAAAAGCAGTGGAAGTTGCTCTATTTACTTAAACCATTTAGCTTGGATGGGGTAACATCTTCTTGCACTCCTTATCTTTTGAGAACTTTCTCTAAAAGCATACATTTTTTACTTAACATTATACAAATGATCAGATATTTGCTTGCTTGCATGGCTCCCATTGTACCCCATCTTACTATTTGTATTGTGGACCACATTTTCCCCTTTCAGCCACATCACATAACTTCGGTTAATGTGTTATTAGTAGTGATGGGGACGACTTTGTCCCGTTTCGCCGAAAAATGTGCGAAACTGTGCCAATTCTGACGCTTGAGCTTGACTGTCACATTTTCACTAGAATTTGTTTCAGTTTAGTTAAACTGTAGATGAGGCACTGACATCTAAAGAAAATAATTCTTAAGCCTCAGGCAATTTATTTTCCACACTGTTTACCTGCATTTGAATTACTGCTTCATGGCAAAGTCATTTCTATAAATGTTCCTAATTTTTAGCTGAATAAAAGTATTATTCTGTTGTCCCAATTGTACCTATAACCAGGGTCTGCTAATTGTTGTAATAAAACATTCTGGCCTTAGTTGATGTGGTAAGGTTAAGTGAGGAGTCACCTTAACTTTGATGCTGAGTTTGGCTCTGAAGTCAGACCGAGGATGTGAGTCACTCCAGCATCAGCAATGGTGGCTTACAACCATTAGCCACAGGCACTGTGACATGTATTTTAGATATCGGTTGCCATTCTTTGTGACAGGGTTATTAAAATCATGAAATTCTTCATCTGTATGTTTGTGGCAGACGCACTAGCACAGCTGGGTTGGATATTCTGCACTGAGGATAGAGTGTAGAATCCATATCACATGTTTCTGCATAATTATGAGACCCAAGTAGCATAGTTGACAATGTCAAATTTAGATATTATAGCTCCATTACTGGTACATGGCCTATATGTCCAAAGTGGCCACCCACATGTCCTTTGGCGAGAACTTGTTGCATGTCATGACTTAGTTATGCAATACAAGCAAGAATACAATAATAATTGTGCAAGGTGATATATTTTATATATAGTGCGTTGTTTGTAAGATCTGAATCTTTGGATATTGCGAATTTATCAGTCGTTCACTTATGACAATATGATTCTGCTAGCTAATGCATTACAGTGTTTGTTTGTAATGTAGCAGTTAACTAACTCTAGATGGACACTATAAGATGATGAGTTGACAGCTCTTCCCAAAAACTATTGTTTTCCTAAAATAATTGAATCAATAATGTTGAATGAGGCTGAAACAAAGTTCTAGGCCTGGGATTTTAATGTGCATGTTTATAAACCCAATAAATTATTGACCAGGTATGTATCCTCTCATATTTTCTTCATTAAGAACTACTCTTGGGCTTTTGTGCCTTATCCTAGGAAATGAATTAATATTTAGCAGAGCAAGTTCTGTAAAGGACATGTTGACTAAGCAGCCCTGCACACAGACTTTAAAGCAGGAAAATAGAAAATATTCTCTCTACTAGGAGTATAGGATGTATTATCAGTAAGCCTGTTATCTAGAAAGCTGTGGGATGGCACATTTCATTTCCCGTAATGTCCTGTTTAAACAAACAATACTTCATTTTTGATTGATTTATTTTTTCTCGGTAATAATATGACAGGGCCTTGTACGTCATGTTAGCCTAGCATAATTCCCTGTTGATGGTAAAACAGACTTGTTTATTTTTATGTCTAAATGCTTTTAGTAGTCTTAAGGTGTGGACCTCTACATTGCGGAAGGATCCCTGATCTGGAAAACACCAGCATTCCAGATAATAGATACAAACTCTTGTATAGAAAACAATTTTAATCCATGTTTTCATTCATCTTTCTGCTTGTTTGGCTCCCTCTATATAGGCATTAGATAGCTGTTATTGAAATATATTTGGACATCATTAGATTTTTGGATTATTGCCATAAAGTTGATATAATCTGCCAGAAACAATGAAATGGCAGTAAGACAATATAAAACAAAGAGAGGCAGATGGTTGGGGAGGGGTAATAAGAGTTTTTTTAAATACCAAATTTTTTAAAAAATATACCAATATAAATTTATTGCTATTCAATACAATACTGTATATAAAATATATGCGAAAGGGGTCTCCAAATTAGTAGAGTATTAACTCGCCACATTTAGGAAGTGGCCCAGGTGACCCACCCTGAGCCCTCAGCATAGGGAGCGGACAACCAAAAATTCTTTGAAGCAGGCACTTAAAAAGGCAGACTTCCAGCAGGCCTATGATTAAGTGTTTTCTACCATGAAACGCGTAAGGCTATAGATACTATAAACTACTTTTCACTTTGAAAACTTTTGCCTGGTGGAAGTCTGCCTTTTTGAGTGCCTGCTTCAAAGAATATTCAATACAATAGATGAACTTTTGGAAGGAAAATATACTCCATTTATAAGCACTAGTTATTTTCATTCACTTCCTGGGTAATTCAATTATTATTAAATTGGGTCCTTGGTCTATTCATTTAATCTTTTTTTCAAAATTAGATGGTAAAATATTTGAGGTAGGGTTTTTATTTTGCCTTTAAAGAACTTGTGCATGATACTGAGAATAATTAGTATTATGGGTATATCAGACCCTTAGACATTAGCACAAAAGAACCACGGAGAGCATCCCCTTTTCTTTTTAAAAAGCTGAACCTTTATGTACTGGAGAGATAATGTGCTTCCTCAAATTTTTTGTTTGCAAATCACTCAGTGATGCTGTTTGTTAACTGTACAATGGCAATTGCTGACTTATGCTGGTCTCAGCCATTTATATACTCAGGACACTGGATATACACTGTTCAATCGGCCTGTGGATCAATTGGATGAATACCATATAAGTGGCCGTACACATGTATGGCTATACAATTTTGTATTTGATTTACTTATATATTGACAAGTCACAACTTTATGTAATAGCCATTAACTATGTACTACATGAAAATATAGTTTTAGATTTAACTGAAGTATTTTTTTTGGTTCCTTAGGCATGGTGTCCGTTTTAGACTTAATGCAAGGTGGGTTTCCTTCCCGAGCATCCTTTCATGAACTCTACAATATGTACAAGAAATATATGCCTGCAAAGCTGTCTCGATTGGATCCAAGACTTTTCTGCAAGGTATTCCATATCGCAAATAGACCCCCTTTTTTTTTTAATTGTATCAAAACTTCTTTTCATGTGATGAAAATTACCTTATAAAATGTCTCATGTCTGAATTATTCATTGGTTGCTTTGAAGACTGTTTTAAGGGCTACGAATTCTTGCCTATTAATGTGTTTCTTTTATGTTACAGGCTCTTTTCAAAGCCTTGGGTTTAAATGAAAATGATTACAAATTTGGTTTAACTAAGGTGTTTTTCAGGCCTGGCAAGGTAAGTGTCTAATTTTATATATTTCTTTTTCCTATTCCTCACTTAAAATTCGATGACTCTAAATTAAGGATGCAGTCATATAAAATAATACAGTGAATTAATAAGCTTGTTCTTTTAACCTTTACCTTATGTGCAAATGGTTCTTATACCCTTGGACTTTGATTGAATTGAATACTTGATTAAATTAATATAATTATTAATCCCAGTGAAAGCATGCTCTCATTCTTCTCCAATAGCTGTCAAAATATATTTCTACATATTTAAAGCACCCACCTTAGCAAAAAAACATTTTTATGGCAACCCTGTCATGTTATCCATGTTATCCCTGGTGTCTAAACTATGTAGTTAAAACTGTCTAGTCTTGTTGAGTTTGGGTTTCAAAAATATTGCTTTAAAAATGGTAAATAAGAATCATACATGTTAGGGTATGTCATAAACATCAATAGAAAGGCTAAACTTAAATAAAATACATACTACTATTCACTTTTTTTGTTACATCTAAAATATCTGTTCAATCCAGACTACTCCAATATTAGTTTACAAAGAGAAATAAAGAGCATAATAAGTATTCTTCAAGGAAGTGGTTTCTTCTTATATTTTATTGATACATAGCTTAATGCTTATATCACATTTCTATATAAATGTAAAACAGTTTTTACCCAGTGGTACTAAAAAAATAAGTTTATGCCAAATAGTCTTTTAAATTTGGGATGTTTATTATGCCGAGGAAGTACTTTTCTCCCAAATGTTCCTCAAGCCATGTATTAATTTTCGCAATGGAAATGTCCCTTAGGATACTTAGTATTGTGTTTTTTACAAATCTGTTAGGTAGGGTACATTTCTTATACCAGAGATGCAGTCCAGCTGTTGTAAGCTACATCTCTCTGTTCTTGTTATCTACTTTGTAAGTTCTCATAGCCACACAAGTATTGCTTTATATAGTGTGTAGAGAGTTGATTAAACCTAAGCACTGGGAAATAACCTAGTACTTTATACACAATGCTTTGCATTAGAGGTATTTACTGGTGAAAATTATAAAATTATACTCATTATTAGTTCTGTTTTATTTCATATTCTGTCTAGTGTCCTTCTGTAATTACTTCATTTTATTTCCTTTCCAGTTTGCAGAATTCGATCAGATCATGAAATCTGATCCAGATCATTTAGCAGAGCTGATTAGGCGCGTCAATCACTGGCTTATCTGCAGTCGCTGGAAAAAGGTCCAGTGGTGTGCACTTTCCGTTATCAAA
The DNA here is from genome assembly GCF_017654675.1 of Xenopus laevis. NCBI lineage: Eukaryota > Metazoa > Chordata > Amphibia > Anura > Pipidae > Xenopus > Xenopus laevis. Next base: position 77,585,219 of record NC_054380.1, on the reverse strand, counting down.
TGTAAGGAGGCTGTTTTATGGTGAAGTATCATGTGCATTTGACTGGATTTTTCAGTTGTTTAAACAGTTTGAATGTCACTCACGATTTAATGTCATGCCTTCAATAATACAAGCCTGATATTTAAATCTTTTCTATCTAAACCGGTAAACAGTGTATGTTGCTACCTTAGGGTATAAACATATATATTTGTCACTATCAGGTTTTTATTATTGTAGACATGATATAAAATCATTGATGAAAGACTCTGACATTGGCTGAGAGGTCCAAACTTATTACATTATTAAATTATTTTGTAAAATCATCATCTAACTATCATGTTGTGGTATTGCTGTTATGTGCCATTTATATAAATTTATATAATTCCCCCTTTGAATCCTGTAAACCTCTTACTTGCTCTGCTGTTGTATATGGCCTGACAGCAACAAACCTTTTGGGTATATATACCTTGAAAGTACCAAAGATAGAGGCAGGTATTGAGATTACCAATGCATAGATAATGCCCCTGCATAATAGACTCCTACTTTTTAAACAGTTACAACAAATTGAAATTGGAGAACGTTGCATATTGTCCATCATCTATCTCAAAAGACCAAACATGGAGAAGCTTCAGTTCCCTGTCTGCCCTTTTTAGCTCAAGAAATAATAATTAAAAAATTAGGCAAAAAAGTATGTTCAACACAAGTCATATCCATTGTACTCATGCTGAACAAGGAGTCATACAGTCCCTTTGAGAGCCTTTGTTACATTAATCCCTAAGTATTTTTATTGCTAACATATAAATCACCAACCACTCGTTGTAAAAATGGTCATCTCTTTTAGTAAAAAACAAGATTCAATACCGGGCTTCAGCTTGCATTAAAATGCAAAAAACGATTCGAATGTGGCTGTGCAGAAGGAAACACAAACCACGGTAAGAAAGGATATTAAGCCGTATTCTCTATCTCTGTTCCTTTATGTAAGTAAATGACATCCCAGCTGCAGGATTTTCTGAATGGTGAAACTCACAATCACAGGTTGATTTCAGGATATAGTTGAAGCTCTGGTTTGGAAATTAAATCTGTACAAAACAGGTTTTTGGTTCCTATGTGCAGTGAGAACCATCAAAGATTTAAAATTGAGCAATTCATATCAGATGGATAAAACACTCAATTATAGGTTTCCTCCACAAACAGAAAAAACTAAGCTGACAGCATCAATGATTGCTAAAATCTAGAAGTGGGCTGCTGTTTATGGTGTAAGCAGCTAGGAAGCCTTATTGTTATTAGGAATACTGAATTATTTCTCTTATAATAAATAATATATATGGCTAAAAATGCCGTATTTTATATATTTAACTTTTTGAACCAGCCCAAAGGTTTAGTATTTCTGACGCCTTCAAAGTTGTCACAGGAGTTTCCTATCTTATATTATGTTATGCGACACGCACATGCTCAGTGGGCTTTGAGCAACTGTAAAGAAACTAGGCTTAGGGGTTGTCACAAATTATCAAGCAGAAAATTAGGTTTGCCTGTCATATAAGATGATGCTACAGGACAGATTATTATATTCTGATTTACGGCTAAAGGGCTGTGGTTCTCTTGGGCTGGTTTAGAAGCCCAAAACATAATGCACAATATTTTTACCTTACTTCTTTGGTTAAGTTTTCGTTCTCCTTTAACCCCAGATATGCAACTGAATGGCAGTCTATCTCTTATGCAAGGTTTGAAGGAATCAATATGTCCTTTTGATTCCTTGAATGGAATTGGGGTTTAGCCCAATGGTAGAAGGTTGAAATTGCATATTGGCAGGAGAGGCAAAGAAATGTGCAGCCTGTAGAAATAAAGTAGGGTAGTTGAAAATATTGAACATTATGTAGACATAGGCATAGAAGAAAGAAAAGGACAGTAGGTGGGATACTGGGTTGGTGGAAAATAGTAGTAGTAGATTAAAGAGGTGAGGGATGAGAATTAGGCAGCAGTATACCGTATATACTCGAGTATAAGCCGTCCCGAGTATAAGCCGAGGTACCTAATTTTACCTCCAAAAACTGGGAAAGCTTATTGACTCGAGTATAAGCCTAGGGTGAGAAATGCAGCAGCTTCTGGTAAGTTTCAATCAAAAAATTGAGGGTTTCTGCTCCCATTGGAGGTGCCAGTGTCTCGTTTTTGGATGCCGGCGACCATTCTTGGACGCCGGCGAATATTCTTGGAGACTATTCTTGGACACCGGCGATTATTCTTGGACGCCAGCGATTATTCTTGGACGCCGGCGATTATTCTTGGACGCCGGCGATTATTCTTGGACGCCGGCGACTATTCTTGGACCGATTCTTGGCGACCGTTTTTGTGCTTGACCCGAGTATAAGCCAAGGTAGAGTTTTTCAGCATATTTTGAGGGCTGAAAAACTCGGCTTATACTCGAGTATATACGGTACATGTTATAAAATTTTGATTCATACCGAAATCCTATTTTTACAGAATTGATGGAATGGTAAAGGTACAGACACTGAAAAAAAGGCTGGATAAATTTAATGAGGTTGTTAATGCCCTTAAAGAAGGAAAAGCAGAAATGGACAAACAAGTGAAGGAATTGGAGCTTTCCATTGATGCCCTGATCTCCAAGATAAAGGTGAGAGAATTACAACTAAATGAGGCATCTCTTGTATAATGTAAACAGCTCAGGATTGCATAAACAATAATTAGAAATTAAACCAGTACAGTTGAACATGCCTGTGATAACATAAAAACCACATTATAAATAACATACTCTTGCAGGATTCCTGATGGAGAAAGTTGGTGTAAAACATTGGTCTGCTGTTGCTGAATTAAACTTGCAGTGAGCCAGTGATTACAAATGATAATTTTATGGTTTTAACTTGCATGTTCTTTGTATCCTGACTTATGGTTTATTTTTGTGCTGTGTGCACTTATTTTGGAGTGGTGCACTTACTGTATTAATCATGTATGCCCAAGGCTATCTTGACATCCCATGCAATTCCAGGAGCACTGCCAGTTTTTCTTTCTGCTTACTTTTCTCTTATGTATATTTAGTAGATTGACTTGGATCTGAAGGGTAAACAACTCTATAATGTTTCTCTTATTGGCTGTGTCAGGGAGCCGGGAGCTCCCTCCAGGGAGGTTGTCTGGATCAAGGAGGAAGCCCTCTTGAGGGAACAAGGTCGCGGTATCCAAAGGGTTAAACGGAGAATAGTCAGGATCAGGCAAGAGTTCACAGGCAGGCAGAATACAAACAAAGTCCAAAGTCCAGGCAAAGGGTCAGGATACAAGGCAGGAACAAGATTAGGCAAAAAGGCACATAGGAAACCCAGGATATGCTTCAGGAAAGTAATCCTATTCTTGGGCGCCATTCTGGCGTCTAGTTGGCGTTTTTATTTTCAAATTTGGCGCCATTCTGACGTCATTGACGCTCTTGCGCCGACGTCGGCGCGCTGACGTCATCGCCCGGCGCCGCTACCCACGTGGCGGCCATGGGCGCTGCCATTTTGGGAGCGACGCCGGCGAAGATGGACGCGCCGCCCGGAGCTCCTGGGCCTGCTCCGGGCGGCGATCGTTACAGTACCCCCCCCTCACGGGGGGCCTCTGGACCACCAGGACTTGGCTTCTGGGGAAACTTGGAATGGAACTCCCTCACCAGACGAGGAGCGTGAACATCACGGTGTCCTTCCCAGGAGCATTCTTCAGGGCCAAAGCCCTTCCACTGAATGAGGTACTGAAGGGACCCTCTGGAGATTCTGGAGTCTAGGATTTTCTCCACCTCGTACTCGAGTTGACCCTCCACTGAGATGGCAGGAGGAGGAGACTGACCGCCAGAGAACCGGTTGGTGATGGCGGGTTTCACCAGAGACACGTGGAACACGTTGGGGATTCTCATCTCTGGTGGAAGCTGGAGTCTGACAGCCACAGGGTTGATTATCTCCAAGATGGGAAATGGTCCCACGAATTTTGGACCCAACTTGGGAGATGGTATCTTCAACCGGATATTCCTGGAAGAGAGCCAGACATTATCACCCACCTTGTAGAGAGGAGAGGATCTTCGACGACGATCCGCGAAAGTCTTATGAACAAGAGCACTCTTCTCTAGGTTCAACTTGGTCGCAGCCCAAATAGCAGACATATGGGCTGCGGAGTCGTCAGCAGCCGGGACGTCAGATAGCACAAAGTCTTGGGGAAAAGCTTGAGGATGCTGACCATACACCGACATGAACGGAGACCTTCCTGTAGAGGAATGACAAGCATTATTATGAGCGAATTCCGCCCATGGGAGGAGATCAGACCAGTCATCCTGGCAGAGGGATACGTGGTTCCTCAGAACTGCTCCAGGGCTTGGTTGACACGTTCAGCTGCCCCATTCGTTTGCGGGTGGTATGCAGATGAAAACTGAAGAACAATTCCCAGGTCTTTGCATAAGGAACGCCAGAACTTGGCAGTAAACTGGGTGCCTCTATCGGAGACGATCTCCACCGGGAAACCATGCAGGCGGAAGATGTACTGGATAAATAGCTGGGACAACTCCACCGCAGAGGGCAACTTCTTCAGAGGGATGAAATGGGCCATTTTGGAGAAGCGGTCAATAACAACCCAGATCACAGTATTCCCACCGGAGGGAGGAAGTTCGACAATAAAGTCCATAGAGAGGTGCGTCCATGGACGAGAGGGTACCGGCAAAGGCTGTAACAACCCACTGGGGCGGGAATGGCTAGGCTTAGAAGTGGCGCAGACATTACAAGCAGCCACAAAGTCCTTTACATCCTTGCGGATATCAGGCCACCAGACTAGGCGCCTCAAGAGTTCAAGGGTCTTAGCCGAACCAGGATGTCCAGCTTGCCTGGAGCAGTGGGTTTGTTGCAGGATGGCCAGGCGAAGTTCTGGAGGGACGAAGGCCATGCCAATCGGAGTATCTTGAGGAGCCGAGGACTGCCCAGCCAGAATCTGGTCGGCAAATTGGGGATACAGAGAGGCAATGATCTTGACTGGTGGAATGATTGGTTCCTGTCTCTCAGGGTCACGGTCCACCGGAGTGAAGCTACGAGACAAGGCGTCGGCCTTCAGATTTTTGGAACCTGGGCGATAAGTCAAAACAAAGTTAAATCGGGAAAAGAAAAGGGCCCACCTGGCTTGTCTGGGATTTAGCCTCTTGAGGGACTGTATGAACTCCAGATTCTTGTGATCAGTGAAAATCTGGACAGGAATTTCAGAACCCTCCAGGAGGTGACGCCATTCTTCAAGGGCAAGCTTGACTGCCAAGAGTTCTCGATTCCCGACGTCATAGTTCTGCTCTGCGGATGAGAACTTCTTGGAGAAAAAACGCACAGGGGTGCAATTTTCCATCAGAGGAATGTCTCTGAGACAGGATAGCTCCGGCTCCGACTTCAGAAGCATCAACTTCGATGCAGAAGGGTAGTGCAGGATTGGGATGTCGAAGAACAGGAGCGGACGTGAAGGCCTCTTTCAAGGACTGAAAGGCTTCTATAGCAGATGGAGGCCACAGGCTGGGTTTACCCCCTTTTCGGATGAGGGCCAGGATAGGTGCAATGCGGGAAGAGAACCCCCGGGATGAACTGTCGATAATAATTAGCAAATCCGATGAATCTCTGGATTGCTTTGGTACTCAGTGGGAGAGGCCACTCCTGGATGGCCGACACTTTCACGGGGTCCATCTCAAATCCCTCTGGAGAGATAATGTATCCTAGGAAGGGGATCTTGGATACCTCGAAAACACACTTCTCCAACTTGGCGAAGAGAGAGTTCTTCCTCAGACGAGAGAGTACCTCCTTCACCTGGGAGCGATGACTTTCAAGGTCCTTGGAAAAGATCAGGATGTCGTCCAGGTATACGACTACGAACCTTCCTAGGAGATCTCGGAACACATCATTCACAAACTCCTGGAAGACGGCAGGGGCATTGCATAGGCCGAAGGGCATAACGAGATATTCATAGTGCCCATCCCGAGTGTTGAATGCCGTCTTCCATTCGTCACCCTCCCGGATGCGAATGAGGTTGTAGGCCCCCCGGAGATCCAACTTGGAGAAAATCTTTGCCCCTTTCAGCTGGTCAAAGAGCTCGGCAATCAGGGGCAGAGGGTATCTGTTTTTCACGGTGATCTTATTCAGACCCCGATAGTCTATACAAGGCCGAAGGCCTCCGTCCTTCTTCTCCACGAAGAAGAACCCAGCCCCTGCAGGAGAGGTAGAAGGGCGGATAAACCCCCGCTGGAGATTTTCTTGGATGTACTCCTTCATAGCGGTAGTCTCTGCAGGAGAGAGAGGGTAGGTGCGCCCTCTGGGGGGCATAGCTCCAGGCAGGAGTTCAACCGGACAGTCGTATGAGCGATGTGGGGGAAGGAACTCTGCAGACTTTTTACAAAACACATCGGAAAATCCCTTGTAAGTGGAGGGCAAAGTCTTTAATTCCGCAGAGGAGACATTCACCTTCTCGAGGGGTTTTGGCGGAAGGCAATGTTGCAGGCAAAATAAACTCCAACGAGAGATCTGCCCAGTGGACCAGTCTATGGTGGGGTTATGCAGACGTAACCATGGAAGACCCAATATCACTGGAGTAGAAGGACAGGGGATGATGAAGAATGAAAGTTTTTCTTGATGCAGCGCCCCAACTTGTACAGATAGTTCCGCCGTGAACTTTGTGACGAATTCAAACTCCAGGGGTTTGTCATCTATGGCAGTAATTCGCAGGGGAGAAGACAATGGAAGCAGAGGAATCTTCATGCGTTCGGCAAAAAAGGCATCCATGAAATTGCCATCCGCTCCGGAGTCGAGGAAGGCCCTTTCGAAGATAGACTTACTTGCCAGGTGAATCTGCAAAGGAAGGAGAAGCCTGCGTGAATTTTCTTGATACTTCTCCAGAGAACCTCGAGTGATGCCCCCTACATGAGAAACCTGAGACATACCTCGGGGTACAAAACTCTTGGCTTTGGCAGGACAGGCGTTGGCAAAATGGGAATGCCCACCACAGTATAAACAGAGACCTGCCATACGTCTTCGGAGTCTTTCCTGCTCGGAGAGGCGAGTCTTTCCTACTTGCATGGGTTCCTCCAAGGGAGACGTCGACACATGGGTCACAGGAACAGCGGGTGTTTGCAGAATCGGCCTTTGAAAGCGAGGGGCCAACATGGGAGAAAATCGTCTACTGCGCTCTCTCTCCACCTGGTGCTCTCTGAGACGAGTGTCCACCTTAATGGATAGAGCGATCAACCCTTCCAGGGTGTCAGGAGTCTCTCTGGAGACGAGATCATCTTTGATGCGGATGGATAGGCCTTGGTAGTATACAGCCTTGTAAGCGTCATCACACCAGGAAGTCTCCGCCATCAGTGTTCGGAAGTCTATAGCATACTCATTGACACTGCGGCTTCCTTGCCGGAGCTGCAAGAGACGGGCAGGGGCGTTCGTAACCCGACCGGGAGCATCAAAGACTATACGAAAAGCTTGGAGAAAGTCTTTAACATCAAAAGTCAGCGGGGAATTCTTCTCCCAAAGAGACGTTGCCCACTCCAGTGGCTTGCCTTCCAATCGAGACATCACATACCCCACCTTGGAACGCTCGCTTGGAAACTGTGTGGGTTGGAACTCAAATTGAATTTGGCATTGCGTGGCAAATCCCCTGCAAGCTTGTGGGTCCCCACTGAAACGAGGGGGAGGTGGAATGCGAGGCTCACCTGTCGGGTAGCTTGTGTTCGTGGGGGCTGCCGCCATGGGGGGATCCCCAGTAGGTGGAGCAGTGGAGGACGCAGAAGGCACTTGAGCCAGCAGGACATCGAGTGCTTGCCCAATGCGAACCTGCTGGTTTTCGTAGTCCTCCATGCGGGATGCCAGTCCGCGGAGCGCTCGTCCGACATGAGGTGTGGCTTCCTCAGAAGGATCCATGGCCCAAGAATAATGTCAGGGAGCCGGGGAGCTCCCTCCAGGGAGGTTGTCTGGATCAAGGAGGAAGCCCTCTTGAGGGAACAAGGTCGCGGTATCCAAAGGGTTAAACGGAGAATAGTCAGGATCAGGCAAGAGTTCACAGGCAGGCAGAATACAAACAAAGTCCAAAGTCCAGGCAAAGGGTCAGGATACAAGGCAGGAACAAGATTAGGCAAAAAGGCACATAGGAAACCCAGGATATGCTTCAGGAAAGTAATCCTATTCTTGGGCGCCATTCTGGCGTCTAGTTGGCGTTTTTATTTTCAAATTTGGCGCCATTCTGACGTCATTGACGCTCTTGCGCCGACGTCGGCGCGCTGACGTCATCGCCCGGCGCCGCTACCCACGTGGCGGCCATGGGCGCCGCCATTTTGGGAGCGACGCCGGCGAAGATGGACGCGCCGCCCGGAGCTCCTGGGCCTGCTCCGGGCGGCGATCGTTACAGGCTGGTAGAAGCATGGCTATAAATCCCCTATTTAAATGTAAATGCCTTACTCACTGGCCAGTAAGATTTTGTGCACTTTGCACATGTTTGTAAATGTGGTTCTGCTAAACATGTTCTCTACCTACTTAATAACATACAGGTAAAAACCATTATTTCCTCTGATATGTCCATTAAAAAGCTGCTGGTGCCTAACTAGCAAATCCTACCCCTTGATATGCTAGTGAGGCCATTTAATGAAGACCATATGTGTTCCTTAAAAATCTTTCCTCCCAATGCCTGCCATAGCCTTGAAGTGCACTTCCTATACTAAAGTGTGTATTTTGGCTATCCATTATTGTGTACACTTTTTATGTAATTGTCATGGGAAAAAAGTCATATATTATTAAAACCTCTTTGCAGTCCATATCTTCCCAACATAACCCTGATATGGTGAACTATGCCTACTTACAAAAAGCCTTGTGTTCCTGCTGAAATTACCCAGTTTTGTAAAGCATTTTATTCTTTTTATATTTTTAATGTTGTATTTTTTCTTTTTTTGTCAGAACACTATAATGACCCGAGAGCAGATAGAACGAGAATATGATAATCTGGTCAAAAGTTCTGGTCAACTACTTAACTCTTTGCAAAAGAGAAAAAAAGAAGAAGAGGAGGCTGAGCGTTTGCGCAAAATCCAGGAGGAGATGGAAAAAGAGAGGAAAAGACATGAGGCTGTAGAGGAACTCCGTAGGAAAGAAGAAAATGAGAGGCGTCTGTCAGTAACCACATGCATTACCTTTGTGCTTTCCAACATTGGCTTTCTGTTTATGTAATGTCCAGGGCTGAAACCTGTCGTATTTATTTCTTCTGATGCAGAAAAGCTGAGATTGAAGCAAAAAGAAAACAAGAAGAAGAAGAGAGGAAAAAAAGGGAAGAAGAAGAAAAGCGAATTCAGGTTAGTCTGCAATGAACTTACATTAACTAATTATCTTACATAAATATCTGAGTAATACAAGTAATGCATAAGAATGAAGGTGAATTTAAAAATTATAGAGGTGGAATAAGTGACAGACTGTTAGAAGACATTTGCTTAAGTAGGGACCAGAGCAGCTGTATGGCTGCTGGACTATTATGTACTGTATGTACTGTATGTACTGTATGCATGGAGCATGGTTAGTTGAATAAACTACAAATAGTCAGCACTCAAAGAATCACTTACTTGTTGGTTGCATGCGTTTAAAGGAGAACTAAAGCTTAACCAAAGAAGTAGGCTAAAAATGTACATTATGCTTTGGGCTTCTGTACCGGACCAAGCCAACCACAGCCCTTCAGCAGTAAAGATGTGAGTATCTGAAGATGCCCCAGTAGCTCCCCATCTTATTTTCTGCTGAATCACTGCACATGCTCTGTGCTGCTGTCACTTACTGAGCTTAGGGACTGACTTAAAATATACAGTACACTTAGAATATAAATGTCACAAAATAAGGCAGATTATTAATTAATACAGATAATTACTACATGACAGCACATAAACCAGTGCAACTAGCATCAGAATGTATTAATCAGCCTTGTAGCATCAGCTTATATTACAAGACAACCTCATTTTCTGCTTGATAATTTGTGACGACCCCTAAGCTTAGCTTCTCAACAGCTGCTCAGAGCCCACTGAGCATGTGAGTGTTGCACTTTCCTAGATAGTGACCCCCTGTCACAAGTTTGAAGTCTTGGATCATTGCTGCTATTGAGGAGCTGAAACTTTTGACTGGTGCAATAAGTTCAGTATATAAAATATGGAATTTTTAGCCATATTCATTTTTATAGTTTAGTTCTCCTTTAAGCTCAAAATTTGATTTTTTGTTCCATCTGCTTTGACAGGTGGTTTCAGTTAAAAACAATAATAGGCTGCATGGGTGGATTAGGGTGCTCTTCCACCAGCTAAAAAAAATGTGCTTAATGCATTGCCTATTTTGTATTTGTTTCAGGGCATATAGTAAAAACGGCTATATACCATGTTAGTTCATTTCTGTACTTCCAGACACGTGCTAGTTAAAGTCATCCCACCATATAAATGTTAGCCCTATACAGTGTATGAGAATTATTTTGCAAAATGAAACAATTTGGTATATGCATTTTCCCACCGTATAAGCCCAACTTTTGTAGTATTATTAAAATTCATTAAGTGTAACAGTTGGAAATTGCAATTTTTCTGAAAGCCAGACCAATGTGTTATAGCCAATCAGGAGACCGCTATTTGATTAAAACAAAATCTTTATATAAGCACAGCAAATGTCACTGTCTTTATTACCAAAAGGCTGATTAACTTTTCTGTAGTGAAAATGCCAGTAAACTAACCTACAGTAGAAAAAGTAATCTTTCAAAAATAATATTGTAGTACCGAATATCCACATTTAAAATCCATCATATACTAACAGCATTACTGTTTATTTAAGGCATATACCAGGCAAACATTGTCTCGGCAGCTCATACACCATTTCCCAGGTGACAAAGAAAAATGACTGGGGTGTAGCGGCTTTCCCATAAATTCAGTTTGACCCTTGCCGTAGCTCTGCTTCAGTTCAAGAAGTACATTTGAGATCTGTCAGTCTGAAATTATGTTCAATGTCAAAAAGAAGCAAGTGAAGCTTTCATTAAGATAAATGCTTTGCCCGATATGCCCTTGGTATATATAAGCTCATCTATATAAGGCCAACTTTTCTATAAACCTTGCCAATGAACCAAAGAGTAAATACAGAGAGAAGTTCTGTGCTGGTAAACGTTTGCTTTATGTGTATCCAGGGTCTAAGCAGTTCCATGGCAAGGAAATTGTTTGAGGGCAGAATATGATGGCCTCAATAAAATGGTTTGTTTTTAGGCTGAAGTGGAGGTACAGCTGGCTCATGAGCGGGAAGAAGAATCTCAGCAGCAGGCTGTCCTTGAACAAGAGCGAAGGGATCGGGAGCTTGCTATGAGAATCGCACAGAGCGAGGCAGAGCTGATCAATGAGGAAGGGCCAGACTCAGCATTGCGCAGGTAAATTACTCTACACACATTACTGGGCATTGAGCAATATACAGAAAAAAATATAAAAATGAGTTAATGTCCATATTTTTATTTCAAAGCCAGAATAAGAGAAATGGGGCAGTGCAAAAGGACTGCCTACTATAGTTATGTAAATCAATGATGTTCAAAATGCAGTCCTCCAGTTGTCGTGAAACCCTCAATGCCTCCAAAGCTGGAGAGCCACAGGACCTTGCGGATTTAGTAAGAACAATGTTATTACAATTGTTGTTTACCAATTACATTTTAGGTGGGACTGCAGTGTATTGTTCTCTAAATGTTGAATTCCTACCAGCTAGGCATGACAACACTAAAGCGCTAAATAATGACTGCAAAAGGGGAGAGAATTGCCTGCTTGGGAGGCAAAATACTCAGCATGGTGGGGAATTACTTGTAAGTGACCACAGGGAAGTGAAATTAATTAGATACAAGTCATTAACATTTGCAGTGTTGCAAGTACAAGTTCAGCAGGACTCTGCCATAAAGCAAAGTGTGTCCTTTACATCACAGGCTGAGGGCTGTAGCAAGTAACATTTCTTCAATTTATGAAAGTGACTTGGCTGAATCTTCTGCGAGATTTCAACTCTTGGATGTGGAATGAATTTGTTCACATTATACAGAGCTTCCAGTGATTTTGCTGTGAATGTATTAACCTTACAGCATAAATCAGTCTAGATTTCCCTGTGCAACACAATGTTGCTTTAATCTCTACTTTCTTTAGCCCCGAAAAAGGGCACAATATGCATTTTTATACCTCCGGTACCAAAGGGATTAAATTAAGAGGTTTTTAGTTTCCATATTCAATGTTTTCACCAGTTATTTCAGGGTTTTGTTATTTGCATTAGAAATACAGGTATGGGATCCTTTATCTGGAAACTCGAAAGCTCCGATTTACAGAAAGCCCATATCCCATAAACTCCATTTTGTACATCATCCAAACTAAGATAAAAATGTTTCTTATTGTAAGCAAAACCAACCTATTGGGTTTATTTAATGTTTACTTGATTTTCTAGTAGACTTAAAGGGATACTGTCATGGGAAAAATGTCATTTCAAAATGAATCAGATAATAGTGCTGATCCAGCAGAATTCTGCACTGAAATCCATTTCTCAAAAGAGCAAACAGTTTTTTTTATATTCAATTTTGAAATCTGGCATGGGGCTAGACGTATTGTCAATTTCCCAGCTGCCCCAAGTCATGTGACTTGTGCTCTGATAAACTTCAATCACTCTTTACTACTGTACTGCAAGTTGGAGTGATATCACCCCCTCCCTTTCCCCCCAGCAGCCAAACAAAAGAACAATGTGAAGGTAACCAGATAACAGCTCTCCAACACAAGAAAACAGCTGCCTGGTAGATCTAAGAACAGCACTCAATAATAAAAACCCATGTCCCACTGAGATACATTCAGTTACATTGAGAAGGAAAAGCAGCAGCCTGCCAGAAAGCATTTCTCTCCTAAAATGCAGGCACAAGTCACATGACCAGGGGCAGCTGGGAAATTGACAAAATGTCTAGCCCCATGTCAGATTTCAAAATTGAATATAAAAAAATCTGTTTGCTCTTTTGAGAAATGAATTTCAGTGCAGAATTCTGCTAGAGTAGCACTATTAACTGATTCGTTATGAAAAAAACATGTTTTCCGATGACAGGATCCCTTTAAGGTATGAAGATTCAAATTATGTAAATATCCATTATCCACAAAATCCCCAGTCGAGCATTCTGGATAACAGGTCCCATACCTGTACATGAATTTTGTTAGACTTCTATAATTTTCTTCCCAATCCATAAGAGTATCCTTGTATCTGAGACATTTCCCACATCACATCCCATCTTCAGGTATCTGAGCTGTATAGTGCACATTTCACAACCAACCACATTCTTGTTTGCCACTAAGATCAAGAGTAATAGTTCATTGAAGGCATAGACCATCTCTACAACTCCCATTACCCACTGTCATCTGATGTTCGTGCTGGTTGATATGTTCAGCTTCAGTGCTGTATATAAATATTTCACCGCAAGGCAGTCTAATTTCATCTAATTGCAATATTCTTTTTTTCTTGCCATGCAGATTAATTTAGGATCCAAAAAATATATTTAATAATAGATGATATAATAAACTGTGCAAACATTTGATCATTTTAAGTAATAGATGGCAATTAAACACAATCCAGAACAAATTTGTCTAATATGGAATTTAAATTAGAAATATGTTGACTGATGGCCCGTTAAAACCTCTGTGCCTAATTAGCCTAACATTCTCATTAGTGAGAGAAACAGGTTTGTTAATCTGACTTTGTAAATGTTTTGAAGGCAATCCCTGTGCAGCTCCTAGCATTGTGAAACATTGTGTAGATCAGTGTCTCCTAACGTAACTTGAGTGGTCCCTGAAGATGGCAGTTTACTAAAAGCATTTCATGTGTAGAAATCATTTCTTCCCAGCGGATACTACAACAAAATAAAATCGATGTTCTGTAATTGCTCTGTCTTTACACAAAGCCATCACTACATTCCACATTATTTTCGCTGTATCAAATTGTTTATAAACTTTTCAAATACACATTTGGCTATTTTCCAGATAATCATTTTGGAATGGTTTTCTCTTGTAGAGTGTCACAAAATGCATCAGGTCCACACAGTTGATTTTTCTGTTTTTCCTTTCTTAGCCTGTTTCTGGTTGTGTTCTTTTAAATAACCGCAGGCAGTGCAGTGAACTCCTCATTCATAAAGCTAACTGTAGAACTGCTGCAGTCCTCCCCTGATGGGTCTTCATATAGGGCTCCTATTATGTTCAGATTGTTGGACTGTGAGGCAAGTCATTCTGATCTCATCATTTCAACCCAGGGTTACAATAGTATCATAATAGGGGCCTATTGAGACCCCTTACAGTAAACCATATCAACATGCTGATGCAATCATAATGGGAACTTCCAACCTGCTGAATCGAGTAGGATGTCGGAAAAGGTAGGAGATCTTCCATAGAGGTATGGAATCTATTATAGGGAAGCCTTTATTTAATATACCAATAGCATTTCCCATAGTGTCCTTTTTCAACAAACAATGCCACATTTTTTACTCCTTAGCTTTCTCTCTATAGTTAAAATACAATACCTTGTACTTTATTACTAAGCTAGTATTCCACTTAGTAATAAGCTTAAGTTATCTCAGACCATTGTGGTCTAGATTCCCTATTATTGTGTTAGCTAGAATATCAGTCACAAAGCATGACAGAACTGCTGCTTCGTGAACAAAGGTAAGGAGAATAAACCAGTTGCTTCTCTACATAAGCACAACAGTTATAATTCCTTTTCAAAATAAAGTCATGGAAGAGGCGTGCTCCCATGCGTAATAAAAAGCATACAGTTTGACTGAGTGCAGTAAACCATAGCACCCAATAACATGTTTCCTTTTAAAAAGGTGATCAGTAAATTCTGGTGCATGTTCTTAAGAAAGCAGTCAGTACTTCCACTGTTATATGACCAAGGTCCCTGTAAGTTTTATTGCAATGTTAAGGAAAGCTAGAGCATAATTGGACTCAGTAGTACATAACACCCATCAAGGTGAACTATAGCATGGATTGTAGCTTTTGAGCTAAGACATAGATGTGATGAATGCATTTTCAGATTAATCCAATATGAATTTCAAGTTTGATTTATTTCTGCTTACCCTAATTTGCTACTGAGACATTTAGCTTCAAGCTTATGCATATTGCATCCGAGATGCCTTGTGATGAAGCACAGTTTTGTAAGATGTAAGTTATTTTGTACAAGAGTGGTTAATGCATAAGTTCCACTAATGGCCCCAACCCTTTAATGAGTGATCAGTATAAATACTGGGGGTCATTTATAAAGACAGGTCAAACTTTGACCTGGGCAGTAACCCATGGCAATCAATCAGATGCATGCTTTCATTGTTCTACCGGAAAAAGAAAAATTTCCTGCAGCTGAGAAAAGCAAATTAGTGATTGGTTGCTATAGGATACTGCCCAGGTACAAATTTGCCCAGTGTATATAAAGCTATAGAGCCCCACTACCTCTTTGCTACCTATGCTTTCAGGCATGAGAAATCTTAGCTCTTTAATGGAGAAATATAATTATATATATATACAAAGCGCAGGTGGCAAAGAGGTAGTGTTTAGGTAGCAAACAGGTATATATGGCTTTTTAAGGCTTGTTAAGAAACCAGGGCCAGATTGGAGGGGCCAGTTTATGACTGAGCATTAGCTTTTCTCTGGCTGCGTTTTCTACACAGGTGGAGAAAAGCCGCTTTGTTCTCATCCCCTCCTATTCACAAGTACAGTGACAGACATGACATCAGCCTGTGTCTAGACCAGGGGTCCCCAACCTTTTTTTATTAGTGAGCCACATTTAAATGTAAAAAAGAGTTGGAGAGCAACACAAACATGAAAAAGTTCATGGGGATGTCAAATAAGGGCTGTGATTGGCTGCTTGGTAATCCCTATATGGACTGGTAGCCTACAGGAGGCTCTGTTTGGCACTACACTTGGTATTTATGCAACCAAAACTTGCCTCCAAGCCTGGAATTCAAAAATTTGCACCTGCTTTGATGCCACTGGGAGCAACATCCAAGGGGTTGGTGAGCAACATGTTGCTCGCAAGCTACTGGTTGGGGACCACTGGTTTAGACACACAGAGCAGGTCTTGGCACTATGTCTATCAGTGTTTTTGTAAAAAGGTGTGGACGGGAGCAGAGCCAAAAAATAGGGGAAGGCAGGAGAGCCAGGTGCTAAGGGTGCAGTAGTGTGGGGGAGCTAGTCATGTACCTCTTCAGAACTGCTGCTGAGCTCTAACACCCCAAAGAGCAAAATCCTGTGGCAGTTAGGCAACGGAACACATTCTGCTGAAGTGACTTTTCTGACCGTCAAGAAAATTATACATTTGCTAAAATTCAAACTGCTGGTTCTGTGGTTCAAATTTTGGTCTGCCCTTTAATGCTTCTTAGTAATTCTGCTGCAGAGATTTTGAAATACTGGATGACAGATCTATCGGTTTAGTCATATACAGTGTAAGTCTGTGAAATAAACTAATACAAAAGCTTATATCTTTGGATTTCATCTATACTTATGGTGTCCATAATACCTTGCAGTCAAACAGGCTTCAAATGTTAGAAGACTTTGTTCAAACACAAGGGGATTCTTTCCAAATGAAAGATTTATACAGAACTTAAAACAGTGCACAAGTGTTTATTAAGGAAGCCAAAAAGAGGAATGTTCAGCTATTAAGACTTTGTGCCTTACAAACAAAGTATTTTGCAGAACGTTCTTATAACACCTGATAGTTGCTGAATGAAAATAGATATACTTGTATCCTTTTGTATTGCTCAGCCTTTTTATTTGATGGGATCCTTAATGGGAATTAGCTTGGAAGGCCAGGATTTGGTTTAGAATATTCTCCTTTTAATTACTTGTCTATAATTCAAACCTATTATTATGCTGTAGGATGATATTTCAATTTGTTAATGGGATCATGTTGACCCACTTCTAAATAATATAGCAACCCTTTTTATGGTCTGACATATAGGTACACAATTCCTGATATTGTTCTTCCAATTACATAGTTTCATAGATAATTTGGGTTGAAAAAAGACTAAGTTCAACTCCTACAAATGGACCTTAGTACATATATATTCACATACTTATAAAGATCTATCTATACACTCACTTATATAAACTATATATAATAATGCTGGAAATTAATCTTTTGAAAGGACATTATGCTATGCTAATTAAAAAGAGAAATAGAAAGTGTGCCACAGATTTATTTACTATTGACATTGTATTCTTGTTCTGATTTAATATTTGTGTTAGTCTGTATTTACAGTAATTTACCCAGCAGGAAAGTATTAATTCTGATCATTCCTTCTACAGCGTAACAGTTGATGGCACACAACCTTCTCCAGTTAACTTCAAGTATGATGCATGTCTCCTCTACAAAAATGCATCTTTAAATGTTATATTTTAAATGAATTACCCACAACTCCGTTCAATCACCAGTCAATCAATGCAGAATAGTAAGGCATTAGTGACTGTAAAAAAAAAAAAAAGCGAAATAAAATTATAGCTGGGTACACTGAAATAATTTGTCAAATTTGTTAATTTTCACTATTGGTAATTTTATTTTAATTAAAATTAATTGTAAAAATCTATATTATCATCCTTTCTCTGGATCAAACAGAGATGATTTATAATATCCCAAATCAAAGGGAATGGTGTGCATGGGGTGACACCAGTTCACATTGGGATAAAACTAATTAATCCTGGAACGTTTTAAACTAATTCTGCATTGCTTTCTGTTTCCAGAGCTGGTGGAGAGAAAACCAAACTGACCATGTATGTTTTAATGTATATGAAGTCATATATTTGGAGAAAATATTTATATGAGAATCATTTATCTTGCACTGAAAACACATTCATTATAATACTGATGTTTTATCTTGATATTTATTCATTATGAACCATGCAATGTATGCATATTGGAGATTTAATCAGCAGGATTTATATAATATCACAGGAGTTTATGTCAGGCTAGTTTTAATCATTCCACTGAGCTCATGTAAGCACCTTTCCAATATTGCAGGGTTGAAGTAAAAGTTCGGGGAAGCCATTAATGCAGGCCAGACAGTTATCATAATCCTTCTGATGTCAGTATTTAGCTCGGCTGCAATACTTGATGTCTTTCTAACAATCTATTCATCTATTCAATTCATGTATTTTTTCTTACTACAGCAATGCTCCTGTCTGGCAAAAAAAAAAAAACCTTTGCAGAACCTTCCCGCCTTCTTTTTAAAACAGTGAAACCAATGAGGTTTGCCAGTCTATAGGCTGTATATAGCTATAAGACGATGTTACAATACAATTTTGCATTTCATCCCTTAATAAACATATCTGCTGGTGTTTTAGGATGCCCAAACCCAAACAGAATTTCTCTTCCCCTTCACTTATTATCATAGTACAAAATCATAAAACACATTTTTTTTTAAGCAAAAAAAAGCTTAAAACCTTCTGCAAAGCAGATATTCTGAAATTAGCACTTCTAAACTAACGGCACCACTGGATTTGTGATCCCCATCCCCTATGGAGCTAGACACTTTGTAAAAGACATAAAACAGAGCTGCAGTTCAGAGGGGTTTTTTTTTCTTTAGCTAACTAAGGGCTATTTTTTATGAAATGAATACTTTGCTGCCTTTAATTCTTAGATGTCAGCATCACTTTAATAATAGAGGGCCAGTTTGCCTTTTAAGATTCTCATTTCCTTTTAGCCATCCCTGCCCACCTGGAGAGCCAACAGCAAACACGTTTTTAGAAAGTGAATGTACCTGTTCAAAGACATGCCTAGTACATACTGTACAGCATGTGAGGGAGATTGGATTTAAATTTCCTCAGAAAACAGCACAGTTCGATTTCCAATTATGTTTCATTTTCTCGTTTCTTGTAACCAGTACAATGAGGTTATAGTGAATTAAGAAGTCTTCACTTCAAAGAAAAATCTTCTATCCACCTGATATTTGATGGACGTGTCTCAACGCCTAGTTGATTATTCAAGCTTAAGTCAGCAGTACATTTAGAATACTGTCCTAGATATTCACATTATTGCATTTTTTCAGTCTGGGAACAGTTCAGATTTTCTAAGTTAGCCATTTCTCTTTTGTCTATAATCAGAGAATTCTATTCTTAATTTAGTTGTTAGAGGTGGTTCACCTTTAAAGGGATACTGTCATGGGAAAACATGTTTTTTGAAAAAGCCTCATATGACTAGACATATTGTCAGTTTCCCAGCTGCCCCCAGTCATGTGACTTGTGCTCTGATAAACTTCAGTCATTCTTTACTGTTGTACTGCAAGTTGGAGTGATATCACCCCCTCCCTTCCACCCAGCAGCCTAACAACAGAAAATGGGAAGGTAACCAGATAGCAGCTCCCTAACACAAGATAACAGCTCCCTGGTAGATTTAAGAACAGCACTCAATAGTAAAAAGCCATGTCCACTGCAAAACATACAGTTACATTGAGTAGGAGAAACAACAACCTGCCTGAAAGCAGTTCCATCCTAAAGTGCTGGCTCTTTCTGAAAGCACATAACCAGGCAAAATGACCTGAGATGGCTGCCTACACACCAATATTATAAATGAAAAAATATAAACTTGCTGGTTCAGGAATGAAATTTTATATTGTAGAGTGAATTATCTGCAGTGTAAATAGTGCCATTTAGAAATAAAAACTGCTCCATAAAAATGACAGAATATATAGTGCTCATTTTCATAGCAACTGCTAAAATTACAAACTGGCGAGTTGCTGAGCAGAAGTGGAATAATTAAAAAAAAACAAACACAAACAATAAAAAACTGAGGACCAACTGAAAATTGTCTTAAAATATTTTTTTCTTCATCATACTAAAAGTTTACTCAAATGTGTGTCATATATGTACATTTTGCACATTCATTTCATTAAGGTCTTCATTATGCTCAACACCAGCAGACTATAAGTGCAGTGTAGGCACCAAAATGCAGTAATACCAATGTATGTGGGGGCAGATAGGCTGGGGTGTCCTCCAACAATTTAACATATATACACAACAAGAATGGGACTATAAGTCCCTGCCCATGTGACCCCCACCAGCTCAATTGTAAATAAATACTTTAAATATGTAAAAGGCAATATTTATTATTCAACACTATGCCATATATCAAGTTAAAACCAATTAAAACCAAACTAAGCAGCGCTGCATGTACAAAGGGATCCCTTGTAATATTATCTAAGTGTATCACAGCATGAATGGTAGTCGAATATGCTGTAATGTAGAAATGGCGTATCTGGAACCAAGCCGTAGCACTCCAATCTTATGCCACAATTTCAGTCCGTTGAGCAAGATAAACGGTCCCAGACCTCCAATATTGATGTTAAATTGGTTGTGGCCAAAGCGTAATACTGAAGTATCCCTAGGTCTAAAATGCGCCAAAGTCACCAAATGTATTTGAGGCACCCCTCCAGCATGGACCACCTCGAAAAATCAACCCCGTTAGATATTAGGGGGGGGGATGCACTTGCCGTGTAGCCGGAACCTTCGTAAAGGCACCCAATCAGATGTGGGTGAATACAGATATTTAGAATAAGCCTCAGTGGGATGTCCACAGATGCAAATATCTAAGCAAGTGAGGATCCCTTCACATAGGTCTAAAGTGCCAGGACTGCCGTACACCGCTCACCACGGAACCGCAGCGGAGACGTCTTCACACGTCACCTTAAGGACTCATTGTGAAACTGTTCACGGACTTCCGCATGGTCGGTAATATATTTTATATTTGTTGAGCGGGCACCCTGGGAGATATTTGCATCTGTGGACATCCCACTGAGGCTTATTCTAAATATCTGTATTCACCCACATCTGATTGGGTGCCTTTACGAAGGTTCCGGCTACACGGCAAGTGCATCCCCCCCCCCTAATATCTAACGGGGTTGATTTTTCGAGGTGGTCCATGCTGGAGGGGTTCCTCAAATACATTTGGTGACTTTGGCGCATTTTAGACCTAGGGATACTTCAGTATTACGCTTTGGCCACAACCAATTTAACATCAATATTGGAGGTCTGGGACCGTTTATCTTGCTCAACGGACTGAAATTGTGGCATAAGATTGGAGTGCTATGGCTTGGTTCCAGATACGCCATTTCTACATTACAGCATATTCGACTACCATTCATGCTGTGATACACTTAGATAATAGGGATCCCTTTGTACATGCAGCGCTGCTTAGTTTGGTTTTAATTGGTTTTAACTTGATATATGGCATAGTGTTGAATAATAAATATTGCCTTTTACATATTTAAAGTATTTATTTACAATTGAGCTGGTGGGGGTCACATGGGCAGGGACTTATAGTCCCATTCTTGTTGTGTATATATGTCTTCATTATGCTGTTATGAAATAAGACAACCATGAATATCATGATAAACATGTCCCCTTCTCATATGCAGACAGTGGTATTGGTAATCTTTAATGCATATTAACCCTGCAGAATCAGTCCTCTCCAAGCAAAAATATTTTCACCCAGGGGCGCTCCACCAATGAGGCGAGTTGAGACACTCGCCTCAGGCGGCAGCGCCCCCCTGGTTGCCAGGGGCGGCAAAAATGCCGCTCCTGGTAACTAAGAGGCGAATTTCCGGTTTTCAAACCGGAAATTCGGCTCTTCTAGCGCAGAGAGCGCTATTGCGCTCTCTGCGCGAATCGTCGCGGACCGCCCCTGCCCTCTCCGGCGCTATAAAGGTTAGTGCCGGGAGGAGGGAAGGGGGCGGCGAAAGAAGGCCGCCTCAGGCGGCATTATACCAAGAATCGCCCCTGTTTTCACCTAAATATAAACAAATCCCTCTGTTATTAATATGATGTTTGTGTTAAGGGAATATACCATACATGGTGAAATGATATTTAGTAATGTGCTAGCTTGTTCACCAAAGGGAATCAGGAGATAGAAATATATTTGTCTCTTTAGCCTATATCTTTGTGACTTGAGATAACATGTTTCTGAAAGCCCCAAGCCCTGTTTTATGACATCCACCATATCACCCTGCTTGGCTGGTTCAAAAGGACACGTACATAATATTATTCCCCCATGGTTATAATATGAAAATGATATTAAAGTTGTCAAGAAATGTGGCTTTAAGCATGGCCAAATCTAATATAAGTTACTGGGAAGTGCATATTGCTAAATTGTAATTATTTGTTCCTGGGGTGTTTTAGTGCACTGGAAAAATAGTATTTCTATATACAATATGCATAGTTTAACTCACACAGGTTTATTCAAGTTTAGCAATGCTAAAAATCCTAAAATCTGCCAGCTACAGTAATTAGATAGCTGTGACTTTATCACTGCTTTCTGTGAATTTATTATCTGGTGTTGTGATCTACAGAATATTGACTAATAATAACTCCAAAAGTCAGTTAATGAGGAATAGGGTGCATAGGACCAGAACATGTCAACTCCTTATTAATTCAGATACAGTATTGTCAGAATAATCTCAAAACAGGCACTACTGGGAGGGCAGGGACAGACATGGAATGTACTGATGTATAATCATTTTTGTCTTCTCCCATATCAACCTTTTTCTGCAGGGAAGAAATGGCCAAAGAAATGACAGAGATTCTGTCTAGGTGGGTTACAGAAATAAACCAAACCTATATATATAGTTGCAATAGCAGCCTTTTTTTCTAATGGTAAAAAAATTGGATTTCGTTCAACAAATGATTCTACTGTGTAACTTTAAGAAATAATTTCTTTACACTGGTTTAAAGGAGAAGGAAAGCTACTGAGGCATTTTATTGCCAATAGATTAGCTGCAAAAGTGCAAGATACAATGCTATATTTATTTTGTAGAATGCTTTACCATACCCAAGTAAACCGCTCTAAAAGCTATTATGTTTGTTTAGGATAGCAGCTGCCATATTAGCATGGTGTGACATCACTTCCTGCCTGAGTCTCTCCCTGCTGCTCATAGCTCTGGGCTCAAATTACAGAAGGGAGGGAGAGGGGAGCAAACTGAGCATGCTCAAGCCCAAGCCCAAGAGGTTTAAGCTAAAAGATGAAGTATGATACAGAAGTTCAGATGATACAAACTTTATTTTCAATGAATCAGCAGTTAAGGTTTTGATTCAATTTAGTATTCAGTGGTATATTTTTTTAAAGGATGATCAAAAAATTATGAATAACTAACAGAATCACTAACAGAAGCAAGGTATACAGGATAAATTACTTTGCCTCATGTTTCTAAGGAGTTGTAAATTGCATAATAATAATAATAATAAAAAGAGAGTGAATTTCGCAGGCTTAAAATAGTGACACCAGTTCTCAGTTAGAAGGAGATGAGGGTATTGCCACAGTAGGGCATTAAACTTTTTATCCTTGAGTCATTCCAGTATTAATATTACCTTGTGTTTGAGATTTTAGTCCTGAACAATTAATTTTTACTTATGATCATCAATCCATTCTTACATAAATCAACCCCACAGCATGGTGGTATAGTTCATAACTTGTAGAAGAAAATCCTGCAAGCCTTAGAGTTGTATTATTCATAAACCGTGCAAAAAATAATTTTTTCCTAATTTGAACAAACTCAAAATTTTATAAAACTTGAATATTTGCTTATTTATAAAAACAACTATGCAAAAATATGAAATGCATCAAATTGGTCTTTATTGTATCTTTGTCAATGGGTCTCCAAACTTTTGAAAAAAATTTGAATTGAAAAAAACGGCTACATTTTGCCTAGGACAACGCCCAATGAGTTCTACATGAACCCTCAAGCTTTTAGATCCCAAAGTTTTACATTCAATTTTTTTGCGCTTACAGCTGATCTTACATGTATTTTTACTTGAGAATTCAGTAGGGTTTGAGCACTGGTGGAGTGGTTAGAATTATTTCCAGCAGAAAAGCATCAACAATAATGCAGTTATGTATTAAGGGCTGGGGTTGCTATTGTCTGTGGAG
Source organism: Xenopus laevis (assembly GCF_017654675.1). Taxonomy (NCBI): domain Eukaryota; kingdom Metazoa; phylum Chordata; class Amphibia; order Anura; family Pipidae; genus Xenopus; species Xenopus laevis. Next base: position 77,561,334 of record NC_054380.1, on the reverse strand, counting down.
AATTTGGGGGTTTACCCAAAAAAATAGTTACATAATGCTCAGATGTGCTGAGGCTAATCATCTGGCACAGAAATCATCTGCCTCAATGTGATATTTGCCACAGCCCACTCAATAAAAGGTGTACATTCAAACCACTATCGGGGGAATGTAATTAAAGTCTCAAACAATTTGCACCAATAAGACTAAAAATGCACATCTCGCAATGCAATATTGTTCCTTAAACTGTTATTGCATTGCAAATTTTAATTGCACACTCCTAAGAAGTGATTAAAGGTGTCGTAATCTTTTGGAGCAAACATAACGACTTTTACATTATGAAGTTTTATTACATTGATTCCACTGTCGGAAGTGGTCGCTAAACAGTTTCCAGGTTCGCAAAAGCTATATTAAATTCGCGCAAAGCAAAATTTGTTCGCTCAAATGAATAACTTTTCGCATTGCGAATACATTCCCCCATTTATGTTCCCTTCAGCTACTGTCATAGATACATTCCAAATAATATTAGAGTTGGCTTGTTTTTACTTTACTTTATCTTTGTCTCACATGGGAAGATACAGGGGTAGAAAGAAGCAAAGGATCAGATCATCATACAGGCATTAAACAACAGGTGGTCACCATACTTTTTACCTACAGTGTAGCATTTTTTCTTCAAGGTCCAATATAATTGCTCCTGCACCAAAGGGTGCAAAACTTCAAATCAAATTTGCACATCAAGTGCTGTCCCACAATGTGTCTTATGTAGAGGACAATTGTGGTAATATATTAATGCTTAGAACAAGTACAAGTATGTTCACAGGCACAACATTAAGGCAATTAGCATGCAATTCACCTTGCACTTGCACCTGGTCCTTATCAGAGCAGCTAGGCGTATGCGTGTGGGCAGGTATGGTACTTTGTCCATGTTTTTTTTTGCACTTTGCACCTTTCATAAGTAGAGAAAACCTCTTGTACAGTAAACTGGAAACTGGAAAAATATAAACTTTTAACATAAAGGGGAACCTACATTACCATGTCTTTAATGTACAAAGAAATCAGCCAGAAGAAAATTACATTTCATACTGCCATTTCTATGTGCATTTCTGTCTTTTGTTTCTGCTCAGTATATCACCATTGGAGACCATAGAGGTCTTAACATTCTTGAAATGTAGCTGTGGATGTGCAAAATCATTATGTCAGGGGATGCGTTTTTTTATTACATTTTCTAGACTAAACCCAGAGATAACCCCTCTGTTTCTTTATGAGAGTATTGTTTAGTCTAGTTGCAGACTGAGCAAGGATTTAAAGTGTTTTTTCCCCTTCAAGTGTCATTATTTCCCTTGGTACTTATTGGTATTCAGCGACTTGTACAAAATAATAACTATTGTCTCACCATTTTAGGGGTGGGCAAGTCCAAGCTACAAAATCTGCTTCATCTGTCAAAAAACATGATTTAAGCAAGTGGAAATATGCAGAGCTACGAGATGCAATCAATACTTCATGTGGTAAGCTAACTGACTGCTAAGCAGCCTATTCCATTCATGGATATAATCTTACATTTTAGTGGGTACAAATTGCTTTTTCTTAAAAGACATTTAAATCACCAATATGTTGTTTTAGGAAATATAATGGAGAACTAATACATGCTGCGCTCCTAGTTCCCTGCTTCTGCCTTAGTGATAGTTGTCCATAAGATCAAATACGTAATTGTTTTTTTTGTGGTATCCTGCAGTATGTTATTCAGCAACCCAGTTCCCCAGTACCCCAGCAGTATAACCTATTGTTACTACAGGTAGGGGAACTGTTATCCAGAATTCTCGGGACCTGGAGTTTTCTAGACAATTTGAAAATCCCTACCTTACGTCTACTAAACTAAATAAAATGAAAATATACCCATTAGGACTGTTTTGTCTCCAGCAAGGATTATTTATATCTTAGTTGGGATCGAGAGCAGAAAAAACAATTAAAAAAATATATATATTTTTTTAAATTGAGTCATGGCTGTCCACTTACCCCACAGTTTACCCCACAGCCACCCTCACAGGTCTGCTGCAATAGACTGAACATGAGCAAAGTAATGTGCAAAAAGGATCTACCTTAAGCCCTATATGTGAAATCATACAGATTGCTGTATGTGCTTTCTGCTGTGCAGGTGGACACATGGAGTGGATATTTGTTTATATAGATGACTATATTCCTAGTATGTATATAAACTAATGGATACATTTGGGGACGAAACACTTGTTTTTGAAGCTTTTGACAGTGATAGCTACTGTACTTTGTACTTTTGTTCTGTTATCTTCCTTTTTTCTGCATGGACCAGCCAGAATTTCGCATAACAATGCATGGGAGATCAAACTGACAGAGAGTTTTTAAAGATACCCGGGCAGTAGTATTGCATTTTAGAAATTATCTGTAGTAGGTCTCACATACTACATCCTGCATATTTGTTAAAGTCTATGCATGTTCTTATATGTTCTTTTGCAACCTCCAAAAAAAATATTATACCGGTGTGCTTTAGCATATCATTTTTCATATTCTCCCTTCGATTAAGGAGAGAAACCTTTCTTTGTGATCCAAAATGGTGTAGAACGGATGAAGCTTGTAGGAATCTTTAAATAGTTAGCTTTTTCTTTTAGCATTTAACTTATTCTTCCTGACATGCCTTTAGAGACATTCCTGTCTTGTTTTATTTCAAAATGAACTGGAACTGTTTCGATGTGGCTTTTCCAGGTAAGACTAGAGCTTCTAATGGTGTATTAAAAGGATGAAAGGCTGTAACCTTGGACAGAAAAGTCAATTTGATCTTTAAAGCGAATGATTTAGAAACGTGGATGCGACCTAGTTTTTGGGATAAGAGTTTTTCAGCAAAGCATATTAAATAATAGAAGTCTTTCGTATGTTGCTTTTACTAAAAGCTGTTATCTATGTATCAATCTGCCGGATTTAATTATTAGTTAATTATGGATCCGTCTTCTGAATTTTCATAGTAAACGTGTCGTCTTGAAAGTCTTATAACATATGAGGTTAGGATTATTTTTCTCTTTTTAAAGATGAGATGGAGATAATTTATACGCTTGGTCAAAGAGAAACACAAAGGCTTTAGCTGTAATGTAAGTAGAGTTTTTAAGTCACACAAACACCATATTTACTGCAGGTAGGGACGATGGGTAATAGGGTGGTATGTCTTAAATGTTGGGGTAGCACTGATGTTTGTATCCTGACAAAGGGGGGGGAAACATTGATGCACAATAAAAGTACCTGCAGTAAATATGGTTTTTGTGCGACTCTTAAACTACTACTTACAATATGCTGATGACTGACGACCGTCTAGGGAGTTCTGCACCACCAATGCAGGAGAGTCATAGGAAGCACAATTGGAGAGCACTCACCCAGGCAATGCAATTCAGGAGCCGACCAAAGAAACCAGCTGTGCTGACAACGTGGAAAACACCTCCGGATAAAGCGTAGCAAAATGTATCTGTAGAAGTCTTTAAACCACGGAGCACTAGACCAGGTCGGACGTTAAAATGTTTCAATTTATTAAAGATTCAGTATTGTAAATGAACATACAGCAACAGTGCATCAAACAAAGCCCATGCTTTACGCGTTTCGTGGCTTCAACGCCACTTCCTCAGAAGCATAGGATCCCAGTGTTCTCCCCACCCTTAAATAGTGCAAGACACCAAAAGTAAATTAACATAAATTGCAACCTATTAACCCTGCAAAAACACCCAGGTTAAAAACATTGTAGAAAACCCAATCGGTAAAAGATTTATGGCACTACTTCAAGGTATAGCGTAACTGAATGCCACTCAGAACAAATGAGCGCTACAGCAGATGGAAGAGAAATAGGGGAAAGCAAAATTCAGAAAAGGTACAAGTACAAATATAAAACAAAGTATCCCAGCACAATTATATTGTATGAATAAATATAAACTTTCTCACTGCGAGTGTGGAGCTCCCCATTCGTCCAGGCTACTCACGTGACCTCCAGTCCCACATCCTGGCATTGGATTTCTGTAACTCACTCGCTTAAAGCAGACTTGATTCACGGACACTTTTTGGATGTGTTTAAAATTCTTCACATTCTTTATTTCTTCACATTTAAAAGATTATCTGAGTACTCTGCGGAAGTGCCTGCTAGTAAAGGCACGAAACGCGTCAGTGGTGTGTTATATGCACTGTGCCAATGCTGATAATCTTTTAAATGCGAAGAAATAAAGAATGTGAAGAATTTTAAACGCATCCAAAAAGTGTCTGTGAATCAAGTCTGCTTTAAGCGAGTGAGTTATATGAATAAATATAGTCAATACAAGGATTAAAAAATACAAAATATCATTAATAATGTCAGGGATAATAGTAACCACAATTAATATCAATAAGTAGCAAAATATTAGTCACAAAAACACGAAAGCTCCCACTCTCTGTTCAAACCCCCATAATCCTCAGTGGTTTTTAAATGGTATATCCAAAACGTCTCCAACCTACTGAGTTTAGTCTCTCGATCGCCCCCTCTAATATCTCGTAATGGTTTATCTATTATGTGAAAATTAACCCTGGCAAATCCATCGTTAACCTCAACTATATGTTTAGCTATTGCCGATTTAAAATCCTTCCTGTCCACCGCCGACATATGTTCAAGGAACTGGGTACTAGCCATTCGAATGGTCTTCCCCACATATTGGGATTTACATTCGCGTGTAATTAAAGGAAAGTCATAGGAAAAGGAAAGGTGAGAGGTACAGTATATTTACATACTGGAGTTAGCTTTTATGTAGCATTTGCTTTGGCCCAGTTCCCCACTGCAATGAATTGGATAATACGTTATATTAGTTCAGTAGAAAACATCTTTAAGTGGCAGATTTTCGAATTCAGGATGAAAGCATATGAATACTTAGCCTTCTTTATTTTACACCTGTACTAGAGACTCGAGCCTTAGTTACAATATGTAAATCTTTAATAACATCGCAGGGAAAATTAATTCACTTATATTTTGAAAAATGGTAAAGTGATTTTTTTTTCTGAGCCTGCAGAATGTGTTTGTTTCCTATTTCTCCCGGTGCTAAAAATCTAATTCCTTCTTTTCTAAATGCAGCAAGGCTGCCATCCTTTATGAAAATTCTCGTTATCTTTATTAGAGAGTATTCTGGCAGAGTTGCCATGGGACTTCTTTTGAAATGGCTTATTTACAACACCGAAGGCTTTAGGACCCTTTAATAGGATTAATAGCAGAGTGAAACAAACACATAAGCATTACAGTAAGTAATAATATTATGAAAATTGGAGATTAATAGACTACAGAGTACTCATTTAAAGAAGGAAAAGCGTGAATAATAAAGTCAGATTAGCAACTAACTGGAATTGCTTGACAAATAAAAGTAAAAAAACAACACTTTCCATATTAATTCCAATGCAAAGATGCTATCATTCTAAAGAGAACCAAGAAGGTTTTTTTTTATGTTTTATACAGGCGTGGGGTCCCTTATCCGGCAACACGTTATCTGTGAAAAATGACTTTTCTTTTCTCTGTAATATTAAAACAGTTTTCGGTACTTGATCACAACTAAGATTTAATTAATCCTTATTGGAGGCACACCCTATTGAGTTTATTCAAGGTTTAAAAGATTTTTTAGCAGAGTTAAAGCATGCTGATCCAGATTACTGGATGGTATTAATCCCAGGGTACTAAGCGAGTTTAGCTCTGTGATTGCCAAACCTCGTTACTTAATTTTTTAGGATTCATTGAGGTCTGGCATGGGGCCAAAAGACTGGTGAATTGCTAATGTGGTGCCGCTATTCAAAAAGGGATCCCGTTCTCAGCCTCAAAACAATAGGCTGGTTAGTCTGACATCACTGGTAGGAAAGCTTTTTGAAAAGGGGTATTAATTACATAAATAAGGTGAGCAGGGACCTTGATTCTGGGATGGCAGTGGATGTGATCTACTTAGACTTTGCTAAAGCATTTGATACAGTACCACACAGAAGGTTACTGGTTAAATTAAATTTTGGCCTAGAACATAGTATTTGTACCTTGATAGAGAACTGGCTAAAAGATAGACTACAAAGAGTGGTGGTAAATGGAACATTTTCTAATTGGACCAGTGTTGTTAGTGGTGTACCACAGGGCTCTGTACTTTGCTTTCCAACTTGTTCATTAATGACCTGGAGGAGGGCATTGAAAGTACAGATTCTATTTTTGATGATGATGATGATGATGATACAAAATTGTGCAGAACTATAAGTTTCATACAGGATGCTGCCACTTTGCAGAGTGATTAGACTAAATTGGAAAACTGGGCAGCAATGAGCAGAAATAATATAAATGAAAGTTATACACTAAGGGGCACATTTACTTAGCTCGAGTGAAGGATTAGAATGAAAAATACTTTGAATTTCGAAGTATTTTTTTGGCTACTTCGACCATCGAATTGGCTACTTCGGCCTTTGACTACAACTTCGAAACGAACGATTCGAACTTAAAATCGTTCGACTATTCGACCATTCGATAGTCGAAGTACTGTCTTTTTAAAAAAACTTTGACTACCTACTTCGCAACCTAAAACCTACCGAGCACCAATGTTTTCTTATGGGGACCTTCTCCATAGGCTTTCTAAGTATTTTCTGATCGAAGGAAAATCATTCGATCGATGGATTAAAATCCTTTGAATCGTTTGATTCTAAGGATTTAATCGTTCTATCTAACAATTTTTCCTTCGATCGTTCGATCGAACGAAATGAGGTAAATCCTTCGACTTCGATATTCGAAGTCGAAGGATTTAACTTCAACTTCAATGGTAATTAACCCTCTATATTAGACCCATAGTAAATGTGTCCCTAAATGGCAGTTTGTTGGCCTTTATCTTAATTGAGAATGATCATGGGGTTTTTGTAGAAAACAAGCTGTCTAATTCTGGGCAGTGTCATTCTGTGGCCAACAAAGCAAATAAAGTAACGTGCATAAACTCAAGGGATGAAAACATAATTATGCCTCTTTATAGGTCCCTGGTAAGGCCTCATCTGGAGTATGCAGTTCAGTTTTGGACTCCAGTCAAGAGGGATATAAATGAGCTGGAGAGAGTGCAGAGATGTGAAACTAAACTAGTTAAGGGGATGGAAATCATGCATTATAAGGTTAGACTGTCAAGGCTTGGTTGTTTTCTCTGGAAAAAAGACATTTGCGAGGGGACATGATTACACTTTACAAGTACATTAGAGGACATTAAAGAAAAATAGCAGGGGACCTTTTTTCTCATAAAGAGGATCACCGTACCAGAGGCCACCCCTTCAGACTAAAGGAAAAGAACTTGAAACTTATCCAGAAAACCCAGGTCCTGAGCTTTGTGGGTAATAGATTCCATACCTGTATATACACTTGCATTACTGGGTTTGAGGCTATTTGTTATGAAATATATATATATATATATATATATATATATATATATATATATATATATATATATATATATATATATATATATATATAACTGTTGAGAGCATGAACCCTCTCCTCATCTGATACAACTACTTTTCTTTCAAAACCAAATGTACAGATATTGAACTCCTGGCCGCATGCAGAGAAGAGTTCCACAGGAGACTGAAGGTTTATCATTCTTGGAAATCCAAGAACAAGAAAAGGAATGCAGAGACAGAACAGCGTGCTCCCAAATCTGTCACTGATTATGGTATGTATGGCTTGCCTGCCTTGTACAAAATTCACTTTCTGTTACCACTGCATTCATAAATACAAGGAGTTTCTGAATAAGACACTTATCATTTCATATATTTTCAACATTCTAGTTAGGAATTAATATCTCTCTGAGGCTCGTAGACACAGTTATGATTTCTAATTTTTGTTTCACATCAGAAACTATAAAGGAATGCTGTTCATTGCATTCTTGAACTGTCTTTTCTGCCTTTGGAAATCAGCAGGAGTCCTATTATATAAGGTGCAATGTTTGTTACAGCTCTTATAACCCGTAGCAACCAATCAGCAATTAGCATTTACTGGTCACCTGTTTAAAAGCAAACATCTTATTGGTTGCAATGGCTGCACCTGGGCAAACTTAGTGAATTTTACATATGGGGTTCTTATAATTACACCAGAGAGCCCAACATTATTTCTTTATTCTCCTTTTATGTCTGCTGGAAGCCCACTCACCAGTAAGCCGTGCATTAAATGGGGGGGTGAGAATTACAGAAGCTTTTAAGATGCTTCACACACTAATATATAAATTGTAATAGAGGAACTTCATATTATGTTATTACCTTTTCTTTGATTATCCTTTTTTCTACAAGGAATATCACCTTCTAGACTGTGCAGTTTACTGTTCACTTCATATAACCTGCCATTCTTCCCCCTTCTCTATCTACATCATTATAAAAGTGTACTCCATTGCTTCTGTAAGGTCACATATAATTAAGTGCTAGATACTGCTGTTATTCAGATCCAACCGTCAGACCTATTCAAGCTATGTATTATCCTGGTTAATTAAACATCTTTTTAAATACTTATATAAGATACCCTGGAAATAAAATCAATCTTTACTCATTTTTTTTGCTAATATAGTGACGTAAAGGAAACCATTGCTTGCTTGCACCTTTTCTGCTGGCAGCTATTCATCTTCATTTCCCAGCGGCCAAAATCCATCAACAGGCCTGATCATCGATATGTAATTCATGTAACTGACTGCATGTGCAATGCATGTTTTCAATGTCAACAATGTCTGTTTTCAGATTTTGCTCCATTCATGAACAACACACGTAAGTGCCGACATGGTAAAGGAACTAACGTAATGGAAGTGGGGGATCATGTCCGAGCTGCTACTAACCCATTCTGTTTTGCTACAGTTATGTTAAAAACACATAAACAAATCTGTCAGAACACATTCACTATATTTGTCTTTCCCAAGAGGCCTAATTATTGGAAATGTTCTGAGCAAAGTCATAGATCAGTGCTGTTTTATACAGGGGGTAACATCTGTACCAGCTATTGTATCACTATAGTATGTTAGAAGGGGGGGTATAAGGAATCATGACGGTGACTGATGGCTGTGCTTTTACTGAACTATTTAACTCTGACAAGCAGATATGACTGCTTGTACATACAATTGCATGAGGAGCTGTAATGTATTGTCAGGTGGGTGCTAAGAAGGGATGTCGTTTATACTGATCCCTTGACACATAGCTCATACTAATCGAGTGCTTAGAGTTCTTTTTCCCCATGTGAAACATAACTGTAGCAAAGAGCTTAATAATCTGGAGAGAGAAAAATGGTGTTGGATATATAAACATACATTCATGAGGAATAGAACAGAAAGATTTACTGGAGCTGGTTTCATGCAAGGCCATTAAAATGCATCTGGTGACATGGTGACATGCTTGAATAAACAGTATTGCTGAGGCATGTATGATTTATAAGAACAGCCTTAGAGAAGCTTGGCAACAAAACATTCTTGATTGTTTTTTTTATTTCACTGAAAAGAATTCTTACTCTAAGGGGATTATTTGTTAAAGTCCGAATGCCAAAAACTTGAACATTTTAAGTTTTTTCAGTATAAAATCTGATTTTTTTCAGAATGTATTAAACCCAGAGGGTGTTAAAAATTTGAATAAAAAAGTACTCCAACTCAGACCTGTCGAGTTCATGTAGAAGTCAATGGGAAAAGTCCCGAAGATTTCCTGATCTGCTTTGGGTTTCCTGCAATAATCCGAATATGTTGTGGTTTTAAATCCCAAAAAAATCATAGTTTTCGGGCGTCAAACCCATAAATTCTTATGATTCAATTTTGTTTCTTGATCTTATCGAGTTTTTTCACGCACAGGAAACTTTCAGAAAAATGGATTGATAAATAAGGGGAAAAAAATCAGTCTGATTATTTTACCGTAAATTATAAATGAATACATTTTCGGATTTTGATAAAAAATGCCCCCCCCCCAAGTGCAGTAAATGGAGCTTTGTATCCACTTTGTACAGCCAGATAATCCTTCCATACAATCAAGAGATGCACCGTCTAGTAAAGCGGTATCCAATTGTATTTACAGTTTTACTAGTGTGCATGTAAATACTACAGTATGGTTGGACATTATTGGCCAGTGCAAAACACAGACAGAAGGTTTATTTAAGCAATGTCCACACATTCTTACTTTTTTAAAGAAAATCGAATCAGTAGGGCCTTTTTAGGATGCATTCTAACTCTAGTGGTGGATGGGCATGTTTATGGGGCGTTGCTCTCCAGCTCTGTGGATGGAAATGCTGTCAATAGCCATTGATTTTGCTACAGCTGGAGGGCTTTGGGTGAAAGTGGGAGAAAACACTCCAATCCTAGTATTTTATCAGCAGAGTCTAGTACAAATTTGAAGTTTGTAGATACCCTCTCATAGTGAGGGGACTATCTCAAATATAAAAATCTAAAATAAGCTTCAGCACACTAAAGTTTCCTAAATATAGTCCGTTAAAATTTCTGGCCAGTTTTTTAAATAATGAAGTTTATCTTCATTATCCCTCTCTCAGCATCAGTTTCTTTTCATTCTGTCTTCATGCAGCAGTTGGGTGTCAGATAATTATAGACAGTTAGATCCAATATATCTTATAGGGGGGGCTCCTTTTGCCTAGAAGATTTATTAGAGCTCACTCTATTAAAATCCCCTGACATCATGTCTCTCTACATGCAGGATTTTCATAGATTTGGTTAGTACTGGAATCAGTTATTTTAGTGAGCTCTAATACATCTGCTAGGAATGGAATCCCCCCTATAAAGGAGAAGGAAAGGTTAAAACTAAGTAAGCCTTATCAGAAAGGTCCATCTAAATATACCAGTAAACCCCCAAAGTAGTGCTGCTCTGAGTCCCCTGTCAAAAGAAACACTGCATTTCTTTCCTTCTATTGTGTACACATGGGCTTCTGTATCAGACTTCCTGCCTTCACCTTAAACCTCATTGCCCTGGGCAAGAGCATGCTCAGTTTGCTCCTCTTCCCCACCCCCTCCCTTCTCTACTGTAATCTGAGCCCAGAGCAGGGAGAGACTCAGGCAGGAAGTGATGTCACACCATGTTAATACTGCAGCTCCTATCCTAAACAAACAGAGAGTTTCTAGAGCTTTTTACTTAGGTATGGTAAAACATTCTACAGAATAAATATAGCATTCTAGCTTGCACTATTGCAGCTAATCTATTGGCAATAAAATGCCTCCGTAGCTTTCCTTCTCCTTTAAGATAAATGGATCTAAATGTCAATGACTATCTGACAACTGCTGCATGAAGACACAATGAAGAGAAACAGATGCTGAGAGAGGAATAGTGAATATAAACTTGATTATTTCAGAAACAATGCAGAATATTTAATTGACTGTTTTTAAAAAGCTTCTTATTTCAGTATGCTGAAGCTTATATTACATTTTCATTTTTGCGATAGTTTCCCTTTAATGATGACCCAGGTGTACAGTTTATGCAGCTCTTGATCTATCCACTTGGTGCCATGCTATGATTTAAAGGTTTCCGAGTGGGCTTTGTTGATGACACGGGTATTTTGACATATATATACACTTATTATTGCACTAATGCTCTCTGGAGTTAATAGTTTCTGATTTAATCATTTTTCTCTAACCTTCTGGAATTGGGTATTTACTCAATAAATTCATCTTCCTCTTTGTGTTGTAGCACCCAATCGGCTATTGATTGCACGTTCACACCTATATTAATAGATTTTCACTTTTTTTTAATGCTTAAAAAATCTGAATTGAGTTGGATTTACTCACATGCCTGACAAGCCTTATCAACTGTATTGTGTTCTAGAAATAGACTTGTCAGAATTATTTGGCGATAAAGTTGAAATCTGAAAAGATCAAAAGAAGTCTAGAGTTCTTAAGTGAAATGCGTCTCTGGTTTCATTGTAACAGATCCATTTCATGCGCAGTGTGACTCGCGTTACATTGTGTTCTGCCCTGGCATGTCAATCTACTGGATTTTTGAAAACATAAAAAAAAAATCTCCATTAGTGGAAAAAAAAGTGTACATAATGTAACTTTTAGGGATGCACCGTATCCACTATTTTGGATTCTGCTAAGCCCCCGAAACCTTTGCGAAAGATTCGGCCGAATACCGAACTGAATCTTAATTTGCATATGCAAATTAGGGGTGGGAAGGAGAAAACATTTTTTACTTCCTTGATTTGTGAAAAAAAATCACGTGATTTCCCTCCCCACCTCTAATTTGCATATGCAATTTGGATTCGGTTCGTCCGGGCAGAAAGAATTGGCTGAAACCAAATCTTGCTGAAAAAGGCCGAATCCTGAACCTAATCCTGTATTTGGTGCATCCCTAGTAAATTTTAATGTAGTGGTGGCCTGTTAGAGGATTGTTTTGGGCTGGGTTTTGTCCAAGGATATCCACTTTATAGGCTTTATTATTAATTTCTATTATCTGCTGTTTCATCTGCCCCTATTGCAGCTCTCTACTGGACATAATTTGCTGTTTTAATTTACTCATGTGGAGCTCAAGAGCTGCCCACCTGTACTAAAGGATTATTCTAAATTAAATATAAAACCTAGGCTACATTATGTAACTTTCATCTCTTCTAGAGCTTTTGTGGAGCCATATTGGCTGCTGGCCCATGACTTAATTAACCTGCGCAAAGATTAATTGAATTTACCAGCATGCACCTGTCATTACTTCTGAGTTCAAAACAATGTATTTTTAATATATTGAAGCTATTGTTTAGCTTGAATATTGGAATAGCAATATTCTTTAGAAATGTTCTTGTGCTAGAGACAGTTTAAAGAGTGAGACTCCAGAATTGATTAAAGGCTTATTTAATGTCTCCTCGTAGTACTATAGAATGAACTATACACATGGCAATATTTCTAGTAAATTTTGCAGTCATGACGCTTTTAAAACTTTTTACATACTTAGAGGCTGTATTACTGGACTGTAGGAAGTTTGGCTGTTTTGTTGAGACCTGGGTCTAGAATCTAGATGTCCAACTTCTGCTTGTTAGAAAATTACAAGAAAGTGTTTATAGGCTGCGATTTCTTAGAATAAGGATGCCTAGTAAGTATTTGCATAGTATTTATTTAATACTGATGCCTATTTAAATACAGTCTCTTGTGACTCTGTAGAGTTTTAGTGTCTCTTGTGTATTTAGTTTGAGCAGGCCAAGCTATTGTAGCTGTTTTCTGGTTCTTGGCCCAGTCTGGTATCTATTGTCACAACCCAGTAAGTAGAATGTCATCTCAGTACATTTATTTTTACAGAGTTCTCATATGTATTCCTTTAAGAAAGAAAATAAAACATAATTACCAGTGGTGTGATGTATTTGACAGGGCTTTGTCATACAGAAGCCAAAGGAACCTGTTTACATCTATGTTTACATTGCAACTAAACTAACAGGCTATAGGGGGGCGTGGCCGACTGCCGATGTGAGCTGACGCACTTTTAGTTCGCTCCGGTCTCCAGGCCTAAAATCCTGTATATATCGCTGATATACCGCCTTCATCACGGAATCTCAACACTGCAAGTGTGACCCCTTACCACAGAGAACAATTATGGGGCAAAACAAGGCACAGAAACGTGCTTCTGAGGCAGCATCCAAGTTGGGAAAGTATGCGAGGGAGAACAAGGATCAACAAAATGGCGGAGATTCACCATCGCAGAATCTGCGGGAGTCTCCCTCCCCGCCTCCCTCTCCAACTCCACCGGAGCTGACCCTCCAAGATATTCTCCAAGAAATCCGGGACTCTAAGGAGGCCTGTACTAGCATTATCACTGCTAAAACGGAGGAAATAAAAGTGGATCTGTCCATCATTAGACAGGACATGCAGAACCTCCGTGAGCGCACTGGTGACTTGGAACATAGAGTGAGTAATGTGGAAGATACACTGAGGCCTGTTGTTGGGGATGTACAGGGGGTGCAAAAAGCTCTAACTGACTGCCAGCGCAAAGCGGATGATCTGGAGAATCGTCTGCGCAGGAACAATCTCAGATTTGTGGGATTCCCTGAACGTGCAGAAGGTGATGCACCGGAGCTATTTCTGGAACTCTGGCTTAAGGCGTCATTGGGTGAGTCTAACCTCTCTTCCACTTTTGTTATTGAACGGGCTCATAGAATCCCCTCTCGCCCTGCACCCCCTGGGGGTCCCACGAGGCCGCTTATAGCCAAGCTCCTGAACGCCCGGGATAGGGACAGCATTTTGCGACTAACCCGCACCAAAGGTCAACTACAATTCCAAGCGCATAATATCTCTATATACGCTGACTTTTCGACCGAGGTACAGAAGCAGCGTGCTAAATTCTATGAGGCAAAACGACGGCTCCGGGAAGCTAAACTGGATTACGCCATGCTTTATCCCGCCAGGCTGAGAGTTATAGTGGATGGCAAATCACTCTTTTTCACCTCTCCGTTGGAATTAAATAACTGGCTGGACTCCAGGCGTTAGGAAGTTCTGCGGATGTATCCCTGAGTCTGGACTCCTAGTGTTCCATCTCTTATGGCCCCTGGAAGTTGTGTTGCAGACGTTACCCTTTTAGGTGGCTTAGCAGTTGTGCAACGATTGGATATGCCCGTAGTTTTGGTTTTTTTTTTTTTTTTTTTTTTTTTTTTTTTCTTCCAGGGTTTCATCATGGACCTGCCTGTCGGATACTTGATCTACTGTTCCCTATAAGACAGTTACCATCTGGATGTCGGATTTGCATGGACTTTCCATTGACTCAACCTTTATTGTCTATTGTGGGTGCTGACATGTGGTAAGACGTATGGCGCTGCCTGCGGATGCTTGTGATCGGTCTGGAGATAGGGGTAAAGGGGAAGTGCTGTTTGTTGCACCACAACCCTTACACGAGAGTATGGCAACCCTGCCGCCCGCGGCACTGCTAATGTTTTCTTTTTTGTTCGGGGGGCAAATTCTACCCAAAGTTGGGGGTGGGTGGAAGGGGAGGGGGGAGTTTCTGGGGGATGTTTTACATTATGAAGTTAATTCAGGTGCTATGATGCAAGATCGAAGTCGACTCAATCTCGCATTTGGAGTGATAGACTTTGGAGGCTTTGCTACTATACAGATATTTCTTGGGGCTTGTCCATGTCCTCAACAGCAGGTTCGTATCCCATATTCTGTTTACTGCTTTCACAAATTTTTGCGATGAGTCTCTCCTTACTAAGTTGGAATGTGAGGGGTCTTAATGACCCAATTAAACGTAGGCTGACTTTGGATTATATCAGGAAACGTAATCCTGATCTGGTGTTCCTACAGGAGACTCACCTCATGGGCAATAAGGTCAAATCTATTAAGAAACCCTGGATTGGGTGGAGTTATCACTCTACTTATTCCTCTTATACAGCAGGCACGTCTATTTTAATTAAAAAATCGGTGAGCTTTCGGCCCTACACTATTAAAATTGATCCCAGGGGTAGATTTGTTTTTATTCACTGTCAAATTGCTGCCAAGGAACTAATCTTAGCTAACCTCTATATTCCCCCTCCATATTCAGATGACTGCCTCCACCATCTTATTCCGTTTATTGCTGCTCGCCCGCATGCACAAATTATTTGCGCTGGGGATTTTAATTCGGTCCTGTCTCCCCAGCTTGACAGGTTGCATAGGCGGCCTCCACAAACCACTCCGCCTCCTACCAATTTGGCCAGTATAATGGAGGAGTTAGGTCTAGTGGAGGGCTGGAGACTTCTCCATCCTACAGAGCTTCAATATTCATGCTTTTCTACATCACACCTCACCTTATCACGCATTGACCTTATTTTCCTGACGAGAGGGCTCCTAGCTGGACTTTTGGATGTAGTATACCTGCCACGGGGCATTTCAGATCATGCCCCCCTCATGGCTACTTGGCACAACTCTCAGGCGAGTGAACAGAAGAGGTGGGCCTTAAATCCAGTTTGGCTGGAGATTATTGACAATGATGAGGGGCTCATTGGTAGTATGAGAGAATTTTTTGAGGTAAATAGGGACACTGCAGATCCGTCTGTTGTATGGGACACCTTTAAAGCCTATATGAGAGGGGTTTTTCATAGTGAAATCACTGCAGTTAAACGCATGTCCAAAATTGAGGAGGTGACCTTAGCTAGTAAAGTTTCTGACTGTGAACAAGCTGTAGTCATTGACCCTACTCCACAGCACTACGAGGACCTCCAGTCTGCCCAATCAGCTTACTCTACCTATCTCTGCGCTAAGGCTAAACGTAAATTGCTATTCACTAAGGCTTCCTTCTATGAGCACGGTGAGAGGGTAGGTAAGCTGCTTGCTTATATCTCCAGAGCTGATAATCCAACACCTGTAATAACGGAACTAGTAAGCCAGCAAGGGCTACGGTGTACTGAACCCAGTGAGATTCGAGACCTATTGACCTCTTACTTTACTGCAGTCTATAAATCTACTAATGTTACATCTGCGGAGGACAGGTAAAACTTCTTAGCTGGCCTTGGGTTGCCACTGCTATCCCAGGCAGATAAGTCCCTGTTAGAAGATCCATTCACCTTGAGAGAACTGTATGACGCTATAGACTCCTTTCCCTGCCGGAAGGCACCTGGTCCTGACGGCCTCCCCATTGAATTTTACAAAAGGTTTAAAGAGCATATTGGGCCCTATTTCCTATCAATGCTACAGTATGCTTTTCAAGAGGGACACCTCCCTCCTTCCCTATATGAGGCCTCTGTAGTTTTGTTACTGAAGCCTGGCAAAAACCCTACCCAACTGGATGCGTACAGACCAATATCTCTTCTCCCAACTGATATTAAAATTTTAGCTAAAGTGCTAGCGAATAGGATTAATAAGGTCATACACACTGTTATTGCAGCAGACCAGACTGGGTTTATGCAGGGGAAATCTACTGCTCTCAATATTAGACGGCTTTATTTGAACCTCGCCACTAAGCATGACAACTCCGGCCAGAGGGCTGTGGCTGTCTTAGACATCACGAAGGCGTTCGACACGGTTGAATGGCCCTATATGTGGTCCGTGTTGAAGCAATTTAATTTTGGGCCCTCCTTTATAGCTTGGGTAAGACTCATGTATTACTCGCCTAGGGCGTCCCTAATAGTAAATGGCATACCCTCACCACAGTTTCCCCTGGAAAGGGGTACGAGACAGGGCTGCCCGATGTCTCCCCTTCTGTTCGCCCTGGCCATGGAGCCCTTTGCTCAAGCAGTCAGAATACATGCTAATTTTCAAGGATGGCGCCTTGGGGATAGGGAGGAGAGGATCCAGCTTTATGCTGATGATACCTTGATATATCTTGGGGATATGGGGCCGTCCCTACACTGTTTAATTGAGATAATAACGACATTCGCGGGCCTTTCGGGATTGGTCAATAGTGCGGCTAAATCCAACATACTCCTAGTCGATTGCATAATGACCCAAGCAGGACAGCCGCAGTCTCCATTTCCAATTGTAGCTCAATTTACTTACTTGGGAGTCGAGGTCAAGCTACCCATCTCTGAATATTATCGTTCTAATGTTCTGCCTCTGCTGTCAATTGTAGAAAAGAAAATTAAGGTATGGGAATCCTTGATGTTAAGCCCAATGGGTAGGATACAGCTCATAAAGATGATCCTTCTCCCTAAACTGCTTTATATCCTTCTCCAAGCTCCGATTTGGATTAATAAGTCCTTCTTTGCCAAAATTGACTCTAGCTTCCGTAGGCTGATTTGGGTGGGCACTCGCCCTCGATTGAGTTTAAGCACACTTACTAGGGACAAGTTCCACGGTGGGGTTTCCTTCCCAAGTGTCTTCCTGTACTACTTGGCAGCACAGCTAGTGGTATGGGTGGGAGAATCTTTCCATCAGACTCTCTATCACCTACATAGGCTAATAATAGGTGGCCCCTTCCCCCCATTTCAGTGGCTTCTCATTAAAAAACCGCGGCCCCTGCAATACCCAAATCAAGTGTTGAGTTTCATGCGCACAATTTGGGGGAAGGCTTCTCAACTTGCCATGATCGATAAACTTCTTCCCCAGACACCACTCTGGGAAAACTTTTGGTTTCCGGGCGTGGCTAGACTGGGCAAGAATCCTATTTGGGCGAGGTGCGGGATCCTTACCATAGGGGAGGTTTGGCACGAAGGGGAGTTGGTCCCGTTTGCTAAGCTGCAGGAAGACTTTCGCTTACCTTCGCACCAATGGTTAAGATACACTCAACTGCAACAGAGCCTGTCCTATCAGAACAGACAGCAACCTATTCAGTTAGCTCATTATAGCTGGGTGGACTGCCTTTCACAGGGCTCCACAAAGGGCATTATCTCGAAGATTTATTCGGGACTGCACACTGTGCATTTTAATAAACCTCTACTATCCCTGAAGGCTAAATGGGAGTGTGAAGTTGGGGTGCTTGAGGATGAGGAGTGGGATGAGTTGGTGGCCTCTCCTCTTACGGTTTCCGTCAACTATAGAGATAGAATGATACAATTATACCTAATACATAGGGCATACTACTATCCAGCTAAATTGCACCGAATCTTTCCTGACTCATCCTCGGAATGCCCCAGGTGCCAGGTTTCGGATGCCTCTCTCACCCATATGATATGGGACTGTCCGGTTCTTGCTAAGTACTGGTCTGAGATCCTTGATTCTCTTGATGCAATTATGGAAACCAGTATCCCACGTTCAGTGAAAACCTGCTTCTTTGGCATAGGCCTTAATGATACCTTTACTTTCTTGCAAGCACTGTTTGTGAAAGAATGTTTGTTCTTGGCTAGGAAGCTCATCACGAGGAAGTGGAAAGATGCCCTTCCTCCTTCCTCAGTGCACTGGAGGCAGGAGGTTAAATCTCTATGCAGTTTAGAGGCCTTGATTTATAAAAAAAGGGGTAGCTCTAAGAAGTTTGATAAGATCTGGGTTCAATGGCTGGATTGGGTACATGACTAGTGGATTTTACTGATATGCATTCTATGTACTTGCTGTGATGCCATGTTTACTGTGTGGATTCGCTGTTACCTCTGAATGTGCCTTTGTACAAGACTTTTATTTTCTATGTGTAACCAAATGTGACAATGTG
Source organism: Xenopus laevis (assembly GCF_017654675.1). NCBI lineage: Eukaryota > Metazoa > Chordata > Amphibia > Anura > Pipidae > Xenopus > Xenopus laevis. The sequence goes on along the minus strand of NC_054380.1, from coordinate 77,542,362 downwards.
TTCTCTTGCATTGTATGTCTTATATATTGAGTTCAATAAACCACACCTGAATTCAAAAAAACTAACAGGCTATATAGTCAAAGACGCTAATGAAAAGAGACATGGGGTAGGGGGGGACGGCCCATTTTTGCAAAAATCTTCCTATAGTAATTTAGCTAAGTAAGTAGACATTCTGCCTTCAATATACATCATATTAATTATATTAATTAATTGCTGGATATATTCTGACTGAAACTATACTAGAATGTTAGGGGAAAAAACGAAAATGAAGGATCAAGCCAGTTCTAAAGCCATTATCGTGGCTGTATTTTCCCAGTTTTCCAACTCTGGGGCAGATTTACTAAAGGGCGAAGTGGCAGTCGCTAGCGAAAATTCACCAGAAATCCCATCTGCAGGAACATCGCCAATTTACTAACAGGCCTAGAGGAGAATTCGCTAGCAAAAGAGTTCATTGCTAACAAAGTTTTGCGCCCTATCGCCAGGCAAATTTTCACGATCATTACTCTGCAATCTGCAGTCACTAAAATGTGACTTTTCCATTACATTACCCCTTTCACCAGAGTTTCCTTTGCCACCAGGGCCGCTCCGGCCATGAGGCAAGGTGAGAATCTTGCCTCAGGCGGCATGGAGCGGCCAGTTACCAGGGGCGGCAAAAAGCCGCCTCTGGTAACTTTAAGAGCCGAATTTCCGTTTTTTAAAATGGAAATTCGGCTATTCTAGCGCAGCGAGCGCAATAGCGCTCACTGCACTAGCGATGCGGCCCCTCCACCCGCTCCGACGCTGGTAGTTAGAAGAGCGGAGCAGGAGGAGGGGCGGCATTGGGGCTGCTGCCTCAGGCGGTAGCAGCCCCTGAAACGTGCCTGTTTGCCACCTTAGACCTGGTGAACTAATAGGATGACGCTACATTCTTCTCAATCTTATGTCAGTGATCTCATATTCTGTATGAGGAAGTCTCATAAAAATGATTAAAAAAAACGCTGGCATTTTATCATATTTTATCAATTTTAAAATTGAGGGGCATGCCACATTTGTTTAAGGGTGGGCTCATGTCTAGGCCTAGGGCATTAGAGGATCTCTTTTGTCTTTATTTTGCTTCCTTGGATATTTGTAATAATAAGTGGCCATTTCAAGCATTTGCATCAACATCTCTAATAAAGATGTCCATACAACCTATATGTACCCTCCCTATTTAAATTGACCTAAGCGTAAGTGTACTAATAAAGTTTCACTGGGCAGAAATGAACGTTAGCGAAAGTTCGCTATGAAATGCTCGCACTGTTGAATTTACGCTACAGAAATTCGCCAGCTTTCGGCTGCCGAGACGCAACTTCACATTTTAGTGAATTAGTGTAGTGGTATAGATTTAACAGCTGGAGAAGTGGCGCAAAGTATGGCGAAGCTTTCACAGGCTATTTGCCCTTTAGTGAATTTGCCCCATTGTTAGAAGACTCCATGAAGGATAACAAGTTCTTGTAAGACGCCAATTACTTTGCAATGCGGTATTCCAAGACTTGATGGATAGAAGATAGAAGTTCTTCCTATATCCTCCTCTGATCTAAGTGGGGGTTTCACTTTTTGTTTGACAATAAAGAGGTTATCGATTCGTCTTAACATTCCTGCCTTGTCCCACCAAGAAACTGAAGTTCACTGTGTAAACGCCTGTAAGAGTTGGCTCCAGCATGCTACATATTAGATGAGGGATAAATTAAATAGACAAGTGCATTTAAAATGCCTTTTATCTAATGTAACATTTAAGGAACAATTTCCTTATTAACCTATTAACCTGTGTCTCCTAATTCAAGAGCCTGCACTTCTTTCCTGTCAATTGTAAATGGATGAACAGGCAGAGAATCTGATACCAAAACCCATCTCTTTAAGTAAAGATAGTCTCTATACACGTTTCCTTTTACTAAGTAAGAAATCCATTCTTAGAGGCATAATTGTGAACTATATTACTGTAGTTAAAGTATAAGAAATGAGCTGCACTACCTTATGTGTTTTATATTATGCAGTAGTCTCTGCTGAAGGAAATAATATAGACACGATAGGAAAGTGCAGGTCAGAGCCATAATTTAACTACCAATTTGTATGGAGATTATGTTACTTCTCTCAAGTAGCTATCTGAATATTTTAGGTTTCAGTGAGTGTGCTTGTGTTTCACCCTAACAAATGGAAATCTCTTGAAAAATTTAAAACTTGATAGAAGGAATTTTCTTTTTTACTGTCATTATTTATTCTATAAATTCATGTATTTTTATTTCTTCTTGTAATAGCCCAGCAGAACCCGGTAGTACAACTTCCTGCTAGGCAACAGGAGATTGAAATGAACAGGCAGCAGCGGTATTTCCGTATTCCTTTCATCCGTCCTGCTGACCAATACAAGGATCCACAGAACAAGAAGAAAGGGTGGTGGTACGCGCATTTCGATGGTACCTGGATAGCTCGGCAGATGGAACTTCATCCAGACAAACCTCCAATTTTGCTAGTTGCTGGTAAGTATCATATGTGTACAAACATACCAGTATACAAGCTTCATTTCTCATGTATAGTTTTTATTCCTTAAGGAACATCTATACATCATCCCGTTAGTGTTTGTTACATTTGGCTTAGATTTTATTTATTCTTTTTTTGTTTTTTCACCTTACAAATTCTAATACTTGAACATTTTCTCAAAAATATTTTAAGCTCTGGTTTTATTTTTGGACAAACTATAGCGGGTTGTCATCGTTCTTTTACAGGTTTTCATTCGTTCTAAGTAAAACCTGACTTAAAGGAACAGTTCAGTGTAAAGATAAAAAATGGGTAAATAGAAAGGCTGTGCAAAATAAAAAATGTTTCTAATATAGATAGCCAAAAATGCAATGTATAAAGGCTGGAGTGACTGGATGTCTAACATAATAGCCAGAACACTACTTCCTGCTTTTCAGCTCTCTAACTCTGAGTTAGTCTGCGACTTGAAGGGGGTCCACATGGTACATATCTGTTCAGTGAGTTTGCAATTGATCCTCAGTATTTATCTCAGATTCAAAAGCAACAGTTATGACCCATGTGGCCCTCCCCCAAGTCACTGATTGGTCACTGCCTGGTAACCAATCAGTAGAAACCAAGAGAGCTGAAAAGCAGGAAGTAGTGTTCTGGCTATTATGTAAGACATCCAGTCACTCCAGCCTTTATACATTACATTTTTATCTAACTATATTAGAAACATGTTCTATTTAGCACAGCCTATTTATTTACCCAGTTTTTATTTTTACACTGACATTCCTTTAATGGAGTGGTTCACCTTTTAGATTAACTTTTAGTATGTTATGAAATAGCTAATTCTAAGCAATTTTTCAATTGGCCTTCATTTTGTCTTCTTTTAAATTTTAATTATTTGCTAATTCTTTCAAATAGGGGTCACTGACCTCATCACAAGACAAATGCTCTCAGGAGCTTAAAATGTATTTTTATTGCTACTTTTCATTACTCATTTTTCTATTCAGGCCTTTCTTATTCATATTCCAGTCTCTTATTCAAATCAGTGGTTGAACCATAACAACCAAATCGCTCAAATTGCAAACTGGAGAGCTGCCGAATAAAAAGCTTAATATCCATAAATAATAAAAAATGAAAACCACTGGCACATTTTCTCAGAATATCACTCTCTACATCATACTGAACGTTCATTTAAAGGTGAACAATCCCTTAAATGAACTGTTTAATAAATAAACAACAAATCCAAAAAGTTTGCTACATGTGCAGAAAGTGAGCTCTCTGATATTTCACCCTACACATAATTTTGTTTGCATCACACAAAGCAGATCTGGAGTATAGTTCAGTAATGCAAGGTTATATTGCTTCTAGGGAAGGATGACATGGAGATGTGTGAACTGAATCTTGAAGAAACTGGGTTAACAAGAAAAAGGGGAGCTGAGATTTTACCTCGACAATTTGAAGAGATTTGGGAGCGCTGTGGAGGAATTCAGTACCTGAGCAACGCGGTTGAAAGTAGTCAAGCACGGCCAACATACGCTACAGCAATGCTGCAAAATCGACTGAAATAGTTCTCCATAAATGGATATTCGTTACTATCTTGCAGCTGACAAGAAGGGAATCAGGCGTCTGCAAGAGCAGCTAACATTGAATGATCTTGAAATAGAGAGTTTTATTATAAAGTGAACAGGTTTCATTAATTGTGGGGCTTCATTAATTTGTATTTTAGATGTTTTATTTTGATGTAGTAGTAGTAGTTTAATAGTGAAGTGGTCCTTGCAGGCACTTTTTTTTTTAGTCCAGTATATATATTTATGTTGCATTTGAAATTGAGGCCTTATATATAATGTCATTGTTTAGTGTGAAACGGGAGGCAAACTATATTCAAAACAACACTAAACCATGATGCACTTTCCATGCTACTGTACCTGTTTTCTGAGAGTGCCTTCTGGTTAATACTGCAAGACAGTGATATTTAAACATGTCATATGTCCCTTCTAGTCTAGTAACCCATAACAACAACCGTTTTATTGTTTGCTCTCTATCTGCTCTCTAACTGCACAGCAGCCAATAATAACCTCTGAATAACTGCTAGATGGAGCAAACATATTTTTTATTTGCCGTGGAAGTTAGTTTCTTTGAAATGCTTGGATATGATGCTTAACTACATGAATATTGTTTTATTCTCAAATGCTCAGGCAATGAAAAGATTCCAAGCATCTTATGGTGAGATACTGACAAATACTTGTTATTTCAAGAGTTGCCACTTGTACCATTAATAAGAGTGAGGTCTACCAACATTCCTGACTCAATAGATGTCAATTGTACATTGTCCCATAAAAAGAAAAGTATATTTACAGTACATACATTAGGGTTAATGTATGCACAGTCTTAAACTGTTCTTTTGCTGTACAATGTTTACAAAGTGCTGTGTACCTTTAACTGATGGAGCTAGATGGAGCAATGGTTATCCCTAAAGTTTTCTTGAAATAAATGACTCAAAATAGTGTTGCCACCCGTCCAGTTTTGACCTCAGACAGTCTGGTTTTCAGAAGGACTGCCCAGTTTCCAAATATGGAAAACCGGTGAGGATCACCTTGATTGACATGGCAATCAGCCAATCTATGATCGCCATATCATGGCTCCACCCCATGATGCACCACCCTTTGACATCACTGCCGCCCCATTGACATCACCTTCCCCACCAAATTGTGAGCCTCAGAAAGGAGGCAATGCTAACTTACAATAGGTTGAAGTCTTTTTTGGTTATCTGAAATGGTTTATAAAATCTTCAGTCATCTAAATCAAAGCCCAAATACATATCCAGAAAAGATTTGTGATAGTCAGCGCCCTATGGGTACATGAATTTGTTATAGCCCAATGTTTTCCTTCATTTATATGCTCCTTAAAAGAAATTGTACAACCAGGTGTCTGTGAGGAAAATATAATTGAAGGGGTTTCTTTTAGACATTGGTGCTGAGTCTTCTCTGAATGCCATTTTCTCAAAGGCCGGCTTTCTCCCTTACATTATGGTTCCACAGTCATCTCTTGTTATAACATCACACTTGTTATTATGAATTTTACAAAAACTTGAGATTATTTAACTGACTGAAATCCTCAGAACCAGATGTGTTTTAATTAGGTTGGCATTGAATGCAACACTGATAACATGTTTACAGTAGAATGTTACTTACAGCTGGAAACATAAAGGACATGTAAACCCTACATTTTCCTGCCAAATATATAAGTTGGGCACATCTCCCCCCACCAGAACAGCATCTTTTGAACTGCTTTGTTCCCCTTTTTTCACCAGCACCATCACATTTTCCTAAAAAGCTTTCAGCAGCGGGCATTTTTGCCTGTGACTAGTGATTGGCGAATTTGACCCGTTTCGTCCTAAATTCGCAAAAAAGTCGCCAAACACATTGAAGTCAATAGGCATTTTTTTGCTGCGAGACTGTGTGAAATTTTTTAAACCACACAACATTTTTTTTACTATCTATCATAGTTTATGGGTGTTTTCTTCTCAGCAAAAGAGGAAAGATAATTTACTCATCCCTCTGGCACATCATCAATGGCATTTAAAGTTCATGCAAGCAAGAATGCATGCTTACATAGAGACAACCTACTTTGATGGAAAGTCTTGCTTGAATTTAGCACTGTATTGGTTAAGATGAGCTCAGGAGAGGAGAAAGAAAGTTTCTATGGAAACCAGCAATCCTATCTGTTTAGTAATCTGAGCTGAGAAAGAACTGAGCATGCCCAGTAGCCAACAGCCAAAGCAAATTCCCAAAGGAGGGAGTAGGTTAGAGCTAGAGGATAAAAGGAATCCTAAGTGATTAAGTGGATGCTGCAACCTGACTATTAACCTTTGAATAACCGGTGTGGCACATATTTAAAGATTTCAAAGAGGCTGTTCGCTAACATTTTTTTGTGGGTGGTTTACATGTCCTTTAAGGAATAAATGCAATGCACTTTAACTTGTGTTCACCACATCTAAACTAGTGCACCCTGGACGTCAGTGTACAAATGTTACTTATTGATAATGTCAACAATGTAGGAGGGAGTGCACTGGTTTACATGTTTAACAATAAAGATCTAGATTTGTGTAAAGTATCTTTAAAAATGGCTTGGATAGACATAATATCAAAGGCTATTGTGATACTAAACTCTATAGTTAGTATAGGTATGGGTATATAGAATTTATGTGAAAGTAGGGAGGGGTGTGTGTATGGATGCTGGGTTTTCAATTGGAGGGGTTGAACTCGATGGACTTTGTGTTTTTTCAACCCGATTTAACTATTAAAATCTTAAACTATTATATACGTATATACGCATCTGTACATACTGACTTGCTTTCAAGCAAACTCTTAAAAAAGTTGGATCGGTTTATTAGATGTTGGTGCTTGCATCAAAGCAGCTCCTTAAGGTTTCCATTAACCGTCTGGGAATGTTACCATTTCCTGGAGAGCCATGTCCTTAGTGCAGGGGATCTGTGACAGGACCAAGAACAAGTATGTAAGCAGTGGGACATTAACAAGCACAACCTTAGAATTTGTCAGACTTACTGGGCCATTGACATTGCTCAGGAATAAAATGGCAGTGGCTTTCATTTGGTAAAATTCACCTACTACGACTATATGAAATGAATTAATTTGTGTGGAACGTTTTTGTTTGTGTCATCTCCTAAATAATATAAATTGTAGTCGAGATTGGTTTTTAAAACTTGATTTCAGCTGTAAATTTTTTATTTATGTTTAACCTGAAATGATCTCTTATAAAGTGTACTGTATTGTTAGAAAATAAACACATTCCTCGCAGAGGTGTCATGGTAGTTAGAATGAAGCCTTGCATAGTGCCGGAAAACTAATTGCAAAGTGATAATGGAACGAGTCGGAAAGAATACAACTTTTCACCTTTGTTCTTTGCTTGAATAAGCAGGGGAATGTGCCTGAATGTTTAGAGAAGATATACTTTTCTGTTATGTCTGCTTATTAAAGCGGCACTGAATGCTGTTCTTATGCATGGACGGTGCTGTGCTGGGTAAAACATCTTAAGGTCTTGCACATAAAAATATAAATGGTTTAAAATATAAGCCTTTAGATATAGGGGCTCATTCATCACAGGATGCAAAGCCTTCTCACAGCTGCTTTCCCTAAAAATGTTGTGACAGAACATGGTGACTTGTCCACAAAGTGATCTTGTAAGTAGCAGCTGACCTAGTTGACCTATACATTTGGACTTAAATGTCAACTAAAACCTCTGAAAATGTATGTGTAATTAAAGTGCACATCTGCATTAAGGTGTCTTGTGTACAGCACCTCATACCTTCTGAGTTCTCTTTCTTCTGTCCTGCACCTTATTGGTTCTGGTGGCCGTGCATATCTGAAACCTCTTGCTCATAGTAGGTTGATTTTTTAGAGCACACAGAACATGCATATAGAGAGTAACGTAGGCCATTCCACATGAGAAATTATTATTTTAATATGAAATAGCATCTTAGCAAAGTAATGAGAAAAGTTATGGAGGGGAGGAGCAGAGTGTGTGGAGAGAACAGCCAGGAATAAAGTGGAGTTCTACCCTGCAGTCTGGCATCTCTGTGCGGGTTCTTCAAGTTCTGCTATACACTGGAAATGAAAGAGCATGAAATAGAAAGAGGCTAGAAAAGAGATATGGAGACACCCAGGAAGTGACGTAATCACGTGTGGAAGTGACATCACTGTGCGGAAGTGACATCACTGCACATGTGCATTTGTCTGCCTGAAGCCACTGATTGCGGGATGTGCAGAAGCGTCCCGTGACATCACTAAATACAGTCATATGAAAAGGTTTGGGAACCAGTCTTAATTCTTTGGAGTTTTGTTTATCATTGGCTGAGCTAAACGCTTTCTGTTAATATATAACATGCCTTATGGAAATAGTAGTATTTCAGCAGTGACATAAGGTTTATTGGATTAACAGAAAATATGAAATATGCATCATAACAAAATAAGACAGGTGCATAAATCTGGGCACCCCAACAGAGATATTACATAAATACTTAGTTGAGCCTCCTTCTGCAAATGAAACAGCCTCTAGGCACCTATAGACTGTGATGAGTGTCTGGATTCTGGATGTCGGTATTTTTTGAACATTGGTCAATACAAAATCTCTCCAGTTCAGTTAAATTTGATATCTGCTGCGCATGGACAGCCTGCTTCAAATCATCCCATAGATTTTCAATATTATTCAAGTCAGGGGGCTGTGACGGCCATTCCAGAATATTGTACTTCTCCCTCTGCATAAATGTCTTTGTAGATTTCCAAGTGTGTTTAGGGTCTTGTTGAAATGATTGGACTGATGCTTGAACATTATCCTGAAGAATTTGTTGATATTGGGTTGAATTCATCCGACCCTCAACTTTAACAAGGGCCCCAGTCCCTGAACTAGCCATACAGTCCCACAGCATGATGGAACCTCCACCAAATTTCACAGTAGGTAGCAGGTGTTTTTCTTCCACCATGCACACTGGAAAAAAATGCGAAAAATTTAGAGAACTTCAAAAAGTTGGGTGAATACATTAAGGTGATAGGAGCCCGGGGGGGGGGATTGGAGTTCAAAATTGGGTAACTACTACTATAAAATAGGGGGAATTGACAGTTCTGTTGTAGTGTCAGGGCGTAGTCCTTTATGTGGCACTCACAGCTCTCACAGACTGCTCCTCTGAGCCTGTGATTAAATGCCTTTTTAACTGCATCACTTTGGCTTCAATGGTCTAGTGATGTGCCAGCCAGGTAACTATCAAGTGATGCGCCTACATCTGTAGGTCTCCAAGGGCTACGTTTATAGGGATATGCTGGGATTGCATCTCACATGAATTGTAGCTTTATGCCAAGATTAAGAAGCCAATACACAAATGGATTTACAAATAAGAAGTAATTAAGTCATTTTATTTGGTTGATAAATTGAGAACAGAAAGTAATACATTTATCACAGATTATAAAATGTAGATATTGCAGATATGACGGAAGGAAAATGCGCTAGTTTTAGTAAGTTCTACATAAAAATGACATTAGTTTATCTATATATTTTCTTTTTGCAATATAGTCTTGCAATATAAATGTAATACATCTTATGCTTAAAGATCAAATAAGTACTGTACATTCTCATCTCTGCGCAAAGAGATTTAAAAAAATGATGTGATTAAGTTGGCAGAGGACTGAATGTTTGCATTATTAAACACAGCATGTCCCAAAAACTAACCAATGTTTCTATGAGAGCAGAATATTTATTATGCAGAAACTCACTTTATATACTGGTTCTTTGTTGCCAAAAAACCCATGAAACCCCATCTATTTGTTCTAACTGACAGGTATTAGTCTAGATCCTGTGACTTTGGGATCATTACTCAGCAGCATGCAGCCCCAAACCTCAGCCTTCTGAACTAATGGAATACATTGCTGTCAGTCTCAAGCAGCTCTACTTTTAAACCATATGCGTATATATCATACACAATCATTTAAACACAAATAATAATAGCAGTAGTTATTATTTTGCTAATTAAATTTAGTTGTTTTTTTTTCCCCATGGTTGGGTTGTTTTAAATGAAATAAAAAATTCACCAGGATTTTGGTAGTGTGCAGAAATAAAAAAACAAAAAAACAAAGTTATTGCAAGAAAATGCAAGTGAGATTTCTTGTACAAAAACAATGCTGAATAGGTAATAAAAAAATGCCTCTAAGGGGGTTATTTATCAAAGTCCGAATTTATCTCAATATTTTCTGAAAAAAACTCAGACCAAATCCGCACGGGTTTTTATAGGCTTATTTATTAATACACTTTCCCGAAAATTTTGTTTGGGGCAAAAGAATCTGATTTTCAAGATTTTTTCAGATTTTTCATCCGATTTTCAAGGTTTTTTTGCCCGAAAACTTTGGGGTATTGCCAAAAACCCAGCGCACGTAAAAAAATCATTGGGACTTCTGTATATGCAACCTCTACAGGTCTGAGATGCCGATCTTCAGATTTGGACTTTTCCATGCTCAGGGTTTAATAAGTTTCCGAAAAATTTGTGATTTTTTTAAAAGTCTGATTTTATAAAAAATATAACAAATTTTTTTGTGATTTTTGCATTCAGGGTTTAGTAAATAACCCCCTAAGTGTCTGTTTGGCTTCCAAAGGCACTTTCTTCCAACATTCTTGCCAGGGCTTCAGGAAACAATTCCTCAGAATTAAAACTGAAAGGGTTTTACAATTGTACAATTTTGTCCAACAGTGCATCATTCCCCAAACAACCGCTCCCCCCCACACACACACATACATACATACATACATACATACATACATACATAGACAATTCATGGGTGTGTGTGGATTTGTACCAGTCACAATTGCACCAGATGAGTTATATCAATTTGATGAAGACCACACTTTCATTCAAAAATGACCCCTTATACTCTTTGCTACATACCAGGGCCACATTTAAAATGTATAGTAGAGACCTGTGCTGAAACCTATGCATTTCAACTTTATGGAGTATCTCTGTTTTATTTACCACGTTGGGTTAAAATATTCTTGCATGTGTATTAGGCAACTAGTTCCATATTACCCTGATTGCCTCCAGAAACCCAGTACAAAATGATTGTTTGCCTTTAATCCTGACCAAACTAGCTGAGTTTGGTTTAAAGAAAACATTTAAAAAGACGGTGGTTCATTCCTTTGTTGAAATATATAAAAAAAAATGTAAAGGAAAAAAAAAGTATGACACGTGGACATGGGACTATTACATGTGTGATCTCTTGACTATGCCCTTCCATTATGTAGGTTTGGCTTGACTTCCATGATTTCTTAAGAGCTGAAACGTAAAGATACTGAAGATTTAACCTTAGTAGCGGAGCTGTCAACTGAGTGGACAGGTACACCGAGGAAAAGCTGCGGCACCTAAACTGGCAAATTTTATTTTTACAAAATGGTCGGTTGCCTTTAAACCTCACTAAAAATAAATAATTATATACATATATGTATATGATTAAATACATTTTTGTTGATATATTTGTGTGCTTATTTTTTATTTTTCTTGCACCATGGCAGCTGTTTTCTACATTGTTTGCATGCCTGGACTGGCAATGTGGGTTCTGGCAAATGCCAGAGGGGCTGCCATAAGATGCCATAGAAAGTCACTGTTTAATGGGCTGGTCAGGAGCTGATTGGTCCTCTCTGTACTTGTAATACCTGGGCCTATGTTGACTCCCAGTCCAGACCTGATTGTTTGGTATACACCTCTGTGTTTTGGATATATATATATATATATCCTTGAGAAAGGCCCTAAAGTGGGCCAAAACATTGGATGTACAGATGCACATAAAATTAATTTTTTGATCCTGCACCCACAATTGTTGGAACCAGTCCCGATTGGAGTGTGGCTGCTTGGTATCTAATATATATATATATATATATATATATATATATATATATATATATATATATATATATATATATATATATATACACAAGTATGGGATCCGTTATCTGGAAACCCATCCAGAAAGCTCTGAATTACGGAATGGCCATCTCCTATAGACTACATTTTATCCAAATAATCCAAATTTAAAAAAGATTATTTCCTTTTTCTCTGTAATAATAAAACAGTAGCTTGTATTTGATCCCAACTAAGATATAATGAATCCTTATTGGAAGCAAAACCAGCCTATTGGGTTTATTTAATGTTTAAAGGATTTTCTAGTAGACTTAAGGGTATGCTGATCCAAATTATGGAAAGACCCCAGGTCCCAAGCATTCTGGATAACAGGTCTCGTACTTGTACTGGCGTAACACATGCTTAAATACATATCTACATTTAGGAAAAACTGAGAAGATTAACTGAATGCTGTTTTTTTTTGTAGGTGCCACAACATATTAACGTTTTAAAGGTTATTCTCCATTCCCATTCATTTATTTTCTTGTCTGTTTTTCTTTTTTTCTATTGTTTGGCTGTTACATAAAATGCATGAAATAATGGAACAGGTAATTACAGGCCTTCATTTTCCAGGGCCCCCATTTTGAAAGAAAAATCTGATATTTATTATTTCAATTTAAATTGATTTTATTATTTGTACATGGGGATAAAAAACAACAACAAAGTAATAACATGTGGTCTTAAAAGGTCTTGTTTTCTTTTTTTGGTTCTGGAAGGTCAATCTTTAAAAAAAAAAGATTATAAATATAATTTCTAATGGCTTGCAGCTACAGTATATAGAATGTATGGCAGATATGTTTGCAAGAATGCTGATACCAGCACTGCCCAGTCAGGAATTCCCATTTCCAGCTGCAGGTACCCAGCACTGTACCTACAATTTTCCAAAGCATTTCAAGGGAAACCAGCATTGGACTGGGGGGAATCAGTGGCCCCCCACACCATCCCCCGGCCCCCCAGCCGCAAAGTCCTCAAGTCCTCTCTGCACCCCCACCCTGATCGCATGCACACGCTTACCTCTTTCCAGCACGTCAGGGAGGGAGGTAAGGAGAGGGTGTTGCAGGGAGCAGGTCTTGGCCTCCCCCTTAATTGTAGGGGTAGTAGGTATTTTGTAACTTTTTTATGTTCCTATGTATAGTCCTGTTAAGGGGCAGGACCATTTGATAATTTGTTGCCAATTAGATGGTTCTTAGGTTGGGTGTGACTTTTTTTTTTAATGCTATTTATTATAAATGATGTTTCTATTTTAGGATTTTTGCACTACAAGAATTTAACACATTTGGACTATTTTTGATACTTTTTTACGGAGTATTCAGATAACCTGTTAATTATATATGCTAATTTATTAATTGAACACTCTATTTGTAATGTCTGCACGATGGTTTCCACATGCTTGACAAAGGGGCATGACCCCGAAACGTTGCATTCCGCACAATAAATGAGCAGGGAATCCTGCAACTTTAATGCCTGTGTGCCGACTAGCACACTATTAAATCAATTAAATCTCAGAAACATGGAAAGAAAAAGTAATAAAATCTGCTAAAAAACAGCACGATTTGGATACATGATTATACCAATGACAGCTCCCTTTATGTGTTACATAAACCTAATAGAACTGTTTTGCTGGTACTGTGGATTTATGCAGGATAAATATGGCCTAAGGCATATCAGGCACTAGACGGATGCAGCAGCCATATGGAATAAAATGAGAACAATGTATTTAGGCATACATGGCAATAGATATAAAGGGATGCTGAAGATGCAGATTTTTGGTTAACGAGAAAAACAGTGCTAAATATAATACAATGCTCTAGTTATCTCTATATCTGCTGTATGACTATAGCCCCCTGGCAGAACTACTGGGGTGCGGGCGGTGTGTTTGCAGCAGGAGCCAGCACCCCTCGGGCCCACCGGATGCTTGCACCGATGGAAATCTGGCGCCAAAATTTGTTCTAGTTATGTTACTGGAAGGCAAAACTCTTTTTTTTCTAACTATATTTGCATACATAGTCTTGTTATATTTCCCTGTGTTCTTCATTGTTATAGGCTAAATGAGAGGAATACTTATCTTTAGAATTCATATGCACTTTCCCATTTAAGCCTTAACCCTTATTTATGTCCTGTAAACTTCCTTCTGCAATAAAACACTTTAGCTACACCTCAACAATCATCTTAATTCTGCCTGAAGCTTGCATTTCCTAAAAGCTAGCTCAAAAATGTATTTTATGTTTAAAAAAACAAAGCTGCTGTTTTTAAAAGGCAGATTTTTAATTGGTCTGGATTCTCCAAAGCCACAATGGGTAAAATTTAAATAATAAATAACCAAGGGCTATAAAAAAAGCCTGAGAGACAGAGCTCTGCACTATGCTTCTTTATTACGTTCAACTAGGAAACCTACATGAAGGCTTTAGGTTGATGTCAGACAATAAACAGTGCATGCTAATAAATGATGTGCTTCCAAGATTTTTGGTTCAGGTTTACTTCCATTTCTCTATTGCCTGCCTTATATTCAAGTTTACCTGCTTGAGGGTAGTGCTGTCATTTGTGAGGGTGGATACAGGGACCCAATTCAAAATAAAAAGCTTTTTGATATGTAAACACAAAGATGAAACAGCTCACCAGTAATTACAGGGGGTTTAGGTACACATGCTCTTGACTTACACCTTGAGGAGCAACAGTTGTACCATGAAGGAAACAACAGGCACTAATAGATGCCACAAACAGGCATAGAAGAAGAACGGCAAACGTATTTTTATGCAAATATAGGACACTGCATAGCCACACACATTTCATGCGCTAGGCATTTACTTACAGTCTAAACAAACAACACCGTGTAGTCCATTGCTTAGCCAACAGGGCACAATGGGGGAGGGTCAGTAAAACCAAAGGGAATGTAAATAAGAAAAGGCACCCTCAGATAGAAACATTATTCATAATAGCAGATCACAATCAAAATCTGAATTTAAATCTGAAGGCTGCCTAGTGTTCAACAAAAATCCATTTTACATAGATACGTTGGGTTGAAAAGACCAAAGTCCATCAAGTTCAACCCTCCAAATGAAACTCATCTTCCATCCCCATAACTAGTCTAGTTGCATGTCTCTACACTCTCTCCAGCTCATTTATATCCCTCTTAAGGGTCAGGCCACACTGGGCGTATTGGGGAGATTTGGTCGCCTGGCGACTAATCGGCTCATTTTTGCGGCAACTAATCTCCCCAAACGCCTTCCCTCACTCTGCGCCAGCTAAAATGAAAAAAAAAAAAAGCCGTCGCTAATCACACGTGCCAATTCGTTTTCCAAAGTCACCTGAAGTTTCCTTGACATTTTTTAATTTTAGCTGGTGCAGAGTGAGGGAAGGCGTTTGGGGAGATTGGTCGCCGCAAAAACGGCGCCATGCGACCAAATCTCCCCAAAACGTCCAGTGTGGCCTGACCCTAAGGACTAAAGCCCAAAACTGAACTGAAAATATTTTAGCAAAATTGTGCCTGGTTTGCGATGAAGTGCAATTGCACTACTTGTGACACCGCCCACGCGTGGGTTGGGTGCAGCTTCCCCTTGTGACTGCAATGATGCTGGGATTCTGTAAAAATACACTGCATTATGGGTTAGAAAAACATTTGCTCGCTGCACAGCTGAGAGACAAAAGATGTGTTATAAAAAGTGTGCATAACAGGTTAATGTTGTGTGTCAGTGTTGTTGCCAGACATTCTTTTGTCAGTTTTAGGATGTAGAAGTCACTTTTCCATCAGGATAACATTCCATATTTTATTTTTTTCCTGTCAGGTTTAAGATTTATGTGTTAAATGTCATGTAAATAGCAAACTCCCTCTCACAGTTTCACTTAAACCCTCAAGTTATTCCGGCTTTTGTCTCTGTTTGCCTGATCAATGCATTCACTCTCGATGGACTGATGACACTCGGCACATTTCTGTACAGCCCAAACCTTTTGGGTCAGTTAATCTATAAACGGCTCAACTTTAGTCTCCGTAAGTTGCACTTTGTGAATCATTTCCTGTATTGATTGACCGCTTGCAGTTATCTATAGATTGCTAACCCTAGTCAGTTCCTCTAATTGATCACTGATATAATGCGATTAACTTCATCTACAGATTCCAGGCTTACCGTTTGCAAGTTATTTGGAGGAATGAATGAATCCAGTTCTATTCTCTGATCATTAGTTGAAAAATAAATAGACTATTTTGTTATTTGTTGAACTGCAAGCTCAGGAGCACCTATCTAACTGTCATTTAGACTGAAAGCATTGTTTGCTGACAGTGACTAGTATGCATTATGAGGTTAGATAACACAATAGTACAAAGTCAAAGTCTACTATTCTTCTATGAAAGGGATTCTGTCATGATTTTACGGTAATGTTTTTATTACTAAATTACACTGTGTACATTGCAAGAAATTCATTCTACTATTTAGAATTGTATTCTTGAACCAATGCAGGTTGCTGCTATCTGGTTACCTCCTGTTGTTTTGCTGATGGGCTGTTGGGGGGGGAGGGAGGGGTAATATCAATCCAACTTGCAATGCAGCAGTAAAGAGTGTTGTACAAATCACATGATTGATGGCACCTGGGAAAGTAACAACGTCTATTCTTATCAGATTTTAAACTAAATATAAAAAAGGGTGCTCTTTTGAAAAGGATTTCAATGCTAGATTCTGCTGGAGGAGCACTATTAATTGATCCATTTTGTTAAAAATAAACATGTTTTCTCATACAAAATACAATTTTTTTCTCTACAATTGCCAACCTTTGAAAGAAAATTTCATAGCCCAGTTTTCAGTTTTGGTTCAGTAGAAACTTCTGGTAACCTGCAGAAACAAAAACAAAAAATATATACCGTATATACTCGCGTATAAGCCGAGTTTTTCAGCACCCAAAATGTGCTGAAAAACTCGACCTCGGCTTATACGCGGGTCATACGCCAATCCCTCACCGGATCCCTCACCTCCCTCTCCCATAGCGCATCAGGACTCTGTGACTGACGATCGCCGCCCGGAGCAGGTCCAGGAGCGCCGGCGCCTCTACCCACGTGGCGGCCATGGGCGCCGCCATTTTGGAAGGACGCCGGCAGGGAAGGACGCGCCGCCCGGAGCTCCTGGACCTGCTCCGGGCGGCGATCGTCAGTCACAGAGTCCTGATGCGCTATGGGAGAGGGAGGTGAGGGATCCGATATTACGGGATTTGAATTTCTTATACGCTGTTTGCTTGGGGAAGTGCAATCCTTATTCTCAGCAGGGCTGTCTATATGACTAGAGGAGCGTTCCTGTACAAAGTACAGATTGATTTTCAATCAGCCCCTAGGCTTATACACGAGTCAATACATTTTTCCAGTTTTCTTAGGTAAATTAGGTACCTCGGCTTATACACGGGTCGGCTTATACACGAGTATATACGGTATATATAGTTAAGTAAGTAATAGTAAATGCAAATTTAGTAGAAAGTTCAGAAGCTGCTAGGTTCCATAGAAAAGCATTCTGGAAGCATAAATGTGGGATGCATTAGAAGCCAATTGCCATTATATTTCTCATGTTATATATAGGATCATACACTGTAGCAGCTACACTACTGCATGCAATTGTATGTGATATTAGAAGAGATTGTGGTGACCTTCACTGTGATGTGTGTGTATGCCGCCCTCTAGGATCAGTGTCCACTTGTTTGGTGTACAGTGTTTTCATACTGTCATCATGTTTAAATGCTGGCAGGGGTGTAACTACAGAGAAAGCAGACCCTGCAGCTGCAGGGGGCTCAGGAGGTATAGGGGCCCCATGAGGACCCTAATTAATATAAAATTTCAATAAATATTGTAAAAACAACTAGGGATGTCGCGGACTGTTCGCCGGCGAACTTGTTCGCGCGAACATCGACCGTTCGCGTCCGCCGAATGTTCGCGAACGTAACGCAACGTTCGCCATTTTGGGTTCGCCTTAGCTGGCGCTTTTTTTTGCCATTTCTCCCCCAGACCAGCAGATACATGGCAGCCAATCAGGAAGCTCTCCCTCCTGGACCACCCCCACACCCCCTGGACCACTCCCCTTCCATATATAAACTGAAGCCCTGCAGCGTTTTTTCATTCTGCCTGTGTGTGCTTGGAAGAGCTAGTGTAGGGAGAGAGCTGTTAGTGATTTGAGGGACAGTTGATAGTAACTTTGCTGGCTAGTAATCTACTTGATACTGCTCTGTATTGTAGGGACAGAACTCTGCAGGGATTTGAGGGACATTTTAGGTTAGGTAGCTTTGCTGGCTAGTAATCTACCTTCTACTGCAGTGCTCTGTATGTAGCTGCTGTGGGCAGCTGTCTGTCCTGCTGCTGATCTCTCATCTGCATCTGTTCTTCAAACCACTGCCACCTAGCTGTGTGAGCTTTTTCACATTCTGTCTAAATATCAATAATAATACCGTCTCCAGAAACACCACCTGAGTGACGTAGTGTGATTTCTGCCCTTTACAGCACAAAACGCAGCGCTGTGTCAACAATGGATTTTTTAGAAACATATTTGCCCTTGATCCCCCTCTGGCATGCCACTGTCCAGGTCGTTGCACCCTTTAAACAACTTTAAAATCATTTTTCTGGCCAGAAATGTCTTTTCTAGCTTTTAAAATTCGCCTTCCCATTGAAGTCTATGGGGTTCGCAACGTTCGCGAACCGTTCGCATTTTTGTCCGGACGTTCGCGAACATGTTCGCGAACATTTTTTCCGACGTTCGCTACATCCCTAAAAACAACTCAACCTCTAGACATTTTAGGGGCCTAAAAATTAATTTGCTGTGGGCCCAGTAATATCTAGTTATGCCATTGAATGCTGGTCTTTTTTTTAAGAATTAAGAAGCCTGTGGCTGCTGACATTTACTCTATAACAAAATATTGTAATCTGTGTGAGTATAGGTGCTCTGTACAACCATGTTCTTTTCATATAGGCTTTATATATAATGTTTTGTGGCTTACTCATTTTGTGACTTGTGCCTGTGTCCTCCATACATTTCGCCACATTTTATGAGAGAAGCAATGATCCTGTACTGCAATCTCTGAACAATGATCTCCATTGCAAACCAGTGATTATCTAAAATGGATAATATTCAACGTACCTGTAAATAATACAGCACTATGCCCCTATGTTCTGTGTTGCATGCTTGCTCAGCACTGACTGCCGTATTACAATGTATTCATCTTGTTTATAGACATATTGATAATGCAGAAAAGAAAACATCATGTTTCCAATCTTAACAATGTGAAAACAATTTTGTAAAATGTTATAAAAGTTTTCAGGACATGTTAAAGCACCTTAAAAACGGAAAGTAAATTGTAAATGGGAAATGTTGTTTGCATATCACTACTACACAACCCTACCAACTGAAAATACCTAATACACTGTTAGTATGGGAAACCTTTTGCAGCAGTTGCAAAATGAAACTATTACGGTGGCTATCACTGCCAGATGCACTGATTGGCCGACAAGCCAAATGGACAAATACCATACAAGGGGGTCATATATGGCATGAACAACTTTCTTTTGGCTGACAGCCTGAATAACTGCAACAGCAGAGTACAGCTATGACTACTTTAAGTATTGCCCCACAGTAATAAACACATATTTTCAGTGTCGGACAGTTCTCCTAGTCCAGTCGGTGGGCCCATTTCCCTTTCTGGAGCACAAAACATTATCTCTTTTCTACCTTTTCCAAATTCTGCTTGTGTTTCATTTATTATTATAAGCAGGAGGACCCATGGAGGCTGATAATTATATATAGCTGGCAGGGGGTAATTCTCAGAATGAATTTGCACAGTTTAAATGGGAGAGCAAGAGCTAATAGATTACTCAACAGTATAGTCTAAACTGTAAACAGCATGGGGATAGAGAGACTATGCCTACAATCAGGTCCGGACTGAGAATTAAAATAGGCCCTGGCATTTCAGGTACACAATGGGCCAATCAGCCCACATAGAGGCCCAAACAGCCCCCACCAGCCCACTAAATAGTGACTTTCTATGGCTATAGCAGCCCCTCTGGCATTTGCCAGAACCCACAGATTGCCAGTCCGGGCCTGCCTACAATAGTGCAGCCATCTACAGTTTGTCTGCATCCCCTGTATTGCCCTGTGCTTATACACAGCAAACTTCTCAAGCATGGTGTTTTTCTCAATAAGAAGAAATTATTTTAGGGCTCTGGCTGGTTAACCCTTGATGTCAGGTTCTCTGGTGGGCCCTTGGTTTCCCAGTCCAACATTGGATATGTGTTATGTAAATATATAATATATATATTTATTTATTTAATATGTTTAACTTTATTTACAAAGCGCTACTATGATTTGGCTTCGGTAGTTAGAAGCGGTGATCTTTCTATAGTTAAGGTTTAGGAAGAAGCTTTAGCTAACAGCCCTAACTAAGAGACTCATAACTTAATTCATTTGTACGGAAAATATGTTAGCTACTATTGGAGGACAGTCATGCTATTTCAAATAGTGAAGACATTTTTTATTGATGCATTGCCAGCTTGAGGACAATGGCACAAGGGGAAATTTATGGCTCCCCCCGATGAATTTTTAGTAGCCCTATATGTCATGTGCAACAAAATCCAAAATGGTGAGCTTGTTGCACTAGAGCAATAGCTATTCTCTGCACCTAGTGCTGGAGTGGAAGTCTAATGCAATACACCTGTGTTCCTCCCTGCCCATTTCTCAATAATACAATGTTGCCAAATGCAGTATTTAAAGGGTACACGCAGGTCTTTGTGCTGCCCTCTTTGCACTGTATAAATTACCTTTTATGTCACTTTGAATACAACAAAACTTCAGCAATCAGACCTGACCACAATATAAAATTTTTACCGTGAACATTACAGTTTGAAATATTATCAATCAATCTTACTGTGACGGTTTGGCACCAAACTCGATTGAAATGTTATGGCTTCAGTCTTCTACCTGATATGTATAGGCAATTAGCATTTATTTTATTCTTTTTTCAAATATTTGAGCTCCAAAGTGTTGGTTGCTGTATTGATTCTGGCAAGAATGTGGCTTGTGCCTGGTTGTGGCTTTTTTAAAACCACTACTTTTTGTTATCTATATTGAAGTTGTCTGTCTAATACTTTGTGAAAAACAGATAATGTTATAAAAGGGTTTTTACAAGTTGGAAACGGAAGAAAAATTTGCATAAATAAGGCCAAAAATTTACATTTGACATTTCCGACTAATATTCTTCATTCAATAGTTATTTGAAAAATATCTCTTCTAGTGTCCTTTCATTTGTCTTTTCTTTCTTTAAAGAATCCTTCCTTGTATTTTGCCTATAGTTGAAATACCCATTAAGGCTTTTTTAATTATCACATCTAGTTGTCATGCCAACTAGGGCTGGGGCCAGACATTGTGGATCTCGGCCCGAGGAGAAATGCAAGATGAGAATCCGCTTATCTGCTACTACTGTCCTTAATTATGTGCCGGGATGGGCGAATTATTTCGCCTTGTTTCGCTGCAAAAATTACGCCCATAGACTTGTATGGCTTTGTGCGTCAAAAAAAAAAAAAAAAGACGCGCAACATTTTTTTGACGCCTATTGACTTTAATGGGCGTCTGCAAAATTTTGCCAGCAGCGATTTTTTGGTGAAACGAAACGGGACAAATTCGCCATCCCACAGTAGATATCGGGGAAGCTCACGTTTTTTTTTTTGAAAATTACTTCATCTGCCTGAACCAGAGCAGAGACAGCAGCAGCAGCAGAGGAATGGATTCTCAGCCTGAGTTTCTTCTCAGGCCGAGATCTGCAATATCTGGCCCAGCCTAATGGGGTCACCGACCCTCTCTTCCACAATGTAGTTCAGATTTAAGTGCTCATGGTTCATCTTTTACTTACTCATTAATTTTATTGTCCATTTATCTTTGGGTGGATGTTGGCTCATTTGCCAAAGGTTGTTAGTTTGTTTAGATAAAACATCTGTAGCTTTAAAAAGATTCTTGTCAGTTGTGCTTTTTATGTTGTATTGTTCTTCATACAAATATGGGAACACTTATTTGGAAACCTGTTATCCAAAAAGCTCAAAATTACAAGTAGCCCATCTCTTACAGACTCCATTTTAATCAAGTAAATCAAATTTAAAAAAAAAATGATTTCCCTTTTCTCTGTTATTATAAAACCCTAGCTTGCACTTGATTCTAACTAAGCTGCATGGATCTATATGGTGGCAAAACTATCCTATTGGGTTTAATTAATACAGTATTTAAATGATTTTTAGCAGACTTAAGTCATGCTGATCCAAATTATGGAAAACCTCAGGTCCCAAGCAGATTATAGATGCTGTACTGTATTACAAAACAATTTCATTATAATTTTTGGTTTATGTGCTTATAAAATATCTTGTTTAATCTTTGTTTACGGTGAAAATCAAGCATATATGTGATAGTCCAAGGTTAGCCAGCAAACATGACTTACATCTCTCTGGATAGGAAATTGAGGGAATATTTTATGAATCATTGATGTAGACATCTACTTTAACTGGTATTTTGTTGGTCATTAGCTATTACTTAGAGGGTTTTTAACTATCATTTCATTCTCTTAAAAGGTATATGCTGTGTGTTGTATTTTTTATTAGGAAGATTAGTGAATGTTTGAAAATTACAAAATAAGAGCAGTAAAGAAAGGTCAGAAAAGATTCAGCAGTGCAAATAAATTATAGAAATCATTTGTGATGATAGTTGCTCTTTGTTTTCCTGCAAAATATTTCAGTGTTGTCTGGTTTAATGTCAGCACATAATATTCTGCATTTGTAACCAAGTTCTTTAATCTTTCCTTTTGATGTCAATATGTTAAAACAGGCTATTTAATATTTATTTTATCATTCTTTACACTAGGATTTATATAAATAACAAATTCATTTAGAGTGACCAGGTAACTAGTACAATTTAGCACAACTGGCAGAACTCCTTATAAAGTGGGGGAAGAAGGACTTGTATATGCCAAATGTCTGGACAAATACAAGAGGTCCTCTGCAAATGTATAACTATGGGCCAGAGTGACAAGAGACCGAAATGGGAATCCTTCAGTTTTCCTGCAGCATTCCCAGCAATGTAATGAAGATATTTTCTCAATGGATCTGATATTCCAATTTGATCAATTTCAACCAAAAACATATTTATAAATATTATCTTTTGATCCCCTCAAAAGAAAGCTGGTCTAAGAGTTCAAAGTCTATGCAAGGCTATTGGCAATGTCCCCCCCCACGTCTGATCCCCAACATCAGTGCCCGACCTCTTACATATAAATAAATGGAACACCTAGTGGAAAGTCTTTCCAGATCAATGCTGAACTAAAGCTTTTCTAGAGGATTTATTAAAATAACATTGATTCAGATTGTTCTGATTCAATGTAATGTGGTCAGAATTATTAAACCCCAAATAAATGATTAATCCCCAAATTAATCAATATCATCTATAAAAAATCATTGATATATGTGCACTGTGTATTTTTTTAATTTTTTTATTAATACATTAATACAGTATTTATCTAAGCAAAGCCTGGAAACAAGTTAGCAATGCACCAAATCCACTATTTTGGTATTCCGCTGAACCTCTGAATCCTTCACAAAAGATTTGGCTGAATACTGAATGGAATCCAAATTAGGGACATGAAGGATAAAAGAGAACCATAGTGCAGCGCGCTTAAAATTTTTTACTTCTTTGGTGAGTCGTTTCAGCCAGGCACGACAGTTCAGCCAAATCGAAATCCTACTGGAAAAGGCAGAATCCTGGCCGAATACCAAACCAAATCCTAGTATTTATGGGGTGATCACAAGTATTGCACTTTGCAAACTGACCTGCACTTAGTAGACGATCCCCATTTTAAGTTTTTCATAAAATGGTGATAAAATCAGGGAAATGCATTATGCCTTTACATTTATGGGAGCAAAAAAAAAATGTAAAGTGAGGACAATTTCTTCACCTGTTTCTTGTACTATTCATAAACGTTATTTTTGTTTCATTTACTTATCAACAGAAATTTGTGTCAAAAAGAATAAACACAAGGACAAATTATTTTTTATCTACAAACTTGGATAGATGTATGCTATCTTGATTGTGCACATAACAAAATATGCATAATGCATCAATGCTTAAGAAACAATAACTATATTAGTTTATAATAAGCATTGTTTATATAAATGAAGTCATCCAGATATTACCTGCAAACTGCTCCTTGCCCCTTCACAACTTCACGTTTGTCCATCAGCACAATAGTTTGCTTCCAGTTCACAGACACTTTGGCATGGTAGCCCATCAAGGCTTTTGTAACCAGCTTTACACAGGCAGGCTGCCTCTTTTGTTCTGGAGTCTATTGAGCATTCTGAAAATCCATCACGTGCCATAAATTTGCATGGATCTGAATGGTCAGCTGGAATCAAAACAGAAACAAGTTCATTCACTTTCACAGTGTGCAGGACAGTGACGTTAATGTTGTTGCTTTGTTGATGTTTGGCTTTCTTCTGATTGAATGCACGTAGATTTTCTTATACGAACTGCAGATTTTGTTATGTATTCATATCTATTTATGAATGTTTTCATTTGTTCTTGAGTCCTACAAATCCAGGTACAATTTTTAAAATTATTAGAGTGAGCTGTTTAAGCCATTGTTGTTCATGACAATTCCATGCCTTCCAATTTGTGGCATCAGTTTATCTATCATTAACTCCAATACAAATGATAGTTAGAAATTCACTTCATTATGAACCCATTAAATGCTGTATTGACCCACAAACAATAACCCTATTATTAGCTTAAATACATTCCTGTAAAAATCAGTGAAGAGATGCTGCACACAAAATATTTGCAGCCAAAAGCACCCCAAAGCCCCAGTCCAACAAACCTTAGTGAAGGCGACCCTCGGACACAGCTAAGGGATCTTCCACAGTTGTTTCAGTCACACTGGGCTGGGGGAGTTGTGATCCTTCCATAGACTGGAGTACTGATTTCATTCATAATTAGCCTATTGAAAGATCACACCGCCCTTAGCCCAGTGTGACTGAAACAACTGTGGAAGATCCCTTAGCTGTGTTGGAGGGTCGCCTTCCCTAAGGTTTGTTGGGCTGGGGAAAGCTTTGGGGTGCTTTTGGCTGCAAATATTTTGCATGCAGCATCTCTTCACTGGTACTGACACATTTCTATTATTTTTATAGGAGCGTGTCAATATCTCTTTAAAAGTATACTGTAATTGTATGGGGTCAATATAGCCTTTAATGGCTTTGTGATAAAGACGTTTATGATAGATATGTAGTTTACCCATTTTGGTCACTATGGGGTCTCTATGCACAATTTTTATTTAATTCATCAATTTGAATATCCTATGGTTGGTCTTAAGCAATGTATCAGTTTGGGGATGGCTCTTTTCTATGTCAGCATGATAATTACACCATGCACAAAGTAAGGGAAATACAGAAGTGGATTGCTGAAATGGGATTAAAAGAATGTACTTGTCTTGCACAGATCCCCGATTATAACTCAACTGAACACCTATGGGATGAATTGGAACCACAATGTAAGACAGGTCTGATCCCCAACATCAGTGCCGAACCTCTTACATATAAATGGCTGAAACACCTAGCGGAAAGTCTTTCCAGAAGAGTAGAGATTAAAGGCTGTTTTGTAGCAAACAGAGAACTTCACATTAATACCCGTGCTTTTGGAATGAGATGTTATACAATTAGGTGTCCTCATACTTGTATTTAAATTGTACTGTACGCTTTAATATTGTGGAGCTTTTAAAGTCATGAGTATGTAATATATAAAGCTCAAATTACAATAATGGGATCTGCAGATTAACTTAGAGGATTTGTTTATATCACAGATAAAAGATCTCACCACACACCAAAGAAACTACAATACAAAAAATATATATAGGATAGGATATAGGGCCTTGCTCTAAGGTGAATGGGCGACTCCCACTGCTTAGTTTGCCATTGCACCAACATCAATATTTGCAGAGATGATTTCCTGACACGGAGTATTTATTCAGGTTACATTAATTGAAGCTATACTATGTATCATTGCAGCTTTTGAGCTTCTTCCACCTTTTAATTAAACCGTTATTGTTTTTTTCGCTGAACTTGTGCAAAAGGCTCACTTATTCATTTCTATTGCTCTCTAGAATGATCGAACAGTAACACTGCATGCAGAGAGGCGAACAACTAATTTATGGGTGATTATTTAATACAATTTAAATTGAATATGTAAAACAATAACACTGGTGTGAGTGAGCCCAATAAAGAAAAGCTATTAAGCTCCAATTTGCCTGGAGAAACAAGGTACGGAGACACCAACCGTTCCAATGATGGATATTTTTTAGCCAGCAAATATTTTATTAATATTGAACAAACATTTTTTATTTTCAGCATTAAGTAAACTATTCCATTTCATTTCTAGTCATTATTTATCCATGTATGTGCCAAATTTATTTTTTATGAGGTGCATCAGTAAAAAAAAAAAATAGAACCATGTATGATGCTTACGTTGTGCAACAATCACTTCAGACAGTTGTTTTATTTTCTTTTTCCATATATGCATCTCTGTCCAAGAGAAATGCTGGTATTACACTGGTAGGTATTCAATATGAAAGTCAGAATTGGCAGTAGGTTCAATTATAAACTGAATACAGCTCAGTGCAGGCGCTAGGTAGAATTGCTTGTTAGAGGAAGCACATAGTAAAAGTGGAGGAAGACTGAATTTACCTTTCTTTAAAGATTTATCTTAAGAATCCTACTTTCTAAAGTAAAAGCCAGTTTCATGAATAATGGTAACACACTAAGATGCAGCCTCACTGCTGTTACTGTACAATGTTCTGTAAGTTTGGAGGCAGCCTACTAGGATAACAACTTCTCTTCTTCCAACTTTTTTACTTGGGTCAAACATAAGAATTCCCCTACTGTTCAGTTCTTGGATCTTACACATACAGAAATGTGAAAGAGAAAGAAATCTAAAATGTTTTATTTTCATTGCAGAATATCAATACAGCAATACCAAACAGATTGGCTTCCCATTAATTCAGTCCTTCTTCTCATCATTTATATTCTTACCAGGTTCAATGTCAAGTGAGTAACTATCAATCTTTAAATTGAGGAGCTGTGCTGCCGCATTGCAAAAATCTTCCAGCACACAGTGAACAGCTTTCATGACATTGCAGGGCACGGATTTAGCAAACTTCAACTTGCTGTTCATCACACTTCCCTTTCTGAAGTTCAGGATTTTCTTAAATCCTGTTAGATTTGATTGAAGATAAGGGAGCAACTGCAAAAAAAAAAAAGTCATTAAACCTTTGGTCCCAAGCATTCAGGATTCTAGATCCCATACCTGTATTAAATTCTTGAGCCTGGCCCAGAAAGTGTAAGGCCTACTTCTCCTATTGTTACACCCCTTGGCTCAATTTGATTGCATTACCTGTACAGATTGGCATAACTGTCTATAACAATTGCTATGGTGAGAAACATGGCTGCCTTCATTTATCTGGGCAAGGATCGATTGGCAGTGTCATTAAGATGTAAAAGGTGCTTCACACTGCCTTGCTCGATTTTTATATCTCTGGAGGTCAATACTGATGTTCTCTTTCAATGTCTGCAGAGGTCACAGCAACTATTCTGAAAATAGAATTCTCAACACAAATTACTGTTGTGCTGAATAAAAAGCCACTGACACTTCCATTAAATTAAAGAAATACTTTGCCTGTCAAGTATCACTTCTGCACAGTAATTACATATTAACCGTTGGGCACACAAAGCATTTTGTTACAATTCAGATCCATTGCGATGACTGTATTTTCTTTTGAAAAGACATTTAACAATTCATTTCATTTGTTCCTTCTACTTTTGCGAAACCTTTTGTACTTTATTTTTAATAGCTTCCATTAGAAAACCCATAGACAATGACAGTAAGATTAACTTGTTGGATGTAAATTATAGTGGAGAAAAAGAGCCAAGAGATAGAAAGAGAGAAATTTACCTACCAGGTATAAAAATTGTTGTTCTAGCGCCCTGTATTCTGGGGAACTTTTATTGAATAGATCATCAGAAAAGGGCATGTTTGTTACACGAAGACTGAAGTAAACCACAAGTTCATTGCCTTTGTTGATTGTAGCATATACAGGGCCAGATTTCTAAAAGGTGCACCCCTAGGCGGCACACCTTCTCACCCCTGTCCCCCTCATCCCCCCACCATCGACGACTCGCCTCCTTCTCAATTCTCCCATTTGCTGGCACTAGGAGGGCGGGTTCAGATATATACAAGTATAACCAGCACACACGGGATTTAAAAATGAAAACATAAAAGGTTTATGAAAATGATCAACGTTTTGGTCTGTATTCAGAAATTTCACACCAAAATGTCGATCACTTTAAAGGGGTTGTTCACCTTCCAAACACTTTTTTTCCCAAAATTTAGTTTTGAATTTGAATGTTCCTGTCTCTGGTGTTTGAGTCTGGCAGCTCAGTAATTCAGGTGCAGACTCTGAACTGTTACAATTTTGCAACATCTAGGGGGTTATTTATCAAAGTCCGATTTTATCTCAACATTTTCTGCTGCAAACTCCGATCAAATCCGCTGTTTTTTTTTATAATTTATTACATTTTCCCAAAAATTTGCTTTGTGGGAAAAAAATCTGATTTCTAAATTTTTACGGATTTCTCCCCCAAAAACTAAGATTTTTCACCCGAAAACTTTGATTTCTGCATTTGGAGTTTAGTAAATAACCCCCTAAGTTGTCACATTTCTTAGCAGCATCTCTGGAGTATTAGCAACTATTGTATCAATTCTAACACCTGCCAGAGATTCTGCTCAGCAGGGACAAAGATAAGAAATGTATCAACTAAATGTATCAATTTAGAACAGTTTACAGTGTCTGCGACCCCCCCCCCCCCCGAGCTGCTTTAGAAGGTGAAAAATTACACTTTACACTTCAATATTAGAAAAACAGTGACACATAGAAAATAGAAAGTAATTGGAAAAAGTAATTATTTATGGTGATCTATATGAAGGCAAACCACCCCTTTAATAAACCTTTTTTTGTTTTCATTTTTAAATCCTGTGTGTGCTGGAAATCCTTTTCTCTATGTTATGCAATATCTATACTCGGCAACCAGGTATTGGTGATATATACAGTATAATGCTTTTAGAAAGTACACTGAGGTATTTTTATCCCTCACCCCAGATACAGAGGGAGGTCCTTGCAAAGGAGATGTATTTTATAGAAGAAAGAGGGATATATGTTTGCATTGTCCATTTTCTTACCCGTCACTGCTGTACCTATTATTATTTGATTATTTGATGTTGCTGATGACAACTGTTTTATAGAGTGGTTGTGCCTGTCAGATGTAATGTATCCCGTTAACTCAGTTATTGGAACAAGAGTCTATCAGCCTGATCACATTATCTTAGAGAACATAAATAATATGAACCAAGACTTGTGGCTTACTTTACAATGGGGTAGATCTGCAGTTGCTTGAGCAATAGCACTATGACAGACCCAATGGGACATTTAAGACCTCTGACACTGTGAGCGATGTGCATTGCCTTTGCCTCTTGCAGAATCATTAATGGCTGACGTAAGGACAGCAAACAGCAATGTACACCTGTGCAAGTTATTTAAATCCAACATGAAACGGGCAGTGTAGCCATTCTCCTTGGCTGAAGTGCTGCTTGAATGAGTACTAATGAGTACTAAAAGGTGTGCTATTTAATGCTCTTGCACTTCTGTCCAGTGGATATGTAAATTATCCCTCTAACCAGATGTCTCTTAAGATTGCCAGACAGTGTTTTGCTGAATTTGTGGTTGACCGGGTTTCCTGGAATTATCATGCATGGCTATAATTATAGGGGGGGATAAAGGAGGTCAGTTCTCCACCTCCTTGTATCAGCCCTTTCGACACAAGTTTGCTGCAAAAGTAATGAATCTCACAAAATTACCTTAAAAATTGAGATAATGCTTGTGGTTGTAACATAGAGAGGACTTATCTAAACTAACAAAGTCAATCTTGACCAGTTCCATTGCATGACATGTTCTACTGCAGGCACTTTAAACATAAAAATAATCAAATGCCCTTGGTCTATTGCTTATTTTTGTCACAAAACAAGAAAGCAAATAGTGTTTCCCCTTTCCACCCCTAAATTGCATATGCAAATTAGGATTTGGATTCGTTTGGTATTCGGCCGAATCTTTTGCAAAATAATGGATTCAGTACATCCTTACTTATAATATATATATATATATATATATATATATATATATATATATATATATATATATATATATATATATATGTATACTGTATAAGTTTAATAGTGGTTTTAAAATGGGAAATAAAAGAGAAATGTGCATGTCATAGAAGAGTTAATGACTTTTTGTCAGGATGACAAGACCAATATCTGTCTAGTAATCATACATCCTTTACTAAGATTGAAACATTCTCTCTCTCTTTTCACGCACAATTAAGCATCTGTTGCCATTCATGTTTATTGTCCTTTTCTGTCATTCCTCCTTTACTCCATTGAAAACAATATAATACGATGGGTTTGTGGTATAATCTCTTATGCCCTTGAAACTTAAATACTTCATGCAAAGCTTTTTTTCTTTCATTATTTTACAGCAGTACATCAAATCTTGTTTATATCGGATTGGCTGCCCTCAATAAGGTGGTGGCTGAACAAGTGCATTGGTTGGTGGATGGGACACACCATTTATTCCTGATGATCCTTATAACCACATTACTGGGGAGGGTTTCTTTAATGTACAGTGGTTGAACATTTTTAATGTTCAATATTTCTGCATATATATATGACCTAAAATGTGACATTTTCCACCTTAAGGCCTAAAACTAGGCAATAAGAACCCAGTTAAGCAAATTAATCAACTCAAAAACCTAATGCTTGTTCGTGTATTTTTTTGAGGAAAATGATCCAAAGATATATAGTATGGCAATAGTATGTAAACCTTTTCAAACCTTTGCTTTCGGTAACTGCGGTGTTCCCTTCGGGCAGCAAGAACTGCAACTAAACATTTCCAGTAACTGAAATTTTGCTCAGTCCTCCTTATAAAACAGCTTCAACGGATATTGTTGGTCTTCCTAGCATGAACAGTCTAATTCAGTCTAATTTGGCATTTCCAAACATTTACATTCAAAAGCACAGTGGGCAATGTGCATTCTTCTTCACAGTGAGTTGCACATAAAACCACTTCATTAAAGGAACTACTGTCAAAATGTGCTCCTTGCACTCCTGTATAATTACGCTTGGTCTTAGTTAATCCTTCCAGCCTTCTGTTCCAAACTGGGCACTGCTGCACCTATAATTGTAGGGGAACCCTGGATCTACTGCCACCTCTTGACCAGGCAATGCCAAAAAGTGCAGCATGAGGATCACCCATTTCTGTTCGCAATAGCACTGGCATTTGGGGAAAAAAGGTGCAAAAAACATGGCAATTGTGATTGAAATGACTTTGCTTACTGTGCCAACTTAATTGCAGTTTAACCATTCTATAACAGATTGACTTGCATGTTTAATGTTGTTGCCATGCTGCATGACCCACTTTCTTCTGATTTCCAGTTCACGGATAGATACCTTGACTTTCTCGGGTTTTTATTCTGGAACACTGTTCATTCAAATCAAAAAGTTCTATTTTGGTCTAATCTTTCTACAGAACATTCTTCCAGTATCCCTTTGACTCCTTGTAGACGGCAGAAATATACTTTTTTTTGTTAGTAGTGACTTTCTCCTTACCATTGTTGATCAACGTTCTCTTGATGTTGGACACATGAACATTGACATTTACAAATGGAAGAGAGGCCTTTAGTTCCTTAGATGTTAGTGTAGGGTTCTGGATTATAACCCACATCATGTGATTTCTGATGATCAACCACTCCTGGGTAGAGTAAAAATGGTGTGATTTGTACAATATCTGCCTGGCAATGGACTGGTGATTTTGTAATTTTTTCCAGCCTTTTGGGCATCAATCACTGTTTTTCAGGTATCCTCCAAAATCTCCTTAGTTGGATGTGCTCTTCCACAAACCTGTTTTGTTAAGATCAGATATGGATAGAGAAGACCCATATTTCTGTTGTTTAAATAATATGGAGCCTCCCACACTCAAACCTGATTACCATCCTGTTGATTGAAATAGCTGCCTCTAATTTCCCCTTTAAATGAACTGAGGATCCTTGCGGTTCACGCAACACACAAATATGGAACTATGAATCATTTTATGATCCAAATGTTTTGGACTCACTTTATTAATGTGTTAAGGATCAACTGAAAAAGGGTTCACAAACTTTCATGTATCCCTGTAATCCTTTTTTTGCCATTTATTTTTTCTAACCACAGTTTAGTGCAAATGTTAAGATTTTAAGTAAAAAATATAAGGCCTAAATTAGCAAATAACTTGTATGAAATATCAGAAGCAACTATAATGCTTGGTCGTGTAAACTCTTTATTTACAGGCTTAACTTCATAAGTGAAAGTTACCAGCCAAGCAAAATTCAAGCTCACAGCACCATATTTATTACTTATGTTTTCATTTATTTCATTTTTTTACTATTAACTAAAATAAATTTGTCTCGTTTTTACCTATTTTATTTTACTATTAGTTTATTCATTTTGTCATGTACATGTGGAAACTCATCCATATGACTCCAGTGAAATGATAGGAAATCAAGGCTTGCCTGCCTGTATTAATCTCTCAGACATACCACTGTTTCACATAAACTTACAATGCACAACTATTGCCTTTTACTTGGCAGTGATGGTTTCTTGGATTAAAATGTTATATATCTTTTCTTCATATTTATTTGATAAAGGTCACTCACATCAAGATATCAATAAAACTGAACAATGAAAACTGTTCTTGCTGAAGAACAGCGTCCTCCTGGTGTAAAGGAAAAATTCCTCTATAGATGGATAGACCTGTTCATAGATCAAAGAACATTTACAACATTTAACTTGTCAAACAGCCTTTCACTTGGTACATGGGATTGTATAATGAGAAACTCCATCTGACAGACTTCACCATATCACTGAGCTGATACGGTCCTTAAGTGAAGAATGTTAGAAAAGTTGTTGATAAAAAAATCTGCAAACTTAATGCCTGGGGGTGATGTTTATAGGCCCCTCAGTGAGCAAAAGATTAACATTTTACTCAGCTTTTGCTTCTTTTGTACATTGCTATGGAACATGGTACAGACATTTTTTCCTTCAGATCTGGGTATTTCTTGCATTGATATGGGCTGGCTGCATGCATAGTATAGTAAGAGTGTACTGCACAGGAGCCCACTCCAAATCCAGGCAAGAACACCTGGGAGATGAAAAAAAAATGTCAGCTTCATTTATAAATTTTTCTCCCTTAAAAGCCACAAATGCTAGCGGCTGGGGAGGCTTTGGCCTTTTTATTACCAACGCCTGTGAGACACTCATTATATTTGCTGCACTTATCACTAGGTAACACTTGCACAGACCCCCACACATTACACCTATTACACTCCACATTTAGCTTTTCCTTTTTCATCTCCCTCTAAATCTATACTCACACCTGTACTTATACTTATACTCACACACATACACACACACACAAGTGTGCACTTATATATACAACTTTACTTTTCCTTCATTATAGTCTCATCACAATCACATTTTTTTTTTTTTTTTTTTAAATGGGCGTTGGTCTGGGCAGTCTCCCCTTCAAAAGCCGCATATGCAGGTGGCGGGGGAGGATCTAGTCCAGATTGAAACCAAGGTTTTAAATTTTGATCACAGGTAAACAGGTTAGGGACCGCTGTATGGGGTTTACCTTGACGTGGTATGGCGGCTTACCAATTTTATGATCATAACTTTGTAACAAAAAACCCTGTTTTTCTCTTTTTAGACAGGGGATTATTGTATTTAAATATTTTTTTATATGGCCTTAGGAGTGCACCCACAACCCCCCTCTTGTATTTATAAATGTTGTGCCTTATAGTTTGTGTCAGTGGGCTGTGTGTATAATAAAATATTTTACTGATAAAGTCATCATTTCACTTTCATTTAATTTTCAAATTGGATACCCATAAATGAGTAGGAAGTATTTGAAACATGTTTGGATTATTATTTATTTTTGTGATATAATGAAGTCTGTGGGTGATGGTCTTCCTGGAGTTTTCTGGAGATTGGTTTTCTGGAAAGGAGATGTTATGCCTGTACTTCATAGGAGATGTGGTCAGCTATACAAACCAAATTCAGATTGCATGATATACATTGCATTGGCTTCCAAGTAACCACGTGACCAGCAAGCATTAGAACAAATTATTAATAGTCCATGGAGCAGATCTATTTTAGATGTGTCATATTTGCTAGAGCTGTCTAATTAGCCAATCTTTTTGAAACCAAATACCTATGGAATATGCCTACTACATACTGTATTTGCATGAACACTGCTACAGTCTAGAGCACTAGGTGATCACTACTATCCTATACATGGAAATCCCTGAAGATTAATGTATGGAATGCAGATTAGAAAAGGTTGAAAGGGTGATCCACAAATCCTGATAATATAAATAAATTAAAGTTAGATTTGACATTAGATAGGTAAACTCAGTTTCTGTTCAACCTGATAATTTGCATAGCTCCAAAGCACATAGGGCAATCCAGTCAACAAAAGCTAATTTACTGTATATGCTTTCATCCCTATACTCTATTTAATCAGATCTGTTTCACTTGCCCTTCAGCCTCCCATACCATCATTTCTTTTTCTAGCTGCCTGTCCTGATGTTTAAATGGAAATGAAAATACTCATCCCTCATGCAATAAATATTTGGACTGTGCATTTGATATACATTATGGAAAACAGACATGCATATTCATGATACATTAATATTTGTCACTACGTAACAAATGTAAAGCATGCTGTTTGAAGCTTGTATGTTTGAGCATTTTGTTAGATGGATGTGTTTTGCCATTATTCAGTATGAAAAAAAAAACCCCAACTAACTGCATTATAAAGGAATAAACAACACATCTGTGCGTAAAATAACGGCAATTTTTTTTATAATTTTTAAAAATATATATGTGTTAATGTACAGTTTTCAAAACAGTATTTAAAACAAAATAATTAGATTTTTTTTATGCTATATTTTTGATGCTATGAATTTATTGCATGGAAAGCCTGGTATAGGTTCCCGCTTGGCCAAAATGTTAGATTAACAATAACAGGCATTTGTGATTTTGGAAGGAATGCTTCCTTGACAATGTTTTTGAAATGACGGGCAGTGTTGAATTGTTTCAGAAGATACAGTATACAGTATGCATCTAGTTAAATGATAACTTATTGGAAAGTTTTATAGTTAAATAATGAAATTTAAACAAAGATGGTTACAGGCTGAGAAGAATATTTACTTTCTTTAAGGGTGAGGCCACACTGGGCGTTTTGGGGAGATTTGGTTGCCTGGCAACTAATCGCCTAGTTTTTGCGGCGACCAATCTCCCCAAACGCCTTCCCTCACTCTGCACCGGCTAAAATGAAAAAACGCCGGCACTAATCACATGCAGCAATTCGTTTTCTGAAGGCAGCTGAAGTTGCAGGAAACTTCGGACAACTTTGGAAAATGTATCGCCGCGTGTGATTAGCGCCAGCGGGTTTTTGATTTTAGCCGGCGCAGAGTGAGGGAAGGTGTTTGGGGAGATTGGTCGCCACAAAAACGAGGCGATCAGTTGCTACGTGACCAAATCTCCCCAAAACGCCCAGTGTGGCCTGAACCTAGAAGAGTAAAAGAAAAGAGAAAAGCTAAAATTTTTTTCAAGGGAATATGTTTGTAGTAGAAGAGCTGGCACTAGTTCCTAGTAAAGGTGAGTAAGTTGGAGAAGAACTAAGTACAAAGAGAATGATGTATTTTTTTTAAAGAATCAACAGTATTTCAGTAAAGGAATGTGTCTGACACCTTATTTTATATGTGGAGAAAATTGAAAATGTCTTTTCACAGAGCACATTAGACAGCACCTAAAAAGCTAAGCTGAGATAAACATGAATATTATGCAAAAATGAGCTGTCAATTCATTTGCTGACACTACATAACATAGGGGTTGACACTGTTATGATGATCCAGAGGGGCAGAGATATTCAGAGAAATGTTGACCCTGTTCTTGCACTATTTGTGAAGTGATTCTCTGTTTTGTCTTGTACAGACGCAGAATTAACACAGATGTTGCTCTGTTTCACACAGGTGAGTTGACACTGGGAGAGGAGGAGGAGTTGACAGATAAGAGTAAGCAGAAGGTGAACACTTTTATTGTGGCAAGTGACTTCTCAAGGAGAGTTGACTCTACACATGGAGTAGGTTGTTTAATGAGGGGAGGAGTTAATATGAGAAGGGCTGACACTCTATTTATAAGATTAGAGTTAGAGAAAAGTAAGTACCATGGGGAGGTGACTGTGACTTTTTTTTATAATGTGTATATTAGATATCTGTGTGTAAGAATCTTATTGTGTGGCTATTTTAATGCAGCCTACAATGACCCTGAACAGAGACTTTGTGAAATAAATATTACCTACATTCTACATAATTGTACTTATGGATTTCTTCTTTTTTTTATGTCTTTTCCTTTTTACGTTCTGCTATTTAATTCCTACTTTTCCCTTGTGCCCTTTCAGTATGGATTTCTCAATTCCCCTTTTCTTTTAACAACATTTGTAATTCCTCCTGTTATTCTGATTTTAGCTCTTATGACTTTTACATTCTGTTAGCCATCTTTTCAGCCATTATGTTTTAACTCATTGGACTGTCATTTTGAACATTTCCATTTCCAATACAGAAAAATATATTACTTCCAGTTATTCTATTGTTTAAGCTGATGGCTTTCTTTGCGTATTTCAGTTTATAAGACTCCTATTTTAGCTCACACTACCTGGAGGTGAAATGAACTCAGATCAGATGGATTAACCCTTTCTTTTCTCTTTTGCTCCCACCCATATACTGCCCCTCTGTTTTAATCCCTATAAACCCCAACACATATTTCTGTTATACACTCAGGAATAATGGAAAGTAGAAAGACTATTCACTGAAATCTGAACATTATGTTTCCCCACATGCAGATTTTTCTCAAAGCTTATTACAAAATTCCAAATGCCATAATTTTTTAAGACGCATATTTTCAGATTGCAATATCAGTCAACAAAATTTATAGGGTTTTTAAATTAGCCTTATCCTTCAGCTCATCTCTTTTTCAATTATGCCCTTCGTCTTCCCATTGTTTTTCCAGAGTGTACTACAGTCATTAAAACAGAGAAACTTCACTTTGCTGCAAACTAATTTAAGCTGCAATGTATAAAGTTCTTCAATTTATGCAATTATTTCCGGGCCTTTGTGTACAGATTTGCATTATTTACCATTTGCTTTGTTTATATATTCATGAAAGTCAAATCAGAGACAGAGCAAAAGTGAATGTAAGAGAAATCATTTAACCCATCATCAAAAGGACCCAACAGTACTTTTCTCCACATCAATAAAGCTCCTGTATAGAGACAAGGAGCCAATTTTGAGATCTGTCATACTGTCAACAATAGGATATTATTCTCCTACAGTAGATTAACTGTATGAATACTAATGGCTACCAGTAAAGCTCAAACTTGCCATGCCACTGCAGTAAGATTTGGGGGAACATTAGAAATGGGAACACATGCAAAAGCAAAGTAGATAGATGGAAATGACTGTATTACATACACACTCCTTGTGAACACTGAAATACAACCTCAACTCTAGCACACATCATTTGTTCTTTCCAGATCCACATTGAACTCCATTTACCCTATCATACCTTCTTCAGAACGGGAATGTCTGCTGCTGCTGTGTCTTTCTAAAGCAAAATTACTTCTAGCAGCTCTCCATGAAAATGATATCATAAAGGGCTATTGGCAACACATTCAGCTGTATAATACAGAATCCTGGGAGTTATAATCTTCCTACATTTACTAATGCAAAAGTGACAATGGGATCAAAAGGAAATTCTGGGCATAATCACAAGGAAAGTGCAATATATTAAATAAAAAGCATCCCTATGGTACTGAGAATATATTTAAAATATTCATCCCTAAGGAGAAATACTATATTGCAGTAAAATGGTGGGTCATTTAAAGAGCAGAACAGCTGCAGGTTGATCAGTCAAGGTGA
Organism: Xenopus laevis; assembly: GCF_017654675.1. Taxonomy (NCBI): domain Eukaryota; kingdom Metazoa; phylum Chordata; class Amphibia; order Anura; family Pipidae; genus Xenopus; species Xenopus laevis. The sequence goes on along the minus strand of NC_054380.1, from coordinate 77,504,278 downwards.
GTTTGAATATTTACAGTTCCTGCTGAATTACAATAAATGGCTTGCTTATATTATGTTTATAATATATATATGTGTATTTATCCAAGAAAGCATCCCTTTAATGTCCAGTGCAGAGGGGTTATTTTCTGCATGTAGGGCAGGGTGCAAAGTACAAAAACTGGACATCATGAAATTTTTGCCCTGTTCTGCACATAGATGAATTGCCACAGGTCTCTTTGCAACAAAGATGGTGCAAGGAATACATTGCTGCCTGTGTTCAGGAGTACTTTTTTTTATCCATATTGGTGTCCCCTCCCACCCCATACATGTTCCCTATCTTGCATGTCATTCAGACACACAAGTTAGTGAGTACAAGCTGGCATAGGCTGCAACACCGTCCTGTAATAAGCTGCTGCCCTATGCCAGGTGGTAAGGGCATTGCTGCCTTTAGCCCCTGGCACTGCTCTTTGCAGCCAGACAGGGTATAGGGCATGCGACAAAAAAAAAAAAAGATGCGCGTCAAAAAATTTTTGGGGTAACACTTAGCATGGGGAAGTAGGGAGGGGGGCCAGCTGAGTGCGGCCAGTGGGGAGTTATCACCATGGGGGGTTTAGTTCTCCTATCAGGAGAGATCACTGAAACTCTCAGACATCTCAGACATCCCAAAGTTCCAAACTGTTTTAAACAGAAACTGTTTACAAAGTACTGCAAAGCAATAGGCAATTAAAAAACAAAATTCTTGACTCCTAGATGGCTATTAGACCAGTCCTTATCCTTATATTGCTATTCCTTTTGTATTTTATAGTTTAATTGTGGGATTGATTATGATTAGACTACATCATAGTGTGTAAACTATAACAGAATCAGTTCTCAAGTGGATAAGTAAAGCAACAACTAAAAGTCTATGAAGAGTTCGGAGCTCCAGTCTCTTAACTTTAGAACAAAGAAAAGGCCAAATCTGCCTGAAAGCATTATGAGTTGAATAGTTGAAATTAAAGCCCCTTTTCTTTCTGTGTCAAGCCATTATTTATTTTAGTTTTTTACACTCATGGTAGTAATTCAATCCTGCCATTCATTTTGAGGTGTCAGTATCTAAAGCAACATGTTTTGTGCTTGTTTTGTTACATAACTTTTTCTTGTTCCACTGAGGATTTAAACATTGGATTGCCTGTGATATGCAATAAATATTGTTTCACTTTTTATTTTTTACATTTTTGGTGTAAGCCCTGGCAAGCTTCTCATTTAGAAATAAAATTAGAAAATCAATGCAGACTACAAGGAGGATACCAAGGTGGTAATAAAATATGCAAAATGTGTTGCTATTCTAATGGCAGTCAATCAGCAGGTATCATTAACTGGCCCCTGATTAAATGCAAATATCCTATGGGGTACTGCACCTGGGCAAACCTGGGCATACTTTTTATTACATTTGGGGCAAGTTTGTCCAACAGGGAATGCTAATAAGGGGAAATAAAAGGGAAATGGAAGGTGGAATGTAGGACTGACAACAGTGGTATACTGTAAATAGAAATATTTATTGGAAAAATCAGAGCAAATGAGAAAAGCCTGTTAGTGGTTCCTAACATCAAAACAATGAGTCAAAGTGATGGCTTCCTTTTTATGCATATATATATATATATATATATATATATATATATATATATATATATATATATATATATATATATAAACAGAGAACCTCTAAATAGCATTTCCCCAGATACCACAGAGATATGGACATCACAATGGGAGATGCAGCTATGAGTTCATTTGACTGTTTCCTGGGCTCCAGATGATCACAACTGGGTCATAAGCTGCTCGTGATGCAGGAGGAAGAATCAATAGGCAGAAATGGTACAGTAGCTCCACATCCTCCCACCTAACTTACTCCCTTAACCTATCATTCACAGTATGAGCAAGGCAAGTAGTTGCATGCACCTATAGAAGTTACCTATTTATCACACAGCTTGTTTGGTTAATTCACAAAATGTCACATTTTTCCAGCTCTTGAAATGAGAACACTTAAAAATCCAGGATTCGGTTCGGGATTCTGCCTTTTTCAGCAGGATTCAAATTTGGCCGAATCCTTGTGCCTGGCCAACCGAATCCAAATCCTAATTTGCATATGTAAATTAGGGATGGTTGGGAAATGACATGACTTTTCATCACAAAAGAAGAATTTTTTTCACTTTTTCCTTTTCTGCCCCTAATTTGCATACACAAATTAAGAGTTGGATTTGGTTCGGTATTCTACCGAATCTTTCACCAAGGATTCGGGGATTCGGCCGAATCTCAAATAGTGGATTCGGTGCATCCCAAAAAATTTTTAATTATGTTTACAATATAATTTTATTTTTATGGCATCTTAAAAAACAAATATAAATCAACATCCAAGATACCTAAATACAAAGATACCCTTGTTACATTGGGGGATTATCAAACTTTGAAAATTTCCACTCCAACCAAATTCCCACTGGCTTCTTTTTAATGTATTTATCTGTACATTTTCATGAAAAAATCTGGTGCCGGAAAAGACTCTATAAAACCGTTAAAAAAAATCTGAATCGTTTGATTTTTTTTTGATTACTGTACGAAACCCAGCTCAGATCAGGATATCTTCCAATTGTAAACAGGACATTTGCCATTGACTTCTACGTGATCTCAGCAGGTTTGATATGGAGTACTAAGATAGAGTACTGAGATAGAGAGGAAGTAGGAAATATGTATTGACACATAGCTGGATTTCAGGGAGCACAGCAGGCCTTAGTTACTTGTTACTCGATAGAAGCACCATATGGGATTTACATTGATAGAACTCATGTGGCTTAGCATTTAAGTGGTCAGCTCAAAAGAATCACAGTAAAGAATGGTTTACATCTGATTACAAAATAAATAAAAGAGTCCTCCTTATGTCAGAAGCAATGTATACTCAGATACCGTGCTAATCTGGAGTCTTTACAAATCATATGAAAAACCTCTGGAGAGCATATACTGTAGGCTTGTTAACACACCATTTTATTCAGTGAAACAAATGTGCCACTACATGCTTCAGATTAAACATTCCTCAGGAGATATACTTGAAGACATCACGCCTACACACAACAAACAAATGTATGGGGTTCAAATTGATTTCAAGTTTTTTATATATATCATATTTAAAAGTCTAATTCAGCTGAATCCTGCAAAACAGTGAATGAAAACCCAAAAGTGGATCCTGCATTTTATGTCATATTGGAACAATAATAATAATGATGCCTCATTGCTTCTCAGTGCTAAATATAGCTATGTAATAAAGTTCTTTCACGGATATATGGCAGAATGTACAGAGCAAAAGCCAATGTACACTACACTGACTCAGAAGAAAACAGTCACTTCACACTCCCACAGGAAACTAGAATTTGCATCAAACCCATACTTTTTCAACAGAATGCTGTCACCTTCTTCCATTTTCTGCGTAACACAGCTTTCAGCTCTACAAAGGACAAGTTCTACTACAAAGACAGAAAGCCTTCAGCATTATTGTTTAAATAAAGAACTCATCTCATCTCATCTCACTTTTTAAACTATGTGGGGTAAGTTTTCCTTTTCTTTTTTCTAGTTTTAATTTCTGTATAAAATGCACAGCTCTGAGTCACCCACACTTTAATGAGGATGCACAACCCCATGCCATCTATACTAATAGCAAAATGAGGCAGAAGCGTGTTCCTGTTCCCATCTTAAAAGGCCATGCTTATTTGTAAATTAAACTTTACACCTAGGAAAGTGGAGATACAGGGGTTTTATGAAAATAAAAGAAAAATATTAGATTTTTTTTTTGCTCATTCATTTTTGAAGCAAACGGTATGAAGAAAGGAAATATTATCATGCCCTGCTATTCAATGACATTTACCTATTAGTCATTCAATCCACAGCCATAGAAGATGAAACGTGTTATAATTTTAAATCCATTTACTTCACTTCTCTGCTCTCTTGTCAATCTTCTGTTAACCTCTCATGATGCTGAAAGAGTAATTACATTTTTCTACTTAATATTTTATTTGGAATTTTATGCTTTTCAATAAAAAGTTTCCTTCTCTCCTGTCCTTAATATAATTCACATACTTAAGGTCAAAACCTAAGTGATTAATTGTATTCTCTCTAGGTATGCTTGTGTAAACAACTCCAATATTCAACTAAATTAAAGAGATTATTTGTATCTCCGATCTTTATATTTTTTTTTTATCCTTACAGAAAATTGAATTCATAGAAAAATTTAAACTACTCCAAGGCCCTTACTCCCCTGCATACCTCCGAACTATGCCTACTTAGTGAATTTGCATGCAATCCCTCTATCCCCCCTCCTGTGATGTCACGTGTCCACCCTGCAACACCACCTTTCCACCTCCACCCCTTACATCATCAGCTGGTAGAGGCCTGAAAAAAAGGTGGGAACCCTAATTATACCATATCCATCTACAAAGTACCATATATGTGCCCTTCAGAGATGAGATTCCCTGGCACTTCAAAAGTCTAATATGGTGGAACACACACTATATCACATGTCCATTCCCATTATTTATTGTTACGATTGGTATCCCAAAACCCAGAACAATCCCCAAGGTCCCGGTCGCCGCTCAGTCTTCTGCCCACCTTTCACTTTGGGAGGAGCCCTCTGCTACTCAGGTGCCGTCAGCATATATGGTTTGACATATATTTGATCGAGGAATTGACATCATATCTAGCAGAAAAACGAAACAACTTTATTCTGACCTGGCAGCCCTGGATCTCCTACTTACATGCTCATAAGAAACTGTAAAAAAAAAAAAAAAAAGGATAATAGCCTCTAAGCTCAGCTCACAACCCCCACCCCTTACTTTTTCCACTTGCTTTGTCTTTCTTTAACCCTATTGTTATTTTTTTATTTTGAGAAATGTAATCCTGAAAACGCATAAGGTTACAATACTGATTGAAAAAATAGGAATGACACATGAACGTATGTATAATCTATACTTGTTTATTCAATATAAATAAAGTTTTCTTGAAATACAAAAATAAATATCTTCAATATATTAAATTTCTTTAATATAATATATAATATTTACTCAAAATGCTAACATGCTAACAATGCTTGATTCGTTATGCAATAAATAGCAAAACACTGCAAATGTGTGGGGAAAAAAAGTGAGGTAATATACTGTATGTTGTTTTTCTTCTTTATAAACCTATTGTTATTAGTTTCTGATTATATAGAAAACAGGGCTTGTACCCTGACAAAAGGCTTTTAATCCTCCAGAATATTTTAGTCCTCCCATACTGTGGGGTGAATGGAGACTGAAGAAAACAATGCAGAGTGGAGTTACACTGAGTTTTAGTCTATTTTAAAAATGTTGGGAGAAAATGTCATCAAAAATGTTGCTTTCTTCTCAGTTTTTGCTGTTTTAATGACATATTCACAAAGTGTCTGCAACCTGTTCTTTCTTTCACCAAAAAATTAAAAGTGGTGGTTGAGTTGGTATTTTGGTGGATTTTTATTTGTAAATATGGAGATTGAATTTACACCAGTTTTAAATTACCAACTTCTTCAATGCTTCTTTCGCTGGATGCTCAAAAAGCATTCGATAGACTGAATTGGAAATACATGATGACAGTTAGAAGCAGTACACCTTCCGGCATCCTATATTTGTGGGATTAAGCAGCTATATAATGTCCCATGGGCAAAAGTGGTGATGAAGGGAATACTCTCGAAAGAGATAAGAATTGAGTGGGGACAAGACAGGGGTGCCCTCTCTCTCCCCTTCTATTTGCCCTTTCATTAGAACCACTAGCTAAGGCCATCCAGAGTCACCCACAGATAGGTGGCATAATGGCAGGAGGGGTAAAGCATAAAATAAGCCTATATGCAGATGATATTTTGCTTACTCTTAGCTCACCTCAAACCTCTGGGTTCAAGATAAATAGCTCCAAATCACAGTCCCTGCCAATCAAAATGCATCCCGCAGAGAAAACATTTTTGCAAGCTAATTTTGACCACCATTGGCAAGAACATGCTATTGAATATTTGGGAATACAGCTTACTGCCAATTATGGTTCCCTATACAAGAAAAATTATACACCTCTGCTCTCTACCCTAAAAACAAATCTACAGACCTGGAGCAAATATGGTCTATCATGGTTAGGCCATGTTTCAGCGGTAAAGATGACACCGCTACCTAAAATCCTATACTTATTCAGAGTATTTTCTGGAAAGGGTAGCTAACTCCCTACAAAAATCCGTTTCACAATTCATCTGGAATAAAAAAACGCCCCAGAATTAAACTAGACATTGTGACCAAACCAAAAACTGTAGGAGGTTTGGGAGTACCTCATGTCTTCTGATACTATTGTACATGGCAGCCAGACTTTCTGACAAGCTATCTTAACTCCCTTAACACTAGATCAGAAAATTTGGATACCTGAAAAGGACAAAAGAACAATTGAGGACTTACCCCCCACAACAAACCGTTCTATACATTTATGGTACAAATATAGGGAAAAATTGCACTTATCCCCAAGAAACTCAATGTGTTGCTCCTTTTTGGGTAATAAACGATTCCCCCCGGGGGAAGACATGAAAGCTTTTCTCCCCTGGATCACAAATAAAGCACTGTTATGCATCACACTAGTCTCAGGACAGGAAGTACGGACATTTCAAGATATAAAGGAAAATCTTCTGATACCGTCCAGTCAGTTTTTCAGATACCTGCAGATCCTCCATTATATCTCCCAGACATTTTTGCAAAGGGACACCCCCTACATATTATTTTGTAACACTTCAGACCAGAATACACACTTGATATCATCAATCTGGCAGTGGATAATACCACTTTAAAGCAACCTTATATGACAAAATTGGAAGAAGACTTACGGGAGGTGATCACGCCAGCGAAATCGCAAATTATCTGGGATAAGGCGGGCAAAACATCAGTTTGTGCAACAATAATGGAAAAGGCATACAAATTGATATTTAGGTGGTATTACACCCCCACAAGCCCATATCTCAAGCAATACTCTGTCCATGAAGTGCTTTGGGGGATGTGGAGAGAGAGGCACATTCTTCCACATGTGGTGGACCTGCACACTGGTCAAAGAATACTGGGACATGGTAGCTCACACTCTGTCAGCTGTTTTTAAACACAATATAGAACCAGATCCATTAGCATTCCTACTGGGGCTACCCATTAAAACATTAAAAGCCCCTGAGACTAACAAAATGGCAATATTGACGGCTGCGAAAACACTCCCAGCAGCTCAGTGGAAAAGTACTTCTTTCCCAAAACAACAATTAATGAGCATTAATGCATTAAACATTAATGAGTCTGATTCAGACAGAATAGAGGTTTGTGTAAAACATTAAACATTAATTATGCATGTTTTTTAACTTAACCTTAATATTTAGTGAATGGTCTAAATAGGGTGGGTATAAATAGGGTAAGTATTTACCATGCTTTAAGTTAAATTAATTTGAAAGCTTTCTTTCTATTCAGATATAATCTAAACATGCCACAAAACTAGCTGCCAAGGCACAAAGGAATGAAACGCAAGTAATTACATTTGCGTCGTGGTTAATCCATTGAGACAGATTGGGGATTGTTATTTGAAAAGATTTTGCTTTGCACCTGTAGCTAACTAAAATAACCAGCTACTGAGAAATGTATTTTACATTACCCACATCAATAGGCATAACAGAAGAAAAACAACTGGCCGAGAAAATACAATCTTGATAAAAGAATTGCACTTTATCCAATTTCCTTTAAAGAATGCCATCCAACAAATAACAAACACAAGTAAATATGCTCAGCTATTAGAAACCCCAACATGCAAACTTTTCAAAATGTTCATAAAGCACATATGGTGCCTTTATATTTGACTTTGGCGCTTTAAAATAACCAAAGAGACTGGATTTCTATACTCAGCCTGGTAGTCATTGGCCCATGTATGATTCCCATTTGCATTTTATATATATATCAGTCAGACTATGCAGAAAATTTGTTGGATAAGAGTTATTTAACCCATGTATGTGATCTATGCCTTGCTACAATCCCTGACTCTGAAACCAGTGGTGATGTACGTATTGTTTGGGATAAGCTGAAGAAGAGTAATTTGCATTGTTTTCGCTTCGCAGCTAAATGATATATCAAAGTCAAGTAGCAGGTTACCACTAAGAATCTAAGTAAATGTTTTTTTATGAACAGAATTCTAACACAGAACCCTAAAAGTTACTTTTAAAAAAAGGAAAAAATAGAGAAAAAGTAGCCATCCCAGACGACTGTAGGAACAAACTGTTCTGTTCTTATAGTTGCAGTCAATCTGGACATTCCTTGTAAACAGAAAAAGACATTGGACCATTTTTTGAACCATCACCTTATCTCTGTACAGAAAAACACAACTATTGTAAAGCTATTGCCGTTATTGGATACACTGTAGAAGTCCCCACTTTGTATTTGTATTTCTTGGTACAGAATAAGCTGTGAGACAAGTTGATATTTGTGTCAAATTCCATAGTATTTCTTTATTGGAAATAGAGTGTAAATTGTAAAACATTCTTTAGTGAGAGTAAGAACAAGAATAAATGGTTAAAAACACCTTGTATGATTAATTTATTGGGTTGATTGTGATGCTCTTCCACCTTCTACATTAGTTTGCATGTTAAATTATTTTATAAGGTAAGATATTAACATGTTTTTAAGTATATACAGGTGAAAGGATTATAAAATATTACATTCCTAATAAAGGGCATAATCTTTGCTGACATCTGAATTAGTATCAGCTAATTGCTGTCATCATGGCATGCATGGTACCTATTACAGCTGGTCTTTTGCTGTATGAGTTGACAACACATCTCTAGAGACTGCAGAAAATCTCACTGCTCTAGGAATGTGGGGGTAGCAACCAATCATTGCATAATGTTGCAAGAGTAAATACCCAAATATCTTATTAAAGTTTAGTCATATCTAATGCTCTGATGAATTATTGGAAAACTAATTATATTATCTTTATGTATATCAAAGTTTGGTATAGTTAAAAGAGCAGTAATTTTTGTCTCTGTTTCACCTGGAAGTGATGCTTTATACATTTCATTATCATTAGAATAAAGATCCAGATTCCTCCTTCTTTTCACTGTCTGTCCTCCCAATCACAGTTAGGGGTAGACCTGTCATCCAGCATTCTCCTTTAAAATAATATACCCTGTGTAAGTAGCTCTGCTAAAAACTTTTTGATTGAAGTCAGATACATTTCATTATTCTGACAAACGGCTCATATGTAGCTGCAAACCAAGCATGGTTTACATAGAAGCTAATCTCTGCCTTGGCCATTTATCTTGTTAGTTAAATTAGGCTGGTATGCACACTTATAAAAATGAATTTTAATGAAACCCCAATTTATGAGTAGGCTATATTGTACCTTAACTAACTACAGTACATAAAACTAAACAGTGTGTCTGGGAAGATTAATCACATACAGCATATAGCGTGTATGGGGTAAGGCGCATGGACAAATCATATCTTTTTTCTTAATGTGATTATGCAGTGGAAAGTGAAGATTTAGTAACTAGAAGATCATTGAAGATGGAAAATGTATTCTGTCAACAAACATGGTTGTTCCTTAGTGACACATTTTGATGTATTTACATTTCACTTACCCTTTGGGCAAAACTAATTCACTACACTTGAGTACAACATAAATACATCAAACATGCAATTAGAATGTAGCTATAATTAGCAATACTATGAGGCGCAGACCTAGATGCTCACAGGCAAAGCATCTACTCATATACTTTTGCACGAATGGTTGATAACATTGATCCTGGATTCAAGAATATGTTGTTCAATATTGCAAGGCAGGGCTGCTTTTATATGTATATTTAAAAGAGTTGTCCACGCATCTGCTTTGCAAAAGCCAAGGTCCTGTGTTCAGTTAGAGCTTGGACATTATCTGCAAGGGGTTTGGATGTTGCATGGGTTTCCTCCCACATTCCAAATTGTGACCTGACCCCTAATGTATAATATGCAGAAGGAAAAGAAAGACTTTGAAAAAAGGGTATACAATAATAAATTATGATGTGTTAAAAGTATGTTGGTAGAAATGTAATGTGGGAACTGTATATAAAAGATTTCTCGTGGAAAGTCAAGAAAGTTATCAGTGCTAAGAGCAGAAACATATTGTATTATGTGTCCTTATTATATTTTCTTCTCAATGTTTCTATATTCTCAAGAGATACTCCTACGAGCATAGAGCTCAAAATAATGTATAAACATTGGTAATTATGGCAATGCTAGCTAATGATTAAATGCACAGCAGCCTAAGGTAGGGCCATTTATCTTGCTATATTCTATTTGAGACTTTCTCTCCTTTAATCTTACGATATGGCTTATTGTTTTCTGTTCAGTGATTTGAATGAAAAGTTCTCCTTAGGGAATTCTATAGCTTGAATATTTTTGTATACAGTCTGGCAAGGTTAAGTGTTATTGGCCTAAGGAGAGAAAACTGACAAATACTGTTTGACATATTCACAAAAGAACTGCATACCTTTATACCAAATCTTTTGAAATACAACAATTTATTTGTATATTGCCTTATTTAAAATGCGTGTATTAGAAAGGTTTAAATTGCTTAAATATATAGATGTTCCTGGGCTAATATGAAGATGAATGTGCTGGCAGTTCTAAGAGCAGCTGCACAATAAACATATTGAATCATTAATGGAAAAAAAATGCAACTGTATCTACGTATACCATAAAGAACATTTTAGCTATGGCTATATGGAATATATTTATGTGATTTATAGTATATGATCATGGGGGTTGTTCTGTGAAATAGCAATAAAGGTGTATTGGCTGGTAATTACTATTTACTGTACTATTTTCTGTTTGAATCAGGCTGCTGACAGGTTTAAAGCAACTTAAAGCAAACAAATCATCTGAAAAGGATAAGTATTTCTTAACTGCTTTTTTATATTAAGGTTTATATTTAACTACTGTGGTTTAATTTTTTTTTAAAAGGTTTTTTTTTTTTTTTTTTCTGTCTTGGGTGCTAAACAGCAAAGTTTGGTGTGCTAGTGTGCTTACAGCAAGTTTGTCACAACCTGCTTTACTTTGCAGTTTTCCCTCCGTTTGAGGGGGTGGGGTTTGATTAGTTGCACCTGAACAGACTGTATAAATAGAACCCCTGGGACTCCAGTGGAGCTTGCTCTAGTGTTAGCTTCTCTTAAGTGTTTGCTCGTTAAGTGGGGGATCTGTAAGTGGAGTTACAAACACCGGAGTTGAAAACTAAAGGAGGTTCAAACTAGGTCAAAAGTTTTGTTCTAAACCCTCATTTTTATTTTATATATTTATTTATATTTTTTCCTGTTTTGATCTGTAACTGGGATAATGAGTGCTAGCAAGATTGAAGGTCTGACTCAGTGCAAAGTCTGTCATATGTATGCAGATTTGGAACAAGAGATCCAAAATGCTTACCTCTGTGGTGGATGTGAGCAAATTGCCACTTTGGAGGCTCAAGTTAGAGCACTAGAGCAACAAATTGCAACACTGCGGTCGATTGACAATCTTGAAAGGAGTCTTTTGCTCACTGAGCAGGACCTAGCGGGGTCAGATAGTTTGGGGGGAACAGAACAGCAGCAGGATGTTGAGGCAGCTAGCTGGGTGACAGTTAGAAAATCTAAGGTGGGCAAAAGGAAAATGGAGGCTGATCCGGAGATTATACATCGCAACAAATTTGCCAGATTGTGTGAAGATGATGGGAGTATGAACTCTGGATTGGCAATTCTAGATGGGGCTGATCTCTCTAACAGCCGGGAGACCAGTTTCTCTAGTAGTGGTGGGGGGGAGAGTAGAGTCAGGCCTAAGCAGATTGTGGTTGTAGGGGACTCAATTATTAGGAAAGTGGATAGGGTAATTTGTCGTCCGGATCGCTACAACCGAACAGTTTGCTGTCTACCTGGTGCCAGGGTTCGGCATGTGGTTGATCGGATAGACAAATTATTGGGTGGGGCTGGGCACGACCCAGCTGTCTTAGTGCATATCGGTACTAATGACAAAATAAATGGTAGATGGAAGACCTTAAAGAATGATTTCAGGGATCTAGGCTCTAAGATCAAGGAAAGGTCTTCCAATGTAATCTTTTCTGAAATTTTGCCTGTGCCACGTGCAAGTTTAGGAAAACAGCGGGAGATTAGGGAGCTTAATGCGTGGCTCAAGTCTTGGTGCAGGAAGGAAGGGTTTGGGTTCCTAGAGCACTGGGCTGACTTTTCGTTGGGGTACAACCTATATAGCCGTGACGGTTTGCACCTCAATGGAAGGGGGTCCGCGGTGCTAGGGGAAAGAATGGCTAAGAGGTTGGAGGAGTGTTTAAACTAGGCAAGAGGGGGGTGGGTGAGATAAAGGATTATGGGGAAGCTAGTGTAGACGGGGTAGTGGGGTTAGTAAGGGGTCATGGGGGAGGAGTGAGGGGGGCATACAGTTTACCAGCTAAGGAGGTCCCTCTGTTACAAGGAAAACAGAATAATACTAACTTAACGTATAATTCTTCACTAAGTAATGCACATTTCAAAAGTAAAAGTAGTAACCTCCGCTGTTTGCTGGCAAATGCACGGAGTTTGTCAGGTAAAATGGGAGACCTAGAATTAATTGCATGCTCTAAAAATTATGATATAATTGGTATCACTGAGACCTGGTGGGATGAAACATGTGACTGGATTGTGAATTTAAATGGTTACACCCTTTTTAGGAGGGACAGAGGGATTAAAAAGGGTGGAGGAGTGGGTTTGTATGTAAAGCCTGAATTAAAGCCATGCGCTAAAGAAATAAAAATAGCTGGCACTGGTGAGGGTGTAGAATCACTCTGGGTAGAGATTTCGACTGGGCAAAAGGTATCAAAAAGAATTATCATTGGTGTATGCTATAAACCACCTCGTATAAGTGTCGAGTATGAAGCCCAGCTACTCTTGCAGATACAAGCGGCTTCACAGCTGGGTCAAGTTGTTGCTATGGGTGACTTCAATTATCCAGACATTGACTGGGGTAATGGGGTTGCTAAGACAGAAAAAGCTAGTAGGTTTGTAAATATGCTGAATGACAACTTTTTATTCCAGCTCGTTCAAGAACCTACTAGGAATAACTCTCTTTTGGACCTTGTAATAACTAACAATACTGAACTCATCTCTAACATTTGTGTGGGTGAGCATTTAGGGAATAGTGATCATAACATGGTCTCCTTTGAGATTCTGTTGCAGAAGCAATTCTATAAGGGAGTAACTAAAACACTAAATTTCAGACGTGCAAACTTTGACAGTATAAGGGCATCTCTGCAACATATTAAGTGGGAAATGCTTTTCACAGGGTTAAACACAGAACAAAAATGGGAAGTCTTTAAAATGCTGCTTAATAAATATACTTGTCAGTATATTCCACTTGTAAGCAAGGAACGTCGTTGCAAAGCAAAACCTTTTTGGTTCAATAGAAGCGTTGGTGTTGAGGTGGGTAAGAAAAGACGTGCTTTTAAGGCTTTCAAGTTAGCTGGTACAGCCGAAACATTTATAAGGTACAAGGAGGCCAATAAATCATGCAAAGAAGCTATAAGGCAAGCTAAAATTGCTATAGAAAAGGATATTGCAGCAAGCAGTAAAAAAAATCCCAAATTATTTTTTAAATATGTCAATAGTAAAAAAATGAAGCAGGAAGGGGTGGGACCCTTACTATCAGAGGGGGATCAGCTGGTTGATGAAAACAAAATAAAAGCGCAGATTCTGAACTCGTATTTTTCATCTGTTTACACAAATGAAGAACCAGTAAGTGAAGGTTTCCTTCTTAACACTCCCAATTCTAGTAATACAACTAATGATGCATGGTTCACACAAGAAGAAATTCAAAAGAGACTTGAACAGGTTAAGATTAACAAAGGTCCAGGGCCAGATGGTATTCATCCCAGGGTAATTAGCGAGCTTAGCTCTGTGATTGCCAAACCTCTTTACTTAATTTTTCAGGATTCATTGAGATCTGGTATTGTGCCAAGAGACTGGCGAATTGCTAATGTGGTGCCTCTATTCAAAAAAGGATCCCGTTCTCAGCCTCAAAACTATAGGCCAGTTAGTCTGACGTCAGTATTAGGAAAGCTTTTCGAAGGGTTAATAAAGGATAAGATACTGGACTTCATAGCAAATCATAATACTATGAGTTTGTGCCAGCATGGTTTTATGCGTAATAGATCTTGCCAGACTAACTTAATTTCTTTTTACGAGAATGTAAGTAGAGACCTCGATTCTGGGATGGCAGTGGATGTGATTTACTTAGACTTTGCTAAAGCATTTGATACAGTGCCACACAAAAGGTTACTGGTTAAATTAAGGAATGTTGGCCTGGAACATAGTATTTGTACCTGGATAGCGAACTGGCTAAAAGATAGACTACAAAGAGTGGTGGTAAATGGAACATTTTCTAATTGGACCAGTGTTGTTAGTGGAGTACCGCAGGGCTCTGTACTAGGTCCCTTGCTTTTCAACTTGTTTATTAATGACCTGGAGGTGGGCATTGAAAGTACTGTTTCTATTTTTGCAGATGATACTAAATTGTGCAGAACTATAGGTTCCATGCAGGATGCTGCCACTTTGCAAAGTGATCTGTCTAAACTGGAAAACTGGGCAGCAAACTGGAAAATGAGGTTCAATGTTGATAAATGCAAGGTTATGCACTTTGGCAAAAATAATATAAATGCAAGTTATACACTAAATGGCAATGTGTTGGGAGTTTCCTTAAATGAAAAGGATCTAGGGGTCTTTGTAGATAACACGTTGTCTAATTCTGGGCAGTGTCATTCTGTGGCTACTAAAGCAAATAAAGTTCTGTCTTGCATAAAAAAGGGCATTAACTCAAGGGATGAAAACATAATTATGCCTCTTTATAGGTCCCTGGTAAGGCCTCATCTGGAGTATGCAGTTCAGTTTTGGACTCCAGTCCTTAAGAGGGATATAAATGAGCTGGAGAGAGTGCAGAGACGTGCAACTAAATTGGTTAGAGGGACGGAAGACTTAAATTATGAGGGTAGACTGTCAAGGTTGGGGTTGTTTTCTCTGGAAAAAAGGCGCTTGCGAGGGGACATGATTACACTTTACAAGTACATTAGAGGACATTATAGACAAATGGCAGGGGACCTTTTTACCCATAAAGTGGATCACCGTACCAGAGGCCACCACTTTAGACTAGAAGAAAAGAACTTTCATTTGAAGCAACGTAGAGGGTTCTTCACAGTCAGGACAGTGAGGTTGTGGAATGCACTGCCGGGTGATGTTGTGATGGCTGATTCAGTTAATGCCTTTAAGAATGGCTTGGATGATTTTTTGGACAGACATAATATTAAAGGCTATTGTGATACTAAACTCTATAGTTAATATAGGTATGGGTATATAGAATTTTAATTAAAAGTAGGGAGGGGTGTGTGTATGGATGCTGGGTTTTCATTTGGAGGGGTTGAACTTGATGGACTTTGTCTTTTTTCAACCCAATTTAACTATGTAACTATGTAACTATGTACCTGTTTTTTAATTTGAATTACAGCAGGAACCGGGTAAGGTCTTGAATTTTAAAAGCTCAGTTAAGGGTACATTTGTTCAGTACATTTTATGCAAAAGATAAACACAAATATGACCTTAGTTGTATTGTAGAAGATGTGTAAATGGAGATATACAGATTTGTTTTGTATATTGTTACAGAACTCACTCACTTATGCTCACAACCAGTAGTTCACAGCAGCTCAGTGCTCTTCCTGAATAGTTCTATTTTCATTACTTATAATTATTTTAATGTTAACTTTGAAAATGGGTAGTGCTCATAGAACTAAAACATTATGGGGCCGATTTGAATGAAAAAAAATTTCATTTCAAGCTGTTTTTTGTGTACTTCGACTAGGGAATCGTCCAAATTCTATTCGACCGAAAAAAGTGTACTGTCTCTTTTAAAATTCGACTTTGACCATTCTTCATCTAAAACCTGCCGAATTGTCATTTTAGCCTATGGGGTATTGAATGCGCTATTCCTATTCGACCCAAAAAAAACTTCATTTCGGTTGGTCTTTTTGAATTTCAAAGTTTTTTCTATTAGAAATTCGACCCTTGATAAATATGCCCCTATGTGATGTATTTCATTTTAAAGCATTGAAGATATATTTTCAAAGTAGAGGAACGCTCAACTGCCAAATGATCAAGCCTCTGTACATTTTCTGAGCATTGATAACAGCCATTGCTTGGTAGGATATTACCAGTGGTTTTACTTTTAATAATCTATTGATCATATACGTAGCAACCTTTAGGGCCTTATTTATCAAAATCAGAATTTATTTAAATAAAAAAGTCCGACCAAACTAGAATCCACGATTTGACCTTATTTATTATTTAAAAAGCATGAATTAATCGGATTGGCTACAAACAAAATTAAATCATGCAAAAATTCAAGTTGTACAAGTTTTTCCAGATAAGCCCAAATTTCTGGATTTTTGCCCAAAAAGTTGAAATAGTCAGATTTTCAGGCTAATTCCAGCGCAGACAACAGAAACTTCCAAATAGGATATGGACCTCTCCCATTGAATTATGTACAACCTTGGGAGGTCTGAGATTCCTGATTTTCAGATTCTGACTTTTTACATCCTCGGGGTATAATAAATCTCGAAAAATTCAAGTTTAATTATTTGAGTTTTTGACATTCGAACTTTAATAAATTACCCCCTTAATGTTTTAAAATAAATATATGAACTTTAATAACTGGAACTAGATTTAAATTTTACTTTAAATTCTTACAAAATCAAAACTAATCACAAGTCCACTGAGTATCCACACTTGATCCTGAAAGAATCAAAAGTACAATTTGACTTTTAGTTTGAGACATACAAGCATTAAAACACTAAGCATAATGTAGGTTTAGAACAATCCCTATTCAATTGACTAATGCTGGAAAGGTGAAGTATACTGGCAGTTAATTTTCCTTCTTTTGTGAAGAACAACAATGGAAAGTCATGTTGTCCGACCAAAATGGTGGGTTACAGCAAATTAAAATGATTTACTGATACAGTGGGAATTGGGTTATATCACCTTTCATACTGGAAAACAGAGCAGGAGGATGGAAGGTAGAGATTTGACAAAGAATTGTACATTGTATATACCTTGGTGGTGGCTGAAATTTGGGTTGAGGCAAGTGTTAAGGCTGTAATCTTGGTTATGATATGCAATACAGTAGGTAAAGAGGGTGGACAGATGCAAAAGAGTACAGCAACTTGTTTGGCTGGTTTGCAATTCATTAACAGTGCATTCCTTAAATTGAACATTTGTGACTGAGTTTAAAATCCATGTTATTGACATTATGGGAATATTCAAACTGAATTACTTTTTTGGAAAAACCATATAGAGTTAACATATCCTTATGCAAAACATAAGCAAAACTTTTCCAGGAAAATGTTATTTTATTCTTTTTTTGTGTCCTTCCAGCCTGGACAGGTTGCACTCATTTATAGAGAAACTGTTATACTGATGTAAGATTGCTATCATAGGCTCCCAAAAAGCAGTTATCCTTTTGCTGTCTGCCAAACTGGGCTGTTGCTAATAAAGAGAAAACACATAAAAAAATGGCGCCCTTTTTTTTTACACAACGAAGCCTGGCAATGTGTGGTGTATTATCCCACAGTTTTTTACAAAGCATAATAAATATGGCCATTGTTGTATTATATAACTGAATTATGTCCCACTTATATTTCATAGATGGGTTATTCTTTTGTTTTTGTGGCAGCAAGACATGCATTATGGGACATAGCTAGATACTCCAGAGAAGGTACCATGTCTAGGGGGAGTGGTATTTGACCATACACTGGGGTTTATTTATCAACACTGGGCAAATTTGCCCATGGGCAGTTATCCATAGCAACCAATCGGTGAGTAGCTTTTTAAAGCCAGCTGCAAGTAGAACAATGAATGCAGTGATTTGATTGGTTGCCATGGGATACTGCCCATGGGCAAATTTGCCCAGTGTTGATAAATGACCTCCATTCCTCCAGTAGGCATGCAACAAAGGTCAAATGATGGTATGGTTGATTCTTGCCACTTTGCAACTGTGTGCTACAGCCTCCTCCTCACCTGCGTTCACCTTTCCACCCCTGGTAATTTGTCTGTACCGAGTGCAGCTTTTTTCCTCCTCTGGTACCTTGTGGGGCCCTACAGCCTGAGGTTAGTTCCTTACTTGTCTGATTTGTGCAGCATTACTGAATGATGGACAAATTGCCTAACCATTTTGATATGTGTATGAATTTTTTTTTTCATGGTTATTTAAAATAAATACATGGATATTTGCTTTTCTCTAACAGGCTCATGTGCTCTGTGAATTATTCACAAACAACTTTTTAAACGTAATTTTGAAAATCAGATCACTCTGTAAACAGAAATTATACCTGCTGCATTAACCAGTTTACATTCAGTGTTCCAATGTTCCATGACATCTTTTCACTTGAGTAAATGTCTCCTCCCATGCTACACTACCCTGACAGCAAAATCTGTGAGACACAAAATACAGTCTGTCAGCTTTTATCTTGCCGATAGTTTTGATGAATATAATAAAACTGATCATTTTCCCCAGACTGAAGTGGAAACAAACACTGCATATTTCCATGTAATTCATGAATCAGGTACATTGTTGTTGTAGGTAACAACCCACAGATTTAAATGTTCTCATAAACACCCATATTCTCAGTATCTCTGCCATGCAGGCAGTAGTTGCACTTACTTGGGGATTATCATCAGCAGAACTAACTGCACGGTGTTTACTTTTAGATCTTTAAATAAGCAGTAACATATCCTATCTGGTTTTAGGAGAAGCCAATTCAGATTCTGTTGCAGAAGATGCCAGTTTATACTAAATATGGGAAGGGTAACGCAACCATTTAAAGGTTTCTAAATTACCCAGTAGGGACAAATTACAGGTGGAAACTATGGAAGCCTAGCTTTGCCCAACCTCACAGATAAGTGAATACATTTTAGGGGTCATTTATGCCCCTTACTGCTCAATTGATATAAAAACAATCCAGCACTCAGTGTCAAGTGCATTGTCAGGACACACAACTAGCCCTGTCCTTACTGAAAAGCAGGACTATGGGGAGGTATGATATTAGTAGTCACCTTATAGTTCCATGGCCTGTATAGAAGCACTTGGTGGTCATATTCCCTTTGTAATTTCGCAAGATTCTAAAGAGCCTCTTTAAAAATTGGAAGAAGCACATAACCCCTGACATTTTTCTCGCCTGCTCTAAACTAGAAAATTATTGTTATTGCTTCTCAGCAAGTCAAAAGAAATTTGATATGTTAAAAAAAACTATTTTTGAAGCAAAAGGTGGTATGACAGGTTTAAAGTTACAACATAATCAGCTACAGTAAATCTTTCATCTTGTGGCAGAGAAATTCAATTTTGGAACTCCTGACAGCTACATTAAATAAACATGAATTGTGCATAGCGCCTCGCAGCTGCAGCTGTCCTACTAAATACCATGGCAAGTCTCTCAGCGCTGCTGCCTTTCCTCCTACAAGTATCATCTCTACAGCACATACCCTTTGCACCGCAGCTCAAATCCTCTAGCACTGTGCCTTTCTATGAAACATTTTCCTTTAACTTTGCTCACAACTTGGAAGTTGGAACGCATTTATTATAGATATATGCCTTGTTTACACCTCTACTTTGTGTAGTTTAAGTTTTATCCCTACAATGTGACAGGTGTCTTGATTAAGCAGTTCATATACAGGCTCAGACACTTTAGTGTAGATTATCTTTGGAAAAGAAAACCTATACATAAGAAAACCATTTCCAAACTTTCTTGCTGCGAGTGTGGAGCTCCCCATTCGTCCAGACTACTCACGTGACCTCCAGTCCCACATCCTGGCATTGGATTCCTTCAACTCTCTCACTACAAACGGACTTGATTCAAGGACACATTCTGGATACGTTTAAAATTCTTCACATCCTTTATTTGTTCATATTTAAAAGGTTGTCAGCATTGGCACAGTGCATATAAAACACCACTGACGCGTTTCGTGCCCTTACTAGCAGGCACTTCCTCAGAGTATATAATCTGCTGATACAGTTATTAAAAGTTATTCTCTGACAGACTTAACTGGCTCTTACCATACCTTCATATAGGAATTTCTATGTTTATACTGTACATAGTAAAGCAGAATGTTACTGAAATATTGAAACATTTAACCCTGAGCGTTCTCTGCTTTACTGTGTATGTGTTTTTAAATAGCACCCAAGCAATTATTAGTATGTAGTGTGTGCCTCTATATATAAAGTTGTCCATGTACTAAAGGAAATCTCCACTCACAGGACTTATCTTTGCCAAAAAAGATGAATCTACTGATACTGTATATAAATGAATACTTCCACCAGGCCCACCATCACCCCAATATCTACACTATTCTCTGTCTTCACTCTTCAAGTGTGACTTGTAGGTTGCATGAAATTATAGGATTCTCTAGAGCTATAGAACCTGTATCGCTCTAATGGCTTGGCTGCTATATTTTGGCAGCTGAATTGTGCAGATGTGTGCATTGCTGCACTGTTGTAAATTAGACTCCAGTTTCACAACGTGCTTGAAATCAGCAAAAGCTGTACAGAGGCCCATTTTATACACAGAGTCGATACAGTACCTTATTTTTAAAAGTAAACAGAAGGAATTATTGAAGATTATTTTCTTAATAAATATACTCCCCTAATATCGTATTTCACATAGCAGGGGGAAATATTGTCCATCATGTTGGTATTACAAATACATAGCTCCATATTGCTACATGCAGCTTCTAAGCCATTCTCAGTGTTTGAAATTTTTCATTCGATATTGTATAAATGAATGTCATAAATGTCTTATGGCTTTTACTGTACTCAAATGAGCAGGTCCTCTCATGCAGATAGCCCACATTAAGATGCACTGAATAGCCTGCTGTCTAGCAGATTATGATATACACATAATATGTTCATAAAATTATAATAAGCTATGCTAGAGCTACGCATTTGGAGACTTAGGGCTAGCCCCCTTAATACACCCCTCAGCTTGTCTAAGAGCTCCACATGATATCAGCATTTTGGTATAGTCTGGGCACATTAGGCATGTTGCATAATTATGTCCCACAGAGTTACACTGCAATTAAATAAGCGATTCAGTAGGTGGAATAGAGGTAGAATGATTTGACATTTAAAAAGAAAAAAGAGTAAAACATGTTATTTTATGTATATATTATCAAATAACGTTCTTTATAAATATGCCTTTAAGTACCACTTTCAGAGGAAAAAAGTGACAAGTTCTTTAACTTTAAAGAAAAGAAACTGGGGGTATAATTGCTAGTCATACTATGAACATACATATGGAAGGATAATAAGGATGTCTCACTGAGGGTAATTTTATCCATCCCCTATGTAATTAATTCAGCTCCCCACTGACAGTAGAGGGCAGACAATGCCTTAAAATCATTGCTATTTATATAAGGCATGTGGACTGAGGATTCTGATATATTCCCATAATTACATGACATAGAAACAGGCTAGGAATAGGTTTTTACCACAGAGCTTATACAGTTTGAACAGTACAAGTTGTGGTCAGGAAACGTAAATTAGCTTCTGATGAATCCAAATTTTGACACATGCAACAATTTTTATAAGCACGACTATTTTGTCCAAATGCATTAAAATCAATGGACGTCCGAATAATTTTGACACGCGACAATTTTTATGCGAGTTCATTTTCAAGTTCATGAGAGTTTATGGGAGTTTTTAAAAACTCACATGAACTCGAAATACGACCTTTAAAAAATGTGCTCAATAATGTAAAGATGATGGCAACTAAATAAATAAATAAAGGTAGAAATCATAGCTAGAACATAAAACCCTTCCTTAGCCAGTGAAACACCACACCTTTTACACTTACTGAGCATAATTAATGTTGAGTGTAAGCTTAAATAAGTTTCTATGTGCCCATGTGGAATTTCAAAGAATAAGCTTATATACTCTACCTTCTCCAGCCACATTGTTTACCAAAGACGAATCTGTGATATTCTTTATGTCCATGGCAAAGGGATAAGCAGGAGTAATGTATGTCTCCACAGAACAGTCTCCTTTACTAGTCTGGCCTGAGGTTATCTGCCCATGGACGTCTTCACTGCTTGATGGTAAAAAATCACCAGATATTTCTAAAGGGTCTTTTATATTTAAAAGTTCTAAATCAGTTGTATTGCTAAACATTGCTGCATTGGCTTTTTTGTCGTCTTCTTCTTTGTGTTCAGTTAGTGGTGATTTTTCAATATCAGGTAAAACTGTTGAATAAGCCAAAACACGGTTGTCTTCATTAAAAGCTGCATGTTCTGTGTCTGTTAAATGGTTAGGAGACAACTGAGTATTTGGTGTAAAAACTATGTTAGAATTTGATGTTACTTCTAGGTCATTAATATCATTTTCATTGATGTGTGAATCACTGAAAGGCACAATATAAGCTTCATTGATGGTTATATCTTTATTTTCCACTGGTATAAATTGGCTGTCCTCATCCTCATATGATTGATACTGGTCTGCATTGAGTGTTGCTAGGCCTTCTGTAAGCACATGTATTGTTGAAAAATCCAAAAGAATGCTGAAATCCTGTTCTGTTGTCACTTCAAAAGGATGAACCAATGACTGCTCAGCATTTACAGCTTCACCCTTCCAAATAAAGAGAAACAAACAAGTAAACAAATGAAACTCCTAATATTATATTCCAGGTATAGGACCTGTTATCCAGAATGGTCGGGACCTGGGGTATTCCAGATAAACATTAAATTATTCCAATTAATATATATATATATATATATATATATATATATATATATATATATATATATATATATATATATATATATATATATATATATATATATATATATATGCAGAATAAGAGCATATATAAAATTCCCTGTTACTTAGATCAATTTGGTATATATCAGACACAAGTGTATGAAAATTGGTGTGTGTATGATGGAAATGCTTGATTGTTATGACAGCACACACACACACTCTAAAATAAACATTGAACTAGGAAAGGCCATTAAAAATACCGGTAAGCTGTTCTTCTTTTTAAATAGGTCTGCACTCTATTTACTTTATCTGGCCCCCTTATTTTTTTATGTGGTAAAATGAGGAGAACGTTTTTTTTCTGATAATACTGAATAAAGCAAGAAAACCTTTATTTGGTCTTTTTTTGACAAAGCAACTGCCATAGCTGCAAAGTAAAGCGGGCTTCACTGCAATAGTTACATAGTTAGATTGGGATGCAAAAAAAACAAAGTCAAGTTCAACCCCTCCAAATGAAACCCAGCATCCATCCATACACACACTGACCCCTCCATACACTCACATGAACTATATATACTCATACACTAACTATTGATTTTAGTATCACAATAGCCTTAGATATTATGCTTGTCCAAGTAATCATCCAAGCCATTCTTAAAGGCATTTAACAGAATCAGCCATCACAGCATTATCTGCCAGTGCATTCCACAACCTCACTGTCCTCACTGTGAAGAACCAAATTAAATTAAAGTTATTTTCCTCTAGTCTGAAGTGGTGGTCTCTGGTGAGGTGATCTGGTGTGCTATGGCACATTCCTTTTAAGAACAGTAATTATTTTCTGGGTTTTGTAACAATACTGGTAGAGGCATGGCAGGCAAATCCTTAGTTGGTCTTTGTTTCACAAAGCAACTCGTATTTTTAGGATAATGATGAATGAGTTACCTATAGCAGTGGTTTTAAAATGTATTTATTAGAGTGAGGGTTGGTACCTGATACACCTTTTGAGTAACTTCTTTAAGAAGGTAATGACAGCCAAGGTGATTTTGATTGAAGTACCTTGATTGTGTTTTGTAGCTCCTTGGAATGGGCACAAATTCTCAAAATTGCTCCATATTTAGGGGCAAGGGTTGAGGTGAATTTTCCTATGAAAAAAAATTTGAATTTCGAGCTTTTGTGTACTTCGACTAGGGAATAGTCCAAATTCGATTTGAATTTTTTTTTAAAATTTGAATATCAAAATTTATCATACTTTCTCTTTAAAAATTCTACTTTGACCATTGATCTGAAACCTGCATAATTGCTGTTTTAGCCTATGGGAGACCTCCTAGAACCTATTTGGAGTCAATTGGTGGCTTTGAAAAATCAAAGTTTTTTTTGGGAAAAACTTTGAATCGAATTCGATCGGATGCGCTAAAACTTTGATTCGTACAATTCGAATTCGCCTGGATACGGACCTATTCTATCGAAAACTGACCTATTAGACTAAAAAAACGTAATTACGGTTGGTCTTTTTGAATTTGAATTTCGAAGTTTTTTTCAATTTGAAATTTGACCCCTGATAAATATTAAAGTCAATAGAAATGACTTGCAAACACCTGGTGCTGTCTAGTGTGTGCTGTCAGTTGGCAGGATTGTCACTTGTGTGGGGGTAGTTTTGAACATTTTGCCCCCACCCCTTGTGGCCAATTTTCTCACAAATAATGATCACCATCCAACACCAAATGAATCTAATGGAACAATGTACTGCAGCATTCACAGGCTTAATAAAAGCACCTTTATTTCCACATTGTCATGATCACAGTGACATTAATGACCTACGGTACTTTGTCCATTGCCAACTTGATAAGAAAGAAAGTAGGCTTGAAACATCAATGTGATCATGCCAACAAGTTCTAGCATGCATATATGATATATATATAGAAACAGTTTACACCTTAATTTTATAGCACAAAAAAAATACATAAATACCTTTATTTTGGATGGTGGCAATGTCATTAGCGCTTCAGAATTAGTTTCCAATGGACTAAATGATTTCTCTGGATCTATAGAGGCAGAGATAAACATTGTCAGAAATACTAATATAAAAGTGAATATTTTAAGCACATTAACGACAAATGGTAGCAATTTTTAGGACACATACTGTGTATATACAATAATGGCTGATTTATCCGTAAAGCAAATGGATTACTAAAAGGCACATATAGACTATTATGTTTTATGTAGTAAACAAGCACAGACAGATACATATGTACTATATTTATTGTCATGAAAAAAGAATAGCACATATAATCTTGCAATAAGAGGTGGCATTATTAACTAAATGCTAAGCAGTTAGGACTAGATCATATTGCTCTTAGCACCGAAGTGTCATCAAAAAGAATGCTGTACAGTGCTCAGTGTACAAGGGAGGGAGCCGGTGTCTTTTTCACAGCATGCCTTATTTTGACCAGGTACAATTACAGGTATTCATTAATTGGTTCAATATTTGGGGGTTTGAATTTTCTGGATAAAATTTTGCCCCAATATTATAATTCTGGAAAAATGGAAAAATGGTTTATTGTGCCTGTGACTATTTAAATATGCAAAAAAGAAGCATTGTGTAAAGCTCTTCCGCCATATTCAGCAGATGGAGCAATTATTTAAAAAAGAAGCACTATCAGCAAAAAACTATCAACATGACCTATATGTAACTTTTTTGCAGATTAATATTTTGAAAAGAACATTTTTAGTGTCAGTATCACTTTAACGCTAACCTTTGCTTAGTGATGATGAGCAAGGTAATATTTGCCAGAGAATGATTTTACATTGCTTGTGATTTTTATTACATTCCCCTTATGTGTTCGAGAAATGTAAAATTACATTCATAGGGGTCTTTGTGAACTGCTTTGCTTCAATATTACAGATATGTTGTTGCAGATAACAAAACAAGATATCTTGTTTGGAATTTGCTTCTGAAAAATATTTATATGCCATGATATGAAGAACATTCCAATCTAACCACTCTCTTACCACCTCAATGACCAACCAACTTGTATATGATGTGACATCCCACCTCTGTCAGGAGAGTGCAACATTGGTACAAACAGTGATTGCAATAGCGGAAATCTAATTAATGAAAAACTATACCTCCCAAAATTAATATTTAAGCAACAGATGTTTACTAGAATCTTACCAAACTGAAATATTGACCTTTTACATCATTTACCTTGAACCACCATTTCGTGATGGTCTGTGTGCTCCCTCAGAGATCATCTGACCAGAAATACTGCAGCTCTAACTGTAACAGGAAGAAGCGTAGGAGAAAAATACAGAACTCTGTCTGTTAATTGGCTCATGTGACCTAACATGTATGATTTGTTTGAGTGTGCTGTGAATCGTAGGATCCCAGGGGGTGGTCCTTATTTCTTAAATATTAGGATTACCCAATGGCACATACTACTAAAAAAGAACATTATTATGAAAATGGTTTATTTACATAAAGCAGCGTTTTATATATGAGCTGTTTTATGTAATATATTTTTAAAGTGACCAATTGTCATTGTTCAAGGGTATAGTTTTCCTTTGATTTTATAAAAATAACGTATAGTGTATATACTCGAGTATAAGCCGAGTTTTTCAGCACCCAAAATGTGCTGAAAAATTCTACCTCGGCTTATACTTGAGTCAATGGCTATGCAGCACTATAGGGGCACCGGGAAAATAGCTTTTATTGGAGTCGAGGTTGCTGAGGACCCTGAGGAATTGAAAATTGTTGCTGTACAACATCGTTATGGGAGACACATACCGATACCTCCCACAAAGTCCACCATCACTCCCCTCAATAGTAGCGTCTACGTAGAACATCACTGTGTGTGGAGTGACAGCCTCGCGAGATGAGACTAGTGACATCAGCAATAGCTGCTGGCTGGAGTCTATGCGCTAGACGTTAACAGAGCTGCGGGACTTTTAAACAGGGACCCGGCTCTACTGCCGGCTGTGTTGACCTGTAGTTTTACATATAAAACTATAGTCCTGCAGATCAGCCCAGCCAACATTGTCACATTATCACCATTGTCCCCTTAATTCTCATTCTATAGTCACTACAACTTGTGTGAGGCCGCACTCTCTGCCCATGTGCGGCTTATACTCGGGTTAGCTTATACTCGAGTATTTACGGGTATGTATTGATTAATTCAAAGTATATATTGGAATCCAAGAATTATAGAGGACTATGTAATCACCTATAGCAACCAATCAGCGGGAAGTACATACTGGTCACCTACTTAAATGCAAAATGTTATTGATTGCTATGGGTTCCTGCACTTGGGAACATTTTGTGGCTTTAATGACATATAGGGTATAGGCTGTTCATTACAGATATTAGGATATTTCTAGTTGCTTAAAAGTCACTTGTTTAAACGAGAAAAGTGGAAATCACATTAGTTTATAGACATACCATCAGCAAACCAAAGAGTTTGGAGGTCCACAGGTAAAGATCGATCATCCCACAATGCCATAGCAACCATGTTCTGCAGTTCTATTGCAGTGTATGACATTTCTTTTGGCTCTTGTATACTGCCATTCTCAACATTGTTAGATGTGATAGTAGGAGTCTCATCAATGTTATTTTTAGAGTCAAAGCTTCTTTCAAAGACCACAGCATAACCTACAACAATGCTATCAGATCTGTAGGGTGAAAAAAGCAGGTATGCTTAGTTTGTATTACAGTGAGCTTTTCTTATCTCAGTGGGCTAAAACAGCGTTTAAAGCAAGTATTAAAACTTTAACTAAAGAATAAATAGCATAAAGGTTACATATAAGCTGCACATCTTTAAAGGGGCACTATTATATAAAAAAGTAAAAGTCTGTTACTTTGTTTCAGTTCATATTGAATTGAGTAAAATAAATACCACCGCACAGACGATTTAGACAATTATCAAACACACTGGCTAAGAGTTGCCTTATCAAAACCTCCCTATTTCTGATAAAAATGTGCTTGGAATTGTGCAAATTCTAGATGAAAATCATTGTAAACCATAAGGAGAATATATTTAGAACTATGGCCAGCTTTACCCTGGCCCTTCTTACTATACCATGCAGAGTAATAACAGTGACTGGCTCCTGGGGGAAGCCAGGAGAACAGGCCTCAGTATTATGGTGCTGCATAACATACAGTATAAGTGGTCTTATGTGCAACTGTGGCTATAACTGCCAGTACCCCAGTCTTATACAAAAAGTTGGAATCCTGTGAATGCATTTAATTTTTCAATGCAAGCAAAAAAGCATGATATTCTAATTAACTTTACATTGCTCATTGTGTAAGCTATACAGTACATGAAACTCTGTTGCTTTGATTATGTTGTTCTATAATTAATCCATATGATTAGCTATTGTGTATTTTTTATGTTCACTTCTAGTTCCTGTACTAAAAGATCTTGCACACTTACCCATCATTTTCCTTCTTCTGTCTTCATTTTGTGGCATAAACAATACAAAAGTATAATTAGTAATGCAAAAAGCATACTTTTTTATATACAATTACCTTAATACAATCAGTTATAGTTAGAAATATGACACTTGCTGGCCAACTTTATTTTTAATTCTGTAGTTCTGAAATAATAATTTATGGGTCATTGTAACAGAATAATGTATATGAATAAACTACTATACACAGCCGACTATAGTGTGGAAGTTTAAGCAGAAGGTTCCTCAGTTCGTACTGATAATGTGTAAGTTACAGTGTACTGTACTAAGCAGTAGTAAAAATTGATGTGAACAAGGCACCAGGGCCAGATGGAATACACCCCCAGGTTCTAAGAGAGCTTAGTTCAGTTTTAGACCAGCCTCTGCTCCTGATTTTCTCAGATTTGCTTTCATCTGGTATGGTACCAATGGATTGGAGGAAAGCTTATGTTATTCCAATATTTAAAAAGGGATTAGGATCTCAGCCTGGCAATTATAGGTCAATAAATTTGACATCTATGGGGGGCAAATTATTTGAAGGCTTGTTAAGGGATCACATTCAAAATGTTGTCCTAGTGAATGACATTATGAGCAGTAATCAGCATGGCTTTATAAAGGATAGGTCATGTCAGACAAATTGAATTGCTTTTTATGTTGAGGTAAGTAAGATGCTGGACAGTGGGGCGAGCAGTAGATGTGATCTATTTGGATTTTGCTAAAGCGTTTGATACAGTGCACCATAAATGACTGCTTTCTAAACTAAGGTTTGTTGGGCTTAATATAGCCATTTGCATGTGGATAGTAAAATGGCTACAGGATCAGGGTGGTTGTTAATAGTACATTCTCTACTTGTTAACTTGTTCATTAATGACTTAGGGGAGGGTATTGTAAGTAATGTATCAGTGTTTGCAGATGATACAAAACTGCAGCCCAATTAATTCCATCGAGGATGTGGCATCCTTGCAACACGATCTTGACAAACTGGCAATCTGGGCAGCTAAGTGGCAGATGAGATTCAATGTTGATAAATATGCAAGCCACTTATACCCTTAACTGCACTATGCATCAAATCCATAATGGAAAAGGACTTTGGAGTCCTTGTAAGTAATAAACTTGGCTTTGATAAGCAATGCCAATCAGCAGCTTCAAGGGCAAATATGGTCTTGAGCTGTATTATAAGGGGCATAGATTTGTGGGAAAAGGGTGTTTTCTTCCACTGTTCTCAGCGCTGCTAAGACCCCATCTAGAATATGCCATATAGTTTTCATCTCCAGTGCTCAAACAGGACATTATTGAATTTGAGAGGGGTGCAGAGAAGGGCAACTAAGCTGGTACAAGGTATGGAAGATCTCAGCTATGAGTAAAGACTGGCCAAGTTGGGGTTGTTGGCGTGGGAGAAGAGGTGCTTAAGGGGTGATAGAATAACTATGTATAAATATATAAGGGGATCATACAATAATTTCTCTAATGTTTTATTTGCCAGTGGCTCTTTCCAGTTGACACACGGAGGAGGTTAAGCCTAAATATTCAGAAAGGGTTTTTTACAGTGAGATCTGTGAAGATTTGGAATTCTCTTTGGAATTTGGAATCAGTCTTACTGGCTGATACATTAGTTAGCTTTAAGAAGGGGGTTGGATGGCTTTTTAGCAAGGGAGGGACTACAAGGTTATGAAAGAAAGCTCGTAGTACAAGTTGATCCAGGGACTGGTCCTATTGCAATCTTGGAGTCAGGAAGGAATTTAGAGAGGCTTCAAATGGGTTGTTTTTGCCTTCCTCTGGGTCAACTAGAAGTTAGGCAGGTTATATATAGGCTTAACTGACTATGTTACTTACTATTTTACTAAACAATAAACCACAGAGATATTCAATTATTTCTATGACAAGTGTCCCCTAACCAGAAGGTATAACCCTAGTGATCTATTGTGGATCATTTCTTATTAGACCACACATAACAAAGTCATGATTGAATTATCTAACAGCAACTGGTTATAAAATCAAATTCTGCATTTTACATATTGTAACACACAGGCATTTTTGCATGGGGTTTTCACAACATTTTTTTCTTGCTGCTGTAAACTCCCTTCAGACAGTCATGTGTGATCAATAAACAATTTAGTGAACACTGATTGACTATTCATAACAAGCTTACATTGGAAAATTGAAGCTAAACACAAGTAGGGGCTGTGCCGAGTATGATGTGGTTAATATATTAACACTCCATAATCTGTATTGATAACAACCCTATCTTAGAATCTAATGCACTGTAATGTGCAGACATTACTTTCTGTTATACTTTCACAGCACATTAATTAGGAAACCATTACAGGAATGGCAACAGATCACTTTAATGTGCTTATTTATGGTCCCTTGGAACAGGCCAGCTACTGTACTTTCCCATGGGAAGTTAAGAACATAAAGTTTTTCTGTTTTAATTATGTGAAGACCAGATTTTGAAAGCTCATTAAAATTGCTCTACAATTAAGCTGTTTGAAACCATTAAACACTGCTCATTATTTAACGCAGGATAATTCTGTATTTCTACTGAACTCATAGATTGTATAGGAATGTATGGATCCAAATATAAATTTATAGTAGTCCAACAATTAGAAATGTATGTGCTAGATTACAAAATAATGAAACTGTGTCTCCGTTGATAAGGATAAAATACATTCCTAAAAGAAAGAAACCGTGCAATTTAATTTGTGTTCTGAAAGGATTATTTAAAGTGTTCTGTCAATCAGTTCTGCATTGAGTGTCAAACGATACAGCAAAACAAGACCAAAAGATGCTGGGCTGTTTGTTGCTACCTTGAGGTTCTGAATGCTTGAACTTCAAAGTGCACAGGGTGAGATCTGTAGTAAATGATAGTATCTAAATATATTTACAGTATTTAAAAAGTGGACAGTGAACAACCTGATGCAATACATGGTACATTCTGATTAGACTTATTCACAGGCAGCTAATGTCTGCTATTGCTAATATCCCCAAATAGAGGGCTGATTTGACATCTCTGTAATCATCTAATCATTTAATCATCTCTAAACATTTTATTCTTCAAGCATTATTTTCTTTTTGTATCTTTTACTTGCCCAATTGTTTATCATACCATAACCTTTCCTTGTAATTTTTTGCCTGTTGCTCAGAACGTGGTAAAGGACCAGCACCCTCCAGTACTGAAAAGAACATACCAGTGCGTTTATACATACAAAAATAATCATGCTCATCAAGTTTATCAAGCAAAGAGCCAAATTCAGTTCAGTCAGAAAAAGTTTTCTCATGGTTTCTCACATTTTGGGGCAGATTTAATCCAATGATTAATGATTTAATACATTAATTTAATTAATGATTTAATTCAAATTTATCTCATGGTTTATCATGTGAAAACTCATGGATGAGATTCAATTAGAGAAGAAAAAAAATTAACTCCAAATTCAGTTCCAATTTTTTCTCACTGAACTGAATCTGGCCCAAAGTTGGGTGAATATGTCATTCTTGTTCTTTATGTAATTTGGACATATAGTGACTTGCATTGACCCCTAGTGGTGATAGTTCAGTAAACATATTTTGTTTTTATTTTATTTTTATTTCACAGTTAGAAGAAAAGTCTCTCTAATGCATTGATATATATGGACAATTCATCTTTATTATTGCTGTTTGGACACAAGTAATAAGCACTTCACGTCACTAAACAGGTATTATAATAGTATATTAATACACAATGTATCACGGCCTTTTTATTGTTATGTTTGTATATGCACATTGTGATGTCACTTAGTTGGAGGGGAGAAGTATTCCTTCTCTGCACCTTTATATACCTGTGAACTAAATTAAGCTAGCCATGGATGCAAAGATAGGATTGTACGATTTTCGGACCGTGTGTGGAGAGTCTCGACATTTTTTGTCCCACGGAGATTGGTCGTTTGGACGATCGGCTAGGTTAAAAGATGTATGTATTGACGATCGCACGATTTTCAGTGGGAGACTGTCACCAGCTTTGCCTGTCACCAGCTTTGTCGGACATAAACTTTGGTACGATTGCTGTCAGGGGCAGAACATCTGTTCTTTTCTACTTTATTTAAACTGAAGGTTAGTGGCAGGTCAGAAGATGGGGAAGTCCGATCGTTCTAGGATTCGAACAATCAGATCTTTGCGTCTATGGGGCAAATTTACTAAAGGCCGAAGTGGCTAACGCTAGCAAAAAGTCGCCAGCGTGACGTCATTTAGTCGATTTACCAGTGGGTGCTGGCGTAGATTCGCTAGCGAAGTGGACTTACTCTAGCGCTACTTCGCACCCTTATGCCAGGCGAAGTTGCGCAATGGCGAAGGGACGTAACAACGCTAATTCACTAACTTGCAGATTTTACTGAATGTTACCTATTGTGCAAGACTTGCCTTCGCTACTTCAGACCAGGGCGAAGTGCAATAGAGTAGATAGGGCTTGCTTCAAAAAACGCTGGCGTCTTACTTTTTTAAGGGTAATAATGAAAAAGATCGTACATTTTTTTGGGGGTACCTCCTTCCCCCCTACATTTCCTAACATATGGCACCTAAACTATGCAGTGGGCACATGTATAGGGCAAAATAACAACTCTATTTTATTTCATGAAGCTTTCCCAGGCTTGTGTAGTGTAATGTATTTGCTGCTACATATACGTCCATCGTACTTTAACTTGGCACCGTATGCAAATTAGGCATCGCTAGCGTAACTTCGCTTTGCTTGACGAATTAACGATAGCGCAACTTCACTACCTTTCGCCTCCCTGTGCGCAACTTCTGATTTTAGTGAATTAGCGGCGCCCTGGCGAAGTGCGGCGAAGCTTTGAAGGTAAGTAAATTTGGCCCTATGGTCAGCTTTACACTTATGAGAGCACTTGAGAAAGGAGGTTGTACCTCTGAAACATTGTGTGGAGATCTCAATAAATTGCAAATATTTAGCATGATTGCCAGGATGTGTGCCATCTGATTTTCTACATTGCATGAATATGTCATGCCCCTATACTGTATGTAAAGGAAAAAACAATATACCAGCAATAACATTGCTATTCCGAGCAGGGAACAATCTCCTGCAAGTTTGTTTATCGCAAAACTTAATATTTTGGGACATTTTGGGCTCTGAGTCAGCTGTCACATCACACTTTTGGGATAAGTAAACTTGCAGGGGTTTGTTCCTTGGAATAGCCACCTTATTATCTGTATGTTCTTTTCCTTCACATACAAGTGGATTCCACATTCACCCAACTTTGAGCCATATTCAGTTCAGTGAGAAAAAGGTTTTTCACTTGAACAATGGACAAGTTTCAATTTGAGATGAGATTCAATTCAGAAAAGCTCTACTGAAGTCTATAGGAAAACAGATTTTGAAAAGTTATTTCTCCTCAAATTGAATCTCGTCCATGAGATAACATTTTCTCACTGAATTGAATCTGGACCTTTGTCTGATAAACTTTAGGATGAACAGGATTGTTTTTGTATGTATAAACAGAAGCATGCACATGTACAGATAAATAGTGATGGGCGAAATTGCGGCGCTTCGCCGAAAAATTCGCGAAATTTGCGAAACGGCGAAAAATTTGCGAAATTTGCGAAACGGCGAAAAATTTACGAAACGGCACCGCGTTTTTGACGCTAGCACCCGTTTATGACGCCGGTGCCTGTTTTTTTGATGCCGACGCCCGTTTTTGACGCCGGCGTCCGTTTTTTCGGAAAGTTTTTTTCTGACGCCGGCGAATTTTTGCCGCAAATTTTCACGGGCGTTTCACGAATTTATTCGCTGGCGGCGAAACGCGCAAATTCGCCACGAATTTGCGCCTGACGAATAAATTCGCCCATCACTACAGATAAACTTAACCTTCACCATACATTCGAACATAGCCTAGTTACAGAGGAAATAGGTCATAGATACTTCTGTAATCAAAACATAAATAATAGGACCATATTATAATTCCAATGTTACATTTCTTATAAAATTCAACATATGAACTTTTTGTAGCCATGTAAGAAAAGTCATATTTGTTACTGTTGTAGTACATTCAAAGACAGAATTAGAGCACCACAAGTAATTCAAGTAGGAGAGAATAATGAGAAATACATTTATATTATAACCAGTGATCTACACATACAGTATATGTGGAAATGTCAGAGAAAGTGAAATGCCATTTTTTTCCTCGCTACATTTCAAAGGCTTTTGTATCTACTTATCACAAAGCAATATTAATACTACCCATCCAGCACCTGGGAAACATCACCTCCACGTTATTGATTACTGTAATCCCTTGGCAATTGTCATCTGTCCCTTTACCTTCTGTATTTACTAAAGGAGAATGAACATTGAGGATTTCAGGAATCACTGCATTGGTGTAATGTGCATGTAAATGACAAGCACTATATTCCAAGTGCAAAGATGAAGATGAGCAATGTAATGAACAAGCTGTTAGTTCTTTTATTTAACACATTCACTCCGATGCACTATTACCTCTATCCAGCAATGTATAATACAAATATGAATTTAACATACAGTATGGTAGTATGTATAATGAAAAGGGCTCTCTTTGCCTCCAGTAACACTTGTTATTTGTATAAAATTGTTATGTTTCATACATACACTCTTCTTTTCTACAGTGATACTGTGGGCACTTTATAATAATAATAATAATAATAATAATAATAATAATAACTCTTACCTAACTCTTGAGACCCATATTTCTTTGAAGCCTGGGAGTTTGTCAAACACCTTTTCCATCTAAACAAAAAAAAAACCAGACAGTTGCATTTTTGGAATTACTATTCATTTTATCATTTAATCAAGCACAAAAAGCAAGCACAGAATTATACACATTTCAAGGATTGAAAATGCTCTGCTACTGCTAAAAGTGTTTTAGCTGCTTGTTCTTATTGCAGTGAGAATTGTATGCTTCCCTGAGAGCATATCATTCCTCAAACAATATAATGTCATAAACCGATATCTTCTTATATATGTCAAGCATCTACAATACTTTTTGGTTTAAAGCAATAATAGTAAGTATTTTAGACATCCCATCTGTCTTCATTTCAGTTTACACACCAATCTCACTTGTAGTATAAGTTAAGCAATATGTCTCTTTTACATTACAGGGCCTTTTTTCCCTCAATTATGTGTTTCAACTGATTAGTTTAGGGTCATGCAACTATATGTGAACTATATGTACAGTCCCCTGCATGCATATTTACTCCATAGGCTGCTGTTTATCAAATCTTTTGTATAAAGCCTTTTGTTATAATCCAGCCCACACATATACAGTAATAGCTATTTGACTCTCTGCATAGAAAGTATTAGAGAGCAGAGATATCAGGGATGTAACTACAAAGGAAGCAGACACTGCAGTTGCAGGGGGGACTGGGTGTTCAGAGGGTCCAGAAAGGCCCTAATTAAAGGAAAACTGTACCCCCAAAATGAATACTTAAGAAACAGATAGTTTATATCAAATTGAATGACATATTAAAGAATCTTACCAAACTGGAATATATATTTTCATAAATATTGCCCTTTTACATCTCTTGCCTTGAACCACCATTTCGTGACTCTATCTGTGCTGCCTCAGAGATCACATGACCAGAAATACTACAACACTATCTGTAACAGGAAGAAGTGAGGAAGCAAAAGGCACAACTCTGTCTGTTAATTGGCTCATGTGACCTTACATGTGGTTTGTATGTGTACACAGTGAATCTTACGATCTCAGGGGGCGGCCCTTATTTTTTAAAATGGCAATTTTCTATTTATGATTACCCAATGGCACATATTACTAAAAAAGTATATTATTATGATAATGGTTCATTTACATGAAGCAGGGTTTTACACATGAGCTGTTTTACTCAGTATCTTTTAATAGAGACCTACATTGTTTGGGGGGTATAGTTTTCCTTTAATAAACAGTTTTGGTTTATCTTGGTATTTCTCAAAAAAAAGGGGGAAGTAAATATCCAGTTTGAATGATTTTTGTAAAAAGTAAGGTTCACTTACCAATACTAACAGGGGTTCCAGGTGCTCATGCCCCAGACCTTCAGTTGGGGAGGCAATTTTACATATTTATGTTCAGTTGTAGGGTGGCACAAACTGGACTTCACTTCAAAATTTCACGCAGATAAAAAGTAATTTATTAATTCGAAGGATTTTAATTTCTTCGATGAAAGAAACCTAGGAAAGCCTATGGGGACCTTCCCCATAGGCTAACTTTGCACCTCGGTCGGTTTTAGGTGGCGAAGTAGGGGGTCAAAGTTTTTTTTAAAGAGACAGTACTTCGACTATCGAATGGTCGAATAGTCGAACGATTTTTAGTTCAAATAGTGCGATTCGAAGTCGTAGTCGAAGGTCGAAGTAGCCAATTCGAGGGTCAAAGTAGCCAAAAAAAATAAAAATTGGAAAAAAATTCGAAATTTGAAGTTTTTTTTATTCTAATCCTTCACTCGAATTTAGTAAATGTGCCCTGTATTGGAAATTAAGCTATGCATGTAATTTTCTGATTTTCTGAAACTGACCTGAATTTCTGGCTAGTTCTTGGTATTGTGGTGAATTAGGATCACTAAGTTCATCTGTAAATTGCTGTTTAGTGAGAGTGACAATCTGCTGCACTGGCTGCTCAGGAACAAGATTTGTTATTTCAAGTTCCTGCAGAAGAAGAAAAAAAGTAAGTCAACGTTTATATCAGTTTAGTTCTATCCAGTATGCTAGGAACAATAACCATATGTATTAGTCCTTTTTAATTTATATCTGCATTTGGAATGTTTTAAAATATTTTTCTCATCTAGTTTTTACCTACACAAGTAATGGGCCAGATTCAATTCAGTGATAAATAGTTTTCTCACTGAATTAAATTTGGTCCAATATATGAAGACTGTAAAATGATACATCTCGTTACAGGGAAAGTTTTGATGATTACAGTGGACCTGTCACCTACACATAAAAAGCTGCATAATAAAAGTTATTTGCAAATGAAACATGAAACACAATTTCTTTTCATTAAAACCTGTTATAAATGTGTTTAAATATCTGAGCTGTCAATCAAATATTATCTGCCCGCCTCCATGCCTTTCCATTGACCACTTCTAACATGTCACTACACTGCTCACATTGCCCCTTCCCTCCTCAGCTTCTCTAATTGTGTAGGGCACTGTGAATGGGCATTAGGTCCCCCATTCTGGTGCATACTCAAGGTTTTGGGGTGATACACAATTTGTCTTAATAACAGTGTCCACAAAATGTCTCCTGCCTGCTTGCTGTGATTGTGTAATTCCAACACTGAAGGAAACAAAATTTAAATAATAAATATAGGGTAAGTAAAGTTTATTTTGCTCAATTAACATGATAGAAAATAATTTTGGAATTGTTTATGATATTGACAGGTCCCCTTTCAGCCTTCATAAAAGAATACTTCCTTGATAAAGGTTTAATTGCTGAAATGTTGAAGATATCTCTTTTTTTACCTGTATATTCACTTACCTGCATGTTTTTTTGTCCTTAACTAGTTGGTATCAACACATTATTATAAAGTGATGATTAACTTAACTTTTGTGTATTGATCTGAGGCCAGTTTTTGCTATGTTTTATCTTACAATTTAATGGAAATGGATACAGAATGGTGTAAAGGTGTGGCCAAACTAGAAGGCATTGTTCAGCATAAAAAAAAACTGGCCAAATAGATAGGCTATGCAAATAATTTTTTTTAACATAGTGTAACTATAGAGGAAGCAGACCTCCTCTATAGCTAATAAAAAAAAAACCCCATCCTCCCCAGCCACTCTCTTACCTGCAGCGAGGAAGGGGGTTGCAAGTCGGGTGGGAGTGGGCGGAATTGGGCGGGAAGTAGGCAGGGGGGAGAGAGATGGGAAGTGGGTGGGAGGATGGTGATTAGAGTGTGCTGGACCCCTCTGAAAATTTTTTTGAAGGGGGGAGCGGTGCACTCTAGTTACGCCACTGTAGTTAGTTAGCCAAAAATGTAATCTATAGAGGCTGGAGTGACTGGATGTGTAACATAATAGCCAGAACACTACTTCCTGCTTTTCAGCTCTCTTGGTTTCCAATCAGTGACTTGAGGAGGGTCCATATGGGTCATAATGGTTTGCTTTTGAATCTGAGCTGAATGCTAAGGATCAATTTCAAACTCACTGAACAGTTAAGTCCCATGTGGCCCCTTTTCAAGTTGCTGACTAACTCAGAGAGCTGAAAGCAGGAAGTTGTGTTCTGTTAGACATTACATTTTTGGTAACTAACTATATTAGAAACATTTTTATTTTGCACAGCCTATCTATTTACACAGTTTTTATTTTTACTCTGAACTCTTCCTTTAAGGCAAACACAAATCACTTAATTTTGTTCTTAGAATATAAAACTGTCTAAACTATGCATTACCAGGCACCATTAATGTTCCCTGTCAGCAAGTGGGATTAATTTAAATAAAGCTTGGAAAGGTACCACGGGATCTTTGTAATTCCTTGCCAGTGAAAGAAAAGGCTTTTAAAGCTTATTCAAGTAAGGAAAACTGTTTTGTACCATAACCAGACTCCTTTAAATAAAAAAGGAAATGCTGGTTATTTACAGAGAAAGGCAATTTAAATACACAGGTGAAATACACAGGTTACATCTCTGCATATTGACTTTTTATTGTTGACTACTGTTGCTGCTAAAGTGGATCTTTTCAATAGAAAAGCATTCAC
Source organism: Xenopus laevis (assembly GCF_017654675.1). Lineage (NCBI taxonomy): Eukaryota > Metazoa > Chordata > Amphibia > Anura > Pipidae > Xenopus > Xenopus laevis. The sequence goes on along the minus strand of NC_054380.1, from coordinate 77,465,318 downwards.
ATTACTCAACATAGAATTACATGTAATCTTGATTCAATTTATAATGCATTTCTTGGGTATACAAGCTATACTACGCAAGTTTAATGCCTGAATGCATTTTGTATGCTGATGCTTTGAGTCCAATATGGTTGTTTTAGGTCAAAGGTGAAATAATTTCTGAGATCTCTGTTTACTTTTTCCATTTGAATCTGATTGCAAGGTATTCCTTTTTACACACACATTTCCTGTTATTTTAGTGAATTTTTATATTATAATTCATTAAGGGGGTTATTTACTAAATGTCAGTCCGGCTTTTTGGGGCAAAACTAAAATTTAATTTTTTTTTTTCAAACTCATTTTTTGGGATTTATTAAAGCCTGATGAATCTGAAAATCCGCCATCTCAGACCTGCCAAGGTCGTATATAAGTCAATGGGAGAAGTCCCTATCCTATTTTGACATTTCTATGTACTGCTCTGGAATTAGCCCGAAAATACAACTATTTTGGGTTTTTCAGACAAAAATCCGAAAAATTTGTGCTTTTCAGAAAAAAACTCAGAAAAAACGTAAGATTTGGGTTTTTGCTTGATTATATTGCGTTTTTCATTGATACGATTAAATCTAGCTATTTTTTAATAAATAAATTTAAATCGTGGATTCTAGTTTGGTCTGACTATTTTTGAATAAAAAATCAGAAAAATTCGGATTTTTATAAATAACCCCCTAAAAGTGATTCGAATCACTACATGGAAATAAATTCAAATTAGGTTTAATTTTAACTGCTTTAAAATGCTGAAACGTTTTTCTGTAATTGAAAAGTATAATTAAAAAAACAAGAAAGGCTAGTATGTAACTGCATAAGTGGGTTAAACTGGAAATGTTAGAGAGACTAATCTGTGGAGGGATACACTGGAATTTGCTGGGAGAAGGAGAAAATTCCTGTTTTCCTGGAGGGAAAATGCTCAAGGTCCTCAGCAGCCAGTGTGATCCTGGGCTGCGGCCTACCAGTCATTTTAATCAGGAGAAAGCTCCAGTAAGAGAAGAAGCCAGGTCTCTCTTGTAAGTGCTAGAAGTAAGTCCTATGAAAACTATGACAGAGTGAAATGTAACCTTTGACTTCTGTAATGAAACAAATTACTTATTTGATTCTCCTACATGTCCATTGCAACAAGTGACTATAACTGTAACTTTCTACCATAACCAATTATGTTCTACTGTGATTACTTATTTTCTAAAAAATGGCCATGTGACATAAACCTTATGAAACAGCCAGTTTAAGGATTAACATCTTATATTGAGAAGAGCAGAATTTGATGAGAAGTAGCGAGGCAGCCATCTTAGTGCATTTTGCCTGATCTTGAACTTTGAGAGGGAGCCAGTGCTGCAGAATAGAACTACTGTTAGGCATCTCGTGTTTTTCCCTTTTCCACTGTACTTCAATACGACCCAGGTCATGCAAAGCAGGTCAAGCAAAGCAGGGTTTTCCTGCTTGGGTGCTATTCTCATGTCTACCAATGATGATGCAAACCATTTCCAACTTAATTTTGATATCTACAGGCTTTGGGGGAAGCCTGCTTTGTGGAAGGGTCTGGGATGTCAGAAATGATTACCTCTTATTGTATTTATCATTTTTGCTTCTCAGTATATTTATTGTATATGGGACTAAAGTTCCAACTGTTTTTCATTGTATTTAATGTAAGTTGGATGCCACTACTTCTCCCCCTCACTATAAAATGTATTTATGATCTCGAGTTATTGTTCATAGAAGCAAGTGTACCAATATTTACATACTGTGTGTATATATCTCATTTACTGTACAAGCTAAATTGAGGATTAATTAATGGTACATGGGACACTTTTTCCCATAGTGTATTTTAGCTGACAGAGAAATATCTGAAGCCACCCTAAATTATTGGGATCCAGTATAAGTAGTTTTGCTTTTTTACCCATTTGCTAAAACAGTAGCAGCAGTACTATTAGCCCATAGGCACTATCAGTTCTGGTAGCTTAATCCTCCAGCAGAGGTGTCAAGAAGCTGCTATCTTGCTACCTTCCAATTTTTCTGCTGATGGGCTGCTGAGGGAAGGAAGTGGATGATATCACTGCAACTTTTACTGTAGCAGTGAAAAGCGACTGATGTTTTTCAGAGCATACAGTATGTCACTGGACTGAGGGCACATTGGCAACTAACATGCCTAGCCCCATATTAGATTTTTACATAAAAAATTTTTTAGATTTTTTTTTTTATAGATTTTTAATTAAATATAAAAAAATCTGTTTGTTCTTTTGAAGAATGGATTTTAGTGCATAATTCTGCAGGAACAGCACAATTATCTGATGTGTTTAAAAAAAAAAACATGTTTTCTCACAACAGTATCCCTTATAACAGGGTTCACACATGTAGTAATTAACTTCTGGTCCAGCCATATGTGGTGGAATGGGTCCAGGGATGGGAGGGTCCCACTGTGTGTCCAGAGGAGCAGTTTGCCACAAATGATTATCAGTGCTGTTGCCCCTGCATGCCATAAGGTAGGATTAAGAGATGGATAGATTATACATAGAGTTACAAGGGTTCTGGTATGAGTGCTTGTATGTAAACTTTGCAAATACATGAAACAAAAGTTTGCACCTAGTTGTGCTGAGTGCAGCATTTTGTTTTCTATTGCAGTGGGAAGGCATGTCTCATTGTGGATTAAAACTTGACTAATTCTAATGATTTTTGCCCTTTGCACTCATTTAGTAAACAACCTCTCATTGTGACCAGGGTAGCTATTTTATTTAATAAATTACACTCCAGCCAGTTAGTAAGCTTGTATAACTATGAAACAAAGGGATGAAATAGTTAGCATGATATATCGATTAAAATAAAAACATGCTACAGCATTTACTTACCTTTAGAGATTCCTTTGTGTCATTGATGATTTCATTTAAAAGTGTATCATTCAAGGTTTCAAGTGACATGGATACATCTACAAGAAAAGTTAGTCATTAATTAGTCTTGATCATTATAGGGGATCTGTTGTCCAGACAGCAAAAGCTGTATAATAAAAATCCTCTTAAAATTAAACATGAAACCCAAAGTATTTTTAATTAAAATCTATCCATACCTGTCATAAATGTATTTAAAAATCTCAGCTGCCAATCATACATTATATTGCCCCGCCTGTCTGTGCCTGTCTCAGGCATAACAATCATTTTCACTTGCATTTCTGTTCTTTCTAAATATCACTGAACTCCCCATAAACCCCCTTCCTCCTTACTGTCTATAGGCACATCCATCACATCCTCCTTTCTGGTGCATACATTAGATTTTGCCATTATAATTATGTAGTGTAAAGTAAATTTTTCTTGACTAAGGTAGTAAAATTGTACAGGTATTTGGAATTATTTCTTAGGGTGACAGGTTCTCTTTAAAATTCAGTCTAGTTTTTAGCTGTTTCTGATTCAGCTATGACTAAAGACTATGATACTTCTGCCTTTTTGTGCAATATTTTAAGTGACATGTTTTTTTATTTAAAAATATTTACTATATACAATTTTCAGATAAGCACAATTACAAAACTTTGAGATGAATAACTTGGTGCAACAATGCATGTAGATAACTCTGTTTCACTAGCATAATAAATGATTGTATTTAAATTAGATTAGGAGTTAAGCAGAGTTATAAAATATGAAAATAAGTATTATTACCCTTTATCAAAAAGGCTCATTATGATATTACAATGGGGGCCTAATTTATGAAAATCCAAACATTTCTGAGTATATAAAATAAAAAAGACAGAGCAAACTATTATTATTGTTTTTTATAAAAAAAAAAGAGTTTTTTTCCAGAATTGCTTGATTTTGTTTTTGGGATTTTTCCCAAAAAGAACAACTTTTTTGGATTTTTGCCCGAAAAGTCTGAAATAGTCGGATTTTCAGGCTAATTCCAGTGCAAACCAACCAAAAAGGATAGGGACCTCACCAATTGATTTATATACAACCTCGGCAGGTCTGAGATGCCGGATTTTCAAATTCCATCCTCGGGATAAATCCTGAGAAATTCCACCAAATAACATTTCCACAAAAAATGTGGATTTTATAGTAGTATAGTAGTTTTTGACATTTGGACTTTAATAAATAACCACCTAAGAGTAACAAAGAAAAGGTGGCTTAAATGATTTAGCATCAAAATGATAAATATATAAAAACTTCATCAAGGGGCACATTTACTTAGCTCGAGTGAAGGATTCGAAGTAAAAAAAACTTTGAATTTCAAAGTTTTTTTAGGGTACTTCGACCTTCGACTAGGACTTTGACTTCGAAGTAAAAATCGTTCGACTATTCGACCATTAAATAGTCGAAGTACTGTCTCTTTAAAAAAAAAACTTTGACTTCCTACTTCGCCACTTAAAACCTACCGAGCACCAATGATAGTCTATGGGGACCTTCCCCATAAGCTTTCTAAGCAATTTCTGATCGAAGGTATTTAGTTCGATCGATGGATTAAAATCCTTCAAATCGTTCGATTAGAAGGATTTAATCGTTCGATCGAAGTAAATGCGGTAAATCCTTCGATTTCGATATTCGAAGTCAAAGGATTGTACTTCGATGGTCGAAAATCGAGGGTTAATTAACCCTTGATATTCGATCCTTAGTAAATGTGCCCCCTAAAGTTACAGAAAATAAGAGTACACTATTAAAGCTTGTATAAAAATATCAGTAAAGAGGCTTCATAAGTGATGACAGAATGCCTTTAAATTAGAACTGCCATCCAGGCATAAAAAAGCTTTATTAAAAAAAGTCTTTTTAAGCACTTAATATATCAGATAATATAATAAAATGCAAAGAGCATACTGGGGCTTTTTCAAATATAAATAACCAACGCAGTTTCCAAATAAAATGAATCTACTGAAATTAACAACAATAATCTGACATTCAGACCAATCTATGTTTATCTGGGGCAATATCTATAGTATTCAAAATGCCAAGTTAGAGATCGACGTCAATGGATAAATCATTATTATAGAGCAGCTACAAAATGACTTTTGGATCATCTCCACTATACTATACATTATTTTGGGTGAAATCCTCCTTTAAATGACAACTAAACATGTGAACTTTGCACTATGCTCACATAGAAAAACACAAACCAACGGAAAGAATTAAAATAAAAGGGTGTTAGTAAAAAATACGAAAACTTTATAATGAGGCTCGGAATTATGAAGACTCAAAAGGCTAAGACATTTGCAGGTAGTAATAGGATTGCAAAATACTCTCTAAATGTTTTGTAAGATCTGAAAACAGAAATTATAAAAAAAAAAATAACCTTTTGATAATAAATACAAAAGAAAGAAAACAAATTGCAGAAAACTATAAAATGGCATTCATGTCCACTGAAAAGCTATTATTCTTATATGAAAGAGCAAAAATCTGATACTTCCATAATAGCAGCCTGCAGAAAGAGTACACAATAACAAACAATTTTACTACATAAACTGTTAGTCTTTCTTGTTCCATTTATAATAATTGTAGTTCTATTACTGAATAGCATAACACGATGCATCTGTCAAGTTTTAGAAGATACTCTATTTAATTTCTAAACGTTCCTGCCTGCACTACCAACTCTGCTGCTTACTGTCTGAAGTGGTTTGGTTGAGGATATAACCAGACCTGGGGGACATTAGGCAGACAGCAAATAGCACTTGCTCAAACAATGCATGTGAAACATTATTCTTTAGCGATCAAGGGCACCTGTAATAACATTTTAATACATGAAGGAATATTTACACTGAACATTTCTTTCAATAGGATCCATTTTTGAATGGATATTTTCTAGAACACTGTATACTTTGATTTATCAAGGTTTCTGTTCAGAAATAATGTTGTTTTCCAATACTGCTGCCTTGTAGCAAAGAAATGCTTGTTTATAGTATGCATTTATTATCTGCATTCACACTCACCATTGTTTAAATGTGCTATAACTATGTATTGTTAATTTCCCACTTCTAAACCAGTCAAATTATATTAATTATCAGGTATGCCTGTAGTCTTGTAGTGTGTACATTTTATAATCTCCCTATAAACTCCTCTCTAAACAAACTTTGTAAGTCACTTTATCTCAGTATTCATCTTCACTCTTGCTCTCATTCTCTGTCACAGCTGAGTGATCAGTTTGGTGCTTGATCAATTAGAATCAGTTGTGATTCCCCAGACCTGTGTGCAACAGTACCCAGTTTGTACTCTTCCTATTTATTAAGATATCTTTAGGGGAAAGTATTTGCTGGGGTGATTAATATATAAGTGATTAATTTACAAGTGATCTGGATGAGTTTAACAAGGAGTTCAACAAGGAGAGCCAGCCCAGAGGACTATTACTACAATAAAGGGACTGCTTAAATCTTAGAAGTCATTATAAGGTATTTCAGATAACCTTAACCACCTGCTGCAGTCACCACTGAGGACATATCACAGCAATGTACCTCCTAGTAACAGCAATAGGAAAACAAATCATATTTGTACTGTTTGCATGCACAGTGCTCCCTAAGGTAGTTACTTCCTTTAACCCTCCTATTGTCTGCAAGTATTCTATTCACATACAGTATCTTCATCCCTGCTCCCATACACATACTCCAGCTCTTTTACACCTTTCTCCTCCAGTTCCTAACAATACACGGCTGCTCAGCCACTTCAGTTCCTATTCCCACATCTTCGCACTATTTTCCCTACTTTTACTTACTGCAGGGAATGTTTCTCCAAACCCTGGGCCTTGCTTCATGTCTAATTGTATTCATTCTCGTTTTCCTGCCCCCTTGCTCAAATCTTCTTGTTTCTCTGTTTTCCAACTATTCATTCTTTCTGTCTGCCATTTTCTTGTGCCCTTCTCAACATCCACTCTTTAACTAACAAATCCACATTTATATTCCATGATCTTTTTCCTCTGAATAATTTTGTCTTTTTGTGCACTAATGTAAACCTGGCCTTCACAGAATGGTACTGGCATCGTGGCTGCACTTTGTCATGGTGGTCTCTCTTCCTGTCACACCCCACAAACCCTTGGACATGACGGTAATTCTCCTCTCGCTCTCGGTTTAACCTATTCCTATTCCTCCAGCCTTCTCATTCAACTCTTTTAAAGTGCATACCCTTCAGATCTTCAGATCAGCCTCTTTACCTTCTTTCTGACTTTGTCACCTGGCTCTCTTTCCTCCTCTGTGCTGACAGGCCTGCAATCATCCTTGGGGATTTTAGCTTCCATTTCAATGATGCTTCACAACCCTGGCCCTTGTCTTCCACACCTAACCTCCTCCTTTGAGCTCCAGCAGTGGACAAACACCTACTCATAAGAATGGCCACTTTTTGCAACTAGTTTTTACTAAAAAAAACTCTCTCTCTCTCAGGTTTTGACAGTGACCCCTTCCCCTTTTCCAATCATCATTTGGTTACATTTTCCATCTCTCAATCCTGATAATCACATACTATGCTCCACCATTGGCTTATTTGCCCCCTTACAGGTTAGGCATACTCATGTTCAAACCCTACACCCATGGCTGAATTCACAAACCAGATTCCTACGCTACTGTACAAAATCCGCTGAATGTATGTGGAAGAAATCCTGTATGCAAGCAGACTTTATTCATTACAAATTTCTAGTGTCGTGCCTCAATTCTGCCTTGTCATAGGCCAAGCAAGAGTACTACAGTACCCTTATAAACAATCACAAATCCAACCCACAACGCCTTGTTTCTATATTCCATACTCTTCTCCATCCCTCATCAACAGTATTGGTCAACCTGACACACTCCTTGGGACTTAAAGACAAAGTAGAGTCCTTCCACAATCAGATTCCTACCTCTAATGATGCAAACCAGCCCATACTTCCTAATTCCACTTCTGCATGTCTTAATTTATTTCCTCCAGTAACAACATCTGAAGTCTCCAAGCTTCACTTGCTCTCCCCTCATACAACTTGCTCTCTTGACCTAATGCTTTCCTCTCTGCTTAAACTCTAGGCTGCTGAGCTTACTCCAACACTTACTCACATCTTCAATTTTTCTTTAGCTTCTTGAAGCTTACCCTTTCCTTTCAATCAGGCCTGTGTAAAGCCTATTTTTTGAAAAAGGTGACACTTGACCCCTCCTGTCTACTGCTTGCCTCTAAACTGCAAAAACATATTGTGTTCTCCGGTATCACTAACTTACTACACACCCATAATCTGATGGACCCACTGCAATCTGGTATCCAGCCTGCACAAGGTACTAAGACTACACTGTGCAGAGTTACAAATGTCAGGTTGCTAAAACCAAAGGTCACTTCTCTATCCTTATCCTCCATGACCTATCATCTGCGTTTGAACACTATCCCATGATGCAAATTCTGTATTTGCTTGGTATCCGTAACCAGGCTGCATCTTGGCTCTCTTCTTACCTCTCTAACCTTTCATTCACTCATCTCCAGTTCCACTTAATGTAGGGGTGCACAAGGCTCTGTACTTAGCCTGTTGTTCTCCCTGTACACTCTCTTTGGGAGATCTCATTTGGCTTTACTTATCATCTGTACGTGATGATGCCCAAATATATTTATCCACCTCTTCTTTAACAGCTGAAACCAAGGCTCAAATCTCTAACTGCCTCCTGGCAATCTCCAACTGGATGAACCAGCGCCACCTCAAACTCAACCTAACAAAAAATACTAATCATCTTTCCACTTAACTAATCATCTTTCCACCTAAGCCTGGTTCTACTCTCTAAGCCTGGTTACTATCTCTAATGATGGCATGCTCATTATTCCTGTCAACTCAGTACGCTGTCTGGAGGTAATCTTTGACTACTCTCTCTCTTGCTCAGATCATATAAACACCATTGTCAAAACGTGTCAATTTTTCTTATGCAATATTGCCAAAACATGTCCCTTTCTTTCACCTGCTACAGCCAAGATACTCATGCATGCTCTCATCCTCTCCTGACATGACTACTGTAATATTTTACTAACTGGCCTCCCTAACTCCCATCTCTCCCCACTACAGTCTGTATTAAACACTGCTGCCAGAATTCTAATCCTCTCATCTAAAAGGGTACAGACCCCTTCACTGCTGCAATTCTTATCATGGCTTCCCATAAAACAAAGAATAACTTAAGAACTCCTTCTCTTAACCAAGCCCTGCATTCCTTTGCATCTAACTACATCTCATCCCTTGTTTCTCTATATGCTCCTGGCCACCTTCGATCCTCTTAGAGCAACAACTTGGTTTAGTCCGCCCCACTACTACTGCTGTTTCCCCCATCAAACTCTTCTGTCTTGCCATTCCTGATTTTCTCCAAAAAGACTTCTGTCTTCAGAACTAAACTCAACGATTACCTCTTGGAGCACTTGCATTTGCATAACACATGAACTTCAAAATACTTACTTAATTTTAAATATAAACATGTAAATAATAAATAAAAATTTTAATAGAGTCTAATTTAAAATAAAAAAAAATCTGTCAGGAGTTTTAAAAGGGAAAACATAATTTTTTAGTGGGGGAAAAAACTCAAATTTTTCGAGATTTATCATACCCCGAGGCTACTGAAAGTCTCAATCAAAAAATATTCCATCTCAAAGCTGCTGATGTCATGTAGAAGTCAATGGTGATGTCTCTTTTACAATTGGAAGATATCATGATCTGCGCTGGGTTTCTTACAATATTCTGAAAATTTTGTGCTTTTCTGGTAATAATCCAAAAAAATCAGAGTTTCTCAGGCAACAAATCTAAAAAAAATAATACAATCCAATTTTTCATGATTTTACTAAGCGTTTATGTATTTTTTTTCAGCACCAAATTTTTCGTATTTTTTAATTGATAAATAAGGTAAAATTGTGAACAGAGTTTGGTTGAAGTGACTATAATAATGAAAAGATTATGGATTTTAGTAAATAACCCCTTAGTGTTAGTTCTGTTCAGATGACTGATCAGCCTGAATGAAGTGAATTATACTATTTCAACACAGGTTTATCAGTCTAATAACCCCATGGATGGTTTGTGTATGGCCACTTTAATTGCCAAAGAGTTAAGGAGTAAAGAAATGTTTTTTGTTTTTAATTGCAATAAATTAAAAAGAGAACTGCAGAGACATCAATCGAGCTTACGTAATAGAATTAAAAAGTATTTTATAATAAACTGCCATCTGTACATTAGGTAAGCAAATCTATCCTGGAAGACTTTAGGGAAATACTTTAATTTTCTTTCATTTCCCACTACCACAATGGAAATACAACTCTGCCATATAACGCAGAATAAATCAGTTAAGAAACATATTAACCAGTTACTAGGACATCTACATTTTCAGAGTCAGTCAGTAAAGGCAGATGGTACAAACTGGCTGTCTATTATTACACTTATATTCCCGGAAAATAGAAATATGACTATACTATACAAATAACTATAGTTATATTTGTTTTCTAACAGAAACATCTGGCTGCTTATAAACGGCAGATTCTGTTGCTAATGCTGTCAATTAAGAATTCTTTATTTGAACCAAGCTACATTACTTAGATGTTCAATTAAAATATGTAACAGTAACAGATTTTTCTGTGCAAGTAGTAATGCCTCATAACAGATTCAAGGCTAAATGGGTGTAACATAGGTCCCATTTACAACTGGGATAGCATTTTCCACTAAATTATCTGAATTGGAATTATACATTATTTTGACATTTCCAAATCTGTTGGGAGTGTTTGAGCTTTGTTTGAAGTTTAATGCATGCCTTTAATTTTTCATTCTTTCTTATGTCCCTAGGAGAGGAAATTATAGTGAACTCTGCTGTCCCTGTCACCTATGAGAAAAAAATTATGATGGCCCATGATTACTATAAACTCTACCTTTCTAGTAGTGTTCTAACCATGACCTACTTACCCATGGTGTTTGAAGGTAACATTTCTCTCCTTAGCTGGTATTTATAATATTGTTTTTGTAACTTGGAAAAGCGTTTGAAAGATTCCTCAAGGAGGAAAAAAAAAGCAAATATAATCCAAGTTGGGGCCATACACAGATATTAAAATGTTCTGTGTGCTCTCCCCCATGTCATCACTACTGCCTTCTTCCTGTCTCTGCTCAGTTCTGCTCACATATCACCATACCACCCCCCAAGACTACTCGTTTCTGTGTCTCCCTGTGCAATCTCATTCCCTGTTCTATTCACCATCCACAGTTAGATCTCCTACATCCCCGCTATTCCACCCCCCCTCATAACCCTCATACCTACTCTGTCCTGAACCTCCTCCCTGCCTATTTTCCGTTCACCTACCTAACCACATACACTCAAGAAGCTTCATTTCACTGTGTCTTTGTGCAGAAGAACTGGTGGACTGAAGTCAATCACAATAATAAATAGATACATACATACAGCCTATTCTGTGCATAAATAGTAATAAAAATCTAAATCCAAATAAATGTATACCATTTTTTGAATTGAAAACTGGTTACCATAAGAACGAACTTCTCCCTTTGATTCAATTGGCATGCCATCTCTACCCGCTTACACTATGTCTAATCAAGTGGCCCTTCTTATTTAACCATGTTGCTAATTCCCCATTAGGCTTTATCTAATCAACTGGTACGTCTAATTGAATTGCCTTTAATAAAAAGCTTTCTAGAGAAAGAAATTCATTAAATTAAAAAGTGCAGACAAGTGGAATTACATTGGATCGTAGTTTAAATAAAAAGCCGCAGCAGAATAGACTAAAAGGAAATTGGAAAGGAGAAAAATATAATATTACATTTATTACATAGTTTAGCTGCACATTCAGTTCCCAGATTCTTGTCAGACACTTATGACAAGCTGGCCAGAATACCAAAAATAATCACCCAATATGGCACAGGAAACAAATTTACAGACATCTACCTGTCATTCACAGCTCACAGTGAACACAACTTTGTCCTGCCTTTGGTATGGCTAAGCTATGGGATCCACTATTAGCGTAACACCAGACACACAAGGAGTAGCATCAGGAGTACACTCCGTTTACTGATATTAGCTCTGCTTAACCATTACTAGACAAGAAAAAAAGATTAGTAACACAAAATATATATTAGATTTTGACCATTTGGTACCTGCAGTAAAACAGTTCTTCCATTGTTTGCCTGCAGTGCAATTACAATTAATATGTATATTTATAATGGCTGGAATTAAGGTTTATTAAACCCCTAGCTAGCAATAAATATAGCAGATGCCACTAAGGTGAGATATTTCATAACTAAAGAAAAATATATAAAATATTTATTCTTTGAACCAGAATTCATCGCATTACGTCCTGTTTTAGAGCACTTACGTCTTTTAGAAGAACTACAGCTTATTTAGGATAGTTATTCTAAAACCACTACATGAGTACCTTGCTGCTTAGTGAATTCCTTGGATAAAGTATAGCATATTTAGGAAAAGCTGAATGGAGCAGAAATAAGGAGAAATAAGAATTCGAACAGCTGTGTGGGAAGAAAGTAAGTAAATGGCAGTGTTTTCATTAGAATGATTATGTGGAAATGTTCTCTCGTTCTTTCCTTTTTTTTGAAATAATCAGAGAATGTTGTATGTAATCTATGAAAAGTCTAAAATGCAGATCGGTATGAGTACATTATAATACATAATATTTCTATCATTAGGGTGTACTTTGTGGTGACAAAGTAACTGATTTATGATTCCATTAGATCCTTTAGAGGACTAATATGATGGGGGAGACATGCTTGCCCTACTTCATATGGCTGTGTACTGCTGCATCTCTTTTACACTAAAGTAAAAAGCATTACGAAATGCATGCCCATTACACAGTTCATAGATTTGTGCACATGTCTAAAAGCTGTAGTGTGAGAAATAGGAATCTTACATCTTCATATAGGTGTATGACACCTACATCTGGATCTGTGCCTACTTTAATCCTGTGTATGCACTAAACGTAATAAGCATAAAGGTAATTCCTCCACAGTGGGGCACTGTAAAGCTGATCCTTTTTTATGTGACCCAATTCATACAGTATGCTGAATTTTTTAGTCTTTTTAATATTTTGGTGCTTTGTACTCAACAGAAATTCTGAACCTTAGCCAACAACATTCTTCATGGGGTTCTCAAATAGCTTTATATTCTTTCTTAGTGCTACAACACCCAGGTACAGATTTCAACCCAAAGCATCCATATGCTGCTCTCTCCCCCCTGCCCCCCCCAACCAATCGCACACTACCACCCACACTACGACCCCCCACACACACCCTTACTGCTTCACGTATTCTCCGATGCTGCTGCTGATCGCCAGTGCTGGGGACTGGTGGGCAGCAGATTCAAACAACTGTCAAATTCTCCCACCCAGTTCACCTGCGGTCAGTGGGTGGTAGTCTGCCCCCATATATTTTCCACCCTAGGTCACATAAAACAATATGGCATTAAAAAAGGAATTTTGAATTTCTTTGAAAAAATATATAAGGGATAAACTTTCTAGAGCAGTAACTGCAACACAAGGTACAGCTCACGCCATTACAGTCAATGATTTCCAAGCCTAAAGCTTGAATAAAAGCAGTAATGGAATCTTAAAAAGAATTCCACAATCTGATTCTCTTCTGATTCTCTTCTCTCTTCTAGGTTTCTGATTACTTACCATTTGTAGAAAAAGATGAATCCTCAATAACCGCAGGAGACAAAGTGGTTTCTGTAATCATTTCATCTTTCCTAAAGAATAATATGTCATTTCAGTCTCTGTAGTTACTGCAGATATTACAAAAGAACTCAAAATGAGAAAAAAAAAACACACTCTATGCATGAGAAAAGCTGCACTGAGGATATCTCTGGCCAGATTTATTGAACTGTAGATTCTGAATTCAGAAATATCTTTAATGCTATCACTGAAAATAGCAAATAGTTCATTCTTACAGTACACAGTCAGCCAGGAATATCTGAACCATGCTAGTGGCTTCATAGATAAATTCTCATCAGACACTTACTTGCCAGCTTACAATGGTAGAAATCCAACAATGGTATTTGTTGAAAGTCAGTTTAGTAGACTATGGATTAAACCATGCTCTGTATCTCTACTTTTGCCCAAAGCAATTTTTTTGATGTTGTTTACATTTTAAAGAAAAAAAAAAAAAAAAAAAAAACCATACTGGTAGAAAGCATTATAGCCCAATTGTTACTTTTTAGTAATTATGTTTCTATTCAGGTACTTTCCTATACATTTTCTAAGGTAAATCTCTAAAAACTCTAGAATCTAGTCAACTGCTGAAATTCTATAGTGGAAACCTGCACAAAACAAAAAGCTAAATAATAAAACCCCCACAAATAAAAAATGAAGACCAATTGCAAAGTGTATCTACATCTACATCATACAAATGTCAATTGAAAACTAAGCCACCATGACTCCTGTAAATGAATTTGGGAAATGGCTAAAAATTTGCCAAATGCATTGAAGTCTATGGTAGTCACCCATTGGTGTCTATGGGAATGTTTTTCCTTGCAAAACCTGGTGAACATTTTAGCTCATCACTATTCCCATAAATTGAGAAGCAAAAATATGACTTGACCTACAATATATTCCCAAAAATTGAGGAATAAAACACACTAATAATGGACTGGAATTATCTAAGGGGCAGATTTATCAAGGGTCAAAGTGAATTCAAAGGAATTTTCAAAGTAAAAAATTCGAAATTCGAAGTAATTTTTTGGATACTTTGACCATCGATTAGGATACTACGACTTCGAATTCAATTTGAAGTAAAATCGTTCGAATATTCTACCATTCGATAATCAAAGTACTGTCTCTTTAAAAAAACTTTGACTTTATTATTATTATTATTATTATTATTATTATTATTAACATGTACAGTATTTATATAGCGCCAACATATTGCGTAGTACTGTAAAGTAAATGTGATTATACAACTAAATCACATGAATTACATACATAGAACATATGGAGTTACATACATTACAATCAATACCGGTACAAAAAGGTGAGGAAGGCCCTATGCATAGGCATACACTCTAAAGGGAAGTAATACACAAGGTGTGGGAGTGGGCAAGATCGAATTAAGTGGGTGAGAAATGTGGTACTGTATGTGGTGATGTGTTTGGTAGTTAAGCAGAGTGAAGGTAGGCTTCTCGAAAGAAGTGCGTTTTAAGAGATTTCTAGAAAGCAGAAAGGTTGGGAGAAAGCCGGACAGACCGTGGGAGAGAGTTCCAGAGGAGGGGTGCAGCCCTTGCAAAGTCTTGAATGCGAGCATGTGAGGAGGTAATGAGAGAAGAGTTGAGTAGCAGGTCAGTAGAGGAGCGTAGTAAGCGATTGGGTAAGTATAAATAGAGATGAGTTCAGAGATGTAGGGTGGGGCAGAGTTATGAAGTGCTTTGAAAGTCAGTGTCATTAATTTGAATTTGATTAATTTGAAGTCGAAGTAAAATCGTTCAATCGATCGATCACTGAAATCCTTTGAGTCGTTCGATTCAAAGGATTTCATTGTTCGATTGAACGATTTTACTTCGACCGCAGGATACCCAAATCTGAAAAAAACTTTGACTTCGAAGTCGAAGTATTTCAATTCGATGGTCGAATTTCGAAGTATTTTTAACTTCGAAATTCGACCATTGATAAATCTGCCCCTAAATGTTGTTAATTACAGGTATATTTAGTGTATGCATATCTAGTTTTATGTAAAATACAACTTTTTCAAAATATAGATATTTTTTCATAAAGAATTCATGCCTACCTTTCTGTAAATGCCTTATGTTTAACTCTCTGGAAAAAAAGAAGACAAATTATTACTATGATAAAATTCAACAGAAATTTCAGTATCAGCATTCAAGGTAACAAGGAATAATTATAGAAACAAAGGTTGCATGTTTTTCACATTAACCTGCTGAATTAAGACTTCATTGAAAAGCACTTTGGAATAAACAGAGTTATTTATTGAAAATATGCAAACGTAGTAACATTATTTTACTGATTATAGGCTACTGCCTAAAGAATATTTTACAGTGTTATAATTTTTCCTGTGTTATGTGCTATGGCAAGTAAATGCATTATTAACATTATTATAAGCTGTAAAAAAGATCAGCATTTTGCCAGTGTAGGGAGGCATAGTGCCACTTCTTCAGATTCAAAATTTATTTAGTGCAATAAATAAACTCCATATAAGAAAAAAGTGGAATAATAGCAATGTATCTGCTTAAAGCAAACGGGGATATTTCACTGAAATCAGCACAAACAGCTTATATTAGGACTTTAACAGTGTCATCAAAAGAATTTACATATTTAAATCGACTGTATATTCAGATAATTCAGATACAAAGAGTACTGAGTGCAACATGTTGGCTATTGATTTTAACCATTAAGGGAGCTAGCTCACAGGCAGATTCGGGGACGACAATCTCCCCAAACTGCCTTCCTCCTGCCTTCTGGCTGCTATAATGAGAAAACGCCAGCGCCAATGCACTCGATACGCTCCGATTTCCGAAGTCACCCGAAGTTTCCTCGTGAGGCTTCGGAAATCGAAGCTCCATGAGTGCATTGGCACTGTAGTTTTTCATTAAAGCAAGGGGAAGGCAGTTCCGGGAGATTATCGTCCCGCAGAAGAGGCAAACTCCTCGAATCTGCCCGTGTGCTAGCTCCCTTAGACCAGGAGTGCCCATACTTTACTTATACGGGGTATACGTTTAGTGATGTTGTCTCATTATGATCTACAGTACATACATAATATCACTGTTGGCATTCTGTTCCATGGAAAATATTGCTTACTATAAATATTATATTGATTTATAAGAGAATTTATATAACTATATTTAAAAAAACAACGATTTCTTATGTAACCTTAACAGAATAAATATCTGAATGAAAAGAATAGAAAAGAAGGGTAATTTAGTAAAACTGTTTGTTGATGGTCTGACCGGTAACCCATCCCTAAGGCAGTGGTTCCAAAACTTTGGCACTGCCCCCCTTGAACAGTGGCAAGGAAGATCTAGCAATAATGCCAAGTTATGCACCTAGACACCACTGAATTCTACCAAGAAAGTCAATGAAGGTGACATTTAGGATAATATATTATTTTCTTATACATTTTTGGAATTATGGCTGAATGACTGATTACTTCAGTGTTTTCCAATATGTTTAACTCTCTTATGAGCTAAAGCAGTTTCTGAAAAAGTCCTCCAGGGGGGCTTATACACAAATTTTGTGAATAAAAGATTTTCTGGAAAGGGGTTGATATTTGTTCTAATAATAACAGGTATGCAATATCACTTAAACAAATACACAGATTGGGTTATGTAAAAGGCAAATAATTCATTTGCTGTTTCAAAACAATAATCTTATTAATTATGTAACGCTTTCTTGGCCTAATCTGCCAATTAGAAGTTAAGGGTGACCAGCTAGGTAGTGAGCATGGGTTACATTGCGAATCTTCACCCAGGGCAGAGCCAAATGGAAGCTTCCCCTTTAAACTGTAGTTGGAAACAACTCACAGGCATATAAGTGCAAATAGAATAATGGACGCCAGGAGGTTCTTTAAAAAGGTAAACAGGAGCACAGATTTATTATGCCAGAGGCAAATGACCACAGGTTTACTTACAAATATACTGAGGACACAGCAGGTGGAATCACTTTGGACAGTACAAGGTTCACAGTCAAACAGGTGCGACTCCCAAAAGATATTGCAGATAGGTGTACATCAATTCCCAGTTCAACCGACATTGCACAGTGAGGGGATCGGGATCTATCAGGTAGGGTACAGGTAGTCCTTTGCTCACCTAGATGCCTATCAACTGAGTTCCCTGCTCTAAAGGCAAACAGGCCTTTTGGGAAGCTACTCCCTACTACAATCCTCGTTGGAGCGACAACTGCTCTTTCTGCTACACCTCTCTGTCTTTCTCTCCTAGAGAGACTATAACAAGATCTTACTATCTTAGCTGGTCCTCGTTCACGGGGTTACCTGGTCCCCGACGTAGCACCAAAGGTGTCAGGTCCCTCTGGGGTAAATGCTTACTGGGGCCTATGGTGATCCCAGGCTCAATGGGGATTCACCTAGCAGCAGCACCAGGAGCCAAAGAGGAAGAGGACACTCCCTGCACACACTATATAGCAGTGTGGCAGGGGAGTGTCATTACACTCTTTGTCCAATAGGTGTGGGTGTTACACTTTACCAGTTACAAGGGCTTGGCCCAATAACAAGGGAAAAGAGAACTACATACAAAAGGTAGGGGATTAACTCTATAGGGATAGGATATCCTATAGGTCCCTACAATTACATAGTTAAGACCATCAAGTCCATCAATTTTAACCCCCTCAAACTAACCCCAATGCACGCACATACACACACACACATACACCCCCCTCACACATATATGTATGTATGTATATGCTCATCCATTTACACTCACAGATAAAACAGCTCCACCCCTGCTATGGTTGCTATTGGTTACTACGCCTGGGCAAAACTTTGTGCCATTTATCACATACAAGGGAGTCTTAACATATTTAATGTGAATTAATTTGCCTTGTGTCTGAGGAAAATAAGTTAAGCGTTCACTTGCTGTTTAATTTCTGAATGGTCTTGAGAACTGCTGAAGTTTTTCCCAATTTCAAAAATACAAAATGATTCTTGCTGGCAAGCATCCACCCAGCTGTCTGGGGAATCCGATCTAAAAAGATCCGATAGGCTTCCCACACTGCCTCCTGACAAACTGTGAATGAAATAAATATCAGTGCAAGTCTTTTTCAATTATAAAGGAGTGAATTATAGAGAAGGTTACTATGTATATATATATATATATATATATATATATATGTATATATATATATAAAAATTCACTAAGCCGCGAAGCACCGAACGCTAGCGTTAATTCGCTAGCGTTTGGCATTTTCGCTACTGCGCAAATTCACTAACGAACGCTGGCGTAGTTTCGCTAGTGTTACTTCGCAACCTTACGCCAGGCGAAGTTTCGCTAGCGACGTAACTATGCAAATTCACTAACTTGCGCAGTGTACTGAACGCTACCTTTTACGCTAGACTTCCTTCGCCACCTCAGACCTGGCGAAGTGCAATAGAGTAGATAGGGATTGTTTAAAAAAAAGTAAATTTTTTTTCTAAGTCCCAAAAAACGCGTGTTTTCTACATGATGGCTGATAGGCTGAAAAAGATCGAAAAATTTTTGGGGCTCCCCTTCCTCCCCCCTACATTTCCTGACTCATGGCAACTTACCTAGACAGTGGGCACATGTGTAGGGCAAAATTAAATTTTTTTTTTTTTTTTTCAATTTCTTTCTTTATTTTTTTTCACACAAAAAAGAAAAAAAAACACATTAGACAATACACAAAATAAGGGGGGATGGGGTACAGAAAATAAATACAAGGGGGGGGCATTGGGAAGGTGGTATATTAATCATATATCCCATAGTTCATAACCACTTCAACATTTGTCCCATATTTGTTCTCCAAACATAGTTTCTTTTGCTTACTGCTACTTTATTCCCCTCTTATTTTTCCATTTTGATCTAATGATTCTCTGAATCTGTGCCATGGGGTCCAAATCTTCCAATAAATTGCACTATTACTGTGATATATATACGTTAACTCCTCTAGCTGTCTTATTTCTTCTACTGATCTCATCCATTCATTGAATGAAGGAGGTTCCTTGGATTTCCAATGTTTTGGGATTAAAGATTTGGCTACTTGGATAAGATAAAAAGTAAGTATATCATCTAATATCTTGTGGTTCTCCAGATTTACATTTAGTAGCAATGTTACTTGATCTTCTATCTGTACATTGACTGATGTGATTATTTTTATGCTTTCTAAGATTTGTTCCCAATAATCCTTCAGTTTTGGGCAGGTTAACCACATATGTAGATGGTTTCCCACTTGATCATTGCATCTCCAACACCCGTATTGCTTTTGCGGGTATATTTTATTTAGCCTTGCTGGGGTTAAATGCCACCTTGTAATTATTTTATAGATTGCTTCTTTCATTTTTGAAGCCCTGGCCTTTTTGTTTCCTTGCTTAAAAATATTCACCCACATTTGTTCTGGTATATTAACTCCCAGTTCTTTCTCCCAGGAGCGACAGAACGATGGTAATTTATATTCACCTGAGTGGAGGAGGGTATCGTATACCTTTGAGAGAGGTTTAATCAAGTCTGGGTCAGTTTCTATTATCTCTTCCCATTGTGTTAACGGTCTATCCCAGTTTCTCTCTCTTTTCATGTTGATAAAATAATATAATTGGTTGTATCCCCATATATCCCTAGGGTGTTTCCCCCACCTTTCTTGTAGTTCCTGTAGAGGTATAATCTTATCTCCTCTGATCAGGTCTCGAATTTTTGTGGGTTTTTCTTCCCATTTCTCCCACCTTTGATATGTTCCTCTTTCCAAACTTGGGGGGTAGTTTGGATTGAGCATCAATGGTTGTAGTACATAGGGAGCCTGGGTCAGATGCAAATCTATTTTAACCTTATGCCATACTTTAAGGGTAGTATTTATTAAAGGGTGTTGTGTTATCATTTTATTAAATTTTTATTTGCTGATTTGAAGGTTTTCTAGGCATTTGTAGTGCAGATACGTGTTCCTCCATTGAAATTAGAATTTCGCCCCGTATGCAAATTAGCCTTCGCTAGCGTAACTTCGCTTTATATAGCGAAACAACGCTAGCGCAACTTCGCAACCTTACGCTACCCCTGTGCGCAACTTCGGATTTTAGTGAATTTGCGGAGCCCTGGCGAAACTACGCCTGGCGAAGTGCGGCGAAGTTGCGCCTGGCGCAACTTCGCATCTCAGTGAATTTGCCCCATAGAGCTTTGTCCAATAACATCAAACAGCAATATTTCTTAAATAATCATTTTTAAATCAAACACAACACAAATCAAATT
The DNA here is from genome assembly GCF_017654675.1 of Xenopus laevis. Lineage (NCBI taxonomy): Eukaryota > Metazoa > Chordata > Amphibia > Anura > Pipidae > Xenopus > Xenopus laevis. Next base: position 77,444,494 of record NC_054380.1, on the reverse strand, counting down.
GAAAAAAAAATGAATTAAGTTTCTAAGCAACAAGCTCAGAAATAAAAAAATGACTTGTTAAAAGCAGTCGTTGATTTAAGAACCTGCCCTTGAGAATTGACTTTTGTCTTATATACAGTATGTGTAGTACAAAGAGTCACTGACATCCGCAGCATTCTTTCCCCATCCAGAATTGCTCAACAAATAAAATGGATTCTAAAAATTGTTGGAAGAAGAAAAAGGTAGAACTTTTTATACTGAAATTAATTGAGCTATATAAAACAAGCACAGGCACAGCTTTAATTCAGTCAAACTGTAACCATAAAGAGTACACTTTGGGCTCATTGCAAGCAAAGGAGCAATGTGCAAAAAAAAAAGTTCAAAAACAGTTATCACCCCAACCTAGATCTGTACCCAAACTCATATTTACCACTGTTTGCAGTGCCAGAATGCAATGCAAAGAGAGGAGCACTATCTATTTTTGGCACTGTCATCCGGCAAAACCGGATACAGGTGGGTGGGATATGGGTGTAGCCAAGGAAGATTAAGCCGAGCACACTCCTGGAGATTAGATAAAGAGAACCCCTGGTGCCCAGTGTTAGGAGTCCGGCGACCTCCAATATAGCATGAAGTGAGGGAAACACTGGCACACAGGGAACTTTATGCAGGGTTACCCCTTGCGTTTTAATAACCGCACTTAATAAACGCAAGGGGTAACCCTGCATAAAGTTCCCTGTGTGCCAGTGTTTCCCTCACTTCATGGGATATGGGTGTTACATGGGCATCATTCAGGAGGTTTAAGTCACAAGTGCATGGGGCTAGGGAGCCATGCACATACCATACGTTTATGGTGGCATTGTATACAGGGCTCACTTTTGTTTGTCATTGCTCCTGTGTAATTTGATGAAAAAAAGCATTAGATTGTACTGTGCAAGGAGTACATACAAGTGCTTTAAATATGGGGCTGTAAGTGCCACAATTATAAACCCCTTAGCACACTTGCACTTGCGCCTCTTTCTTTATAAATGAGTAAGACTGTGTCTAGAACTCATTAAAATGCTTGAAAAGGGGACTCCTCAATTTTACCCTCCGCCTTGAGCCATCCCACTGAACCCCATTATTATATACTTTAATGAAACCAGGAGACAGAGATAGGTGTAAAATGGCCACAGACAAAACTTGAATAATGGGCAGGCCTTAGGCTTTTATCTTTTAAACATAATGTAAAATAAAGACTTTTTGTACTATTTAAAAATTTGGGCTCCTGGATTCTACTGACGGACTGATTTTGGTGTTCCGGAGTGGTGCCTGCCCATTATTCAAGTTTTGTGTGTTGCTCCCCTCTGCTGAAGGTCTGGGGCATGAGCACCTGGACCCACAGTGGAAAGCGGTAAGCTTGTCCCCATATTCAAATAATTTATGCTTCCTATGGTCTAAATTTAAGTGTAAAATCGCCACAGCATTTATTCACATTTTATTAAATAAATATTACCTTGCCAGCTTAACTCGCGGCAAAATTCTAAAGCCAGAATTGAACAAGAGATTGCTACTATGCACTGCCGCCAGCCCTGCTGCTGAACCTGCATCTCGATCTTAGGAAATCTAAGTAGGCTGCCCCCTAGCTAGGGTTGCCACCCGGCCAGTATTTTACCGCCATAGCTGGTAAAATACATGCCAAGGCCGTGGCCGGTATTACAAATTTACCGGCAATGTAGCTGCCGGTAAATTTGTAATACGCTTAAAAAGAGCCCTCGGCCTGCCCCCAATCCCCTGGAACTTAACTTTTCATTTGCTTCTTTTAGTGTCCGTGGTGCGGCCCTGCCCCTTTTGACGTCACAGCCTGCCCATTTTGATGTCACGGCCCGCCCCTTTGTGTCCCCTCCCCCCACCAGCCGGTAAAGAATTTTAGAAAAGGTGGCAACCCTACCCCTAGCACAAGCAGAAGTAGTGTCTGTATCAATCAATCCACTATGCAGTCACAGGGAGAACATCCTTTCTCCCTCTTCTAAACTTACCTGTGCTGTACTCTGGCAAGATCCTACCACTGCTGTGACAAATAAAACTTAAAATATAATATCATATGTGCACTGTTTTGATCCAGAGGAAGGCAAAAAATCCAGCCTGAAGCCAGTGTCAATTATGCTTTAAGGGGGAAAAAATCCTTCCTGACCCCAATGACCATCGGAAACATTCCCTGGATAAAGCATTTGTTGACATCATTCATTTAACATAAATGAATACAATCCAGACTCTCACAATTAAACTGTATAAAGATACAGAAACTACAAAGTAACAGCACATTCAGGAAAATCATCAATAGTCCATTATTAAGAGATAATATGAAAAGATAAAGAAGAAAACTCAAGACATTTTAGCAAAATATGCAAAATGAGGGAGGGTGAGTGGGGTGCTTCTACCTGCTCAGATGATAAGGAAGTGAACTGCTTCTTCCCCTGACATCACATCCCTCTCTGACTCCGCCCCTGGGCCTGGCCATCTCCTATTTTAATTAGTTCCTTCTCACCTAAACACAGCTACATGTGATTCTGCCCATATCTAACCTAGACCAGTATCATTTGGCTGCTGGTCATTTGGGTCCCTTGTCATGCAGCCTCTGCTCTTATAGCTCCAGGGCTTTCCTAAACTTGAAGCTTAAAGATGTCACCCATTGTTACCCCAAATATAATGACTTCTATGTATCTTTTCATATTTGGTTTACCTTTTGGCATACTAAAAGGGGCACCTTTAATACCTAACATGCCTGTGAGGGTTGATATTGTAAAATGAGTAAGTTAACCATTGTCTTTAAATCCCTAGATCAATCAGCAACTACATTTCACTTGTCTTGATCTGATAGAATGAAGAAAGTAATCATCTATTTAGTCCCTCAGGGCACATACTTTTATCACAAACATCAAAAGGGTTATGTAGTAATGGGTGAATTTATTCGGCAAGGCATGGATTTGCGACAATTTTCCACACTTCGCCAACTGCGAATGTTTTTGCGAAACTGCTGCGAACATTTGCTGTGGAAAAATTAGTTGTGACAAAAAAAACATTGCACGTCAAAATTGTCGCACATCAAAATTATTCAAACGCCCATTGACTTGAATGTATTTTGACAAAAGAGTTGTGCAAATAAAAATTGTTGCTCGCTTCAAAATTTTGCGCGTCAAAATGATTAGTTTCACAAAAAAGCGAGATATGCTTATCGCTAGCCACAACATAAGTAGGATTAAAGAAGGAGAATAAAAAATAAATACAGATTTGCAGCAACATTTGTGGTTTTGCCACCTGCAAAATATACTGTATTTAGAAGTCTGAGAGATAATTTTTTTTTTGGTGCTTGAGAAAAATGTGCAAAAGAGACCCTACTGTCTCTGGTGCATTTGGAGCAAAAAAAAAACCCCAAAACACCATTGATTCCAATGCATTTTTTCTTGCTATTTAAAAATAAACATCTTCACACAAGAAAAAACACCCATTGATTCCATTCAGGGCAGCCATCAGGGGGGGACAGGGGGGAGAGTTGTAGGGGGCCCGAGGGTAAGGGGGGCCTGGCCACACCACACTTACTTGATTAGCCAGGCCCCCCATCTTTCTGAGAGCTGCTGATGTCGGGAAGGCATGGTCGTTTTATTTTCTTATAATGTGGGGGGGGGCCCTGGCCACCAATTTTTTTTCTCATGTGGGGTCCGAGCCACCAATATTTTTTAATGGGGGGGGCTGGCCACAAATGTTTTTTTATGGGGGGCCCTGAGCACCAATATATTTTCATTTTTTCTTAACATGTGGGAACCCTAGCCACCAATATTTTTGGTGGGGAGGGCAGACCTGTAGGTGGGGCTTGCGGTGGGCGCAGCCCAGGGGGCCCAGGAAATTTTGTCGTATGGGGCCCTGGGATTTCTGATGATGGTCCTGATTCCATTACATTTGGTGTGAGGAAAAAAAGACCATTGTTTCCAATGCATTTGGTTTGAGGAAAAAAAAATTAATTGGCTTCAATGCATTTTATGTAAGAAAAAAACTTTTTAAATGCCCCACTTTTACTTCCTGTGCACTGTCCTCAATTATTGCTGAGATTTGATTTGTGTTTATGGGATCTGAATGTGTTGTGGTGATTTTAAGAGCCTCCTGTTAGTAATACTATTATATAATTCTATTACATTTATTAACAGAAATTTATATAAATGTATACAGTATAGCAATCGTTTTTCTGCTTTATCGATTAAATGGCACCTACACAAAGCTGCAGTTCATTATTACCCAACCAGCTCTAAAGTCCTTTGTTTCACAACTAATATACATTTGAGTTATTTTATGCCACCCCATCACCGTATTTAATACAATTATTTTAAGCAATTATTTTTACAGCATTCACCATTGAAGGCAATTGGGAAAATGCAGCTGGCTTTTGAGTTATTTTAACTGAATCCTATTGTGAAAAAAAGAAAATAAAATGCCTGTATCTCTATGACCATTATGCTTACTTTCCTTTTGACCCATTTTTATACATAAACCAAAGTTTAACCTTTATTATATGTTTATAAATATGCATACTTAACAGCTACTATCTCTGAACATATACATCTTTTTTCAACAAGTCAGAAAGAATGTTATCAGTTTCTATACAAAAAAATACACATAATTAAGGAGAAATAGAGTATATTTACCTCTTAGTTTATAGTATGCCATATTACTGTCAATGACTTGCTTTAAGGACTCCTGGGGACATACTTTAACACCTGCTGGGAAAACCGACGATCTCTTTATTCTGTTTCTTTTTACATCAAAGAGTCTTCGTATAGTTGAAATTCTAGGTATCTTCACAGATGTTTTTGACTGTGGAGTTTCTGTGATATGCTTGCCAGGATGTGCTGATTTAGAAACTATTTGTGAAAATACAGTGATCATATTTAGATTAATGATGAGCAGCAAGAGAACAAGCATCAAGATACTTTACTGTATGTAAATACATTAGTCTTGCATAATCAAAAACTCATACCAAAAGCCAAAGGTATTTTTTTTAACTTTATTTTTTTAATTTCCATTACAGCATTGCACTGATAACTTGTATCCAGTGTTTTACCATGCATTGTATAGATGTCAGTATACCCAAACGTATTTTTTTCAATATTATTGTTTCCACTAGATTGTATATATTGTTGGTTCTTCCTTTCCTCGGGTGATTAATAAACTGTGTATCTTACAATGTTTTTTTTTTTTTTTATCTTCCTCGCTGTAAAATTCACACGCTTCTGTTTCCCCTGGAACATCATTAATATATTTAATGATGTTATACTGTATGTAACATGTAATCGAACATCAAAATTGCCACAGTTAGATATTGTAACTAGATATTACTGGGCCCCACAGCAAATTATTTTTCAGGCCCCCAAAATATCTAGAGGCTGACCTGTTTTAACGATATTTTTTGAAATTATTCTGTATATGAATTAGGGCCTCATGGAAGCTCTGCTTCCTCTGTAGTTATGCCTCTGAATACAACAGTTTAATTAACATAGAGAAAAGGAAACAGGAGGAAAATAGAGCCAGAAGAAAGTGGACCACAGCCCTGTAGCTCCATTTACAGGCCCTGTGTCAGTATGTGGAGCTGTACTGAGTGGATATCAGCACAAAAATACAGGCATTTTAATTTTTGTGCTGATATCAGTTCTATGTTGCTCAGCACAGGCTGACACCAAGCCTGTCAATGGATCTACAGGGGTGTGGGAGTATGAGAGGATCCACGTGCCTCCACCTCTATAAAATATGCCTGCTAAGGAAAGTGGAAAATCCACTTAGTGTACTCTTGTCCTGAGATTTTCAAAGCAAGAACTATCTTTCAGGATATCCTGTTGATTGGCCTGGGGCAATATTATACAATTATACTTAAAGATGACCAACTTGCACTATCCTAACTGTTTTGCCTGTAGTTTAATTGCTACTAGGAACTTGTTCCATGCTATCAGGTCAGTTTATGACAGTTTACCTTTCAAGACACAGCAGATTGTTAAAGTAAGAAAAATAGCAAAAGGCACCTTTGCAGAGTGAATCCTGTGGTTGGCTTACAGATGTCCTTAGGGGAGCTTAAATTGGATCAAGCATCAGGACATAACAGTTATTTCAACCCAGTAAACACAGAAATGTTCCAGTTCCCAGTTTTTACTGCAATATATTTGTGACTGGGTCTCCTGTGCCCAGCCATCTTGTATCTGTTGTTTAAACAAAGATGGCACTGTGTTCATTGCGTACACATAGTAAATTAAAATTACATTTAAAAGAACTTTTCTAAATGTTTATTAATATTTAATATGTGCAATTTATGTAAAGGACTATCAAAATATATACCATATTATGGAAATGATAGTAGTATGCAAATTATATTTTTTAGTATATACTTTTAGTCCTTTTTACTAACTTCAGTAAGGAAGTGACACTATCAGCTTCATTGAGACATTGCATTAGGACTGCGTGTGTGTAATTAAACAAGGTGCTGCATGTACTTTAGGTTTTAAACTACTTGTGCAGACACATGGAAACATATGCATATCAGCAGAAGGACAAGTTGTATGTATAGAGGACAGACACCCAAAAATATATAAAAGTTCGATACATTAACCTCTTTTCAGATGTTTTCATTACGTAGGTCACAAACACTAGAGATAAGCAGCTTTAGGAGATACTAAGGACTGGGATGTGCAAATATTTACACAGTTTTTGAAAGCTCATTCACGAACCATTTAGTGCTAATCCATAGTTCATGTGAGAGAAAGTCTATAATTTACAGGTGAAACCCTGACCAGTTAGTGCATCTTGGCAATGTTTATTGCTTTTGATAAGTTGTTTTATAGTATGCATATATTTGACATTATCTACCAAATCAGTTGTGTCTTCTTAAAATCAATTTCCAGACAACTCTCAAAGCAATGTATTACTGACAACTCAAAGAGTCTGTGTATCCCCACAGAAAAATTCCAACTCTACTTTTTAATGCTCAGATGGACCTTAATACATGCATAAGGAATGTGTATTTATGTGACTAGTAATTGATAAACTGATCAGTATGGAATATGCTTTCTCTGGACTTAAATCAGGCAGTAAAAATAAATGTGAGGGGGGCAGTTATTAATAAGAGCCTCCAAACCATTTTCAGGCTATTTCCACAAACAGTGCAATGGGAATACCCATTAAGTGCATTTCTATTACACCTTAGACAAGCAAATCAGTTAACTCCATGAGCCATCTCTTATTCTAGTAATAATATAGAAAATATATGATAACATGCTCAATACAAGGAACCTCTCAGAATCTTATATCTAAGTATTTAATAATATACATGATAACAAGCTGCTTTTTCCATTTTCTACTGCCCCCACAGTAGGGGCACTACTTTCCCATGATAGGCAAAATAGAGGGGCTCATTTATCAACACTGGCCAAATTTGCCCATGGCCAGTTACCTATAGCAACCAATCAGTGATTAGCTTTTTAAAGCCAGCTGCAAGTAGAATACTGAATGCAGCAATCTGATTGGTTGTCGTGGGTTACTGCCCATGGGCAAATTTGCCCAGTGTTGATAAATGACTCCAGAGTCTCCTATATAGTTCATTTACCTAAATTTCATGTTGCCTTTAATACGTTTTTATTATGCTATACTTTAATATATACCACAAAGGGTGATCTGGATCTTTCTGGGTGGAAAGTTTAAAAAACAAAATCAGTGTAAGAGGAATAAAAACTATTTTACAACAGAAAAAATCTCCATACCGGATTTGAATAGAAAACATTATTGTTCAAAACTATATGTAAATCCCTGAAGATATTTCACTTGGCCCCCAGCAACTACAGTCATAAGGACAGGGCCGCCATCAGAAATCGCAGGGCCCCATACGAAAAAATGTCCTGGACCCCCTGGGTTGCACCCACCACAAGCCCACCTACAGGTCCGCCCTCCCCACCCCACCCCACAGGTCCACCACACACTAAAAAACATTGGTGGCTATGGTTCCCACATGCTAATAAAAAAATATTTGTGGTCAGGGCCCCACCATTAAAAAAACATTTGTGGTCAGGGCCCCCCATTAAAATTTATTGGTTTTAAAAAAACAATTGTGGTCAGTGCCCCCCATTAAAATTTATTGGTGGCTAGGACCCCACATGGGAAAAAAAATTGTTGGCCAGGGCCCCCCCACGTTATAAGAAAATTGGTGGCCAGGCCCCTCCTTAAACTTCCATGTAAAAATACTTGCACCCCCAGAAGTTTAAAAAAAATTTGGTGCCCAGGAACCCACCACACAACAGAGACCACAAAGGGTTACCTTTAGGGGGGCCCTGCCATGTTGCACTTACTTCATTAGTGTGGCCCACCTGCTGTCAGTGAGCTGCCAACTACAGAAAGGAGGAGGGGAGCACAGGTGGCTGCATCTTCTTCCAGTGACAGCATTTTCTTCCCATATTGGTCACAGAATTTCAAGTCTTGGTAAAGCTGCATGGTGATTGGATGAGCTGGAGGAGAAGTTCAAACCTCAGCTATCCAATCCCTGAGCAGCAGTAATGGACAGAAGATACCTCCCCTTGTGCTCCTGCCCTGCCTTCCCGAAGTCAGCAGCTCTCAGAAAGCAGGGGGGCCCGACTAATCAAGAAAGTGCGGCGTGGCCGGGGCCCCCCTACAACTCTCCCCAACTCAGCTTTTATTGGCCCGTGTATGGGGGTCTTTAGAGAGCTGCAAAGCAGTAAGTTGTGTTTTGTTATGTTAGACATCCAGTCACTCCAGCATTTATACATTACATTTATGTTTAACTAACTATATTAGAAACATTTTTTATTCTGCATAGTCTATCCATCTACCCAGTTTTTATTTCTACACTGAACTGTTCTTTTAAGCACATTCATATTGATAAAGCATAAAGCACACTAAGATATATATTGCTATACCCTGGCCTCTGTAGCTACTAAATAGAAAGTGGAGATCCTGTACTGCATTGTGGAAAATAATATTATGCAATGTTTTTTTTACCAGGCCAAAGAAGTTTTTTTATTTTGCACAGCCTATCTATGTATCCAGTTTTTATTTTTACACTGAACTGTTCCTTTAAAAGCAGTAAGATTTACATATAGACGTGAGTATAGCTATTATATAAAACAAGGAAAGCAATTTTATTGCCATGTTTGGCTCATCAAAACATAATTATCAGGCTGTATAAAATCCCTGTGCCCCCTTTTTCTTTATGACATTCACTTATGAATAGTGACGGGCAAATTTATTTGCCAGGTGCGAATTTGCGGCGAATTCCCGCGATTTGCCACTGAATTTTTCGCCGTTCAGATCTCACTGAGAATTCGCAAATTTTTTGGCGAGACGCCCCAAATTCGCCCATCACTACTTATGAACAACATGCATTAAGCTGACGAAGTGACCTCAATAGATGATGTTTATATGAACTATTCTCTGGAACTGTATAGTAAGGTAATCCCCAATTTAGATATCACACTTTGCTGTAGATTTATTTCTATGCGCCGAGTTAGGCTGAACATTATACTGCTGAAATTGCTGTGTGGCTTGTCACCATTTTCTCAATTCTGTCAGTTTTTCATTTGTATTTTATACAAATGTATTAAATGGAATATTTAGAGGGTAACCATTAGCAACCATCTAAAATGGTAACAATTGTTTATTTTGCTTTTTAGGCATACACAGAAGGCACTGTGTAAAAATCTTCCCCCTCAAGCAATGAACAGTAACAGACCAACGGGAATTCTTCTAAGAATAGAATATACTGTATATATGTTTTTTTTTTACTGTGCCCAGTTATTTTTTTCTTTTGGATCTAAATTTATTTTCCTGCTTAACTTTTCCATTCTATATTCCTTCCTGCACATACATGCTTGTAGAAATACAAAAAGACCAGTCAATAGAAATATGTAGCTCCATATAAAAAATATGATAGTTAGTATGTAACCTTTGAAATACCAGTTTAGAGTGAATACTGCAACGCTGAGGACAGGGTCCTTCTGTTACAGGGATTGGATCCGTTATCCAGAAACCTGTTATCCACAAATAATTATGGAAAGGCAGTCTCCTAGAAACTACGGTATATTTTATCCAAACAATTCTTATTTTTAAAAATGATTCCTTTTTCTCTGTAGAAAGAAACAGTATGTTGTACTTGATTCAGACGAAGATATAAAACCAGCCTACTGGGTTAATTTAGGGGGCTTTTTATTCCAAGGCCATTTTTTTCTGGTGGGAGTTTTAAAGGGGAAAACGCAATTTTTTTCAGAAAATTTTTTTTCTTTTTAGGCATACATTTTGGATCTAAATTTATTTTCCTGCTTAACTTTTCCATTCTATATTCCTTCCTATAAACTATAGTTTATCCAAACAATTCTTATTTTTAAAAATGATTCCTTTTTCTCTGTAGAAAGAAAGAGTATGTTGTACTTGATTCAGACGAAGATATAAAACCAGCCTACTGGGTTAATTTAGGGGGCTTTTTATTCCAAGGCCAATTTTTTCTGGTTTGAGTTATAAAGGGGAAAACGCAATTTTTTTCAGAATTTTTTTTTTTTTTTGTGTATATTAAATTATTTTGTGAATTATCGAATAATTCTTGGTTTTCAGGCAATAATCTGAAAAAAATCTGAGTTTGTGGTCTTCAGATCTGAAAAAATGTTGACTTCATGATTTTATCGAGTCTGCACCAGATTTTTTCGAGTTCATTTATTGGTAAATATGGTTAGAATTTGGATGGGAGTTTAGTCGAAGTGGTTTTAAGAAACTAGTAAGACATTTTGGGATTTTAGGTTAGCTTAGGCTGCTTAGGTTATTTATCAACGGTCGAATTTCAAATGTACATTTGGATGTACTAATAACTCAAATGGGAGTTTTTTTATGAAAAAACTTAAATGTCTCAGTGGGCCCTGGACCCCCTCCATTCGATTTTGCAAAGACAGAAATAGATATTGCGTCACTGACAAGTAGAAGCCACAAGTACCAAAATATAAATGCTACTCATGCTGAGGGGGTGATACATGGGCTATGTATTACAAAATCCCTCAGGAGTTAGATAATTTGTTCATAAGAGAGAATGGCAAAATAAGGTGCAATTCAAGGCAGTGAAAATAGTAATATACACATAAATGTAATGCTTTATGATAATTTTTTGAATACAGAATTCTATTGTTCTGTTCCAACCCAGCACCCTCAGTTCCTGCAGCTCCCATTGTGCCTCACCATCAGTGCAACAGGCATGGGATTCCATGTATAAGATTAACAAATATATCACAAAGTGCCCATTAACAAACAGAAGTAAATTATGATACGATTGGAATAAAACTAGATTGTGATGAAACAGAGATCTGCGTGGCACAATAAAAGCATGAAGAATGAAGTAATGACATTTTCTTTTTAGCACAGGGGAATAATAATACTGCCAATGAAACATGCTATGGCATTGTGATAAGTGATTTGTTATCATTGTATTTAAATTGTCCTGCTCTAGATTGCTCCAATTATGATTGCATTATGTGTAAGTGTGAAGAAACAAAGCAAAGAGAGCCTACTAAAAAGATATTTCTGTAATTAAAACTTATTGTGCAGCTACATCCATTTGGGCCCTTTGTTCCCAAGCAAGATACTTTAGCTGTGCATTTGGGATTACATCATCTGTAAATTCAATGCAATTTCAAAATGTTATAGGACTGTAGTAATTGTTTAAAAAAGGAATGGTATTTGTACATTTACTACTTTATGTTTTCCTCAGCTGAATACAGGAAATGGTTTTAAAGTTTCTCAAGATTCTACAAAACATAAAAAAAAAATTACTGACAGAAAGAAAGATCAAGCAAGGACACATTGGTGCCCCAGGCAATTTAACTTGTCAGGAGTGAATAACAGTACATGCTGATTTCAGTGCAGCAACCTCAGCTTGGAGAGAGAGAGAGAATAAGCCAACTACAGTGTGATTAAAGCATACATTTCTAGCTAAATTAGAAATTAATGTATAAGAACAGCAAGATAAGTGCATGAAATTTTGGCGTGCATTTACAGATATTTGTTTTAGAAAATATGATATATGTGGAAAACATCATATGCCTATAGGTTTAGAAATATCTTCATCTCTTCTATAATAAAAAGATAGAAGACAAGACCAACAGAAATGAAAAAAAAAACCTGTACACGTAAATGCAATCAAATTAGCAAAGTTTTCAGCTCCACAAATAGTATTCTCACTTGCAGTTTACTGATCACTCCATCCAACCATATCCAGGGTAGACGTCATTGGGCACCTTATTCTTCTGTATGTGCCCAAAGAAATCTTAATTTTAATCTTAATTTTTAGATGGAACAAGACCATCTTGACCGTTCTAACACTGTCAAAATTTATAACACTATCCAACTACTGCAGCACCAACATGAAAGCCTCCTCGTAGAGCACAAGTCCCCAATCAGTGACTCATGAGCAACATGATGCTCACCAAACCAGTGGATGTTGCTCCCAGTGACCTCAAAGGTGCTTACAGTATTTTAAATTTCTGGTTTGTAATCAAGTTTTGGTTGCATAAGAACCAGGTATACTGCCAAACAGAACCTACTCTAGACTGCTAGACCACATAGAAGTTACCAATAGTCAATCACAGCCCATTATTGTCTCCCCATGAACTTTTTGCATGCTTGTATTGCTGGGGACCCCTGTCATACAGAAACACGGGGGATGAGATAGATAATGTGAAAGCATTAGGCAACTATCCTGCTTTGCAGCTCTCATGGTTTCCACTGATTGGGTACCAGCATAAGGATCAATTGCAAACTCGCTGAACAGTTATGGTGTGGTCCCCCTTAAAGTCGCTGACTAACTCAGATTTGAAAAGAAGGAAGTTTTTTTGGCTAACGAACTATATTAAAAACATTTTCTATTCTGCATAGTCTGTCTACCTAATTTTTATTTTTACACTGAACTGTTCCTTTAAGCACATTCATATTGATAAAACAGAAAGCACACTAAGAGATATTGCTATAGCCTGACCTCGGTGGCTACTAAATAGAAAGTGGAGATCCTGTACTGCACTGTGGAAAATAATATCATGCAATGTTTTTTACCAGGCCAAAGAAGTTTTAAAGGGATTAACAGATAGCTGTAGTGTATTTGTCTATGACTTTACCACTGGAGTAATATAGTATATAGTAATACATCCGCTGTTAGCATTTAGCAATAGGCGGAAGTGACGTTTTGTTGGAGATGTGGTGGAACGCATATGCGCTCCAGTCTGACACAGCGCACATCCTCATCTACATACTGTAGCAACAGGGGCAGATGTGGTGTCACACGCCATTTCGAAGGGAAGCGATGTAGGCAATTGAAAGGTATTTAAACCTTGTTTGTGCATGTAATCGGTCTGCCTTTTTTCTGTAATTTATGGATTTTTGCCCTTGATGAAGACCACTCACCTGGTCGAAACGCGTTGGGCCAATATTGGGCCAAATATGTAAGTGTTTAACTTTCTGATGTTTTAAATGTTTGCCTTTTTAAAATTGGGTGTGCGATCCTTATATTATATATTTGTATTCATTTTTAGGAGGCTTTATTTGGGCAGTCTCCTTGGGATGAACACCCCACAAATCAATATAGGCTGTGCGCATTCCAAATAATATTTTTTATGAGTGGGAATTTGTCTGAAAACTGAAATTTACACTATATTTTACAGCAGCAGGACTGGAGCAAAAGCCTGAGCCCATAAAGATTGCATTGTTACTGCACAGTATTGGGGATGAGGCCCTGGAGGTGTAAAACACCATGGGGATTACACAGACACAAACTGCAAACAGATTCCTTGACTCACACTTTTGTAGAAAATTAAGGCATATTTGTAGGTCTTCATTTGTTATTTTTTTTGTGGGGTTTCCTTTAGCCTTTTGTATGGCTGCTTCAGTTTGGAATTGCAGCAGCTACTTAGATTATAATATCCTATATACCAGACAATGATTGGATTAGAAATGTGAAGACAAATAAGAGAGGACTTGTATAGAAACATAAATAATACAATGTAGCTATATAATTGTTGCCTCGTGGTGCAATAGTTTTTTTTGGCTGTTGGGTTCGGGGACAACTTTCTGAAAGCTGGAAAGGGTCAAAAAAGAAATTAAATAATGAAATCTATTAAAAGAATACAATGAAGACCAATGAGAAAGCTGTCATGAATAGGGCATTCTGTAACATCCCAAAAGTTAATAAAATGAACAACCATTTTAATATATACCTAAAGTAAATCTGTAATGAATGACAATTATTGGTTTAGATCTGGCCTAGGAGGAGCTAAGGGTGACTAGATAATGATCTAATTAAAAAGCAATTTAGTTACTTGGGCAACAGCACTCTAGATCCAAAAACTATGCCTTTATGTGAGCAAATAGAGCAACAAAAAATGTTTCAGGCTACTAAGATCTGTTTTACATTGTCACAAAATGAGTATTGGCTTCAAATATTGATTATAGTCCTATTTATCTAAAGAAAGATGTTTTACAGGTTAGCATTGCTGTACAATTTACTAAATTATTGTACATCCCGTTATAAGTTGATTCTCAAGGACATGCACCCAAGTGTGAAGGAATTGGATAGAATGCTCCCTGAAATGCTGTTTTACTTTGGGCAAGAATCATATACCCTTTGGAAAATCATGGATCTCTGATGATTCCCCTTCATTAATAGCAAACTATTTTCAATTTGGAACAGAGTCATGCCCACACTGTGATTCAAAATAGGCCTTGGCATTTCAAGCACACAGAGGCCAAATCCCCCCAGCACCACCACCAGCTCATAGTGAATGTCTATGGCATTTTACAGCAGCCCCTTTTTTAGCATTTGTTATAATCCACGGATTGCCAGTCTGAGCCTGGACTGAATGCCCAAAGCACAACTATAAGGTCAAGAAAGTGCAAGAAGTGCCTTGTGACACAAGTACCTGCAATGAATGGAATTATTTCAACGAATGTGTGGAAGTTTGAACAACTGCAGCTGTTCTTGAGGTCTTAAATGAACCCTTTTAGGAATATGTTAGAAATACAGAATGTAGGGGATGCAAACCTTTTACAGAATATTAAGACTTTTTCACATATCTGAAGTTCACTTGAATACTTTTGCTTCCTACTATTTTTGGTCTGTATTGCTGTTTCCAAATATTGCAATGTGACAGAAGGCAGATAGGTGATATATCCAAACCGGATAAAGACCTTAGCATTTGAAAACAGTTTTACCAATATGTATGTACATATATATTTTATTTATATACTGTAGCACTACTTATGTATGTAGAACTGTACAGCAGAATAATACATTAATAGAACAAACTCAACAAAACAATAATAAATAAAAGTAAATACAAAGAATATTTATATTAAAGATTATCTGCTAAGTATTAAAGAGATAAAAAGCAGCCCTGTAGAGCTTACAGTCTATGTACTGTAATATAGGATTTATGCTCTCTCTGCTATATTACTAAATGCTGGCTGCGGGAACTAACACAAAGTACATAGTTAGGAATGACAGATTAATATTGATAATGCAAAAAATATGTGTGGGTTGGCAGTTGAGTTTGAGTTCAATAAATACAACTAACTAGACTTTCAGTTTCCCTGAAACTCTATATCACTTTTAAGAACTCACACTTGAAACTTTCACTTTGATGTGTCTCTGTGATGTTTGGCTATCTACTGCTTGGGACTGTAACACTTTGCATCTGCCTGACTTTGAACTGTTCCTTGATCACAACTTATTAAATGCAAAATAGTCCTTGAGAAGAAAACTTCCCAGAATTTTAGCTTATTCTCTTTACCCTTATAAATTCTGTTCTATAGCTGTATTATGTATATTAAAGTGTTCTAATAATTTAGCAATGCCAATTGCTGTTAGGAGATTTTGGGTCACTTTTTGAATATTATGTTATTATTCATTTTTTAAGTTTAGCATTGCTATGGTCACGTTGTTTTTTTTGTTTTGTTTTTTAAATCACAGCTTTTTAAAAGGCACATTTATCAAAGGTCGAATTCATGTGAGTTTTTAAAAACTCCAATAAACTCCCATGAAACTCCCATTTCGACCAATTGAAATTTTTAAAAAAAAATTAATTTCTAAAACTCGGGTGAATAGGATCACCTGAAAACTTGAATAGAATTTAAATCAAATTCCATTTGAGTTTTAAAAACTCGATTAGAGTATTTTCTCCTGAATGTCAGGAAGGCTGTAAACAACTCCAAATTGATCCCAGGACGTCTCCCATTGACTTAAACAGCAATTCAGCAGGTTTTAGGTGGCGAATAGTCGAATTTGAGTTCTTAAAGGGCCAAGTATGATAAATCTAGTAAATTGAATTAGATTTTTTATAAAAACTCAAATCAAATTTTAACAATTCACTAGTTGAATTTGACAGTTTAAACCATAAAAAACTCAAAAATTCTGATTCTAAATTTGAATTTTCAATTCGATCCTTGATAAATCTGCCCCTTAGAGTCAGAGGTGGTGTAAAATAATTCTAAACATTATGGCATTAGTATGGCTTATTATTTTCATCCATAAAGTATCTTACAGATTGATAAATACACGACCAAACATATCATGCACTCCTTCCACTACTTACACACAGAAAAGTCTACCAACAATTGTTTGTTTGTAGCCTAAGGAAAAGGCCAGGCTCACTAGGAACATTACCCAGTCCTATAATAAGATATAGAATTGCCAAGAATGTGAGGAAAATGATGCTTATAACTCTGTCAGAGAACAGATTTGTGTACATCCACATAGAGTGTTATGTTATCTGGGTGACTGAGTGGGTTTCTCCCGAGTGCTCCACATTTCGCCCACACTCCAAAAACATACAAAAAGGTTAATTGGCTGATGATGAAACTGATCCTAATTTATGTGTGATGGAATTATCATAGGCACCTTTGACTGTAAATGCTATTGAGACTAATAAATTACAGGCATGTTGGTATTATATAAATAAAAGCTAATAATCTGCTCTCAACTAAACACCATCATTTAAATCTCATTTACATTAAAGTACACATTTATGAGGGGTATCTGTGAGTTCATGAATGTCTACCTGAAATGATGATTAGTGCTCAACTATAAGCTCTGCTTTTTACAGTACAAAAAAGAACATACCGTGCTACAATAAATGGAATACATTCGGATATTGCAGCTATTTTAAGATACTGAAAGATTAACAACTATGGTATTAATGTTTTTTTATTATTATTAACATGTATTTATAGGATGCCAACATATTTCGCAGCACTATATATATATATATATATATATATATATATATATATATATATATATATTTAAAGAATAAGCTCACACGTTATACAATGGAAACATAAGAAAGCTGGTATTGTGACAATTCTTTTTGTTATATTCAAACAGCATTTAAAAGCTTGAGGCTTCACAGTGCTAATATGTCTGTTGGATCATTGCACCATGGATTAATAAATTTAGACCTCCATGAAAGTCTATATTATAAGGAGATAAGTTATTACAAAAAATGAGTGCTCGAATGACTAGTGAATCTGGTGTTCACCAAACTGCTGGCATACAAAAATAAAGAAACAAGAAACAAGTGTTTACTGGACATTCCCCCTTCCTTAAAATGAAATATAATTGAAATTAAATATAATGAAACTAATTGGGATTTATTTTCCTACAAGGTAATTTGGTTTTAACTCCTGGAGATCATTTGGATAGTGATTTTATAGAAAGTACTGTCTTCTGTTTCATAAGTATGGATCTCTTATCTGGTACAAGTTATCCAGAAAGCTCAGAATTATAGGAAGCCCATCTCTCTTTGCCTCATTCGTTTTTTAAAAAAACGTCATTTCCTTTGACACTGTTATATTAAAACAGCAACATCTATGTCCATATTGGTGACAAAACAGCCCTGTAGGGTTTATTTAATATTTAAGGGGCAGATTTATCAAGGGTAAAAAAAAATGTCAAAGTTCGAATTAAAAAAGACCAACCGAAATTTATTTTAAAAAAAATCAAAGTTGTTTTTTGGCCAAATAGGTAAATTTTTGAACAAAAAGGTCAATTTTAGATCGAATTTGAATCGTACAAATCGAAGTAATAGCGCATTCGAATTGTAGGAATCAGAGGTTTTCCCAAAAAAAATTGATTTTTCAAAGTCCACCAATTGACTCTAAATAGGTTCTAGGAGGTCCCCTATAGGCTAAAACAGCAATTCGGCAGATTTTAGATGGCGAATGGTCGAAGTCAAATTTTTAAAGATATTTTTTCAATTCTTTTTCAAATTTGAATCGAATTTGGACTATTCCCTAGTCGAAGTACACAAAAATTAGCTTGAAATTCGAATTTTTTTTTCGTTTGAAATTTCACTTCCACCTTTGAAAAATCTGCCCTTTAGGTGCAGATTTAGTAAAGGTCGAAGTTTGAAGTTAAAAAAACTTCGACTTCGAATTCAAAAAGACCAACCGAAGTGGTCAAAGTTTTTTGAGGTTGAAGTGGGCCTAATTCGAATCGTACAATTCGAAGTAGCGCTACTTTGATTCGAAGTTTTTTTTACTTCAAACTTTGATCCGCCAAACTCCCCCAATTGCCTCCATACAGGTTCTAGGAGGTCCCCCATAGGTTAAAACAGCACTTTGGCAACTTTTAGATGGCGAATGTTTGAAGTCGAAGTTTTAAAGAGATAGTACTTCAAAAAAAATCGACCTTCGAATTTCAAAGTTTTTTTAACTTCGGATCGAAGCATGACTATTGCCTAGTCGAAGTACATGAAAAATAGCTCAAAATTTGAAGTTTTTCACTTCGAAACTTCACCTCGACCGTTGATAAAGCTGCCCCTAAGTGTTATTTAGCTGACTAAAGGTATGGTGATCCAAATTATGGAAACACCCCTTATCAGCAAACCCCCAGGTCCCAAGAATTCTACATAACAGGTTCCATGCCCATAACGTCATTGATTTGGTGGCATGCTCATGATTATATCATTCCACGTTGTTGCTTGTTAATCTTTTTCTCATTTCCATGCAACATTTGGGTTGTTTTATGACTGCCTCAAGCCTTTCAGATGCCTAAATTTCAACTTACAAAGTATTTTTTCTCTGAAACCTTGCATAAGTTCCATAACCCATATGTGGGTTTTTCAGTGACTGCTGGGGCTGAAGGCTCAAGCAGTCATAAATCGGCCAACCAGCATAGTGTTTCTGAAACATAACTTATTTTATGTTGGCATAAGACTTTGCCAACATCAACGATCAAATAATATTCCTGTATTGATTCTTCATTGTCCACTTTTAACATCTATAAAGAGTCCCAGAAAATACCAGGATAATTCTGATTTTGTTTTTATAGTATATTTGAAGATAAATGTAAGCCTGCCAGGGTGCAAACTGAGATAAATCAATAAAAATTATAGTAAAGATTTTTTTCAAAATAATGGATCTATTTATTTCAGTGTGAAGATTTCTTCAAAAATGTAATCTTAATAATACCCTTGGCACCCTTGGATAAAGAGTTGAAGATTGTAGTATAGCAGATGCATTGTTCCTCTGGTTAAAGTTCAACGTTGGTCAAAATACTGTTTTTGTTGGAGTTTACTGATCATATATTTTGGGGTACACTGGAGCTTATTTACTAATGATGGGCATACTGACACTAGTGCGAAATTCAGCCATTGTTGGGGATAGTAAATTGTTGGGGATAGTAAATATAAACTGCAAAATTTGGTGTACCCAATCTTCCAGTTTTGCCATTAGCAAAATGTTGCAACCCTACAGTCTTCAAGTTGGCATAAGCAGTTTATGAATCAATCTCTGAATTTTTAATTTACTAAGTATCTGGGGCACTCTCCTCTGAATACCATTTTATGGCAATGAATTAATTACATTTAGAAATATGTACAGCCACATAGTTAATATCTCCTTTAGATAACTGTAAACTGTAAAGTGCCTTGTAATGTACAATTGTGAATGACATACAATCAATACAAGGGACAAGGCAGACAGATGTATGGAAGTTTTGCAAATATGGATTTACGTTGAGGCATTTAATATAAAATGTTGCAGCAATGGATGTACTTTATTTCATCTCTATGTAGGAATATGTGGCTAGAGGATCATTGACTCGCAAATTCCCATTATTTAATTGCATCTGTGGTAGTTGGGTGTAAAAGAGCTTTATTTTGGTGGTGATTTGATAAAGATCCATAACATAAATCTCTGATTACTATATATAAATACCACCTGTACACATTACAAAAATAATAATAATATTTGGAGCAGGCACTCAATGAAGGCAGACTTCCACCAGGCAGGTAATTCAAATTGAAAAGAGTTTATTGTGTCCATGGCCTTACGCGTTTCATGTCATAAACACTTAATCATAACCTATGATTACACTGGCATTGTAATCTTTTTAACATACGAGATTCACCAGATTAGCTAAATCTGCAGAATGACACAAATCTCATTTAGTTGTTTGCAAAATGATGAAATTTGGATTCAGTGTATGACAGCCATAAATAATGATTTAATGGCAAGAAAAAAATATTTAGCATATATAGATAAAGATGGAGATTTACATATGTTATATTATGCTTTGCCATGGATTGCTAAGGGTAAGGTCACACTGGGCGATTTGGGGAGATTTAGTCGCCTGGTGACTAAACGCCTCGTCTTTGCGGTGACCAATCTTGGGATACGAAGCGCCGCGTGTGCCATGCCGCAGGCGATTTTTCATTTTAGCGGGCGCAAGACAGAGGTAATGCATTTGGGGATATTCGTTGCCGCAAAGAAAAGGCGATTAGTCACCAGGCAACTAAATCTCCCCAAATCGCCCAGTGTGATCTTACCCTAAAGGTCTTTAGTATCTTTGCCTCAGAAAATTGTATGGAAAAAGATATGCAAAAAAGAATTTGCTTTGGGTATTCAGATTATACTAATTCAATATTCTAACACTAGATTTCTAAAAATGACAGCCTACTGGTAGCAAATCGAAACATTGGGAAAGTAAATACATTGGGAAACATCAGCACATCAAATTTCAGCATGCCTTCATTAAATTCTACATTATTACCTGAAGGGACTTTTACCATCATTACTAATAACCTTAATTATACTTTGGAGAACGTCTGTGCATCTCCCTGCAAATGAACTTGCCTATAGTTTGCTTACTTCATATCAGTCAGAATAACAGCATACCAGGAAAACAGTCAATGGCAATTTAGCATTTTACTTTTTCACTTGAAGGCCAAATAACAAGATTAAAACCATGTACAATGCTTTTTCTCATTTATAAAATTGATGATTATATCATTGAAAATGTTGTCATTTTGCGCCAGCAGAATATGTTTTATGTTTCATAAATAATGGCATGTTCCCTGTTGTCATTTATTGTCCTTTTTTTTATAAAATGGTTCACATAATAAAAATTACCTCTATATCACATTCTAGGGACAAAGGTGTTACAGTGAGGCTTATGAACTGAAATTCAGAGCAACTAGACAGAGAATTACTGATGTACATAGACAATATTTATTATAATAATTGATCTTAACATTGTGCCTAGTTTAAGAGATTACACTGTAGAGTAGAGAGTAAAGAGTCTGGAAAAATGACTATGTCCATTTGTTATAAGTAGAATATGTTGCTGTTTCAAAATGCGTTTTACTATGGCAAAACCAGATTATTGTAAGGGTTCAGATTCGACTAACTTGCCATGGAGTAATGCCTGAGTGCATATATGTCTCGCTTTTGAACAATCAGGTACTCAAAAATAATCCTGTACTGATGTTTTAAAAGATATCTATGGCAACTTAGTAGTGCAGAGCAGTGTAAACAAATATTAAGGCTGGGCACTGCCATGACTGGAAAGATACACTTCCAAGATATGCAGCTGCCAAGTTTTAGTAATTATCATGCAAAATAATTTTAATTTTTTTAAAATTAAACAAATTAGTGTTTTTTATACGTGTATAAATTAGATTTTTTTTATACATGTATAAAGCAATGCTTTGCAGAAGATTTATTCCAGCTCTATGTACAGATATCTTGACTATTATTTTTGGATGATTATTTATGATATGCTTACATGCTATAACTTGTTCATTATTTGTAGTGATTATTTGATCACATTAACACTAAAGACTATTGCAGCTATGTATTAAAAAATCGTTTAGGCCCCCATTGGGGCCTTTTTCAATTTTTGTACACAATAAATAGAATTTGAGTTTTGCAAGAAAAGGAGTGTGGTCTTTTTGATAAATATATACATAAAGCTTTGGACCTTGCACCCGAATTGAATAAGTCCGGTTCTTGAGTGCGGCTGCTACAAGTGGACTATATATATACTATATATATATATATATATATATATATATATATATATATATATATATATATATATATATATATATATATATATATATATATATATAAATGGAAATGCTGGCGCAGCATGTATACTGGTATAAGGTGCCTGGATGCAGAGCTATGTATTAGTATTTACAATGGCTCAGAAGAAGCTAGCACACACAGGACTTATGGAGAAAAAAAGGTTTTTATTTTAAAAGAAAAAAACTAACATTTCGGCTAGGTCCCTAGCCTTTCTCAAAGTGAATGAAACAATCGCAACCATTTTAAAGGACAAGTAAAGGCAAAAAAAATCCCATTTTTACTTTCTTTAATGAAAAAGAAACTCTCCAATATACTTTAATTAAGAAATGTGTACCGTTTTTATAAGAAACCTGACTGTATGCAGTGAAATTCTCCCTTCATTTACTTCTGTGGATAGGAATTGTCAGATGGTCCCTAACCCCCAGGGAAACAATAATACTTATGAACAGCAGGGGGAGCCCCCGCTTTACATACCAGCCATGCAGAATTCAAGCAGTTTTTTTATGACGATCCCTAAGCAGCCCAGACCACACTGAGCATGTGCAGGGTCAGGGTCAGGCAAAGATGTTTAGCAAAGTTACAAGATGACAGCCCCCTGTGGACAACTTTGAAAGCATAAATCATTTGTTTGATTAGGCTTTATGGTGCAGTTAGTTCGTGCTTATGTTTAGTATACAAAATACAGCATTTCCAGCCTTATTCTATTTTAGACTTTCCTTGTCCTTTAAAGCATCAAAGGCGGGAAAAGGGTATGGGTGACATCATAGAGTGTCATGGATATGGGTGGGGCAATACACAAACGTAAAAACAACAGTAAAGTGTGTGAAATATACAAAAAACTGTTTGCAAACACAAAAGTTGACAGAAAACAACACCGCATGTACAGAAACTGAGGAGTAGTCAGTAAAGCTGCAATAACGTAGAATGTTGCCAAAACAATCATAGTGACATGTAACAATGTATACAGAGTAAAGATTAGAACTCCCTGTTCGAATGAACTCTTTCTAGAAGTACTGATTAGTAGTACAATGTATCAATCTTAGTCCATAAACATGCCTAAAAATGTGCGGCCGCTAAATAGAGCTGATTTGCGGCAGCGTGTAAAGACATTAATGGTATATAGCAAGAAAGGTGTTAGATTGTTAAACATAATAACCGCTAAGGAAACAGAGAAGTGGTAAAGCATATAAATACGTATAAAATATATTGAAGGGAGTCTGCATTTACGAGGTGTTTGGTGAGGCAGCAGCTTGAAGGAGCAAGCTGTCAAGGCACATACATTCTGCCCGTAACTGCAACAGGATGATCAAGTTCCTTTTTCTCTTCACAGCTACTGAATATAGTTTTACATCATCACACCGCATTTTGTTGGACAGACCTAGTGCAATGACACCCCTTATTACATACTGGTGGTATGCCTAGCCCCGTATCCAGTGCGGTTATCCCCTCCACATCAAACCTATAGTTTGTGCACTAAAACGGACCCTCCTATGACCTCTTTGCACCCTGTTGGGTGGTCCCAGAGCCTTAACTCCTTTTACCACCCCTTGACAGTACCTGGTGCGCCCATAAGCCATATACCTGGCACAACAATTGGGCACCTTTACAGTTGGGCCATTTGAGGCCCCTATTATTTCCACGTGAACCATTACCCCAAAAGATTAGTATATCTATGTAACTATAGTATAAATGTGTAACTATAAGTAATTTCTATGTTACCTTACATACATTTCTGTACATTTTTGGCTTGTTCATATTTTTTGTCCTTGATATGCTGTAGGAGCATTCTGGAAGGCAGAGCTCAGTAATATTTGATCACATCAGCCCCTGCACCAGTCAAACTTTCAGATTTGCATGCAGTGGAGCCAAGATTATCAGGAATCACTGCTTGTATCCAAGTTGAAATTAGTTGGTGCCTAGGCTGCTCTTTTTACCTACCAAGAACACAAGGCTTTTATCACATCAAAATATCCCTTTGAGCTTATAGTACAGGCTAAAAGAGCAGCTGGATATACTGGCTAATGCTCACTTCATTACTGAGAAAGAGGGTAACACCTCCTAAAAAGGTGAACACAATTCTGCATCTTATATTGCTATGGGGCTTCCTTGGGCTAGTTTCACATTTTAATAACATTTTTGCATTCCTGGATTGTTTAAAGAAAAAGACGAGCTACAAAAATATAAAAAAATGACAATAGTTCATAATTGCTAAATTGTATTAGGCTATACTGCGGGCACATCTATCATTTAATAACAAATCCATAGAATGGAAAGATACGGTATTTCATTTCTCATAGGAATATTAAAGCTTAGAGTGGCGTGAAATGTATTGTATTTCTCTTCACGTTCAGACCAGATAGAGAACATTATTCTGTGCTTTTTCCGTTTAATATTTTTTCTTCCCAGCATGAGACATTAAAATTGTATTGCATGCTATCATGTTTTCTTTTAGTACAACAAAGTAGAGAAACTATTTGGCTGCAATATTAGTTACAAATGTCTATGAAAGAGACTACAGCAGGGAGCTCACATATTCCTCGCAATACTGTTCCATGAATAATTTAAAGTGATTATTCCCTCACAAGGCAAATTTATTCAAAAGATGTCTTCTTTATCCCTCTCTGTTCACCAAGTTTGCATAAAATCAAAGAAGAAGCAGATAATCATAAACACACATTATGGTCAACAGAGAGCTATCAAGGAGAAGGCGTGTCCCTAGTTGCCAATGCATTTAATTGTAAGCCATAATTAATGAATTAAAAGTCCGCTGCTGATAATTATTTTTAGAAAATCTGGCTGCCATTAACATCATATAACAGTTGATACATAAGTGGAATATTAATTAAACATATATGACTAACCCTACAGCTACTCTGATGTCTGAGCAAATCTTGTGTCATCCCTGCTGTCTCTGAAGGCCTAAAGGCTAATCTGATTTCCATGTGGGTATAAAAAAGTGATCAACAGTTTACATGTGAGCCCCTTGCTTGCTAAACACTTGATTGGGTCCTCAGTTCATGAACCAAAAGAAGCTGTAGGTTCAAAACTGACACCACTTCTACTATGCAAATCCAAAAAGCACCCAAATGGCTTATCATGAGACTGCTTATTCCAAATAAAGAGCCTCTTTTCTCTAGTTACACCTCTACTTCTTTGCAATGAACATCTAGTCAGGGTCACAGATCCACAGTCCATCCATCCCTTCTGTTAAGCAGAATGACAGGAAACAAAAGAAGACAGAAATTATTTGTATACACAGCTGCTTTTTCTATTGTGCAAATGTGAAGTATAAATATTCAAATGTAATTACATTTTTTCCATTGCTGGAAACGAATCTCTATAAGACAATATCAAAGTTTTAAGCATAACAATATGCTGGGTAAGAAATCTTTTAGAAATGCTTAAAATGAATTGGCCACCTTTATAGGTAATGGGATGAATCATATCCATGGTGAGTCTCTTCTCTGTCTAGGTAAAAATTGCATTACATATCAATCTGTTGAAGCATTCATGTAATTACAAACAATCTGTCTTTGCCTGATGTGTGGATGGACTAGAATACAAAGTGTCGCCCTGCAGAAAGGATAAAAGAGGTTCCACATGAATAACTCATACTCGCCTAATTTTTTTTTTCATAATTCAGAAAGGAAACTATTGTTACCAACAGCCAATGTTTATATTCTACTGTCTGATGTATGAAACAGCATACCCCGCTGTTCTAAAGAAATGGGGCCTTGTGCTTCATTATTCAAGAAAACATTTCTTCAGTCTACAGTGGTTGTCCAATGTGCCTCAAGGTAAAATCCTGCACCTTGATTGCTTTTAGGAGAATGTAATCTGCAGTTTCAAAATATTAAAGAAAAAAATGAACACTTTATAAAACATTACGAGAATTAGTTGACAAGTGAAACATGAAAATTGTCTCAAACAATAAAATGTGTTGCCTTTGTTATGTACAGAATAGTAATACTGAGCTCCCTAAGTGACCTCCACAATTATAAACAATTATTTGAATATTAGTGATCTGAAACATTTCATAGTGAAGATTGCAAACAGAATACAGATATTTATTCCATGATTTCTGTTTTCATCATCATCAGTACTGCATCTGAGCTAACTGCTAATCATCAATGCAATACGTGTATTTTATAGCTACTGTTAAGTAGCTATTGTTGTTTTTAGGGGCAACCCTGAGGTTGAGGTTGGCGTGCCCACCTGATGCCCTAGACACCTCACCAGTTTCATGATGTACTGTTGTGGGAATATTTATATCTGAGCCACTATATTGAACACTAGTGATGGGCGAATTTGGGGCTTTTCACCGAAAAATTTCACAGAATTTCACAAAACGGGGAAACATTTGTGAAACGGCACCAGTGTCTAGTTTTTGATGCTGGCGTCCATTTTTTACGCTTTTTTTGGCGAAATTGTGCCAGCGTCTGAAAAAACGGACGCCGCCAAATGTTCACGTCAGTTTCGCAAATTTATTCGATGGCAGTGAATCACGCCTGCCAAATAAATTCGCTCATCACTATTGAACACATGCACCCTAAAGGAGCTCATTCTGTTCCGTATATGGCTCCATACTGCCTGCTTCCCACATTCATAGCAATGGTAAAACTATGGGAAAAAAAGAGCCCACATGAATGCTAGCCTATTTAAGAAAAAAATGTGATAATATATTCCTGTGTGCATTTTTTATGGGAAAAAGGTTGAATGCCAGCGGGAGTCACATTTTTTCTCAAGAAAAAGATGGAGAGAAAAACACCAGCTCAATTTCTAATAAATCAGCCCCATGAATCGAGAAGCCCAGGGCATCGTAGAAGCCTGAATCGGATTTTCTTCCCATTTAAAAGCTGGTGATCAGCCAATTCCGGTCAATATTTGGAGATTTTGTAAAAAACATTCATTTTATGATTTGGGATTTGCTAGTTTTGCATAGGAAGACATATCATACTTATTCATACTTTACTTTACACATAGTGATATTTTGATATACAAAAAACATTCAATAAATTAACATTAAATAAACCCAAAAGGATTGTTTATATCTTAATTAGGATCAAGTACAAGGTACTTTATTATTATTATTATTACAGAGAAAGAGGTAATCATTTTCAAAAATGTGAATTATTCGATTAAAATGGACTGTATGGGAGTTTGCCTTCCCGTTATTCCCGTTTCTGGATTATGGTATTGTGCTATCATAAACAAAGGGGCCTTTTTGCCTACTATATAATAAACTTAAAAAACCTACAAGATCTACCAACATGTGATAGTGTGACTAACCTGTAGTTCTAAACCTAATCCAGGTTCTCTCTAGCAGGCACTCATCTATAAGTACATCTTGTTTACCATATGCCTTGATTGCTGTACATTTCTGCACACAACTGGGCACAGTTATTCCCTGTACTTCAGTTGACAGTATTACAAGCAACCTTCATTCTCACCCCATCTGCTGGTCATAAAGTGCTATCAGTCCTACTGCAGGTTTCAGAAATATTAATTTAAGTGTCATACAAATAGTATGTTTACATATGGGAATAAATAAATCAATTTAAGATATTTTAAAAGGTATATGATGGCTTTTTTTGTCATGGCATTGTGAGGGATAGGTGCTTGAAAGTTGCCAAAAAAAAAAAAATAACAATAATAATGCAGTCATCCATTTGTCTGATATTCTCCTTTCAGTGCAAGAGATTTCACTTTGTGCTGTTGGAGATCACTAAGTTTATATATTATTATGAACCCAATGTACACGCTGATATGTAATTTTGGGCAAAATAATGAGAAAATATATTTTTCCCACATACATAAATACATATAACTTCCCGTTTAAGAGAAGATTGATAGCACATTTCTATAACAGCTATAATGTGTATCATATATGTTTTAAGCAAGGTTGTGATCTTAATTTAGTATGTGTATCACAAAATGAACTAAGGCAGCACATTTTACAGCATGTAAGTTACTTTGTCACATTATGGCTGCAGAGACAAAATCAATGAGCATGCAAAACTTGATTGTAGATGGCTGCCTGAAACAATGAAAACATATGCTCTATCTATTTAATATTCCCACTTTGGCAACATGACAAAACTAGTGCATTAAAGGTGATGATAAGTTCCAGGCAAAATAATAGGCTGTCTAGCATCTGTCAGTAATAATATGCTTTTTCTGCGTTTTGGAGTATTCTGGCAATTAACTAGATATTCACATAGTGTGAAAGCAGTTTTTTTCTTTTTCTTTTAAAAAGTTTCAAAACCTGTTTGTGAAATATTTTCATTTTGTTTCTCAGTATTTCATGCCTTCCCATTTCCAAGTAGAATAACACAAAATATAAATAATAATCTGTACAAGAAAAGAAACAGCTCAATTTATGTTATTTGTTTTATTGCCCCTGCTAATTCTGTTGACTATTCTAATACAAGTGCAACTATTTAAACTCAAATTTTCTAGCAATAGTTAACTTAAGGGGGAACTATAGTAAGGTTTGTCTGTGTATCGATGTATCAATGGTGATAAGTTAGATCAACTGGACCTACTGTATTTTATTTGCTTTTGAAAACATGTTGCTAGATTCTGTGGTTAAATACCCTGGAATCTTGCTCCAATCAGCATAATCTGTTTAATATAACCAGCATGGTGTCAGAGACCTCATGGAAGGTAAGGTGCTGATTGCTTGATTCGAGATATGAGGTGTTATTAACCATTCAGGGAAAGATGCCAAAACATTTGTGTACATAATTAAGGGCCGCACAGTCTCTTGCTTTTCATTTTAAAGTAATCTATAGTGATGGGTGAATTTGGGGCAAAAAATCCGCAAAGAGTCCGCAATTTGGTGCGAAAAATTCCGCAAAGAATCCGCAAAGAAAAAGCGCCATTTCCACTTTTTGGGTGAAAATGCGCCGGCGTCCAAAAAAAAAGGACGCCGGCGGCGAATCGCGGGAATTTGGCACAAATTCGCGCCTGGCGAATAAATTCGCCCATCGCTAGTAATCTACACTACTCAAAATTTCAAGTGGTGCGTGAGACCAAAAAAACAATACAGTAGTTTAACATTGACAAAAGTGTCTCCTGAACCGCACACAGTAGATTTACTGTACTTCCCAATAATTTCATTTTATTTACTTGAGATCTCCTAGTTCAATCAAAGAAACTTTTAATTCATAATTTATTATATAAACTTATACAACATTAACACCATTTCATATCCAACCACATTTAATTATTTAAAAAATTCAAGTTCTTGTAATGGTAGAAAATGTCCCATTTCATGTATTTGGCAAAACCATTGTCCCAATTCATTTGCACTTGTGCATCATATTTGCAAAAACTGTTAAAAACAACGGCAGAATGTGAGTCAGTCCTTTATTTAGGTGGCCGTTATTATACCTCCATAGTCGAATATTGTTTAAAATAAAGCCCAGTGCTCTCGATAGAAGTAAGGAAGTGGATAACAATTTCAGTCCAGCAGCCTCTGAGCATTCAAAAAATCTCCAATAATTTCAGCATTGCTAAATTTAGTTGGCATTCTGGGTTGGAGGGATGCTTCAATGGAAGAGAGGGAGCTAGTTCAATTTGCAGTTTGCAGACCATAGCGCTTCTCTGAAAAATGTGCATACTTAGCATATGCATCCTATTTTTAGCAGTGTTGTTAGGAATAGTTCAAAGTAACATCACTGCATACTTTGCCACTAGCAGAGGCGATTTAAGCTGCTTGAGAGTCACAACTGCTCTTCCGACACTCCCAACCCCTCCTTGTCATTATTACCGTCTTTAATAACAAGTATTGCCACAAATATGGGTTTCACGCACCACCTCCTCTGCACTGCCAGAGGAAGTGCCAAAATAGCAATGTATTTGGCAGACAATAGATAGTACTCCCAAGCCTCTATTCAAATTTGGTTTTTCCATTCTTACTTTGGCCCTGTCACTGGCTCTTGTTCCTTGCTCTTCCCCGTCTGCTCCTTGCCTTGCCTCCTCATCTAGTCTTTATCCTGTTTCTGCTCGAGTCCTTTTGGTCCTGCTCTTTTCTGCTCTAGTCCAGTCCTGTTCCAATCCTGTTGTGCTTCTCTACCCCTCACTGTCCTGTCTTGCTCTGCCTAGTCCTGTCTCTATGCCCACACCGTTCTGTTCTCATCTGCTCAGCATAGTCCTGTCTCTATGCCTGCACCATCCTGTTCTGCTCTGTCTAGTCCTGTCTCCATGCCAGCACTGTCCTGTCCTGCTCTGCCTAGTCCTCTGCCCTCGTCACCCTATTCCTGTCCGCACAGCATCAGAGCCTCCCTTAAAAACTTACCTTTTATATCTGGTGGACATGTCCTGTAGCACAACAATATTGGGCAGAGATTTATAACTTAATTGACCGAGTATTTCACACACATATAGTCCCCGAAGCTACTACGGCTCTTTTAGCCTGCCCGTCCAAGTCCCTTACGAAACTCCAGAATACTTTGATGAGACAAATCTTAGCTGCTGTACGAACCAATTTAGCGAAACACTGGCTACAATACACTATTGATACTCATGTTGTCATTGCAAAAATTACTCAAACACAGAATATGTTATATTTAACGGCTTTATTGGAAGACAGGGTAGAGAGACATATGCAAATTTGGGCCCCATGGGATTCGTTTCTGCAACCTTGAGCAAAACAATAAGTTTAATGTATGTTATACTACATGGAATTGTACTGATGTGTTCTACTTTCAATGTTCTATACTGGAAAAGATATTTACGTTATCCTCTGTCAATGTATCTATTTTTTGAAAAATAAAAGAGATTATAAAAAAAAAAAAAAAAAAAAACTTAGCTTTTCTACCTCTGCCTTCTCAGTGCCCCCTGCTATCTATTATATATAGCAGTCTTTCAAATGTGTGTCCTTTTTCCTTTAGATGTAGGTACCCTGTTGAGTCCTGGCCAGAGGATCTTGCTCTTCTGTAACTGTTGTTTAGTTTCTTCAACATAAAAGTTGGAGCACTCACTGCACTGCATACACAATTTTACTCTTCTAATGCATTGGTATTGCGTCTTTTGGGTGAACCAGTTGCTGCCTCAGTGTGCTGCTGGCTTTTAAGCACACCAGGATACAGTGTTTATTAAAGATCCTAAATTTTTATATGACCAAGTTCTTTCATATGTCCTGCTTTTCACCTTCACTGGTAGTTTTGGTATTATTGTTTCTCCTTCTCCCAGTTTTAACAAAGGACCCATCTGGATACCCATAAGTTTTAAGGTCCCCTCTGAGATCCAACTCTTTCGCCTTAGCCTCTGTGCTGGTGGTGATCGTCTCTGCTCTGTGTTGTAATGTTCTGGTAAACCCCAGTTTGTGATCTAGTGGATGGTGGGATTCAAATAGGCAATGGTCAGTGTGGTTTGGTTTCCTTTAGACGTCTATTTCTAGCTTTTCACCTACTCTGACTCTTTTGACAGGAGTCCTTGAAAATAATTCTAAAAATCCAATTTTTTTAAAAATAAAACTTATGAATGTTAAAACAGGTACAGTATCAGATAAACCACAAGATAACACCAGGCACCATCCTGTTACATTTTGTGTATTTATTAAGCTTTAAATTGATTGATGATGTTCCAGAAGGTCTTTCAAACTGGTAAACATAGTGTATGCTTTTTAGGACGAACTAAGAAATTAAGGATGATGGAGGAGTTTTTGCCATTAGGTAAAGATGGAATTAAAGTGGTGCATTAAATAAATTACCCTTTTAGAATTTAGAAATAGCATTGAGGAGTATTTGGAGGCCCACTGGGTAGAGAATTAAAAAAATAGGCCAAGTTGTAATTATGGATTGACTTCAGTTACCTAGACAATGAGTGCAGTTATGTTACACTATTTCTGGCAGAAGTTGCTCAATGAAAAAACACGTAAAAAAAATTACATAGTTTTTATGCCCTTTTGACACGGCAATGCCTGGCGAAGTGTGCCAAATAGAATAAAAGAACTGTCATATGTTTTGTAATTTTCTTTTCCTGGCCTATATTATATATGTCAACATACCCTCTCTGCCTTAGGCTATTTTATTATATTACTGGCTCTAGGAGAGGTGTATTTAAAGTTTTTGAAGAGAAGATGTTTCTCTGGTTAACGCCTGGTACTATTCCAAATATGCATACACTCATTTCTTACAGTTTTGCAGCAAATCCTCTCATTATGAATGTGATTATTCCTATCCCTTTTGGGTTATGCTGACAAAGAATACACTATTACTTTAAATTATGCTCACATTGAGCCATGCTTTAATGGAGTAATAGAATTTTCATTTCCTAACTTTAGTGAAAAACTGTTATATTTGCTCATTGATTTACCTACGTTGGGGTTTGATAAATATTTTTAATATAGCTAAGCATATTTCTTTCCATCTAGCTAAGCATGCTTTATGTTTGAAAATAAATTAACTGTACAGCACAATATTGATTCTTATTCTGCGTGTAATTGGTAATATAAAACACTGCAATAATTCTGTACATATGTCTATTATTGTCTAACTTTGATTAAAATATCATGAAACAATGTTCTAAAATGTTTGCATGACTTACCAGGAACAAATAGCACAGTGATATTAAATGAGATGAACATTTTCTTATTAATATTGTAAAATAAAATATGTTAAAATGTATCTAGTTTCTCCATGATGACTTTTGTGTGTGTTTGCAGAAGTGATGAGCAAACCTTTGTGTAAAATTGCAAACATTTTGCTGAAATCCATTGGAGTCAATGGGCAATTTCATTGCAGTTAAGGTGTTTTTTTTTTATCTCTGCAACAGAATATACAGTACATTATTAGAGAAGATCCTTTTCACTATGCTACACATTTTCTACATAAATAAGAAAAAAATCAATTTCTTCCAAAATGCATTAATATCATATATTCTAGATATCCCATTTTTCAATTTGCTCAGGCCACACATTCTCTAAATCAAGTTCACTAAAACCCCCTTTTGAATTTCCATTGAGTATGCACTATAGTGAATACAGTTGTCTCTCCAGAATACAAATGAGCAGCAAGTGTAGAAGGAAGTTTAGAGATGAGACAATCATTTCAGACCATTATTGGTATGAATGCAAATGAGAAAATAGATAAAAAAAACCCAAATCAAACATACGGCACTCTTTTTTGAGACTGAAAGCGGTATGAAAGGAGTTGTCTTTTCAGAGTCCACACAAGCAGAAGGACTTTAGGTTCTTGCATGCAGGCCCCCAGGCTTGTGGAAGTATAGCGATTGAGAGAGGAGGATACTCTCAGATATAATTTATCTTAATGAAAGTCAGCATATGCATGCTGCCAGTGAATAGCCATGTCTATTTTCTGTGACCATTCCACCTGCAGCACTAAATATTCACTCTGACACTGGCAGGGGAGCAAGCTACCGCCTCCAAAGCATACTGTGCTAGTTCAGCCTTTCATAAAATCCATGGGGTCATCAGTGTGAATCGTGTTTTGCACACTGATAGACCCCCATAGACCACCTTATTTTTTAGTCTCTGTTGATGGGTGCTGCAGCTGCTGCTCTGGCCTGCTACTGCCTGACTTAATGAAATTTGATGACTTTACCATGTTGGGGCTGGTGGGGATAAACCACAGATGGATATGAACCTGTCCATCTGCCTATGGCCCCTATCTATGGCAGGGCAGCTTTTCTATCTCTGTGGTGATGAGTTATCATCAACAACACTCCGTTCCCCCTCTGAACTGTTGCTGTTCTCCTCTTCCTGTGGTGGCACCCAGGGCCTGTCCCTATCCCTCATGCTCTACATGACAAATGGCACCCACTTCCAGCATGCTAGCCCGTATGGTAAGAGCAGTAGCCTGCTGCCCTAATATTTTGGGTCCATACTGCTGATATTCTGGAATGCGATGCATTCTTTTCATTCTCAGACAGTATTGCCCCCCATGCCTGTCACACAGATCATGGGTGTCTGGACCCAGCTCCATCTCATGCCCCAATCTCAAGAGGGTTGGTTTGTGTAGATAGTCCTCCAATATGTTGACAGCAAAATAGACAGCTGAGGCAGAGGTGGCACTGGTAAAGCCCACAGCAGAGGAAGTGTCTTAAGTCAACCAGCCCACGATTGCTCCTGTCTGCTTTAAACACAGTGCTACAGCTCCCCCACTGCGAGCAGATGCCTACGCCTGCTTCACATTGCCCACGATGTGAACTGTTCACTTTTTCTCCCTTTTCCATGGCCCTCAAACTGGACCAGTATATACAAAGTATAAGAAAAATTCATAATTTGGAAAAGGGTGGGGATTTGAATTAAATTTAAAGGGGTACAGGTAGGATAAATTAAGGGCAGATTTTTCAAAATGTGAAATTAGAGCTCACCACAGAAAAACTCACTTTCTAATCATTCCTATGAAATCTTTAGAAGCATGTGTATCAAATGGTGAACTTTCACTCAGTGATAAATACATGTCTAAAAATCCCACTGGTGGAGGTGGAATGCACGGGGTGAATAATAATGATGATGACCTTTGCCGGTTTTTTTCAGTGCAACAGACCACTTGGCAAAATGTAGCTCTTGCCAAAACTGTGAATTGTGCTGTGAAACTCTTAGAAAGCCAGAGAATAAAAAATTGTAAGCACCCATAGAATTTAAAAAACTGAACTAAGTTATGTTTCTTGATCCACAAGTTATATCTAAATTACATTATGGTGCATGAATGTCTTAAATTCTCCAGAAAATGCTTATAAATTAAATTACACAACACAAGAATGTGTTAAAGTTGTTTGTGGTGCACTGAATGCTAACAATGTAAAATGTACAATTACAACTGATTTATTTTGACAAAATTATTATAAAAGAGAATAAAAGAAAAAAAACATTACTCATACTCGATTAGTCTGTCAACTCACATTATCTGAAAATATATTATTGTGCCAATAAAAATAAAAAAGCCCCCAAAACAATAAAAACAATCTCTGCAGTACAACAGTACTTGTTTCACATTTTCTGGGGTGGGTTTTGCATTACATGAATTGTTAATATTGTTTGATCCCCACTGTTGCTGCCAGACGATGACATTTTCCAAAAGAGAAAAATGCAGTTGAATTATTGTCTATACTAAATTATCTGTTAGATGAACCTGACAGTAGTACATAAAAAGATGAGGGTAATTGTTCCAGCTCTCTGCAATTTACATCCTAAGCTCTTGCAAATGGGACAAGCAGAGCCCTATTATCCTGGTGTTATTCTGTAACCCATGTTTTTTCATTTATTGTCTTACCTTAACCAGGGTGGTTTCTTTGCTTCATTTATTGAAAAATAGTTTTTGAATAAATGTATTAAGTTCTCAATAAATTTCTGCTACAATACATGGTCATTTCCTCAGCATCTTACGTTCTGGTAAAACATCTGGATTCAATGGGGGGGGGATTTTAATAAGGTGAAATAATGACCTCATTTGGCTATTGTATTAATCAGCATAATGAAGAATCACTTGTGCTCCATAAGCAGAGAGACTGTAGAGAAATAAGTGTTTACATACAGTATGCTTTTTATTTTGACATTCTTAGCATTCTTAGTAACTGTTGTCAGGTCCATGATCAAGATATTAATGAGAAATGAATTAGGTCTTGAGGCTAAAATGTGTAGACACTGAGCAAAGTAATTAATTTTCTGATTAATTATATTTGTTTGCCACAGTTTATAATGTATGAACTTATGGAACAAAAACTATTTGATGTTTGTTAGAATTTATATTTGTCATATTACTAAAGGAAGCTGTAGGATATGATATACTGTATATATATATGATGACAAGCGGAATGTCATATTGTTTAAAAACCCACCGGAACAGAGCAATTTATATATGACGCAATCTATATATATATATATATATATATATATATATATATATATATATATATACTTACCAATGAGTATCCGCACTCCATATATTTATAATTACACATTTAGCTTTGTATAAGCACGAAAATACTTTTCAGACATGGTGTTAAACCTTGAGTAGAGCTGGAAAAACAATGTTGTGTAGTATTTTATTTCAAGAAACAAAAAGATGTTCTTGCTTCAAGATAATGGTGCTTATCAGGCCAGCCACCTGGCATGGCAGAAACTCAACAATTGGTCAAATTCAGCCTTCTATATACAGGTGGCAGGATAGATAAGTGCTATTATATTCACCGCTATATGTGTTTAAATCTGTTTGTGCATTGATTCACATAGATGTGTGTTTTATGTGATGTCTTACTTCACACATTACTGCATGCTTATGATTTTTTGTTTATTTGCTGTTCTTTCAAGTTCAGGGATGATCAATGATTGTCTGATCTTAAGTTTTGATTGACACTCTCTGGTAACGGAGGAATTAGAGTCCCATCTGCCTGCAGTGATTACATTTCAATCACACATACGTATTGCCAGAAAGTGCCATTATTTAGTTGATATGAGCAATTTTATATGTTCATCTATAAAAAAATCCTAGTACTGAACAAAATCGGAACAAAGTTTATTTGTATATTCAAATTTTAGTGGGGTCAAATAAAAGTTGTACATGGTAAAAGTAAAAATACATCTGATCAACAATTTATATTTTGCCATATAATATTATTTATTAGACTGCAAATCGAAATAGTGCATTGCACATTTTTAAGACCTTAAAGGTCCTAACCTCAAGTACAGATACTATAAATCCAGAATAAAAGAAGGGAGCTATATCTTCTGAATTATGTATAGATGCCTTACTTTATATTTTAACTTAACTTATCTAAGTGTGTTAAATGAGCATAATGCATGCAAACCAAGTGAATTATTCTTTGTCATGTAAAATTTTTCAGCATTCATTTTTGGAATGTAGATTGCTTTAAAGAAAACTGAAAAGAACAAATTTAGAGCATTTTATAATACATTCAAGTTGAAAAAGAAACAAGAGCAGATGCCTGATATGAATACACATATTAAAGGTTGCCTTCATCAAAAATGTTATTCTCCCACCTGGGGTGCGGGCTAAAAGTGGTTGCATTCAGACAGGTGGAAACAATTGTATTTTCCAAAAGGAAGCCCACAATGCTTTCATAAGTTTTCACCTAACAGTACCAATATCCCCAAGTAAGTGATTGTAATAATTTTTTCTTAAAGGAGAACTAAACCCTAAAAATGAATGTGGCTAAAAATGCCATATTTTATATGTTGAACTTCTTGCACCAGCGTAAAGTTTCAGCTTCTCAATAGCAGCAATGATCCAGGACTTCAAACTTGTCACAGGGGGTCACCATCTTGGAAAGTGTCTGTGACACTCACATGCTCAGTGGGCTCTGAACAGCTGTTGAGAAGCTAAGCTTAGGGGACGTGTCTAATTATCAAGCAGAAGTTGGTTTGTAATATAAACTGATGCTAAAAGGCTGATTATTCAATTATGGTGTTAGTTGCACTGGTTTCTGTGCTGCCATATAGTATTTATCTGTATTTATTATTAATCAACATTACAGTATATTGTGACATTTATATTATATGTGGACTGTATATTGTGAGCCGGTCCCTAAACGCAGTAGGTGACAGCAGCACAGAGCATGTGCCGTAAATCAGCAAAAAAGAATATGGGGAGCTACTGGGAAATCTTTGGAGACACAGATCTTCCCTGCTAAAGGCCTGTGGTTGCCTTGGGCTGGTACAGAAGCCTAAAACATAATGTAAAACATTTCTAGCCTACTTCTTTAGTTAAACTTTAATTTATCCTTTAAGTCAACATTTATTTAAATCAAACATTTAGCTTGGTTTGTTTAAATAGGAAACCATGAAAAATGACATTGCCCATTTGTGATCTTTTTGGATAAAGGAATCCAGATAAAAGAACCCATAATGTACTCTCTGTAATGTCCACAGACATAAAAAAAAGTTGTGATCCTGTTATTACCTTTAACAGGGATTAAGCCTTCACACAATTAGCTCTCTTTAATTTTTCATTCTATTTTGTTGATACTTATGAAATGTCTTATGTTATTTTCTGTTACATTAAACGTCCAGTTTTCATGTAATCAGTTAAAATGTTTATGCTTAGTTTCCCAAGTTTTTAAGTTATCACTTGCAATG
The DNA here is from genome assembly GCF_017654675.1 of Xenopus laevis. NCBI lineage: Eukaryota > Metazoa > Chordata > Amphibia > Anura > Pipidae > Xenopus > Xenopus laevis. Next base: position 77,406,039 of record NC_054380.1, on the reverse strand, counting down.
TTAAAACAGACACTTTTAAGCAGCTGTATAGTAAATGTTTAATAAGGCATTTCAATAATGGGTATTTGATTCAGATTTGTCTTGTAGAACACTGGCTGTGATCCTGAAGGTACTTTATATCTACAGTGCCAGCCATAAAGCATGACAGAGTTTGAGTTGTGTACCAGATGGAATACCGATACAGCAAAATAAAGGAGGACATGGATTCCCGTGCAAGTGTAAAAATAATCCAAAACTAATTCTTTAAACAAATATTACAAATTTTTGGCAAAAATGTACACTTTTTATTCTGGTGACAGGAACACTTTAAAGATGTAGTTAGTGCAAATAAGGCAACAATTTTACATGTTGTCCCACTGTGTCCAGACACCATTTTTTAGTGCTAAGTGCTGTTTCTATGTTGCTACGTATGTGTATAGAAAACGGATCCGCACACACTCTGGTTAATGCAGTCGGGGAGTATACCCTTTTATTTAGCCACCAAACATTCAAAAACGGATCCGCCCACACACTCTGGTTAATTCAGTCGGGGAGTATCCCCTTTTATTTAGCCACCAAATATTCATCGTTTCGGGGGGGAACACCCACCAAACATTTAACGTTTCGGGGGGAACACCCTTCCTTCATCATCCCGAAACGGTGAAAAAGGGGATACTCCCCGACTGAATTAACCAGAGTGTGTGCGGATCCGTTTTCTATACATATACGTTGCTATGGGACCCGGCCGGGTCAACGGAAGAAATACACCACTAGTTGCAGGATTGGTGAATTACAGGTGTGCGGTAGGAGAGATTAAATTGTCTAGATGGTGCTAGACATTGCTTCTGATGGCTAAGGCCATTGCACTCTAGCACCATTTAGAGGCAGTTTTTAGCACTTAAAAATGACATTTGTATCTGGATGGTTGCTATTGGATAAGTAATAACAATGAAATCAAAATATCTAAATAAATTATTAGTTCTATACAGAATTCCTGCAATCATGAAAAGTTAGTACAAAAACAAACATTGGTTTTGTCAAACAGAATCTTAATTTTTTAAGGAACTACAGAATGCAGAAGGCATTTTCCCTTTGGTAATATAAATTATAATATTTGTGGGAGTTTGGGGATTGTCTTTTCTTTGTAAAGGGTACCACTTGGGATCAATTGTTTTTATAATCTCTTGTGCTGGAACCATTCTTTACAGTGTGGACAATGTTCTTCTGATCTGAATCATTTATCTAAAATATTTATATGTGATTTGTATTAGAGATTAATGGCTCATGGGTGTTAGAGCACAGTAGATCAAAATATAATGGTATTAGTTGGTCAGAGGGTAAGTAAGTATGTGTTTGGTGTGTCAAGACTTGTTCTAATCGAGTATTTTGCTCTGCCAAATTTGGCCTCTCCACTCACTACCCATCTACACATCAGCTTGATGGGTGACAGGTAGTGGGATTAATTGCAGACACAATTGTTATGGTTTAGGTTAAATAGGGGTAAAAATGCTGGTTGCTGGTTCAGGGTAAGGATCAGAAAGTTAGGTGCCAGATTGGACCCAGAATATTGAAATTATATTGAAAATGCAGACTGAATAATGAAATCTGTCCAGTCTTCATTACTTTTTTTAAACATTTCCATTGATTGTAGCAGAAAATAGGCAATGCCTTATTTCACTTGATGTGGAACTACAATATTTTCAAAATTGCCCTTCGACCTGATATTCCAATTATAAGTACAAATGTATTTCTAATACAGACATCAGGAATACAGACGTTGTAAAGTGATGCATTTTGGGATATAAAATCCCTATACTTTCCATAGTGGGTGGTACACAGATTCTATATATTTAATTTAGATTTGTCTTCATGGCGTAAAAGTGAAATACGCCCCTTATTTAATGTGAGCTTGAGAATGGGGCATATGCCAAACTTCATTTTTTGGCTATTGCTTTTTACTGTTCTAAATAAATAAATAATCCACTTTCATTTTCTAAATTCCCTTTAAAAAATAAATAGCTTAATGACTCTCCCAAGTCACTGTTTAAGTAAGAAACATTAGTAAAGCAACTTATCAGTCTAGAGATAACATGTATATGATGAACTGCTCCTTAATGCAAAATTTACAAAAGCTGCAGCTGACTGAAGTGAAGGGTTTGTTTATAAAGAGCTCATTACTGACATTTGGAAAAACACAAGTAAAGTGATGAGGATTCAGGGTAAACCAAATTATGTTTAATTGATGCTTTATAAAAGCAAAAAATAAGTAGGAGCAAATAATTGATTTTACTTTAAATATTAGGCAGACTACATTTTCAACACAAGCTCTGTATATTGTGCTTTGTTGGTAAAGTGGTATATAAACATATACTGCCCATTTGACTACTTTAAATCATGATGAGAGGTAATTTGCAATACTGCAAACCATCTTTAAATAGCCTTGCATCTTATCATAATATTACTTTTTCTTATTACTTTACATTAATTTTTACAAAATATTTTACTAAGACAAACAAAAAATGTTGACTTACTGTATTATCTTAAGAAAATTAACCTTAAACAGATAAAGAATTACATTATCAATTCCCCTACTGGTGTACTTGAGAGAAATGCCAGGTTAGAATAGATGAACAAAATACGTGTTGCGGAAAGGAAGCAATGGAGGTGGGTGGAGGGGAATATGAGAATAGGCCAGGGTTCAGGTCTCCTTTAATAATGGAATTGCCTGAAGCTGGATCATAACAGTTTTATGTGTTAGTAAAAGCCATTACATTTATCATAGAGCTAAGCTTACACTGCCTCCTGTGGCTCAACCAAGAGAATCAGCAGGTAGTAAACACAGGGTCCCTGTTTCTAGATCATCAATTGCCTGATACAGGGAGGCCTATTTATCAAATTCTGTATTGTTGTAATTGTTCTACTTCAAATAAACTAAAAAATAAAATACATTTTCAAATCAGAATATGAATAATTCAAATTGAATACAATCATTATTAGTGATGGGCGAATTTATTCGCCAGGCGCGAATTCGCGGCGAATTTGCGCGATTCGCCGCCAGCGAATAAATTTGCGAAACTCCCGCGAAAATTCGCGGAAAAAACGGGCGCCGGCGTCGGAAAAACGGGCGCCGGCGTCAAAAACGAGACGCCGGCGCCGTTTCGCGAATTTTTCGCCGTTTCGCGAAATTCGCGAATTTTTCGGCGAAGCGAAACGGCGCAAATTCGCCCATCACTAATCATTATGAATAATTAATATAACTTGTATTTAAATTATAGCCTCACTTGAAAAAAAAACTCCTTCAGTTTGCCATAGACAGCACCCATTGACTTTTACATGGCCTCTGCAGCTTTTTAAATGCCTACAACACAATGCAGACAGGTTTGTGATTCATTCTCACAACATAAAGTTTGAGCTGCTGAGTATGAATGAAAATATTATTGCACAGTGTAATACATTATTATTATTATTATTATTAACATGTATTTATATAGCGCCAACATATTGCATAGCACTGTAAAGTAAATGTGATTATACAACTAAATCACATGAATTATATACATAGAACATATGGAGTTACATACATCACAATCAATACTGGTACAAAAAGGTGAGGAAGGTCCTATGCAGAAAGAGCTTACACTCTAAAGGGAAGGGAGTAAAACACAAAGGTGTGGGAGTGGGCAAGATCGAATTAAGTGGGTAAGAAATGTGGTAATGTATGTGGGATTGTGTTTGGTAGTTAAGCAGAGTGAGGGTAGGCTTCTCGAAAGAAGTGAGATTTCTTGAAAGTCGGACAGACCGTGGGAGAGAATTCCAGAGGACGGGTGCAGCCCTTGCAAAGTCTTGAATGCAAACATGTGAGGAGGTAATGAGAGAAGAGTTGAGTAGCAGGTCAGTAGAGGAGCGTAGTAAGCAGTTTGGTGAGTATATAGAGATGAGTTCAGAGATGTAGGGTGGGTCAGAGTTATGAAGTGCTTTGAAAGTCAGTGTCATTAATTTGAATTTGATTCTGAAAGGTAACGGAAGCCAGTGCAGGGATTGACAGAATGGCGAGGCAGAAGAGGAGTGGTTATTGTAACTTTGTAACATGTAACATTGTTATAAATTATAAATTGGCCCATCAGTTATACCAAAACATGATGTATGTGCTGCACCTACACATGTGATTGACTGACACCTAGTGAATCACAGGCAACACCATTAGTGACACATGCATTGGCATACTGGAAATATCTAAGAAAAACTTTCACTGTAACTTGAGTGCAATTTATCAACACAAATACTAATTTGAATCTCTTGCTATTTTGCAGATGCCCACAATGACCTGGGATATTTATCTATAGGTATATAGATAATGGATGGATGATAGATAGAAAGATAGATAGATAGATAGATAGATAGATAGATAGATAGATAGTGATGGGCGAATTTGGGGCATTTCGCTTCACCGAAAAATTTGCGAAATTCGCTGGTGAATTTTCACAGCGGTTTCGGAATTTATTCACCGGCGGCAAATCGCGGGAATTCGCCCATCACGATAGATAGATAGATAGATTTTAGATGATTGCATATGATCTTTTTTTCTTATTTACTAGTTGTCTTAGTATTAGCTTGTTTGAATACACTGTAGTGCTGGGGACATATTCTGTAACATTCCAGATTACAAATCTTGTCTTTCCAAGCCTTATGTTTTCTTTTGTTTCTAATAAAATCTTTATCTAGAGAGAATTAGACTCTTTCACTTTAAGGAGCTTCAAAACAATAAACCACAAAGTGCTGTTGATTGGAGAGTCCCCAAAAATGAATCACAGTTGCAAGCATTGGGAATGTTCTTGTAAAGTGGTTCCAATCAGTGCTATTGAAAGGTACAATTCATGGGTGAAAGAAGGTCATCAAAGAGCATATGCTTCATAATGCTTTTCAGCATAAATGCACTGTTAAAGTGCATGGCACTCAAGTGCCATCAGAAGAACACATCATTATTGTAACTGTGTTCAACAAGCCAGCTGATTCATATTTTTTAAATTGCAGTTAGTTCTTTCAGCTCTAAACTCAGCATTGCTCTGTGATATAGATTAGATTGGAACACACATTGTTTCAATTGCTTATATACTGTAATTTAAAGTTTAATTGAAAGCATTTTAAATATGCACAGATCCGCACATTATAATGCTTATGTCACAAAGTACAAAGCAAGAGATTGTCAAGTATATTATGGTATGTGATAGGCCTTAAGATTACATTCACTGGAATCAGTGGCCCAAGCCAAGACTAATCTATGAAAAACACAGGCAGTATATGAATGGGAAACTATACTCTAGAACAGGTCTCTATAACAATATATCACATAAAACAGCTCATGTGTAGGGTTGAGCACAATATTTGCCAAAGAAACAGTTCCAGCTAAATAAAACATGCTCATTATATTACTTTAGTATAGTGTGTTCCACTGGATAACCCCAAACAGAAAATCTCCCCTTTTAAGTCCACCTCCTGATTGTATGAGGCACTGCGCTCACACCAGGGGCATAACTATAGAGAAAGCTGACCCTGCGGCTGCAGGGGAGCCCAGGAGATATAGGGGCCCCATAAGGCTCTAATTCATATACAGTTTTAATAAATATTGGTAAAACAAGTCAACCTCTAAACATTTTGGGGCCCAGTAATATCTCGTTACGCCACTGGCTCACACACAAACCAAGTGTAAAACTTTTTCAATGCCACACTTGTTCCTGTTACAGATAGTATCTAAACCAGGGATCCTTTTTGAACCCGTGAGAAACATTCAGAATTAAAAGGAGTTGGGGAGCAACACATTTATGAGAAATGTTCTTGGGGTGCCAAATAAGTGCTGTGATTGGCCATTTGGTAGCCCCTATGTGGATTGTCAACCTACATTGAGGGTCTGTTTGGCAGTGCACCTGGTTTTTATGCAATTAAAACTTGCCTCCAAGCCTGGAATTTAAAAATAAGCACCTGCTTTGAGGCCACTGGGAGCAACATCCAAGGGGTTGGAAAGCAACATGTTGTTCACGAGCTACTGGTTGGGGATCACTGATCTAAACCATTTCCTGTCTTCTGATCTCTGAGGGAGCACACTGAACATAACAAAATGGTGGCTCAAAGAAAAATGGCAATTTCTTGATGTGTATGTTGATTAAGAAAGACTTTTTAATAGGTACATAAATATGAGATAAATTATCTGTTAGTTAAGTATTCATTTTGAAGTTATAGTTTGCCTTTAAGTTCCACCAGAAAACATGTTTTCATACATTCTGCTTGTCTTAGTATACCAGGTCTTTAGTATATAGGTCTTTGCCTAAATCTCAATTCATAAGGGTGAAGCGAATAGTGAGTGAACGGAGTGTATTGGGTCAGAGATTAAATGGGATGCAAGACAAGTTTGAAACATGAGGGTACCCTGCTCTATTTCTTAATCATCAGGTCGTAGAAGTGGAACAGTCTAACGGAGAAAAAATGTTGTTCGGCTGCAGAAATAGACAAGTAGATCGTATATCCTTTGTCTCCTCCCACAGTACGATAAGTCCACAAATAGCAAATGTATGTTACGCAAGCATTGGAGTTTATGAAGGGATGGTATCCAGAATATTCAATTCTTCAAAACCTCCACTTTAATGTCTTATAAAAATGGAAAAACAGATGACCCTGCAACCTAGAAAACATGGAACCTTTCCATGTTTAAATTGTAATTGCTGTACAAACTACTTGAAGGGCCCTAATGTATTTCATCCATCTAAAGGAACTCTTATCAAGATTATGGGATATTACACCTGTTTAACAATATTTGCTGTATATGTTATAAAATGCCCTTGCGGGCTTTTATACATAGTACAAACCACCCATCGCGTAAAGAAGAGAATACGCGAACATAAATCAGACATAAAAACCAAAAAGATAGAACAAGCAGTTGCAGGACATTTTGTAGAAATGGGCCATGGAGTACAACAACTGAGATTCCAGATGGTGGATACTGTTACCCACTCCCACTGGGGTGGGGACAGGGTTAAAAGACTCCTAAAAAAAACACTAACTCCAAATGGTCTCAATAAAGAATACAATCTACAGGCAATTTTTCAATAATTCTATTTTAATATCGATTTTATTATTTATTGTCTTACAGATTAAATTTGTGACATTGTGAATAATATGGATACCATGGACAGATAAGTGCATTGAGCAATTTGTTAATTTATTCTAAAAGAAGTATACATTTGTATCAATCCATGGATATACATTTTCTAGTGATCATGATGTATATATGAGTGTGAACAATAGATGGAGCTGTTCTAATGGCTTTAAAAGGAAGCTCAGTGATTGAATCCGTTAGCTTGAAAAAGAGCCAGGAAAAGGCTAGAAACATTGCTGTGTCTTTGGTCTAAGACATGAATCAATAAAGGCTTTTTTTATCTTGGATAAGGTGCTGTTCCTTGCTAAATTGTTAATATAACAAGTACACCTATTCTTTCAAGTATTTTTAAATATTTTTAAAAAATTTTTACAGATGAGTTGCATTTCAATGTAATAAGAGTTGGGGAGGAACACAAGCATGAAAATAGTCCCATGGGTGCCAAATAAGGGCTGTGTTTGGCTTTTTGGTAGCCTCTATGTGGACTGGCAGCCTACAGAAGGCTGGTGGCAGTACATTTAAACCAAAACTTGCCTCCAAGCCAAAAATTCAAAAATAAGCACCTGCTTTGAGGCCACTGGAAGCAACATCCAAAGGGTTGGTGAGCAACATGTTGCTTGCAAACCACTGGTTGGGGAACAATGTTGTGAAGCCTCAAGATGGGAAGCAGGCCCACAGGCAAGGCTGGAGATATAACTGCACCCTACTTTGAAAGAGAGTTCTGTTTCAACAATCCTATTCATATAGGCTAAGGCCAAGGAAAATTGCAAGTCAGAGTCATCAGTATTCTAGTCAAAAGTTGGGCAGGCAGAAAAGGCTCATAGTAACAGGCTTACTACACAGAATCAAGCAGAAATGGCGAGAAGACTTTAACTAGTACTGGAATCACAGTTAAGTTTGGGAAATGAACAGTAAAAGAGATTTAAATAGAGAGGAAAATGGCATGACTAGCTGGCAGCAAAAATAGCATAACACATGGCCTTAAGACCTTCAGAAATGTGTTCAAACTTTCCATAATTTGCAAAATTAAAATGTGTAAAATGGGTGTGATATTTTAGGTGTGTGGTCATAATAGAGGCGTGGTAAAAAAAAAAAAATTCCCCCACTGCAGATATTTTTATCCCTCTTTCCTAATATCAATTGCTGGGAAGCATGCAAAGATACTCTAATTATTTTACACTGTCAGCCACACTTACCAATATTCTGAATCCAAGATAATTCCATAAAATCCAGGAAAACAATGGGTCCTTGAGATGACAACTGATCAATAACCCAAAACATTTCAATACCCAGATTCCTAGGGAAAATAATTCTGTGACACTTTTTCAGAAATGTGTTCCAGGTGCATATGTACATAAAAGCATGACAACATATTAGCTCTGATTGCAAAGGTCCCTTGAATTTTTCCTGCATTTTTTTATACTTGTACAGAAATATAAAAATAAAGCTGCCATTTTTGTATCAATCATTAGCAATTCAAAATAAGTTAATGCAGTAAGAAAAATCTGCTTCTTTTTTAAGAAATATTTCATCACTATACAGTAGTTGAATGAATAGGTTCAGCCTGCTCTGGGATTATTTGGGATGCATACCATATGGGCTATTCAGTAGCTATAGACTGATTTGCAAATAAATGGATTCAGAAGATTTGCTCATTCATCATGAGACTGAGATTTCTGGAAAACCAGAGGGACAGGTGTTTCTGCAGCTTTCTCTCCTCTCCCTTAATCATGATCCCCCTTAAAATTCAGCTGCAGCTGGCTGTACAGTTCTTAAGTTATTTATGGGCTTCCCCTTTGATGTGCCAATGCTAACTACTAAAAAGGGTCAAGGGTGGCCAAACCCTCACATACAGGTACAGGTATAGGATCCGTTATCCGGAAACCTGTTATCCAGAAAGCTCCAAATTATGGAAAGTCCATCTCCTATAGACTCCATTTTATCCAAATAACCTAAATCTTAAAAAATGACTTCCTTTTTCTCTGTAATAATAAAACAGTAGCTTGTACTTGATCCAAACTAAGATATTATTAATCCTTATTGGAAGCAAAACCAGCCTATTGAGTTTATTCAATATTTACATGATTTTCTAGTAGACTTAAAGTATGAAGATCCAGATTATGGAAAGACCTGTTATCTGGAAAGCCCAGGTTTCAAGCATTTTGGATAACACGTCCCATACCTGTATTATATATATATACATGTAACACCTATTTGGGCCATGGGTTAATTCACCAACTAGTGCACTAGAGCATGTGTTACACATGACTCTAACACTTCAGGTTAGGGCCTTCGCTATATGGAAGATTAAAGGTGTGGTGTAGTGTAACTACAACTCCCACAGGCTACTGTGCAATTACAAAAGACTTGGGCGCCAGGAGGTTCTTAATAAAACAGGAACAAGGTTTATTACTATGCACTAGGCAAGTGACATCAGGTTTCTACTCACACAGGAGTTGAGACAACAGCATATAGAGAGTTCACACAGATCTGCAGGCAGGCTCACATGGGCAGATTTTCATTAAGGCTAGGGGAGGCTAAGCCTCCCCAAACCTATATGGCACCTTAAAGAAATTGTAAAACAAAAAAACAAAAAAACCTGCTACCTTGATGATCGTGTAGGTCCTTTAAAAAGGGAAAGCTCAGGTTCTTCCTCCAGGCTGCATGCTGTAGAGATCAGCTGCACTCTGATTGGATAGTTCCTCCTGCATCTTATCCAATCAGAATACAGCTGTCTTTACAGACAGTAAAATGTATCGGGCAGAAACAGGCGGGGCTGGGTAAACTGCAGACTGGGGCATCGACAGAATTAATGCAAACAAGAAGGAGCTGAAATATTTACTCCAAGCTATCAGAGAGTATTTGCAACAAAATCCAATGCACTCTGGAGAGGTACTACATGCATTCTGGGGGCTGAGGTTAATTTAATAGAATAAAAATATTTTTTTTTTGCCAGCCAGCATTCGTCTCAGACTTGTCAATGCTGCACATTACTTAACCCATTCTTTTCAGGATTTTTATGAATGAATTGTAGTTTTTTTAACTTGTTATTTTTTTGTGGCAATTCAGGTGGAGCCTAATAAATGTGCATTATCCTGATATATGTGCTGAGAGTTTTAAGACATTGGTTTTGTGTTTGACCTACCATTTTGCCTGAGGCTATTATATGTCAGATTAGTACTTCATTTATCATAATGTATGTTCTGCTGGTATTAATAAAATTAATACTGCATTTATCCTGTCTTTTTAAAGGGGTTATTATAATTGAAATTGACAATTCAATTGGATACATCCAAACCCTCATTTTCCACTGCCTTTTATTTCATATTATGTGCCTGGTGTGTTTGTCCAGTCTCCCATTTTATAAGTTGTAACAGTGCCAGTTTTCCACCTTGAGCATTTTAAGTATGAAAAAAACCCCAGCTACAGTCTGCATGGTACCCAGTGGAGTAACTAACAAGGGTGCAACTGCAGAAATGTTTGCACACATAATGCACTCAGAGGACATTGTGCCCTTGGCCACAGACAAAGCAAGCTACACCATTGGTGATTCCTATTGAAGTCAGTAGGAGGTACAGGAGGCAGTAGGGGGGTGGCCATTTTTATACAAGTACAGAATTGTGTATGGCCTTGTGATCAAGGGAGAGGAGAGGCAGCTGCAGAAACAATTGCCTGTATCTCAAGGCAGGTACAAAAGTTTTTTATATATATTTTATATATTACAAAGTTGTTTTATTTAGTGATAGAAATCAATGCATGCACTTTTAAAAAAAATGACTTTACATCCTCTTTCAAGGAGACCTGCCTCCCAGACATCCTTTTTTTAAATTACATAACCTAAAACCCAAATTCTTTTTTATTAAAACATCCATAACTTTTATAAAGAAATTTAAAAATCTTAACTGTCAATAATATTTTGCCTTCCCCACCTCTGCATAACAATCACTATCATTTTCCATTCTGCACTTCCCTGATGTCACTGCTTTTCTCACTATGCAATATAAATCACATCTGCCTGTATGCTCTTATTGTTGATTTCGAAAGAATGAAGGAAACAAGATTAAAATAATTTTTATTGTATGAGTAAATTTTATTTTGCTCAGCTAATACAGTAGAATAGGATTTGGAATTATTCCTTAGGGTTACAGGTTCACTTTGTTTCCCAGTTTGCATGCATGTGTAGGTGTGTGTGTGTTAATAATTTTGATTGCATTTATTAATGCAATTAATTTTACTTTTTGTGTATGCCTGGATTCAACTGCAAAAGAATGTGGAATTCATTTCATAAATGACTCACTTAATCCTCGTATTAGACGTGATTGGGGGACCAGAATATTTTGTAAATAAAATTTTAGCAAACAATAGATTCAAGGTGATGCAGAATGCAGATCTGGCAGACAGCTAGGGATCTGGACTGTCACTATTAATGGAGATGAACTTAACTTGAATGAGGTTTCTGACAAGCTAAAACATTACAGGCCAATAAAGGCTGCTCAACGTTTTTGAGGAACCTCACCTAGATTTAGTGGAAAGCACATTAACTGCAATAAAACTGTCATGAAATAGACAATTCCCAGCTTGCCTGCATTTAAAAGTAAAAAAAAAAAGATTGGGCAGTAATTACACTGGCAGCAGCCACAAAGAACATAATTCCCTGCCATTCAAGCCTATCAATCACAACAGGTTCCTGAGTCCTGAGTGAATGTAGCCATACATGGGCTGATCCCATATAGCAGACCAATTGGTTCACCAATATATTGTTACATTTATTCAAAACAATATCCTTAACATCAGAATAGCAAGAACCGAGAAGGAGTTGCAGCTGGCCAACATGGTGCATCACCAAACAACATTTTCAAACCAATCCATGATACTTACATACAGTATCAGCCAGGATCATCTGGACAGCATATACCTACCAAAAATAGTATAAAACAAAGTTTTGTATGATTTTATCAGTACATGTAGGGCCATCTCACAAGAACATGGTTCTAATTTTTAAAGCAAACCTGTCACCCACACATAAAGAGCTGTATAATGAAAGTTCTTTGCAAATGAAAACATTTTTTTTTAATTAAAACATCCTTATCTGTTATAAAGGAGTTTAAATATCTGAGCTGGCAATCATATATTGTCTGCCCCGGCTCTATGCCTGAGGCATAGGGATGGAGCAGGCTGTTACTTTCACTTTCAATTCAGCACTTATTAGATGTAAGGTTACTTGGTGGTTCAGTAGGGCAGCGATGGGAATGCCTGTCACTGCCATTGTGGGAATGCCTGCAGTCTATTTGTTCGCGCCAAAGTGCGCACAAATGTAAGTTTCCTTTATATGTCCGTGCATACGTGACGTCATTGCACAGCGAACATAGTGATGTCACCTTGGAGTGAAAATGTGGTTATTTAAACCTAGTTCTGCAATTTATCAGTGACCATTGTAGGTCTATGTTTTATAGTTCTTGGGTGTGCTTCTGATCTTTCTCTTGTTGTGAAACGTCTGTTAACCTGACCTCGTTTGAACTCTGTCTGAACTAACCCTTCCCTGTATACCGACTGTGTTTTAACTCTGCCTGGACCGACCCTTGCCTCTTTCTAAATCACGCTTCTGTCTGTAATTCCATTGAACTCTATACCTCTTCGCTGGTGTTTTATCTAATTTCCCAATCCGCTACAAATTGGCCTCTTTTCTTGCTCAGAACTTTTGTCCTGTTCCTCTCACACTAAGTCCTGGCGGCATCTGAGTAGCTAAGCGCTCCTCCCAAAGCAAAGGCGGCTACTATAGGCAGAAGAGTGACCCAAGACCAGGAACTTGACTTCAGTTCTGAGTTTAGAGTGCCATTTGTGACACATCTATTATCTGTCAAAAAAAGAGAAACCAGAGATACCAGAGTTAATTAGAGAAACCAGTAAAATAATTTATTAGAATGCAAAATCATGTCATACCAGGGTCATATTTATATATAGGAACACGAGGATCAGTGCCTAGGGCGACAGCTTTAGAGGGTGCCAATATGACTGATATTTTTTTTCTAAAGGAAAATAAAAAACCTCCCCAGCCACCATCAGTGACTTCCTGTGCCAGGTCATTGATCCCAAGGCACATTGCAGCATAAGTGACATCACTTTCTCAAGCTGGGGGTGCAGGTAGATCCAGTTCCTAGGGTGGAACCCAACCTTAATATAGTGTTGTCTCATACTTTAATGTTTTCCTTTGGATTACATGCACATGATAGCATCCACAATCTGCATGTTCAAGCCTTGTTTATTATTCATTTAATTGTACATCTAAATAGGCATCATAATAGTACAAAGTGCTTTTCTGGCGGCACATTCCTAGATTTCTATATCAACTTGAAAACAGTACAAGGCACATCATGTATCTTACATTTATCAAACCTATATGCAGTCTAAGCACTACCCCTCAATTTTGCAGTTGTCCCAGAACTGATGATGTCTTCCATCTTTGGCTAGTATCACATGAAGTACACAATAAAAGTTTGTATTTTTTATTGGATTGCATATCTTCATACACTCAGCACTTCCTTAGTGCAATAATTGAAGCTACTCTATGATTGGACTTAAATACATTATTTTTGAGCCCCTGACAATAAAAAATAATATTATTACTAGCCTCCAGTAAAGGTTGTGCTGCAGTCCCTGCCCAGTCCATTTGTAAGATAGAAGAAGCTGTGAATGGATTTTAGCACCTCCTTGATTTTTCCATTACTATACTATACTGGCAGGGTTTAGCATCAAATTGTTTGGTGAAGTTATGGACTAAACCCATAGCTGTGAATATTTAATTCCATGCAATTTGCTAATTTTCAGTTACTTATCTAGGATATATAGATTTATGAATATATGATGAGTTCAATCTGTATTGAATTAATATTAAAAGAAGGTGATGGCAAAGAAGGCAGGATATAAAGTGTGGATTTAAGTAAGATCATGTGACTTGGAAGGTCTATAATATATCATATAACTCTAGAGATGCTCCAGTGACATGGGCTTCCAAGCTGACAGTCTGTCTTCACCTTCTTGGTTTTGTTCCTTACACACCTGAAGGGTTTAAGTCAGTCAGACCAAGTGTAAAAAGCATACATACTGGATAAACTATTTATTTTTAGTCTCGTCATGTATTTCATGTTTGGGTCAATTTCTAAATTGATGATGTGCTCTATCATTTTTGTAATATGAATTTTATTGATCCAATTATTTAATATATAATAATCTTTAGCATACAGTATAATTGTGTGAAATTCAGTATCAAATCATCCTGGTAAAATGCTTTCCAATGTCATCTGAAGAGTTTGATTTGTTTTGAGTTGTAAAGCTAATGAATAAGACATTTTTTTTTTTTAAAGCTTGCCTGTTTTTCATAGTCAGTGCAAAGGGCTTAAGTAACAGTTACTCAAAAAATTAAAGTGTTTTAAAGGAATGACAATGTACTGTACTGTTTCCCTGTACTAGTAAAACTGGTGTCTTTGCTTTAGAATGACTTTTATATAAGCAAGTTGCTGTATTGAAATGGGTGCAGCCATTCAAGCTGGAAAAAAGGAGAAAGGCAAAGGATACACAGCAGATAAAAGATAAGATCTGTAGTATTCAATGGGATTCTTCAGAATTTATATGTTATCTACTGTGTATCCTGTGCTTGAATGGCTGCCCCCATGGCTACACAACAGCTGGTTGCATAAACTATAGTAGTGTTTCAGAAGCAAATACACCTATCATTAAATTATAATGTCATTCATTAGAAACACTTTCATTATTTGGTGTTACTGTTCCTTTAAAGGGACCTCCAGCCAAAATCCAATCAAAAATAGTTTTTGACAATTGTAATCATTCTCATTATAATTTATCTATTGGCTTACATTTATGAATGCAGCAAACATTTCTCAGTGAAAGAAGCCAAATCCAAATCCAAAATATTCATGGAGATTATTTCATCTAAACATCAGTAGAATGATATATTAAATGGATTTTTGACACCTCAAGATACTGACAAGGAGTCCAGAGGTTTGAAATAGAGATCTAAGCTGTCAATCTTTTCCTTAAAGGAAAACTCCACTTATTCTTAGACTCAACAAAAACACATTTGACATTTAAGGTTTGATTCAAGGTTCCCTCATGCTAAGTAATTTTCTCTTAGCAACCATCACATTACACTAGTGAAATAGGGTTGAGTCAAAAAAATTCACCTGCACCTGCAATGTTTTAGAAGCAAAATATGTTGTTTTGCCCACAATTGATATCTACAGTATTTCAATAGAATATGTATAACAAATATAAAATATGGCAGCTACATAAAGGTCATATGTATGTGTTTATTAGTGATGTTGATGAAATTGCTGGAAGTGGCCACTTATTATTAAAAATCTCCAAGAAACCAAAATACAGACAAAAGAGATCATCTATTGTCCTAGGCATAAGGCCACCCTAAAACCTAAATTTGCAGATTAACGAAACAGCATAAAACTTCACTTGCATCATTGCGAATGTCATTTTGATCGGATTTTCCCCAAAAAACAAAATTCACTCTTTAGTAAATGTGCCTCTTTATTACAGTCTGTCAGAGCTGTTGTGATGTACTGACACATTTGTAGTAGAAATATTTGCTAGCAAACAAGTGAAGTAATTGCATCAGAATATTATTTTTGTTGCCACTTAAATGTTTGGTCAGAAGATTAGTCATGGTCAACATTAATATATTTTTTTATTTATATATATTTATATATTCTATCAATTATGATTTTTTGTATGCCAAAATACAAATACAAACCCAAATTTACTCCAATCCACGAATTTGGCTAATTTACTAATAATTCAGCTTGAAAAGTTGCAGTGAGAAAAACCAAAATCAAGTGGCAAATTGATTTGTTTGACAAAATCGGGTTTTTCATTAAAAAAACTTGACCTTTAATAAATAGACCCTAATACTTATTGAGACAGTTAAAATCTTTATAACATTTTTGAACATTTTAAATGTTTAATGCTGGACCTTAAAGTCCTAATCATTGGCCTATAACAGGAGTGCCCATACTTTACTAATACGAGGTCTACTTTTAGTGATCTTGTCCCATTATGATCTACATCCATAATATCACTGTTAGCATTCTGTTCCATGGGAAATATTACTTAAATATTATATTGATTTACGAAAGAATTAATATTGCTATATTTAACATCTATTTCTTATGTAGCTTTAACAGAATAAATATCTGAATGAAAAGAATAAAACAGAATTTAGTCAAGCTGTTTGTTGTTTGTGTCTTGAGATCTACTGATCACCAACTAAAGGTCTACTGGTAGATCCCAGTTGGGCACCCCTGTTCTCTTCACTCTTGTAGAAGGTACACACTGTAAATCTGTAAAAGCCTCTGAACTAAGTTATGATTCCATGGAACAGTATCTCTTTGTACCTCAAAGAGGTATTCACAAACAACATTTCCTAATTATTTTTCCCATTATCTCACAAGGCTTGTGAGCACCACAGTGTTGCCTTGTTTAAAATAGGAATTATTGACTTTTGTAGCTTTTCCTCCGCTGCTTAACAATGCACACTATAGCTGAAGGCAAAGATGTTTGTTCGTCATATCACATATTGCATTATTTCACATGAATATATATTTCTGGCATTTAACAGCTTGGGTCACATTTTATAAACATGGTGGATAAATGCCAAATGTGATGTCAAAGCCTTAGGACTAGGACTGATAGACTTGTTATTTGGCTGAATGAACTAGTAAAATCCAAAAATGAAAGTGTCCGGAAGTACTGAAAATATAATGTACTGTTGTGCTGCACTGGTAAAACTGCTGTGTTTGCTTCAGAAGTACAAATATAGTTTATATAATCAAGCTACTGTGTAACCATGGGGGCAACCAGTCAAAGCTGAAAAATGAGAAAAGGCACAGGATACACCGCAGATAATAGATAAGCTCTGTAGTATACAATGGGATTCTTCAGAACTTATATGATATCTACTGTGTATCTCGCGCTTGAATGGCTGCCCCCATGGCTACACGGCAGCTTGTTTATATAAACCATAGTTGTGCTAAAACTATAGTTTTTCTGAAGGAAACAGAGTTTTGCCAGTGCTGGGCAACATTAAATTACAGTATATTGTAAAACATAGAGACCTGAAAAACAAATTCTAAACTGTAAAAAAACTGTATGGTAGCAGAAAAACAGCAAAGTCAAGCCAATTTTAAACTGTGTAAAACCACAATACCTTTAAAACTGGTAGTGATTCATCAAAACTTTTTTTCAGATGGAAACAAAAATCAATTTCCTACCTAGCACATTCTTTCTATCCATCCTTAACTTCAGCAACTTTGGGGCCTATTTATCATGCTGTGTAAAAAAAGGTGGCAACAAAATAAAACACAAATCACAGAGCATCACTGTGAAAAAAATTGTGTATTTATCAAGCTGTGTGTTAATTTTCAGTGATCGTGTTTAAGATAACGGATCCCAGGCCTGTATCTAATGATAAATAAGCTAAGTATAAATTCATGTTGGTGCCAAAACAACTATAATCTTTGTTGAAATGTTTTAAGCATTTTAATATGGTGCTCAAAAGTATGGTAAGACTCTTTGGGGTAGATTTACAAAAGGGCAAAGTGGCTAATGCTAAAAGTCTTAAAAAATTAGTTTTTTGAAAATTAACTTTACAGTTGGCTCATGTTTAGGGCATTATAACAACTCTATTGTTTTTATTAAGGTTGCCTGGACATGTCTAATAAACAGTGTAAATGTAAAGTATTTGCTGCAACATATAACATAAAGAAGTCCATACAACTTTAAATTTCCCGCCATATGCAAATGAACCTGAGTGAAAGATCTTTAGCGACTTTTCACTAGGCAGAAATGAACGCTAGCGTATCTTCACTTTGAAATACTCGCATCGCCGAAGTACCATTAGCGAAAAGTTGACAGCATTCAACACCCAGGACGAAATTAGCATGTCTGAGCATAGTTTTGCCTGGCGAAGTGTTGTGCCTGGTGCGAAGTGGACGCTGGAGACTTTTCATCAGTTAGTTAATTTGCCCCTTTATCTAAACTTTTGTGTTCCGTTTGTTTGTGTGCATCGGGAATGCTATGATCCCAGACCTTAGTACTTAAAATGGCAATTTTCAATTTATGATTACCTAATGGAACATACTATGGTAGCGGTACTTGTATATTAATATTTAGTGTATTAGTATATTTTTTAGATGAAGCAGTGTATTACATATGTGCTGTTTTATGCTATACTGAGACCTAAATTGTTTGTGGGTATAGTTTTCCTTTTAGAAAGCTGTATACATATAAATCAGATGTTATGATGCCTACAGTGTGGTGCACTTGGCTCACCCTCAATTTTTGTTGGTACAATGGTGTGCACCTCCTGTTAATCCTACTCTAAAAAAACTGAAAAAAACTTTATGAAATTGTTGTGCTTCCATATTTGCTTATATTTTGCTTATGGGTTTGCAGTGATATTCTGTACTTCAGTAGAATATTATGTTTCTGTGTGAGCTCCTTATAGTGAAGAGCAAATCAGGAAATATTTCTGTCTGAGGCACCAAGTTAAATATTTTGATAGGGATCTGCAATGCTGAATCCATATACAGCTGAGAAGTATAGTGCTTTGAAAAAATAATGTAAAATGTAAATGGATGAACACCTCGTTCTTGTTTGATATTAAAAGCCATTTAATATCATGAAATATAAATACAATTCTTTGCTAAAATTATCCTTCTACAATGTTATATCTGTTAGCTATAAAATTTAATAGTCATGCTGTATCCTCTTACTTGACAAGAATTGCCAGCTGCATGCACGTTTAGTTATTAATTAGTTATAAAATATTTAATAATAATTCATAATTAGTAATTGTGTGGTACAATATATTTCATAATGAAGTGAGGAATAATTATTTTCCCCAGCTTTTCAGATACATACATATCTTTATGATTAAACCAATAGCCAAAAAGTATGCTCAGCATTAGCTCTATTCATTGCATGCATGTTGAAAAAGGAGTGTACTGCCCATATAAACTGTTTGCTTGTATTTCTCTATGCACATTCTAGTTTTAAGTCTCTCTGAGTTTACTGAGTCATAGTTGGACAATAGCAAATTTTTTGTCTCAGGGAAATTTGGCTGCTGTAGTCGGTAGAGACCCCAAGGCAGTAGATGGAAATTCAAATTTATAAGCAGGTAACAGGGGTTTCTACTATTCACTTATGATTTGCTTTCTTCTAAATGTTACCTTAAATAATTAATGTTTATAAGCACCAAGCACTTTACTAATAGATCTGTAGAGCAGTGCCAGAACTATCCATAGGGAGAAGATTTGTGCGCCTAGGGTGCCAATAGGCAAATACCTCTTCTGTCTATTTACTCCTTATGTCCTTATGGCCCTGCCAAGGTGTAACTCTGAGCTGGAAGTGATGCCAAAAAGGCACAGAGAAAATTCTGTGCACCAACTGGCAGGTATCAGTGGGCTTGCAGGGGAAAAAGCAAAGGCTCACCACTCATTCTCCACCCACCAAGACATTTCCAATTTAGACTACGGTATACATATTTGTGTTAGTCCTTATACATATACTGTACAGGCAATTGCACATTAATTATGGGGAAAACAAAGCATTAAGAGGTAATTTATAGTAATCTGTATCTGAAATTAAACTTAACACTGCACTTTTGTTCACAAATGTCCCTTACTGAGTTCTGTGTTTGTAAAGCTACTGCTGTACTTATAGTGCATAATGGAGTGCTATAAGAGGAGAAATTGAACTATAACTTGAAACACCACTTGCAAATACCGATCTTAAAGCTAGATTTAAGTAAATCAATCCATCATGCTCATGTCCTGCTCAAAGTTAGATTTAACTAACTCAATCTATCACACTCAGGTGCTGCTCAGATCTGGTTAGTTTCTGATTAGTTTTACTTTGGTTTATATGTATTGCCAAAACAGAACTACAATGTTGACATTTTTAGCACTGAAATGCCCACTAAAGATAAACATAGGCGCAGCTACTGATATGTTATTACACCATAACATAACATTGAAAAAATATTCTCCCCATGGGTTCCTCCTCTCCATTCATTTAATTTAAGAACTGCCTGCAATTTTTTTTATATGTTAGAAACTTTACTCGTTGCTCCCATTACTATTTTGCGGAGTTCTATCGTGACCATTAACACTGTTAAAACTGTAAACACTGGGCATATTTATTCTTAAAAATTGGCAAATCTGCAAATTGGTAGTAGCCCATATTCACTGAATTACTTTTCCAGCCAGCTGCAAGTTGAACACTGAAAGCATTCCTGTTTTTTGGTTGCCATGGGTTACTGCCAAGTGAAAATTTGCCGTGTTTATAAATGAGCCCAATAATTCTGTTTTCACCATATTGGAATGAATGTCCTTTTTATGTCGAGTAGTGATGGGTGAATTTGCGGCTAATTTGCGTGATACGCTGATGGCTAATAAATTCGAGAAATGGGCGTGAAAATTCGCTGGCGAAAAAAAAATGGACGCCGGCAATAAACAGACGCTGGCATCAAAAACGAGACGCCGGCGATGTTTTGCAAATTTTTTGCCGTTTCGCGAATTTTGCGCGAAATTCGTGAATTTTCCCGCAAAGCAAACAGTGCAAATTCGCCCATCACTAGTCAAGAGAAAGAATGCTAAGAAACGCCAAGCATTGGTGCGGTAGAGATGAGGAGGAGGAAGCTTAAGCAATTTGCAAGTTGTTTAAGAAATCTGATCATTTCTATTGAATAAAACTCATTTGGTAAGGAATATATGACTTTTGTTATTCTTTTTAACTTGCTTAAAATATTACATTGTAAAAGAGGATAATACAGTTAGACAAATACCATTTCAATATGAGAAAAGCACAGGCGGTGTAGGTGGACACTGGTAAATGGTATATTAGAGATGGCTGATAGCTGGAATATTTAACTAAAACTATTAAGGTTTTTGTCTATTTGTTTAATTAAGAAATGTCTATGGTTTTGTTCCTTCTTTGCCAGAGCAAAGTATGTATGTTTATTTTTATTTGTATAGCGCTCCTTGAGGGCAAAGCACTGTACATAAAAACAATAAATTAGTAGTGACAAACAAGGGGTCATTGAAGTAAAAAGTTACAATAAGTGCATTAGTAGAAATACAATTCACATAAATATAAAATATAATTACAATACAGATTATGTGCTCAGTGTCAAGGAGGCAAAAGGCACAATTCCACTGACGGGTTGCCAAATACTTTTAGAGGTTCCTAAAATCTATATTAAATTCATGCAAAAGGAAAATGACTCATATTGTGCATTCTTTCACAGAGTTTACAGCTTTTATACCCCCCCAAAAGATTCCCTCACAATTGAAGGTATTGTGTCAGTCAAGAACAACATTTTTATTTTTTTATTTTCCTTGTTTATTGATTGTGATGAGCAAAGTTTTTCACCAGGATTCACTGATAAAAAACAGCTCATAGACCCTAATGGCTGCTGAAAAAAATTGTGTAGTAAAATAAATTGCATGGTAGCCATGAAAAAAATACCCACTGAATTTAATGCATTTTATGTACTGTATTAACCAAACTTTACCCAAAATAAATTTGCTTAATTGCCAACTGTTCCTTTTTCAGCTTTATTGTAACCACTTTGATTCTTTTCTAAAAGGTCAAAAGTTAATAAATTCCACTGTATGTGCTAAAGCCCAAGGTTAAATGTTTTATCAGACAAAACCACCATGACATTGGCAGGGCCAAATACCTGCCTCTTTCCTCCCCAAATTGGCTTAGAAATAATTAACTCTTACCACTTGTTTTACATTGCAATCTTTGTTGGCAATTGCTTTATTACAAGACATAAGCATTAAAGATACAAATCCATAAATATAAATACATATTAACAGTGGTATAACAAAAAATATCAAGAGTGATATAACAGTAACCTAGTAATACTCAGCATCTGCAAGATCCCTGGCAATGGACCAAAATTAGTCAAACCAGCTGCTTCTGCCTTGCAGCATGGTGGGTATGCCAGATCGCATGCTTCAACCAATGTAACATAACACCTCCCAAAATCCACTTACTTTTTTAAGGGTGATAGGCTGAAAAAGAGCAAATTTTTTTTTTAGGGTACCCTCCTTCCCCCTACATTTGATAACATATAGCACCTAAACTATACTGTGGCACATGTGTAGGGCATTAGAATACATTTATTAAGGTTCCCTGGCCTTGTGTAGTGTAATATGTTTTCTGCTGTGTATACTGCCATTGTACTTTAACTGCACACCGTATGCAAATTTACGATCGCTAGCGTAACTTCGAACCGCTGATAGTAGCATCGCTAGTGCAACTTCGCAAACGATCGGTAACTTGTGCGCAACTTTGGATCTTTGTGAATTTGCGCAGCCCTGGCGAATCTACGCCTGCCAAAGTGCGGTGAAGGCAACGCTGGCGCAAATTCTGAGGTCAGTAAATTTGCCCCTTAGAGTGAAAAACAACCAACCACATCCCACTGACCAACTTGGGACTTGGTAAAACTCCACACTGTCAACCAACTATCAACATTGCCAGTGACCACCACCCAGCTGTGACAACAGGCTATCATCCTCTCAACTCTAGTCTAACCATAAACCCTGAATACTCACCATATCACGTTGACTTAACCTGTATCCCTCTAACACAAAGGGTTGATCCAATGGAGGGAGGATCGGACTCCGTTTGTTCTATCCAAAATGGATGCCCTCCCTTAATGCTGCTGATTCAAATTAACTAAATTTCCCCCTCCTCAAGACTAAGCCCAAATATTAACCCCTGCCTGGCAGTTTTGTCCTGCCCCAGTCATGAGCCATCTGTCAGCAGTTTGCTGTACCGGGCTTCACTTTAACAGCATGTAACTCCGACTGATATTTTATCCAAAAGCATTGCAAATATGTGCGAGAACTATATGTTATAAATACATTGTTAAAAATGAAAACACGCAGCCACCTTCATCACTTATTAATGCCTCTAGACCTTAATGTTCTTTTTATGCAGTACAAATTTGTGTTGTATATTCAAGCAAAAAATGAAGGATTATGCTTTCTTGTCTTCAGCTGAACCATTTTTAACTCATTACAATGTTTTGCTGTTTATCTGCTGTGAAATGACATAGTATGACTATTTTATGACAGATAAAGATTGATCATTTTCATACTTATCCAGCAAATTTCCAGTAACTTCCCCCAAGCACTAGTTTGCAAATATCACTGTGCTAAAACATCATTTGTTTTTTTTTGTCCAGTGACATATCCTATTCACAAGACCAATTGACCATCAATTATACAGTAATTATTTATATGGCATCAAAAATAAGATGGAGCCTGTATGGGCAGAAGAGGGACATGACTGTTAGATAAATGGGGGGAGAAAGCAGGGCAGGAAGTATGGCCAGGAAATGGGAAAAGGAAGTTTAGAAAGGGGGGGGAAGGGGGCTGGGAGGGGATAAATAGGAAAGGCGGGAGAGGGCACTTCCTTTTTCTACCTGGGAGACAAAGGTGACACAAGTACGGCACCGGCAGCATCCGGATCCGGAATGGCAGAGAGGACTGTGGAGGCGCTGCTACAGCAGCTGAGACGAGAAGCGGCGAACCGGGGGAGCAGGTGGCTGGAACAGCAGATGTCAAAAAGTTTTACCACAGTCGCCTGTTCCTCCCAGCCCTAAGCGCAGCTGGAGGTCCCGTCCACCTACCAGGCTGAGCCCTTCTTCTTCACCAGCCCGGCGGGCCAGCCCAATTGCAGGTAGGCGGCAGGGGAGAACATGCAGGAGCGCAAGCAGGGACAATGAAGTTTCGCCGGTTGCCTCCAGATCGGCACCGGTGCTAAGAGGAAGAGCCGGCACGGGAGCGGTGGGTGGGGCTAGCCACACCGATAGGGCCATGGGCCCCAGGGACACAACCCCAATGGGGGCAGCGGACGCTGGCCCCCAGGCACATTTAGGAGGACAAAAGAGAAGGAAGGCAGTTGGTTCACCAATCCCTGTTTGGGTTAGCACGCCAGCAGCGGGGGAAAGCTCGGGGGGGGACAGGGCAAGTAGTTGTTCCCAGTGCAGGACGGGCACCCCAGGTGGCGAATACAGCTACAACGGCAACCCCCCCATAGTCACGGTAGCAGGGAGTACTGGTACAGAAGGGGTGCCAGGTGAGAAGGCTGCTGCAGCCGTGCCGGAGGTTTCTGAAATGTTCCACATATGTATGTTTTGAGGGCCCCTTAGGGGCACATGTGAAAATGAAAGTAAAGGAAAAGATGTGGAAGGGGAGTATGTGGAAATAGTCTCCCTGTTTCCTTTGGATAGGTTTAACATAGACAGGCTAGATAAGAAAGAGGAGAAAAAGAAGGAAGATGAAGAGAAGCGGTGGTACCGGTTAATACCGCGTACCTTTAGCAATTGGTTGCAGGCGTTCGTGATATTTGCTAGTGTTATAGGTGAAAAGTCGCCGCAAAGTTGTCCAGGTTTATTCTACTACTTGGATAGCATTTTTGAGGCTCACAGGATTTATGGATGAAATGCCTGGTTGAGGTATGATGAGCAGGGATGTGGGGCTCTGGCTTAAACTCATGTGCCCCAATAGACCCAACTCTAATCCCTTTCCCGGGGGTGCTGGGGGAGCTGGAACCTCTCCCCCCCCTCAGCAGGTGCCAAAAAGGGATGTTCTTTCCACTTTAATGAAGGCAGTTGCAGGTGGGCAGCAACCTGTAGGTTTCGACATGAATGCTCAGGTTGTGGTGGCCAGCATCCAGCCACAAAATGCTTCAAGAAAGGAAGAGGGGGAGGTGGGAATGCAGACTCTGTGGGAAAAGGGGACATCGCCGGGGGACAACCTTTTCTAAGGGGTTATGAGGATAGGCGGGCAGCTGAACTTTTGGAGCGGGGTTTTTCGGAGGGGTTTTGCATTCCTGCAAAAGGCGGAAAACCAACTTTTATCACACGGAACTTAAAATCTGCATACACATTCCCCCAAGTGGTGAGAGAAAAACTTGCAAAAGAGGTTCAGCTGGGAAGGATGGCAGGACCTTTTGAGGTTTTGCCATTTGCCAATTTGAGAATTTCCCCGTTAGCAGTGGTCCCAAAAAAGAAGGGTGAATTTCAAATGATCCATCACCCAAAAGGGGAATCAGTGAATGACGAGATTGATAAAGATCTGTGTTCGGTCACTTATACTTCTTTTGATAGGGAAATTGAGTTAGTGAGAAAGGCCGGTTAAGGGGCGCTTATGGCAAAGACAGATATCGAATCGGCTTTCCACCTGCTACCGGTTCACCCCGAATCTTTTCATCTATTGGGATGTTCTTGGGACGGGCGAATATATGTCGACAAATGCCTACCCATGGGTTGCTCCATTTCCTGCGCCTATTTTGAAGAATTTAGCAGATTCTTAGAGTGGGTGGTAAGGGAAAAAACTAGATCTCAGGTGGTTATCCATTATTTGGACGACTTTCTATTCGTAGGCCCATGGGAATCCCCTCAGTGCGGCTTTTTGTTGCACACGAGGGAAACTATAGCCAAAAGGTTCGGTGTCCCCTTAGCTCCAGAAAAAACTGAGAGCCCTCGGCCTATTATTAAATTTCTAGGCATAGAGGTCGACACATTGGAGATGGTTTGGCGCTTACCCCAGGACAAGTTGGAAGATTTGTGCCAGGAGATAGGAAGGGCACGCTCCCAAAAAAAGTTGCATCTGCAACAAGTTCAATCCCTGGTAGGCAAGCTCAATTTTGCATGTAGAATTATGCCCATGGGGAGGGTTTTTTTCCAGGCGATTGGCAATGTTGACAACAGGAGTAAAATGCCCTCATCATTTTGTACGTATGAGCAAGGCAGTCAGGGATGACCTCGAGGTGTGGAATTCCTTTTTACACTCATATAATGGTAGGTCGTGCTGGCTAAAAGAGGCGGCGAACAATGGATAGTTAGAGCTTTACACTGATGCGGCAGGATCCATTGACTATGGGGCATTTTTTGGAGGTCATTGGAGTGTAGGGACCTGGCCAGAGGGTTGGAAACAGGAAGGGCTAACGAAAAATGTAGCCTTCTTGGAGCTTTTTCCCATATTGGTGGCAATGAAGTTGTGGGGGGGCTATGTTTGCGGATAGACATGTCATATTTTGGTCAGACAATATGTCAGTGGTTCAGGCAATCAACAACTTAACCGCTTCTTTGGAGCTGGTATTGAGATTACTCAGGTTTCTAGTGCTGGGTTGTTTAAAGCGGAACATGTGGATTAGGGCAAAACATGTGCCAGCTGTTAAAAATGTCATAGCGGATGCTCTTTCTAGTTTGCATTGGGAGCGGTTCAGACAGTTGGTGCAGGAGGCGGATTCAACGGGAGAAGTTTGCCCAGCTTACTTGTGGACACTTGGTTTGGGAACATGGCGAGGTTGGTGAGACAATCAGTGGCCCCGGGCAAGTGGTTGAAATATTGCACTGTGTGGGATGAATGGGTGACGTTCCAAAAACAGTATGGTTTCTGCGATGAGGTGGAAGGAGTTACTCACTCATCGTTGGCATGGGTTGAACGGTTATGTGAACAAGGGTGCTCGGCAGCGACAGTAGCAGGAAAATTAGCCGGGGTTTCCTTCGGCTTGAGAATGTTTGGCTTGAGGAATTGGACAAAGGACGGGTTCATTAGACAGGTGTTTAAGGGTTTAAAAAAGAATAGGCAATGGAAGACACAGAGGAGGCCTATTACTTTTGAAAAGTTAAAGGAGTTGATTGTAAAGTTGGGGAAGAGGAAGGGGTACGCCCCCGAAACGTTGTATTGTTGGCTTGAACATTAAACACAGGAAGAATCCCTCAAGCATTCTACGTGTGCTGGAGTTAATTGCTTTTACTGAATTGTGGAAGGGCCGTCCTCCTATACCCCAAGCACCATGTATAATTAAGAGGAGAGGCCAGGTGTGCAGGTGCAATCTACTGCCTGAATTGTAAAGTTGGGGGACATATGTTTGGGTGAATATGAGTTAAGGTTATTTCGAGCAGCATTTGTGCTGGCTTTCTGTGGGGCGTTCAGAGTGGGTGAACTAGTTTCGAAGAACAAATCTGACCCGCGGGGATAATGGTAACAGATTGCAGGATAGAGCAGGAAAGATTATGCTTGAAATTAAGGATGTCAAAGACTGGCCCATTAGGAAAAGGACATGATATATGGCTGGGGTCAGCGGTGGGGACATGGTGTTGCCCTCTAGCAATTTACCAACAGTTCATGGAAGTACGGCCGAATGTAGGGAGACCACTCTTGGTTCACCAAGATGGGTCTTACTTGACTAGATTCCAATTCCAGGCAACCATAAAGAAGTGTGTCCTGAGCTTAGGATGGGAAGGGGACGGTTTTAAATCACATTCGTTCAGGATAGGGGCTGCCAACTTGGGGTTGCCGGTGGTAACCATCATGGGAATAGGGTGTTGGAGATCAGGCTGGTATAAACTATACATTCACCCTCAGCATTAATGTGTTTATTGTTTTTTGGCTTCCACAAGGTCTGGTGTCGATATGAATTGTGGGTCACTCTTATATACATTGGGCTGCTCTGTGAGCCACTTCACAGGTTTACAAGAAGAAATTGGGAATTCATCACTCCAAGGCGTCGGTGAGATGGCTTGGGTTTCGTGGTTTAAATTGGGGTAGGTTGTTGCCTTTGTTATCCCGTTACGTGGACAGATATGGGGCACCACATATTTTGGTTTTACACGCAGGGGGGAGCGATTTGAGTTCTGTTCCCATGAGGTTATTTATCCAGGACATAAAATGTGATTGGTGGCGGTTAATCCGGCGCTTCCCGGGTACATTACTTGTCTGGTCTGACATAGTGGATAGATTCACTTGGAGGGAGGCACGATTCAATGATGCAATCAGCAAGGACAGAGTGAAGGTAAACAGAGAGGTGGGAAAGTTTGCAGTTCGGACCGGGGGATTGGCATTGAGACATATGGAATTGGAGGAAAAGGAGATTTCAGTGTACAGAGAGGATGGAGTACATTTGAATGAAATTGGATTGGACATATTTAACATGTCCTTGCAGGATGGCTTAGAGAAGGCCCTGGTAGTTTGGGGGGAACAAAGGATACTAAGGGGTTAGTACCCTTGTCGTGGAGGTGGTCCTGGGAAAAAACAGACAGTTAAAGAAGGGACTATTATGAGTTATGGAAAAAAGTAGGAATAATGGATAATTGGCCAGCTCGGGCATGGGGTCCCCTGGCGGCAAGAATGACAAATACCATTGAGTCGGTGTACTGCGGCTGATGGGTAAAACAAAATTTATGAGGGGTGCAGTGGTACGGAGGTACAATGCACATGACAGTAATCCCAGGACCATCTGCCCAAGGACATTTTAAAAATAGTTAGGGTTAAAAATTATATGTAATGTTATGGATGTTAAAAATATTGCATATCTGTTGAACATGAATAATATTGATTATGGATTATTGATGTTTGGATGTTTGAGCAGAAGGATTAATAAAGAAGCTGAGGCCACTATTATCCAACAGAAAATGGGTGTTGTCTTATTTGAAGGAAGGTTCTGTGGGTAAGGACTCAGTCTTGGTGAGTGATTGGTAAGTATAAGGTTAACCCCCCCCCCCCTTCACCTGAACTCTCCTCTAGAGACCTTAAACAGCCATGGTCTTTGCAGATTCAAGTAAGGTTTACACAATATCACAGCTGTCAATGTTTCTGCTTGCTTCATCATAAAGAGCATAGTTGCTTGACAAGGTCCTTCACTCATAAACCCATTCTAACTACTGCTTATGTTTTTTTCTTCAGGACATATTCTGTACATGATCTGTAATACAGATGTCAAACTTGCTTGTCTATACTTTTCTGTCACTGTCCATGATGTATTGTTTCAGCCAAGTGAAAAAACTTGTTTGTGGGAATGTAGCATTCGGGCATTGATTACTTATTAAATAACATAGTAACATAGTGAATGTGGTTGGCAAAAACACATCCTTCAGGCTTAATTTATTTGCCTACGTGATTTTGGGATTGCTTTTATTTTTGCATGGAAGGATAGTTATAAGTTATTAGTTACGGTCTCATTCTATTTCTGGTACAGGTATGGGATCTGTTATCCAGAAACCAATTATCTGAAAAGTTCTGAATTATGGAAAGGCTGTCTCCCATAGACATAATTTTACCCAAATAATCTGAACTTTTATAACTGATTTACTTTTTCTCTGTAATAATAAAATAGTACCTTGTACTTGATCCAAACTAAGATATAATTCAACCTTATTGGAAGGAAAAACAGCCTATTGGGTTTATTTAATGTTTACATGATTCTCTAGTAGACTTAAGGTATGGAAATCCAAATTACAAAAAGATCCGTTATCTGGAAAGCCCCAGGTCCCAAACCATTCTGGATAACAGGTCCCACACCTGTATTATTATTTAGGCATAACAATACTTAAAAAGTGTCATTCGTTAAAGTCGCTATAGGTTATTATAGGCTCTGTCTTGTTTACCCTCTATTCCAAAATGAATAAATTACTTATATCTATAGAAATAAGTCAAGTCAATTGGACTTGCTTCCTTGAAGACGTTTCACCAGTCATCCAACTGGCTTTCTCAATTCAGAATAACTTGAAAATCTTCCTTCAAGAATATATATCCTCTGCAATGTTGCTCCAATCAGCATAATCTGTTTATCATAATCCATTAAATCATTAAATTGTAACAATCTCAACAAGGTTTTGATCAGTTGAACTATTACTAAGACAATTGACATTATGTACGATTTATTACACACAGTATGATTCTGGCTAGCAGTGACACTTGGGGCCAGATTTATCAAAGTGTGAAATCCGAGCTTACCACAATAAAATACCATCACTTTCTAGTCATCCCTATGGGATTGTTAGAGGCATATATAAAAAATAATGAATTTTAGCTCACCACAGTAAAATTCCAACATATTTATCAGTGGGAAAACGTTATAGTTCTCCATTTGATAACTTGCCTCACAAATCTCTTAGAAAAGAATAAAGAGTTGTGGAATTTTACAGTGGCGTGCTCTAATTTCTCACGTTCACTAAATTGGCCCTTGGTAATATGGTCACACATTGTGGTGCCAGAAAGTAGTATTTAGGAAAACGCCTCCATTAAATTTTTAAGTAGCCACACATTTTAATCAATTACAAATGAACAAATATTAGTAGTTTTATAAATGTAGTTAGTAGTTTTAAAAAAAGTTTTATGAAATGTTCATAGTAAAGTTATAGCTGTACTTTGTAGTGTAGTGCTGTGCAGTTTTGTTTAATCATATCACATCTATTTATCCAGCAATGGCGACTGATGCATGATTAAAACAAGATTATTGTCATATTCAGAACTCTAAGGGAAAGATGTGTCACATTAGACTGATACAAGATACAAGCTTTGAGAACATTTACTTTGATAATATCTCAGCAGTGCTTCATCGCACTCTGGACTTGGCATGTGTTTTGTTTGGCTGTTTCAAACTCATATCCAGTATGTCTGCTTCATTGTCCAAATTATACTTAGAATATGTCAGTTTCTTATCTATGGAATGATTGTTTATATCAACTCGATTAAGCCTTTGCTCTGCACTTCATTTGCACAGATTGTATTATGGGTTGGTTATTAGTTGGGCAGTAAAAAAACAAGTGCTGCTAAAACTGTTTTTTTTTATAGTTCTTCACCCTTGATTGCATCTGATCTTGGTACACATGAGCTGAGACAGGAGAAACAACTAAAAGGTAATCTTACAGTGATATATAATTTGTATGCAATGTATTATAATGCATCAAAGAGAAATAAAGAAAATTATTGCTGCATTGTAAAACAGTAGCAGTAAAAAAAGTACTTTAGATTCAAATGCTTTTACTTATCTTTCATGCTTATTGACATTGACATGCTATTCTGTGCAGGACTTTTCATTTATTTGGATACTTGTTTATAATTTAAGCATGATCTTTCCATGCAAACAAATGAAGCGTCTCCCAAGAGCACCATTTTTGTGCTTAACCCTTGTACTTACAGTAGTACCTGAGACTTAGAAAGTAGACTTATCCAACTGTTTCAAATGCAGTCATATAGGGCATGATGATGACAGAAATCAAAGTGTTTTGCATGAGTAAAGTGAAACGTCTTAGTAGCTACTTAATACTGGTTAAATGACAATACCGTATAGTGCTTTTCCTTAGTATTTATGATAGAGCATCCATTTGAACTATGTTCTTGATGTTTAGTTTGGGTTGATATGCAGTAGAAGGAATATTACAGATGGCTGAAATACCACTTTTGGCTATGTTAAGAATAAATCGGTATACATTATTTATACTTAATATTTATTTGCCTGAACTTAAAGGAGAATGAAAGGTTAAAAGTAAGTAGGCTTTATCAGAAATGTCCATATAAATACACCAGTAAACCCTCTGTCCTCTGTTAAAAGAAACACAGCATTGCTTTCCTTCTATTGTGTACACATGGGCTTCTGTATCAGACTTCCTGTTTTCAGCTTAAACCTCCAGGGCTTGGGCTTGAGCATGCTCAGTTTGCTCCTCTCTCACTCTCCCCCCCCTCTATTTTCCCTCCTTCCCTCCCTGCTGTAATCTGAGCCCAGAACTATGAGTGAGCAGGGGGAGACTCAGGCAGAAAGGGATGTCACACCAAGCTAATATGGCAGCTGCCATGCTAAACAAACAGAGAGAGTTTCTAGAGCTTTTTACTCAGGTATAGT
The DNA here is from genome assembly GCF_017654675.1 of Xenopus laevis. NCBI lineage: Eukaryota > Metazoa > Chordata > Amphibia > Anura > Pipidae > Xenopus > Xenopus laevis. The sequence continues at coordinate 77,374,178 of NC_054380.1, read as the reverse complement.
AAAGCATTCTACAGAATAAATATAGCATTCTTGCTTGCACTATTGTGGTTAATCTATTGGCAATAATGTGCCTCTGTAGCTGTCCTTCTTCTTTAAAGGAAAATTATACCCCAAAATGAATACTTTAAGGAAATGTAAAGGCAAAAAAATAAAATTAAATTTTTACTTTCTTTAATGAAAAAGAAACCTATCTCCAATATACTTTAATTAAAAAATCTGTACCGTTTTTAAAAGAAACCTGACTGTATGCAGTTTAATTCTCCCTTCATTTACTGCTGTGGATAGGAATTGTCAGATGCTCCCTAACTGCTGGGCAGGGAAACAATCATACTTACAGCAGGGGGAGCCCCCACCTTACTTCCCAGCCATGCAGAACTCAAGCAGCTTTGTTTATGACGATCCCTAAGCAGCCCAGACCACACTGAGCATGTGCACAGTCTTGCAAAGATGTTTAACAAAGTTACAAGATGGTGACCTCCTGTAGCCAACTTTGAAAGCATAAATTATTTGTTTGATTAGGCTTGTGGTGCTGTAAGTTCATGTTTATATTTAGTATACAAAATACAGCATTTATAGCCTTATTCTATTTTAGACTTTACATGCCCTTTAAGCAACAGATTTTTTTTTGTATATTTATATATCAGATTTTTATATATTTTATATCATTTTAAGTGGCATATTAAATAATCTTACCAAACTGGAATATATATTTAATTAAATATGGCCCTTTTACATCTCTTGCCTTGAACCCCCATTTCGTGATGGTCTGCCTCAGAGATCACCTGATCAGAAATACTACAACTCTAACTGTAACAGGAAGAAGTGTTGATGCAAAACTCTCTCTGTTAATTGGCTCATGTGACCTAACAAGTATAGTTTGTTTGGTTTGTTTGTGTGCACAGTCAATCGTACGATCCCATGGGGAAGCCCTTATTTTTTAAAATGGCAATTTTCTATTTATGATTACCCAATGGCACATACTACTAGAAAAGTATATTATTATGAGAATGGTTTATTTACATGAAGCAGGGTTTTACACATGAGCTGTTTTATGCAATATATTTTTATAGAGACCTACATTGTTTGGGGGGTATAGTTTTCCTTTGAGTAGTGGATTATTTATTGGCATATAAAATAAGTTAAAGGGGGTGTATGATTTTTAATATGATGTAAAGAGTGATATCCTGAGAGGATTTGCAATTGGTTTTAATTTTTTATTATTTGTGGATTTTGAGTTATTTAGCTTTTTATTCAGCAGCTCTCCAGTTTGCAATTTCAGCAATCTGGTTTCTAGGGTCCAAATTATCCTAGCAACCACACATTGATTTAAATAATACTGGCATAGGAATCAGAGAGGCCTAAATAGAAAGATGGGTAATAAAAAGTAGCATTAAGAATACATTTGTAGCCTTACAGGGCATTACATTTCGAGATGGAGTCAGTGACCCCCATTTGAAATCTGGAAAGAGTCAGAAGAAGAAGGCAAATAAATAAAAATAAATAATGAAGACCAATTGAAAAGTGACTTGGAATTGGCCATTCAAAATGTGCCTTTTGTTTTAACTTGCAGTATTTAATAATAGGTTGTACCCATATGTTTATTGTGACTTCCCAATTTCCACACATTCCATTCTCCGTAAATGACATTGACTATATAAAAGCAAAAAAAATCTATTCCCCAAAAACCCTTGCCTCAAAAGGAAAGTATTTATAAATTTCATGAAGCCTCTTATGATGTGTATTGAAATAATTCACAAGGCAATTACAATAAATAGCTGAGACGTTTTCATATTTACATTCAATTTCCTGGACATTAAAAAAGAATCAAGCTGCAGGATATTGGGAAATAAGATGTTTGTTACCAACTGTGCACGGAGGACTTCATTAAGTATAAAGAAATATAACATGAAAGTTTTCGCTGACATATATCAAGAAGTGGAAGGAATAAGTGAATGAGAGGTGATGCCATTCCAAAAAAATCATACTGGCAGGACAGATTGTAAAGAGCTTTATATGTAGTAATTGGTAAAGATATATAGTTCCTGGATCATCATTTTCAGCTGCGCTCATGAAATTTGATGAGGGAATCATTACTTACTGTAAATTCTGTTTTAAATAGTACACAGGAAATACTCTTTCTACAGAAACTTGCAGCCCTCTTTCAATAAATGGAGGCAGGTTTTGCTTACTATGCAAAGTGATGATACATTGTCACCCTTTTTCTTTACAAAACTGCAAGTGAGTTCAACTTGATGATCATCATACTATCTGTCAATAAAATGCCCTATTATGTAATACGTTGCAATGTCATACAGTATGTGTCAAATCTACAAAATGCTTCTAAATCAATGGGCTTTTGTAGCAGCAACTTTCTGAGTGCTGACGTTTGTTCACTGCAACATTTTCCAAATGAAAAAATGGTTGACACCAAAGATGAAAACGAAGACACAACATAAAAAAGTATACACACACAACTTAATAGGAAGCATTTTAATGGTACATGATACTAATACCTAAAATATAAATTTAAATAAACCTGTTTCATTTTCTTAATATTTTTGTTGTTTCTGACCAAAAAATGACACTGTACTTTGCACAGTGATATAAAATTTAATTCTATGCAGGTTTGCAAAGTATATTAATAAACACATTTTCAACTGTTTTATAGTTATTTGTAAGTTGTCATTGCTGCCGAAGCAGCATTTCTCAGGTGCCTCGAGGCCTTGGGGTCCTAGCCTTTGATATTGGCATGCACCATTCCTCCTCCCCGCACTAGTGCACGTGCATGAGTCATAGCGCTGGGGAACGCATCGTTTACACTTATTTAGTGCATTTATGGGAACAGAACATCAAACTACCATTCCCAGATATGTATATTGAACCATAAAACCTTACAATCAGACAGCAGCTGTCAGTAACGTAATTTGGTGGGGGCGGGCCCTGGTGCGGGCCGTGCAGACAGGCCCACCCCCACCCTCGTCTGCACGATTTTTCTCTGTGCCTGCAGCCGACTCCAGCCGGCTGCAGCTGCACGATCTTCCGGGGGGGCCCTGCGGGGGTGCGGGCCCTGGCCCATTTGCACCCCCTGCTCCCCCGGTAGTTACGCCCCTGGCAGCTGTTAGGAACTAGAGGTCTTATTCTCCTAGGTAATATATTTAAAAACAAAATCAACATATGCTTTGCTGTTGGGCAGGTCCAACAAAAGGGGATTTTTTTTCATGATTAGACAAATTAAATGTATAGTAGAATGTAAAGGCTCTTACCCGATGGTGGTGAGGTTACATAAGAAGGCATAAACCACTGAAAAAAATGTTGCATTCCACCTCATCAGAACGCATGTATTATAAGACTCCATGACAGTAAACAACCCTAAAACACCAAATGCAGATGTGCTGTTACACAACAACACATTGCACACAGCTGCTTATCTGTGTTCTGCAGTTCAGCGAGATTCTGTGACTATAAGCTACAAAAGAAGGAATGGTGTGTTATAGTCAAGTGGCTTATTTTAAAAAATGGCTCTATATTACTTTCCTAAATATTACATCTAAAATGGGATGTTAGGGTTTTGCTCAGCTCTTTCTGCTCAGCAGAATTTTTTGCATGATATAATTACTGACCATACTATGAATAACGAACGAGTGTTATATATTTTATTCCACTGTGTAGTTACCTGCTTATTAGCTTCATCCGAATGACATATTTATGACTGCTTACTCATTTATATTGGAGGATTTCCCCAAATAACACTTCCCAATTCATTGCTTGTTCTATTAAGACAGCTAAGAGCAGTGAAGTGATTATGAATTATTTATGTGAATGTAAAATCTACTTACTCATTGGTTTTATTGTTGCCTTCCTCTACCTTAGGTATAAGAAATGAAAGATTCTCTACAGATATTTATTGTTATTCATTATGAAATAATCATAGAACTACAAATAAGAAGCTGTTACAAATGAATGGTTGTATTTACAGTAAATACAGTATAACAGGATTGGTACTACATAGCAATTAATCATCTGTATTTTCAATTCTTATTTATATGTCAAAAAAAGAAAAACCTGTGCAGACAAATACACCTAAAAACATGTACCTTTGCTTATATTTTATATCGGTCTGCTCAATGTCAACATCATGCTTTGTCATATGTAGCCCTATTCTGCTACCTCAACAAATCCTGAGCTGATTTCTTACTCTATTTGGTGCCATAATAATCCTGTGTCTCTGCTATAGTATTTATTTTTTTTATTCAGACTTCAAATTAAATTGGTTAACTTTTAAAATAGCTCAATTTTTTTGTAATCATTTCACTTAATGCTTCCATCAATAATCATATGCACAAACTTTCATGTTTTGTGTTCACAACACCGCAGAGATAGTATTACCTGCCTTTGGTTCACAATCCCTATTGAAGGTTAATTTCACAATGCCCATGCTCCAAGGATCTCTCTATCTCTGGGTCTAACTGCCTGAGCATGTGTTGCCATTTTTATATCTTAGGGGGAACCCGACATATTACACTCTAAAGGTGACCATATACACTCGTTAGGCAAGGATTGGGTCATAATGAAAGGTATACATGCATTCAGATAGCGGGATCGAATGAACAAACAGACGAGGTTTACGATCCGACAGAATTTTTACTCCTGCCCAATCGACATCTATATGACTTTCGCCCAGCTATCGATCAGGGAAGCCTGTCAGAGGGCCCCATACACGGGTCAATAAGCTGGCAACTTGGTCTGCTGGCAGCTTTTATCGACCCGTGTATGGTCACCTTAAGTTGCCTACTCCTCCTCTCAACAGAATACAGGACCCAGCCTAGCTGATTAATAACCCTCCTGGGGAAAATTAATAAACTAAAGGTTTCTAAAACCTTTACTGTCATACACATAAATACTTTCTTATTTCTGTAACATGCACAGCAGGCCTCTACCCTACATTATGATAGGTAGCTGTACAGTGCCAATGACTTGTGTTGGTGTGCAGTGTTTCCACTGTACATTACTAAATCTTACCGTTCCTCAGTTTGGCCATGTCTAAATACCTTGGGGGAAAATGTAATAAAATTTGCAAAGAGCAAAACTTTGAGAATTTAATGTAATATTCTTCGTTAGGATTTATTGCATTACAAATCTTAATTGCGCATTGCAAACCTTTAACACCTGCTCTGGAGTTTCGTTAACTATTTTATCACAAAAAATGGTTTCAATTGCGAAACTTTATTACATACACCACGAACGTTCGCAAAAGCAATTTGGTCTCAAACTTTGGGAGGAAGTCATTGAGGTCTTTAATCAATTAAAAATGGAGTAACCATGGTCATTAAGGTTTACAAAGGTGTTTTCAAGTGTTTTTTGAGCTAACAAAACATTACATTGCCCCACTTGTCTACTAAAACTTATAGTGATAGGGCTTAAGGTAAGTATCAATTTTAAAAATAAATCACTGTTGTATTGAGAAGGGCTCTTGTTCAGTCTGTTCACCCCTCCATAAAATGTCTCAGCAGCAATTCCAACATAACCAGGCACTCTGAAGTCCAGGCAAAAGTCAAAAAGTCAAAGAGCCTCCCCCCAAATGAAGCTTTATATATGTTTCCCCCACACAGGATATAAGAAGATTTATACATTTTAGCAGCTAGCATACTATATATGGTAAAAACTACACTTAACATGCTATATCTGGTGAAAATCAAGCAAAAAAAAAAAAAAAGCTCTAGACGCCATCTTTAAGGTGTTGTTCTATTCTCTATCTTCTGCTCTGTGAATCACTCATTTTCCTTACAACTGTATACCTCAAAAAAGTATGAGGGGAAAAAAAACAGAAAAGTAATATAGTGTAGTATTCTTAATTAATTTGCCACCAAACAAGTGATTAGTTTTACTTAGATTAGTGCACCCCAGAGATTGTCTTTTACTCTTTGTGAAAATCTTTAGGTAAATATGCAAGTTCAGTTTTTTGAACATTAAAGTTATAGCCTTATGGAAACAGTATATACTATATCTTTCAGAATAGGACTTGTGGTGAATATACTTTTTTCCTATTATTTTAAGTAAATATATTTGATTTTTGTTATTTCTGTCATAAAACAAAAAAAAAAAAAAAGCAGTTTCACTTTCCTGACACTTTCTGGTTCTGGCAAGCAGTGTAGAAGCTACTGAATCAAAGTACATGTCCACTGAGAAGCCCTCTGGTAATGAGCTGCTTAAAGGCTTCAGCTTAGGAAAAGGAGGGGTTTGTTGGTGATACGAAACTCTGAACAATGTAACTTTTAAGGGGTATAAATTTCAAAGAAAAACACATTGTTTTCAATATTGCAGCATAATGGCAAAAAAAATAAGAACATTTTTTTAATTGAAAGAATAGGCAAAATAGTGCTCATTTTTTGACGCCTGGCGAAAATTAGAATTTTCCCTGGTGAATTTTTTGCGGCGGTTTCGCGAATTTATTTGCCGGCGGCGAATCGTGGGAATTCTGACTGCAAGTTTTATATATTTTGCTTGTTTTGAAAAAGGGCTGTAGGTGTGTACTGTCCCTTTAAGCACACTTTCATAGAGATATGATCATCTTCTGAATTACTAGCAAAGTGTATTTGGTTTCGCAGCTGTGACTAAAAAATTTTTTAAACTAAAATAGATAATTTGCGCAATAACTGAAAAAAAAACTGTGCAAAGTAAACCAGTACCACTTGCATGTTCTCTTAGAGCAGAAATGTTATATTTAGCAACATTAATAATAAATTCTGCACTTAATTGGTATTGATGTTAGCTATTGTGTTTTCTTTCCCAAGGTTATATGTCACGCAGAAAAATATGTTAAATGACAAGCTCTCTCTATATGAACTGTTTGGTATTCCATCATAATATAAGAAAATTGATTGTCTACCAGAAGAAGATAAAACAGGTGAGGCAAAAATAACCTTGAATTGAGAGGTCAGAAGCTTTCACAGACACCTAACTTCATGTAAATCCCGTAAAAAAAAACGGTAATTTATGACGCAAACTCACAGGGCAGATTTACAAAAATCCATTGGCCTCATTTACAACCGCAGCCACAATTAAGGGAAGTGGATTCAATCACTGAATTGGATGCATGGTGTGGGGGAACCCTGGAACTACCACTAGCCTGAAGCTGGTGGTAACTTAAAGGATTCCAATCGCTGGCTTTGTCGTGCAGCAGACTTGGGTCTAAAGATCTACAAGCAGATATTATTTTGATGCTGAGCATTGGAAATCCAAATTACAAAAACTTTAGTTCTGATGCATCTGAAGCATCAGACTCAAGTCAGACTTCATTTTGGATAACAACACGGTGAATTGTATTGGAAATTGCATTTGTATATGAATCTTCGTTCTTTTTTCCCAGAACAACACAAAGACACCCACAAATATACAATTGGATGAACAGGCATTTATTTATTTTTTTCATCTCAAGAGACTCTTAACAATAAATGTATGGGACCTTTTATCCAGAATGCTCGGGTTCTGGGGTTTTCTGGATAACTGATCTTTCCATAATTTGGGTCTTTATGCCTTAAGTCTACTAGAAATTAATTTAAACATTAAATAAACCCAAGAGGCTGGTTTTGCTTCCAATAAGTATTAATTATATCTTAGTTGGGATCAAGTACAAGCTACTGTTTTATTATTTCAGAGAAAAAGGAAATCATTTTTTAAAATTTGGATTATTTGGACAAAATGGAGTCTGTGGGAGCCATTCCATAATTCGGAGCTTTCTGGATATTGGGTTTCCGGATAAGGAATCCTTTACCTGAACTCTCATTTCTACAATAAGAAATTTCTTGATTTACATTTTCATTTATTGGCTGAATGAGGTTGTATTTTAAAACATAAAAGGCAATAAAAGACTAGTGGGGGAATGTTTTCTGCAGTAGGTCGCTAATGGAAGAATAGTTCACAATGTGAATAAATATTTGCATTGTGAACAACTTTGCCTTTGTGAACATTTTGAAAACTTTTGCCCCTCACACAACAGTAGGATAGCGATGCACAGTGTATGTCATTAAACCTCTTACTGAAAAAGTTGTTACATTTGTTAAGTTTATACCACCTGCAAGAATGTCTTAAACGTTTTCAATGTGCATTTAAGGTTAGCAACACAATAAAAGCCTAGAGAAGAATATTACATTACGACATGTGAATTGTTATTCTTATTTGTTCTCTTCATGAATTAAATTACATTTCCCCCAAAGTGCCCTATGGGATACTACCCAGGTGCAGTATCCCATGGCAACAGTCAGCTGTTTGAAAGCAAACTTCTTAATGGTTTGTATGGATTTCTTCTCCTGGGCAAACCTAGTGCCTTACTACACTTACTACACCAATGTATTTCATTAACAAAAGTACTTTCAAATATTCTCTTGTGCTGCATCACACTGCAGAGGATCCACTAGTAGTTATGCAGCACCTCCGCCTGTCATACCTAAATGTCCCCCAAGGCTATATAGAGCAAAGGTCTTGCTGGCTGGTTTAGGGGAGGCTGAAGTTGTTGATCAATATCGACTTAATAGCCAGTGTCCGATGGATCTCTATGAGCTTATCAAAAATTATATTGATCATATGGCACCTACAAATAGAGCAGTTCCAGGCCTTAGCTAGTTATTGGCAACCTGTCATTTTCGGGAATCTGGCAACTTTCAGTCATTAGAAAGTATTGCCAGTGGCATGTTCAATTCCCTTTCTTTTGGTCACTGGCTCAAGTTCTACAAGCTCTTAAAAAAAGATGTAATCTATTTATCCATTTTTCCAACACCAGACAGGAGCACTGAACGTGAAAAGGGAATTTTATGTCCAAGGAGGTCTGCCTAACATCATGATTGTAATAGATTGTACTTGTGGCTTCATTTCCAACAGGAAGCAATTTCATTCAATCAACACTCAAATCATTTGTGATGCAAATATGAGTTTGATTTGCCGCCTTCCTTGGAAGCACATGCAATTCATATATTCTGCACAATTGATCAGTCTACAGGCATTTTGAATCTGGTCAATAAAAGGTGGTTGGCTTGTAGGTAAGTATTGTGTCAACTTTCCTTATATTACTAAATATGTCAGCATATTTTAATCATGTCAAACATCTTACAGCTCTTATTACATACTAATGGCATTTTAAGAGTGCCAGTACAGGCGGCAGAATGGCAAAGTCAGAAACAGGCAAGGTTTAGGAACAAGAACAGACTTAGAGAAGCGCACCCAGGAACTATAGGAATAGACCTTTGCGAGCAATGGGAATAGGACATTTGCACCTTAAAATATTTGAATTTCGTGCCAACCGCGTTGATGTCACGTGGTGCACTGAAGAAATCTGAAATTAGCCAAGCGTCATGCGAACCCAGAAGCAGCACTTCAGGAGCGGCGAAGAGAAGCAGCAGATGGCAGGCATCCCCGCCGTCCCACGAGACCACCATGTACTCTTACAGGTTGCTTTATTGCACATTTAGCACATTGAATTGAATCGAGCCCTCTGTGTTTTATTTTACTCTGTCCGAACTGTCCAGATTTGACTCCATTATTTTATACCACCAACCTCATGTAGTTCAGAAGTCACTGGGAAAAACAAGTTCCCACAAAAGTTAATGTACAAAAAACCTGTTAAAAACATGATGAATAAACACTATTTTCCTATAGCATTTTCAAGAGGCTGATAATGGCAGCCCTGTGTGTAGGCATTGCAGGCTGCAGTTTGACAGCCACTTGCACAAAGTATAGTTTCAAGTTTCCCATGGTCACGCCTCTAATCAGAGTCAGTGATTTGTAAGCACTACTAAGTAAAGAAAGTTGTGGGGGAATATGTATTAAGTAACTTTATGGTAAAAATAATTGTAAATACTGTAAAGTGCATTAGAAGACATTATAGACAAATAGCAGGAGACCTTTTTTCCCCATAAAGATGATCACCGTACCAGAGGCCACCCTTTCAAAATAGAGGAAAAGAACTTTCATTTGACTATGATCTAACTATGTAACTATGTTTTAATGTGCAGATGGGCAAATGTAGCATCTAAAGAAGCCAGTTATATCTTGCTGATGCCACTTTGTAATGTTTATGCTGTACCTCTGTTATTGATTGGCATGGAAGAAGAAAAAAAGAGCAAAGCCCATAGAGGATTGTAAGATCATTATTCTGGTCAGCCCTGGAATTCAGGGAAGCTATTCAGCTCTTGTTGTTGCTCCAGTTACATATATTAAGATTTGTCATTGCCTAGTTGTAATCATTCATCACTAGCATGATCACATAGAGAAATATGCCAGGGACTTACAGCTGCACAGTTTTGTCAGTGGTTAAAAACATCAGTCTTGTAGGTAATGGTCCCATTTCACAATGAAATAGTATCCAGAGATGCTTCTGCAATGAGGCGAGTTGAAACTGAATGAAACTTGGCCTCAGGCGGCAGCAGCCTGCAGGTTACCAGGGGAGGCAAAAAGCCACTCCTGCTAACTTAAAGAGCCAATATTCAGATTTAGTTCTCGGCAGAGGTGGCACTAGTGATGCGCCCCCCCCCCCACAATTCACTCTGGTGCTCGGAAAGGTAAGCGGCAAGTGTGTGGAGGACAACATCCGAAAGGCCGTCTTAGGTGGCAAAAACCCAAGAAACACCCCTGATAGTATCAGTGTTGTGAGGATAAAACTGAAACAAAATGTACTTTGATAAATGTCAGTACTACTATAACACAGCAAAGCTGATTTAATGGACTGTAAAAGCATTCAATCTAGAATTCATGCATATAGTAGTATTTGTGTACATGGAAGGGATGATTTGAAAACCTTGCCAACATAATCCATATTGCTTACTGGAAAGGGCATTGATTTACAAATGCAGAGAACATTCAATCCTAATTTAGATTTCATCTCACACAAACGAATCAGAAATAATATTTAATAAGAGCTTGCAGCTGGAACTGCTAGATGTGCTGGAGAGCACCATTAATTGGATTTTACAGATTTTACATTTTCAGGTGAGTGGCTGACAGACATATTTTGCATGTGAAAGAATGTTAATTAATGTTTTATCAACAATTTGATAGTGTCTTGTAATTATAAAAAAAATAAAAAAGAATATGAAATGGTTCCATCTGGAAGTAACAAATCTGGATAGAATATGCTAGGTATAAAGAGCACTCACCCTGGTGGTCTAGTGGGCAGGTGGGTGCCGCATGGTGCTTCCCCTTCGGCCGATCACGCTGGTCTGTCCTAGGACGCGCGCGCGTGCACTTCCTGTTTTTACGTGTGCAACGTCACCGGTGCCATGATGTCATCTCGCCATGGCATGAGATGTAAAGATATTTAAAGGGGCTTTGAGTTCAAACTCATTGCCTGTTGTTAGGTCTAACGCGTTTCATTGCCTGGGTGCGTTTTTGCCTGTCTGATTCCTGTTATTGATCCTGTCTGTCTTTTTTCAACCCGATATAACTATGTAACTATGTAATTGCATTATTACGGGAGGCATTGTATAACATTCATTGCAGGGTACCCAAATCCAGCTTAAAGAGCATCACATATGTATCCCCACCAACATTATTTATTTGCTCAAATGTCCATGTGGGATGGGTTACATTGGTTAAACAAACTACCCAATCACAGTAAGGTTAAATGAACACTGAAGCTCTAGTATGCAAGAACAGGCAAGGCAGGGGTCAGGTCAAGGTCAAGGCTGGGAAAGAACAATAAAGATAAAGCAAGGTAAGGAAAAGGGCTAGAGCGGGAACAACCTAGCTAGGTGCGCTACCACAGTATTAGGATGGCCATACAATGCTCTGGCAAGGAGTATTCAGAGGCAGAGTCAGTCCTGATTGACTGACTGCAAGTATTCGGAGGCAGAGTCAGCCCTATCAGGCTGCAGCTGGGCTGGGACTGCAGAGGCCAGGTAACATATAGTGAGCAACCCTAAAGGCTGCTCACCTGGCCAAACGGTTAAGGCATCGAGCCAGAAACCCAAAGGTCCCCTTTTCCTTTCAAGTGGCCATGTACATGGTACTATATATGCTAACTGCTTCTCTTTTTATTGCTTCTTGTGATAAGCATGCAGAATACCAAAATATGAGTTAGATAAAAACATTCTTCCCCTGATCTAGTGAGTGAGTATTGCACTTCTTAATCAGACCCTGTTTGTTAATAGAAACATTATTATTACCTTTTGGGGGTTTTGAGATTACTGAAGCCCTAGTTATTATGCTTGTCAGTCAAGCCACTCTAATAGAAATAATTACATCTGCCTCACTGGGATGTACCATTTGCATCTGCTACTGACTAGTGATCACTAAATATTATTTGTTAATATTTTGCAGTTTCTCCTGGTCCCAAAGCTGAATAATTACCAGACACTTTCAGGCAATGGCATATTTTGTATTCTGCAACTTTGCAAAAATTATATATATATATATATACATGGTTACTTTGTGTAACTTTGGCTTGATAAAGGGCACGATGCATACCCGAAATGTAGCCTGATGTTTTATATTTAATACATGATTGATGATCAAGTGAGTGCTGCCTTATTTGTGTTTTTTTGTATGAAAAGGAGGAGAGACCCGGCAATCCCCCTAAAGGCTGTGCACCACAAATGCTTTTGCTTATAGGAGAGTGCTATATATATATATATATATTTCTGAAGAACATAAGAAAGGCTTATAATAAAAACACTGACCCAGGGGAATAAACTGCTCGCTGGCCATGTTTACTAGAAAACACTGTTAAATGTTAATGAGATTGTTTACTGCGTGAAAAAATGATATATGGTCTGGTAATTAGAAATGTGCATTCACATTTGACACATAATAAATATTTATGTTTGTATGAAAATGCTAATATAAAATTTTGCATCAAAGAAGCCTGACTTTATTGAAATAAAAGGCTATCAGATGAATTGCCACACATATTTTTTTATTACAATGCAGTGGTTTTTTCATACACAATTCCAGCATAATTGCAGCCCAGAGAGGAAGCTATGTTTGATAAAATGGTGGCAAGTACGGCAAAACACATACAATTCCTTATGCACTTTTGGATGAAGTTTGCATTTCTGTTGCTCAAGGTCATGTCAAATGACAACTGCTTGTGGTTTTTTGTCTAGTCTGTTGTGTCCATTGAGACAGCCCAGCAGTAGGAACCCTGGAATTCCCTGTCTTCAGGCAATCTGAAGCTCAAGGGTTTCCCCCTATGTCTTTAAGCACACCCGTGATTCTTGAGGATTGACTTGACAGACACAATTATACTTGGCACAAATATGTGCAGGTACAGGAAGAGTGTTTAGTTTTAAGTATCTTTAATGAATGTCATTAATACTTAACAACTGAGTCAATTTTGGCACAGTAGTTACTGTGGTCGTAATTAGAGAATGCAAAAGAAGTTATATTGACAATCATTAAAGATTATGAGGTTGGTACCTAAAAGACAGAAAGAGTCAAATAAAGGTGCTAGAGGAGTCTGCTCAGTTTTCAGAACAAACAAAATCCCATTGGTACCATAGTCACAAGAGAGAAAAACAAAGGGAAAAAAAAGAATGATTGTTTTGTAGATTTCTTTCCAGAGATTCACTAGACCCTTCAATATAAAGATGATTAATTGATGATGATATCTCTATCTCTCTTGTATTTGTTTTTAAGTCTAGAACTGCACTCAAACCAGGGTCTGTATTTATTCATAGTCTATCTAACTGAACTATTAGTTCTAGGGTGAGGCTGGATCTCTGTGATCCTCAGCTGTTAACTAGTCTTAACTTATAGCCTGTGTGAATGCCTGAAAATGAAGAAATCATTAATATATAAGGTTGAGATTGATGCAGTTAAAAGAGACGACATTTAGTAAACCATGCTCAATAAATAATTATTTATAGTGCATTCAAAGTACAGTATCGTATACGCTGTGCTCTTGGGATTCCAATAAATTTTTGTTGCTGCAGAGTGGGCTACATTAATTACAGTATATCACTCTTGTCATGATTTAAGCAACTGTCACTGGGATATCAGACAAGGCAGCCAGCATCATCCATCGTACTACTGCGCACAGGATAAAGTACCCAGGAATGATCACTGTGGTCTTGTAGATCATTAGTAAAGAAAACAGTACCTAGTTATCAGACATCACAAAAAAAATATGACATTCTTGATTGGATATTAGTGATGGGCAAATAAATTTCCACGTTTCGCCACCTTCAATAAATTCATGAAACTGCGACAAAAATTGCTGCAAAAAATCAGCTGCAACAAAAAAATATTGGAACAAAATTGACGTTCACATGACAATTGTCGTGCATCAAAATTATTCAGACACCCATTGACCTTAATGCACTTGGACAAAATAGTTGCTCATGTAAAAGTTGTCACTCGCGTCAAAACTATTTTGAGGCCCATTGACTTCAATGAGTTTTGCAAATTTTTCCCAAATTTTTTCGCCGTTTTGCAAATTTTCCTGCAAGCGAAACGGGACAGATTCGCCCATCTCAATTGGATTTACAAAGCAATAATATTTGATGAAAGCATCTCTAAGGCAGGAGAATACCCTGCTGCAAGAAAGAGTTTTTTTTCTCAAACCAAAATTGTTGAAAATAGTGTTAACTGAATCTTTTTAATAAGCAATGTAAGAATGTAAGGTTTTCTACAATCATTTATTTAATTTTATGCCTTTGATATTTAGGGGCCGATTCACTAACTACGAGTGAAGGATTCAAAGTAAAAAAACATAGAATTTCGAAGTGTTTTTTGGGCTACTTCGACCATCGAATGGGCTTCTATGACCTTCGACTACGACTACCACTTAGAATCAAACTATTCTAACTAAAAATCATTCGACCATTCGACCATACGATAGTCGAAGTACTGTCTCTTTAAGAAAAAACTAGACCCCCTAGTTTGCCATCTAAAAGCTACCGAACTCAATGTTAGCCTATGGGGAAGGTCCCCATAGGCTTGGCTAACTTTTTTTGATCGAAGGATATTCCTTCGATCGTTGGATTAAAATCCTTCGAATCGTTCGATTCGAAGGATTTTATCGTTCAATCGAAGTAATAATCCTTCGATTGTTCGATCGCACTATTTGCGCTAAAATCCTTCGACTTCGATATTCGAAGTCGAAGGATTTTAATTCCCAGTCGAATATCGAGGGTTAATTAACCCTCGATATTCGACCCTTTGTGAATCGGCCCCTAACTGTTATGGAAAAACATTAAACAGTAAAAGCAATCTCAAAGAATAGAGTAAAAGCGCTGGTGTTCACACTTTTGAGCCTTGAGACTTTGATGCACATATGAGGGTCTCCATGAAATAAATTTGGGTGCACTGCCCTTGAAATTTTTAGATATAGACTCCTTTCTATTAGGGTAAAGAGGCACAGAACTACTAGTAGCAGCTACTTGTCATGGCTACAAAACAGACAATGGTGATAATTGGCTTTGCTAAGACACCATGGGGAGATTTATTTAAGGTTGAAGTGAATTTCGAATGAAAAAAAATTAAAATTTCGAGCTATTTTTTGTGTACTTGGACTAGGGAATAGTCTTAATTCGATTTGAATTTGAAAAAATTCAAAAATTCGAATATCGAAATTTATCATGTACTGTCTCATTAAAATTTCCACTTCTACCATTCGCCATCTAAAACCTGCCGAATTCAACCCTTGATAAATATCGATTTGTCGAATTGTAAATTCAAATTTTCAAAATTTTTAAAACTCACAAATTCGAATTTAAAAGCACAAACTTGAATGTAAATTTGAATGTAAGATTACCATGGAAACAGTTCTTATTTGAATATTCACCAACTAAACCTTGCCGCGTTCATTTACAAGTGAATGGCTATTTGAATATACCAATTGCCCTCATGAAATTCGAGATTTTTTTCATAGGAAAACTCAGTTTGTATGATTGAAATTCAATTAAAATTTGTCGGGTCAGGACTATTCGATTGATTATTAGACGTTCGAGTTTTTTCATAAATAACCTTCCATTCGAGTTTTGAGTAGATTCAAATTTAGATTTATCAAAGGTCAAAGTGAATTTTGGAATGAAAAAAATTAGAATTTCAAGCTATTTTTTGCGTACTTCAGCCATTGAATAGTCCAAATTTAAATAGAATTTGAAAAAAATTCAAAAATTCGAATATCAAAATTTATCATGTACTATCTCTTTAAAAATTCGACTTTGAACTTTCACCATCTGAAACCTGCCGAATTTTTGTTTTAGCCTATGGGGGACCTCCTAGAACCTATTTAGAGTCAATTCTGATTGAATGCGATATTCCTTCGTTACGTACGATTCGAATTTGGGCAAAAACAGACCTATTCTACCAAAAAAAATTTGACTTCATTTTGGTTAGTCCTTTTGAATTTAAATTTCAAAGTTTTTTCAATTCGAAATTCGACCCTTGATAAATATGCTATTACACCAAACAGTTTTCCCAGCGTCACTTATTGGAATCTTAGGAATAATTCACACTACGGGTCCTATGGTAAATCAACAGGTACGGGAAGGCATTATAAATTTAACTGTTTCGTATTTCCATTCAAAATGCCGATTCCAGCTCACCCTTAAGGATCGTTGGTCCGGGTGCACCGTGCCCCGGACCCCTCGCTAGTTCACTGGATACAATTCCCAAAAGGATTAGAAATGTGAGATCTTACCCGGACTCCGTTGTGACCCAGGTGCAGCCGCCCTGAGTCTATCGCTAAGGGAGAACGCAAAGTTGCACACACAAAAGTTCTAGGCAACGCACTCTTCGGATCACCCAAGGAATCGCTCAGTCTTCAGATTGCTGGTAAAAAACTTTAGTTTAAAATGCATTAGATACATTTTAGATACATTTTCATCTTTCCTTGGGGTAAATGCTGATCATGGCCTCTTTTAGGTTTTAATGGCACTTTGGCAACTGCATTTTTTCTTACACAATATCTCAATACCAGAACTTGTAAAAGATCTAACAGAGATATCTTGAACATGATTTGCATGCCTACAATTTCACTTTGATACCCAAATGAAAATATTTTCAATAAAACAAGACAATCAATCAATTCCTTAAATAAACATATTCACAATTATGAAATGCTAATGGCTTAACACTTTTAGTAGTTTGAGAATTAATATAGATACTTTTGGACATCCGTGCACAAACATGGTGTTTGTTGGAATTTTAGTTGTAGCGTTCTGACCAAGGAGTCTAAATCCTGCATCTGTCATATGTCGATTTGTCTTTTGGTATAAGTAAAAATCCAGTTAGTCCAGTATTTCTTTGTATATTATATAGTTATTTTTCTAATTGATGGGTGCTTAAAACTTCATTCTGTTCTCAAGTGGGGGTCTTCTTAATGGTACAGTTATGTTAGCAGCCCTCAAACCAAATCAGTTTGACATCATTTGACCTTTAGTTAGCAAAAATCTTTTCTGAAGGTACTGTACATGGACTCAATCTAGTCATACTAAACAGCATCTGTTAATTTTCCTTTCTAATGTACAATAAGGGGCATATTTATCAAGGAAAGTTTTAGGCAACGCACTCTTCGGATCACCCAAGGAATCGCTCAGTCTTCAGATTGCTGGTAAAAAACTTTAGTTTTATTGAAGATTTAACATTTTAACAAACTGTGTAATCCTGCGCCATGAGGTCTGACGCGTTTCGTGTCACTGCACTTCATCAGAGACCTCATTTCCTCCTGGCAAATCCCTCTTTTAAACCCACTTAACCCCTCCCCAAATTCATTTAGTCATAGGTTAACCCTTCAACCATTTCTCAGATATATATAATAAAAAAACAATTGTGATGTCAATGTGCCTTTAAAAACAAACAGTTCATTACTCATGTTTGGATCCATTGGATATTTAATTTCCACCTAAGTTCATTGTTATTTCCGCATTCGTTTAACAAATAATCTTATAGGTTTCGTTCTTCCATGTATGATTTCTGGGACAAAATTGATATTATAATTATTCTGGTTTATTACTACTTATATATATTTATCTATGTATTTCTTTCTTTTCTCCCCACATAAGTATCAATTTATTATAATATAAATAAAGTTTCAATTGAATTAAATTAAATTAAATATCCATGGTTCCAAATCTCCAAAAGGCTTTCCATTTCTCCATTTCATCATTTTCGTTCAAATGCCCTCGTTCAATTAAATATTGTAAATATGTTGCAGTAAAAAAGTTACAATCTTAAATGCCAGAACGGACGTAATTACTTCATACAAAGAGTCAATTCATTTGTTTAGATTCATTCACTTGTAAATGTCTAGCGATTCCATACAATATATCTCTTGTTTACATAAATATTTAGAAGTAGCAGCTGATATCAAACACTGAATTTAGGCCCCTAGGCTGTCTCGTACACAACTTCAAAATCCATTTGGCCTCTGCCTTTAATAGTTTCGCCTGTAGGTCCCCTCCTCTTGGGCCCAAAGTCACTCTCTCTATACCCTGAACCGAAACGAACCGCAAATCCCCATCGTTGCAGCTTCTAAAGTGTCTAGAGACTGGGGTGCTGTCACTGCCCGATCTAATGGTGTTGAGGTGTTCCCTAATTCGACTTTTGAGACTTCTCATTGTGCATCCCACGTACTGCACTCTACACTTCTTGCAGGTAATTAAATACACGACCCCACTCGTGTTGCAATTTATATAGCTTCTTATCTGAAATGTTTCATGTGTGACACTGCATTCAAAATCTTTAGATAGCTCAATGACACCACAGGTCAAGCAGCGTTTAGATCCACATCTATACATTCCTAGACTTTGAAGCCAGGTCTTTGGCTTGGAGTCCGATTGAAATAGACTCGGCGCCAAAGCCATTCCAAGTGTTGGTGCCTTCCGGGCCACTACCCGGACCCCTGGTTCAAGTATTTTCTTAAAAATCCTGTCCCCATATAACACCGGTAAATGTTTCAAAAATATATTTTTAATCTGGTTATACTGGGCACTGTGTGTCATACTCATAGTGATTTTTTGTTGTTCCTCATGTTTCCATGGGGCTGTCCCTCCGAGTCCACGACCCCTTACACTTTTCTTTCTACCACCCGTGATCAGATCTCCCCTTTCCATCTTGAGGGCTGATATAAAAGCATCCTGTAATATTTTCATGCCATATCCTTTAGATAAAAATCTGTCACGTAATTTACAGGATTCTTCTATGTATTTTCCTTCGGTACTGCAATTCCTGCGTAAACGCAGGAATTGCCCCCTCGGGATCCCCCTATTGAAATGCCTCGGGTGGCAGGAATCTGCCCTTAATAAGGAATTTCCCGCACAAGGTTTCGTATATACTGTGGTAACAATCCTGCTCCCTTCAGTGTATATCAGTAAGTCAAGGAAGGTGATGGTCTCCCTATTGTACAAGCTGGTAAATCTTAAGTTTAACGCTTCATTATCCAAACTTTTCACAAAGCTGTTAAAGAGTTCACCATCACCTGTCCATATAAACAGTAGGTCGTCGATGAAACGCCTATATAGTACAACATTATTCAAAAGGGGATTCTCACCTTCAAACACGTGGGTCTCTTCCCACCAACCCATGTAAAGGTTGGCGTAGGTGGGCGCAAACCGTGCCCCCATCGCTGTCCCACGTGTCTGAAGGTAAAAGGAATTGTCAAACATAAAAAAATTGTGTGTAAGTAGATATAGAGTAGCCTCCAGTATAAACTCCTTCTCTCCTTCATTATAGTCACTATATTTATCAAGATGGTATTTGATTGCTATCATACCCTTCTCATGTGGTATACTAGAGTATAATGAGGCTACATCCGCCGTCCCCCATCCATACTGATGTTTCCACTCAAATCTATGTAAAAGCTGTAACACATCCCTCGTATCTTTTAAATGGGAACTAAGACGCTTAACCAAGGGCTGTAACATAAGGTCAATTAGTTCAGAAAGCCCTTCGTTTAGGGATAGGATTCCCGAGATAATCGGTCTCCCCTTAAGTGGTGTTTCATGTTTATGCACCTTTGGAAGGTGATAAAAAATGGGTATTTGTGGATTATCCGGTACTACTGTATTCCAATTTCCTTCGGTAATTATACCCAATTGTTTACCAAACAGAGCTATTTTCTCAATCTCCTTTCTGAACTTATATGTGGGGTCAAAGCTCAGCTCCTTGTACGTATCCTTATCCCTTAGTTGTCTTAGGGCTTCCCTCTCATAATCCTCTGTATTTAAAACCACTATTAGGCCTCCTTTATCCGCTTGTTTAAATGTTAATGTTTTGTTATTTTTAAGTTGTTTTAATGCTTTTTTTTGGCCCATTGTAAGGTTCGTCTGCTCACTTCTTTTTTTCTTTTTTTCTTTTTCTTGTAACCTCATCAAATCTCGTTACACTAGTTCCTGAAAGGTATCGGCTATTTCTCCCCTGCTGTTTACTGGGTAGAAGGTGGATTTCTTATTCAAGCATCTATTTACAATCGCGGGATTCACCCTCTCTCTAACCCCAGTGCTCTCCCCACTATCCACAAGTAATGTTTCTAAAATATGTGTAGCCCTTTGATCCACAAAATATAATGATTTTTGTGTATCCTCCTCTACGGAACCCGTGCACGGGACTGTTTCACACGGGCTCTCACACGCAACTCTCGGTAATGCTAAATTAGTGCACATGGTTCCGTCGTCTCCCTCAATTGCATTTTCTTGTAGTTGTGCAAAGTGCTTACGTAACACCAATTTCCTAACAAATTTACTCACGTCTATTAATACATCAAACACACCAAATTCAAACGTAGGACTAAACGAAAGACCCTTTTCCAAGAGTGTCAATTGTTCGTGAGTCAATACAATATCAGATAAGTTCAATACATTACACTCCGTTTCTTGCCAATTCGATCCCTCAGTGGATATTTCTTGTCCCCAGTGTCCATTCTGTCCTTTCCCCCTCCTTGTCTTCCTGAATCCTGGCCTTGGTACTCCGGGCGCTGCTGTTTCTGATTTCCTTTGTTCCTCTCCGACTCCCCCGGTGTGCTTTGTCTTTTCCCGGAAAAAATCTCCATGGTTTTTTTATTTCGCTGTTCCTGTGTGCTGTGGGAAGAAGAGAGAGACAGGGAGGAGACAGAAGACTGTTCGAAGCTACTATCCGCATAATCCGTATCAGTGAAGCTGACATGTTTTTTATTCATTTCCTTTGGTTTTAAAATAGATCTCGGTTGTCTTCTATATTGCCCCCTATTGGGTTTATAATACACACGATTCCCCTCATAATCACCATTGTCTCTATTAAACTTTGATGTTTTGTTGGCTACTATCTCTGATTCTATGTTATTTAATTTTGACTTTATATCACTTTCCCATTTAGTATATCTATCAGGATTATTAATTTGTCCCGCCACGGGTGACTTAAACTGTTCCTCCATCTCTTGTATTTCCACATTCAAAATGTCCAAAGTATCCTGATTACGATTAACCAAGAGCTGCATAAGTTCCAATGAACACCTCGTTAGGGCGTTATTCCATTTACTTATAAAATCCTCATCTTTAATTTCATACGCTGGGTATTTTCTAATTCGGAGTCCTCTAGGGATCATTTCCTTCGTTATGTACTTTTCTAATGTTATCGTATCCCACCAAATTCGTAATTCTTTAATCATTAATTTTTCAAGTTTCCATAATAAATTGGATTCAGTCAGGTGAAAGCTATCGCTGCCTTCCTGATTAAACACGGCTTCTGCTTTTTTGCGCCGCTCAGCGACCCGTTCATTATATGCTCCCGACATCTCATTGCCCATAGAGCACATTTCTTGATGTAAAATGTAAAGAACAGGAGATATATTGTGATTCAATCTTTAATCAAGACGATTCCTAGCGACGCTGTTTCCCTTAATCGCATAGAACTCCGGCCCTCAAGCCTGAAGCCATATCATACTATTACACCAAACAATTTTCCCAGCGTCACTTATTGGAATCTTAGGAATAATTCACACTACGGGTCCTATGGTAAATCAACAGGTACGGGAAGGCATTATAAATTTAACTGTTTCATATTTCCATTCAAAATGCCGATTCCAGCTCACCCTTAAGGATCGTTGGTCCGGGTGCACCGTGCCCCGGACCCCTCGCTAGTTCACTGGATAAAATTCCCAAAAGGATTAGAAATGTGAGATCTTACCCGGACTCCGTTGTGACCCAGGTGCAGCCGCCCTGAGTCTATCGCTAAGGGAGAACGCAAAGTTGCACACACAAAAGTTCTAGGCAACGCACTCTTCGGATCACCCAAGGAATCGCTCAGTCTTCAGATTGCTGGTAAAAAACTTTAGTTTTATTGAAGATTTAACATTTTAACAAACTGTGTAATCCTGCGCCATGAGGTCTGACGCGTTTCGTGTCACTGCACTTCATCAGAGACCTCATTTCCTCCTGGCAAATCCCTCTTTTAACCTGTGACCTTGACCTGTGGTGTCATTGAGCTATCTAAAGATTTTGAATGCAGTGTCACACATGAAACATTTCAGATAAGAAGCTATATAAATTGCAACACGAGTGGGGTCGTGTATTTAATTACCTGCAAGAAGTGTAGAGTGCAGTACGTGGGATGCACAATGAGAAGTCTCAAAAGTCGAATTAGGGAACACCTCAACACCATTAGATCGGGCAGTGACAGCACCCCAGTCTCTAGACACTTTAGAAGCTGCAACGATGGGGATTTGCGGTTCGTTTCGGTTCAGGGTATAGAGAGAGTGACTTTGGGCCCAAGAGGAGGGGACCTACAGGCGAAACTATTAAAGGCAGAGGCCAAATGGATTTTGAAGTTGTGTACGAGACAGCCTAGGGGCCTAAATTCAGTGTTTGATATCAGCTGCTACTTCTAAATATTTATGTAAACAAGAGATATATTGTATGGAATCGCTAGACATTTACAAGTGAATGAATCTAAACAAATGAATTGACTCTTTGTATGAAGTAATTACGTCCGTTCTGGCATTTAAGATTGTAACTTTTTTACTGCAACATATTTACAATATTTAATTGAACGAGGGCATTTGAACGAAAATGATGAAATGGAGAAATGGAAAGCCTTTTGGAGATTTGGAACCATGGATATTTAATTTAATTTAATTCAATTGAAACTTTATTTATATTATAATAAATTGATACTTATGTGGGGAGAAAAGAAAGAAATACATAGATAAATATATATAAGTAGTAATAAACCAGAATAATTATAATATCAATTTTGTCCCAGAAATCATACATGGAAGAACGAAACCTATAAGATTATTTGTTAAACGAATGCGGAAATAACAATGAACTTAGGTGGAAATTAAATATCCAATGGATCCAAACATGAGTAATGAACTGTTTGTTTTTAAAGGCACATTGACATCACAATTGTTTTTTTATTATATATATCTGAGAAATGGTTGAAGGGTTAACCTATGACTAAATGAATTTGGGGAGGGGTTAAGTGGGTTTAAAAGAGGGATTTGCCAGGAGGAAATGAGGTCTCTGATGAAGTGCAGTGACACGAAACGCGTCAGACCTCATGGCGCAGGATTACACAGTTTGTTAAAATGTTAAATCTTCAATAAAACTAAAGTTTTTTACAAGCAATCTGAAGACTGAGCGATTCCTTGGGTGATCCGAAGAGTGCGTTGCCTAAAACTTTCCTTGATAAATATGCCCCTTATTGTACATTAGAAAGGAAAATTAACAGATGCTGTTTAGTATGACTATATTGATTCCATGTACAGTACCTTCAGAAAAGATTTTTGCTAACTAAAGGTCAAATGATGTCAAACTGATTTGGTTTGAGGGCTGCTAACATAACTGTACCATTAAGAAGACCCCCACTTGAGAACAGAATGAAGTTTTAAGCACCCATCAATTAGAAAAATAACTATATAATATACAAAGAAATACTGGACTAACTGGATTTTTACTTATACCAAAAGACAAATCGACATATGACAGATGCAGGATTTAGACTCCTTGGTCAGAACGCTACAACTAAAATTCCAACAAACACCATGTTTGTGCAATGATGTCCAAAAGTATCTACATTAATTCTCAAACTACTAAAAGTGTTAAGCCATTAGCATTTCATAATTGTGAATATGTTTATTTAAGGAATTGATTGATTGTCTTGTTTTATTGAAAATATTTTCATTTGGGTATCAAAGTGAAATTGTAGGCATGCAAATCATGTTCAAGATATCTCTGTTAGATCTTTTACAAGTTCTGGTATTGAGATATTGTGTAAGAAAAAATGCAGTTGCCAAAGTGCCATTAAAACCTAAAAGAGGCCATGATCAGCATTTACCCCAAGGAAAGATGAAAATGTATCTAATGCATTTTTTCCCCTTGTATGATACAGGTGACATGCAGGGACTACTCTCTGTTTTGTCAATCAATATCTCATTTATTTCCACACAATACACAACCAGTGGTCCCCAACCAGTAGCTTGCGAGCAACATGTTGCTCACCAACCCCTTGGATGTTGCTCCCAGTGGCATCAAAACAGGTGCAAAATTTTGAATTCCAGGCTTGGAGGCAAGTTTTGGTTGCATAAAGACCAAGTGCACTGCCAAACAGAGCCTCCTGTAGGCTACAAGTCCATATAGGGACTACCAAGCAGCCAATCACAGCCCTTATTTGACATCTCCATGGACTTTTTCATGCTTGTGTTGCTTTCCAACTCTTTTTTACATTTAAATGTGGCTCACCAGTAAAAAAGGTTGGGGACCCCTGCACAAGAGTATATGAAAGGGTGAGTAATGGCAAAGATTCACATGGAACAGTAATTAAATCTTTCACTCAATGGGGCAAATTCACTAACGCGCGAAGCGCCGAACGCTAGCGTTAATTCGCTAGCGTTGGGCATTTTCGCTACTGCGCAAATTCACTAACGAACGCTGGCGTAGTTTCGCTAGTGTTACTTTCGCTTTATATAGCGAAACAACGCTAGCGCAACTCCGCAACCTTTCGCTACCCCTGTGCGCAACTTCGGATTTTAGTGAATTTGCGAACCGCTGGCGAAACTACGCCTGGCGAAGTGCGGCGGAGTTGCGCCTGGCGCAACTTCGCATCTTAGTGAATTTGCCCCATTGTGTGGAAAGCGAATATGAAGAACAGGGCCACTGTAACAGTAAAGTGCACAAAGTATGAACCCGATTTGCATAAAACAGAAAAAACCTTCTGCTCTTTTTGTGCAGGAAGAAAATATGAGAAAGAATGTCTATTGACTCTAGTACATTTGTTGCAAAAAAAAGTTGGAAAAAATGTCAATGTACTGTATTTGTAAACAGAAACAGAAACAAAACACCCATCAACCCTGCGTTTAACATTTGCCTAAATGTTGGCGTTTCCTCAAATTTTCCTCGGTTTTACATTTATTTTAAGAAGCAAAACTGGACAGTTTTGTTCACCACTTCTTATAACCACAGGATGCTTGAGAAAAAATTTAAGCACTTTCCCATTTCTCCTATTAAAAATACAAATATGGAGTTCTTACCAAGCAATTATACCTCTGACTTTCTAAGTGTTCAAACCTCCCCCTTCTAAAAACCACAGTCATATTTAATGGATAAGTCAAAGGTATAATAATGTTGATAGCTTCACGTGTGCTCCTGCACAGTTGGGAATAAAAGACCTGAGGTTGGACGCAGAAAGCTCCTGCATTAATAAATGTCATTATTGTACTGTATGTCAAAGCATTCATTTATATTGAAGCTATTAGATACTAGAAACGCTAAACTAAATGGCAAGGTTGGCTTTGATTTTGTAATAGGAGTGATTAAATCTCCTAGGTCGTCCACTAGTTTGGGTGAAATTTTTGAGCTATATATAGTTACACCTGTGTATTATCTCAGCTCTGTAATTTGATTTGTGTTTATTTGAGGAATCTGAAGGAGAAGTACGGTCTTAACAGCAATCCTTACCCTTGAAAATGTATTGGAATACCACTTCATAGGCAATTTCCTGTCACACAATTTCCCTGAAAATATAGAATTGCCAAGCAGAAATCGTAAGCCCCTGGTAGAGTAAATATTTTTGTCCCCAAGTGGTAGATGCATACATAATAAGATTATATTCAACAGATGAATAACTTCTACTTGGGCTGACATTTTGAAAATGTAATGGCCACTTTCCATACAATCATGCATTATTTTTATTTTATTAGTTCAAAAACATCTCTCGTCCAGTTTCGTTATGCCAACAAATTATCAGACATCAGGCAGGTTTCCAGGGTTTTTAGGCCACTAACTTTTGGATTAAACTAAGCTAGACTTAAGTGTTTTTTTATACTTCAGTCCTGGGTTAATGTCACAGATACCTCTCTTGTATTGTTTCTTTTTGAGTCTGCTTGAGAAGGATTTTTTTCCTGCATTCTAAATACTTTGCACCACCAAAAGAACATTTGTAAAAAAAAAAAGTAAAGGCATAAGTGAGTTTACTGAGATGATACATTTTACATACGGTAACAATATAATACATTGCAATTCCAAGCTTTTACGTCGGAGAATCTTGAACTCTATATGAATTTAAATTAATGCAATGCTTTGAAAATGCATAGAATACAGCTCAATTTTCTGTGCACATAATAGAAAGGAGGTAAGGAGGACCTCAAATCATATCTTCTACAGATGTATATAATGCATGTAACTTCCAAAATATATTGCATTTGCAGGATTTATGCAATCAGATAGATACATACGTTTGAGAAATGCTATGGATCCAGCCAAACCTCAATCACTTCTTCAATAAAAACACTTTTATTACATAAGTCCTGTGAATGTGCTATCTTTTGCATGTTATTTCTACTGGGATCAACTCCACCCAGGCAACGAGCGCATGTTATCTGTGATTGCTGTAACATAGATACTTAGATAGATATGAATATAGAGACGTTATGTAGGGCCCTATAGGGATACAGGCCCTATAGAGTTAATCTATTCACCATTTCCTTGGGTTATTGGGTAGAATCCCTGTTACAAAATAACCTTTACAGTGATAGGCTGAGAGATTTAATGACACTGCTCTGACACACTCCTATATAGTGTGTGCAGGGAGTGGCCTCTTCCTCTTTTGCCTCTGGATGTGATTCCAGCTGGATGTGCTCAGGGGGACTGAGTGCAATAGGCCCAGAAGAAGGCATGTGTCCAAGTCGGGGACCAGGTAACCCCGTGAATGAGGAATAGTTACACCAGGGCAGACTTGTCATAGTCTCTCTAGGAGAGAAAGGCAGAGAGGTGAGAGAGAAAGAGCAGCTGAAGCTCCAACAAGGATTTGCAGTAAGGGAGTAGCTTCCCAAAGGCTCTGTGTGTTGCCTCCAGTCAGGGACCTCAGTGAAGAGGGACTGTAGGGTAGAAGCTGCTTTCCTGACAACTTCCAGGAGGGAAAGGTTGTACTGCATTTGCCTGTGTACTCTCTGTGTGAGCCTGCCTTTGATCTGTGTGAACTCTCAATATGCTGTTTCCCTCAACTCCTGCGTGAGTATTAAACCTGTGGTCATTTGCCCTTTTTGGCATAATAAACCATTCCTGATTGTTAAGAACCTCCTGGCGCCCAAGTTGTTTTTGTGTGCACAGTAGCCTGGGGGGATGTAGTTGCACTACACCATAGAGGGAACACTTCCACTTAGCGAAGGCCCTGCCCTGGGTGTAAGTCGCGTGTAACCCATGCTCTAGTGTTCTAGCTGGTGAATTAACCCCGAGTGGCCCAAATAGGTGTTACAGTTATAAATATAAAAAGCTTTTCTTTTGTTTTATTCACAGCAGGGTTTTAAACAAAATATGGTACTTTTCAACACAATGAATGATAAAAGCAAACAAATTAAAGTTCATTCTTCTGAAAACAGAACAGACCAATCTATTGGCACTCTGAATACCTAGAAATATTGCATTTGATAGTGCCTCAATCACTGTTAATGCAACTCAGTGATTTGAAATATTTAACTTCCAGGAAGTAATGTACAATGAGCAAAAAACCTTAGCGACTAGTGATGGGTGAAGCTGTGCCATTTTGCTTCGCCGTAAAATTTGAGCATTTACCGCAAAATTCGCAAAACTTCAAAAATTTTAATGCGCGACAATTTTGACACACGTCAATTTTTATACGCGTGACTATTTGGTCCAAATGCATTAAAGTCAATGGGTGTCCAAATAATTTTGACGCTTGACAATTTTTATGTGCCTGCGAATTGTGCCACAGTTTTGTGAATTATTTGCTTGCGGCAAAACGCGAAAATTTGTGTCTGGCGAATTGATTCACCCATCACTATTAGTGAACGATCAATAATTAGCTTTGTTAGATTGGATGCATGTAGAACAATCAAAACTAACATTGGATTTGTTGCTCTAGTGCAAATTAGCAGAATTAGCAAATTTGCAATATGAGTCCCACACTGTTTTTGCCTCCCTTTGAGGTGAGGGAGCTCAATCCTAGACATACACATTTATTACAGCTGATTTGAGCTCCTGTATCAGCTTATAAATTGCTGTTATTCACAACATCTGCTCCGTGCCAAAGAGCATTCAGGGAGAGACATATCTTTTCCTAGAATGTTACTGGTTACTGTGCCGCATACAGTGTTCAGAATAATAGCAGTGTGTTTAAAAAATTTAACAAAGCTCAAATTCCAAACTTTATTGGATTGCACTATAAATGGGGAATACATTTATCAGTCCCCTACATATGTATAGTTGAAAATGTTGAACTACATCACTTAATAGTCTTCATATTTCTATAAACTACAATTGTACAGTATATGCTACTGGGACAGATCATTTACTTACTGTAATTACAGTGTCCCTGAATTGTATGATGATTTTCTTTTTAGCGTGTTCATTTTGTGGAATTTTATAGTTCAATAAAGCAGCATTAATTCAATATTTTCTGCATGTGATGTATGCCATTCTTTTTTCCTTCACACACTGTGGAGTATGGCATTTGCAATAATGAAATCATTTTGTAATGAAATAATGTAATGAAATCAATAAACATACATGACACTCCTGCAGCATGCAAAACACAGATCTTAATTTAGTCAGGAAAAATGCATTTTTATTTTTTAATTTGAAGACTTTCTGTTATTAAACATGAATGGGTAAATAATAGACTTGTCAGAATACAGTGTCATTTTGTATTATTCTTATAATATGTGTTAGGATTCATAATATCCGTGAACCATGGGTAGTTAATTAAATCCAGATCTGAAGTAATTAGTTGTAACTCATTTGTAAAGCCCATTTCAATGTCTATTCATTAGGGTTTTTTGATAAAGATACTCATTTTTTCCGTGATCGAATCTGTATGCCCGTTTCCATGTAATTATCTTTAGATTTCTCTGTGTCTATTTGTATTCTCAGATTTCCTATCTTTGACACATTTAACTATTGCTATATTATATTACATTAGTTTAAAATAACGGCATAAAAAGCAGTGGAAACTTGATAAATGCTTGGAGAAAAGCACAAAGCATCATTACTATTTTTTATGCCATATTTTACACCATTTGTTACACTGATTTTTTCTTGTTGCCCGCATTGTCCCAGTTGATTTGAATAGGTTACACCATGGGCAAATTCACTAAAGTGCAAATTTGCTACAACTATGCTAATTCACTAAAATGCAAAGTTGCGTCTGCAAACCAACGCTCACGAAGTTTTGCTAGCGTTAATTAGTCAGCACAAGCATTTCATTGTTCATTTCTCCCTAGCGAAACTTCGTTAGTAATCTTACGCTTATGTCAATTTGAATAGGGCGGGTACATATAGCTCTTGTGACTTTTTTAGAGCTGTTGGTGAAAATGCTTGAAGTGGCCACTTCTTCTTAAAAATGTTCAAGGAAACAAAATGAAGGCAAAAGAGATTCTTGAAAAACCTAGACACGAGCCACCTTAAAACCACCGTTACCATTTGAGGGAGAAGCTACATTTGTTTTAAATGTAATGTAGCTTCTCCCTCAAATGGTAAAAAATGTTTTAATAGTTACAAATTTTAAAGACAATCCCACTTAAAAATATGAGAAGTTTTTTTTACATCTTAATGACTTAATGACTTTTCGCCATACAGGATATGATGAACAAAAATTCGTGTGGCGATAGGGCGCAAAACTTTGTTAGCGACAGTCTCGTTCACTAGCAAATTGTCCTCTTTGCCTGTTAGTAAATTGGCAATGTCCCTGCAGATTGAATTACTGCTACAGCCACTTCACACTTTAGTAAATCTGCCCCCAAGTCTTGTAAATATAAAAGTAGAGTTTAAAAGATAATTACGGTAACACTCCAACTGTTAGGGCCATTGTATGTTTCTTCTAACAAGCTTTCCTACTTGGTAAAACAAAAGGGTCATTAGGATTTCCTTGATGTTTATGATGTTCAATTCCCTTTACAACAGCTTTATAGTTATATATATAACACAGTAACATGCTTATAAAAAAAGACAGTACAGCAATGCAGTGCCAAGCCATTATAGAGAGAGCCACATTCTTCATAGCACACTTACTGTAATAGAAAATATTACTCAAAACTGATCTCATTGTGATAGAGACATAAACTGTACATTTTAACAGTCCGACTGAACTCAGGTTAAAACCATTTTACAGGTAACTACACAATATAAGGATATGAGTTTTCTTTAAACTCATAGTAGATACCACGTCTTAATACATTAATGATAATTCTTGATGTGTGAGCATAAATTTGCCAATTTAAAAGGGGTCTAAATGTTCAGTAAACAAAAGACTAAAACACTTTTCTAAAAAAGCAATATAAAAATCCCCATCTTCGACACTGTACAAAAAAAAAAGCACAGAAGGATCCTTTGAATAAATCTATATCTGTATCAGTAATAAAATTGATCCACTTGCAACTCTGGCTACCGTTATATACAGAAATATACAACGTACGTCCCACTACAAATTTTTACCAAAAACTTTTTTTTACCAATCTCTCTATAAGTGCAATTAACTCCAGAATTTATTTACTGTTATTAGTAAAAAATCTTTTTAAAAAACAGTGATTTTTTTACCCTAATCAACCAATTAATTAATAAATTAAATATACAGAATTAATTCCAAAATAAAAATGAATTCATTAAATACTTTCCGTACTGTGTATAATGACTTTTCAGCACCTGCTGAATGAATGGTTTTGAATAAGGGACTGGGCTTTGTACCAACATAGTCAAAAAATAGAAAACGCGCATGTCCTAGTCCAAGCGATTGCCTTTCCATTGTGCTTTCTCCTATGCAGGCTTTTCCTCTTACTGGTCTCCATTCCAGTCAATGTTACATTAACAGGGTTTGGTGGGTGAGAAAATAATCAAAAAGGACTTTATTTTTTACGTTTAAAATATTGGTCAGGCATCAGTTAAAGATGTACTTCCTGCTCTATGACATGTGTGGTCACCTGACGCGTTTCATGCCTCTTTCTGGCACTTCATCAGAGATTTGTACCAACATACACTAGAGTTTCCCAAAGTGGGAAATAGAGTTTACAAAGTTTGTTAGAAATTTAAAATGAGAAACGTGTTTTCCTAAAACTGATAACCAAGCCCGGTGCAGTCTTGTCCATTTTTGAACAAGCAGGTATATGCCTGATATAAATAATGATACATTAAATGCTTTTGAATTGGTAGTTATAGCAGCAGCTAAAAATAAATTTGAATGTCTAAGTAAACCTAGGAATAATCTTTCTTACAATGAACAGTTAACCCTGAATACCTTAAGAAATAATAAGTCACTTGTTATCAAAAAAGCTGATAAAGATGGGGCTACTGTATTCATGGATAGTACTATGTATAATGAAGAAGCCATGCGACAACTACACATACCAGGGCATTATGAAAGGATAAGTAAAGACTGTATATGACATAAAAAAAGGTTATACTGATGAAGCATTGATGAAGCATTGGGCAATGGTCTAATAACTAAATGTACTGTAGACTATCCACGCACTCCAGTACTGTATTTATTGCCAAAAATACATAAGTCACTTGAAAATCCTACAGGTTGCCCCATAGTGTCTGGGAATGGATCAGTAATGGAACCATTAAGTAATTTTTTTTTATCTACAACCATTTGTGAAGCAAATACCAGTTTTTTTAAGTGAACTGTTGGTTAAATTATGCTTTCTAGAAAATATTGATCCAGTCTATAAACTATGTAGTAATCACATAGAGAGTCTATATAATTCCATACCTCAAGAAGAAGGTATAAAATGTGTGGAAGAATGTCTGTTAGAAACATGTCTGTCCAATGGGTTAATCTACTTGTTAGTGGATTGTCCAAATATTGTACTAAAAAGAAATTATTTTATGTACAAAAATGTTTATTACTGGCAGAGACAAGGAACATCAATAGGAGCAGTGGTCACTCATTTATTTGTACATTGTTTAGAGAAAAAGTTGTTCTCAGGACAAAAATACAAGACCAAATATTGCTATATCTAAGGTATGTAGATGATATTCTAGTAATTTGGAAGGGAGACCTAGATCGGTTCCACACTATGATTAGAGAAGCTAATGCTGGACACCCAACAATTCAGTTTACCACGGAGGTGTCTGAAACTTCTTTAAAGGGGACCCATCACCCAAAAAAATTATTCCAAATCCTATTTTATCAGGTTATTCAAGCAAAATGAACTTTAATTACACTGTATAAATTATTTGACTTTTGTGACTTCAGTCTGGGATGTCCTAATTATAACAAGCAGGCAGGAGCCATTTTGTGGACACTTTTATTAAGACAAGCCTTGCATCATCTCAAAATCTTGTTTGTGCACCAGAGTGGGGGACCTGATGTCCATCATACAAAAAGGGGGATTGTGGGAGCACTCAAAAGGCTAAGTTAAAGTATATTTAAGTATAATGGAAGTGCTACACATTCCATGGTCCCCTGTTACATAAGTAATTCAGTATATATGCAAGTGTATGTTTACAAAGTTATGATAAGCCACCATACCACATCAAGGTAAACCCCATACAGTGGTCCCTAACTTGTTTACCTCTGGTCATAGTATAAAAAGTCTTTTAATTCTCTGCCTGGTAGTATTACTTGTAGTCAGTGTATTCAGAACATTGGGATGGGTTTTTTATAACAGTTTTATACAGCTCTCCCTGTTTTCTTTTCAGTAAGAATGAATTGACGCTGCCCATTTTTCTGAATAGAATAGCATACCTGGTCCTCATGAGCATCACATAAGTAAAAATGGACTATACTGCACAAATTGGACATTGAAAATTAATAGAATAAAAGAATTTTGCCTTGAACTGCACAATTTTGTCACAGCTTAGAGGCTAGGCTTTAAATGAATCCCCACAGCAGTTGCCTCCCACTATTTTGGAATTCACCTATGATGGGAGGGGGGGTGGGGAATCCTTTATTCAATGTTAAAATGATTTTCGGACTTAACATATGGAGATGCAAATTACAGAAAAACCCAGGTCCCAAGCATTCTGCATAATAGATATTATATATACAGGTATGGGACCCATTATCCAGAATGCTTGGGACCTGTAGTTTTCCAGATAATGGATCTTTCCATAATTTGGATGTATACCTTAAGTCTACTAAAAATATCATGAAAACATTAAATAAACCCATTTGGCTGGTTTTGCTTCCAATAAGGATTAATTATATCTTAGTTTGGATCAAGTACAAACTACTGTTTTATTATTACAGAGAAAAATTGTATTATTTCTTTACAATGGAGTCTATGGAAGGCAGCCATTCCATAATTTGGATCTTTCTGGATAACGAGTTTCCGGATAATGGATCTCATACATGGGCATCCACAGATAAGGGCAAGGCCCCCCCCCCTGGACTGCAAAATGCATAGGCAAATTCCCCAGTCCTTCGCTAATGTAAAGTTGAGCCCTGACAAAGAAAAAAACGCTAACCGATCCTTCCCTTCTGCAGCTCCTCATTTACAGATTAAGTGCTTATAAAGAAAATTAGAGAAAGGAGCTATAGCAGGCAAAGATCAGTCAGTAATTTTAAATGCAAATGCAGGCGCAGCTAAAGAATCCTGACTTTGGCAGCATGAAATATGAGGTGAAGCAGGCAAGTTTACCCGATCCTCCCAGCCGCTCCCCCTCCTTCAGGCGGCTTCTCAGTGTTTAGTGTAAGTCCCAATTAAGCCACTCAGAGATTGGATAAATTTGGAAAGTGACATTTGAACTTCACCCAGCCTACAATCCATATACTGCTAGACAGAAACTTAAACTTCTTGCAAAAAAATGAGCAGCAGTAGCCCAGTATGGCAGTGAGGTAGGGACAGTGTGGAACATGGGGAAATGGGAAAAGAATGCAACATGCAGGGGAGCTGTATTCAATGGAGGACTGAGAGGTTAAAAAGTTATATAAAAAAGGTGGTGGGGGTTGAGACTGAAGAAAGGCAAAAATGTAAAGTAGGTGCTCAGAGGAGGATAGAAAGAAATGCTAGGAATTATATAATAGCAAAAAATCACAGAAGATAAAATAATGGAGATAAGGGGTTGAAGGTAACGATTGTTAGGAAAAAAGTGCTTTATTTAGAATGAAATTTAAGTTTTACATTCCCTGAATGTAAGTTGTACCACATTTTACACATTTTTGTTGAAGGCCCATAAATTTATAATGCATGTCAATGGGTGCATTTTACATTTCACAATGTTTTCCCAGATTTATATAAAAATTCTGTCCCCATGTTCCCGAAAAAGTGTGCACATGATGCAGTCATGCGCCAATCACTTATTGCTTTAAAGGAGAACCATACATACTACATAGACCCCTCCCTGCTTCCCCCCCCAGCTTAGGTGTTATCCTCTGTAAATGCCTCTAACTCTTTACTTACCCCTCGGTGCAGATTCAGGGCATCGGAGTTCACGGGCGCCATCTTCTGCTCTTCAGTCTTCTTTGTGAAACATGTGGCTTAAAGGGGAAGGAAACCTCGTCGGCGCTAACCCCCCTCCCCCCTCCCATGTATTGCCCCCCCTCCCTCCTCCCCCCTGGCCTACCCCTCCCGCTGGGCAAATGCCCCTAACTTGTTACTTACCCTTCTGCGCAGGTCCAGTCCAGGGAGTTCACAGGCGACATCTTCTTCCACGCGATCTTCTTCCTCCTTTGACCGGCGCATGCGCAGTAGGATCATTTCGCCGGTACGATCTACTGCGCATGCGCGTGACTTTTGGCGCATGCGCAGTACATCCGTACCGGCGAAATGATCCTACTGCGCATGCGCCAAAACGCCGGTCAAAGGAGGAAGAAGATCGCGTGGAAGAAGATGTCGCCTGTGAACTCCCTGGACTGGACCTGCGCAGAAGGGTAAGTAACAAGTTAGGGGCATTTGCCCAGCGGGAGGGGTAGGCCAGGGGGGAGGAGGGAGGGGGGGCAATACACGGGAGGGGGGGGTGGGGGGTTAGCGCCGAGGAGGTTTCCTTCTCCTTTAAGTGACAGAAATCAATGGAAGAAAACCTGAAGATTACTGAAGAGAAGAAGATGGTGCCCGTGAACTCCGATGCCCTGAATCTGCACCGAGGGGTAAGTAAAGAGTTAGGTACATTTACCAAAGGTACCACCTAGGCTGGGGGGGGAGCAGGGAGGGGGATCTATGTAGGGTAGCATAGAGGATTTGGTTCTCCTTTAAGGTGTGCATGTAACTGACAGAGAATTCTTGCACATGTCCCCCACTGTATGTATCTAGCTGTAATAAGAAATCTAGAGGGAATAACATTCTGCAAACCACTGGCTAGTAATTGTGCTAAGAAAGTAGAAAGTGGAAAACAATGAGTTTGTGTCACTAATAGAATGGCAATGACATACATGTGCAACACTTACTACTTTACATATTTACAGAAAAACCGTTGTTTGTGTGGAAACCAAAATACAGTATGGGTACAAGTCATTTGTGTTATATGTTTTCTTCCTTGCCCCCCCCCCCTGCAAAATATTCTGTGGATGCCCATGATCCCATACCTGTATATTTTTTTTCTTAAATGTACATTGAGATGGTTATTTATCAAAATCTGATTTTTTCAGATTTTTTTAAATAAAAAAACTAGCCAAACTAGAATCCATGATTTACCCTTATTTATCAGTAAAAAAAACAAAAAAAATGAATTAGGAAAAACTGCAACTGCAATGTTGCGTGAAAAACACGATTTTGAAGTCCGAAAACTATGAAGGTAAAACTAAGGTTTTAGATGGCGTACTTTCTGTTTCGGACTTGGAACAGCTTCGGAGCATAGCAAATCGCAAAAAATCACGTCTTTTTTACTTTTCGGTATGATGATTTAATAAATAACTCCCTGGATGTCTAGTAAAGTGGACATTTTGAATTGGATATCCTCCAGTCTCAAGGATAACCCTGTTTCACATAGAACCTTGTTAAAACCCATACATTTTCTTACTTCATTATATGGTTCAATTATGAAGAACAGTACTTGAGTTAAGGCTCCTCCGAAAAACAATGGAAATGTAAGACATGATAGCATTCCACTTGGCTGAAATAAAAGGATGCGCTGAAAGAACAAAAATATAATTAGAAGGATGGGCTTTACAAGTGCAAGGAAGTTAGGCTAATGCATGTTTTCTATGTGTATAATATTTTTAGCCAAACACTAAGCACCTTAAATCATACAGTCAGTCTTTTGAATTTAGATTTGTGTTGTCATTCAGTGAACTGCTTGCATACCTCTACCAATAGCTTTACTTCTACTTCTAACCTCTGGCATGCCATTCTTTAATTAAAAAAAAAACATGTATTCATCTTTGATTTGTTTTTTATTTAATATAGGAGTTTAAAAGCATATCATATGATTTACAATTTTTTCTGCTAATTTAATTGAATTTAATATTACAGTATTCTTTGCAGTATTCTTTGTCAATTCATGGAGACTACTTCTGCCTTGGATAGCTGCAGTATATGGCACAAACTCAAATACAACTTTTTGATGTAAGGGAACTAAACACAAATCGTAACGCAGGCTTGTTGAGGAAGAAAACAGGAATCTATCATATTTTGGTAGGTTAGTTTATTGTGAAAACAACACTGATTTATCTATATCTGTTTATTTATTTAAGCACACAAGATGTTTTCTGTTGTATGGTTCATAATACTGCTCATGTAAAATAAAGGTCCATATCAACAAAATGGCACATATCCTGAAATCGGTTTTCAGACAAGTCCATCATTCTCTTTGAAAAAAAATTAATGTTGCAACATCGGAAAGAGCTGCTTTTCTTTAAAAGAAATTGTATATAATGTTATTTTATAAGTGGGAGACAACAAAGACAATGCCACATTGGATAATTAATATATTGGCCAATACAATATGTGTAACTAACAAGAAATTCATTGGTATCCTTTATTTATATAGCCCCAACTTTTTACGTAGCTCCGTTAATACAATGATTCTGAAACTAGCCTGTGTTCTAGAATGCAGACAACTGCATTCTAGAACACAATTACACCGGAAAGTGTTCTGTACTTCTTACAGAATGTAATAGACAGATTTAGCTTACGTTCTTCATTTTTTGCAAAGCCAGAGCCTATTATTTATATTCGAAGATAACATAATAGTGATTTTGACAGATACTATTTTTTTTAACCATAAATGTTTCCTAAGGTTGCATCTTTTCCCCATGTAGTTAGTTTTACAACATACTTATTGCTAGAAACATTTTAAGTTCTCCTTAATCCTTATCCTTTATGTTCTATTGTTTATCAATGTGTTACTTTGTATATTTGGCAGGGAAGAAGGTTATTAAAAAAAAAAACTAGAAGGTTACATTACTCCATCAGGCAATGCTGACAACAGATAATTGTTATATTAAACAATTCAAGAGTCACTACCTTCAGTAAGAATTCCTCTTACCAATGCAATTGACCATTTATATCCAGTTGTTGCTTGGTTTGTATTAATACTATATAGCACAGAAGGACATGCTTAAAGAAATAGGAGCAATATAACAGTACTCATGTTTACATGCACGATTAGGTTATTTATTGACAATTTACTGATAAGTTTTCCCAAAAGAAAAGGCTCTAATTCCTCACAATCCCATTTTAATTGAAAGAGTATATGGGAATTTTTACTACAGTTTTGGGGACTGTGTAGATATATGTATGGGTATAATATTAGGAGCAAGCATAGTATTTGTAAAACATTCCATGGTTAGCTAAAATATCTTGTCACTTTTTTAAAATGAAGGTCATGTAAAAAAAAGCATCTAAATTAATTTGTGAGTTCAACGTAGACCAATAACCAAGACCACTGGTTACATCCAATACTGCCTGCATATGTCAGTTCTGGGGCAGGTGGAGAGGCACATAGAGATTCCCCATCCTTAACGTTCGCATTATTCAGTGTTTCAAGTTTGCTGATGTCAAAAGATGAAGGGCGCAATAGTACCCTCTTCTGGCCTCATAAGGACACTCACTGATGTTCAGTCTGCACCACATGTCAGATTTGGTGCAAGGTGTAGACTGCTGCCAGACCAGAGAAAGATGTGCTGGATCCATAAGCACTAAGGGGAACGCTCTTGAGCTTCTTCCGAACTTGAAAATTAAAGCTACTTTTCTTCAACCACTAATTTATTAATACGTAACAACTAGCGGAGACACCTGGGGGCCGATTCAATAAGGGTCGAATATCGAGGGTTAATTAACCCTCGATATTCGACTAGGAACTAAAATCCTTCGACTTCGAATATCGAAGTCGAAGGATTTAGGGCAGATAGTACGATCGAACGATCGAAGGATTATTCCTTCGATTGAACGATAAAATCCTTCGAATCGAACGATTCGAAGGATTTTAATTCAACGATCGAAGGAATATCCTTCGATCAAAAAAAGTTAGCCAAGCCTATGGGGACCTTCCCCATAGGCTAACATTGACTTTAGTAGCTTTTAGATGCCGAACTAGGGGTTCGAAGTTTTTTTTAAAGAGACAATACTTCGACTATCGAATGGTCGAATAGTCGAACGATTTTTACTTTGAATCCTTCAATTCAAAGTCGTAGTCGAAGGTCGAAGTAGCCCATTCGATGGTCGAAGTAGCCCAAAAAAAAATTCGAAATTCAAAGTTTTTTAACTTCGAATCCTTCACTCAAAGTTAGTGAATCGGCCCCCTGATGTTGTCTGGGAAATTTTCTGTTACATAACAGATAAACATAAAAATAGAACACACATATTTGTGCTGCTGAGTAGTTTTAGTAATATGTAATGCAGCAATACAATTAATCAAATATGTTGGTGGGCTTGTGCATTGACTTTTAAATCAATCAGGTTGGCAGGAAAATAGACCACATAACAAAGCTCAGTGCTCTTGAAAACTACTAAGTATATAGATTTGCAACAATGCACTCCTGATTAGTTCTCCAATACTATCTTATGACATAATTTCAATGGCCAGATGATCAGGCATCTGATTTTGGCATAAATTGATTGGTTATTGAAGCTAGGATCCACAGGAAAAAATGCTAGGTATGCTTTGTCTTTTGCCACAATGCAACCGCTGAGTTGTTTGCCAAAAAAAAGCTGTAATCTGATTGACCAGAAATGTAGACATACAGTTTTACTATAGGGTAATGTGCGGCAGATTGAATAACAGCAAGTATATGTTTAATTGCATTTGGTTGTATCCTCTAGAACCAGATTTGTTACAAAGGTAGGTGGAAAAATGTTTTTCACCTAATCTTTGAGCTTCTTCCAGATGTGTGCATGGTTCCTTCAATGTTTTGTATTTCTTGTCTAAATTAAAAATATGTAATTACAATAAATAATAGATCAAAAAAGATTTGTTAACATCCCTATGGATAAAGCCCAGATTAGTGGCTAGGCCACAAAAGCTCAGCCTAGGGTGGCAAGTTTCCCAGCCACAATCAAAGAGGCACTGGGAATGCGTACTCCTGTACACTTAGGGGGTTATTTATGAAACTCTGAATGCAAAAATCACGAAAAATCTGATGATTTTGGTGATTTTTTTCTTTTTATAAAACCAAACTTTTAAAGAATCATGAATTTTTAGGAATTGATTGAACCCCGAGGATGGAAATGTCCGAATCAGAAAATCAGGCATCTCAGACTTGTCAATGTTGCATATAAGTCAATGGGAGAAGTCCCAATAATTTTTTGATGTGCACTGGGATTCAGGCAAAAATCTGAGTTTTCGGGTGAAACATCCGAAAAAATGGTGAAAATCGGATGAAAAAATGGTGAAAATCAGATTTTTTTCCCACAAAGCAATTTTCCGGGAAAATGTAATAATAAATATAATAAATAAGCGTAAAAAAACGAGCGGATTTGATCAGAGTTTGTAGCAGAATCCCTAGTGCTCCGGCACAATCGTGCACTGGGAGTGCTTGGGAGGGTGTCGCCCATTAGGACCCTGCGTGTTTTATTTTACTGAAAATAATTTTCTTGTCTGAAAACATTAACCATTAACAATTTTGGAAATCCATCACAATTTCTGGATTGTGAGTTAATGAATGTCTTCCCAGTATTATTTCACACAAAAGGACCAACAATACTGAAAAGTGAATCATTTGCCATAACATAATATTTATTTCTCTCATATTAAAACTAGAAGCGCTAATGTTAATCAGCTGGTAAATGTTAATGGAGATAGTTCCATACAGTGCACAATGACATCTTTTTAAATGTGCAATAGGGAATAGGACCTCCCTGTAGCTGCTGCTATCACCTCATTTATTATTTCCAAATGACAAACCTGAGGAATAACGAGTAAGCACTAGCGTCTGCAACAGAAGGATCACTACAGGGACTCAAAATCAAGTCAGGTCACATTCAGTCGAGTACAGTTCTATGGTGTTATGCCTATATATCTGATGCAGTGACTTATTTTATACAGTACAAGTATGGACCCGTTATACAGAATGCTCTGTGGTTTTCTGGATAATTTCTGTAATTTGGATCTTCTTCATACCCCAAGTCTACTAAAAAATCATGTAAATACTAAATAAGTCCCATAGGATGGTTTTGATTCCAATAAGTTTAATTATATCTTAGTTTGAATCGAGTACAAGGTGCTGTTTAATTCCTACAGTGCAGAGAAAAAGGAAATCATATTTAAAAAATTGGATCATTTGGATAAAATGGAGTCTATGGGAGACATCCTTTCCATAATTCGGAGCTTTCTGGATAACGAGTTTCTGCATAATGAATCCCATAACTGTATAGATTTTTTATTTTGATATAAAGAAATAAGGTCAGTCAGTGGCCACCCTATTCCTCTTGTTACAACCCAAATAGGTTTCATGTTATAGCTGGCAAGTTATAATAGTTTTAGTAGATTCTTGTATATGGCTAAAGTAGATCTGGCCAAGGAAGGGATTTTTTACTTAAAACTTTACAATAAACACAGACCAACATGCCAGCCAATGATACTTTACCTATAAACCCCTGATCTCCTCCCAATCTGCTGGCCAAATGTCAAGTAAGGGAACCAAGTTGGTTTGGGCAAGCAGGAGTGGGGTTGAAAAATGGGTCTACAAAGATATGCTTACTTGTAAAGCAGGAGAAAAGTGCAAGGTCAGGATCTACAAATTTATTCTGTTAGTTACCATCCCAAATTCAGCAAGAAGGTCACCTAATTTCCTTTTGAGGTCAGTAAATTATATTAGGTAGATCGTAGTAGAGGGAGATTTGTCAAAGGGCAGGAGATTAGATAAACTGAGGTTTTGGGGGAAACAAGAATATCTGGGTCCAGGCTTTCAGGTGGACTGTCATTACAAAAGTTAGAATAGGTATGTTTGTATATGTGATAGATGGCTCCCAACAGCCCCACTGTCAATGCCTGGAATGTGGTATTACAAGCACAATGCCCTAATATTGTAATGGAAGATTTACTTCATGCCTTTAAATGGGGCTTGGGTGTCTTCTTGGACAGACAATATTAACAGCTAAACACTGAGGAGCCTATTTATCATGCTGTGTAAAAAAGGCATCACTGTGTAAACAACCTGATATTTATCAAGCTGTGTTTTTTTTTTTTAGCGATCACATACCCCTGTGTAAAAATCTGGGGTAAGATGGTGTTACACAGACAGAGAATGTGGGGGAATGTAATAAAAGTTGACAACAGTAATATTTGCAATATTTGCAATGCGAAAACCTCCGTGCAAACAAATTTTCCTTTGCACGGATTTAATATAGCTTTTGCGAACCCAGAAACTACTTTCGACAGTGTAGGAAAGTTTGCAAATCTTATAGTTTGCGCCAGTGCGCAGTGAATGTAATAAAACTTCTTTTAGAAAAAGTTGTTATGTTTGCTCCAGAAGATTACGACACCTTCAAGCACTTCTTAAAAGTGGGCAATGCACAATTAAAATTTGCAATGTAATAGTTTAAGGAAGAATATTACATAGCGAAATGCAAATTTTTATTCCTATTTGTGCAAATTGTTTTGATCTTTGTGACTATTATTACATTCCCCCAAAAGTTGGCTTTTGTTATATTT
This sequence comes from Xenopus laevis, assembly GCF_017654675.1. NCBI lineage: Eukaryota > Metazoa > Chordata > Amphibia > Anura > Pipidae > Xenopus > Xenopus laevis. The sequence continues at coordinate 77,331,792 of NC_054380.1, read as the reverse complement.
GCTAACATGTCTAATGCTAAAGCATTAGCACAGCATCGGACTGTGGGGCCCAGGGCCCACCGTGCCTGAAGCTCAGGCGCCTCCCGCACCATCCCCCGGACCCCCCAGCCGCAACCCTGAAATGGCAGTAGAGGAAGCCCAGGTTGGAAGTAGGTGGGTGAATGAAGAAGAGATGATGTACTCATTCTGTGAAAACAAGTTTCTAGTTGCAGAGAATTCTCTGGCTTCTTCAAACAGGTCAAAAACCAAATACAGTATTCAGGCCACACAAAGTTAGCTGTGGAGATTTACTGTGGCAGTTGCTGGACTGTTTGTTGAAAGATTCTTTGTCTGATATTTTGCAGGTCACGGTATTATGTGTAATTATGTGGGGGCAGGGTGTAACTTCTCTGATGTTATTTATAAAGTGTGTTTTGTATTTGCTATATTTATTCAGGCTAAGGAGAGTTCTAGATGAAGGCTTGAAACCTTGTCTGTATGTGGAATTTTGAATCAAATTATGTTTTCACTGCTTGAGACTAATAGGTAGAACATCACATAAACAAAAACTAGGACATTAGAGCATATAAAAAAAGCAGGGGGAACTTTGCAAAAATTATAAAGTGAAGGAGGGGAGAAGTTTAAGAAATTGAGAAATCTTTAGGATATAGATTAAATATGCTGTCCCCACAGGCTTTGAATACTGATAGAGATCTGGCTGCACCTATTCCCTAGCTGTATATCTAATTAAGCTTCTGCTTTTCTTTATGATAAAAGATAAGAAGGCACCCCTTGTTAGTTTACAAAGTCTGATATTTATTTTGAAAGTCTAGCAGTCATTTCATGACATAGAAATATAATAGAACGAATAGAAATCAAAATATAGGTAGTATATAAAGTCAGAATTAGAAAGCTTAAAGTTGTTTAATTTAGGTTATGAGCAGATAATAGTGTAAGTAGTGTAAAATACAGGTATGGGATTCTGAATGCGTGGGACCTAGTGTTCTCCAGAAATTGATTTTTCCATTATTTGGCTCATCATTCCTTAAGTCTATTGAAAACAACTGTTAAACGTGAAATGAATCCAATAGAAATGTTGTGCCACCAATAGAGATTATGCAGCTTAGTATCAGGTACTATTTTATTATTATAGAAAGGAAACCATGATAGTCTGTCTGTGCTGCAGGGAACATTTTGCACCCCCCCATTTTTGCTCACGGCTTTGAAGGGAACTATTCCAGGTGTAGCATTTACTTGATACTGACACGTTCCTATGATTTTTATAGGAACGTGTCAGTATCACTTTAACCGAAAACAGATTCAAACAAAAACAGATTTGAACAAGAACATTTGGGGGCAATTATATGAAGTTTCTTAGCCCGATTTTCTTGTTTTCCATAATATTCAGTAATATATACAGTTTTTGTCAGATATAAACAGATAGATGTTTATAACTATTCCGACATAAATTATTTCTTACGGGTTGCTACTTCTAATGCAAACTCTTTATTTAAAATCAGCCTTGCATCTGAATAAAAGTGAAGAATGTACTTTGATGTTCCCTTTTGAGGTTTCTCCTTGTTTAAAATAATTTGCATGTTTTCCACCAGACTTAGCCAAGGTCACCTCCATGATTGATTTGGTGCTATGTACAGCTGATTCAATGGGAATACCACGATGTGATAGAATTTGACTCAGATAGAATGTTTAATATATAATCATCTCTTCTCTGAGCATACCAACTGCCACCTTTGGTGGGTCTTGCAATGTATACAAAGATTACAAATTGAATATACAAACATTTGCATGTGACAGGCATGTTTATATATTTAAAAATGATATAAATCACTTAGATTCATATAATATGAACTAATGTAGCTACTGATATAGTTTTTTCTTTTTGGATATAAATGATTAACCACTGTGATAGAAACCAGTCCATGTCTCTTGTGTTCGTCTGATTCATACTGATCTGATTCCAATGACTATTGGGAGTGTGAAGAGTAAAAATGAAAGAAAGAACAACAAATGAAAGAATAGAAAACTTTGTAGCACCTAAGTTTGTCAGACCATTCCTTATGAAGACTAACACTTATGAAATAGCAATGGTGGTCAACGGCTGAAATATTCTTGAAATATACCACATGACTGCACAAAATGCAGCAATGGAATAGTGTGTATATATTATGAGTTCCAGTTGTAAAGGGCTAATGCTACTTGGAGTTTACATGTAATAGGGCATCGTGTCATATCTGGTGCAGGTGAATGCCTGGGAATACGATGGCCAAGGGAGCTAAAGGGATAAACTCAATGAGAGATTTTGATCAGATTTTGTGGGTCAAATTTTATCAGATCTTTCCATGTGTCAGGGGCCTATCGGCTCCTAGCGGAGAAGTCTGGACCAAAGAGGAAGCTTTAGGACAAAGTTCAAGTACGTTGATCAAGTAGTTGTAGTGAGAATTTAGGCAATGGATCAATAGGCAGATGGCAAGAATCAAAGTCATTAAGTGCAAGCAAGGTCAAAAGTCCAGTAATCAAGCAGGAACGAATTAAGGAACCAGGAACACAAGTAGCAATACCTATAATCGGGCATTAAACCCATGACCTTGGCATCTTCTTATTTTGAATGTTCACGCCGGACGCGTGACATCATCGTGCCGGTGCTGCTACCCACGTGACGGCTATGGGTGCCACCATCTTGGAAGCAGTGCAGACTGAGATGAGCACTCCTTACACCATGCAACTGCACTCAACACATGAGATTTGTAGGATCCTACAAAAATCTGATCCCCCCATAGCTAGAATGTGAAGTCAGATTAGATAATGGGCCAGATTCAATTAAGTGAGAAAAAGGTGTATACATGAAAAGTCATGGACGAGACTCAATTTGAGATGCAATTCAAGAGAAACTTATCTCACGGTTTATCATATGAAAACTCCATTAAAGTCTATGGGAAAAAATCTGGCACTGAATATTTTTCCTCCCTGAACTGAATCTCGTCCATGAGGTTTCACATGATAAACCATGAGAAAACTTTTTCTCACTGAATTGAATCTGGCCCAAAGTCGGATGTTGTAGTTTGTTTAAAGGACAAGTAAAGGCAAAAAAATAAAATCCCATTTTTACTTTCTTTAATGAAAAAGAAACCTATCTCCAATATACTTTAATTAAGAAATGTGTACTGTTTTTATAAGAAACCTGACTGTATGCAGTGAAATTCTCCCTTCATTTACTGCTGTGGATAGGAATTGTCAGATGGTCCCTAACCCCCAGGGAAACAATCATACTTATGAACAGCAGGGGGAGCCCCCGCTTTACATACCAGCCATGCAGAATTCAAGCAGTTTTTTTATGACGATCCCTAAGCAGCCCAGACCACACTGAGCATGTGCAGGGTCAGGGTCAGGCAAAGATGTTTAACAAAGTTACAAGATGACAGCCCCCTGTGGACAACTTTGAAAGCATAAATCATTTGTTTGATTAGGCTTTGTGGTGCAGTAAGTTCATGCTTATGTTTAGTATACAAAATACAGCATTTCTAGCGTTATTCTATTTTAGACTTTCCTTGTCCTTTAAGAAACTACAGTACATCCGACATTCAGGGGGACATTTACTGAAAACCATTTTTTCTCATATTTTATGAGAAACAAACTCAACCTAACTCCCATCCACAAATTTGGCTTATTTACTAATATTTCAGGTAAAAAAAAATTATATAGAAAAAAAAAACCATTTTTGAGTTTATAAAACACTCAAAAATATTGGGCTTCAATACAAATTGTATGACTTTATCGAATGGCCACATGAAAAACTAAAATTTATTCAGTTTTACGTGAAAACCAGCGTCAAACCCCCCCCAAAACTACCAAAATTTGGGAAGGTTAAAAAAGGGACAACTGCCATTGACTTTTACGTGAATTTGAGAGGTTATAGATGGAGTATTTACAGATTTAGACTTTTAGCACCTTTGGCGCATAATAAATCTTGAAAAATGTTAGTATATTCTCTAAAGATTTCTGTTTTTTTCACTAAAAAAACTAGGAAAAAATTAGTATATATATACAGTATATAACCCCCCAAATGGATTTCAATGGGGAAAAAAGTTGGTCAGACACCATTAGATATTATCTTGTCGGATGATGATGAAGCATGCAGTGTTTGCATCCAACAGTTGTGCTGTGGTGGATGGAAATGTTTCAGTACAGTAGTTTTACACATCGGATTTTAGTATCAGTTCCATTATACAGTATATTGACCCATGGGACTACATCTGAATTGTAGGATGCCATCTGTCTCTCCAACACTATCCTACAAAATCTCCTGGGTAGTTTAGCCCTTATTGGATGCCTTGTAATGAATTTGCAGCTCATTTCCAACTATGCTTTTTCCAACCACTTCAAGGGATTACCACAAAATTCAGTTTCAGGGATAAATAATAAAGGTATGGGTTATCCCAAACAGTTCTAACCACCTCTGGAAAACTATTTGCATTAATCAACCTCAATAGGCATCAATGTTATAGGCTGTTTGGAATGAAAATTATTTGAGCACTACAGTTATGGGATCTGTTATCCAGAATGCTCAGGATCTGGGCTTTTCTGGATTAACCGATCTTTCTGTAGTTTGGATCTTCATACCTAAAGTCTACTAGAAAATCATTTAAACATTAAATTAACCCAATAGGTTGCTTCCAATAAGGGTTATTTACTGTTTATCTTGATTTTGATCAAGTGCAAGGTACTGTTTTATTATTACGAAGAAAAAGGAAATCATTTTTTTAAAAAAAAAAATGCATTATTTGGATGAAATGAAGTCTATAGGAGACAGATTCTCCTAATTTGAGGCTTTCTGGGTAGTAGGTTTCTGGAAAACAGACCCTATACCTGTACAATATCTAAAACATATAAACGTTCAAACTATTTCTTGCATCTACCTACATTCATCTGCAAACTAAGAGTACATAATAAAGTGTTAAATGAATACATAATCCTGCAAGTTTAATGTATAAATAAGGTAAAACAGTGCACAATATACAGTTCTTTTATATGCTGAGATGTATTGTAACTATGTACATTTATAAAGCTAATGCGGTATCAAAAATATTTGCAAATAAAAGCACTCTGAAGAAGGTTGTTTGTGCTCATATGCCTCTATTCCGTGTTACCTACTGTGCATACTACTACTACAAAGTGTGTCCTTGTTTGCATTCTTGTGAGCATCTTAATGTACTGACAAGGCAATGGGTCATTCAGAGAGAGGTTTGTCAAGTGGTTACTGAGTCTGTAATATGCTGAATACAATGTTTAACGTGACATTGGCTACAGTCATCAAACTTTGGTGCTAAGTAACTTTATAAAGTAAATATTTTATTTAATGTTTTAATGAGTTCATGATTGTGCTTTGATGCCAACATATCTTCATTCAGTCTTACCTCATTATAGGGTTTTGATTCATAAAATATTGCAACATTCACCATGAAAATAGTATATCCAACAACAAATGAATTTGTATTCAAATGTTTTATGTTCATGCTGGACCCCCCCCCCCCCCCAGTAATTCTCTTTCTCCTTTAGAGTGGGCACCACAGCATTTTGGAATCATTTGTAATACAGAGGTTGCTTTGGCAATGCAATTGCTAGCTTGAACCTCATAACTATGATTTTCTAAACCTTTTACCAGCTTAGTTGCCCTTCTCTGTACCTTCTCTAATACAATAAAGTCCTGTTTGAGTGATGGAGACCAAAACTGTACAGCATATTCTAGATGGGGCCTTACAAGCGCTCTATACAGTGGAAGAATGACCCCCTCCTCCCGTGACTCTTTTAATACAGCTCAAGACCTTATTTCCCCTTGATGCTGCTGACTGGCATTGGTTGCTGCAGCCAAGTTTATCATCTATAAGGATTCCAAGGTCCTTTTCCATAATGGATTTGCCTAGCGCAGTCCCATTAAGGGTATAAGTGGCTTGGATATTCTTAAATCCCAGGTGCATGACTTTACATTTATCAACATTGAATCTCATTTGCCACTTGTGTTGCAAGGATGCCACATCCTGGATGGAATTAATTGGGCTGGATAGTTTTATGTCACCTGCAAACACTGATACATTACTTACAGTACCCTCCCATAAGTCATTAATGAACAAGTTAAATAAAAGTGGACCCAATACCGAGCCCTGAGGGACCCCACTAAGAACCTTACTCCAATTAGAGAATGTCCCATTAACAACCACCCTCTGTACCCGATTCTGTAGCCAGTTTCCTATCCATGTGCAAATGACTTCATTAAACCCAACAGACCTTAGTTTAGAAAGCAGGCGTTTGTGGGGTACAGTATGAAACGCTTTGGCAAAATCCAAATAGATCACATCTACTGCCCCCCCACTGTCCAGCATCTTACTTACCTCATCATAAAAAGCAATCAAATTTGTCTGACATGACCTATCCTTCATAAAGCCACGCTGATTGCTGCTCATAATGCCATTCACTAGGACAACATTTTGAATGTGATCCCTTAACAAGCCTTCAAATAATTTGCCCACCACAGATGTCAAATTTACTGGCTATAATTGCATAATCCCTTTTTAAATATTGGAATAACATCAGATTTTCTCCAATCCGTAGGGACCATACCAGATGAAAGTGAATCTGAGAAAATCAGAAATTGGTGCTGGTCTAAAACTGAACGAAGCTCTCTTAGAACCCGGGGGTGTATGCCATCAGGCCCTGGAGCCTTATTTACATTAATTTTTATTAATGCTTTATGAATCATATCCTGAGTCAGCCACTGACTAGATTGAGATGTGCCATTAGTGCAGATATAAAGTGAGCCTGGGAACTCAGACTCCTCTATTGTATACACTGTATACACAGTATACACTGAAGAAAATAACTGATTTAACACATTTGCCTTTTCTGTATCTGTTACAACCATACCCGGGGGTGTATTCCATGAGGGCCTGGAGCCTTATTTACATTAATTTTTATTAATGCTTTATGAATTATATCCTGAGTCAGCCACTGACTAGATTGAGCTGAGCCATTAGCGCAGCTATAAAGTGAGCCTGAGAACTCAGACTCCTCTATTGTATACACTGAAGAAAAGAACTGATTTAACACATTTGCCTTTTCTGTATCTGTTACAACCATACTGGTACCATTATTTAATGGAGCAACCTGCCTCTTTTTACTATAATATATTTAAAAAACCTGTAGCCGACTGAGAAATCAGCCCAGTTCTCCAAAAACCCAAATCCCAACTCCCTTCACCAATCTCTCAGCCACACATTAATCTCCCTATGCTCCTGCTGTCTCCTTAGCGTTGCTCCTGGCTCAGGTAATATCTCTGAGAAAATTACCTTTAAAGTCCTCGCCCTCAACTTTACACCTAGTTTTTTAAAATCGTTCTTGAGGACTTCACCACCTCCTCTAACTTTGTCATTGGTACCTATGTGCACCAAGACCGCTGGGTCTTCCCCAGCCCCACCCAATAATCTGTCCACTCGTTCCACCACATGCTGAACCCTAGCACCAGGCAAGCAGCAGACTGTTGGGCATGTGGGGGCCTTATGACAGATACCCTATCAACCCAGCTCCCACACTCGCTTATTCCTCTTAGAGAAAAGCTTTCATATCACAGAACACAAAGCCTGATCAGATTTTACCTGATTAACTCTCCCCCCTTAATTAGCAGACAGAGGGAAAGAGAGAAAAAAATGCTGCTGCAGCAGTAAAACAACTCCATATTAACTTTTTAAAAAAAAAAAAAAAAAAAAAAAGTTCCCCTTAGAAACAATTTCAGGATTCAACACAAAAAGAAAATAAATGCACTAAATGTATCTACCAGTTTTCCCCAAACAGAGAAAGAAAAAGATGTTTGTCTCAGTCAGATACACTCAGGGCACACAGCAGTCAGTAATTTGCACTTACTCCCTTCTTGCACCCAGCACTCCCAGCATGCACACCAAACACAAACACCAACGCCTTATGGTTTTTAACACTGCTTAACACTTAATTCACATCCTTTAAAGCCGACCTTTAATGAAAAAGCTGGCTATTTTTTCTACTTCGCATGTGTCTGGCGGTAAGTTTGAAGAGCAAAGAATAGAAAAAGACAATTGATCTGTACTGACCCATGGCTTTTTATTGAGTTGAGTGTATTTGGTGCCACCTGCCCTAACTATTAGCTTGTTTATTGCACTCCATTTATTGTCTGCACCACTTACAACTGTCCTGGCTCCAGGTACTATATTCTGTATGCCCCATCCACTTACTATTATAAATGGATGTATATTGCAAATTGCTATTTTTAAAAAAAAGTTTACTATCACATGTAGCTCTCTTTTAATCAGCATTTAGATCTTCTTTAATGTTAAAGGGATCCTGTCATTGGAAAACATGTTTTTTTCAAAACGCATCAGTTCACATGACTTGGGGCAGCTGGGAAATTGACAATATGTCTAGCCCCATGTCAGATTTCAAAATTGAATATAAAAAAATCTGTTTGCTCTTTTGAGAAATGGATTTCAGTGCAGAATTCTGGAGCAGCACTATTAACTGAAGCATTTTGAAAAAAATGTTTTTTCCAATGACAGTATCCCTTTAATATAAAATGTATTCTCTCATATTAAAAATTCCTCCTACCCCCACCAATCGATTTCTCTCTGTTTCCTAATCCTCAAAATCAATAACTACGCACTAACTCTTCCCCCTTTCATTACTCAATGATACCCATTTGACAAATCTGTTTTTCTTTCTCTCTCACTCTGATTTTCAAATTCTCTAAAAACCTTTTACATTTTCCTTTTGAATTCTTTTAACATCTTTTCAAGGCTACCCATCATAGATCTGTGCTCTCCCAGCCCCAGTGACTTATTTAATAATCTTTTTAAATGACTAGTGTCTCTATGTTATGAAATAGACTTTTCAGACACCTTATTTGTTATGTTATTTATAAATTACATTTTAAATAAGGGAAATGTAGTCATACACCCTATTTGATACATTTTGTCATTTAGAAAATATATTTTACAATGTAGGGACGTGTAATGTAGAATTATATTAGTTACCCCCCCAAAAAATTAATACATTTATAGTATGTATGTTTACTATGAAAGTATGTAAAATACCACTGACAAGCAACAGTATACCCCTCCCCTTTACTAGATAGTTACTGCTCTGAAGTCAATATTAACCCTTCAGTGCTCCTAAACCTACTGGTGTAAATGCTGCGCATGTTCCCACATAGCCTTACAAATTTGAACTTCAGTGAAGGAGGCACTTCTTACTCCTATGCATGCTGCTGCAAATTGTGATTAAAAATAATAATTGATGAAGACACACAGTAGATACAAACTGATTGTATGTTTGCCTTGGCTAGATCAATTTTGTGCTGAGTGCTGGCAAAAACACTCTGTTATATACAATAAATAAATAAAAACCATAAGCAAAGCAAATCTATCACATATTTTCTCTAAAGTACACTTTATTGTAACTGGAAATACATTTTAGATCCCAGTGGCATAATGGGCAATATCAGACAAGCTGTTGAACCTTTAATTATTCAGTATTTCCTGTAAAATAGGATAAAAGTGCAGCATATTTATTAACATATGAATCACTGACTATAAAAGAAGAAGAAAGATGCATGCTTTAAAAAAAAGCAGAGAGTGCATTATTCATTAATAAGCATAAGGTTAGAGGTTACAGGCTTCCTAAAACATAATTTAAATTATATATGCACAGTATACAGTATATGTATCTATATATAAATATATATATACTTGAATCATATCGTTTAAACCACAGATATAAATGTTCCAGTTGCTAAAATGTTAATGGAGCTCTGGAATGATACTCTTTATAAATTAAGGATATTGTCAACTGTCTAAAAAAATATTAAAAGAGTCAAAACAATAGTTGCTGTCTGGGTTCTTAAATGTTATGCATTCAACAGATGAAATTGGTAGTGTCCTGAGACAATTGCTTGCCAATAGAATGTAAAAAAAGAATCAATAAATGTAGCAGGCAGCTGAAGGAGAAATCAACTGAAGACAGCTGCATCTAAGCATTGCAGTCTTGACATGGCCAGAGACACAAAAAATAGGTTTATTCAGTTTACTGAAGTCAGCAACTACCATTTTGACTTATCCCAATTTCACAGAGCTAAGTCATCTAAACATAACTTAAATAGATGTCCAATATAAAAATGGTTTTGGAACACGCACAAATGTATTTGTAAACACTGACAAACAATTAAAGAACTCCAACATAGCTTGTTGTTGTATATAAGGGTATAGGCAGTAATTTCCTCATAATTATTACTGTTACTCATAGTCTCATACTAAGGAACACCAGGGTGCTGGGAGTTGCAACACACATAACTTTTATTCCTGAACTTTGTACAGGCATTCATGTCATATACGAATAGTCAGCCAGCACTCACCACTTTGATTCTTAGATGTAGCGACCAGGTGCACGTCAATTGGTGTCCACTTCCACCAGCTTCAAAATCCCAAAATCACAATAGACAGCACCAGTCTTGAAGATTTGTTTAAAAAAGCCTTTATTGGAACTTCATGGCTTTATCATCTGAACAAACGTAACAACGTTTCAAGCCGCATGGCCCTTTGTCATGGCCCTTTGTCAAACAGATCACAGTCTTCACACACAGGACAGCAGATATTAAATCCTACCACACAGGCTAATGCATCTCCATACATAATTAGTCCCAAGTAATAACAAACAATTTGACCTTCCCACTGTTCGTTCACCCCTTTCCACCTATAGCCTTCAATACCTTTCCTCAGGTGGACTCACACACTCCCTTATAATAGTGATTATCCCAAAAGTTCCATCCTTGCCAGGTGCTTCATGGGTCTCTCTGAACGTCAGCTGGAGACACACCAGGGTTCTCACCATACCCTGAACTACTACACACTTGGGCCCTAACATGCAGGGTACCCGTCGAGGTGCTAACTTCTGCTACCTCCTTGGTGGGCAATTTTCAGTAGCAGGGATGGTACTAGGGGTAGGCAGAAGAGGCAGCTGCCTAGAGCACAAAAATAGGGGAGCGCTGGGCAGCTACCTCTAAAATTGTCTTCTGCCTATACCTAGTCTGCACCTCTCAGTCCTCTTCCTTCCCTCCTGACACCCTCCCCTCCGTCACTGTCCCTCCCTTCCCATTGTTGCTCTCCCCTCCGTCCCTCCCCCCTCGATTCAGTCGCACACCCCTCTCCGTTGCACACGCACACACATGGGGGCGGGGCTTGCCAGCCAGGTTGCCTAGGGCGCCCGGCCGGCCTGGCCCTGTTCAGTAGATTGTACTTGATGGTAGCTAAGCTGCATGAATCCATATTGGTTGCAAAACAATCCTATTGGGTTCATATAATGTTAATATAATTTTAGTAGACTTAGGAGGAAATGTAATAAAAGTTGCAAAAGAATTTGCACAAAAAAGAATTTAAAAAAATTGCATTTCGTAATGTAATATTCTTCATAAGAAGAATTTGGCAGGCAAGGGTCAATACCGGTAGATTTCAGAAAAGTCAGCAAGCTAGGGTCAGGATTAGCAGAGTTCAGAATAGTCAGACAGGCAAGGATCAAAACTGGAATCAAAACAGACAGGAATCACACTCAGATAGTAATCAAGTTAGACCTAACAATGGGCAATGCATTTGGATTTTTAAAGCCCCTTTAATTATTCAAATTTTGCGCCAAACAACATGATGACGTCATGCACACTGCACAAAAAAAACCAGAAGTGCACGCCGCACGCACCCTAGGACAAACCAGGACGAACCAGGGAAGAGGTACCACATGGCGGGTGTCTCCGCGGAGGCGCGGCGGGTGTCCCTGCTGGCTGACTAGACTGCCAAGGTATGTTACATGCTCGTTTTATGCTTTATTTGTTTTTCTGCTTTATTTGCTTTAGTAGTCACAGAACGGCACTAATCTCTAATCCTAATAGTAGGAATATGCTATAGACTCCCTAATGTAAGTGAGGAGGAGAAGGCTAAGATCCTGATGCAAATAGAAAAGGTTGCTAGTTTGGGGAAAGTAATGATAAGGGGATTTAATTATCCAGATATTGACTGGAACAACAGTACTTCCAGGACAGTTAATGGGAACAAGTTTATAAACTCGTTGCATGACAATTTTATGGCACAAGTTGTCGAGGAATATAGATCAGTTGAGGGCACTCCAATACAGCTAATCACAATGCATTAAAATACGAGGTGCAAAACAACCCAAAAGTACCAGATTAAACACTGTTTCCATATACTGGGCTTGCACACTCAAAAAATAAATAAAAGTGTTATCCAAAAAGGGAAAATATACAGTACATTAATTCAGAACAATAATTTGTCTTAAATATACAAAAATACAAAGTTCAATCCAATTGGATATATATACATACCACCAAAATGTGTACTCAAGGAAATAATGCAACAAAGAATGGATACACCTGACAAAAAATGAGAATAACCCCAACGTTTGGTGTTAGGGCCTTTGCCTTCCTCAACAAGTTGTTGAGGAGCCAACCAGAAAAAATACTGGATCTAGAGATCTCTAATGACCCAGAATGTATAGCAAATGTGCAAGTAACTGAATCCCTGGGTAATAGTGACCATAATGTGATCTCATTGAATGTTTGGTCAAAACAATCAAATATACACTGGGGCAACCCTGAATTTCCAAAAACCTAATTTTAATGCCTTGAAGGCTGCCCTTCAGAGCATAGATTTGGGCATTATGTTTTCAGCTAAAAATACAGATCAGAAATGGTTGTCATTTAAAATGATTTTAAATAGTTACAGTTCTAAATTTAAGAAATGTAGAAGCACCATTAAGCACCCTATGTGGCTTATTATAGAAGTAAAAAAGTTAATAGTAAAAAAGAGAAAGGTATTTAAAAACTACAAGTCTGTGGGGACAGAAGCTGCATTTAATGAATATAAACACTATGATAAATGTTGCAAAACCGCAATCCGAAAGGCAAAGATAGGAAATGAGGAGCTCATTGTGACAGAGACTAAGACTAATCCCTAAAAAAGTTTTTTAAGTATATTAATTGTAAAAAGATATGGATGGAGCATGTTGCTCCTTTAAATACTGGTACCAGTATGGTTGTAACAGATACAGAAAATGCAAATGTTCTTTTCTTCAGTATATACATAGAAGAGTCAGAGTTCCCAGGCTCACTTCATACCTACACTTTTGGCTCAGCTCAATCTAGTCAGTGGCTGACTCAGGATATGGTTAATAAAGTTTCAAATGTAAACAAGACACCAGGACCAGATGGCATACACCTCCTGGGTTCTAATAGAGCTTAGTTCAGTTTTAGACCAACCCCTATTTCTGATTTATTCAGATTCGCTTTCATCTGGTATGGTACCTATGGATGGGAGGAAAGCTGATTTTATTCCAATATTTATTAAGGGATTACAATCTCAGCCTGGCAGTTATAGACCAGTAAATTTGACATCTGTGGTGGGCAAATTATTTGAAGGTTTGTTAAGGGATCACATTCAAAATTTTGCCCTAGGGAATTGGCAGTATGAGCAGTAATCAGCATGGCTTTATGAAGGATAGGTCCTGTCAGATGAATTTGATTGCTTTTTATGAGGTAAGTAAGATGCTGGACAGTGGGTAAACAGTAGATGTGATCTATTTGGATTTTGCCAAATCGTTTGATACCATGCCCCATGAAGGACTGCTTTCTAATCTAAGGTCTGTTGGGCTTAATGAAGTTGTTTGTACATGAATAGGAAACTGGCTACAGGATCGGGTACAGAGGGTGGTTGTTAATGGGACATTCTGTACATTATGTATTGTGTCCACAAGCCTTTTATTTAACTTGTTCCTTAATGACTTAGGGGAGGGTATTGTAAGTAATATATCAGTATTTGCAGATGACACAAAACCCAATTAATTCCATCCAGGATGTGGCATCCTTGTAACAGGATCTTGACAAACTGGTAAGCTTAGTGAGATTCAATGTTGATAAATTTAAAGTCATGCACCGGGGATGTAAAAATATCCAAGCCACGTATACCATTAATGGGACTGCACTAGGCAAATCCATAATGGAAAAGGACCTTGGAGTCCTTGTAGATAATAAACTTGGCTATAGCAAGCAATGCCAGTCAGCAGCATCAAGGGCAAATAAGGTCTTGAGCTGTCTAGATTCAGGGGATTAAGGGGTCATCCCCAAGCGATGAAGTAGAATATTTAATCCGTAAATGTGCGGGTACAATGGAGAGTGTTATAATCAACTGGGGCAGTGGCAAATGTGATTCCTTTGTGAAGCAATCATTGTAACTTCTCGCATCAAAACTAGATTTCTTTTTTCTCATGGAGGAGATTTTTTCTACAATATCCAGAAATGCCTGTGCAACACATTTGCTGTACCAGATCCTTCTGCTAAGAAACCCTTTCTTGCTTTTTTTCATCTGTTTGGCATAAAAGAAATAAGTAATGTGAAAAGTATTTTCTATCAGGCTGTACATGCAGAAACATAATAACAGGTTGATTGGAATCAATTTTTCTCTGTACAGGGGTATTTAGGGTTCTCTCTTGTTGTGTTTCAACTGTGACTTAACAATAGAAGTCACTGAAAGACACAGCAGGCGTTTATTTAGCAGGAAGTGAGGAGAGCAAAGATCTTTTTCCTCAACAGAAATAGACCATGCAATTAAAATGTTCTGCCGTTGTGAAACCTGTGATGTATGTATGGGTTAAATATGAAATTATGGAGGAACAAGCTATATTTTAGTTACTGTATAGATTACATCTAGCCTATTCACATATAATGGATGGGAAAGTATGATCTTTCAAGTAAGCTCTCTAAATTCTACAAAGTAATGATAGGTTTTCAAAAGCATATAAACCACGTACAGCTAGAGTGCAGAGGAAAATGAGTCGTGGATCAAACAGTTTGAATAGCATTGTATCTTTCTAACCTACCTTTTGTTGATGCTTATATGCCGTTGCAATTTTTCAAAGTGTCTTCTTTACAGATAATATTTTCTAATTTTTATTTTAATTGAAGCAGCATTAAACTCTTCTTAATTACTTGTAATACAGAGGTAGAACTGCACCAAGATCTACAAAAGCCAAATGTGTGTTTAGGATCTCATTGCCCCTTTGGATTTTTTTGCTGCAGTATAGATGACTCAATGGAATCATAGGACAGGGACAAATGTAACAAGAATCTTGATAAAACAAGAGTTAAGGATAAGCAAAAGGTAGAGTTGAGTAGAAAAGGGAAAACAGTATAGTTTAGGCTTGATATCATTGGTTGAGGCCCTAATATCAGGGATGGAAGCTCAGGTCTCTATCAGGTTTATAGAGCAGGTTAAAAGTAAGTTAGCCGCTCATAGTAGAAAAACACACACATTTGCTGCAAGATTTTTACATGAATACATGAAAAGTAATCAATGGCTACTGTACTGTGTATTTATTTGAGTGGAGTATAAAGGTATATTTATTTCTACTCTTTATTTGTGGTCTTTAAATTAACTTAACTATGTTTATAGATAAACTTGCTCTGAGCAAATTTTCAATTGGCAGTCATTATTTAATTTTTGTATGGCTTCAAATTATTAGCATTGAAATTCTGCCTTGTTCTAGTCTGTAACTAAAAATGCTACCTGGTTGTCATGACACCCAAAAAAAACAGACCATTAATGCTCAATGTTATTATTATCACTTGCATATATTATTTTTCAGGCCCTCTCCTGTTGATTAATCGTTCTGTTGTCAAAAATGCTGCCATGTTCCTAGTGCAATTTAGCCCTGCCAAGCAATTTAAATTTAAATTTGAAAACTTAAAAATAAACATTTTAAAAAAAAACACAAAAAATAAAAAAGAGTGACTACAAGTTGCATTAGTATAGTATAAGTATTTAATATAAAATGGGCCTTTAAAATGGGTTCTTAATATATCGAGAAAGAACATTGCCAAATATCTGGTTACTGTATAATAAATGATACCCTCAAAGCCTTGAAATACATGTGAAGAGGTTTCATCAGGGTCACTGTTCAGCATAGACAATATATTACTGCATTATTTATATTTGGCTTGAGTGAAATACTGGCATGATGTGGCCCACCAGGAAACCAGAGCCCAGAGAAGAATCACAAATATATTTTCTTTAGATTTTTTACTTCATCTGTTCTCCTGTGGTTTTTTGTTATTTAACCTTCTTTTGCTCTTTATATGTAAGTCTTTTTGTCTCTCTCTGTTTCTCTCTCTTCCTATTATCCACTCCTCTTCCCATTCTCATCTGTCTTTCACCTCATCTGACTTTGTCCTCCCTTATCTCTTATTGGTGCATTTGTCTCAATTTTATCCTTGCTTTTTGATCTATGTTTTCTCTTAATTCCCTTTTTAAACAATTTTCTATGCCCCCACCTTATTCAGTCTTGTCTGTGTACCTCATGCATAGATTATCAAGACCTATGTGACATTCACCAGCCAAGATGAGGAATAGCAAAATCGCAATAACACCTTTGGTTCTTTATGTTAAATGCAGTATACTACAAGCTGATTTCTTGGACTGATTTTACTAGATGGATAATATTCTCATATTTCCAACTAAAATATTCATATGTTTTATTGGCAAAGTGTAATTATTTTTGTTTATAAATTTCCCATGCCTATGTTCGTTAGACAACCCATCAGGTAACATGTTGGGGCAGATTTATCAAGGGTCGAATTTCAAAGTAAAAAATACTTCAAAATTCGACCATCGAATTAAAATACTCTTTTCATCGAATTTGTGTATTCTGCGGTCGAAAGTAAAATCGTTGATATATCTGCCCCGTTGTCTAATAAATATTCAGTGACCCATGTACTACAAGAAGCTTTGCATTTTTATAATTCACTATCCCTAAAGAAGAGAAGGCAATACTAATTTTTATTTTAGTTAGAGGTTTTATAAAATCTCTAGATGTTTCTAACTTCAAAGAAAGGGTGTTTTATTGTACCAATTCTAGTATACACTTTCTATTACTTAAAGGAGTAGGTTCCTGGTTAAGTTAACTTTTAGTATGTCTTATACTGTCCTATTCTTAACAATGTTTTAGTTGCTCTTCATTTTTTATAGTTTTTCGAATTATTTGTCTTCATTTTCTGCCTCTTTAAAGCTAGCAATTTAAAATACATTTATAAAATGGTTGCTCTGTGATGCTTCAGTGTTATTGTTACTTTTTATTACCTACGTTACCTATGGCTCTATTCAAGCCCACATCTATTTATCTTCCCCTCATTTAAACCATTGATTTCAAGGGAAATTTAGATCTTAGCAACCATATGCCTCCCCCTCCATGAGAAAAAACTTTGGAGGACCTGGGTCTGGCGTGCTGTGTTCTTCTTCAGCATGGGTAGTGGAAATTAGAAGGCAGAAGGGGCCATGAGTAGAACATTCCATACAGCAGATCTCGAGGCCCTGGACCTTTTGTTCCCCGTGACCCTGGAGGGGGGAGGTCTGCTGTATGGTAGTTATGCCAGTGTGTGTGGGGTCAAATTAAATGACTAGTTTCACTGTAATATGGAAATTAGTTCATGAAGTTTACCCATAACCTGCCATAACCAACAGGCACTCATTTACAGCCTTAAGCTGCCTGATCCCTGGGCAGCGACAGACTGGGGGGCCCAGGGCAAACTGGGCCTGCAGCCTCAGGGGCCCCCCACGCCATCCCCCATCTCCCCCAGCCATAAAGATCTCTCTGCACCCCCCCCCCTGAGTGTGCAGGCGCGTGCCTCTTTTCAGCACATCAGGGCCCAATCCAACCCTGCTCCTGGTGAAACCTTTCTTATCTTTTACAGCTCTATTTATTATAGGCATTAAATGCATTTAAAAGAGAACTAAAGCTTAACTAAAGAAGTAGAGAAGATAAGTTGTACGTATATGTTTTGGGCTTTGTACCAGCCTAAGGCAGCCAAAGCCGTTTAGCAGTAAAGATATCTGTCTTCAAAGATGCCCCAGTAGCTCTCCATCTTCTTTTCTGCTGATTCGCTCTACATGATCTGTGCTGCTGTCACTTACCTAAACTTAGGGACTGCTGCACAATGTACTGAATATATAAAATATAAATGTCACGATATAAGGTTGATTATTATTTAATTCAGATTATTGGTACATGGCAGTTCACAAACCAGCACAATTAACACCAGAATTTAATAAGCAGTCCTGTAGTGTAAGCTTAAATGACAGATAAACCTCATATTCTGCTTGATGATTTGCGATGACCCAAGCTTAGCTCCTCAACAGCTGCTCAAAGCCCACTGAGCATGTGCATGTCACAGACACTCCTAACCTTATCCAAGATGGGAACTCCTGTGACAATTCTGAAGGCCTGAATCATTAATACTATAGAGATGCTGAAGCTTTAAGCTGGTTCAATATGTTCAATATATAACATATGGCATTTCTTGCCATATTCGTTTTTAGGGTTTCGTTTTCCTTTAATGTTCATGTTTGTCTCAATTTAAAAATTTGCTATAATGCTGGGATTATATACAGTAGGTATACTGTACCTCTTGTAACCACTAAGCATCATAGTTGAGTTACCTCTTAAATGGCTGCTGACCAAATTGCTATTCTTGGCAGTAAACTAGTCTAATTATTTCCCAGCACTAATGCAGTTACAGTAATTAGCTATATAGTAAATATTTTAAAAATATTTCCTTTGCGTTGCAAATAATTTTTCCTCATTAAGGAACTCAGCAGATGGTACAGTATATGGTATATATACAATGTCTCAGAGCTCTAAACTTTTATTGTTGCTTTCATTTTTGTTTTATTTGTTTTTTAAAGAAATGATGTTTATGTTGCAGATACATTTTACAAACTTACCTGCATTCATTACCTTGATGTAGTAAGTGGTACAGCCATTGTCAGTGGAGGCAATAGTTACGTGTACATCTGAGGATATGTAAGATGTCATGCTTCTATCTACAGGTATCTATTTATCTACAGTATCTAACTGTCTATCTGTCTGTCTATCAGTCTGTCTATCTATCTGTCTCTCTCTCTCTCTCTCTCTCTCTCTCTCTCTCTCTCTCTATATATATATATATTTAAATCTATCTATCTATCTATCTATCTATCCAGCATGAGAGCGAGCGCAATCTAGCAGAGAATGAGCAATATATTTATAGACAGATGCATTAGTCACTGCAGTCACCAAAAGCTACTAATAAAAATTGACAAATTGCCATTTATATTTTGAGTAGATTGTTTAACTGTTAGCATTGTTTGCCATGACATGCAGTATCTAACTGAAATGTGTGAGATTGACATTTTTGCCATTAATTGGACTGTACCAATGGTGACAGCAATATGACCGATGCATGAAAATATTCTTCACACCATTTTTAGCACTTCACTTGTACTGCAATAGTATGGTGTGCAGAAATTGTGAGAATAATATAATTAGCAGTTTACTGAAACACACAAGCATAATTCCTAGTACACATAGTGACATCTATCAATATGATCACTACCGCTGCCACCATCAATTATGTTATTGCCATTCCTACTTAAAAAAAACTGCCATATAAAATATATTTGTAGCTAATAACATTATACACTATGGCAAGTGCATGTATGTAAGTGTGTTGCACTAAAATTGACCCAAATGAATAAATTTGTCACAATTAATGCATGAAAGATACTTATACCTAAACATGCTATAAAAGATAAAGATACCTAAACATGCATCTTGTACTTGTGCATAGTTCTGCTAAGCACCAACCATTCGTTTAGTCTGCCTGTCAGTTACCTTGGCAGATAATGTTCCCAAAAAGAATTGCATCAGCAGCCGCTAAAGATTTTCTGTCACGTAAATTGCATGCCATTGCCTTTTTTTTAAAAACAAAAAAGTGAAACAATCCCAACTCAAAATCAATGCTAATATTAGATGCAAATTGCACCCAGTTCTTAACATATGCAATAACATTTATTTTGCATCATGGCAACTGTGGCGGACATGACATAAGGGTAAAAAAAAATAAAATGCTTTAATGTCTGCAAAAACATGGCAATTAGCAAGTGAAAATTGAATTTTGAGACTTTTTTTTTGATAAACTGTTTTATTGTATTTTGATAAAGTAAATAAGCAATTAAATAAATTTAATAATATGGTGAAAGCCATGCATTGTGTTTTCATTGTGATTTCCTGGAGTCATTCATGCCGTTGTTGTTTACATTCAATGAATAGCATCAATTACATTTACCACAGTCACATTTTAAATCGGAGTTGCGTGGTGCTTATCGCTCAAAAAAGGAAAACATATTATAAACAGAGAGAAGGAAGAATAGCAGAGAAGTTTAAAGTAAGAGGGGAGTAATAGGTGAGGTGGAGGAGAAGGTTGTATTTCTGTGTTTTTCATAGTCTTCTGAAGGTGAGGTACATTATATCGGATATAAGCATTGGAGGAGGAGGCAAGTTTCTTCTTATTTCTTTTGTTCATGGACTTTAATGGGGTTTCTCCCCTAGAAATTGAGACCTTTTTTAATTTAGACTAGTTTTAAACAAACAGTCAGAAGCAGTGGGTACTAGTTTACCAAGAACACAGTGAAAGGTGGGTCATGGTGCTGGTCCTGGTAACACTGCAGAGTTTATGCAAATTAAGTAAGTTACATATAAAGTCATGTTAAACCGTACACAGTTTGCAAAACTTTTGCAAAAACTGCCCTGACTTGCCTAAATTTATTAAAACTAATTTTTTTATTAAAAATAAAAATTCAGCTTAACTCCCAATCACGATTTGGCTTAATTTACTTAAAAAAATCAGAACAAAAATTGTATGTGCGGAAAAAGTCTTGACAAAATTGTGCGACAATTGAATTCGTGCAAATTTTTTGAATTGTCGCCCAATAATCTTGAATTTTTTCACGTTTTTGAGTGAAAACCAGACAGGTTTTAGCTGTAGTATTTTCAGATTCAGATTTTTAGCATCTTTGGAGCATAATATATCTCAAAAAAATTGGAGGCCAAATAAACAGACCCCATAATGTAATTGCAATGCAGAGAAGCTTAACAGGAGCAGCAGGGACAAACTCCATTGGCCACCAGTGAATTAAAAACTTAAGGTAAATTCCAATACCCCCAATGAACGGACTGACTTATTAAAACATTAATTAATAATTTTATTAACTGTTTATATGACTAGCATTAGCTGTTTATACTGGGATCTTTTTACTGAATTGTGAGTCTCCTCTGATTAGTTATTGGGTCCTACAGCAACAACTTTGGGCCCCCTAGACTTGCACAATTTACACAACTTATTCAAACTGTTACATCGTTACATTTAAAAACACTTCAACATTTAAATATCAAGTAATGATAGCACAGAGAAGCTTGACAGGGGCAGGTAGGTGAGTAGGTTTAACTTAGGGCAAACTCCTTTGACCCTCTATGAATTAAAAAACTAAACTGCCACTATAAAATGAGCAACTTTTTAGCACATTGATTATTTTTTACTATTTATTTGAACTACTACTGATCTATCTGGGCCCCACAGCAAAATCATCAGCCTCTAAACTTTGGGAACACGGGTCCCCCTATAGTTCCTGGGCCCCCAGAAGTTTCAGGGTCCTCTATAGTTACATAGGCTTTTCCAGATAAGGGTTTTTTGAATAATCTAGATCTCCATACTTTAAATCAATTTAACAATAATGTAAACATTAAATAAACCCAATAGGATTGTTTGGCCACCAATAAGAGTCAATTATATCTTAGTTGGGATCAAGTATGAGATACTCTTTTGTTATTACAGAGAAAAAGGAAATCATTTTTAATAATTTGAATTATGTGATTAAAATGGAGGCTATGGGAGATGACCTTATCTTTTGGAGCCTTCTGGATGTAGGTTTTCCAGTAAACTGATCCCATAACTGTGCAATAATTGGTGATTTTGAATCATAATACTTGTCAACAAAGTTCAACTTTCTGTCCTAGTAAAACCTACCTAACTGCTTGTCAGGAACGGAACTAAGGGGAGGCAGAAGAGGTACCTACCTAGGGCACATCGAGGGGGGTGGGGGGTCCTGGGGTTCTGGGCAGGTACCAGTTAATGTCTTCTGCCCTCCCTTAGTCTGTGTCACTCTTCCCTCACTTCCCTCCGTCACTCTCCCCTCCTTCCCCTCTGTTGCTTTCTCTCTCTCTTTTGCCACTTTACTCTAACTCCCCTCTACAGCTCTCCCCTCATTCCTCTCTGCTGCTCTCCCCTCCCTTCCCTGTCCTCCCTTCTGCTATAATGCATGCACACGAATGTTCGCGTTCAGGCACGGGGGGGGGAATGGGATGGATGGCCAGGTTGCCTAAGGCGCCTGGTCAGCTTGGCCTGACCCTGCTGCTTGTTAATAATTTGATTAGAATAAAAGAGGGGCATTGAGATCCAATTACAGAAAGAACCCTTATCTGGACAACCCCAGGTCCCAAGCACTTTGGATAACAGTTACCATATCTACTGTATATTACTAATAGCAGTATATAGCTCTTCCTGACTGTAGAATACATTATGTGTTTCTACAACCTCACATATTTTAGGTTTTGCTGTGTTTTGAGACTTTTACACTAATCTTAAATAGGTATTTGATAGTTGGGCACAATATAAGCACATAACTAACTCAAAATGTTAGTTAAACCATTGATATGGTTTTAAGATAACTTTGCCGTTAAGATAAGTGACATTGGAAATGATCCTTTCCTGGACTGGATGATGATTTTTGCACAATGTTTCAGTAATGCATAATTTATTTATTAAATATGTATTATTTATTATTAATATTATTATTTATTATTAATTATTAAATACATTAATTAAATAAATTATTTAATTTATAACTTTTATTAAGTGATTGCAATACTTTGCCTTTAAGATTTTAGTGGAGTAGGAAATGGCTCTATTTAAATGCAAGATCTGATAACATGAGACTGATAACAGGATCAGTAGTCTGTACTAAGTAAAATATAGACTGAGAAATTATACTGATCAGCCCTCAATTCATAAAATATGTTTGGTTGCATTTTATGTTTATTGCCTTTTTCTGTTTAATGGAAGGTTAATTTAGGGGCTGGTTAAGTTACTTTAAAAAACAATTTTTTTTCTGTGATTCAAGTTTTAAAACTTTAATACAAATTTTAAAGATTTATTATGCACAAAAACTTGAAAAACCCAATGGTAAAAATTCAAGCTGCCAAGTTCATGCAGAAGCCAATGGGAGTTGTCCTAGGCAAAATTTAAGGAGAATCAGCTCCAGTATCCCACAATCTCTCCCAAACAGTACTGTGAAATATTTGTGTAGTGCCACTTCAACTTCAGCATTTGTCCAGTGCCAATAGGTACTGTTTTTCCATGTGGTAGTGTTGTCCATGTACTTCTCCACTCAGGTATTCCTCTAAAACTGCCTAATAGCTTAAAGGCCTATTTATTCACTTCCTCTAACTCACTACATGAGGCCTATTCATCAAAATTAACATTTATGAATTTTAAAGTTTTTTTTAATTAAATCCGAATGTGTTTGAAAGGTTACAGACTTGAATGTGTGCCGAAGTTCTTGATCATTTTAAAAGCCTGTAGGGTAAAATGAAGAAGATTGTTGAGTTTTTTTCCGGCACAAAACCTTGCATGATTAGTGAATTCACATGTGGTTTCCTTGTCATGTCAAAAGTCATAAACAATGGTATAATGGGCCCTTTAGTGATGTTTCAGTTCAAGATTTTTTAAATTTTTATTTTTTTTCTTGAGAGTTGGTACACATTGAAACTGATGAGTAGAATACTAATTCGCTGCATTTGCTGTTTTTTTCCGCATTTTCAATCCAGTTTTTCATGAACAAGCACATATTCAAATCTGGTAAGTTTTCAAGTTTATTTGAATAAAAAAAACTAAACTCCGCAAATTCAAAATTTGAAGTGAATTAATAGACCCTTTAATCCAGCGATCCCCAACAGCAACATGTTGCTCACCAACAACTTGAATGTTGACCCTTGCTTTAAACAGGGGGAGTGGCTGAGTGAAGTGGGATCCTACCATGCTGGGAGATCTTTTTTCCCTTAAAACTGATCACCGTACCAGAGGCCACCCCTTTGGACTCGAGGAAAATAACTCTTATTTGAAGCAACGTAGGTTGTTTTTCACAGTGAGGACAGTGAGGTTGTGGAATGCACTGTGATACCAAAATCTACACTCAATATAGGGATGAGTATATATAGTTTATTTGAGTATATGGAGGGGTCATTGTGAGTGTGTGTATGAATGTGTGCTGAGTTTTATTTGGAGAAATTGAACTTGATGGACTTTTAAAATTAACTATGGATGCAGAAACTCAATGTGGATAGTATCAATTGTTCTCTTTGAGCACATCTGCACTTTATCATGTTCTTTATCATGTTCTTACTACTATCATATCACAATGATATACCCATCATGTTGTTCAGCATTATTTACTTAACATATTACATCTGCTGAGTGTGCACTGTCTTGTCCTGTCCCTGCACTATGCTGTCCTGTCTTGCAGGAGTTGCATATTTTTGCACTTGCACTTTTTGTCTGTTGTCCGGTACATCTATGTTGTGTGTAGCACCATGGTCCTAGAGGAACGTTGTTTCGTTTCACTGTGTACTTAACAAACGTGTATTGATGAAATGACAATAAACTCACTCTTGACTCTTTACTTGATAAAAATCTCACAAAAACAAGTGACATGACTAAAGGGGGAAAATACAAAGCCAACAAGGCAAGGCAAGAGTAAACTATTAAAATTTCTACAAGCGATTGAGAGGAGTGATGGCTGATGAAAATTGCATGTAGGTAATGGAAAAGTACATTGGCCCAAATACACCATTCACAACAAAAATGCAATAGAGACAAAACACAAGGATCCTGAAATGAGGATACAGCGAGCATGACAATTTATAGCATGTGCAGCAAATATGTTACATGTTTCTAGGGAGTTTGGTAGTGAGAGGTAAAACACCACAGGATTTGTGCTTTATATCCAATTAAAACTTACAGCTGACTTGTTAGTTGTAAGGGAAACATGTAAAATGTTATCACCATGGATGTTAGTCCAATGTGCATACTACCCATAAGTCATTTAGTCCTTGCAATCTATAAGAAAAACGTTGTAATATGAAGAAATGTTTCTTAAAGGGGACCCGTCACCCAAAAACATAATTCCAAATCCTATTTTATCATGTTAGTCAAGCAAAATGAACTTTAATTATGCTGTAAAAATGATTTGAATCTTGCTTCCTTCCATCTGGGAATTAATAATTTTAACAAGCAGGCAGGAGCCATTTTGTGGACTCTGTTATTAAGACAAGCCTTGCATCCCCATGAGGGAATGTGGGGAGTGCAGTTAGATCTAGTAAGTGCTGAATGGAAAGTGAAAGTAATTGCCTGCTCCGCCTCTATGCCTTAGGCATAGAGGAGGGGCTGGCAATATTTTTAAATGAGTTTAAAACAGCTATGAATGCTTAAATAAAAAAAAATAATTTGGGTTTCATGTTTAATTTAATTGTTTTATTATGCAGCTTTTATGTCTGGGTGACAGGTCCACTTTTAATAAAATCTGTTTGAAGCATGGTATGGTGGCCTTGTTATTCACATCACAAATATTTACCTATATTTAAAAAAAGACATACACATATTAACACAGTTCGATAATAATAAATGTATGTTCTTATTTTGCTACTTTTAAAGCGGACATTCAGAGCACTCCTCATTGTTCTTTCACTAAGCCCCTATGTTAGGCCACTGCTCACTGCCCAAACAGTCTGGGAAGCAGAGCACTCGGAAATCATCAATTTGCTGCACATGTTATTGGAGGAAGGGGAGTCAAATTGAAATGACAGCCTGTGAAATTGTAAGGGGTATGCATGGAAGCATGCTACCCAATTGCTCTCTTGGTTGTTTTTAGACCACAAATATACTTATTAACAAATGCACTGGCTTCTGACAATTTTCTTCATACAGAACTATAAATGCAGAATACTAGATTGAATTGTCATGTTTTTCATAAGTACACTGAAAATTCAAAATAAGGGGTCTGCTTCTTTAACAAACAAACCTACTGTAGCTGTAAGGTTGCCTGCAGCATTTTTCAGCAAATGCCTCTGGTGACACTCACTCATTTAAAGCAATTCTTTGCTGTGGGATTTAAACACCACATAAATATTGCTTGTCTGTCCCCGGGCAGAGTCGACTACATTGAAGGTACTTGGCTTTTAGCAATGTGTAAGACTTTGATAATTCCGAGAACCAGTCTATGTATGGTACTGGTAAAGTAGTGCAGTGTAAATAAAGGGTTGATTACTATTTAGCCTGTTACACCCATGTCCCCTTACCTGGAACACTAGGAAAATCAGCATGCTGCAATCAGCTCCCAAATTCAGGTTGCAGGCTCTCACCCATTCTACACACCCAAATACGCCTGCACTGGAATAAAATAAATGTGTGGAAAAAACAGGTACATGTATAGAGGATTCAGGGTAACATAGCACCCTGTGTGTCATTGACCTTAGCATATACAATCTAAAGATCAATAATAGACAAAATAGGCAGATGTAAGTTGCAACAGAGAGCAGGCAAGTTATAATAGATAAGTAGTGAGAAAGAAATAAGAAGGAAAGGTCTCTGGTGCTGCTCATGGTGTCTTTGTGGCTCTTTAGACAGAAAGTAGTGATGTATGAATATATTTGGTGTTAAAATATTTTCTCCTCTGCCTTCCTCAAGCTTAAATGTAAATTGTTATTTGATCCCTGCAACTAGTTAATTAGTTAATTTAATTCCTATTCAGACTTGACTTAATTCAATAATTTTATTTATATGCCAGCATTCTCCTAGATAGCTTCAAATCTACCATTTAAACAATTGCTTGATTCCTAAGTTATGTAGGGCCTTAGTACATGTCTGACTGGAGAAAGTACACAAAAAGTTAGACGATTAAAAAAATAACCACTTTAAATGCAAGGCAATCATCAGATGTGAACAGGCAAACAACTGACTAACTATAGAGGCTGCAGACTCCACATTAGGGGGGTGCCCAGGAAATGCACCCACTGCAAACTATCTGCAGCAGGCAGACACTAGCAGACTGGAAGGGGTCTTGTGGGTAATCTGCTACATGCTGGGCCCCTCGGTAGATTTTTTTGTAGGGGGACTAGACCGCTATGCCGATGCATACACTTTTTACACTGTTTTTTTTACACTGAGAAGCATGGCGATGTGTGATTTCTGTGTTAATTTCCTATATAAAAGGTTTTATCCATTGTTATATAATTTTTTTATGTCTTATAGAGATGGCAGTGTTTCCAAGAGCTTCAGTCATTACCTATTAATAGGAATATAACACTTAATTTTGTGTCATTCATTTCACAACTAGATATGGTGTTACTCGTTTACTAAATAGTGTTAATTAGTTCACACTACCATGTCTTGGGGGATTCCCAGAAAGGTTGCAAAATATATACTTTGCTGAAATAAAACACATCACTTTCAAATGGAGAGATCCATCTTTTAGAATGGGGAAAACCGGGGACAACCATGGAAAACTAGCAGGTGGTGATATTTTGTGTAGGGATGCAACAACTCCACTAGAATATTTCATGAAGGATTTGGATGATTCTTGAACTGAATCCAAAACCTAATTTGCAAATCTGATGATATAGTGCAATTTGCAATGCAAAGTAGGGTAAAGAATGGTTTAAATTAAAGGAAAAATGCAATTTCCTTGACAAAAAGTCACGATTTTAGGATTCAAATTTGGGGCAAGGCACTTGGATTCAGCTGTATCAGAATCCTGACGAAATAAGACAGAATTCCAGCTGAAGCAAATCCTGAATTCAGTGCGTCCCTAATTTTATTTATATTCTCTTTTTCTGCAAACTAAGTTTTTACATTTTTTAAAATTTTGTTTCTATTGGACAGTATTTCCTAATGTGCAATAAGGAAATACCGTATTAGTGAAAAAACACCTGCACCGTGCTCCCCCGATCCGCGACCAACTGCACCCAAATTCCACCTTCCTTTCACAGACCTGTGAACCTGAGACCTGTGATGCTCTTCCAATGATGTCACAAAAAGGGTGGAACAGCTAGGCGCATGCCTATAAAACCGGAAGCCAGAAGTCGGAAGCCGGCAGTGTAAGGTTGCGGGTGGGGAGAGCAGGCAGAAGAGCTCAACCGAACCCACCCGCAACCCGCAAATCACTATACTGTCGCACATCACTATACTATATGTATCCCATTAGGAAGTATAATAATAGTTACATCTAACAACAAAACATCGAGATTGGCACAGTTTACACATATGCTTTATTAAAGCTTAACAAAAAATGAAGCAAATAACGGCATAGAATTTATTTACGACCACAAGTGTATTGTGCAAAGTGCAATTTAGGACTCAAGTCACCATGTTTTTTTACCCACAATGCAGAATTTACCCTATAATTCCAGTGTCCATCACCTGAACATTCTATTTTCTACCCCTTTTCTCTTGTTTCTTCTCAATTACCCAATCCATCTTCTCTTCTATCACATTTTTTACTAGTAATCTTGCATTTTGGCCCCCTCTCTCCATATTTCTGTTGTATGCATTTTCTTGATATGCATGCTCTACTATTTTTACTATTTCCAGGCTGGCGGGGAAGGGGGCAGAAGGGTATTAAAGCAAAGGAATAAAGTAAAAAGAGTACCTGGGTGCTGGCCCTGACACACACAGCCCAGCCCATGGCAGCAGGCACTGACTAAACTTCAGCTTTTTCTCCCCTCAAATTGCAAGTCCTGTTCCTGCCACTTAGGGATTGGCTAGGCTGCAGGAAGCTTTACATTTCTTCCAACAGCCTAGCCAACCCTCTTGAGCCTTTACCAGGACTTACATCTTGAAGAGAGATTATTATCAGCCAGGTTTGTGAAGGCTTAGTCTTACCCTTTAAAAAGACTGAGCAAAGGGTAGACCGACAGCCTATGAGTAAGTGTCCACCTAGGCACGAAATGCATTAGGCTTATGTATGCCCTAATACTTAGCAGTACTTGGGCTACTCCTTTAGATTAACAGTAGGTACCTCCCGATTTTTGTTTTTGATTTATTCCACTAAATGTTGGACAACCCTTGGACTGGGGACTCCTGGGATGTGACCACTGCATATAACTTTTGAGTTAACTGGACTCAATATTTAACATTTTTGTATTTTGAAAGTAGAATTGCACACCACAGCTTAATTGCATATTTAGTTGATTACACTACCTGTGTGATTTAGTTCTTGTTATTCACCTTTATTGGTTTACAACCTTTTAACAAGCCTTTTTCTTATTGGACTAGGTATTGTGTGATGTTATTGGTCATTATCCCCTTTAAAGGGACTGAGCAAAGGGGAGACTGACAGCCTATGGGGTATATTTATGAAAGAATGAAGTTAAAGATCACCACAGTCTGCTAGAGTGAAATTCCGTCACTCTCCATCCATTTCTATGGAATTTCAAAAGGCATATTTATCAAAGAATGAACTGTCACCCATTGATAAATACTCTTTTAAAAATCCCATAGAAATGAATGGAGATTGGTGTAATTTCACTCTAGTAGACTGTGGTGATCTCTAACTTCACTCTTTGATAAATATACTCCATTGAGTAAGTGCCCACCTAGGCACGAACCACGTTAGGCTTATTTTCAACTTTTAATAGTACTTGGGCTACTCCTTTACTTTAACAGTAGTTACCTCCTGATTTTTGTTTTTGACTTAGTCTTCCCTAGCCTTAAAGAGAATCCAACCATGTATGTATACACACAACAAGCTCCCCCCTCCAGTATCAGCCCTCTGGTGAGATCACTCCCCCCTACTCACTGCGTGCCTTTGGCAAAGTGCAGGCAGCAAGACAGCAATAAATAATTTAAATTTACAAAAAATGGTGTACTTTTCTGGTTCTATGTAAAATCTGCATTGTCACAGTGAGGTGGTTAATTGATACACGCAATTAAGTTATCCATCTCCACAGTCCCTCAGTGTCAGTAGGTACACTGTGTGTGATCCAATTGACTTGTCCTTTGACTTGTATATCAAACACAGTATACATACCTGGCATTCCAGGCAAACATCTTATTCCACAACCCTGGGTGTATCGATGCAGTCAGCTGGTGTTTCAGTTCATCCAACTTCCAATATCATGTCAGCATATGGGTCTCATTTGTGCATGTTGCTCTGAAACAGAAAATGGTCCTCCACAACTTGCTGCTACAAAATTGGAAACAGAACTTTATTGTGTACAATTTAGCATTAAGGTGTGCTTTCATTGGACTATTGAGCCCTAGCCCAAATAATATAAGATCATTATTTTTCCTCTACCAAACTTTTATAGTTAACATTACATATATAGATAGGTAGAATCCTCCAGCCAGACTCAAACTTGTTTGCCAGACTGCTATATATTGTGAAACACAATTTATCACTCCAGAGATACATGTGCACTGTTCCAGAGTACCATATAGGTATCACTCCAGCTGAAGTCCAGCACTGTGTCTCGTGAAGTCAGGCTTGAGTGAAGCTGTCTTTGTCAACAAAAAAGGCTCCCAACATATAGTTTGTGTGCTGAGTTAGTAGTTAACGATAACAAGTGATAACATTTCAAAAGAGGTGTCAGAATGCTTAGAGATGCCTAGTTATGATACAAAAGTAACACACCACCTAATGTAAAATACTATTATTAGATATAATAGATATTAGATACTAGAGCTAATAGATATTAGAGCTCCCCTTGGCGTTCCAATACATTTATAAAAGCACTCCGTCTGGCCTCGTAAATCTTTTTATTGGTGGTGCAAGTCATCATAGACATGTTATATCCTTCTATTATACAATATTGGGCCTATATTCCATATGATAATTACAAAGGGAATGCATTGCCTTCTATATTATTCTGTTTTATAACACTACACAATGTAAGCAGAAACTGTAGAAAATTTTGGCTATACAGCATCTGTTGCTTCATCTCTGAAAAGAAGAAAATCAGTTATAACAGCAAATTCTACAGACACTACAAAACATTTGCTAAGCAACACAGGGTGTGTGTTTCTTGCCAAATGCAGCTGGTGTGTAGGCATTTTACAAACTGATAACTGCACAATTATAAACATTACATAGCTGATTAATATCAAAGGCTATTGTGATACTAAACTCTATAGTTAGTATAGGTATCAGTATATATAATTCATGTGAAAGTAGGGATGGGTGTGTATATGGATGCTGGGTTTTCATTTGGAGGGGTTGAACTTGATGGACTTTGTCTTTTTTCAACCATATTTAACTGTGTAACTACAGTATATAACATATCTGGAAGAGAACTTATTTCTGCTAAAGATTTTTTGAGATCCATTGTAATGTGGCCATGTTATTTTATCGACACAGTCACTGATTTATTCCCTTTTATGAGAAAATAAAACTAATGTTTATATGTATTTGAAACAAGTTACCAATGATTTCAAAAGCTTATTCTTATCTGCTTTGATGTCCATCGAACAAAGATTTCAGGAGACTCCTTGTTGTTCTTGTTCCATTGGAAGGTAAGATTTGCTGTTATGTTGTCCTCATTTGAATTCTGTATATAGTTGGTATGTTTTCCTTTCTTCCTGTGTGAGCTCAGACTGCCTCGGGCAGTATTAGCTTTTCAGCATCAGCATCATTCTGCCAAAAGCATTAGCTCTGAGAAGCACTACTGTAGCCAACGCTATTCCCAAAGACGTTTAAATCTAGTTTACTGGTAAAAGAAAATTAGATAATATGAGTATGGGTAAACAGTTCTACAGATATAAACAAATTGGGACATAACAGCTGGACCACCCTTCCACAATACTTGTCACTTGACGACAAATGCAGATTTTCATACAAGCTATGTGCTTAGGTTTAGCTTACCTACTGGCTTAGCCACTACTTCAACCAGTATGTGTTGTTTCTGGCCTTTCCATTAAGGCTTGCAAGAGACTCAGCCATTGCAGCAAGTCAATGAATAACCCTGATTTAGTACTTATGTTGTACTTATACTGTATGCTGCTTATGTGGGACTGTATATGTATGATATGATATTATCTAAAATTGGTAATTATGTTTGCTGTTTAAATATATATCTTAGATTTCAGGGAGCCCAGCAGCAAAAAATATATAATCCTAGTACTGTAGGGAAAGCAATAAAATACCCTCCAAAAATCTTTTCAGTAAAGTCAAAATATAATACAGGAGAAGTCATTATCCAAGACAACATAACCCATAAAATATATAATGCGGCTCACAGAACTTACCTGTCCTTTGTTTGGAATTCGGTCATTTGGAAAAAGAACCAAGTGTAGAATCTTCCATTTTAAATTTTGGAAGCCTGATTTACAAACTTTAGAAGATTAAGTTATAATAAGTGTTCCGCAGTCAAATTAATTTTTAAAACAAAAAAAAAAAACACGTTAACCCATATTCTCTTTCTTTTATTATAAAGAATATCCAACAGTTTTGCATGCTAATAAAACAACTTACCGTATGTATTGCACATTACCTATTGATCTGATGCAAAGGATTAGCAATCTGAGTGCTGCTTAACAAGTCAATGCTATTTAAATAACGATAATAAGAATACTGGTATGGGATATCATATCCAGAAACGCATTATCCAGAAAGCTCTGGATTATGGGAAGGCCACCCTCAATTTTTTTTAATTTCAATTAGATAATTAATTTTTTTTAAAAATGATTTCCATTTTCTCTGTAATATTAAAACAGTACATTTTACTTATGAAATCTGAAATCCTTTTCAAATTTTGTAACGTACAAGTTTCTTGTACAGGTATGGGACCTGTTATCCTGAATGCATGGGACCTAAAGTTTTCCAAATAACAGATATTTCTGTAATTTGGATCTTCATACCCATACTAGAAAATTGTTTAAACATTAAATAAATCCAATAGGCTGGGTTTGCTTCCAATAAGGATCAATAATGTCTTAGTTTGAATAAAGTACAAGCTACTGTTTTATTATTACAAAGAAAAAGGAAATACTTTGTAACAATTTGGAATATTTTGATAACATAAAGCCTATGGGAGACAGCCTTTCCATAAATCGGAACTTTCTGGATAACGGTTTTCCGGGTAAAGGGTTCCATACCTGTATTTTAATTGCAAGCTGATTTTTATTTCATGTTTTCACACCAATTCCTTATATTGTCGTTTCCCTTCCAAATTAATTTGCAATTTATTATCACGTGTTTAATACTTCCTATGCTATGGGGCAGATTTATCAAGGGTTGGATTTTGAAGTGATAAATACTTCGAAATTCGACCCTGGAATTGAAATACTTCGGGGCCGATTCACTAAGGGTCGATATTCTCGATATTCGACTAGGAATTAAAATCCTTCGACTTCGAATATCGAAGTCGAAGGATTTAGCGCAGATAGTTCGATCGAACGATCGAAGGATAATTCCTTCGATCGAACTATAAAATCCTTCGAATCTAACGATTCGAAGGATTTTAATCC
Source organism: Xenopus laevis (assembly GCF_017654675.1). Lineage (NCBI taxonomy): Eukaryota > Metazoa > Chordata > Amphibia > Anura > Pipidae > Xenopus > Xenopus laevis. The sequence continues at coordinate 77,298,284 of NC_054380.1, read as the reverse complement.
AACGATCGAAGGAATATCCTTTGATCAAAAAAAGTTAGCCAAGCCTATGGGGACCTTCCCCATAGGCGAACATTGACTTCGGTAGCTTTTAGATGGCGAACTAGGGGGTCGAAGTTTTTTTTAAAGAGACAGTACTTCGAATAGTCAAACGATTTTTAGTTCAAATCCTTCGATTCAAAGTCATAGTCGAAGGTCGAAGTAGCCCATTCGATGGTCGAAGTAGTTACCTTCGAATCCTTCACTCGAAGTTAGTGAATCGGCGCCTACGACTTCGAATATCGAAGTCGAAGTATTTTTCACCGAATTTGGCCATCGAACGATCAAAGTAAAATCGTTGGATCGAACGATTTTAGCGTACGATCAAACAATTTTAGCGTAACATCGAACGATTTTACTTCGATGTGTGAAGACTTAGAAAAATGGTCTAGAAGGTCCCCATAGGCTAACATAGCACTTCGGCAGGTCTAATTTGGCGAAGTATTGAAGTCTAAATTTTTTTAAAGGGACAGTACTTCAATTATCGAATGGTCGAATATTCAAATGATTTTACTTCGAATCTAATTCAAAGTAAATTCAAAGTCGTAGTATCCTATTCGATGGTCGAAGTATCAAAAAAATTACTTTGAATTTTGAATTTTTTTACTTTGAAAATTCCCTCGAATTCACTTCGACCCTTGATAAATCTGCCCCTATATGTCCACAGGTGTTAAGAACTGTGGAAGGTGTGGCATAGTTAGTGGTTGTAGATGACATGCTGTGAACACATACCTTGTACTTATAATGAGGAAGAAACTGAGACTGATATTCAAACAGGGGATTGCTGCACACTGGTAGCAAGTACAATATATTCTTCTACAGGTACGCAATTGATTACCTGGAAACCTGTTATAAAGGGAAATCCATCTCCCATAGACTAAATTTTAATCAACAATCCAATTTTTTTCAATTCATTTCCTGTTTCTCTGTAATAATAAAACAGTACCTTGTACTTGATCCAAACTAAGATATAATTAATCCTTATTAGAGGCAAAACCAACCTATTGGGTTTATTTATTGTTTACATTATTTTTAACTAAACTTAAGGTATTGAGATCCAAATAACAGATTACAGGACCCCTTATCCAGAAAAACTCCAGGTCCCAATCATTTTGGATAACAGGTCTCTTACCTGTATTATATGTCTAGTGCATAACCACTGATTTGCACAATACAATGACTCACTTTGTTTCATACATGTCTTAAAATGACACTGAATATGAATTATTTTCACCTATTATTACCACTTGCTATACTGATGTTCACATATTTTTACAAAAGCTATAAATCCAAAAACCCACAAAGAATGAGTGTTCTGCCAGTTCAGTGATCAACAAAGCAACAAAACCCCTCAACACACCTCCCAACTGTCCCGTTTTCTGGCAGTCTGTATTTTGACAGCTCAGTCCGCAGCCCTTGATTTTTATAAAAAAAAAAAAGTCCAGAGTTTCTCTTTGATCTCCTGCAATGATGCCAGAAAAATAATACAACGCTTGTGAAACTTAATAAAATAAGATGCAGTACAAAGAAAATGTAACAAACAAAATAACTGCCTTTTGCAAAAATTCTGCATGTAGAGAGACATGATGTCTGGTGATTTTAATAAAGTGAGCTCTAATACATCTTCTAGGCAAAAGGAGCCCCCATATAAGATATATTGGATCTAACTGTCAATAAATATCTGACAGTCTTTAAACCGCCAGAAATGTGTTAAACCTGTTATACCAAATTTTGTAGACATAGAAATTGGTAGTGTAGCCATAAAATAGGCATGGTCAAAAAATTTCGCAGGGCTGCAGATCTTTTTCCATTTTCGAATGTTGAGAGGTATACAACAAGGGGGGGGGGGTATATGACATCACCCAGTTCATACACGCCATCTTGTTCCTTTCTTTTTTTCCATTACTTCAATTAATTTTCCTCCTGAATGTCCTTGTTTTTTTTTATGTAGTCCTTGATAAGATAGCAATGCTGGAAAATGGAAATCTGAAATATTACAACAATGTCATAGAATCTGTAAAAGCTGTACATAATGCAGAAAGCCATTACAATTTGTTAAAGCATGCTAAAATAATTAAAGGGAAAGTAACCATTTTTTGTTTATTACCATCAGTCTAGAGGGAATCTGTTTTGTCTGAGGCAAAATACATTGCAAGTGTTTATGTGTGATAGAGAATGCATGCTTTTCCATCTACCCACAGATTCCCGTGTGTCTCTGTTGAAGATGCAGCTAGGCTTCAAGCTTCTAGGATGAGTCAGAACACAGCCTTGAAGTAGGAAGCCTCAATGCATCTCCAATGGTATTCTTCTGAGAGATTTCCTTGGACCTTTGCCAAACTCTAACAATATCTCTGCTGGTCAGTGCTGTACTTTGAAGAGTGCCATGCTATACTGCCACATAGAACCACTGCATTTTAAGAAGTCAGTTAGTATGCTCTTTGTACAAAATTAGAATAACATATAGGAAGGTCAACCAATGATCTTCATTTGCTACCAATAATCAACCTTATAGAGACATGACAGGTGCAGCGTCGAGTCTGTACCCCTCCCCTCTGAGTGAAACCCCATACCTCCTGCCCAATGATACACACACACAACACTGGTTTGGAAAGAGATGGCCGCAGTTGTTTATTTAACAAAATAATACCATACTTAACATGTATAACATATTTAACTTAACAAGCAGTTTGTATAACAAACCATTTTACCCCACCTTTATATCATCCCCCCCCGGGACAAAAAGGGGGGGGGGGTGTGGGTGCTGAGCCTCAACTGGTAAGCTTGGTTCCTCCTCCATTTTCCCGGGCCCTAAACCAGGCTACATCCCATGGGAACCCAGGCCTACCAGGCTACATACCATTGCTGCAAAATACCCAATTTTAACTCCCCCTGGGGGTCCTTGTAAAGGTACCCTCCGCCAACTGCGACAGTAACCGCCATGCTACAGGGAGGGGGGGCGGGATGCTGCGTCCTGCTGCTTCCACGTCCCGGCGCCGACTGGTGAGTATCCTGTAACTCTGCCTCCTCTGCCGAACCCGGGAACAAATTGGCCAATCCTAGCGCACCACAGCAAAAGGGGGCGGGGAGTGGCCCTCTCCTTAACCCTGTCAGGCCCTGCTTCCCTAACCGGCTCATTGGGTTCCATGACAGGTGCAGCGTCGAGTCTGTACCCCTCCCCTCTGAGTGAAACCCCATACCTCCTGCCCAATGATACACACACACAACACTGGTTTGGAAAGAGATGGCCGCAGTTGTTTATTTAACAAAATAATACCATACTTAACATGTATAACATATTTAACTTAACAAGCAGTTTGTATAACAAACCATTTTACCCCACCTTTATATCATCCCCCCCCGGGACAAAAAGGGGGGGGGGGGTGTGGGTGCTGAGCCTCAACTGGTAAGCTTGGTTCCTCCTCCATTTTCCCGGGCCCTAAACCAGGCTACATCCCATGGGAACCCAGGCCTACCAGGCTACATACCATTGCTGCAAAATACCCAATTTTAACTCCCCCTGGGGGTCCTTGTAAAGGCACCCTCCGCCACTGGCGTGGCTGCTTGACACCTTAAGCGCGGCACGACCCGCCACTCAATAATCCGAGGGCCCGTTCAATACCCTCCATGAGGGCCAAGGTGAAAAAGGAATTCCCCAACTCGGACAGGTGAACTCCGTCCTTACTGAAATAATCTGGCATTTTATCGTCCAGGTCGGAATGGCGTACAACAATTCCTCCAAACTTTCTCACAAACGAGGCCATTAACTTGTTCACCTTGACCCTGCTCTTATCCATTTTGTCCCCATTCCTGGCATATCTCCAAACTAAACGCGGTACCATCTCAGACCAAACCAGAATCAAATCCGGGAACAATCCCCGAATTCTATCTAAGTCCTGCTTCATAGTTAACACCAACTCACGCTGAGACCGAAGTCCCATATCATTACCGCCAGCGTGTATAAGTAACACATCTGGACGGCGACCAGACCTTACGTGCCGCAACAATGTAGGCCAGACTCCTGGCCACCGCAAACCTGGAACGCCAAACCAGTGGATATTCACCCGGCCTTCGGGAAAGCCCAGCTGCGGACCAGAGTTCTTAACTGCGGCTCGCCGTCTGGCCCAGGAGATGTAGGAATGGCCCAGTAACCACACAGAAATTGAACCACCTGTGAAAACAAAACACAATAAGTACACCCGCAAGTAACCAAATGAAACACTCGAAGCAGGAGCGTATCGCAATTAACATTTTATAACCTTGTCAGAACAAAACAGACATGTTTAAACCGGAATATAATCAGAAATGGTGAGAAGACTTTTTTTTTTTTTTTTTTTTTTTTTTTTTGTTTTTTAAATATATACAGTCCATGCTATCGGAAGAGGAATAGAATAGGAAACCCATAATGGCAGTTAAACTAGCAGGCTTGGCCGGATATAACCCTGAAACCATTTGGATTCCCATCTGCCGATCCGTTTTACTATGGCATCACCTAAACCTAACCGCGCCGCCTCGGTCGCTGCTCCTATACGAAAGGAATGCGTACCAAAGTCGGTCGGCTGCACTCCAATGTCAAGTAAACCTTTCCGTAAGACACTCAAGAATTGAAATCTTGTGAGTGGGGATCCATCCTCATGAATCAGCAAAGATACGCCAACGCTGGGCCTCACCTCGAGGTACCTTGCCATGCACCCCACTGGACAGGTTAAACCACCATCCAGTCTATACAGGATCACGTCCACACCTTTCCCCCACACATCCGTTTTGGATTTGCGAAGCCGAACCTGGACCGAAGAGTCAGTGACGTTCAGATCCGTTATCCCTAGTCCTCCCGGTACTTTTTTGCTGCTGCTTACTAATTCACCTACTCGAAATGCCCCAAAAAAGGCAAGCACAAATGCCGCTTGAAAGAGCAATGTTTCAAAAGCTGAAGTGCAGCAACAGGATAGCACCTCCTGAAGTTTGACTAGCAAGGCAAAGGAAAGTGGTCGTCTAGTGTCCCTGGAGGCCTGCCTCTTTTTAAGGCCTCGAATAGCCTGCCGAATCAGAAAGTCTTTCGTGGGATCCCCTTGTCCAGCCAATTTGAAAAGGAATGCCAAAGCCGCCATGCGTTTTTCAATTACTGACACTGATTTGCCCGTCTCGGCCAACCAAGTCACGTACCAAATTAAAGCAGCCTTCCTATCATCAGCATCTTTGAAACCACCTGACCATTCCTCCAACTGATGCCATTCAGCCCACACTTTACTATATGCCGCCCATGTCGATGCGGCCACCGACTTCTCAACCAGCTCCATCAATTTATGTTTCCGAGATTCCACAGATGATCCGGGAAATGAGACCCCTCCCGTTCCGCCTCTGGCGCCACCTGCCAAAATCGTTCCCACTGAAAGCGAGAAAGTGCGTCAGCAATGACGTTCTTTTCCCCTGCTACATGACGCGCTCTGCAACGAATATTCAAGCTCAGACAACGCAAAACCAGAACCCGAAGCAGCTTAAGGACAGGTGGTGATGAAGCCGACCAACTGTTGATCCCGTGAACTACACTCATGTTGTCGGAAAAGAAAACAATACTGCGATCCCGCAACTCGGCTTCCCAGATAAACAAAGCTACCACTATCGGGAATAACTCGAGGAACGCTAAGTTCCGTATCAACTCGGAATCGCACCAAGCACTGGGGCCATTTTTTGGCGCACCATTGGCCGGCTAGATAAGCCCCAAAACCCACACTGCCGGCCGCGTCGGTAAAAAGCTGCATTTCCTGCGCCGTGATTTCAGGCGCCTGGAACAAAACCGTACCATTGAAATCCTGCAAAAATGTGTCCCAAACCTCCAAATCCGCACGTATGTCTTTGTTTAACCGCACGTGATGGTGAGGTGCCGTAGTGCCCGACGTCGCTTGCGCCAACCGCCGACTAAAAACCCGGCCCACCGGTATAACTCGACAGGCAAAGTTTAATTTCCCTAACACCGACTGTATTTGACGCAAAGTGGGTTTAGCAATCAGTCTGATTCTACCGACTGCTACTCGGAGGTCCTGAACCTTACTGAAAGGGAGGCGGCATACGCCAGCCACTGAATCCACCTCCAGGCCCAGGAACTGCATAGTGGTTGCAGGGCCTTCAGTTTTTTCAGGGGCCAAAGGAACTCCGAAATGTTCCGCCACCTCCTGCAACGTTTGGAGGATGTGGAAGCAGTTATCGGACTTGGCTGGGCCCACGCATAGGAAATCGTCTAAGTAGTGGACGACCGAATTGAGACCCGCTTGCTTACGAACAACCCATTCCAAAAACGTGCTGAATGCTTCAAAATAGGCGCAAGAAATAGAGCACCCCATCGGCAAACACAAATCCACAAAAAAACGCCCCTTCGAACCAGCAACCCAGTAAATGGTGGCAATCCGGGTGTATGGGTAATAGGCGGAAGGCGGCTTCAATGTCAGCCCTGGCCATAAGTGCTCCACGTCCTGCCCCCCGAACTAACGCAATGGCGTGGTCGAAGTAAGTATAAGAAACTGAACACAAGTACCGATCTATATCATCATTCACGGAGCCTCCTTTGGGGTATGACAAATGGTGGATTAACCTGTATTTCCCTGGATCTTTTTTGGGGACGACGCCAAGCGGAGAAACTCTCAAATTAACAAACGGTGGGGAGGTAAACGGACCCGCCACACGACCCAACTGAACCTCCTTATACAACTTATTCCGGACAACCGCCGGGAATTCCTGGGCCGACTTCAAATTTCGTAAATTATGCACACCACTTTTTTCCCGGAATGGGATCCGAAACCCGTCCTTAAACCCCTGTTCTAACAAAATGGCCTCCTTGCGTTTACCGTAGCGGGCGAGCCACGGCCGCATCGCGTCTAGCCTCACCGGTGTTCTCCCCTTTGGAAGCATCACTTGGCTTGGGGTTACCCTTTCCCTTCTTGAAACAGCGGACATAAGAGTGTGCTCCCCCACAACCTGAACATTCGTGCTTGTACTTGCAGGAGTTGCCGAACTTACAGTGGCTGTCATTAAACAGCCAGCAGTAGCCGGGCTTAATAGGGGCCGAGGAGGCGGAATGTTGTGCCCCCCCGGCCCCCCGCTGAAAGGGGGATGCTTTCTGAGCCATCATGAGTTTGAGCCAGAGGGTAATGTCCATCTGGTCCCACCTCATAGAAGGGTTAGCTGCCAGCCGCTGCCGGAACTGTTCGTCATACCGCCACCATGCGAGCCCACCATACACCTTAAAAGCTTCCCAAATGCCGTCAACATAACAAAAAAGGGAGGAGCATTTTTCTGGGTGTTTTTCCCCTATAATACTGGCCAAAATGCAAAACGCCCTTAACCAGTTGCCAAAGGTTTTTGGCAATTTTGAGTACTTTTTCTTTTCTCCTCCTCCTCTTTTTTGCTATCTTTTTTGTCATCCTCCTTCAAATCAATTGTCTCATCCAAGGGGAGGAGGGAAAACAATTCCACAAACTCGCCCTTCCAAATCCGTTCCTTCACTTCCTGCTTGACATGAACTCCCAAAGGGCCAGCGAATGACACATAGGCATTCTGTCTGGCCGTCTCTGTAATGCCGCTTAAAGCTGCCCTCTCAGATTCCCTGTTATCATGTTCACTGTTTGCTCCCGGGACCTGATCCTTACCTGCACTCACCACTGCCGTGTCACTTACCACTGCCGCCACCTTTGGTGCTTCGGTAATTGCTGATGTGGGTGCTGACCCCCCGACCCAAACCTGGGATGGCCCCCCCACTGTGCTGGACCTTGTACCCTCCCAGCCCTCTAGAAATTGCTTAAGCCCATGAAGAAGTGTAGTATAGTCCTCCCCTTGCCCCACCCCATGTGCCATACCCTGGACCTCACCTCCTGGTCCCGGGGCAGTAGAAACCTCTGGGACCGTAACCAGGCTTGCTAGTTGTGGTGAAACTTCTTGTGCTGCTCCTGGCCCCTCCTGAGCCGTCTGACGAGCCATGGAACGTGGATGGCTGGTTGAATTGCAGGCGTTGACTTGGCCGGTGTGAGCTGATGGGCGACTCCTGACGTGCCGTCCGGCCCTGCTTGCGGAACTGCTCCTTGACACCCTTGCTCTCCTGGAGGACGACCGGCTCCTGCTGACCCCTCCGTGGCTGATGGACGAATGGCACCTGTGATACCGTCTCCCCCTGTCGGTGGAATTGCTTCTATTGTTCCGTCTGCTCCTTGTCCTGCCAGTCCTGTCCCGGTCCCCATCGGATTCACTGGAACCATTCCTGAAAGACAAGCAAGAGCGAGAGTGTTCCGTCCTCCACCCCCCATCCCTCTCCCTGTGGGGGGTTCTGTCTACGGAAGCCCTTCCGCTATGTGACCTGGCCCCGTGGTGAGCCGTGCGATGGCCCCGTGATATGTTGTGGGTGTGGGACCTGCTCCTAGACCTGGATGACTGGTACCTGCTTCTCCGAGACCTAATGCTACTGGATCTACTCCGCCGACGGGGTGTTACGTGGTCAGATAGGCCCAATCTTCCTGCCTGTATACTGTGTTCCCCACTCATCTCCCGAGCGGAGGTGGCCACCCTTTGTACTGGAAGAGCCGTATGGGTGTTAAAGGAGGCTGAAGTACCTGGCCCCGCCTCTGAGGCCGTAACATCTCTGCGAGGTGCCTGGCCGGACACCTGCGCCGTGGCCGTTCCAATTTTGTCACCCTTACGGGTAACACGTGCTGCAGGTTGTTTTCCCTTGCCGGTAGCAAGGGGAACTTGTATAATATTTTGGCTGGGGGGAGGGGTGGGACCAGCAGTAGTGGGTGCCCTTTTTTGGGACCTGGTGTTGGTGGATTGTGGGCCAGGGGGCGATGAGGGTTCTGCACTACCCCCCCGTGGACTGCTAATCCTGGGCCCATGTGGTCTGGTGGCTGTTGGAGAATGGGGCCCGCGTGTATTGCCCCTAGCCCCAGTGGCACTGGGCCTGGGGGGAGGGGCGGGACTCCTATTTTCCTCCTCCCCCCGTGGACTGTGGGTTCCTGCCTGGCCCTGCGACCCGCCGGACGCAGGTGTGGTAGGGCCGTGCGTGCGGGGCCTTAAGGCACGTGACCGTGCCGTAGAAATGGCCGTTGGGGGAGGGGAGGTGCTGGTAAGCCTCCTGCCTCCCCTTATAGTAGTGGCCCGTTTGCCCCCCAAGGAACGAGAGGCCCCAGCTGATCCGGGCCCTCCATGGCTGGGGCCCCCTGTGATGCCGTGGCCCCTGGGGGAGGGGGCGGGTTCCGTTTGGCCCCCCTCCGCCCGTGGACTGGTAATGAGGCCGTCTGTTGTGGGTGCGTTGCTGGTGGGGCCTGCACTTACCGGACATACTTGCCTGGCCTGGTCCGACTGCTCCTCTTCTTCCCGTGTGACCGACAGCCGTCTGCGTCCTCTTCCGACTCGAACCGACGTGGCGCTCCTCTCCTGCGACTGGTCCCCACGATGTCCTGCTCCCGATGAAGAGTCGCGCTGGATTCCCGGACTGAGCCTCTGCGGTGGACGAATCCTCCTCGCTGGACGTCTTCTCACCGTCGGATCCTCGACGCCACGAAGAAGATCCTGGAGCTGGTCCTGGAGCCACGAAGATCCGTGCTGTTTCGCCGCCTCCCGGAACTCTCTCACCACGCGGTCGACGTCCGTCTCCATGCTGCGATGCTGCGTCCTGCTGCTTCCACGTCCCGGCGCCGACTGGTGAGTATCCTGTAACTCTGCCTCCTCTGCCGAACCCGGGAACAAATTGGCCAATCCTAGCGCACCACAGCAAAAGGGGGCGGGGAGTGGCCCTCTCCTTAACCCTGTCAGGCCCTGCTTCCCTAACCGGCTCATTGGGTTCCAAGAGCATTATCATTTGTCTTAGGAAAATTCTTTCCAATTCCACATTGGTATTATGGTTCTTTCTGCAACATTTTAACAGCAAGATTTCAGTAATACTGTATATGATACCTTAAGAAGCTATTATCTAAACCATTTCTGAAAGTCTCCAATAAATCTGCAGAAACTGAAAGAGCCAAAGATGAGAGTATCATTCTTATAGTCACAAGAGATTTCCTCGTGTCCTTTGTAAAGAACTTTCAAGGAAAAAGATCTACAGAGAAGTTATTGTATTGACTCTTTATACACGTATACATGCTTCTTTTCATCTGGAAAAAAAGTCACTTTGGCCAACATTTTTTCATAAATTTTCTTCCAATGTCTTTATTCTGATATCATTACATACAGTCGGTGTACAATACAAAATTAGTGTTGAGCATTTACTAGGTAATATTTTTGCAAAGCAAAACACATTAAGAGGGTTATTTACTAAAATCCAAATTTTTCTGATTAATTAATAAAAAAAAACAAAACAGGATTTACCCTTATTTATCATTAAAAAAGCAAAAAAAATAAGATCGACAAAAACTGCAACTTTTTCTTATTGTCGCACGAAAACCTTGACTTTTTCGGATTGTTGATCGAAAAATTCGAATTTTTTGAGTTTTTACCATTCAGACTTTAATACCCCCTTAATATTATACTTTCCCTTTAGTATTTTATACTTCTTTGATACAACAGAATCTGATATTATGTCTGTAGTATTTGATCTACCTGCTTGCTACTGATCTTTTTGCTCACATTTATTCTTTTGTGCCTTTACACAGTCAGAGTGAATATACTGTACTAATACTGCATGCATAAGTTTAGTTATTGGGAACCATGTGGCTTAATAGTAATCAACCTTTGGATTAGTGAAGGGGTTCATCTGTCTCTATGGCCTGATGTTTTAAGTAGTGATGGGCGAATAAATTTGCCATGCATGGCACAAATTCGCCCATCACTGGTTTTAATGGTCAGAGTGTATTTATAATTCATTATCATTCATTTAAATAATCAAATTATTTGTTTAATATATACAGTACCTATATGATTTAATTTTTTTACATGTGAATGTTTCAGGTTTTTATCTATGATCTAACGTGGATGGTTTTTCAAGTCAGACATTGGTCTTGAAAGATGAGCTTTTTGGTTTAGAGGGAAAGACATTCTACCCGGGAAAGCTCATGGCTCGATAGAAAATATTTCAGCCTCACAAAAGACCTTTTTGCATAAGTACAGGTATTGGAATCTGTTATTCAGAATGTTCGGGACCTGGGGTTTTCCAGGGATCTTTCTATTAGTGGCAAACATAGTTACATAGTTACATATTGTGAGTCTATTAACATTTATTAAACCTAATAGCATTGCCTCCAATAAGGATCCGTTACTGTATATCTTAGTTAGGATTAAGTAGAAGTACAAGAAAAAGGAAATCATTTCTTAAAAAAAAATTTTTTATTTATTTCAGGATTTAAAGTGGCAACAACATATCAACTGGACTGGACGCCAAAGAAGAAAATATCAGAATGCCCCTTGCCACCCTCCTATCCTCTACCCATATTAATTCCCAAAGGAAATAATTTTTAACAAATTGTGTTAATTGATTAAAATGGAGTCTATGGGGCAAATTCACTTAGCGCCGAAAATGCCCTAGTGACGGCTTCGCTGCACTTCGCCAGGCGTAGTTTTGCCAAGGCTACTCAAATTCACTAAAATCCGAAGTTGCGCCCAAGGAGGCGAAAGGTATCGAAATTGCGCTAGCATTAATTCGTCAAGCAAAGCGAAGTTACGCTAGAAATGCCTAATTTGCATACGGCGCCAAGTTAAAGTACAATGGTATATGAAGCAGCAAATACATTACACTACTAAGCCTGGGAAACCTTCATAAAATAAAATAGAGTTGTTATTTTGCCTTATACATGTTCCCACTGTATAGTTTAGGTGCCATATGTTAGGAAATGTAGGGGGGAAGGAGGGTACCCCCAAAACAATTTACAATCTTTTTCAGCCTATCACCCTTAAAAATGTAAAAGACGCCAGCTTTTTTGGGACTTGTAAACTTTATTTGAAGCAAGTCCTATCTACTCTATTGCACTTTGTCTGGTCTGAGGTGGCGAAGGCAAGGCTGGCGCAAGAGGTAACGTTCAGTAAAATCCCTAAGTTAATGAATTAGCATAGTTACGTCCCTTCGCCATAGCGCAACTTCGTCTGGCATAAGGGTGCGAAGTAGCGCTAGAGTAGGTCCACTTCCAACACCCGTTAGTAAATCGACAAAGAGGCAAAATTACGTCACGCTGCCGAATTTTCCCTAACCTTAGCCACTTCACCCTTTAGTAAATTTTCCCCTATGGAGATGGCCTTTTTGTATTTCGGCTTTTTGGATAACGGGTTTCTGGAAAACGGATCCCAAACCTGTCAAAACTTTCCAAAAAAAATGTATGGAGTCCATAAATGTGGATTCAAACCAAAATACTATACAGTATAACAATGAATACATATTTAACATATGTGACCTATAGCCCAAAATATTAATATTTTAATAACAAAAATGTGCGCATTGGGATAGATATTGCTTTTTCTTGGATTTTATATATAAAATATATATAAAGTAGGTGTTCATAATATTATATCATAATATTTTGGTATCTCAGGAAACCATGATCACATCTCTAGTGTCATCCCTACATATTTATAGAAAACAATGCCAATTTTTGTTGTTATTTGTATGGGAATATATTACCATAGCTGCTTGGAGACATTATGGATGATAAGCCTCTTTCTGAAGTCTTGAGGCTATCCTTTAAAATATCCTTATACAAAAAGCAGAAGATTGAATTCGTATTTCCTAAGGCTTTCTATATATATATATATATATATATATATATATATATATATATATATTCTAAGCATATATTTTGTAATCATATATTTTTGTTATTTTAAATGAGTTTAAAGTAGAGGGATCATATTTAGTATTATGTTCTGGGGAATGGATTAGAGGTAGTCATCAGCATGGCTTTATGAAGGACAGCTCATGTTGGACAAATTTGATTGCTATTTATAATAAAGTAGGCAGGAATTTACACTGAGGGGTTGCAGTAGATAGGATCTATTTGGCGTTTGCCAAGGTTTTGGCACAATGCCACCTAAATCGTTTCTTTCTAAACTCAGATGGTGGTAATGTTGTTGTACATATATCGGAAACTGGCTAAAGGATCATCGTTGGCAGTTGTACTTACTCTACTAGTATGGTTCTCAGATTTCTATTTTGGACCCACTTTTATTTAACTGGTACATTAATGACTTGGAGGAGTATTTGAAGTAATGTATCAGTGTTTGCCAATTACACAAATATACAGGCTAATTGATTCTATTTAGGATGTGTCATGGTTGCCAAGGGATATGTAGAAACATGTTTCCCGATTTATTGGATCCTTTTCAGTTTGCTTACCTTCAGAATCAATTCTCTGATGATGATATATTAATAGCCCTCCACCTGTCCTTGTCACATTTAGAGGAAAAACAACGCTTATGTGAGAATGCTATTCATTAATTTTAGGATATGGGACTATGGGGCACATTTACTAAGGGTCGAATATCGAGGGTTAATAAACCCTCGAAGTAAAATCCTACGAATTCAAATATCGAATTTGAAGGATTTACTGCAAATCCTATGATCGAACGATCGAAGGAGAAATCAATTCGAAGAATTTTAATCGATCGATCGAAGGATTTTCCTTCGATCAAAAAAACCTTAGAAAAGTGGGAAGGTCCCCATAGGCTAACACACAAGGCATTGTGCATAAATGTAGAGAGTAGTGTAGAGAACACTAAATTTCTAGGGCTCCATATTTCAGATGATCTTATGTGGCATCTCAACTCCTCTGCTTTAGTTAGTAAGGCACAACGACGGCTGTTTACTTCTTTTTACTGATATGGTGATATTTTACCATGGTGTGGTATGGAAACTGTAGTAGTGATGATCGCAATAGGCTGCAAAGGATTGTGAAAACAGCAGGTCAAATTATTGGTGAGACTTTACCATCGATTCAAGATGTTTTTAAGAAATGTGTGCCAGTAAATTAACTAATATAGTAACAATTTTTATATGTCTTTGTAAGAAGAGGAGTTTTTATAAAGTAGCTTATTATAATTCCCAACCCTACCATAGCCCATGGCAGTAAGGAGAATATAAAGAGAGATGAGTTTTGAACTGGTTTATTGCATGTGTTACGTTTAATGCACAAGGTAAAAAATGTATAAACAAGCACAATGCACAAGATGCACTTTTCCTTAATGAATGGTATAAGGATGGGGTATAATACATAACATTGTACAGAAATATATATTTTGTGAATTATTGTGGATATATAGATATATAAGCATATAATTTTTTTGCACAAAACGTGGTATGGGGGTTACTACAGTTTTTAGGGAAGTATATGTTCACGTAACACTATATTCCTATGTGTGTGCAAATAGTGGATATGAACATGTAAGTGAATGTGTGGAGGTTTGGGAGGGGTAAAGGGTAAAAATTTTAGTAACTTTGTAATTTCATTATAATTATATTTTAAATTATAATTCATAATAAAAATCAGTTATAATTATTTTATTACATGTATGGGATCCCTTATGTATAAATAATCATAATTGCCCGAATTCCTAATTGCTTTATTTTAAATAATGCATATTAAAACATTTTAAAAATATGTCATGCAAAGCTGCACTCCTCTTTTCCTCTATTTTTGTTACAACTCAATGGAGTGTGTTCCATGGTAAAGCTGGATTTACTGCCGAAATCGCATTATGAATATCTCAAGGACTATGTTATGATCCAGGAGTTTTCATTTATTTCTGTATAAATGAGGGCATTTTTCCGAATAACCCTCCTTTGAAGTTAGGATTTACTGTATATGATTACCAAAGACTTAATGCCAGTTTTTTATTGATTCAAACATTTTTATTGTTTCACAACAATAAATTGGTTGCTAAGGCACAGACAGAGAATTTTACTTACCTACTTGACGTAAATTCCTTTTCTTCTAGTCCCGACATGTCAGTACACATGGGCATTGCCCCTCCCAGACTTGGAGGTAGGACCTATAACATAGCCAATCAAAATTAATCATGACCTATAAGACCACATGACTTCCTCCTCACCACAGTTATACTTTTGCCATAGCAGTACAGTAACCAAAATAAATAATTGGGATGGGAAACCCTGTACTGACATGTCGGGACTAGAAGAAAAGGAATTTACGTCAAGTAGGTAAGTAAAATTCTCTATTTCTTCTACGTCCCTCCATGTCAGTACACATGGGATCTACCAAGCCATGCACCGAAAACAAGGGGTGGGAATAACCAACATAATGCAAAAACCAAACTGATGTGAAGGAGGCCCTGAGAAAAGGCCAGCATCACATCCATCCAACAGGGGAGCTGATAAAATGTATATCACCTGAAAAGGGTAGATAAAAGGCACAAGAACAACATGTCCTAGGACATGGTAAACGATTAACAAAAGCTACAAAATCAAAATTACAGAGACCGGTACTTGAGGATCAAGCATTGCAGATTAAGAATAAACATATTCTGTTTAAAAAGGTTCCCTCAGTGACTAGAGGGATACCTGCAATATGGTTATCTGACAAAACCCCACCTGGGGAAGAACAAAAATCCTGCAACTGTTAAAACAAAAAAGGTGCCTAGGACAAAACCAGAATGATGGCAATAGCCATCTCAGAACTAAAACACCCTAGAAACCACCAGGAAATCAATCAGATCAGAAACTAAACACAACTTGAATGCATCTATCACCAGTGCTGGAGAAATACACGATCCTCAGCAATAGCAAGTGGCCCTAAAAAGACTTGGCCCACATTAGCCTGGTCCTGCATCTTAATGGAAACAGCTCACACCAGTGCTGACCGGAGTCACCTCTACACCAGAGATCAGTCCAAGATCCACTAACTCCATGCTTATAATACCTAATGAAGACTTAACTAAATGAACACCAACTCTGGGTTATCATAAATCAGCATATCATTGTAACCATTGTAGAGCCATGCTGGTACAGCCCAGTAGCTCCATCAACCACCAAATCTAAACTGGGCATACAACAGCACAAGGATAAGCTGCTGAACCAACCAATGTGACTAAAACCCATCTACCAGTAAGCTATGCTGTTGCCCCAGCCAACTGCTACACAAGCAAGCAATGGGACCTAAGCCAATTACAGTTCTAGAAGACACCCACAAAAGCCGAGGCCACTACAGCTCAAGCTGCACAATGCTACAGTTTATGCAAAAACTGAACCAAACCTGTGACCATACATAGAAGCTACTGAACCAGCCAACAGCTGGGATCACAATCCAAAATCCGGCATGCCAGAAGCGTAAAGCCTACAAAAACTGGTACCAACCAGCAATGATGCACAATCCACTGGCAGAGAGCCAGCCACCATACATGCAACCAGTGGTGGACCAGCCAGCTATTATGTATTCCAACAGATGTGCAAGGCCATTGTCACACTAGCAGGCCAAGATGCCCGTCAGCTGAAGTGTTTGCAAAAAACCAGAGTGGAATTCGAATACACAAGCAATAGTAAATAAGCCAGTTATTGTGAATGCCACCCTTAGGGACAAGGTAACCAACTGCACTGGCACCTGACACAAAAGTCAATTTCCATACATGCAACAACGGAGCACGTCAGTTGTTGAACTTGCAAAACCCTGGTCCACAAGCCAGCCTTATTGATAATAAGCAGTGGCATACAAGACCAAAAACAATGCATCTAAGGCAGAAGAAAAGGTTAGCTGTAAGCCAACAACATATGACCAACCACAGCTGCTGAATACCAATCAGCAACAAAATTAGCTATGGGCTGTGAAACTCAGAGCAAACACCAGCTGATGGTACAACCCATGCTAGATCCAACCAAATAGTCAATCATGCCTACTGCTGGTGTAACCAGAACCATACCTGCAAGGATTGCAGACAAGACAAAACCGATGGCTGTTGTCCTGCCAAGGATTGCCGCAAGGCAAACAGACATGCCCACCAAGAGCCACAGGAAGAATAGTAACCATGCCTATCAGCCGCCACAGCCTGGCTGGTGACCTATGCACCATAGGTCACAGCCAAGACTGGCAGCCACAAGCCCACAAGGACTATAATAAAAACTAGCGGCCACCTTAGCCAGGGGCCACAGAAAAGGCCAACAGCCCAAGAACCCTGGTAAAAGGCAAGCAAGCACCTAAGTTAAGGGCCATGAAAACAGGCCCGCAGCCATAATAACCCAGGTAAAAGGACAACCAAACAAATGTGCCAAGGGTAAAAGACCACCTGAGCCAAAGGCTCATGCAACAGGCCAGCAGAACAAGGGCCCTTGTAAAAGGCCAGCAGACCCAGGAGCCGAGGACCATGGTAAAAAGCCATGGACCAAAACAAGGGCTCTAACCCAAGCCAAGGGCCATAATGAAAGCCAGAGGCCACACAAATCCGGCTCCCTGGCGAGATGCCAGAGGCCACACAAAGGGCCATAGACTACAAGCTGGCTTCAAGCATGTTAAGGTGCCAATAGACAAAACAGTAAGTGCCCTTTAATATACCAACAATTAAAGGGAAACCTACAGTCACAAAAACTCAGTAGATGTAGTATAACTACAACTGAGCTCCCAACAAAAGCCACCAGATAGGAATAGAATATCTAAGAGAAGGCCTACATCACACAAAAAGACACCATATAACTCGGAACACTGCCTGTTAAGTGTGGAAACATCATAGGAAAAAATGGGGTACAATGCTGCTACAGCAGAACAAACCCCTAGCCAGTCCTGGAAATACCAGGTGTAATAAGAGCACACTTGCCTACTGTGTCTGCCCAGAGAACTCGGGCTCACAAACCTAAGACCTCAGATGACAACTATACAAGAAGTCAGAGGAATACAGGCACCTAACCAGATAATATGCTCTGGACAGTAGGAATAATCCAGACAGATCCTTGGTGGCAGACTGCTTCTAAGGAGCAGACTCAGGGGCGTAACTAAAGAGGAAGCAGACCCTGCGGCTGCAGGTGGGCCCAAAAGGTATAGGGACCCATGAGGCCCAAATAAAGAGCAATTTCAATACGTATTGGTAAAAAAGCACAACCTCCAGATATGTTAGGGGCCCTAAAATGAATTTGCTGTGGGGCCCAATGACATCAGGTTACAGCACTGAGCAGACTCAATGTAAGGAAGGAAGGGGCTACCATACTGCTTCAGCAGTGCAAGCCTCCAGCCAACCCTGCAAGCAGCCAGTGTAATAAAAGGCAAATATAACCTCTGTGTCTGCACAGAGGACAATAGAAACAACAGTAGCAAACTGAGGAGTATCTGCACATTACCTGATAGCAATGAAAAGTCCGCAGGTTGGAAGCTTCAGCTAGAACTCGGATAGGTTTCAGCGGAGGGACATAATTAGCTTATTAACATGCAGATTTAGTACCTTGTGAAACTGCATTTTGCACAGAGGACTCCAGCTCACAACATACGACTTCATATAATATAAGAAGGAACACAGGCAGCTTACCAGATAGCTCAGACTTGTCAGCAGGAATATCCAGTCCAGTGGAACACTGCTTGTTAAGAGCAGACTCATAAGAAAGGAAGGAGGTGCCATACTGCTTGAGCACATGAGCCAATATAACCACTGTGTCAGCCAAGAGGATGCAGGTTCACCCATACAAAACTTAAAATATTAAACAACAATAGCAAAGGGGCCAAAGGAACACCTGCACCTTACCAGATAGTGACTAGTTAGCTTGATGGAAACTCCAGCCAAAGCCCCGATAGCTTTCAGCTGAGGGACATATTAAGCATATTAACATGCAGACTTCCCAGTGAAATGAATGTTTCAATACACAATGGATACTGAGAAATCAAAATCTCTGGATTCAGGTACCACACTGCTTAGGCAGAGATTCACCAGCCAGTACTTAAAGTGTAGCAAGAGCCAATACTGTATTTTGCACAGAGGACGCCAGCTCACAACATAAGACTTCAGATAATACAAGAAGTCAGGGGGAACACAGGCACCTTACCAGATAGCTCAGGCTTGTCAGCAGGAATATCCAGGTGGAACACTGCTTGTTAAGAGCAGACTCATAAGAAGGAAGGAGGTGCCATATTGCTTGATCAGTGCAACCTCTAGCCCTTCCTGGAGGTGCCTTAGTAACATGAGCCAGTATAACTTCTGTGTCTGCATAGAGGATGCAGGTTCACTCACACAAGGCTTAAAATATTAAATAGCAATAGCAACGGGGCGAAGGCACACCTGCACCTTATCAGAGTGGCTAATTAGCTGGATGGAAACTCCAGCCAAAGCCCCAATAGCTCTCAGCTGAGGGACATAATTAGCTAATTAGCATGCAGACTTCCCAGTGCACTACACACAGTAGATAATGAAGAATCATACTCACCAGCTTCAGGCAGTTATAACTAGCCCATATGCATACCCACGGCCCTTTTGCAGAAGTTCTGTAGAGTTCTGTAAAGTCTCACATAACTCAAAAGAAAAGGGGAGTCCAAAAATCTCACAGGTAACAATGTGGGAAGCCCACACCTGTGTCTGTTCCCAAAAAAAGCACTAGATTGAATCTTGTGCCTCGCTGGGCATATAGCAGGGGGGCTGTTTTAGCACAGGGCTAGGACCATGGGTATGCCCACACCTGCACTTCTTCCCAATAAGCGATAATTTACAGATTATGCGTCTTGAGGTATCAGGTAAAATCTTCTCCATTACCTGGGAATCATCCCTCTGTGTCCACACAGAGGTAAAAAATAAGCAAAAATAAATAAATAAATAAATAAAAATACAGAAGAAAAAACAAAAGGCTCACAGGTAATAATGTGGGAAGCCCACAACTGTGTCTCTTCCCAAAAAGCACTAGATTGAATCTTGTGCCTCGCTGGGCATATAGCAGGGGGGCTATTTTAGTACAGGGCTAGGACCATGGGTATACCCACACCTGCATTTCTTCCCAATAAGCGATAATTTACAGATTATGCGTCTTGAGGCATCAGGTAAAATCTTTTCCATTACCTGGGAATCATCCCTCTGTGTCTACACAGAGGTAAAAAATAAATAAATAAACAAAAAGAAAATACAAAAGAAAAACAAAAAACAAAAACTGTGTTTGATTTCTCTCAAAATTCAACAAAAAATAAAAAGTGAGGAGGGAGATTCTACCTCCCTGTCCAGTAGGACAAAAAATAACTGTGGTGAGGAGGAAGTCATGTGGTCTTATAGGTCATGATTCATTTTGATTGGCTATGTTATAGGTCCTACCTCCAGGTCTGGGAGGGGCAATGCTCATGTGTACTGACATGGAGGGACGTAGAAGAAATACAGTATGTCATTTACAGTTCTTCAGATAGCAAAATATCTTTGGTTACAAAGTCTCATATAAGTTATGGTTGTCGTTGAGAGTACATATTAATTTTACATCTTTACTTATATTCATACATATTGCAAGTTTTGAGTAAAGATACAGAATACCATGGTTGTGCAGAGGTGTATATTTTGTAAGTTCCATTGTGCTGGGGCTACTAACCTTGACATCTTGTAGTTTGGGGGTTCTCTTGCCAAGGGTTTCATATCCAATTGTATTTATCAGGGCATCCCCTGTTTCTACAGGTAATTTCCCTATGTGGGAGTGCTTGGTTCACTAGGGTAATCCAGCCATTCAGCGTCGGGTACTGTGATTACTAGTGATGGGCGAATTTGCGCCGTTTCGCTTCGCCGAAAAATTTGCGAATTTCGTGCGAAATTTGCGAAACGGCGAAAAATTCGCGAAACGGCGCCGGCGTCTCGTTTTTGACGCCGGCGCCTGTTTTTCCGACGCCGGCGCCTGTTTTTCCGACGCCGGCGCCCGTTTTTGACGCTGGCGCCCGTTTTTGACGCGAATTTTCGCGGGCGTTTCGCGAATTTATTTGCTGGCGGCGAAACGCGCAAATTCGCCGCGAATTCGCGCCTGGCGAATAAATTCGCCCATAACTAGTGATTACAGCCACTTACTGTGTTTCCTTAAACAATGGGGTAGTTCTGCCATCACTGTTCGTAGATATGTGTTGGGGTACAGGTTCTCTATAATTGCCAATAGGTAGAGTTTTGGGTCCAGAGGGCCCATGACATTGTGTATAAACTTAATCACTTGTTTCCAGTATCTGGCAATCGCTAGGCAGGCCCATATTAGGTGGGAAAAGTTAGGACCTTCAGAATAACATTTGGGGCATTGTGGGTTTGTGTTTCTGTGAAAGTGCCTAAGGGTCAGAGGAGTAAGATATGCTTTATGCAAGACATAAGTATATATAGTATGTTGGTGTACGTATGGGGAGGCGTACTTAGGGGCCTCCAAGGCTTCTTCCCACTCTTCTTGGTCTAGTTGGCCACATTGTCTTGCCATGCTATTTTGGAGTGCTCAGTATGTGTGTTAGAAGCAGGTGTTAATAGAGTACTGTATAACTTAGCTATCAAACCCTTATTCTGTATTCAGTTCAGAGTATTCAGTTTGGATGCAGCGAATATACACGTTAGTTTCCAGGGTGGGGTACCCTTGAGGGTATTGTGTGACTGTAGGTATCTGAATAAGTATTGATTCAGGAGGCTATATTCTAGTTTTTGTTGTTCAAATGACTTAATATTACCATTATCTAGGACGTGGCCTAGGCACCATATGCCTTTCTCTTTCCAGAGCATGGTATCCTGTATCTTACAGCATTCAGGTAGGGTATTGTTGCCCCATAGTTGTGTGTAGTGCTCAATTATCCCTGTTGGTAAGGGTGCCAGTCTGCCTGCTTTGGCGCAGATCTGTAGCGCCTGTACCATGAGTGTGTTGGTGGATTTTGTGGTGGGATATGCTTGATATCCTTTAAGTAGTTGGTACACTCTATCTCTAGTGGCATGGGGCCTATATATCCCATTTTTTCTGCAATGTTTTGACTTTGTATGTGAAACCAATGTGAAATTTGCATTAGTTGTGAGGAAATATAATACAAATAAAAGTGAGGGAGTGCTAGACCTCCATTAGTGGTTGAGTTTTGCAGTAGAGGCAATCTAAGCCTGGGTCTAGTGCCTTTCCACAGGAGTGTGAGCACATGGGATGTAAGCGTCCAAAATAATTTTTATGCCAAGAATATCAGAGAGTGCATAACCGTATAGAATTTTAGGAAGGAGTAACATTTTCATCAAAATAATTCTACCAGCAAGTTAACACCAGTTTACCCCATTACATAGAAGTGTCTCCCAGCCTAGTTGCTGTGGGAACCTGATGTTAAGGAAGCAATGCATACCTACAATTATTTTCTGCAAATTTGAGCATACAGGCTGAGAGAGGGTAACTTCATTTCACACTACCTTTTAAAGGGCACAATTTCTATTATTTATACATCTCTGGTGAACATGCACTAAGGCAATATAGGATCAATGCAATTTATCAGTTACACCATTAATTCTAACATGTTTTCATCTTTCTTCATTTTTTGTTGTTTACAAGGATCGATAGGAAATGGTTCATTCATGAATTGTTAATAAAATCTATTTTCCAATCCCATGAATATATTTATTCTGTATTGTGTGAAAGCAAATGATACATATCAAAATAATGCGCAAGTTAAGATTAGGATGGATTACTAACATCATAGCAACCTGCAGATCCATCAGGGTTTTATATGCAATGGGCAGACAGCTTGCCCTTTCATCACTCCGACTGACTCAAGCCACCACCACCACCTGGAACAATGAGCTTTCGACACAGGCAGAAATTGTGATTTGTCCCCACTTTTTGACAGGCAACTTGCCCTTCCATATCTCTCCAGAGACTTTCATTTGTCCATTCAGTATTCTTGAAGCACCAAGTTTTCAGCACAGGCAGGAATTTTTTCATGACCTTTGGGATGGCAGGCAAGCACCTTAACCACTGGACCATTCTCAAATTTTTTTTTATCAAGCTGTCTACAGAACCCTGTCTTCGTTAAACAATTTACCAAGGTCAACTGCGCGCTGATGCAAGGCACACAACAAAAAGGACAGCAGAGGAGTTCTCACAGGCAACCCCTGTAAAAATAAAGTGCATTCAAATGGAGTTTTGTCAAGACAGCCCTTTAGCAAAGGAAGCGGCCAGCCAACATGTTGTTTTTCAGCAAGGCCCCTCCGTCAGTCACAGGCAGGCTACCTTCCCCCCAACCTTGGCAATCCCATTGACTGACTTCGGGCAGACAGCTTGCCCCTAGGTCAGTCAATATAGTGGCACAAGGGGGACATTCTGTTTTTTACAGTCATCCGGAACTGCTCTAAAGCAGGATTAGGCTCTGTTGCATGCCAGTTTAAGCGCTGGTGTCCGCCCGCGGAGTTCAGAGTTCAAATCCCGGGTGGATGATTTCCCTGGGCATTTCAGGGTTGATTATGCCTGTACACAGCATTCTTCATTCTGCATTCAAAAGTAGTTTGACTTGTCAAAACAGGAACCGCTCCATATCTATTCTGTGGTGCATGCTGCTAATTACCTGGTTTCTTAATCCATATGGGCCTGAGGTTCGCACCCCAGCGGGTACCTTTTGGCAGAAGTTGCCTTTTCTTCGGGCTACATTAATGAGAAACCGATATTTACAGTTTGGTAAAGCGCCAAAATCTGCCTTCAAATATCAGTATCTTTTTCAGTCTTCAGAACCCTGCCTTTATTAAACAATTTACCAGGCTCAACTGCAAGATGTTTCTCCTGGAGTCTGTTTTATGTGTTTAATGGGCATGCCCAAGTGTTTATCAGCACAATTATGTTTCGCCATGCAGATTAGGCAAAGTCTCCATTAGGACAAGATGATCCTTATCTTTTTTTTGTCAGTAGAGGGATCACATTCAGGATTATGTTCTGGGGAATGGATTATTAGTAGTAATTAGCATGGCTTTATGAAGGGCAGATCATGTTTGATGAATTTGATTGCTATATGTACACACATATATATATATATATATATATATATATATATATATATATATATATGGGTCCTGTGGGTATCAGCACTCGATACTTGTATGAGTTTGAGGTGCAGGATCAAATTAATGATACAGGTGATACAAGGATCAGCACACTCATTTGTAGAAAAGCAAAGTGTATTTTATTTCAACACAGCATTGTGTCCAACGTTTCGGTTCCTCCTGGGAACCTTTATCAACCTTGATAAAGGTTCCCAGGAGGAACCGAAACGTTGGACACAATGCTGTGTTGAAATAAAATACACTTTGCTTTTCTACAAATGAGTGTGCTGATCCTTGTATCACCTATATATATATATATATATATATATATATATATATATATATATATTATTTATTTATTTATTTATATATAAAATGAAGTAGGCAGGAATTTACACTGCGGGGCTGCAGTAGATGGGATCTATTTGGCGTTTGCTAAGCTTTTGGCACAATGCCACCTTAACTTTTTCTTTCTAAACTAAGATGGTGGTCTTGGTAATGTTGTTGTACATATATTTGAAACCAACTAAAGCTTCATGGTTGGCAGTTGTATTTACTCTACTGGTAGGGTTTTCAGATTTATATTTTGACCCACTCTTATTTTATTGGGTCATTAATGGCTTGGAGGAGTATTGGAAGTAATGTATCAGTGTTTGCCAATGACACAAATATACAGTACAGGCTAATTAATTTCATTTAGGATGTGTCATGCTTTCAGAGGGATATGTACAAATGCCTGAACTGAACTTCTAAGTGGCAGATGAAATTCAATGTTGAAAAATTTAAGATTATACATTTGGAATTCAAAAACGTGCAAGCTTCTTATACTGTTGTGACTAAGTAAGGCAAATCCTTGATGGAGTGTGACAAGGCTACATGTAGATAATACACTTAGCTGTAATCAGCAATGGCAGTTATCAAGAGGATGCGCCAGCAAAGTACAGTCCTGCATTTAAATGGGTATAGATTAATAGAAATAGAGGGCAGTGGTATGGCCCACTCTAAATGATTCAGTGAAGTTTTGCTCTCCAGTTGTAGTGGCAGATATATTAGATAGTTTCAACAAAGGGTTGGATGGTTTTTAAGTAAGTGAAAAATTACAGTGTTACCAAAGTCCCTCTGACTGAGAGGCTTCTGTTGGGGTTTTTGCCTTCCTCTGGATCAACTAGCAGTTAGGTAGAAAAAAGTTACATAGTTAGATCGGGTTGAAAAAAGTCCAAAGTCCATCAAATCCCTCCAAATGAAACCCAGCATCCATAGATACACACACTGAACCCTCCATACACTCACATATACTATTTATACTCATACACTAACTATAGATTTTAGTATCACAATAGCCTTTGGTATTATGTTTGTCAAAGAAATCATCAAAGACACTCTTAAAGGCATTCTTGATGGTTGGGAGGGCAAAATAATACTCTGCTACAATGCCTAGCTTTAAGGGGGTTGAGGTAAAGATCAGATAGGCTGGAGTTACACCTCATTTTACATTCTTTCTTTCTTATTAAACCAGTTCTGGTTCAACAGCTTTACATAGAGTAATGTTCTCAGCAGAAATAAACACATTCCCTCCTAGAACATATACAGTGGTATAAATAAAAATAAGCAATGCCTATATATGAAGATATAGTTGAATAAAAAATGTGTGTAACACTGTAAATACAGCTCCTCATATATACAATGAGCCATTTGGGTGTCCCCTGGAATGTCCCCAAGCTTGTATGTTTTGAATGATCTGCAAGTAGGGGTATTCCAGGGGAAACAAGCTGTAGGGAGTCCTTTACTTAATGCCTGCACCAGAATTCTAATTAAGGCTACAGATGTTAATTTGCATACTTTAGTTCTCAAGTACTTGTGCATTTGACATTAGAAAATGAGCCCTAATTATCAGAATAATTTCATACATGTAAGCCTTTTAGGCATCTGGCCTAAGTATTTAATCATTGAATATATGTTTAAATTGCTTTCATAAAGTAGAACTAAACCCTAAAAATGAATGTGGTTAAAAATGGCACATTTTATATAGTGAACTTATTGCACCAGCCTAAAGTTTCAGCTTGTCAATAGCAGCAATGATCCAGGACTTCAAACTTGTCACAGAGGGTCACCATCTTGGAAAGTGTCTGGGACACTCACATGCTCAGTGGGCTCTGAGCAGCTGTTGAGAAACTAAGCTTAGGGGTTGTCACAAATTATCAAGCAGAAAATGAGGTTAATCTGTAATATAATGCTACAGGGCTGATTATTAAATTCTGATGCTAATTGTACTGGCTTCTGTGCTGTCATGTAGTAATGATCTGTATTAATTACTAATCAGCCTTATATTGTGACATTTCTATTCTATCAGGGGAATGTAATAAAAGTCGCAAAGAGCAAAACAATTCGCACCAATAAGACTAAAAATCCACATCTCGCAATGTAATATTGTTCCTTAAACTGTTATTGCATTGCGAATTTTAATTGCGCATTGCGAATTTTAATTGCACACTCATAAGAAGTGCTTGAAGGTGTCGTAATCTTTTGGAGCAAACATAACAACTTTTTCAGTAAGAAGTTTTATTACATTGACTGCGCATTGGCGCAAACTATAAAATTCGCAAACGGTCTTTCACTGTCGGAAGTGGTCGCTAAACAGTTTCCGGGCTCGCAAAAGCTATATTAAATTCGCACAAAGCAAAATTTGTTCGCGCAAAGGCATAACTTTTCGCATTGCGAATAGTTTTTCCGTT
Organism: Xenopus laevis; assembly: GCF_017654675.1. Taxonomy (NCBI): domain Eukaryota; kingdom Metazoa; phylum Chordata; class Amphibia; order Anura; family Pipidae; genus Xenopus; species Xenopus laevis. The sequence goes on along the minus strand of NC_054380.1, from coordinate 77,271,660 downwards.
AGCGATTTTTATTACATTCCCCCGTATGTGTACTGTATATTGTGAGTTGGTCCCTAAGCTCAGTAAGTGACAGCAGCACAGAGCAACAGCAGCAGAAAAGAAGATGGGGAGCTACTGGGGCATCTTTGGAGACACAGATCTTTACTGCTAAAGGGATGTGGTTGCCTTGGGCTGGTACAGAAGCACAAAACATAATGTACAACATTTCTAGCTACTTCTATAGTTAAGCTTTCGTTCTCCTTTAAGCAATGACAATAATTCAGTCATATTTCTTTAATTCTCTTATTGAGTTTCTGCTAGTAACAATTCAGTCTGTCTAAATGACCTTCAGACTGTGGAACCTTAAGTACAAATCAGTAGGGGGTAACAATTAACACGTTCTTCCAATAATTCTGAGCTTTCTGGATATTAGGTTTTCAGGAAAGAGATCATATAACCTTATCAAAAACTGACCATCTAAAACTAAATAAAAGAATTGGCCTCAAAATAAGAGATGTGCCGATTAGCCTTTGGTTGTAATCTTGCACTATGTATAATCAGCATTTCTCTAAAAAATTATAGCCCATGGTGCCCATGCCTTATGGCATTACTTAACTCATATTTCTTCAAGCTTTCTGCTGGGATCTGCTGTCTATTTCTACTGTATACACACCTTGTAGCATATTCATAAATTAGAAGGTTTAGCACGCAAAAGTCCAGAAGGGTACATTTTTTATTGCCTGTGTCACTGCAGTGCAAATCAAAGTTTCATTTCTCCACAAAACTGCAAAATGCATTCTAAGAATTGTATTTTTAAGCATTTTCCACAAAGAAAATAGATAATGCAATAAAGCTTTTCTATTTCATTAAACGAAACTCAGCAGATTTTTAAAAAATTTTATTAGTTTAATTGCTTGCATTTATTTTGCAGTTGGTCAAAACACCTTAGATTAAGGGTGTTTTTAAACTTAAGGATGTTTATAAAAAAATAAATAAATATATATATATATATATATATATATATATATATATATATATATATATATATATATATAGTGAAAAAGGATTGCGGCACTCACAGGGTTTTAGTGAAAAAACAAAAAATGTTTTATTATTAAGCCTCAACGTTGCCCTGTGAGTGCCGCAATCCTTTTTCACTGCTTATTTCCCATGCTGGCACCCAGGTATTAATTTTGTATACGGAGTGCACCATTCCTTTGGTTTTATATATATATATATATATATATATATATATATATATATATATATATATATATATATATATACATACATATATAATTTTATTATTTATTACATGATTACATAAAAACGATATAGTAGTTAATTCAGAAATGCATGAGGATCAGGAAGTACAACAAGGTAGTACAAGGGGGCTAATTTGATGGCACTCGTTTGCTAATTAATAAGGTAAATGTGAAAATCCCAAATGTGTACTTATTCATTAAAAAATTCTAATTTCAGCTTGGTCATAGTGATGGGCGAATTTGCGCTGTTTCGTTTCGCCGAAAAATTTGCATGACATTCATGAAACTGCAAAAATTTCGTGAAACGTCGCCGGCGTCTCGTTTTTTATGGTGGCGTCAGTTTTTTTGGCAAAAAATGAGCCGGTGTCCAATTTTTTTTGACGCCGGTGAGTTTTCGCGGCCATTTCACGAATTTATTCGCCGGCGGTGAATCGCGCAAATTTGCAGCCACTAAAATTGCAAGATCGTCAAACTGAATTTCTGCAGATATGCAAAATCATTCATAGCTGGGTTAACTCAATTCCTTTTAACAGGTGTAGAACCAAGTCTTTTTCTGTCTTGACCAATGAGGTATGGAGTTATCACATCACAGTTGGACTGACTGTATTGATCAGTTTTACTACATGAGAATAAATATCCACTCTCTGTACATCATTTACATTTCACTATTGTCACAATTATATTACAATGACAAAAGGGTGCACACACACTTCATGTGCCGTTTTGTAATTTTTTATTTTGACACTGCAGCACAAGATTGTGTATTATGACACCCTTTTTATGTCCATATAAAATCCACAATATTGTACTTGAAGTGTGGGTGCCCCTTTTGTGCATGTTCTAGATTACTGTGCTTCAAAGTACTAACATAGTTTATAGTACACGTGCAAATGTTCTTCTGTGATAGTAAAAAATGCCCAATATGAGCACCTTTGTACATGTTAATGTTAATTTACATTGTGTTTCTTAAACTCATATGATATATCTGTATGCGTAGAAAAGTACCTCAATTTCCTTAATTTAAGTGTAAATATGAGCCATAGTCAGGTGTTCATCTTATAATACGGTATAATTAGAACTGCAAAAAATATAATAAACCACATGCCGTTTCTTTTTTCTACTTCTTTTGCTTGAGCTTCCTTGCATGAAAAGAAAATTTAATCCGAGGGATATTTTTCATTATTCCTTATCTAAGTAACTTCATTGTCACATTAACAGCACTACCTGTTTTTCTAGAATTCTGGACAGAGTTCTTTGAAACATAAGCCTTACTCTAATTACAAAACAGCAGGGAATTTAAAGTTGTTCCATAAAAAAAAATATAAAACACTATTATAATATCCAAAACAGAGAGAAGACAAAATACATAAAATAAGACTTTAAGTATGGCTAAAGGATGCTGAAAAACATTTCAAAAGCAATGCAACACAAATCCGTTGATCAGAAATTGTGAGCTGTGACTTGTAACTTGTGAGTTATGTGCTGATCAGTGGATGGATGCTCTTGACAGCACCATAAGGGCAGCCCAAATCCCTTAGGGCCTTATGACTATGACATACAAAAGGTTTTCAAGATTTTGCTTATATCATTTTAGCGCTCACAAAATCATGACTGAAATCACCTCATTCAAATAGAATCCAATGTGAACTGCATCACAGAAAAACCACAGGCTTTGAGAATTTAACATCATGTTTTTTCTTGCTAAAAACTCTACACCAAAATGATATATATGTTTCTCTAGTCACTATGGCAGACTTCACACATATGGGTTCTCCCCGCCCTCTACCATGGATAGGACAGAAAACTGTTTCCATATTACCCAACCTATATAGCACTCATTTCCCCTGCCTGCTGCATCTTTTTTTTCTGTCCTCGCCAAAGGATAGGACAAGTTTTTGGGAGCTTTTGATTTTTATTTTGTAACTCACCTGGATCCCTGTTGGGATCCGGCATTTGGAGACTTCTGCCTCTCTCTCTCTGGAAGGGCAGTGCAGAGTATTTCCTCTTAGAGGAGATCAGCAGTTCAGATCCCCGTTACTAGGCAGCCTGGGGTTTATATTTCCGCGTTACCACGCCTGGGACTGAGTTACTCAGTATGGTGTGAGGTGCAGGGACTGTGTCCTAGACCAGTCAGCAGGGTGGCACCTTAGATAGGATCTTTTAAAGGGATCCTGTCATCGGAAAACATGTTTTTTTCCAAAACACATCAGTTAATAGTGCTACTCCAGCAGAATTCTGCACTGAAATCCATTTCTCAAAAGAGCAAACAGATTTTTTTATATTCAATTTTGAAATCTGACATGGGGCTAGACATTTTGTCAATTTCCCAGCTGCCCCTGGTCATGTGATTTGTGCCTGCACTTTAGGAGAGAAATGCTTTCTGGCAGGCTGCTGTTTTGCCACCTTGTGGCAGACTAGGTTTGCCACCTTGTCCCACTGCTAACTCTGGGCAGGTGGACTGAAGTTGCGAGGGTATTGTGGGGGCTATGATGTGGTCAACAGGGGTTGACCAATTACAGTACCAATCTCAGGTAATCCTGCATGGTTTTCCAAATTTGAAAAATCGAGTAGGTAGTTTTCACGCACACAGCCCTTCCGAAAACCTGGTTGTCCAGGTCAAAACCAGACAAATGGCAACCGTATAGCATGCACCAGAACAGAGACTGCAGAGTGGCACAGTAGTATATGAGCCTTTACTTTCAGCTGTGCTTGGATAATATTCTATATATTTGTATTGTTAAGACTAAACTATACAGTATTTTGTATATTTTCTAATAAATACTGAATACAAGTTCATATTTAAAATTACATCCAGTATCCACACAGATGAATAATAATTTGTCACAGATGGCAGCTTCAGACTTGAAAACCCACTAACCTACTGAGTAGACTATTCTATAACAGAGAAGCTTCAAAAGAATCAATACTATACCACATGTGCACCATCTGCTGCACCTGCTCTAGATAGTGGAAAACAAGTGGCATTTAAAATTAAAAAACTGAAAAAGTTAATTTAATTTGGCAATGACAAAATATCAGTGCAATCTTGCTGGTGCAATGATGTCATCGGGTCTTGCAGATCTTGGCAATAGACATGACCTTACAGAGGAGGAAAAGTTCAAAATGATAAAATCCAATAACCTCATCTGAGATGTTAAAAGTATCAATACCATCTCTTATCCTGACACTTAAACATCTTTTGATGATAAAATGATGCTAATAGCATTGGTGAATTGCCAGAGATGTTTTCCATTTGTAGGCCTTATTTATAAAAAATCTAATTTGTGAGGTTTGTAAAGTATTTTACTTCGAATAAACTCACAATTAAAAAAAAAAACTTGAATGGTTGCTTGTTTATGAAAAAATCAGAATGCATAAAACTTGTTTGAATAAAATCGCGAAAAAAACTCGAATACCTAAAATTTTTGTAGTTTACTGTATAAGTTTTAAAAAACTCAAAATTGTACGTTTACAAACTCAAAAATCTTGAATTAAAAAAAATGGCTAGAATTTTGCCAAGGACAACTCCCATTGACTTCTACATGAACTCGCCAAAAATTTGGCAAAAAAATCGTGGCAAAAATTTAAATTCGAACTTTGATAAATCACCCCCTAAAATGGATATCATGAATAAGGTCATACTGTCAATTTTTGTATACTGACACTAAAAAAACAACTACTCAAAATATAACTTTTTAATTTGACTAATGAAAATAGCAGAGGATTGACTGTGAAAACAAAGAGTTACATGAAAATGTTATTACTTGTAAACAGATTATCGGCTGTTTGCACACTTCAGTAGAAAGAAATAAACAAAGCCATATGTGCTGAGTTTCTTTAGGTTTCTTTTCTTCTGATAAACACACATTTCTGCCACAGATCAAAACAAAAACATGGCCACCTTAGCCAACACCGCAAAGTCTGTTTTGCATAAAAAAGCACATATTTAATCACTAGGCAAAATAAATGATTTGGACTGTACAGAGATCCCATACCTTTATTAGAATATATATATATATATTTTTTTTTCACAAATGTTTTTATTAGTTTTTCCAGAATACAAGTAAAATGAATTAAAACAAAATCATAACCAAGAAAGTAAATAAGATAACAATATTATTGTCAAGGGTAGAACAAAGTAGTAGAAGGCAGGAATGATAATTAGCAGTCTATACCGTTGCCAAGTGACCAGGAGAGAATGGACCAGGCAGATACACCGCTACCTATATATATTGAAAAACGACCCAGCATGTCACTAACTATTAACAGTAGGAAGAAACATGAAAAGGTTTGTACTCACAGAGTGCTTGTTAATATTTGATTAAGGGAGTGGCTCCTGGGGGGTCCCGTTGAAATTGGTTGTTGTAGGTTTCCCCTATTCATCAGCTGTTGTTCCGCCTCACAGACAACATCGGTCCCCTGCAACAGTTCCCTTTCATACCATGTAGTATATTGAAAGGTTTGAATGGTTAGTAGTTTAGTATGCAGTGGGAGGGTGTTAATGTGCGTCAGCCAGGTATCGAAAAAGGTTTCCATGTGGCTTTCCTTACTCGTTAAGGTTTCTATCCAATCTAAATGGAATATGTATTGCAGTTTTTGATGCACCAAGGACAGTGGTGGGGGAAGGTGGGACAACCAGGTATGCAAAATGGCTTTCCGGGCCGCTGCTGCCAACCTTTCAGCCAGAGCTTAGAGATATATGAGGTAGGCTGCAGTTTGCTAAAAATGGCCCATGTAGCGTGAATGTTCAGAGTTTTCCCCGACAGGTTTTCCCAGTAGCTGGCGACTTCCTTCCAAAACTGTTGCATGAGTGGGCATGACCATAGGCAGTGTATTATATCAGCTCTCGAATCCCCGCATTTCAAACAACTATCTGAGATCGCCGTGCCAATATGGGATCTCTTCAAAGGAGTCAAATAGGTATGATGCAATATTTGTAGGGACATTTCTTGGTATGTGCTAGCCGGTAGTATTTTCATCATTCGGGTGTGATAACGGAGAATATCTACGTTTTCCGAGTGCGGGATAACTGTTTTCCATCTCGTAAAGCTCATGGTGGTGTTATCTACATCGATGGTTGTCCTGATTAGGTTGTAAATATGTGCAGTTGATCTAATTGTGTCATGTTTTGGCCATAGCGAGTCAATTGGGTTGGTCTTGTCTACATCTGTTAATTTAGCCAATTGTGTCGCGATGAAGTGTGTAAGTTGTAATAATGAGAATTGGTGAAGTTGCAAAAATGGGTATTTTTGGAGCAGGGTCGCAATTGGTTGAATTGTGTTGGTAGTCGTGATCACATCCTTCATGTTTTGTAGACCTTTCGTTTGCCATGATTTAAAAAGTATACTGTTTAGGCCTGGAGGGAACGCTTTGTTATTGAGCCAGGTAAGATTTATTGAGTTAAAGGGAGAAAGGTTAGCTTTTTTGCGGATAGAGTGCCAGGTTCTGTATGTATGAATGAATAAAGGATTATCCTGTATATCTTTGGGGATTTCTGGAAGTGGCGTATGTAAGAGTGAGTGAATTTCCCTCTGTTAAGGTTTCATCTAAAAGGGTCGTGGTGTATATGTTTCTATGGTGGAGCCAATCTCCCGCATATCTAAGGAGAGCTGCGTCGTTATATTCCAATATGTTTGGAAGATTGAGTCCACCATCCTGCTTCTGTAGGTGGAGGGTTGCGACTCTGATTCGGGGACGTTTTTTGTTCCAGATAAAGGTTCTTAAAATGTGTTGCAGTCGTTTGTTGTCTGCGGAGGATATGCGATATGGCAACATTTGTAATTTGTAAAGTAATTTGGGGAAAATTATCATTTTAATAAAATGAATTCTACCTGAGAATGTAAGATTTGTATTTATCCATTTGCGGGTGTCTTGTTCAATTTGATCTATGGTGGATCTGATGTTGGACTTATACATGTCTTTGTGATGTTGTGTTAATCGGATTCCGAGAAATTTTACATGTGTTTTGGCTTTCCGAAAGGGAAACGGGTTTGCCCAATCCGACGGGATGGTGTGTTGTAGACGTAGGGCTTCAGATTTCCCTAGATTGATTTTAAATCCCGCTATAGTTCCGAAAGTTTCTATTTTGTGTAGGATTGTGGGAAGTTCTGTTTGAGGCTTGTTTAGAAAAAGGAGGATGTCATCAGCATATGCTACTGGCTTTACTTGTTGTGTGCCTACTTGGATACCTTCAAAGGTGTCATCATTAAGTAAGTGACGTAGCAAAGGATCTAAAGCGAGATTGAAAAGTAGCGGTGAGAGAGGACATCCTTGTCTCGTGCCTCTCTGTATCAAGAATCTAGGAGAGTTCAGTCCGTTAGCCGTAACATGGGTATAGGAATGCGAGTAGAGGGTTCTAAATAGGTTGAGCATCTGAATACCAAAGTGTTGAAATTTAAGCAGTCTCTTAATGTGTGTATGTGTTATTCTGTCAAAGGCTTTATCAGCGTCCAAGTTAATTAGTATGCCGTGTTTTCTTTTCTCCAGATTACATTGATACAAGGTAGCTATTGCCGTCTGGAGAGCCTGGACCGGGTATCTTCCCCTGAGAAACCCCACCTGGTGAGTGGTAAGTATGTGTGGGAGAACAAGTTGTAACCTGTCTGCCATAATTTTGGTTAACAATTTCAGGTCTTGATTTAAAAGAGAGATCGGCCTGTAGGAGGAGGGGAGGGTGGGGTCTTTCCCCTCTTTTGGAATTAATATAATTCTCGCCTCGTTTGCTTCACACCACAATGGAAAGCCCTGTAGAACATTATTAAAAAGCGTGGTGAGCAGTGGGGCGAGTTCCGGGAGGAGGGCTTTATAATATTCTGCGCTTAAACCATCGGGGCCTGGGGATTTCCCATTCTTCAAATGCTTTATTGTTGATGTTATGTCTTGTTCTGTAATAGGTGCATCTAAGATCTCCCTGTCCTGCACTGAAAGTTTGGATAAGTGGGCATTTCGCAGGAAAGAGAGGCCTTCCTCTGGATGGTCCTGATTCTCCTCGTAAAAGTGTTTAAAATACGTTTCAAGTTCTGCTACAATGGCTTCAGTGTCCCGAGCCCAACCCTCCTCCATTTTTAATTTCTTTATGAAGTGTTGCGCTGTGTTGTGTTTGGTTATTCTGGCAAGGAGTCTCCCCGATTTATTCCCCCATCTGTAAAACTTATTTTTCATATGAGAAATGAATATATATTTTTTTTAGTTATAATTTTTAGCTCTGGGGAGCTGTTGAGAAGCCAATCTTAAGGGTTGATTGAAATCATAGAACAGATAACAAGGTTTTTCCATTATAAAGAGGGCCACTCCAGGGCTGCACGCCATGAGGGAACCTTTGCATCAGGTTGTAGCGAGCAGCCAGTTACCAGGGGCAGAAAAAGCTGCCTCTGGTAACTTTACATAGTTACATATTGGAGTATTGGATTGAAAAAAGACCAACGTCCAAGTTCAACCCCTCCGAATGAAACCCAGTATCCGTCCATACATACACACAATCATACACACACCCCACATAAACTATATATATATACCAATATCTATACTAATAAAATCCCTCTTAAAAGCATTAACAGAATCAACCAACCACCCAGCCAATTGACAATGCTGCTTCCAATGAAAGTTCTTTTCCTGTAGTCTAAAGGGGTGGCCTCTGGTGCGGTGATCCCTTTAATGGAAAAAATATACCTCTGCTAATTGTCTATAATGTCCTCTAATGTTCTTGTAAAGATTAATCATGTCCCCTTGTAAGTGTCTTTTTTTCTCAGAGAGAACAACCCCAACCTTGACAGTCTACTCTCACAATTTCAATCTTCCATCCCTTTAGCCAATATTGCTGCACATCTCTGTATTCTCTGCAGCTCATTATATTAATTAATCAGATTTGACACTGATCATAGAAGTTGATGCTATACAGGGCTGCTTTCCCATATAATGTGAATTTTTATTAATTACTATTATGACTTTATATACTTTGTATTGTCGCTCTTTAAACAACATACTAGAACATATGCTGTGAATTAGCTGAAAAATGGGGGCTACTTGGGGCTGATTCTAAGGCAAAAATCTTAATTACTAAAGGGCTGTATTGGCTTTGGCCTGGTATGAAAGCCAAATATAATGTTCAGCCTTATTCTTTTTAAACTTTATTATTCCTTTAGGTTGCAATACAAAAAATGAAGGGCTCACTGTTAAATATAACACAACATTACAGTTTTATTAACATCTCCCAATTTAATCCAAATTTTAGATAGCACTGGCATGATTCCACATATTTTCTGAACATAGGTTTAGCTCTACGAGGCGCTCCCTGAGTCATGCCTAGGCCAGTGGTACAGTTATGCATCTAACTAAATAGATTATAATATAACATCTATATTTTAAACAGGAAACTTATAGGTTAAACAGAATTTTCTGGTAGATGATAATTATATCAAGCTTAGACAGCACACAACTTATGTGAAATAGGGAAGTTCCAACAAACTATAAACATAAGGTTAACACAACCTTGGGGAATGCTGAAGTAAGAACATGGACAGGTTGAAAGGTATGCTGACATGGTAAGAAGTAATTGCATGAAAAATGAATGACAAAATTGTTAATTAAGTAAAATGTTAAGTGACCAATCAAAATATCAAAAATTGTAATATGCTGATTATGTTGATTGTTGATTGTTCGAAAATATGTAAGTGGTATGCAGGGCAGACAATTGTGCTGATGATATAGAATGTGGATGTGATCTATGCTTGGTGCATCAAACCAATAAAGCTTCCAACTCTGATTAAACATCTTAGGAGGTGTCTCTGATTTTGGGTAAGCAACTGATTTCACAATATCTAATGCAAGTATACTTCTAAAAGAAAGAACAAAATGAAAATATGAGAAATGCAACTTAGTCAAATGTATGATTCATTTTAACAAAAATAAGGTAAATACTCTACAGCACCAAACACCTACTGCGCAGAATGGCTGTTTTATGATTTTGTCAAGCAAACTGGATCTTGTTTACTTACCATAATTACCGCATAATATATCTGCTGATCCATAAAAAATTGTTTAATGGGCCGTAAAACAGAATTTCAAGGCAATGGAAAATGTTCTATACGTTGCAAGTTTTTCTGCGTATGTACTTTGCAACTGTGAAGCACATCAGAGACAATGTCATTGTCCGCATAAAAGCATAAAAGTAACCCTCAAAATTGTTGATCATTATTTACCAGAGTTAAAACAATTAAAGGGGTTGTAAACCCAAATAGAAAATGCTGCAGGACGAAAACAGGTTTAATTCTACATTAGCTGTACCTTAATTGTAATTTTTAATGATTCTAAGCTTGTTTGTAAACATAAATGCTATTGGAAGATGTGTCCTTTGCTATTTCTTGCATTGCTGGTTCTCACTTCATGTACCACTGAAATAGTGTCTACACTTCAATTTTCACAAAGTCTAGCATGTTCTGTGATCACCAGACCTGTAAAGAGAAATGCAACAGTGTGCAATACATTATGGAAAAATTGGCTATTGGCTGGAATAGAACTGTCTACTGCTAAATTGTTTTGTGTAGTCAGGCCTGGTTTTGCACTCCTTGATGCTGTAGCACTTGCTGCAGTAGATTTTCTAAATAGCCACTTATATTTCTATAGTTTTCCATGAATAAGGCCATTGCAAACTTTACATTTTATTTTTATAATGGTCATCAAACAGTTTGCTTTGTTTGCAAAGGATTTCTTTTTCCTTTTTTTCCTGCTCATTTAAAAAGGATTTGCAACCGCATTGAAAATCCACACATTTTTAATCCATGAGCCAATATCAGCTATAAAATCCAGTCTTCTGTTCCTGCCGTTAACTGCGCTTAGTTTAATTAAGCAGGATAAGACTGCTGTCAAGCAATATGATTAGCCATATTCTCTTTTATTATGTCTAGTGAAATATTACAGAGAATATCTATAGCATCATCTCTCTTCACAGTCTAATATGTATGTTTAACTTTAATCTGTGCAGCAATCTCTAGCTTTTGATGATAGTCATGTTTAATATGGATTCATTTATTTTGTATTACGTTGATTTTCAGCAAAGGTAAATATTTTAAATTAGTAGTTTTGTACTGTCAAAAATTTTTTTCTGGTAGAACAGAAATATGTTTATAGGATAGAAAAGTAAATAATTTAAACATAAAGAAATAAGAATATAATGAAAAATAGGAAACATTTCAAAACAATTGTTCATCAACATTAGCCATAGCATGTCATTTCTGGCTCTAAGTTATTGTAACACTTTAGATGCTGAATGACTTTTTTTGTACTAGCTGTCGTGAAGTGGCGGAACTTCCGGGAGCTGTGGGAGCGCACCCGGACCCGCACCCCCTCGGGGCCCGCCAGACACATGCGTGGTTGATATCTGCAAAAAATATACCAATGGATCTTGATAGGATCTTTCATACATGTACCATTATGGTCTAGTAGTTTCCCTATTAACATCTGCTTTTATATGTACCAACATGGTCTGCACTTTTGACTGAAACCTTTTCTACTTCTCAATTCAATCACTGTTTCTACTTTATGCTGAAATCAACCAAAACCACTTTCCAGTGAGTAAAGTCTGTTATGCTTCCACAGATATGGAAGTTAGAGGAATGACAAACCAGCCCCTACTTCCATCCAGGTCTAACCATTGAAGACATACCTGTAGCAAAACAACAAATGGAAGTGGTGAAATGCCATGAAATGAGTAAGCGATGGTCCAATTTGGATATATGTCCTGATATGTTTTTAATGGAATATAAGAAAAGTCACTATTTTTAATAATACAGCTTAAACTCTGGTGCTTCGTTAATTGTCTTTTTGCTATTTGATTTGTGAGGGGGGGTGCTAACACATGTTGCACAGAATACTTCCAGGTTTCCATTGTTTTTAACATTCAAGGCATAGGCCATATGACTACAATATAAATCAATGGGCTGTATTTTCCTCATAAGTATGGCTAAATGTGAAAAACTTATAGTATGGCTTTTCAGTTGCATTAATATCTTACATAAGGACGCCCTTCTGAATGTTAAAAAACTAATTGGGTAATGTAGATCAAATCTCAATTTTCACTGACCAATTCAGATAAGCGTGTGATATTATTTAATTAGCTACATTGCTTGCTTGGGGTCACATATGGCCCAAAAAGCATACAGCCTGGGCAGAAATGGCCAAATTGTAAAGGGGAATGTAGTATAAGCTTTATCTTCTGGAAATAAGAAATTTCTAAATCTAATCAATTATAAATGTTTAACCGTTTCTGAACCAAGTGATTCTTTACTACCCCCCTCTCAGCAATCTGTCTCTCTTTCTGCAAGAATCTAAGTTAGATTCTGATTGACGGTTGCATCAGATACATCTGTGTGTGAATGTAGAGAAACCAATTTCACTGAAGGGCATAGTGAATAGGGATTAAATTTAGAAAGCTCCTTATTTCCATGAGTTGAAGCTCATATAAAATTTTCATTTTCACAATATTTCTTCTTTAATTATTCAGTAACAATCTTGTTCTTAACTATGCACACACTTACACACTCACTCTCACTGGCCTTTATACTAAAAATAGAAAAATCATATTTACACTCAGGTATTGCATACAACACAGGCACAAGAGATACATTCACATATCATAGTAAGTAAGGTTGAAAAAAGACACACGTCCATCAAGTTCAACCTTTTAGTTTATTTTTATTTTTTCTATCTACCTGCCATGCATACATACTTACATATTCTAAATAAAAAATTATCTGTAGAAGTTTGTTTTTCCTATAGAAAAAAATGATCAGTTCCACCAAAATGTTTGTTAAAATAAAAATGGATGTTAGTTATTTACTATTATTTATTGGTGTCAGGCTCTTTTGGGGTTTGATCTTGAGACCTCCTGGTTGCTGTCTGCTCTTCCTAACCACCATGCCGGGAGAGCAACCAGCATGTTTTTATTTTCCTTTTCACCTGGGTCCCTGGTTTAATTGTCTTACCCAATAATGATGCTGGGGCATCATTATTGGTCTGTTGGGGTGAGCTCAATCAGGGCTGACCCTGCCCTATATAAGGCCAGCCCTACTCAAATGCAGTGCCTGAACATTGACCTTACTTAGGCACAGAGGCACCGTTCCTTGCTCTCCATCCCTGCCCTGGCCTCCGTCTGCTCCTTGTCTTGTAAGTTTCTATCCTGTTCCATGTTCTTCTGGTTCCTGCAACTAGTCCTGTCCTTGTCCTGGTCCAGTCCTCCTGCTCACTTTCTATCTGGACCTATTCTACACACGTTTCATCATGTCCCAGGTCTTCATTCGCTCTTTTCCTTGCCATCCTTTCACTGTTTTTCACCCTCACTATACCACTACTATCTTTTTTCTGCTTTGCCTTCACCATCCCACTCCAGTCCCCCACCTGCTTCGTTCCAATCTAGTTCTCTTCACTGGCTCAATCCTTACTCGACCAGACTCTGACTTGAAGTCCTCATCACTCTGATCCTGTCCCTCTGTCTCATTTATGTGTATGCTGCCTGTAGGACTCACCTTCCCTACCTCTTCTTCTTTAGCACCCCCTACCTATCCCTAACAATTGGTGACACATTTTTCTTCTTAACTATTCTTTTTTCCTGATTTTTCCTTCCAAACTAGTAAAAAATCTAGTTAATTTTTTAATGGTTGTTAAAAAAAGAAATGTAACCCTTGTGAAAATACCATTTGAGGTGGAAATCAAACAAGGTTAAACTTTGATAAATCTGCCATCAGCATTCAAATACATACATACAGTAGGCACATGTAAACTAAATTCTCACACATACAAACCAGTATAGTACATTCAGACACAGAAGCAGACATATCAAAAATGTTATTATTTTTCTATTTTTGAGTATATTTCTAATATTGAAAAAATGTGGAATCTTGAATGTGTGCTTATTTATTAATAATCTTGAATTTCAAAAATGTAATATAACTATACTCAAATGCAGCAAAATCACATATTAAACTGCCAAATTTCAGTAATTTCAGCTTTTAGATGCCAAATTTTTATATTTGAGTTTTCTACGTGGGGAGGCCCATTTATCAACATTCCATTTAGTGGTTTTAGAGGTTTTAGAAACCACAAAAAAAAAATTCTCTAAAGCCACGAATGCCAAAAGATGTATTACAACAATCTAATATAAAAATCACAAATGAATAAAATTGCAGAACGGATCTGAATAATAATTCATAAACTTTGAAATCCTCAAAAGATAGATTTAAAGATAGATTACAATTGTAATTGACTTATACATGACCTCAAATAGCTTTTAGATTACAAAATTTTGTATCAGTGCTTTTCATGGTATTTTCATTTTATAAATTATTAATATTTTTGTGGTTTATAATAATTAGTATAATCCACCATTTTTAGAGCTAAAAAATATGACTCATGAAAATGAAGTATGAATGTTTGGAAATCTCCCCCTTTATCTATAAAATATGAGTTTTGGAACTAAAACAAACTGGAATTGTGGTAAAAAGTTAAATTCCAATGTTGATAAGTCTGTCCTATAACAAATAAAAAAAATACCAGCATGACGGAAGTTACAAAATTAAAAAAGACAAGCATTCAAATTAGCCTGTGTTAGTACAGAATAAATAATGAATCTATGTTATAAAGCCAGTCAGGAAACTGCTGAACCACATTTTGTCTGCAGCCAGGAGATTGCTCTGTCAGAAATGGAAACAACCCAACAAGCCCACGATGGGGGAGTTACAGAATAAGATTGTGGAAATAAAGCGTATGGAGTACCTCTCGGCACTTAGTAACACTTCAATGCCCAAATATATTGAGTCATGGAGCTACTGGGTCTCCTGCTTCCCTGAAAGTTGACTCACACTTTATCTGACACAACAGTTAACACCTGACCACCCTCTTAGAAATTTTGCTTGATTGTCACTCTAAGCCTGCATATATGATTTTCTTTGCCTTTTTTTTTTCTTTTTCTTTCTTCTCTTTTCCTCTATGTTGTATAAGTTTACATACAGCACTCAACAATGCTCTAATTGTACTGTTCACAATATTTTCTTGATTGTACCATGTGATTTTCATTACCTGCTACTTAATAACTGAAAACTATTGTCACAGATACTTGATAATATCAGTTTTTAAAAATGAAAATAAAGTGTTTCAAAAAAATAAAGAATCTATGAGGTTATGCAATAAAAGGTACACATTTTGATATAGTCTAGTAAGCTATAGCAGCAAATCAGGAGGTAATATTTACTGTTTCCTATCTGATGGGATAAGGAAGACTACTGTATATGCTCCAGGGTACTGTGTGGCATATAAATAAATGTATGCTTATTATAGATTACTAATTTAGCATGTCATGTCTGGTTGACTGCATTACATTTGGAATAATATTGTACTGATTTGCACAGACATAGTACAGGACAGGGATCGAGGAAACCTTCATATATACAGTACCTATTTTTCCCGTATGCAGTGAGATTTGACTTAACCTATTGCACTAGTGAGCAATAAATTGCACATATTGCATAACACATATTGATGGGCTATAAGTGCAGACACAATATAAGAAATGTCAGAAATTAACACATATTTATTGTTTTTTACACATTCTGATTAAGAATAAATCTTCCATTAGGCTAGCAGACTATGCCTCGCTCACCTTGATCTATTTCAAACTTTTGGATCCTGGCACATGAATTCCCACTGCTTTCCATGTTTGCCAGTTCACAAATTCTCTGGAAAGTAAATGGAGGATGTAGTGATGTGGTGTCTCTGCCCAAGTACAAGTGAGAGCACCCCCAATTATATTACACCAAATCTTTTGGTAAATCTATGTTTTATAAAAAGGGGCACATTATGCCACTAGACTAATCACCTATAGCAATCAATCCGCAGGAAGCATTTATAGATCACCTGTTTGAACATATTACTGGTAATAGTTGCTATAGGTACCTATGAGTAACTGCACCTGCACAAACTTAGTGCTTTTTATTATATATGGGGGAAAGTCTTTTACACCCAGAACTAGGTACACCTGAGCAATAAATTGAATTAGTACAGGGGGTATTGCTTTACAAATTTTTGAATCCCAGTTTTTTCTGAAGCTACATTGCAGAGAAAAATGTAAATGAACTCAACTGAGTTTTTTTTCACAATTTTTTTTCTCTTCTGCTAGCACATCTACATAAAAACTCTAAATACTCGAATTCAGTTGAATGAACTGCTGTTGTTATAGTACAATAAGAGATACAACTTACATATAGCAGTTTATATATGTAATATAAATGTAGGGATGTGAAAATTTAGACACCCTTACACTTCATTGACAGGCACATCCCTAGTAATATGGACGCCTAAGTGGGTCCTTATGGGGACCTGGTGCTTATTAGGGATGTAGCGAACTGTTCGCCCGCGAACTAGTTTGCGCGAACTTCGACCGTTCGCGTCCGCCGCATGTTCGCGAACGTTTGGGAACGTTCACAGTTTGAGTTCGCGTTCGATCGATCGATCGTTCGACCATTCGAATTCCTTCGACCGCTAAAAATCGAACGATTGTAAGCATTCAATCCAATGAAAAGCATTCGATCGAATGGCTTCGATCGTTCGATTCGAATGAAAATCCTTCGATCGAACGATTAAAATCCTTCGATCGTTCGAATCGAACGATTTTAGCGGTGTTCGAAGTTCGCGAACTGTTCGCGAACGTTCGCATTTTTTTTCCAGAAAATAACTTTTTCCAGAATCAAGGTATCAATGCTATACTGATGCTACTTCTATAAGTACTGTGATTTATGGTATACAGTAGATAAGATAGAAATATCAGAGGGATGAGTCAGTTCGTAATTATATACTGTAAACTGCAAAGAAGAAGACAAGTCTGAATACTCTGTTCTAACAAATGCCTACAATTTAGACAGGTAGATCATAACTATTCAGTAAAAGTGTACAAATAACCACCTTCAGTTTGAGCTGAGAAAGCATACAGTGAGTACCTTATTTATATCCATTTCATGTCGTAATAAAACACTATCTGCTTCAATTTGCCTCCTTGGACAGGAAATGTAACCATTCCCAACACCATGCATTTACAGAGTCCACACTTGAGTGACATTTGAATTCTTTACTGCAGTTTAAATCACTCAGTTTACTTTACATTTGTGTACACTAATCATTACTGTAAAAGCTGCAGAGGTTTGATCTAAGCACATCAAGCCACAGGCCTCGTGGTCATTTAAGCATATAAATTACCTATTTTCTGGTGCCGGTATCACAGTCTCTTAACTTAATAAAAAGCTACTTTGATGAATTATTGCCCTTTTATAATAATGCTGCAGCTGTTGCTTTTGAGATGAATGCACAAGGTTTTTCAATTCTGCAGAAGGTCTATACTAATGAAATGATTGCTAATACTGTTTCCATAAAAATAATTAAGAATCACAATGCTGTATGATTTCAGCTCTCCTATATACTTTGAGGCTTAAGGTTTCTAAGCCTTCCTTACAGAAAAACTCTGTAATTATTTTACCAGTGGCATAAACCAGGGGTGCTGGCCCGCACTCCCTTGGGGTTTGTCGCAATAAGTTTTATTATTTGCGACAGATCAGGAAGAAATCTTTCACCACTTTGTGGGCTGAGATTCACATCTAAACTGCAGCTATTCCTGAATATTGCATCACTGCTATGAAGTCATGTGGTATATTTATCAGCATTCTCAGTTTTAGTGCTTTTAGAGGTTTCTGAATCCACAAATAAACACTATTTCTCTTAAACCACAAATGTCATGGCATTTATTAGAAAATCTGAATATAAAAAGCATGATAAAAAAAAGGGCTGAGCAATCAGAAAAAAATACCTCTAAAACCTTGATTTTTTAAAACTATTAAAAAATAGTTCAATAGGGTCAGCGCAGCTCCCATTGACATCTATAGGACCTTGACAGTTTTTACTTGGAGCAGTTTTGTATTACAGTTTTTCATGGTGTTTACACTTAATAAATCTTGAATTGTTAAAGGTTTACAGAAATTACAAATATTAGATTTTTTTTGAGATTCGTGGAAAACAATAGAAATATGAATATTAGTAGGTAGGCCCCTAAGTAAAGCTGGGTTTCAAAAATGGCAAATAACAAAAACATAAATAAATCTTAGCGGCGTTAAAGCTTTACTTTGTTAGCTTTTTTGTGTGCTTTAAATATAATGTATGAATGTTCTACAAGAACTAGAGCTTGCACTTTCATGTATTTCTATCAGTGGCGAATTAGAAGTTCCATTTTTTTCCGGTGTTCGCGAACGGTGTTCGCGAACACCAAATCGGCAGTTCGCTACATCCCTAGTGCTTATGTATCCCCTGTAGATCTTACAGTGTACACTAGATGGCACTGTGCAGTAGTCTAAAAGTCTTGGGAACCATGCGGTCTGTGTCCATTACTTTAGCCCAGCCAAGCAGGCTGGAATGGAATGGGTATTGTAATCCTAGGAGCCTTGGCCCTAGTAAATAGATTAGCATACTCTGTCATAGATCACTCTAGGAGTCACAGATAGCTTAGGTAGTTGAGCAGGGATTAAGATCCCGGGTACTAATAGCCCAGAAGTAGGGACAAAGTGTTGAGACTAGGGATGATAGGAATTCCCCTAGATGCCAACTAAAGAGATCCTGAAAGCTGGCTGTACCTTTCACATTACTGTTACCTCTGCTGACATGAACCCTTGCCTGTAGGGATCCAGCCCAATGCCAATATCTGATTGTTCTGAATACTCTTTTGTTGATATGTGCTATGTTTAAATAAATATACTGTTCTGATTAAGCATTAAAGAACTATTGGCGCCCATTTATTGTGCAATTGCACCTGGTTACAGTTTCACTACACCCTGCCTCCACCGTACTGCGAGGGCTTACCCCTGTGTCAGCAATTAGATTTGCTTGAACTCATACCCTATGAAAGGTAATTTAGCTTCAGTGCACTATTCCTTACAAAATAAGCAACAAATCCAAGGACATTTAACAACTGTTATTCTAATAGACTGCAAGGACTGAATATCAATCTTTATTCCTGCCCATGTCCTGGGAATAGATCACTGAGAAATAGGTAACATTACCTATATGGTATTGAACTCTGTTTCTAGTGCTTTTGTTAGTCAGTATGCTTCAAGGTGGTGTGAATATGAAAAGTAAGTGAGCAAAGTTAGTGAAAATCCATTGGATAGCTGATGCTGGGACTATTGTTCATATTTGGGGGGCAGACACCCCTGATTGTGAATTTAAGAAAGGAAAATGTTTTGTACTGTATATCTTTTTAAAAGGCAGAATAAACTAAAAACTGCATTACTCTCCCTAAACATGAACTAAATATGATAAAGCCCCTAATCAGCAATGTAGCATTTCTGCTGATAATTTTATATATCATGGGGGAACTCTGTTACAGCTTCTGCATGTAAAGGTAATATTATATTTGTTATGTCCATTTTATTAAGCCTACTAATATAGTCCACTAGATTGTGTTTTCTTTAGTGTATTATAAGAATATTTAAAGAGAAGAATTAATAACAAAAACAAATGTGTGTGTAAATGTAAAAAAATAAAATATTTTTTTTTTTAAGGGGGTTGGTCATTTTTATATTAACATTCAATTAGCAGTAGCAATAGCAATTTCCAAACCTAGCAATGATGCACTGTTATAAATAAGAGACTGGAATATGAATAGGAGAGGCCTAAATAGAAATATGAGTAATAAAAAGTAGCAATAGCAATACATTTGTAGCCTTTTGAGTGGCACCCCACCCTTTGTTTTGTTGCCAGGAGAGAAGATAAAATATAGGCATTTTTATGGAACAACGGAGTGCTATCTATTGGAAGATTTACATTTGTTGGGGAGAAGCCCTTGTGAACTGGCTTCATGACGTGCACCCGGTCTGAGAATCGAACTGAAGAGTAAGTTTGGTTTCATTTGAATTGTATACATTTGTAGCCTTACAGAGCATTTGTTTTCGATGGGGTCAGTGATTCCCACAGGAAAGAGTCAGAAAAAAAGGAAAATAGGTCAAAAACTATAACAAATAAATAATGAAGACCAGTAAAAAAGTTGCTTAAAACTGTTCATACTAAAAGTTAATGTAAAGGCAACCTACCACAGTTTTTATTTTCTAAAGGCTTTAAAACAAACAAGTTAAAAGACAATTACAATGGTTAGCATGTGGTCAGCCAGTAAATTAGAGGTCTACTATTATGCTGTTTTCACAGTTTTTAATATTTTTACTTCAAATAAAGTAGTTTTAGTCCAGTTAAAATTTACACAAGTAAAATATGTTTGTTCATCAAAATGCTTCACCTATTTAAGTACTGCCTTTCTCAATGGCACTGCACTGGACTTTTCACAGAAATATTATTCCATATCATGATAGCTGTAATTCATTGTTATACCTTACTTTATAGGGCTTTCTCTATTTCTCAGTCAATAATGCCTAAAGCCTGTGCTTAAAGTCATTTCATTCAAGTGTAAAGCTATTTGCCAGGGCACAATGACAGTACAGTCAGGTGAATTTACTCCATGTGTTATTTAATGGCATTGTTCATCCTTTCTGTGATTTTCTTTATATCATTTAATAAATAACAAATACAAAAATACAGATTTACCCACCTTGAAAAATATACAACAAACGTTAAAAGTGGTGGTGAAAGGTGGCAACATTGCAAGGGTATTAGGGATACATTTCTGTATGTCGACATCTTTTAGGGATATTATTTCAAGTTTTATTGGCTTTCTAATTATAATAGTCCTTGTTGTTGGGTTCAGAAGGTAAATCCTTTTGACTTCAAATATCGTAGTCGAAGGATTTACCCCAATTAGTTAATTTTAAGAATGATAGGTAATTCTTTTGCAGGTATTAACGGTAAGCTCCTGCCCTCTTTTTACTTGTGGTGTTATTGCTGGGCCTTTTTCCGATTTCTGCAGCTGCTTTGAGATCAAACACCCTGTACCAGTATCATCAATATAACGTTAGCTGAATTCAAAACATTACTCCAGCCTGAGATTTAATTCCTTATACCCAGGAAACATGGATGATGTGTTTGAATTGTGGATTGCTTTTAAAGAAACAACTTTTGACATCAAAGTCAACATATTGGAAGCAATATAGGAATTGTTCAGTATAAAAATAAAAACTGGGTAAATAGCTGTGCAAAATAAAAAAAATGTCAATGTAGTAAGTTAGCAAAAAATGTAATGTATAAAGGCTGGAGTGACTGGATGTCTAACGTAATAGCCAGAACATTACTTTCTGCTTTGAAGCTCTCTTGGTTTTTACTGATTGGTTACCAGGCAGTAACCAATCAGTGACTCGAGGGGCCACATGGGTCATTTACCCCAGTTTACTTTTACACTGAATATTCCTTTAAGACTTTGTCTACTCTAGGCAGCTGACTCAATGGAGAAACCAATGGAAAACTTGAGTGAGGCAAAATGTAAATCTATCTGTGTATTGTGTCCCTGGAACTTCTAATTCGCCACTGATAGAAATACATGAAAGTGCAAGCTCTAGTTCTTGTAGAACATTCATACATTATATTTAAAGCACACAAAAAAGCTAACAAAGTAAAGCTTTAACGCCGCTAAGATTTATTTATGTTTTTGTTATTTGCCATTTTTGAAACCCAGCTTTACTTAGGGGCCTACCTACTAATATTCATATTTCTATTGTTTTCCACGAATCTCAAAAAAAATCTAATATTTGTAATTTCTGTAAACCTTTAACAATTCAAGATTTATTAAGTGTAAACACCATGAAAAACTGTAATACAAAACTGCTCCAAGTAAAAACTGTCAAGGTCCTATAGATGTCAATGGGAGCTGCGCTGACCCTATTGAACTATTTTTTAATAGTTTTAAAAAATCAAGGTTTTAGAGGTATTTTTTTCTGATTGCTCAGCCCTTTTTTTTATCATGCTTTTTATATTCAGATTTTCTAATAAATGCCATGACATTTGTGGTTTAAGAGAAATAGTGTTTATTTGTGGATTCAGAAACCTCTAAAAGCACTAAAACTGAGAATGCTGATAAATATACCACATGACTTCATAGCAGTGATGCAATATTCAGGAATAGCTGCAGTTTAGATGTGAATCTCAGCCCACAAAGTGGTGAAAGATTTCTTCCTGATCTGTCGCAAATAATAAAACTTATTGCGACAAACCCCAAGGGAGTGCGGGCCAGCACCCCTGGTTTATGCCACTGGTAAAATAATTACAGAGTTTTTCTGTAAGGAAGGCTTAGAAACCTTAAGCCTCAAAGTATATAGGAGAGCTGAAATCATACAGCATTGTGATTCTTAATTATTTTTATGGAAACAGTATTAGCAATCATTTCATTAGTATAGACCTTCTGCAGAATTGAAAAACCTTGTGCATTCATCTCAAAAGCAACAGCTGCAGCATTATTATAAAAGGGCAATAATTCATCAAAGTAGCTTTTTATTAAGTTAAGAGACTGTGATACCGGCACCAGAAAATAGGTAATTTATATGCTTAAATGACCACGAGGCCTGTGGCTTGATGTGCTTAGATCAAACCTCTGCAGCTTTTACAGTAATGATTAGTGTACACAAATGTAAAGTAAACTGAGTGATTTAAACTGCAGTAAAGAATTCAAATGTCACTCAAGTGTGGACTCTGTAAATGCATGGTGTTGGGAATGGTTACATTTCCTGTCCAAGGAGGCAAATTGAAGCAGATAGTGTTTTATTACGACATGAAATGGATATAAATAAGGTACTCACTGTATGCTTTCTCAGCTCAAACTGAAGGTGGTTATTTGTACACTTTTACTGAATAGTTATGATCTACCTGTCTAAATTGTAGGCATTTGTTAGAACAGAGTATTCAGACTTGTCTTCTTCTTTGCAGTTTACAGTATATAATTACGAACTGACTCATCCCTCTGATATTTCTATCTTATCTACTGTATACCATAAATCACAGTACTTATAGAAGTAGCATCAGTATAGCATTGATACCTTGATTCTGGAAAAAGTTATTTTCTGGAAAAAAAACAAGATTCATTGGGGCAAATTCACTAAGATTCGTAGTTGCGCCAGCGTCCGCTTCGCCGCACTTCGCCAGGCGTATTTTCGCCAGCGCTACGCAAATTCACTAAAATCCGAAGTTGAGCTTAGGGAAAGCGTAAGGTTGCGAAGTTGCGCTAGCGTTAATTTGCCAAGCAAAGCGAAGTTACGCTAGCGATGCTTAATTTGCATACGGTGCCAAATTGAAGTTACAATGGAGGTATATGTAGCATCACTACACTAGC
Organism: Xenopus laevis; assembly: GCF_017654675.1. NCBI lineage: Eukaryota > Metazoa > Chordata > Amphibia > Anura > Pipidae > Xenopus > Xenopus laevis. The sequence goes on along the minus strand of NC_054380.1, from coordinate 77,248,131 downwards.
CTAGGAAACCTTCAAAACCGCAAATAAATTTTTTATTTTGCCCTACACATGTGCCCACTGTATAGTTAAGGTGCCATGAGTAAGGAAATGTAGGGGGGAAGGAGGGTAGCCCCAAAAAAATGTTCGATGTTTTTCAGCCTATCACCCATAAAAAAAAAAAATGCCAGCGTTTTAACTTTGCTCTATTGCACTTCGTCTTGCGTAAAAGGTAGCGTTCAGAATAATTTGCGCGTTAGTGAATTTGCATAGTTACGTCCGTTGCGCAAATTCGCCACGCGTAAGGGTGCGAAGTAACACTAGCGAATTTACGCCAGCGTCCGTTGTGAATCGGCGAATTAACGAAAATGCGCTACGCTAGCGTTAGGCGCTTCGTCCTTTAGTGAATTTGCCCCTTAATCTTTGGAAACTTTTTTTTTTTTTAATCGAAGCTATTTATATCTCTCATACTGAAAAAGGTGCCTGACTTAAGAATTCTGTGAGAACTCTTCTGAGGATAATTTGATCTATTCCCCTTTATAAGCTTTAGATAAGCTTGGTGTGGTGTGTTTACCTCCAGCCACTAGAGGGCTTCAGTCAATAATAATAAGTGTTTATGTAGTTCTTATCATTAGACTCTTGTTGGTTCAGGAACTGAGATACAGCCATGAGGCTCCACTGATGTGTACTATCACTACTCTGAATAAAAGTCTGAAGTTCTAACCAGTGTGAGTTTACAAAATAACACATGGTGTCAGAAGTGCACTTGTGAACAAGCTACAGCTCCAGTCATTACAGTGTCAGCATGGATCTCCTGAAACAGCCTCCTGAACTGAGCATGCAAGGTAACTTAGAGCAGAACTGGTCCAGATTTAAACAAAGATTTCTATTATATCAGAGAGCAATTAAGGCACATGAAGAAGAGGATGTACAGAAAATTGCAGTAGCAGGGCAGGAAGCCATTGATGTATATAATACTTTTCAGTTTGCAGAGGCAGAGAAGGACAATTTTAATGCAGTGCTTAAAAAAATTGAGAACTACTGTGCTCCAAGAAAAAACATCACTTATGAGAGACATGTGTTCAGTTCTAGATTACAGAAAGAACATGAAACAATTGATGAATATGTGACATACCTCAGGTTAAAGAGTCATTCCTGTGAATTTGGTGCACTGACTGAATCTCTGATTAAAGATCAATTAGTTATGGGTATACATAACATGAAAGTGAAAGAGAAATTGCTCACAAAGACAGATCTCACTTAAGACCATGCTATACAAATCTGTAAAGCCTCTGAATCACACAAACACAGCTCAAGCAAACAGAACAGCCTGGAGAAAGCTGCTGTGTTATGGAGGTGTCATCCAAGCAGCCCCCACTGAAAGGCCACTACAAAGGCAGGGTGCAGAAAACCTCTAACTTTTCTGGCTTTAAAAACAAGAAAGCTCATGCATTTACAAGCTCCAATTGTCAGCGTTGTGGACAGTCACATGCATACATGCAATGCCCTGCATATGGAAAAACTTGTAACAGTTGTGGCAGAGCAAATCACTTTCAGAAAATGTGTAGATCAACCACACAAATACATGCAGTACAAACTGGCACAGACAGTGATGAAGACTTCCACATAGGCAGCATACATGCAACTAATGCACACAGAACAGAATGGTACCTTACATTGTCCACTAATGGGACAGATATTCCCTACAAAGTAGATACAGGTGCTGAAGTGGACATTCTGTCAGAATCTCCATATAATGGGCAGACCCTGCGTAGGAATCGCAGACATCTTTTACAAGTTCCAGAGGAACATGTACCTTTTACCCAGGTCATTCAAACCAATGATAGCACAACAGGTACAACACCAGAGCAAGACAGCCATGAAGTAACTTCATCTGGACGAGTTATTCGCAAACTATTGCGTTTAATGCTAAAGTTCTCATTTTAGACTCTTTGAGACTTTCAGTTCACTTTAAAAAAAATGTATGCATGTTATAATTGTTAATTTTACAGTATTTCTTTCTTTTCAACTTTCTTATTTTCACAGGCTGAAAGGGGAAGATGTGGTGTGTTTACCTCTAGCCATTAGAGGGCTTCAGTTGATAATAATAAGTGTTTATGTAGTTCTTATCATTAGACTCTTGTTGGTTCAGGAACTGAGATACAGCCATGAGGCTCCACTGATGTGTACTATCACTACTCTGAATAAAAGTCTGAAGTTCTAACCAGTGTGAGTTTACAAAATAACACACTTGGGGTGTTAATGAAAATATCAGGCTAAGCAGTCACTGTTAGCTTTCATTTTGGTTTTTTTTTGTTTAACAGATTGACATTAAACACCACAGAATTGCACTTGCTGCAGGACATTCATACAATATATAAGTATTCCCTTCAAGTACATGCTTTATGTTTCCAGATATGAAGCATGCACCTACTTGTATCTGTAATTAGCATCTGGTCTTTACAGGTTATAGTTAAAGAGGATTTGACTGCAATCCTATGTAATCATTCAATCTAACTTTCAAGATAGATTAATAAATGATCAAACATTGAACCTCACTTCTTAAACAGTTTCTTATATAGGTTTAAAATACCTTTCAACATTCTTCTTTAAATATTTAGCATCAATGGGGATTTTGTCAAATCATTTGTGCACTACCAGTTCCCATTTTATAATACGTTTGGGTTGCAGTGATTTTCTGCCTCTCCAGCTTAAATATGACTGCCATCCATTTTTCATGAGTGTTTTCTTTTGTACAGGTATGGGAACCATTATCTGGAAACCTGTTATTCAGTGAATGAAATTATGGGAAGGTCATCTCTGTAATAATAAAACAATACTTTGTATTTGGTCCAAGTTCAGATATAATTAATACTTATTGGAGGCAAACCCATCCTATTGGGTTTAATGAATGTTTCAAAGTTTTTAAAATATACTTTAAGTATGGAGATCCAAGTTACAGAAAGAACCCTTATCTAGAAAAGGTCCTAAGCATTCTGGATAACAGGTCCTATACCTATACCAGTAAACTGAAATAATACACATGGATCACTTTAGTGGTTTATTTGTGTAGTAAACTGCCACGCAAATCCCTGTCTTAAGAAAGGGTAAAACATTGCTTGGGAGCACTATGACAATTTTACCATACAAATAAACCACTACATTGATAAGCTGGTCTTGTGATCAATGACTGCTATGTGAATTTACTCTGTAGTGAGCCACTAATATCACAATATTGATAAATATTACAGGTATGGTATCCATTATCCAGAAACCCATCCAACCCCTTCTTAAAGCTATCTAATGTATCAGCCTGTACAACTGCTTCAGAGAGAGAATTCCACATCTTCACAGCTCTCACTGTAAAAAAAACCCTTCAGAATATTAAGCCGTAACCTCTTTTCTTTTAATCAGAATGGGTGACCTTGTGTCAGTTGGAAAGACCTACTGGTAAATAAAGCGAAAGAGAGATCATTATATGATCCCCTGGAGACCAATACTGTGCGCATATTCTAGATGGGACTTACCAGTGCTCTGTACAGGGGAACAATAACCCCTTCTTCCTACGAATCTATGCCCCTTTTAATACAGCTCAAGATCTTATGCCATTGATGCTGCTGACTGACATTGCTTGCTACAGCCGAGTTTATTATCAACAAGGACTCCAAGGGTCTTTTCCATTATGGATTTGCCTAGTGCAGTCCCATTAAGGGTATAAGTGGCTTGGCTATTTTTACATTCCAGGTTCAGAAACTTTACATTTACATTGAGATTCATTGTCAAGATCCTGTTGCAAGGATGTTTAATCCTGTATGGAATTAATTTGGCTGCATAGTTTTTTGTCATCTGCAAACACTGATACATTACTTACAATACCCCCCCTCAAGAACAAGTTGAATAAAAAGTGGACCCAATACCGAGCCCAGCAAAATGTATCCAAATAGATCACATCTACTGCCCCCTCACTGTCCAGCATCTTACTTACCATATCAAATTTGTCTGACGTGACCTATCCTTCATAAAGCCATGCTGATTGCTGCTCATATTGACATTCACTAGGACAAAATTGTGAATGTGATCCCTTAACCAGCTTTCAAATAATTTGCCCACCACAGATGTCAAATTTACTGGCCTATTATTGCCAGGCTGAGATCTTAATCCGTTTTTAAATATTGTAATGCCATCAGCTTTCCTCCAATCCATAGGTACCATACCAGATGAAAGCCGCTTGAAAGAATGGTCTAAAACTGAACTAAGTTCTCTTAGAACCTGGGGTGTATGCCATCTTGCCCTTGTGTCTTCTTCACATTAATTTTTACTAAAGCTTTATGAATCATATCCTGAGTCAGCCACTGACTAGATGTGGGCCTGGGAACTCTAATTCCTCTATTGTATACATTGAAGAAAAGAACTGATTTAGGACATTTGCCTTTTCTGTATCTGTTTCAACCATACTGGTCCTGTTATTTAAATGAGCAACACTTTCCACTTGCATATTTTTACGATTAATATACTTTAAACCGTTTGGGGTTAGTCAGCCTCAGCCTCAATGTACTCCTCATTTCCTATCTTTGCCTTTAGAGATCACTAGATCCAGTATAGCATTTTTTCTGGCTTGCTCTTCAACAATTTGTGTCATAAAATTGTCATGCAACAAGTTTAGAAACTTGTTCCCATTAACTGTTCTGGCTGTTTGTTGCTCCAGTCGATATCAGGGTAATTAAAATCACTCATTAGCATTACTTTACCCAAACTAGTATTAGTTTTGCCTCCTCCTCACTTACATTAGGGGGGCTATAGCATACGCCTACAATTAATTTGCTGGACTCAATCAGTGAAGAACTCCACCCACAAGACTTCAGTCCCCTCATTTACATTGCCTCCTCCTTTTTATTAGCTTTTAAAACCTGCCTAACAGACAAACTCCTCCTGCTTTTCTATTGCCTCTGTCCCTTTGAAACAAAAAATAGCCTCTCATGTTGACTGCCCAGTCATGCGACTAATTCAGCCATGTTTTGGCCACACCAATCCCATCATATTTTCCCCCCAGCGCCAGCACCTCCAGCTCTCCCAATTTACCAGTCAGACTCCTTGCATCTGCAAACATTTAATACTGGTACCATATTGAACATATAATATGAGGTCCTCCATGTCCATGAGTTTAAAATCTCCTCAAACGCTCTTGCCATGTTCTGCCCCAAAGCAGCTCCACCATCATCATCACTGAGGTGCAGCCAATCCCTTGCGATTGAGAAATCAGCCCAGTTCTCCAAAAAACCAAAACCCTCCTCCCTACACCAATCTCTCAGCCATGAATTAATATCCCTAAGCTCCCTCTGTCTCCTTAGTGTTACTCGTGTCACAGGTACTATCTCTGATTAAATGACCTTGGAAGTCTCTTGCCCTCAACTTAACACCTAGTTTTTTAAAATCATTTTAAGGACTCCAACACCTCATGCTAACTTTATCATTGGTACCTCGGTGTACCAAGACTGCCAGGCCTTCCACAGCCCCTCAATAACCTGTTCACTCATTCTACCACATGCCAAACTCTAGCACTAGGCAAGCAGCAGACTGTTCGGCATGCAGGGTCCTTACGGCAGATTACACTATCCACCTTTCTTATAATTTAATCCCCTTTAACTAAAGCCTGCCTATGCTTCTTTACACTCCCCCCACCACCTGTATTAGAGACACTGCCTCCGAGGGTGTTCAGCCTGCTCCATACACACCAGTTCAGAGCTTTCCTCCCCAGCATCTTCAGCCAAAATGGTGAATCTGTTGCTTTGGACAAGCTTTGGATCAGCCTCCTACACTTCCGTCCCCTACTTCCCCTCTTGACTGCCACAAACCTATCTTCCGTATTAGCCTCCCTTGCCTCTTTTCCAGCCCCCACTACACTGCCCCCTCCTTTCCACCCCCACGTTTGTGGCGATCCTCAGTGCTGCAAGTTTTCTGTAGTTCAAATTAAAGATGAAAACCAAAACACATCTCTCACATGTAAATACTGCATGGAACTGCTGCTCCAACAGCACATATATGTGACAAGACACACACTGAGTGATTCCAGCAAACCCACTTGCACTCATATTTACACTGGCTACTTACAGTCTTCCAGGTGCAATTCCTCAAAAACACTTTTTTTTTTTAAATGCCTTTTTTCAAATGAAAAAAATTAGAATTTCGAGCGATTTTTTGTGCACTTCGACTATGGAATAGTCCAAATTCGATTTGAATTTGAGAAAAAACTCAAAAATGAAAATTTATCCGTAAGAATTTGACTTCGACCATTCTCCATCTAAAACCTGCTGAATTGCTGTTTTAGCCTATGGGGGTCCTCCTATAGTTACATAGTTACATAGTTAAATTGGGTTGAAAAAAGACAAAGTCCATCAAGTTCAACCCCTCCAAATGAAAACCCAGCATCCATACACACACCCCTCCCTACTTTTAATTAAAATTCTATATACCCATACCTATATTAACTATAGAGCTTAGTATCACAATAGCCTTTAATATTATGTCTGTCCAAAAAATCATCCAAGCCATTCTTAAAGGCATTAACTGAATCAGCCATCACAACATCACCCGGCAGTGCATTCCACAACCTCACTGTCCTGACTGTGAAGAACCCCCTACGTTGCTTCAAATGAAAGTTCTTTTCTTCTAGTCTAAAGGGGTGGCCTCTGGTACGGTGATCCACTTTATGGGTAAAAAGGTCCCCTGCCATTTGTCTATAATGTCCTCTAATGTACTTGTAAAGTGTAACCATGTCCCCTCGCAAGCGCCTTTTTTCCAGAGAAAACAACCCCAACCTTGACAGTCTACCCTCATAATTTAAGTCTTCCGTCCCTCAAACCAATTTAGTTGCACGTCTTTGCACTCTCTCCAGCTCATTTATATCCCTCTTAAGGACTGGAGTCCAAAACTGAACTGCATACTCCAGATGAGGCCTTACCAGGGACCTATAAAGAGGCATAATTATGTTTTCATCCCTTGAGTTAATGCCCTTTTTTATGCAAGACAGAACTTTATTTGCTTTAGTAGTCACAGAATGACACTGCCCAGAATTAGACAACGTGTTATCTACAAAGACCCCTAGATCCTTTTCATTTAAGGAAACTCCCAACACATTGCCATTTAGTGTATACCTTGCATTTATATTATTTTTGCCAAAGTGCATAACCTTGCATTTATCAACATTGAACCTCATTTTCCAGTTTGCTGCCCAGTTTTCCAGTTTAGACAGATCACTTTGCAAAGTGGCAGCATCCTGCATGGAACCTATAGTTCTGCACAATTTAGTATCATCTGCAAAAATAGAAACAGTACTTTCAATGCCCACCTCCAGGTCATTAATAAACAAGTTGAAAAGCAAGGGACCTAGTACAGAGCCCTGCGGTACTCCACTAACAACACTGGTCCAATTAGAAAATGTTCCATTTACCACCACTCTTTGTAGTCTATCTTTTAGCCAGTTCTCTATCCAGGTACAAATACTATGTTCCAGGCCAACATTCCTTAATTTAACCAGTAACCTTTTGTGTGGCACTGTATCAAATGCTTTAGCAAAATCTAAGTAAATCACATCCACTGCCATCCCAGAATCGAGGTCTCTACTTACATTCTCGTAAAAAGAAATTAAGTTAGTCTGGCAAGATCTATTACGCATAAAACCATGCTGGCAAAACTCATAGTATTATGATTTGCTATGAAGTCCAGTATCTTATCCTTTATTAACCCTTCGAAAAGCTTTCCTAATACTGACGTCAGACTAACTGGCCTATAGTTTTGAGGCTGAGAACGGGATCCTTTTTTGAATAGAGGCACCACATTAGCAATTCGCCAATCTCTCTGCACTATGCCAGATCTCAATGAATCCTGAAAAATTAAGTAAAGAGGTTTGGCAATCACAGAGCTAAGCTCGCTAATTACCCTGGGATGAATACCATCTGGCCCTGGACCTTTGTTAATCTTAACATGTTCAAGTCTCTTTTGAATTTCTTCATGTGTGAACCATGCATCATTAGTTGTATTACTAGAATTGGGAGTGTTAAGAAGGAAACCTTCACTTACTGGTTCTTCATTTGTGTAGACAGATGATACGAGTTCAGAATCTGCGCTTTTATTTTGTTTTCATCAACCAGCTGACCCCCCTCTGATAGTAAGGGTCCCACCCCTTCCTGCTTCATTTTTTTACTATTGACATATTTAAAAAATAATTTTGGATTTTTTTTACTGCTTGCTGCAATATCCTTTTCTATAGCAATTTTAGCTTGCCTTATAGCTTCTTTGCATGATTTATTGGCCTCCTTGTACCTTATAAATGTTTCGGCTGTACCAGCTAACTTGAAAGCCTTAAAAGCACGTCTTTTCTTACCCACCTCAACACCAACGCTTCTATTGAACCAAAAAGGTTTTGCTTTGCAACGACGTTCCTTGCTTACAAGTGGAATATACTGACAAGTATATTTATTAAGCAGCATTTTAAAGACTTCCCATTTTTTTTCTGTGTTTAACCCTGTGAAAAGCATTTCCCACTTAACCTATTTGGATTTAATTGGTGGACTTTTGGGAAAATCTTTTTACTTTTTGAGCAAATGCGCTATTCCTTCGATTCGTACGATTCGAATTTGGCGGAATACGGGTCTACTCACTCAAAAACTGACTTATTCAACCAAAAAAAAAATTTTACTTAATTTTTTAATTCAAATTTCGAAGTTTTTCAATTCGAAATTCGACCCTTGATAAATATGCCCCTTAATTCACATGCAATACTTAGATCACATGCAACACTCTCTTAGCAGCCGTTATCCTGAAAACCCCCAGGTCCCGAGCATTCTGGAAAACATGTCCCATACCTGTATTGGTAACTGATGTAGTGTAAGTACTGACTACTGGTATGAATCTGTATCTGGATTGTGACAAGTTCCACTGTAGTATTATTGCTATTTATTGTAAGGTCCATTAGTTGCTTGAAAGCCAGTTGACTAATGATAAACAAGAATATTTCTTGTATATTTACTGGTATGGTAGCACACACACCAGCTTAGCTTCCATGTAAGATGTTTGAAAGTCATCCAGCATTCAGAGAAAGAAAAGCCACATCACATTTACAGAGAATATTATTTCCTGTTTAATGGCCATCAATACATATTTGGGAGCAGTTCTGTACTGTAGGTTTTTATGTATACTTCAGATAAACAGCACAGTCTGTCTTGACCAAAGGAGCTGAGTTTTTGCTAACATGCAAAATCAACATTTAAATATTTTGTGATTATGTGATTCTGAGTGCTTATTTAAATGAACAGTTCATTGTAAAAATAAAAACTGGGTAAATTGTATGTTTAAAATAAAAAAAGTTTCAAATATAGTTAGTTAATCAAGTTTTACCCAATCCATGCTAAACTTATATGTACAAATAATCAGTGTGTTTAAGATAAACTGACTCTCCCCAGTGATACATAGTTAAATACTGTAGTTGGGTTGGGTTGAAAAAAGTCCACAAAATTCAACCCCTCCAAATGAAACCCAGCATCCATACATACTGTACATAGACTCACACCAACCCCTCCATGAACTCACATAAACTATATTTATACCAATATCTATATTTATTGTAGATTTTAGTACCACTATAGCCTTGGATATGGATATTAAATACAAAAAATGAGGGTTGTGGATGCACTCCTAAGGCCATATAAAAACATATTCAAGTACAATAATCCCCTGTCTAAATTATTCAATGAATATGCAAGTGCATGTATTTAAAAAAGAAAAACAGGGTTTTTTGTAGTTATGATCATAAAGTTGATAAGCCACCATACCACTTCAAGGTAAACCCCATCCGGTGGTCCTTAACTTGTTTACCTGTAATCAAAATTTAAAAGATCATATCTTTCTGCTCTCTGCTTAACAGCATTACTCAGAGTAAAAATCTCCTGAAGCTTGGTTTCAATCTGTGGACTAGATCCTCCCCCACCACCTGCGTATGCAGCTTTTAAAAGAGAGACTGCCGAAACCAAAGCCCATGTTTTAAAAAAATGTGATAATGAAGAGACTATAATAATATTGGATATTAGATGAATCAGCCATCACAACATCATCCACAGGGCATTTCACAACCCCAATGTTCTCACCGTTAAGAACCATTTAAATAAAACTTTTTTTTCCTAACCTCCTACCCATTCTTTCCCTAGCACAGCAGACCCCATCCACTGAGGTGCCATCCGTCATGACTATATAGATTGTACCCCAAGGAAATATCAGCCCAGTGCTCTAGGAATCCAAATCCTTCCTTCCTACACTAAGGGGCCAATTTTTTTATGCTGTGTAAAACGAAACTTCACTTCAGGTGGAAGTCACATAAGAAAAAATGCATAAAAATATTTTGAATGCGTTTTTTACACGCCAAAGCATGGTTATGTGTGGTGTATTATCCAGCCGTTTTTACACAGCATAATAAATAGGCCCCCATGCATTTAACTCCCTAAGCTCCAGATGTCTTCCTAAATGTGCACGTGGCAGAGGCAACATTTCTGATCCCTAAACTCATTTATTAAGGTCCATCCACCATTAATTTTGTCTTGGTACCAATATGTACTAAGACAGCTGGGTAATGCCCAGTCCCACCCAATAATTTGTCTACCCGATCAACCACATGCCGAACCCTGGCACCAGGAAGAAAGCAAACTGTTTTGTTGTAGTGACCTGGACGACAGATAACCCTATGCATTTTCATAATAATTGAATCCCTAATAACCACAATCTATTTAGGCCTGTCTCTGCTCTCCTCCCCACCACTAATAGAGACTGGTCTCCCAGCTCCATCTAGAACTGTCAATCTAAAGTTCACACTCCCATCTTTTTCACACAATCTGGCAAATCTGTTGGGATGTATAAACCCATAGCAGCCTTATAGAATTTATAACACATTAGTTGGTATATATTATATAAAATGTACAGTATATACTATATACAAATTCAAACAATACAATGTGTCATTTACCAGGTTAGCTTTCCTTTATAACAGAACACCACACATTTATAAAAAAAAAAATCAATTCCCAGGTTTAATTAAATATTCACAAGATATCCTGGGGGTGAACCGTTAACAATATTAATCATTACTATGAAATCCACTATACAAACCGATTATGTGACAGAATTATCAGGAATGATTAAAAACAGTTGCACAGTCACAGCTTTTGCTTCAAGATTTGGACTTTCTCAAGAAAGTTGAAAGTTCTTAAAAAAACACAAAATGCCTAGGAGTTTGTCCTGATGGAAGATTTGGTGTCGTGACACAGGACGTGATGTTCGGGTGGAGCATTACCATACTACGCACAGCAGAGAACAGAGAAGCGGAGCTCCCTTATTTAATTTTAACTTATAGACCCCTACCTGGAATAAGATTTTTATATAGTTAAAGTGTTTTATTTACAGGGGGGTTCTTTAGTGCTACATTAAACTGCAAATTAAAGGATTCATAAGGGGAACTCTAAGAGTGACCCTACATAGATATAAAAAGTGTTTTATGCCACTAAGTTTCTATGTGCAGGAATTACACATTGTAAAAGCTGTGATTGTGCAACTGTTTTTATAGAGAAATAATATAAAGGCTGGAGTGAGTGGATGTCTAACATAATAGCCACACCACTACTTACTGCTTTGCGACTCTCTAACTCTGAGTTAGTTAGTGACTTGAAGGGGGCCCACATGGGACATTACTGTTCAGTTAGTTTGATTCTCAGCATCAACAGTGGAAACCAGAGAGCTGCAAATTAGGAAGTAGTGTTCTGGCTACTATATTAGACATCCGGTCAGTCCAGCCTTTTTTTATTGCATTTTTGACTAAATATATTTAAAACAAGCCTTAAGGAAGTGTGAAATTGAAAATAATTTAGAAATGCATATATACCGTAATATATGTTTACACTAGCTACCTTCTTACATTAACTCTGGTCAAGGATAAATTGGGTTCAGAATATGAGAGCTGGATTCCCATATTGTCATGGTGTACAGTTCCTTGCCTAAGAGCTAAGAAACAGACAGGACATTAAAGGAATATCATCAGAAGTCCAGCCACATCATTTTTAACCAATTCTTCATAGGAATCTTTGTAATTCACCTTTGCTTGTAATGTGTTTTTCCTCTGAACTCACTATTGTGATGCTTAGAGACTAGACATAAGGCCAGATAGTTAAAGGTGTCCCAATTGACCCCCCCCCCATGTTTAATGAAAAGTGTCACTAAAATGTTGATGTTTCATCGCAAGGGTAAATTTTCTGTCATGAGAGTATTGATTAAGTGTTTTCACTACCGTACTTCCCTCAAAACCTTTTTGTCTTCATGTGGCTGCTATTAGAGAGCTGAGAACAAAGCTTTACAATTTAGGCATGTGGCCTGCCATTAAACATTCAGCCTTTAAAGAATCAACACTGGAAAACATTGTTTAATACAGTAATTGTACTGCATGCATCTTGTTTCATCATTCTCATTTGTGGTGACCTTGGGAAGGTATACAGAGGTGATATAAAATACGTATTTAACAGATTTCTGGCAAATTACAAGAAGGTTTTTGCAAACTGTTATTTGTGCATTTTTCACTATTAATTATATCACTTTTTATTATATTCCAACCCCCCTTATCGTTACTAGTTGAGTAGAGTGATTTAATATTGGTTATATAATGGCATGTTTTGGATAATGTAATGATAAATTATTTGCCCGGAATATCAATTTTTTTGTTATATTACGTTCCCAGTAGGTAGCAAAACTGGTTTGCTAGTTTGCGTTTTTTGGATAATATTAGTTATTGATCTTGGTGTCAGTGTGTACGTTGAGAGGGGTTTCCCTTAGGAAATTACCATGTGCAATAAATCAGTTGTAACTCAGTAGCTGCTTGCTTCTTCACATATTTTATCCCTCGGTGTGCACTTTTGGGAAGGATAGTAATAACTATGCAAATATCAGTTATTAGAAGTTAATGTAAAAAGTAGGTAACAGCACACACAACACCACAAAAAAATACATACTTCATAGTGACCTATCAAAATAATAAAAAACTGAATTCTCTATCCATTGCCAATTCAGATGCTGGAATCATTATAAAATTAACATTTAAACCTGAAAAGGAAGGGTTCTCTTTCAAGAGAAAAGGTCATATTCTCTATGCTTTGCCAAATGACAGATCTATAACATAAACTGCACTGATTTAAACTTGTATTATTATGATATTACATTCAGCATGCTATACAACTGGATCCACGCAGAACATTTATTAAGGGGCATGATGAGGCAACCCAAAACCAAGAAGGAGCTGCCTAACCATCAGGTAATGTCATTGGGAGTTTGGTTGCTAACAGGTAGCTAAAAGCAGACCATGGTCAGGTGACTGAAAAGATCAACAGATCAAGAGTCAATATCCAGAAGTAAACTTCATGAGACTAAGGAGCTGATTTTCTAAAATTCTAATCTAAATGTTTTCCACCAACCATATTTTTTCTCTAAACATTCATGGCTTTTTTTGTATATCTCTAAGATTCTAAAAATTCAGGATTTATTAAGTGTAAAAACGGAAAAAAACTCAAATACAAAACTGTGCCAAGTAAATGCTGCTGATATCTCATAGAGGTCAATGCGAGCTGCACCGATCCTATTGGACCACTTTTAATCAATTCGGATGTTTAGAGATTTTCTGATTTTTGTTCACTAGAAATTGTCCGAAAAACCCAAATTTTGATCGATTTTCATGTTATTAAAGTGCATTGTTCAGCATTGTTTTTCCCGTTTGTTCTTTTTATATTTGAATCTTTTAAAAACGTTCATGGCATTCATTTAGAATATTTTTTGAAACCTCAAATAGTCAGGATTCATTAAAGAATAAAACAATGAAAAGTCTCTTGAAAAAAAGCTTTGCTTGTAAAAGCTGGCGAGGTTCAATAGGAGTCAATAGGAATCGTCTCTAACAACTTTAATTATATATTTATTTTCCCAGTTAATTAAAAAGGTTTTTTTAGCCTCATTGAAAATTAATGGAGCAATGTGATTCTAGCCGGCATGCAACTTTTTCTCTGAGAATAAATGCACACAGAAATATTCTGTCTCTCTTTTCTTAAATAACCTAGCGTTGCACAAGTTTTTTTACAGTTTTGTTTTGGAGCTCTCTGTTTTTTTTTCTCGACCTTGAAAATCAGTAAATAGCTCTTTAAAAGTCACAAACAAATAAGAATGGCCAGGCACAAACAAATAAGAATGGCCAGAGACAAGATTAGGGCCATAAGAAAAATCCTGGGCAAACAAGACAGGAAAAAGAAGACACACAGCAGCCACATTGAATTCTGAATATGAATGCTCAACCAATGCAGAAAATTTAGTTGAGTGATGTTGAAAAATGGCTGTTGGTGTTCTCACCAGTGTTCGGGAAGCTGGAAGTCAGGTTTAATTAGAAATATGCTGTTCTTGATTTACACTATCTAGTAGAAATAAGTCTAGATCAATTGGACTTCATAAAAACTTTTTATCACTCATCCAAATGGCTCCTTTGGTTGATTTAGTTTGAATGTGATCAATGTGCCAGGGCCAGATGCAATATACCCCCGGTTCTAAGAGAACATAGTTCAGTTTTAGACTGGCCTCTATTTCTGATTTTCTCAGATTCTCTTTCATCTGGTATGGTACCTATGGACTGGAGAAAAGTTGATGTCATTCTAATATTTAAAAATAGATTTAGATCTTAGCCTGGAAATTATAGACCAGTATATTATTTGTTATTTGAAGGTTTGTTAAGAGATCACATTCTAAATTTTGCCTAGTGAATGGCACTATGAGCAGCAATCAGCAAGGTAAATAAGTGCTAGCAAGGTTACTAGTCTAGTGACAGACCTTTCTCATCCTTTCTGCAAGTTTTTCGATCCCCTGCCATCTGGCAGAAGGTATTGTAGTATTCATGCTCGCACAGCTATGATCTGTAATATTTTTCTGCCTTGTGCTGTGAGATTTTTGAATGAACAAGTACTCTTTTAATCTTGAGGTGAGGATAGTATTTGGGCTGTTATTTTTAACTGATATTTTAGTAGTTTTTTTCTGTGAATTATAGGGTTTTATAGAGATTCAAGTTACACTATTTTCTTTGACCCTGGTCGTTTTTAGTCTAGATAGATAAAAAGGGGTTTAAGCATAATATTCAAAATATGCTCACTATGCACAATATGCACAAGATGCACTTTATTGGGTGGTGGTTTAGGGATGGAGTGTAATAGATAAATTATTAGCACATGAAGTATATAAGTATTTTGCACAAAACGTTGCATAGCTTTACATATATAAGTATATAAGTAATTTGCACAATATGGCAGGATATGTTTGTGTATGTGGAGGGAGTAATGAGTAAGTGGGTGTGGAAAATGTAAGTGGATGTGTGCAGGGGTGGGAGTTGGGAGGGAAAATATGGTGAATTTGTAATTCCATCTCATTGTGTATGTTATGTATGTAGCAGAGATGACAATAAACCTTCTTGTCTCTATTTGGATTTTGCCAAAGTGTTTGATACAGTACCCCACTAAGGTCTGTTGGGCTTAATGAAGTCGTTTGCACATGGATAGGAAACTGGCTACAGGATCAGGTACAGCGGGTGGTTGTTAATGGGACATTCTCTACTTGGTGTAAGGTGGGGTCCCTTTGGACTCTGTATTGGGTCTGTTTTTATTTAACTTAATCATAAATGACTTAGGGGAGGGCATTGTAAGTAATGTATCAGTGTTTGCAGATGACACAAAACTATGCAGCCCAATTAATTTCATCCAGGATGCGGCATCCTTGGAACAGGGTCTTGCAAACTGGCAATCTAAACAGCTAAGTGGCAGATTCAATGTTGATAAATGTTAGGTCATGCACCTGGGATGTAAAAATATCCAAGTCACTTATACCCTTAATGGGACTGCACTAGGCAAATTCATAATGGAAAAGGACCTTGGAATCCTTGTAGATAATAAACTTGGCTGTAGCAAGCAATGCCAGTCAGCAGCATCAAGGGCAAGCATCAAGGTCTCTTAAGGAGGGAGATATTCTTCCACTGTTCAAAGCGCTGGTAAGGCCCATCTTGAATGTACTGTACAGTTTTGGTCTCCAGTACTCAAACAGGACATTATTGAATTATGGATCAACTAGCAGTTAGGCATGTTATATATACATAGATTTAAAAGGTTGAACTTGATGGATGTTTGTCTTTTTTCAACCTACAGTAACTTACTATGTTACTATGTATGTTACTATGTTACTATTTCTACTATATGCTGCACATCATGAACTGGATGAATGAAAATCTCCATAGACTTCTTGATGTTTTTGCCACATGGTTAACTCATACAGTCATAGTGAAAATGCTCATGGATTCTATTTAGTCTCTATAGTATGAGGCCTTAATAGGTTATTGATTATATAACATTTCCTAACAAGTTTTGCCTTTTAAGAGCAATTGAAATGATGTTCTTATCTTTCAAGTGGATATCAACTTTAAAGAAAATTTGTATTTCTGCAAACAACAATATGTTAGTAAACTCATTTTCACTTCTTCAAAAAGGACCCTTCAGAGGCTAGCAGGGCAGTTAGATCAGAAAGGTTCCAAGATTGTATATGTAATTTAGTTTAGAGAACCTACGCCAATTTGTGTTTCATTCTTTGAAGAGATTACTTTCAGGATCAATATAATCTAAACTAGCCCTAACGTAAAGTTATTTTATTCTGCAAATAAATAACAAGGCTTTTTTTTAAAGAGAAGAAATGGTTTCTTTGTAGATGCTGTTTACTTGCCACTTGGTCACTGCTATGTCTGAGAGCAACTTGGTTGCAAAGTTTGTTTGATGGTTTTTAAAAAACAAACAACCACTAAAATAAATTTGCTTCTACTTTTATAAGATCTAACTATATGCTTTCATTTCATGCTTATCTGCCCCTGTGGACTTGTCTTCTCTGCTTTTTTTTACTTCCTCTGTCTACTAAACAAATCATTTCCTTCGGTGTTTCTTTCACATAGAAAAGATTTAGCATTTTGCTTATTCCCTTTGTGCATTTAATTTTCACTCGGTAGGTTTCATTGTTTCAGTATTACCTTTCCTGTCTATCTACTTTGGTTAAGATTGGCACACTCCCAGATGCTGATATTTGGGTTGAAATCTTTAAGGTGTAAAATATATTTCAAGCACTTTCATGCCGTATTCGTGTTTCTACAAAGGCTGGCATTGTATTGCTATAATTTAAAAATCTCCAACATTTTGCATATTTCAATATGTAGTTTGCCAATTTCCCTTTAAGAAAATAATACGTTTTTCACACATTGATATAATTGAGCAAAGAAAATATTTTTCAGAACAGAAAGCTTCTCAGCAGGCAAACTATATTTTTTCACTTGCAAAATACATTCGCCAAACACTAGTGATAGGCGAATAAATTTGGCAGGCATGAATTTGCATCAAATTTCCATGTTTCGCCATTGGAGAATAAATTTGTGAAAATTAGCCTGCGAAAAAATCTGCTGCGTCGAAAAAATTTGGGTGCACGTCAGAATAGTCGCATGCATAACCATTGTCAAGCGTCAAAATTATACAGACGCTAATTGACTTTAATGCATTTGGCCAAAATAGGTGCGCATATAACAATTGTCATGGGCGTCTAAATTGACGAGCATCAAAATTATTTTTACTCCCATTGACTTCAATGCGATTCCAAATTTCTCGCCATTTCGCAAATTTCACAAATTCTTCAGTAAAGAGAAATGGGACAAATTTGTCCATCACTATTCAATACCATCCAGCTATAATAATGTCTGAATAAAAAAAGATAGTAGTAGTCTTAAATCTGCAGCAAAATAAACCAAAAACAGCTTGCTGGCTAGTAAGAAGAGACAGGAACCCAGTATGAGAACAGAACTTCACAAACATGTACCATAAATAACACTAATTGAAAACAATGTTAAGAAGGAACCTCTAACTGTATTGCTTTGTATAAACACTTACCAAGTGATGGACCATTTGTCAAACACAAATCTGGTACCCACAACATGGAATACACAGCCCACCATTGCATATTGTAAAAAGTGTAGCTGTGGGCCACCTTCTCCTAGTCAGTCAAATCAAGCATGAAATGACCATATGCCTCGGGTTTCATTGCCCTAATTTAAAATAAACTGCTTTTCTGATTGTGCTTCTTTATCACACTCTGAATCCCAGGTGGGACTTGTTTACCAGTGAAAATGAGAAAGAAACCTTAATGCCTTTGCATCTGTTTAAATCTTATGTAAAGAGAATTTACTGGTTACTTCATGGTAAATTTTCTTCATTAACATTAAGGGGCAGATTTACAAAATTCGAGTGAAGAATTCGAATGTAAAAAACTTCGAATTTCGAAGTATTTTTTGGGTACTTCGACCATCGAATTGGTTAAATTAGTTCGAATTCGAACGATTCGAACGATTCGAAGTAAAAATCGTTTGACTATTCGACCATTCGATAATCGAAGTACTGTCTCTTTAAAAAATACTTCGACCACCTACTTCGGTAGATAAAACCTACCGAAGTCAATGTTAGCCTATGGGGAAGGTCCCCATAGGCTTGCCTGTGATTTTTTGTTCGAAGGATTTTCCTTCGATCGTTGGATTCAAATCCTTCGAATCGTTCGATTCGAAGGATTTAATCGTTCGATCGAACGAAAAATCCTTCGATCGATCGATTGCAGGATTTGCGCAAAATCGTTCGACTTCGATATTCGAAGTCGAACGATTTTAGTTCCCAGTCGAATATCGAGGGTTAATTAACCCTCGATATTCGACTATTGATGAATCGGCCCCTAAGTGTTTGTAATGATGAATAATTTAGCATTACATTACATTATCTAGGAAAAAGATACAAAGAATAGCAATTGCTTTTGGAAACATTTACTTTATACAATAGCTAGGGAGGTCTATTTTCAAGGTTGAAGGAAAAAAAATGTGACTGTATTAAAAATGGCAGCAAAATGCACACAACTTTTTCCTTCACACAATAGCAAGAAATATATTGTTCCACTCATTCTATGAAGGCTGAAAAACTCAAATGCTTTAATAAACTAGAAAAAAGAATAAAGAAAGAAAGAAACTCACTAGAAAAAGTGACTTTTCACTTCTTATTCTTTAATAAATCTCACTATTTGAGGTTAAAATAAATACACACATTTTTCCTCTGTTTTTTCTCCAATAGATTGGCAACTCCATTTTTGATAAATAACGTGCTTAATGTGTGTCTAGTAATATGACAAATGTGAGTTAAATATAAAAACGAACCAATTTAAGGTATTTAATAGCTGTGGGCTAGATGATGCACCAATGTTGTAAGTGAATTACATGTACTGTTCCTATTCTGCAAGCATCACAAAGGGGTAAGGGACAACCCAGACCAGGGACTTGGAAAGGTTTCCAGGTATCCCAGCAGGCCAATCCTAACCTTCATAATAACTAACGTCCTTCTCTAATTTACATACAGAGAGCATAACAATAGAAAGAACAGACCATATTGCTGCTTGGGAGGGGTTGCAGCTGGAATGTACAGGTAAAGGTAACAGGCTAATACCCAGTTAAATGTTTGGAAGATCTGCACTATAAGTGATTTATTTGTTTTAGGAGTATAACTTTAATTTCCTCCCTCAGTACCTGATATCACCCATCAAGCTTAGCTTTTAGTACTCCTTTAGGGGCTTGGAGGTGCCATATCACTAGAGCATTCTCTGTACTAGAAGAGCAAAATTGTGCTTTAAAAGCTGGAATACTACCTCTTAAAATAACCAAAAATGGCTTTTAGCCACTCCTGGTAACCTGCTGGGTGTGACCACCTAAGGAAAGTTTCTCAACCTGTCCATAGATCACAAACTCTACAATTCTTTAGCAGAACTGGTGATTTTGCATTTACAGCTTCTTCTTTGATCTATGCCATACTGCTGATCAAAGAAGCAAAATGACTCCAACTACTAAAAATCAGGCCACTCCTATGCTATATACACTTTGTATGAGAACTAGAACAAGTTCAAAAGAAATAGAATTTTGCTTGAGTGCAACTATTGTAGGTAAAAATAAAGATCAGTAGCCATTGTAACCTTTCGATTTACTTCTGTGTCTCTCCATTGCTTGCGCCCTTGCTTTGTCCCTGTTTTTTTACCATATTTGTAAACACCAATATCCCAGGCATCACAGGGAAGGGAAAAAAATAAACAAATTGACTTTGGACAATATTTGTTGTAATGAAAGTATAATTAAAATTAGAAATGGAAACTAAAACAATAAACACATTCCACTAAAACAAGTAGTACATACGAGGCGCTTAGCACAAATTCAATTAAGGTACTATCCTTACATTTAATTACAGCTTTTTAGGTAACACTGGACCTATTCGTGCATGACTTAGCTGGTATTATAATCAGTAGGGACCTTACCCACAAGCCAACTTCAGTGACTAAAAAACCTCAACTGTTTCTTTAAACTATGGATTTAGAAAAAATAAGACATATCAATCTAATAATGATACATATTAATAATATCTAATCATTTTACTGAGCTGAATCAAAGATCAGGCAGTACATGCATTTTATTTGTTAAATATAGCATGCTTATATTAGAGATTATAATAAATTAAAGGGAATTTTATAAAAGTTTGGTTAATTAGTTGCTGATGTGCTTGCCAGCCCTTTGTAAATAATTCATGATTTAATTCTGTTTGCTGTGGCAATTTGTTACATTAAATTATAGCAAATATCAAACCGTCAATTAAATGGTAGCAAAATCTCCAGTAAAACATACTCATTTATCAAGGGCTTATCACCCTTAGAGCATTATACACAACAAACTATTGCATTGGCCTTGCATAATGCAATCTCCCCTTTGAACCTTGCAATGGATTGTCAGGCACCAAATAAAATATGCATCTGTTTGTCTGGACTTTAATCAATTATATGGAAGGTTTATGAGACCATTGGTATGACTTAAAACAATTGAAAACTTTTTGCAACATTTTTTCCTGTTTTCCCTTGTTTTATTTATGAATGCTTGCTTGTTTATTATTATCAAGCAGTACGGAATGTGGAAAATTCAGAAACGAAGTATGCATGTGTTTTGTGCTTTGAAGCCCTAGTCGATTCAAATGCTATGCATATAATGTAAATCTCTCCATTTGCCAAAATAAGATCAAAGAGTTGAGGATCTTTCATGTATGCTTGCTGCCACTGTGTAGATTTGGTTGGTATGTAGGTGGAAAGTGAGCGAGTCCTGTCACATTCCCTAACTTGAGCTAGGAAGTGGGTACAAGCAGTAGCAGATTTTTGCTTTACCACCTCTCTATGGCAGGCATGAGGTACAAAGCTTCTTTGCATTTTACAGAAATACACCATTTTTTTTTTAAATCCAGTGCAATGTGTGTGAAGCACATACATACTTGCCTTGATGCTAATGCAGTGTACATAAGCATCACCATCATAATTTTAGCTATAATAACATTCTCCAGAACTGCCTCCTACATGTCTTAAATGTATATGCTTATAATTGCCAGGTTAAAAAATAATGAACCTTTTTAATACTGGAATTATATACAGGTAGACTTTAGTACATTGGCAGCATACTAAAGAGAATAAAGAGAAAATCTGAAATAGTGCCCTGCATAAAAACCAAATAAAACTCAAAGTAGTCAAAGTAGTCAAAGTAGTCAGGGTGTATTTTATTAGACCCTGGGCCCTTGCACATGAACAAAACTCAAAATAGTCTGGGATATATGTATCCCCTCTGAGTTGTAGTTTTAAATGATTTAAAGGAGAAGCAAAGGTTAAAACCAAGTAAGCCTTATTAGAAAGGTCCACCTAAATATAACGGTAAATCCTCAAAGTAGTGCTGCTTTGCATCCTCTGTCAAAAGAAACACTGCATTTCTTTCCTTCTATTGTGTACACATAGACTTCTGTATCAGACTTCCTGCCTTCAGCTTAAACCTCCTTGCCCAGGGCGTGAGCATGCTCAATTTGCTCCCCTTCCCCCTCCCTTCTCTGCTGTAATCTGAGCCCAGAACTATGAGTGAGCAGGGAGATACTCAGGCAGGAAGTGAACTGCATTTTGGAAAAAAGAGAGCAGTGGTTTTTTTCAATTGGCAGTTCAATGCATGATGTTAATTGGTTCTTTTTTGTTTAAATATGACCACATGTTGTTATGTTTGTTCATCCTATGATTAAGTGCCTCTAGGCACGAAACGCGTAAGGCCCTTTGCTGTGATGTTTTTTGCTGAATAAATACTTTTTTACTGCATCAACTTGTGGAGTGTGATCCGGATTGTGCCAGCCTTTAGCTATTTTGCACCTGGACCCCCATCTATTTGGGTAAGTTTACCCCCAACTTACATCATTCAGACACTGTATGCCTTTTTTGTAAACAGTTTTAGTTGGGTTATTAACTAAAGTCCGAATTATTCTGGTTGTCCTTTTAAAGGGGAAACTATTTTTTTATGTAGTAAAAAAAGATAAAAATTTTTGGGATTTATTAAAGTCCGATGGTTTTAAAAGTCTAATGATAAAAATACTCCAACTCAGACCTGTCGAGAACATGTAAAAATAAATGGCAGATGGCAGATGTCCTGTTAACAATTGGAAGATTTTCTGTTGCACTGGATTTCCAAAAAAAATAGCTTTTGGGCGATTTTACAAAAAAAACATAGGTTTCGAGCACAAAATCCAAAAAACTCATATGATTTCCTGCACAATTTGTGAAAATGTATTAATAAAAGGGGGGGGGGAAGTTAGTATGGATTTGGTCGGAGTGGTTTACTTTTCACAAAATAGTGAAAACATTTCAAATTTTTATAAATAACCTCCTAAATGTGTAACTTTTTAATGTAGAAATCTGTAAAATCTATAGATAAAGAGCTTATTAGTTGCAACTGTGCATCTAACCTTTATTTTGATGATTCCCATTGTTATACTGTTACTATAATACTTGGGGGATTCCCAGGATATAGCTACCCCAATGTCTGTTGCTTATGGCTTCAGATACAAATAATGAATTGGCTCCTTGTGAAACTGCTCTAGTATAGACAGTATATGCATTTGTAAAGATAATTAGATTGCAAGCTTTACTGGAGCATCGATTGATGCTTATAATGGTTTCTGTGTTAAGCTGGCCATAGACACAACGATCCGATCGTACGAATCATGGATACGTACGATTTTCGGACCTTGTGTGGAGAGTCCCGACATTTTTCATCTAGCGGAGATCAGTCGTTTGGTCGATCAGACATGTTTAGTTTGTCAGTTCACGTTGTGTAACCCATATAAGCATTATTTTATTTGTATTGGCTACTGAGCAACATGGCTAATTTGGAATCCTCTGTTTGAAGCCTGTTGTTAGATGAGATATTCAATTAACTTATATACCGTTTATTTCCAGTAAATGAAAAAGTGTTTTTGAAGCTCAATTCCTTTTAATTAAAGCATTTTTTGCCTTTGCTCTGATATCTGCATACATCTTTAATATGTTTTCTCAAAAAACAGTTTAAATATAGCCACACACACATGAAATTAAGCAAAATGAAGCTTCATATGAGTTCTGATGTGTATGTTCAGAAGATAATCCCAACTGATATCTGCTGATGCCCCATGCCAGTGGCCTTTTGTATGGTATGTGTCTATTATACACCTTAGCCAATCAGACATATAATGAACAGTATTGGCTGATAAATGGCCTCCTTTAAGCAGGGTTTCATAGTCTCTGAAGTCATTATCTACAGTGAATCTAGCTTACAGTTCTAATGACTCCTTACTTTCCATAGAAATTGTTCTAGTCTTAAGATTGTATAATAGAATAATTTCAAGGGCATGTGCAACCCTGTCATTTTGGAAGCAATGCAGTGAGGCCTTGGTTTTGATTATGGTCAATAGGGAGCTGCCTTAGATGATTGACCGTGCCAATTCCATTTAGTAAAATGGAAAGGAGCCAACAATTCTCAAAGATCTTGTGATTGCTTCTCTCAAATACTGCTGATTGAAGTGTGCCAGATACCATTACTTCCATGTATGACAGGCCCTTTAAAGAGCAACATGATGTGGTGACAGTGTTGCTCAGTTATAGGTACAGATATTGTATCAATGGTCATTTGGGGTAGTCAATGGGAAACCGAAAACAGAAAACTGCTCTAACCTTTTGAGAAATATGTCTCTAAAGGGAAAATGCAATAAAATTTGCACAAATAAGAATAAAAATTCAAATGTCGCAATGTAATATTCTTCATTAGACTTTTTATTGACAATTTTCATTGTGAATCTTAATAACGCATTGTGAACCTTTACGAGAGAGAACTAAACCCTAAAAATTAATATGGCTAAAATGCCATATTTGATATACTGAACTTATTGCACCAGTCTAAAGTTTTAGCTTGTCAATAGCAGCAATGATCCAGGACTTCAACTTGTCACAGGGGGTCGCCATCTTGGAGAGTCTCTGTGACACTCACATGCTCAGTGGGCTCTGAGCAGCTGTTGAGAAGCTAGGCTAAGGGGTCGTTGCAAATTTACAAGCAGAAAATGAGGTTGGCCTGTAATATAAAAGACTGAATATTACAATTCTGATACTAGTTACACTGGTTTTGATGGTGCCATGTGGTAATTATTTGTATTAATTACTAATTAGCCTTATATCGTGACATTTATGTTCTATGAATACTGTATATTGTAAGAGGGTCCCTAAGCTCAGTAAGTGACAGCAGCACAGAGCATGTGCAGTGAATCAGCAGAAAAGAAGATGGGGAGCTACTGGGGCACCTTTGGAGGCACAGATCTTTACTGCTAAAGGACTGTGGTTGCCTTGGGCTGTCACAGAAGCCCAAAACATAATGTTCAACATTTCTAGCTACTTCTCTAGTTAGGCTTTCATTCTCAGTTAACTCCTGCTTGAACTTTTGGAGCAAACATAACAAATTTTTCATTAAGACGTTTTATTACATACACTGCATAATTTTGCAAACTATAAAATTCGTAGTTGCTATCCTACTTTTGTGTGAGAGACAAAGTGTTCACAAAAGCAAAATTGTTCACTTTGTGAACATTTATTCGTATTGAAAATGAATTAAGAAAGATTTTTCCGTTAGCAAAGTAAGGACCTGCAACAGAGCTGAAATTGCATGGGTTACCCGTACAATAATTATTAGGTGATTTCAGATATGGGCAATATTGGGATATTTTAAAATAAAAGTGTGGCATAATGTATACAAGGCCAAAAATTAAAGCAGCCATTATTTCAGAAAATCGGAAATTTCTAAAGCAGTACAGTAAATCAGTGGGAGGAGCAAATAAAGACAAAGTTTCTTTATTGCTCAACGAAGATACCTTATGGTTATTATGACATTTTATAGTTGGCCTTATCTACATAGTTAAAGTACATTCATTTTAACTTTAGTTGGCAAAAAGCTGAACACCAGAATGAAATAGGACAAGGGCCAATTCTCAACAAATATCTACAAATATACACTACTCCAGACTTGCTTAAAATATAGAAAAATATGTATGAAAAAACTGAAAAATGTAAAGACTACCATCATTACTATGTCTGAACAAGAACAACTGCCTGGATTAAACCAGATTAAAGCTCAGGCACACTGCCCAGGCCCCAAACTTTTTTTTAATCAGTGTCAGACAGGGCCAATAGGACATCAAGAAAAATCATGATGGGTACCAGCCTTCATGGGTTACACCAACCTTGGCCTGCTTCCCCATTTAGGCTGTCCCCTGATCACAGTCACAAAGTTAAATTAATTCAATCTTTAAATTAAAATGAAAACTAACTAGCTTTGATAACCTTAAAAATGGAATTTAGTTTGCTTTTTGCTTCAGAGGGAGTAGTCAAGCACAAACATATGATAAAATGAGCTAGCTTATTGATGTCACTTTATAGACTGGAGGTGGCCATGGGATGCATGGCGTATGTTGCTGATCTCTAAAGTTGCCTCTTTCAATTGGCTGCTTACAGGAATGATTGCAAGTAGGTAATAATCTTGTAAAATGAAGCTTGTTGGGTTTCAGGTCTTATATGAAGGCAAGCTATGATGTCTCCATCCATTTCTCTTTCCATTTCCTTGGTGGTTAACCGCTGCAGGAAATTTTCTCAACTTTGAACTTCATCTATTGTTGTTTGCAATGCCAAAGGGAATAGCTCTCATGAAACAGAATTGTACGAATTCTATAAGAAGCTATCTGGTACTTCTAATGTAATTTTCACATAGAAAATAACCGCAAAAAAAAAACGCAATAGGAGCTATACTTACAAAATTAAATATTCAGATATTTATTATGAATTTTAGCCATTTATTTTGCAAGTGTGTGACTTTTTATAAAGATATTTCCATTGTAATCTTCTGGACATTTTACAATAAATATATAATAGGTAGTTTAAAAATAAAAACAGGCAAAATATCCATACATTCTTTTTGTGCTCAGTCCGGTAGGGGTATGCATTAGTCAGTATTGGAAAAAACATATTACTGTGTAATTTATACAATGGGACTAACAAACTATAAGGTGGCCCTCCAGCTGCTGAACTGCAACTGCCAGCAACTTTCAACAGTAAATTGGGGTGGTGAGAGTTGCATTTTAACACTGGGCTATGCCAAGTCTCTCAAAAGATGTCTAACCCCAACCTACATCTACACATTTATATGTACACTCCCATGATGTGTCTTCATAAGAGTGGAATATATAGCACTTTACAAATAGCTTTGCTTTTGCCCATAGCCCATAGCCTTTAGTGCACCAAATAGACAACTAAACACAAACATTTTAATTTGGGCTGTGCCTTACTGGACAAGCAGAAGATATTTTAGGCAATACTTTTACCAACAAACCCAAATCGGAAAAAGAAAATGTTTTGAGCTTTGAGAAGAGTAAATAAGCAATAAGCAATGTTAATAATCTCTTTCATTCAACAACTTGTTCTACAGCAGCTGGAGGGCTGCAGTTTGGATATTTCTGATAAGAGGCATATTTATAAAGGTATGTAAACCATTTAAGAAAAAGGGTGTAAAATAAATGTTCTATTTCTGACCATGTATCATAAGTCCTTGTGTATTTATAAAAGTGTTGGCGTTTTTAATACCATTTAACAATCTTATCCTATTATTTTACAGCAATATTAAACTGATGGCATGCACTGAAGTCAATTAATCAAATTCTGACAGAGTGATTACAGTGATTCTGTCATGATTTTTATGGTATAGTGTCTGTTAGTTCATATACTGTACCAAACACATATTTATTCATGAACCAACAATTGTATTTTTTTAGCTGTAGTATTGGTGTCAATGTGCCTGATCCTGTGCTTTCAGAAACAGCCATCTCTTCTAAATGGAACTGCTTTCGGTTAAGCTATTATTTCTCCTACTCAATGTAACTGGAGGAGTCCTAGTGGGACTTGGATTTTTACTATTGAGTGCTATTCGCATATCTACCAGGGAGCTGTTATCCTGTGTCAGGGAGCTGTTATCTGGTTACTTTCTAACAGTCTGCTGAGGGGAAAGGGAGGGGAGGTAATACCACTCCAATTTGCAGTAAAGCAGTAAAGAGTGACTGAAGTGTATCACATGATTAAGGGCACCTGGGAAACTAACAACATGTCTAGCCCATGTCATATTTCAAAATTAAGTATTAAAAAAGTGTTCTCTTGAAAAATGGATTCCAGTGCCGAATTCTGCTGGAGCAACACTCTGAACTGACTTGGTTTGAAAAAACATGAGTCCCTTTAAGTAAAAAAAAAAAATAAAATGTAAAATGCTGTGTAAAAAGTGACATCATTCTACACCAGTTATTGCACCTTTTTTTTTCTTTTTTAAGCTAACACCTTATTTTTGCTAAATTTTTACACTTAGCTACACATTAACATAAAATAATTAAACGCATATATTGCTACGTTACACGGAGCACTATGACCTTAAAACGGTTATATACCAAACTTTATAAATATGCCCCAAAGTATGATTTCTTTAAAAAAAATGTTATCAGCAAATTATACTTATGCACAATGAATTTTATTTATTCGTAGGACATAGTGTTAATCATTCCTGATATTTAAATACAAAAATAGCAATGCACACCCTTGATTTACTAGTTTTGATTTTAAGAAAATATCCTATCTACCATCCTTCTCCCTGCAGACATAGAACACAAGCAAACACAGACATATTAGAATCAAAGGCAAAACATATTTTGTACTCTTAAGCACTCCCCTAGAACGTGCATGGCTGAATTTCCCATGATATGTTGAAAAAAATTAAAAACAAAAGAACAACCTCCAAGGGCTGGAACGGAACAGCAAAACAGGATTCTGATTAGTCAATTTGTTTATCCATTTGACAATTGAAAGCATGGATTTGAAGTCTCCCTTTTGCATCTGACATGAGTGAATATTTAAGCAGTATCATTGCAAGAGTCATAAGAGTGAAATGCAGAGCTGAACAGTTGGATGGCAGTATGTATTGATGTTTGTGCTGAGCAGAATTCATGAGTCAACTCAGGATGGGGTGTTTTGCAGGCAGTGATTCTTTACAATATCGACTTGGTTCTGCAGACAAAAGGAAAACATTCAGAGCATTATTGGCAATGTGTCAACTTAGATATTTACTAAAATAATAGCTACTTGTGTTATAACAGCCATCTTAAATTTTTGAATGAAAGGCTGAGTTTCAAATAGAGATGTAGCTATGTTCAGCTTTTTTTGAACAATTAGATAAGTGACCACCTCCAGTTTGTATCACTGGCATTCATTAAAGCATAGTCAAATTTTGTATATTAAAGTATTATGTGGCCGTTCGGGTTAAAGGTTCGGGTAAGTGCTTTGATTAATACACATCCATTTGGAGCCTCTGCTCTGAATAACACTCTTAAAGAGCCATGAAAACTACTAGTGCAATCAGTACATATGTGATTAAATGCTATACCCATTTCAAATATATCTATTACATTATACATATACTAAGATCGAGTTTCAAATATATATTTAAAGTTTACTCAAACAACATATATACATAAATTGGTCATGAAATTACCATATATTTCACGTCCTCAGCCAAACACTGAATGAACATTTGCAGTTAAAAAGAAAACATCCACAGTAGCTCACCTACTTAGTCTTTCAAAGAATTCTTCATGGTGCAGTGGCTTTATAGACTGCCCATTTTTATACTGATTTGTCAATGTCAATTTGAATATTGAATCTCAATTACACAGTTAATCAGCAAATCGGTTTAGTTTACTCAGGTGATTGAATTTCATTAACTGAGAAGCAAATCTGCTCATCGATCCAATAAACTCTTATAGTAAAGACATAAGCATGTAATACCTACGTAGAACCTCTGTCTGGAAAAAGTTGCATATATTATCTGGTGCTGGAAATTTTGGTGAAATTAGAATGTAATGTCTGATGAAACAAACCGTATTCCATACCATCAGTAATTTGTGTTAGCCAACCAAAACCTAATTTTACTTGTTACACATCATAATATTATCATTAAGAAGTAATGACCCAAAGTAAAAAAGTATATTATAGGTTAGAAATTTTAGAAAGCTATCACTCATCAATGTTTGAGTCTACAGCAAGACTGAGGCGTAGGAACTCAGTAATTGCTGCCAGTATCCAATCAAGCTGGTGTCACTTTAACATAGATTTTTAAATGAAGATAGAACAAACATACCTGGAAAGTCAAACCCAAACAAGTGCATTCGTGTCTCACTGAGAAATAAAAAGAAGGAAACAAAACTCATGATGGGCATTTAAAACGATTGATCAGTTTGTGGAAAGCTTGCTTGAAGTCCTCATTGGACATGGTATATATTATTGGGTTTATTAAAGAGTTGAGATATCCCAGCCAATTGAAAAAGTCAAAAATTGCAGGATGAAACCAGCAGGCATCTTTGCAAATTGGCATAACCAATGAAATAATAAAAAAGGGTAACCAACAGACAATATAGGCTCCAAGTATAACTCCTAAAGTCTTTGTTGCCTTTCTTTCCCTGGCAGCCATAATCTTCTTTTTCTCTAGGAGAGCATCAGATACTTTAACTTTGACTTGATTTAGATACACTGGAGATCCTGCGTCACTTGACATCTCAGGAGTCCTTGAGTTTGTGGAGGACACTGATGAAGAACCAGGGGAATCGGTAATTAGATGAGCTTTTGTCAGTCGCTTGCCAGTGGTTTTAGGGGATTGTTTCAGAATTCTATATCTGGCTTCAACATAGATCCTTCCATAAAGAGCAATTAGAAGTAATGTGGGAATATAGAATGCTCCAGCAGTGGAGTAGACTGTGTACAAAACATGATCAGTATTTACTGCACAAACTGCTATCTCTTCTGCTTTGGACTGACGCCAAAAAAGAGGGGGCATTGAAATTGAGATTGAGAATACCCACACAAGAGCTATCATGACAACTGCCCTTTTAGGAGTCCTTTTCTTGGTATATTCAACTGCATCAGTGATTGCCCAGTATCTGTCCAGCGCTATGACACATAAATGGAAGATAGAAGCTGTGCAACAAGTGATATCCGATGATAACCACATATCACATATAATCTGCCCTAAGGTCCACTTCCCAGTTACAGTATATACAATAGCAATTGGCAAAACCAGAATCGATACTAAAAGGTCTGTAAATGCCAGTGAAGCTATGAGATAGTTAGCAGGTGTGTGCAATTTTCTGGTTTGATAGACTGTTGTAATTACAAATGCATTGGATAATAAAGTGGCTAAAGTAATTAGAGCTAATACAACTGTCAAGACGATCTGTGAGAAGGACAGCACATCCTCCTGCTCATAGCTGTCTAGACTTGTGACACAACTTCTTCCATCAAAGGAGTTATTGGTTTGAGACACATTCAGATGGTCAGTAACTTCTTGACATTCAGTCAGGTGTTCCATTTTTATCATTACAGCACAAAGTAAAAATGTAATCTCATGGGATGTTTCTTTGAGCTTCTGGGAATCTTACGATGCAATGATTTCTTATGTTACACTGCCTAAAGCTCCTGGTAAAATATTATCTTCATGTACAATATGTCTGAGTTAATTCTTCGAACCAGTAAACAAAGGTTTTTTAGGAGACTATAGAACAGCTCAAAGATTCAAAAGTTGAGTAAATATTAATAAAAGAGTAAATATTCAGAACAAAGAAGTAGAAAATAGATTTCACTTATACAGTGACACTGGCTGTTTATTTTAGCTGGCTTCAAGTACGTTCTACTGATTTTTCATTAGTTTGCTGTGTGCAACATCCATACCAATACATCAACAATCTGGCAATAAAAAATATAGATATGGCTGAAGTTTAGCTAATTTAGCTTTTTAATTATATAACCATTATTCCAGTGAAGACATATTTTCTGGCTTCATTATTTTCCCCTTTGTGTAAACAAATTCCAGTTATTGCTTTTTTATGGAATATAGGTATAACTTTATATTCACCTGCATTTTGTTGGTTGAATCTTTGCCTAGGCACAGACGATATACCCTGTTACATTCACATATAGAATTGTATCGGCTGCACCTTGCTTGACTATAATCATGTCCTTATCTGTGACTTATACAAGTTATCCTGCGGAGCAGATGGAATTTCAGGCTCCTTCTAATGTCCCTTAATGTTTTTGAGAAACAAAAAGTTGCTTTGGATGTTTCAGTCTGTATGCTGGAAATACTTGAGGAGCCCCAGGTTAGCCCTAGTGCCAGGCTTTAGATACCCAGTGCATAGTTCATCATCGAGGAAAGGGAGGGGGAGAAGAAGCTGTCCCAACTTTAGGTAGCTTGTGATATCCTCTCTGTAAGTTTCCCAGGAAAGCTAGGAGAATCCTTCAGCTCTGTGCAGATGTACCAATACTGAGAGATGTTCATGTCTCCCCTTCCTTGTCTTCACTCCTTGCAGGCAGCAGCAGCAATAGTAGTTCTCCCGGTGCTGCATATGACATAGAAGCTGCTGTGGGAGTGGAGGAGGGGGTGTGGAGATGAACAGAAGCTTTCAACACGGCAAGTAAGGAGTGAACAGTGGAGGAGACTGGCAGCTGATTGCACACAAGTCAGTATATTCTCACCATGTAAATGATGTGTCTGCATTATCTGTGTTTGTCAAGTGTGAGTATGTGTATGTGTGAGCTTTGCTTAAAATGTCAGTGTCTTTAATCATGGCCAAAAACATAAGGAGAAGGATACCTTATGTTGTTTATAGTATGTGCCCACAGTCCTATATGCATTTTGGCAGATTTATTGTGGTGGTGCATTTTATTTACATTTTTTATTGATTAAGAGGGATTCAGTAAAATGAGATCTGGGGAATCTGCATAATAATCAAGCTTTTAATTTTAATTAGTTAAAATGAACTGATGATAAACTGGACTATATAATCAACAAAATGTTGCAAGTCTACTCACATTGCGTGCACCCAAACCTCTTTTTTACTCTCCGTGCAATACTTCCCCTTATAGCAGTTACAACAAGAGTTGTTTACTCTTGCTGACACAAGGTCACTCATTCTGATTAGAAGAAAAGAGGTTCCATCTAAATATTCAGAAGGGGTTTTTTACAATGAGAGCTGTGAAGATGTGGAATTCTTTCCCTGAGTCGTACAGGCTGATACATTAGATAGCTTTAAGAAGGGGTTGGATGGCTTTTCAGCAAGTGAGGAAATACAGGGTTATGGAAGATAGCTTATAGTACAAGTTGATCCATGGACTAGTCCCATTGCCATTTTGGAGTCAGGAAGAAATATATCCCCCTCTGGGGCATATTGGAGAGGCTTCAAATGTTTTTAGTTTTTTTTGCCTTCCTCTGAATCAACTAGTAGTTAGGCAGGAGTTAGGCAGTTTATATAATATATAATAGACTTAAAAGGTTGAACTTGATGGATGTGTTAAACCTAACTTACTATGTTACTCACATAGTTTCTAACTTATACAAAAACACTTGCAAGCCAATCTTCTTGTCTTGGCATAATTATACACTTTTTACCCTCAGTTAATGCGGCTTCCTAAGGGGCCCTTACCATGCTTCTACTTGATCTGCAATCAGTTCTTCAGAAATAAATGAGGCACAGGGGGGTTTAGATTCAACTAAATCTACTGCACTCAGATAAAATGCCTTAACATTCATTACATAGTCTAACTGATGGAAGATCTATTATCTGTTCAATAATGTATCACAAATAAGTACAGTTCGTCCAACAGCACCACAAATCCTTATTTTCAGCCCATACCTATTACTCCTGCTCTCATAGACATCCTAATGCTATAAGCTTTCCCATTACTGGATGCTATATTCAAGCAAAATTGTCTTCCTCAATCAGTGGCATACTCATTATGTTGTTACTTAGTACTCTACAGCAATAAATATTACATTTCTTACAACTTCACCAGCCTTGTTGTAGATATACCAATCGTATTTAATGCTAGAACTTTTCTTGTGAAGTTATAAAAAATAAAGTCATGCTTTTATAAACTCATAGTTAGGCCATGTTACAAATTCTGAGAGTAGACTGCAAGCTTGAAAAACCAACTTAACAAATGAATGCCTACATTGATCATATGATATTAATAATCTGCTGGGTGTTTCTGATCATATTAAGGATATATTTATGTTAACATTTCACAGTTTATGCATCCTCTTCCTTTCTAGTCTTATTATACACATATTAGTATGGAGCTTCTGCCAAACTATGAGTAATATATAAATACTATTTAACACTGTACACAAAACTGAAATGAGGACTTTTTTTGTACATTTTTAAACTACTTATTTACCTTTATTACTAGACTGCAATTCTCCAGCTCCGCAGCTGAGGGATGTCATGCTCCAGGACTCTTTATAATGGATTTAGCTCTTTAGCTTTTTTAAATTCAAAGCACAATCACGTTATGCTCAGTGATGGCTCACACTCTAAATTAGCAAGAATCCAGAGTTATGTTGCTAACTAAACAACTGTGGTGTGACACCATTTAGTATTAGAGATGCACATGTACAGCATCAAAGGTAATGTGTGTAAATGAAAATCATTCACTTATGCAACTGACAGCAAAGTGGAAACTGAACTGAATAATTATTTCCTTCTCTGTTTCCATTATATTATATTTTCATGCTGTCTGTAATATATATATATATATATATATATATATATATATATATATATATATATATATATATATATATATATATATATATATATATATATATAAAATTGTAGAAAGGACCAGCACTCCGTTTTCCAAAAAATCAGTAATTTATTATAATATCACAGTGTCACCAAAGTGGGCCGAAACGTTGGAGACACTGTGATATTATAATAAATTACTGATTTTTTGAAAAACGGAGTGCTGGTCCTTTCTACAATTTTATATACCATTTTGACCAAGCACCCGGCAAAACGACATGTTGTGAAGGAGTGCGGGTATCATCTGCATTTTCGTTATAATATATATTTATAATATATATTATATATATATTATATATATATTGTTATAATATATAATTATAATATTAAAAAGCGACCTACACTCTGGTTTCTTCAAAAACATAAAGTTGTTTATTTTAACATCACAGTGCTTCCAACGTTTCGACCCCACTCTGGGTCTTTATCAAGGATATATATATATATATATATATATATATCATGGACTTTGTGGATTTATCAATATTTAGCAAAGAGTGCATGTAATTCTTTGGTTTACTTTTTGCTTGATTAAATTGACCAATTCAATAACATTCCATAGGAAATGTATCTGGTATCTGCCTGCTGGGTTGCATTTTCTGGCTAAAGTGTCTCAGATCATTGGTGCCACAGATTGAACCTCTTCTGCTATATATGGGGGGAGATCTACAAGGCCAACACCATTAATGTTGCACGGGGCCATGCCAAACACATAAAAGTTTGGCCTTCCTGCTGACTAAAAGTAATAAAAAGGTGGGGTAGTAGGACCAAGGCTAAATAAATTATAAATTAATTATGGAAGTACAACTGAACTAGCTAGCATTGCTTTAAACAAAATAGGTGGATTGATGTACAGTATCTACTCCCTTGCTTCATTATTAATTTATTTTGTGTCAAACTGTTTTTTTAATAAAATTCCCTGGGAATTAATCAGTCAAATATAAAGATGATACAGAAAGTTGTTGATATGCAGACAGATATTGACAAATAAAATACCCATAGCACTAAAATAAACAAATCCTTTAGGAGACACGCTGCTAGGAAATCACAGCAAATTCAAGCAGTAGAGGAAAACTTAGTAAGAGTGCTCAATGAATTCGTCCTGCCCTGTATCAAGGGTCTGGTGCATTATTATTTGGCATATAAGATTGGCAAATTTCTTAAACATAAGCATCCAGGTGAAACAATAGTTAATTTCTGATGAACACAGGTCTTTATTCTACTAGACAAAAACCAGAGCATAACCAATAACATATACAGGCAGATTCTCTAAAGGGCAATGTGATTAACGCTAGCGAAAATTCACCAGTGTGACATCGTTTTGGTACTTCGCCAATTCCCTAATGGGCACAGTCGTAACTTCACTAGTGAAAGAAATACACGCTAGCGATCATTCACACTTTTTAATTTTCGCTCTGGCAAAGGGACGTAACTCCACAAATTCAGTAAGATGCGGATTTTAATGAACCTTGCCTCTTGCGCCCGACTTGCCTTCGCCACCTCAGACAAGGCGAAGTGCAATGGAGTGAATAGGACTTCCTCAATTTGTTCTTGAAAATTTGTTGAAAATTGTTGAAAAGTCCCAAAAAATGCTGGTGTCTTACTTTTTTCAGGGTAATAGCCTGCAAAAGACCATATTGTTTGGGGGGGGTAACCAGGTTCCCCCCTACATTTCCTAACATATGGCACATAAACTATACACTGGGCTCATGTGTAGGTCATTATAACAACTTTATTTTATTTTATTAAGGTTCCCTGGGCTTGTGTAGTGTAATGTATTTGCTGCAACATATTTACGTCCATTTAACTTTCACTTCCCGCTGTATGCAAATTAGCCAAAACTAACGCCACTATGCTTTGCTTGCCGAATTAACAATAGCGAAACTTCGCCAGCGTTCAGCGCTCTGGACGCAACTTCGCATTTTAGGGAATTAGCGTTGTCCTGGCGAATTTACAGCTGGCAAAGTGTTGCGATGGGTGGGAAGCTGTCGCTGGTGAATTTTCACTGCTTAAGGAATTTGCCCCTATAGGCTTTAACCACAAACCCCCCTTGATATTATGTAAAAGTAAATATAACATTCCCCTATTATTTCAATGAATTAGCACTCTCAAATCCATAACAAAACATTGGAAAATATCAATTTAAATAAAAGTGGGGAATACCCATATGGAGTATGTCTAAGTTGATCAAATAGCAAATGTGTTAAAGAAGGCTACCAGCCAATTCCCTCTGCAGATGTGTAGTTTCAATCACATGAAAATTCATGAGATTTTAAAAGTCACTTTATTTGCAATTGGTTTCCACCACAAAACCCTTCCAGAAGCAAAAGGTATTCTGTAATTTAGAAAAGAGTGAGCATTTATGAAATTAATATCTCAAAAAGGGTATTGTACTTCCATCTAGCACTTTATTCTCCTAAGCACTGTTAGTGAAGGAAATATCTGATAATGAGAACCATTGTTATGCTGTTAAATGAGAACTAAAGCTTAATGGAAGAAGTAGGCTAGAAATGTTGCACATTATGTTTTGGG
Organism: Xenopus laevis; assembly: GCF_017654675.1. Taxonomy (NCBI): domain Eukaryota; kingdom Metazoa; phylum Chordata; class Amphibia; order Anura; family Pipidae; genus Xenopus; species Xenopus laevis. The sequence goes on along the minus strand of NC_054380.1, from coordinate 77,211,403 downwards.
CTTCTGTACCAGCGCAAGGCAAGCACAAACCTTTAGCAGTAAAGATCTGTGCCTCTGAAGATGCCCCCAGTCAATTACTGATCTTATAGACCCACTTACAATATACAGTACAGGTATGGGACCTGTTATCCAGAATGCTCGGGAGCTGGGGCTTTCCGGATTTCTACAATTTGGATCTTCATACATAAGTTTACTAGGAAATCATGTAAACATTGTATAAACCCAATAGGCTGGTTATGCTTACAGTGAGGGTTAATGATATCTTAGTTTGGATCAAATACAAGGTCCTGTTTTATTATCATCATTATTTATTTTATAGCTTAATTATTTTATGCTTCTTCTTCTGACTTTCCAGCTTTCAAATGGGGGGGTCACTGACCCCATCTAAAAAACAAATGCTTTTCAAGGCTACAGCTTTATTGTTATTGCTACTTCGTACTTACAATATCTTCCTATTCAGGCCCTCTCCTATTCATATCCCAGTCTCTTTTGATTCAAATCAATGCATGGTTGCTGAAATTGCAAACTGGAGAGCTATTGAATAAAAAGCTAAATAACTCAAAAACCACAAAATATAAAACATAGTTGCAACCAGTTGCAAATTGTCTCAGAATATCACTTTCTAAATCATACTAAAAGTTAACTTAAAGATGCCCAACCCCTTTAAGAAAAGTACACAGTCATTTTCAGCTAAAACTGTGTGCCTGAAGTCTTTGTTCTTAAACCATAAGTATCATGTAACCAATTTCTTCCCAGTGTCATTCCATAATTCCTCTGCACCCTTCAGAGATTCCAATTCCACTTCCATGTTTGGCTTGGCTGATTTAGATGACCTGGTGCTAAAAGATAACGGAAGGCTGATTGAAAGACGGGCTTTAGAACATCTACTATGGAGTTTAAAGGGACAATCCATATATATTGTAAACAAGCCACCACAATGAATTGCAACACCTGTCTCTTCTTCAGAAATAGCAAGTGAGAGTCGATTTGGCCAAAGCTGGGTAATTGTAAACAGATAATGTGTTTTTACTAATAAGAATTTTGTGCATGGTTGGATAGAGTGCCTGAAAAGAAATATAGTTTGGAAAGCTAATGACTTTAAAATGTGATGGAATAGTACATGAAAATTGATATAGTACTGCCCAAATTTAATGTGAAATAGACTTTTACTATCCCTGTTCTCTGAAATTAATAAATAAACAACATAAATTATTAAATTAAAATGAACAACAATTAAAACCGTCTTTATCTTAGACAGAAAAAGGAATGTACATTGCAAAAGTATACATGAATTTGTTGTCAGGGTTTACATATCTGTTAAAGATATCTGTTAAAGAGATACTGACACCAGAAATTAAACCTTTTTTTACATCGACCATAAAATTGACTTTGCATGCTACTTATAATTTTGCCATAAAGTATTTAGCCAATACTTTTTCATTACCTGTCTGACTCCCTGTGTTCGTCGATGAGGGGGCTGCCATATTTGTGCAGCAGGAGTCCGTTAGCATTAGACAGGCTGAGATGGGACAGTCAGGTTGGCAAAAGAGTCAGGTTTAGAACTAACAATTACTTCTCAGCAAAAAACAATCAGCATTACCTATAGGTAACTTTTAATGCACATTCATATTTTAAAAAGTAGTTTTTTAGAGTGAATAACACTATAAGGATTAATATTCATTTTGATCTCTGATGACTTGAGGCTCATTTATTAACACTGGGCAAATTTGCCCATGGGCAGTTACCTACAGCAACCAATCAGTGATTAGCTTTTTAAAGCCAGCTGCGAGTAGAACAATGAATGCAGCAAGCTGATTGGTTGCTATGGGTTACTGCCCATGGGCACATTTGCCCAGTGTTGATAAATGACCCCCATGGCCTTATGCAGCCCTTTGAAACCTCAAACTACCTTTTAGTCAGTGATATTTCGTACTGTTACCTGATCATATTAGTTTGCTTAAACTCCACTGAGAAATAACCTGCAATGTTCCTGCTGTACTACAAATAAATTGAGGTCATAAGAGGCAAGATTAGGGGAAGCTGCAGGCAGCATTTCCTAAGTTACATCTACTAGACACTCAAAACTCTTTCTGATCAGGGTTATAGCTAGAATTCACTAACTATCAGTGGGTGATGGTTAGAGTTCACCATTTGCTTTATACACTTCTAAATCCCATAGGAATAAATTTCTGTTTTTCACATTTTACTGTGATACTTAATTCCATCAACTCTCCCTGTTGCTGCTTTTGATAGACTCTTGTCCGTTACTGTTTGCACAGTGAATAATGATGTGTTCATAAACAGATCAGATATGTTTTTCAAGTGCTAATGGACTATAATGTACACAAAACTGGTAATTTCTTGCCTGGTTTCATCAGTGTACAAGAAAAACAGAGGGTTATTTAAAAACGTATCTTGTTTATTTTGCTAATACAGGTATAGAACCTGTTATCCAAAATGTTTGAGACCTTGGGTTTTCCAAATAAGGGATCGTTTCGTAAGTTGGATCTACATAGCTTAATTCTACTAATCAGAACTTTGATTGTTTTGCCTTCAATTAAGATTAATTATATCTTAGTTGAGATCAAATAGAAGGTACTGTTTATTACATTATTACAAAGAAAAGGGTACCGTAATTAAAAAACAAAACTAAACAAATTATTTGATTAGATTGACGTTTATGGGAGATGGCCATTCTGCAATTGTGATATTTTGGAATGGGTCTCCAGATAACAGATCCCATAGCTGTACCTGTTTAACACTTTTAGCCTGAGCTCATTTTTCATATACTGTTTGTGCATAATAGTTATGAAAAACATTTTCAAAATGTTGTCCTCTTTTAATTTAGGATTATTTCGTGGAGGCATATATTAGTTACCTGTAATATACATTAGTGGGGTTTTAAGACATCAGATTTATGACTGAATCTGTTGAAAATAGCTCATTTTTATTAATGAAGATACTGTATATTGTTTCATACACATAAAAACACAACTGATTTTGAAAGCCCTATAAGCCCCAAAGGCACAGCAATAACAAATATGATCAAAAACTCACAGGAAAGCAAGAAAGATTTTCAAAGCACACAAACAGAGATACGGTAAACATACTTTGCATCGAAGGCCAAAAGACAGTTTGAATTCCAAGAAAGAAACAATGGGAAATTACCTTATTATAAAATTCAACTCACAAAAAGTATAAAATATACTGTACTATGTCTCACACACACCCTTGGGTACAAATTGATGGAATATAAAATCATGAAAACTTTTAAGGAATAAGTAAACCTTTTTTTTTGGTGTCAGTATCTCTTTAACTTCAGCTTTTTATAACTACTTCATTGAAGCTCTGTCCCCTGAGCTTTCCTTCTCTCTCCAACTATGAAGACCTCAAGGAGGAACAGAGGCAGTGAGCATGACCAGTGGGCACCTCTTTAGGGCAGTGACACACCAGGAGTTTAATTGCTAGCGATAAATCGCTGCTTCTCTGGGCAACTAATCTCCTGCACTCTCCTGTAAAAAGCTTTCCCATAGGCAATAATGTGAATCGCTGGTGGTAAAACACGTGTCGCTCCAGACTCCGAAAATATCTACAAGAAGAAACTTCAAGCGATTTTGGGAGACTGGAGCGACACATGTGTTTTACCACCAGCGATATATATGTATATATATGTAATTTGTACTTCCCAATGACTCCAATGAAATTTGGTGAAATTTACATGTGACTTTGTACAGTTTTCCCTGTAGAACTTGGAGCATTTGCATTCGGTAATAATTCAATGTTGCCATTTTGTAAATATTCCTGCAGTTGTTTTAAATTTCAATGAGGCAAAATTAACCAGTTTTGCTTACAAGTACTTTTTATTTTGAAATGACAAATTAAAAATGTTAGCTAAAATCTACAAAATATCCAACATTTCTCAAAACTTCTCATATACAACATATCTCCCACATCCTTTTGACACAAATACAAAACATCATAAATATCAATGCCAAAGGCTTTTTAAATAATTAAATATCAAATATGAATGATTACCCATGGTATAAGGAATGTATATACTTGAAAATGACTAGAAAATGAATAACACTTACACATTTTCTCAAAAGCCTCTATACTTTAAGCAATCCAACAAAACTATATATTTTTAGCTGTTAAAAATTTCCACTGTGCAGCATTTTCTATCACATATGTTCTACTGCAAAAAGACAAAACAGCATCTACTTTGCTTCCAGTGCTGCATAAACAAAATTTCATAAATATGAATACCATGAGCCTTCTGAATAGTTTGATACCACATATGCATATGGTTTGCCATTTATGCAGCATGAAGAGACCCAGAAATATGAATAGCGCAGTAAGGTTTTCATAGTTGAAAAGTGCATTTACATAAATATAAAATAACCCAAAAATGTCACATATGCCTACAGAAACTTAAGAAAGTAGAGATTCTGGAGAATATGTAAATAGGTAAATTTTACAGGTACAGGTATCTAAAAATAGAAATAGAAATATTTCATTTAAAGGAGTGTTCAATCATTTTGTTATATTTGATTATTTAACTGTGCGTGCAAGCTTTATGTTCTATATAGCTTTAGAACTTTATACTTCTTTCATCTCGGCTTTTTAGAACATGTCAAAGTAGTGCAATTGCAGCTTCATAGCTACTAAATGATAGTTTCTGTATATTGGAAACCATCTTACCTTGCTGAATAAAATTTTAAAACAGAAGTGCTCTTTGTGTAATTAGCACCACACATTGGTAGGCACCATAGCCACTAGATAGGTGGATTGTCAACTTCCTGTGCAATAAACCACAGTAGCCAGACTTTTACCTCTATTTCCTCTTTTACACTGGACTCAGAGATACTAACTGGTGATTTTATGTGATGGGTAATTGCCTTGGCACAAAGTAGCAATTCTATAACTAAATATGGAAAGAAGTGTCTATTGGCAAGCAGTATCTATCTATCTAGTATATATCTATTTGTTATCTATCACATTCGGTATCTCAAAACCTAGAACAGACGATGAGGTTTCAGTCACGGCTCACGCTTCTGCCTATAAAAGCCACCTTTCACATCGCGAGTAGCCCTTTACTACTTAGATGCCGCCAGGTTTTAAAGGAAAACTACACCCCCAAAATTAACACTTAAGCAACAGATAGTTTATATCATATTAAGCGGCATATTAAAGAATCTTACCAAACTGGTATATATATATTTAAGCAAATATTGCCCTTTTACATCTCTTGCCTTCAGCCACCATTTCGTGATGGTCTCTGTGATGACTCAGAGGTCACCTGACCAGAAATACTACAACTCTTAACTGTAACAGGAAGAAGTGTTGAAGTAAAAAACACACCTTTGTCTGTTAATTGGCTCATGTGACCTAACAAATATGGTTTGTTGGTAAGTTTGTGTGCACAGTGAATCGTATGATCCCAGGGGGCAGCCCTTATTTTTTAAAATGGCAGTTTTCTATTTATGATTACCCAATGGCACATAGTACTAGTTACATAGTTACATAGTTAAATCGGGTTGAAAAAAGACAAAGTCCATCAAGTTCAATCCCTCCAAATGAAAATCCAGCATCCATACACACCCCTCCATACTTTCACATACATTATATACACCCATACCTATACTAACTATAGAGTTTAGTATCACAATAGCCTTTGATATTCTGTCTGTCCAAAAAATCATCCAAGCCATTCTTAAAGGCATTAACTGAATCAGCCATCACAAGATCACCCGGCAGTGCATTCCACAACCTCACAGTTTTCACTGTGAAGAACCACCTACGTTGCTTCAAATGAAAGTTCTTTTCTTCTAGTTTGAAGGGGTGTCCTCTGGTACAGTGATCCACTTTATGGGTAAAAAGTCCCCTGCTATTTGTCTATAATGTCCTCTAATGTACTTGTAAAGTGTAATCGTGTCCCCTCGCAAGCGCCTTTTTTCCAGAGAAAACAACCCCAACCTTGACAGTCTACCCTCTTAATTTAAGTCTTCCATCCCTCTAACCAGTTTAGTTGCACGTCTCTGCACTCTCTCCAGCTCATTTATATCGCTCTTAACTGGACTGGAGTCCAAAATTGCACTGCATACTCCAGATGAGGCCTTACCAGGGACCTATAAAGAGGCATAATTATGTTTTCATCCCTTGAGTTAATGCCCTTTTTTATCCAAGACAGAACTTTATTTGCTTAAGTAGCCACATAATGACACTGCCCAGAATTAGACAACTTGTTATCTACAAAAACCCCTAGATCCTTCTCATTTAAGGAAACTCCCAACACACTGCCATTTAGTGTATAACTTGCAGTCTGTAGCCTCAGGCGGCAGCGCCCCGCTAGGTACCAGGGGCAGAAAAAATGCGGCTCCAGGTACTTTAAGAGCGAATTTCCGGGAGAGGGGGGGCAGCAGCAACTGCTGTTGCCTCAGGGGGCAGAGGGGCCAGGATCGCCCCTGATAACCTTGCATTTATCAATATTGAAAATACTAAAAAAGTATATTATTATGAAAATGGTTTATTTACATGAAGCAGGGTTTTACATATGAGCTGTTTCATGTAATTTCTTTTTATAGAGACCTACTTTGTTTGGGGGTATAGTTTTCCTTTAAAGTGAGAGAACCAAAGTGAGGATTTTGGGCAGTCAAGGGAAACTAAACATATGACAGGTATAATGGGGAATAAACAGATCATAGTTGAGGAAACCGCCTGGGTCAAACCAAACAGTCAGCATGGTACAGAATCAGGATCCAGAAGCGTAGTCAGTCAAGAATTGCACCCAGGAACTAGAATAGACCTACATTGGGCAATGGGAAAATGGATGGGGCACATTTAAATATATGAATTTCGGATCAAGAGCAATGATGTCAGGCTTGGCACACCAAATAAAATGATGTGCACATATGGCTGCGTGCACCAAATGAAAATAATATTCATTATTATTATTCATCTTTTGTTATCTACAGACATTTATTATATATTTACAGATACAGTAAGTACCTGAATTTTCAAGAAACTTGTTTAATAGAGAAATAAGATTCACTGTTTTGGGCTAATATTGCCAAGAAATGCAACCATGCAGGGAGGTGCCAACCAATGAAAAATATGACCGTTGGTTAATAATTGGAACAACCATATGGGATGTACCATGATGAAGTATGGTGGCTTGACAATTTTACGATCATAAATTTGTTACTGAAACCCCTGAATTTGAAAATTTGCCCACTTACACAGATACAAAATTACTATCCCCTCTTTTGTATATTTGTAGTATTGGCAACAGCCATCAGAGCCATATACAGTATGTATTTTTTAACTTTAACATACTTATATTAGCTCACTCCGGGAGCTCACTACAGTATATGAGTACTCCTGGCAATGGTTTTGTCTCTTGTCTTGTTTTGTTTTATTCACAATGTCCCTTATTCGTGACTTCACTAAGGGCTTACCATCTTCTTACTGAGACCTTGTACCTTACTGTATGTGTGACCCAGGACAACCTTGAACCAACCCCAGAACAAGGTGGAGTCCAAAGAGGCAGCATTGTGTGCTCCCTCCCTTTATATAGATAAGGATGTAAGAACTACACTAACTACCCCTGGGCCAAGAGTAAAACTCCCCCCCCCCCTCAAGGTATAGATTACACCTCCTCCCTTCACATTTGCTCCATATTATCATGTTATAAAAATAAAGCTACACTGCTGCAGACAATGACAATCATTACATTTCCAGGCAATTAATTTTTCTTCTTTAGCATTTCTGATTTAAAAATTATTTTAATCTCAATTTTTAACTTGCTTTAATTAAAAAAAAATACTTAGTCAAGATTTTGAAATGTACTTATTTAATTAATTAATTTATGTACAAGTGGTATACACAGTGTCTTAATGTCTAGCTTATTGCAGTATTTCTTTTCCTGCAGATTGCAGTCAAGCTGCTCAGTAAATTGGATGCTCTTTTTTTAAAGCATCCACAGACATTTAAAAAAAAATTCAGCACAGTATTAATTATAAATAGCCCTATTAAATATTAAGGATTTAGGGAATATTTTCAGTACTTTCCTATTAGAAGTTACTTGAGCTCCGTTTTCCTTAATCACTCAATGTGATAGAGAGCATCTTTCAATAAGGCAGAATACATGCCTAAAGGAGAGACATTTTTCATAGCCCACATTATTCAAGAGATACTCAGGTTATACAAAGAACAAAATATAACAGACCAATAGCTACTCCACGTTTGGTCTTTGTAAGGTAGATGATTTGATTAACAGTATAAAAACCCTTTCCCCTTTGTTGTTACTGTTTTATTAGCAGAATCCATTCTGCAGGGGAATTGTCTGTGCACTGGAAATCGAATTATCTACCTTTCAAGGACCAAACATGGAGTAGCTTCACTCTGTCTGTTTGACCTGATTATATAAAGAAATCTCAAAAAAAACTATTTTCATTTAAACAAGAGGCAAAAATTGTGTCCAGCACAATCATGAAAGCATGCCAAGCAAGGTGGCATTCTGTACTTATTGAAGTACATTGTTTGCCAGTGTTATTATAAGTTATGTTGCATATAATATTCCATCTGTTTGTCACATACAGAAAAATAAATTATATTTCATAACATGTATTGTATTATGAAACCCATTTTGAAAAACATTTCAGCTTTGCAATGTGCAATCACCATAAATCACCCTTTAATCAACTATGTACTGTATGTAGAGCTGTTGATTCAATAACATGGGTAGAACCAGAATAATTTAACTCAACATAAAGAGAAAGATTCCTTATATTACAACAGTGCATAATATGGTGCTGAAATGCCCAGTGTGTAGATCTTAGAAGGCACTTTAACCAAATATTGTTATGTGAATTAAAAGCCTTTGCAAAAACATTATTAAAATGGAAATTATTAATGTCTTTTCCTATATATACTTCATTGCATCGTTTCAGTTGTGTTTGTGTGACCTCATGAAATTCAACATACAAGGTCTTGTCTTTCAGCAGCTCTCTCTTATTTACTGTTTGTTGCTTCAATAGTACTGTATATATGTATACACAATTGTTGTCCTTCTCACTGTCTGCTTAAAATCTATTCCAGCATCACAGTCTTCTTCATTTATATTCATTTTCTAGCACTCAACCCTTCTGATGGTCCAACTCTTGCTGCCATATGTTGGCATTGAGAAGACTAAATAACTTGAACTATATGAACCCTTGCTGGCAATATTATATCTCTACTCTTTAATATTTGTAGTAGCAGAGTGTTGGACTGTGTTAACTGTAGTTCAAAACCAAAAATTATTCACCTTGACATGAATCGCCTCTTTCACGTCTCGTTCAAACCAATGGTCTTCTTTATCCAAGATTTGGACTTTGTTATCTTTAATGGAGTTTCCCTTGTCGAAGGCACCTGCCTCTGATCAGAGATGGTTACTAAACCTTGACATGAATCGCGTCAAGGTGGAGAAACCTTCCCTGAACAGAGGCAGGGGCCTTCAACACCATCTGTCAGGTACATACAATGCTGTTCTAACATCTGTTCCCTGGCGGATTCAGAACACTTTACAAATCCATTTATGCAACTCTTTACAAATAACAACTGTTTCTAGGAGTTGCATGATACCTTGGTAATCCTATCACAGTAACCCCACAGTATCCACCTCTGTGAGTTTCAGATATCACCTTTCTGAAACAGTGTTGCCATTGTGATTTAATTAGCGGAAGAGTTTATATGCCGAGGACTTCCCACTCCAGTCAGTTGAACTGAAGAAGCTGCCCAGATGAGTAGTGAAATGTCTGCAACGATTACTCAGCAAGTCCAGTTGTTTTAGAATTACTTATATTAGATATACCATGACCTGGATGAATGAAAATCTTCATAGTCATACGCCCATTAAGATGGTGACTCAAAGGTCAGCAATATTGTGATCACTGCTGCAGAAATGTGTTAGTGGGAGATCCATTTTTTCACATTTGATACGTGTTTATTTTTCTCATATTTTACCAGAAACAAACTCAATCTAACAAATTTGACAAATGTACTGATAATAAATATAATAATAAAAAAAATATATATATATATATATATATATATATTTATAAACATATAATAAAATTCGAGTTTTGCCGAATATATTGAAATTTTCAAATTTAAATGCTTAAATACCTTGAATTTTTAAACTTTATAGGCATAAAAACCTCTAATTTATCAAGTTTTTTAGAAAAACCCTGTGCCAAATACAACAAAACTCGTGAAAATTTGTGAAGGTCAAAAAATCTGCAAATGGTTAAAGGGACAGCTGCCATTAACTTTTACATGAATTCGGCAGGTTTTAGATGGAGCATTTTCGGATTCATTCTTTTAAATTCAAGGTTTTTTTCCTCTAAAAATTCTAGCTTTTTTTGTGAAAAAACTACAATTGAATTTAAGTAAATAACTTATTTATTATAAGTTATTTACTAAAACTCAAAATGTTATTATTACTTTAATAAAACAAATTTGACCAAACTCCCATCCATTATTTTACCTTGTTTATCAATAAAATAATCCAAAATATTTGGTGCAGGAAAAGATTAGATACAAATCATGAAAAAATAAACAGTACAAATTTGACACCTGAAACTCAGAACATGACTGCAACAGGTTTGAGATTTTCAGATTTGGGCTTTTAGCTGCCTCAGGGGTGTAATAAATTTTGAAAAATTCAAGTGTTTTTTTCCAACAAAAATTCATGTTTTCCCTTTAAAACTCTGACCAGAAAAAAAAATTGAGTCTAAGTACATAACAACCATGTGTTTTTACTTTTTTTTTAAACCTAGCTTTTTCTTCTACCATCAACAAAGACACCTCAGGTCCCACTCATTTTTGGCCATCAGATTAGTAACATTTGTTAAGAAACAGAGCTATGTTTAATTTCTAAAACTATATTTTTCATAGGATACTATTCAATATTTGTAGGCTTACCACCTCAATTCAGCCTCTCTTGAATTAGAATAATTTGATTAATTAGTTTGAATTGTTTCTTTTCCAAACATCACATTTAGGGGGTTATTTACTAAAACTCACATTTTTCTGGTTGGGGTTATAAAGGGGAAAACACAAATTTGTCGTGAAAAAAACAACTCTAATTTCTTGAGATTTATTATACCCCGGGGTCGAGGCTGCTAAAAGTCCAAATCCAAAAATACACCATCTCAAATCTGTCAAGGTCATGTAGAAGTCAATTTCAGATGTCCCTTTTACAACTGGAAGCCATCCTGATCTGCACTGGATTTCATTCAATAATCCGAATAATCTGTGGTTTTAGGGTGATAATCCGGTGATAATTCTGAGTTTTCAGGCATCAAATCTGAAAAATTCGTACAATTTGATTTTTATCGAGTCTTTTCCCACAACAAATTATTCTAGTTATTTTATTTATAAATATGATCAATTCGTGGATGGGAATTTAGTCAAATTTGTTATAATAAAATTATGAGAAAATCAAGTTTTAGTAAATAACCCCTTTAATATTGTGTTGCAAAGCGAAGCAAAGGGCCTCCCAGTTATAAAATAGTTTTTTTCTGGAAGAATCTGTTTTGACATGTGGTAGAGACTAAAGAAAGAATAAAAAAAAGCTAATTATACCATGATAGCTATGGTTTTTACGTTTTCAGAAGTAAGTTATCTACTAAATGGTTAGTATTCATTACAGGGCCTTCCAAGGTGAAGCTTATGTGTGAAAAGGAGTTAAATAATTGAAGAATAATAGCATGTTCATGGCACTTGCTAATGACTCATGCAGAATAATTATTGGCTCATGAATGATAAGAAGAATCCATATAGAACTCTTACTAGATTAAACTATTTGGGTCTCAACCTTCTGTTCGGTTTTCAGCCTTGCGAAACCCGAACAATAATCTGGGCAATAAATTCAAAACATTTAAATACTAAGACACTCACCTATTGATGGGGTTGGCACCCGTGTGGGCAGGACCAGACTGGGAGAAAAAAGCAGCCCTGGCAAAAGTATCAAAGCAGACCATTTATTCACGCGCATGCAAGGCATGATTTATATTTCAAACCTCAAGGTTAACTAGAACTAATGTTTATTAATAGATATTTTAAGAATCCATTACCATATAATGCCAGCAATATTATATACCCTATGTGCTGGAACTGGCCCTTGCAAGAAATATCTCACCCTAGTTTCTATCTCAACTATTCTATCAGATGGATTAGTGGCCCTAGTCTTGTTTGGACTCATTTGACAGCTAATATTATATTAAACCCATAAACAGTTTTTTTATACTGTTGGTTCCACAGGTAGAGTATGGGTTCTGGGATGATAAATGTGCTTGAGGTTATAGTATGACCTCCACATCACCTATGAGGGATCTTGATGTGAACACTAAGTCATCCTACATGGGCTTTCACCCCTCCACAGGGCATGGCTCTTATCAACCAGGGCATCACAGTTTGTGACCACTTCAGGCCCGGAACTAGGGGTAGGCAGAAGAGGCACATGCCTAGGGTGCAAAGCTTGGGGGGCGCCAGGCATGTACCTCATAAGCAACCTACCACTAGTCCACCACTGAAAGAGGTTAAGCAGGTGCTGCTCTCTGATGTCAAAGCATGCTGATGCAGGCACGACGTGTCTGGCCAAGTTGCTTGGGGTGCCCGGCAGCATTGGTTGGCACTGGACCACTTTAAAGATGGCTGATTCCAGATCTTAGTCATTGCAAACAAATATATATATATATATATATATATATATATATATATATATTTCAACGTTTCGGCTTCTCTACTCTGGCCGTCCTCAGGAGTATATGCCTAACCACTGCTATTCATGTTCCTACTTAAGTGAACTCATATGTGGATGATGTTCTTTAATAAATAAGTTCTGTGGTTAAGGTGCAAGAACCACTAGTGCCCAAATTATTGTGTATTGCATCCAGTTACAGTTGCAGAACACCCTTCCTCCACACCGTTGCAAGGGCTCACCTTATGAGAATCAAGGTATTATCTGGAGCAGTATTGAGGTAAAGCTCATAGAGAGAGTAATGGTGCCACTCACTTTACTATACCTAAATTATTCACTGGATTAAAGTAATATTACTTTACTAAACTATTTATAGTAAGAATTGTGGTAGAACACTACACCTTCGTTTAACAGTCTAACATAGTCATTCCTGGTTTATTCCCCTATATATTACTCCTATATGTTTTATGTATGTATGCGTGAATGTCTAATCCTAAATACCCAACATGTATATTTAAATATAAATTAAAAAATCCAGTCACAAAAGATATTATGAACATAAATATACATAAATATATATTTTAATGTAACAGGCTTTTTCATGGATATAAAGCACCAACATATGCATAACATATATAGGATGAAAATGATAGGTGAGGATGAAAAATACTAATCTCAGGATGTGTGACTGTATGTAATGATGACATCCTGACAAGTACAAGATAAATGATATGAATAAGTTTATTGATGGAGATTGAATTATTTGTGTAAGAAGACAATGACTTAGCAAATCAAATCAAAAGCAAATCAAAAAGTTAAGAAGAAAACAGGGACACTAAGGGGTTTATTTATCAAGCTATGAATATCCGAACCTCGAATAATTTTTTTTTTTGGAGCAAAAAAAAAAAAACTACAAATTATTCGAGATTCATTAAAGTCCAATGATCCAGATTCCGAAACCTCAGCATCTAAAAGCTCTTGAGGTACTGTATAATTCAATGGGGAAGGTCCCAGTGTCTGCACTGATGTCCATACCGATATCCAATGATTTCAGGGCTTTGGAGCAAAAAACATTGAAAACTCAGAAAAAAATCAGTTTTTGCTGAAAACTCTGAACAATTCAGAATTTTTGGGGAAAGCTCCGAAGTTTCGGAATTTTGCCCGACCCTATTTTTTTCTTTATAAATAAGGTCCATTCGGGAATACGGAGTTGGATATTAGAAATACTGAGATAAATTAGGACCTTGGTAAATAACCCCCAAAGTGTCGCTTAATTAAATCAAAAGAACAAGTATTTCACATTGTAACAGCTCTTGTAGCTATTTTGACATTCCCAGAGTACACATTGAATGGACATTTCTTATTGAAATCTGCAGTACTGCACATCTGGGTAACACTCACTGAATTGTTTGCAGCCCAGGTCCAGGCATCTGTATTTCTGTAATCAATATTTTTTGCTCCAGAAAGTATTTTATCATTTTGGTCATACTGTCATGAGAGGGTTCTGATAACCTCCACAACTGCACTGAAAGCAAGTATATGTGGGTTTGCTTATTAAGGTAACATGCATATGGAGCAGCTCAGTATTACTGGGAATCAGAATGCATGCTTGTAAGTTGTAACAAAGCCCATAGGTAAACAGAGAGAAAGGCATTCTACAAATCTGTGACTATATTAGATAATAAATCCAGAACAATTTAAATTTTGTGCGTCAGTGTACACGGTATTTTTCCATTGGTTTATTCACAAGCTTTAGTACCTGCAGTGATATTAATAAGCATACAGGGAAGCAAAGAATACACAGCTTATAAAAAGCCATGAAATACACAAGAAAAATGTAATTACATTTTATTTGCTAAGAGGTCTTTGCCATAACATACAAAAATTGACCCCCTGTTTCAACATTTTTAGAGGAGAAGTTTGCACCATATATGGGAGTCATAAAGATCTGAGTGGGTTTTGCGTGGATATGAACTTATACACCCCAACACATAAAGGGAGCCTTGAACTTATTGCCTGGCTAAGGCAAGTGATGTAAGGGACAGGCCTCCCATATTGCTTCTTGTACCAAATGCACCAAACCAGCAAATTGGCACGTGACACTTGTATATGAGCGTAAGCAAACCTTGCAGGTGTAAGAACGAGTAAGTGTTTAAATGAGTTTAAATGGTTGGACTTTTTGGGGCAAAAACTGGAATTTTTCTTGGAAATTTTTTTTGTTTTCAAGATTTATTATACCCTGATGCTGCAAAAATCCTGAATCTGAAAATCCACCATCTCAAACCTGTCAAGGTCCTGTAGAAGTCAATGAGGGAAGCTCCAATCTCATTTTAAAGATATTGTGGTTTGCTCTGAGTTTAGCCCGAAAATCCGAAAATTTCAAGATTTTCAGGCAAAAACCGGAAAAAATCTAGAGATTCGGGAAAAAAGTTAAAAAAAAAAATCAGAAGATTCAGGTTTTAGCTCAATTTTATCTGTTCTTTCCCAACCCGATTAATTTGAGTTTTTTTAATTAATAAATAAGGTCAAATTGGGCATGGGAGTTTGGTTTTTTTTATTATAAAATATGAGTTTAGTAAATAACCCTCTTAATATGATGTAGAGAGTGATATTCTAAGTCCAGTTTGTAATTTCAGCAATCTAGATGCTAGAGTCGAATTTACCCAAGCACCATGCATTGATTTGAATAAGAGATTGGAATATAAATTGGAAAGGGCCTGAATAGAAATATGAATAATAAAAAGTAGCCATAACAATGATCTGTAGCCTTATAGAGCATTTGTTTTTAAGAGCCAGTTACCCCCATTTGAAATCTGGAAAGAGTCAGAAGAAATCAAATAATTTAGAAACTATAAAAAAAAAAAAAAAAAAATGAAGGCTTAGAATAAGCCATTCTATGACATACTAAAAGTTAACTAAAAGGTAAACAACAATTAAACATGAAATAACTGCCTGTTATAATAGTTATGCATAGACAAAATTGACAGCAATGATTAGAATCCTCTTATAGAGATCATGCAGACATTTATAAAATATCAGCAGTATATATTAGGCTAATGCCCATAATATTTGAATTTTTAATTCATCCAGCATCTATTAGAGATAAGTCTACATTTGTCTAAGTTTTATAAATGATTACAATTTATTTTTCACTAACACCTTGCTTGAGGTGTGGCAGTTATTTTGATACATGGGTTGTACTTCATCCTGCCAAAATGGATGTACTGTAGTGCACTATTGAGTGTAAAAAGTGTAAAAAGTAAATTTCTCATGGGGCTTCTCATGATTAGTGTGGGACTAGCCCGGCGGGACACCAGGAAAAAACCCGGTGGGCCCCTGCCGGGCCAGGCCCCCTCTCTAATAATTACATTTTTGGAAAAAAAAAGTTTCCGGCGCCGATCATACATGCGCACTGAGCGGTGCCTTCACACAGGTGCAACGAGCTTGGCACTTCACAGCGGGGGGGGGGGCAGGGGGGCCGGGGCCGAGGGGGGCCCTGGACCAGCAGTTCCGGTGGGCCCCGAGCCCCCCAGTCCAAACCTGCTCATGAACGACTAACATTTCTGAGCAACTAAATCCTGACTCATGTCTGTACCAGGCAATTGCTGTTCAAATCATTGGTAAATGATTCCCTAATTCTACTCACAGGTGGACAGATACTGTATGTAAGACGGAATCACGGCACCATGCAAATCATGTATAATCTTAAAAAGCCTTTATTGGATTTTTCTGGCTTGGATCTCAAACGAACAACGTTTCAGGCCTCCATGGCCTTTTGTCAAGTTAATGAACTACTGCAGATTGCAAGGTTTTATACTCACACATTAGATCGCCCTCTATAGGTGAGCGATCAGAATTAATTGATACAAAGAAAAAATGTATATACACATAAAGGCAACATTGTCAGATACATAGTAGTACATAGATAAAGTGTCCACTTATTTCCTGGTAATTGCATTCATCACGGTAAAGGTTTGAATCTCATAGTACAGTATCTGTAAAACAATAAAAATGACCAATATTTGCTTGATAAATTTGTGGTTTGGGTGAGTGCTGACCAATTGTTCCAGTTTTCCTATTTCCACGTGGTTTCGTGCACCCCCACCAACTAAAATGACTTTTGCATATAGTGATCTCGACAAGTCGAGAATTACTGAGGCTGTAGGAGGATCCACTGACTTCCTTAATACCAAGGATTGCAAACAGAATTTCAGAGAATTGGAAAATTCTCAAAGGAAATCAGTGGCATACGACCTACACCTGAGAACTCTATCGGAGTATGTGAAGATTAACCGCATTCCCAGGGGTCTGAGGGTACATCTACGCCCTACCTTATTTGCAGAGGATAAAGATTTCTGCCAAAGATGGGAAGCCATTATTAATAAGTGCTCCCTAGATCTAATGCTAGCCACTATGGAGCGTCTCCAAAAAGAATCACCTGTGATCCAGCAGCAGATCGCTATGCAGGAACTGGAGATACGGAACTCCTTTCCTTCTGACATTGTTTCAGAGGGAACCGAAAAGCTGGCGGACCACGTTCGGAAGTTCCGGAGTGAAGTGGAAGCGCGGAAGCGTTCCAAATTCCAAAGAGACGCCGGCGACTACAGCACCGGCAACGTGTACCGTTGGAACAGGCCTGTATATGAAGGTATGGGAGGAAAAATGCGCAGCCTAGGAACCCGTGGGGGGCATAGAGCACATCCACCACGAGGCAACTCACCTGTACGCCCCAGATCCGACTCAAATTCCACAACGTCTTCTTTTTTAAGTGGATCACAAGTGACAGACCCTGCATCCGAAGGAGAAGGCGCGCAGGGAGAAAACACAGAAAAAAAGAGAGGCCGCCAGGGAGCCTATCGCAGGCGGAAATAGTGGTAAATATATCTAGTATTTCACTTACGCTAGACCAACAGCAAGTCTTAGCCAAGGGGCTATCTTATGCCCTAGTGACTGGTCCGGATTTTTTTCAGTTAGACCTAGAACTATACCGTTTCTTCAGAGACATTAAATTGAAGGCACAATTCGTTAAAGATACAAGTGACTCTGGCAATCCCTGTATTAATACGTTCATGGGACACTCTTTGGGATTAAAAGCACCCAGTAATTATAGACCGGAGGGGGGCAATGTTTTTGTTGATGCATTTGTTACACAAGTAAAACGTGATATTGTGGATTTGGAGGTCAAATATAGAAATGGGGAGTTTCATCAAGTACCTTACAATATCTCTACTAGTGAATATAATGCCCTGTCAGCCATTAAACAAAATGATTCATTAATAGTCAAGCCGGCTGATAAGGGTGGGGCCATAGTCATTATGGACAAGGCAATGTACATAAGTGAAATAAGACGGCAACTGCAAGACAATGATACCTATGAGTGTGTTGATGTTAACCCCCTGTTTGCCATACAGAAAAAGGTAGAGCACCTTATCAAAGATGCTCTACAGCTTAAAGTTATAGATCACATATTAGCCCAATTTCTTCAACAAGCTGCCCCTGTTACCCCCATATTCTATATATTGCCAAAAATCCACAAACGACTAGATAACCCACCTGGCCGTCCAATTGTATCGTGTATGAATTCGGTTTTGTCTCCACTCTCAATCTTTGTTGATAAAATAATCAATGGTTATGTCTTGGAGCATAGATCTTATTTAAAGGACACAAATGACTTTTTGCTTAAACTACAAAAATTAACACATATTCCGTCGCATGCGATCCTGGTCACGTTCGATGTGGAGAGCCTCTACACCTCCATCCCTCATGATGGGGGTCTGGAGGCTGTCCGCATCGGACTGACAAGGGATCCTACCATGGATGGATCACAAAAAAAGTTTATCATGCAATGTTTGGAATTGGTCCTTTGTAATAATTATTTTATGTTCCAGGACAGCTTCTATATACAGAAAAGGGGTACAGCAATGGGTTCAAATGTGGCCCCGTCATATGCGAACATGTTCATGAATGAATTCGAACAAAAATTCATATACTCAAATATATTATTCAAGCAACATTGTGTTGCGTGGTTTCGTTTTATCGATGACGTGTTCGCTATATGGACGGGGCCACAGTTGACCCTTAATGCTTTTCATCAAGAGATCAATGCTGCCTTACCCTTCATTAAGTTCACTCTGAATTCAGATAGCGAACAGATTGCATTTTTGGACACTTCCATCATCAAGAAGGGTGGCACTTTGATTACAGATCTGTTTCGTAAATCCTCAGATAGAAACACTCTGCTCCATTACAATTCATTCCATCCTATGCAAACTAAAAAATCACTACCCAAATCGCAATTTGTCCGCGTCAAGCGGATTGTGACAGAGGGCAGTTTACAACAGGAAAGACTGAATGAAATGGAGAATAATTTTTTGCAGAGAGGTTATCCCCCAGGTCTTCTTAAAAAGCAACGTGAGGGGATTGAGGATCCTCTGGTAAATTCCCAATGTGATTACAAAAGGGATCAAAAACGTATCCCTTTTGTTTCTAAATTCAATACAGCGAGCCAAGAGGTCGCCAAGATTATACGAAAACATTGGGGTATACTAAGAGATGGGGTCCCTGAGGTAGAATCTTTCCAAAATATGCCACTTATGTCATACAAAAGGAACAATACCATTGGATCCACTTTGGTTAAATCAGATTTGGGAGGAAATTTAAGGGAAGAACGGGTCTTACGCCCTAGAAATAATGGCACCTTCCCCTGTCTGTCGTGTAACTGTTGCTCCAATGTCCTTAAAGGGGATGTCGTATATCACCCGCGGAAGGGCACCCCGATAAAAATTCATGGCTTCTACACATGCAATACTACTTTTGTAGTTTATGTGATTAAATGCCCATGCGGCCGATTGTATGTAGGGCAGACAACCCGTGCCATCAAGGATAGAATACGTGAGCATAAATCCGCAGTGAAACTTAAAAAACTGGATCAGGCGGTTTCCAGTCATTTTGCTGAAAAGGGTCATGGGGTCCAGCAATTAAAGTTTCAAGTAATAGACAATATTCCAATACTTCGCCGCGGTGGTGACCGTGTTAAAATGTTACTTAAAAAAGAAGCTAAATGGATACGCCGCCTAGAAACGCTGGAACCCCATGGCCTTAATCGCGAATATGACTTGCACCCCATATACCGATAGAATTTTAAAGGTTGTTTTTAATCATAACATTATGATCAAACAATTTTTTATAAATATTGGTCATTTTTATTGTTTTACAGATACTGTACTATGAGATTCAAACCTTTACCGTGATGAATGCAATTACCAGGAAATAAGTGGACACTTTATCTATGTACTACTATGTATCTGACAATGTTGCCTTTATGTGTATATACATTTTTTCTTTGTATCAATTAATTCTGATCGCTCACCTATAGAGGGCGATCTAATGTGTGAGTATAAAACCTTGCAATCTGCAGTAGTTCATTAACTTGACAAAAGGCCATGGAGGCCTGAAACGTTGTTCGTTTGAGATCCAAGCCAGAAAAATCCAATAAAGGCTTTTTAAGATTATACATGATTTGCATGGTGCCGTGATTCCGTCTTGCATTGCTTTTCCGGTTGGAGTGGACAACCTCGCACGTGCATCTGCTTGATAAATTTGTGGTTTGGGTGAGTGCTGACCAATTGTTCCAGATACTGTATGTAACCTGTGACACAAAATGCCCAAACTTTAGCTGTTAATATTTATAACAGTTTTAAAAGTATTTATTGATGTAATTGCAGTTGAAATAAGTATTTAGTTATCCCTTTCTGTTTCTCTTTGGTTCTAAATCTTGATACAAAGTAGCAAAAATCAGTTCCCCCTACAGGTCTGTTAATCATCTGTCAGAACCTGAACTCTAAATAAAAATGAGAGATACTGCTTTCAATAGCAATTACATTTAAAATGACTCTTTAAACCATTCAACTTTTTTAATGAATATATATTGTAAAGCTGATTAGAATTACCTGAGTAGCCTGCCATCACTGCTCAGTGACAGTGCCACCTTTGACTCCCAAAAATGCTACAATTGGAATACTTTGTGACCACCATCTTGAATTTTATATAATTGTTTTGTAAAATTGAAGTCTTTACCATGGTACCATAACCTGGTGATTCAGACAGTCCATGATGGTTGTCAACGTCAGTGAAAGGGAAAGTACTGGTGCTGCTCTGACAATTATGAAAACATATTTTTTCACTCAAGTCACGGCTTTATTGATAAATGTTTAAGCATTGGTACATACATTTCCATATGATTACATACAGCTTTCAATGTCACACAATGGAATAATTTTGCATGTCAACATCAACATTTATTAACTCCATATCTTATCTTGAACCATGAAATGCTTTATCCCTTGATTTCTCAGAAGGATTTGTTAGCGTATAGCCGTTATTTATGTGGGGTAGGGAAAAATAGGGGGGGGGGGGGTGATTATGAACTGATTGGGAAACCAGGACACAAACCATTGCGGTATGGGAAGAGCTTCCCACTTAATTCTATATTGAGAGTGTATCCATGTGTATCTATTTTCTACCTGTTCCTTTACTTGCTCTGTGGCATATCCTTTTACCTCATTCTATTGCCTTGGAATTGTGTTTTTTTTTTTTTTTTTTTCATTTTACTTTTAACTCTTAGACCTTGGTGTTTTGATCATAACATACAGTCCATTGTTCCCATATTGGATTGTCACTGAAGGGATGGTTTGTAGCCTTCCAGGCGGCTTTTTGGTAGTGTAGATTGGAGTTTATCTCCGCCAATAATTGTTCGTATGATGGGGCTCCTTTTTGTTTCCACAATCTTGCTATCAGTCTTCTCGCTGCTATAAAGATATGTGTTAAAATCATCTCTGATGGTTTATCTCCCATATCTGTGTCCATTCCCAGGAGAGCCATCGCTGGCGATCTTATAAGTGTCATGTTCAGCACCTCCTGGATTGTTTGATAGACCATGGTCCAAAAGTTCTGTATAATACTGCAGCTCCACCATATATGCATCATCGAACCCTTGCTATTACACCCTCTCCAGCATAGCATACTGGTGCCTGGGTACATCTGAGAAAGTTTTTCAGGTGTGTAGTACCACCTATGTAAGATCTTGTAATAATTTTCTATGTGGTCTGCGCAGCTGGTATATGATTTCAATCTTTTGATGGCTCCCCACCAGTCTTCTGGTGCAAAAGACTGTTGGAAGTCTTTCTCCCATTTTAATATTGCGGGGAACTTTCCCAGGTGTAATCCCGTGGATAATAATTTGTAACATCTTGCGATGCCTTTGGGTGCATCTGGACTTGTATTACACCAAATTTCTAAGGGTGTCCGTTCCCTGCTATGGGGGTTTGGGAACCTTGACAATAGGTGTCTAATCTGCAGGTATTTGTAAAAGTCTGATTTATGAATGTCATATTCACTTTGCAGGCGTTCAAAGGTTTTCAACCGATAGCCATCAAATAGGTCCTTAAGTGTGGATATTCCTCTGGTGGCCCATGACTTCAGGTCGATTTCT
The DNA here is from genome assembly GCF_017654675.1 of Xenopus laevis. Lineage (NCBI taxonomy): Eukaryota > Metazoa > Chordata > Amphibia > Anura > Pipidae > Xenopus > Xenopus laevis. The sequence goes on along the minus strand of NC_054380.1, from coordinate 77,189,168 downwards.
GTATGTAGTTCCAGCATTCTTGTAGGAGCGTTAAGTGATGGGAACGGTATCTTTCCCTCAGGTCCTGCACATTCTGCCCAACACTGCAGGCCCGCTTGTACTGTATACATGTCTATTCCTTTAGCCGCCTTTTCTGGCGTTTGTGACCACAAAACTTGTGTTAAGGAATGGGGAGCAACACAGTCCTGTTCCAATTCTAGCCACCTTTTAGATTGTGGGTGTAGATGCCATGCACATGTTTGGGCTAGAATGTTGGCTTTGTAGTATCTTTCTATGTCAGGGGTTGCCAGCCCCCCCTTGTCATTAGGTCGAGTCATAAGGTGTTGTGCTATTCTGGGTTTTCTGCGTTCCCAGATAAAGCACGTGATACTTTTCTGTATGTCCTGGAAAAAGGATTTTGGGACCCGTATTGGCACCGTCCTTAACGTGTATAGGATTATGGGGAGGACCATCATCTTCACAATCGCTAAGCGTCCAAACCAAGAGACCATGCTGATCTTCCAAGTTTCTATTATGTGTCTAATTTTGGCAAGTAGACCCAAGTAGTTTGCCTTATAGAGCTGTTCAGGTGTTTTTGTGAGGAATATTCCAAGATATTTCAGTTGGTTCTGTTTCCAATCAAAGTCGTATATATTTTGTAGCTTCTGTTGTATGCTGTCTGGTACGTTGATGCACATGGCTTGGGTTTTGCTCACGTTTATCTTATAAAAGGACACTCTCCCAAACCATTCCAGAATATCTTGTAGTGCTTTTGTTCCCTTCTCTGGGTTGGTAATTGCTATAATAACGTCATCTGCATATAGTCCTATCTTGTGAACTCTCTGTCCTACTTTCACCCCCTCTATTTCCTGAGTGTCCCTTATGGTTTGTGCCATGGTTTCCATTATTAAGTTGAAGACTAAGGGAGACATGGGGCACCCTTGGCGCGTACCATTAGTAAGCTGAAACCTGTCTGAGAGGAATCCTCCCATTTTTATACGTGCTGTGGGTTTAGAGTATAGTGCAAGTATAGCTGTCAATCCCCAACCTTCTATACCGTAGGCTCTAAGAGTTTGTTCCAGAAAGCCATGGTGTACCCTATCAAAGGCTTTCTCCGCGTCCAAGGATAGCACCAGAGTAGGGATTCTCTTCCTATTAATCATCTGTATTAGATCAATGAAACGTCTGGTGCCATCCAAGGACTGTCTACCCTTCACGAAGCCCACCTGATCTAGGTCAATGATATCACTGAGTATTTCTTGGAGTCTAGAGGCCAGGATATTAGCATATATTTTGACATCCAAGTTCAGCAGGGAAATTGGCCTGTAATTGGCACAGTGTCTAGGGTCTTTCCCCTCTTTATGAATTAGGGAGATATGTGCTTCTAACATTTCTGCAGGGAATTGTTGTTGTTCTGCTGCATAATTGTATAATTGTGTTAAATGTGGGGTGAGCAGGTCTATGTATGTCTTATAATAAATGGCTGTGTAGCCGTCTGGGCCTGGAGCTTTGTGTGGTTTCAGGCGTTTAATGGCCTTGCCCACCTCCTCTTCTGTAATCTGCTCATTTAAAATTGTTTTTTGGTTTACTGATAGTTTCGGCAAATTAGCCTGGGCAAGAAATTCCTCAATACCCTTTTTCGACGGCTGCGGGGTATTTGAGTCCCTATTGAGGTTGTACAGTTTCTGATAAAATCTGGCAAAACAATCTGCTATTTGTTTTGGGTTATACAATATTTGGTTTTGTTCATCTTGGAGAGATTGTATCTGCGTTCTTATCCTAATATTTTTAATTTGCTTTGCTAGTAGGTCTCCCACTTTATTTCTCTTGTAATAATATCTGATTTTTAATTTTCTAAGGCCTATTTCCATTTTCTGCAGGTCTAAGTGATGTAATTCTTCTTTTAGTTCAGTTATTTGTTTTGTAACTTTCTTTGAAGGGGAGTTTTTATTTACTCCTTGCAGTTTTAGTAGTTGTTGTTCTAAATCGTTTCTTTTGGCTGTTTGCTGTTTCTTGATCTTGGAGGCCATTTGTATGTATAGACCTCTGATCGTGGCTTTATGTGCCTGCCAGTTGATAAAAGGGGAGGTCTGTGAAGCAATATTAGTTTCAAAAAAGGATTCTATCGCTAACTGAATGTGTGTTTTGTTGAGCTGTTGTGTCAATAGAGCCTCATTAAGGCGCCATGACGAGAATGTTTTTGGTTGCTGGGAATTTTTGATTGTTATGGAAATCGGGGCATGGTCGGACCATGTTATGGGTCCTATGTCCGCCTCTGTAATCCTTTGCAGGGTATACTGGTCTACTAAGAAGAAATCTATTCTGGAGTACATTAAATGTACATGGGAAAAATATGTGAAATCTCTCCGGTTTGGGAACTCCACCCTCCAAGGGTCTAGGTATGAGTGGGTTGCTATTAATTTGGCCAGTGGGGTCCCAAATTTAGTATTTTCTTTAGCTTTAGTGCTAGCGGTTTTACTCCTTTGTAAATCTAACTCCAAATTTTGAACTACATTGAAATCTCCCGCTATGACAGTACATCCTGTTTTTATCTCCTCCACCTTGCGTAGCACTGTGGAGATAAATTTATATTGCCCTCTGTTCGGAGCATATATATTCACAAATGTATAACATTCACCTCTTATTAAACCCACTACAATGAGGTATCTGCCCTGAGGGTCGCGCCATTGGTTCTGAAACTCAAAACCCGTGTGGTTGCTAAATAATAAGGCTACTCCCCTTTTCTTTTCTTGGGCCGAGGCCGTGTATACCTGTTGATATCTTTTGTTACCAAAAGAGGGCTGGGCATCGCGATCAAAGTGGGTTTCCTGCACCCATATTACATCTCCTTTGCTTCGTTGTGCCTCATGTAAAATCTTTGATCTTTTAAAAGGGGAGTTTAAGCCTTTAGCATTTATCGATATGAATTTAAGCGCCATCTTTTATATCAAAGTTTTGTCGTCGACCATAGGCGGGACCCCTGGGGCTTACATCTATGTATCCTGTACCATTGGCAGAGCATATTGTTCGTGAATACACATACATACATTCCTTTTTATTATACCGCATGTTCCTGGAAGTAAAACTGGGGTTAACGGAATATTGGGCAATACGCCAACTATATACATGCCTGGGGAAAACCGGTTTCCTCACCATTCCCAAATGTATGGGGATTTACTGTGATACTGCACATAAAAAGAAAAAGAACTTTGAAGATAGTCTCGGGTTTTAGCAGCCAGTTTCACAGAATTGTGGGGGGGTGTAGAACTGGTGTGAGCAAAAAAACAAAGAGTCAAATGAAAAAAGATCCTATGATCTCAAGGGGAGAGCGTCTCTACAGGGCTCCGGCCCCCGGCCCAACTGGCCACAAGTAACTCAGAGTTGCAGAAAATTAGTATCGATTATATGAGCATAAAATAAACAGGCTATACTTAGACCGTCTCGAGTCATGGTGATTTCCTCACGCGGGGCCTTGGTGCCATCCATTCTGTTTCCATTCTGTGACCTTTCTTTACCGGCGTAGCGGGGTGCTGATGCTCCAGCAGAATGCCCCAGGACGCTAACATTTTCCGGCTATCTTCTGGTGTGTGGAGAATTGCTGTGGCTCCATTTCTGGAGACAATTAGCTTTGTGGGAAATCCCCACTTGTAGAGGATTCTATTTTCCCTTAACGCTGCAGTGATGTGGGCAAACTCCTTTCTTCTTCTTATCGTTGCCGTGGAGAGATCCGCAAAAAGGGAGACATCCTTGTAGGTGTCCGGCAAATCCTGGGTGAAGCGGTGGTCTCGAAGTAGTTGGTCTTTGATATGATAGAAATGAATCCGTATGATTACGTCTCTGGGAGCCGTCGCAGGTGCATTTCTCGCTTTCGGTAGCCTGTGTGCCCTGTCTATGATTAGGGCTGACTCCGGCGCCTCCGGGAGAATCGCTGCCATGAATGCTTTCACATATGCAGTTAGGTCCTTGGTATCGACGGATTCCGGGATCCCCCTCAGTCTTACGTTATTGCGACGAGATCTGTCTTCTATGTCTGCCAATTTCATTTTTAGAGCAGATACTTCCTCCTCTAGGGCTGAGGTGAGGTCAATAACCTCATTGTGTGAGCTCACCATTTCCTCCATTTTATTTTCCAGATGCTCGGTTCTGCCGCCTATCTCTCGCATTTCAGTACGCAGTTCTGCTAGGGACTTTTGCATGTCACTATGTATGTCCTTACGCAGTGAGTGTAGCAGGCCCTTCAGTGTGGCTGTTGTGAGGCCTTCTTGCGTCTGTGACGGGCTGTGTTCTTCATGCTGCGACTGTGCTATTGACGAAGCTGGGGAGGATGGGCGCGAGGTATCCCTCTCATCGCCATCTTGGAATCTTTTCCGCGTACTTTCCATTTTATCTTTGGATCCGTAAAAGGCCGTTAGTTTGGTCGGCGAACCTTTTTTTTTTTGCGTTCTTCCCATCTTTGTTGCTTAAAGGGGATGTTATAGGGTTCTTGTCCCAATCTGATGTCTGCTTCTCCGCTGTTTTGTTAATATTATTAGGCCTGGGTCCGGAGCTCCCCCGAGACACGTCTCACGCCATGCAGTGTTAGGCCACGCCCCCCATGAAAACATATTTTAACTCAAATGATTCAGAAAGGAGAGAAGATTCAAGGACAAAATATAGTAAAGTAGCTTGCATTGTCATTTAAAGAATGTATTAGCAGAAAATGATAGCGAATGAAAGGCAAGGTTCGCAGAACAGTAACATGCAAGCAGATTTGATTTATTTGTACAATATCAAATAGCTATAGCTTGTTTTGTGTGTTGCAAGGCTAATTGGTCATGCTTCTCCGTCATGTGACTACATATTTCAGCATGAGGATTTATGTAATACAGAGAAAATGCAAAATTGCTTCACTCTCATTTTCCTGTGTAACCGTGAATTCTAAGACAGCAAGCTCAATGATTTCCACTACCGAGGACATAAGAGCATAATGCTGAAATGATATGTGTGTTTGTCAGAGCAACTCCTTAGTTTCACTTTTTAAAAACTCCAAAATTTTACAGAACATGAATGGGAAAAATAATCATTTGCAAATCATTTGAAACTGGCATATTATTCCCTTAAGGAACTATATACATGTAAGTGTATATAGAGGTATGTTGTTAATAACAACAGGTTAACTGATCCCTAGTGCAAAAACATCAGGACAAAGGACACATGGAAGTTGTAGTTGAATTCTAATTTTTGGGAATAAACCCACTGGTGGTAGTGGGTAATACACATTGTAGATAGTGTTTATTCATTGAAATAGTGATCACCTGCTACCTGCTTGATATTAGTAACAACATAGAATATAACATGCAACAGAGATGCTCTGCTAGTCTCATACACATATTTAAGAAAATAATTGAGGGGTACCAACATTTGGGGATACTAGTTGAGGCCATACATATGATTACCCCCGAGTTGGGTCGCTCCCTGTAGTGCTATAGAGTAAAGGGGTTAACAATAGAGAGCCAATATGTCAGTGAGACATTTCAAGTGAAAGTTTAACAGCCCAAAGGAAGGAGAGATCGTTGTATTAGACTTAATGATTTTCACATGAATAATATAATTTACGAAAATGGTGTCCTTGAGAGTAATCTAGTAATGAAACAATGTATTAATGTAACAGATAAAAGTAGTAACATGTAGGAACATTCCCTGATTTGTGTAAAACACTTGGACACATTTTGTTATATTATTGCTATTATGGTGTTGTTTTTAATGTAGTCATTTCTGCTAGGAGAGATTAATACAAACTAATATACTCTATATATATATGGATTGGAAATATACCTAGTCATGTGACTAAGCTGTAGCTGGTGGATTCTCGCCAGTGTGTAGTTAAAAGACATGTTTAGTATTGACTTTGGCTGAGGAGTCAGCCGAAACGTCAGCCTGCTGCTATTTTATTAAATAAATTCTGTTTAATTTTAAAGACCTGAGTAGTGCTGATCCCCTTTTTGTGATTGTATGGAGAAGTCTGTTGATCGGGCACCCAGGCAACTTACTGCATCTTATCGAGAGTGCCGGCTTCACGTGGTTTTGTTTATATATATATATATATATATATATATATATATATATATATATATATATATATATATATATATATATATATATATATATATATATATATATACATATATATATATATATATATATTGCATAAAGCACACATCTTTTACAGAGCAGATAATTGCCTAATTGCCCAGATAAAATCCCTGAAATCAAGAGTCCTGTATTGAGTTTGATATTTTTAAGAAGACTGACATAATCCTTGACTGAAGGTGACAGTGCAATTTATTAAAGTGTTCAGCTTGAGTCTTAACTTTATAGAGTTACAGAACATAATCCTGTCCTGCATCTTTCTAATTTAAAATGTCAGTGCTTCTCAACTCACCTGTTTTGTAACTGTGTCTTTAGAAGTGGTGAAAGAAAACATCCTCTCTCTGGATTCATATAGTATATATTCTTTTATCTCTCATTTATTACTTATAGGGCTGATTTCCTTCCACACTAGTTGTAGCAAGGCAACAATGGCTACTGACTCTATTCATTAGGGATGCACGAACCCAGGATTCGGTTCAGGCTTCAGCCTTTTTCAGCAGGATTCGGCCGAATCCTTCTGCCTGACCAAATGGAATCCTAATTTGCATATACAAATTAGGGGGGGAGGGAAATCGCGTGACGTTTTGTCACAAAACAAGGAACTAAAAAATGTTTCCCCTTCCGACCCATAATTTGTATATGCAAATTAGGATTCGGTTTGGTATTCGGCCGAATCTTTCACAAAGGATTTAGGGGTTCGTCCGAATCCAAAATAGGGGATTCTGTGCATCCCTAAAATTTATTAAATAATTTTGACTGTACATGCTCCCTGCACTTGTTCGTATGTGGGCCAATTGCCATTTCACTTGCCTAACCTATTCAGGTGAATTGCATGTAAAGTGGAACCCTGATATTGTGTTTCCCAGGGGACTGTGTCAAAGCATTAATTCTAGGAAAGGTTAAATCTGCAATAATGCAGGGGACCACAACAATGTGGCATCAGTTACTGGAAAATGTACAATCTGGGGGTACTAATTCTAATGTAAATACATTTAATGATGCAGGAGAAGGTGGTTGGTGAGCCAAGAGTTCCCACTGCTTACATTGTTAATACACTTAGGGGTATATTTATTATGCTGTGTAAAAAACAGTGAGATCATATACCACACATCGACAGGCTTCACCCTGTAAAAAAACAGCACATATTTTTATGCGTTTTTTCTTAAAAGTGACTTTTGTCAGAAGCAGTTTAATATAATGTAAGTGTTTGCATGGCTTAAAATTACACACACCTTGATATATTTGCCATGTATTTTACACAGCTTTTTTTTTGGCTAATTTCATTTTACAAGACATAATAAATATGCCCCATATGCTAAGGGATAAAGTCAACTAAAAGTTAATAGATGCAAGGTATTAACAATGGCAAAACTCTGAGCAATACATTATATTGAATATGAAGCTAAAAAGTCACATGACCAGGGGCAGCTGGGAAATTGACAATATGTCTAGCCCCATGTCAGATTTCAAAATTGAATATAAAAAAATCTGTTTGCTCTTTTGAGAAATGGATTCCAGTGCAGAGTTCTGCTGGAGCAGCACTATTAACTGATTCATTTTGAAAAAAAATTTTTTTCCCATGACAGTATCCCTTTAAGGGGAAACAACATAGCAATTATCGTCCATATCAACCTATGCACATTGCATTTTCATAGCTGTTGTTTAAGAGGCAGTACCTGCATTAAAAAATGCCTGGGTTATGAGATCCTGTAATAGATTGAATTCAGAGACAATTCTACAGAATTTTTTAGAAAACAGTGAGTCTTTTCTTGACCTTCTTATTCATTTTAAACACCCTGACAGCAGCATTACAGGTTTTTCATAATGTAGTTCCGGCTACCTCAGTATATTAACATAAACATATTTGCCCACATTTTAGACAATGTCATGTCGTCAGACTGGGCTCTAGGGATGTAGTGAACTGCCGATTTGGTGTTCGCGAACGCCGTTCGCGAACACCGGCAAAAAATGCGAACGTTCGCGGGCAGTTTGCGAACTTCGAACACCCGCTAAAATCGTTCGATTCGAACGATCGAAGGATTTTAATCGTTCGATTCGAACGATCGAAGGATTTTAATCGTTCGATCGAAGGATTTTCATTCGAATCGAACGATCGAAGCCATTCGATCGAATGCTTTTCATTCGATCGAATGCTTACAATCGTTCGAACGAATGGAAATCGTTCGATTTTTAGCGGTCGAAGGAATTCGAATGGTCGAATGGTCGAACGATTTGTATTCGAATCGAACGCGAACTCAAAATGCGAACGTTCCCAAACGTTCGCGAACATTCGGCGGACGCGAACGGTCGAAGTTCGCGCAACTAGTTTGCCGCAGAACAGTTCGCTACTGGGCTCATGTCCAGTAGGTACTGAAAATGATATTAGAATATTTTCTTTGTATCTTCAGATACAGATTCAGAAAATAATATATTTAGAATTTTGCCTGACCATACTGAAGTGGGTGCTTTGGAGAAGTTTTGGTGTAGTTTGAGTTTGTACCATAAATTAGTTCCTAATCATGGAACTCAGGCAAAAACAACACTGACATGAGTTAGGATGTGCTCTTCTCCCAAAGGCGTTTTTTTATTACACGTGAACCAACCATTCTCATCAGGGTTAAAGAGCCTAGAAATGAGCTCCAGCCCATTCAGCAGGAATATATTCTGTAAACTTTATTTTTAGACAGAAAGGTTGTCAGAACTTGTTATATGTTTACATTATTCAAATATATGAAAATACCTGTGCACAGATCTCAATTTGTTAGCAACTGTCAGCTATAACACTCTATCTAGTTCAAAAATCTGTGAAACTGCTTCTTCTGTTTAGAAAGAATAATATGTCATATTTAATATACGTGTATAACTGTACTAAATTATATTGTGGTGACTCCCTCCAAACAACAATTCCTTGATTAAGAAGTCCGCTACCCGCAACCACTAGATTAAGAAGGTTAAAAGCCCCTGGATTAAGAAGAGGGAAATGACTGAAACCATATAAATTATACAACTAGCCAATGTAATTAGACACCATCTGATTAATGAAAAGTGAAATGAGAGGAATAGAAAGGCTCATCATGTCTACTTCTCCTAATATGTGGAATGAGAGTAAAATTACAATTTCAGCTTCTTAGAAATCAAACAGAAATCTGACATATAGAAACGCAAACAAAATATGTTTTAAAAATGCTGGTTACCAGCCATTCAGAAACCACCTAAGGTTAATTAAAGCAGCCAGAAAATGTATTTTAAAAAATAGAATTACACTGCAAGTACAAGCAATTGCAATTGCAAATATTATTGCATTTATAACTCAAACAATATAGGACTGTTTAACATAAAAAGTTCATATTCCAAATTATTATATATTCAGGAAGTTACATTTCCATACTGTTGGCAGCATTTTGAAATGCATCCAAATAAAAAAAAAAAAGAACCTGTGCTGTCTGTTAAGATTTCCTAAGGTCTGTGGTATTTACTCAGATAATACAAATGTGCAGAAAAATGTTCTTTATACTTATGCTCATACTAGAAGCCTATTACCTATGATACTGTATCTAAGTAAGATTTGTTAATCTTTTTTTTTTTTGCCGTGATTATTTTTCTCCCACTATTGCATATTTAAAAAAAAATCTTGCTAAAAAATAGTAAAAATTCAAAATAATAATTCATAAAGCTACCCACTGATGTGTATATTTATTTATCCTATAAATTAATTTGTAGCATAATAAAAACATTTCATTATGTATTATGCATCTGTAGGTTCATATGAAATTGGTTGATACATACATATTATGTAATCTAAAAAACAAAACCCCTTGGATAATAGTTCTGCCAGTTAATCTAGTCCAGTGTTCCCCAGCCAGTGTCCTGTGAGCAATATGTTGCTCTCCAACTCCTTGGATGTTGCTCCCAGTGGTCAAAGCAGGTGCTTGTTCTTAAATTCTTGACTTGGAGGTAAATTTTGGTTGCATAAAAAAAACAGGTGTACAGCCTCATGTACAGTTGGGTCCATATATATTTGGACAGAGACAACTTTTTTCTAATTTTGGTTCTGTACATTACCACAATTAATATAAAATGAAACAACTCAGACGAAGTTGAACTTCAGACTTTCAGCTTTAATTCAGTGGGTTGAACAAAAAGATTGCATAAAAATGTGAGGAACTAAAGCCTTTTTTTTAACATAATCACTTCATTTCAGGGGCTCAAAAGTAATTGGACAAATTAAAAACTGAAAATAAAATGTTCATTTCTAAGTCTTGAACTCATGGACATTACCATATTCTGAGTTTCCTCCTTTTTAATGATACTGCAGTGGCTTTCAGTTGCTGTTTGTTTGTGAGCCTTTCTGACTGAAGTTTAGTCTTGAACAAGTGAAATGCTGCTCAATTGGGTTCAGATCAGATGACTGACTTGGCCATTCAAGAATATTCCACCTCTTTGCTTTAATAAACTCCTGGGTTGCTTTGGCTGTATGTTTTGGGTCACTGTCCATCTGTATTATGAAACGTCTCCCAATCAATATGGGCGACTTCGGAAAACAAAACGCTCCAAGTGCCCGCCGGAGATTTAGATTCTAGCCGGCAGGAAGGCAGTTTGGGAGATTAGTCGCCTAGAGAAGAGCTGATTTGTTGCGGGGCAACAAAAGTGTCTCTGCCCTTAAGATAATAACCTGTGACTTAATAACAATTACATAGACAAGGGAGTATTACCTTCTGTTTTTTCACTGTTGAACACGAAAATATTAAATTATCTTTATCTTTCAGAACCTGTGGTACCACTGGTACATACAATGTAATAACTTTGCATCTTGGTAAGAATTATGTATTGCCAATAAGTAGTAGGATTTGGAAGCCGTAGGTGGTACGGCATATTTTAAAATCTGCCCTAGAAAGAAGATTTACCAAAAAGCATTCCAGGTGCTCCTTAGAAAGTATTTCCTGTGATTGCAAACAATAGGTCATTTGCTTGTACCCTTTTCTTTATTAAATGTCATGCAGTTCCAGTCTAGTCAGTTTCAATAACAAGGTAAAGGTAGGAATCTGTTTATGTTGTGCTTCAAGGTGCAAAACCTGCGCTTCTAGTGATGCCAACTGAGTGTGAAAGTTTGCTTTTTTCCTGAGTTGCTAACTTAAAGATTTCCCCCTGAAAAAAGGTGTAAACTGATCAAGAAGGGCATATGTACTTTATCAGAAAGTAATTGTTTTAAACAATTTGGAGATGCCTCGGAAGTGTTTTCCATAGGGCCCTTATGGTCTATGGTGGGGTTCATTATTAAGTTGAAATCACCACTTTTACAAGACTTTTAAGAAAACATTCACCATCCCATTGCTATCATACTTTAATGCAAAAGGAAGAAACTATTATTTCCAAGCAAACCCAAAAGGCTCACACTACCATACTCAAACAAAGGTTCACTCTGCTGTTGCAGATCCAGTTCTTTAATAAACGTTGACCTTAAAATATACGCCAAATTTATAGGCTAAGAAAGCTGATCCCGCAACTGGTTGTCTACATTTCCAGCAATCTGTCCAAACATTACAGAAACAACTTAGAGTCACTCAAGTGTTTTTGACAAATCTGCCTATCTTGTACTGGAAATAATACAGGCAATTATTTGAAAAACTGTATATCCTTTATCGTAGCTATCTTTAGTAAATGGAAAACTATATTCTCTTATCAGGAATGTATCCACATCCTAGAAGAAGCTGGGAAACTGCAGGAATTAACAGCTGTGTTACAAAATAAAATTGCAAAATGCTGGTACTTCTGGTTCCCATGGATAGATTCATTAAGCTGAACAAACTATAAAACAAACCTTAACCTCAAAACATCTTCTCACATACTTCCCCCGCCTTCCCATATTAAATAAGAAAGAGTTCTCTTCCAGCCCTTGCAACTAAAAAGCTAATTATGAGCATGCACACTAAGTACTTCCTCAGGGACATCAGAATGTATTAATCGCTTTAAAATTCAGGTGGAAAGATACATAGAGAAAATATAAAAAAAAAAAAATCTTAGAAGGGGCTTTAAAATTACCATGTACCTGGTACGACATGTTTTAAAATTCTGCACTACCCATATATACTGCATTTATACATAAATATACAGTAATTGATTTCCAATTATGTTTTGTACAACAGTATATAGCAATATATAAACCTAATGATGATAAAAAAAAGTAGATAAGGGATTTGTTACCTATAATAATGTATATTGTACAGTAATTAAGTGGAAATTGTATTAGATAAAGTGATGGAACATATGCTAAACCCCATACTATGTATTAAAAATTGATCTATTCTGTTACAAAAATATAGGTATACTCTTAATTCCAATGTGACTTCTTTAATAAATTAGATCATATTAGAATATAGGGATGCACCGAATCCAGTGTTTGGTTCGGTATTCGGCCAGGATTCGGCCAAATCCATGTTCCTGGCTGAACCGAATACTTAAAATCATGTTCACACAAAGAAGGAAGTAAAACATTTTACTGCACATTTTATAGATGTATGAATATATTTTGGGAATATTGTTGACCTTCATGTTTCATAATTTAATATGTTAATTAACTTCCTCAAGGATCAATATAAGCAAGTCATATTTTCAAGCTAAAAAAGGTATACTAAACAACTCAATTTGTAGAGTAATTATTCTGCCTTGTAGTCTGCAAGCAAAACAGCTGGCGGCAACTTAGAAGCAGTTTCTCTATTCCTGTTTTTTTGTGCTTACTGAAATGTTAAAAGCATTTATTTTCCCATTAACACACTGTACAAAGTCATTACACCTCTAAGTGAATAGCTTAATTGTTTAATGAATGAAATGGTGCAAATAGAAAGTTATCACTCAGCTTTTCAAGTGGATGGATTATGAGGGTATAGTTATATTTTCAAAAAATTCCTCACCTAATTTTTTTTCATCCAGATTCTACAAAATGTAATAGAACTACAGCTTAATTTCCCCTGCAGGTTTGAAAAAAACCCAAACATTCAGACTCAGCTTACATTGTAAATAGCAAAGCTTTGGTGAGAAAAAACAACATCTTGATACAATTAAATTCCTATTTTCCAGAAAATGTGCACCATTGTTCTTATTAGTGCTGATTAGACTTGCTGAAGACATTATTTTCAGTGGTACAAGAGTAATTATAAACTGCGCCAATGCGCTACGGATACTCAAATTCACTAAAATGCTAAGTTTCGTCCCGAGCGTCGAACGCTGGCGACTTCCGCTAGCGTTCCTTCTGCTGTGCGAGCATTTCATAGCAAAGATGTGCTAGCGTTCGTTTGGGCCTAGCGAAATATGCTAGTGATCTGGCGCTTAGGTCAATTTGCATACGGCAGGTAATTTAAAGTTGTATGGAGGTCTTTTTTATAAATGTTGGTGCAAATGCTTGAAGTTACCACTTTTTCAAATACATGTCCAGGGAACCTTAATAAAGACAAGTGAGTAAATATAATGCCTGAGCCCACTGTAAAATGAATGTTCCATATGTTTGTCTGATGAAAACTGGTTACCCAAAAAAAGTTTAAGGTAGCCAAAAAAAGTTTGTCAGGACTTTTGCAGGCAATTCCGCTTCAAAAAAGGAAAAGTCGCCAGCGTTTTTTGAACGAATGCATTTTCGGCACACAGGATATGATTTAAGTGACAGAAGAAAAGTGTGAATGACCGCTATCGATGGTCCCGTTCGCTAGTGAATTGGCACCTGCACTTGTTAGTGAGTTAGCGATGTGCCTGCAGTCGCTAGCGTAAGCCACTTCACTCTTTAGTAAATCTGCCACATACTCTCAAGGACTTAAAGGAAAAGGAATACCATTTTCTACTAAGGGGTGCCAAAAGTTAGGCACCTCCAAGTGACTTCTTTTACTTACCTGACACCCTGGGCCGGTGATCCTATCAGCAGAAAACCTTCTTTGGTTTTTAAATTTCCTGGGGCAGACGCATGCGCAGTAGAGCGAAATAGTCGTCATTTTCTTTAAAGTTCGTCTTTTTACTCTACAACACATGTGCAACTACTATTTGAGTGACTGTATACAGGATTATTACAGAAATTCTGGGATGATGTGTATTGAATTTTGTTATAGATATAAGATAGATAGATGATAGATAGATAGATAGATAGATAGATAGATAGATAGATACAGTAGATACAGTAGATAGAGTAGAGTAGATAGAGTTTGTACTCAATCAGCTCTAATGAACTTGATTTGTTAAGCTAAAACATGATTAGTGCATTGCCAAAAAGTATGCTTGGGGATGATTTGCATAGCTTTAACAATAACACAAATGAACCTTATTATTTATGGATGATTTTAATGACAAATCATTTAGTATAGAATCAACATTTATAGTCTCTATATTGAGAACATGAAAAACAACTAATTTGAGAGTTTTTTATTTTTGATTGAATTTTATTTCAATGTCATATATAACTCTCTTGTTTCTCCAGCAGTGCATTGCTATATAATGTAAGCTGAACACACACAGAAGTCTTATCAAAACTACAACCCAGAGTCATAAATGAATAAAGAAGACCGCACGCCTCAAGGGGAATAGAACAGTTCAAGTGCTTGTGTTGATACAGATATAGCCACCATTATGCCAATAGCAATTCAGGCTATCATTATCTCACTTTAATAATATGGGGCTTCCCAAAGGCTAACCAGAAACAATAACTAATTGAGATGTCCTGGGATCTCGTTTCAGTATAACTTGGCTATATTTTAGCATGTGTAAATGTAGCACAGTAAGGGGCAGATTTATCAAGGGTCAAATATCGAGGTAAAAAATACTTCGTAATTTGACCATCGAATTAAAATACTTCGACTTCGAATATCGATGTTGAAGGATTTTAGCGTATTCGATCGAATAGAAATCATTCGACCAAACGATTCAACCGATTTTTTAGCGATCGATCTAAGGATTTCTATTTGATCAAAAAAAACGTAGAAAAGTGGAAAGTCCCCATAGGCTAACATTGCACTTCGTTAGCTTTCATTTGGCGAAGTATGAAGTCGAACTTTTTTTTTAAGAGACAGTACTTCGATTATCGAATGGTCGAATGATTTTTAATTCAAATCGTTCTAATCGAAGTCGAATGGTCGAATATAGCCTATTCGATGGTCGAAGTACCCAAAAATTTACTTTGAAATTCGAACTTTTTTAACTTCGAAAATTCACTTGAGTTTAGTAAATCTGCCTCTTAATGTATGCATGTAAATCTTCCCCAAAGATTTCTGGTTTTCTAAAGGTTAAAGGAGAAGGAAATCCTTTTGCAAAAAAAACCCTGTACCCCCCCACCCCAGGAAGACCCCCCTCCCTCCTCCCCCAGGCTAACTCCTCCCCCCCCGGGAAATGCCCCATACACCATACTTACCCCTCGGCGCAGATTCTTCCAGCGGAGTTCCACGCATCCATCTTCCATGTCCTCTGTAAGCTGACTGGGAGACTGGGAGTTGGAGCAGTTTGCTGGTTTGCGACAACTTCGCATGCGCGGAATTACATGGAAATTGCCGATCTCCCAGTCAGCTTAGCAAGGACACAGAAGATGGCTGCGTGCAACTCTGTTGTAAAAATCTGCGCCGAGGGGTAAGTATGGAGTAAGGGGCATTTTCCCCAGGGGTTAGTTAGCCTGGGGGGAGGAGGGTCTACCTGGGGTGGGGGATACTGTGTTATTTGCAATAGGGTTTCCATCTCCTTTAAAGAATAATAGGAAGGAAAATCTTTGGCCTGTACCAACACACCAACCAGGATTTACAATGAAAATGCTTGCACTTATTAACAGTTAATGTTTGTGAAGATTCTCATTTATCCAGGTCATGGTATATCTGTAGTAATAAGTCAAATCAACTGGACTTGCTTTGTTTTTCTTGAAGACGTTTCACCAGTCATCCGACTGGCTATCTCAATTAGGAATGAGAAAGTCCAGTTGATTTGACTTATTACCTCAGATATTTTAACAGTTAATGCAACTGTTTATTAGGACCAAAACAGGTTACAAGTGATTTCTGACAGAAGCTAAACCCGATTTTTTGATGTATATATGAATATACTGTATACCAGACTATATCTCTGTAATGGGCTCTCCCTAAACCCCCTAGAGAGGACTGCCAAATGGTCTGGTCCCACCCAAGTGCATTAAGATCTATCGGGGAGGTGGGCTGGTGGCCTTGCTGTGTGTTTCCCTACTGTGTTACTGGTATGCTATTTCAATTGTTGTATACTGTTTTATGCCAAATTTGTTACCACTATACGATCACTGGTTTAGTTATGTTAAAATCCAGTGCATTAAGATCTAAGAGAGAGGTGGGTATACATGACAGTGGTAATGTGTTTCCCTGCTGTTTTACAGGCCTCCAGCCAACTGCACTTCACCTCGATAAAGAATTGAAATAAACCCGGAACTCCACTCAAGTGCTTTTGTCAGAAGCTGTGTGTCTATATGCCGAGTGCATGTGGGATCAGGGGCCTGCACAGCCGGGTGTGACAAGGCTGGTTTGATAAACACATAAAAAAAACAATGTCAATGAAAATATATGTATTAACAGATGTTAATAAATACAGTAGATATATGCACCTCTGTAGCCACAATGTTGTTGGACCCACAATCCCCATCCCTAGATGAATTCTCAGATTTCTGGGCTACTGTACGCTAGTCCATGTGGAGGAAATCCCATACTGCCTCCTCTATAAATTTATTATGGCCTGTCTTGGAACTGCCCTATACCAGGCCAAACAAGAATACTATAGAACACTCATAAAAAATTCAACTCACTACACTTGTTTTCCATATTCAACTCACTGCTTCATCCTTCTACAAATGAAACGTTAACATCTGAACATAACCCCCAGGACTTCTTTAAAAAGTAAAGTAGATTCTATCTAAAACAACTTTCCCACCCTTCAGTAACCAATATTGTTACCTTTCCTTAATCTCCTCCTTCCCTTCAACTCTTTTAATCTTGTAACTGAGTCTGAAGTCTCAAAACTTCTCCTGTCCTCTCCATCAACAACTTGCTCGCTTGATCTTATGCCATTACTAATACAGTATGCTCTCGTCCTTATTCCTTACTCCAGTACTTACTGTAATTCTTTGCTAACATCTGGGACTTTCCCTCCTTATACAAACAGGCCTGTGTCTAGTCCATTTTGAAAAAGGCTACACTGGACCCATCCTGTTTAACTAACTATGCCCTGTTCTCTCTTCCCACTTGCCCCTAAACTTCTTGAACATCCTGGGGGTCATTTATAAAGTTCGCGCAGCGCATATTTTTCGCAAATGGTTGTATTGCACATGTTTTTTGCTGAGCGCTAATATATTGCACTGCTCTGCCCGTCTTTCCGGTTTTTGCGAATTCGCAGTGTGAATAAATTTTCGCAAATGGCGCGCAAATGAGACAGGAGTTGCGCGAGTGCACCCAATGTGCGAGGTTGTTGTGCGCGAAAATAGCGTTGACAGTAACTTAAATTTGCAGTTTGCAAAACTGTTTTGCGAATATTTTATCTCTTAAAGAAGAACTAAACCAGGTCTGGACTGAGATTCAAAATAGGCCCTGGCATTTCAGCTACACAGAGACCCAAACAGCACCTCACAGCCCAATAAATAGTGCCTGTCTATGGCAACTTACAGCAGCCCCTCTGGCATTTGCCAGAACCCACAGATTGCCAGTCCGGGCCTGAACTAAAGTTTAAAAATGAAACCCTAAAAATGAATAGGGCTAAAAATGCAATGTTTTATATACTGAACTTATTGCATCAGCCTAAAGTTTCAGCTTCTTAAAGGAACTGTAACACTAAAAATAATTTTATTAAAAAAATCCATTCTACCCACACTAATGATAGATCTACCCTGCATAAAGTTTATTTAAAAAAAATTGTTAGAAAACACTGCTCCCTGTCTACTGGAAAACGGCGACTCACTCTGCAGCTCTGAACTCCGCATCTTCTCCTTAACATGACTTCTGACAAAACCGGAAGTTGTGAGCAATGCAACTGTGGCATGTCGTTTTCCCATTGTCTAGAAGAATTGGTGTTTTCTAACAGTATTTTTTTAATAAAGCATTGCTATTAATAAACTTTATTAAGGGTAGATCTATTATAGGAGTAGAATGGATTTTTAATACAATTTTTTTTAGTGTTACACTTCCTTTAATAGCAGCAATGATCCAGGACTTCAAACTTGTCACAGAGGGTCACCATCTTGGAAAGTGTCTGCGAGACTCACATGCTCAGTGAGCTCTGAGCAGGTGTTGAGAAGCTAAGCTTAGGGGTTGTTGCAAATTATCAAGCAGAAAATTAGGTTGGTCTGTCATATAAGCTAATGCTACAGGGATGATTATTAAATTCTGATGCTAGCTGCACTGGTTCTGTATTGCCATGTAGTAATTATCCATGTTAATTACTAATCAGCCTAATACTGTGACATTTATATTCTATGTGTACTGTATATTTTGAGTCTGTCCCTAAGCTCAGTAACTGATAGCAGCATGGAGCATGTGTAGTGAATCAGCAGAAAAGAAAATTGGGAGCTACTGGGGCATCTTTGGAGGCACAGATCTTCCCTGCTAAAGGGCTTTGGTTATCTGGGGCTGGCACAGAAGCCCAAAACATAATGTACAACATTTGTAGCCTACTTTTTTAGTTTAACTTTCCTTGTCCTCTAAGGAGGCCTTATGTCTCCATTTGGCCTTAAATATAATCTGTATTATTATTATTATTATTTATCTGATATATTTAGACACCCCTTCATCAGACCAAGATTCCAAACTGCCTACTAGCCATCTTCTCATGGATGAACCAATCCCATCTCAAACCCAACCTGGTTAAAATGGAGCTAATGGTTTCCCTACCTAAGCTGAGCCCATCTCTTCCTTTCACCATTACTATTGACGGCATGACCATTAACACTGTTAAATCAGCATGCTGCCTGGGGGTCATCTTTGACCAGTCTCTCTCCTTCTCTAATCCTATTAATACTACTGCCAAAACCTGACGCTTCTTCCTCCTCAATACAGTCAAGATACACCCCTTTCTTTCACACATAACAACCAAAACACTTATCCATGCCCTTATCTCATTTAGACTATTGCAATTTCCCACTAACCGGCATTTCTGACTCTCTCTCCCCTCCAATCAATCCTGCTACCAGGATCCTCCTGCTCTCTCCTAATAGGGAACCTGTTAAACCCCAATTGAAATCCTTAGCATTGCTGCCTATTAAACAAAGCATAGCATATAAAATTGTTCTGCAAGCATTCAAAGCCCTTCACTCCTCTGCTCTAATCTACATCTCTTCATTTGTCCCACTGTACATGACAAAGGCATCCTCGTTACCTGCTTGGCCCATGTCAAATACCCCACCCGCCACTAGGGATGTAGCGAATTGCCGATTTGGTGTTTTCGCGAACACTGTTCGCGAACACCGGCAAAAAATGCGAATGTTCGCGGACAGTTCGCGAACTTCGAACACCCGCTAAAATCGTTCGTTTCGAACGATCGAAGGATTTTAATCGTTCGATCGAAGGATTTTCATTCGAATCGAACGATCGAAGCCATTCGATCGAATGCTTTTCATTCGATCGAATGCTTACAATCGTTCGAACGAATGGAAATCGTTCGATTTTTAGCGGTCGAAGGAATTCGAATGGTCGAACGACTTGTATTCGAATCGAACGCGAACTCAAAATGCGAACGTTCCCAAACGTTCGCGAACATTCGGCGGACGCGAACGGTCGAAGTTCGCGCGAACTAGTTCGCAGCAGAACAGTTCGCTACATCCCTACCCGCCACCCCCTTTACACTTCCCAAAAACTACTAGACACCATTTTGTGGGATGAAAAGGCCGCAGAACTTTATTCTGATAAAACAGTTCTTCCCATTTTTACATGCTGTAAAACAAGATTTAACATAACATCATCATACAATGTAACATGAATATTTGCATAGCAACATATTAACCCTTTAACCACTATGTCATAATAATTTTTTTAACTGCCCAACACCATTGGTGCTGTCAGCTGCCACGTCAGCCTGACCCCGCTTCCTCCGCCAACCAATTCCCTTACTAGGGTGCTTACTTACCCTGAGTTTCCAGGCCTGACAGTAACCCATTGACCGTGCAACTCCACTCCTAACCAACCTATTGGGTCCATAACTCCACCAACCCGCCACGATCGCATGTGCTTGAAACCTCAACACATTGCGAACCGCCATCCAGCAGCGCCAGGGCCTTCTCAATCCCTTCACTGATTGCTAGGTTAAAAACGTCCACCCCCACATCAGAAAGATGTACTCCATCTGCACTATGGTAACCCATTGTTTTCCCCTCCAGCATCCTGTGCCTGACCACTACACCTCCACACTTCCTAACGAAACTAGCTAGTATTTTATTCACCTTTCCCCTGCTTCTCTCAATAGCTGTAACATTCCTAGCATATCTCCAAACCTTTCTGGTGATAATCTCAGACCACACTACAATAATACCTGGAAACATCGCCCTTATTCTATCCAGATCCTGTTTCATCATTCTTACCAGATCTTTTTGGGGTATTCGCCCCAAATCGTTCCCACCTGCGTGTAGCACCAATATATCCGGCCGACGTTCCAACCTGGCATTTTTTATTATGATCGACCAAACAGTAGGCCATTGCAAACCTGGGCAACCAAACCACTTTAGTGACGCAAGCTCCTCCGGAAAGCCCAACTGTATACCTGACTTCCTAATTGCAGCTCTCTTTCGGGCCCTTGCCACGAAGGAATGTCCCAACAACCAAACATTGGCTGTAGAACCTGCCAACAGATAAATAAACATAAAAAACACATGACATCTTTACCAAACATACAGAAAATTGTACTTCACATTTTACACACATTATTTGTTTGTCTTTTTTTTTTTTTTTTTTTTACTGTTTTCATTTATTTTCAAAATCTTTTTTTTTTTTTTTTTTTTTTACATTAATATCAACATGTATACAAAACCATACAAGTACATAACACTTCCTTGTACCTGACACCACCATCTGATCATTATTTATCATAACTTGAGAAAAACTATCCCCATCGCCTCCTAGACCAGCAAACCTGGCCGTATATAACTACGGAATCTTCTTGACTGCCATCTCCCAATTTTTTGTATCACTTTGTCACCTAACCCCAACTTAGCCGCTTCCGTTGCTGCCCCGATACGGAATGAGTGTGTGCCAAAATCATCTGATCTCACTCCCACCATGTCCAGAGTTCTCTTGAGTAAGGATTGGAACTGAAATCTGGTTAATGGAACACCATCTTCATGAATAAGAAATATTTCCCCACCTAATGGCCTCACCTTTGTAAATTGCTCCGTACAGCCCACTGGACATGAAATACCACCATCCACCTTAAATAATACCACCTCCTTTCCTCTCCCCATGGTATCAGTTTTGGATGTCCTCAAGCGAATCTGAACCTTATCCCCTGTTACCATAACATCCCTGTGCAGCAACCCACTGTGTGACACCTTACTTTTAATCACCAACTCCCCAATACGAAACGCCCCAAAAAATGCCAATGCGAATGCTACTCTGAACAGTATCACTTCATATTCAGAACAACAGCATTGACTCAATGCCACTTGTAGCTTGCCAAGTAAATCAAAACAGATTGGTCTCCTGCTATCTGCCGAGCCTTTTTTCCTTCGAATCCCTTTTAACGCCTGCCTGATAATAAACTCTTTTGTGAGGTCTTCCTCACCCAATAGCTTAAAATGAAAAGCAAGCCCAGCCATGCGCTTGTCGATGAAAGATGCTGACTTACCCTGCTCAGCCAGCCAAATCACATACCATATGAGACCGGCACGCCTGTCATTCCTATCCTTAAAGCCCCCAGACCACTCATCCAATTGTTTCCATTCTCTCCATGCCGTCCAATATGCTGCCCAGGTGGATTCTGCTATCGAAGACTTCACAAACTCCAGCAGTCGACCTTCGCCAGCTGCCAAAGCTGCTGAGGGAAATTGCAGGCATGTTGCTCTGCCTTCGGTGCTGCCTCCCGAAAACGCTGCCACTGAAAACGAGAGAGAGCATCAGCTATAATGTTCTTCTCTCCCTCAACATGTACAGCCCTACATTTCACATTCCCCTTAAGGCACCTGAATACCAGTGCCCGCAACAGTCTCAATACTGGTGGCGATGATGCTGACCAGCTATTTATCGCCTGCACCCTTGTCAAATTGTCCGAATGAAAAACAATCTAAGCTCCTCTTCCCACACATACATCGCCACCACAATCTGGAACAATTCCAGGAAGGCAATATTCCGCACTAGATCTGACCCAACCCAATCCTCTGGCCATGCAGCCGAGCACCATTGCCCAGCCAGGTAAGCTCCGAATCCTGACCCTCCTGCTGCATCCGTGAACAACTGGAGTTCTGGAGATGACCTTTCTTCTGCCTGAAAAAGCACTTTCCCATTGAATTCCTGCAAAAAATGTTGCCACACTGACAAATCTGCCTTAATTTCTTTTGTTATGCTGACATGGTGATGTGGTTTTTTCACACCCACTGTGGCCCGAGCCAGACGCCTACTGAAGACACGACCCACCGGAATAATACGGCATGCAAAATTCAGCTTGCCTAGGAGTGATTGAACTTGCCTCAGTGTTGGCCTTCTCTCTGTCCTCAAAACTTCCACTGCCTGCCCTAACTCCAACACTTTGCTCACTGGCAACCTACACTCCCCTGCCACCGAATCAATCTGAATGCCTAAAAACTGGATTGACGTCGTTGGGCCCTCAGTCTTATCTCCTGCCAAAGGGACTCCAAAAGATTCCGCCACCTCTTGCACTGTCTCCAATAGGTGAAAACAAATATCACTGTTACCTGGACCTATGCAGAGATAATCATCAAGATAGTGAACTATCGAGTTATAGCCCGACACCTTCCTGACAACCCATTCCAAAAAACGACTGAACATTTCAAAATGAGCACAAGAGATTGAACACCCCATAGGTAAACATAGGTCTACGAAAAAAGTGTCATCAAAATGGCAGCCTAAAAGGTGATGACAATCTGGGTGTATTGGCAAAAGGCGGAATGCCGACTCGATATCAACTTGCCATGAGGGCCCCCTTTCGTGCTCTTTGAACCCATCCTACCGCCTGATCGAATGATGTATAAGATACTGAGCATAATTCCCTATCAATATCGTCATTCACCGAACTCCCTTTGGGATGGGACAAATGGTGAATCAGGCGAAATTTGCCCTGTTCTTTTTTCGGGACTACACCCAATGGAGAAATTCTCAAGTTGGCCAGGGGCGGGCTAAGGAATGGGCCCGCAACCCTGCCACAACCGACTTCTTTAGCCAATTTTTGCCTCACTATCTCTGGATATTGCTCTGCGGACTTAAGGTTACGTGGGATCTGTGGACTATCTTTTTCTGCAAATAGAATCCTAAAACCCTCCCGAAAACCCAACTCCAGGGCCACTGCCTCCTCCCTCCTACCGTACAGTTTTAGCCATGGCCCCATCGCATCTACTCTCACTGGAGTCCTCCCCTTTTGCAGATTCACCTTGCTTCCCTGCATATTTTCCTCGCTTAAAGCATCTAACATAGGAGTGGGCACCCCCACATCCTGAGCATTCATGCTTAAACCTGCATGTATTCCCCCACTTACACTGGCTGTCATTAAATTGCCAGCAAAAACCCGGTTTATGGGGGGCCGAGGTGCTTCCCGGGTGCGCCCCAGCCCCTCTCTGAAAGGGATTAATTTTTTGGGCCATCATTAGTTTTAGCCATAAGGTGATAACCATCTGATCCCACCTCATCGCTGGATTTGCTGCTAACCTCTGGCGGAATTGCTCATCATACCGCCACCAGGCCAGCCCCCCGTAAACCCTAAATGCCTCCCAAATGCCATCCACATAGCAGAAAAGAGACGAACATCTCTCAGGTGACTTCTCTCCAATAATGCTGGCAAGTATGCAAAATGCCCTCAACCAATTCCCAAAAGTTTTTGGTAGCTTCCTATACCTTTTTTTCTTTTCCTCATCCTCTTTCTTGCTATCCTTTTTATCATCGTCTTTTATCTCCAATACCTCGTCTAGTGGTAATAAGGAAAACAACTCGATAAACTCCCCCTTCCAAATCTTCTCTTTCGTCTCCATTTTTACGTGCACACCTAACGGCCCCGCGAACGACACATATGCATTTTGCCGGGCTGCTTCCGCTATCCCACTAACTAACTCAACCCTCTCAGCCTCCCTCTCTTTCTTCCCCTCCTCACCTTCCCCAACTCCTATAGATGATACCCCACCCGTGGACACCACTTGTAACGGGGTCGTCCCTTCTTTCAAAACAGATGTTCCTCCCCTTACTTCTACCCCTTGTACCCCAGATTCCAGCACCCCCTGTTTTTGAACCCATGCATCTGCTACCCCCGAACCTTCCTTTCCCCAATTCCCTAAAAACTGCTTAAGACCCTCCAATAAGGATGCATTATTCTGTCCTGAATTACTTTTTGTTAGAACTATTGCCTCACCTCCCGGCCCACCAGCCGCAGCTGCGCCCTGGGCCGTCCCGCTGATCACACTCCCGGATTCCACTGATGTGTCTTGAGGCCGCTGCTCCAAATGATGCCGACCCTGTCGTTCATCCTTCCGGCCGGACTGGCTCCTCCTCTCCTCAACCTCCTTCGAATCGTCCCTAGGCACCAATCTCTCACCTGCCGATCCATGCGGACTGCCTCTGCAATAAACATAAGAACTACCATGCCTGTCCCTACTAAAATGACTGCGGGACCTCGACCTCCTTCCCCTGTCCCTGTGCTGCTCCCGAACCCTGTGCGAACCCGCACGTGTCGATCTGCTCCTTCTCCTATTCCTGCTGTGACTGCGCTCCCGAGTCCCCCATTATCTTCTCCCTGTGCTTCCAGAACGACTCCTCTGACGCCTAGGGGATTTGTCTGTACTCCTCCATCTATCATTACCTCTCCTGGAACTGTCACTCCTTTCCCTTGAAAATCTGACAGCCCAATCAGATATGTTGCTAGTACCTGGCTCCGTGTGGTAACCCCTTGACGAGACTTCTATCCCCCTTTTTTCCCGACCACCAGCATGAACTGAGGCCGCCTCCTCTCCTTCACTTGCCTTTTCCCCCTGCTCCCTACTTGCCCCCAGTTCCTTGTCACACTCCCCTTGTGCCTGAGGTAGTTGGCTTGTGTCCACCAACAGGACGTGACTCTACCCCACCTCGCCTTTATCCCCCCCCGTGTCTCTGTCCAATGGAGGCGCTCCCCCTCCCTTGCCACCACTCTTTCTAGGGCCTGCAGAAATCCTGCCCTGACCTTCTTGGGCCGCAACCGCCGGTGACTCTCCCTGCCTCTGTCCCCCCTCTATAACTGGAGCCGTGAGTCGGGGCTTGCTGCTCACTTGCCTGCCACGAGTAACAGTGCGCCGCTCCTCCGCTCCCGACCGTCCTCCATTCCC
Source organism: Xenopus laevis (assembly GCF_017654675.1). Classification (NCBI taxonomy): domain Eukaryota; kingdom Metazoa; phylum Chordata; class Amphibia; order Anura; family Pipidae; genus Xenopus; species Xenopus laevis. The sequence goes on along the minus strand of NC_054380.1, from coordinate 77,163,598 downwards.
CTTCTCTGCTGCCACACTTACTCTCTTCCGCACCTCGCTCTCCTGCCGACCCGCACTGCTTCTCCGACCTCTCTTCGACGCACCTCCTTCTTGCTGCGTACTCAATCTTTCCGGCGGCCTCGAGCGACGCTGTGGTCTAGTGTCGCCCTCTCCAGACGCAACCACCTCACCGACCGGCTGGAAATCCTCTCTGCCTCTGAAGATATCGCCCAGCTGTTGCCGAAACCACTCAGGGTCCTGTTGCTCTGCAGCTTCACGCATCCTCCGAACCAGGTCTTCTAACTCGCTCCGCTCCATTTCTCACACCGCTTTCTTGTGCTGTCAAAAATGAACTGACTGAGGTAACTACTTTTCCCGCTCTACACTTTGCTTTTTGTGACGTCATCTCCCCAGAGACCCACTAACCAATCCCAATTAAGAAAATACGGGCCTATGCAATCTCGGGCTTTTGTCATGCCCCTTCTTCCCTACACTCTGTTACGGGTCATTGGGGTACTTTCCTGGCTGTCTCCTCTGGTCGTCTCCGAGCCAATTTCTTTTCAGACCATTCGCATTTATTGTTACCTCTCATTCTAAACCTTTATATCTTGCTGCTCCTTACCTCCGGAATTCCAAATGCAAAGACCATTGCGAATGTTAGTGACTATGTTTGCATAGTTTTTAACCGATTACAGACCTCAACGACATCCTTGTAATGATTGAGAATAAAATGGCTTTTGCGAACATTTGCAGTGTATGTAATAAAATTTCACAATTGCAAAGCGTATTTTGTGACAAAATACTTAAATAAACTCCATAGCAGGTGTTAACGTTAACCTTTGCTTAAAGATGTAATATTTGCCAGCGAATGATTTTACATTGCGAGCAGCACTAAACATTTGCAAAAACGCAATTTTAAATAACACTCGTATTTTTAGTACATTAGTCTAGTCCTCCTGGTACCTATTGGGCAATGCCTTGACCTCGTGTGCTTTTTCTCCTCCAATTTATGCCTGTATGTTAGCCACTCTCCCACTTAGACTATAAGCTGTATGAGGTAGCGACCTCCTTCCTACTGTTTCTCTAACCGCATTGCACTTAAGCCCTATGTCCTTATATAAGTTCTGTGTACTGTGTATATTTATTGTATTTATTTATTTAATCGATATAGGTGACTTGTCCTTCCTGTGTGTGCTTCTTTTATAACAGGGGTTATAACTCAGTGTTAGAGAGCTGCAAAGCAGGGAGTTATGTTATGTTAGACATACAGTCACTCCAGCCTTTTTACATTACATTTATGGCTAACTAAGTATATTAGAAACATTTTTTTATTTTGCAAACCCAGTTTTTATTTTTACACTGAACCATTCCTTTAAGACTTTTGCTTTTTTAGTCTCAGTATTCATTGTAATAAAATGTATATCTAGTAGGCCTTTTGTGCCATGTCACTACAATTCTTTTGTTATATTAATCTGTTGCTTATGGTTTATTTCATTAGAATTGCAACAGCATTAAGCTTAAGAAATCATCTGATTTTCTTAGTAAAAATGTCTGTGTTGCCCTTTTTGGATATTTTTTTTTATTTGTGGTATATACTTTGTATTTAATGCAGATATGGCTGTATGCTTCCAAATAAGAAATAACAAAAGTAATTCTATTACTACACAGTTATTTTGATAGACATACAATTTAATGGAACCATTTCAAAGAAGAAAAAAAAAAAAAAAAAAAAAAAATATATATATATATATATATCAGCGCTGCACAATATGTTGGAGCTCTTAAAATACATGTTACTTATAGTATCACATTGACACAATGTAACCTTTTCTAAAATCTTTCCTTAAGCAAATACATTTTTAATCAGAATTCTATTTTTTGTAAAAAAAAAAAAAAAAAAAAAAAATGTTTGTAATTTCATTAACTGTAATACTCCACTGTGCAATAGGAATGGATTTACCATACAGATACTGTATGCGTTCAAATTAAAATGCCAATATTTGCTTTATTTCATTTCATTCATTTGTTTATTTAAACCAACTTCATAATGGCAGACTATCCAAAATGTGCATGATACTGTAAGTTATTTTATAATCATTTGGATTTTGCATACACATCTAGTAATAATCTCTGCATTTACCAGTCTCTCATGCCATACAATGCAGCATGTGGCCTGTATGGCCCTTTTATGTCTTCTATTATGCCAAATTAGAGTGGTATATCACATCTACAGGGGAAGTCTGAAATAATATATAATAGGCCTAGACCACAACATTCCATTGGACAAATATCCAATTAATATGGCCAAACCAAATCCAGACATAGGTATATAAAGCTATTCATAATGTCCCCCCAATTTTAGCACCAGAAATACAATGAAATTAAGCCCACTCACAGGTTTCAAAGGATAAAAATAGAAAACAAGATTTATTATTTGGAGACTAGCAATCTAGCCTTTCTCAAAGTATATATATATATATATATATATATATATATATATATATATATATATATATATATATATATATATATATATATATATATATATATATATATATATGTATGTATCCAGTAAAATTATCATACAGACATTGATCAATTAACTAATGTTAATTTCCTGTGCACAACTTTTTTTAGCAATAGGAAGTACTGTAATTACTGTAATTACTGACTCAGCTATGAGGACTGTGCATGTTTCTGACTGAATACCAAAGCTGTAAGATACATTCTATTTACTGCTTGCCTTCAGGGGTCTTACTTGTAAATATATTCAAAAATATATACAGTATGCACTTCACTTCAGGTTAGTTGTCAAGGTCTATTAGTGTAAGTACCTGCTCTACATAATACCTGAAATACTGTACCTTAGAGATACAAATGAATGAAGCACTGACAATTTTACTAAACTATCAAGCAGTGAGGCCATTATTGCCATTGACTTACATTAAAATTCACTCTAAATCTTTAGCAATATCTCCCAGCAGTGTCTAATAATGAGGGTATGCAGAGGGGTTATGGAGGACACTGTATGCTTCTTTATTTAAGTAGAGGTAGTATACCACTACAGTAGCAGTTGCTTGTGCTTATTTGCAATAATGTTTTCAGTTGTTATGTAGCAAGTCTGTTTCCTTACATGTGCAGAGCTTGCAGTAGTATGAGGCTGTTTGCATAATGCAGAACACTGGTCACGAAGCAAGTACAGTAGATATCAGAAGCAAATGTTTAGAGGTGTGCCTTTGGGCAGATCACTGTGAAAAACAACATGCAGGCATAAGGGGGTGTGCAACTCTTTGCCCAGGTTGAAGAACAAACTCAGGGCTGCAAAGAACAAGTTCTAACCCAGGATCCACTTCCGCTGCATTGCCCATTGCTATTTGGTTTCTTTTAGCAACAGTCTAAAAAATATGTTAAAATAAATGATGTCCAACTGTAAAACTCAAGTTAGTTCAGTATACAATGAGTTCTGTTGGTGCCTCCAAAATGGTAATGCGAATGATTAACCTACAGTTTAATAAGCATATTCAAGGATCAATTCATTAAACACAGTTAACAATAGCAGCCAAATAGCAATTAATTATGACTGGACTACTACAAGTTAGAAAATGAAGGCTGATCTGGTGTGGTGTAAAAAAAATAAAAGGCTACAGATTTCACAGTTTAATACAAGTACATCTAAAAAAAATTGATCTTTCTAAGATGTTTATAGTAAATGAAGGATTAACTTGGAAATATAACATACAGTAAATACTGAGGTCCCCTCTTGTGCAATGTTGCTCAACATTGCTTGTTCTGACCATTGGATATCAGTTTTGTGGATCTACTGCTACTAAAGCAATGAATATATGCTATATAAAATGTTTTTACATTTGAGTCCTTCTACATTTACTTCCAGCTTAACACAAGTATTACATTTAAACCACCAATTTATAATTGATCATTTGTGTATCTATTTAATGAAGAGCAACTTGAAAAAATGCAAATAATAATCAATTGCCTTTTGCTGTGTGTGGGATGCTCTTATGTACACACTTAGTACATTGTACAATATTTTTTACATTGTCTTCCATCTTATTATTTCATATACATTTCTGCAGAGGGAAACTGGAAGTGATTTATGAACGGTAGGTAAAGGCCTGTCATGGCACAATGTTGGTTGGGCACAAGCACAAGTGGCAACAGCTGATGGCTGGCTTACCACTTTTATTGTATCACCAAAGTTTAGGCTTATTTCATGTGTGTGGCATTCCAAAGGCCTGTTATAAACTACCTTGTTTCTAATTACAATAAAGCACGCAGAAATACAAATGCATTATACATACACAAATCTGTAATCTTCAGAAAAAATAATGCATAAAACTATTTACTTCACTATTGAATTTTCTGCCTTTCATTTTATTATTATTCATAATACATCCCTGCATGTTGCCATTCTTCTGAGTTTCTGTGTGTGGTTATAATGAAAGATCACAACCTTTTTATTTGCAATGGCAAGATGATACAATGAACACAAAGATGCTACTGTAGCCTGCCCTAACTAAAAGTTGGCATGGAAACAAACAACATTTACATTTTACAACATCAGCAGTTGCAGTCTTAACATTCTTGTTTGCTTTTACAGATTTATGACAAACCAGAAGTGCTCTAATGTTTTCTTAGAAATGTAGAATGTATCAACACATGATAATTCAATTATTGAATTTCATTTTCAGCTGTCCCTTTTAATTCAAAATTGATTAAACAACATTGGTATTATGTATATTTATATTATTGGGTAATGTGGGATTGGCTAAAATGTCAAGGTGAACGTAATGGAAGCCAGTTATATAATGCTTACAATATAGTTTCATGGCCCACATTTCCTGTAATGTAACATAAATGATGTGTTTAGTGCCATATGTCCCAGACAGTTACTCCATGAATAAGGTTCCCCCAAATATATCTTGAGATTATTCACAAGTTGCTCTCACTATTAGTGAGTGTTTCTTGCATTACACTATATTTCAGTTTTATAAAACCCTAATATATACAGTATATTAATGTAGGGTTTTTATATAATACAGTTGCATTATTATGAAAGAAAATAAGGAAAATAAATAATTATGGAAACGCCTGACATTCAAATCCTTGCTTATTTCCCATTTTCATACCATATAATTTATTTTTGCCTTTCTTCTCACCTCTGCCTCGTCCAATATGTGTATGTCTATTATTCAATGGTTTAAGCTTCATGAATTATAGAATTATCTCTCAACTATTTCACAACAATGCATTTAAATCATTGCATCAATAATTTACATTGAAATCATATCGATAACCAGATTTCATCTAAACTGAGGGGTTGGACGTTTTTGCCCTATATTGTAATTATGTTTTAAGTGTTTGAGTTTTACTGGTACCGTATGGATGATATATCAATGTACAGTTGGGCCATATGATGTGGTCCTCTTGGTGTATGCAGATATTTGTAGAGAGATAGTATATATAGATAGCTGTAAATCATTTTTTAAGGGTGCCATACTTCTAAATGTGTTTAGCCAAAGCTATGAATCATGTATAGGAATAATTTTAATTAAATGTCCTATATTTCCATTTCTATACAACTTGTTTTTAGGTGTCACTTCATTTAACATGAAGGGACAGATTTACTTATGGTCGAATATCGAGTGTTAATTAACCCTCGATATTCGACTGTCGAAGTTAAATCCTTCGACTTCGAATGTCGAAGTCTAAGGATTTACCGCAATTCGTTTGATCGACTGATCGAACGAAAAATCGTTCGATCGAACGAAAAATCGTTCGATCGAACGATTAAATCCTTCGAATCTTTCAATGCGAAGGATTTTAATCCTTCGATCGAACGATTTGTATTCGACCAAAAAAAGATTGCAAAGCCTATGGAGACCTTCCCCATAGGCTAACATTGACTTCGGTAGGTTTTAGGTGGCGAATTAGGGGGTCGAAGTTTTTTTTAAAGAGACAGTACTTCGACTATCGAATGGTCGAATATTCAAACGATTTTTCGTTCGAATCGTTCGTTTCGAAGTCGTAGGTCGAAGTAGCCAAAAAAAACATTCGAAATTCAAAGTTTTTTTTTATTCTATTCCCTCACTCGCGCTAAGTAAATGGGCCCGAACTGTCAGTTACTTTAAACACCTCAGTATATGACTTATAACTTTTTTCATTTTGTCTGTATCAAAATTAGTTTCACTTAACCATTTTAAGCATTTAAAATTATGTTATCTTCAGCTGATGGTATTTTAATGGCCAATCCGTAATCATTATAGAAAATGACATGACTGTAAGACAGGTTTAACATTACATTAACGGCATCACTGCATATAATTAACTTAATTATTTAACTTAAGGGAAATACAGATCCCCCTTACCTATTAGTTTAACTGAATTCCACATCTCTGAGTTGCCAATCTACTTGACCACAGAATTTTAATTAGGTCATTTGTCTTATGGTTGATGATACAGTAAGAGTTGATGGGTTTATTGCTGTTTCATGTACTCAGCGAGAGATTCTCTGGAGTGGGATAAATGCCTACAGAAGAAAAATTTCAAAGAAAATATCTTTAAATATTTGTAGCTGTACTGTATATTCTTTGGGCTCTAAAGTAAATGGATGAGGCAGCCTAATTACTCTAGGGCAGGGGTGTCCAAACTTTTTGCAACGAGGGCCAGATTTGGTGAGGTGAAAATGTGTGGGGGAGCGACCATTCAGGATGACATTCTTTGAACCATTAGGTATGAAGATCCAATTTACAGAAAGATCGCTTATCTGCAAACCCCCTGTTACCGAGCATCCTTTATAGCAGGTCCCATACCTGTTTTCTAAATGCACTGTAGCACTTTGCAACATTTTTGCAAATTAAGCACGTTGATTGCACATATATGTTGTTAAGTGAAGTGAACTTGCCACACTATAAAATCATTTTCTGGTCCCTCTTCTTTTTTATCCATTTTTTTCTTTTTTCCCCTTTTCATCTTTTTTCATTGGATGGATTATACACAATCCAGCTCCCCAGTGTAGAGCAGCCAGACCCTTACTGCCAGGCTCTTACTGTCAGACCATCACTGCCAGGCCCTGTCACACAGTTACTTTCCGCTTGGTTGAGGTTGGACCTCCTGTGCCTCCTGTTCCCAGAGCTGTTCCTAATCTCTCGCAGCTCCTCCTCTTCTTCCTCCAGACAGGCTTCAGCCATCAGCAGCTGTGGGCGAGAGCATGGAAGCCTCACAAATCCAAGTCCCGTCCTGTCACCCAACGGCAGCACAAGGCCCCTGTGTAAGAAGCCGAGGCCAGATTGGAGCACTTGTGTTTAGTGGCCCCGGCTCAATGGAGGCAGCATCGCATTGGCATCTCCTTTCCTGTATCCCAGTGTCAGCCCAAGGAGGCTGCGCACCTGCTGCTGTTGCTGAGCTGCATATCCAGGGTGCCCGCCGTCTGCTCCAGTTCCCCCCCTTTCCCTGCGCACAAACTTTGTAGCGAGTGATGTCCTATAATGCTTGCCGTACTCCATATCTCTATCAGTCCCCTGGGAGACAGATGGCAGCACAGCCCGAGTACAAAGTGTCGAGAGAACATTGCTGGCAAGTGCCTAAGGCGCCTTCTCGGTAATCCGGCCCTGGCTGCGGGCCAATTAAAAATGGACCACAAACCGCAGTTGGCCCGCGGGCCATAGTTTGGACACCCCTTCTCTAGGGGGCAGATTTATCAAGAGTCGAATTTCGAAGTGCAAAAAACTTAGAAATTCGACCATCAAATAGGTTAGTTCGACATTCGAAGTCAAAGGATGTTTAAAATCATACGATCGTATGATGAAATTCTTCGAATCGAACGATTTAATCGTACGATTTTACCAAAAATCCTTTGTTTTCTCAAAACGAGACAGTACTTCGATTTTCTAAGTCAAAGTTTTTCACTTCGAATCAAAGTAGAATCTGGCCTATTCAATGGTCGAAGTATCCAAAAATTACTTCGAAATTCGAAGTTTTTGAAATTCGAAAATTCACTTCGACCCTTAGTAAATCTGCCCCTAGGCGTCATAGCACAAACGTAAACAAAATAGTGACAGTGAAATTTGATAAAAGTTGTTAAAGGAAACAATATTTGGGAAGCGAAAATGTAGAACTTTGCATTAAGAGTTTTTCCTTTGCTTGAATTTACAGCTTTTTTTTGCAAACCCCGAATCTATTTTGTCAGTGGAAAATAGATTGCAAAGTTATAGTTTGCATGCATGTGCAGTGTATGTAATATAACTTTTTATTGAAAAGGCTTTCATTTTTTCTCCATAAGTGTTGTCTACTTTCAATTTAGACCCTTGGCAAATATGTTTTTGCCGGTAACCTAGTGCATGCGCGGTATCTTCTCTATTTATAGGCGCATTCGCTCTGGTGTGAGTTGATTGTGGCAGTTTTGGGATCAGATCTTGCCACACTATTGTCTTCAGTACAATCTTCTGCCCCTGTAGATACTCCTCCTGGGAGGTTATTTGTACCTGAAGACTTAAGGGAACAGGTTCTGGGTGAGGCTCATAATTCTAAGATGGTAGGACATCCTGGTATTTCTAAAACCTTTATTGTCTTGTAATGTGTGGTGGCCTTCATTTAAGCAAGATGTCAAAAATGTTGTTAATTCCTGCCCTGTCTGTCAGAGATCAAAGTCTTCTAGAAACCTGTCACAGGGATTGCCTATTCCTGACAGACCCTGGTCCCATCTGTCTATGGATTTTGTTGTTGACCTCCCTCCATCTCAAGGGAAAACTGTGATTTGGATGGTGGTTGATAGGTTCAGCAAAATGAGTCATTTCGTTTCCCTCCCACACCTCCCATCTGCTAAGACTTTGACTGAGTTATGTATTTCTAATATATTCAAATTACATGGCTTTCCAGTCAATATTGTTTGTGACAGAGGGGTACAGTTTGTTTCTAAATTTTTACGAGCATTCTGCTCTTTGGTTGGGATTGATTTGTCATTCTCTACCGCATACCACCCCCAAACCAATGGTCAAACCGAGAGGGTTAATCAGTCCCTTGAACAATTCTTAAGGTGTTATCTCATGGGCTGAACTATTACCATGGGCAGAATTTGATTATAATAATGCAACTCATGCTTCTACTGGTCAATCTCCGTTTTTTATTGTTAATGGTTCACATCCTAAAGCATTTTCTTATTCTGGTTCATTATCCTCTGTACCATCTGTTAATTCTTCTGTTAAACAATTTGCCAAGATCTGTTCTGGGGTACACGAGTCCCTTTCCGCAGCTGCCACTGCTCAAAAAAGGGCAGCTGATAGGTCTCGTAAGGAAGCACCCAAATATCAGGTAGGAGACCTGGTATGGTTATCCACAAAAAATATCAAACTTAAGGTTCCTTCACTCAAGTTGGAACCCAGGTTTATTGGTCCATATTCCATTACTGAAATAATCAATCCTTCTTCTGTTCGTCTCAAATTACCTGACAATTTTAAAATTTCTAACTCCTTTCATGTGTCTCTTTTGAAACCAGCCTCAAAGGTCCGTCCACAATCCTTTCCTCCCCCAGTGATGGTAGAGGGTCAGCCTGAATTTGTAATTCAAGAACTCCTTGACTCTCGCCTTGTGCGGGTAAGTTGCAATATCTTGTACAATGGAAGGGTTACGGCCCTGAGGAGAATTCTTGGGTTCTTGTTTATGACATTAGGGCTGATCGTCTCAGGAAACAATTCCATCTTAAGTTTCCTTAGAGACCTGGGTGTCCGGTGGCCCCTCCTCGAGGGGGGGTAATGTAACAACTAACCCTGGTGGGCTAGTGGTGCGGCGGGGATGCCCGCCACGCTGCTCCTCTTCTACTGTTTGCCAGTTACCTAGTGTGCGCATGGTGCGCACCTTCTCTATTTATAGGCGCCAGCGCGCAATGGCACAAAATTCAAATGGATTTAAAGGGACAATTTGTATTTTCTAGTTGCCCATTATGTGTTCCACCTGAAGATGTGGTGTCCCTTTGTTTCTGCTACTGATCCTACCCTAACCTGCTTACCACAGCTTGTTTCCCCAAATATTGTGTATGCAGGCAGACAGCATGTTACAAAACAAATAAACAGTGTACTTCCAGATAAATCAAATACCACCTAGATAGGTGCTCTGCCTCATCCTTCCACTTTAGCTTGGTCATCAGCACAACTCATCCCCTATTGTCTGTAAACAGATTGCAAACTGCAAACAGAATACATAGGTGTTAGTGATGTGCAGACGGCCTGATATCTACGGGTGGGGTCGGGTCAACCTCGCACCCCCTTTCTGGGGAACACCCGACCCGCACATCACTAATAGGTGTCACCATGCTCTTTGCTAAGGCTATTATGCACTACTTTTTAACTTGCTTTACTTTGGCTTTCAGCAGCTTAGACTGTCCATGTATAGTACATGCCTGGTGCCATGATTGCCATTAACTCTCTTTTTCATGTTTTTTGCTGAGAAGCAAACTTAATTATGTAGATGAAAAAATAAATCATCAGCACAAACAAAAAAAACCTAATAACTAATAAATAGAACACACAAGACACAAAAAACAGGGTAGCAAAATATTTTCTGAAGACCTTTAGGAATAAATGATCACGTAATTGAGAATGCTTAGATGCTGAAAAGCACTGCTTTATTTTCCCCCTCAATAAAAGCCTTCTGCAATATCTCCATTGAAGCGTACAGCACATTTCTCCACATTTATTCTAAACACATGGCAAAGACCTTTGTTTTGCAATGTTTTAGGCATCTCTTGCCCATTTTTTTTCAAGCTTGAAAATAGCCCAAGAGTGACCTGAAATGCTCTGTAACCCAGGGCCATATTATTAGAAAAAGGTGCTGTATACTTCTTCTCTACAACTATCATAAATGACATAAACCCTATAAAATTATATTGTATCCTAGGAAAAGTAGATGTAAATGCTTAAATAAATGAATAAACTAAACATAAAAATAGAGAATATTCCATTTATTGAGGACCAGAGTACCTGAAATAACAAATATTAAAAAACGACAGTAGGCAAACATGTTGCCTCTTCATTCACTTTGTAATCACAAAAGGGAATGGTGGAAAATAATTTAGATTAACTACCACAAATGCCACACATGAGATGAATATTGGAGAGTGTTTACTCACAGAAATTAAAAAAAGCAGCATCATACAGACCCATCTGCTGTGGCAAGAAAAGCAATAGTTTAAATGGCATAATGGCAACTTGTCAATAACTATACTGTGTTATTATTACACCACAAAATCTATCAAACGTAAATGATTTATTTTCATTTCTTTTATTACATTACTTTTCATATTTTCTTTTGTGAACTCTTTATGCAATATCCAATTCTCCAATAAACAAAAAGAAGCATGCACTATTTTTATTTGGATTTTTTTTTATTTCTGGTACATGGAACCATATCTTTGAACAGTGCCAGTCAGGAAGCAAAATGGAAAAATACAGCTGCACTTCATCTCTTCATTTCTTTGTTTGTAAAGGAATAATGCCTGATGTACTGTATGTTGATGCCTATTTCATTATAAATTTGACTTAAACGGACAAAGATTAGATTGATGTCTATAGTTGTATAGTATATTCTGTTTTGGTTGCAATCCAGTTGATATATTTGAGTCTACTTGTACCCAGCAGTCCCAAATGACATTGGAAGCTGTCAGGTCAGCTTTGTGAATGAACACTGACTTAATATGAAGAAGGTCATTGCTCATCAGGTCAACCCATTTTTCAGCAGATGGACTTTCCCTTCCGATTTGACACTATCAATTTTGAAAGACAAGTCAGTACATGACATTTCAGAAGAAAAGTTGCATTGCTCAAATGCCCTATCAACCCTCAGCAGTGTGGGGGCCCTAGCTCTTTGACCCCTATTATGGTTGCAATATTTGTTTGTATTAAGAAATAAAAATGAATTAAATCACTCTATTTATGGGTCTATTATTTGTATGGAAGCTTTCATCAATAACTACTTGCATTTGCTGAGGACTCACAAAAACATTTTGATTGATGTATACTGTTTGGTAAGCTGTACATTGCAGGGAGGCATGCTTCTAAGAGGACACTGCATGTCTCTATTGATCACCTGCTGTTTGTAGGCACTATCTGAACCTGCCTAGAAGTAGAGCTTTTTTCTTAATATTGGAGAATACAGTTGTGCATTCTAGAACTAACAGCCTTATACAATTGACTATTATCTTGCAGACGTTAAACAAAAAATGTTACAAAATAAAAGATGTAAAAGCAATTGAACAAAGTTTTTATTTCTGGTAAACAATCTGAAAACCACTGAACTGGAAAAAGCAATAGTAAGGCGAAGATCCCTTTTCAAGTTAAAAAAAGAGTTGGCCTCCACTACATTAGAATAGTGAAATGGCTTCTGTGAAAAAAAAATTTGGAAAATTGTGGAAAAAAAACTACATTGGTAAAAAGGAAATAGTTGTGTAATTATGGAATGTTTGACTTGCACTTTGCATGCTTGTTTGTAGGAGATTTGTCATGTGACTCATTGGGCACTAAAAAAATAATAAAGCCCCTAGTTTAAAATGGAAGGATATCAGATGTTCCCTTGGAGTTACATGACCCATACAGAGCATTTGGCCTGTGGCTTTGTGCTTTAAGTCATGGACCATTTCATTTCTAGTACCCTCATATTTACACTAGGGATACATTATTCAAAGGAATCAAAGGCATTTTTTAGTTCTAAAGTAATTTTGTTCTAGGGCTATGCATTCAGAATAAATCTGATTAAAATAGTGTCATTTTTCTATGATCATAGATTTACAAGTTGCATCCCTGTTCAAAGATACAACAGTCTTGAAGGCTACTATTTTGTGCTGTGCTATGGGCCTTCTCTCCTGAAATTCCATAGAGAGGTCTAAAGGCAACTTGCTCAGGGCATTGTCAGAGTAAAAGCAAGTAAAATAAGCCAAAAGGCAATTCTGGTTATATCTTGCTAAAAAGAAATGTAAATTTCCAAAACATTTTGGTAATCAGCCCAGCACACATTTTCTATCTAACCTATATATTATAAAGAATGGGGATTTAGTTATATTTTAAGATAATAGAATGAAAAAAATTACATTATATTTATTGTGCGTATAGCTGCTCATGTCAGTGTAACATGCTTTCTTGACCCATAAGCAATAACATAGTATATTTATTAGGCAGGAGAACTTAGAGGTCATGGAAATTATTTTCTAGACATTTTAATCAGTAATTAGCATAAGATATTGGTGTAATTTTAAGCATAAGTTCACAAAGTTATCACAACCAACTGGCTTGATTTTTCCTGCCTGTGTTCCACAGAAAGTACACTTGTATTCAATACAAAGACAGGCTGGTATATTTAAGTCCTCCATGTTAAACATGAGGCTGAGTCCAAAGGGCCTTAATGAAGGACCTCTCTTCATTTGTGAGTGATAGTTCATCCTCCCTAAGGAGGCTTGAAATCTCCATGTGCTTCATGACATGTTGTGCAGTTAACTTACCAGTCCTCTGTCTGTCAAGAACACACAGACACACACTCCCTCTTGAAACATATTCCTTAACTTATCCATAGTGTTCCAACACCCCTCCCGTCAGAAAAAGGATGCTATGTCATGCCATTGTCTAGTAAAATTTTTTGAACTTGGTGTGAAGAAGTAGACAAGGTATGACATGCAACAAGGGAAAGTGCTTCCATATTGAAAGGTGTTAGATTCAGCAGACAGCATGGCACCAGCTATAACAAGATTACAAACCAACATTAGTGATGCACCAAATAGAGGATTCAATTCAGGATTCAGGCCTTTGTCAGCAGGATTCACATTTGGCCGAATCCAAGTTCCTGTCCAAACTGATTTAGAATCCTTAAAATCATGTGACTTTCGTCACCCAAGCAAGAAAGTAAAAAAAATGTTTAACCACTCTGTTTACTCTTCCAGTCAATTAGATTCAGTTTAGTATTGAATTTAGAATCCCAAAATAGCACATTCCTTGCATACACAATACTGACTAGTTTAACCCTTTATGCTCTGTAACACAGGGCTGTCCAATTGCAGGCATGTGGGCCAGATATGGCCCTCCAATGGTTTTCCTATGGCTCCAGTCAGCTCAAAGGCTCCATACGTTCACTTTATGATAACATGAATGAAAAGGCTATATAAGTAATTAGCAGCCCACAGCACTGCTGTAACACATGGCACTGAATCCCCTGCATGAAATAAATTTATACTCTAAATATAATAAAATAAGGAATAGCCAGGGGCGATCCTGGCCCCTTCGCCGCCTGAGGCAACAGCAGTTGCTGATGCCCCCCCCTCCCCTGGAAATTAGCTCTTAAAGTACCAGGAGCAGCATTTTTGCTGCCCCTGGTACCTAGTGGGGCGCTGCCGCCTGAGGCGACAGCCTCAACTTGCCTCATTGGCGAAGAACCCCTGGGAATAGCATACAAGCTCATAACAGTCAGAACTAATACATCTATTTTTTTTAAATACCTTTAATATTCTTATATTCTTTTCATAGTCAATTACCAGTGAACAGATACAGTGAGAACACGTAATTTTGTTTAATTGTTTCACCCTTTAGTAAACATGTCCCACACATATTTTTACACTTTATTACTTTTTTTTTATACAGACCAAAAAAAGTGTCATGATATAGTTATTTCTTATTAGAACAAATGCATCAGAATTTTTGAAAAATTCAAAAACTCTGATTTACATCAGGGAAAATACTAATCAAACCACCATATATTGAAAGCCAACAAACCATCATATTTTATGTATGACAGCTTCCACCCTGACCACACTAAACACTCCTTCATCTACAGCCAGGCTTTACAATATAATCATATATGTTCGAACACTGCTGAAAGGAATCACCATCTCAAAACACTCAAAACAGACTTCGTCAACAGGGGCTACAACTCCATGATTGTAGGTCAGTACATTCATGCAGCCACCAGGATTCCCAGAAGTCAACTTCTACAGTATAAACAAAAGGATGAAATAAATTGGGTTTCCCTAGTGGTCATATACAATCCACAACTAAGGACCCTCAAAAAAATAGCCAGAGATCTACAAGGTAAACTTAATAACGACGAGATACTCAAAAGCATATTCCCAGACGCACCACTCCTAGCATTCAGACAGCCTCCCAATCTAAAGTCAGTAATAACAAGAAGTGCCTTATTGCACTCCACCAAAAATGGAACATACCCCGGTGGCAAAAACAATGTAAAACCTGCCCACACATCCTGATTTCAGGCAAAATACCAACTCTGGACACATTAGAGGAATACAGCATCCATGACCAGGACAACTGTTCTTCTTCCAATGTGGTGTACCTAATATAATGCACTAATTGCATAACAGGGGGACTGTATTTAGGAGAGACTGGGAAAAGTCTAAGAAAGAGAAATACACACCACAAATTCACTGTAACCAATAAAAAAACTGGACACAACAATAGGAAATCATTTCAAACTCCATAAAGGATTTAAGAATGTTGGTTCTTAAGTGTACCATCTGACCTCCTCCTTTGACACTGAGAGGATATAATATCTTGATTAAAAAGGAAGTCAGATACCACTTTAGGTAGAAATTCCTTTGAAGGTCTTAATGTCACTCTTCCTTGAGAAGAAAAAACATTTTAAGAGTAATCAGTTTAAGAAATGCTTAAAGGGATACTATCATGGGAAATCCATTTCTCAAAAGAGATTTTTTTATATTCGGTTTTGAAATCTGACATGGGGCTAGACATATTGTCAATTTCCCAGCTGCCCCAAGTCATGTGACTTGTGCTCTGATAAACTTCAATCACTCTTTACTGCTGTACTGCAAGATGGAGTGATATCACCCCCCTCCCTTTTCCCCCCAGCAGCCAAACAAAAGAACAATGGGAAGGTAACCAGATAACAGCTCCCTAACACAAGATAACAGCTGCCTGGTAGATCTAAGAACAACACTCAATAGTAAAAACCCATGTCTCACTGAGACACATTCAGTTACATTGAGAAGGAAAAACAGCAGCCTGCCAGAAAGCATTTCTCTCCTAAAGTGCAGGCACAAGTCACACACAAAATCTGTTTGCTCTTTTGAGAAATGGATTTCAGTGCAGAAATCTGCTGGAGTGGCACTATTAACTGACTCATTTTAAAAAAAATTTTTTTCCCATGACAGTATCCCTTTAATTCATAGGCTCAAACATTTTTTAAACAGAGTACTAAGATCTTTGTCCAGGCCAGATTGCAAAACAATTTCTTGTGAAATCAGATCTTTAATGGGAGTACATGCACCAATTCAGAAAGGTGATAACAATCAATCATCAATGATTTTATCATGATTAGCATTTAATTATTATTTCTATTTTTTCTTTTGAGAAGCAATACATTTCAAATGTGAAAAAGAGCAAAATGTACCTTGATTTCTTTAACCAGTCACAAGGGAGACCACACAACTGCTGTTCGTGTTATTTACTTCTAAAGTCAACTAACTTTATTGAATGGTTACCTAATGTGTTTGGTTTGACACCTTGAAGATTAAATAAAGCTGAATTGATTTGCTATGATACATTACATCTGTTTGGAAGTTGATTTGACTAGATAATTTTCCCTGTGATGGCTTTTGGCTTTGTTTCTTTTAAGTTTCTGCATACCTGATAGTAAAACTGAGCAGTAACTGCTGTTGAGGGGAGAGAGAGAGAGAGAGAGAGAGAGAGAGAGAGAGAGAGAGAGAGAGAGAGAGAGAGAGAGAGAGAGACCACAACATGTAAACACCTAATAATCTATTCACTCAGATTCCAGTGTGTGCATGAGAATTAAACTCTAAATTAGACCCCATCTGGGTTCTTAGAACATAATGCACTGCAAGAAACTGGAAGAATTGTAACTGGAATAATCATGATGAGTAAAGCATTGCAGAAATGTGTCAGTGCTATACAAATACCAGAAAATACATTTTAAAAACTTAAGGTGTTGAAGTATAGCATTTGAAGTAGCAAATAGATTTTTCAAACAAGCTCGAAGATTATTGGCTGCAATTTTTGTGCAGTTATCCCTGTCAGAAGGTGTTCTTCTTGCATCTTAAATTAATTATCATGAACTATTTCTGTGTTTCTTGCCATGAAAGTATAATTGGACCATTTTCTTATTTCTGAGAGGTTCCAAGAACTGCAGTGACTAACAGCGTGACATCTGTGCTGTATGAGTACTAGATCACAATGCTTGTTGAATTATACTTCTCAATACCGAAGAAAAAAAGACGCTTATGCAATTTGTTATCTAGGAATGCACGTGCCATGCAGATAGAAGCCATATGTGTCATACAGAGGCACACATACAACATTACAAAATTAATAATGCCTCTGAAAAGGGTTCTATAAAAGAGCAAATCACTTCTGTGTTAAATCCTACATAGATGTGAACATTTTGGGATTTGTAGCCAAAAAAATTAAGTAAACATTTAAACAGGAAGCTTACCCATCATTGACAGTCCTGAAAAGTCAGTAACACATCCATATAAGCTAAAGGGATATCACAATAATTAGGGTCACAACAATCCTAGGGGTTATTTATTAAAGTCCAAAGTGCCAAAAACTTTCACGTGAAAAACTTGAATTTATTGTGATTTATTTTACCATGAGGCTGCTAAAAGTCCATATCTGTAAATCCTCCATCTCCAAGCTGTCGGGGGGCCCTGTAGAAGTCAATGACAAAGGTCCCATTTCAAATTTTAAGATATCATGGTCTGCGCTGAGTTTCGGCCAAAGATAAAAAAAAAATTTGTTTTGATTGATTTTACGAAAAATCAAGTGTTTCGAGCATAAAACCTGAAAAATTTGGGGGTTTTTTTCACTAAACTCACCGAATTTTTTGGTTATTTTCGAGCCGATTTTATCAAGTTTTTTCAATGATAAATAAGGTCAAATCATGGGGGCAAATTCACTATGCGCCAAAGCGCCTAACGCTAGCGTCAATTCGCTAGCATTGGGCATTTTCGTTACTTTGCAAATTCATTAACGAACACTGGCGTAAATTCGCTAGTGTTACTTCGCACCCTTACGCCTGGCGAATTTGCGCAACGGATGTAACTACGCAAATTCACTAACGCGCGCATTGTACTGAACGCTACCTTTTACGCTAGACTTCCTTCGCCACCTCAGACCAGACGAAGTGCAATAGAGGAAATAGGGATTGCTTCAAAAAAAGTTCAAATTTTTTCTAAGTCCCAAAAAACGCAGGCATTTTTTCTATATTATGGGTGATAGGCTGAAAAAGATCGAAAATGTTTTTGAGGCTCCACTCCTTCCCCCCTACATTTCCTAACTCATGGCAACTTAACTATACAGTGGGCACATGTGTAGGGCAAAATAAAAATTTTATTTGATGTTTTGAAGGTTTCCCAGGCATTTGTAGTGCTGCTCCATATTCCTCCATTGAAATTTGAATTTTGCGCCGTATGCAAATTAACCATCGCTAGCGTAACTTCGCTTCGCTTAGCGAATCAACGCTAGCGCAACTTCGCAACCTTACGCTACCCCTGAGCGCAACTTTGGATTTTAGTGAATTTGCGAAGCACTGGTCGAAACTACGCCTGGCGAAGCGCGGCAAAGTGCGGCGAAGTTACGCCTGGAGCAACTATGAATCTTAGTGAATGTCCCACATGGATTCTATTTTGGTCAGACTTTTTTTTACTTAAAAAATCTGAAAAATCTGATTTTGATAAATAACCCTGAGATATGAAAAAAATAACAAATATGCAAAATTTTAACCCATTCCCTGCTGCAGCTTGGCCTTTGAACTATGACAATTGTTGGCATGTAAGGCAAATTACAGATAAAGGAGCTATCAGGAACCAGAATCTTTACAAAATGATTTTTTGTATGTGGATTCCACGTTTTATGCATCGAAAGGGATAAATACTATTAAAGGTATGCAGAGTACCATACATTTTAAGCAAATGATTCTTATTTAAAAAATAATTTTCCTTTTCTCTGTAATAATAACACAGTACCTTGTACTTGATGATAACTAAGGTGCATGAACCTGTATTGGTGGTAAAACAATCCTATTGGATTGATTTAATGTTTACACGTATTGATCGAAATTATGTTAAGATCCAAAAACCCCAGGTACCATGCAGTCTGCATAATAGATCCCATACCTGTATTATGTTAATAGGTACATACACTCTGCAAAATGAGTGTTTATTTTGAAATTAAAATATGTAAAGCAAAATCATGCACAATAACATAAACTAGAGCTTCAGTACTGTGAAGCCATTTATTTATATAATATACAGCAGAACATTGGTATATCTGTTCATGATAAAAATATTTAGTTATTTCTCTTGGGCAATAACCCCTTTAATTTCACGTAGGCCATTTTCATAAAGATAAAAAATGAGTACAATGTGGGGTGAATAGTAAAATGTACACAGGTAACAATATTGTATTCACAGGCGTAAATGCACAACATGAAGGGAACACTGAGTCTTGGGTTACTCAATGTAATACTTAACAAGCTGTTGTTTATCAGGTGCTTTAACTAATGATATCGTCCATTTAAAATAAATAGAAACAAAAAGGAGTATGGAAAAATACCATTAATTACCACAAACAAACCATGCACAAGATAGAGGAAATATACAGTATATTTTAGAACCACATCTGTTTTTAAAAATTAGGGTATGCAAATGTACTGAGAATTGTCTTGCAATTGTGGCAATAAGGATAATCGTAACTATGTAATAAAATACATTATATTTGAATAACATTTTTATGATACTCAAACTTATAAATATACTTTATACAGTATGTCAGCAATCAGTATCATTATATTCCATTTATTTAGGTTTAATGTTGTTCGAAACCATCATGAATTCTGGGGAGACAGTAAAAAATGTTATTTTTCAATATAAGACAAATTGCAAGGCAATAAATTGTAGAGAGAAATCATAAAATGATAAATTAACAAGTACAAGAAATAATCTCAGTCCTTGATATAGTCTTTTTACAACTGTAGGGCAGATATTTTGTTTCATGTTTATCTTGAATGTGACTACTGTATATTTTCTTTCTGTAGCTAGCAGAGGTTACATAGGCTGAAAGTGCTGACCTATAAACAAATGTAACTAGCAGGTCAACATTGATCTGTGGTATTTCTCTGGCACATATTTTCCGTTGATGTTAAAGGGAATTATCTGGCTTATCGTGGTCGTTTAAAAAATGTTTACTATGTCTAGTTCCACTAGATTACCTAGAATTACCTAGAAACTAGATTGGTTCAGCCATGCCTATAACTGTGAACACTTATTCTTAATGAAATTACCTCATTCAAAAGAATTACATACTCAGTGCATATTACCAATGTTCGTTTTTAAGCAATTAAATATGCAACACTGAGCTAAATATAGTGTATGGTTTCACAATATAACAGTTTTATGTAACTTTAAGGATGCATTCCGTTATAATGTGCTTATTTTTTGCAGGAAGGCAGTTGCATTAAATTACATAGATCCTGGTTACCTTCTTCAAAACTGTGGAGGAAACTGGTTAATAAGGCTTTCGTATTTATCATTATGGCATTTCATTTAGTGTATGTATAGGTACTGTTAAATATATCTGGCTACCTTGGATAAAGATATATTTCACTTTAAAGGGGACCCGTCACCCAAAAAAATTCTTCAAAATCCTATTTTATCACATTAGTCAAGCAAAATGAACTTTAATTACAGTATATAAATTATTTGAATCTTGTTTCCTTCAGTCTGGTAATTCATAATTATAGCAAGCAGGCAGGAGCCATTTTGTGGACACTGTTATTAAGGCAAGCCTTGTATCATCTCAACATTTTGTTTGTGCACCAGATCGGGGGACCCAATGTCCATCCCCATGCCCTGGTTACACAATATAACAGTGAAGATAAAGGGGGAATGTGTGGAGAGCAGTGACATCTAGGAAGTGCTGAATGGAAAGTGGAAGTAGTTGTCTGCCCCGCCTCTATGCCTAAGGCATAGAGGCGGGGCAGACAATATTTGATTGACAGTTGATATTTTTAAATTAACTTACTTCTATGAATGCTTTAATAAAAAATAGAAATTGTATTTCATGTTTAATTCGAAAAGGACTTTATTATACAAATGTTTGTGTCTGGGTGACAGGTCCACTTTAAAATTAACTTCAAATATGAGGTATAGAATGCTACTTTAAGATAGATAGTTATGGTCTTCATTTTACTTTTTTTTGTTGATGTTTATTATGTTTATTATGCCTACTGGTGCAACTGTCATGACTGATATTTCTAAAAGCTATCTGGAAATAGCAACCAGTCATCAGTTCAATATTCAGTAAGGAAAATTAAGAGTAGAGAATTTGATTAGAGATATGAACAATTAAAAGTAGAATAACAATGACATTTTTTGGCCATTGGGGTTTTTTCACTTTGCCCCACCCCCAAAAAATGTGATAAAATTTCCACTTGCAGACCATTAATAGGCACATGAGTAATACTATTAATTCAAGACAAAAATGTATTGAAATGTTACTTAGATTAGTTTTTTTTTTATAAAATAATAAAAGGGGGAAATATAATAAAATTCACAAAGAGCAATAAAAAAATCACTATATAATATTTTTTGTTAGGCTTTTATTGCATTGTGAACTTAATTGCACCTTGAAAAACTTTAACATCTGCTCTGGAGTTTTGTTAAATATTTTATTACATACACTATGAACGTTCGCAAAAGCAATTTTGTCACAAACTTTGCAAGGAAGTCTTTGAGGTCTTTAATCAGTCAAATTGGAGTAAACATGGTCACTAACATTCGCAAAGGTGTTTTGCGAGCATTTTTTTCACTAATGAAAGATATTACATTCCCCCATAAAAGTGTATTTAAATGTGAATTAAAGAATGTTTAAATCTTGTAAATTGCCTTTATTGACCCTTGTCTCTTTTAATAAGTATTTGCTCTAATTTTGCAAATGTCTTTGTCCAAATGTAGTAACTCTCTTTCTTGCACATTTGTTCACAGGTGAAAATAATTCTTTTTTGAAAGCCAATATGCTAGGCATTGTACCCCAGGAATGTACAGTATCTCCCTTTAATCAGCAACGTTTTAATACAAGGTATAGTGAGAACTGTTCTCATGTTCTCAGACATAATTAAGTTGAACTGTGCACTGATCAGACACATAAAAACTACACAGCTAGCAGTCTGCACCACAGTTAATTCGATATCAGCACTGCAGCAAGAAATATTTTAGATGTGCATAGAATTTGATCTAGCATTCAATCCAGTTTAACTGTTTACTTATCTGAAATAAAAGGGAATGTATGAATGATTCAGCCTTCTTTATGATTAGTATTATATTGTGCAATCTGCCTCCATCAAACAGCCAGGGACTGTCTCTGGAAATGAGTGACTGTATGCTTGTGTCAGGGATAGAGGAGAGCACTCAAACTCAAGAGTATAGTACTGTATAATATATTGAATTTATTTAAAGGGATACTGTCATGATTATGGTGTAGTTTTTCTTTCAAAATTGCATTGTTTACACTGCAATTAATAATAACTCTACCATATAACATTTTATTCTTGAACCAACAAGTACATTTTTTTTACTTGTAATATTGGTGTAGACAGCCAACTTTGGTCATTTTGGTCATTTTGCCTGATCCTGTGCTTTCAGAAAGAGCCATCACTTTATAATGGAACTGCTTTCAGGCAGGCTATTGTTCTTCCTAATCAATCTAACTTGCAGTTGCAGTGGGATTTCTACTATTGAGTGCTATTCTCATATCTACCAGGGAGCTGTTGTCTTTTTTTCAGGAAGCTATTGTCTGGTTACCTTCCCATTGTTCTATTGAAAGGCTGCTGGGGAGGGGAGGGAGGGGGTGTCATCACTCCAATCTGCAGTACAGCAGTAAAGAGTGACTGAACAAGTCACATGACTGGGGGAACCTGGGAAACTTACAATATGTCTACCCCATGTCAAATTTCAAAATTAAATATTAAAAAAAAAATGGATTTCAGTGCAGAATTATGCTTCAGCAGCACTATTAAATGATGCGTTTTAGAAAAAAATATGTTTTTCCATGAAAGAATTACTTTAAGGAAATTCTGTGTGAGTTAATGAACTCACAATGGGTTTTGGGGACGATAACCTCATCAATCTTATTCTTTTACCACAAGTGTTTTTTTAAAAAATAGTTCAGCTATTGCAACGGTGGTTATCGAGCCTGAAAGATTGAACAATCTTAAATAGGTACTCCATGTATGTAACTATTCTGTGCAATAAGACAAGAATGTTGACCCTTCTGTTCCAAGAAAATAAAAAGATCCTCAATCCAGCACTGAAAGCTGTAAAGAAGTATAGTATATTATATTGAATTCAGTTATGTTTAAGTAGGTGCAGGTGATCTATGTCTTAATTAGTGATGAGTGAATTTATTCGCCAGCCACGGATATGCGGCAAAATTCCAAATTTCGCCATGTGCAAATTTTTTCGCGATACTCTGACAGAAATTAACCAAGGTAAAATTTGCAGAGAAAAAACACACCCATTGACTTTAATGCATTGGTCAAAAAAGTCTCTATAAGAAAAAATGCCCATTGACTTTAATAATTTTTAGAACGTAAATAAAAGTTGTGTGTAAAAATGCCCATTGACTTCAATGCATTCTAAGCAAATTTTTTGCCATTTCGCAAATTTTTTCATGTTTCGCAAATTTTTCTGCAAAGCAAAATGGGACAGATTCGCTCATCAATAAGCTTATTCAGAAGTGCATGAAATTACAATTTATCAAACTGTAATAGTTCATGCTAGAGTTTTGCTTCGGGTCGGGTACCAGCAAAATACCCGCAAAGTGGTCGGGTCTTGGGCAAAAAGTCCCCGATTCCCCTTGACCGTGTGGGCAGTCCGTGGGTAACCCGGCTGGGAACCCAACAAAGGGGTTGTGGTTCTTCTGCGTAGTACTCTAGTTCATGCTTCAAGACTTGTGCAAAATGTTTTAAAAATTAAACATAGCCATTCATAAATTAATAATCCTCCCAAATTAATTCAATGTGAATACATGCATACATCCTTATTATACATACATAACACCCTGTGTTTTCTTAAACAGACAACTCCCAAATGCACCCAAATAACAGTTTTATATTTATCAGTTGAAAAAGTATTTTTCATAAATCAGTGGAAGGAGGTGTAATTCAACATTCAAGCTATTTTATTTTTCTCTTGGGGAAAGCGTGACTTGCAGCTTAAAGGGCAATTCGCCTTCAGTAGAAAACTGTAATAACACATAAAACCTGAACCCCAAAACTCCCAGAAATGGGTTCAAGCTTTCCATAACCTGCCAAATTTTGTAAAAAGGATGTGGTATTTAGGGAGTGTGGCAAATATTTTTGTCCCTCTTTCAATTTTCCAAATGTTGGGAGGTATGTCACTCAGAAAAACTCACATAATGGGCGGAAAACCTTTTTCCGTAGCACATTCTTGTCCTCTAAAAGTACGGTACTTTGCTACATATAAAATAAATTATATTGTACAGTATGTACCAAAATGTTGGTGGACAATATATGCATATATATATACATTTACACCGTCCACATCCACTGCCACCTTTTGCCTTAGACCTTTCTATCTTGCCACTCCTCAACTTTGGAATTCCATCCCTGAATTCCTCCAAAAGGAGCGCCCTTTCAATTTCTTTAAGGAAAAACTAAAATTCTACCTTTTGGAATACTAGAATGTTAGTCTATTCCTGGTACCTAAGGGACAATGCTGTTACCTCATGCACTTTTCCCCTTCAATTTGTGCCTGTATGTTAGCTACCAACTTTACACTCGAATTCGACGCTCGAAGTAAAATCCTTAGAATTCGAATATCGAACAATTCAAACGATTTTAAGCAATCGATCAAAGGATAACATTGGACTTCGGTAGGTTTAAACTGGCGAAGTATGAAGTCGATGTTTTTTTTAAAGAGACAGTACTTCGAATATTGAATGGTCGAACGATTTTTACTTCGAATCGTTCGAATCATTCGATTCGATCGAATATAACCAATTCGATGGTCAAAGTACCCAAAAAAATAATTCGAAATTCGAATATTTTTTTATTCGAATTATTCACTCGAGCTTAGTAAATCTGCCCCTTAGTGTATTTATTATGTGAATTGTAACTGAGTGTCATTTTCTATACTGTACGTTTATATATTGTTTATATATTGTATCAGAGCTTTACAAATAACGTTATACATATATATATATATATATATATATATATATAGATATATATATATATATAGATATATATATAGATATATATAATATCATGCATATATTACTTTCATTTGAAATATATTTATTACACTAAACAAACAGATGATCTACATGTTTAAATTACACGTTTTTAATAAAAAAAACTTCTAATTACTAAGTAACAGAGAAAGGTTTGTATTAATGGAAATATATTTTTGTACTTTTAAGACAGTTCTGATAAACGTATTCTTACAGGGGAGAACTGTTGTCCATTGGGTATCACACCACTCTGGTTTATTTGTTTTGAAGCAAATATCTGTGACACAGAAGACCCATGTGCTTTAACACCAAAGATAAGACACACATTAATACTTTTCCACAGCTTGAGAATGTCCCTTAAATGACATGAAAAGTTTGCACTGAAATGATCAGTGACACATAATATTTACACACATTTCTATCCTGTACAGTGCATTTAAACAATGTTTTCTTTGATACAGAGTTTCTGGCTCTTTTTGTAGCTCTGCTTAGCTTAGCAATCTTTCATCTGCTGTCTGAACAAACCTATTGCTGGTCTGAGGTGTTCAGTTTAGATAATATGTATTTATGGCCTGCCATAGAATTACGTGCAAAACCAAATTACAGGTACATTATTTGAAGTAAAACATTTCTAAATATGAAGCAGCATTTTCAAAGGTTCTGTCTAAACAATCTGTATAAATGTTGATAATTGTTTGACATTTGTGACTTTAACTTTTTTTAGTCAGACAGTAAGTGGGTTATTTAATAAAATACAAAATTTCTTGCTGTTTTCTTAAAACCTTCGACCAAACTACTGTGCACATTTTTGCTGTATTTATCAATGAATTTAATTGAAAATTTGTAGGAAAAGACTTGATAAAATCGTGAATCTAAATCATATGATTTTTTCCGATTATCGCCCGAAAACCACAAGTTGGTTTGTGATGGAGTACTGGAGATGGAGTACTTTTTTATTTGGACTTTTAAAAGCATTTATTTAGACTTTTTAAAGCAATTGTGTTTTTTTCTCTTTAAAACTCCGACCAGAAGAAATCAGAGTTTAGTAAATAACCTCCTAATAGTCATCCATGTTTTTAAACCATGAAGACAAGACGTGTCTCTTTATGGAAAAGATTCCAGACTGGAACTTGTTCCCTAAGACCTCTCAAATGAGTAAATGTTAAGAAGAGGAACTGTATTTTAATCAGCATAAAATCTGGAGTTATCATCATTGAATTTGCAGGGCTAACTTGATGTTCTGAGGTTCTTACATACAAATGTAAGCCTTTGTAATGTTTTATGAGCTAAGCTAAACTAAAGCTGGAATGTAAAAGTAGGCTTGAACCCAAAAAGTCTACAAACCTCTGCAACTATAAACCGCACACATATTACAAGAACTTTTAAGACCACACCCACATTAATGATGGTAGCACACTAAAAAAACAAATGATTGGTGCTCACTGCTGGGATATCACCTATAAGTACTCCTAACCCCATATGGCTTCTCCTCCCATGTGGATAGCACAGCATCTCTCAGCACAAATAGGCAGTGCAGAGCAGGACAAGAGATAGGAAAACAGATTGGACCACTCTAAGAGGAACCTGCAAACTTACACTGTACAGTGACACAATGCTCTTACTGCTTCTACACTCTGTTGGATGTGTAAACAGAAGAATGCTGGGATTTACAATCTGAAATGCAAAACATGGGGGGGGGTTGTGGGGGCACTCCAAGGCTAAGTAAAAATATATAAATACAATGGAAGTGCTACTGATAAGGCAAAATTAACTAAAACTATACAAAAAAGATTGATCAATGCACATTTCCTGGCCCCCTGTCTCTTAAGTAATCTAGTATCTATATTTTCAAAAACAGGGTAGCCTGTGTGTGTTGTAGTTCCACTACACCTTAAAGGGAAAGCTTCCACTTAGCGAAGGCCCTGACCCTGTGTGTAAGTCACAGTGTAACCCATGCTTATACCGTTAGCTGAACACTTTAACTAATTGTGGTCAAGATTGCCCAAATCGGCGTTACATATTTATATGTATATATATATATATATATATATATATATATATATATATATATATATATATATATATATATATATATATGTGTGTGTAATAGTGACACTCACTGGATTTTTTTGAAAAAAAATAGATTCTCTTGACGAAGATCTCTGTGAAGGATCGAAACATTGATAAACGGGATCTATTTTTGCTTGCATCAAAAAAATCCTGTGAGTGTCAATATTTTTCATATATATCATATATACATCATTACATTTTTGCTGGCATCCGGGTATTGCTGCTAGATTGCTAGCCGAAACATTAGTCACTACTTTTTAGTCACTACTTTTTGTTTTCGTAAGACCGGTGAGTGCGAGCCTTTTCCTGTTCAGTATATATATATATATATATATAATATATAAATATATATATCTATATGCTTAAAAAACAGTGTGGAAATAAAACAAAGTTTGTCAGTATAACTCCACAATATTCCATGTAAGAATCACACATTTATAAAACTGTGTAATAATTAATGATTTTGTCGGATGTAACATTCTGCAGTTAAAAAGTGTTAACTTTGTAAAAGCCAAGTAAAACAGACACTGAGTACTTGAATTTGTCCCATTACATTTAATCCATTATTCCAGATTAAGATTGAAAAATAATTACTTAAATTAAAAAAGTCCGAACAAACTAGAATCCACAATTGGCCCTTATTTGTAATAAAAAAAATTAAAAAAAAAGCACAAATTAATCAGATCGGGTAAAAGCTGATAAAATTGAGTGAAAATCCGAATTGTACATTTTTTTGGACTTTTTTCCCCAAAAGATCAGAATTTTGTCCCAAAAGCATGAAATAGTCGGAAGTTCAGGTTACTTCCAGCGTAGACCACAGAAACTTCCAAATAGGATAGGGACCTCTCCCATTGACTTATTTACAGTACAACCTCGGCAGATCTGAGATGGAGGATTTTTGGATTCTGACTTTTTCCATCTTTGGGGTATAATAAATCTCTAAAAATGTTACTTTATTTCCATAAAAAATTTTGATTTTTTTATAGTTAAAAAAACGAAAAATGTTTGAGTTTTTTGGATTCAGACTTTAATAAATAACCCCCTTTGTCTGGTATAAAGGAATGGACTCCTTTATATTGCATATATGTTGATGGTGGATTATTTCTGTAATGCGAGTTATTAATTGTTTTGTAAGGATAACAGCAGACCTTTATGGATATGCCATTTAATTTATACCAGTCTTTACTATGACACTTGGAGGCCTTTTTATTAAAGGTAGAATGTTAGCGGTTTTAGAGGTTTTTGAAACAAAGATTAAAATCCTCTAAAGCTACCAATGCCATAAAAGTTATCAAAAGATAATATAAAAAGTAGGATATGTTTGTTTTCAGATATTTACTAGTGGAATTTTTTTTTCAAATAGTCAGAATTGTGTTAAAATGATCCAATAGGATCAGCACAACTCCAACTGACTTCGATGGGACTTCAACAGCTTTTACTTGGCTCTGTTTATTTTTTGCAGTTTTAGTGGTTTTTAAACGTAATAAATCTCAAACATTTTGAGTTTTAGAGAAATAAAAAGTAAATCTGCCCCAAAAGCTCCACTACTCTTCTTGGCAAAATTAATGCATCCATCTTAGTACATTGTATTGCACTTATCTGTATGTATATTGGGACTCAGTAACTTGAAAATGTCCTATTTTGACTTAGGTTAAAATGTTAGCATGGGTGTTTGAGTCTGTTTAGTGACCACCTATGAAAAAGGGTGGGGCTTACAGTGAGCCCTCTGTCCAAAAAGTACACCTAAAACACCTACAGAATCTAAGTGAAACTGAATCTAAGTGAAACTGAAATGTTTTACTACTTTGGAGTAGTGGCTGAGGCCCTTGGACAGAGCAAGTTTCCAAGATGTTCATACTGCCAGTGAACCAGTCTCTCTTTGTTTCAGAGAACTGAACTTCATTTGTTTGTTTCCAATTTGAAGTATTCTGTGAAAAACCCTGCTGTAATAAAACATACTACTTGGCCTACTTGCAGGCATGGGTGTTTTTCAGGGTGGTAAAGTAGGTAAAATTATCACAAGTAAAACATAGATATTTTGGGGGCAAAGACACAAATCTAGGGATTGGAATTGTTAATAAAATTTAAAGTGAGAACTGTTCATTCATGGCCATGGTTATGGGGTTACATAGCCGGATGGGGAAAAGAAATGGCTCTGCAGATGCAATGGTCAGTAACATTAGCTATACATACTTAGTTATTAGACTCACACACTTGCGCTTACATTCGCAGACTAGTGAGATATAGCTGATCTGCTGAAATCCACACCATTTTTCTTCATTGGCAGGCACCGTATCGGCCTGGGTGCATATATACGTGGAGAAGATTTTGGAGTGAAAACATGCAATTGTGCTGAAACTCATTCCATGTTTCTTTACCGAGGCTGACACAGTGCCCTCTCAGTGCAGAGACATAAGCAAGTGGGCTGAGGCCAAGAAACCACGTGAGGCACTAGCCTGAGATGAAGAAAATCCTGCATTATTTGGAGAAGACATACATTTGATCCCTTACACAGTAGTGGTGCTGGGAGCTCCAGAAGTGGTGCAGACACACCACAGTGGGATAATAAAATGTTACACTAACACTAATATAAATTATTATTTATTTGTTATTAAGATTCAGTAAACATATGTTTGAATACATTCAGATTACTGTTGCTTATCCCCATAACAATTTGACTTGATATTGACAGTATGCAAACAGCTGTATCATTGGAATATTCTCTGATTAATATGCTAAAGAATAGTTATATACAGGGAGAAAATAGTGAACCTCAAAAAAAGGTCTCAAAATGTCTTCAGGCTCTGCTGGGCTTTGTGGTATTGTGGGAATTTCATTCCTGTCTGTCACCGACATCTTTTTATGGATCATGTCTGGGTCATGTTGACACTGTGGTTGCTGTTATTAGTGAATATTAAAATTGGTCATGAAGAGTGTATGTTTGTCACAAGTCACAACAGGTGTATGTTTGCAAGAGTTATAATTCATAGCATAATTCTGGATATGGACGATAATTAATGGTGCATATGTTGCACTCAATGCAATAAAGCAATTCATGTGGATCACAGGCTATAGCTGTCAGTACTAAAATGTAAATTTAGCATGTTTAAACTATATATTATCTACAGCATGGATGTTTTACAAAGAGATAACAAAGCAACAAAGTTTGTTGTCTGAGAAGGATTATCGCAGAAATGACAAGAGCTCAGAGAAGCTCACTGATAACCACACTGACATGCATTGTCAGCCCTGCTACAGAAACTACTTGACCATAATATCACCTTTCAGAGCTGCTTGAATTGTGTGACCATAGCAATAGCCCTCAGTACTGTTATTGATGCTGGTTTCACAGCACCCCTATAGCAATTTATGTCACGACTCATATGGAGGCTGTTTGCACACCAAGCCCATAGCAATCACTCATAATCACTCACTGTCTGAGGGATGTGAATGAGAGAAAGCGGGAGGATAGAGACGTAAAAGGCTAGAGAAGTAAAGAACAATAAGCGATTTTGAGTGAACATGGGGAGAAAGCCTAACTTGTAGGGAAGCATGAGGTGTATTAATGCAGACATTTGTGTAAAACAGTAATGTTTCTGGTGTGGGAGTTTTGTCCAGAGTGGGAGTGACTGCATGAGAGTCAAGGGAAGCAGTTTGCTTCTGTGGAGGTGTTACACAGTGGATGATAAAGACTGGCGGAAGTTTGTTCCAGGAACCAGATTCCCTCAGAAGTGCAGAGCAAAAATGTTCTTTTAATTTCATACTGTAAATAATAGTTACACTTTTGTATATTAAAATAAAATCTCCCTCCTTAAATGAAAACGGCTATTAGAAGTCACCTTGGTGAGTCAGTTCCCTGACCTTTATATAATCAAAGATCTCCTTGGCAGCTTTATTAGCCATATAAATCATAGTAGGGTGTTCACTATCATATACAGTATATACAGTTATGTTCAGAAAAATAGCAGTCTGTTTATAAAAGTGAATAAACTCAAAATCCTTATAATAGATTTTATTCCCATACACTGCAAATGCATTGGGAACACTGCACAAAATGTATCAAATTTGTGTTTTTCCTTTACAGAATGTGAAGAAAAGGGAATATTAAGCTGTTAAAAAAATAGTACAGGTAGTGTCAGCATTCTTCTTTATAAACTCAAAAAATCACTGTATATACTGAAAAATGTTTCAAGATTTTGCTTTCCTTTGAATCACTGAGCTATTATTTAGTTTATAACCACTGTTTCTGAGAACTGGAGTTGACCAACTTCTGGCACCTGGTACATTCCACAATTCTGGTTTTGCCTCAGAAATTGTCTTTTTTGATGTCAGTCAAGTTTTCTTTTGAGGTCCAGGGATTGGGCTGGCCACTCCAAAATGTCATTCCTGTTGGTCTGGAACAAAGATGTTGCTTGTTTACAGGTGTGTTTTTGGTTGTTGTCTTGTTGAAACACCCATTTCAAGGGCATTTCCTCTTCAGCATAAGGCAACATGAGCTCTTCAAGTATTTTGATCTAATGAAACTAATTACCGATATGTGATAAATAGGCCCAACAACATAGTATAAGAAATATCCTCATATTATGATGCTTCCTCCACCACGCTTCACTGTCTTCACAGTGTACTGTTGTTTAAATTCAGTGTTTGGGGGTTGTTTGACAAATTGTCTGTAGCCCCTACACCCAAAAAGAACAATCTTGTTTTCATCAGTCCACACAATGTTGTGTCATTTCGCTTTAGGCCATTTAGGTCAATGTGTTCTTTGGCAAATTGCAACCTCTTCAGCACATCTTTTTTTCAACAATGGAACTTTGTGGGGGCTTCTTGCAAATAGCTTATGGGATCCTGTCATCGGAAAACATGTTTTTTTCAAAACGCATCAGTTAATAGTGCTACTCCAGCAGAATTCTGCACTGAAATCCATGACTTTAGACCCTTTTTGATCTTCCTGGAGCTGATCATTGGCTGAATCTTCTATCCATTTGAATGGTAGCTTTCCGTTTGCTTCCACATCTTTCATGATAAGTTGCCATTATAAAGCATTTGCGATCATTTTAGCTGAGCAGTCTAGTCTATCATTTTCTGTACTTCTTTATATGTTTTCTCCTCTCCAATCAACTTTTGTAATCAAAGTACGCTGTTCTTCTGAACAATGTCTGGAAGGACCCTTTATACTCAGATTTTCAGAGAGAAATGCACTATAACAAGCATGCACAACATTTGCTGCCTTTCTTCTGTAAATAAGGGCTGCAATAAACACCTGTTTTTTCACAGAATGAATGGCCTCACTTATTGAACTTCCACACTGCTGTTATTTGGAACACGCTATTATTATTTTGAACAAGCCTCAATTAATGATTCAATTACACAGCATGCATGTCATGACTGTTGGGTCTGTAGGTTTTCTATTACTCTACTACACCTACTAGTAAATTATCTGCCATGTAGATAGAGTAGCTGATATCAGGTGAGATGTGTAGTGGAGAGCACATTGTTTTCATGACACAGATTTGGAGTAAAATTAGCATTTTTATAAGTGACGTAATTTTTGCACATCTGCCATCTGTTTTGTTTAGTCGGAAAATAATTGTTTATAATGAAAAAAAAAATGAAAAGCAACTATTGACTCCAATGCATTTGGCTTAAATTAGATATTCTTGTAATTTTTCCATGGTTTCATGCAATAGAGTTACTCTTGACAGGAAAAGGGGAGGAGGGAGCATAAGCATTGCTTAAGAAACCGACCCATCTCTAAGTTCATAAATAAGACACATTCAAATTATTTACATCAAGTAAAACAATTATTTTATGATTGTGATATGATACATGGGCAGGGTTTGTGCTGGAATTCTAATGTTTTTGTGATGTTCAACCTTTTTGTTTGTTGTGTTTTTATTTTTTCAAGCTAGAAAAGGTAGGAAAGACCTTGGAAGGGGTGGGTGGGGTTTGCACAAATGGCTATTTAATTGTTATTCCGTGATTACACCAGAGGCACAGGAGTGACGGCACCCAAATTGGAGATATGGAGAATTTCTGATAAACAATGATTGGTTTGGAATGGCATTCTAGTTTTGTGCGAAGAGAGTTTCCAGGTTGATTAAAATGAATTGAGTAAAAAGACGTGAGTTAGAAAAATGTGTATATTTTCTGTAGCTTTTTCTGTGACTTTAAGAGCAAATCATCATCTCTGCAGTAGTACATATGCAGCCTTCAATTTATAATAATTTTCCAAATGTATTTTATGGATAAATGGGGATTTGTGTGAATTTTATGAAGATGTTTTATAAAGATGTGTGAAATACAACTTCTTTATTCATTACCGAGGGCAGGACTACAATGCTACATAGTCACTATCCAGATTACACAAAGACTATACAGGTGTGGAACCTGCCATCCAGAATGCTTGTGACCTGGGGTTTTCCAGATAATGGATCTTTCCCTAATTTGGATCTTCATACCTTAAGTCTACTAGAAAATTATGTAAACATTAAATAAACCCAATAGGCTGCTTCTGCTTCTGATAAGGATTAATTATATCTTAGTTTGGATCAAGTACAAGGCACTTTTTTTATTATTACAGAGAAAAAGGAAATCATTTTTAAATTTTTCATTATTTCATAAAATGGAGTCTATAGGAGACAGCCTGTGTGTAATTTGGAGCCTTCTGAATAATGGGCTTCAGGATAATGGATCCCATGCCTGTATACACATATCAAAGTACAAATACCATTAAAATCTAACCATGCATGAGGGAACCTGTAGGTAGATGCACTTTATAATACCGTACATTGAAAGCTATTAGCTTAAAAGCTTGTTGTCAAAATGTAAACTGTAATGAAATGTATTCACACTTTTACTGAATTTCTTCTCTGGGTATTACACTGGACTTTTAGCACATAATCTTATGTTAGCAGTTAAGTACATTGTTTGCAAAAGCAGCACTTCCAGTGTGAAAGAAATGTATTATGCAACTGATAGTTAAAATGTCAAGTTCATTTTACACCAGCTACCCACCAAGGACTTTATCAGTCCCTTGATCATCCTCTGCCTGTATTCTATTACAGTTTCACAGAATTTGTGAAGCATTTTCTAGCAAATCGGGACCTAACACAAAGTAATTGCAGCTTTTATTCCGCTACACAATATTGATGCATTATAATATATATGTTAAAAATTAAGCTATTTTGTGAGCAAAGCTACTTAGAAATGCCTGTTTGCCATTGAACACACACACATATCTATCTATCTAGTATAATTAAGCTGGCCAATCACGGTATCCTATACAGTTTAGAATGTTTAGTGGTGAGCACAATGTTCCATTTTGTGCTATGTTTAGTTGAATGCAATAATCGTTCTTTTTTGAAGACTTTCTATATTGTTTCTACCTGCACAGATGATAAGGAAGTGAACTGCTTCTTCCCCTGACATCACATCCCTCTCTGACTCCGCCCCTGGGCCTGGCCATCTCCTGCTTTAATTAATTCCTTCTCACCTAAACACAGATATATATGATTCTGGCCATATCGGCATGCAGCCCCTGCGCTATAGCTCCAGGGCTTTCCTTTCTGGATAATATGTCCTGTATCTGTACTGCTGCTGAACTCTTAACACCCATAGGAAGGAATACAATTCAACTGCACAAAGCAGTCAATTCAATAAAATATTCTGCCTGTAGGTCTAAATACCAGAGACCAAGGCATGTCATACATCTTTTATGATGCATTTTATGAAAAAATAAAAAGTCAAAATCATGCTTACTATAGTATACGTAAAATGTAACGTGTTGTACGGAATAATTAAAATAGTTTATTCCATATGACTGCTGGCAGTGACAGCTGCACAATTTACTGTAACTGTCCAAAATACTTGCAGATAAGCTTTGTATTGGACAATATGTATTGAACAATAAATAATAGCAAAGGATCAACTTTGCCTTCAGAACCTCTTTAGTGTTTCTTGGCATACAGCCATACAAATCCTCAATGTACATACAGTTGTAGGTATTTTATAAGAAGCAGAAATGCCTTCAGTAAAATGAAGGCAATATAGAAATTATAATTGAGGTCTAAGAGGGTCAAGCATGGTGTGGTGTCCAAATTCAAATTAGTATTTATTTTGAAAATAAAAATCTCAATATTCAGTATTCAAGGCAACATTTGCATCTTAGAATATGGCAACATTACAGTATTTTCAGCATCAAGTGCACCTGATTTTGTGAAACAGACTTGTTTTTTGACCACTTTATGACATGAAGAGCAATCATTAGACCGTTTATTCTTTCTCAGTCACTGTCTTATGCTGTACTAGCTTTTTCCCATATACAAGGAAGAAAGAGGGTCAATGCCTTATTATAGCTGCTATCATTCAATTTCTAGAGACAGTTCTAGGATTTCACTCTCAGTTCCTGAAAAATGTTATTCTTGGAAATGAAACTTTGGGGCTTAATTAACAAAGTTTAAAAATAGAGCTCATAACAGTTCACAAGAGTGACATTTCACAGCTCTCTATTTACTTGTTTTTAAAAAATTGATCAGCTGCACTGATAAATTTCTAAGATACAGGTATGGAATCCTTTATTCGCAAACCTGTTGTCTGGAAAATTCCAAATTACGGAAAGGCCATGTCCCATAGACTCCATTTTATCCAAATAATCCAAATTTTAAAAAACGATTTCCTTTTTCTCTCTAATAATAAAACATTACCTTGAACTTGATAAGATATAATATTCCTTATTGGAAGCAGAAACAGCTTATTCGGTTTATTTAATGTTTACAGGATCTTCTCGTAGACTTAGGGGCACATTTACTAAGGGTTGAAGTGAATTTTCTAATTCAAAAACTTTGAGTTTCTAAGTAATTTTTGGGTACTTCGACCATCAAATAGGCCAAAATTTCAATTTGAATTGAAAAAACTTTGAATATTCGACCATTCGAAAATCGAAGTACTGTCTCTTTAAAAAACTTCGACTTCGACACTTCGCCAAATTAAACCTGCTAATTGTTATGTTAGCCTATGGGGACCACCTAGAACCTATAGCAAGTATTTGGCTAAGTTTTTAGAAGTCAAAGTTTTTTTTTTTGAAAATCGTTTGATCGATCGATTAAATCGTTCGAATCATTCGATTCAAACGATTTCTACGTTTGATCGCACAATTTGAATTCGATCGAAAATGGCTAAATTCACTCGAAAAAAAACTTAGACTATCGAATTTCTACAATTCGATGGTTGAATTTCTAAGTTTTACCACTTCGAAATTCGACCCTTAGTAAATGTGCCCCTTAAGGTATGAAGATCCCAATTATGGAAAGATCTGTTATTCAGAAAGCCCCAGGTCCTCAGCATTCTGCATAACAGGTCCCATACCTGTACCATGAGTAGAAATCAGTTCTTAGGGGCAAATTCATCAAGGGTCGAATATCGAGGGTTAATTAACCCTCGATATTCGACCGGGAATGAAAATCCTTCGACTTCGAACATCGAAGTCGAAGGATTTTGCGCAAATACTGCGATCGAACGATAGAAGGAATAATCGTTCGATCAAAGGAATTCAATCCAACGATCAAAGGATTATCCTTCGACCAAAAAAACTTAGCCAAGCCTATGGGGACCTTCCCCATAGGCTAACTATGGGTTCGGTAGCTTTTAGGTGGCGAACTAGGGGGTTGAAGTTTTTTCTTAAAGAGACAGTACTTTGACTATCGAATGGTCGAATAGTCGAACGATTTTTAGTTCGAATCATTCGATTCGAAGTCGTAGTCGAAGTAGCCCATTCGATGGTCGAAGTAGCCAAAAATTCGAAGTTTTTTTACTTCGAATCCTTCACTCGAACTTCATTCGAAGTTAATGAATTGGCCCCTTAATGTCTGCTCTTACTTTATTAAAGGGTTAATTCTCACTTTGACCCTTGATAAAGAAGCCCCTTGTCCTTGTAAACTCTACTAGTTTCTAAAACATAAAGAAATAAGTTCTCAGTGATTGCTCTTACTTTATAATTAATCACTATTAAAAGGGAGCGTTTTGGAAAATTGAGCATTTCATTTATGGTATGGTGGGGCATATTTGCTCACTTTGCATTTAGTTCACCAAAACAGTTAACTGACAAAGTGGCCCTGGAATTTTTTTATGCACAAACAAATTATCAGTATATCCATTGAGCAGCAAAGAGATACTTTATACTGAAATATGGTACAAATATTGCTGAATATAATGCATTTTCCTCTCTGCTGCATTGCGGTATCTCTGACAGCAAGCAGTCCTGTAACCTGATTTATGTTTTAACTTGCCTCAAGAAAGTGGAAAATGGTCCATGAGAAATATGTTCACTGGCAAAGACAGATAAGTGTATTTAATGCAGCCCGTGGCTGTGTGAATTGCTGGTTAAGTGTCACTGTTAACACTTGGAACAAAGTTAAATATTAAATAATTAACAAAAACAAAAATCATCCCAATTTGTTTTGTATTGGTATTGCTCAAAACTATCTAAGTTACAGTATTATCAATTAGCTGTTCTAAGGTGTATTAAATTCCAAGTGTTTGTTTGTTATATAACAGCACTCTACAACTACAGGCAATGCCTTTACCAAAATATATGGGTCAGATTGATCACTTAATCAGAAAATTAATACTGAACAATAATGATAGTTAATGCTTAGTACATAATTAATTTTACAAAGGAGAACCGGGCATTATATGTCACTGCTTTTTCATTCACCATGGGTTTACTCCTAAAGGCAAAATCTTCATGAGACCTGGGTTCAACCACAATTTTTTTTCTCAAGCTAGTTTTCAGTTTTGGTTGTACACATTTTACTGTTGGTATTTATTGTTTTACTTACGAGTGGAATGTTCATTTCATTGTAAAAAGCCCACAGCTAAACAATAATATCCTGCTAACGGTCTGAGGCTAACACACCAGGGAACCATTCAATTAACACTTCACATATGATCTCATGAAAAAGTACGTTTAAATCTGGGTTTACCACAGGTTATATGTTATATGTTTTTTTAAATACCATAACAAGAAATATATTTATATTTCCATTCCAGCACCCAGGTTAGAAGCACAAGGTAGTTAATAACTGTATACCTGGTGAGGGGAGGGAATTGGGATTTTATATGCCATGCAATGAATATGCCACCCTACCTTACATACAACTCTGTCTTGAACTAAATGATAATTTACATTTTGTAACACTACCTCAAGATTTATTCCACTTTGTGTAATGTTATACTATTCAGCTTTGCATTGTTTTATTTTTGTTTATTTTTTTTTAATTGTTGTCTTGTATCTGCAGTATGTTAACAAATCTAATAAAATACAATTTTTAAAACATTGTGGCATGCATATTTAATTAGGGCT
Organism: Xenopus laevis; assembly: GCF_017654675.1. Lineage (NCBI taxonomy): Eukaryota > Metazoa > Chordata > Amphibia > Anura > Pipidae > Xenopus > Xenopus laevis. The sequence continues at coordinate 77,124,898 of NC_054380.1, read as the reverse complement.
TATCCCTTTAAGACAAACTGTGTGATTTTGGCTACAATTAAGGGTAGCTATAAAAAAGAACATGCTCTGAGGAAGTGCTATGGGGCACGACATGCGTCAGTAGTGAATTTATGCACTGAGCCATAGCTGACATTTTATCAAATTATGGAATAAAGTAAATTTTATTCATCTTGATCACACGAGTTAAGGAAATCCTTTTTGGAAATGTTCTGAGGAGGCTCCTCTGCCAGGGAGCCGTATGTTGGACATGTGGTCATCAGGAGCCAATTGGAGCATCACACTGGTGAGAGAAAAGTTTTCTAATAAAATACAGTTTTGAAACAAAGTTTATAATGTTCCGTAGAGAGCCATCAATAACCTGCTGTGTAAGAACTCAAATCATTGCACTTCAAGAATCACAGACAAGTGAACTGAAATGGCTGCTAAACTTTTTGTCCCTTACATGCCAGCATACTAACTCACTGCAGCCCAAACCAGAGGCTCAATATTTTGTGACGAGAAACAAGCATTGCACCTAACATATTCAGTTACACCAAGCATATATAAAATGGAAAGAAAAACAGCTGCACTGTGCTCATTTAAGCCCACCATTTCTTTGGTTATCCCGCAGTTCTAGATGTTGTCTCCTTATGAGCAAAGATCATAATTTTCCCAAAGTATAGTTCTGTGAAATACAACTGAGACATCATTATAATTATATTAATTGTTATTATTGAAAGCTAGATTGACCATTTTTATACAACTGATTTTTCCATGACAAAAACACAGCTTGATTCAAAAATCTGTGATTTTTCTCTCACTGTGTTTTACTGACTGAAAAATAATTTCACATAAAAAATAACTGATAAACAAACTGCAAATAATAAAATACAGAAGAAAGTAAGCTCTGTTGCAAAATCCTGATATTTTATTTTGATACATCTTTCAAGTATAACTACTGAGTTGTGTGGAACTTTTCTTAAATTCTGTTTATGTGGTATAAATGTAAATCTGAAAATATTCATTTTAAAATGCCTTCCAGTAGATCGTTTTAAACAAATAGATGTAATTTTAAATATAAACTGTCCCATGAATAAAGTACAAGCCGGCCACGTTTCACAAACTATTTACTCTTTATGGTAGAGTATACACTGCACATCCATATAGCACAGCATTCTGTACAATGGACTGTTTGTGTTTGTCCTGGCAAACAAGCATGTGTTGATGTTCATTAATACTTAGGGGTATATTTATTGCTGGTTGAGTGCTGGATTCAGTATAATCTATGTCCGAAAACATGAGTTCTTTAACTAACAATCATATAATGTTTTTAAATAATAGGAAACTTTCCAGGTTTTAGGTGACAAGCTTTTTATTTATAAAGAAAAACACAATCATGGAAAAAATCTAGATTTCTCCATTCTTTAATTAGTTTTAATTTAATCAGTCTCCAACAACCACTAAAATTCAAACCAAAAAAGGCATCTTGGGCAAGTTAATGAACTCACATTTTCTTGCATCGATTATCACAAACTTGACACTTAAAAAATAATATCACGCTCCATAGTGAGAATTTGTTACAAAATTATGGAAATATCCCTTTTCCAGAAAACCCCAGGTCCTAAGCATTCTGGATAAAACATCCCATACCTCTACTAAAGTGCAAAAAGTTTGATTTCAAAATGAAAGGGTAGGAAGAGGAAATGCAATGTATATTTCCTCTTTTAGGGGCAGATTTATCAAAGGTCAAGGTGAATTTTTGAATGAAAAAAATTCGAATTTTGAGCTATTTTTCATGTACTTGACATGGGAATAGTCCAAATTCAATTCGAATTTGAAAAAAATGCAAAAATTTGAATATCGAAATTTATCATGTACTGTCTCTTTAAAAATTAGACTTTGACCATTCACCATCTAAAACGAATTGTTGTTTTAGCCTATGAGGGACCTCCTAGAACCCATATGGAGTCAATTGGTAGACTTTAAAAAATCTAAGTTTTTTGGGGGGAAAAACTTCTAAACGAATTTAATCGAATGCGCTTTTCCTCTGACTCGTACGATTATAATACAGCCGAATAGGGACCTATTCGATCAAAAACAAACCTATTTGACCAAAAAAATTTTGTTTGTTCTTTTTGAATTCGGTTTCCAACTTTTTTAAATTCGAAATTCAAGCCTTGATAAATATGCCCCTTAATGTAGCAATTCTAAGGGGCAGATGTATGAAGGGTCGAATATCGAGGGTTAATTAACCCTCGATATTCGACTAGGAACTAAAATCGTTCGACTTCGAATATCGAAGTCGAACGATTTAGCGCAAATCCTGCGATCGAACGATTATTCCTTCGATCGAACGATTAAATCCTTCGAATCGAACGATTCGAAGGATTTTAATCCAACGATCGAAGGAATATCCTTCGATCAAAAAATCTCAGGCAAGCCTATGGGGACCTTCCCCATAGGCTAACATTGACTTCGGTAGCTTTTAGCTGCCGAAGTAGGGGGTCGAAGTTTTTCTTAAAGAGACAGTACTTCGACTATCGAATGGTCGAATAGTCGAACAATTTTTACTTCGAATCCTTCGATTCGAAGTCGTAGTCGTAGTCGAAGGTCGAAGTAGCCCATTCGATGGTCGAAGTAGCCCAAAAAACACTTCGAAATTCTACGTTTTTTTAATTCGAATCCTTCACTCGAGCTTAGTAAATGTGCCCCTAAATATTGTTTAAGGGGTTGTTCACCTTTCAAACACATTTTGCAGTTGAGTTGTCTTCAGATTGTTCACCATAAACAGACTTTTTGCAATTGCTTTCCTTCTAACTTTTTATTTATTTTTTGTTTAAAGTTTAGGGGCCGATTCACTAAGCTCGAGTGAAGGATTCGAATGAAAAATACTTCGAATTTCGAAGTATTTTTTTGGTACCTCGACCATCGAATTGGTTAAATTCGTTCGAATTCGAACGAAATCGAACGAATCGAACGAAAAATCGTTCGACTATTCGACCATTCGATAGTCGAAGTACTTGCCCTTTAAAAAAAACTTCGACCCCCTACTTCGGCAGGTAAAACCTACCGAAGTCAATGTTAGCCTATGGGGAAGGTCCCCATAGGTTTGCTAATCTTTTTTTGATCGAAGGATTCTCCTTCGATCGTTGAATTAAAATCGTTCGAATCGTTCGATTCGAAGGATTTAATCGTTCGATCGAACGAAAAATCCTTCGATCGATCGATCGCAGGATTAGCGCTAAATCCTTCGACTTCGATATTCGAAGTCGAAGGATTTCAATTCGAGGGTCGAATTTCGAAGTATTTTTAACTTCGAAATTCGACCCTTAGTGAATCTGCCCCTTAATGTTCCTTTCTCTAGTGTTTCAGTCTGGCAGCTCAGTGATCCAGAAGAGGAATCTGAACTGTTACAATTTGGTACATTTAGTTGATACATTTAGGGGCCGATTTACGAAGGGTCGAATATCGAAGGTTAATTAACCCTCGATATTCGACTAGGAATTGAAATCCTTCGACTTCGAATATCGAAGTCGAAGGATTTAGCGCAGATAGTACAAACGGACGATCGAAGGAAAATTCCTTCGATCGAACGATTAAATCCTTCGAATCAAACGATTCGAAGGATTTAAATCCAACTATCGAAGGAATATCCTTCGATCAAAAAAAGTAAGCCAAGCCTATGGGACCTTCCCCATAGGCTAACATTGACTTCGGTAGCTTTTAGATGCCGAACCAGGGGGTCAAAGTTTTTTTTAAAGAGACAGTACTTCGACTATCGAATGGTCAAATAGTCAAATGATTTTTGCTTCGAATCCTTCGATTCGAAGTCGTAGTCGAAGGTCGAAGTAGCCCATTCGATGGTCGAAGTAGCCAAAAAAAACTTTAAAATTCGAAGTTTTTTTACTTCGAACCCGTCACTCGAAGTTAGTGAATTGGCCCCTTAGTATCTGTGGCATATTAGCAACTATTGTATCAATTCTAACAGCAGCCTGTAATGAAATGCAGGAATTGTGTTTAGCAGGGCCTAAGATAACAAATGTATCTACTCAGAACAGTTAAAGAGTCTGCGAACCCCCCCCCCCCCCCCCCCCCCGGAGCTGCTTTAGAGGGTGAAGCCATCTGAAACTAAAAAAATAAAAAGTGTTTGAAGGTGAACAGCCCCTTTAAAGTGATTCTGTCATGGTAATTTCTTATTTTTTTTCAAAATCAGTTCGAATCATTTAATAGTGCTGTTCCAGCAGAATTCTGCAATGAAATCTTTTTTTCAAAAGAGCAAAAAGTTTTTTTAACATCTAATTTTTAATCTGACATGGGGCCAGACATATTGTCAGTTTCCCAGATGCCCCCAGTCATGTCATTTGTGATCTGTTAAACTTCAGTCACGCTTTACTGCTGCACTGCAAATTGGAGTGGTATCACCACCCTCCCTTTCCTCCCCAGCAGCCTAATAATAGAACAATAGGAAGGTAACCAAATTATCACTCAATAGTAAAAGTCCCACTGCAACTGCCCTAGTTACATTGATTAGGAGACACAAAAACATGCCAGAAAGCGGTTCCATCATGAAGTTCTGGTTCTTTCTGAAAGCAGAGGATTAGGCAAAATGACTTAAGATGGCTGCCTACACACCAATATTACAAGTAAAAAATATATACTTGTAAGTTAATTATTTGCAATGTAAACAATGTAAATTTTAAATAAAAAGTACACCATAAAAATCATGACAGTATTCCTATATGATTTTAAAATGGACTACTCAGTAATAACATCAGAGTTCCTCCTTTTTGGGTTCTAATCTACAGAACAAACGTTATCAGAATGTAGTTTTGCTAAAATTAGGAAAAACAGTTTTTTTGGGTTTCCATGTTTATTGAATCCATATGTCCGACTAATAAATGCTTTACAATTGCTCATAAAACATGCATTTCTGTTCCTTAATAAAAGTAATGAGTTGGAAATGAATCTCCTCTTATTTGCAATTTAAATATGATTTAACCCCAAGGCTAAATGCGGCTACGTTACATGACAAGCCATTCTCATAATTAAGCAGCAAAGTGGCAAACTGATGTATATACAGTAAGTGACCTACTAATTACATTTGTCACTTTATTTTCCGTGGCATTTATTTTACATTGTTACTCGTTATAAACAAACACGTTACATGTAAAACAAACATTAATTTTCAGTAACCGCTTTCTTGGTCATTTGCATTAGCTAATTATTTATGTATTAGTCAACATTAAAAACTGTCATAATTATGTAACAACTGGTGTTATAAGGGATAGATTGGAAGTGGCTTGGTAAAGTATGGGCACTCCTACTATAGTTCATAAATATACAGAATGTATATGTTATAGAATGGTCAATTCTAAGCATTCTTTTCAACTGGTCTTCTATTCTATTTCTATTTATTTTTTTTATAGTTTTTGAATTGTTTGCCTTTTAAGGCTTCACATTTATAGTTATTGCTACTTTGTATTACTCCTCTCCTATTTAGGCCCTCTCCTATTCATAGTCCAATCTCTTATTCAAATAAATGCATGGTTGCTAGGGTAATTTGAACCCTAACAATCCAATTGCTGACACTGCAAACGGGAGAGCTGCTGAAAAAAAAGCTAAATAACTCAAAAAACACAAATAATAAAAAATGAAAACCAATTGCAAATAGTCTCTGAATACCCCTCTCTACATCATACTAAAAGTTAACTCAAAGGTTGACAACCCCTTTAACCCAGTGACTCTCTAGGTTATTCTATTCAAATTTATATTTTTATCTAGTATTTTGAAATCACATCTGTCAATGTCAGTTGTGGGTTAAATCTGCTATTCAACAGACAAAAGAGGTTTAGAATATTGTACCATTGTTTGGTGGAACTTTAATCTTGTGTATAATCATTGAATTATACATTTCAACAATTGAATTTTTTTTTTTTCAAAAAAAAGGTATCTTCTGCTTTGCGAGTAATTGACATGTTTTGATGGCAGTTTGCTGTAGAATGCAGGGACAAAAGCAGCAAGCCATTAGATTATTTTGCTGTCAAAGTAGCACTGTATTTATAATGCTTGTTGATATGCTGATACGTGAATTCCAACAAACTGTACTATGTTCTAGAAAAATTCAAAATGCAAAACCCTATAAATGTTGAAAGATAATGGCAATGCAAGAATTGCTAATGGTTACATGGTGAATAAACATTTTGTTTATGCACAGAATAAGAAATACTTTGATTATTTAATAATATTGCTTTTGTAGTTAAAATTTGTACTGCCGCAATATTGTTTTGTGTGTATTTATGTATTATTAAAACTAATTAACATATTTATAATTTTATTTATAACAGTTGGCAGTGCCGATTTTAATTTGTGTTAATGACCCAGCTTGTCAGACAAAAATCTTGTTTGGCAGGATCTACACATTTAGTAACTTTTGCATGTTAAACTTGAGTGGTCTTATTTATTCCATCTGGTTTCAATGGTTTTTCAAAAAAAAAAAATTTTATTTGCTCCCATTACTCAAGGATGTATCAGTCACTGAATAGTACTGAACTAATGAAAGTCTGTTGCAGATATATCTGTAATAAAAATATTGGAGTTTGGAGAAGGAAGATCAGATTAAAGGGGTTGGTCACCTATGAGTTAACTGTTAGTATAATGTAGAGAGTGAGATTCTGCGACAATTTGTAATTGGCTTTCATTTGTGGTTTTTTAGTTATTTAACTTTTTATTAAGCAGCTCTTGAGTTTCAAATTTCAGCAATCTGGTTGCTAGTTTCCAAATTACCCTAGCAACCATGCATTGATATGAATAAGAGACTGGAATATGAATAGGAGAGGCTTGAATAGAAAGAGGAGTAATAAAAAGTAGCAATAACAATACATTTGTAGCCTTACAGAGCATTTGTTTTTTAGATGGGGGTCAGTGACCCCAATTTGAAAGCTGGAAAGAGTCAGAAAACTATAAAAAAAAAGGAAATATTAAGACCAATAGAAAAGTTGCTTAGAATTAGCTATTCTATAACATACTAAAAGTTTACTTTAAAGTGAACCACCATATCCAAATCTCTGATGCACCATTGTCTGTGGACTAAGGTATAATAGTTTTTACAGTTGTAATTGCTATTGAAAGCTGTTTTGGTCTGGCTGTTTACAGACTAGTACAGGTATGGGACCTGTTATCGAGAATGCTCGGGACCTGGGGTTTTCCGGATAATGGATCTTTCCGTAATTTGGGTCTTCATGCCTTAAGTCTACTAGAAATTCATTTAAACATTAAATAAACCCAATAGGCTGGTTTTGCTTCCAATAAGGATTAATTATATCTTAGTTGGGATCAAGTACAAGCCACTGTTTTACAGAGAAAATGGAAATCATTTTTAAAAATTTGGATTATTTGGATAAAATGTCTATGGGAGCCATTCCGTAATTCAGAGCTTTCTGGATATCGGGTTTCCGGATAAGGAATCCTATACCTGTATATTGCACTCTTTTCCTGGCTCTGAATACAAGAACAATGTAACAGAAACAAGCTTATTAACTTTGTAACTACAGAGGAAGCAGAGCTTGTGGCTGCAGAGGGCCCAGGAGGTATGAGGGCCCCATGACGCCCTAATTCATATACAGTTTCAATAAATATTGGTAAAATAGGTCAACCTTTAGACATTTTGAGGGCCTGAAAAATTATTTAATGTGGGGCCCCATAATATCTACTTACACCACTGACTGACATCTGCTACATTGAGTCCTAACTTAAGAAAAGAAGTGTCACAGATAATAGATTCTACAATTTGCAGCAAATCTTTTAAGAGACCAACAGCAAGGCGCAGTCGATATGGTGCATACAGTGATCATCCAGTGCTGCCTTTCTGCATCTTGCACCTGCTTACCAAGACAATGCCACACACAAAGGGGCAGATTCATTAACAATCAATTGCAGTTTTTTTTTATTACAATTCAAGTTTCTTTGAGGCAGATTAGTGAAACTTTTGAAAGTTTTTGAAGCACAACAAAATTTAATATAAAAATTTGCTATCTAAATGCTGGTTACTTTATGTATGATTTTATATAAGTCAATGGGAGCAAAAAAAGTCCTTATTTTTTTCCCGAAAGGGGGCATAGGCACCTGAACCAATTTACTGATTGGGTGAGCGCTTCACAGTAATAGTGACATTTTTATTGTTAATTTCTGCTTAAATCTAGAATGATTGTATGATTAACACAAGTTGAGCTATGGCACTCATGATAATTGTTTGGTTATTTTTTTTCGAGTCTATTATTTATTTGCGATTTTGAGATTTAGCAGAATTACTGGAAATTATGATAGAATGTGAGTTTGCACATTTGAGTTTGCCAAGTTTTTGAATTAATTTTGGATTTTTGATAAATATGCCTGTCCAACTTTTTCACAATAACAAGTATTTTTTTGCCCATCAAAACTAGTTTGAACAGTAATTACACTGACTGGTTTCTATCTCTTTGATTGCATTGCGTTTTTAGTGATTTCATAAAATTTTTAGCTATATATTGTTTATGCTATTAAAATATGTATTGCATAGCAAGACTTGGAACTTGAACTGGAAATTTGCCAACAGACCTTGCAATATGTATTATATTGCTTTCAATACTGTGTTTACAGTTAAATGCTGTCATGTAGTATCATAAAGGTTTCGGTTTTATTTTTGTTCTTTTTGTTATTTTTTATTTTAAACTTACTGAAATTCATAGTTCTGATATGGTAACTTTTGACAAAGAAGAGGAAACTACTTTCTGTATTACAAAGCATTTCAAAAATGCATTTTTATAGAAAACAAAGTGATTTATAACAATGTTTTTCACCACTTTTTTCTCAAATCACGTGAAATGCAATCTTACATTTTGATGAATCTGCCCCAGGTGTTTGTCTATAGGTCAATAATGTTACCCTGTAGCAAAGAGGAAAGAATAAGCATTATTTTCTGTAAATAAATTACTGTAGATACTTCACAACTCTTAAGGTTATAGATTATTTATCACATATTGATACTTATAGACAGACTTATCACTTATAAATTATTTTTCACTTTTAAAGCTACCTAGAAAGGGACAAAGGCAATTATGGTACAAGGCAGCCCTTGTGCATAGCCATTTGTATTTTCCCAACAATATTTTGTTATTAGAAAATTGCAGGCAATTTGGTTTCTCTAACAGTTAAAGCCCCACAAGTTGATTTTATCGCTTGCCAATCCACTAGAATTTGCAAATTGTGCTTTAAAATGGGAACAGAAACACCATGGTTTTGGTAGTGACCTTGAAAGGAACAGTTCAGTGTGAAAATAAAAACTGTGTAAATAGATAGACTGTGCAAAATAAAAACAATGTTTCTAATATAGTTAGGCAAAAATGTAATATATAAAGGCTGGAGTGAGTGGACGTCTAACATAATAGCCAGAACACTACACGTCTAACATAATAGCCAGAACACTACTTCCTGCTTTTCAGCTCTCTAACTCTGAGCTAGTCAGCGACTTGAAGGGGGCCACATGGGACATATCTGTTCAGTGAGTTTGCAATTGATCCTCAGCATTCAGCTCAGATTCAAAAGCAACAGATATGACCCATGTGCCCCCCCCCTCAAGTCTCTGATTTGTTACTGCCTGGTAACCAGGGTAACCAGTCAGTGTAAACAAGAGAGCTGAAAAGCAGGAACTTGTATTCTGGCTATTATGTTACACATCCAGTCACTCCAGTCTGTACATTACATTTATGGCTAACTAACCATATTGGATTTTTTTTTATTTTGCACAGCCTATCTATTTACCCAGTTATTATTTTAATACTAAACAATTCCTTTAAGTATTTATATACCACCATCACAAAGGAAAACACTAATGAAAATTTTATATAATTATTAGCAACATTTATCATCATTTATTTGTTTATATGATGCCAAGTTACAAAGCATGTCACAATAATTTATCAAACAATAAGATACAAATGTGTTATTACATTTATTTACAATCAATTATATTCACATTACATCAATTACTTTAAATATATTCACTAATAATAAATTCAAAAATAAAAAATGTTCACGAATTTCTCACTAATATTCACTGGTTATGTAAAATAATTGAGATTGCATCACACCCTCTATATATGTATCATATAAATGTTCCAAAATGACAGATGTCATTGCATTTTAATAAACCTACTCTGGCATTTTTTGTGCTATTATTTGTGACACATTATCACACCTTAGTAAATAGATAGACTTCCATTTGCCTTATTCTACAAAAAGTAATAAAAAGTAACAGCAATAAAATTGTAGCTTAGCAGACCAATAGCTGTCCAAGTTGGTGACCCCTATTTGAAAGCTAGAAAGAGGCAGAAAAAATATATCAACAACTATCAAAAAAAAAAAATGGAGACAAATTGAAGAGCTGCTAGGACCTGCTAGGCTTAATTACCTGATCACCCAGACAGTTTTGAAGTTAAATGAGAGATGGATAGAAGAGGGCTTTAAAAAATTACACAAGCAATAAACAACAAGAATATTTTTTTGTGTTTTTTTAAACATTTGGCATTTTGTTCAGCAGCTTTCCAGTTTTAAATTTCAGCCGCTATCTGGTCCAATTTACCCTAGCAACCGAGCAGTGGTTTTAATGAGAGAACAAAACATACAAAATAAAAGACCTGAGCAGAAATATACTACTTACTACTACTTGAAATAAAAATCAGCAATAACAATAAAAGCCTCATAGAGCAATGGGTTTTTGGCTGCTGGGGTCAGTGACCCCCATCTGAGAGCTGGACAGATCGAAATGAAGGCAAAAATAGTAATTAAAATAGAAAGACCAACTGAAAGTATGCTAAGAATAGGACAATACACAAACTAAAATTGAACTTCCTGTGGACTATCAACAACAAATTTAAATTTAGTGTCCCTAGTGAAAAACGAATCCTTCTTCTAATATGATTATTAATCATACAAAGCTTCAGATGGCTGCTGGCTATATTACCGTCAAAGAATCAGCAAAGCATCATGTGTGTCTGTTTCTGAGGCTTCTACCTATAGCACAGAAACTGACAAACAATGTTTTTTTATAAACTGCACACCCAATCTGCCCTTATCCCTGCTCCCTATATTTCACCACCACCTTTGACACTGGTACTGAACAAAAGTAGCACCTATATTTACAGCCCAGATTATATTAGTGCATTCAGATCCCTCCACTTGTCCTTCATATTTATTATATCATTACCTGATACAACTCCCAGCAACTTAAAGGAAAACTATACCAAAGAACAATGTAGGGCTCTCTAAAAATATATTGCATAAAACCTTGCTTCATGTAAATAACAAATGAATACTGGATTGTCCTCATTGTTCAAGTCTGTGTTGCACCGCTTCTCAACAGGTTGCAGCCCCTGGGCCAGGATGCCAAAATTGTGTTTATTGGTGGAAAATCGTTCACAACTTTTTTTGGCCCATCAGCCTTCATCAGATGTATATGCAATTGATGAAGGCTGATGGGCCAAAACATGTTGTGGCCGATTTTCCTGCAATAAACACAGAATTATGATTTAAAAAAACAATGTGCTCTTCGGGTACTACTTTAAATTTACCATTAATAAATAAATAAAATAAATGAACAATTTTAACAGTAATATAGATTTTTAGTAGTATGTTCCATTTGGTAATCATAAATAGAAAAATGCCATTTTAAAAAATAACAAATCCTAGGATTCACTGTGCACACAAACAAACTATACATATATACATGGTGACATGAGCCAATTAACAGTCTTTTGCATCCATACTTCTTCCTTTTACAGTTAGAGTTGAAGTATTTCTGTTCAGGTGATCTCTGAGGCAGCACAGAGACCATCACAGAATGATGATTCAAGGCAAGAGATGTAAAAGGGCATTACTTGAATATACCAGTTTGGTAAGATACTTTAATATGCCACTTAACTAAACTTAACTAAAATGAAGACAGGTTGTACAAGAACAACAGAGTACAAACAACAGCAATATAAACCTGCTACAAAGATAATAAACATAGACCATAATGGTGTTTCCAGGCCCGGACTGGCAATCTGTGGGTTCTGGCAAATGCCAGAGGGGCTGCTATAAGGTCCCATTGAAAGTCAGTATTTAGTGGGCTGGTGGGGGCTGTTTGGGCCTCTATGTACCTGAAATGCCAGGGTCTATTTTAATTCTCAGTCCGGACCTGGGTGTTTCCTTCAGAAACAATGAACCAGTTTATAATACAAATAAGCTGCTACTAAGCAGCATGTAAGCATGAGAGCAGCCATTCACGTTGAATAGGCCATAATGTACCTTTACCCAGCAGAAAAAAAGTTTAGCTGTGTAGAATAATGTTTTAGTTCTTTCGCAAGAAGAAAAACAAGGGTCAAAAGCCATTCATGGCATTTTTTAAATTACTTAGCACACTTTATGGATTCACTAACAGTTTATCATTTCTCATTTTCCCAACGTGTTATCCTCAGAATTACTGTTTTTCCACACAACTCATGTACATTTCTTTTTACTATCTACAGTACATCTGAAGACCTTGTCAAAGGCTCGTCATCGACATCACTCTTATTATGATCTCTTTCATTAGGCAACAACAACTTTAGCAGCTGCAGCTGCATCGTCGACTGGGCAATTAGTAGATTGCGGTGGCACACCAGCTGTCAAACATTCTCAATAGGAATTCTTAGCTATAAATACAGAAATTGCATTTCCATGTTACACCTCAGACTTAGAACACTTGGAATAAGGAGCTATATTTTTGAAAGCTAGTGTTTTACAACTGGTCCTAAGACAGCTGCAGATACAGCAGTCCCTAACTGATAGCAGTATAGTACAGAATACATCAATGATACTGTTTATTATAAATCTTTAACATACAAATCTTAATTGGTATTGGCATTTATCTTTTGAACAAATATTTTATAATGTTTTTGCATGTGCAGAGAAAATTTTTTTTTTTGAGTAATGAAAAAATAATAACAAAAACTGAATGTTCTAATTATGCATGATATATGGATGAAGATCTATGCACTACAGTATACAGATACAGTATTCATTTTGGACAACCTTGTGCACATAGCTTACATGGGTTCAACGAAAGTATAAGCTGAACTGCTAAACATTTAAAATGTTGACAAAGCAAAATCCTTTAGTGACAAAGCCTATTGTACTTTACACTGTAAGAAGTGTATTCGGTTATTATTGTTGTCAATGCCTTTTATTGTTTGAAAGGCCTCCATTGTTGAACCCAAGTAATTATATAACTAATCAACCTTTCAGAAAAGAAACCATTTATATACAGTAGATTACTGAGGTTGAAAAACAACACAGTGAGACAATTATGCCACAAGGTACTTCAGATGGAATGCTCTGGTGTCCCTGGCATCTACTACAGCCTACCTATATGTATATGGTATTTTTGTTAACTATTTATATGTGTATATGTAAATGTTGAAGCTGTACTTGCTAATGTTTTAACATTTGTGTTTTATAATTCTGCTGTAGTTCTTGAGGCAACAACTTTTTGATTCTGGCAAAAGTAGTAAAAGTAGTGATGTGTGATGTTAAGGCTTAAAGGGGCGGTTCATCTTAAAGTAAACTTTTAAGTATGTGATAGACTGGACAGTTGGCCATACATGGATCAATATTATCGTACAAACAAATTTTCGTACCATATTTGGTTTGTATATGATGGGAGACGAGCTGACCAATATTGGCAGAAGGCTTGGATATTGATCCGCTTGTTGTTCGTCCGAGGGGGAAAGTTTTAATCGGGCACCTTTGAAGGCACCCTAATATTTCCCATTGTTAGTGCCAAATGGTCAGATACAGGTAGCATTCTATTGTTTATAACTGTATATCTGTAGATTCAGCTCTACACATGTGTGTTTAAACAAACGATCTTTCTTGGAAAGATCTTTTCCAGGAAAGATCAGAATTGTAGCATATATGGCCACCTTAAGCAACTTTTCAGCTGGTCTTCATTTTTTATAGTTATTGAATGATTTGCCTTTTTTTTCTGACTCTTTACAGCTTTCAAATGGGGGTCACCAACCCCATCTAAAAAGCAAATGTTCTGTACGGCTACAGATGTATTATATTTTATATAATATTATATATGTTGTATATATAGAATATAATAATAATATGTAGATTTTCTATTAAGTGAATTAGAATTTAAAGGCAAACTTTGCACTTGCAATATTTCCCCTCTTTTTGTGTATTTTTTTTTTAGCTAGTCAACTCCAGAGTATGGGTTAAACTGAGAACTGGCACAAGGGTTTTTCTAGCAGCTGGGAATGAGTGCTGGTGATTTCTTTCTGTGGGAATTAGTGTATGCATCGGTCTTTCCAGAGTGCAAAGAAGCAGCAAAAGTGAAAGCAAGGCACAGATTAATTAATTAAACATTTTAATTATTATTTTTAATTATTTTTTTGTTTGTTTGTTTGTTTGGTTGGTTTTTGGCATGGAGAAATTCTAGCTTAGATTCAGGAAAAAGTTTATCATTGGCGGAGCTGCAAATTTCACTATAAAACTGTTCCAGATGTGAATATTTACTCTTCCCATAATATCGGTATAAATTAAAGTGTGGTTAAAATATGATACATGTGATCATAGAAAACAGCAAAAGTTGCATTTCTCATTCAGCTCATTCAAACAATAAAATGACTCAAGCTTCCAAATCCAAAAGGTTTCCCAGCGAATGAGATTTTTCTTTGACATACATACTGATTAAACAAAAAATAGCAAGAAAGAAACAAAAAATATAACTATATATCAAAGAATATAGCAGAAAAATGTGTAATAAATACAAAAATATAACCCTTGTAATACAGGAATTGTTGTACTAGACAGCAAGTTATATAATGCAAAAGATTTTTTTCAGAAATGAAAAATTATGTAGTTTAAAATTTGTCAAAAGATAGGGTTGTTCGGATTCATATTCATAACCCTGAATATGTGATAGACAAAGACCTGTGTTAAAGCACAGCATTATACCACATACACTCCAAGTGGTCAACCCGAACCTATATGCCGAATATTGAAAATGATTTGCTTATTCTCTGTAATAATAAAATAGATACCTGAAACTGGATTCTAATAATTGTAATAATGAGCCAGTACTGTGGGTATAAACCTAGAGGAAACCCACCATAGCACCCAAACCCTAAATCATTGTTTTTGTATTTGGATATTGTCACTTGAAAGGACAATTGCACATGTTTCATTTACTACATGCCTTGAACCAATAAAAATATTCAGTATTATTCCCTAATTTTTTAGTGCATCACAGCTGAACCATCTGCTTGTAGAGCAATTACTATATAATTGGTTTTATATTAATTGAGCTTGCAGTAATAAAATTCAAACCAAGAGAGTGAGTTGTAATATGTTAATGATAATTCAGATAATGGTAGCTTAAGGGGAAATGTATCTCCTCTTACTACAAGACTGCCGATATAAAAAGCTTAATTAATGATGACGCAATGCAGCCAAAATTATGCTGTTTATTTTTTTATACATAGATGTGACATTGTTTCATTTCCATGTTGTTGGCACTGGGTTTGAAGCAGGTCATAGCTTACATTTTATAACATTGTTTTATTTAATACTGTTTTAATTAAAGGGAGATTGTCAGAATAAATGTATGAAAGCAATGTCTATAAGTATAAAATATTGAGCATTTTTTCACTTTATTTTACTTATAAATAATAACACCTAGGGGCACATTTACTAAGGGTCGAATATCGAGGGTTAATAAACCCTTGAATTCGACCCTCGAATTTAAATCCTTCGAATTTGAATATCGAATTCAAAGGATTTAGCGCAAATCCTACAATCATTCGATTCGAACGATTTTAAGCAATCGATCGAAGGATTTTTTTTCGATCAAAAAAAGCTTAGAAAAGTGATGGGGAAGATCCCCATAGGCTAACATTGTACCTCGGTAGGTTTAAACTACCGAAGTATGTAGTCGAAGTTTTTTTTAAAGAGACAGTACTTCAACTATCAAATGGTCGAATAGTCGAACGATTTTTAATTTGAATCGTTCAAATCGAAGTCGAAGGCTGTAGTAGCCTATTCAATGGTCGAAGTACCCAAAAAAATACTAATAATTCAAAGTTTTTTTCATTCGAATCCTTCACTCGAGCTTAGTAAATGTGCCCCTAAGCGTCAGATGTATCAATGGTCAAATAGTAAATTTGCATTTCCGAGTGTCAAAACTCATACATTCGAATTCACAAATTCATACGAATCGAATACGAATCATTTACAATTCAAATTTTTGGGTTGGAACCATTCGATCGAATATTAGACATTCTACATTTTTCTTAACTTCCCAGTCGAATTGTGAGTATATTCGAATTAAAAAAAATTCACATGAATTTGAAATTGGACCTTTGATAAATGGGCCTCTAAGTACACCATCACTGCATTTAATTTACATTCTTACTTTAGGTGCATGTGTAAAAGTATAAAAGAAAACTGTCTGAATAAATGTATTTATAGTTTCAGGTGCAGCAATCATTGACAAACTGCCTTATTTTGCTGGGGAAATGGCAAATATTAACCTCTAATACAAATTCTCCTTTCTGTGCAACCCTATGCTGATGGGCGTCTTCTACATTACCAGGTGCAGTCCATGGAATAAGGTTTTTTTGAAGCCTTATTTATAAATGATTGTGTTCTTTTGTGTCTCTTGTTGCAAGACTGAAGAACAATTATTACATGACATACATCAGATGCTGCAATCAATTTTAATGCTAGTAAATATGTAAGATATGCTATGATAGGGGAGCTTGGCCCAGTATGAGAGGTATGTGTCGGGTACCAATACTGGATGAGCCCTGTCTTGTACAGGGATCAAAATACAGTTCCAATAAACCATTTCAAAGGGCTAAAAGCAGACTTATCTCTCATTGCCATGGGATATGCTCATGTTTGCCAGACACGAGTCTGACCAGGCAATGAAGCTGAACTGTTGGCCATAAATGCTCAACATGCTAAAAATAGGTTCTTTGATTACTGGATTGTGCATTGCAGGATGTAATAATAATATATTTTTCAGTTTTGTTTATTGTATGCTTGGGTTTAGATGCATTTTAACCATGTAAGGCAAAAGTTCAGCTTCCAGATATGGCAGTCTATAAATAAAACTTTATCCTCACTATATTTATACAAAAAATTTAAATTAAATTAAAAAAATAAAATAAAATTGTTGAAGGCTAATAGACACAGGGGCAAATTCACTAAGCAGCAAAAATGCGCTAGCGACGACTTCGCCGCACTTCGACAGGGCGCCGCTAATTCACTAAAATCTGAAGTTGTGCTCAGGGAGGCGAACAGTAGCGAATTTGCGCTACCATTAATTCGTCAAGCAAAGCGAAGTTACGCTAGCGATGCCTAATTTGCATACGTTGCCATGTTAAAGTTGAATGGACGTATATGTAGCAGCAAATACATTACACTACACAAGGCTGGGAAAGCTTCATTAAATAAAAAGAGTTGATATGTTGCCTATTAATGTGCCCAATGTATAGTTTAGGTGCCATATGTTAGGAAATGTAGGGGGGAAGGAGGGTGCCCCCAAAAAAATTTACGATCTTTTTCAGCCTATCAGCTTTAAAAAAGGAAAAGACGCCAACGTTTTTTGGGAAGCTTTTTTGAAGCAATCCCTATCTACACTTCGCCTGGTCTGAGGTGACGAAGGCAAGTCTGGCGCAAGAGGTAACGTTCAGTAAAATGCGCAAGTTAGTGAATTAGCGTAGTTACGTTGACCCTTCGCCATAGCGCTACTTCGCCTGGCGTAAGGGTTCGAAGTAGCGCTAGAGTAGGTCCACTTCGCTAGCGAATGTACGCCAGCGCCCGTTAGTAAATCTGCGAAGTAACAAAATGACATCACGCTAGCGAATTTGCGCTAACGTTAGGCAATTCGCGCTTTAGTGAATTTGCCCCACAATGTTCAAAATGAAGAAATACATTAATACAAATAAGAACTATAGCATAATAAATTAAAAAGCAAGTGATTTTAGCACACAAAGCAAAACTGATCAAGACTCTATATATATAATATATAACATCTTCATAGCTGTTTTTTTAGATCATGATTTCTAGAACAGAATTTTTCTTGTCCAAAGGATCAAGCGCTAATGATTTAAAGAATTGTTCTTACATTGCATTGGTAGCAATACATAAGACAGATACAGTATTTAATAAAATGTTATCAGATCACAATGCAATAGACTTAATAGTAAATAACCACTGAGATGTGTTCTTTACTCACACAAATGTCTTGCTGTATTACATTTTCATCTCAAGAGACCATTGCAAAAGCTTGAAAAAATTTATGGAAAGCTTTGGTTTTTCAAGGGCCCAATGGGATGCTTTAAGAGTAGATAAAAATCGATTTGCATTGTTTGCGTATCCACTTAATCTATACATCATGAAATGAACAAATCCCAGTGTTTCTTTTATTATAGAAGACATCTAAAAATATACTTAAGACATTAAAAACACCCACAAAAAAAACAGTTCATAAGTTTTATGAAGCATACAGTGATCACCATATATACCAAATTATGTTTCAAACAAGACAAAACCTATAGGGTTTTGCATTTAGGCTAAAAATATAAGCAAAAGGGAAAAGAAATCAAAGCATGAACACAAACCTACTCTTTATTGTTAGCCAGTTAAAGATTTCCCACGTGGCAGTTTTGTTTTGATTTTTACCTGCGTAGAAATTACAGTGTTTTTTCTTTCTGCTGGCTAACACCACACAATGCTTTTAAAAGGTTATATTCATATTAAAAATTAACTTGTAGTGTGATATAGTCAGCTATTTTCTGAGACCATTCACAACTGGTTAATTTCCCGTTTTTGATGCCGGCACCCGTTTTTTTCCCGCGAATTTTCCCGCGTGTTTCGCGAATTTATTCGCTGGCGGCGAATCGCGCAAATTCGCCCATCACTAATAATAGTTGTAATACAAGGATCCACAGGTGTCAGGATCTCCCTGGTGTAGAATCAGGAACCTGCTATTTACACTGCACCTTTTTGTTGAGCCGCGGGATGCTTCATATTTTTGGTGCTGCAGTCAGAATGAATGAGTCTGTGTGGTAAATATAATGAAAGGCAAAGTGGTGGATCATTAGACTTTCTGCAGAAACCACTACATCTGAGTTCCAGTTTCTCATATACATTTCTGCAAATGACTGTTGTATCAGTTTTACTTCTTTAAATCTTTTACAACCAGGGACCTGCTAATTACTTACTGATGTACCATCATGTTGAGCCACAGGACACCTATAATTCAACTGCGGGCAATAGCCCAATTAATTGACTATTTAAGCCTGCCTCCTCCAGCTATTACTACTGATGTAGGTAGTACTTTGATTATTGCTCCAATTACTACTGATCTATGTAGTCCTTCAATTATTGCTCCAGGTGAACCTCCAGTTCCTGCCATTGATCAAGGTGGTCCTCCAGCTATTACCTCTGATACAGATGGCTATTCAGCTCCTGCTCTGGGTGGTCCTTCAACTGTATCTCCTGCTGTTGATCTGGGTGGTCCTCCAGCTCCTGCTCAGGGTGGACTTTCAGCTAATGTTGCTGATCTGGGTGGCTCTCTAGCTAGGTGGTCCTCCAACTCCAGCTACTGTCCCTGTTGGCTCTCGGGACTCGGGAGCCTGCTCTGGGTGCTCTTCCAGCTCCTGTTCCTATTGGCTCTCCAGCTACTGTTCATTGTGGCTCTTTAGCACCTGTTTCTTTTACTGAAACAGCAAAAAAATTGTGACGTCAATAGGCTACAATGGGTGTTTTTTCTCACTTCAAATGCATTAAAGTCAATGGGCATTTTTTTCTCACTCCATTTGCATTAAACTCAATGGGTGTTTTTTTCATGCGCCCACTTTTTTGTCTCTGCGAATTTTCGCTGCAGTTTCACAAAAAGATTTTCACATGGTGAAATGAGGAACTTCATTGAAAATCGATGGCTGGTGAAAAAATTTGCTCTTCGCTATTTATCAGTCTTTTCTAACAACCAAAAATCCAAAATACCCAAGCACTCAGACCTATAAAACTGCATATTGCTGCTTAATCTATTTCAATGTGTTTGAATCTAAGGGGAATATCATAATGTGCTATTTCATTTTAATAATTATCTCAGTGGACTAAATGGCCATCTTTGGAAAAGAAACATGGTTTAACCTGCCATGGGGTTTTATATAATTTTATTTGTATTGGTCCTAAATCTATGTGCTACTAGCACTTGTTGGTTGTTGGCTGGGAGGATAAATTGTCAATGTCAATAACTATCCTCCAATTACAATAAAGCTTTAATGGGCTTATGTATACTCAGATACAAGGTGTGTTTGTACAGTACAGAGATCATATTACAAATTTAAAATACATATTAATTGGTCCTGTACATCTGGCAACAAATCTAATTCTTTGAATGAAATGTATGTATTTTATATGCTGCAAATAATTCGGCACAAAGAAGTAGTATAGAATGTCTAAAGTAAAAAGTTCCTTTTGTCTTTTGAAACACAGGCCAAACATGACTACAGTATCTTATCAGTTTAAACAACTTTAATTTAATATGGCTCTCTATACAGCCACACAGGCCACAAAATCCCAAGTCCAGTCCAGCAAGTATTATACAAATGCCAAAATGAAAGTACCACCAAAAACTGAGAAAGCTAATTGTATCTTCCAGGATAATTCTTAGTACAAATAAACTATTTATAGGAAGCAGCAAGTACTGTACCTTGGTGGAGTAAAACAAATCACTTCATTTTCAATTGGACTTTCATATATCTTTTACAAAGTAACAATTATATTCCATCTACTTCTGTGTTATTATTCCCTGGCATTCTTTTGGTTTCCCTTTTGAGTAAACTTCAACATATTGAAACCTGCAAGGTCACTTGATAAAGAAGACGGTCAAATCCTTAGTCACAAATATCTAGGGTACTGACCCTCTTCACCTCCTGAATATGCATTTTATATTTCACTGACAGTATCTCTCAAACTGCAGGGGTTGCCTAAGGCAATCTCATTTCTCTCTACAACAGGCATTTGTAACTAGTCTTTATCTAAAACATGTAACATTTGTGCTCACACGCTTTACATTTTCAACAATGTTGAACAACTTTAGGACCAATAAAATCTTTTATTTTTGTACCATACACAATTTCTTTGTGTGCTGCTTATGCTTAGACACCACTGTTATTGCTTATATACTTATGCTTAGACACCATTGTTATTGTGTATGTTTGTGAAAGCGCATCTGTGTGACAACATTTATAGTTAATAATACAACTCAAATATAAGTTATTAGGCCTATTTAATTATAAGTTCATGATCATTTTAAAGTACAAAGTTTCAAATCATAAGATGAACCCCAGGGTTTTCTGTGATTTTGCTGTAGCATAGGCCTGATGGAAATTCATTTTATGTAACAATTTTAATAATTTAAAAGGAAATTATTGTGAATTTGCCATCTGAATGATTTGATAGTTCTGCTGATGTTTTACTTCACCAGTAAGATGCCTTATTAATATGTTTATGAATAGCAGTCCTCGTTGATTTATGGGAATTCTGTAGAACTTTCTGCATAATAAACCAGGCAGTAGAGGATCACAATGCCATCTGTCCTTTTGTTTCGTTAAGCCTGCATGCTATTGCATGGTTTCACAGAGTCATTATAAAAGAAAGTTTGGATTGTTTTTTATTTGGTTGGTTGTTTTTTCTATATCCTTATGCTAATCTAAATATGTTTAGATGCTTAAAAAGAGTTAAAGAAAATCAAATGATATGAACTACAAAATCAAATAAAACGAATTGCTTACTTTATTAGTTTTTACAACCAACAGCAGAATACAAACTAAATAAAACCTATACAGTTGTTTCCACTAGTACAGTGCTGTGCAATTGTCCACCCGTGCCCACCCATGTGGCCCCCACATGAAAGTCTGCCTGCTATGACTGCTTACCTTGTATAAACTTTTAAAGGTATCACTACATAGATTAACTGGCCCCTGCATTGTTTACACCTCACATTCAGACAGTAACCTCCTGCGATGTTCCATCTTTAATCCCCCTTTGCATTATTCACACCTGTAAAGCCATGGAATGTTCACACCTCAGACCCCTAAACTATGCAGAAGAGGCAGCTTCCTAGGGCGCAATGATAGGGGGGCGCTGGGCAGCTACCTCTAAAATTGTCTTCTGCATATCCCTAGTCCGCACCTCTCAGTCTTACTTCCGTCCTGACACCCTCCCCTCCATTGCTGTCCCTCCCTCCCCTCCGTTGCTCTACCCTCCCTCACTCTCCTTTCCCTTCCATCCCTCCACTCCATCGCTCACCCCTACCTCTGTCGCTCACCCCTCTCAGTAATGCACGTGGGGGCGGGGCTTTCCCTGTCAGACCCAGACTGTAATTGTCTACCTTGATCATCTGTTCACATCTCATACAAACAAGGGGCACCAGCATTATGTCATTGTATGTAGTACAGTGTGAATTGTTCATCTTAGAGTGGTGATAGGTTTCTCTGTTTCCTGCTTTATTCTGTCTTCCCTATGCTCCCCTGTGTGTGCCATACTCTGCCTGCCCTATGTTCCCTGTGTGTGCCATACTATGTCTTCCCTGTTAGCCCTGTGTGTACCATACTTTGCCTGGGGTTTCCCCTGTCTTCTGCCTGCCCTATGCTCACTGTGTATTCCATACTCAAACTGCCCTATGCTTCTTGTATGTGCCATACTCTGCCAACCTGTGTGTGCCATACTTTGCCTTCCCTATGCTCCCTGTGTGTGACATACTCCGCCTCCCCTATGTTCCTTGTGTGGCACACTCTGCCTGCCCTATGCTCACTGTTTATCTGTTTATTTCATACTCAGCCTGCCCTATGCTTCTTGTATGTGCCATACTCTGCCAACATGTGTGTGCCATACTCTGCCTGCCCTATGTTTCCTGTGTGTGTCCTAATTTGCCTGCCCTATGCTCCCTGTGTATGCCATACTCTGACTGCCCTATGCTCACTGTGTATTCCATACTCTGCCTGCCCTATGCTCACTGTGTATTCCATACTCAGCCTGCCCTATGCTCCCTGTGTGTGCCATACTCTGCCTGCCCTATGCTCCCTGTATGAGCCATACTCTGCTTGCCCTATGTTCCCTGTGTGTGCCCTACTTTGCCTGCCCTATGATCTCTGTGTGTGCCATACTTTGCCTGCCCTATGCTCACTGTGTATTCCATATGCCTCCTGCCCTATGTGCCATACTCTTCCAACCTGTGTGAGCCATACTTTGCCTGTCCTACTCTGCCGGTGAAGCATAAGCCTGGTAGGAGTTTGTTAGCACTTGTAAATTGTTGTTAGGACCCCTCAAGGTGTTTAACTATGTGCTGGGGGTTGCTGTGCTATTCATTGTTCATAAGAGAGGTGGAGGAGGCACATGGAATTAAGGATCTAATTATAATAATAATTAAGGATGAAATAGTCTTGTGGTAACATGGGTATGGTTTAAAGTGGGTGGGGTTTAAAAACAGGCAGTATGGTTAACACTGGCTTCCATTATCGGCCCACGGTACCACAGTAATTGGACAGCATTGCCCTGGTAGATTTTCCCCCTCATTGGACGCTTGAAGGGTGCACAGTTGCAAGTCTAAAGATTGACTTCTCTATATTAAGTGATGCTATATAGGTCATCTTAGAAGTTTTATGTCACCACTGAATTTCCATTGTCTTGCCATTGGCACTTATAGTATAATTCAGTGGAAAGATAAGTACATATTTCAGTTTAGAAACAAATCTGGTCCCTGTTTTTTCACAAAAAGATGATGGTGACCCTAGAGACAGTGGTAAACTAAGAAATCCCCCCTCAGCTTGGCAACATGATTTAGTAAAAGATAGTTAGGGTTAATTTACCTCTGCTTTACTGTACAGTTGATTTTATATCAAGCTACAAATGACATTTAGCCTAAATTCCTCATCTGTACTAAGATTGTTTATGTATTATTTGTGAAAATTGTAGGTTACAAATGTACTCGTCCTTTAGCAGTGAAGCTCATTAGCCTAAATAAAAAATACGTTACACTGAACCAAATAATTAGGCCATGTTGTATTGAAGAAATTACAATAAAAACACAGCTATAAAATATTGTTTAGGCCCATGTGTACAAACACTGGCATATACTAAATCAGACAGATGTTGATAGCCCCAAGATACCCTGATCCAGTTTCTCACTGTTAGTATGAGCTATTCTAGAGTGTGATGGCTTTTCATCAGGAAGAATAAAATCAGTGCTATATTTAGGCTGTTGTGAACATGGCCTCTCATTTCTTGATTTATTTGTATATCTGTTATTGCAATTGCTGTACTTTTTTAGCCTGAGAAACATTATAAGTACTATATATATAATACACAAGATCCATAACTCTATGTATAACAATACAGCAACTGTCACTTAGCCAGTGAGATCAGATAAGCCATTAGCCATCAGTTAATCAGATAAGCCATTAGCTCCAGGATTGTGTCACAATGGCCTAGATCTTTTGCTTAAAGAATTGAGTGCAGACATCATTTTGATACTGAGCACTGGAAAAGATTAAATAATTGCAGAAATGGAGGATCAATGGGGTAACTGGCAAACATAATGGAAATTATACATTCTTTGGGGGTTATTTGTCAACATTTGTATTTCTTTTGACAACAATTAGAAATTGTTTGCTGCAAAAACCATGAACTTGAACAATGGTTTAAAAAACACACATTTTCAATATTTTTTATGCATCTGAAAGTTTGTGAAGTCATGTAAAATTCAATAGCAGTCCTAGGCAAAATGTAAACTAATTTTTCAATTCCAGTTTTTCAAAAAAGAATTTGGGGTTGTCAACCCATTAAATATGGTGAATAAAAGGTGAATTTAAGTATTTGTATTTTTTTCACTATTTTGTTCTGTAGCTTTTTTATATTTGGAATTTATAATACATAATCAAGCATTGGAGTTTTTAAATTGTGAGTTTACTCAAAGCAGAGAAAACCTCTACAATTACACAATATCATTTTTTTTAATGCATAGTAATGCTAAAAACAGTCAAATAATTGCAAGTCTGGAAATAATGAGTTATGTGCAGTAGAATCAGAAAACAGAAAAAGACATCTACAATGCCTCATGCAGTGTTCAAAGTGTAAAAACAAGCAGCCATTTTTTTGCAATTTGCCCACTTCGTCGAGCATTGTGCAAATAGCCACAGGACCTGAGGAACCCTTTATTATTACAGCCCACATTGGCCCTGACCTAACCACCTGCCCTAATGTTATCAGTTTATATTAAAAATCAGGGATATGCTTAACAAGACCCACCCAAGTTTAAAGGATGGGTAGGTCGGGATAGGAACAAAAACAGGATATTTTTTTGCATTGTTTTTCCTTTATGTTGTATACATTGTTATATGGTCATTGAATGTAATTGCTACTTTACAGTTTAAATCCCTGTCAGTAATATTCATCTGACTCACAATGTCATCACTTAACATAATTTCCTGGAATATCAGAGGTCTGAATTCCAAATTCAAGCAGAGACTCTTCCATAACTACTTGAAGAAACATACCCCCTCGATCCTACTTCTACAAGAAACCCACCTACAGTAACAGGCCAGAAAATACTGGCGCTCAAGCACCCATGTGTGGGCTGTTTCTATCACTCCACCTTCTCCACCCATGCCCGAGGAATCTCCATACTGTTCCGTAAGGGAATACAATTTACCTTCTTTGGTCAACGTATATCTGACCATTACGGCAGATACTTAATACTCCACTGCACAATAGCCAACAAACCACTAACTCTGGTCAACCTATATATGCCCCCACCCTTCCATACTACCCTTCTAGCCCAACTTATGAAAAAAATAGCTGACCTCCCAACCATGGAACTTTGCATTATGGGAGATTTAAACTCCCCTATGGACTGTCAAATGGACAAACTTAACCCCCAGTTCACTGGCCTAACTTAATTAGCTGGTATATCTAATATAAGTAATTTAAAAAAAAAACAACTGGACTTGCTGGGTAATTATTGAAGATGTTTTACCACGCATCCGCGCAGCTTCTTCAGTTCAACTGTCTGGTGTGGGAAGTTTTCGGCAAATAGACTCTTCCACTAATCCAATCACAATGGCACATTGTAACTCTTTAGAGGTGACATCTGAAATTCACAGAGGTGTTGATTCTGTGTAGTTACTATGTAGTTACTGTGAACAGAGGCGGGGCCCTTCGACACCACCTGTCTGCTACATAAAGCGCTGTTCTAACATCTGCACCCCGGCAGTTTCAGAACACTTCACACATCCATACCAAGATACACACTCCACACTCCTTGCTGCCAGAAATACGATTGAGAGACAAAACACAACACTTACTCGCAAGTCCGCTCTGTAATATTCCCAAAAATACTTTGAACAAGGGGATAAAAATGTCCGCTTGTTATCTTACCTAGCAAAAGCACAATCCCCATACACGGACATCCTATATATTTACTCCTCGAGTGGAGATAAACTGACCAACTCCGTAGCTATAACCCAAAGGTTGGCAGAATACTACATTGACTTGTATAATTTGATAATCACACACTCTTCTGCCACTTTACAGGTCTAATTAAAAAGATCAATCTACCCTCACTCTCTCCTGAACAACATCTAATCCTCAACAACCCAATCACCAAAGGAAGAAATCCAGACTGCAATCGCCTCTCTACATACAAACAAAACTCCAGGACCGGATGGCCTCCCATCCAAATGGTATAAGATCCTTTCCGAACATATAACCCCTAAACTCTTACTGACCCTGTAGAAATCCCAGGAAGATTTGGCCCTTCCCATCACATTTGCAGAAGCCTTCATAATTATTATCCTCAAACAAGGAAAAGATCCTGGCCTCTGTAGTTCCTACTGACCAAAGACAGGCAGATCAACCAATATTAACTTACATAGGCTATTTACCAACCTTATCATCCAGCATGAACCTATGGGGTCCAGAGCTGTGGCATCCCTGGACCTGTGGCATCGCTGGACTCGGCCAAAGCCTTTGATTTGATCGAATGGACCTATCTTTGGGAGGTACTTAGAAAATTCAACCTAGGGGAGCAATTCATATCATGGATTAAACTACCTGTATATCAAAAACCCTCTGCATGAGTTAGGGTCAATGGGATCATATCTACACCCTTTCTCTTCCACAGAGGCACGCGACAAGGCTGCCCCCTATTCCCCTTACTATTTGCTTTAGCCAATCTATACTTCTATCTATACCAGACTCACAATTTACTTCCTAGACTCAATTCAATCCAAAACCTTATGTACTATATAACACACTGGGGCAAATTCACTAAAGGACGAAGCGAATTAGCGTTAATTCGCTAGGGTATCGCATTTTTCGTTAATTCGCCGATTCACTAACGGACCCTGGCGTAAATTCACTAGTGTTATTTCGCACCCTTACTGGTGAATTTGCGCAACGGACGTAACTATGCAAATTCACTGACGTGTGCATTTTTCTGAAGGCTACGTTTTACGCCTTCGCCACCTCAGACCAGGCGAAGTGCAATAGAATAGATAGGGATAGATTGCTTCCAAAAAAGTTAAAAAAATTCTAAGTCCCAAAAAACGCTGGTGTTTTTTCTTTTTTTATGGGTGATAGGCTGAAAAAGATCGAAAACATTTTTGGGGCTACCCTCCTTCCCCCCTACATTTCCTAACTCATGGCACCTTAACTATACAGTGGACACATGTGTAGGGCAAAATAAAAATTTTATTTGCTGTTTTGAAGGTTTCCCAGGCTTGTGTAGTGATGCTTCATATACCTCGCATCGCTAGCATCGCTAGCGTAACTTCGCTTCGCAAATTAACGCTAGCGCAAATTCGCAACCTTATGCTTCCCCTGAGCGCAAATTCAGATTTTAGTGAATTTGTGTAGCGTGGCGAAAATACGCCTGGCGAAGTGCGGGGAAGCGGACGCTGGCGCAACTACGAATCTTAGGGGCAAATTCACTAAGATTTGTAGTTGCGCCAGCGTCCGCTTCGCCGCACTTTGCCAGGCGTATTTATTTATATATTCTTGGCTTTAAAGTGTATACTAAAATATGTTTTGGATTTTTAACACAATATACGTTTGTTTGGGAGTATGTGTAATATGTATGTGGTCTGGGGCGGGAAAGGAACATTGCAATTTTGTCTCATTATGTATGCATTTCTTTTTTGTATGCAGAAGAGATGACAATAAATATGACTATGATTATTTGTAAATAATAAATCAATTTTAGCATATAATTTTGTCTGTTTTATGTTGCCTTTCCTAAAATGTCTTAAATGTAGGATATAACCCAAAAATTGCACAGAGCTAACTGGGGAAATTACAGATTCTCTTTCACAACTATTTGTGGCAAAACCATGCATTTTCCGTGGATTTTTTATTTGTATTAATAAGGCTCGAAGTTAAGGGGTAGAATGCTTTAAATAGTGTAGGTAATGGTTCCTTCTCTCTTAATGAAAAGGAATTCCCAAAGATGAGTATTTCCCTTTACGTTACAAAAGGAAACAAGCTCAGCATAACATATTTACATTAATGTTGCTGCTTAAAAAGGCTAATTCATTCATGGATATTCTAAAAAATGAGAAAACTATATTTGTAGCTGTCACTAAAACATAAAACACATTACTTCTCGTTACACAGTTCTTGTTTTTCCAGTCCAACACTTGGTATGCCATCTTTACATTATCCTCTGTAGTGTAGTGCCTTTGGCAGTTTCATGCAGATGGCTCTAATAGAACTACTCTCTAAAACTGCATCTCTGAAAATATGTTTAAGCAAGAATATATTTTGACCGTTTCATTCTGTAAGTTTTACTCAGTTCCTTAGGGTTGAATCTAGAATTCCACTGGGGTGCACAATGAATAATGGATTATTCTGTCACTGAAATTAAATTTATCTGTTTCCTCTCAGTGGCCTGTAGCTGCTAGTTTTAGTTTAGTGTGTTGAAGAGGATGCACAATTGTTTTATGTCATAAAGCCAAAGAAGTAGTTACAGAAATCAAATGAAAAAACTGGGAATATATTTCAAGAATACGTGTTTCTTCTTCCATATACATTAACACAAATCACTGCTTTATTAAAACTATATTTATTAAAAACATCTAGCTATAAGATGAAAGGAGGAGTGCATGATTTAAATATGCGGAATTAACACTATAATTTATAGATCATTATCTTGGTCTTAAGTGACCACCTTGTTGGAAAAACTCTAGAGAAAAAACAAAACTCAAAATAAATAGTGATCTTTGTAATATGCAGTATGATATAGTGTTGTTGTAAAGTATGTACTTTCTACTAGTGATAACTTTTGTAATTTAACATTTTTTGTTGCTGACAGAATCTCTAGCTTTCCATCTTACTATTTGGTGTTAGGAAGAATTACTTTGCTGTTTATGTGCAAATGAAGGGTAGTTGTCTGATTGTTTCAAGCTGGTTGAACTGCAAAACATTAATGTGGCTATTTATTAAAACTTGAATCTTTCCTATTTTATTTATTTTGTAAATATAATATTAATATAATATAAAAATTCAACCTAACTCCCAACCACGATCTTGCTTAATTTACAAAAAATTTGGATTGAAAATTGTTGTGGAAAAAAGTCTCAACAAAATAGGGTATGATGCTTGAAAAACTATTTGGAATTTTTCGGATTAGTGTTACTGTTCCTTTAAAAAACTCAACAAGAAAAAATTGAGGTTTAAAAAATAGACCCTATAATATTCACATGATAAAAGACAGAACATTTGAACCTGACCTAGTAACCCTTAGCAAACTATCCCATTTGTAATACTTTGTATCTTTACTTAATATGGAGTAAACTTTGCAACATTTCTACATTATCACTCTATTAGTGGGTTAAATGTTGATACTGCTGCTAGATTTATATATAGATTTATATATAACTAAACACATGTAAACCCCATCTTATATTCACATACCAATAGATTGGAGTAGTTATGGGTGAATGTATTCGTCAGGCGTGAATTTGCGGCGAATTTCCGCATTTCAACGCCTGCAAATAAATTAGCAAAATTCGTGCGGAAATACGCTGGTGACAATTAAACATGCCCATTGACTTTAATATGCGCCAAATTGTCGCTGGCAAATTTTTCAGCTAAACGAAATGGGAGAAATTTGCCCATCATTAGATTGGAGTAATTTCTCTGCCATTTTTAAATCTATTTCACCATGTGCTTAATCACCTAACACTAGACATGCTATTACCCTAACAGCTACTGTAGTATTTCTGGTTGCTGAGTATGGTGAATATGTACCATTATTATATTAACTCTTATAACGTACAGTATATGCTGTTAGGTTGTTTTATACACTGTTGCCAAATGTCCTATTTATCCTAGCACAATATCACTGCATAACCCTTCATCCTTTTTGATCTGTTGCATAGATACATTTCTGAGTACTGTAATGGGTTAGTTGAGCAGTAACAATATCTTGATACAGTGTAGCAACTGATTCTCTATTCTTGCTTTGAAGTGTACCATAGATAAAATGTAAGGGGGTGGAGAAAGCTACTTGTTCATCTAAACCTATTGATATTCACAGATGCAATGTAAAAGAAGCAAAACAGTATTTTGTTTTTAGTGTAAAAGCTTGTGTACCACTTTGAAAGAAAGCTAACAGATGTGGTTTATTTATGGCTCAAAAAACATTTTGAAATGCTTTTCTTTTAACATGTCAAAAAGATATGCGTGTGTATGTGTGTGTCTCTCTGTGTGTACTTGTATGAGAGACAGTAAAATGAAAATTAAATTTATTATTACATTTATAAAGCGCCAACATATTCCTCTATGCTGTACATGGGATTGGGTATGAATATAAACCATACAAAAAAAAATTGAAAAAAAATGAAATACATACTGTATTGGGGCAGATTTAATAAGGTTGGATTTTTGGTCACAACTCACAAATTCAAGTTGGGAATAATCCAAACTTTAATTCAAATTCGAGCTTTATCATACCCTGACCCTGGGAACAACTCGAATTTGACTATTCACCACCTAAAACTTGCTGAGTTCATGTTCAAGTCAATGGCAGAGGTCCAGTGGCCCATTTGAAGATGTTAATAGCCTTCCTGACATTCAGGGGTTTTTTTCGGAGAAAAAACTTGTTTCGAGTTTAGTCGAACCCAATTTGATTTTGATTCTAGTTTTGGAGTCGGAAATATTCGTTTGAGTTTTAGATGTCTAAGTTTTTTCTTAAATAAGATAATATTCGAGTTTCAAGTTAATTTCAGGTCATTGGAGTTCATTCGAGGTAAAAAAAACCTCTAACATTCGAAAGACCCCTTTAAAGGGTAAGCTTAAAAATAAACAATTGTATGGTCATAGTTAGGGATGCATCGAATCCAGGATTCGGTTCGGGCTGAATCCTTCTGGCCAAATCCTTCAGCAGGATTCGGATTCGGCTGAATCCTTCTGCCTGGCTGAACCGAATCTGAATCCTAATTTGCATATACAAATTAGGGGTGGGGAGGGAAATCGCATAACTTTTTGTCACAAAACAAGGAAGTAAAAATAGTTTTTCCCTTCCAACCCCTAATTTGCATATGCAAATTAGGATTCGGCTTCAGTTCGGTATTCAGCCGAATCTTTCAAGAAGGATTCGGGGGTTTGGCCAAATCCAAAATAGTGGATTCGGTGCATCCCTAGTCATAGTAATGAGCATTGAGCATTGAGTCACAAAGTAGATGTGGATTATTAACCCCTTTTAAAACAATTATAGTAATTCCATACAGTGAAAAATCCACCTATCAAATTGGTTTCAGATGAATAGGTTGTTTAAAAATTATAGTAGCATGTTTAATAATATGTAACATGCATTGTCAGCCAGCTTAGAGATTCACAGACCTCAATTTACACAATTGCAGAGCAAACTGTGTGCTCCCCAAACGTATAAGGGCACACCAAATGTACCCTCACTGGCTAGGGTTGCCACCTTTCCTAACTCGCGCAAGGGGACGGGCATTGACATCCCTTGTTGGCCAGTGACATCATGCAGGCGGGACAGTTACATCACAGAGGAGGGGCTCTGATGTGGCAATTGTTGATTGTCCAATCACCTTTCGGCCAATCACCTTCTCTGGAAAACAGGGAAGCATTTTTGTCTTGGTCAAAACCCGAACATGTGGCAACCCTATCACTGACTCTCAATAATTAAAAAGAACAGCATTGCATTTTTGCTCAGAGATACAGTCACAATAATATTTACTTAACTGAAAACAATATGAAACGTTGGGGCTATTTTCTGGTTAACATTAAACAAACTGTTTTCCTTTCTGCAAAAAAACAGAAGTCTTTCAGGACCCTTACATGTGGGCAATTGGTCCTGTATCTCCTTGCAGATAATCTTTGTTCCCCATTGGGGGACTTCTGGATCATAAGCAGCCCATATTTTCTGAACAACTAGCAAATGGAACACAACTTAATAGGGGAAGCACATACAAACGCCTGTGTATAAGGGCCCTTAGAAATATTTTCAACAAACCCCAAGAACAAACCCTACCAGTCCCACATTCCACAGGGTAGGCAGGCAGAGTATGGCAGACCCAGGGAGCACAGGGCAGACAGAGTATGACACACACAGGGAGCATAGAGCAGACAGAGTATGGCATGCACAGGGAGCATAGGGCAGGCAGAGTATGACACACACAGGGAGCATAGAGCAGACAGAGTATGGCATGCACAGGGAGCATAGGGCAGGCAGAGTATGACACACACAGGGAACATGGAGCAGACCAAGTATGGCATGCACAGGAAGCATAGGGCAGGCAGAGTATGGCACTCACAGGGAGCATAGGGCAGGCAGAGTATGGCACACACAGGGAGCATAGGGCAGGCAGGAGACAGGGAAACCTATCAGGATTCTAAGATGAACTGTTCATTCTGTGCTACATACAGTGACACAATGCTGGTACCCTTCAGCAGTCTATCTGAGATGTGAACAGGTGAACAATGTGGATACTTTCAGTCTGGGTCTGACATGTGAACAGTACAGGGCTTTAGGGATGTGAACAACAGAAGTGTTACAGGTGTGAACAATGCATGGAGGATTACATGTATGAACAATGCAAGATGTTACCGTCTGAATTTGAGGTGTAAACAATGCAGGGGCCAGATAATCTCAGTACTGATTCCTCTTAAAAGTTACACAAGGTAAGGAATCATAGCAGTCAGACTTTCATGTGGGGGGCTACACAATGGGGGGGTCACGGCCTGCGGGCCACCATTTGGACAGGCGTGCTCTAGCGCAATAACAATGATGCTAATATCAAGTTTTTATTATAGTTCACTGCAAGTATATTGCATTCTGAATACTGTAATAACATTACCTGATAGCAAGGAATGAGTGTGCACACAAATCCAGCAATTATTATGTGGTGTGATGCATCCACTAGATACCAGGCAGGTACTTGGTATACCATACACATTATTCACATGATAGACCATCCTTCATCAGCATATACTGTATATGGCCTTCCTCAAATGTGGCCTGCCTTAAAACATTAACAAACAAGTCAAATGTATATTTTGAACAGCAATCTTTTCACTGCTAATCATAGTGCTTTTTATTGAAATGGTCAGGGGACATTGTCTGGGATATTTGCAGTTATGGGAACTTTTGAGAGCTAATGGCAGTTTTTTTAGACCCTGGGTTTGGCACCTAAACAATTACTGAGAGATCTAAGCAATGTAGCTATCTAGCAACCAACAAAAACCTTCTGGTGAAAATGATAAATAATTAAATAAAAATAATTATTTTCCTGCCTAATATTGTCCTAAGGTATCAGGCATATGCAGCTCTTTTTCAGGATTTTCTTATAGCATGATGGATTTGTTAGATTAGGCCAAAACAAAAATATAAGCAATACAAATGCAGGATAATCTATACAACTATAGAAAAAGTTATGTTTGTAAGATATGAATATTCAAATTTCAAAATGGTTCAGTTCAAACAATTATAAAAATCTAAATCTATGTATTATATGTAGTTACATTCCCTAATATATATGTATAATAAAATGATATTAAAAAGTTACCTTGGAATTTGAACTGGCCTTTTGCCTTTGAATGGTCCTCGGTGGCCTCTAATATCTGTATAATGTACTGTAATAAAACCATATTCTTAACATAAAAATAGAAAAAAATACTATGTAGCATTTGGTTAGTGAATAAAACTGCTGACAGTTTGAGCTATCTATGTAATTTCTTGATATTTTCTATGTTTCCTTCTGCATTGCGTTATTACCCAAGTGGTTTATGGAAATCTTTTCAAAATAAAATGCTTAATATTCCTATGACCTTTGAATATTTTATAAATGCTATAATGGAAAAAAGCTTCACTAGTTTAAGTTAGAACATGGTGCTTAATAATGCACTTTCAATGGTGTTCTGTTCTGTCTGCATATCAAATTAAGACCTTCTTCCAGCTTCATGTGGTTGGTTAATTTGCTCAATGGACCTTTATTATAATAAGCCTGCGTAAAGTGTAGCCAATGCTGCTACTGAATTAATACGTCATTTAGGGTATAAAATACAGAATCGGAAAGTTAATTTTTGCTTCAGTGTGAAGGTTTACCAGAAAGCTATCAGGTATCAGGAAATGCAAAATAATGGGGTAATATGTTTTATGCAAGTCTGGCGTAAAATAAATGACATAACCTTATAAATTCACCAATTAGGCCCTTGTAACGGCTAATCTGTGTGAGTGCCGTTGGCTTGAATTCACAAGAAAGGACAGCATAGGATCATTATTAATATATAAGCTGTTTAACATAAACTTTTAACAGCATTTTATGGTGTCAAATACTGTATTTTACACTTTACCTTTAAAAATATGGCTACTAGTTAATTGCATATTGTCTTGCCATTTTGATTCTTATAGATTCATGTATATTGTCTATCATGCACTAATAACAATCCTGGAACTTCCATGTTATGGAACTAAGTGACAACAGTCAGGCCTGGAAAAGCAGAATCTAATGTGTGAACCTGTTGATAAAATTAAATTAGCTGGTGCATTATGTTAGTATTATCATGTAAAAATGTGACAAAATGAGGTTTGATTTTGTTTTACATATTTAGATCCAAGGCTGAGTGAAAATTTTTTGTTTTATATATATATATATATATATATATATATATATATATATCTGTAATTCTCAAAGCTGAAATATGTGTGTCATAATTAAAAATAAGCATAGACTTTATCATAAACTTTAGCTTTACTGTATTACATATGAAGCTACATATTTGCACAGAACTTTAAAGGACAAAGAAAGGGTTCTGGTGCCTAACATACTATACTGAAGGCATCCCTTGCCTGTACCTAATCACTGCTTTATTTTTCTGAAATACCCCTTTGGTCTCCCACAGTCTGTTTCCGAGCGTTACTATGTTCCCCCTTCATTGCGGCTGCCATATTAGACAGGGTGACGTGTTAAAGGAGAAGGAAACAAAAAAAACGATACTACCTCAAATGTGTTTTCTATCAGGCCCCCTCCTGAAACGCCATTCAAAAAACTCAGAATTTATACCTGCTTCTGTGCACCATCCTTCCTAAGTTTCGCCCTTTAGCACAGTTTGACACCGCCATTTTAATATAGGCGCGTCACTTCCGCCCTGCATATAGTACAGACCTCAGTCAGACAGTGCCGATGCTTGGCTGCAGCTCCCCTCCTTAGCTCCTGCGCTCGCTCACTGACAGACAGTAAATTAAAACCAGAGCGAGCGCAGGAGCTTCAAAGCTTCCCCTAGGTTCCTGAAAACGCGAAGCTGCATAGCTAATAAAGCTCAGATTAATGAGGCGGGGGCAGAGAGGTCAGTGATGACGGCACGGCTGTGTCATGTGACCGCATCTTCATCGCTGCACAAGGAAGATAAAACACTCTTGTGCGCATGCGCAGGGCACTGATAGAAGCTATTGCGCATGCGTGTGCCCTAATCATAAGGATTTCTTACAGAAACAAAGGTAAGCTTTCTCATACATGTCTATGCTTTTTCAAAAATCGATTGCAGCTAAAAGATTTAGGGGAAAACCAATGAGGGAATGCTTGCTGGCAACTATATATACTATACATTGTCAACACTTACAGCTTAAGTTATTTTTTGGCTTTCCTTCTCCTTTAAAGATGGTGCTCCTTGCCGTTCTGTGAAACGATTCCTTTACAATGCACATGCGCTGCCTTCTAGACTCAACAACTGCACATGTATGCTAGTCTTGGTCTTGGTGCAGAAGCGTTGCACCATGGGTATTTTGCTGCGGGAAATCAGTTAGTTAATTAGAAACTAGAGATCACACAAACGGCTTAAAAAGGGACTACTTAAACGAAAGGACTACACCACTAGAGGTATGCACTTTCCTTCTCCTTTAATTATAGTTTTTGTAAACAAAGTATTGATAACGTTTTCTTTGTTTGTGTCTTTTCTGTGCCTATAGAACCAGAGCAAATATGACATTTCAGAGTTTGAGAATGTTTTTTAATACTCTTAGCAGAGGAAGCACTTCTACAGTATGACAAGGAGAAATCTGAATCATCAGAAATGATCTCTTTAACAATGAGACAAAACAGTTTCTGCACAATCTTGACCAAACTATACTCAGTATATCTAATGACTTTCCTTTAATTTCCTTGTATCTGTGAAGAATGGGAACATTGTGTTCATACATAGAAAATAATAAATCTAAGCCTCTTTAAATTTCTGAACTTAAAGGAAAGTGAGGAATGTTTGGGAACCCCTCTCGGCCTGCATAATAACTTACCCCACTTTCAACAAAAAAAGATAACAGTGGTATGTCTTTCATTTTCCTGGATCATCGGAGTACTGGGGTGTTTTCTGAACAAAGATTTTTAGTGAAGCAGTATTCAGTTGTATGAAATTAAATCTAATGTGAAAAACTGGCTGTGCAAAAATGTGGGTACCCTTGTAATTTTGGTAATTTGAATGCATGTAACTGCTCAATACTGATTACTGGCAACACCAAATTGGTTGAATTAGTTCATTAAGCCTTGAACTTCATAGGTAGGTGTGTCCAATCATGAGAAAAAGTACTTAAGGTGGCCAATTGCAAGTTGTGCTTCTGTTTGATTCTCCTCTGAAGAGTGACAGCGTGGGATCCTCAAAGCAACCTCTCAAAAGATCTGAAAACAAGATTGTTCAGTATCATGGTTTAGGGGAAGGCTACAAAAACTATCTCAGATGTTTAAACTGTCAGTTTCAACTGTAAGGAATGTAATCAGGAAATGGAAGGCCACAGGCACAGTTGCTGTAAAACCCAGGTCTAGCAGGCCAAGAAAAATACAGGAGCGGCATATACGAAATATTGTGAGAATGGTTACAGACAACCCAAAGATTACCTCCAAAGATCTGCAAGAACATCTTGTTGCAGATATTGTATCTGTACATTGTTCTACAATTCAGAGCAATTTGCAAAAAGAACATCTGTATGGCAGGGTAATGAGAAAGAAGCCCTTTCTGCACTCATCCCACAAACATAGTCACTTGTTATACGCAAAAGCTCATTTAGACAAGCCACAGTCATTTTGGACTGATGAGACACAAATTGAGGTATTTGGTCATAACAAAAGCCGCTTTGCATGGCGGGAGAACAACAGTGCATACCAAGAAAAACACCTGCTACCTACTGTCAAATATGGAGGTTCCATCATTCTGTGGGGCTGTGTGGCTAGTTCAGGGACAGGGGCCCTTGTTAAAGTCTAGGGTCGGATTAATTCAATCCAATATCAACAAATTCGTCAGGATAATCACAAAGTTGAAGTTACGCAGGGGTTGGATATTCCAACACGACAATGACCCTAAACACACTTCAAAATCTTCAAAGGCATTTATGCAGTGGGAGAAGTACAATATTCTGGAATGCCCGCCACAGTCCCCAAAAAACTATGGGATGATTTGAAGCAGGCTGTCCATGCTCAGCAGCCATCAAATTTAACTGAACTGGAGAGATTTTATATGGACGAATGGGCAAAAATACCACCATCCAGAATCCAGACACTCATCAAAGGCTATAGGAGGCATCTAGAGGCTGTTACATTTGCAAAAGGAGGCTCAACTAAGTATTGATGTAATATCTCTGTTGGGGTGTCCAAATTTATGCACCTGTCTGATTTTGTTATGATGCATATTGCATATTTTCTGTTAATCCAATAAACTTTATGTAACTGCTGAAATACTACTGTTTCCATAAAAGGAAATTGCTACTTTGAAAGCTCAGCCAATGATAAACAAAACTCCAAAGAATTTAGAGGGGTTCCCAAACTTTTTAGGTTATCTCTTATGTGTACCTATTTCAGTTTCTATTTCTACATTTTAGTAAAATATATATTTTATGTGTAGCAAACAGAAATGTATATCAATAAGATATACAGTAGGTAGTATCTGTTTTATTTATGCCTTAGACGTTTTTCGATGTATTTTTTTTAAAATGTAATTATAAATATTTTCTAGTGGTTATGAAAGTAAACAAAAACACTGATGTGCCTTTAACTCCTTCCTTGACAACAGCCTAAAGTATATGTTGCTGATAAGACATGTGAGAAGAACAAGCATTGTAGATTCACTGCAGTTTCACTATTCCACTCAAATGTATGGCAATTGCCACTGCCAAGGAGGGAGTTAAAGTGCTGTTTTATTCCTTTGTAAACAGTTAAGAGTTCAAAGGAGCGCACTGGCCCTTACTGTCTGCAAAGAATAAACTCCTTTATTCTTGTGCTTGCAACATGGCCCCAAAGTAATAATAATTGTAAAATTGCAAAAGACAAATAAAAATTTATTTCAAAACACAAAAATAAATCCTACATTCATTATACATGGGTGAATGTTAATACAAATTGACAGTTTCCCACAGAGGACACAATTCAGTAAGTTACAAAATGTGTTTTGTCTATATGTATCAAAAATGATATCAATTGTTTAATGTGTAAATACATTTGTAAGTGTTACATTTGTCTTCGCTATACTATAAGCTTTAAAATATATTCTGGAATGGATTTATAGAACACTGGGGCACTTTAAAGAACTTCAACGATGATTGTTCATCCACCTTACTTAGTGAAATGTGTTCACTAAACATATCCCAAACATCCTTTCCACAGCTGGTTATTGCTACACTAAAGAAGAAACGCCAGAATAATTAAATAATACTCTTGTAGCTTATTTTTATGTGTTGGTCATTTAAAAAATGTGTTAGGTGTAACATGTGTTGCTATTATTATTGTACTTGTAGCTATGAATGAAGTGGAAATACTTTTTCCCTTACAATGCACGTCGTGCCAGGTGTATTCTTTCCTCACTGACAAAAGGTCATACTGCTGCTGTGTCTTCGATTTCATGGTAAGTTTTTTTTGCATCTGTAGAATATCAATGATCAGTGTATTGTTTAGCATTTTATCAGTGTATCCTACACAACTATGGCAGCCCCTTAGAATGAATAATATTTAACAACCATTGCTAATGATTCCTGCTCGTAATGGAGCCATCAATCCTATCTGAAATCAACACTTGCAGAGTCCAGAAACTGTAGCTCTTTCATATAACAATAACAAAATGGTTATATACAAGTACAGTGTTCATGAGAGAGGGAATTAAGCTAATGAATTGTTAGTTTTATAAATGCATAAGTGATTTTAAAGAAAGGATGACAAGAATGTGTGAATGTGCCTCAATCAATATTAGAGGGAAAACAGGAAAATAATAACTACCCATACTATTCCCTGAGGCAATAGGAATATCTCCCACTTATAGGCTCTGGTTACTGCTTTGTAAAGTATGGAACAGTTAAGCCCTTAGCTTTCTTACAATTGTTAAAGAGATACTGTCATGGGAAAAAAATTTTTTTCAAAATGAATCATTTAATAGTGCTGCTCCAGCAGAATTCTGCACTGAAATTCATTTCTCAAAAGAGCAAACAGATTTTTTTATATTCAATTTTGAAATCTGACATGGGGCTAGACATATTGTCAATTTCCCAGCAGCCCCAAGTCATGTGACTTGTGCTCTGATAAACTTCAATCACTCTTTACTGCTGTACTGCAAGTTGGAGTGATATCACCCCCCTCCCTTTCCCCCCAGCAGCCAAACAAAAGAACAATAGGAAGGTAACCAGATAGCAGCTCCCTAACACAAGATAACAGCTGCCTGATAGACCTAAGAACAACACTCAATAGTAAAAACCCATGTCCCACTGAGACACATTCAGTTACATTGAGAAGGAAAAACAGCAGCCTGCCAGAAAGCATTTCTCTCCTAAAGTGCAGGCACAAGTCACATGACCAGGGGCAGCTGGGAAATTGACAAAATGTCTAGCCCCATGTCAGATTTCAAAATTGAATATAAAAA
The DNA here is from genome assembly GCF_017654675.1 of Xenopus laevis. NCBI lineage: Eukaryota > Metazoa > Chordata > Amphibia > Anura > Pipidae > Xenopus > Xenopus laevis. The sequence continues at coordinate 77,084,434 of NC_054380.1, read as the reverse complement.
AATCTGTTTGCTCTTTTGAGAAATGGATTTCAGTGCAGAATTCTGCTGGAGTAACACTATTAACTGATATGTTTTGAAAAAAAACATGTTTTCTGATGACAGTATCCCTTTAACAATATTCCTGCTTCATACCATTGTCAAGATGCTACCTTTTGGTTGAGACTTGCTTTTTGCCACATGCTTTAATCCTTTCCTTGGTGCTCAAGTAAATGGCTACATGTTAAGGTTTAACATGTGAATCTAGGAATGTCTGCAGCAGCTTAATGCAGGTTTGTTTAACTAAAACTTTAAAGCTCACTTTGTTTATACCTGGGCACAGTCATTTACTCAGTACAGTTTAATAAATAGGTTACTTTAATTAAGCTATTGACTCCACATTACTCACTAATCAATAAGTGCTTTAAGTTACATTATATGAGTGGCAGACTAATAAAAGATTCTCTAAATTGAAGCTGTACGTTATCATTCATAAAGGTCAACAAAGTTATTCTGTAAAACCCTGGGGGTGTGGGATTGATAACTACTGCTAGTCTATATTTTATTTTGAAGCCTAACATAATAACCTTTCTATATTTCTGCAAAACTGTACAAAAGGGTACATCATTTTCAAATAAACTGATTGTGTAACATTGGGAAAAGTCCAATTTCTCTGAAATCTATATGCTCCTATATAAATGCTCTGAGATCATGTTAACTGTGCACACCTTAGGGCTGTAATGCTTGTAGTGTATGAATCCAACATTATTCCTTCTTCTGGAGCTGCAGCAATCTGTATCCCCCACATGACGGGCAATTTTATTCCTTTAGTCACCATAAACCATAGAGGCCACAAAATGTTTCATACAGGTATGGCATCCGTTATCCAGAAATCTGTTATCCTGAAAGCTTCAAATTACAGGAGGGGTATCTCCTTTAGGCTCAATTCTAATCAAATAATTCAAATTTTAAAATATTATTAACTTTTTCTTTGTGATAATAAAACAGTAGCTTGCACTTGATCCTAAATAAAATATATTTAATTGTAGATATAAATCCTTAGAAGGCAAAACAATCTTAGTGGATTTATTCAATGTTTAAATGATTTTTTAGTAGACTTAAGGCATGGAGATCCAAATTGTGGAAAAATCTCTTATCCAGGTCCCGAGCATTCTGGATAACATGTCCTATACCTGTACTATGAAAACGCATTGATGCAAACATTTAAATCCCATCTGTACATACATATCATCATCCTTTGACGAAGGTACATGGCATGTAATTACAAAGACAGGACCTTACTAAAGAAGGCTTATTCTAACATAAAAGAATTTCAACAGCCCAACCGTTGTCACACCTTTGACCAAATAATTTTAAAAACAGGCTTGTAAAGGCAGGTTTGACTGTTCCATCTGTTTCTAGTCAGCAAGCTTTTTATCCAATGAATGCTGGTGTGTGTCAATGCATGCAGGGCAAACAGCATTCACATCTGATTTGCACTAAATATGATTAAAGGACATTTTACAAGTGATACTGAATACAAATTCAATATCACATGTACAGTATTTTGGCCTTTATGGTATATTTGGGGGCTGATTTATCTACATTCGAATATTTATTGCAAGTCAAGTTTTATTGAGCTATAACAAGTTTGAATTAGAGTGTCAGGTACTTGAATGTTAGTGATTTAATAAGCACCAAAAACCTGAAAAATATAAACTGAAAAAGTTGGCATTCAAAAGCTGCCGAATTCATGCAAGTCAATGGAAGTTGTCCTAGTGCTAGTCTGACAGTCACAATTGCTCAAGTTGGTAAGCAAGTACAGATGTTTTTTTAACCCCCAGAAATTTTTTTGATGCGCGTATTTTTTTTTTTTCCACACGTCGCCATACAAGTCTATGGGCGTCATTTCCTGCGGCGAAACAAGGGTGAAAAAATTCGCCCATCCCTACTTGTCAAAGTTTGGCATTAAGGGGCCGATTCATGAAGCTCGAGTGAAGGATTCGAAGTAAAAAAACTTAGAATTTCGAAGTGTTTTCTGGGCTACTTTGACCATCGAATGGGCTACTTCGACCTTCGACTACGACTACGAATCGAACGATTCGAACTAAAAATCGTTCGACTATTCGACCATTCGATAGTCGAAGTACTGTCTCTTTAAAAAAAACTTCGACCCCCTACTTCGGCAGCTAAAAGCTACCGAAGTCAATGTTAGCCTATGGGGAAGGTCCCCATAGGCTTGCCTAAGTTTTTTTGATCGAAGGATATTCCTTCGATCGTTGTATTAAAATCCTTCGAATCGTTCGATTCGAAGGATTTAATCGTTCGATCGAAGGAATAATCCTTCGATCGTTCGATCGCAGCATTTGCGCTAAATCCTTCGACTTCGATATTCGAAGTCGAAGGATTTTAGTTCCTAGTCGAATATCGAGGGTTAATTAACCCTCGATATTCGACCCTTAATACATCTGCCCCTAAAAGTTTTCATTATTTTTTCACTTAAAGGAAAACTATACCCCCAACCAATGTAGGTCTCTATAAAAATATATATTGCATAAAACAGCTCATTTGTAAAACCCTGCTTCATGTTAATAAACCATTTTCATAATAATATACTTTTGTAGTAGTATGTGCCATTGGGTAATCATAAATAGAAAATTCCCATTTTAAAAAATAAGGGCAGCCCCCTGGGATCCTAGGATTCATGGTTGACACAAACAAACTATACATGCTAGGTCACATGAGCCAATTAGCAGACAGAGTACTGTATTTTGCTTTCTGTTACAATTAGAACTGTATGCCTGGTCAGGTGATCTCAGAGACAGCACACAGACCATCACGAAATGGCGGTTCAAGGCAAGAGATGTAAAAGGGCAATATTTACTTAGATATATATGCCAGTTTGTTAGGATTCTTTAATTTGATATAAACTATTTGTTGCTTAAGCATTTTTTGTGACTCCGAGGAGGTGTGTAGGGGCCAAAGAGGAACCTGAAAGCAACACAGAATAAAGCAAGGTATAGAAAGTGTTAAAGAAGTTTGTGGACATATCCGGGCAATTAGTCTGTTTAGGCAGAAGAGGTTCGCACATGATTGTCAGGCCGAGGTCAAAAAGAATTGCACCCAGGAATGTACTGAAGTAGAACCTATTTTTGAGAAATGATCCTAGGACTCGGGAACTTTTTAAGTTTGAATTTGGTGCCAAAAACGGACACTCTGATGTCACACATTGACCCACTGACATAATTTTACTGCCAAGTGGCGCATGTGGAGTATGCCAATCTGAGTTGGTGTGCTCCTTCCCTATATGCAGCATGGATGGTATATTTGGCCTGTAAGTGGTCTGAGAAGTGGACACACCCCATAGAGACAAGTAAATGATGTGCTGCAAGAATTGCAGTTGGAATTCCATTATCAGACCTCCATCATGTAGGACAGAAAAATTCTGGCCCTTCGGGACCATAGAAGGTAGAGAGCACTGTTATAAAGAATCACCTACCTTAACCCAGTTATTGCTTAAGTTTTAGACTTATAAGGAGGATTGCTTTGAAGGACCAAGCTGGAAAATGAAAGCACTTTCAATTTGACTTTTGCATGGGTCAACAAAAAGATATAGCCGATGATTTCAATCAAAGAATCATATCATACCTTCAGAATTAGTCACAACTATATGATTTGTAATTCAATCTTTCTCTTTCGTTTTCTTCTCACAATTAATTGAATGGCTATGAGAAGCTCTGATTAAACAGGAGGTAGGTTTCATCTAATAAGTGAAAAACTAAATAGTAACTTTGTCAGTTTTTTTCTTTAATTTAGCAAATAGTGTTTTCTGAAGGGATCACTAGGGGGTTAATATAGGTGTTTAGCATCTCTCTAAAACACCAAGACGTTAACCATTTCATAGTACACTAAAAAGAACACTGAAAAAGGGATTGAATAAGAAGTATGCTCAGAAACCAAGGTATAATGAAAGAGTGGATACATATGCTATCAGTAAGCAAATGTTTTTAGTGGGTAAATATATATTTTTAATGTGTGGTGGTTTCTCCTTTTTTCTTAAAGCGATAGTAAATCTTGCATACTGAATATAAAAAATATTTCTTCCATGCCAGCTCAGCTGAATATTCAATTGGTATGCATTGCTTCTTTAGTGTTTTTTATGTTGTATATAAAAACGCTGCCTTGGTTTATTTCTAAGCCTTTGAAGCTGAAAATTATCCAGCAACACACTCCCTTTAAAGTGACTGATCTAATAGATTTTGGTGAAGAAATGCTTAGTTATGCCTGCCATAATGAACCTTAATATGTTGTACTTGTTAAAATTATGGTTCTTTCCACTGTCCTTGTAGCTGTAGGACAGGACAACTTAATTACAATATAAAACACAGAGGCAAAGTTGAATGATGTACAGAATAACTTAGTAAACAAGCTTTGCTCATTATATTTCTTTAGGTTTAGCTTAAATCACATTTTGCCTCTCATTTTCTTTGTTTGAATATAGTGAAACCTAAGTTTTAAATACCCTGATTTTACATTTTACCTCATTTTACACAATTTTTTTGTGGTCCCACCAATATATAATGTATTCACTTAATATATATATATATATCTATATCTATATATATATATATATCTATATATATATATCTATATATATATATATATATATATATATATATATATATATATATATATATATATATATATATATCTATATATATATATCTATATATATATATATATATATATATATATATCTATATATATATATATATATCTATATATATATATATATATATATATATATATCTATATATATATATATATATATAATATATATATATATATATATATATATATATATATATACTGTATATATAATTCACTTATTTATTTACTTGTTTTCACTTGGTACCTAATACTATGTGGGAGATAAGATGCTAGAAAGTGCAAGTTTTGAGGCCATTTTAAGGTATTTCATCAAAACTGACAATTTTGGGAAAGCATTGTGACTCAGTAGTTTGGCGTAAAAAGACATTGTTAGCCATTTTGGATTCACCTGAATGTGTACTTTCCAAAAATATATGGTTTTGGGAGGTAAACGTATCTTTTTGTGTTTTTTATCCAACAAAAAATACAGTAAATTTGTTGATTATTCAGCAGCTTTTGTGACTTCTGGGACAATTTGTATGCAATAACTTCTTTTTGGGGTCTTCAAGCACCAGATAATTTGGTAATCCTATGCACAAAATGCTCAGTTTACCCCTGGCATTCATATTTAGGATGTTTTTTCTTGCTACCTAATTCTATGTGCGAGATACGCACTTGCAAATTGAAAGGTGTGAGGTGATTTTTCAGAGTTTTCATGCAAAGTTCAGAAAAACTTTGATGTTTGGCTATTTGTAGAAAGTCATGGTTACCTATTTTAGATTCGGCAGAATGTGTACTAATATAATAATACAATATATGGTTTCCTGGGGTAAACCTACTGTTCCAGGATTTTTTGGCTTTGGAATGTAACGTATTATTTATTCTGGGTAGTGTTTTGAAAAATATGTACTGCTGGGAGTTTTTGACCTATAGAAGTCAGAAATCTTCATAAAACTATACATATCTGGTATTTGCATGTTAATGTGCATAAAATACAATAATTTTTGGTAATAATCCCCATATCATGTAAAAGTTTTAAATCTTGTTCCAGAATTGAAAATACACAAAAACTGAAATTTAGAAAACTAAAAAAAATGATGTATGGTTTTCCTAGGTAAACTAAAATCCCCCCTAGGAAATGCCCCTAAAGCGAGAGAGCACAAAATATTCAAAAACAGCTGGCACGGAGTACAGATGAAAATCTGCTGGCACTTAAAGGGTTAAAAATAAGACAGACAAAAAATGCAAATACCATTTGTGATCAAAATTAGTGAACAATATAAAATATGCTGTATTAAAAGGAGATTCTATATAGAACCTAGTTACATAGTTAAGTTGGGATAAAAAACAACCATCTAATTCAACCCCTCCAAATAAATGACCTCAGTTTGGTTGATTATTTTTTTTAATGAAGTGAGATAAAGTAGAGTTAAAGTACATAACCTCCTTAATGTTTAAATGATTAATGATTTTTTAACACTTAAAGATAACCCAAGGTCCCGAGCATTCTGGATCCCATACCTGTACCTTGTTCTCAACACACACAATTGCGTCAGGTGCATCTTACAGTGGAATTATAGGGAAACCACTGTGTTGTTTGTTAAAAAATGGGCAGTTGCATAAGAAATTGCACTTTGCAATCCTAAATAGTGATGGGTGAATTTGCGCCGTTTCGCTTCGCCGAAAAATTTGCGAATTTCGCGCGAAATTCACGAAACGGCGAAAAATTCGCGAAACGGCGCCGGCATCTCGTTTTTGACGCCGGCGCCCGTTTTTGAAGCCGGCGCCCGTTTTTCGACGTTTTAAGAAAACAAATTTTTGACGCCGGCAAATTTTTACCGCGAATTTTCGTGGGCGTTTTTGCGAATTTATTCGCTCGACGCGAAACGCGCAAATTCACCGCGAATTCGCCCATCACTAATCCTAAATGCCACTTGTGCAAATGTTCCTTCCCAACAAGAAATCGTCATCCAAATTTTACCACATTAGCAGCATATTGCTACCATGTTTCCAACTTTTAATGTCAGTTTTGCATGCCGATCATTTCATCTATTTAGAAAAGAGCTTGAAATTATTCCACTGAGCGTGCTTTTGCCTAGTGTCAGGGTTTCCAACAGAAGAGAGATGCACTGATGTCACCATATTCTGAAAATTATAGAGCTGATCTGATTTGAATGGAGAGTCTGGGGACAGCAGAGAGCGCATTGTGAATTTAAACAAACATTTAATGCAACCTTGTTGCTAAGGTGTCATTTAATTATATCTTTCCTTCTCCTATAATGTGTCATTAGCATACTAATTATCACAAAACCCAATAAGGCTCTATACCTTACAAGAGAAATTATTTTAAATGTATCCGGAGGGACCATGGCCAGAGCTATGTAACATGTTTTTTTAATGTCAATCCATTAAAAATTATACATTTGAAAATGGATATATAATTATATACAGTATATTCATGATTAAAAAATAATAATTAAGGTTTAGATGCTTCTACATTTGACACGTAAACATATCTCCTAGGAACGATGATCGGTAATTTGACAGGCTAAATAAGAAACTGTTTCAAGGCCACTCACAGGGAATTTAATTAGATGGTATGATAGTATTTACAAGGAAATATATTACTATTCATTAGAGATAAAATATTAGTAGAAATAATTAGAACATTACTTAATTGACTAATTGTTTATATATCTTAACCTTTAAAAGCGTTCTCAAATCAGATAAACAACCAAATGTAAAATGTCAGAAGCATTTACGTGTGAAATATGACTGACATCGGTATCCTCTCCATATCAAACCTGGTCAAGAATTTTTATGAAAGAAAACCTTGTTTTCCTTGTCTACATTGCATACAAGTGAAGACAAAGTAAATATGAAGTGAAAACTAGTGATTTGTGAGTCGCAACTGGACCCGCAACTGACCCTAACCTGCAATCTGTAGCGCCTTCCGCCTTCCTTTTATACGCCTGCCCAGCCGATTACATCACAAAAGTGGTGGGGCAGACAAGCACGCACCTATAAAACCAGAAGCCGGAAGTCAGAAGAAAGTAGTGTAAGGTCGCCCACAACCTGCAAATGGGGGAGAGAAGTCAGCCCAATCCAGGTTAAACTGCAGGTCCCGCAAGTATCGGGCCTATCCGCACAGGGATTTGGTTCAGGATTCAGCTGAATTCAAGCCTTTTTCAGCCACATTTGGCCAAATGCAAGAGCCTGACTGAACCAAATCAAAACTTTTAAAGTTGTGTGAATCTAGGGGATCACTTTCTTTTTATCAGGGATAGGTAGGGGGTGCTGTAGAGGCAGAGGTGGGAAGGGTGAGTCTTTCAGGCAAGAGCTGTATATGCACACGGGATACAGAGAAAGGACAGGAACTGGATGATAAGGGTGAAGAGTCAGGAACAGGACTGGCACAGAAAAGGGACGGTGAGGACAAGGAAAGCAGAACTGGATGCTACTAGGACTAGAACAGGACGGTGCAGGTGAAGAGTCAGACAGGAACAGTATGGTGCGGGCGAAGATGCAAGAACAGGACAGGAACAGGAGCAGGACCAAGGTCAGGCAAGGTCAGGACAAGGCAAGGGAAGGTAACCAGAGCTACAGAACCAGAGACATGCTCAATGCACAAATTAATGTATACTGTAGCTCACCATTCACGAATGTAGATGGAATCTCCTGCAGGGGTGTTCTGTGTGCTGTGTCCCGTGTCCTGTGTGACACTTGATAAAGGGCCAAGCCCGAAACATGTTGTGGCTCAATTGTTCCCCAATAAAAGCACTTTGTAGTCATAGTTACTGCCTCGGATTTGTCCTGCTTTCTACTATTATACAAGGACAATGCCACAGTGTTTGGGATAGGCCAATTCTTAGGCACCAGTTGTAAGGAGGGCTGGCCTTATAAAGGTCAGGGTCATCCCTGATTTGCTGACCCCAACCAACCAATAAGGATGCTGGGGTGAGATGAGGTTTCAGGATAAAACCCCAACAGAGTTGACACTTTTCCCTTTTCTGTTTTCTAATATGCATATGCAAATACGGTTTGGTTGAATTTCATGCATCCCTATTATTGATGCCGACAACATTCTGTATTGTGAATCATTTTGCTACAGTGGGTCTTATAAAATATTTGTTGTATATACAACGGGATTTGGTTTATTTTAAGTCACAGACACTCTTGTTAATTCTTTGCTCTACTAAACACACCAGGTAAAGGTGTTTTACTGTGCTGCATGCGAGAATGACAGTTCCACATTGCTAGTTTCTGATACTATAAGCCCAAATCCTGTAACTATAGACACTCATAATCACTGGTGTCACTGGGTTGTTAAACACATGATTTAGGATAAGCTGAATTTATTTTCAATATCTTTTAAAAGCATATTTAATGAAGGCTAAACAATGGCAAACAATACTGTAATATGTTTTTTTCGTTGTGCCATTTACGTTAAAGAGCTGATGGCATGGCATGTGGCTTCTTGATTTATTTATTGGTCTGGCTAAACTTGATTTAATAGTTTAGTAATTTATTAAGATTATTGTGTTTTTGAAGAAATAGACATCTTTTATTTTCTTATTTATCTTTTGTTATTGTCACCTAGCAAGAACAGAAAATATCTATGGTAACATTTCCAGAAATATAAAATAAAAAACAATAAAGTATTAAATATGATTTCAATTGCATTTCATAATGAGATTGAGTTTATTTTATATAACATTATTCATTCTGCTGTAATGCCTCCTTGCTTGCTGTCTTTTTCGGCTACCTGGTGTTTTTATATGTATTATTTGATCTTTTAAATATTCTTCCTGATCATTGTACCTAAGGAATTTTTGTTTTGTCTCTACTTTGGTTTCACAGGATCAAGACTGTGTACTGCAAAGTTGCGGCACAAAAAAATCTAAATGAAAAAAATCCAGCAGCTAAAGCCTAGTAAGTATTTAACAGGGCACATACATATACTTATTAAATGCAACTTCTGCCACTATAAAAAAAGATACAAAATACCTTAAAATAAATGTTGATAATTGCTAAAAAAAATAGAAAGTCCATTTTCTTTAAAAACAAACCATCCCTTTAAATACTCTAGTTTTTATTCCTTGAAGGAGAGTTGACTAAGGGGACTCTCCTAAAATATTTGCATAAATCTCACAAAAATAAAATTGGCTTTATTGTATAACTGTTTGTAAGCAGCTGGGAGTTTTGCATAGTAATCATTGTAGTAACATAGTAATAACTCTAAAGGGCCAATTTTTGGATCTGGCTTTTTGAAGTAAAAAATCTGAAAAAGTTGCTGAAAAAAAGTTAAACTTTTTAGGATTTATTATGCAACAAAACTGTGAATAGAAATATAATCCATCTTAAACATGTCAAAATCATGTAAAAGTCAACGGTCTCTTTAACAACTAGAAGATCTTACTTTGATTTGTGGTTTGAGAGGTTTTGGGGTGTTTTTGTTGTTTTGGCTTTTGTCCAACAATACGAAAAAGTCATAGTTATTGTGCATTAACGTAAAAAAGTTGCGGTCTTAGCAACTTTTCAAGTTTGTGCTTTTTCAGTTTGGATTTTAAAATAAATTTAATAACATTTCAGGTTTTAGACAAAGTGGGACAGATGTATCAAAACATGAATTTAAAACTTAATAAATAAAACTTCACCCACATGCTTTTCATACCTATGGGATTTTTAGAACCGTATTTGTCAAATGGTGAGTTCTAACAGTCACCCATTGATAAATACAATTCTAAAAATCCCATAGGACGAAACCATGATTACAACCACGAATGTCAAAAAAAAATAAAAAATTTGAATCTAAAAGGAAAGAAAAAAAGCTGAATGATGTGCTAAAAAATATGAATACCTCCAAAACCTCTATAACAATTTCGGACAATTACTAACGATAAAAAAAATCTCTAAACCTCTAAAAGTCTGAATTGATTAAAAGCAGTCCAATAAGATCAGTGCAGCTCCAACTGACTTAAATAGGACCTCCACAGCTTTTACTTGACTAATTAGAGGTTTTCCTGGTTTTTACACTTAGGGGGTTATTAATCAATGTCCGAATTTATCTCAGTATTTTCTGACCAAATCCGCACTGGTTTTTTGAGTTTATTTATTAATATACTTTCCTGAAAAAATCTTAGCGGGGAAAAAATCGTGAAAACTCAGATTTTCACGTTTTTTTCTAATTTTCACGATTTTTTCTGATTTTTTATCTGATTTTCACGACTTTTTCAGATTTTTACCCCGAAAACTCAGAAAACTTTGGGGTATTGCCAAAAACCCAGCGCACATCAAAAAATCATTGGGACTTCTCCCATTGACTTATATGCAACCTCGACAGGTCTGAGATGCTGGATTTTCAGGTTTGGACTTTTCCATCCTTAGTGTTTAATAAATTCTGAAAAATTTGTGATTTTTTTTCGAGATTTTTGCATTCGGAGTTTAGTAAATAACCCCCTTAATAAATCTTGAATTTTTGGTGCTTTGAATTTTTAGAGCTTTCCATGGGGAAAAATAGAAATTTGAATGTTAGTAAATCAGTTAGTATGTTGGACGTTTAAAACAACAAAAATCTTGACATGTACGGCACTGTGAAAACTATGAAACGCATCATGAACTTGAGATTTGAAGTACTGTTCATAGGTGAATGATTTAAGTGAATTCTACAGGAACTCTCCAACAAGGAGGAGAATTACAATTAAATATATCAACAAAGAAAGACATATTGGAGGCATACATTCCAAATTAAATGTCCCGGTGGACAACATAAAATAAAAAATTATACCCTTTGATGTATTATTCATGCATACAATGCTGTGTTTTGATTGCAATATTAAAGGATTTACTTTTTGGTAATTTGTAATTAGTATACAGGAGAGGCCCATTTATCAAAGGTCGACTTTTAAGTTCATGTGAATTTTTTAAAATTCGAATATACTCACAATGCGACTGGGAGGTTATTTAAGAAAAAAATAGAATGTCTAATATTCAATGGAATTGTTTCCGACCAAAAATTTTGAATCGTATTTTGATTTGTATTCAATTCATACAAATCTAATTTTTCTCCCGAATGTCAGGAAGGCTATTAACATCTCCAAATGGCTTAACGGATCTCTGTCATTAAATAGTTCTAAAACAGCAATGTTATAAGGACAAGGAAAGTCTAAAATAGAATAAGGCTAGAAATGCTGTATTTTGTATACTAAACATAAGCATGGACTTACTGCACCACAAAGCCTAATCAAACAAATGATTTATGCTTTCAAAGTTGTCCACAGGGGGCTGTCATCTTGTAACTTTGTTAAACATCTTTGCCTGACCCTGCACATGCTCAGTGTGGTCTGGGCTGCTTAGGGATCGTCATAAAAAAACTGCTTGGATTCTGCATGGCTGGTATGTAAAGCGGGGGCTCCCCCTGCTGTTCATAAGTATTATTGTTTCCCTGGGGATTAGGGACCATCTGACAATTCCTATCCACAGCAGTAAATGAAGGGAGAATTTCACTGCATACAGTCAGGTTTCTTATAAAAACGGTACACATTTCTTAATTAAAGTATATTGGAGATAGGTTTCTTTTTCATTAGAAAGTAAAAATGGGATTTTATTTTTTTGCCTTTACTTATCCTTTAACTGCTGGCATCTGTCCAATTACAAAGAATCCTTGAAAAGCATCATCTCATATTATCATAAACGCATTTATAAAAGCACAAAAGCAGTTTGCATATTAAAAAGCAGTGAACCTGAGACATAAAAGCATTCTTCTTGACTTCAGGGATCTTTATCATGTACTTCACGGGGGACATTTACTTAGCTCGAGTGAAGGAATAGAATAAAAAATACTTCAAATTTCAAAGTATTTTTTTGGCTACTTCGACCACCGAATTGGCTACTTCGACTATGACTTCGAAACGAACTAAAAATCGTTCGACTATTCGACCATTCGATAATCGAAGTACAGTCTCTTTAAAAAAAACTTTGACCACCTACTTTGCCACCTAAAACCTACCGAGCATCAATGTTAGCCTATGGGGAAGGTCCCCATAGGCTTTCTGGCCAATTTCTGATCGAAGGAAAATCGTTCGATCGATGGATTAAAATCCTTAGAATCATTTGATTCGAAGGATTTAATTGATCGAACGATTATTCGAACGAAGAAATAGCACTAAATCCTTCGACTTCGATATTCAAAGTCGAAGGATTTAACTTCGATTGTCGAATATCGAGGGTTAATTAACCCTCGATATTTGACCCTAAGTAAATGTGCCCCCACATGTCCTGTTCTCTAAAACTACAAGAAAATCAAGGTGCTACTTCAAAATTGATTAGATGAACAGAATGCAAAGTGCTAGAATGGTTGTGAATATGAAATACAGTATGACAATATTCTCAAAAGTACTTATATTCATACCTCCTGCTATTAACTGCAATGCACCCTGTAAATTGCTGGCAAATGCATGCTAAATGCGACATAACCGTGGGAATTACTACTAGCCTGAACATGGTAGTAATTCCAGTGTTCGCCTAGTGCTAGTGGGCTCTGTCCATGGAAACAACTGGCTTAAACCAAGCAAATAGGCTTTAATACTTTTATTAAAGTAATACTAAAAAAATATTATTCAAAATATTAATGTACTTTAAAAGTTACCTAAAGCTCATGTTGATGGGGCTGCTTGTGTAAGTAATTGTTACTAAAAGTTCCTAAACCTGACTGCTGTGCCAAGCTGACTGTCCCTTTTCAACATGTCAGTTAGAGTTTCTAATGCTAACAGACTACTGAAGCTAAAATATGGCAGCCCCCTCAGAGAGGAACATGGGAGATTAGACAGGTAATGTAAAAACACGTGCAAATACTTTTTATGGCAAAATTATAAATAGCATGCAAAGATAATATTATGATATTGGTGCCCCAAAATTGATGCCATTCCAACTATGAGTGATCGCCACAAATTCAGGCACTAATTTGCCAAGATTGTCTCATAGTGTGCAAGAACATAATGCAAGCTCCCACAATGATCCTTGAAGACAACACAGAAGAAACTAGCAGCTACAGCACAGAAAGCAATCCATAACCACATAGCATAAGTAGAATGAAAAGTATGGTCAGATGAAAATATTTAGATGTGAAATTATGGTTTAGCATATGCAACTAAGATGCCCTTCAAATTAATAAATTGCAAATAGTAAAGCAGTGGAATAGGATTATTTTTTGAGTGTACTGTATACTGCAATAATTGTCCTATGAAGTTTTCTGGCAAGTACCATTTTAATGCTAATGCTTATTATTATGTTCCAGCACATTCTGCACCTACTTTCTGTCTAACTTTCCTCTACAGTTCCTTCTTTATCATCTCTAACAAAACTCTTCCCATTATCCAAAACACATTTGACTTAAATAGAATATAGCCAGAGAGGAATACTAGTGTATTTTATTGTCAAACTATTGATTTTGAAAACAATAGATAGTGTACAGAATGGAGTTAAACGCAATATGGCAGATCCTGGTCATATTTTAAGTGAAGCTTCAGCTGCTTCTATAGTATTGTGTCCTGTAATGTTAAATTATTCCCATTGTTGGAAACTATTTTATGATTTTTTTTTCTTTAATACACAGTGAGAACAAATGTACCTCTTTGGGCCAACTGCAGTAATTCAGTAAATTGCTCACTAGCTACAGTGGTACTTTACATGCTGTCTAAGCAACATTTATCTGCAAACTAGCCAAGCAGCTGCTTCTAGAATTCACTGAGTTATTTCTTCAGTCTGAACATTTTATTTGTTTTATGTGTCTTAAACACGTTTTCCATTTGTATTATGTACAAAACAGTGCGCTGTGTTATATTTTTAATGTTAAATCTCCATGTTAAATTACTAACTTAGGCAAACGTCATGAAAGCAAGCATTCATGATTGTGCTTGGCTGCTTCAGCTAAATCTTCAGAAATGTCTCCATTTGCAAAAATAATGCAATTAGCAATGCTCTAGGGACATTCACACTTACTTTATAACGCTCTGTGGCTAGCTAAGGGTGAATATCTGGAAGGTTGTGTGGTCATCCAGGCTAATTCTTCACTAAATTATGGTTTGTATTACAAATATATGAAATGTGTAATTATTTATACATTATAACTGCAAAACAAATATATCTAAAGGCAATAATAGCCCTAAAAAGCAAGCCATGGTAACACAGTAATATAGTATTGCATCTTACAGAACATTTCCCCTACATATACCCAAACAAAATGTATATTTATTAATGGTTCATTTTAGATTAGGCTTAATGGCATTTCTGAAGTTAACCACAACGGAATCAGTGGCAAATTATTAAAGAAATTGACAAATGCTGGGAGATTTCCTTCTCTCCAAAGGTACAGTATAAATAGTGTTGTACTAAAGTTCTATTAAGATGGTATAGAGATCACACCATTGTTTCAACCTTTCTGACCTCTATTTGTTATTACAAGTCTAGAGTCTAACCACAACAGAATCAGTGGCAAATTATTGAAGAAATTGTCAAATGCTGGCCAAAATTTTCTTTCAGCAGTAAGATCTGGAAGATTTCCTTCTTTCCAAAGGTATAAATGGTGTTGTACTAAAGGTGGTATAGAGATCACACCATTGTTTCAACCTTACTGACCTCTATTTGTTATTACAAGTTTAAAGTGCAGAAGAAGGTGTAATTATAGCCCAGGGCAGGGAAGGCAACAATGTATTAAAACTGTAGATTGTTCTGTCCCGATGATCCTTTTAACACTTTTAGAAAAGGCATCTTGTAGGGCAGCAATGGCTTTGAAACATCACTTTCATTTTACAAGTGTCACAGTTGTGTTCTAACATATAACTGGTGGAGTTGGTATCATTTGCAATACTTTATCTCCCCATGATTGCAGAACGTTTATATGCTTCTGTTAAAAAAATCTGTATGGCACTGGAAGGCTTTCCAATAATAAGGGGCTGATTCACTATGGGTCGAATATCGAGGGTTAATTAACCCTCGATATTCGACTAGGAATTGAAATCCTTCGACTTCGAATATCGAAGTCGAAGGATTTAGCGCAGAAAATTCGATCGAAGGATTATTCCTTCGATCGAACGATTAAATCCTTCGAATCGAACGATTCGAAGGATTTTAATCCAACGATCGAAGGAATATCCTTCGATCAAAAAAATTTAGGCAAGCCTATGGGGACCTTCCCCATAGGCTAACATTGACTTCGGTAGCTTTTATCTGCCGAACTAGGGGGTCAAAGTTTTTTTAAAGAGACAGTACTTCGACTATCGAATGGGCGAATAGTCGAACGATTTTTACTACGAATCCTTCGATTCGAAGTCGTAGTCGAAGGTCGAAGTAGCCCATTCGATGGTCGAAGTAGCCCAAAAAAATCTTCGAAATTCTAAGTTTTTTTACTTCGAATCCTTCACTCCAATTTAGTGAATCAGCCCCTAAGTCTTGCATTATTTCCCTACTGTATATTGCCATCTATTTCATTTTATTGTATTCAGACAAAAATGTTCCATGTCACATATTGGTAGAAGATAGACCATGCAAATAATGAGAATTATAGAGTATGTGTGTTATAGACCTTATAAACCAATGACTTAAAATGTCTTAATTTTTTTTCTCAGCCATAGTTTTTAAACATTGTTCCAATAAATTCCACAGCCTAATTCACTTGTATTCTTGGGACCAAGAGCTATATCTATAGCTTCCTAATTAGATGGTAAAAAAACTATTTCCACTTTTTCTTTTTTCAGGAAATGATTTAAAAAAGTAATTTGCAATTAGCAATAATATAACAAAACAGCATGCAAGGCACAATGCTAAGAAATCAGATACTGCATGTATCTAAAGAGAAATGAGATAAGGCGTTCATTTCACTTGTTTTGATTTTCCGTTATTAGAATTAATTGAATATGTTCTTTCAAGTTTTAGTACCTCTGTTTAATATTGATTAGAACAGATTTGCTTTGCAATATTTTATACATGCCAAAATAAATAGACTGTGCTGTCTTTTGTAAAAATGAGAAAGACAAGCATTCGTGGTAGCTGTGCTTTTTAGTAGGGTTGTAATGAAGTAATGCAAGTTAATTTGCCAAATCTCCCAAAAGAATTCTAGGTTATAGATTGGTGTTAAGAAAGAATAATGGCCACAGGTACTTTTAAACAAAAGCACAAACATTTTTTTTATTTTCAAATTCAAATAGTTTTCTATATCACCTGTTAATATAAGTGTTAATATAAAAGCATCACTGTTTTTATGAATTTGTGGGATTTGACTGCACTACTAACAACTGTTAATATATAACTGTATATATATATATATATATATATATATATATATATATATATATACACAATATATAGATAGATGATAGATAGACTTAAATTTAATATATACACACACCCAGTATATATAGGGGCCCATTTACTTAGTTCGAGTGAAGAAATAGAATAAAAAAAACTTCGAATTTCAAATGTTTTTTTGGCTACTTCAACCATCGAATTGGCTACTTCGACCTTCGACTACGACTTTGAATCATCCGACTCGTTCGAATCAAAGTCGAATGGTCGAATATAGCCTATTTGATGGTCGAAGAACCCAAAAATTTACTTCGAAATTTGAACTTTTTGAAATTCTAACCATTCACTCGAGTTTAGTAAATCTGCCCCATAATGTTGATTTACCCAAACACGCTTCTCATGCTCCAATAGTAACAATTTCAATCAATGTATAAGACACTGTAGCAGGAATGTAACAAAGGTCAGTAATGGGAACATTTTCAAAATGCAAAAATGTATGCCTTTTGTAAAATCTAATAGAACCTGGAATATGTTTAGCAAACTCTTCAGACAATACCGGTGTGGTATCAGTTAATCGAAAGTTATCCAGAAAGTTTTGAATTAAAGGCTGTCTCCCATAGACTCCATATTATCCAAATAATCCAAATTTTTGAAAATTATTTCCTTTTTCCCTGTAATAATAAAACAGTACCTTGTACATGATCCAAACTAAGATATAATTAATATTTATTGGATTATCAAAACCAGCCTATTGGGTTTATTTAATGTTTACTTGATTATCTATTATACTTAAGGTATGAAGATTCAAATTACGGGAAAAATCCATTATCTGGAAAGCCTCAGGTCCTGAGCACCCTGGATAACAGGTCCCATACCTGTATAACGTAGATTTCAAATTATAACGTTTGCACTGCTGTATGTAATAAAATGTTCTTACTGAAAAAGTTATGTTTGCTCCAAAAGACTACATCTCCTTCAAGAAGGAAAAGGAAATATTCAGTATAAAAATAAAAACTGGGTAAATAGATAGGCTGTGCAAAACAAAAAAATGTTTTCAATAAAGTTAGTTAGCCAAAAATGTAATGTATAAAGGCTGGAGTGACTGGATGTCTAACATAATAGCCAGAATCCAACTTCCTGCTTTTCAGCTCTCTTGGTTTCCACTGCAGGATCAATTGCAAACTCACTGAACAGTTATGTCCCATGTGGCCCCCCCTTAAAGTCACTGACTAATTTAGAGCTGAAAAGCAGGAAGTTGGGTTCTGTTATGTTAGACATCTACTCACTGTAGCCTTTATAGATGAAATTTTTGGCTAACTATTGGAACTATATTAGAATTTTTTTTATTGTAACCCAGTTTTTATTTTCACATTGAACTGTTACTTTAAAAATGCGCTTCTGAAATGCAATTGAAATAGCAATGTAATAACAGTCTAACAAAAAATATTACATTGTGAAATGAAAACTTTTTGTTTTATCTGTGCAAATATTCTTGTTTGTTATTTATGACTTTTATGACATTTCCCTTGTCAGGTTGCGAAAGTGCATTAACTTACAACAACTAACAACTAACAACCAATCAGCAGGTAACATTTGCTGGTCACCTTTTTGGTCGCTGTACTAGGTCAAACTTAGAGCCTTTTATTACATATGGAGCAATAGCATTAACGCTTTGAGAATCGATTAGTGAATTTTTGTCACTAGGCATGGATTCCCGTTGAAATTCCACCATGTGCAATTTTTTTGCGAAACTACGTTAAAAATTCACTGAAAAAAATTTTCTTTAGACAAAAAAAGTCACCACAAGAAAAAACATTAATTGACTTGGAATGCATTTGGAGTGAGAAAAAAGTTGTGTGCAGAAAAAAAAGTTGTGCACGTAAGAAACAATTGTTGTGTGTAAATCATTTGTTGCCTATTGACAATGTGTGTTGATTTTTAGCAGAATAGCAGTTTCCAGACTGTGGAAAGATCTGGAAAACCCCAGGTCCCATACATTATAGCTACTATACCTGTATTACAAATGGTATGGAACTGATAGCACAAGTAGCAAAGCAGTTTTCAACACACTTGTAAGAAAGCAACTTTTTTTTAAAAAAAATATTCATTTGTATTTAATGTGTAAAAGGAAATGTGTTTACTATGCTCTCAGATTCAAGATTAACTATAGAGTATTGTGTTTTATAAATAGTGTATGAATTTCATTAACAATGATTGCTGACGAAGTGCAGTTACTGTATGGTTGAAAGCTTCTTGTATGTGATCTAGAAACTTCAAAGCAAAAGGACAAGATGACCTTCTCTAACCGAGGTGAAACAAAGGCGTATGAAGTAGCATGGCTGATAATATACTTCATATAACTGAATTTTCCTTGTCATTTTTCAGGTCTTCAAATTATATTATTATAATTTAATAACATTCAGTTTTATTATATTCTTGGATGTTACAGAAATTATGTAAATGCATATATACTGAACATGCAGTAAAAGGAACTGAATAGTTGTATAATTTCATACTATGAGTAGCTGTTGGATCATATAGATATGCTGCTCAAACTGTAAGGGGCAGATTTATCAAGGGTCGAAGTGAATTCGAGGGAATTTTCAAAGTAAAAAAATTCGAAATTTGAAGAATTTTTGGATACTTCGACCATCGAATAGGATACTACGCCTTCGACTTCGATTCAAAGTAAAATAGTTTGAATATTCGACCATTCGAAAATCGAAGTACTTCAATACTTCGTCAAATTAAACCTGCTGAAGTGCTATGTTAGGGGGCCTTCTAGAGCAGTTTTCTAAGTTTTTTGAAGTTGAAGAAAAATCGTTCGATCGATCGCTGAAATCCTTCGAATCGTTCGATTTGAAGGATTTAATCGTTCAATC
The DNA here is from genome assembly GCF_017654675.1 of Xenopus laevis. Taxonomy (NCBI): domain Eukaryota; kingdom Metazoa; phylum Chordata; class Amphibia; order Anura; family Pipidae; genus Xenopus; species Xenopus laevis. The sequence continues at coordinate 77,064,626 of NC_054380.1, read as the reverse complement.
AAACGATTTTACTTTGACCGCAAATGGCCAAATTCGATGAAAAAAAACTTCGACTTCGATATTCGAAGTCGAAGTAATTCAATTCGATAGTCGTATTTTCAACTTCGAAATTCTACTCTTGATAAATCTGCCCCTAAGAATTGCTTTTCTTTTAATATGGATAAGGCAAATCTGGTGAAATATCAAGATCTGCTGATAAATAAAACATGCCGTGTAGCAATGAACTTGTGCATTTCTAGGCTTTCTGTGTCTTTCTGGCCACCAATATTTTTTAACTTTATGGGGGGACCCTGGCCACCAATCTTTTTTCCTACTTTTATGGGTGGACTTTGACCACTGGCCCCTTGTAGACCTGGTGGTCTAATGGGGTGGCGGGGAAGCCTGCCGCTTCCCATGCAGGGACGCCTGCAAAGATGCCTGCAGCCTTTTTCTTATGTTGCTTGTGTTCTTATTTATTACAACTGTTTAATCAATATTTACACGGTACACCCATCCCCTCTTCCACTCTAACTTCTTATCTAACATTGCTACCCAAGGAAGGAAAAGACCCTACATTATGCACTAACTACAGACCTATAGCCCTTCTGAATTCAGATTTAAAACTGTTCACTAAAATTCTTGCAAACCGCTTGGCCCCAATCTTACCTAGACTTATATACAGGGATCAGGTTGGATTTATTTTGGGGCGTCAGGCCGGAGACAACACCAGGTGAACTGTGGATTTAATTGAAATACTCCAAAGACGTAAAACTAGCTCATTAGTTCTTAGCCTAGATGCCGAAAAGGCATTTGATAGATTGAATTGGACATACCTATTTAAGCTTTTAGAACATTTAAATTTCTCTGGCCCCTATTTGCTCGTCCTTCATAATCTGTATAGTACCCCATCCACTCACCTTAAACTACCGGGACAGACACGTAAAGCTATCCCAATACGGAATGGCACTAGACAGGGATGCCCCCTCTCTCCACTTCTTTATGCCCTTAGCATAGAACCACTGGCGGCAGCCATACGGATACACCCAGATATAGGGGGGGTATTGGTAGACTCCACGCATTACAAGAAAGCCCTATTTGCGGATGACGTCCTACTCACCATGACCAACCCTCATATCTCCCTCCCAAATCTCCACCAAGTCCTAGACAGGTATAGTAAGATCTCGGGATACAAATTGAACATTAAAAAAACGGAAGCTCTCCCTCTCAACATTCCATCCAGAGAACTAGAAGCATTGAAACTAATGTTCAATTACAGATGGACGGTGGATTCCTTGACATACCTAGGGACCCAGATGGCAGCAGCTCATGACCAGTTGTACAATCTTAATTTCAAACCGCTTATCCAGCAAACAAAGAACTCTCTCATACAATGGACTAAATATCCTATTTCTTGGCTTGGGAAGATAGCGGCTTTAAAAATATCTGTTTTACCCAAATACCTCTATTTGTTTGAAACTTTGCAGATTCAAATCTCACCCAAAGTCTTCAAGGAGCTACAGGCATTATTTCATAATTTTATATGGGCCCAGCGTGGTCACAGAGTGGCCAAATCAGTGATGATGGCACATACAAGAATGGGAGGCTTAGGGGTGCCCCACCTTCAAAAGTATTATGAGGCCGCACAGCTGAGACAACTTTTAGCGTGGTCTCACCATCTTCCATCCACCACTTGGGGCCACATCGAAAACTGTATGGTGAAAGAACACCACTTAAACGCACTCATCTGGGACCTCAACTCCTCTAAAAGGATTCTACCATCCGCCCTCTCTGCAACGGGGCTTACTTACTCTATTTGGCTGAAGGCCAGACTTAAACACAAAATGATTTCTGCTAAATCACTGGCGACAACCTTTTTAAATAACCCAGCGTTTCCACCAGGCACTGAGCCATCATTCTGTGCAAAGTGGTCTAAGTTACAATTCTTTACGATCAAAGACCTTATTATTTGAATACTTTCAAGTACGCCATTTCCTTGCACCGTATGTCTCGCACCTCAAGTCAAACCCTCCTACGGTATTTGAAACTATAGCGATCCAGGGATTACCGCAAAAAGGCCTCATCTCCAGGATTTATGGTATACTGACTACCCCTCCAGACTCAGATCAACCCAGACATAAAAATATGGACAAATGGGACCGAGACCTCCCACAACCAGTCCAGGCCAGGGACTGGCCCTTGATATGGGACAACGCAAAACGTATGGTCACTTGTGTGAGAAAGAAGGAACACATCTACAAGATTTTGACCTGTTGGTACTATACTCCCGACAGATTACACAAATTGTTCCCACAGCATTCACCCCTATGTTGGAGGAATTGTGGAGCTCGAGGCACTATGTTCCACATTTTTTGGGATTGCCCAGTAATCCAACCATTGTGGACTGAAATCACTCAACTCCTGGGCCGTATAATACATAGGCCAATACCTATGGACCCCATAATCTTGCTGCTAGGCAAACCTCTACCAATGTTGCATAAATGTGGACAAGCCTTGGTTAACCAAATTCTGACTGCTACTCGTCTAGCCATATCTTCGCACTGGAAGAACTCTATGCCACCGACTTTGACTGAAATAGTTAATAGAATAAATGCAAACAGAATCTTCGAGGCTGGTGTTGCAATGCTATCCAACAATGTGGATCTGTACACTAATATTTGGGACATATGGGAACTGAGAGGTTTGGTTGCCAATGGGTCACAAGGAATCCACCCCCCACTTACTAGCCAGACATGAGAGACTTAATGTACCGCTATATAGCTTTAATTAGTTAGGGAGATTCACAACACTAGCGCTATCTGCTCCAGGAAAAAGGTATCAGTTCTATTTCAACTTATCGCACACCTACTCACTCTGACGATAGTTGCTGTACATTGGGTCTCTCACCTGGTTTCATTTGCCTGCTTGTCTGTAACTTTATTTGCACCCATTGTATACTCTACCTTACAGAAATGGAATGTTGCAATGTTTCATGTGACCTTTGTAAAACCAATAAAAAACTTAAGTTACAAAAAAAAAATGCCAAATGTATGTTGTATGTTTTAACTGGTAATATCATGTGATAACAATTGAAATTTGAAAATCAGATTTCACTCCGATAAATTACTGTGGGATATATGCAAATAAAAAATGGAAAATTGCTTAGAACAGGGTTGATTCAAACTAATTAGCGGATTCCTAATTAGATTTAGACAGTTTTATATTACCGTCAATGTGATTTACTGAAATTCAAGACAGTAATTTAATGAAAAATATAATGAACTGTTATTCAATTCATTTATTAAAACAAATTAACTTTAAATTAGCTGAATGAATAAATCAATATTATTAATAATAATAATAATAAAGTAAAGAATGCAAGTAGTAGTGAGCCTAAAAGGAAAATAATAGGAGACGTAAAAGAAAGTGTAATATAAATTGTGTCCTTTCCTGTCATGTTCCTATGGGGTAATTACACATGCAACAAAGTCAAACAATCCTAGACTGCAATCACTAACCTTCCTATTTGTGGTGAAGTCTCACTGTTCTAAAAAGACATTCAACTTTTTACATCCTAAAGTGAAAGTGTTTAGTGCTAAATTTAAAAAAGTACAGTATAAAGGGGTTGTTCACCTTTGTTAATGTTTAGTATGATGTAGAAAGTGATATTCTGAGAAAATTTGCAATTGGTTTTCATTTTTTATTTGTGGTTTTTGTGTTATTTTGCTTGTTATTCTGCGGCTCTTCAGTTTGCAATTTCAGCCATCTGGTTGATAGGGTGCAAATTAATCAATATAATCCTTTTTGAATAAGAGACTGGACTAAGAATAGGAGAGCACCTGCTTAGAGTATGATAAAAATAAGTAAAGATAACAACAATATATTTATTTATTAATAGACTCATTTACAAACAATCAAATTGTGATTTTGACAAATTAAAAAAAAATTGGTGGTGTTCCTAAAAAGCTCTAAACATTTGAGATTTGTTACATGTAAAAACCACGAAAACCTTGAAGGCAAAACTTTGCCAAGTAAAAGTTGTAAAGGTGCTGTAAAAGTCATTGGGAGGTACGCTGATCCTATTGGACCATTTTTAAACCAATCAGAATTTTAGAGGTTTTTGTATTTTTTTTCCACTACGAATTGTTCGTAAAACTAGAATTTTTAGGGTTGTTTTATTTTAGAATTGATGTGTTTTTATTTTTTTTTTCATTCTTTTTATAGGTTTTTGAGTTTAGTGGTGGTTTCAAAAACCTCCAAAACCACTAAAATCTGACCTTTAATAAATAAGCCTCTTATGGATCATTTGTTTTTGTTTTTTAAATGGAGTCAGTGACTACCATTTGAAAGCTGGAAAGAGTCGTAGGGCCCACCTGCAAAAAAATGTTCGAAGGGGCCCAGCATGCAGAGTAAACCTACTCCACAAAGTTTTAAGCAATAAAAGTGCCTGCCGATGGAGGATTAATGTGCAACAGACTCAGCGATCCTTGCCCCCATGACAGTGGGTCTGCTGCCTCTATTGTTACACCACTAAGAACAATTGAAAGGTTGCTTACAATTGGCCATTTTCTAACATACCAAAGTACTTAAAAGTTAACCACCCCTTTACTTATCTCCTCGCCAAACGAACGGATCTTATCGTGTATGGCCACCTTCAAATGATGTCTAATATAATAGCCAGAACACTACTTTCTGCTTTTCAGCTTTCTAACCTGTTAATCAGACTTGACGGGCGGCCAAACAGGATATCAAACATGATCAAATGTGCACAGTAATTATAAAAACCCACTAGATACAGTTGATTTCCATCTGAGAGTTGAATGTTTCTGTACAAGATCGGTGTAGGTGTAGCCATAAGGTGTATAGTTTCCATCGAATAAACAAAAATCCAGATTGGCTAGTGCATAAGCTCCCTGTTTACATATAGGTTGATCTACATACTATCAGCTACAGGGACTGTGTTTTTCCTATTGGGTGGCCCTGTGTGCACACTGACCTGAAAAAAAATTATTCATATTTAAAATGATTCATAGCAAAACGCCTGTGAAACCCTAGGTATCCAAGTAAATTGTTGATTACAACAAGGAAAACCAGAAGATATTTTTTAGACCTTTAAAGCCAGTTCAATACATTTTAGCATAGGTGACTGATTGACTCAGGACATGTGAAAGTAAACACTTGGTCCAGGACTTGCTGTTCAAGAGATATTCACTCTAGGGTATTAAAGGAGTTTAGCTCTGTGGTTAGCATATCACTTTACATAAAGGCCTTTTTTTACATCAAATTAATTTTTATTAAAAGGGAACTATCGGGAAAATGGAATTTTAATATAAGCTTCCTCATACAGAAGTAAGAAACTTTATAAATACAATCAATTAAATGTTCTGCACTGTTTCTGAAATAATCAAGTTTATCTTCACTATCCCTCTCTCAGCATCTGTTTTTCTTCATTCTGTCTTCATGCATCAGTTGGGTGTCAGAGAGTTAGATCTGATATATCTTATGGGGGGGGGGTTCCTTTCCTAGCAGATGTATTAGAGCTCATTCAAATAACTTATTCCAATACAAATAAAATCTAACAAAATAACTGCCTTATGAACATATTCTGCATGTAGAGAGACAGGATTTCTGGTGATTTTAAGCTCTAATACAACTTCTAGGCAAAAGGAGTCCCCCCCTATAAAGGTATGTTGGATCATTCACCAGGCACTCAACTCCTGAATAAAGACAGAATGAGGAGAAATAGATATTAAGAGAGGAATCATGAAGATAAACTTGATTATTAAACTTGAATATTTCAGAAATGGTACAGAATTTTTAACTGATTGTATTTAGAAAGTTTCTTATTTCAGTATGCTGAAGCTTATATCAAATTGTAATTTTCATGATAGTTCCCCTTTAAACTTTGCTTATAAAATAAAACATCTGTATACAAAAATGTTCTTTGAATAAAATTGTGGAAACAATTTGAATACTTCGAATTTTGGATACATTGGATAGAAAGATAGCCAATATCAAAATAAGAATAATAATTAAACCAAATCCTCAAAGTCAATATTTTTATTAGTTTCCAGGGTCATTGACCCCAATAACCAGATACCATCTTTAGTTGCATGCTGGAAATAGATAGAAAAAAAATGCTTTAAAACCAAATAAAAAAGATAAAGACCAGTTAAAACGTTTCTTAGAAAAAGTGTCTCTATAACACACTAAAGTTGATCCAAAGTGAATCTTCACTTTTGTTGTGAAGAAAAGCTAATGATTAAACTGATTAAAATCAGTATAGATGGCCAAAGATGGATTTGTATTCTCTAGAGAAAAAAGATATTGAAAGAAGACAGAATAACTCTATAAAATAACATTAGAGGATAATGGACATACTGAGACAGATTTATTCAGTTTTGAACTTTATTTCTTAAAGTTTTGTCATATTTTTTATCTTATTAATTCATGGGGTTACATGGATTTGTTTTTTACAGATTCAACTTTAAAAAACCTTGAAAAAGAAAATAGGCTGAATGTTAAAATTACAATTCACATACTGTATATAGAAGCTTTAGAGGTTTTTTCATGTACATTTTTTAATTTCAGTTGTTAAACCACAAAACAATTAAGTTTGGAAAACTTGAATTTAAAAACAATTGAGATACCATTATCATTTATAATCATGACAAAACAAGATTTTGAATTTAAAGGAACAGTAACAACAAAAAATAAAAGTGTTCAAAGGAACAATACAATGTACTGGTGCCTTGCACTAGTAAACTATAATCTATAGTGTAGACATTGTGCTGTGTAGACATTGGGGTAGTCATTCAAGCACAGGATACACAGTAGATAACAGATAAATTCTGAATAACCCCGTTGCATACTGCAGAGCATATCTGTTATCTGCTGTGTATCCTGTGCCTTTTCTGCTTTTTCCAGATTGAATGGCTGCCATCATGGCTACACAGCAGCTTGTTTGTATAAACCAGGGATCCCCAACCGTTTTAACCCATGAGCAATATTCAGAAGTAAAAGGAGATGGGGAGAATGAAAAATGTTCTTGGGGTGCCAAGTAAGTGCTGTGATTGGCCATTTGCTAGCCCCATGTGGATTGTCAGCCTACATTGAGGATCTGTTTGGCAGTGCACCTGGTTTTTATACAACCAAAACTTGCCTCCAAGCCAGGAATTGAAAAATAAGCGTCTGCTTTGAGGCCACTGGGAGCAACATCCAATGGCTGGAGAGCAACATGTTGCTCATGAGCTACTGTTTGGAGATCACTGTTATAAACCATAGTAGGCTTTCTGAAGCAAACATGACAGTTTTACCAGTGCAGAGCAAATTATAGTGCAGAGTAAATTATAGTTTCATTACTTTAAAAGACTTGTTTTTTGGTGTTCTATAGTTCCATTACTTTAAAAGATGTGTTCCTTTAAATATATACCCCCCCCCCTTAGTGGCAAATCTTTTGTATGGCTATGTTTCAGTCAATAAAAACATTATTTTCTTGACAACTTAAATGAAGAACTAGCATTAATAAGCTTGCCACATGTAGGGGGTTATTTACTAAGCCCCTAATGCAAAAATCACAAAAAATTTATGATTTTATTTTGGAAAACTCTGAATCTGAAAAAGCGGCATCTCAGACCTGTCGAGGTTGCATATTAGTTAATGGGAGAAGTCCCAATGATTTTTTTGATGTGCACTGGGTCTCGTGCCAAACCCCGAAGTTTTCAGAGGTTTCGGGCAAAAATCTGAGGTTTCGGGTGAAAACTTGTGAGTTTTTAATGCAAAGAAAATTTTTAGGAAAACGTAATAATAAATAAGCGTTAAAAACCCGAGCGGCTTAGATCAGAGTTTGTAGCAGACAATATTGAGATAAGTTTGGACCTTGATAAATAACCCCCCAAGTGTATATGACTGATGCTTCACAAAGCAACCAACACAGCATTTATTTCAATGGGGGTAAATTTAAGGGGCAGATTTAACAAGGGTCGAATTGAAAATTCAAAGTAAAAAAATTCAAATTTCGAGCTATTTTTGTGTACTTTGACTAGGCTAGGAAATAGTCTAAATTCGATTTGAATTTGAAAAAAACTAAAATTCAAATATCAAAATTTGTCACGTACTGTCTATTTAAAAATTCAACTTCGACCTAAAACCTGCCGAATTTCTGTTTTATCCTATGGGGGACCTCCTACAACCTATTCTGAGTCAATTGGTGGAAGTTTTTTTTTAAATTCTTCTAATCGAATTTGATCGAATTTGATCTGACTTCGATATGAACAATCAAATACAGACTATTCACCTGCTAAAAAAAAACTTTGATTTTTTTAATAAATTTCGGTTGGTCTTTTTTTGTTTGAATTTTGAAGCTATGGGAGTTCAAAAAAACTCCCATTACTTCAAAATTCAACCTTGATAAATCTGCCACTAAGGGGCACAACTGGATCTTCAAGTTTTGTTTTTTTCCACGAATCTTGGAAAATTTTTGGTTTTCCTATATTTCTAAAAATTTAAGATGTATTAAAGGAACAGTAACACCAAAAAATGTAAGTGTTTTAAAGTAATGAAAATATCATTTACTGTTGCCCTGCACTGGTAAAACTGATCTGTTTGCTTCAGAAACACTACTATAGTTCATATAAACAAGCTGCAGTGGAGCAATGGCGGAAATTGAAAAACGGCTATATGGCACAGGTTAACAAATGGATAACAGATAATACCATTAGACAGACAGAGCTTATTTGCTATCTGCTGTGTAATCTGAGTATTTTCTCCTTTGAATAGCTGCCCCCATTGCAACACAGCAGCTTATTTATATAAACAATAGAAGTGTATTTGTCTATATGTATTTTGTGGTCATAGCCTCATTGCACCCCCACCTAATGGTTTTAAAAAGTAGTAGTGAGCACAACTTTTCCTTGTTTGTCATAGTTATACAGGAGCAGTGACCAGCTCCATGTTGTAGCTCCCACCCTTCCCAGCTATAGTCAGGTGATCCCACTGGTGTCTAATAAAAGGGCAGCCAAGTTTGGGAGTTTTACTTTGAAAGCAGCTAGTAAGTTGCAGGTAAAACTTAGTCCCTTTGTAAAATGTATAATGAAGCAATAGAATTCTTAATGAATCAGATAAAATTGAGCATAGGACTGGCCAGATATGAGATGACTTTGACTTAGTTGGCCAGCTTAAATATATTGCAATATATGGACAAACAATCCCTGCTTTGTTTAAAGGGTAAGGCATTTTTTAGTAGCAGTATGCACAAAATGTCTATGTCTTAAATATATTGAAAATACTCTTGTATTTGTCTTAAGCAAACACACCAGTTTTACCAGTGCAGGGCAACACTGCATTATATTTCTATTACTTTAAAACACTTTTATTTTTTGACGTTACTGTTCCTTTAAGTGTAAAAACCACGAAAATTTCGAAGGCAAAACTTTCTGAAATAAAAGTTGTCGAGGTCCTATAGAAGTCGATGGGAGCTGATCTGATCTGATTGGACCACTTTAAACCAACTGAGACTTTTATAGGTTTAAGGGGTTTTTTGCTAGGTATTAACAAAAAAATTTAAATTTTTAGAGGTTTTTAAAGATGTTCTTATTTTTAGCGCATCGTTCAGTACTTTTTTCATTCGTACTTTATTTGTATTTGGATCTTTAACTAAATTCAATGACAATCATGGTTTTAGAGTTTGATAGTTTAGTTGTGGTTTCAAAAACCTTTAAATCCACTAAAATCCAACCTTTAATAAATATACCTCCTTAGCTGTACTTTAAAGCCATAAAAGATAAGTAGAAATGAAAAAATGTTGAATACTATATAAAGAGAACTATGCATGTTTTAGACTTATACCTTTAATTTTTCCTTATATCAAATTTTGTAGAAAAAAAAACCCAACTCAGCCAATTTATTTTTCAGTGATGTCATGAGGATATTGTTCGCTTACATTTAAGATAATTTAAATTAATTCATTACATCTGTTTGCACTGTTTGGAAAGTACATAGTTTATATAGTTATTTATAAAATTAACAAAGATTTATATTTAAATCACTTATACTTTTTCAACTTTTACTAGTAACTTTCCACCTTGAAAATGATATTGCATAGTTTACACTTTCAACGCATATAAACAGTGAGCAATCGGTAGCAATCTCCATTGGATGGAAATGAAAAACAAAAAAGTGGTGAAAAAGAAAAGTTTGACCCATATGTCCGCACCACCCACTATAACAATCTCAGGTTCCCACCATATGAACCAGTATTAAAACATACTGATATTTTAACCTTTATTACTTCTGGACAGATACTTTTTTTTATTATTCTTTATTAAAAGTTATGTTTTAATACTGGTTCATATGGTGGGAACCTGAGATTGTTACGGTGGGGAGGTGCATATGGGTGAAACTTTTCTCTTTCTCTCTGTGTTACCTATAGTTTACACTTTCACATGGGCATATAAATCTAACAAGGTGTACCAAAAAGCTTCTCAGAAATAGAAATAATGATATAATCCCACATATCTCATCAACTCTCAGATAATAAAATTGCAAAACATCTTTTAAGGGACTATTACAATTCCTCATACCTCATTCACATTTGGTCATGAAGGAAAGCAGATAGAAAGTGAAACATGCAGACAAACTAGAGCGGCAAGAAATTGTATTTTATTTGCCTCTCTCCTGGCTGAATTTTTATCTCTGCTCTGACGCCTGTCTTCATTAGAATTTTTTGTAACCTTATCTCCTGTTTGAAAACTCACAGACATTCAACAAATGAAGTTCATTTAAGGCATACGTTGATTACTCTAATGTGTCATTAATGGTTCATGGGTACAAACAAGTTACGTTGAGAAAAACAGCAGCTGTGTTTGTTTTTCTAAATCTAGCAGCACTGAAATTACATTGCTTTAGAAACATCTGTGGATGCTTAGGAAAGAGAAGTGACTGAACAGTTGGAAATGCAAAGGTTTATGGATCATGCATATATTCAGCTCCTGACTTACCATGAAAATGCATGATATAAATCTGTCCAGCAGCTAAGAGAGTATATGAATTTTCAAAACAAAATTGGCTGAGTGAAGTAAAAGCTATATGATTTACATTATATTCCTTCTACCTCCCCCCGGCCCTTGCCAAATTGATGCTGCGTCATACCAGGCTGTAAAAAAGGATATAAGTAACAGTTTAACTGCTTAGTTTTATGAAATTGTCTATTGCTTTTTGTTTGTTTATCTTATCAATATTCAGGTTACATATAAAGCCATTAAAATGCATGAAATATGTAGCCATAACCTCTACTGCACTTAAAAATAGATATTATTGTGTTGCAATACCTAGAAAGAGAATAATCATTTAATAAGTAAAAAATATTTGGCTGCCTTATATTTAGTTATAGATTAAACACCCCTTCGCTCACTTGGGTCACTGAGACGATAATTGCCTCAAGGCAGCCCAACAGTTCATTACAGAGAAAAGGGACTTGAGTGTTATCTTTTAGCAAGCTCAGCTACCAAAAAAACATTAAACATCTCATTAGGTAGCAAATCAGAATAGAATAACTTCACATGATAGATTATCTATAATAGTGTTGCTACTGTATAAGATCAATTAAAGATAAAACACACAAGCTCCTGTGCTGGTTATAAAGTGCAGAAAAGTATGTTTTCCATTTTTGAGCTCAGAGACCTGCAGTTACTCCCTTTATTCCCTTTAACACTTGGTGCATTCAGCAGTACTCAAGTGTTCAAAATGGCCATGCGGGGGTCATTCAGACAAACAAGTAAGGGAACAATTTGCACAATTCCTCTAGGCAGAAGTTCTGCTTTTGCACTTCTAACTGGGGAGGTGTAAATGACCCCTATAATCGCTGCAAAACTCTTTATCGATGCAATCCTATTTAATAAATAGAATTGGGTAAGCTTTATATTCCATTAATAAATAATTAATAATTTTAGAAATTATAGTTTGAAAAAAAAAATCTCTTTCCATGTGGAAAAAAAACTTGAATTTTTACAAGATTTATTAAACCCTGATGGTGTTGAAAGTCAGAATAAAAAAGTACTCCAACTCAGACCTGCCAAGTTCATGTAGAAGTCAATGGCAGATGTCCCGTTGATATCCTGATCTGCGTTGAGTTCCATTCAATAAACCAAAGATTTTGTGGTTTTGGGCATCCAATCCAATAGTACGGTTTGGATTTTTTCAAACTTTTATTGAATCGTTTACCCACACAAGAAATTTTTGTGAAAATGTATTGATAAATGGGGGGGGAGTCAGTGCAGATTTAGTTGAAGTGGTTTTCATAATATAGTGAGAAAATGTCAGATTTTGATTGTAAGAGGGTGAACCAATTGTTGAAACTGATTGAGGGTGTTATGTGGTTGACTAGTCACCAGGTGGTGCTCAAGGGTAAAAAAGGTGTAATTCATTCCTCCACCAGTAGAGGAAGCCCAGAGTGCTAGAGGGTATAAAAAGGAGCCACACCCTACAATTAATGTCTTTAATGGGAGGATGTTATCAGAGATGGAAGCTCTGTTCTGAAGAAGATCTACAGTAAGAAGGAAAGAAAGGTAGAACTTAGGATAGACGTTTGAGGTTGGGAAGTTAGAATGGGTAGTTTCTTGCACCACCTAGGAGTGTAGTGGAAATTAGTTTTCCATGGACATCCCACAAGTTAGGGACCCAGAGTATAGGGAAGACACTGGATAGGGTGAAGGAGGCCTGGGGCAAGAAGAATGACTATTGGTGGATAACGGTCGGAATAGTAAAGGGGTGCTGGTTGAGCACCAGATTACTGAGATGGGAAGGCTTGGCGGAGTGATAAAGTGGTGCTAAAATGCACCGGATTACCGAACCAAGCAGAGGAGAAGTCCAGAACGGTAAGGGTTAACCCTCCCTAAGATCTGGTATAGGCCCCCAAGGGATCTGTGATGGAAACTGAGGTCAACTGTGGGAAGATGGTTGTTGTTGTTGCATGAATGCTGTGAAACTGCAAGTGTGACTGATTGAAATTTTGTGATTTTAAATAAACAAGAAATATTTTTATTTAAAATTATCCCAACTCGCTATTGTTCCTGTAAGGAGTTATGAGCTGGAGGTACCCCCTACAAAATAACCCCCTGAATCTGTAGATTAGAGCATAGATTTTGCAGGTTACATGACTGGCATTCTTGAAAATGCTTGCACAGTCATGAGATGAGAAAAAAAACTCCCCAGCTGTGTTTCTAGTAAACTGCATTTTGCATGGCTTAGACTGACATGTAGACTGACTATTATATTTGGTAGATACATGGAAAATACACTGCAATTTTATTTTTCATATTTTTCAATAACACATAGCAGTGTGATTATGGTTTACAGACTTTGCCTCTCTAAAATCTATAATCTCCTAGTACCTTGCTCTGGATTTTTAATCCAGCACAACAGTTTGTAAACCACCAAGATAAAGCAAAATTCTAGTTAAATTTAATTATATATAATCCACACAATTATGTTCATAAAAATATAGGGTTAACCACTAGGGAAAATGTGAGAGAATCATTAAGAGATGGTGGCTCAGTTGGATTTCTCTACAGCTTGCTTTATGAAAGATGTACTAGACTGAGTGAAGCATGAGGAATGTCCTTTCTGTAGAATAATTAACATTCTGGATTCTGGGTTGTTATGTTACCAGACAATTGACTAAAACATGATTTAACAATATAATTTAATGGAGTAATATTGGTAAGTTTTTGCAAAGCAGAATACCCCTTGTACTCTTTATAATAGGCAATATTTCTATATAAATTAGTTTTGGCTTGCATAATGCCATGGCTAGCACACTTTTTAGATGGACAGGAATACTATATGCCAAGAAAAAGCTGACAACCCCAGGGATGATACATTGATTTACAGCGTGCACTGGGATTTTTTTTCTTAATCGTGCCTACAGTGTGGATGTGGGGAATCATTCACAGAAGATACTGTAGTTTCATCAAGAGATTTCATAAATTTGTAATATAAACTTGCTTACTGCTAAAACATCTCCCATTCCACCCCTAATCCTTTTTAGAGGTATTTGAAAAGCAAAATGCACATTACTAGTGAAACAAGAGAAATGTGTGAAAACCCCTAACTGTTGTAAAACTGAGCAGGGATATCCTGAAATACAGAGCTGTTTGTTTTCCCCTGAAGACTGTTAAGGAAACCAATTGGGTTATCTTAAACCTCAGATCTAATAAAGGACAGCTAGTGAATTCCTTTGACAAATAGTAAATTGTGCTTCCTTTGCACCCATGGGATTAATTCCAGTATTTTGCTGTGGTTAACATGAAACCCCAGCTATAGAATTCCCCAGTGTGTGAACTGCAAGCTTAAACCACAGAATAAGTAAACAGCTACTTATATGGATGTTACAGTTATGCACTGTATACACATTTGTTAAGCCTGTGCATTGGAAAGGTTACAAATAAGCCAACTTGGTTTATTATAAATGCTGTTATACAGGTATGGGATCCGATATCCGGAAACCAGTTATACAGAAAGCTCTGAATGGCCCATAGACTCCATTTTATCAAAATAATCCAAAAAATATATGATTTCCTTTTCCTCCATAATAATAAAACAGTACCTTGTACTTGATCCAAACTAAGATATAATTAATACCTATTGGAAGCAAAACCAGCCTGTTGAGTTTATTTAATGTTTACATGATTTTCTAGTAGACAAGGTATGAAGATTCAAATTACAGAAAGATCTGTTTTCCAGAAAACCCCAGGCCCCGTGCATTCTGGATAACAGGTCTCATACCTGTACTGTATGAGGGATACTATAGCAGTTCTTGAAATACTAGATCACATGATGTATGTAGAGCCTGCAGTGCACTCTACATATCTTCCCATTCTCTTACAAAGCTATTTCATTATGTGACCTCAAAATACAGGATATCAGATCAGAAGATCAGATACAGATAGAGTATCAATGTAGAAGGGCACAATGAATTATACTACTATTTGGAAACATGTTATCTAGAAAATTCCAAATTACAGGAAGGCCTTCTCCCATGGGGGAAATTAACTAACCTGCGAAAATATGCCAGCGGCGGCTTCACACCCATCGCTACACTTCGCCAGTCGAAAATTCGCTCAGACAACGCTAATTTACTAAAATGCGAAGTTGCAGCCACGGCCCCGAACACTGGCAAAATTTTGCTAGCGTTACTTCGGCAATCAAAGCGAAGATGCGCTAGTGTTCAATTATGCCTAGCAAAACTTCGTTAGAGGTCTTCGCTCAGGCTAATTTGCATACGGCGGGAAATTATCAAGTTGAATGGACATATATGTTGCAGCAAATACATTACATTACACAAGTCCAGGGAATCTTAATAAAGACAATATAGTTGTTATAATGCCCTACACATGAGCCCACTGTATAGTTTATGTTCCATATGTTAGAAAATGTATGGGGGAACCCGGTTACCCAAAAAATTTTGCAGGCTATCACTTTGAAAAAAAGGAAAAGTTGCCATCGTTTTTTGGGACTTAGAAACTTTTTCCACTAAAAATATGATATAAGTAACAGAAGATTGAGTCTATGCACTTGAATGCACTTCGCCTGGTCTGAGCTGGCGAAGGCAAGCCTGGCGAAAGAGGTAGCGTTCAGTAAAATCTGCATCTTAGTGAATTTGCAGAGTAACGTCCATTTGCCAGAGTGAAAATTTGCCTGGCGATAGAGTGCGAATGAGCACTAGCATCTGTCTTTTTCGCTAGCGAAGTTATGCCTGCACCCGTTAGTAAATCGGCAAAGTGCCTGAAAGCGGTGACGAATTGACACCAGCATTAGTCACTTTGCCCTTTAGTAAATCTGCCCCATAGACTCGATTTTAATCAAATAATTCTGATTTTCAAAAACAATTTCTTTAATAATAAAACAGTGCTTTGTAATGACCCTAACAAAGATATAATTAACCCTTATTGGAGGCAAAACAATTTCATGTTTAATTCATGTTTAATAAATTTTTTACTAAACTTACGGTATGGAGATTCAAATAACGGAAAGATCATTGATCTAGAAAATGTAATAGAAATTGTACCTGGTGGTCCAGTGGTGCGGCGGGGATGCCCGCCGCGCCGCTCCTCTTTGGCCGCCATTATGGCTACTTAGGACGCGCGTGCCAGAAATTCAAATGGGTATTTAAGGGAACTCAGTTAATTCATCAATCATCATTGCCCGTTATAGGATTTGTTTCCTGGTGCTGTTAGCTGTTGCTATTCTGTTTGAACCTGATTGTGATTCTGATTACCTGTTTTGACCCCTGTCTGGCTTTTGACGATTCTACATTCTGTATCCTGACCCCTTGCCTGATTACTGACTTCGATTCTGCTTAACCCTTTGATTAACTATCTGGTATTGACCCTTGCCTGCCTGACTATGAATATTCTCTGCCTGCCCCGACCCGGCCTGATCTGACTACTCTATTGCTTAACGCCTTGTACCTTGATCTTCTGCCCAAACGACTTTATTACAGTTGAGCCCCTCTGCCTATCCAGAACATCTAGCCTTGCACCTCTTGTTTAAGTCCTGGTGGCATCCAAGTAGCTGAGGGCTCCTCCCGAGGCCAAAGGCTACACTACAGGTGAAGCACGAGCCGAGACCAGGGTGCTTGGCATTTGTTCTGGTGTTGGGTGCCGACTGTGACAGAAAACTTCAGGTCCCAAGCATTCTGGATAACATCAAGTTACTTGATGTCAAGTACAATCAAGTACTTTTCAAGTATAAAGTTTTCTAAATTTTGATTCACTCACATTGATCAATTTTTTGTCATTTGAAATGGCATAACTATTACTTTCCTATATTTTCTATGTTTCTAGTTTTTTGCCTTTAAACACTGGCCAGCATGTAAGCCACGCTATGTACCTGTAATACTGATCATTATCTCCACGTATTCAATGGAAACATGAGAGGCATTTCTATGGTAACTGCACATTCAGGTTTAAAGTAGAGGAGACGCAACAGGAAATTTGATACTAGATAAAATGTGTGTGAAGGGGAAATTAAAGGAGCATTAGTGTGTCATCTGCAGAAAGTAATAAGACAACACTGAAAATGGATTATTAGATTCTTTAAATCATGTGTTTAGGGTGTTAAAAAGGAGACACAATAAATAGATGAGCAGAAGCATTTTGTGAGTCATTCATCTGATAAAGTATTGCTTCACTTTATTAATCTGGAAGTGACTATGTTTCTTAAAATAATGCCAGAGATGTATAAAGTGCATTTATTACAAAGATTTATTCATAATGTACAGTCCAGTTTATATAAATGTTCATTTTCTGTAATCAATCTGAAAAAAAAGCCTCCAAAAAAACTCTCTAAATATGTCTCCATATATCCACAAGTCACACATTGCAAATGATTCAGGGCACAGTGGTATTGATTCTGGGATTCCCAGAACAGGCGACTCACACTGGTGCACTGGTTGGGGTTGTGGGCTACTGAAAACAGTTTATAATGACTCTGTATCCACTCTAAGCTGATATGAAGAAAGGGATCTGCAGTTTTCCTTTGGCAGGTGGTTGAGTATTATTTCTGACAGTTGGAGTGGCAATAATTCCTTTGGGGTTTCTTTCAGTCCTAGATCTGTTATACATTTAACCATTATTATAAGTTTTTATGTATCTTTATATTTATCTGTTAATAAATGATGCATCCTTCTAAAACCTGGATTCTTTTTTTACTAAGGTTCGCTTCAGTTATTCTGGATGGGTAAGGGGATGGATAATTGACTGGGCTGCTTCACTGACACTGTTACTTATAAATGTTGTATTTCTTTCCCAGAATTGTGTACAACACATTTCAAATGGCCTGTAACACCATAAATAGGAAAATATTGTATTTACGTGTAAAGGAAATATTGGTTTAGCTAGTTCAACATTTTATAGGTCTCTTTATTATTTCTTGTTTTCACAGGCATGAACAGTTTCCCAGTCAGCTTTCTACTGACCTTGATATATTTGTATTATCTTATTATAGCATCTTCTTGACACCTGTTTTCTTGACTAAAAAAAAAAAAATTCAGCGTGGGAAGTTGTTCTTTGTAATGCAATTCCATTCTTTCAATTCAATAAGTCAACTCCCTCTTGCAACTACTTCATGTTCTATATAAGAATGTGCTAGAAAATGCAGTTCTTAAAGCCATACTGAGACATTCCTATAAAAATGATAGGAACATGTCAGTATCAAGTAAATGCTGCATCCGGAATATTTCCCTTCAATGCCCCCCACAAAGCCACCCAGAGCCCCCGCAAACTCTCGCTCACCTGACCCTCCGACACTGCTAAATGATCTTCTCAACCGTTTCAGTGACGCTGGGCTGGGGGCGGTGCGATCCTTTCATAGGCTGATTACAAATCAAAACAGGACTTCAGCCTATGGAAGAATCACTCCGCCCTAGCTGAACTTCTTACGTCACATTACACGGAAGAGTAAATCAAATCATTGTATGTGTGGGTCAACATGCATGATAGGATCAAGTTCAATGGAAGCCAATTTTCGGGTTTTGCCTTCAGGCATCTGTGATTGTAAGTAGATTCCATCTAAAGGGTGTTACCTCACAAAGCAGAAATATATATATCTATACACTGTAGATATTCTTTCATTCATCTCAAACCTCATAATTCAAAAGAAACACACATCCACGTACAAACACTATTTGACTTGCCACTGTTAATTATGAGGTTTAAGATGGAGATAAGTAGATATATTCTTGCAATGTCCAGAAACGTTCAGCCAGCTTCAACCACTTTTGTATCAGCTGTGTATGTGTCGTATCATTTTATATTGTACTTTTTGTACATGTAGTGCAGCACATTAAAATAATACATATATAGAACAGGAAATTGACAGGAAACAATTTCAATAACGGTATACAAGTACATGCAATAGCACAATTACATTTAAGATGAAGTGCTAATGGACAAATTTAATATATCATTTGCGAACCCACAAATTGTTTTGACTTTTGATAGTGGAACAAATGTATGTAATAACATTTCTTATTGAAACAGTTGTTATATTTGCTACAAAAGATTACGCCACCTTCAAGCACGTCTTAAAAGTGTGCTATGCACAAATAAAATTTACAATTCAATACCAATCTAACGAAGGATATTAGAATGTGGAATGCACATTTTTATTCTTATTTGTTCAGTTGTTTTCTGTTTACAACATTTATTACATTTTCCCCTTGGTTTTTAAAAGAAAAGAGGGTGGGGTCATTATGCCCCTGCTAACCTGTGCATGGCCTTGGGTCACTCACACCGCAAATGCCCTGAGGCCTGGCACAATATCCTCAAGGCTTGTCCCATGGTGGAACAGAAGGTATTTCAGTCTGGGGAATCACAGCAGCAAGTACCAATGCTCAGGAGGTAATGCTGGAGGGGCAGGAGGAAGTTAGTGTGGTGAAGAGAGAATAGGAAAGACCTAGGGAGGAGAGCAGCATAGAGAGGAGAGAGGAAGGAGGTCAGGGGGGAAGCAACCAGAGCAGTAGTAGAAGGGTAGTTGTGGCAGAAGGTAAGAAACAAAAGGAGGAAGAGATTTACATCCAAGGCAAAGCAAATGACCTCCAATAGATTTTCTTTATTCAACAGCAAAGGTTGGGGGAGATGATGGAACAGGAGGAACTAAAATGGTTGGACAGAGAAGAAAGCAGAACAGAGAGGTGGGGGGTTCTGAGGAAGAAAGGGAGATGGGCAGTCAGGGGGCACTTTAGACTCCCCTGTGAAACAACGGGTCTCAGGAGGCTGGAAGAGGATTCTGGAAAGAAAAGAAAGGGAAAGTTGGAGGTATTGAGTGAAGGGCAAAGTGTCTTCCTAGAAGAGGATGAGGGATCCCCAGGAATACATGGGGTTCAGGAGGAAAGATCAGGAGAACAGTGAACATCAGCAGCTAAATCTCTGAAACCCTAAAAGTAAATGGATTGAGGAATAGAAAGTTAAACTTTAATGATAATATTGAAGGTTACAGATTGGTTATTTGATTTAATTTGATTTGTTGTTATTTCTAAGTTTATCATTCTGTGTTCTGTGCAATGTTTATTTTGTATCGATTTGTTACTTTGTTACAGTGTTTTAGCAATAAACAAAATTCCCTTATGACCCTGCTATGCCTTAATACTAACTGGTTGTAGTACATACTATGAGTGTTTATGTGCACTTAGCATTGGCTAAATAAAACTCTACTCCTTCAAATAAGCTATTGTCATGTTTCTGTCACATTCACAAGTATAAACTGTGCTTTTGGAGACTTATTTATAAAAGGTCAGATTTTAGTGTTTTTTGAAACCACGACCATGACTCGTTGGTCAAATGTTTGTTTAAATGAAGTGAGAAAAAGTCGAGTTTTAGTAAATAATACCCCTAGTTTTTAAAGATCCACAATGGTGCTGCATTCAATTTAGTTCTTGAACTTTACAAAGTCCATATACATATTCCTGCTTGTAGCATTGAAAAGCAAAGCTGGCGAGAAGATATTTTCAATGTTAGATATACATGTTGGCCTGCAGTCATCCCGTAATGTAGGTCACAGGATTATGAGGAAAGATTTTTCTTCTGGGAAGATTCAGTTTCTACCTTCTAGCTGTAGCGCAGTAACATATTGCCCACCAGTATTTATCTTTTAAATGTAATTTATATTTGTAGTTCAACAAAAGCCGCTTTACTGCAGTCTTGGCAACTGCATCAAATATTTATGCATTTAAGTTTATTATTCAGTGTAATACATGAGTAATGTCACAAACATGAATTCAGCTGTTTGGTTATGCTGGTCATTGTAGCCCTTCTACATTCAGAGGTCTGAACGTTGGATATCCCTGTCTTGTACCCTTATACATGGTGACTAGGGGCCACAAGTCCTGCAGTTTAATATGTTTCGGACCTTTATGATGACCTCTATTAGCCTTATCATTTACAGTATGGGTACATTCTTGACCATATAATACACAATCTCCACAATCATTTAAAGCAGTTTAAAATAAAAAGTAGGAATAGAAAATGTGTGGATTTGAAAAAATTCTGCTTACTGTTAATTTCCTGCATATCTAAACAGTAACCATGTCAACCAACATTTAAATGCAAAAGAGTTATAATGGGCAGCCTGTTCCTCCCAGACAGAAGCAATGTGCAATAAATGAATCATTTTGTGTCAGGAAAGGGATGGCATGATTTCTCACATATTCACAGATGGATATGGCATATTGGCTTGTTGCAAATCTCAGTGATTAGCCAAGTTAGTTTATTAGGCTGTATTATCCTGTTTTAATGATTTGCAAGTTATTGGATGTCTGTAAACATTTAGCTAGTACTTGGCTTCTAATATGACACATTGGCTAGCCTGAACCACATCACCTATGCCAATATCAATAGCCAAAAAACAAATGTTCTACATCAGCAACCACGGACTCAGCAACCAGGGACTCGTCACCATTGACATTTCACATTATATTTATTGGGATACTGTAATCACAATAGATCTTGTCAACCTCTTCCTGCAAACAATGCTTACTATTTGAATGTGTGCTGTTATTTTGATAATCCCCCAGAAGCCTCTGTATTGAATAACAACTTTTCCCCCCCAGTAGCTTCTGTAATGACTCATCAGAGTTTCTTGTGCAGAAGCCCCTGCAATAGATCTGTTCACAACAGGTCTGGATTGAGAATTAAAATAGGCCCTCGCAGGGTTGACTTGGACCACGGCCTCTGCATGCTGCTGGCACTCCCCCGCCCATTTACAGATGTCTGTCCCCAGCAATAAAGGTGTAGCGCTGCATTAAGTTATGTGGTTTGGCGCTGCGTGGGCAGAGGGGCAGACAGATGCTGGGAGGAGGGTCCTTCTGATTGCAGGAGACACCAGTCCAACACTGGGCCCTGACATTTCAGGTACACAGAGGTCAAAACAGCCCCCCACCATCCCAATAAATAGTGACTATCTACAGCAACTTACAGCAGCCCCTTTGGCATTTGCCAGAACCCACAGATTGCCAGTCCGGGTCTTGCTCAGAATATTTAACAGCAGTCCTCATAAAAGGCTAACACAGACTACACTTCCGGACTTCCTACATTCAGTTCAGATTCCAGGACCAAAACTAGGGGTAGGCAGACGAGATATGTGTCTAAGGCACATGCATCTGCTGATTTCTCAGCAGAAGCTGGTGTGGGTAAGTGGGGGTGCAATGAGTCTGTGACCACAAAATTCAAACAGACAAATACAAGAAATCCTCTGCACTCACCCATTATCAATATATGTAAGACTTTGAGACATTTTGTGCCTTGAGCTTCTAAAACATGCCTTACCCTTTAAACAAAACAGGGATTGTCCATATATTGCAATATATTTAAGATGGCCAACTACGTCAAAGTCATCCCTGGTACGGCCAGTGACACATGCTAATTGTATTACTGAGAGGCTTCCACTGATGGGGGATTCATTTTACTGTCTCCTGTGATTATTGGTGGTTTCAGGTTATAGGAAACTGCATATTCTTGCTACGAGTATGCTATCAAACTTGCCTCAATACTGTTGTACTCAGGAACTATATTCTGTAAGTTGATAATTGTTACCAAATCACTTTCTAGTTAAGAAACCTATGTGCTTAATTATTTTTGCAGTTTATAGGCTTATAGTTCATCAGCAGCAAATCATTCCTCCAACACCTTAATTTATTTTTTTTAGGCAAAAGTGAGCAGTCTGATGATGAATATTGATTTTTAACTAATTTTAAATACATCCATGATAATTATCCAATTGAATTTGGAAACTGAATTGGGGGGGGGTGAGTGTAAAGTTTACCCAGATGTGGTAACCCATTTTTCATCCTGTAGCAGATTTATTATAGAACCCCAGTAATTTTGCCTTTTGTAAATCGAATTTGATTTGAAAGTGCAAGTGTAGGTGGAAAAGCAGTTTATTTAAAAAGGTATTGAAGTAAGTGTCTCTACATCTTCGAAAGCGCAGAAAATGCTTGTGTAGTATAATTCCAGATTAATATATAGCAACCAATCTTGCTACATCAATTTGCTGTATACCCTGTCATATTATATAATTCTTGCAATTTTAACAATTTTTATGTAAGTCTGACAATTCTCTTGTTAAAGCACTTTGTAAGCTAGAACTCTCAGGAGTCACCCATGGCATCATCCGCATTATTCCATTGCTGTATGTAATAAAACATTTTAAGGTGTACACTGGGCAAATGAAGGTAAGAGAGAGAGTTCACTATGCCTGCTTTGCTTTTCTTCCCACCTACAGAAATAATGCTGATAGCACTCGCTAGGTACCTGTTTGTTCTGGCATCTTCTAGGATTTATTTAATAAATCAGGATTCCTCTTTGTGGCTGGAGAGCAAAGAATTGAATAGCTTGGGAGCACAGAGGGAACAGGGTACAGGAAGATGAGCAATAAAGTGGATAATAGCAAAGAAAGTAGGAAAATGGCTTAAACTACAAGAACTCATAATAATAATATTAACAAACAAACAGGTTGAAATATTATATATATATATATATATATATATATATATATATATATATATATATATATATATATTAAATGAAAAAAGAGACCGCACTCACAGGACTTGTCATGAAAAAAGCCACAAGTGCTGTGATTTTATTCCTCAACGTTTCGGCTATCCAACTCTAGCCACCTCCTGAGGACGGCTAGGGTTGGATAGCCGGAACGTTGAGGAATAAAATCGCAGCCCTTGTGGCTTTTTTCATTAGAAGTCCTGTGAGTGCGGTCTCTTTTTTCATTGAATATACGTAAGTTTTACCAGCACCAAGGCATTCAACTATTTACTGTGGAGTGCACCAGTTCTGGACTCTTTATATATATATATATATATATATATATATATATATATATATATATATATATATATATATATATATATATATATATATATATATATATATATATATATATATATATATATATATATATATATATACTGTATATATATATATATATATATATATAGATATATATATATAGATATATATATATATATATAGATATATAGATATATATATATAGATATAGATATATATACTGTATGTATATATGTATATATATATATATATACTCACATACATATATATATACACACAGTATACAGGTATGGGACCGGTTTTCCAGAATTCTCAGGACCTGGGGTTTTCCGGATAACGGATCTTTCCATAATTTGGATCTTCATACCTTAAGTCTACTAGAAAATCATGTAAACATAAACTCAAAAAGCTGGTTTTGCTTCCAGTAAGGATTAATTAATTAATGAATGAACGAATTCATTAATTAATCTAGTTTGGATCAAGTACCAGGTACCAATTTATTACAGAGAAAAAGAAAATAATTTTTAAAAATTTGGATTATTTAATTATAATGGAGTCTGTGGCAGATGGCCATTCCGTAATTCGAAGCTTTCTGGATAATGTGTTTCTGGATAACAGATCCAACACATATATATATATATGTATATATATATATGTATATATATATATATATATATATATATATATGTATATATATATATATATATATATATATATATATATATATATATATATATATATATATATATATATATATATATATATTATACATTCCTTCATTTATCTTAGTATTTACAAACTGCTATGTTGTTTATGAAATTAAAATATGGCCACCCACAATATTAGGCTGCATTTGGTGTAATAGAATGGAGACCCTTCTGGACTTTAAACTTTCAAACACTGCAGTTAAAGGTCAGAATGAAACCTTTTTGTTAGCAGTCAGGAATATATTTAGGGGTGATGTTTGAAAACATTGTCAAAATCAGCAGCATACTACATACAGTATACACCTACTTACCCTTTATTGTGATTGGATCTTTTGCTTATAACTGAATAAGGGTAAACAAAATTTGACACATGCATGTTTTACCATAAGATCGACGTATGATGTCATGTATTTATTAAAGGTCGGATTTGAGTGGATAATCGTTGAATTTATTAAAGGGATGGTTCACCTTTAAGTTAACTTTTAGTATGTTATAGAATGGCTAATTTTAAGCAACTTTTCAATTTGCCTTCATTTTTTTCTTTTTGATAGTTTTTGGATTATTGGCTTTCTTCCTCTGACTCTTTGCAGCTTTCAAATGGGGGGTCACTGACCCCATCTACAAATAAATGGTCTGTAAGGCTACACATGTACATTATTTCTACTTTTTATTGCTCTCGTTTCTATTCAGACCCTCTCCTATTCATAGTTCAGTCTCTCATTCAAATCTACGCATGGTTTCTAGGATCATTTGGACCATAGCAACCAGATTGCTGAAACTGCAAACCAGAGAGATGCTGAATAAAATGCTAAATAACTCAAACCCCACAAAAGATAAAAAATTAAAAACAAGTGCAAATAGTTTCAGAATATCAATCCCTACATAATACTAAAAGTTAATTTAAAGGTGAACAACCCATTTAAAAGATCCAATTAAAAACAAGTATGAATAAAAAAGACCCGTGAACAATGTGCTAAAAAATATGAATACCTGGAAAACTTTGATTTTTTTTCAGGCAATTTTTAAGCGGACAAAATATCTGAAAACCTCTAAAAGTCCAAATTGTTTTATAATGGTCCAATAGGATCAGCGCAACTCCCATTGACTTCTATAGGAACTCAACAACTTTTACTTGGCAAAGTTTTGCATTAGAGTTTTTCGTAGTTTTTTACACATAGGGGTAGATTTACTAAGCTTGAGTGAATAATGCGAATGCAAAAATATTCGAATTTCAAAGGTTTTTTTGGGTACTTCGACCATCGAATTGGTCGAACGATTCGAAGTAAAAATCGGTCGACCATTCCACCATTCGATAATCGAAGTACTGTCTCTTTAAAAAAAAAACTTCGACTTCATACTTCTCCACTTTAAACCTACCGAAGTCCAATGTTAGCCTATGGGGACCTTCCCCAGCACTTTTCTACGTTTTTTTGGGTCGAATATACAAAATCGAACGATTCAAACGATTTTAATCGATCGATCAAACGATTTTTATGCGATTGTTCGATCTAACGTTTTGCGCTAAAATCCTTCGAATTCAATATTCGCTCAGCTTCTGCATTTATTCAGAATTTTAAAATTGAAAGAAAGTTGAATGTTTGGTGAAAAATGTGCAGTCCTTTCAGTTTTCAAAGTTTCATTACTTGTTAAGGAGACTAAGCAAGGACAGCTTGCTATCATTAAGAACCTGCAATATTTGCAGTCTGTTTCGTGATGCAATGGAATATAAGCAGGAAAGCTTCAGTAACCTCCTGGAAACCATCACAAGCTCACCCTGAAATCTTGGGCCTGCAAACACATATCTCTGCCAAGGGATGATTTATTATTTACTGAAGGGTTTCAGGCAGCAGCCAAATTGAGTGGAACAATTATAACCTAGTAGTACTTGCTGAATGTTAAAAATCTGTAACTGTTCAAACATACTGTTTAATACAGCAGCAACTTGATTTTAGCTATAACTGGACGTTCATTTAATGCTAAAACATTTACAGTATTTCTCCTATATCTCTGCTCCATATGGAGGACAACAAATGTCCATGTTAATGAGTTTATCTGGCAGTAATTCTCCATTTCCCCAACAGGAGTGATTTTTCCTATGCTGGTTACTTTTAAACCAAATAAGTATATGTTTAGCAAATATACATATTAATATGAGCGTTGAATCAATAGTAGCAACAAGCAGATTCTAAAAATATTCATACAAATGTATTTAACAAATGACTTTTTCAAGACAGGAATATTCTTGCTATATAGTTCAGATTTTCTGTATACAGAAATGAACATTTTCTGAGACACACCACAGCATAGGAAAACCTCTATTTGCTACTCCTTTTTAGATGCAGTCTACAGAACCTGGGGTATGGCTATATGTCTCTGTACAGCAATACAGAATGTCAGTTGTGTGATCAAGGACACATTATTTTCCAAATTGTAGGTAATGGATCAGAGGTCATGCTACAGTACTGAAAAATAGATTGCCGTGCAGGGTATTCTGCAATATGTGCAGTAAGTCCTATATGGGAGCAGTGGGAGGTTCAGTCATTTATAGTTCAATTACAAATAATAATGTCTGCTCACCACATAATGAATCAATAAGAAATGCCATTGCCCAGTAAAATGGCACGAGAAATAGGATTCCCTTCATAGTTACAGTATATTTATTCTAATAAAAAAGTATTTTGATCAGTGTTTCTTGAAATTGAAAAAAAAAAAAGCATAACCAGCCGAGGTGCCTCTAAAAAATAAATATATCCAGGTAATACTTGTGGGACTTGTAATAGTGAACAAAAATTATTTAAGGTCAGGGTTTTAGGCTTGGGAAATATCTTTAAGAGACATTAAAAGAAGTCCTGTGAGTGCTCCTATTTTGTTACATGGGTGTGTATTTTTTGAAAAAATACCGCACTCAACAGGCTCGGTTAGAGTAACTGATTTTAATAGAAAAACAAAAGAAAGTCCAACGTTTCGATCATATCATAATGATCTTCCTCAGGGAAAAAAACTAACAAGAGTGTAAGCAGTGCAAACCTTTAAGAACCCTCCCCCTGTGCAAAACATGGCACCACAAGCAGGAATCCAATTACCATAGAAACCCAAATTGGGAATAAAAAAAATGGAAGAAAACCAGCCTAACAGAAAATAGTAAAAGCAAATAAAATGAAAGCAATCGATAACTGTAGATGCAGCAAGTTATGGAAAATCAAAGTCAAGCTGCTGTTGTTGGATTATTCATAGCAAAATACAAAGAAACAAAGTAGTTAATGCAGTTCCTTGGAGATAACCAAAGATCCAAGTGAGGCATATAGGATGAACTAGATATTGCAGGAGTTGTCCACAGAGCCGGGCCAAGTCGGCCGGGTGCCCAAGGCAACCTGGCCAACTACATCGCCTCCCCCTCCTGCGCATGCACAGTAGATCCCAAGTCCCGCGGACATGCAAAGAAGGCGTGCATGTGCGTGTACACGTGCCTATACGCACAGGGTCGGACTGGGAGGCATGGGGCCCACCGGGGCTACTGCCCCAGGGCCCCCTCCAGCCGCCACTGCCGCTCCGGAGTGCTGCAGGCGGCTAGTGCGCATGCGCGCGGCGCCGCGTTTGTGCGCATGCGCGCGGCGCCGCGTTTGTGCGCATGCGCAGCCCTTCTATTCTACCGCGACCCCAAACAAAGTGGGGTCGCGCCGCCCCACTAAGTAGCGGATCTGGCCCGGCGGGGCCCACAAGAGCCCGGGGCCCACCGGGGTTTTTCCCGGTGTCCCGCTGGCCCAGTCCGACACTGTATATACGCAGAAGATTGCGCACTTCCCGGAACAAGGGATTCATGCCACGGGTCGGGAAACAACGGTCTGAACTAGGGACACAGCAGCAGAAGGTATGGTGTCAGGCGCCCCTCCACCTTTGCACAATAGGCACGTGCCTCTTCTGCCTACCCCTAGTTCCAGCCCTGGTTGTCCACACAGGGACTGCCCCAACCCAGACTAATAGATGGGGCCATACTAGAGTGACACGTAAGGACTTGGGGATTTCCAGAAAGACTAGTTGGTTGTAAAGACAGAAAATATAGTTAAAGTACCCGAAGGGAAAAAAAGGAAGCCATTGAGAGAAAGAGGAAACAGAGCCAAAAAGAGAGAAAAAACAGGGGGCAGAGAGAAATAGGCAAAAGTAAGAGTGAACCACCATATAAGAAGTATTTTTATCTACAAAAATAAATGTATCCAGGTAGCACTTGTGGGACTTGTAATAGTGAACAAAAATTATTTATAAAAATTATTTATATATATATTTGAACAGAAGTGATACTCTCTACCATAATAAAGCAGTTAACTTGCTTGGTCAGTAATGTGGATAAAATGTGGTTATCTGGATCAATTCTACTTCTTTGTGTCCAAAATCCTCTTACCTCAAGCTGAATACAGATGCAGAAAAATTGATCTACCCTAAAAAAAAATCTATCTTCGCTGCTGCTTCATTCCTTTTTAGCTAATACAGTATGTGTATTCACCAGAGGGAAGGGATTGGTGGGGGTAGATAGAGAAGTTGTCTTGGGAACTTTCTAGGGAAATACATAATCCAATATTTTCAGGATAGGTAAAAATATATAAATATGTTATATATTATATTAAAAAAACAAATGCCCTGTTGACATCACTTCACACACAGTAGCCATCATTATCATTATCACACACAGTAGTCCCTGCAGAGACAAATCAGAAATGCTGGCTGCAGAAACTGCTGGCTTTTTGTTTTAAAGGGGTTGTGAATGCAAAAAAATAATATCCCATTTTTACTTTCTTTAATGAAAAAGAAACCTATCTCCAATATATTTTAATTAAAAAATGTCTACTGTTTTTAAAAGAAACCTGACTGTATGCAGTGAAATTCTCTCTTCATTTACTTGCTCTGACTGCTGAGGATAGGAAAATTCAGTCAGTCCCTAACTGCCTGCAGGGAAAGGATCAAACTTTCAAACAGCAGGGGGAGGGACAGAAGTCAAGCAGCTTTGTTTGTTTCCCTGTAAAACAGCCGGCGACCATGTAGAGATTCATATCTGCAGCAGTCAGTGTGCTTTCCAAGCAGTTGATTGTTTTATAAAGTTTAAAAATGTATATGTTTTATTGCCTATGCTTATATGCTTACCCATTATTATGCTGCCACCTAGTGACCAAAGCTATACCGCAGGCTCTATATTTCCTTGTTTGTAAAACCCTCCTCCTACTCCTTCCTTATGTGTGACGTCAGTTCCTCCCATCACCCTTTTGTGTTCCTGCCTTCCATGAGTGAGGAGGTTAGGAAAAGAAATATTATTTTTGACCTGCAGCACTTGTACATCCACTACTACATTTGTCCATCAACCCCAAATAAAGCAGCTTTGTGGATTCCAAGTGTCTGGTGAGTTCAGTTATCTGGCAAAGATTGCCTTCAGTGGTTGTTACAGAAACCACCAGGTCCAAAGCATTCTTTATGACAGGGCATAACTGTATATAAAATCTAATAGTGAACCTGACCTGGACACATAAATATATTTGATCAAGTGTGCCCTATTTATAACTGCCTTTATTCCATTATGCTAAGATAATGTTAGTTTCAGGCAGGTGATGTGATTGGATAGAGGGCCAAGTAATGTGAACAGAACAATAAAGTTTGCCACTTTATAACAGTAATAAATATACTGTATGTACAGAATTAAATGTAATGGACCAGTGTGTGATACTTTGCCATCCTAAAGGGGTTGTTCACCTTCTGTTCAGTTGGTTTCAGATTGTTCACCAGAAATAAAGAATTTTCCAATTTTAAAAAATGGCTTGTATTTCTAAATCTTGCTGTGACCTTGCCATGGTGGCATAAAGGACTCTTAAAGGAAAATTGAGGAAGTTTTGCAACATATTTTGATAGTCTTCAAAACAAACATAACTAATGCTGACATGTCATTCATCATTAAAAAACCTTAGTTTGTTCTTCTACAGTTTGATTTCTTTTAAACATCCAATGAACCTTAACCAACCAGGTCAGACCACTCAGTCATGGTAGTTGGTTCTCCTGTTATTGCTACACTATTAATTAGATGTGTGTAATAAACAGTATGCAGGAATTCCTGTAAGGAGAATACCTTGTAGGCAGTGGAACGCTAGAAGCTTTGCTGCTGTCTTTTCAAGTCTGGATAATCCACCAAGACGTATATACTCAGCTGATGTCAGATGAATTTCCCAATTTCCAAATTCTCAAACCAAAACTGCAAGATCGCTAGCATTGCTTCTACTCATCAATAATAGAATATGCACTGTTTTCTCTGTCGTCCAGGACTTCATTCTTTCTCTTCTGCCATTTTCCAGATGTTGTATGCAACCTTCCTTTTAGATCCACTGATGTACACTGCTTATCAGACCAACTCTGTAATGCTAAAAATGGCAGTACTCTAACCTAAAAGTCATGCTTCAACCTGATATAACCCAGTAGTAATTACTGTATAGACTAGGATGACTTATTTATACATGGTCAATCCCAGAGTCAAATGGTACATGTTGGGTATGCCTGGCAATAAAATTAATAAAAGTTCTATCCATTTACCAAACCACTATGGAAAATAATTTGGATAATATACAAGAACTGTGTAATTACATTTGAAAGATGCCTAGCCTTGCACATTATCAAGTTTCAATAGGAAACGGACGTGTACACATCCACCCATCCTGCATGTTTTATTCTGTTTATGCTATAGTGTGTCCTTATGTTAGCAGCCATATCTATAATTAATCATGCAAACAGTAATAACATATTTATGTGTTTTCTCTTGAGAAAAAAAGTTGACTTCCAACTGTGCAAAAAGAGAGAATATCAATGCTTGATCTCATCAAAGTGTCATTCTCTTCTCCTGGACCTTTTCTATACACAGAATGAGTGAATCTTGGGCATCTATCATGGGAAATGGTTTTTCACAAGTAAGTGTAACAGTTATCTACTTCTAGCATCATTTCATATATTCTTATCTATTATACATGTAAACAAACTGAAAAATATATATTTTTTAATGCTCATTTAACAGTTTCATAACTTACATGTTATTGAATATAAAATGGGGTGTCTGTTGCTAACATACTAATGATTTTCAGTTTAACATTTCTATACCCAGTTTTGGGAAAAAAAACATTAAAGACAGTATTATAGATTTTTCAATATTATAGATTTTTATAAACAGTGTGTGGATGGACATATCTGCCTATTAAGTGCCCTCTAGTTTTAGTTTCCCAGATAGTAAATGAGATGGAACCTACTTGGTTTTCCTGGGTTAGAACAGTTGAGAGCTTTTACAGTCCTATTGATGGTGACCCTCCCCCCCCCCAAATATGGTAGGAATTGAGTCACATTATTTTTATTGGGGTTTCCTGGTCGAAGGAGAAAGGAGGAAGTAGGTATAGATGTTAAAGAGTAAAACCTTAATAAAGGAGACCATACAAACAAGGCATCAATGGAATTCTCATGAGTACTAGACAAAGATGTTAGGTTCAAACCGCTCCATCAAGTAATTTGAGATGGGTGAATTTGGCAAAAGCCACCAGCCTAAGGACCCAATGTTTTAGCCTGAGGGTAGCCTGTGTGAGCAAATCCAATAATTTATTTAAATCAGTGCAAATAAATATTACAGCTTCATAAATGTCAGCCTAGCCATATTACATAGAGGTCACTTCAATGATGTTTTACATGGTGTACAGGGTAACAAATGTTAGAAAAATTTTCCAGTTGTTTCCACAACAGGGACAGATTTAAAGTTGGTTTGTCCCTAGGCCACTCATACCTTCCCACCCCCCTTCACTCCTCTTCATTGACCCCCTGTCATTGATCCCCCAACTGCTGGCACTGGCGACTGGGCAGGTGGGAAATTCAAACAGTCAAAATCTTATGCCCAGTCCCCATTTCAAATGTGAACCAGTGGGTGGCATGCTGCCCCCTGAAT
This sequence comes from Xenopus laevis, assembly GCF_017654675.1. Classification (NCBI taxonomy): domain Eukaryota; kingdom Metazoa; phylum Chordata; class Amphibia; order Anura; family Pipidae; genus Xenopus; species Xenopus laevis. The sequence goes on along the minus strand of NC_054380.1, from coordinate 77,032,143 downwards.
TTTACTGTCCTAGGCCTTTGTGCCCACAAATCTGGGCCTGACTGTCAAAACTCTCCTGGTGAAATGTGCTTCAGGAATTTCCTTTTCTTATTTTTATTTGTCACTCTTCTGTGAAATTGGTACTGTAAGTCCATAGGATTTCCATATATCAAACTATGTTTAACAGCTATGAACATATTTATCTTTTACTCTTAATTTTTTCTGCTCATATTGATTTATTATCTTTATAATTTATATGTTTTTACTTTATTCATTATAAATTGAGTTTTAAGCTTTGAGTTGCTTCCAGATTTCAATCATGTGTAGAGTTGTGATGCAATTTCAAGTCTCTATTATTCTTTTCCATTTGCCCCCTAAGGCTAACATCATACAATGTGGATTCTGTGCCAGGGTTTTTTTATGCCAGCAGACTACCTCCCATGGGATATGCAGGTGTTAGAGTTTTTTTGCCTAAAAGTATACTGGTGAATGTTATCAGGCTGAAAAGCTCTCATTGATGTCAATGGGAGCTGCAGAAACAGAAACAAATTGGCATAATGGTAAACACGGAACTGGCGGCTAGTAGACATTGCAAAGGGTGCTGGAGTCCATTCGGCGTCCCACGCTGCACAACATGGAGGAAGAAGCGGTTTTGCACTCCGAATTATAAAAGGTCAAAACTTTATACGTCCATTAAAAAGAAGCGTTTCAGGTGCAGGCACCCTTAATCATAAGCATGTCCGATGGGAGCTGCAGATCCCATAGCTTTCATAGACGCAGTGATCCCCAACCAGTGGCTCGTGAACAACATGTTGCTCTCCAACCCCTTAGATGTTGCTCCCAGTGGCCTCAGAGCAAGTGCTTATTTTTTAATTCTTGGCTTGGAGGTTGTATAAAACCAGGTTTACTGCCAAATAGAGTCTCCTTTAGACTGCCAAAATATCCAATCACAGCCCTCATTTGGCATCCCAGGAACATTGTTATGCTTGTGTTGCTGCCCAACTCTTTTCACAGTTGAATGTGGCTCATAGGTAAAAAGGTTGGGGACCAGTGAACTAGAGAATATGCATAACACCTCTGGGTGAATGCAGATAGTTTTCTTCCACCAAGCATGTTATTTATTAAACAGTAGGGAGGTTAACTCTTTCACATTCCCTACCATTTTATTCTAGAGCCATTTTCTGGATTCCATTAGAGATACAGTATTGAGGATAATGTAACCTATGCAGAAAGTTGAGTTGGTTCATATAGAGACAATGGATTTGGACACTTTTCAAGGTAAATGACTGGGAAGCTGCTTTTCTGAGATGACAAACTTAAGCTGCAATATCTTGAAATTGTGTTACTATACTTTAGTAGGAAGTAGTTCCATGTTACAGCATTATTATTTATGTGCACTTTTCAGCAACTCAGCATTGTTGCCTTAATTGTCCATAATGAGCCTCTAATGTATATATAATTGCTCCCAATTTCAAGCACAAATGCTGTTCTACTACTTATTGCACATTCAGGTCTTAGAAAGCTGGAAATGTGACCAATACCACTGCATTGCAGTAGCAGATGTCCCAAAAGATGGAAGGAGTACATTTATATTTCTGCCATACATAACAAATTATATAACATCCAGTTCTAGCACACAGGAACAAGTCAAACGGAAAAGAAAAGGAACTGCCTTCCATCAAAAGTTTGGTGTAACTGACTTGTTATGTATATCAGATTAGAAGTCCATTCCTTAGCTTAACAGAACTGAATAACGGGGAAACTCAAACCTTCCAGTACAGCACAGTTATGCCTGTGTTAAAAAGCCTGTTATATATGGAAGCTGTTCTCTTTTTCAGTTTCTTCTACAGTAATTGAATAGGATTTGTAAATTTCCATTTAGCTATAGTATGCGCAAACATTGCTATAAACATTAGCTACAGTATGTGCTAAACCTTCTAAAGAAAATGTAAAACATTCATATGTTTTATTTCATTTGCCTATAGTGTTTTATATTGTCTCAAATTGATGGATTATACTTTTTTTTTTCAAAATGTATTAGGAGAACAATGCAAGCATAATAGCAGAGATATAGGGATTTAAGTGAGAGAATTTAAAAAGAGCTATAAAGTTATACTGTACTTGTAGGTGCCTACATTGGACACTGGCTTTGCTTTAGGGTTCTGGGCATAATGGAGCAGGGTTAGTGAGGATTAGCAGGATGATTGTGTGGATCTGGGATCATTGCCCCAGTCATGTCTATTGTGAATAAAAATATACATGGTACATGGCAAATGCAAACTGTGCTCTGCCGTGATGCCTGATTCAAGATCTCATGTAATAGAACAGTGCTGACAGAAACCTGTCCTTATTTCACATTCTAAAACCAAGACCCTAATGCAAGATTTCCTTTCAATCACATGTCCTGGCACTCCTTCATTTTCACTAAATCCCCCCCCCTTCCACAGTAAGAAGAACCAGTAAAAGTCTCATGCAGATGAGCACAACACTTTCCATTCCATTTTGGGAGCACAAAAAAAATAGCAATTTTTGCCATTTACATTTTGCACCCATTGATAAATAGCTGCAGAAAAAATTGTGGCTTTAACATACCTCCCAACATTTTGGAAATAAAAAGAGGGACCAAAAAGTCGCTGCATGCATTTTTGTGGCCACACCCACTAATTACCATGTTAATTTTACAAAATTTGGCAGGTTATGAAAGTTTGAACATATTTCTGTGTTTTTGTCCCTGTTATTACAGTTTTGCTAATGAAGGTTAATTGCCCTTTAAGCTGCGAGTCTTATATTGTTACAATTACAATTACTTATTTGCTTATCTCAAAGTTGTTACAAAAGTATCTTATCTGCAGCTGTGGCTGTTCTGGGCTCTCTGCCACAAGCTAATTAATTATTTTTCTGGCTGTTCAGTGCAGAGAAAATCTGGACTTTCCAGTACAAACGAGGGACTGCAGGTTGAGCTGTCAAAAGAGAGACTGTCCCTCTAAAAATGGGACATTTGGGAGGTATGCTTTAAACCTGCTCCAATGGTATTTGTTTTCTGCGGAGTATCTAAAAGATCACTGATGATTATTTCTGAATAGTACACAACTGCACATACTTGAGTTGAATGTATTGCCATAAAAATGGAGGATAATATTTCTTCTATAATGTACATAAAGGGAATAGGGGGTTAAAAATAGCAATTGAGAAATGAAACAGGGAGGGAATAAAGAAAAGGCTTTTCTATTGCTGGCCAGCAAACCTCTTTTTCTGTTCACTTTCCCTCTGCAGACAAAGTAATAAACTATGCTCTTCACATTTTACCCCGCATTACAAAAATTACCAAAAAATATTACTTACCAATTATATCTGTTTCCATTCAGTATAATGTGAGCAAAACCTTAGCACTGGGTGAATGTAGTATGTATTCACTGGGCTTAATTAGTAATTGGTAGAACTACAGCAGGTCTCATTGAAACCAAATGTGTTTTTCTTATATGCTGATGATGTTGTTGTGACTGAGTTTTTTTTATTGTGAATAATAAGATTGTAAGCTTCTTTTATAGGGATATAGAAAGCAAAATGTATATTTATATAGATGTATTGTTGTTAATAGTTTTTGTTGTAGCTAAATGTGCTTTTAAGAGGATTGGCTGCTGGGAAAGGCAGACTCCCGTACTTAAAGGAACAGTAACACCAAAAAATGAAAGTATAATGTCCTGCTGCCCTGCTCTGGCACAACTGGTGCTTCAGAAACTCTACTATAGTTTATATAAACAAGCTGCTGTGTAGCCATGGAGGCAGCCATTCAAAACTGAAAAGGGAGAAAAGGCACAGGATTTACATTTGATAATAGTTGAGCTCTGTAGTATATAATGGGATTCTTCAGAACTTATCTGATATCTACTGTATATCCTGTTTTTGAATGGCTGTCCCCATGTCTACACAGCAGCTTGTTTATACAAACTATAGTAGTGTTTCTGAAGCAAACCAATATTATCAGTACAGGACATTATATTTTCATTCCTTAAAAACACTTTCATTTTTTGGTGGTACTGTTCCTTTAAGTAACATCCAAAACTTTGTTCATTAGAACTCCTGATCTCAGCACAAGCAGCCTTAGTGTAGGGAGGTTCCCTGAAAAGAAGTAGGTGAATGTACCGTCTGCTCTGCAAATAAATTTACATTCCAACAATTGCCAGCTCCTGATTTTTAATGAATGCAGGAAGAACTCACATCCCAACAAATAGTAACCTCATTTGTACTAGCAAATTATCATTTATAATGATAATTATTAATGTTATTTCCACTTTTTAAAAAGGGTCATATAACTATAGCCTCAACCACTACTACCTGAATACAATAAACCTGCTTGTGCCTTTGATTGGGGCTTGGCATTTTTAATTGTTTATCTCTTTAGCAACTGTGGTTTGAATTGAATTGCTTTGTTTAAATATACAGACTGTAAGCAGGCAAGGATATCAGTAAAATTGCTTTGCACAACATTCCTTGGCCTCAGCAGGTGCATTCTGTGCAGTATAAATGACAATTTAGCACTCAGCCAGGAGAATGCTGAAAAAGGACAGGAAAAATGTCAACAGTTTTTAATGAATGCTTTCAGCTCCAAGGAGTAATTTTTCCATTTGTGTAATGTGAGTAACACAGCATTTGCCATGACTGCAATGTACTATTTCCAGAAGATGATGATGTTGAAGCTTAATGGCAGTCACAGCAGTTTTGACAATTTTTTTCTCTCAATTTGGGACAATCCTTAAAGGGAAACTCCAGCTTCCAAACCAAAATTTGATAAAGAGACCCACATAACACAGAAACCCCTAATATAACCATCACAGTTACCTGTTTCTTCAAAAAGTATGAATAAATGCCATTTTCTATGCTGAAATCCAGCTGTTTAACAGTTATTCTCTTTCTGCATCATTTGAAAGCATGGCAGGGAAGGAGGGACTAAAACTCTACAAATTGGAACAACTTCTCCACAGCTTACAGACAGCATGCAGGAACTACATAACCCACAATGCATTGCACTGTGATGTTCTGTTCCTTGATTGTAATCACGTGTGCAGGGAATTGTGGGGTTTGGAGGATGCAGGCTGAGGACAGATGGCTGTTGATACAAGGTAACAGTAGTCAGCCAGCTCAACAAAGTAGTCAGACAGGTCAGCAAAAGAGCAAGGGGCTAGGCTTAGGGAACTGTCACCATTAAAAATCATTGAAAGTCTGCATATTTTTTAATTGATGTATATTGCAAAGTTGCTTGAAATTATGTTTACTTTTCAAAAAGCATAAGTTATGTTTTTGTGGAGTTCCCCTTTAAGAATGGTACAAAGTTACTGATGCGCAGTCACTAGGTGGCAGTGTGAGACAAGGTAATAAACCTATGTAAAATAAATGGCAAACTTATCAAGGTGTGTGATACTTTACTTCATGCAGATTTTCCGCTGTTATTTTACTCTACTTCAGAGTAAGTTGTGGAGGAATTGCTCAAAGAAAAAACACGTAAAAAAAATCATGCCATTTTTTACAAGGTGATATCTGGCAACGTGTTACAAATTATTCTGCTGTTTTTTACAACACATAATAAATCTGCCCCTTAGTGTGACTTTGGCCTTAGACAAGCTAGTAGTAGACTAGATTCCATGGGGCCTACTGTAGGTGGTGAGAGATAGAGGTGAGCCAGCTAGCTGAGTATCTGATGGAAGGGGTCAGTGCCCCAGCAGTGCTTTGCTAGTTAGGACAGAGGCAAAGGATTAGATATTCCTTCATCTTGATCACCGTCATTTTATCATTATCATTTATTTATATAGAGCCAATAAAGCAGTGCTTTACATTAGTGTAACCCTAATTTGGCTGAAAAAGGCAAATACCAACTAGAAGTGTAGAGCATGGGCTACACTGGATCCTCAACAGGACAGGCTTTAGCTAAGTAGAAAGAGCATGTGTTATTGGACTGCACCTCTATAAGTGTAAAATAATAGAAACAGGACATTAGGGGTTCTTTGCAAACAAAAAAAATAGCAAATAGTTTATTCAACAGAGGCACAGCAGGGATGGTAATACTCACAGCAATGAGGTAGCAGCATAAATAGCAGGTGCAGCAGATACAGACAGAATTGCGCCACTGAAGGAATAACAGGAGGAGTTGAAATATATACCTTTCAGGTTGTCAGTACCTCATGTGGTCCGGATCCCTACAATAGACGTGGAACGGAGATAGAACAATAACCTGTTTCCCTTGTCAGTACTGTGGTTCCTTCACTACAGGCAAGCAGAGCCTGGGGGACAGCTACTCCCCTTTATCCTCATTGGTAGAGCTCAAAGCTGCTCTTGAAAACAAATGCTCACTGACTCACTCCTAGAGAGTACTATTACAGTGGCTGTCCTGCACACTAGCTTTACCTCGTTTACGAGGCCCTGTACCCCAAATTCTCTATAGGGATTGTCCCTTTAGGGCCTAACACTCCTGGGGCCTTGTTGCCTCCAGGCTCAGTGGATATCCACCGAGATCAAAGTATCTGTTATCTGCTCTGTGTCCTGCACTTGAATGGCTACCCCATTGCTACACAACAGCTTGTATATATAAACTATAGTAAAGTTTCTGAAGGGAACACACCAAATGTAGGGCAACAATACTTTATATTTTTATTCCTTTAAAATACCATTTTTTGGTTTGGAAGGCAGGGGAAACTCTGACAGAAGCCAAAGAGAAGTCTTGTAGATGAGAATGGGCTGATGTGTTGAGATGAGAACAAGAAAGGTGAAGGTCAGAAGCAGGGTGTAGGTTGCATGAAGGAGTGTATTTTGAAATCAGAAATGAGATATAGGGAGGGGCTCCATTGTTAAGGGCCTTGAATATAAGTTTGAGTAGTTTGCATTTTATTCTAGAGGAGATTGGGAGCAGCTGATGTTGTGTGGTGAGATAGATACATTAATATAGCAGTGGTATTGGAGTTGTGAAAGGTGACTTGTTGGAATACCTATGTAGAGTAGGTTGCAGTAGTTAAGGCAGGAGATAATAAGAGACTGGATAAGTCTTTTGATTGTATCTGAACTGAGATACGGTTGTATTCGGGCAATGTTGTGCAGATAAATACAACAAGATTTGGCAAGTGTTTGGATGTGAGGTGAAAAAGAAAGATCTGAGTCTAAGATAATTCCTAGGCAGCGTGCTTGTGTGGTCAATTGAAAGGTAGTGTTATTAACTGTGAGTGTGAACTGAGGGACAGGGGAAGAACTTGCATGTTTGACCTGAACTTTACAAACAGTACCTAGTGCTGAAACTGAGAAACTAACAAACATAGCTACTAAACTGCACAACTGCCAATACCTATAAGCAAACAGTCAGCAGTTAGTCTACTACAAGTTAGAGGATGAAAGGAACGCTCTGAATAATTACTGTAGGCAACAACACTACATCAGTTTAGCAAGTTCAAGTCCCTGAAATGCAGGTACCTTTGTACAACGTCTTGCAAGTTCACACTGTTGTGATGCCCACTATAACACATATATTAAAGGGATTCTGTTACAAGAATTTCTGGTGTTTGCACCTTGTTTAAGTATAGCCATAAGGCGAGAGATCTCATTAAGTACCATTTGGAAACGTAACATCAAAAAATGTTTTTTAGTAATGAATAAGTAATGCAGTGTTGCCCAGCACTGATAAAACTGGTGTGTTTGCTTCAGAAACACAACTATAGTTTATATAAAGAAGCTGCTGTGTAGCCACAAGGGCAGCCATTGAAGCACAAGAGAAATAGTAGAAAAAAGCTAAGCTACGAAGAATCCCATTGTATACTACAGAGCTTATCTGTTATTAGTTGTGTAACCTGTGCCTTTTCTCCTTTTTCAGCTTTGAATGGCTGCCCCCACAACTACCCAACAGCTTGTTAATACTGTATATAGTATAGTAGAGTTGCTGAGGCAAACAAACCAGTTTTACCAGTGCAGGCCAACAGTGCAATATATTTTAATAAATTTAAAACACTTTCATTTTGTCATTAAATGCCAATATCCTGCGCAAGCTAACATTCCTAAATTTAAAAGGTTATAGTCTGAACCGTTACTGCGTGAAGAAATATAGGGCACCAAATGGTAAAGCTAAACATGGACTGTAATTACAGCTGTGAAAACTCTAATTAATGTAAAGGTTATTTCAAAGTGTAATATTTTATATATATATATATATATATATATATACATATATATATATATATATATATATATATATATATATATATAATATTCAGAGTAAGGAAACATATATATATATATATATATATATATATATATATATATATATATATATATATATATATATATATATATATATGTTTTCCTTATATTTTATATATATACAAAACAAAGGGTGGATGAAGGGGGGGGTTGTACACTGGTATGCAAATTATCTACCTAACAAGGATCAAACAAAAATAATTTTTTTGTGATTAAAGGAGAACTAACCTCCCATAAGAAAAACCCCATTGACTACCGTTCATTGGATCCTCTTCCTTCTGTTCAGCAATTTATGTAACTCTTTGATTCATGGGCAGTTGGTATGACTGCTCCAACTGGGCATGTGCCAAATACCTCTGTGTCGGCGTTCCCTTACAGAAGAAGACTGACGATCTGGAAGATGGCACCCGTGAGCTCTACTGTGCTACTCTGCATAAATAAGTGAGCATTCTGTTCAGGGACACTTTTTGGAATTATGTACTATGTGGGGAGAAGGGAGAGGGGACTATCTAGGGCAGTGGATGGGGTTTTTCTTATTGGGGGGTTAGTTCTCCTTTAAACAAGAGGAAAAAACTATTTTCAGTACAAGCTTTATTCATTCAATCTAAGAGAGGAACTACTTACAGTATAACATTGTGATTACTGATTCTGTTACTATTGCTGCTGCACACATGCACAGTATTGATGTACATTATTATACACTCTTCTGCCTGTTTGTTAATACAGTATATATTTATGTTATATCTACCCATCTACCAATAAGGATCTAATCTAATCTTAGTTAGGGTCAACTAAAAGCGACTGCTTTATTATTACATCTATTATATAAAGGAAATCACTTTTAAAAACTTAAATTAGATTTCAAAATGGAGTCTATGTGAGAACGCCTTCCCATAATTCAGATTCTGGTTTCCAGATAACGGATCCAATTCCTTTACAATTTAATGTGTACATGATAAAGCATGTTATATACATATAATATGTATACATACAGTATATATGGTACAGGAAAGTCTCCCTATAGTAAGAGAATGCAATTGCAGAGAGGGTGCAGGGACAGAGATAATAATTAAATGGTCAAAATAGACCTGAGTTGTCATTGTAAAATAGGGTTGCCACATGACCATTTTGACCCAGACAGCCCAGTTTTCGGATGTGTGAACTGCCCCCAAAATTAAATGTATTTATTTGGCAAATGTATGGTAAACACCTGCCAAGGCTTTGTTTTGTTTTTTTTGCTGCTTCACATGTACAATCAGGTTCCTTATTCTGTCATAGACGTTCCACTTCCACAGGCCAACCAACACACCACTAAGGCAATCAGCACTGGAATATTTTCTACATTTAGAGCAATATCTACCTAGCAGCAGCTGTTCTGCCTACAGTATGTTAAATACAGACCCGCATTTATATATTATTCATGTATGAATGTATTCCTGTCATTATTTACAGCTATGGAAAAGTTACTATTTTGTGTGAAAATATGTCCTTATATTTGTGTATATACATTTTTTTCTGCCAGGCTGACAGCTCTTCAGTTAATCAGCCAACAGATCAGCTATGCCTCATTCTAGGCAAGTCTTTTGAACGATAATTCAGGCTTCATTTTCAGTGCAATAGCTTGCCGTTCAGTAACCCATTTGGAGCATCTCTTCTGAGACTTTGGAGGTGACTGATATTCAGAATTCATTCTTGCTTTTATAGGAACAAGTCACTACGTGGGATTTGACTGGTGACCTCAGTATGCTACAGCTCCACTTTTTATGTGTTATTTTTCACATTTCAAGAACTCCAGGAGGTTTTAAAAATAAGACAGACAAAAAGATTTTCTGTAAGGTTACTAATTTATTGTTATTGTTAGCCTTTCTATTCAGAGCCGCTCTTATTCATATTTCAGTCTCTTATTCAAATCAGTGCATGGTTGTTTGGATAATTCAGACCCCAGCAGCCAGATTGTTGAAATTGCAAACTGAATAAAAAGCTGAATTAAAAGCTAAATATTTACTCTTTAAATCATACTAAAAATTAGCTGAAGGGTGAACAGTCCCTTTAACCTTTATGAGTCATAGTCAAATACAGTTGGAGAGACGTGCAATATGTGCTGTGATTGTTATAAGCTAGTATGAAACATCCCTGATTATGTTAATGGAGACCCTCACTCATCTGGGTGCAATTGGTGTACTGTGGATTTTCATTTTCATTTAGTGGCATATTTACAAATAGGGAGAAAGTTAATTTGGTGTTTAGGCTTTAGGCTCTACCATTGTAAAAATATAGTATTCATTTTTGCATCTCATTAAAGGAGAACTAAACCTCAGACCACCCACTCCCCCTCCACCCCCCAAAAAAACTCCCTCCACGCAGAATCTATTCTATTCAAAAGTTTGGATGTGTGATAACCTGCCATAAATCTGCAGAGCTGTGCAGTGGTGTTCAAAGGCACCATCTTGCCCAGTCTGCAGCTCTTCTTCTATTCGTTCTGCGCTCTGAGCGAAGCCGACGCTGGTGAATTTTCGGAGGTTAGTGAATTTGCCCCCTGGTTTCTCCCTTACCTTTTGGCACATACTCACCTGGTTTCTTTCTGCATGTCTTAAAAGCTGAGTAGTTGACTGTAAAGCTAGAGAGAAAAGAAAAAGAGGTCTGATTATAGGATTTGAATGTGCATAATTACTCCATAACAGCAAGATATTTAATTAGCATGCTGTTATTTGACTTCCTACTCTTTTTTATGTCTTCTAGGAAACCTGACAGAAATCCTTCCTAGAAATCTAGTGGAAAAGACTGAAAATGTGCTTATGAATTGCTGTAGATATTCTAATAATGCAGATGTGCACTGCCTCTTCTGGGCTCTGTTTATTTTGTTCTTAAAGAGATACAGACACCAGAAATGAAACTCTTTTTTTACATCTATCATAATATTGCCTTTGAAAGCAACTTATAACTTTGCCACAAAGTATTTGCACAATGCTTTTACATTACCTGTCTGATGCCCCATGTTCCAGGCTGCCATATTTGTACAGCAGGAGTCCGTTAGCATTAGAAACTTTACCTGAGAGGCTGAGATGGGACAGGTCAGGTTTAGAAACTTCAACTACAAAACAAACCTTACAAAAACAAACCTCTCAGCAAAAAATGATAAACATGAACTGTAGGTAATTTTTGATGTACATTCATATTTTAAAAAGCAGTTTTTTAGTGTCAGTATCACTTTAAATATGTTTTACTGTGGGATAAACATATTTTGATAGTGCCTTTTCATCTACTAGTCTGTGCAGAAACAACATTAGTGTGTGGGACTTTAAACCAACCTACAGTATAAGAGCAGGAAAATTCATATTTCACAAGTCAAAGATGAGCAACAGCAATTGCTAAATGGATTAAAACAGCAGCAAACTATATGAGTAAGATTGCCATGAAGCTGGAGAACTGTAAATAAACATGCATTCCTGCAATAAAGGGACCCTAGAAGTTTCATTCACTGTTGTAAAAAAAAAGAATTAGAAGAGCAAATGGAATGCAAAACGAATGTGATTTGCAGTATTCCCATTAGTATATATTCACATATAGGTACTATACTATGTAAGTATATATTTTGTTACCCTTGAATTGTAATTGCTGTGACCAAGGGGGTTCTAAACTCCCACTGGACTGGCTAGGAACAGAAAATCGGTAAAAAACAGGCCAACCCAGAAGAATCCATGTTGGTGTATGATATGTTGCACTTTAAGGTGTTCTGATAAGCTCCCCGATCTAATTAAGCATTGAATTCAAGCCTTGTTATGGCTATCCCTCATTAACAAGAGTCCCCTTATCTTGCTCAGTGACATTCTGGTTTGCAACGGATGCTTCTCTTTAAAGGAACAGTAACACAAAAAGAACTTCAGAACTTATCTATCTACTGTGTATCCTGTGCTTGAATGGCTGCCTCTATGGCTATAAAAAAGCTTGTTTATATAAACTATAGTTGTTTTTCTGAAGTAAACCCCAGTGCGGGGCACCAGTAGATTGTATTGTCTTTTATTTAAAAAAACTTTCATTTTTGTTGTTACTGTACCTTTAAGCACTATGCCACATCTGGCAGGCACATTTATTCATATACAAATGTGCTGTCTATGGCAAACACAGGCGCAGTCAGGAGGGGATTGGGAAATAAGCATTACTGAGTTACAGAACTACCGTCTTTAATCTGTTACATGTTTTTATCTTCAAATGAGACAAACGTGACGCTAAGAATATCCTGTATTCCAAAGGGCCTAGGGAAAAATAGTTATTAGTTCTACAATCTGGTAGTCATAACAATACAATTTAATTATCTTAATAAACCATTGAAATCTTCTTTGGAAAGATTAGATTTCAGTCCCAGCTGTCTTTTGTTGGTCTTTTGCCTTTCATAATGTTTCCCCATGAGTAAAACAATCATAATTGTGCTTGCAACTATATTTCATTCACAGTTTCTCTGACTCCTAAATTCAACCACAGTAGTCAAATGCCAATAGGTCTGCTATGCCACAACGTGCAGAAGAAATTAAGGTACTGAGTATTAAATCTGCAATCTAGCACCATAATAGGCAAAGGGAGATTTCTATTCTTCTAATATACAGTACAGTACAAAAACAACATACTAAGCATTACATTTATAATTCCCCTAATAAAGAACAAAAAGTAGGAAAAGATTATCACATTTATGAGCTGCAGGATACAGAATAAACAGACGCAAAGCATGATATCCAAAACCTCAGCATATGGAAAATGCTATGCTTTAGTGTTTCTGTAAAAGAGCTGTAGATGGTCTTACACGTGTTGTTCCCTGGCAAATAGAACAAGGGAACGTGCTATATACACATAATCCCCTAGCCCAGAGAAACAGAAGAGAATGGGCAATTATCGATGCATATAAGAAAAAGAGATGAGTGGAGTAAAATTAAATTAGTGTGGAGTAAAATTAGATTATTTTTCTCCTATTAACTGTATCTATTAAATATGAAACTTTGTAGGAAAAGAAATTGTCATCTTGGTTTTGCTACAATTTAAATTGTGGCTTTATGATGAAAATGATTTTCTTCAGTACAAATGGTAAATAATGCAAGTCAGTCAGTAAACATTGCATATAGCCAAATTTAATTAACAGTCCTCTAAAAAGGGTGTTTAAGAGGTTTTAAAGGTCTTGCTATACTAAGCTGCCACAGAAGAGGACCAACGGGTTATTATAATGAATTTGAAATAGTTGCAGGTTTTATCGTATTGATCTTTTGGGGGACTAAATGGGGTGTCAATGTTTTATTTGATTATGTGGGTTAAACTTTAAAAAATTCTGTGTGGGGTACATGACAGATATAAAAAAAAGGACTGGAGGCATTGTTGTGAAATTGTTATTCCCTTCAACCACCTCTAAATTGTACTCTTTATTACTTACCAACTGGACATGGAATCAGGGCTTTTTTGAGGGATTCATTTCCAACTAAGTGCCATTTTTTTTATATATTTTTAAATGTGTAAAACATTTTTAAACTGTAAAAAATATTTCTCAGTCCTCTGTTCTGTGGAAGAAGGTACAGAGAAGTCACTGGACCTCTCCACTTATTAAAACATTCCTTTAGCCCCCAAGCGCTTACATAATCTTTGATGGCATGTCAGTGCAACAGGGGTCAGGGAGGAGGTAACAAGAGGGAATGCAAGGAACAGGCCTGGGCCGGCGGGGCAATAAAAGAGCTGGGCCCACCGGGTTAATTCCCGGTGTCCCGCTAGCCCAGTCTGACCCTGGCAATAAATAAGTATAAAAATCTTTAGTGCATCGATGAGACTATGGCTATAGAAAACAGCAAATGTGTAAAAACAAGTTAGACAGCTCCATTTTTTGTTTGTTTCCCCCCCCCAATATTGCCTATTTCTATTGTTAGGTTTTTTTTTTTACATATGTTTTACTCTCAGTTACTGTTTGTGAAAAATCATTACATGGTTTTATAACTGTGTGCATTTTTACAAGTGAACCGAAGTGTAAAGCGGCGATGAAAATTAAAATATTTGAAATACTGTATGCATCTTAAAGTTGAAGAATATGAGACTGATTTTATATTAAACCCTTTGCTGTACAGGATTAGGGGAACTAATATTTGTAGTCATGACAGTACCGTGGCCAATTAAAACTCAACCTGGAAGTAGAATATGTTGCCACATGTTGGTAGCTCAGGCTGCCTAACTAGCTGTATGAAGAAACTGAATACAAATTCATCAGAAGAAGACATAGATTTTAGTAAAGTATATCCCATAGACTCAATTTTAACCATATAATCCCAATTTTTTTTTTAAACGATTACCTTTTTTCTCTGTAATAATTAAACAGTACCTTGTAACAGATTCAGACTAAGATATAGCAAAACCTAATTGGAAACAAAACAAGCCTAATGGGTTTATTTAATGTTTACATGATTTCCTAGCAGACTTAAGGCATGAAGATCCAAAATACAGAAATATACGTTATCTGGAAAAGCCCAAATCCCAAACATTCTGTTTGGATAACAGGTCCCAAACCTGTACTGGCAATTCGACTAGAACTACACTTTCCCTTATTAGATTTTTTTTAAATAGTGCTTCTTCTTGTTAGACTGAAGAAAAGTTAATCATGTCCACAAACTGGTAATTTTGCCTTCACCTATGTTATTTAGGATTACTAAAGTGTGGTTTTGAAAATGACTGCAGTTACGCGTGACTGCAATTTATCATTTACAGATGCCATTTCGTTATGTTTCATAGGAACATGTTTGCCCTCAGAGAGACAGTGCTGAATGAGAGAGAGAGAGAGAGCATTTAGGCAACTTGAAATGGGATTTTATTTCACAGAAAGGATCAATATATATTGATCAAAACCTTTACAGTAAGCAGAAAACTATTATGGAAGCACAGTAACTATTTTTTCAATACTGATGTATAACTGAAAGGATCATGTAAGATCACATTGCCTCCTAATTAATCCTTTTAAAACATATGTTTATTTTCCATTAGAGGAAATATTCATTTACTGGATGCCCATCCTTTTAAATTGCATTTCATGGAATTTCGTTTATAGTAGTAATAATTGCACCCTGCCGTGCCCCCTCAACTCACCACAAACCAGTCTATTTATTCTTACTAACAACTAGTGATTTTCCCCGAATGCAAAAAAAAAAAAAAACAGCATTCTGGCTAAATCTTAGAATTTTCTGAAACAATAAATGATTTAGTTCCATAGTGTCTCTTTGCATAAAAAACAGAACACTTATCTAAATTGTATCTTCACAGTAAAAATACCATTTACTTAACCCGTTCCCTCTGTTGATGCACGGCAATATTTCTTTTGACGTATTTTCTAGCAGAAGCCGCATTTGACCTTCACCGTAAGCCTCTGCATTTGACTTATTTACTAAAAATATTGATGATGGAGTTGTGATGTGATAAAGAGATGGATTTACAGCTTCTCCATTCTGTTCTTTGCAGATGTTGCTGGACTACTTCACCTTTTCCAGCTTTGCATTCCATCCACAAGAGGTATTCATTTCCAAGGTCATATAAAGCCAATTCAATCATGTATCACCACAATGAGGTGACGCACGGCCACATAAATAATGATTAATATGCCCACCTAAATAAGAGCTGTACTTATATGATATCTGTACTTATATTATTTCAAACCCAGTTGGTAAAAACGTCCCTCCCCACTAAGGACATCTTCCTATTTTGTTTTAATGGTACAGTGTAAAACTCAGTAACTGTGCCTTTAAGGATAGGAAAGTGCAGGACTGAGGCTTTAACAAGAGGAGACACAATATATGTATCAAAGAGTGAAGTTAGAGATCGCCAAAGTCCTCTAGAGTTAAATTCTGCCACGCTCCATTCATTTCTATTGGATTTTTAAAAGAGTATTTATCAATGGGTGAAAGTGAAAGTTCATCCTTTGATAAATACGCCTTTCAAATTCCCATAGAAATTAATGAAGAGTGGTGGAATTTAACTATAGAGGTCTGTGGCAATCTCTAACTTCACTCTTTGATAAATATACCCCATGGACACCACTTATGCCCTGAGATAGGTGAAATGCTACATGAAATATATATCATAACAGCTGGTTTAAGGGCTGGAGTTATTGGACTTTAATTGCCTTAAGGTGTGAGCTGTTTAATACTACAGAAATTACCAATTGGAACTATGAAGCCTTTGGCTTCTGTGTCTTTATGTGTGGACTGATTGACACTTGGGAAAATACAATATAACTATAATCTTTAAAGGAGAAGTAAACCTTTAAAAAAAAGTGAATGAACATTTTTGAGAGGGTTAGAATTTTTCAAGATTTATCCAAAAATCCGCTATCTCAGACCTGCCGAGGTTGTAGGAAGTCAATGGGAGAGGTCCCTATCCTATTTGGAAGTTTATGTGGTCTGCGCTGGAATTAGCCTGAAAATCTGACTATTTTGGGCTTTTCCGGCAAAAATCCGAAAAAATTCTGACTTTTCGTGAAAAAGCCCAAAAAAATTGAGCGGTTCAGGAAAAACCTCAGAAAAAATAATACAATTCAGATTTTTGTTTGATTTTATCAAGTTTTCCCCTGATCCGATTAAATCAAGCTTTTTTAATAATAAATTAGTTTAATTCATGGATTCTAATTTGGTCTGACTTTTTTATTTTAAAAAATCAGAAAAAAGTGGTCCTTTGATTCACCGAGGCAGCTATGTGCCTTTTCTTATTGTAGTTCAAGGTTTCCCCAGTAAGAGGCTCAGGGCTCTGTTCCTGGATACCAGGGCCAGCCTGGGCAGGCGCCCCAGGCAACCCGACCTGCCGCGTCGCCCCCTACACTGAGCGCGCGCAGGCATGCTGACAAAAGCGTCACAGCTAGTGATGGGCGAATTTATTTGCCAGGCGCGAATTCGCGCGATTCGCCGCCAGCGAATAAATTCGTGAAACGCCCGCGAAAATTCGCGGGAAAAATTCGTCTGCGTCAAAAAAAATTTTTCGCAAAAAATGGACGCTGGCGCCGTTTCGCTAATTTTTCGCCGTTTTTGTACGCAAACTGATGTGCTTGCCTCTCTTTTGCTCTGACCTGTGGCCAACCTTGGCTACCTAGGAATGCTGGAAGACACATTCCAATTCTGAGACTTTGAATACTCTACCTTTAATATTTGGTATATTCTGGGGTTATATCTGTAAAACATCTGAATATTTTATTGCCTTTAAACTAAGAGGCTGTTTATCAAAGGTCGAATTTATGTGAATTTTTTCACTATGCTAAATTTGAATGTACTCACAACTCGAATGGGAGGTTATTTATGAAAAAACTCAAACAGCTAATATTCAATCAAATAGTCCCGTTCCGAAAATTCGAATCAAATTTGAATCTAGTTTGCTTCCGAAAAAGCCTTGAATGTCAGGAAGGCAATTAACATCTTCAAATGGTTCAAACGGACCTCTGCCATTGACTTCTACATTAACTTGGCAGGTTTTCGGTGGCGAATATATGAATTAGAAATAATTCCATGTTCAAGGTGTTATAAATCTCACATTCAAATTTACATTTGAGTTGGTGCTTTTAAATACGAATTTTTGAGTTTGACCGATGATAAATCTGCCCCTTAGTATTGAGTGAATTACACATTACAGTCAATGTGAATCAGCCTTAACTATCAACAGTTCAAAATGATTTATCTCTAAGAAAAAAAAAACAAAATGCAAAATGCAAAATGCTGAGTGTGCCTCTACCTCCTTGGAATATTGTAGGAATTTGTCCAGTATTGCACAATGATTACATTTCTCATGATACTTAACTGATAAATTACAGTGGGTTTACATATTATTCAAATACCAACAAGGCACTGTATAAGGGATCTTGTATTTTTGTATCAATCGAATTTAATCTTATTAGATTTCATTTATATTGATTATGTAATTCCATATATGTGATACTAAACAACTGAACAGGTGCCCAAACAGAAATACTTCAAATGGAAACTGGCAATACAAGGTCTTCCGAATTTGGTAGTAATAAATCCTTCATTACAAGCTCCCCAAGCATGATACAATCATGATCAATCATAGCTTCATTACTAACTAACTGAGGCTTCAGCATCTGCTACTTTATCACATTGATGTACAGAAGAGAAAAATATGTATTCATAGGGGTTCATGTGGAAAATGTTGGTGCCAAAATGTAATTGTCCTCAGACAAAGGACATACAGTTCCAATTTGAGGCCTGTTTCAATTCACTATTATATAAGAGAAATGCTTTGACAGCTAAGACACTCTGTGTGCTAATTGGCTCTTCTATGATGGGCATATTTGCAAATTAAGATGCTATAACCTGCCTTGCATCCGTAAGAAATACATATTAGCTGCGGTAACCTGTTAAATGTCACGGATACATTATGCAGTTATACATTCAGTAACGTGTGCATTATGCAAAGTACAGATGGGGTGTTAATAAATATTAGGGACAAGGAGGATCCCATAATTAGACAAGGATGAAATCAGTTTTTCGGCAAGCGCCAGAGGTAATTAATTATTTTTATTTTTAAGATAAATGATCTGTGTCCTGACCTGTGTGTCTGCTCAACATACTGCTATACATACACACAGGGATACTGTCATGGAAAAACATGTTTTTTTCAAAATGCACCAGTTAATAGTGCTGCTCCAGCAGACTTCTGCACTGAAATAAGTTTTTCAAAAGAGCAAACTTTTTTCATATGGCAGTAGACATATTGTCAGTTTCCCAGGTGCCCCCAGTCATGTGACTTGTGCACTGATAAATTTCAGTCACTCTTTACTGTTGCACTGCAAGTTTGGAGTGATATCACCCTCTCTCTTCACCCCCCCAGCAGTCCATCAGCAGAACAATAGGAAGGCAACCAGATAACAGCTTCCTGGTAGATATAAGAACAGCACTCAATCGTAAAAATCCATGTCCCACTGCGACACAGTTACATTGAGTAGGAGAAACAATAGCCTGCCTGAAAGCAGTTCCATCATAACGTGCTGTGTCTTTCTGAAAGCACATGACCAGGCAAAATGACCTGAGATGGCTGCCTACACACCAATATTACAACAACAAAAAGTACACTTCTTGTGTTAGGAATGAAATTTACATGGTAGAGTGATTTGTTTGCAGTGTGAACAGTGTAATTTAGGAATAAAAACACCATAAAAATCATGACAGAATCCCTTCACAGGGGACCTGTCACCCTAAAAAATAATTCCATATCCTTAATTATGATGTTAAGTCAAGAAAAATAAACTTCACTTACACTAAATAAATTATTTAAATCTTGTTTATTTTAGTCTTGGAATTCACAATCACTTGAAACAGGCAGCAGCCATGTTTGTGGACACAGTTATTAAGACAGTGCCCATGCACTGGCTACAACATTAAATGTTGGAGATGGAGTGAAAATGTAAGGAATGCAGTGATATCTAGAAATTGCAGAATGGAAAGTGAAAGTAATTGCCTGCCCCGCCTCTATGCCTACGGCAGGCAATATATGATTGACAGCTGAGAGTTTTAAATGAGTTTATAATCAGTATGGTTGTTTTAATAAAAAAAGAATTGGGGTTTCATGATTCCTTTTAAAAGGACTTTTATTATACAGATTTTCAGGTGTGGGTGACAGGTCCCCTTTAAGATATTCAATATACCAATTAGGGAGTGCTCCAACCCTACTACATTCCAAGCCCTTTACGATAAACAGGCATAAATCATGCAACGCACCCTGTGAGTGAGTGGGTCTAGGTGCAGATGCCCTGGACCTTTTGCTTAAAATTCAACTTCACCGTTCAGTAAGCATTTGATGATAATAGGTCACTCACAGCTCCATGTCTCTGGTCCAGTGCAGCATCCTGAACCTGCAGCTTGGGGAGACTTCACAGTGAACTCAATTCCGTTGCAGCGCGCACTCAATGGAACAGCAGACAGCGGTGTGATTAAAACATCTTTATTCACCAGACAATCCTCCTAACACGTATCGCGTGCACACACACACATACTCAATGCCTATGAGTACGTGTTCACGTCATACACGTTAGGAAGATTGTCTGGTGACAGCAAGTCCACTCTGTAGTTGTCATCCACAACTTGCATGCATAAGGTCTGTTATGGCACACTTAATACATAATTTTGTCAATCACATCTTTAAGCAGGGCCACACTAATGCTGGAATTCTGGGGCAAAATCATGGCAGCAATTCAGAACTGAATAGTGCACTTTGCCCCATTCGCTGCATTAGTAATTGAGAATTCTGATGGTGGCTGTGTATAACTAGAATTGGTGCAAATTTTGCATGTTATTGCATTATCCAAATAATTACTGAATTTAAAAAACAAACTTATGTCAATCCTTTGTGTTACAGAGTGTAATTATTTTCTGCAATGGAAAAACAATGTTTGCAAAATATATTCAATGCCTGTTTGTGTTAATGAAGTGTTTTTTTATCAGAGGTTCTTTAGAAGGGCTGAGCGAAGTGCTCATAGTTTATTTTGCTGAAACAAATGCATTGGGAAAAAATGCTTCATCAAATTTCTATTGTTTTCAATTGCCTTTACTGCTGTTGTTTTGGAAATGAATCCTTGGACCGCTGAGAAGAAATATACTCAGCAGAATACAGGAATAAAGTTTTAATTGAATAGCAAAATAATTAGGCCACTTTCTATGTTATATAATCTTAATAATGTCCAGCAGCACAAAAAGTGAAAGTGACTGGATAATGCGCATATATTAATACTGTACTGAGTGAACAGTGCAGGAGGCATGAGGCTGCCTGATGAAAAACAATTGTGAGAATTGTGCTTTTCAGGGAATGCTGCCATTAAAATCATTGATGGTTAAAAATTGAAACCTTCGGGATAATGAAATGTTCAGTGAATTTACTTTTCTTTTTGTGTCTGGATGAGTTTCAGTGTCCCTCAAACAATGGTTCCCCAATGGTCATTAAACGAGGAAGAACAGAATTCCTCTTTAATTTTTTTAAAGGCATCATATACCTCCTTGTTCAACATGAGTTCAATAAACAAGGCTTGTATTAAAACTATACATATTTTTGTCTATTTCTTTAATTGAGAAAAATCAATGTTTTTATATAGGGTTCTGGAAGGAACAGGCAAGCCAGACACTCCATTCTACAGGTGCGGCTCGCATATTGGAGCTCACTTTGCACAGGAAGGCTGTCCTTTGGAAAGGTTTTTAAATGTAACGAGAGAGTTAGGAAGGTGTCTCTGAGCAGGGCACAGCAGGAATGATACATGGCTGTGTAAGAAACTCCCAGAGGGGCTGGGTGTGCTGCCTGCAACTGCGAGGAGCAGAGGGAGCCCATGACTGTGACCATGAAGAGTTTGTCTGAAAAAGTGAGGTAAGCCAGGAGGCTAAGCAATTTTCCAAAGTAATACTTTGAGTACATGGGTGACCTCAACTTATCTGGTTTTGCTGATAGTCCGCAAGGGGCCCATACGTGTGAAGGTAGTGCCCAGTGGGAAGGAGTTATTTTTATTATTTATGTTTTGTACTGAAATGGTCACCCCTCTGTCTGATTAAACTGCAAAAAGGCAAATGTGTAACATAGTAACATAGTAAGTAAGGTTGAAAAAAGACACATGTCCATCAAGTTCAACCCTTTTTTTTTTTTCATCTGCCTAATTGCCAGTTGATCCAGAGGAAGGCAAAAAAAGAAACATCTGAAGCCTCTCCAATTTGCCTCAGAGGGGGAAAAAATTCCTTCCTGACTCCAAAATGGCAATCAGACTAGTCCCTGGATCAACTTGTACTATGAGCTATCTCCCATAACCCTGTATTCCCTCACTTGCAAAAAATCCATCCAACGCCTTCTTAAAGCTATCTAATGTATCAGCCTGTACAACTGATTCAGGGAGAGAATTCCACATCTTCACAGCTCTCACTGTAAAAAACCCCTTCCGAATATTTAGGCAGAACCTCTTTTCTTCTAATCGGAATGGGTGACCTCGTGTCAGCTGGAAAGACCTACTGGTAAATAAAGCATTAGAGAGATTATTATATGATCTCCTTCTATATTTATACATAGTTATCATATCAACCCTTAAGCGCCTCTTCTCCAGAGTGAACATCCCCAATTTGGCCAGTCTTTCCTCATAGCTAAGATTTTCCATACCTTTCACCAGTTTAGTTGCCCTTCTCTGTACCCTCTCTAATACAATAATGTCCTGTTTGAGTGATGGAAACCAAAACTGTACGGCATATTCTAGATGGGGCCTTACAAGTGCTCTATACAGTGGAAGAATGACCCCCTCCTCCCGTGACTCTATGCCCCTTTTAATACAGCTCAAGACCTTATTTGCCCTTGATGCTGCCGACTGGCATTGCTTGATACAGCCAAATGTATCATCTACAAGGACTCAAAGGTCCTTTTCCATAATGGATTGATGCAATGATGTAAACGCTGACGTAATGTTTGCCATAAACTTTTTGTTGACAAGTTTGGAAAATAAACCTGTGTTTTGCCTGAAGATCCGTTGTGTCCCTGTCTTTCTGCTCCTTATCCTACACTTACCTGCCTCCCATTGCTGATTTCCCTCAACAATTACAGTACGTGTACAAGGAGCTAGCTTGTCACACTTAGGGGCAGATATATCAAAGGTTAAGGTGAATTTTCGAATGAAAAAAATTCGAATTCCGAGCTATTTTTTGTGTACTTCGACTAGGGAATAGTCCAAATTCGATTCAAATTTGAAAAAAAATTCAAAAATTAGAATATCGAATTCGACTTCGACCATTCGCCATCTAAAACCTGACAAATTGCTGTTTTAGCATATGGGGGACCTCCTAGAACCTATTTGGAGTCAATTGGTGGACTTTGAAAAATCAAAGTTTTTTTAGGAAAAACTTTGAATCGAATTCGATCGACTGTGCTATTCCTTAGATTCGTATGATTCGAATTCGGCTGAATACGGACCTATTTGATCAAAAACTGACCTATTTGACCAAAAAAAAACTTCAACTAATTTGACTCTTTATAAATATGCCCATTAGCATTCATGGTTTTAGAGAAAACATTTTTTTTTGTGGTTTCTAAAACCTCTCAAATGACTAAAATCTGATTGTTGATAAATTGGTCTCTAATTCATCTTTTGTGTTGCTAAAATGTAGGACCTATATTGTGACACTCAAGCACTTTAATTGCCAAGTGCTATGTCATGTGGCCATGCCATTTTATAACTGATTGGAGGTCCTTAGGGGCAAGATAAGCACACTGACATCCAGTTGCCCTAAGCCTCACATTGGTGTCATCCATAATTGCACATGTACTATGGAACATCCCTCACTCAAAACCTGACCTGGACCTGCTGGCCCACTATCAAGTGCCCAGTCCCCACTTCTGCTACCTAGTGGGTACCCGACTCGATTCTCAAGAGCATTTGAACGCATATCTATGCTTTAAACTTCAGTTTTGAGTTGCTTTTTGGAAATGAATATTGAGTAGAAACCACAATTATTAGCTAAGATTTCGAATTTTGGAGGTGTAAGATACATTTACAATTTTTTAAGGACCAGTAACATCGAAAAATTACCCTGCACTTTTAAATTATGGGGCAGATTTATCAAAAATTTTATTTGATTTTTTTGCACCCAAACTCACACATTCGAGTTATATTTTCGAAAACTGGAATGTCTGGTATTTATTAAGCAAAAAAAAACTAGAAAAAAATCGAATGTAAAAATTTGTCATCTAAAAGCTGTCGAGGTCATGTAGAAGTCAATGGGAGTTGTCCTAGGCAAAGCTCAAGTTTTTGGTTGATTTTAGGGTTTTTATCTGAAAACGTAAAACTTTTTCCCCGTTGTTTTTCATTTGAATTTTTGACATTCGGATTTTTTCATAAATACCCAAACATTCAAAATTCGAGGTAGAAAAACCCTCACACAACTCACAAATGTAGTTCATATACATTTATTGTTAAAAAATAGTTTATTTGTAGATTTACATTCTGTTACTGTTCATATAATTCTTTATTATGTGAACTTTTGAAAAAAATCTATGGTTTTACGGTAATGTAATCCATAGCAACCAATCAGCAGGTAGAATTTTTTTGAAAGCAAACATTTTATTGGTTGCTATGGATTACCAGACATTAATGACTAGTCTCTTGAAACCTACTGAAAGATATTATAATAATTATCTTGCAGTGTTTTCAGTTCAGTAGGATTTACTTTCATAAAATATAGAGTGTAGAGATTATATTTAGTCATTTACTATCTGGTTTTGCCTTGAAGTATGCTTATTTCTGGTACAGTACTTTGAAAATCCTCTTTTACACTTCGGTTTTTTAGCTCTATACAAGTCAGCAATGTCGATAAAATTAAATATACAGGTATGGGATCTGTTATCTGGAAACCCGTTATCCAGAAAGTTCCGAATTATGTAAAGGATGTCTCTCATAGACTTCATTATAATCAAATAATCCAAATTTTTTTAAAAAAAATGTTGAGTTTCATTTATGTTTGTAGTCAAGCTCATCTGGTACCCAAAGTTATTTTAATGTAATTCTATATTTAGACGGTCAATGGCATCTATATGGCATCTATATGGCATGTCAAGAAACACACACAGGAACATTAATTATCCATACAGGACATGTTTACTGGAAAAAATTAATAAAAAGCCATAAATAAAAACTAATTTGCATAAAAAGAAGAGTAATTAGCATTTTGCAACATAACTATTCATTAGACCGTTGCTACATAGCTAATATTAACTGCACACAGTGCATTTTTCTCAAACCTGCTAATATAACATCTTTTTTAATTGGATACATTGCGCTGCACAATATGTGCTACTTGTATATTTACAAAATCTATATTAAATGCAACAGGTCTCATAACCCAGAGAAGCCAGTTAGCTTGTAGCATTGAAGGCAAACATTTTATTGTTGAGAATGGAATACTAGACCAGGTGCCTTTATGCCTTTAATTACATTATCCTTATAGATTCCTAAGGGTCAGTCCACATGAGCAGATTCGGGGAGAATTTAGTCGCCTGGTGACTAATCGCCTCTTCTTCTTGGCGACAATCTCCCCGAACTGCCTTCCCGTCCACTATAATGAAAAGTCGTCTGCGCTAAAGCACACGCGGCAATTCTTTTTTCCGAAATTTCCTCGTGAGGAGCTTCGAGCAACTTAGAAAAATGAAGCGTCGCGTGTGCTTTGGCGCAGGCGACTTTTCATTATAGCGGACGGGAAGACACGCAAAGGCAGTTCGGGGAAATTGTTGCCCAGAAGAAGAGGCGATTGGTTGCCGAATCTGCTCGTGTGGACTGACCCTAATAGATTTAAATCAGAAAGACCACAGACAAAAGTGCCTACATGCCTCTCCCTGTCCATTCCCTGTGAATACAGTGCTGCCAAATGCAGGCAGTGCTGTATTCATCCCAGGGTACATGGATCTCTATGTTCCATTTTGGGCAGCAATTGTTTTATATCAGGGGCAGGGAACAAAATGCAATAAACATGGCAGATTGAACACACTTTTCCATGTTGCTCCCTGCCCAGTGCATAATAAATAAATCTATATAAATTACAAATATAATAGGACAATTACATGGAATGTAAACAATAAATAATCCAGCTCTTTTGAGAGGATGGAGTCGCTGCTAGTGAAATTTTGTTTTCAGCCTGAAAATGCACATTTGAGCATCAGCCATGAGCAGTTTCTCTTGAGTATATTACATGCTAAATGGATAAAAATCAGTGGATATGTGATAACTTAGAATAAAACAAATTTGAGAAGAATTTTGTTGGAGACACTACCAAGTGGCCTTTGTCACATACTATGTCTATGCACAATGACATGATTTTCCAGAGGCTGAAGATACATTGTTGGGCTGTTGTGGACATTGGAGATAAGGCAGACTATTTTGAAAGTCAAACTACTACATATAGAAGTGGTTTGCTGCCCACAGAATTGTTTTTGAATATGCGGCACAATCTTTGGCTTAAATATTTTGAAAATGTTGTGGAAATATGCCCAGAAGTTCAGGGATTTATCTGATTGATTATAATGTAAATTGTAAATCCTTTTCATTTATGCCACTTGCCAGAAAATATGCTGTTTAGGAAATGGTTTCTGGGCATAAGGTGACACAGGGATACCTTCTGAGTTATTCTGCTATCACTAATCAGCAGAGAGGCGATTGCTGCTTATAAGAAATTACTTTATACAGTGCACTGTAGGAGAAGACTGTTTTTTACATTTTAAATTAGTTTCCTAATTACTGTTAGCACGGTTCACAAAGCCTTCTACTGCCCACAGAATTGTCATTTATAAAGATTAACCTGAAAAACGACAGCAGACGGGTTCATTTAGGAAATGAACATGCATCAGTAATTTTCAAAACTTTGGTCAAAGTACTAAATGAAACATAGAACTTCACCTGAACAGTTCATTTAACTCAGATTACACAAAGGAAAAATTGAAGAGCAGTAGACCATGGCTGTCCTTTTCCTTTACCCAATGACTGGTTTATGGCTCCTGATGATGTATTTAGAAGAACACTTTGCAAACACAACAGTTGGTGCTTTCACTGGGCCAGTGCCCATATATTGTATATGTTGATTTACAGTCAGATTAAAGTGTTTTGTTATCATCAACTGAACTGCAGCTTTGAAAGGCAGAATCAAAATAATGTTTGTAGTTTGTATCGGAGAGTGATATGAGCTGAGCTGGTCAGCTGAACACAAATCCATTAGTACGGTCTCACTAATAATCACCAGGCATTACAATTCAATTGGACCGTGCACTATGAGCTGAAAAAAGGATAAATGCAGAGAACATATAAACTATAATAATACACTTTTCAACACCAGCATCCACACATGGTTTATTTTATTCAACCTATACTATTAGGTTTAGATTTTCTTTTATTAAGGAATCAATTTTCCCTTAGACAGGCAATTAATGATGAACTAAATTGAGTTTTAGGAGTAAGTCTGCAATGTTTGCAATCGAGTGACCAAGGTTTCCTATTGTTCAGTGCTGAACATATTGATTGTCATTCGAAATAACCTGGCTTTAAGCTGCCAGAGTGCAGATAAAAAAAAGATTTCAGAGGTAAATCGTTCTTTTCAATTCAGTAGAAAAATGCTACATCAGGAGACCAAAATAATATTATGTAAACAAAAGAATTTTAGAATAAAAGATAGCTTGGTCATATCAGGTGAAAGCTGAATAGTATTATTCTTCTGTATTGTTAGTACTGACTGCTAACCCTTATCTTGTACATACTATTAGTTCTATAGTTCAGGCTATAAATTCAACCCCTCCAATGAACCCCAATGCACATACTGTATATCTATACACTAAACCAATATCTATACTAATTGTAGATTTTGGTATCACAATAGCCTTGGATATTCTGTCTGTCCAAGAAATCATCCAAGCCATTCTTAAAGGCATTAACTGAATCAGCCATCACAACATCACCCGGCAGTGCATTCCACAACCTCACTGTCCTGACTGTGAAGAACCCCCTACGTTGCTTCAAATGAAAGTTCTTTTCTTCTAGTCTAAAGGGGTGGCCTCTGGTACGGTGATCCACTTTATGGGTAAAAAGGTTCCCTGCTATTTGTCTATAATGTCCTCTAATGTACTTCTAAAGTTCAATAGCAGTGTTACAGGCAAATCAAGAGCTATACCAGTTGTGGTACAAAAGACTTAATATACCTTTCCATTGGTATAACTCACAGAACTTTAAAAGATCAATTGAATGCGAATAAAAAAGAAAAACAAAGCTCCAGACAGGGGTCGGCCGTTATAAAACTTAGAATGTATAATCACAGTGATGACTTTAAAAACATAAGGTTTCCGGCTATTGATGCAGTTAAGGTGGGACCCAGAGAGGGTAACTTTCACAGATTTATTGATCAAAGAAAAGTTTTGGATTTCTAATCTGAAACAATGATTCCTAATGGCTTAAATAGTGATTAGGAAATTGTGTTTTTATTGATTCTTTATTTTTTATGCGTGTCCTCATGCCCTGTTTTTTCTATTTTTTTCTCAGTTGCAATTTTGACTATTATAACAAGCCAAATCGTTAAAAAGATTCTGCCATGGGAAAACTTATTTTTTACAAAATTAGTTAAAAGGGCTGCTCCAGCATAATCTTGCACAGGCATTTGTTTTTCAAAAGAAAAAACAGTTTTTTTACATTTGATTTTGAGATCTGACATGGGGCTAGACATGCTGTTAGTTTCATAGATGACCACAGTCATGTGACTTGTCTGATAAACTTCAGTTTCTCTTTACTGCTATTACATCCCTCCACCCCACCCCCAAGTAGCCTATCACAAAGACAATGGGGAAGGTATCATCCAAGCCTGATGATGTATTTAGATACCAACTTCCAACACCAGCATTGCTAAAAATGCTCCCACTTAGTGGTAGATATGAGAACAGCATTCATTAGTGAAAATCCAAGTCTGAATAAAGCAAGCCTTTACTCCTTCAGTTAAATTGAAAAGGAGAAATTAGGAGAAAACATTTCCATTGTAAAGTGTTGTTTCTTTATAAAAGCACATGACCAGGCATAATGACCTGTGATTGGTTTAAGAATAACATATTAAATGATAGAATGAATTACTTGCAATGTACACAGTGTAATTTAGTAATAATACAGGTATGGGATCTGTTATCCAAAATGCTCAGGATCTGGGTGTTTCCAGATAAAGGCCCTTTCTGTAATTTGTATCTCTATGCCTTAAGTTTGTTAAAAAAATTATTTAAACATTAAATCAAGCCAGTATGATTGTTTTGCCTCCAATAAGGATTAATTATATCTTAGTTGGGACCAAATACAAGGTCATGTTTTACCATTACAGAGAAAAAGGAAATCATTTTTAAAACTGTCAGTTATTTGATCAAAACAGAGTCTATGGGGCAGATTTACTAAAGGGCGAAATGACTAACGCTGGCGACGATTTTTAGGCACTTTGCCGATTTACTAACGGGCGCAGGCGTCACTGCGCTAACGAAAGAGACAGACACTAGCGCTCATTCGCACTCTATCGCCAGGTGAATTTTTGCTCTGGCAAATGGTCGTTACTCTGCAAATTCACTAAGATGCGGATTTTACTGAATGTTACCTCTTTTGCCAGACTTGCCTTCGCAAACTCAGACCAGGCAAAGTGCACTGGAATGCATAGATCTTCCTCATTCTTCTGTTACTTACATCATATTTTTTAGTGGAAAAAGTTTCTAAGTCGAAAAAACGCTGGCATCTTCCTTTTTTTCAGAGTGATAGCCTGCAAAAGTCTTTAAAAATTTTTTGGGGGTAACTGGGTTCCCCCATACATTTTCTAACATATGGAACATTAACTATGCAGTGGGCTCATGTGTAGGGCAACAACTCTATTTACTTTATTAAGGTTCCCTGGACTTGTGTAATGTAATGTATTTGTTGCAATATATACGTCCATTCAACTTTAAATTTTCGGCTGTATGAAATTAGCCTGAGTGAAGACCTCTAACGAAGTTGCGCTAGAATTTGCTTGCATTGCTGAAATAATACTAGAGAAAATTTGCCAGCGTTCGGCGCCCTGGACGCAACTTCGCATTTTAGTAAATTATCGATGTCTGAGCGAATAGCTGCAATGGCTGTGAAGCCGTTGCTGGCAAATTTTCGCCGCTTAGTAAATTTAACCCTATGGGAGATGGCCTTCCTGTAATTCAGAGCTTTTTGGATAACAGGTTTGCAGATAACCTGTACCATAAATATCATGACAGATTCACTATAATGTAAACTAAAAAGGCACAGTGCCACAAAGTTGGAGTTGGGTTTACCTGTTCATTTTCACTGTTTCAGAAGAAATCTGTGGAAAGTTCCAGAAGTGTCTTCTGACATTGCAGTAAAAGTGCAGGCAAGGAGTAATGGAAAAAATCAGATTTTATTATCAAACAAAACTAAGCAACAAAAGATTGGCACTACAAGACATTGGAAATGCCTATTTTCATAGTTAATTAATTTTTATACAACCGTGAAATAAGAATGCAATTGTAAGTTAAACTTAAAATTATACCTTTTTACTCCGCAGCACGATGTTAAAAGAGAAGATAATGTTTTGACCATTAACTGTTGATTTCTTACAATCCCTACTAAATGGCATCTATTCCATTCTTTTCAGCAACACTTCACAGGCAAATGACCAGAACATTTCTGTACTCTTATGTCTTTTAATGATGTTTTATCACTTTGTAGAAATCATCCTCAATGACATAACAACTGTCATAAACCCTGCATACAATCATGCTTTTTCAATGACAAACAGAAATTGCATGTGTCATCAACTTGCTATTAGGCAACCAACCATGTAACTATAATCTTGCAGAACCATTCACACATCATGATTACATTAGCAGTCAAAACAGAATATTGCACTCTGATGTTATCTTGGAAGAAACAGCCTTAAATTGCCAAGTTTTAAGAGCTAAAATCTAGATGCCAGGATGAGCTGTTCTGCATGTTAAACAGGATAATTATACATTATTCTCTGCATTAAGCAGTATAGGTTATGCAACAATCAGAACAATCTCAGTGTATTAGTTAATGATGCAAAAGTCCACATGACACTGTATGAGAAACAAAGACTGTATTTAAGGTAAACGTATTTATAAGTTCATCTTAAATGTAAATGGCAAACCATAATACTATGAGTTTGTGCCAGCATGGTTTTGTGCGTAATAGAACTTGCCAAACCAATTGAATTTCCATTTATGGGAAGGTGAGCAGGGACCTTAACTCTGTGATGGCAGTGGATGTGATCTACTGGAACATAGTATTTGTACCTGGATAGAGAACTGGCTAAAAGACTACAAAGAGTGGTGGTAAATGTTGGAAAACAACAGACAGAGATTGTTCCAGTGGATGTTACTTAATGCAGGGAGGGTCTATTGTTGCTTAGAAAAGTGATGTCATGTTTGACCTGTAATCCTGTGTGATTTTTTTCTTCTTCTCCCTATGTATGCTCTCTATGAAAAGTTCCTGTTGCAGACATTTTATGCTGAAGTGTTTATGCTGAGTTCTATAAAGCAACCAAGTTACTGTTCACACAGAAGTTGGTGTGTCTGTCCTAATTTACAGACAAGCTGCACATGCAGTTCAGATGATGGACCAGTGTTGTTAGTGGAGTACCGCAGGGCTATGTACTAGGTCCCTTGCTTTTCAACTTGTTTATTAATGACCCGGAGGTGGGCATTGAAAGTATTGTTTCTATTTTTGCTGATGATACAAAACTGTGGAGAACTATAGGTTCCATGCAGCATGCTGCCACTTTGCAGAGTGATTTGGAAATTGGAAAACTGGGCAAAAAACTGAAAAATTAGGTTCAAGGTTGATAAATGCAAGGTTATGCACTTTTGGTTTTTTTGTTTTTTTTTATTAACTAAAGCAAATAAAGTTCTGTCTTGCATAAGAAAGGGCATTAACTCAAGGGATGAAAACATAATTTTGCCTCTTTATAGGTCCCTGGTGAGGCCTCATCTGGAGTATGCAGTTCAGTTTTGGACTCCATTCCTTAAGAGGGATATAAACGAGCTGTAGAGAGTGTAGAGACGTGCAACTAGACTGGTTAGAGGGATGGAAATTATGAGTGTAGACTGTCAATGTTGGGGTTGTTTTCTCTTTAAAAAAACCCTTGAGAGGTGACATGATTACACTTTACAAGTACATTAGAGGACATTATAGACAAATAGCAGGGGACCGTTTTACCCATAAAGAGGATCACAGCACCAGAGGCCACCCCTTTATACTAGAGAAAAAGAACTTTCATTTGAAGCACTGTAGGGGGTTCTTCACAGTCAGGACAGTGAGGTTGTGGAATGCACTGCCGGGTGATGTTGTGATGGATGATTCTGTTAATGCCTTTAAGAATGGCTTGGATGATTTCTTGGACAAGCATAATATCCAAGGTTATAATGATACTAAATTCTATAGTTAGGGGCCGATTCACTAACTTCGAGTGAAGGATTCGAAGGTAAAAAACTTCGAATTTCGAAGTTTTTTTGGGCTACTTCGACCATCAAATGGGCTACTTCGACCTTCGACTACGACTTCGACTTCTAATGGAAGGATCCGAAGTAAAAATCGTTCGACTATTCGACCATTCGAAAGTCGAAGTACTATCTCTTTAAAAAAAACTTTGACCCCATAGTTCGCCATCTAAAAGCTACCGAACTCAATGTTAACCTATGGGGAAGGTCCCCATAGGCTTGGCTAACTTTTTTTGATCGAAGGATATTCCTTCGATCGTTGGATTTAAATCCTTCGAATCGTTCGATTCGAAGGATTTAATCGTTCGATCGAAGGAATTAAGTCGAAGGATTTTAATTCCTAGTCGAATATCGAGGGTTAATTAACCCTCGATATTCGACCCTTAGTGAATCGGCCCCCAAGTGTATGAGTATATATAGTTTATGTGAGTGTATGGAGGAGTCAGCGTGTTTGTGTATGGATGCTGGGTTTTATTGGGAGGGGTTGAACTTTATGGACTTTGGTCTTTTTTCAACCCGGGCTAACTATGTAACTATAACAAAACACTTTATAATTTGTCCAACAAGTGGGAGGGTATACAAATTAAAAGCTTTCTAGTAAAATTAAAATGACCTTGAGAATACATAGGAAAAAATGTGTGTGATTATAATTTTTGTGAACTTAATTGAGGCAAGTTAAATACGTTATACAATTGTATATATACATTTATATATATTGTATTCCTATTACAGGTATGGGACCTGTTGTCAAGAATGCTCGGGACCTGAGGTTTTAGAGGTTTTTGAAGCCACGACCTGACTCACTTCCTCTAAAACCATTAATGTCATGAAATCTATTAAAAGATCCGAATGAAAAAAAGCATTGAACAATGTGGAAACTTCTGAAAAGTTTTTCAGGTAATTCCTAGCAAAAAAAGAAAACCTCTAAAATTCCAAATTGATTAAAAGTCCAACAGGATCAGTGCAGCTCCCCATGACTTCTATAGGACCTGGTGAAATTTTGTATTAGAGTTTTTTATGGTTTTTACAGTTTTAACGAGATATAGAAATCCACAAATTTTTGGAGATTTGTGAAAAAAAAGAAATTTGAATGTTAGTAAATGAGCCCCTATATGAACCATCAAAAATAGACAATCCCACAATAAAAATTGAACATGGAGTAGGACAGGTAATCCAGGAGGCAGCCAGATACTTAAAGAGGAAATGGGGGAAATTCAAATTTGAGGAACAAGTCTGGAACATACACTATGAGCACAATATTTATGTACCTGGAAGCAGGAATGCCAGAAAGTATTAATTAAAGAAATAACGGTCACTCCTTGGCTGCATCTTAAAAACTGGTTCTCTCTCTGGATCGAGGCATGTCCATGTGCAGCCCCCACATCAGGGGGGCACAGGGGGTACTTTTGTACCAGGCCAGGGTCTAAAGGGGGGCCGGATGTGCAGGGCCCCCCTTGATGGCATCAAAGTCATGCTGTACCACTAAAATTCGAATAGCCAAAGTCCTGAAGCCACGAACGGACTCGAAGCCGCAGATTTGATGTTGAAGTCCTGAAACCTTGAAGAGACCCAAAGCCATGAAAGGAGCCGAAGTTGAAGCCACAAAAGACCCAAAGCCATAAAAGGAGCTGAAGTTGAAGTCCTGAAGCCGAGAAAAGACCTGAAGCCACAAAAGGCCCCGAAGTTGAAGTCCTGAATTCACAAAAGGAGCCAGAGCTAAAGACCCGAAGCCACGAGTCCAGATCTACTGAACACCAATGTGTTTTTTTATTTAATTTTATTAAATCCCTGGCCACCAATGTATTATTTTAACAGTCTATAGGCCCCTGCCACCAATGTTTTAAATAATCTCTGGGGCCCCAATGTTTCTTTTTAACTTGTAAGGGGGGGCCATGGCCACCAATGTTTTTTCAAAAACTTTTATGGGGGCCCTGGTGGCAATGTTTTTTTTTTTAACTTATAGGGGTGCCCTTAACATCAATGATTTTTTAAAAATGTTTCTGGGGGCCCTGACCACCAATGATTTTTTTAAAACTTTTTTGGGGTGCCCTGGCACCAATTCGATCGAAGTATTTGAGCTAAATTCTTCGAATTCGATACTACAAGATGCTGGTACTTCATAAAGAAACTGCAATAGTAATGGTAATAGAATTGGAGACAAATGTTCCGATCTGTAAAGCCAGAGCCATAAATCACTGCAAACAACCTTCTAAAATGTTAATTTGCACCTGGAATAGCTGTCCACCATTCCATAGTCCATGTTAAAGAACATTTATCTGCATTTGAGGGATGACAGAAAGTAACATTTTCTACAATCTTATTACAAAAGCCATCATATCTAGTAGGCTAACCACATGCAGCAACTTAAGCAAAGTGCTTTGGACTGAAGGAAGGATTGGATTGAATTCTCCTGCTACAACCACACAAGGCATATTTATAGAAAAAAAAACATGAATTATGACAACTATGCTGACATTTAAGTATGAGTTGGATCTACCTAGGTTCTGGGTTCAGTGTCAGTCATTAGCACAGGAAATAGTGTGGAAGGAATGTAAACCAACAAATCAAAACCTCTAATTGTCTAATCCAGGATTCCATTCGGGATTCGGCCAAATATTATACAAAGGATTCGGAATTCAGCTACACTAAATCCCAAAATAGTGGATTTGGTGCGTCCATAATTGTAATGCTTATTACATCTGAATAAAACAGCCGTTACTCTAATCATCTAATGAATGTGCAGTGTCAAGGATGGAGCTTAAGGTTAGTGATATTTAGCTGGCAGCATCTCAAGTAAACAGCTACTAAGCAAGTGGCATTAACTTGTTAGCATCATTAATGTCATAATTTTGAAGTACTTTATTACACAATGCAGTTCAGTTTTGACAGATCTATTATATTTGCTAGATTCCCCAGAATTTGAAAGTAAGCAAAATTGTTTGATGATCTGTGCTACTGCTTAAAAACAAAAAAAACTCTCAATACACAATATTATAGCTGATAATGGACTTAAAGGTAATGTCACTTTCATGGGCCCATCCCCGTATGAATTCCTTCTTTTCTAGTCTTTAACTTCATCTATAGCAGCACTCTAGTGCCTCCTGAATTTAAAGAAGAACTAAAGCCTAACTAAAGAAGTAGGCTAGAAATGTTGTACATTAAGTTTTGGGCTTCTGTAGCAGCCCAAGGTAATCACAGCACATTAGCAGTAAAGATCTGGATCTCCAAAAGATGTCCCAGTAGCTCCCCATCTTCTTTTCTGCTGATTCACTACACATGCTCTGTGCTGCTGTCACTTACTGAGCTTAGGGACTGACTCACAATATACAGTACACATAGAATAGAAATGTCACAATATAAGGCTGATTTGTAATTAATACAGATAATAACTACATGACAGCACAGAAAGTAGTGCAACTAGCATGAGAATTTAATACTCTGTAGCATCATCTTATACAGTATTACAGGCCAACTTAATTTACTGCTTTATGTTTTGTGACGAACCCCTAAGCTTAGCTTCTCAACAGCTGCTCAGAGCCCACTGAGCATGTGAGTGTCGTAGACACTTCCCAAGATGGTGACCCCCTGTGACAAGTTTGAAGTCCTGGATCATTGCTGCTATTGAAAAGCTGAAGCTTTACTCTGGGGCACTAAGATCAGTATATAAAACACAGCATTTTTATGCATATTAATATTTGGGTTTATTTCTCCATTAAAGGAGAACCAAACCCTTTATATTAAAATCCCCAGACCCCCTTCCTGCTCCCCTCCCCCTGCCTAGGTGTTACCCTTGGTAAATGCCCCTAACTCTTTACTCATCTCCTTCTCTTTAGAAATCTTTGTGAAGTAAGCAGAGTATCGGCACATGTGCAGTTGGTGCAGTCTGCTGGTTTTTTAACAACTGCGCATGTGCCAAATGTCACGGAAGTTGCCAAAGTGACGGAAGAAGATCCGAAGATTTCTGAAGAGAAGAAGATGAACTCCAATCTGCAACGAGGGGTAAGTAAAGAGCTAGGGGCATTTACCGAGGGAAACACCTAGGCTGAAGGGGAGCAGGGAGGGGGTCTATGTAGGGTAGGGGATTTTAATATAAAGGGTTTGGTTCTCCTTTAAGCACAGAGTCAGATGTCATCTAAGGATCGACAGGTTGCCAGATGCAGAATAAGGAAACTCTAAAAAAAAATTGTAATATAGCCAGACCCAAAGATAGTGGATAAAGAGAGAAAAGTCTGGCAAGTTTATAGGTCAGGGAAGGCAGAAGGAATGCAGAAGACATAAAGTGAGAAAACAAGCAATAATCTCAGCAGGGAGGAAACTAAGTGTAATCAAGAACAGTTACAGCTCAAAATTTTAAAATCAGAATGAACAGGAAAGCACTGCAGAACTAGTAGAACCAGTCCAAAGTCAGGCAGCAGTGTGAAGACAGCACAATATCATCACATTGTGCTCCATAGATTTATCAGTTCCATAAAGTTCTGAAGAAGATAGTTCTGAACAGCAATAAATATTGGATATACTTTAATACACAGGCAGCATTATCCCGCAGTCTCCTTATGGTCACAGCAACTGTTTCTGCTTATAATATTATTGATTAGTGCTGTGCTTAGGATTCCACCCATTATCTACTGAGGTTGACAGGACAAATAGAAGCTTAGCTTTACATTTAGGATTTGGAAAACATTTGGTACTCAGAGACAGAACACCAAGTCAATATAATGTATTTTCCTGTATAATATTATAACTGTTCCATTTGATTGTCAATTAAAAGAAACCACAAAATAAAAATGCATTCTTTTTTTTTTATTTTCCCTGGAAATCTCAACTGCCAAACTACAAACCAATACAGGAATCATAAATATTACAGAAATACTATTTTACTGAGAGGGTAATACTCATTAATATGTTTTAATCTTTATAAAACTAAAATATATGTTTCTTAATGACAAGTTTTAAACATGAATATATTTTGGCAGCAGAAAAAAGGGGAAGTAAGTTGTATATGATGCTTGATATTTTCAGCAGTACGGGAAGTCAGCTGTATATGAACCATAAAAAATGGAATTGTTTATTGTAAAATAAATTTTAGTGAAGCCTGACACATCCCTTCAAGGATTTCTAAGTTGTAAATAGTTTACAGTATAATAGTTATGCAGTCCAGAGATTGCAGTTAGCAATGTGAATATGCGTCAGACTCTTTAATTTAGTGCAGCAGAATGTTGGTTCTTTTCAGCTCAGGAAAGTTTCAAGGATAAGTAAACCTTTAAAATAAGTGAATGTAAAATTGATGAGGGTGCTATTCTAAGAAATTTTGCAATGTACCATTATTATTTATTCTTTTTTCATTTCAAGATATTAAGGGATACATGTGTTGTTAATATGAATGAATTTTGTTACAACAGCGACACCTGCTGGTCAGTTTCCAACCAGTCTGACCACCAAGTAGTCAAGGAAGTTGTCAGGATAAAGAAAGAGGCTGTTCTGATGTTCTTCTGCTTAGGAAAAAAAATTAAAAACTTTTCTCAAATCTTTCTTAAGCAGACAAATATCAGAGCAGCCTTTTTTTTTCCTGCCAACCTCATTGACTACTTGGTGGTCAGAAACTGACCAGCAGGTGGTGCTGTTAGAATAAAATGTGTTCCTATTAACAGTACAGATTTCCCTTAATATCTTGGAATAAAAAATAAATAAATAATAAATGTAAATTACAAATTTTTTTAGAATAGCACTCTCATCAAGTACATTCACTTATTTGAAAGGTTTACGTATGCTTTAAATAGTAATTGTCCAATAGGTTCACTCTGACAATTCTAAATACCAACAGGTGGGAACCTTATCCACCTTTATCCCACTAAGTTACATAAAGGACTGTGTTTAAACATAATCCCTCCGTGGATATAGCGATTTGTTAATTTGAGCAATACGTGACCTGAAAACTGTATACATGCACTAATCCGCAACTTGCTAGCTTTGAACTATACTGATACTGGGTTATTAATTCAACAGCTTCTATTCATGAACTTTAAGGACTGAGCGAATTACTATTAATTGTGATTTTTTTTTTACCTATGAATTCCTCCTTGATTAATTTTAATAATACTTTTTAATATATGAAATACAGCTATTTATTGTTTTAAATTGGTAAAGTGTAAAAAGGTAGGCTAGCCTGCCAGTTTTTAATGGAATGTATAACAGCATGCATTCTTAATACTAAAAATGTATTTATTTATTTATCCTTAAAAACAAATGTATCTTCCTTGGGTTCAAACTGATGAAATTGCTGGTTAGGGTTATTTTGTTGCCCATGCAATGTCAATGATCTCTCTAGCTCACTTATCTGTGACTGGGCCTTAGGCTATGATACAAAAAGGGTCACACACACAAGTGCAAATGTCACCCAAACACTCAAAAGGTGAAACCAAAGGATCAGAAAGTTACAGACTGGATAAAATAAGATTTCTGAGCCATTTCATAACTTTATCTCACAATGTAAATTTCCACAGCTACAGGAGAAGCTGCACGGACCATGAAATGGGGATTTATAAACAATCTAACTGCTACATTTGGAAGAAAAGCTGTGTGCTGTTGTCTGTTTCTTTTTGTGACATTGCTACATTTGTGTATTTTCATAAACTCTGACTACATGATGAATCTGTACATTATAAAAGGGATGTAGAAAATCCTGTGTGAACAAACTTTACTGCTGGAAAATGGCACATGTTATATTTGTATGGAGGAATTCATTTATTGCTACTAACATGACTTACCCTAGACGCATTTTCAGTACATGTATGGTGGCCCAATGATCCAAAATGATAACTATGTACTCTGGATATCAGTCATTTCATCAACTGGGCAGATTTCACATATTTTATCTGCAAATATGCTGTCAGCTAGTGTATGATGCATCACCAGATGAGGAAGTGGAGTTGTAGTTCCTCTTCACTTTCTATAGTTTTTTGAGTTAAGGGTTTCAGAAAGATGGCAATACCCTGGGAGATCAGTTGGATACTGCATGGGATCAGACTGTGTATGAGTGCATTTATCCTACTCACTTCGTAACAAACAATATAATTCCTACAAATTGCTATAAATCAGAAATTCTAGATATACTCTTAGCAACTGATTTATGAATATAGCTGCAAAATTTCACATATTCAGTCAATAGCAACAAATGAGCAAATAATCTAGCACAGTCTACAACAAGTAAAAAAGTCTGGATTAGGCCAACAAACTGATCAGACAGAGTAGTCTACAGAGACCAGTTGGATTAGGACCAGGATCAGTGCTCCTATACACACCTCATTGGATTTTCAAACCTACCTAATTGATATCTGGCTGATTTTCACCTAAGTATCAGTTTAATTACCATATAGGCACTTGAGGGCCAATATTAAGAGGGGTAGCCCTATATGGTAAACACAAATCCTGGGCTGCACATGCCATGATTGAGCACTGAGGGGCTGAGTTCTTGAGCTCCAACCTAAATACAGCCCTGCAGAAAAGGCCAGTACCTGCAAATTCGGTCTAGAGCCTAGATGGACTTATTTAGGTAAAGCAAACAGTTACATTAAATTTACAAATTATCTCAATATATGAAATCTCAAACATGATGGAATATTCCCCTTAAATCATAGAATTCTGAAATAAGGCAGCCACTTTTTACCATCTCAGTGCAGAAATGCACAGCCGCCTATAACACTTTCCTTTCGTTAGAAGCTGACTGATTAAATCTAACTGGTATATTTTCATCAGAGCTTTTATAGGGGAATGATGGGAGTTGTAGTCGGCAGCTGGAGTGGTATAAATTGAACAGCCTTGCCTTCTAGTTTCATATAAACTATATGATCCCATGCAGAGTATCAATCAATTTCTACGCACGGCAAATGGCAATGTATATATTTATGCATATATAGGTTAACCAGCCAATGCACTGTACGTTATTATTTCAATGTACTGTTACTTGTCAAGTAGAACTATATGTTCCTGTGTCATTAATATAAATGATAGCACCTGCAGAATTCTCATTATTGTATACATTGAAGTAGGATTCTGCCCTGAAGTTCACTCTTTCACCTGCATTGAAATGATAAAACATATAATTAATTATCCTTGTTATAATTCAGTTCTACCAAGATTCCAATGTCAACGCTGAATATACATATAATTAGTTACATTTGTAATCCTACAGTTGTATTATTCTTTTTTTCATAAAATAAAATGGTGCCTAACTTTCCAATATACACATATTATATGCTTCAGTGTTTTTACAGTTATTTGTAAATGTAGTTGCAGTATTTATTTAGCCCCTTTTGAACTGTTGGTTCTGACTCTTGAAAAAATGTATCAGAATTCAGCTCTCCTCAAGCCAAGATTCCATTTTTTACAATACCTTGCATGCATGCTTCTTCACAGGTCTGTTAATTAGCTGCCATCTGCTAGTCAAACCTTTCAACAGTAATTATATTTACAATTAACTTTAAAAGCATTGTATATTTGTAATCAGTATAATATCAGAATATTGCTTAGAATTTGATTCAGAACTCAGAACATGTCTTTTAACCACACACAGTCGGAAAAACCAACAGTTACAGCCTAGTCACATGATCAAAGTCGTTAATCATACCAATTCGATATTTAACCAAATAAACTTCCAGTCTATTTGTGTAAAATGTACCAGTTCTTTCATAGTACAACAACTAGATTAAAAACAATAACATAATAGCAATAATGTAACCATATCTGCCCTAGTACTTAGCAGAAACAGGAGTTGTTCATAAATGTTGCTAGTTCTACACATATCACTCATATAACATTTCGTTACTAAGTTGCACTCAAATGAACAGTTTCCGTTAATTTATATTGCTCATGTGTAAATCATTGAGTATAAAACAACGACATATCCCTACCACCTTCTTCTATTGGACTGTTAAAATTTATATTAACTCTCCCTTATTAACCCTGTGTGTCTGTATATAATAATCATATATAATGCCGCTGCGGATGTCCTCGAGTTATGGTACCCCTCTATTCCTATTTAAATATGTGTTGCTATACAAGAACTTGCAGGACAACTCAGTTATATGGTGTGTGTAAAGATCCATTGCCTTAAAGGGGCTACTATTGCTATTGATGGTCACCCCACTACAGACTTTATAATCATTACCACCCCTCATAGGTGCCCCCAGGTGCCTTTAATTGTGTAACCCCAAAAAAATATTACAAAACTACACTTGCCCTGAATCAAAGTGCATCTATCCCCATCAGCAACGTGATTCCTTCAAGTATTTTCTTGTGTGAAAAACCCATATTATATTAATCATTCTCCGTGTTAAATTACCACTTATAAACCAAAAGAAAAAAGTTTTTTGCAATTAGCAAAAAAAAGTCCAAAGCTTCTGGAATTTCCCCTTTAATCCGACCCAAAAACTCGTTCTCCTCGAGTATAATATTCAACCACGTGGCGGGAAGGACACTGCGGGTCGGAGTCAAACCACCAGCGTCTCGGTTCTGCTAAAAAGCATAGGCGAGCAACTGAATGGATGATTGATATGCCTAATTCTTACTACAGAATTGTGAGTGCATTTTTATTAAGATTTTTTAAGTAATAAAAGGTTTTACATTATCAGTGTGTTCCACATCTGTCTGTAGCAAGGATTGCACCGGGAGGATATCTCATCTACATTTGTTATAGGCTGGCTTTATATTGAAACGTTTGTGAGTACCCACCTATCACCTACACGTGGTGTTTAATTAATGAATAGTAACACAGTACTCTTAATACACAAGTGGGTGAAGGTGTTGAACTACAACTCTCAAAAAACTTACTACACTATATATTCCCTAGTTACAATATATTTTTTTTCCCTTGCTTTTCAACACTGACCTCTACAGTCTGTTGTGCCTTTTCTGGTTGACTATTACCACTTATGTAATCATTACACCTTTTACTAGTGTGCTAAAAAATGAAAATCTAGTTGTTGTACTATGAAATAACTGGTACATTTTACACATATAGACTGGAAGTTTATTTGGTTAAATATTTAATTGGTGTGATTAACGACTTTGATCATGTGACTAGGCTGTAACTGGTTGGTTTTCCTGCCTGTATGTGGTTAAAAGACATGTTCTGAGTTGATTTTAGCACTTTGAGAAAGGCTGAGGTGTCAGCCGATATGTCAGTCTGCTGATATTTTATTAAATACATTCTTGTTTATTTTTAAGACCTGAGAAGTGCTGATCCTTTTTGCAAACATATATATATATATTTATATATATATATATATATATATATATATATATATATATATATATATATATATATATATATATATATATATATATATATATATATAATATCAAAACAGGGGGGTTGTGGGA
Source organism: Xenopus laevis (assembly GCF_017654675.1). NCBI lineage: Eukaryota > Metazoa > Chordata > Amphibia > Anura > Pipidae > Xenopus > Xenopus laevis. The sequence continues at coordinate 76,989,540 of NC_054380.1, read as the reverse complement.
GTGGTTGTAGCACCCCATACCCCCCCTTTAAACTAGTGGTGTTCCTATGCTTTTAAAATTGGGCGTTTGTTTTGGGAATATCTCTCCTTTAAAAGCCTGATTGCTGGCTGGGGAGGATTTAGCCCTCAGTGAAAAAACAGCGTTCAATGGACATTGATTACAGGTAATGCTAAAATGCACATAAAAAATAAAACAAGTTAGGGACCGCCATTCGGGGTTTACCTTGACGTGGTATGGTGGCTTATCAATTTTATGATCATAACTTTGTAACAAAATAACCCCTATTTGGGTACATATGCAATAGCATTTATTATACTTATATATATATATACTTTAAAGCCTTTAGAGTGCTCCCACAACCCCCCTGTTTTGATATTATATATATATATATATATATATATATATATATATATATATATATTATTTTTTTTTATAACCTCTTTAAAACTTCCAAACATGACTACTGAGACAGACTGGGGCAGACTTACTATGGCCGGTAGTGGTGCATGGGTTAACTTGAGGCCACAAACCCAGAGTTCCTTCATACTTATTACTTATGTCTGCCCCATGAAAAATAAAAATGCAAAAATTAATGAGCAGGGCTGATTCACTAATCATATGAACATAATGGAGTGTTAGAGTTTAGGTCTACAATATGAGCTCTAACAACTGAGTTTGACTGAATCAGCCTAATACATTCTGATGAGCTGAAATATTGATCAAGGATCCATAGTTACGTCCCTGACTAATACCACAAGTATATTTTTTTCTTTCAAAACTTTTTTTTATTGGTTATACATACAGTATTTGTTTTCGACCAAACTTAATTTTTCTTTGATTTTTACTTTCAGGTTTCAGATCCTCTCCTACGCAGAGGGGAGCGCTTTCAACACATACAAATAAACTGTATATACAAATAAACTGTATATAGAAAAAATATTTTTTCATTGTTTCATTATATTTATATATATACAACAATATGACTGTTATACATGTCTTTATGTATTACTCTCTCTTACACCTGGCCCAGGTTACTGAGTAATTAAAAATCTGCAAATCAAATTGCATTAATTTCAGTTAATTGTTCTGCCTATTATAATTAGCCATAAGGAATGTAAATTCCTGTACTGCAATCCATCTTCCCTTGGATGTATGGCTGTATGTATTTCACTATAAGGTACTTAAACATTTTGTAACTATTTTTAAATGTAAAAATATTAAAGATCAATTTGGCAAGGCTTTGGTCCTTTCTCAAAGTTCATTCATCCAACCCCAGTCACTTAAAGCAACCATTCCCAGGCCAGTCTCCTACACTCTCTCATGAAAACAAAAAATAAGGAAAGCACACTCTGTAAATAAATAAAAACAAATTTTATTCCATGCTAGTTACCCCACATGGCAACAGCATGTCGCCCTACGCGTTTCGACCTACAGAGGTCTTCATCAGGGGCACAAAAATCAAAAAAAAGGCAGAAAGAATAATACAAGTGAAGCAGTTAAATACCTTGTGGCATATACAGTCAATCAGTGACAAACGATCACACATCAGCGCGTGTGATGTCACTTCCGGTTTTCAAAGTGAGCAAACCATCCCCTATGCATTATGGGAGTACTTCCGGAACGCAAATGCGTTCCAATAACCGGAAGTGGACGTCACTCGTGCATTTAATGAGAGAAGAGGAAAAGAAACACAATAAATGTGGTGTTGTCATATAAAAAATGCGATAATATGGTATTCAATCTCATGTTGGTTATGTCTAACGCTCCAAACTTCAATTCTATATAACAAGATACCCTGTGGGATACCCTCTGGAACGCAAATGCGTTCCACCATGTAGAGGTCTCCAAATAACTGAAACTACAGGGCCATAAGTGGGAAATTCAATAAGTATGAAATATACAGAGAATATAAAACATATGAAACAAGCATAAGAGGCAATACGTCTCAGCCACTAATACTTTAACACTTCGAATGATGCGTCCCTTTGGTCCACCATCTCACATGGGCACATAACTAGCATATAATGGGGTAATGAATTTAACCCCTAAAACAGAAAGAAAAATATGTTATTAAATAAAATTAGTATGATATTCACCACAGCCATTGTATATACCAGGGCAGTCATACATACCAGGAGGTATATCTCTTAGGAGTCTTAGAGCATTTCCAAAGGCTGAGCATAGGCCATCCAGATTATCTGGTCTGTAAAAAGCAGGATAAGTTCAATGCATCATTTAAACCCATAGGAGTAACGGTGTCAAGGCGGAAAATCCATTCCGCCTCTCTCCTCAAAAGTAAGGTATTCTTATTAATACCCCCCCCCCGAGGAGATTATTTGATCAATTCCCATAAAACATAAGGATGATATATTATGGTTATGTTCTTTACAATGTGCCACTAACGGTGTGGTATCTTTCCCAATTTTTATAACACTTTTGTGTTTCAAAAATCTATCCTTAAGTTTCTGTATTGTTTTGCCTATGTAGTAAAGACCACATGGGCAGACAATCATGTAAATCACATGTGTAGATTGACAAGTGATTCGATGTTTAATCTGGAATCTTTGTGCTGTCCGTGGATGTGAAAGTTAAAATAAGCCAAACTAACATTCCAGTTGGAAAAAGTGACAATGATTCTTATTTAAGAATGTGGGTAACCCACTTAGACTGGAGACAAAGGCACCCTATCTTGTCTGGGGGGGGGGGAGTCTTGCTTATCAGGTCTTTTCAGTTCTGCTGATTTGTTTTTGCTTTGTTGTCAGCCTGACAAGACTGTGTTCCAGCAATAATGATAACATCCTGAAATATATTGCCTGCTGGCCTTGGATGAATCACTGGGAGCAGCACTACATGATTAAGGAAAGAAAAGGTGAAATGTTTAGCATCATATTCCCTCAAACTGGTATATTTGCTGAATTCCCTTTTAGATACGTTTATCACTGAACTGCAATATATGTATCCGCCTTGCAACGCGTCAAATTACAGCCAGTGTCGTATTAGAAACAGATTAATCTATTAAGGGACGATTGATATCATACAGTATTTTACAATTTGCCAATATGACAGACATTGAATATTGCTGTTTTAATATCAAGGAAATATTTGCAATACTATATAAGATAACAAAATGTATACAAGACAGTTTTATGGGCCAAAAAACATTTGTAAGGCCCTGAGTAGATTCCTAATTGCTCCCACCCCAGCTCCACCCAACCCAAGCCTTTTCTCCTTCTGCTGGATAGGACCTATGGAATCTGCCACTGACCGGCTATAGGACAGACTTGAACCACTTCACGGTGACATGGTAGGACATATGGTACTATATAGTGCACAAAATATTGATCTACTTGTAGATCTTAAATTGATAACCAGTAAGTAAATCAAATTAGCCTAACACCTGAAAATGAAAGGCAGTGATCACTTGTCACAGATACTGGTGGCGACAGAAGGGTACTTTGGAAACAGTTGAAACAAGTGATCACGAACAGTACTGAACATTGTATTGACAAAAATTTCAATGTTTAATGGGAACCAATGACAGGAGTTTAAAGGCATGGATTTAAAAGGAAAACTATACCCCTAAATATAAATATCACATAAATTGTCCATAATGAAAAGGAAGCATTTTGGGGGTTATTTATTAAAGTCCAAATGCTGAAAACTTGAAAAAGTTGAGTTTTTTTTACTATAAAATAAAATTTTTAGTGGAAAAAAAACCTCAAATTTTTCGAGATTTATTATACCACGATGCTGCAAAAAAACCAAATCCAGAAATCTGCCGAGGTTGTGTATAAGTCAATGGGAGAGACCCTATCCTATTTGGAAGTTTCTGTGGTCTATGCTGGAATTAACCTGAAAATCCGACTTTTTCTATTTGGGCAAAAATCTGAAAAATTCAGGCTTTTCAGCCTGATAAAATCAACGATTTGGGAAAAACCTTTAAAAAAAAACGATTGTATGGAGTTTTTTCCCCCGATAGGATGAAATCATGATTTTTTAACAATAACTAAGGTCAAATTGTGTATTCTGGTTTGGTCGGACTTTTTTATTTGTAAAAAATCTGAAAAAATTTGATAACTAACCCCCATAAAGTATTCTTATGAATTATGTATGTCTGTAATAATTTGCACTATTGGTAAATCTGCCATCTTAAGATCACTTGTATGAAACTTCTGCTCAGAAACCAATAGCAGGAACGCACGCTGGGAAAAAAAGGCAATGAATGGACAGAGTTCAGTCTTTTACTCTCTTTCAGTTTTTTCTCAATCCTTTGCAGCTATTTTGTGAGAGAAAGCAGACACCGGGTAAAAGTTTTTTGAGAAAGTTTTAAAGTGTGGAAAAGGAATTAGATTGCGGCACATAAATGTAGAGATGGAATAAAGGTAGATATGTATCACTCCTACAGAATATTTTTATAGCTGCAGGTTTGTGCCAGACTCCAGAAAAGGCAATAGCTGAGTTCCACCACTTTTTGTAGGATTCTCATTCCACCTAGTCCTTGCAACTGAAACCACTAGGTTAGGATTTGGTTTCACATTCTGATTCATCTTTTGTGGAAGATTAGGAATTCAACCAAATAAAAAATGATGGCTTATTTGAATCTATAGTTGCTATACTCCACTGTGACTCAACACTGTTACACTCCAGTTGTGCCATTCTAGTGGCAGACGGTTATATGCCCCCCTGCATTTAGCTTTCTTTTATTGGAAAAGGAACAGGAGCAGCAGCATCAATAGTTCAACTGTCTCTCTACAATAAATGAACAGAATTTATGGCTGCAGCATAGATATTCTGTTCTTAAAGGAGAACTAAACCCCTCTGGATTTGTGTACTTCTTTATATTGTAAGCTCATTTGGCATTTCCCAACCCTTAAATACCTCTACCATTGCATGCTCCTGAATGAACTTCATTCCAAAGAGCAGCGCTGATGTAGAACTCCTCTTCCCTCCCTTCACTTGATAACAGCGGCGACACAAATGTGCAATCAATTCTCATATGAAGTAGGCGCATTCACAGAGGCTAAGGTAAAGTTCAGGCAACTGAGGGAAAGAGCCGCATTGAATAGTACAGGAGATTAAATCAGTGGTTCACCTTAAGGTTAACTTTTAGGCGGTTAATTATCAAAATCTGAAAATTTCTCAGAATTTCTGAAAACGAATCTGACCAAATCCACATGTATTTTTTCCCTTTTTTTATCAATAAAATCCCAAAAATTTCTTGTGTAGGAAAAAACTCCCAAAATAAAATTGTGAAAAAATCTGAATAGTGGGACTTTTTCGATTTGATGCCCAAATACTGCGACCGTTTCAGATTTGACCTTCAAATACCACAACTTTTTCACAAATCCATCACAGATCAGGATATCTTTGGGACATTTACCATTGAATTCTGCATGAACTTAGCAGGTCTGAGTTGAATTATTTTTTTATTCTGACTTTTAACACCCTCTGGGCTCAATAAATGCCCAAAAATGTGAGGGCCAATGAGAAAAAAACAGACTCTAATAAATAACCCCCTTCACGTGTTCTAATTCTAAGCAACTTTGTTCTTCATTATTTTATTTTTTTGCATATTGAAATGAGAAACTTTCTAAATACAATCAATTAAAAATTCTTACCACTTCTGAAATAATCAAGTTTATCTTCACTATTCCTCTTTCAGCATCAGCTTCTGACATCCAACTACTGCATGAAGAAAGAATCAAGAGAAACAGAAGATGAGAGAGGGATAGTGAATATAAACTTGATTATTTCAGAAACTGTGCAGGATATTTAATTGATTGTATTTAGAAAGTTTCTTATTTCAGTATGCTGAAGCTTATATTACATTTTCATTTTCACGATAGTTCCCCTTTAAACAGATGACCAGTAAATGCTACCTGCTGATTGGTTGCTATTTTTAAATTATCTAGCAGTTAACTTACCAGGTTTTATTTTGCAACTATACAGATTTAAATTAACCTCCATCACATTTTCTGAAACAATTTTAAAAAGGTTTAGGCGTGGGTGTAAGGATAGAAGGAGATAGAACTTCAAAAGGTAACATTTCAGAAAATGAAGCTGACATGGACTTTGATATTGTACACAAATAAAATCTTATTTGGGAATTCTCTTTGGGAATAGCTCTCTATTCGTGGAGATATCATATCATCATAAATTATTTCAGCAGTGCACATTCTAAAAGAGGGAACTACTTCAGTGCCGAACAATAGTGCTGCTGAGAGAATTGTATGTTTATCTCAAGAAATTGTATGTTTATCTACCAGACACACACAAGTTAGTGAGACTGGAAGTGTGTTTCCTCAAAGGTTGGCAGTGTCCATATACCTTGAGGAGACATTAAAAAACATTCCTGGCATGACCCCCACCCCTACCCCCATCCCATAGCTTGCACATAATTTAGACATGAAAGTTAATAAGCACAGCCGCACCCCAAACACAAGTGCTTTTGAATAATGGATGCTTTTGCATTCAAGAGTCAAATCAAGACTCAAAAGTGATTTTATTGTAATTCCATCCACATACGTTTGTACAGTACACAGTGAAACGAAACAACCTTTCTCTAGGACCATGGTGCTACACACAACTTAGATGTACCGGACAACAGACAAAAAGTGCAAGTGCAAAAATATGCAACTCCTGCAAGACAGGACAGCACAGTGTTCCATTGTGCTCTAGCATTTGTGTCTAGGGTCATATTAAATTACCTCTTTTGTCTTACACTACTTACTGCCAAATTTGGTGCTTATTCCAGGGTTCCCATGTATCAGGGCATGCACTTAAACACAGTTGTGCAGATCAGGGTGGGCAGGCATCAGCGCTTCCCACAAGTGCAAATACTTTTTGTGAATGGCATCGATACATGACCAACTTTTGCATGCATTTTTGCAAATTTCAGTTCCATAACAAAAGGACTGGTTAAAGTCCTATATTGTATTTTGTATTATACCTCCTTTGTGAATTAGCTTGAATATGCATAAACAGCATGACAAATAAATCATAAGAATGGAAGCCTCGCATAAAACTGTGATCTAACATGTGACCAAACATACAAAATCACCCTAAATTGACAAAAGACCTACTAAAATAAGCCTAAATTGGAAAAAAAAAAAACATTTGAATGACCATTCTGTCCCAAAAACAAGTTTGAAAAAAATAATTAGAAACAAACATGAAACCTTTCCCAAGGGAACAGTGTACAGTTACGTTGATATGTTTCTCAGTTGTATAAATCTTCCTCTGATCTGATTTAATTAACAATACCAGTTGTCCCTTCCTTTGTGCCCTTGAGGCACAAAAGAGATAACCTGGCATGGTCCAAGGAGAATACTAAATGCCAGACTGACAAAACATCTCTTTGTTTTTCCTTATGTGACATTCAGGATTTGCTGTCTCATCAATAGTTGGTGACAAAGAATTGGATAAGTAAAGAATCCCCTCACTTCTTGCTGAATCAGCACTATAACTTATCAGTGAGAGTTCTGTTAAGATATTAGTAAACAAGACAAAACTTGGTGTGGACAATTAATGTTAAACAGTAGGCTACAAATCAGTAATATCAGTATACCTCTGTTTCTTGTGTTATATAAAACAATAAGATGAATAACTATGGAATATACAGTATCTGTGTTTTTTCTGATACGCCATTTCAGCAGCTATCTACCCTGCCAACCAAGTAGTGGCTTGAATAAGCGACTGCAATATTAATATGATGGGGTCTGGTGGGAACATAATTAATAAAAAGAATCAATAACAATAAAATTAAAGCCTTGAAGAGCAATAGTTTTTTTGGTTGTCTACTGCCCCCACACATTTGAAGCTGGAAAGAGACAGGAGAGGAAGGCAAATAATTCAAAAACTGTAAAAAAATAATTAAGACCAATTAATTAATTGCTATAAATTGGGTAAATTAAATATTAAAAACTCTCCTGAGCAGGATAAACTGCTAAATACAGCATGCATAATAATTAAAAACATGAGAGAACATATGAGCCATAGCAACATTTCAGTGAAATGTCTGATATAAATCAGGAGTTGCTGGATGGCTGATAGAATGGCAGAGTAAGTTTTGATAATAGGACTATCATTATGTAAAATCCAAAGGATAGTATACCTACTGTATATACTAAAGTAAAGACATGGCCTTTATAATTACAAAAGAGTTACTGTTATCCTCTACATATTATACTTTTAAAGGACAAAGAAAGCCTGATTTACTTGGAGTACCAATTTACTAACATTTTGCATGAGGCCCATGGTGCATGCTCAGTAAAGGAAAATAAGAAAATTTGACTGTACTGCAACTGTATAAGTCTAATTATTATGATTTACCATGCTCCATTACTTTAAACTACAAGATTATTAAAAGCCATAGATGTGTTTTATGCTTTGATATAACTGTAGGTCACTGGACACAAGGGGCTTCTTACAAGTGCCAGGACTGAGTATTTAGCTCCCAAAGTCCTAAGCATACAGCAGTAATTCTATTATAGCCCCCTTTCCCAGTCCTCCAAAAATGCTTCACATTATAGACAGAAGTGTCACAAAAAGTGCCTCAGTTATGAAAAGCTGTTGGTGAGACAGGTTTAAAACTGAAATTGGGAGACAAGAGGCCCACTTTAATGTCTAACTGTACAATGCTCTAATGTAATAAAGGAGTGAACCTTTATCAATAATAATACTTGTATTAATTAAAATAAATATATTAATACAAATATACAGGATCAATGATTAAACCTTTTGATATACTGCTTGTGAGCAATAACTTACACACACACAAGTAAAGGAAGAATTTAAAAACGTTTACTTAACTTCATATGATGGTAATTACAAGAATAGCCAGTTCTGCACAATCGGGGAGCCCCACAACCTTTGGTTCATCACCCTCAGGTGATGATCCAAATCCTGGCACCCACTCATGGGTCCGAGGTGAAGCTACCCATGTAAAGTGAAGGTGTGCTTTATAATCGACAGCTAGAGAGACCTTTAACCCCAAATGCTGACCTAGGCAATATAGTTAGCTAGCCCAAAATACTGTCCAATGGAATTCTAAAGGATCAGCAAGAACTTTGTATCTCTTCCACCAAGACTCAGTTTGTTACTCAATCTGAGTCTTGTCTGTCTGCTGTCTGTTTATTTATTCTTAAAGATGTTTGCTGGCCAACAATGCCTGTGTTTGCTATAGAACATTTGCCCAGCAATATAACTACATCAGAGACATTGGACTCAAATAACTAACCCAAAATCTTATACTTGCTCAAACTTAAGGTTTGATTCACTATAAATCAGATATATATATTGTAAATCATTAAATCAAATATTCACCGTGCTACATCTTAATTCTCAAAAATTTTAAAAGTTTAAATATACTGTTAATAACCATTCCCAGCCCTGAAAGCTCACCTTAAATCATAACATACTGAAAATGTTCCCAGAGTATTGTCTCTTAAAACAAAGAAGTTGCTCTCCATATCCAGTCCTTGCTAACTCTTGAATTCCAGCTCTATTAAAATATTTTTAACTTTTTTTTAGGAAATATTCAAAATGCTTTTTACAAAAAAATGGAATTAATACTTGTAGCTGTAGATTATACACCAGGCAACTGATTGAATATGAAATTAAAGTGAATGAAATAAAAGAACAAAGCTATTGGGGAAGCCAGACTTATAAAGCTCCCTGTAAACCTTTTGTCAAATCTATTCTGTTCTATCTACAGTAGAATAAATTAATCTTGTTATCCAAAAATTTGAAACATTAATTAGGATAAAACATGTCTGCCTCCTCCTCAAACAAAAGCTGTTTACAGCATGTAATATTATTTTATGAACAAGATAGTTTGCTTAGAGAATAATACATTAAAAAAAACGAAACCGGGGATATTCAAAGTTAAACAACTTAGGGTTCTTTGTATTTGTAAAAGTAGCTGAAGAAACTATTTGGATATGTTTTATTAATCTGAGAAAATATAATATACAGTATTGGGCTATGAGGGGAATGTATTGATGCTCACTAGTTTGAAAGGTTTAACATGCATCAGCAGACACGTTTGTATCTTTGCCCAAAAACAATTTATAACATTAAAGGAAAACTTTACCCCCAAAATGAATAAACAACAGATAGTTTATATCATAGTAAGTGACATATTAAAGAATCTTACCAAACTGGAATATACAGTATATGTAAGTAACTATTTCCTTTTTACATCTTGTCCCTTGAGCCCAATTTTTAATATTCTCTGTGCTGCCTCAGAGATCACCTGACCATAAATACTACAACTCTAACTGTAGCAGGAAGAAGTGTGGAAGCAAAAGACAGAACTCTGTCTTTTAATTGGGTCATGTGACCTAACATGTATGGTTTGTTTGTGTGCACAGTGAATCATACAATCCCAGGAGGCGGCCCTTATTTCTTAAAATGGCAATTTTCTATTTATGATTACCCAATGGCACATACTACTAAAAAGTATATTATTATGTAAATGGCTTGTTTACATGAAGCAGGGTTTTACACATGAGCTGTTTTATGCAATATATTTTAGAGAGACCTACATTGTTTGGGGGAATAGTTTTTCTTTAAGAAATAAAACAGTTTGCTGACTTTTTGTATAACATTTTATGTTTGTGTTTACTATCAATCCCTACTATTCTGTCATACTTGGTAAATACGATTTTATCACATCATTGTGTCACAGAAGATATTAATTTTGTTTCTTGACATCACTGCAGTCTTTAGAACGGGGTCAGACTTGGCTGGCTGGTGGGACATTGGAAGAAAATCCAGCAGGCTGTGACCCTCACAACCCAGAGCACCAATCCCCCCCTCCGCTCCTTGAAAGTTAAGCAGGAGGATGAAGGTTGCCAAGCATGTGTACCTGGGGGGGAGCAGTGGACATTGGGAGGAGGGCCCTTGAAGTTGCAGCCTCAGTGTGCCCCTGATTCACTAGCCCAATGCTGCTTTAAACTAATAATATGGTCTTTTAGACTTCCAAATTCCATTGTCTTCGATTCCCAACTGCCTATGGTTTTTGAGGAACCTGAAGGATGACTATACCAAGGACTAGATATGCTAAATTTGGAAACGCAGCTGTAACTGAAAACATTGCATTCCGTGTAATGGTGATTTATGGAATTCTCCTCTGAGGGTTAGGGGCATGTGCACCTGGACCCCACATTTCGTGTGGTGAGTCTACTATATTTCTTCAGAAGGGGTTATACATATTTTCTTATTACAAAAATACCACCTAACTTAGCTGGATGTTTAATAAATCTATCTTGCAAGTAGTCTCTCTCCATAATATAAGAGAACACTTTCCAGCCAAGTCTGAACCAATTTACTGCTCTCCCAACAGTTTTTAAATAAAATGTAAAAACATTATTATAATCCAATAATCCAAATATTCTGAAATAATTTCCCTTTTTTCTGTAATAATAAAACAGCACCTTGTACTTGTTTCAAACTAAGATGTAAATAATCTTTATTGGAAGCAAAACCAGATGAAACATCAAAAAAGTGTTTTAAAGTAATAAAAATATAATGCAGTGTTGCCCTGCACTGGTAAAACTGGTGTGATTGCTTCATAAACACTACTATTGTTTATATAAATAAGCTGCTGTGTAGCAATGGGGGCAGCCATTCAAAGGAGAAAAGGCACAGAAAAGCTCTGTAGAACATAATGGTGTTATCTGTTGTCCATTATTTAACCTGTGCCATATACACTGTAGCTTTTTTTCAATATCCGGCATTGCTACACAGCAGATTGTTTATATGAACTATAGTAGTGCTTCTGAAGCAAACAGATCAGTTTTACCAGTGCAGGGCAACACTACATGATATTTTCATTACTATAAAACACTTTAATTTTTTTGGTGTTAACGTTCCTTTAAATGATTTTCTAGTAGAATTAAGGTTGTTGTCCAAACAAAGCCCCGTCTGTTAAATGATGATGTTTAGGGTGTGCAACGGCAACACAGCTATAATAAAACTCAGGTACCACAATCTCACTAGGCTAACTGGTGACATTTGCAATAAAGTCCAAAATGGAGCTGGACAATAAAGTTTTGAGCAAATTTAATAATACATATTAAAAAATACATATTAAATGATATTGGGACACATTTGAAAAAAAAATCATAATGTTTAAAATAAATCTGGCATCATTTTTTTGTCTCGCCTTGGAAAATATTCCAATTTCTTGTGCCGGGTTAGCATAAAACAGCTGTAATTAAATCTTTTTTTTACTGAATAAAGATGTCAAGGAGATTAGTGTTTGAGCTATCTTCCAACTCTGGAGAGCATTACATAGTCATCCATTCTTGGAGCAAATCACCCTCTTTCCTGCTAATATAATTTGCAAACTTTCTGAGTGAAATAGCACGTTCTATACATTATTTGTTAAAGTGTCCCAGAATGAAAGAAAGTATGCGTCCATGACAACAGAACGATAACTGAATCGAATTTATTTTTAGGGTAGGATTACATTTTGCATGAAAGACAGGTATTCCACCAATTAAAAACAAAATTCAATGTTCTCTGACAGCAAATGTAGAGAAACTATTATCTGCTAAGTCAGAAAATAATTTAATAGGCTGCTGTCTTAATCCATGGGAGAAGCATTCAGTTGACATATTTCCCCTGGATGGCATTTTAAAGAGAAGACAGGTTCAGGCTGTGAAAAGTATGGCTGGAATAGATGTTATCTGTCATGATGTCCCTCATATTTGCATATTAGAGAACAGATGAAAGATGGTTGCATTGTATAAAGGAGACGCTAAGGAGTGAGATTAATAACCGGATCAGCTTCCCTCGATTCTATCTTTTTGATTAATATGGACACTAACTGCTTGAACACATGGCCCGAAATCAGTTGTGGTTATGCTTCACAAAACAGAATTGTTGTAAAAGTGAAAAATGTTGATGCAGTCCCTATGGGCTTTTAAGGCTAATTCTATTTAAGGAAAACCATCACAATGTTTTTTTTTTTTTTTTTTACTATACATGGATTATTATGCATCATAAGACAATGCATTGCCATCAGCTAGATGAACCATAGACAGTGTCGGACTGGGATGCCAGGAGCCCACCAGAAAATCATAGACCGTGGGTACACTTTCCAAACTATTATTTCTCGTCTCCTCACTTAACCTCTTTATTCTCCTAGACTTTTATCTCTACGTACTATACTCTATTCTTCCATTATTAAGCCTCTTTTTTCCTATAAAGAAATAGGGAATGACCATGAAATAGGCCAAATGGTTAGAAGCAAGAGGCCCACTGAATCCTGGGCCCACTGGGAGTTTTCCTGGTATCCCGGTGGGCCAGTCCGACACTGACCATAGACATACATCAGCTTTAGGTATCCACTTGGATACCTCCCATTCTGTATTACGTATAATGCAAAAATGCTGTATTGAAAATCTTTTGCTAAAATGCAAAGTTGTTTTACAAAAAACTACCTGCTTGCCTTTCCCATATCAATCTTTTTTTGGGGGTAAAGTGGATCTTGGTACAATTTAAACATGAAGTTTCCATCTAGCTGGGAACCTGAATCAGCAATCAACAATCATAACTTCTTGTCTAATAAAGGGGATGTTCACCTTTGAGTTACAGTACGGTTCAGTATGCTGTAGAGAGTGATTTTCTGAAACTATTTACAATTGGTTTTTATTTGTAGTTTTTGAGTTATTTAGCAACTCTCCAGTTTACAATTTCAGCAATTTGGTTGAGAGGGTCTAAATCCCCCTAGCAATCATGCATTGATTTGAATAGGAGACAGGCATATGAATAGGAAAGGGCCTAAATAAAAGATTAGTAATAAAAAGGAACAATCGCAATACATTTGTAGCCTTACAGAGCATTTATTTTCAAATGGGGTCAGTGACCCTCATTTGAAAACGGAGTCAGAAAAAGAAAGCAAATAATTAAAAAAATATAAAACATAAATAATGAAGACCAGTTGAGATGTTACTTAGAATTGGCTACTAAAAGTCAACTTAAAGGTGAATCACCCCTTTAAACAAAACTACTTGTGTATTAAACAACTAAAGTAAATTGAAATGCTTAGAGCAGGCAGTATCAATATATTAATCAGTATAGTTTCTATGCAGAATACTTCTTGTAACACAGTAACAGTATCCTGTCACGTTCACTTTTGCTGATAATACCTCCAAAATATGGGTCTGTTTCTTTGACAGAGTCCATATTAAAAAAAGCATAGAATGGCAAATACTTCACAGATGAGGTCTTAGCTCCTTGGCAAATTTTATTGTCTCTGTAAGATACTGTTATCATAGTCTCAATATTAACAGTAACTCAAACCAGATTTTCTTCTTAGAACTATGGTGACCCTTTAACTAAAAGTTCTCCCAATGGAGGTCATACAAGTGGAAAAGAAAATACCTGGGAATAGGTGTATTCCAGAGGCAACGATCAATACTATCTAGAGCTGATTTTATTCTGGGCAAAAAAATTATCATTATTTTTACCCCATTATTGTAAATATCCATAGATCTGCTCTGGTCTCAAAAAAAGGTTGGGCTTGTTCTAACATTCCCTGTCAGAAGCACAATATCAGAGGGGGGTCAGCTGGTTGATGAAAACAAAATAAAAGCGCAGATTCTGAACTCGTATTTTTCATCTGTCTACACAAATGAAGAACCAGTAAGTGAAGGTTTCCTTCTTAACACTCCCAATTCTAGTAATACAGCTAATGATGCATGTTTCACACATGAAGAAATTCAAAAGAGACTTGAACATGTTAAGATTAACAAAGGTCCAGGGCCAGATGGTATTCATCCCAGGGTAATTAGCGAGCTTAGCTCTGTGATTGCCAAACCTCTTTACTTAATTTTTCAGGATTCATTGAGGTCTGGCATAGTGCCGAGAGACTGGCGAATTGCTAATGTGGTGCCTCTATTCAAAAAAGGATCCCGTTCTCAGCCTCAAAACTATAGGCCAGTTAGTCTGACGTCAGTATTAGGAAAGCTTTTCGAAGGGTTAATAAAGGATAAGATACTGGACTTCATAGCAAATCATAATACTATGAGTTTGTGCCAGCATGGTTTTATGCGTAATAGATCTTGCCAGACTAACTTAATTTCTTTTTACGAGAATGTAAGTAGAGACCTCGATTCTGGGATGGCAGTGGATGTGATTTACTTAGACTTTGCTAAAGCATTTGATACAGTGCCACACAAAAGGTTACTGGTTAAATTAAGGAATGTTGGCCTGGAACATAGTATTTGTACCTGGATAGAGAACTGGCTAAAAGATAGACTACAAAGAGTGGTGGTAAATGGAACATTTTCTAATTGGACCAGTGTTGTTAGTGGAGTACCGCAGGGCTCTGTACTAGGTCCCTTGCTTTTCAACTTGTTTATTAATGACCTGGAGGTGGGCATTGAAAGTACTGTTTCTATTTTTGCAGATGATACTAAATTGTGCAGAACTATAGGTTCCATGCAGGATGCTGCCACTTTGCAAAGTGATCTGTCTAAACTGGAAAACTGGGCAGCAAACTGGAAAATGAGGTTCAACGTTGATAAATGCAAGGTTATGCACTTTGGCAAAAATAATATAAATGCAAGTTATACACTAAATGGCAATGTGTTGGGAGTTTCCTTAAATGAAAAGGATCTAGGGGTCTTTGTAGATAACACGTTGTCTAATTCTGGGCAGTGTCATTCTGTGACTACTAAAGCAAATAAAGTTCTGTCTTGCATAAAAAAGGGCATTAACTCAAGGGATGAAAACATAATTATGCCTCTTTATAGGTCCCTGGTAAGGCCTCATCTGGAGTATGCAGTTCAGTTTTGGACTCCAGTCCTTAAGAGGGATATAAATGAGCAGGAGAGAGTGCAGAGACGTGCAACTAATTTGGTTAGAGGGACGGAAGACTTAAATTATGAGGGTAGACTGTCAAGGTTGGGGTTGTTTTCTCTGGAAAAAAGGCGCTTACGAGGGGACATGATTACACTTTACAAATACATTAGAGGACATTATAGACAAATGGCAGGGGACCTTTTTACCCATAAAGTGGATCACCGTACCAGAGGCCACCCCTTTAGACTAGAAGAAAAGAACTTTCATTTGAAGCAACGTAGAGGGTTCTTCACAGTCAGGACAGTGAGGTTGTGGAATGCACTGCCGGGTGATGTTGTGATGGCTGATTCAGTTAATGCCTTTAAGAATGGCTTGGATGATTTTTTGGACAGACATAATATCAAAGGCTATTGTGATACTAAACTCTATAGTTAGTATAGGTATGGGTATGTAGAATTTTAATTAAAAGTAGGGAGGGGTGTGTGTATGGATGCTGGGTTTTCATTTGGAGGGGTTGAACTTGATGGACTTTGTCTTTTTTCAACCCAATTTAACTATGTAACTATGTAACTATGTAACAATAAGCCATGGCTTCAGTTCCCTGTCAGGTCTGTCTAACTTGTAATTAGTTCCTACCCTACAGTTTGCTGAGTGCTGCTTGCTCCACTGCACAGCCTAAATTAAAAAAAAAAGCAAAATAATTAAAAAACACAAAAACTAGAAAATGATAGTCAATTGCATATGGTTATAACATATCACTATCTACATCACAGTAAAAAATAATTTTAACTTGAACTACCCCCTTTAAGACCAAACTTTTAATGCTTCAGGGTCCATGGACAAATTGTCAGAGCAATGCAGACTTTTACATTTTACTTTGATTTAACACTGCTCTTAGGTTTTCTGTGACTCTTAATTATGCAGAAAAGAAAGAGAAACAATGCTTTACTAGTGTTTTCACTGAAGTATTTGGTGTTTAATTATATAAGGCCAGTACCAAGATACATGGAAAAGGACAAAGTACACCACACTATATACAGTATACAGTTCTGTTCAGAATAATAGCAGTGTTTTTAAAAAAGAGAATAAAGCTCAAAATCCTTATAATAGTTTTATTTCTATACACACAAATACATTGGGAACATTGCATATTCTATTCCAAATCAAAGCATAAAGAAAAATGTAATTGTGTAATTTCTTTATAGTAAATAAAGAAAAGAGAATATAAGTCTCTTCCAAAAATAGTAGTGTCTGCATTCTTCTTTACAAACTCAAACATTCGCTGTATAAACTGAAAAATGTTTCAAGATTATGCTTTCCTTTGAATCACTGAACTAATATTTAGTTGTATAACCAAAGTGGTATAACTGCTGCACATCTGTGTTGCATGGAGGCCACCAACTTCTGGCACCTGTTACATTCCACAATTCTTCTGCATTTCTTGGTTTTGCCTCAGAAACAGCATTTTTGATGTCACCCAACAAGTTTTCTTTTGGAATAAGGTCTGGGGATTGGGCTGGCCACTCCATAACATCAATCTTGTTGGTCTGGAACCAAGATGTTGCTTATTTACTGGTGTGTTTGGGGTAATTTGCCTCTTCAACATAAGGAAACATGAGCTCTTCAAGTATTTGATGTATTGAAACCGATCCCTGATCCCTGGTATGCAGTAAATAGGCCCAACACCATAGTATGAGAAACATCCCCATATCATGATGTTTGCGCCACCATGCTTCACTGTCTTCACATTGTCCTGTGGCTTGAATTCAGTATTTGGGGAGCTCTTAGACCCAAAAAGAACAATCTTGCTTTCTAACTAATGTGATTTATACATAACTTATGTAGGGATGTGTAAAATAGCCACCCCTAGTATTTTGTGCAGGCAGTCCCTCCATGTTATGGACACCTAACTGGGTCCTAAAATACAGTTGGGAGGGGTACTGTTTGCTCTTTCTGCTCTAAGCTAGGCCCCTGCTGCTTCTCACAGTGACCAGCAGATGGCACTGTGCTAGGATATAAAAGGCTCTGAAGTCAGGAGATGATTTTCTACAAGTTGCAAGAAAACCTTCCAGAGTGAAAGGATATTCTAGTATGCTTTATAGGGTGTCCTGTAAGTTCAGTGGATATGTAGAATTCATCCCTGGGGTCTGCCACCCGAGGTTTGCCCTCTCATCTATCCTAAGCTGGGAATGTTTTCAACCGTAGCGGACAAATGTCAGGCCGCTGATAGGGAAGTTGTCAGCCAACCTTTTTTCAACCCTCCCCGGTGTGATAACTTCTGAGGAAGTGTATAAATGGGCCGTGACGGAGGGTGTTGATCCTAAGCGAGCCGTGGTCCTAGATGAGGTTCACCCGAGCGCCCCGAGATATTTGACCACTTGCCCCTTAAGTCTGTTTCCAAGGTTTGACGGATACAGATTCATAGCTCAAGCTCAGTCTGAAGTTCGGGACTGTGTCTGGTTACTATGGCTGGTGGATAATGACCTCCCCAATGATGATGAGGGACCACCTAGGATTTACCCTGTGGGGATGATAGATGAGTGTGCATGTGTTTATGCTAAACTGCCAGTTCAGCCCCCTGTGAAGGAAGAGAGCGCTGAAGTGGCGATTGCCTGTACTCCAGAATTGGCCAGTACAGGGTTAACAGATTACTTAAACCGCAAGGACTGCCTGAAAGAATCTGGGGTCCCTGTTGCTGAGCTACCATGTGAGTCAGGGGGCCCGGTAGCATTATTACAAGAGGAGAGTATTCCGGTTACTGTGATTTCCCCCTCCTTAGCTGACAAGAGAGATGAGGGTTGTGTGGAGAATCTACCTCTAACAGAGACTGAGTTGTGTACACTGAATGTGCTAAATTGCTCTGGGATGGAGGCTATCTGTGTTAATACATTGCATGAACATTTCCCCGCTGAAAGTGTTCCACCAGGGGGAGTGTCCAGAGAAGTGGCTGTTGGCGCGAAACCTGAACTCAAAGATACCGCGAGAGCCGCGAAGGAATGCCCCGACCTGAGTGAGATCATGTCCACCATTTTGAGGGTAGTGGCGACTACGTTGAAGATGGACGTGTCTCCGGAGAAGATGGCGGAGTTGGCTGCAGAGCCTGCCGTGTAAAAGGCGATAGAGGATGCCATTGGTTTGCCTGTTCTTGCCGAGCCAGAGAAGCATTATGTCTGGCAAGGGACTTTTGTTTCCAGTACGCGGGGTCCGATGATTCCGTTTTGCAGTCGGTGTGATATGGAGACACCGGACGCTTTGGAGAACCCCGAGCAAGAATGTTCGCGATGTGGAGTGCAACTGTGGATGGGGCCTTTCCACCGTGCCGACCAGCTTCCCTTGGAGTGAGAAACAGTGGAAGGCGTGGTGAGTGGAACCCGGGCAATAGTGTACCATGAGATAGAGAGTACCCCGGAGGTGTCAGCGGCTGCGACTCCCGCACCTGAGAGTGCCCCGATTGTCCTGCACAGTGAAGGCCCGCCAGAAATCAAAGAGGTTCCCCTGCCTATTGATATTACACCCGAAGGTGATAGATTATCTCCCGCAGTTGCAGTGCTGAACCTGCTACCGCCAAAGTTGGCGATGGAATGTTGTGACGCTGATGTTTTAGTGTCATTATCGGATGCCATTCCTCTAGTAGAGATTAGGGACAAGGATTTACTGCATCCAAAAGAAAGTCATATGATGGTGGCTGTACCAATTCCTCCGGACGGAGACGGCGGAGCCCGACACGCTGTTGTTGCCACTGTGTGTCAAATACTCCCGTTAGTAAGCAAAGGGGAGTCTATGGACAGAGTGCTGTAAAACCTGGGGGTGAATGCTGAGACGATTCCCCATGATGATTCAGCTCCAGTTACCTCGGATGAGGAAAACCTGTTGCCCAAGAAAGTGTCAGCAGCTCACGGAACTTTCAGTGCTGGTGAGAAATGTCGGGCACCTACGAGAGTTGTAGTCTCAGAGGAGGCAGCCATCCCTGTGGGGGTAAGTGACCCTTTGTCTGCTTCAGTGAAGGAGATAGTAGCCGCAGATTTGAATTCTGTAAAAACAGACAGTTACAAAGCCGATCCAACACCCCGCAAAGTGTTGGTTAATGATGTTAGCGCATCTGGGGATTTAACAGTGACCATTTATACTGTTCTTCCTGAGCCTTCTTCAGTCCCCATGAAAGACTCTGAAATAGAATGGGGCAAGCTTTCATTTGGTCGATTAGGACCTGTTGTACCGGTGACTCCAACTTTCAGAGATCCAACACTCACTGAGGACCTGATAGAAAAGGAGCTGACCTCTCTCATGAGTGATGTGGAAGATTGGAAGTCAGTGTCCGAGAGTGCCGAGCAGATTCGGTGTAAGTCTCGGAGGACAGCAGTGAGTGAACCAGTGAGGTCTGTGCACCCCAAGGTGGAAGTGCACTTAACCCCAGTGAGCCAGGGGAAAGCACTCATGTGTCAGAGTTATACCACCGTACATGGGGAAAGATCTCTCTATTTGGAGAAAAAGACTTGGTGGCTAATATTCTGAAACCCAAAGAGAGCCCTGGTTCAGAGAAGGTTCCAGGATGGGAGGAGTATGAGGAAAAGCCATTAGAGCCGGAAGAAGAACCTGCTCCTATTGTGACAATGCCTAGCAGTTTCCAGGCACCTCCTAAGATAGGCCCAGAGGAGGAAAAGAATTTCTGGGTTCTGCCTGGACGAGCAGATCCAAATGTCTTCAGATCAGTCTCCAGGGTGCAGAGAGTGATCAACTTTAAAGTCTACAGAACCTGGGGTTATTTTACAGTTACATAGTTAGTTACATAGTTAAATTGGGTTGAAAAAAGACAAAGTCCATCAAGTTCAACCCCTCCAAATGAAAACCCAGCATCCATACATACACCCATCCCTACTTTTAATTAAATTCTATATACCCATACCTATTCTAACTATAGAGCTTAGTATCACAATAGCCTTTGATATTATGTCTGTCCAAAAAATCATCCAAGCCATTCTTAAAGGCATTAACTGAATCAGCCATCACAACATCACCCGGCAGTGCATTCCACAACCTCACTGTCCTGACTGTGAAGAACCCCCTACGTTGCTTCAAATGAAAGTTCTTTTCTTCTAGTCTAAAGGGGTGGCCTCTGGTACGGTGATCCACTTTATGGGTAAAAAGGTCCCCTGCCAATTGTCTATAATGTCCTCTAATGTACTTAGAGGACTTAGTAAAGTGTAATCATGTCCCCTCGCAAGCCCCTTTTTTCCAGAGAAAACAACCCCAACCTTGACAGTCTACCCTCATAATTTAAGTCTTCTGTCCCTCTAACCAATTTAGTTGCACGTCTCTGCGCTCTCTCCAGCTTATTTATATCCCTCTTATGGACTGGAGTCCAAAACTGAACTGCATACTCCAGATGAGGCCTTACCAGGGACCTATAAAGAGGCATAATTATGTTTTCATCCCTTGAGTTAATGCCCTTTTTTATGCAAGACAGAACTTTATTTGCTTTAGTAGCCACAGAATGACACTGCCCAGAATTAGACAACGTGTTATCTACAAAGACCCCTAGATCCTTCTCATTTAAGGAAACTCCCAACACACTGCCATTTAGTGTATAACTTGCATTTATATTATTTTTGCCAAAGTGCATAACCTTGCATTTATCAACATTGAACCTAATTTTCCAGTTTGCTGCCCAGTTTTCCAGTTTAGACAAATCACTCTGCAAAGTGGCAGCATCCTGCATGGAACCTATAGTTCTGCACATTTTAGTATCATCTGCAAAAATAGAAACAGTACTTTCAATGCCCACCTCCAGGTCATTAATAAACAAGTTGAAAAGCAAGGGACCTAGTACAGAGCCCTGCGGTACTCCACTAACAACACTGGTCCAATTAGAAAATGTTCCATTTACCACCACTCTTTGTAGTCTATCTTTTAGCCAGTTCTCTATCCAGGTACAAATACTATGTTCCAGGCCAACATTCCTTAATTTAACCAGTAACCTTTTGTGTGGCACTGTATCAAATGCTTTAGCAAAGTCTAAGTAAATCACATCCACTGCCATCCCAGAATCGAGGTCTCTACTTACATTCTCATAAAAAGAAATTAAGTTAGTCTGGCAAGATCTATTACGCATAAAACCATGCTGGCACAAACTCATAGTATTATGATTTGCTATGAAGTCCAGTATCTTATCCTTTATTAACCCTTCGAAAAGCTTTCCTACCACTGACGTCAGACTAACTGTCCTATAGTTTTGAGGCTGAGAACGGGATCCTTTTTTGAATAGAGGCACCACATTAGCAATTCACCAGTCTCTCGGCACTATGCCAGATCTCAATGAATCCTGAAAAATTAAGTAAAGAGGTTTGGCAATCACAGAGCTAAGCTCGCTAATTATCCTGGGATGAATACCATCTGGCCCTATGCTCCATTGTGGGTCTACGAGAAAGTGGCAGCATCTTATAAGGATTGGCTTATTGATGAGATCCTGCGAAAGGAAAAGATGCACCATAGTTGCATTACCAACCCAGATGCGGTGAAGCGGCAGCAGGATTGGGAGTACTTGAGGTCCATTGAGAAGGACTGGTGCTATGGGTGCACCATATTAAAGAACGCTGTGAAAAGCTGTGGGAAATACAATCCCACTAAGTATTTCTCCATGGAGGTGTATGACAGTGATGAACAATGGGTGGAGAAACCCCATCCCAAATATTATATACCATATGAGGACACCAAGGCCCGTTTTCTTCATATGATTTGAAGGAATTGTTTTCTTTTTGATCTTGCTCCACTGGGAGTGAAGTTTCAGTTCATTGGAACTGTCTATTGCCTGTCCCCTTCCAGTGACTGACTTTGTCCTGGTAAGGAGTCTTCTTTATTTACTCCAGTTGGAGTTAATTCCAACAAACTGATAATTTTCCAGTTTACACCTACTTGTTGGTAGGTTCATTCCAATTCCCCTTACCCTCCTAAGTGCATATAAAAAAAAAGGACTGTGGGTTCGAGTTCTTACATGGACTGGAATGATAAAGTATCTGCAATGCAATATGTATAACCTGTGCCTTCTTTTACAGATTTTCATTGCTCAGGGTACCTGGACAGTACTTAAGAAATGGTTATACAAAATGTGATGAATGTTATGATATTGCACTATTGGTATGCAATGTGGAGCTACTAAATGCACAGTTAAGTGACAGTAAAATAAATTGTTTTTCTATGATGCTGTTTCTTTCAGATATGCCATTGTACCTGGGTTACTCAGGAGAGTTACCCTGAAGAGGTTATAAGGTAATGGCTAAGTATCACTTTTTGGTAAAGTGTTTGATATGAATGTACTAAGTCTCTAGTAGTGAGAAGAATTAGACCACTGTTCTATGATAGAGATAGATTTCTCAAAATGGTTTCTAGCAAGATGTACCTTAACTGCTTATTTTATTTAATGGGCTTCTAGCATGCTATGCCTAAACTGCTTTCTTTTCAGGTTAACCATGGTTCTCTAGTAGGCCTATGAAGAGGCTTCTGGAGGGGAAGTTAACCCTATAGTGAATATAATACATGTGTAATGTTGCAATGTATTTTGGTGCTTTGTTATTTGAATATGTTCCTTGCCGGGAAGTAAGGAATTCACCAGGGGGAGAATGTAGGGATGTGTAAAATAGCCACCCCTAGTATTTTGTGCAGGCAGTCCCTCCATGTTATGGACACCTAACTGGGTGCTAAAATACAGTTGGGAGGGTTACTGTTTGCTCTTTCTGCTCTAAGCTAGGCCCCTGCTGCTTCTCACAGTGACCAGCAGATGGCACTGTGCTGGGATATAAAAGGCTCTGAAGCCATGCTTTCAGTGTCCATTTTGTGCTGGCTCTGACTTGAACAAGCAGGCAAAGCCCTATGGAACCTAGACAGGTCATGTCTAGTAAGAATAGGCTACTCACCATTATAGGTTACTCTAGGAGTAACAGATAGACAGGTTATTTAGCTGAGCAGCTCAAGGCTCCGATGAGGAGAGTCAGAGGGATTAAGATTCCGGGTACTAATAGCCCAGAAGTAGGGACTTAGTGTATAGGAACAGGGTAGATAGATTCCCCTCAGGTTCCCATTAGGGAAAAGGCTGAAACTGGGTGTACCTTTATTGCTGCTGAGCAAGTCCTCTTGCCTGTGGGGACTAATACTGACCATATGGTGCTGTGAGTATTGCCTATTCAATGTGATGCTAAATCCTGTCATGCTCTATTGTATACTCCACTGAGGATTGTCTATGTTCAATAAACCAGTTCATGGGGGCGTGGCTTACAGGCACATGTGACCGCACGTACCTTAGCTCAGCTCCAGACCCGGTGCCGATAAACTGAAGCATTTTGCAGCCCCAGGGCACCCAAACGAGTGCTACACACAAGCAGAGGCCTCTGCAGCCATGCCGAAAAAGAAGGACAAGCAGCAGCCCTTGAGACTTACCACTTTCTATGGCTCTCAGCCTAAGACGCCGAACCAGGACGACATCCAAGATGGCGCACAGTCCTCCTCCTGCAGATCCTCTCCAGTGCGCAACGATGCTGCAATGGAACAGCAGACAGCTAAGTACACTTAAAGGTGCTGTTTGCACAGTTAAGAGAGGACATTTGTACTGATACAAAGCAGGCGGTACAAGACATTAAAACTGAGCTCCAAACTCTAGCTGCCCGCACTGACCGTATTGAGACTAAAATGGAGGAGTTGGTGGAGGCGCATAACACCATGGCTGACACCGTTGAAACACAAGAGTCAGTAATTACTATGCTACAAAATAAATTGGCTGATGTGGAGGACCGTTCTAGAAGGAACAACGTAAGGTTGAGGGGTATCTCTAAGGATATTCTGTAGCCACAACTCTGCCAGTATGCGCAGGACCTTATCCTTACAATACTCCCAGACACCCCTGCAGACCACCTCCTTATTGAAAGAATACACAGGATCCCCAAGCCCAGAACTGCCCAAGCGGGGCACCCAGAGACACCATACTTTGGATTCACTTCTTCCACATAAAGGAAGACCTGATGCACTACGCAAGACAACATAAAGTGTTTCCACAGCCGTATAAGAAAATACAAGTTTTTGCTGACTTTTCTGCTGCCACTATGGCGAAGCGCCGAGAATTAGCCGGAATAACACAAGCTTTGCACCAACATGATATACCATATAAATGGGGATACCCAACAAAGTTATTGGTCCATTGGCAAAACTCCACAAAAATAATCCTAAATGTGGAAGATGGGAAGCAAGCTTTAGCGAAGTGGAATGTTCCACTTACAGCACCACTGAAGCCACGGCAACAACAACTTGGAAGGATGCATGTGGATACTGAGAAAGAAAAGGAGGATGATATGGCTACTACTTGACTACCCACAACCTGGGTCACCTATTTTTTTTTTCTATGGTTCCAGGCACTGGAACTGGAAAAATTGAGTTTCCTTAACAACTGAACCAAACACCCCCTACCACCCTTCTCTACCACTGCAAGACTGTCTGCCAATCTTCGGGAATGTATGCATTCAGAGATTGGCCACAAGTGCTGGCTATAATGTACATAAGTTGTAAGTTTTATGTTTACCTTTCCATGCTCTTTTCTACCTCTTATTACCCTTCCCTACCCCTTCCTGGGAGACTGGCATGTATTGTATTATTGAGCTTTGTTCTATTGCTATGGGATCAGCTGAATTGTACACAATATAGCATTCGAATTAGCCATAATGGTGCTTAAATGTATGAGTATTAATGAGAGGGGCCTAAACACCCCGCGCAAGCGCTTATTAGCCCTGACAGAATGCAAAAGGCAACAGGCAGATATCAAATGGGTCCAAGAAACGCATTTCCGGCTGAAGGACCAAATGTCTATAGCTAATAAACATTACAAAATGATAGCAGCACCGCCCTCCCTAACAAAAAAAAGAGGTGTAGCAATTATAGCTAGAAGGTCCCTGAATATTTCAAGTATGAAGCATTTAGCTGACCCCAATGGCAGATGTTTAATTGTTATATGCACTATCAACCAACAGCATTATACGTTGATGAATCTCTACTCCCCTAACACCAATCAAAACCTGTTCCTGAGGCAAGCCTTTGAGCAACTACAAAACTGTAAGCAGGGCACTGTTATCATTGGTGGGGACTTTAACAATGTTATAGACCCAGATATGGACAGATTACCACTAGTAAATGCGCTACCCACACAATACCAAAAAGTGGTGACCAAGAAATCCCAAACCTTTTCCGAATTATTAGCACAATACAACCTGTATGATGTATGGAGAGTGCAAAACCCCAACATGAAAGATTTCTCGTACTACTCCCCTCATCATAAAACGTATACTAGAATTGACCTCTTTTTAACCCACCCCCAAACCCTGAACGTAATCTCGCAATGCTCGATTAGGAATACAACGTGGACGGATCATTCACTAGTTGCATTCACTCTGCAAGAACGATATCAGTTCACTACACGTCCCCCGTGGAGGCTTAACAATTCTTTGCTAAACGACAAAAATATTTACGACCAATTAGAAGCTAATCTAACAGAATTTTTCTCCCAAAATGATAGCACAGACATAGCTGACCTAACACTTTGGTGTGCCCATAAGGCAGTGCTCCGAGGACACTTAATCAGTTTAGCCACTCATAAAGCAAAAGCAACGAAAGCTAAGCAGGAACAGTTACTTAAAAGAATAAATGACTTAGAGCAGGAAAAAAGGATGTCCCCCACTCCTGAAACCATAGACTCTTAAACAGACTCAAAGAGGAGGTGAATTTACTCATTCTTAGCAAATGCCATGACCAATTAATAAAACTTAAAAGTATTCAATATGCTATGGGAAATAGGGCGACGGCCATTCTTAAAAGGCAACTTATCCACCAACAGACGCATTACAGAATAGGGAAGATACAGACGCCCACTCAAGAAACTAAAATAAATCCTACAGATATAGCAGATGCGTTTGTTCAATTCTATAGGGATCTATACAATTTGAAGGATGCCCCCTCTACAGCAAAACCCCTAGAGGCTGATATTAAATCTTTTTTACAACCACTACATCTACCTTGCCTACAAGCCTCTACTATTTCAACTTTAACGGGACCCCTTAGAATAGAGGAAGTTCTACAAGAGATAAAAGATTTGCCACAAAACAAAGCTCCGGGCCCAGATGGCTTTACTAACAGATATTATAAGTCCTTTGCTACCGCCCTCGCTCCATACCTTACTAGGGCCCTGAACGCCACAGCCATTGCCGGACAGTTTTCCCAAGAAATTTTAAAGTCATATATACCTGTATCAACTATACTTAAACCAGGTAAAGATAGCACCAAATGTGCAAACTACCGCCCTATATCATTACTGAATAGTGACCTTAAGATATACGCATCTATAATAGCAAAACGCCTGCAAACTGCTTTGCCTCATATGATTAATACTGATCAAACGGGCTTCGTTAAGGGACGTCAGTTGCACGATAACACAAGAAGGCATCTTAATATGATCCACCAAATACACAAACAAAAGATTCCCTCCATATTATTAGCATTAGACGCTGAGAAGGCGTTTGACCGAGTGAATTGGACTTATTTGAAGCTGGTATTAGAATGTTTTGGTATTCCTACTTCATTTTCCAAAGCTATCTTGGCCCTTTATTCTGATCCAACGGCCCAGGTGAATGTAAATTTTTATCTCAAGCCTTCCCCCTGACGAATGGTACTAGACAGGGATGCCCGCTGTCACCTCTCATTTATATTTTAAGTATTGAACCACTGGCCCAAGCCATAAGGAATTCCGAAAACATCCGGGGTGTAACGATAGGCCCTCAAGTCCATAAGGTCCTACTGTTTGCGGATGATATTGCATTATTGATTACTAACCCTGATATTGCATTGCAGGAATTGTTTGAGTTGATTGGACATTTTGGCAGGTTAACATACTATAAACTCAATGTCATTAAGACCCAAGCATTACCCATTCTCATGCCCGAGCTGGAAGTCGACAATTTGAAGCGTGAGTATGACTTGGATTGGCGTCCAACTGCGATTCACTACTTGGGTGTGGAAATATCGGCAGACCCAGCGCAGCTCTACAAACAAAACTTCGCTTCCATGCTAAATGACACACTAATGACCCTAAATACATGGAAGACGACCTACGTCTCTTGGTTGGGACGGATGAACGCAATTAAAATGCTAATAATTCCCAAAATCCTGTACAAATTTAGAGTTTTGCCCATCCCATTGTATAACACTTTTTTTCAACAAATGCAGAGACTGCTAATGTCCTTTATTTGGAACCATCGGAAGCCAAGGATCCCACGATCAGTGATGTATACCAGCAAAAGGAAAGCAGGATTAGCCTGCCCAAACCTGCATGCCTATTACAAGGCCACTATTTTGGACCAGTTGGCTGACTGGCATTTACCTCAAGGGTCCAAGAAGTGGGTAGACATGGAAAACTGGCTTTATAAATCTCGCTTTGGCCATACTGGTCTATCCCATATTTGGACATTAGGAAAGCACCATTACACAAATTTGGAACATTTATCTCTACCACTTAAAGCCACACTGAAAACTTGGTATACGGACCCGGTTAATGCTAACCGGCACCTAAGCAACCCATTCTCGATACTGGCGCCCATATCTATTTTAAGTGAGGCGATACCGGATCTGTACTTACAGTCGTGGCAACAACAAGGCATCACAAAGATTGGAAACCTCTATGATCACAATGTAATAAAACTCTTTTCCAACTTGAAAACGCAATATGGACTACCAGACGCCCAACTGTATACATTCCTTCGGATTCAACACTACTTACAAACAAACAAATGGCTGAGCGCACATCAACCAACCAGATTTGAATTAAAGTGCTGGAATACCGTAAGAATCAAGAAGGGTACCACTACCATCTATAACAGACTGGTGCAAAGCATCACAGGCCAACCACTGTCGGCTAAAGAAGCATGGGAAAGAGACTTGAACATGTCAATCGATGCAGAGGCATGGGAATATCTGTTCAGACAAACCTCCAAATTCTCTAGGGCTCTCAATCATCATGAACTAACCACAAAAATAATGTACCGATGGTACATGACCCCGGAGAGAATACATTAAGCCTTTCCCACGTCACCGAATAACTGCTGGAGATGCCAAACTGGGGTTGGAACCCTGTTACACATGTGGTGGGCATGTCCCATTGCACAAACATACTGGACCACAGTCAACCATCTTATTACAGAAACCACGGGAATATCCCATATCATACCAGAAATGGTCTCATTGGGTCTCTTTACACAACAAATGGACAAAAACGAAAAAAGGGCAACCATTCAAATACTATTGGGCAGTAGAAGTTTATTAGCAAAAAATTGGAAAAGGCCCTCATTACCAACAGTTAAGGAAGTAAAACAAGAAGTTGACCCCATACAGTTATATGAAAGAACTGTCCTTTGGACCACTTGACTAAAGTTGGCAACGGCTTGGGTTCAGGACAAAGAGAAATTTTGCTCACCTTTTACATGTAGTAGACTCGTATGCCAGTACTCCCTCCACGTTCCCTTCCTCTCCCTCCTTCTCCTCCCTACTTTCTTCTCTTTCGTTCTTTTCCTTTTCTAATCTGTGACAGAAACGTTGTTACAAATACCTGAAAATTGTTAAAAAAAAAAAAATTATTTTAGCAAATTATGCAAGCTCCCTTAATTCGAAAATTGGATCTGGATAAAAGATCCCATACCTGTACTTTATTTCCTGTTTTATAAAATTACTTTTTAAAGTGCTTCAAAAATAAATAAATAAATAAATAAAATAAACCAGTTCATGTTTAAGTTATAAGAACCACTGGCGCCCAATTATTATACCCTGAATCCAGTTACAGTTGCGCTACACCCTGCCTCCACACCGTTGCGAGGGCTCACTCCCTAAGATTACAGGTCTCATCCGGAGCACATTTATTGGGAGTGGAGCTCAATAGTGGTGTACAACACACATAATTTACTATAGCGCTACATTTATAAAAGAACTTAAGTCATTTTTTAACA
Organism: Xenopus laevis; assembly: GCF_017654675.1. Taxonomy (NCBI): domain Eukaryota; kingdom Metazoa; phylum Chordata; class Amphibia; order Anura; family Pipidae; genus Xenopus; species Xenopus laevis. Next base: position 76,959,706 of record NC_054380.1, on the reverse strand, counting down.
GCAGCAAAGCTGGCTCTTGAGAAACTTGATAACTTTATAGCATATCTGTTTTATAAAGAATATTTTTTAGCAAATATACAAAACAACAAATAATTTAACTAACATTTGCAGTATCATTTTCCTAATTGCAAAACTAAAGTTTATATAGAAACTATATATTAAAAAAAGACACTGCACGTGTTTAAATGATATAAAGTGATTGCAATCAACTCCCCATCGACTCTTGGCCAGTACAACAATAGAACATTTGGAAATATAGGATTTTGTGGCTATGATTAACCCCAAAGCAGCTTTCTTTACCAGCTGGAGTCCTGACTGAGCATATTTCAGAAGAACAACCAATAAGTAATTACAATTATCAATTTGCGAAGCATGCTTTGGAAAACTAATTAGAGAATCTGAGATTCATAATGCATAATGCTCAGGTGCAAAGTGGAGATTTTCACTGCTTAAATTAAATGTGTCCTGAGAAATTATTGTAATCAACATTTTTTACTGGATAACAGTGCTTATAGCATTGCATAATTGCTGTTACCAAAGTTATTAAAAGTGAACTTCAGAAAACCTTTTTTTAAATATACTTATCTTACAAAACTGTTAGATTTGATAGCACTATTATAAAAATGACTTTGAAAATTCTTATTATAGCACAGGGATGTCCAGCTTGGCACCCTTCAGCTGTTCTTTAAAATGTGACCCCAGCAAGGGCCGACTGCAAAATCAACAATGAGATGGATATGCATTTCGAAAAATGTTTGCAAAAGACAAAACAGTATTGTAGAAATGGCAACATGTGTAATTGATCACAGTTATGAGTCTGAGATATTGGGATGCTCTTAAAGGGTCAAAGATAACCTTTATCAAATATTGAGCTGGGGAATTCTGAAAAATTCCGTTATACAAATGCCCCCTTACTGTATATCTAATTATTCATGTCTGTTGCTAACATTTTCCTAACAGTCAGGACAGATTTTAATAAATCTACACGTTTATCAATAATTATCTCAATTTGTTTGAATGTTTTTAATTGCTGTAAGCAGCTGGAAAGATGGTAAATGCAAGGGACGAGGATGGCCTGTACTTACTACCAATCCAGAAAAAGTGCAGACGAGTGTAGCCTGACTACAAAGGCTAGATGCAAGTATAAGTGCTCGTACAAAAACAGACATAAAATAAAAGTGCACAGTTCCATTTTTTTCCAAAATTGAATAATGTTACAATGATTCACGCACACCCCTTTTATGTAACATGGGGGAAATTAATGAAAGTAGTAATTGGGAAAAAACATTTTGCATAAATAATTACAATTTGCATTTATCAATGCAATATTCTTCAATAAACAGTAATGCACTGGCCATTTTAATTGCACATAGTGCACATCTATGGCCTGTTTAAATGTGGCACACTCTGTTGGGCAATGATTAAAGGAGAACTAAAACTTGACCAAAGAAGTAAGGCAGAAAGGTTGCGCATCATGTTCTGGGCTTCTGTACCAGCCCAAGGCAAACACATCCCTTTTGCAGTAAAGATCTGTGTCTCCAAAGATGCCCCAGTAGCTCCCCATCTTCTTTTCTGCAGATTTACTGTACATGCTCTGTGCAGCTGTCAGTTACGGAGATACTTGATATACATAATATAAATGTCACAATATAGGGCTGATTAGTAAAAAATTCTAATTATTGTTACATGGCAGCTCAGAAACCAGTAAAATCAACTTATATGACAGACAAACCTCTTTCTCTGCTTGGTGATTTGTGTGTAATCTTTGCTTCTCAACAGCTGCTCAGAGCAAACTGAGTATGTGCGAGTCACAGACACTCTTTACTAATGTGACAACTTTGAAGGCCTGGCTCTTTACAACTATAGGGACTAAACCTTTAGTCTTGTTCAATACGTTCAATATATAAAATATGAAATATAAAATATGACATTTCTATCCATATTCATTTTTGGGGTTAGTTCTCCTTTAAGTGCTCTGTAGGCATGCATCAAGGCTGCAGTACATTAAACAAAGCTGTACATGAAACAAGTCTGTAGGCATGAAAAGGCTGTAGTAATCATGGTATCATTTTTTTTTTTAACTTTTTATTAAATCGTTTTGATGGTCTGCAATTTTTGTATGCCTACTCCTTTATGTACTTTTTAATAACAGCATCTCAGCGGTCACACCATATTGCATAGGGCACAAGAAAAAAAAGGAGGCGAAGTGAAGTGCAAAGGGGAAAAAAAGGGAGTCAACAAAAACAACCAAGAGACACATGGCATTTGAACTAAGAGTCAAATATTTCATTTCTGAAGTATCTAACAAAAACAATAATAACTTTTTAATTAAATACATATTACATGAACTACACAATGGAACAAACTATCACATTTGCAGTCTTTCTTCCTCTGACCAATGAGTTTAACATTTTACAGCTTCACAAAAGCAAAATATGAAATCTGTGCAAAGGAAAGTTTGCATAAAGGGGAAATAATGGATGTGGTAGTACAAGCCATAACCATCATCTGTAGGATGAACGATGTTGTTTAAAGAATAGGTCAGTTGATTGATAGGAGAAATATTATTTTTAAGACAGTAATATGATATCCATGGGGATATATTAAGGTGGCCATAGACGCAAAACGTGCCGATGTTTATCCGATATGCCACTATTGGCATGGCTATATCAGGGGTAATCTGAACGTTCAGCCCTATGGCCGTACGATCGGATTACGATGAGAGCGCAATGGGCTCCAGCCGGACGGTCGGGACAAAATCAAACCTGTCTGATCGACCAAATGACCGAACTCCGCCGGACGAAAACTGTGGGGACTCTCCACACACGGTCCGAAAATTGTACGAATCCTCGATTTGTACAATAGGATCTTTGCGTCTATGGCAAGCTTTAGAAAAGCAGATAGGCATGCATAATCTAAGACAAGAACCCAAATAAAAGCATCTAAGATTACATTTCCAAAGGGTGGAAATGGAAATGGGCAAAAGTAGGGGGGCAAAGTTTAAACCTTGCAATTCCCTAATAGTCTGGTACTGCTAGCAGGTGGAGACTGCAAACAGAATGCAGGAGTGCATGTAGCATATTCTCTTTTATAAGGTTACTAGATCATTTAAAAGCAAATCTTGGAAATTCAGCTGGATGGGCTGAACTGTTTGTATTCAAATGCAATCAGGGCAGGCCAGCAAAGTTCATTTATTAGAACTGTCCCTGGATTTTTTAATGCTCCACTATTTATGCAATTCTCTTGTTTTTCAAGCAGCTAGAATAAAAGGCAAGGAGAGTGGATGCTCTGTAATTTGTTAAGCAGGAACAGACAAATATTTCAAAATAAATAAGAATAACATTATGAGGAAATTCACTTGAGACTAAGCATTAAATAAACATATATGGTAATTAGCTGAAAATCACATTTGAAGAAAACTGAAATAAAGCTTACCTTGCAACAATATATGTTCCTGTGTCCTCAAGGTAAATGGTTTATAACTGATGCAAATAGTCAGAGCCATGAATGTCTGAGAAAGCTTTAGAAGCTACAGTTAAATATTAATATGATTTTAATCAGGAGAAAGAGAATATGCAGCTGTAGAGCATGAAGAATGAGCCCTAGAGTGCTTTGGTGAATAAATTATTACATTTAGCTAGTATTTATTACTGATAATGTCCAGTTCCTGAATAAAAGGCAAGAATATTGCATATTGCACAGCACAGGTATGGTTTTAAAATATGCAGGCATCATGGAGAAAGAACTGGGATTACCTATAAATTTAGCTATAGCATACAAAGCCAGGTTGGAACGGTAAGGGCTAACAATATATTATTCTGTATTAAATGCGTTAAAGGCCCTATGTAGAGTACAACACACAGGCTTCCAATACACCAAAGGGAACATCACTTAAATATACAGAGTGCTGAGATGGACAGCTTAATGAATAACTCTTATAAAAGATAACAATTCTGAAGAAATGGTGGCCAAAATGTTACATAGTTACATAGTTAAATTGGGTTGAAAAAAGACAAAGTCCATCAAGTTCAACCCCTCCAAATGAAAACCCAGCATCCATACACACACCCCTCCCTACTTTTAATTAAATGCTATATACCCATACCTATACTAACTATAGAGTTTAGTATCACAATAGCCTTTGATATTATGTCTGTCCAAAAAATCATCCATGTGATAGGTAAAATTTGATATAATGTGCTAATATACAGTATACTCCATAAAATAACATTCTGCTTCCTTATTCACCAGATAAATTAGTTTTAAGACTTTGAAAGTACCATGTTTGCAGCTCTGACCTATTTATAAGCACTTACGGAGGACTGAATTAGAAGGAAGAATCAAATAATCAAAGTTATGATTTTACTAGTTTGAAAAATAATTTTTAAAAGTAGATTTTTCCCTTTTTTAAATGCTTAATGGCACCTCAAGCACTTGGCAAATGGCGTGGGACACATGATCCAGTATTCTGACCTGACAACAATCCTGAAGTAAATGTAAACGTTTTGTCAATATTTGGACCCATATACACATTATAGGCCAAAATGAAGCCATAATAGGAACAAGTTAAGTTAAACATTTTTAACTGATTGTTCTTGCTCTAAACCAGATCTTTGGTTAACATGTTTATTTTTCAAGTGGTGTTATGGGAAAGTATATGAAAACATTTTCTTAGTGCCCCTGACGTATAACTGCTGCTTTAGGAGAAATATCATCTTCAATACTTTATATTTATAACAAATGTTAATTGATAAAGGATAACATTAAGCAAGAGCTGCTTAGCCCACTTCATTTCATAAAATGAAGATTCTGACCAATCCTTGGTGCAGTGGCATAACTATAGATTGGGCAGAAACTGTGCACCCGTCTTGGCATTTAGTTTTTAAAATGTTGGCCTAACCAAGTACAGACTTTCTGGCAAAAATTAAAGGATGAGGAGAGCACTTCTCAATTGCAAAAAAACGCTGTGGTTATGTTTATTAAAGGCTACTACACAACATGTTTCGGGTCATTACATACCCTTTCTCAAGTGTTTACCCAAGCGAGGATTTGATGCACTCTTTGAAAAATTGAAAGGGCAGTGCGGAGGACGTCATTGGCTTATTTTGCAAGTACAGACTTTATTCAGGATTTCATTGCCCTGAAAGCAAAAAGGAAATGTTTTCATGCTTATAGGAGTTGGTTTTTTATGCTTGCCCTCCTACTGAACAGTAGGGCTTGCTTTATTTCAGTATTTATTCCCATTTCAGATAAAGGATAAAAAATAATTTAATGTTTAGAGTTTAGTTAGAGTACTGCACGGGTCCATTTTTTGAAACCAGTACCCGACCCATACATGCACCTGCATGTTCCCGCTACCCGACCCGCAATAGGCCAACAAACCTTCCGACCCGCCATGAAACCGGAAGTGACGTTACATTTGAGTGGAAGTAATCTGGAAGATCCACAACAGAGGGTGGGAAGGATCAAGCCCGCAACTTTGTTCAGGATCCAGCCAGAATACCTGCGGACTGCCCGCACAGCCAAGGAATCAGGAACTTTTTGCAGGTATTCCGCGGGTACCTGACCCCATGTAGGACTCTAGTTTCAGTCACATTTCTTAACAAAATTCTCAATTTCAATCAACTGCTGCAGTGAGAGTACAAACATTGGTTAAAAATATTTTTGGCAAAGAGACTTTATGTAAATGTGCAGTCTAAAAGTTGCATGACAATCCTGAAAGAAGTGCATTTCATCTGAAGGTAATGAGAGAATATACTGTATATACAGGAAGCATTTACTAGTCAGCTGTTTAAAAACACATATCTGATGTGTGTCCATCATGGAAGTTATATTCAACAAGAAATGTATGGTATATTCTGCTCGAAAGGGCACATTCAATTAAAACTTTTTGCTCAATTGAGAACCAATGGTTCTAATGTATAATTAGACTACATCAATTATTCCAGCAGCGCACTCCAGAACCACTTTAAGGAATCGTACTACTTCAGATCACCGGTAAAAACAGACAATCTTTATTTCAATATTTAATTTACAAACATAGCCCTATAGCCCTATAGCTATGTTTGTAAATTACATATTGAAATAAAGATTGTCTGTTTTTACCGGTGATCTGAAGTAGTACGATTCCTCAAAGTGGTTCCGGAGTGCGCTGCTCGAACAATTGATGTGCTGATTACGTTCCTTAGTGACAGACTCGGGGCAGCGGCACCCAGGTCACAGCAACATTGGGGTAAGAGTCATCCTTATTCGTATACCTTTTTCATATACATATCTTGCATGACATGTGGGGAGATCGGGAATATTGTGCCGACTCCAAGGTTTAAACGAGAGGTCCGGGGCATGGGGCTCCCGGGACAAAGAGTATTTAATTGAGCCACACATGGACCCTAACGGTTAATTGGAAAATTTTAACTTTTTGCTCCATTGTATGCATTGGATTAACTATGTGAAGCCCGAGAGGAGTGCTGGATTTATATACTTGTTCTATATGTATAATTAGACTATGCATAATTAATGGTTCAGAATAATAACCAAAAAAAACCCAAAAACGATGTATTCTCTGAAGAAAATAAAGTGACTTATTTATATTAATAATTGAGTAAACGGGTTGTCGTGGTATCTCTTTGTCCAACTAATCCTGGCTTCTATTATTATTATTGTTAATCTATGCTCTCTCTGTGATATTCTTTGATTTTCACAGCATGCAGCATTCTGTGTATTGGCCAGTGCATTAAAGTATTTTAAAACCATGAGTCAGCATTTTGCAATTCATGAATAAACAATCTCACAGTACAAAAGCACAGAGCAAAGCTTCATGATTCATTGTTGGAACCTTTGGCAATGTATCTGTGTAGCAAAATTAATCTTAATAATTGGTCTCTTAGGTCAGTGACATGACAACAAAGATCACAGATTTACTATACACACAATACTTTCAGTTCTTAAGATCCTGCTGCTTGTCTGAAATCCATAAAGCTGAAAAATGATTTTTGGTTTGTTCTTAGTATACAGCTCTTGTTAATTTTACAATGTCAATAGAGGCTAAATATTTGACACAATGCTGGACTGGCTTCCCAGCAGCTGGCTTATTAACACTTTCCAAATCAAACACATTTACACAGTACATTTAACTTACATTTTGAAGTGCTGGTTGTCTTTGATCTTGCTGTGCTTTAGTGTCAGTATACAGTACATGTGGCATGGGATAGAACAAAGTGAAACCTGGAACCATAACATATATGGCATTGACTCAGATTTCCATGGCCTACTATATGATCATGAAACTCCTCTGTGACTTATAATATCCTTATACAGGTGGTAAATTATTCTCTATATTAACCATCCCCTTCATCTTAACTATTGAACTAATGACGTAAATTCCATATCCTCACCTGTTCTTTTTAGAGAGAAATGAAAAAGACACATTATTTAGTTGTTTTTAATGCACAGTACTACGGTATTGCTTCCCACAATCTTGCCTTTATGCATTTCAGACATGGCTTGTGCAATCTGTCTCCTTCACTTAACCCATCCCAAAAAGTGCTCATGTAGTATGTCACTGGGGGTTGAAGATAGCTGATGTGCATGCATTAGTGCCAATGTTTGCATGCATATTATATTGAGGGCGCACCAGGGTCCACAATGCCTCGCGGCCCACCGACGGTTCACATGCCCATGTTTCCACTAAGAAGATTGCTTCTGGAGGGGGGTGGGGCCAAGCTGTGCAGCCTGTACCCCGGCCTGGCATCAGTCAGTTACGTTACTGGACACAGACAGAAGATAACTAGAAAGAAAGCAAAGTAGAGACGGTAAAGACATGCCTTTTGTATATTGCTGCTCTAGCACTTGTTTAGTAAGACCTTATGCAATGATACAATGTTGCATGGCTTTAGTTACCAATAGGAGGAATGAAGCCTGTTTAGGCGGGGCCCCCCTTCCCCCCAGGTGAAATAATTCAGACTTACTTGAGTTTTTTGTTTGAGCAGGTCTAAGCTGTGTCGGAATTGCATGATGCAGGGAAAGCAGCTCAGACATGCAGTGGATCGACTGGGAAGATACAGAGAGGATTCACCACCTCAAGGCCAATGTAAGTCAAGAGTAGGGTTGCCACCTTCTCCGAAATGTTTTACCGGCCTGGTGGGGGGCGGGAACAAAAAGGGGCGGACGTGACGTCAAAAGGGGCAGTGTCATGTCATAAAGGGGCATGGCCACATCGCCGTCATTTCAAGACGGGGACAAAGTCACAAAAGCTAAGTTTTTAGGGGATTGGGGGCAGACCGAGGGGTCTTTTTAAGGCTATTACAAATTTACCGGCAGCTACATTGCCGGTAAATTTGTAATACCGGCAACACTAGCCCTCACAGGCCAGCAGATTATCTCTGTACCAGCAGCACAGGTTCCCCAATTGCCACAGGACTCCCAGCAGCTTTGCATCAGCAACCCCCACCCTAGCTGCCCCAGCCTGCCCAGCAGCTCCAGCCCCCAGCCAGCCCGATACCTGAGGCCCACAGCAGCAACCTTCCCCCACAAAGGTCCAGCAGCAGACAGGGGCCACAACACCACTGCATCCCAGGGCAGGTGGGGGGAGGCTCTTCAGGCTGTCCTGTCCTGCCCAGCACAAGAGCACCCACACCGAGCATCAGAGCAGGTGCCATCTTGGATCGTGAAAACTATTGCGAGATCCAAGATGGTGGCCGGGACCGTACTTGGGGAAGGGAGCAGTGGAAGGTAAGCAAACGCTCTCCCCATGCCAGAAGCCGCTCCCCCACTCAGTCACCTCATTCAGGCCCTCACAAACAGCCACGGGACAGGCAGCAGCGCAGTCACCACAGGAGCCCAAGCACACCCCTTACCACACCCCTCCATTTGGGAAGAACCGCAGGGAGTATAAGCGGTCACCGTCCCGATATTCTTAGGGGAGGTACTGGTCCCGCAACCCCACAGTTCCCAGGCACCATGCATGCGGGGATAGCAGCTGTACCCCACGCAGATACAGGTCAGATAGGCCTCACAGAAGATCACAAAACAGGTTTGGGCAGGTGAGGGATTATTGGGGTCATAGGGCCCCAAATCGTTACAGGAATGGTTCAAGCAGCACAGATCAACAGAAATGGACAAAGATAAGGGTGAGTATACTAAAAGTGATGTTCTGATTGTGATACAGAGTATGATTCAGATGAGTGAGTTTGAGGGGGATGAAACATAAAACTCTTGAGAACTACTTGAAGGTTAAGAGCAAAGAAATTAAGAGAATAGGTAAGGAGGGTAACAGTGGTGGGGCTGCAGTATCTAGAAAGGGGGAAATGTATATAGCAGATGCTGGTGATATGTATGCTTGTGGGATTGCTGTCAATCATAAGCATTTAGCAAAAAATATGAAACCATATCAGAATAGATAAAAGGGTTCATGATATATATGAGTTGTTACATGCTGATCACTCAGAGGTGAAATATATGTACACTGTTTAGGATACGTTTACAACGTATGGTGGGAAGTCGTGGTTTATGTATGACAAGGAGTTTAGAAAAAAAATAGCTGTTAATGATGCAATGATTTTTGGTAGAAAAGATATGGAGATATGGATGCAGTGGGTGGGGGCAAATAGGAAGGAGAAAACAGATAGCATCATACAAAACACCAATATCAGGATAAAAAGAGAGTGCTGGAGTTTCAATGAGAAGAAGTGTGATAGAGGAGACGGTTTCAAATTTGACATGTCTGTTCTTTTTGTGGGAGCAACCACCCAGTAGTTGATTGGTAAAAAAGGAGTCAGGGTTTAAGCGTAATTCCTTTCATGGCAGTGCTGGCAAAGGCACCATCCCCAATTAACATAGGCAAATGAATCCCTTGGTTAGACGTGTATCCAGATACATAGCCTGAATGTATTAAAAATATTTTTGTTCAGTGCAACATTTAGTATGTTGGGGTAGAATTAAAAGGAATTTGATATCAGTTTATGAGTATCCTAAGGTATTGAAAGAAAAATTGGATAAAGAAATATTACTGGGCGGAATGGTGGGCCCATTCATAGAGCCTCCAGTTGAAGATCTGGTAATCTCCCCATTGGGTGTGGTACCTAAAAAAGAAGCAGGTAAATTTAGATTGATTCAGCACTTATCATACACCAAAGGGAATTCGGTTAACGATGCAATTGACAGTGCACAGTGCACGGTGCAATAATTGTATTTTGATCAGGCCCGTGAGATAATAAAAGGGAAAGGTATAAGAGCAGAAATGACCAAGTTGGAAATAGAGTCAGCTTTTTGCTTACTGTCACTGCATCCAGACAGTTTAAATTTACTGGTTGTTACTTTCAGGGGGGGGCTACTTTATTGACAAGTGCTTACCCATGGGTTGTGCAATATCTTGTGCATTTTTCAAAAGCTTTAGCACTTTTTTGCATTAGTTTCTGGAAGTAAGGTCAGGGCATAGCCCATATTTAACTGATTTCCTTTTAGTGAGCCACAAAGGATCAACAGTCTGTGGGGAGTTGCTATCAAACCTAAAACTTTTGTTAAAGGGATATTGTCATGGAAAAACAAGTTAATGGTGCTGCTCCAGCAGAATTCTGCACTGAAATCCATTTCTCAAAAGAGTAAACAGATTTTTTTATATTCAATTTTGAAATCGGACATGGGGCTAGACATATTGTCCGTTTCTCAGCTGCCCCAGTCATGTGACTTGTGTCTGCACTTTAGGATGGAACTACTTTCTGGCAGGCTGTTATTTCTCCTACTTAATGTAACTGAATCAGTCTCAGTGGGATTTGGCTTTTACTATTGAGTGTTGTTCTTAGCTCTACCAGGGAGCTGCTATCTCGTTACCTTCCCATTGTTCTGTTGTTAGGCTGCTGGGGGGGTGATATCACGCCAACTTGCAGTTCAGCAGTAAAGAGTGATTGAAGTTTATCAGAGCACAAGTCACATGACTGGGGGCAGCTGGGAAATTGACAATATATCTAGCCCCATGTCAGATTTCAAAATTGAATATAACAAAATCTGTTTGCTCTTTTGAAAAATGGATTTCAGTGCAGAATTCTGAAGGAGCAGCACTATTAACTGATGCATTTTAAAAAAAAAACATGTTTTCCCATGACACAGTGAAATTGACACAGAGATAGGAATATGCAGACTGCCAATTGCGAAGGTTATAAAGGCTAGGATGTTAGGGAGGGATTTGGTGGCCAAGGACAAGGTCACACTAAAGGATTTACAAGCACTGCTGGGCACTCTTAATTTTGCATGTAGTGTCATACCTATGGGGTGGATAATTAACAAGAGATTGGAAGGTTGGTTAAGGAAAGCAAAGCAACCACATCATAAGATAAAATTAATAAAAGCAGCTAAGGCAGAGTTGTCATCAGACTCACCCCTGATTAAAGGTTTTTAGTGTTAATCTGCATGAGACATAATTAGTGATGGGCGAATTTGCGCCGTTTCGCTTCGCCGAAAAATTCGCGAATTTTGCGCGAAATTCGCGAAACGGCGAAAAATTCGCGAAACGGCGCCGGCGTCTCGTTTTTGACGCCGGCGCCCGTTTTTGACGCCGGCGCCCGTTTTTCCGACGCCGGCGCCCGTTTTTGGCGCCGGCGCCCGTTTCTGACGCCGGCGACTTTTTTCGAAAAAAAAATTTTTTTGACGCCGGCGAATTTTTACCGCGAATTTTCGTGGACGTTTCGCGAATTTATTCGCTCGGCGCGAATCGCGCGAAATTCGGCGCGAATTCGCGCATGGCGAATAAATTCGCCCATCACTAGACATAATATCTCATTCAAAGCCCAACATGTCCCAGATGTGGAGAGCAACATAACATATGTCTTGTCTAGGGAGAGAAGGGAGCTTTCTTTAAGCTTGTGCCTAATGTTTCGGACAACAGTTCATACATGTCCTGATAATTTATGGCAGCTGGTGAACCCCTTTTAGAAGAACTGTACAAAAGGTCTGTATTTAAAAAAAAAATAAAAAAAATTTCCTCCTATAAAAGGGCGTGGAAAAGATGGCAGCTATTCTGTGAGTAAAGATTTGTTGTCATTTTGACGGTACTTTACGAGGAGGGTAAATCAAAAGTGGAAGTTAGTGCCACATTAGCAGCTATTTTACATTTCTCCATAGCAGAGGGTAAACCAGATTTAACACACAACCCAGTAATTAAAAATGTAATAAGAGGATGGGATAGAGTTGAATAGTGAAAGATAGGTTACAGTTGATATTAGGGGCATTAAAAAAGGTATGTTTGGCCATTTTGAATGTCTACTGTTTAGAGCAGTTTCCTCGCCCCATCTAATAAGACAGTAGGAAAAGGTTTAATAGCCAAACACGGGCAGGGATCAAACAGGAATTGATGGTGCTGCAAACCGGAAGTGACGTCATCAAAAGTGGGCGGAGCAGAAACAAGTTTTGTAAATCTTTAAAAGGAGTAAAATATAGACAATATTACATAAGATAAGAAATTTAGATGAGACCCGCAACCTGAATCTATACCCCCACTTCCTCCCCTCATTCTGCAGGGTAAACCGCAGGTACCTGACCCGCTGCAGGAATCTACTACCCTGAAAATACAGTAATTTTAAAAGTGAAATTATAAAAGATTATTTTCTTGAAATAGTACATTTGAGTGTATTACATTCATGGTATTTTAATATCAATCTGATGACAAAAATAATCAATCCAGAATGTCTGTGTCAAAGATTGTTTTCCACAAGAAAGAGAAAGTACACAGTGTGCCTGCCATTGTTCATTTTCAATGAGATAGGAAATTCAATACTTCTTAAAACAAAAAGACAAAAAAAAGTGAGTGGTTTGCATTCCTCGTAGCAATTATTGGTATTATAGGTAAAACAAACACTGCACACAAAACCATAATGTAATGTGAGGGACAGACACATGGACAAGAATTCAATATTTTACTGCATTTCACCTTGCATCCTTGTAGGACCAACTTTGACAACTAACTATAGATCCGGGCCCCATTTTCCTGACAGAAGGGTCAATGAAGAACTGCATATGGTTAGAGAAAATTGCAGTACATTGTGAACATGAGTAAGTGATTGCAAATTCAGTAAGGGATACTAAAGTGCAGTCAATGCAAAAATTAGACATGCAAGACAGATGCTGGAGCTGGCACGAAAAGAGGGAAAAAACAGTAAAATACTGAGCATAGTGTGGCTTTTCTTGTTATTAAAGGAACGGTTCAGTGTAAAAATAAAAACTGGACAAATAGATGAGTAAAATAAAAATGTTTCAAATATAATTAGTTAGGCAAAAATGTAATGTATAAAGACTGGAGTGACTGGATGTCTAACATAATAGCCAGAACACTACTTCCTGCTTTTCAGCTCTCTAATAGTCAGCAACTTTAAGGGGGGCACATGGGACATAACTGTCCAGTGAGTTTGCAATTGATCCTTTTCAGTAAAAAGCGTTTTCAGTAAATTGTCACTAAAAGGTTGGTGGTAAAATGTATCCAAAACTGGCTTGATCCTTGTTGTATTAACATATTTAATATACATTATCTAAAAAGGATAACAGAGCGAGAATGGCAAAGCACATTAGTAACTATGCCAAGCATGTCTTTAAGTGAAACATCAATCTCAGACTCAGGGGGGACTGTAATACTGCACAAAGTGGCATGTTATTGCATCCCAGCTAACCGCTACCAGCTGCAAGGAACAAAAATCAAAAACGAAGAAAATGAAAGGAAACCTTCACCAATGAACACTGTAGCCTGGAGTTTGGACCAAACTAGAGGAGGCAATTAGGAGGCATGCTGAGATACTCTACTGAAGTGTGCAAACAGTTTCTATCATAAGAGCAAGACAAGTGCTGTGCCAGTAATCGAGGGTTTTTATTTGAATAACAATACAATTAATACTGGATTTTCTCACAAATATCTTTATATTAGCTATTATGTTGATTAAATACAGTCATGTGAAAAATAAATCCCATGTCAAATTTGTGTGTTTACATATGTGGACAAATTAATATTTGATGGTCATACAAATAGTATCCAAAAATAAAGGTAACTGACCAAAATGGAAAAATTGACTTTGCAATAATTTATTTAAACAATAAAAATAATAGATATGCCATTTCCTTCCATAGACAAAAAGTATGCACTCCCGTGGATCTATTATCTGGTACTGCCCAGATACCTCTCAGAGACAGGTACTGTCTACCTGTCTCTGAGAATTTTTTTCTCACTCCTCCATGTAGAATTTTATAAGCTGTGCAATCTTTTAGGGCAGTGATCCCCAACCAGCCGCTCATGAGCAAAGTGTTGCTTACAACAAAGTGTTGCAAAGTAAGCGCAGTGGAGTTCCTGGGCACCATCTGCCAGATCTCCAGTCTCCTTTGGGTCCTCTTCATTCCCTGCAGCAATTTCCAGCACTTTGGTGAATGCGCAGTTGCTACGAACTGGAAGATTGCTCCAACCGTGCATCCGCAAATATGGAGCTCACTTACAGAAGAAGACTGGAGATCTTACTCTGCACTGATACGTGAGCAAACTCTTAGAGGCATTTTCTGGGGTAGCTAACCATTCTGGGGGGGGGGGAGCAGGAAGGGGGACTACATTTTCAGTAAATTGTCACTAAAAGGTTGGTGGTAAAATGTATCCAAAACTGACTTGATCCTTGTTGTATTAACATATTTAATATACATTATCTAAAAAGGATAACAGGGCTTTTTTATTGGGGTGTAATTCTCCTTTAATCTATGGGTCATGGCTCAAAATTGGGTAATTTTTATTGGTCTTCATGTTCTCCTTTAGTAGTGGAGAGATGATCCAAGACATGGTGGTAGATAAAAAAAAATGTCTAAGACATTCCATTCTTTTTCATTACTTCTAAATGTCCCCAGGGCAAGTTATACTGACAAAAACAATGTTGAATGACTGTTCAGTGTAAAAATAAAAACTGATCAAATAGATAGGCTGTGCAAAAATGTTTCTAATATAGTTAATTAGTCAAAAATCTATAAAGACTGGAGTGAGCGGATGTCTAACAGAAGAGAACAAACAGCGGTGATCCTGGCCCCTCCGCCACCTGAGGCAGCAGCAGTTGCTGCTGCCCCCCCTCCCCTGGAAATTTGCTCTTAAAATACCAGGAGCAGCATTTTTGCTGCCCCTGGTACCTAGTCAGGCGCTGCCGCCTGAGGCGACAGCCTCAACTCGCCTCATTGGCGAAGCACCACTGAGAACAAAACACTACTCCTTGCTTTTCAGCTCTCTAACTCTCAGTTCAGTGACTTGAAGAGGGCCCACAAGGGACATAACTGTTCAGTGAGTTTGCAATTGATCCTTAGCATTCAGCTCAGATTCAGAAGCAAGTGACATAAATAAAAAATAAGGGGGGAAAATTGCGTATGTGAGAAAAATGTAAAAATCTTGACACGTAAGGAGGGAGCATTGGTTGTTTGAAACATGTCAAAACGCAAGTGCGGACCATTGTGTAGTTGAGAAAATTGAAAAATCTTGACACGTAAGGGATGAAAATCGGATGTTTGAAACATGTCAAGATGAAAGGGGGGACCATTGCGTAGGTGAGTTAAATGGAAAAATCTTTACAATGAGCATAGGATGTTTGACAGGTTTCAAACATCCAATGCACATCCCTTACATGTCAAGATTTTTCAAATTTTATCACCTTCACAATGGTCCCCCTTACGTCAAGATTTTTCCATTTTTCTCACCTACACAATGGTCCCCCCTTTTGTCTTGACAGGTTTCAAACATCCAATGTTCACCCCTTACGTGTGCAGATTTTTATAATTTTCTCACCAACGCAATGGTCCCCCCTTGCGTCTTGACATGTTTAAAAAACCCCATGCTCCCTCCTTACGTGTCAAGATTTTTCAATTTTTCTCACCTACGCAATGGTCCCCCTTACGCCTTGACATGTTTCAAACACCCATGCTCATCCCCTAGGTGTCAACATTTTTCCATTTTTCTCACCTACGCAATGGTCCCCCTTACGTCTTGACAAGTTTCAAACAACCAATGCTCATCCCTTACTTGTCAAGATTTTTTAATTTTTCTCACCTACGAAATGGTCCCCCCTTACGTCTTGACATATTTCAAAAACCCAATGCTCATCCCTTACGTGTTAAGATTTTTCATTTTTCTCACCTACGCAATGTAGTAAGGGATGAGCATTGGGTGCTTGAAACATGTCATGACGTGAGGGGGGGCCCCTCACGTCATGACATGTTTCAAGCACCCAATGCTCATCCCTTACGTGTCAAGATTTTTCAATGTTTCTCACCTATACAATGGTCCCCACTTACGTCTTGACATGTTTCAAACACCCAATGCTCATCCCTTACATGTCAAGATTTTTCCATTTTACTCACCTACGCAATGGTCCCCCCTTATGTCTTGAAATGTTTCAAAGATCCAATGTTCATCCCTTACGTGTCAAGATTTTAATTTTTTTTTTCACCTACGCAATGTTCCCCCCTTACGTCTTGACTTGTTTCAAACATCCAATGCTCCCTCCTTACGTGTCAAGATTTTTAAATTTTTCTAACGTACGCAATGGTCCCCCCCATGTCTTGGCATCTTTCAAACATCCAATGCTCCCTCCTTACGTGTCAAGATTTTTACATTTTTCTCACCTACGCAATGGTCCCCCCTTACGTCATAACATGTTTCAAACACCCAATGCTCATCCCTTACGTGTCAAGATTTCTCAATGTTTCTCACCTATACAATGGTCCCCCCTTACATCTTGACATGTTTTAAACACCCAATGCTCATCCCTTACATGTCAAGATTTTTCCATTTTTCTCACCTACGCATTGGTCCCCCATTTCGTCTTGACATGTTTCAAACAGCCAATGCTCATCCCTTACGTGTCAAGATTTTTAAATTTTTCTCACCCACGCAATGGTCCCACCTTGCTTCTTGACATGTTACAAACAGCCAATGCTCATCCCTTACGTGTCAAGATTTTTCAATTTTTCTCACCTATGCAATAGTCCCCCCTTGCGTCTTGACATGTTTCAAACAGCCAATGCTCATCCCTTACATGTCAAGATTTTTCCATTTTTCTCACCTACGCATTGGTCCCCCATTTCGTCTTGACATGTTTCAAACAGCCAATGCTCATCCCTTACGTGTCAAGATTTTTAAATTTTTCTCACCCACGCAATGGTCCCACCTTGCTTCTTGACATGTTACAAACAGCCAATGCTCATCCCTTACGTGTCAAGATTTTTCAATTTTTCTCACCTATGCAATAGTCCCCCCTTGCGTCTTGACATGTTTCAAACAGCCAATGCTCATCCCTTACATGTCAAGATTTTTCCATTTTTCTCACCTACGCATTGGTCCCCCATTTCGTCTTGACATGTTTCAAACAGCCAATGCTCATCCCTTACGTGTCAAGATTTTTAAATTTTTCTCACCCACGCAATGGTCCCACCTTGCTTCTTGACATGTTACAAACAGCCAATGCTCATCCCTTACGTGTCAAGATTTTTCAATTTTTCTCACCTATGCAATGGTCCCCCCTTGCGTCTTGACATGTTTCAAACAGCCAATGCTCATCCCTTACGTGTCAAGATTTTTACATTTTTCTCACCTACGCAATGGTCCCCCCTTAAATCTTCACATGTTTCAAACATCCAATGCTCATGTCAAGATTTTTCCATTTAACTCAACTACGCAATGGTCCTCCCTATTGTCTTGACAGGTGTCAAACATCCAATGCTCATCCCTTACATGTCAAGATTTTTCAAATTTTATCACCGTCGCAATGGTCCCCCTTACGTCAAGATTTTTCAATTTTTCTCACCTATGCAATGGTCCCCCCTTTCGTCTTGACATGTTTCAAACAACCAATGCTCATCCCTTATGTGTCACGATTTTGTAAATTTTTCTCACCAACGCAATGGTTCCTCTTTTCGTCTTGACATGTTTCAAACAACCAATGCTCATCCCTTAAGTGTCAAGATTTTAAAATTTTTCTCACCTACATAAATGGTCTCCCCTTCTGTCTTGACATGTTTCAAACAACCAGCCTCCTTACATGTCAAGATTTTTCAATTTTTCTCACCTATACAATGGTCCCCCCTTTCGTCTTGACATGTTTCAAACATCCAATGTTAATCCCTTACGTGTCAAGATTTTTAAAAGTATCTCACCTACGCAATGGTCCCCCCGTACGTCTTGACATGTTTCAATCAACCAATGCTCCCTCCTTACGTGTCAAGATTTTTCAATTTATCTCACCTACACAATGATCCCCCATTATGTCTTGACATTTTTCAAACAACCAATGCTCATCCCTTACGTGTCAAGATTTTTCCATTTTTCTCACCTACGCAATGGTCCCCCCTTACGTCTTGACAAGTTTCAAACAATCAATGTTCATCCCTTACTTGTTAAGATTTTAAAATTTTTCTCACCTACGCAATGGTCCCCCCTTACGTCTTGACATATTTCAAACACCCAATGCTCATCCCTTACGTGTCAAGATTTTTCCATTTTTCTCACCTACGCAATGGCCCCCCCTTACGTCATGACATGTTTCAAGCACCCAATGCTAATCCCTTACGTGTCAAGATTTTTCAATGTTTCTCACCTACGCATTGGTCCCCTATTTTGTCTTGACATGTTTCAAACATCCAATGCTCATTGTCAAGAGTTTTCCATTTTACTCACCTACGCAATGGGCCCCCCTTATGTCTTGAAATGTTTCAAACAACCAATGCTCACACCTTACGTGTCAAGATTTTTCCATTTTTCTCACCTACGCAATGGTCCCCCCTTACGTCTTGACAAGTTTCAAACAACCAATGCTCATCCCTTACTTGTCAAGATTTTTAAATTTTTCTCACCTACGCAATGGTCCCCCCTTACGTCTTGACATATTTCAAACACTCAATGCTCATCCCTTACGTGTCAAGATTTTTCCATTTTTCTCACCTATGCAATGGCCCCCCCTTACGTCATGACATGTTTCAAGCACCCAATGCTCATCCCTTACATGTCAAGATTTTTCAATGTTTCTCATTTATACAATGGTCCCCACTTATGTCTTGACATGTTTCAAACACCCAATGCTCACCCTTACATGTCAAGATTTTTCCATTTTTCTCACCTACGCAATTTTCCCCTTATGTCTTGACATGTTTCAAACATCCAATGCTCATTGTCAAGATTTTTCCATTTTACTCACCTACGCAATGGTCCCCCCTTTCGTCTTGACATGTTTCAAACAACCAATGCTCATCCCTTACGTGTCAAGATTTTTCCATTTTTCTCACCTACGCAATGGTCCCCCCTTACGTCTTGACAAGTTTCAAACAACCAATGCTCATCCCTTACGTGTCAAGATTTTTAAATTTTTCTCACCCACGCAATGGTCCCACCTTGCTTCTTGACATGTTACAAACAGCCAATGCTCATCCCTTACGTGTCAAGATTTTTCAATTTTTCTCACCTATGCAATAGTCCCCCCTTGCGTCTTGACATGTTTCAAACAGCCAATGCTCATCCCTTACATGTCAAGATTTTTCCATTTTTCTCACCTACGCATTGGTCCCCCATTTCGTCTTGACATGTTTCAAACAGCCAATGCTCATCCCTTACGTGTCAAGATTTTTAAATTTTTCTCACCCACGCAATGGTCCCACCTTGCTTCTTGACATGTTACAAACAGCCAATGCTCATCCCTTACGTGTCAAGATTTTTCAATTTTTCTCACCTATGCAATAGTCCCCCCTTGCGTCTTGACATGTTTCAAACAGCCAATGCTCATCCCTTACATGTCAAGATTTTTCCATTTTTCTCACCTACGCATTGGTCCCCCATTTCGTCTTGACATGTTTCAAACAGCCAATGCTCATCCCTTACGTGTCAAGATTTTTAAATTTTTCTCACCCACGCAATGGTCCCACCTTGCTTCTTGACATGTTACAAACAGCCAATGCTCATCCCTTACGTGTCAAGATTTTTCAATTTTTCTCACCTATGCAATGGTCCCCCCTTGCGTCTTGACATGTTTCAAACAGCCAATGCTCATCCCTTACGTGTCAAGATTTTTACATTTTTCTCACCTACGCAATGGTCCCCCCTTAAATCTTCACATGTTTCAAACATCCAATGCTCATGTCAAGATTTTTCCATTTAACTCAACTACGCAATGGTCCTCCCTATTGTCTTGACAGGTGTCAAACATCCAATGCTCATCCCTTACATGTCAAGATTTTTCAAATTTTATCACCGTCGCAATGGTCCCCCTTACGTCAAGATTTTTCAATTTTTCTCACCTATGCAATGGTCCCCCCTTTCGTCTTGACATGTTTCAAACAACCAATGCTCATCCCTTATGTGTCACGATTTTGTAAATTTTTCTCACCAACGCAATGGTTCCTCTTTTCGTCTTGACATGTTTCAAACAACCAATGCTCATCCCTTAAGTGTCAAGATTTTAAAATTTTTCTCACCTACATAAATGGTCTCCCCTTCTGTCTTGACATGTTTCAAACAACCAGCCTCCTTACATGTCAAGATTTTTCAATTTTTCTCACCTATACAATGGTCCCCCCTTTCGTCTTGACATGTTTCAAACATCCAATGTTAATCCCTTACGTGTCAAGATTTTTAAAAGTATCTCACCTACGCAATGGTCCCCCCGTACGTCTTGACATGTTTCAATCAACCAATGCTCCCTCCTTACGTGTCAAGATTTTTCAATTTATCTCACCTACACAATGATCCCCCATTATGTCTTGACATTTTTCAAACAACCAATGCTCATCCCTTACGTGTCAAGATTTTTCCATTTTTCTCACCTACGCAATGGTCCCCCCTTACGTCTTGACAAGTTTCAAACAATCAATGTTCATCCCTTACTTGTTAAGATTTTAAAATTTTTCTCACCTACGCAATGGTCCCCCCTTACGTCTTGACATATTTCAAACACCCAATGCTCATCCCTTACGTGTCAAGATTTTTCCATTTTTCTCACCTACGCAATGGCCCCCCCTTACGTCATGACATGTTTCAAGCACCCAATGCTAATCCCTTACGTGTCAAGATTTTTCAATGTTTCTCACCTACGCATTGGTCCCCTATTTTGTCTTGACATGTTTCAAACATCCAATGCTCATTGTCAAGAGTTTTCCATTTTACTCACCTACGCAATGGGCCCCCCTTATGTCTTGAAATGTTTCAAACAACCAATGCTCACACCTTACGTGTCAAGATTTTTCCATTTTTCTCACCTACGCAATGGTCCCCCCTTACGTCTTGACAAGTTTCAAACAACCAATGCTCATCCCTTACTTGTCAAGATTTTTAAATTTTTCTCACCTACGCAATGGTCCCCCCTTACGTCTTGACATATTTCAAACACTCAATGCTCATCCCTTACGTGTCAAGATTTTTCCATTTTTCTCACCTATGCAATGGCCCCCCCTTACGTCATGACATGTTTCAAGCACCCAATGCTCATCCCTTACATGTCAAGATTTTTCAATGTTTCTCATTTATACAATGGTCCCCACTTATGTCTTGACATGTTTCAAACACCCAATGCTCACCCTTACATGTCAAGATTTTTCCATTTTTCTCACCTACGCAATTTTCCCCTTATGTCTTGACATGTTTCAAACATCCAATGCTCATTGTCAAGATTTTTCCATTTTACTCACCTACGCAATGGTCCCCCCTTTCGTCTTGACATGTTTCAAACAACCAATGCTCATCCCTTACGTGTCAAGATTTTTAAATTTTTCTCACCTACGCAATGGTCCCCCCTTTCGTCTTGACATGTTTCAAACAACCAATGCTCATCCCTTACGTGTCAAGATTTTAAAATTTTTCTCACCTAGGCAATGGTCCCCCCTTTCGTCTTGACATGTTTGAAACACCCAATTCTCATCCCTTACGTGTCAAGATTTTTCCATTTTTCTCATCTACACAATGGTCCCCCCTTACGTCTTGACAAGTTTCAAACAACCGATGCTCATCCCTTACGTGTCAAGATTTTTATATTTTTCTCACCTACGCAATAGTCCTGCCTTACGTCTTGACATGTTTCAAACAGCCAATGCTCATTACTTACGTGTCAAGATTTTTCCATTTTTCTCACCTACGCAATTTTTCCCCTTATGTCTTGACATGTTTCAAACATCCAATGCTCATTGTCAAGATTTTTCCATTTACTCACCTACGCAATGGTCCCCCCTTATGTCTTGACATGTTTCAAACAACCAATGCTCATCCCTTACGTGTCAAGATTTTTCAATTTTTCTCACCTACGAAATGGTCCCCCCCTTCGTCTTGACATGTTTCAAACAACCAATGCTCATCCCTTACGTGTCACGATTTTGTAAATTTTTCTCAGCTACACAATGGTCTCCCCTTTCGTCTTGACATGTTTCAAACAACCAATGCTCATCCCTTACGTGTCAAGATTTTTGAATTTTTCTCACCTACGCAATGGTCCTCCCTTACATCTTGACATGTTTCAAACAGCCAATGCTCATTACTTACGTGTCAAGATTTCTCCATTTTTCTCACCTACGCAATGGTCCCCCTTACGTCATGACATGTTTCAAACACCCAATGCTTCTCCCATACGTATCAAGATTTTTCAATGTTTCTCACCTACACAATGGTCCCCCCTTTCGTCTTGACATGTTTCAAACACCGAATGCTCATCCCTTACATATCAAGATTTTTCCATTTTTCTAACCTACGCATTGGTTCCTCCTTACGTCTTGACAAGTTTCATACAACCGATGCTCATTACTTACGTGTCAAGATTTTTCCATTTTTCTCACCTACGCAATTTTTCCCCTTATATCTTGACATGTTTCAAACATCCAATGCTCATTGTCAAGATTTTTCCATTTTACTCACCTACGCAATGGTCCCCGATTATATCTTGACATGTTTCAAACAACCAATGCTCATCCCTTACGTGTCAAGATTTTTCAATTTTTCTCACCTATGCAATGGTCCCCCCTTTCGTCTTGAAATGTTTCAAACATCCAATGCTAACTCCATACATGTCAATATTTTTCAATTTTTCTCAAATACGAAATGGTCCCCCCCTTCGTCTTGACATGTTTCAAACAACCAATGCTCATCCCTTACGTGTCACAATTTTGTAAATTTTTCTCAGCTACACAATGGTCTCCCCTTTCGTCTTGACATGTTTCAAACAACCAATGCTCATCCCTTACGTGTCAAGATTTTTCAATTTTTCTCACCTACGCAATGGTCCCCCCTTTCGTCTTGACATGTTTGAAACACCCAATGCTCATCCCTTACGTGTCAAGATTTTTCCATTTTTCTCATCTACACAATGGTCCCCCCTTACGTCTTGACAAGTTTCAAACAACCAATGCTCATCCCTTACTTGTCAAGATTTTTAAATTTTTCTCACCTACGCAATGGTCCTCCCTTACGTCTTGACATGTTTCAAACAGCCAATGCTCATTACTTACGTGTCAAGATTTCTCCATTTTTCTCACCTACGCAATGGTCCCCCTTACGTCATGACATGTTTCAAACACCCAATGCTTCTCCCATACGTGTCAAGATTTTTCAATGTTTCTCACCTACACAATGGTCCCCCCTTTCGTCTTGACATGTTTCAAACACTGAATGCTCATCCCTTACATATCAAGATTTTTCCATTTTTCTAATCTATGCATTGGTCCCCCCTTACGTCTTGACAAGTTTCAAACAACCGATGCTCATCCCTTACGTGTCAAGATTTTTAAATTTTTCTCACCTATGCAATGGTCCTCCCATACATCTTGACATGTTTCAAACAGCCAATGCTCATTACTTACGTGTCAAGATTTCTCCATTTTTCTCACCTACAGAATGGTCCCCCCTTTCGTCTTGACATGTTTCAAACACCCAATGCTCATCCCTTACATATCAAGATTTTTCCATTTTTCTAACCTACGCATTGGTCCCCCATTTTGTCTTGACATGTTTCAAACACCCAATGCTCATCCCTTACGTGTCAAGATTTTTCAATTTTTCTCACCTACGCAATGGTCCCCCCCTTTCTTCTTGACATATTTAAACAGCCAATCCTCATCCCTTACGTGTCAAGATTATTCAATTTCTCTCACCTATGCAATGATCCCCCCTTATGTCTTGACACGTTTCAAACATCCAATCCAGAATGGAAAATCTTGACACGTAAGGGAGGAGCATTGGGTGTTTGAAACTTGTCAAGACAAAAGGGGGGACCATTTCGTAGGTGAGAAAATTTGAAAAATCTTGACATGTAAGGGATGAGCATTGGATGTTTGAAACATGTCAAGACGAAAGGGGGACTATTGTGTAGGTGAGAAAAATCGAAAGATCTTGACACGTAAGGGATGAGCATTGGATGTTTGAAACATGTCAAGACGTAATCTGGTACAATTGCATATGTGAGAAAAATTGAAAAATCTTGACACGTAAGGGATGAACATTGGGTGTTTGAAACATGTCAAGACGTAAGGGGGGACCATTACGTAGGTGAGAAAAATTTAAAAATCTTGACACGTAAGGAGGGAGCATTGGGTGTTTGAAACTTGTCAAGACGTAAGGGGGGACCATTGCGTAAGTGAGAAAAATGGAAAAAATCTTGACACTTAAGGGATGAGCATTGGGTGTTTGAAGCATGTCAAGACTAAAGGGGGGACTATTGAGTAAGTGATAAAAATTGAAAAATCTTGACACGTAAGGAGGGAGCATTGGTTGCTTGAAACATGTCAAGACGGAACGGGAGACCATTCTGTAGGTGAGAAAAATTGAAAAATCTTGAGACGTAAGGAGGGAGCATTGGATGTTTGAAACATGTCAAGACGTAAGGGGGGACCATTGCGTAGGTGAGAAAAATTAAAAAATCTTGTCATGTAAGGGATGAACATTGGATGTTTGAAACATGTCCAGACGTTTGGGGGGTAATTGCATAGCTCAGAAAAATTGAAGATGTTGACACGTAAGGAGGTAGAATTGGTTGTTTGAAACTTGTCAGGATGTAAGTGGGGACCATTGCGTAGGTGAAAAAAATTGAAAAATCTTGACAAGTAAGGAGGGAGCATTGGTTGTTTCAAACATGTCAAGACGTAAGGGGGGACCATTGCGTATGTAAGAAAAATTTAAAAATCTTGACACGTAAGGAGGAAGCATTGGGTGTTTGAAACAGGTCAAGACATAAGGGGGGTAATTGCGTAGCTGAGAAAAATTGAAAAATCTTTACACGTAACGAGGGAGCATTGGTTGTTTGAAACATGTCAAGACGGAAGGGGAGACCATTGTGTAGGTGAGAAAAATTTTAAAATCTTGACACGTAAGGAATAAGCATTGGATTTTTGAAACATGTCAAGACGTAAAGCGGGACCCTTGCGTAGGTGAGAAAAATGGAAAAATCTTGACACATAACAAGGGATCATTGAATGTTCGAAACATGTCAAGACATAAGGGGGGACCATTGCGTAGATGAGAAAAATTCAAAAATCTTGACACGTAATGAGGGAGCATTGGATGTTTGAAACAAGTCAAGACGTAAGGGGGGTAATTGCGTAGCTGAGAAAAATGGAAAAACCTTGACAGGTAAGGAGGGAGAATTGTATGTTTGAAACATGTCAAGATGTAATGGGGGACGATTGCGTAGGTGAGAAAAATGGAAACATCTTGACACGTAAGGAGGGATCATTGTTGTTTGAAACATGTCAAGACCTAAGGGGGGACCATTGCGTAGGTGAGAAAAATGGAAAAATCTTGACACCTAAGGAGGGAACATTGGATGTTTGAAACATGTCAAAACGTAAGGGGGACCATTTCGTAGGTGAGAAAATTTGAAAAATCTTGACACGTAAGGGATGAGCATTGGGTGTTTGAAACATGTCAAGACAAAAGGGCGGACTATTGGTTGGTGAGAAAAATTGAAAGATCTTGACACGTAAGGGATGAGCATTGGTTTTTTGAAACATGTCAAGTCGTAAGGGGGACCATTTCGTAAGTGAGAAAATTTTAAAAATCTTGACAAGTAAGGGATGAGCATTGGGTGTTTGAAACATGTCAAGACGAAAGGGCGGACTATTGGTTGGTGAGAAAAATTGAAAGATCTTGACACATAAGGATTGAGCATTGGTTTTTTGAAACATGTCTAGATGAAAGGGGGGACCATTGCATAGGAGAGAAAAATTTAAAAATCTTGACACGTAAGGAGGTAGCATTGGGTGTTTGAAACTTGTCAAGACGTAAGGGGAGACCATTGTGTAGGTGAGAAAAATGGAAAAAATCTTGACACTAAGGGATGAGCATTGCGTGTTTGAAGCATGTCAAGACTAAAGGGGGGACTATTGAGTAAGTGAAAAAATTTAGAAATCTTGACACATAAGGGAAGAACATTGGATGTTTGAAACATGTAAGGACGTTTGGGGGGTAATTGCGTAGCTGAGAAAAGTTGAAGATGTTGACACGTCAGGAGGTAGAATTGGTTCTTTGAAACTTGTCAGGATGTAAGGGGGGACCATTGCGTAGGTGAAAAAAATGGAAAAATATTGACTTGTAAGAAGGGAGCATTGGGTGTTTGAAACTTGTCAAGACGTAAGGGGGGACCATTGTGTAGGTGAAAAAAATGGAAAAATATTGACTTGTAAGGAAGGAGCATTGGGTGTTTGAAACTTGTCAAGACGTAAGGGGGGACCATTGCGTAGGTGAAAAAAATGTAAACATATTGACTTGTAAGAAAGGAGCATTGGGTGTTTGAAACATGTCAAGAGGTAAGGGGGGGACCATTGCGTAGGTGAAAAAAATGGAAAAATATTGACACGTAAGGAGGGAGCATTGGGTGTTTGAAACTTGTCAAGACGTATAGGGGGACCATTGCGTAGGTGAAAAAAATGGAAAAATATTGACCTGTAAGAAGGTAGCATTGGGCATTTGATACTTGTCAAGACGTAAGGGGGGACCATTGCGTGGGTGAAAAAACATGGAAAAATATTGACTTGTAAGGAAGGAGTATTGGGTGTTTGAAACTTGTCAAGACGTAAAGGGGGACCATTGCGTAGGGGAAAAAAATTGAAAAATATTGACACGTAAGGAGGGAGCATTGGGTGTTTGAAACTTGTCAAGACGTAAGGGGGGACCATTGCGTAGGTGAAAAAAATGGAAAAATATTGACTTGTAAGAAGGGAGCATTGGGTGTTTGAAACTTGTCAAGACCTAAGGGGGGACCATTGCGTAGGTGAAAAAAATGGAAAAATATTGACACGTAAGGAGGGAGCATTGGGTGTTTGAAACTTGTCAAGACGTATGGGGGGACCATTGCGTAGGTGAAAAAAATGGAAAAATTTTGACCTGTAAGAAGGTAGCATTGGGTATTTGATACTTGTCAAGACGTAAGGGGGGACCATTGCGTAGGTGAAAAAACATGGAAAAATATTACTTGTAAGGAAGGAGTATTGGGTGTTTCAAACTTGTCAAGACGTAAGGGGGGACCATTGCGTAGGTGAAAAAAATGGAAAAATATTGACTTGTAAGAAGGGAGCATTGGGTGTTTGAAACTTGTCAAGACGTAAGGGGGGACCATTGCGTAGGTGAAAAAAATGGAAAAATATTGACTTATAAGGAAGGAGCATTGGGTGTTTGAAACTTGTCAAGACGTAAGGGGGGACCATTGCGTAGGTGAAAAAAAAGGGAAAATATTGACTTGTAAGGAAGGAGCATTGGGTGTTTGAAACTTGTCAAGACGTAAGGGGGGACCATTGCGTAGGTGAAAAAAATGGAAAAATATTGACTTGTAAGAAGGGAGCATTGGGTGTTTGAAAGTTGTCAAGACGTAAGGGGGGACCATTGCGTAGGTGAAAAAAATGGAAAAATATTGACACATAAGAAGGGTGCATTGGGTGTTTGAAACTTGTCAAGATGTAAGGGGGGACCATTGCGTAGGTGAAGAAAATGGAAAAATATTGACACATAAGAAGGGAACATTGGGTGTTTGAAACTTGTCAAGACGTAACCATTGCGTAGGAGAAAAAAATGGAAATATATTGACTTGTAAGAAGGGAGCATTGGGTGTTTGAAACTTGTCAAAACGTAAGGGGGGACCATTGCATAGGTGAAAAAAATGGAAAAATATTGACTTGTAAGAAGGGAGCATTGGGAGTTTGAAACTTGTCAAGACGTAATGGGGGACCATTATGTAGGTGAGAAAAATTTAAAAATCTTGACACTTAAGGGATGAGCATTGGGTGTTTGAAGCATGTCAAGACTAAAGGGGGGACTATTGAGTAAGTGATAAAAATTGAAAAATCTTGACACGTAAGGAGGGAGCATTGGTTGCTTGAAACATGTCAAGACGGAAGGGGAGACCATTCTGTAGGTGAGAAAAATTGAAAAATCTTGAGACGTAAGGAGGGAGCATTGGATGTTTGAAACATGTCAAGACGTAAGGGGGGACCATTGCGTAGGTGAGAAAAATTGAAAAATCTTGTCATGTAAGGGATGAACATTGGATGTTTGAAACATGTCAAGACGTTTGGGGGGTAATTGCATAGCTCAGAAAAATTGAAGATGTTGACACGTAAGGAGGTAGAATTGGTTGTTTGAAACTTGTCAGGATGTAAGGGGGGACCATTGCGTAGGTGAAAAAAATTGAAAAATCTTGACAAGTAAGGAGGGAGCATTGGTTGTTTCAAACATGTCAAGACGTAAGGGGGGACCATTGCGTATGTAAGAAAAATTTAAAAATCTTGACACGTAAGGAGGAAGCATTGGGTGTTTGAAACAGGTCAAGACGTAAGGGGGGTAATTGCGTAGCTGAGAAAAATGGAAAAACCTTGACAGGTAAGGAGGGAGAATTGGATGTTTGAAACATGTCAAGATGTAATGGGGGACGATTGCGTAGGTGAGAAAAATGGAAACATCTTGACACGTAAGGAGGGATCATTGTTGTTTGAAACATGTCAAGACCTAAGGGGGGACCATTGCGTAGGTGAGAAAAATGGAAAAATCTTGACACCTAAGGAGGGAACATTGGATGTTTGAAACATGTCAAAACGTAAGGGGGACCATCAGGGCCGCCATTAGAAATCACGGGGCCCCGTACAACAAAATTTTTGGGGCCCCCTGGGCCCCGCCCACACTGACGACCAAGCTCCACCCCATATCCCGCCCACTCCACATCGCAGTTAAAAGACCACACAGACATCAGCGCTAAAAAAGTAACCCCCCCCCACACAAGTTGTAAAAAGCTATTGATGGTCAGGGCCCCCTTATAAAAAATTGGGGCCCCAAAAAAAAAAAAATTTAAAAAAAAACTAAAAAATAAACAAACATTGGTGGCAGGGGCCCCCTTATAAGTTAAAAACAAATTGGGGCCCCAAAAAAAATGTAAAAAAAAATATTTTTTTTTGAAAAAAAAAAAACATTGGCGGCAGGGGCCCCCTTATAAGTTAAAAACAAATTGGGGCCCCAAAAAAAAATTTGAAAAAAAAAATTTTTTTTTGGATAAAAAAAAAACTGGTGGTAGGGGCCCCCTTACAAGTTAAAAACAAATTGGGGCCCCAAAAAAAAATTTGAAAAAAAAAAAAATTTTTTGAAAAAAAAAAAAACATTGGCGGCAGGGGCCCCCTTATAAGTTAAAAACAAATTGGGGCCCCAAAAAAAATTTGAAAAAAAAATTATTTTTTTTTGAAAAAAAAACTGGTGGCAGGGGCCCCCTTACAAGTTAAAAAAATTTGGGGCCACCAAAAAGAAAATTAATTTTTTTTTTTAAAAAAAAAAAACAATGGTGGCAAGGGGCCCCTTACGAGTTAAAAAAAAAATTGGGGCCCCAAAAAAAAAGTTTTAAAAAAAAGATTGGTGGCAGGGGCCTATAGAATATTAAAATAATACATTGGTGGCCAG
Source organism: Xenopus laevis (assembly GCF_017654675.1). Lineage (NCBI taxonomy): Eukaryota > Metazoa > Chordata > Amphibia > Anura > Pipidae > Xenopus > Xenopus laevis. The sequence continues at coordinate 76,929,825 of NC_054380.1, read as the reverse complement.
GGGATTAAAAAAAAAAAAAAAACACAAACTGGTGTTCAGTAGGATTGAACTCATGGCTTCAGTACTTCAACTTCGCCTCCTTTCGTGACTTCGGGTCTTTTCACCGCTTCAGGACTTCAATTTCGGCTGTTTTCGTGACTTCGGGTCTTTGCGCTGCTTCAGGACTTCGGCTTCGGCTATTTTCGTGACTTCGGGTCTTTTCGGCGCTTCGTGACTTCGGCTTTTTCCGTGACTTCGGGTCTTTTCGGCGCATCGGCTTCGGCTTTTCGGCACTTCCGCATTGGCAACGCAAGAGGCAAGACGTACGGCTCGGGCGCTCGTAAGGGGGGCCCGGATCTTCAAAAAATGCAGCGCTGCCGGGCCCCCCTTCATGCCCGGGCCCGGTACGCTTGTCCCCCCTGTCCCCCCCTGATGGCGGCCCTGGGGACCATTTCGTAGGTGAGAAAATTTGAAAAATCTTGACACGTAAGGGATGAGCATTGGGTGTTTGAAACATGTCAAGACAAAAGGGCGGACTATTGGTTGGTGAGAAAAATTGAAAGATCTTGACACGTAAGGGATGAGCATTGGTTTTTTGAAACATGTCAAGTCGTAAGAGGGACCATTTCGTAAGTGAGAAAATTTTAAAAATCTTGACAAGTAAGGGATGAGCATTGGGTGTTTGAAACATGTCAAGACGAAAGGGCGGACCATTGCGTAGGTGAAAAAAATGGAAAAATATTGACTTATAAGGAAGGAGCATTGGGTGTTTGAAACTTGTCAAGACGTAAGGGGGGACCATTGCGTAGGTGAAAAAAAGGGGAAAATATTGACTTGTAAGGAAGGAGCATTGGGTGTTTGAAACTTGTCAAGACGTAAGGGGGGGACCATTGCGTAGGTGAAAAAAAAGGGAAAATATTGACTTGTAAGGAAGGAGCATTGGGTGTTTGAAACTTGTCAAGACGTAAGGGGGGACCATTGCGTAGGTGAAAAAAATGGAAAAATATTGACTTGTAAGAAGGGAGCATTGGGTGTTTGAAAGTTGTCAAGACGTAAGGGGGGACCATTGCGTAGGTGAAAAAAATGGAAAAATATTGACACATAAGAAGGGTGCATTGGGTGTTTGAAACTTGTCAAGATGTAAGGGGGGACCATTGCGTAGGTGAAGAAAATGTAAACATATTGACTTGTAAGAAAGGAGCATTGGGTGTTTGAAACATGTCAAGAGGTAAGGGGGGACCATTGCGTAGGTGAAAAAAATGGAAAAATATTGACACATAAGAAGGGAACATTGGGTGTTTGAAACTTGTCAAGACGTAACCATTGCGTAGGAGAAAAAAATGGAAATATATTGACTTGTAAGAAGGGAGCATTGGGTGTTTGAAACTTGTCAAGACGTAAGGGGGGACCATTGCATAGGTGAAAAAAATGGAAAAATATTGACTTGTAAGAAGGGAGCATTGGGTGTTTGAAACTTGTCAAGACGTAATGGGGGACCATTACGTAGGTGAGAAAAATTTAAACATCTTGACACGTAAGGAGGGAGCATTGGGTGTTTGAAACTTGTCAAGACGTAAGGGGGGACCATTGCGTTAGTGAGAAAAATGGAAAAATATTGACACATAAGATGGGAACATTGGGTGTATAAAAACTTGTCAAGACGTAAGGTGGGACCATTGCGTAGGTGAAAAAAATGGAAAAATATTGACTTGTAAGGAAGGAGCATTGGGTGTTTGAAACTTGTCAAGACGTAAGGGGGGACCATTACGTAGGTGAAAAAAATGCAAAAATATTGACTTGTAAGGAAGGAGCATTGGGTGTTTGAAACTTGTCAAGACGTAAGGGGGGACCATTGCATAGGTGAAAAAAATGGAAAAATATTGACATGTAAGGAAGGAGCATTTGGTGTTTGAAACTTGTCAAGACGTAAGGGGGGACCATTGCGTAGGTGAAAAAAATGGAAAAATATTGACATGTAAGGAAGGAGCATTTGGTGTTTGAAACTTGTCAAGACGTAAGGGGGGACCATTGCTTAGGTGAAAAAAATGGAAAAATATCGACTTGTAAGAAGGGAGCATTGGGTGTTTGAAACTTGTCAAGACTTAAGGGGGGACCATTGCGTAGGTGAAAAAAATGAAAAAATATTGACTTGTAAGGAAGGAGCATTGGGTGTTTGAAACTTGTCAAGACGTAAGGGGGGACCATTGCGTAGATGAAAAAAATGGAAAAATATTGACTTGTAAGAAGGGAGAATTGGGTGTTTGAAACTTGTCAAGACGTAAGGGGGGACCATTGCGTAGGTGAAAAAAATGGAAAAATATTGACTTGTAAGAAAGGAGCATTGGGTGTTTGAAACATGTCAAGAGGTAAGGGGGGGACCATTGCGTAGGTGAAAAAAATGGAAAAATATTGACCTGTAAGGAAGGAGCATTTGGTGTTTGAAACTTGTCAAGACGTAAGGGGGGACCATTGCGTAGGTGAAAAAAATGGAAAAATATTGACTTGTAAGAAGGGAGCATTGGGTGTTTGAAACTTGTCAAGACATAATGGGGGACCATCGCGTAGGTGAAAAAAATGGAAAAATATTGACTTGTAAGAAGGGAGCATTGGGTGTTTGAAACTTGTCAAGACGTAAGGGGGGACCATTGCGTAGGTGAACAAAATGGAAAAATATTGACTTGTAAGAAGGGAGCATTGGGTGTTTGAAACTTGTCAAGACGTAAGGGGGGACCATTGCGTAGGTGAAAAAAATGGAAAAATATTGACATGTAAGGAAGGAGCATTTGGTGTTTGAAACTTGTCAAGACGTAAGGGGGGACCATTGCGTAGGTGAAAAAAATGGAAAAATATTGACTTGTAAGAAGCGAGCATTGGGTGATTGAAACTTGTCAAGACTTAAGGGGGGACCATTGCGTAGGTGAAAAAAATGAAAACATATTGACTTGTAAGGAAGGAGCATTGGGTGTTTGAAACTTGTCAAGACGTAAGGGGGGACCATTGCGTAGGTGAAAAAAATGGAAAAATATTGACTTGTAAGGAAGGAGCATTGGGTGTTTGAAACTTGTCAAGACATAAGGGGGGACCATTGCGTAGGTGAAAAAAATGCAAAAATATTGACTTGTAAGGAAGGAGCATTGGGTGTTTGAAACTTGTCAAGACGTAAGGGGGGACAATTGCGTAGGTGAAAAAAATGGAAAAATATTGACTTCTAAGGAAGAAGCATTGGGTGTTTGAAACTTGTCAAGATGTAAGGGGGGACCATTGCGTAGGTGAAAAAAATGGAAAAATATTGACACATAAGAAGGGAACATTGGGTGTTTGAAACTTGTCAAGACGTAAGGGGGGACCATTGCGTAGGTGATAAAAATGGAAAAATATTGACTTGTAAGGAAGGAGCATTGGGTGTTTGAAACTTGTCAAGACGTAAGGGGGGACCATTGCGTAGGTTAAAAAAATGGAAAAATATTGACTTGTAAGAAGGGAGCATTGGGTGTTTGAAACTTGTCAAGACGTAAGGGGGGACCATTGCGTAGGTGAAAAAAATTGAAAAATATTGACTTGTAAGAAGGGAGCATTGGGTGTTTGAAACTTGTGAAGACGTAAGGGGGGACTATTGCGTAGGTAAAAAAAATGGAAAAATATTGACTTGTAAGGAAGGAGCATTGGGTGTTTGAAACTTGTCAAGACGTAAGGGGGGACCATTGCATAGGTGAAAAAAATGGAAAAATATTGACTTGTAAGAAGGGAGCATTGGGTGTTTGAAACTTCTCAAGACGTAAGGGGGGACCATTGCGTAGGTGAAAAAAATGGAAAAATATTGACCTGTAAGGAAGGAGCATTGGGTGTTTGAAACTTGTCAAGACGTAAGGGGGGACCATTGCGTAGGTGAAAAAAATGGAAAAATATTGACTTGTAAGGAAGGAGCATTGGGTGTTTGAAACTTGTCAAGACGTAAGGGGGGACCATTGCGTAGGTGAAAAAAATGGAAAAATATTGACCTGTAAGGAAGGAGCATTTGGTGTTTGAAACTTGTCAAGACGTAAGGGGGGACCATTGCGTAGGTGAAAAAAATGGAAAAATATTGACTTGTAAGAAGGGAGCATTGCGTGTTTGAAACTTGTCAAGACGTAAGGGGGGACCATTGCGTAGGTTAAAAAAATGAAAAAACATTGACTTGTAAGGAAGGAGCATTGGGTGTTTGAAACTTGTCAAGACGTAAGGGGGGACCATTGCGTAGGTGAAAAAAATGGAAAAATATTGACTTATAAGGAAGGAGCATTGGGTGTTTGAAACTTGTCAAGACGTAAGGGGGGACCATTGCGTAGGTGAAAAAAATGGAAAAATATTGACCTGTAAGGAAGGCGCATTTGGTGTTTGAAACTTGTCAAGACGTAAGGGGGGACCATTGCGTAGGTGAAAAAAATGGAAAAATATTGACTTGTAAGAAGGGAGCATTGCGTGTTTGAAACTTGTCAAGACGTAAGGGGGGACCATTGCGTAGGTGAAAAAAATTAAAAAATATTGACTTGTAAGGAAGGAGCATTGGGTGTTTGAAACTTGTCAAGACGTAAGGGGGGACCATTGCGTAGGTGAAAAAAATGGAAAAATATTGACTTATAAGGAAGGAGCATTGGGTGTTTGAAACTTGTCAAGACGTAAGGGGGGGACCATTGCGTAGGTGAAAAAAATGGAAAAATATTGACCTGTAAGGAAGGAGCATTTGGTGTTTGAAACTTGTCAAGACGTAAGGGGGGACCATTGCGTAGGTGAAAAAAATGGAAAAATATTGACTTGTAAGAAGGGAGCATTGCGTGTTTGAAACTTGTCAAGACGTAAGGGGGGACCATTGCGTAGGTGAAAAAAATGGAAAAATATTGACTTGTAAGAAGGGAGCATTGCGTGTTTGAAACTTGTCAAGACGTAAGGGGGGACCATTGCGTAGGTGAAAAAAATGGAAAAATATTGACCTGTAAGGAAGGAGCATTTGGTGTTTGAAACTTGTCAAGACGTAAGGGGGGACCATTGCGTAGGTGAAAAAAATGGAAAAATATTGACTTGTAAGAAGGGAGCATTGCGTGTTTGAAACTTGTCAAGACGTAAGGGGGGACCATTGCGTAGGTGAAAAAAATGGAAAAATATTGACCTGTAAGGAAGGAGCATTGGGTGTTTGAAACTTGTCAAGACGTAAGGGGGGACCATTGCGTAGGTGAAAAAAATGGAAAAATATTGACTTGTAAGAAGGGAGCATTGCGTGTTTGAAACTTGTCAAGACGTAAGGGGGGACCATTGCGTAGGTGAAAAAAATGGAAAAATATTGACTTGTAAGAAGGGAGCATTGCGTGTTTGAAACTTGTCAAGACGTAAGGGGGGACCATTGCGTAGGTGAAAAAAATGGAAAAATATTGACCTGTAAGGAAGGAGCATTTGGTGTTTGAAACTTGTCAAGACTTAAGGGGGGACCATTGCGTAGGTGAAAAAAATGGAAAAATATTGACTTGTAAGAAGGGAGCATTGCGTGTTTGAAACTTGTCAAGACGTAAGGGGGGACCATTGCGTAGGTGAAAAAAATGGAAAAATATTGACCTGTAAGGAAGGAGCATTGGGTGTTTGAAACTTGTCAAGACGTAAGGGGGGACCATTGCGTAGGTGAAAAAAATGGAAAAATATTGACTTCTAAGGAAGAAGCATTGGGTGTTTGAAACTTGTCAAGACGTAAGGGGGGACCATTGCGTAGGTGAAAAAAATGGAAAAATATTGACACATAAGAAGGGAACATTGGGTGTTTGAAACTTGTCAAGACGTAAGGGGGGACCATTGCGTAGGTGAAAAAAATGGAAAAATATTGATTTGTAAGAAGGGAGCATTGGGTGTTTGAAACTTGTCAAGACGTAAGGGGGGACCATTGCGTAGCTGAAAAAAAATGATAAAATATTGACTTGTAAGAAGGGAGCATTGGGTGTTTGAAACTTGTCAAGACGTAAGGGGGGACCCATTGCGTAGGTGAAAAAAATGGAAAAATATTGACTTGTAAGGAAGGAGCATTGGGTGTTTGAAACTTGTCAAGACGTAAGGGGGGACCACTGCGTAGGTGAAAAAAATGGAAAAATATTGACTTGTAAGAAGGGAGCATTGGGTGTTTGAAACTTGTCAAGACGTAAGGGGGGACCATTGCGTAGGTGAAAAAAATGGAAAAATATTGATTTGTAAGAAGGGAGCATTGAGTGTTTGAAACTTGTCAAGACGTAAGGGGGGACCATTGCGTAGGTGAAAAAAAATGGAAAAATATTGACTTGTAAGAAGGGAGCATTGGGTGTTTGAAACTTGTCAAGACGTAAGGGGGGACCATTGCGTAGGTGAAAAAAATGGAAAAATATTGACTTGTAAGGAAGGAGCATTGGGTGTTTGAAACTTGTCAAGACGTAAGGGGGGACCATTGCGTAGGTGAAAAAAATGGAAAAATATTGACTTGTAAGAAGGGAGCATTGGGTGTTTGAAACTTCTCAAGACGTAAGGGGGGACCATTGCGTAGGTGAAAAAAATGGAAAAATATTGATTTGTAAGAAGGGAGCATTGGGTGTTTGAAACTTGTCAAGACGTAAGGGGGGACCATTGCGTAGGTGAAAAAAATGGAAAAATATTGACCTGTAAGGAAGGAGCATTGGGTATTTGAAACTTGTCAAGACATAAGGGGGGACCATTGCGTAGGTGAAAAAAATGGAAAAATATTGACTTGTAAGGAAGGAGCATTGGGTGTTTGAAACTTGTCAAGACGTAAGGGGGGACCATTGCGTAGGTGAAAAAAATGGAAAAATATTGACACATAAGAAGGGAACATTGGGTGTTTGAAACTTGTCAAGACGTAAGGGGGGACCATTGGGTAGGTAAAAAAAACTGGAAAAATATTGACTTGTAAGAAGGGAGCATTGGGTTTTTGAAACTTGTCAAGACGTAAGGGGGAACCATTGCGTAGGTGAAAAAAATGGAAAAATATTGACTTGTAAGGAAGGACCATTGGGTGTTTGAAACTTGTCAAGACGTAAGGGGGGACCATTGCGTAGGGGAAAAAAATGGAAAAATATTGACTTGTAAGAAGGGAGCATTGGGTGTTTGAAACTTGTCAAGACGTAAGGGGGGACCATTGCATAGGTGAAAAAAATGGAAAAATATTGACTTTTAAGGAAGGACCATTGGGTGTTTGAAACTTGTCAAGACGTAAGGGGGGACCATTGCGTAGGGGAAAAAAATGGAAAAATATTGACTTGTAAGGAAGGAGCATTGGGTGTTTGAAACTTGTCAAGACGTAAGGGGGGACCATTGCATAGGTGAGAAAAATTGAAAAATCTTCACACCTAAGGAGGGAGCATTGGATGTTTTAAACATGTCCAGACGTAAGGGGGGACCATTGCGTAGATGAGAAAAATTTCAAAATCTTGGCACGTGAGGGGGGACCATTGCGTAGGTGAGAAAAATGGAAAAATCTTCACACCTAAGGAGGGAGCATTGGATGTTTTAAACATGTCAAGACGTAAGGGGGGACCATTGCGTAGGTGAGAAAAATTGGAAAATTTTGACACGTAAGGAGGAAGCTTTGGATGTTTGAAACATGTCCAGACGTAAGGGGTGACCATTGCGTAGGTGAGAAAAATCTCGACATGTAAGGGATGAGCATTGGTTGTTTGAAACATGTCGAGATGTAAGGGAGGACCATTGTGTAGATGAGAAAAATTTAAAAATCTTGGCACGTAAAGGGGGAGCATTGGATGTTTCAAACATATCAAGACGTAAGGGGGGACCATTGCGTAGGTGAGAAAAATGTTAAAATCTTTGCATCTTTGGGTGGAGCATTGGATGTTTGAAACATGTCAAGACATAAGGGGGTACCATTGCGTAGGTGAGAAAAATTTATGTTCACTTTAACAAAAAAGCCCACAGCCCAAATGTTGATATAGAGCTCTACAAGCCAATTAAAATCTCAACCTATATGCAAATCAATTAAAAGCAAATATCCGGTGTATAGTGGTGAGGGACCATTGCGTAGGTGAAAAAAATGGAAAAATATTGACACGTAAGGAGGGAGCATTGGGTGTTTGAAACTTGTCAAGACGTAATCAATTAAAAGCAAATATCCGGTGTATATGAGGTGTTAAAAAATAGAATTGACTCTAAATCTAAAATAATCAACTCAGTGCACCTTATTTCAACACTAAAATGGCGAAAATACATTTTAGAATGTTACTCTTACTACCCTACTCATCCACTGCCCGCAAAAGAATGTGTGGAATGTAGCCAAAAAGCATAAAGAAAGGGGGTACAGAAAAACTAGCAAGCGAGAGAGAGAGAGAGGGAGAGGAATAAAACAAAAACCCATTAAAAAAGTTATACAAAATAACTTGGGGTCATGCGGATATTAGTTCCACTGGAAATGGTAGTGGCAGACTATTTCAGTTCATAAGATGGTAACAAAGTATAAAGTACTTGTTCATCACTTTCTGAAAAACATAAATTTTCAAAGTGTGCCATCTAGTTTAATTTAAAATTAAAAGGTGGAAAACAAGTGGCACATACATTGTATTTAAAAATTCATTATTAAGCAGTAGTCCATTTTGTAACTTATCTAACACGTGCATAGATTGTGTGCCTTGTATTATCTAAAAACAAAATTAATTAAAAACAAAAGCAAATGTCCTTTAAAGGAGAAGGAACGTAAAAAAATAATTCCTACTTCATTTGGTTCATCAATATGCCCCCTCCTGAAACGCTATATTGTAAAGTCGCATGTTGCTGCTGTATCCGTGCACTTTCATGTTGAAGATGCGGCGCTTGGCATAGTTTGGCGCCGCCATTTTAACCTTGTTGCGTCATTTCCGGCCTGCGTTTGATCGTCAGTGCGCATGCGCTCCCTTCGTGACCCCTTGACGTCACCTGAGACGCATCTGAGGTCTGGATGAGAGAGGTCAGCGCTGCCGTCAGCTGCGTCAGCAGAGATCACGTGATGAAAACGTCAGCACTAACCACGGAACTCAGAGGTTTATTCTGCGCATGCACAGGGCACTGCAGATCCATTCTGCGCATGTGCATGCCCTATTCTGACCGATTTCTGGACTGCAGACAGGGTATGTGAATTTATACATGTTTAAACTTATTTCTACATCGATTGCTGGTAAAATATTAATGTCAAAACTAAGGAGGGAAAGGATACTGGCACAGATACATATTTATCATTGGCAATACTTGGAGCCTAATATCATTTTTGACTTTCCTTCTCCTTTAAGGGGCTGTAAACTCAAATATATTTTGCGTAATGAAATACAAATGAATTCTAAATCTTATCTCCAATATATATTAATTGCAAGTATTTAATTAAGTTATTTAAAAATATATTCCCCACTACAAGCAATATTTTACTGTTCGTTGTTTGCTCAGCTGGTTCTGGTTAACCATTACTTCGTTAACAAGAGGTTCCTATTAAAAATTGGTACAGGTTTGGAACCTGTTATCCAGGATGTTGGGACTTGGGGTTTTCTAGATCGGATAACCGTAATTTGGCTCTTCGTCCCTTAAGTCTGCTAAAAAATCATTTAAACATTAAAAAACCCAATATGATTGTTTTGCCTCCATTAAAGATTAATTATATCTTAGCTTGGACCAAGTACAAGGTACTGTTATTATTACAGAGAAAAGGGAAATGTTTTATATTTTTATAAATTAGAATTATTTGATTAAAATGGAGTCTATGGCATATGGCCTTCCCGTAATTGGGAGCTTTCTGAATAATTTTCCAGATATTGGATCTCATACCTGTACTTTTTATTCATAGATGAGGCCTGCCATTTCACATATGTTAAGTTCCTATTTACATATACATTGAATATCTGTCAATTTTAACAACTAATAGAGCTTTTATTTAACGTATTACATTTTGATTTAGTTTTCCTGTTGTAGAGCCAATAGGACTCTCAGACATCTGCATAAAACATATTTTATGTAATTGTTAAAGATGGGAAAAAAGGTTTTTTAAATAATGGGGTCAAGAACGACTGTATCTGGTTTTCAAAAAAGGTTTACATAAAATCAAATACGTTTGTGTTCAGGTAGTTCATAATAAGCCTATAAGGGTTTATAAATAAGAGTTTTTAAAAAAAAATTGACATAGCCTTGCTTCTTGGCTCCTGCTATTTTAATTTTCTTATGTTATTAGTTTTTTTTTTTTGCTAATAGATCTACAGCTCAGCAATTTTCCTATCTCTCCACTCCCTACTTCCCCGCAAAACAGCTTCCTACGTCTTTTACTTTTCTCAAGGTAAATGAGTGACAGCAACATGTTGCATTATTTGAAGAAGCACTGTTATGATCACACCCCCCCAGTGTATTAGAGGGCTTGATAGACTTCTTTTTATGACATGATTTTAATAAAACCGTGCCCTCAAACTTGTATTATGAGGGAAAGCATAGCCACAATATAGAAATAGCTGAAGAGCACTGACTTGATTATAATGGGGAAAATTAGGAAGCTTACTGGAGGGAAGCAGTATCTTGGCTGTCAGTATGTCTGTCACTACATCTGTAAATTCCCAATGGACTTAGCAGGCAATGTTCAGAACATTACAGACACCACATGCATTTATTTAATTAATCCCTCAAGCACTGGTCAGGCAATCCGGAGACAGAGCTCTCCGAGCTGTAAGAATGCTTACATCTCTGAAACCATTGAAAATACTAAATTAAAGTAAGCTACTGAAAATAGTATTCAAAGCAAGTTTATTTAGTTTTGACTTCAGAACCCCCTTTATAAGAAAATGCAAAGAATTACATGAATTGTAACTAATGAACTAGACATTCCTAGTATGCCAATTGTCATATTTACAGGGGACCTGTCACCCTAAGAAATAATTCCAAATTCTTTTCTATTGTAAAGATTTCGAATAGCGTGCACTCTCCCACTCCTATCCACGGGTCCTTCTCAACACCTGTGCTGCAACATATAAGACGTCCCCGGATCCAGACGTATTTAATGTATAATTGACAATAGCAGTATGGAGCACACGGTGATTCAGGAAAAATCAAACCTTCTTTATTGAAAAATTCGTAAAATCATCCCTACATAAGTACATTTATGGATATGACCTCTCCCCCACACTTGACGCGTTTCGTGGCATCTCGCCACTTCGCCTACGGATGATTTTATGCATTTTTCAATAAAGAAGGTTTGATTTTTCCTGAATCACCGTGTGCTCCATACTGCTATTGTCAATTACAAATTCTTTTCTATCATGTTAGTTAAGCAAAATAAAGTTTACTCACACTATGTTTATCATTTAAATTTTGTATCTTTCAGCCTTCACAATCATAGTTAACACAGGAAGGTGCCACAAGGCAAGTTGTTTATCATCCCAAAATCTTATGTATGTGCTAGAATTGGGGAGCTAATGGCCATGCATGGTACCCTACACAATTATAGAGTGTGAGGAGGAAGGGGCAATGTAAGGAGTGTAGTGACATCTAGGAAGTAATGAATGGGAAGTGACTGCCCCGCCTCTATGCCTGAGGCATAGAGGAGGGGCAGGCAATATATGATTGGCAGCTAAAACTATTAAATGAGATTATAAAAGATATGGATGTTTTAAAGAAAAAAAGAATTTGAGTTGCATGTTTAATTTGCAAATTACTTTCATTATACAGCTTTTTATATGTAGGTGACTGGTCTGCTTTAATAAAACACAATCTCAATATACAGTCCATTTAAAGAAAAAAAACATTGCTTATCCTTGATAACAGATGCAGCATAATCTTGCCTTGCGTTTCCATTATGTAATGTGAACAAAAGAAATTAGTGAAATATTGCATACTAGGTAAACAGCACCATCTACTGACTACAAAACATAGCAACCTCCCTTTATGGGACAAGCAGTTCCTTTTGATTAGGCATAGGGATTTCATTTCAGGACTTTGGGGCAAATTCACTAAAGTGTGAAGTGGCTAACGCTAGCGCAAATTCACCAGCGTGACGTCATTTCGTTACTTCGCTGATTTACTAACGGGTGCTGGCGTAAATTCGCTAGCGAAGTGGACCTACTCTAGCGCTACTTCTCACCCTTACGCCAGGCGAAGTTGCGCTATGATGATGGGACGTAACTACGCTAATTCACTAACTTGCGCATTTAACTGAACGTTACCTCTTGCGCCAGACTTGCCACCTCAGACCAGGCGAAGTGCAATAGAGTAGATAGGGATTGCTTCAAAAAAAGTTGAAATTTTTTCTAAGTCCCAAAAAACTCTGGTGTCTTTTCCTTTTTTAAGGGTGATAGGCTGAAAAAAGATCGTAAATTTTTTTGGGGGCACCCTCCTTCCCCCCTACATTACCTAACATATGGCACCTAAACTATACAGTGGGCACATGTGTAGGGCAATATAACACCTCTAATTTTATTTTATGAAGCTTTCCCAGGCTTGTGTAGTGTAATGTATTTGCTGCTACATATACGTCCATTGTACTTTAACTTGGTGCCGTATGCAAATTAGGCATCGCTAACGTAACTTTGCTTTCCTTGACGAATTAACGCTAGCGCAACTTCGCTACTGCTCGCCTCCCTGAGCGCAACTTCGGATTTTAGTGAATTAGCGGCACCCTGGCGAAACTTCGTCTGGCGAAGTACGGCGAAGCAGGTTAGTGAATTTGCCCCTTTATGTTATTATCAATAGGGATCCATGTTGTTTAGATACAACTAAAAGCATTATTTTGCTCTGTGTGATTTTGCTGTTTGTTTTTCTTTAAGGCTGACAGAGGTTTGGGTTGCATAAGCATTGGATCAATTTTTTGCCTAGTTTTGTATGCCACAAGAAATTTGTCGCTGTTACAATTAGCAAGTGATTTGTTTCCTTTGAGAGTAAATTAGCCTTCTTGTCGCACAGCATGAGTTGAACCTATTTATAGAAAAAAACCTGAAATTACTTATATCCTTGCGGACGTAAGCATTAACATCCTGTTACATTTGTTTTATACTGTTCACACAGTCAGATTAATAATTTTTTTAACATGTTTATTGAAAGCTAAACCCATTACAGATGCAGTGTCCTTAAAGGGATACTGTCATGGGAAAAAAGTTTTTTCAAAATGAATCAGTTAATAGTGATGATCCAGTAGAATTCTGCACTGAAATCCATTTCTCAAAAGATTTTTTTATATTCTATTTTGAAATCTGACATGGGGCTAGACATTTAGAAATGGATTTCAGTGCAGAAGTCTGCTGGAGTAGCACTATTAACTGATGCATTTTGAAAAAAAACATGTTTTCCAATGACAGGATCCTGTATTATGTTTTGTTATGGAACATCAAATAGGAAAGAAAACACTCAACTGAAAACATTTAACATTTCTTCCTGGTCTTTTTTTGGTCAAAACACCTAACCAGGTAGGACCTTAAAGTACTTTGAAAAATATTCATACAGTAAGAAAGAAATTGATGTGAAAGCATACGTTTTGTTATTAAAGGAAAACTATACCCCCCAAACAATGTAGGTCTCTATAAAACAGCTCATATGTAAAACTTCGTGTAAATAAACCATTTTTATAATAATATACTTTTCTAGTAGTATGTGCCATTGTGTAATCATAAATAGAAAATTGCCATTTTAAAAAATAAGGGCCGCCCCCTGGCATTGTACGATTCACTGTGCACACAAACATACCAAACAAACCATACTTGTTAGGTCACATGAGCCAATTAACAGACAGAGTTGTGTGTTTTGCTTCAACAATTCAATTACAGTTAAAGTTGCAGTATTTATGGTCAGGTGATCTCTGAGGCAGCACACAGACCATCACTTAAATATATATACCAGTTTGGTACGATTCTTTAATATGCCACTTCATATGATATAAACTATCTGTTGCTTAAATATTCATTTTAGGGGTATAGTTTTCCTTTAAGCTATCAATATCACAATAGGTAATGCTGCAAGTCACAAGGCACTCTTTTGAAAAAATAAGTCTTGTGTAGTTCCAGCTGATATGGTGTAAATACATATGCACAAAAGCCATACAGTACTGGCAGTAAGTGACCATATGGGCTCTACAATAATATTGCCTAGTGCTGCAATTTAGCCGAGAGCCATTCTCCAGGTTTAATAAATTCCGAAAAATTCGTGATTTTATAAAAGTCCGATTCTATAAAAAAAAATCACAAATTTTTTGGATTTCGGGGAATTTTGGGTATTTGGAGCTTAGTAAATAACCCCCTGAGATATTATTAATCCTTATAGAAGCAAGACAATTTATTGGGTTTATTAAATGTTTAAATGATTTTTGTTGCCTAAGGGGGTTATTAATCAAAGTCCGTTTTATCTCAATATTTTCTGCTACAAACTCAGATCAAATCCGCTCTGGGTTTTTTTCGCGTATTTATTATTACATTTTCCCAGAAAATTTGTTTTGTGGGAAAAGAAATCAGATTTTCACGATTTTTCCGGATTTTTCATCCGATTTTCCCGGGGTTTTTTTCCCGGATTTTTCACCCAAATACCCGGGATATAGCATGAAACCCAGCGCATATCAAAAAATCATTGGGACTATGAGGTCTATTTTCTGATTCTGACTTTTCCATCCTCTGGGTTTAATAAATTACGAAAAATTCATGATTTTTTAAAAGTCCAATTTTATAATTTTTGTTTAATAAATAACTCCCTTAGGGTATGGAGATCCAAATAACAGAAAGATCCCTTGTCTGGAAAACCCCAGGTCCCGAGCATTGTGAATAACAGGTCCCATACCTGTAGTAGGACTTATTCACTAAGTTGACGCTAACATACTGATGCAGATACTGTGTACCATTATATTATATATACATAGCACAAATGACCTGCATCAATATGCTAGCATCTCTATCACATTTTATATTAAAGGGGTAGTTCAGCTTCATGTTAACTTTTAGTATAGTTATAGAGTGGCCAATTCTAAGCAACTTTTGTCTTCATTATTTATTTTTTATAATTTATGAATTATTGACCTTTTTCTCCTGACTCTTTTTAGCTTTCAAACGGGGGTCACTGACCCCGTCTAAAAACAAATGCTCTGTAAAGCTACAAATTTATTGTTCTCGCTATTTTTTATTACTCATCTTTCTGTTCTGACCCTCTCCTATTAATATTCCATATTCTCATTCAAATCAATGCATGGTTGCTAGGGTAATTTGGACCCTAGCAACGAGATTGCTGACACAGCAAATTGGAAAGCTGCTGAATAAAAAGCTAAATAACTCAAAAACCACAAATAATAAATAATGAAAACCAATTTTAAATTGTCTCAGAATATCGCTTCTTACATCATACTAAAAGTTAACTCAAAGGTGAACAACCCCTTTAAGCTAGGGAGAGGGCAATATTACAAATGTAGCTGGCAGTGCTTGGAAGGAGGCTGAAGCATAGAAAATTATTGTTGCAATTGAAATGCCAGTGAAGTGCAGCAGCAGGACAAAATTATAACCAAATTGAATGTACAGATCGTGGAATGTAAATAAACACCATCCCTCCATTGTGCTGAGTCAGCAGCTTATCAGTGGTGTTTGGACCCTACGCAACTGCCTCCCCAACAGTGAAAACAGCTGAACATTTGCAAGATATCTATCAGGCAGGCTTGAAAATCTTGTTGGAAAGGGGCTGCATCAATGTGTTGCTATGGTCCTCCCCAATGGTCCTACATCAACCTGATCTGACCCAGAGGCCAAAATCTGTAAATGCAACTTAATACTTCAATATCCAATTCACAAATATTGGTAAAAGTACATTTTCTCAGAACAACCAGGCATCAGCAAAGGAGCTGGGGCATTCATTTGTAGATACAAACTATCACACATAAGCAAATATAAATTAGCACAAATGATATTATTATAAGAATTCAGAATTAAGCAACCTCGATATGGATTTCTAAGGCATACATAAACACTGGCTAGGGGTTAACCATAACAGTATGGTAGCGACTAGTTCCTATCCCTGTAAAGGACCATCCCTAGTGGATAGGAAATAGATGATTCAAATGCCAGTGAGCTAGTTTATATCCCTAAATAGGACCTAATGCCTCTAGTGGTGAGGTAGGAAATGATAGGAATTAGTCCAGTCTATAATGACAAAGCTAAATGCCATCCAGTACAATGACCTTCAAAGTGAGGTCCCAAATTAGGATATAATCTAGTCTGTTCTAATAGAGCTGGCTATTTCCCATCCTTATAAAGGCCCTCACGCTATATTAACCTTTTGGTATGTGAAATAGATAGAAAACTAATTTGCAACTCATTAAAGGACATATTTCTGCCATTTTTAGAGATAGTACTTAGTTCATATATGCGATGTGTGAAATCCATCATCTGTGTTAGACTGTTTTACTGCTACTTCATATGAGGTCCAGTAAAGGGATAGAAACTAGTCAGTTCATATAAGAACTGACAGGTCCAGTAAAGGGATAGAAACTAGTCAGTTCATATATGAACAAGGTATTTCCTATCCTGTCTAAAGACTTTCTCTAGCAGAGCAATTGACAGACATCATAGGACTGCTCCTAGGTACCAGGGTTTAGCAGTCTACTAAAAATATCAAAAAATATCCAATTCCAGGTTCCCTCTGGTCCTATTGGTCCATACAAAATCATTGAAAATATAAATCCTGTCAAGGTTGTTTTAGATATGCCAATGGATGGATACTGTGATTCATATTTCTTTAAGCTGCTCCAAGACACCAACTATAGAGTCCAGAGGCAGCCCTTTGGGGTAACGTAACATCCTGCCTATGATCTGGTGTTTTTATGTTGTTTCCATTACTGCTACTCTAAATGAGCAGACAGCTATGGTACTGGTTTACTTATTTTGCTATCCCTGAATTTGCAAGTAGGTATGGCCTGTTTCCCCTGTACCTTACCTGGCCACAGGTGATCAGTGGAAGCCATTAGTCTGGCTATTACATTTTTACATGATTTTCTAGTAGACTTAAGGTATGAAGATCCAAATGATAGAAAGATTCATTATCCGGAAAACCTCAGGTCCCGAGCATTCTGGATAAAAGGTCCCATACCTGTACTATCAACTAAGGCTGACTTTGACAAGTGTTACACCGTGCAGGGTCTATTTCAAGCCAAGTAGATAAAGTTACCTATAAACTTTTAAAAATTAACAGTTTAAAAAATTGTATTTCAAACAAAAAAAGATCATTTTATTTATAATTTTATTGAAAAATAAACGAAGACATGTAGCAGGATCAGACAACCAATCTTTGACACAGTAGCATGGAATAATATAGTATAGTAAGTTAGGCTGAAAAAAGACACACATCCATCAAGTTCAACCTTTTTAGTCTATATATACAGTGGTGTGAAAAACTATTTGCCCCCTTCCTGATTTCTTATTCTTTTGCATGTTTGTCACACAAAATGTTTCTGATCATCAAACACATTTAACTATTAGTCAAAGATAACACAAGTAAACACAAAATGCAGTTTTTAAATGAAGGTTTTTATTATTTAGGGAGAAAAGAAATCCAAACCTGTGTGAAAGAGTAATTGCCCCCTGAACCTAATAACTGGTTGGGCCACCCTTAGCAGCAATAACTGCAATCAAGCGTTTGCGATAACTTGCAACGAGTCTTTTACAGCGCTCTGGAGGAATTTTGGCCCTCTCATCTTTGCAGAATTGTTGTAATTCAGCTTTATTTGAGGGTTTTCTAGCATGAACCGCCTTTTTAAGGTCATGCCACAACATCTCAATAGGATTCAGGTCAGGACTTTGACTAGGCCACTCCAAAGTCTTCATTTTGTTTTTCTTCAGCCATTCAGAGGTGGATTTGCTGGGGTGTTTTGGGTCATTGTCCTGCTGCAGCACCCAAGATCGCTTCAGCTTGAGTTGACGAACAGATGGCCGGACATTCTCCTTCAGGATTTTTTGGTAGACAGTAGAATTCATGGTTCCATCTATCACAGCAAGTCTTCCAGGTCCTGAAGCAGCAAAACAACCCCAGACCATCACACTACCACCAACATATTTTACTGTTGGTATGATGTTCTTTTTCTGAAATGCTGTGTTACTTTTACTCCAGATGTAACGGGACGCGCACCTTCCAAAAAGTTCAACTTTTGTCTCGTCGGTCCACAAGGTATTTTCCCAAAAGTCTTGGCAATCATTGAGATGTTTTTTAGCAAAATTGAGACGAGCCTTAATGTTCTTTTTGCTTAAAAGTGGTTTGCGCCTTGGAAATCTGCCATGCAGGCCGTTTTTGTCCAGTCTCTTTCTTATGGTGGAGTCGTGAACACTGACCTTAATTGAGGCAAGTGAGGCCTGCAGTTCTTTAGATGTTGTCCTGGGGTCTTTTGTGGCCTCTCGGATGAGTTGTCTCTGCGCTCTTGGGGTAATTTTGGTCCGCCGGCCACTCCTGGGAAGGTTCACCACTGTTCCATATTTTTGCCATTTGTGGATAATGGCTCTCACTGTGGTTCGCTGGAGTCCCAAAGCTTTAGAAATGGCTTTATAACCTTTGAAATTGAACTCAGGTGTGATAAACCACAGTTAAGTTATTTTTTAACAAGGGGGGCAATCACTTTTTCACACAGGCCCATGTAGATTTGGAGTTTTTTTTCTCCCTTAATAACGTAAACCTTCATTTAAAAACTGCATTTTGTGTTCAATTATGTTATCTTTGACTAATAGTTAACGGTTTTTGATGAGCAGAAACATTTAAGTGTGACAAACATGCAAAAGAATAAGAAATCAGGAAGGGGGCAAATAGTTTTTCACACCACTGTAACCTGCATAACTGCTAGTTGATCCAGGGGAAGGCGAAAAACCCTTTTGATCAAAGCCTTTCCAATTTGCCTCAGAGGGGGGAAAAAATCCTTCCTGACTCCAAAATGGCAATCGGACTAGTCCCTTGATCAACTTGTACTATGAACTATCTCCCATAACCCTGTATTCCCTTAATTGCTAAAACCCATCCAACCCCTTCTTAAAGCTATCTAATGTATCAGCCTGTAAAACTGATTCAGGGAGAGAATTCCACATCTTCACAGCTCTCACTGTAAATAACCCCTTCCGAATATTTTGCCGGAACCTCCTTTATTCTAATCAGAATGGGTGCCCATGTGTCAGCTGGAAAGACCTACTGGTAAATAAAGCATTACAGACATTATTATATGATCCCATTATATATTTATACATAGTATCATATCACCCCTTAAAGCGATACTGTCAGTATCAAGTAGTTGCTGCACCCACAATAGTTCCCCTCAAAGCCCCCCTCAAAGTCACCCCCAGCCCCATGAACCTTTGCGCAGACGACCCTCTGACACTACTTACGGATCTTCTGCCTTGCTTCCGTGATGCTAGTATCATTAGGAGGCAGGACACAACCAAAAGAATAAGTAGCTACTCCTCCACTGGCTATACCCCTTCAGTGGGTGGAGCCCTAATCAGTTTGTACCAAAGAAAGTCAAAAAATGTGACCCAAGTAAAAATCAGTGAACAAAACTGTTGGCTAATGCCACCCCATGTCTAATGAAAACAGCGGGCCTCCAACCAGAGAGGGAAGTCCTGTGTTCCCTGAGCGACTGAAGAGAAAGAGATTTAACAGTCCACAAAATCTTCTTTTCTCCATTGTCTGTTTGGGGGACACAGGAAACAGTGGGGACTACCAAAGCTGTCCCCAATGTAGGATGGGCAAGAGGCCCTATGTGGAAGAGACCACTGTGGCTTGTAAAACCTTCCTGCCAAAGTGTGTATCAGGTGCCGCAAAGGTGCCAAAGTGGTAAAATTTTGCGAGGAGTGAATTGAGGTCCATGTACCTGCAAGCCCACAATGTACTCATTCCCCTGGTGGAGTGAGCTTTGATCCTGTCAGGTGGCGTCTGACCTTGTGCAGCGTAGGCTTTCTGAATGGTCTGTTTTATCCATCTAGAAATGGAAGACTTTGTAGTTGTCGAGTCACGGCTTGGCCCAGAAGGAATAATAAACAGTGAGTCCAACTTTTCAATATCTGAAAACCCTATGTAGGTAGAACTTGAGAGCCCTGACAGGGTCCAGAGAGTGCAGTGCTGCTTCTTTGGGATTAGCCAGAGATGGGCATAACATTGGAATAGTAATTTCCTGGTTTAGAATGTTTTGATATCCGGCAGAAGTGCCAGTCTTCTCTAAAAAAGATATGAGAGCTGAAATTTGCGATTTGATAGACCCATAGGAGAGGCCCAATGAAAGACCTTCCTGGAGGAACTCTAGCAAGTTTGGTACTGAGAATGTCTCAAAATCAGTTTTGCGTCTTAGACACCACTGGTGATATGCACCATTCTGCTTCAATATTCAGGTCTCAAGAGCCACGCCATCAAGCTGAGTCTGGCTATCCTGGGATGACGAATTTGCCCTTGATGAAGAGGGTCTGGATGGGCGGGCAGGGGCCAGGGTTCCACTATTGAGAGATTTAGGAGGTCTGAAAACTATGTTCGCCATGGCCACCTTGGAGCTATCAGAATGTTTATTTACTTTGTAACTTTTTTATTGTTCTGGGAAGTGATGGCAGCGGGGGGAAGGCATACAACAGAAGAAAATTCCAGGGTGCAGTCAGAACGTTTGCTGCTTCCACTAGAGGGTTTGGGCAACGTGCAAAGTTCACCATGGCCATCTTGGAGCTATCAGAATGTTTATTTACTTTGTAACTTTTTTATTGTTCTTGGAAGTGATGGCATTGGGGAAGGCATACAACAGAAGAAAATTCCAGGGTGCAGTCAGAACGTTTGCTGCTTCCACCAGAGGGTTCGGGCAATGTGCAAAGAACTTCGGCACCTTCCTGTCGCGTTGCCATAAGGTCCACCTCTGAAATTCAGAGGCATAAAGATCCCCCCTTACCCCACAGAAATTCAGAGGCACAGTGACTCCCCCCCTCACCCCACAGAGATTCAGAGGCACAGTGACCCCCCTTACCCAATAGAAATTCATAGCCACGGTGATCCCCCCCTTACCCCACATAAATTAAGAGGCACAGTGACTTCCCCCTCATCCTATAGAAATTCATAGGCACAGTGATCCCCCCTTATCCCACAGAAATTCAGAGGCACAGTGACTCCCCCCTCACCCCACAGAGATTCAGAGGCACAGTGACCCCCCCTTACCCATAGAAATTCATAGCCACAGTGATCCCCCCCTCACCCCACATAAATTCAGAGGCACAGTGATCACCCCTCACCCTACAGAAATTCAGAGGCACAATGATCCCCCATTACCCCACAGAAATTCAGAGGCAAAGTGACTCCCCCCTCACCTCACAGAAATTCATAGGCATAGTGATCTCTCCTCACCCCACAGAAATTCAGAGGCAAAGTGATCCCCCCTCACCCCACAGAAATTCAGAGGTACAGTGATCCCCCCTCACCCTACAGAAATTAATAGGCACAGTGACTCCACCCTCACCCTACAAACATCCAGAGACACAATGAACTACCCCAAAACCTAAGGTAGAGGTTGCAACCTGCACCAAACCTACATTACAATTTGGCAACCCCTGGGTTTAAGTTGCAGGTCCAGTCAAGAGTCCGCAGCTGCCCCTAGAACCCATTACCGCTTTCCCATGTTTGAATTTGCCGCTCACTAATACATAATCCGCAGTGGAGCTGTCACATGGTAGGATCACATGACCGTGACGTCAGGTCCTTTCTGAGGATAGGAACTAGCTGCTACCGAGGAAGAAGGCGATTAACATGGTGGCCTATGACGCGCAGGGACCCTCACCCACTGTCAGACTACTGTGAGGAAGGATCCCCGAGTCCATAGCAGGACCTCACCTCTTCCGTACATTATCTGCATCTGACAGCCCAAGACACTTTGAGGAGGGGTTTCCTCTTTGCCCCCCCTGCTGTCTCAGTTCGTCTCTCCACTGCCTCAGCCCCTGTCCACCCGGCAGCATCATGGGGGTGCAGGGCTTTCAGGAGTTCCTGGAGAAGTGCTGCCCAGGGGCTGTGGTGCCCGTGGACAGACAACAGCACAGGGCCGGCCTGTTGCCCAGAGATTTAGTGGGTGGGTGCCCGGACACCGCACAGTTCTGTCGACCGGCTGTGCAGTCCTAGCGCCCGCATACCCCCTCCGGTGTGGGCGCACATGCGTGCCTGCACCAGAGCACCGGGGAGCTGTTCTCCCCGGTAAGTGGCTGGGCAGTATGACGCCCCTATTATTCTGCTGCCCTAGGCTCGGGCCTTTGTCGCCTCATCACAAATTTGGGCCTGGGGTTAACCACCTGCTCTTCTGCTGCCTCAGCACAGCCCCCTTCCCCGGCTGCTCCCACGCCCTGTCGAGTCTTAGAGGATGCGGATTCTGCCTTGTAGCATCTCTATGGCGGCTACCATACTGACTGCGGTGGGCAGTGGAACACCATGATGGGCTACTTGGCAATGCTGTCTCAGGCCTGTTTGTACCAGGCGGCCTGTAGTTGGTAGACATGTTCAACAGCACCAGGGGCGATCCTGGCCCCTCCACCACCTGAAGCAGCAGCACTTGCTGCTGCCCCCCCTCCCCCGGAAATTCGCTCTTAAAGTACCAAGAGCAGCATTTTTGCTGCGCCTGGTACCTAGTGGGGCGTTGCTGCCTGAGGCGACAGCCTCAACTCGCCTCATTGGCGAAGCACCCCTGAACAGCACACTAGCCAAAGAAAGGCTACCAGAATGGGCACGGAAAGTGCAAGGAGAGAGGCAGATGTCTCAGCTTATAGTCAGCCACATCGGGAACAAGGGCACCCCCCGGCCTGGTTTCTACCACCCACATCTCGCTCACTGCTACTGTTTTATTATTACAGAAAAAAAGAAACTCCCTTTTTAAAATGTGGATTATTTGGATAAAATGGAGTCTATGGTAGATGGCCTCTCTGTAATTCGAAGATAAAGGATCCCATACCAGTACTGTTTTAGTATTACAGAGAAAAAGGAAATCGTTTTTGGGTGATTTGGATAAAATGAGTCTGTGGGAGACGGCCTTTCTGTAATTCATAGCTTTCTGGATAGTGGGTTTCTGGATAACAGATCCCATACCTGTACATCCTGATTTAAAGTGGCTATAATTTGCTGTTGCACAAGGTGACCTGGAACCCCATGAAAACTGCAGTAGAAATGTCCGATATTCCCAAAAGATTATGTTTTAATACGAATGAAGCAAAGACATCCCTGTACAGTGAAACGTAATGTATTTGCTACATATGTCTGGTGTTGTACAGTAACGCGGTCTCTAGTTTGTGTAGGTTTAGGCCTGGTCTTTTGGGTTATACCTGGGTTATCATGAGTTTTCAAATTGCATTGGGAGGAGGCTTCTGCAGATATAATATCAAGTTACAGATAAAAGTAAGATGTATGTGCTCCATTGAATTGTAAGTTACTAAAATTATGGTAGAGTTATGGAATATTTTATCCAGAAACCCATTCTCCAGAAAGCTTTGAATTATGGAAAGGCCGTTTCCCATGGACTAAATTTTATACAAATAATCCAGATTTTTTAATGGATTCCTTTTTCTCTGTAATAATAAACAGTAGCTTGTACTTGATCCAAACTAAGATATAATTGATCCTTATTGGAAGCAAAACCAGCCTATTGAGTTTATTTAATGTTTACATGATTTTATAGTAGGTATTAAGAATCAAATTATGGCAAGGTCCATTATCTGGAAACCCCCAAATCCTGAGCACTCTGGATAACAGGTCCTATATCTGTACAGGTATGGGACCTGTTATTCAGTACAGGTATGGGAACTGTTATGCAGAATGCTCTTGACCTGGATAATAGATCTTTCCGTAATTTGGATCTGCATATTTTACGTCTAGTAGAAAATCATGTAAATATTAAACAAACCCAATAGGCAAGTTTTGCTTCCAATAAGGATTAATTATATCTTAGTTTGGATCAAAAACAAGGTACTGTTTTATTACTACAGAGGAAAAGCTAATTATTTTTTAAAATTTGCATTATTTAAATAAAATGGAGTCTATGGGAGACTCCCTTGCTGTAATTTAGAGCTTTCTGGATAACGGGTTTCCCGATAATGTATCCCACACCTGAATACATTTCTTTCAGCAAAATTGAAATTTAAAAGATAGGTTTGCTTGAAGGCACTTTTTCTGATGGCTTTCGAGATTATCTCTGATGCCAACTAAAAGGCTAGCAAGGGGTTATTCTCGTTATTATATTTTTCAGTATTTTTATTGGTTTTGCAACATATTAAGTTACAATCCTTTTGATTAAAGTGTGTGAACATAAGAATTGTTATCAGTGTAAGATGTTGCAGTCAGATCAGTGTTGGCTAAAAGAAATGGTTGCAATCTAAACAAAATAAAATTAAGAAAATTAGTAAATCAAAATACCATAATAATGCTCACAGTATGAAACTATACTTATGGGAACTGTTATCCAGAATGCTCGGGACCTGGGGTTTTCTGGATAATTGATGTTACCGTAATTTGGATCTTCAAACCTTAAGGCTACTAGAAAATCATGTAAACATTAAATAAACCCAATAAGATGTCTTGTTTCCAATAAGGATTAATTATATCTTAGTTGGGATCAAGTACAAGCTACTGTTTTATTGTTACAGAGAAAAAGGAAAGCATTTTAAAAATTTGTATTATTTGGATAAAATGGAGTCTATAGGAGATGGCCTTTCTGTAATTTGGAGCTTTCTAGATGATAGGTTTCCAGATAACGGATCCCATACCTGTAATAAAAAGTAGCAATAACAATACATTTGTAGCCTTACAGAGCATTTGATTTTAGATGGGGTCAGTGACCCACATTTGAAAGCTGTGAGAAGAAAGCAAATAAGTTAAAAAAAAAAAAAAACAATGAAAACCCATTGAGAAGTTGCTTAGAATTAGCCATTCTATAACACACCAAAAGTAAAGTTAAAGATGAACCACCCCTTTAAGAAGGATATAAATAATAAGAGAAAATGCAAAGATGTGTAACTAAACTAGTGGAAGATTTAAATTATGAGGGAAGACTGTTACGGTGGCGGTTTTCTCTTGGGGGGGAAGACTTGCGAGAGGATATAATTACTCTTTACAAGTACATTACAAGTACTCAAGTGTAATACAGACAGATACTGGGGGATCAGCAGCTGGGCTGACCTGGTAGGGGACTTAGACCAGTCTTTGCTTGTGTGACTGCAGGGCTGTGATTGGCTAACTAATAATTGGATGTAAATATACTAAGTGATGGGAAACAACCTATAGCAGAAACTATAGCAGGTATTGGATCCATTATCCGGGAACCCATTATTCAGAAAGTTCTAAATTTCTGAATGACTTTCTCCCATAGGCTCCATTTTATCCAAATAATCCACATTTTTAAATATAATTTCCTTTTTCTCTGTAATAATAAAACAGTACCTTGTACTTGATCCAAACAAAGACATAATGAATCCTTATTTGAAGCACAACCAGCCTATTGGGTTTATTCAATGTTTACATGATTTTCTAGTAGACTTAAGGAATGAAGATCCAAATTACAGAAAGCTCAATTATCAGGAAAACCCTAGGTCCCAGGCATTCTGGATAATAGGTCCCATACCTGTACCACTAGGCAGTTATCGACCAGGAACCCTGGCTTTCTTGTTTCCATACTGTACCCTCCTACTACCCCAGGTATGAATTTTCCCATTGGTTGTTATAAGTATGTATGACTCTCTCTTCACTGGCTGGTGTTTGATGCTGTCCTCTTTCTTGGGTTCCGTCTTGTCATTGGAACAAGAGACTGGAATAGAAAGAGAGACCTGGATAGAGACCTGGAGAGACCTGAATAGAAAGATGAGTAATTAAAAGTATCAATAACTATAAATGTGTAGTCTTGCAGAGCATTTGTTTTTAAGTTGGGTCAGTGGCCCCAGCTGTTAAGGGTCAGAAGAAGAAGGCAAACAATTCCAAATCTATAAAAAATGAAGGCCAGTTGAAAAGTTGATTCTGCCTATGACTAAGTGCTGGGTAAGCATGAAACGCGTTAGGCGTTAGAGGGATTACTATACATGTTTTTTAACTACTGATGTGAATAAAATATATTTTTTATTGAATAGCATGTTTTGGAGAAATTATTGAGATTGTGGTTTTGCCTCTTTTTGGTCACTAGAGGTCTCCAACATGCTTACAAATAGTATTTACTACTTCTGCTCCCAATTCGATTTAAATCAGTTGAAAAGTTGCTTAGAATAAGCCATTCTATAATATACTAAAAATTAACTTAAAGGTGAACAACCCCTTTATGGCAAACAACCCCAAGTGGGACTCACAATCACTAGACTTACATAACTTTGAAATACAACCCTCTCGGGACCTTCACTTCCTCCCATAATTGCTCAGAAGAACTAGAAAGCTGCCGAGGGGAAGTTCTCCCATTCTTATTCCTTCACTGTTGCAATAAAATAGCTAAAATTTAATGGCATATTGATTTGTCGATTAACACCCAAAACCAAAAGGTTTTCAGCACTTGTTATATATTCTTGAAATAATTATATGAGCGCATACTTTTTTGCACAAAACATATCTGTGGCAGTTGTAGTTGGGTTTTATGGTGGGAACATTACAAGAAGAGTATGACACACAGAGGGAGCATAGGGCAGGCAGAGTATGGCACACACAGGGAGCATACGGAAGGCACAGTATGGCACACACAAGGAGCATAGGGCAGGCAGAGTATGGCACATATAGAGAGCATAGAGCAGGCAGTGTGTGGCACACACAGGGAGCATAGGAAAGGCAGAGAATTGTACACACGGGAGGTATAAGGCAGGCAGAGTATGGCACATACCTGGGCCTTGGGCGGCAGAATTTTAGGGGGGCAGCATGCTGCCCAACCATACCTACATTGGTTCAGAAGCACTGGGAATTTGCAGGAGATACAATAGTTTTTAAAATGCCATGTGCACCAATCACCAGTACTCCAGACCCGATGCTGAAAATTTCCGCATGTACACAAAGGAAGGGGAGGGGATAGGGGTGATGAGCGGCAGTGGGCCCAGGGGCACCTGCATTATAAGTCCGGCCCTGGCAGTTCATACTGTGCTACATACAGTGACACAATGCTGGTGCCCCTCCAGCAGTTTGCATTAGGTGTGAACAGTGTAGGTACTTTCAGTCTGAGATGTGAACAGTAAAGGGCTTTAGGGGTGTGAAAAATAGAGGGGTTACAGGTGTGAACAATGCAGGGAGGATTAGAGGTGTAAACTATGTAGGATTTTACAATTTGAATTTGAAGTGTAGTCTATGCAGTGGCCAGTTAATCTCAGTACTGATACCTTTTAAAGCTTGCAACTGGTAAGCATGTTTTAAATAATGTATTATAGATGAAAAAGTGTAGGCCGCAGGCGCCGGATCTCTCAGGCGTCTCTGTGAAATTTAAAGGCGCAGGCGCGCTGGCGTAGTGACGTCAGCGGGCAATGGCGCAAATCCTGCACAGTATAAATTGCCCATTCTGTCCACAGCACCTTGCCCGTGATAGAACTTTGTTTCTAGTGGTTCCTGAGCCTTGTGCATTTGATCGTGTACCTGTTTTGTCTTGATTATCCGGTTTTGACTCCTGCCTGTTCCCTCACTACTCTGCATTCTGTATCCTGACCCTTAGCAAGACAAAGAATGATGCGGTTCGCATCGGAGCTCACCCGGACTTGCTGTGTCTGCCTGGATTTTCTGGATATACAATTTACAACCAAAGATTCTCATTTCCTTACTGATGTGTATAGAAAAACTATAAGTAGGAATTCATTATTACACAGAAACAGTAGTCATCCAGAACCTCTGCTGAGAGGTATACCGACTGGGCAGTTCATCCGACTCAGACGGAACTGTACCACTTGGGACACCTTTCACCAGAGATCTATGGAAGTATGGGATAGACTCATATCTAGGGGTTATGAAACTGAATGTGTCAAAAGCCTATGAGAATGCGATAATGAAGAATAGGACCGAATTACTAAAAACATCGAAAAATCCTAGACATAAACAAGATGATAAAAGGATGAGGTTTATAACAACATAAAGTACAGAGGCCAAACAAATACAAAAAATAATTCATAAACATTGGTCATTACTTCATATGGATCCCATTTTATCTGCTATGGATCTTAAGAAACCGCAGATAGTATACAGACGTAGATATAATTTGAGGGATAAATTAGCACCCAGCATGTTACCAGATATTAACAAAGAGAAAAAAAGTAATTGGATGAAGGCCCTAGGCACTTATAAATGTGGAGCAAATGTATGCAAATGTTGTCGTTTTATAAATAGATCAGATCAGTTCCAGAGCACAATTACACAAAAATATTATAAGAACAGGATGTATGCAAATTGCAGAACAATGAATGTTATATACCTAGCTACATGTAAGTGCGGACAACAGTATGTAGGTAAAACTACTAGGAGATTTAAAGATCGTGTCTTACAGCATTTAGCGTGCATAAATAGAAGAGATATTTCATCTGCAGTAGCAGAACACGTAATAGACAAACATCAAGCGATGGAGCACTATGTAACTTTCCAAGTAATAGAGTCTATCAAACTTGGTAAGAGAAAAGGAGACATAGAGGATATATTATCCAAGAGAGAATTTTACTGGATACTGACACTGAATACTGTCAAACCAAAAGGTCTCAACAAAGAAGGAGATATAAAGTATTTCATAAGATAACTACATACCCTGTAATTTCATATAACACTAATATTAACATTTATATTATGATAGAGATAATACGAAATTATATAGGAATACCACTGTGTGAAAATTTCCCTGATCCTCCCATGTATTTTGAGAAATTTATATAAATAAATAATATAAAACTGGAACTTTTCCGATATCTACGGCAATATTATGTTTCCCTAATGGTATATATTGAACTTGATGCAAATTGATATATAGTCTAGTTGATGCATAAGATTAAATAATATACAACATTGGATATTTACTAATGATAAAAACAGTAAGTACAAAATAGAAAATGACACAATTGAATTAAATATATACAAAAGGATAATAAGTTAATAGCCTGTCCCAGTTATTAATTGGTAAATATTATACAATAAGAAACAATAATTCTGAACATAAATATCATCTGATATATAAAAAGGAATTTATTGAATTAGGAATATAGAACAGATTTTCATAAAACAAAAAAAACATTTTTTTTCCTGCTCTGGAAATGACTTTAGACACAAAGCAATGGTTACAAAAGTTGCAACTGGTTTTATAAATAAAAAAGTTACAACATAAACTGATTAAATGGATACCTGAATTGATACAAATGAATATAATGCTACAATCAGTCCTCATAGGGAATACATTCGTTTTTATATTTACATTTATATCTATGTGTACCCAATGATTTTAATTTAATACACAGTTCACTTTAATTGTGGATATGAATACAATGGTTGGTTTAATATAGGTTTTTTATTGATACACGTTTTGTAACACTTATTTAATTAATTATTTAAGAAAATGATTGAAATACGTTATATTTCCATTGCTGTTTGTTCTAATATATTGTATAATGAATACAAGCAGCATGGATATTTTAAATTCTAATCTTAATACTGGTATTTTAAATATATTAACTATAAGTGTAAATCACATATGCAATTTAAATGCACCTTTATTTCTAGCACCAATGTTAATCACTGTTGCTATTTAAGTCTTGAGTCACGTGATTCTCACTGACTCTGAGGAAGTGCCGGGAGATCCGGCAAGAAACGCGTAAGTCAGCCATGCACACCCACCGCTAAAACCCTCACTTGTGTGTATGTTGAAATAAAGCCTGAAATTTTGCACTAACGCTGCTGTCCTTGTGATCTCCTGGATCGGCGCCGAATATGCGAGAGTATGTTGTATCCTGACCCTTGCCTGCCAACGACAACTCTTCCAGCTTAACCCCTTGATTGACAACCCAGTTTGACCCTTGCCTGCCTAACGATTCTGATATCCGCCTGCCTCGATCCAGCCTGTCTGACCATCCTTCTGCCTAATCCTTTGTACCGTGACCTTCGGCCCAAAAGACTTTGCTAACAGCCGTTCCCCTTTGCCAGCCAGAACATCTCGCCTTGCACCCCTCATTAAGTCCAGGTGGCACCCAAGTAAGCTGAGGGCTCCTCCCGAAGCCCAACGGTGGTCACACTACTGGTGAAGCTGAGCCGAGACCAGGGTGCTTGGCACTTTTTCTGGTATTGGGTGCCGGTCATGACACATATGTCTTATATTAACCAGGCCTTGCCTTTGTGCCACCCGAGCTCCACATTCTCCACTTGTACTGGGCCGCTGGTACTTTCTGGGAAACGTGTCAATCATGTACATGAAGGCTTATGTCTTGATTGGGGAAAGGGACTACTTTCTAGTCTTAAAATATAATAACATGTATTGAATATGTTTACTGAAACTCTGTTTCTGCATTCCAGGTATTTCAGAGCTTGGAGGACCATCACCTGGAGGTAGTGTCCTTCTTTCGTGAGAATAGTTTTCATGGACTAATTGCTTATGACTCCAGGTACAGCCTCTGTAATATCCCTTCATACTACAGCTCCCATGGCCTCAAATTCAGTTGGAATGGGAAGAATTTGACCACCAATCAGTTTCTAATGCAGGAAGTTGCCGAGCAGCTTGGTCTAAAAGATGAGCCACTTTCCAATTTTTGCAGCTCTCTTTGGTAAGTAGATGAAGTAGCAGCAGTGTGAAGAACACGTCTGGTAGTGCCCTAGACCACAAGCTTCCAATTTAAGTCAATAGGAAATTGCAACAAATTCTTCAGCCTTTTGATTAGCCTAAAGAATTAAAACTATCCTATACACATACTAGCCTCTTTTAAAGGAACAGTCATTGATGTGTACCCTCTTTATGGACCCAGCATTTTACCGCTTGAGTGTTTTTAGTGCTGTGGGCATACACCAACCCACTCCAAATTGCCACCCCCACCCAATTCATTTCTGTAGAAATTGCTTGTGCCTGTGATTACATTATTGCATTAGCCAGCACTTGTAAGCTGTTCCCATAAGAATGAATTGACAAACATTTTGCTCAACAAAACTTTTGGTGTTCCACTACACCAGTGATCCCCAACCAGTAGCTCGTGAGCAACATGTTGCTCTCCAACCCCTTGAATGTTGCTCCCAGTGGCCTCAAAGCAGGTGATTCTTTTTGAATTCCAGGCTTGGAGGCAAGTTTTGGTTGTATAAAAACCAGGTGTACTGCCCAACAGAGCCTTAGTGTAGGTTGACAATCCTCATAGGGGCTACCATATAGCCAATCACAGCACTTATTTGGCACCCCAAGAACATTTTTCATGCTTGTGTTGCTCTCCAACTCCTTTTACTTCTGAATGTTGCTCACGGGTTCAAAAGGTTGGGGATCCCTGCACTACACTTATAGGAGGGAAAAGATATAATGTTATCTCACGCTCTCTGCAAAGTGCACACATATATTCACTTTATCCTTTCCCTTCAGTTTTCTTAGCCTAAAATTTACCTTTATCTCCCTTTTGCAGCTAAGTTTTAACCATATCCTGTCCTGTGTATTAACCCTTTCCACAACTACTTCTCCCAACTTATTGAAATACATTTTGCATATAAATGTAGCTGTAGCCTACAAAGTTTATCAGCCCTGTCAAGTCTCTATAGTAAAGACACTGGAATGACAGAACTTATTTTTAAGTAACATTAACACCAACATTTTTTAACACTTAATTCATACTCAAATAGTTATAGTACAAGGTCAGGTTAAAAACTGGGTAAATAGATAGGCTGTGCAAAAAAACAGGTTTCTAATATAGTTAGTTAATATATATGTAATGTATAAAGACTGGAGTGACTGTATGTTTAACAGAAGAGAAAACTACTTCCTGCTTTGCAGTTCACTTGGTTTCCACTGATTGGGTTTCTTATAAAACAAGAACATGAATCACACAGATGCCATTTGGAACACTTTCATGACAAGCAGCTCCCCAAGCAATGAGAGTGGTAGGCAGTGGGGCAGTTTTTGGGAGTGATGGCTCCACTACCCAAGCTACTATATGTGATAGATGACAAAACACCCAAAATTGCCCTTTGTATCATCTAAATATGCCCCCCTTTTCCCCGTGTATGGATTTGCTGCACTTACCTCTGAATCCAGAAATTAAATAACGGTCATCTGTACCTGAGCCATTAAATCACCTTTCTTGCAGCTTTCAGCCAATCAGAGCTGAGCTGGGAGTGATGTCACTGAGATAAGGCATGATATCCCAGTAACTGACAGCCAATCACATACATATCAAACTTGCACATTCTGAAACAACACTAATAAACTGTAAACAGCAGCTTTAGAACCAGGGCCCCCATCAGATCTCCTGGGACCCCTGTCTGGACTCCCCCTGTCCCCATTTAATGACGGCCCTGCTTAGATCTCTGTCTGTAACTGAACTACAGCTCAGCTACTAGTTACCACAGGGACTGCTGGGTAGTTTAGCAATGGCTAGAGACATACAGAGATCTCTGATGCAGGCATGCAGAAATGGGGGCCACGAATGAGGGGGTACAGGGGGTTCCGCATTTAGCGTAGGAAGTGTAACATTAGTACCAAATGTCACATATAGAACAAAAAGTTTGATCCTGTTGTGGTACTTCCACATATGCCTGTATCTTGCACTAGAAGGGAGCTGGTAGTTGTATGCCCCAGTATCTGAAATAAAAAATGTTCTATCATATTTTTGCATACCAGCTTAGTTATTACCACATTTGACTTTATGTTTCTATCGGCGGGCTGTGCCCTTACATATGTTGTCAGGGTCGGGCTGGTGATCCGGGTCCCACTGGGATTACTGTCTCAGGGCCCCGCCCCTGCCATACCCCCCCCCCGTGTTAGCAGCGGTCAGTGAGCTTTTGAGAGACACAGTCAAAGCTGCAAGGGTCTATTCTGAAGCACACTATTAGAGGTCGCCCAACGAGCCGATCTTAACCGATATGCCCACTAATGGCTGGGCTATATCGGGTTAATCCGAACATTCGGCCCTGGGGGCAATGATCGTCTCCTTAAATAGAAGTTCCTCTCATGATCGTTATCCCATGTTCTATTACTTGACTGGGCGCTCACATTTTCCGTCAGCTCATGAAACACCAAGGCAAAAGTTTTCATACAATTTATTGTTCCCAAGTTGTCCATTACATGATTCTCCATTACGGGAGACTTTCAGTGCATGGCAGAATACGGTTAATGAATACATGGTTGATGAATACGATATTATTATAGCCATACCTCCCAAGTGTCCCGGATTAGGCGGGACAGTCCCAATTTTACCTGCCTGTCCCGCCGTCCCGGATAGCAGGTGAAGATTTCCCTCGGCGCTGTTCGGATCTTCCTGATTGTCACTGTGTGTGTAATGTTGCGATATGATTGGTAGAAAGGCAACCGGCATTGGACTTTGGACTACACGCCTCTAACTCCGACGGATTCCGGGTAGAGTCAAAAAGTGTGAGAAAGCAGAACATTAGCGTCGCTGGTAAGGGAGTGTCTAATCGAGCGAAAATGACTTCCGCCTAGCAACAGCTTGTTTGGCTCCTCCCATAGTTACCTAGCAGAGAAGGCAACATGGCTCAGAGGGAGGATGGAGCGTTTGTTCTTCACGGAAAGACAGCGACGCTCAGGTATGGACAGAGGCTAATACCGTTCTAGCAGCAAAATATCCATCACTTGATAGTATTATTGTCGTTTTGTCAGCATCTACCAGTTATCAGTGCGTTGTTTTTTTCTTAAACATATTTCTCTCAAACTCTTTAGCTTTTCTAATAAAGTTGTGCCTCAGCTTCCTGTAGTACTAGCCTAATTGAGGCAACTGCGGCCCATTCCTCCGACAGAAACTAACCTTGGCTTTTCATGGGGTACTGGTGACACTTCTGTGTCAGTCAGTAATGGCTCCTGTGTAGTTGGTGCTTTGTGGGAATCCCCGGCAGTGAAGCTGTTAAACACTACTTTAAACATCCCTCTAGGGGTGGTTGTGTGCTTGTTAATGGTTTGACTCCTCACACTGTACAACTTTGTGCCCAGACAATTAGTTTAAAACTTCTCAGTTGTAGTAATTGCGACAGCTGAAAGCTCAGGCATTATAGACATATTGTACATTTCCCCCCTGCCCTTCCCTGATATGGCCGAGCCTGTCATTTTGTGAGGCTCTAGTTGGCTTTGATTATTCAGTGAGAGAGGAGGGGAAGAAGCCTCAGCCGATCCCTGGTATCCAAACACACCTGGAAAGCTTCACTTCTCAAAGACCTGGCCACATACTGACTTCTGGGGGATTTTAGCACTGCATACGGGCAGGTTATTATGGCCATAGGCGGATTTTAATGAAGGCTGGGGAAGGCTAAGCCTCCCCAAACCTAAGCATTATGCTACACAAGTAACCTACTAAAAAACTCAGGGAGTCAGCAGGTGGAAAACTTACATTATCGTGGCACTGTCATCTTCAATAAGCAGCGTTAACATGTGAACAGATGCAAGGGTTAGACTGTAATAATCTATCCATAATGTACTCCACCTTGCTGGTAGATGAGTTAAATCCTTACTCTCAGACTCTGCTGCTCATGCCTGCCCTGCTTCCCAGTGAAAGTTTAGACCAGCCAGCAGTGGGCGGAGCTACACGGAGAAATCACTGAACTGGGGATCCCATGTAGAGAAGTGAAGGTGTGTAAAAAGTCTAGGTAAAGATCCTTTGGGACTGTATGGGTTTATATTACCAGGGAATGATAGTTTGTGTTTAGTGTGCAAGATATATAATTCTGCTGGGGCGTAAGGAGAATTGCCTTGCTGGATAGGTTTTTGCTGGGGCTAATGCTGCCAAGGGCTGGGCATGCTGGCATCTAATAGAAAAAAAACAAAAGTGCGGGGACAAAAAATTACATATTGGGAGTTGAATGTACGAAAAGATATAGAATCCATCTAACATGACTGAATAGAGTGGAAAAAAATCCAACCTTAAAAGACCAACATCATTTGTTAGTACTGACATCAAAGTTCCAGGCACAGATTCATTCCCCTCCTCTCTCTCCACTAGCCCTGGCCTAAGGCTGTAGCTCTCTGGGTGTTGGTGCTGGAAGTTGTAATTCAATAACCTGTGGAGGGAAGCCATTTGCACTACGACTTCTACAACCCCCTTAGTAGGGACTGCCATACTGCTCTCCCTGCCCATTTAAAGTGATATGGCTTGTTTACAATTTGTAAAATGAACATGGTAATTAGGGCGTGGCCACAAACAATTTTGAAATGCTGCTCGTGGCACAACTTTTTGTCCCTCTTTTGATTTCCAAAATGTTGGGTATGTTATAGCTGTGTCAGTATGTCTTTTCTTTCATTTTTATCTTGCCATTGTTGCACTGTAATTGTGCAAGAGTAATGGTAAAAAAAAAATCCCAGCTCGAACAATAATCTTGTAGCTGCATTTGGGTGTCTAAATATTGAATACAGTCTACCTGACACTAATTCACTGTGATCCCCCCTCACCACACAGAAATTCATAGGCACAGTGAATCCTTCAATCCCTACAAACATCCAGCGACACAATGAACTACCTCTAAACCTAAGGTAGAGGTTACAACCTGTACCAAACCTACAATACAAATTGGCAACCCCAGGGATTAAGTTGCAGGTCCAGTCAAGAGTTCGCAGCTCGCCACTAGAACCCATTTCCAATTTCCCATGTTTGAATTTGCCGCCGCATTAGAGCGGTCACATGGTAGGATCACATGACCGTGACTAGGTCATAGGAACTAGCCGCTATCATAACAGTATGCAGCCCTGGCACGTCAGCAATGGGACTAAGCGAGCAGCCAGACATCCCGGGCGAGCATGCGCAGAGAGTTAGACTTGAAGGAGCGCGCACGTTAAGGTTTACGGAAAGGCACGCGCATTAGAGGCGTCGGTTGCCATAGAAACCAGCATGGCTGCCACTTCCCCCGTGTCCCGTATTTTTGCTTCTTTACAGCCAGCGAACTCCTCAGCCTTACACACGGGCGACTTGGAAAACAGAGCTGGCATAGTTGTTGGGCAACACGGAGGGCGGGAGGTGCAAGTTAGCGGTAGCGCGGAACTAAGCGCTGCTCCTGACAGGGCCCAAGTATGTATTGCGGTTAGCAGCAGTAAAGGTACAGCGGCTGAAGCCAAGAGCAGCGTGCAGAGGCGCCTGGAGTACATCGCACAGAGTCTACGGCAAGGGGGAGTGACGGTGAGACCGACAGGAAGTGACGAGGTTTTATGAGGGGGGGATACACATGAGGAATAGTTCGCTGCCTTGTCCTATTAATGGGGAGACAGGAAATGATTATAGCTGCTTTCAGCGGCACTAGCAATTATTAGGCCCTCCACACAAAATCACTTGAGTTTATTAAGGATATATACTGTGTCAGAGATTCTACTCTGCAGGCCAAGTTCCTGGCAATGCATACACATGATAGATAGAAAAAGCTGCGTGCGTGTTTACTACAAAAATAGAGCCCTTCTAGATTTGTTCTCTTTTTTAAAGGGCACCTATCACCCAAAATACTTTCCGATGCAGCCTTATACAGCC
Organism: Xenopus laevis; assembly: GCF_017654675.1. Classification (NCBI taxonomy): domain Eukaryota; kingdom Metazoa; phylum Chordata; class Amphibia; order Anura; family Pipidae; genus Xenopus; species Xenopus laevis. Next base: position 76,893,298 of record NC_054380.1, on the reverse strand, counting down.
CACACACCAGTTGGGAAAAACAATAATCTCCCCCTCCACAAAACAAAAGCAACCTGGCAGCACTATGCAACATGCCCTGAGGGCTCCCTCCCAATGTGGGTGGCCATGTTGAACATAATGAGAGCTTCTGCCGATGCATCTGTGCATGTGAAGTTGCATGCATGCGTATAATTAGCAAAAGATTCTCAGTGCCACAACATGACCACCAGGAGCATCTTCACATTGCAGGTGGCTTAGCACTCAGCATTATTTAAGGAAAAACAATTGCTTGTTTTTGGTTGATAAGTGCCCTTTCACAGTAACTAAATTAACGGGGAACTCCACAAAAACAAACTTTTTGAAAAGTAAACAATTTCAAGCAACTTTGCAATATACATCAATTAAAAAATATGCAGACTTTTTCATGATTTTTAATGGTTTCTGGCAATTCCCTAAGCCTAGCCCCCTGCTCTCCTGCTTATCTGTTTGACTACTCTGCTGAGCTGACTGACTACTGTTACTTTGTATCAACAGGCATCTGTGCTCAGCCTGCATCCTCCCAACCCCACAATTCCCTGCACACATGATTTGAATAAGCAATGGAAGATCACAGTGCAATGGATTGTGGTTTATGTAGTTCCGGCTTGATGTCTGTAAGCTGTGGAGAAGTTGTTATAAATTGTAGCATCAGTGTTTAGTCCCTCCTTCCCTACTAGGATTTCAAATGATGCAGAAAGAACTGTTAACCAGCTGGATTTCAGCACAGAAAATGGCATTTATTCATACTTTTTAAAGAAACCGATAATGGTGATGGGTATTAGGGTTTTCTGTGTTATGTTGGCCTCTTTATCAAACTTTGGTTTGGATGCCGGCGTTCCCCTTTTTTGTCATTATTGTGCTCCCAAAGTCCCAAGCCCCATTATAAATCATTGATTTTATATTGTGTAAATATCAGGATTGTTAAAAATATTTTTATCTTTTTAAACCAGGAAGAAAATATAACAGTATCCAAGGAATTTCAAAGACTATCAAACACATACAAGATGGAAGCAGTGGTACGAACATAGTTCCTTTCAGACAATAAAACGTCATTGCCAGCATCTTACACTAATATCCTCCCCTTCTAATGTTTTACTATTTCCATAAAGTATGAATTATGCATTACATGTTTATCTTATGGCATGAGTTGATCATAATATAGTATCTAGAATGTAACAGCAGAGGTACTGGTGTTTTTAACCCAAGAATGGTCTAATAGGCACTTTGAGGCTATTGCTATCTTTTGTTTCCCATTCAAGTGATTAGAAGGTATTAGTGGCTGGTTCAGCACTTCTCCACTGGCTCAATATACCCTGTGGGTTATTAGCCTTAAAGGGGTATATCCCCTTTTTCAACATCAGAGCAATAAATAGTTGTTATGCCAAACATATTTTTGCTGTTTAAACATGAAAAATCTTTTTTATATTTCTTGAGATAAACAAGGGAAACTGGAGCTACTCCATGTTTAGTCCTTGTAAGGTACATAATTAGATTACCAGGTTACAACCCCCCCCGACAATTTAATCTAATTGTCTACCTAACAACCTCACCATGATCAAACATGGAGTAGCTTCAGTTTCCCTGACTCGCTCAAGTAATATGAAAACCCACAGATTTTACCAGATTAAAATCAAGGCAAATAGTACATTCAGCAAAGCCTTTTCTTTGAACTAGTGGGGGGGGGGGGGTTATACTGTAACCCTTAAAGAAATTATACTGCTCAGTATGCTAACAAACTGCCATTTTTCCCCATTTAGGTATGCGTTGTATTCAGTGACTTTGATAAACTGCAGAGCAACTGCAACTTGCTTGTTGAAAAACTAGACAGCTCAGTGAACATAAGCCCTCCACATTTCTATCATACAGCAGATTGCCTGGAAAAATTAAGGTATTATAATAGGATACTTAAGCATAGAGTGAATACAATTGTTTGATATTTGTAATTTGAGACTATTTTGGATTTTAGGCGGGAAGTTTGTCTTGGTGCAGTTGCTAATGCCCGGCGAAAAGCTCAAGAGGTATGTCGTTTGGTTGGCCACTCACTAGGGAAAGCTTTAATCATCAGAGAAGAAGAGTTGAGGGAATGGGAAGATCAAGCAGAGAGCTCTCAAGCACACCAGTCTATTCAGTCTAAAATTAAGACTGCCACAATATATGCAGCCTCAAAAATTTTAGCAACCTTCGAAATAAAGGGAAAAGAGAGGCACAAAAAGAACCGTTAAAGTGTCTTAACACAGAACAAACCATTACAAGTTTTTAAAGTTTTTTTATATATATATATATATATATATATATATCAGACAAATAAATATTCCATTTTAAAAAATCATGTATACAGTATCTTCAATTATTTTTATGGATTGTATTTGCTTAGGGTTAAAGGGTTTGTCCACCTATTAACAAACTTTTAGTATAATGTAGAGCAGTGATTCCCAACCAGAGGCTTGAGAGCAACATGCTGCTTCCAGTGACCTCAAAGCAAGTGCTTATGTTTGAATTCCAGGCTTGGAGGTAAGTTTTGGTTGCATAAAAACCAGATGTATTGACAAACATAGCCTCCTGTAGGCTGCCAGTCTACATAGGGGCTACCAAATAGCCCTTATTAAGCATCTCAGGGACATTTTTCATGCATGTGTTGCTCCCCAACTCATTTTACGTTTGAATGTGGCTCACAATTATAAATGGTTGGGGGTACTGGATGTGGGGTCCTGAGGTGGCAGTCCTAGTAGGCCCCAGGTCTGATGTTGCCAGTAGGAATATGATAACTGGTAAAACTTTTCACCACCCACACATGAGATCTATTGAGATCAAACACTTCGTAACCTGCACCACTGCATATGTGGTTTATATAATAAGGTGTCCATGCGGGTTGACCTATCTAAAGTATAGGAAACCACAGGTCAGCATTGAGAACTGCATTTGATATAGAGCAAATGTATTTACAATGTATAAACATTTAGAAATGGGCCGCGGTCCTCCCACTTTTCACTTTATGGGTATAGATACTATCCCTAATCCAAGAAGAGGAAGTGACAAAGGGAAACTTTCTGGATCCAGACATTAAATTCTGTGTCCCTCGAAGGGTTTAAAGGCGAACCAAACCCTTATTTATAAAAACCCCTACCCTACATAGACCCCCCTTCCCTGCTCCCCCCAGCCTAGGTGTTGCCCCCAATAAATGCACCTACCTCTTTACTTACCTCTTGGTGCAGATTCTGTGCAGCAGAGTTCACGGCCGTCATCTGCTTCTCTAAGTTAATCTTTGGGAAGAGAGTAGCATATTGGCGCATGTGCAGTTGGAGCAATCTTCTGGTTCATGAAAACTGCGCATGCACTGAAAGTGACAGAAATTGCAGAAGCTCCAGAAAAGAGGACCGAAGATTACCAAAGAGAAGAAGATGGTGCCCGTGAATTCCATTGTACAGAATCAGTACCGAGGGATAAGTAAAGAGGAAGGGGCAAACACCTATGCTTGTGGGGAGCAGGGAGGTCTATGTAGGGTAGGGGGTTTTATAATTAAGGGTTCTCCTTTAATGTATACTGTTCATATTTGTCATTCGGGGGGGGGTGGTGGTGGGTGTGTGAGAGATTCGGGAGTGGGCGTGCGTGAAAGATACGGGGGTTGGTGTTTGCGGGTGAGAAAAATTCAAGGGTGGGCGTGTGTGAGAGATTCAGTGGTGTGTGTGTGAGATTCATGCATATTTTTAGAAATTATCCCATGTTTTGGCCTTGCAATCTAAATTAACTTACGGCGTGGCGTTTGTACTGCTGTGTTTTAATGAAATATAAGCCAGGAATCTTAAATGGAAAATTTGGCATCCTCAAGGGATCTGGGGTTTTGCTAGCTTATAGCTTGTCTGGCAAAATGAAACTTTCAGTGGTCTGAAATGCTTGTGCTCTCTCCCCTAATATAACCCTGCAGCCTAATGAAGAGAATGAACAGGGAGGACATCAGAAAACAATTGAAAACATATAATTATTGTATCTCCTTTTCTGTCCTGTTCATTAGAAGTGTCTTCAATTAAAAACTATAATTGGAAGGAAGTAGAATGCTATATATGCACTTGAACAAATTGAATAATTGGCTTATTATTGTATCTCTTTCTGTCCTGTTCATTAGAAGTGTCAAATTAAAAACTTTGATTTAAAGGAGAAGGAAACCCAGTCGGCGCAAAAACCCTCCCCCCTCCCGTGTGTTGCCCACCCTCCCTCCTCGCCTACCTGTCCTGCTGGGCAAATCCCCCTAACTTGTTACTTACCCTTCTGCGCAGGTCCAGTCCACGGAGTTCACAGGCACCATCTTCTTCCTGCTTTGACCGCCGTTTTGGCGCATGCGCAGTAGGAGCATTTCGCCAGTACGGATCTACTGCGCATGCGCCAAAAGTCGCTAAGTTTTCCGATTTCACTTCGTGACTTTTGGCGCATGCGCAGTAGATCGTACCGGCGAAATGCTACCACTGCGCATGCGCCGGTCAAAGCAGGAAGAAGATCGCTTGGAAGAAGATGGCGTCGGTGAACTCCGTAGACTGGACCTGCGCAGAAGGGTAAGTAACAAGTTAGAGGCATTTGCCCAGCGGGACAGGTTGGCCAGGGGTGAGGAGGGAGGGGAAGCAACACAGGGGAGGGTTTTTGCGCCGACTAGGTTTCCTTCTCCTTTAAAGGAAGTAGAATGATATATATGCACTTATGCAAATTGAAAAATTGTCTATATTTTTTTAATCAAACGCCAGATCTGGAATAGTTTTTAAGGTATAAATTTGTGATGTGCAGTTTGACCCAAAACCTGCTGTGAACCATGGGTTAACAACCAGTTGGGTGTGTTAGGGTTGAAATTTGGAAAAACATTTCTGGTTAGGTTGGGTGCAGGTCAGTACACTTCTTCACTACCCCTGTAAGTCCTTGTCTTGGAACCAGAGGTGAACATAGGATTACAGAGCGAGAAAAAGCAAGTACGGGTTGGTCGTGACGCCTACAATGGCAATTTTTTTGATTAGGGTTGAGTCCAGGTTAAGATTTTGCAGGTAAGAGTAAGGTGTGGGTTGTGTTTTCTTGATTTCTGTTGTTGCTCCATATACATGCATCCATGGGCTGGGGTGAACTGCGAATATATTTTCTAGGAATGCACCGAATCCACTATTTTGGACTCGGCCGAACCCCCGAATCCTTTGCAAAGATTCGGCTAAATACCAAACCGAATCCTAATTTACATATGCAAATTAGGGATGGGAAGGGGAAAACATTTACTTCCTTGTTTTGTGACCAAAAGTCATGCGATTTCCCTCCCAGACCCTAATTTGCATATTCAAATTAGTATTCGGTTCAGCCAGGCAGAAGGATTCGGCCGAATCCTGCTGAAAAAGGCAGAATCCTGGATTCGGTCAATCCCTAATGTTTTCGCCTCTTTATTATTATTTTTGTCTCTGTTATTGGATTTATTGGCTTTTTACACCATTTCCTTTTAATGATATCTGTTATTAAGCAATGCATGTCACAGTTGCTTTAAAGGAGAACTAAATCCTAAAAGTGAATATGGCTAGAAATGCCATATTTTATATCCTGAACTTAGTGCACCAGCCTAAACAACTCCTATAGAAAAAATTATCCATGCCTTTTAAGTTGGAATTTCCCATCTTGGTATTTTATTAGGAGTGTCTGTGACGCACACGTACGCTGTGTGCTTTGAGCAGCAGTTGAGAAGCTTAGTTTAGGGCTTGTCACATCATCAAGCAGAGAATGAGATGATGCTACATGACTGATTAAATTCTGCTGCTAATTGTGCTGTCAAGTACCAATAATCTAAATTATTTACTAAGCCTTATATTGTGATATTTATAGGATATATATTCAATATATTCTACATCTTTAGTTCTTCTTAACAAATCTAGGTTCAGGTTTTAGGCAGCCGCTCTGCAAATAATCTGTAATAATCTCTCTCTCTCTCTCTCAAGACATTTGGCACAAGGGGCATACTTTATGGTTGCCTAAATTCTGTCCTGTGTCTATACACTTTGGTTTGATAATGCACCCTCACAACCGTTTTCTGGTAAACATGCTTTTAATTATGATTACTTGGATGAATTTTCCCTATAACATCAATTTAATATATAAAGACAATAAAGGCAGTCAATTCCTACTATAAATAGTTATTTCGAAAGGAATGCAAGGCACGCATATTTAATCAGATTTTTCTTTCATTTTCATTTGATGTTATGAACATCAGAGGCCAGAGTAAAATAAAATAAAAACAGTGTACATTGACATTTCTTAGTAAAAAAAAAAACAAGAAAAATTACGCGACCTTTCAGTAATGGGGAAGATACTATCAGCCTGTAAAATCAAACTACCGGACGACATGTTTAAAATAAGGTTTATATTCAAACACTTTCTAAAAAGTCATGTACAGGATTTCATATCTGGATTATAAATGCATAATGTGTGTAAATCTATGTGTAAGTACACATACATATAATATTATATACACATACACACATGTTCTATGCAAGTTAACATTATTGAAATAAACAAAGATATAAACAAATAAAAAGGTAGTTTTGTAGTTTCCCTATGAAACAAATATTTCAAAACATTAGCACTGCAACATTGATTACCACCATACAGTACTAATGAATAGCGGACTAAATGAAGTTTTAGCATTAGATTGTATCTTACAATATTTGCATCAAGGTGTTGCAGCGGCATATGTAATGTACCGCGTTACTATCGAACTGCAAAGGATATCAAACAAACATCTTTAAGGTAGAAAAAACAACCAAAGACTATTAAAAACAGCTCTGTCCATTTGTTATTAACTAATAAAACAGCGAGAAGGCAACATAGTCATAGCAATAAAACAGTATTGCTAACACATTTATGGTGAATTTCCAGGAAAAGTTTAATTTAAACCCCTAGAGAATTGTTTACATATTCTAAAAAGTCTTTAAAAAGATGCCACTGCATCTTTTTTTTTTTTTTTAAACCAAAAAGTACCAATACAGGGTAAGTGAGCACAGCTTACGATACCTTAAGGTTAATATACACATTGTTCTGTATTTATGTTATTTACACAAACATTGTGTGCAATTGTGACAGTCAGAAATTTCAGGCTTTAACTGTATTCAGTCTCAGTCTTTGGCACAATAAACTGATTTAAACTGATTTAGGCATGGGTACAAGTATCAAGGTCTGAAAAATTAGACATAAATGAAATACTTTCCAATGTGGATATATAAGTGAATATATATAAATATATACTGGGAAATATATATAGTATATTGTTATTTCAATGCCAATGTGTGCAAACACATAAGCCTGGTTTGTTAGCATTACTATTAGAACTCAGCATTTTTTAAAGGAAAAAAATGTGCTAATATCACATTTGTTTTCACTTTAAACAGACTTCTGGAATAATTACCATTACAATAAACCCACATGGATGCAATATCTGCATCCAATGCAGCGTACGGTCATTGGTCAAAAAAGAAACATTAACCATTTTGAACATTTGCATATGACTTAGCGTTGTCTGTTTTTTGAGCTACTGTATATGAATTCTGAAATGTATAACCTTACTTTCTTTGAAGTCAAATGAAATTAGCGAGATATAATTTCACTTTATAAACATGGTCAAGACCAAGAACTCTCAATCCATGGTAGCAGCAAAGGAGCTGATATATTTCCAATCATGTCTACAACAGAGCTGCTTTAAATATGTCTTTAAATGCACAGCTGGTGAACAGTTACCAGCCAATTAAATTTGCTTTTGCCTTTTCTGTCAATTTCCGTACCCTACCCCTACGTGAAGTACCGAACGTCAAAGAAGTGTCTTCAAAAAGCAGCTGTCTTTGTTCTTCCTCCGAATCTTCTTCATTATAAAAGGCAGTCCTCTTCCCCTGATTTCTAGTTCTTATTTGGGTTTCGGTATTGTTTATGTCTTCAGATAAAGACTCACCCAAAGATTCATCCTCTGGCTGGTCTGACTTTCTACATTTGCTTCTGGTCTGTATTTTGATGGTCTCCTCTCTTTCAAGCTCATGTGCCGATAGTGCTGGAGTAACAGCAGCAACATTACCAGGCTCTGTCTTTACCTTAGGTTTCCTACCCCTTCGTTTTTTTGGTACCTCATTCTCAGTTTTATTATATAGAGCTTCATGAGAGTTACAAGTGGAGGGAGCAGGATGATCCTTAAATTTACCTGTTTCCACAACAGAATTTTGGGGCTCTTGTGGGGCGCTTGGTAGACCTTCATTCCTTGGGTATTTAGGCTTCCTCCCCCTTTTCTTGGGTACCACCTGATCAACTGTGTTTGTTTCACATTTATCTATGTTGTTAAGGATGACTTTAGGTTTACGACCAGGCCGACCTTTCACAATTGGCTTGAGTGGCTGACTGCTGTGTCCATTAACTTGAATGCTGCTTACTTGATTCAAAATCTCTTTTCTGTCAGCTGTAAAACAAAGACCCACAAAAATTGTGTAAGCTAATTTTCTTTCATTAAAAGATAAGGATTTTTTTTTACAACAGTCAAGACATCAAGTACAGAGAATTATAATCAATATACACATGCATTTAAATGCTAGAATTTGTAAATTTGTTATCCCAATGGCAGCACTAACTAATGCAAGAGTCTCATGCCCCATAAAATGATATACGCCTCCTCTTCCTGACTAGTGGTTTAAAAGCAATGCAGAAGAGCATACAAGACCGATTAATTACAGTTCATTATAGGAAGGTGACATATTGCACTTTGGTACATAGGCAAAAACAATATTAAGTACAAAGTATTATCTCCCTGACTTCCCTATGCATGAATCTACGTGCACCTGTTAGGATGCAACCACCCTTAACTTTTCGGCTATTTTGTTTTGTTGGCTGAAGTGAGCGTAACTTTGTAAGTAATGTTTGATCTCTAATTCTATAGAAACGAGGGGAAGAAAAAAAAAAGTTTGCAGTAAAAATCTTATCTTGTCTTTTGATTATTTTCTCTACCAGCAGATCTACCTCTAAGCTGAAAAGCTTCTCCCCCTCAAAAGGTGTATTTAACAAATGTTTTTTGGAAGCCCATTGAGGGACAGTTGGGAGGTATGCCTTAATCTAGATACATCCTTATTAGAGGGTCCAAAACAATCTAAACAGGAGGAACACAGCTGAGGAAACTCATGCCCCAGACTCCATAGTACATCTGAAAAGAAACAGCTGTGAATTCTGGTGGTACAAGGTCGCTCTAGCAGACACAGAAGGAGGACTAGTGACATCTATCTACTCTAATCAGCTTGATCCTCTCAAGCATGAGGGAATGTGGCTAAAAGGTACAGTAGCTAAAGCTGAATGGCCACAGTGCATACACCTCTGCAGATGAAGGGTCCCATGCGTCTGCAACATATGCCATATGTTTATGAACACAACATTATCTGTATGTCACTCCACCTGTGAGTGAGGTACTGATGAACCTATACCCAGAGTACCAGCAATCAAATTTAGGATTAGGATTCGGGCAAGAATAAGGCACTGTTGTCAGTTTATGTACAAGAGTTTTATTTAGGGGGCCATTTACTAAAACTTATTTTTCCCATTATATTAAAAGTTAAAATTCAACCTAACTCCCAACCACAATCTGGCTTAATTAACGAAAAATTTACGAATGGGTAAAGTCTCAACAAAATAGACTTTTTCAAATTGTTACCTGAAAAACTGAAATTTATCAGATTAACGAATGAAAACCACACATTTTTCAGATTATTGAACAAAACCAACAGCCTGAAACTCTTGACAATCATGAAGGCAAAAAACATGTTGGTTTGGGGACCATCTGCCACTGACTTTTACACAACTTTGACAGGTTTTTCAGATTCGGATATTTAGCAGCTTTGGAGCACAATAAAACAAATGCCATCAGATAACCCAACTACTGAAACACCTCTAGAATGGAAGAAAACTGTGAGAATAACGGATGGTCTTAGTGGTGCCGCGGGGACACCCACCGCATCCTTCCACCTTGCTTGCAGATACCTAAGTGACGCGTTTGCATTGCTTCCTAATATGATGCAGCACTGTGTCTGACGTCATTGCATATTAGTGCAAAATTTGAATACGTAAAGGGCCCGTGACCAGCAACACACTGCCTAACGTAGGTCTATTTTCATAGTTCCTGGGTGCAATTTCTAGTTTGTCTTGTCTGTTCCTGATCTTGCCTGTCCATGACCATTCCTAGTTTGCTGCCTGTCACCTTAATTCCACCTTAATATCCCAAAGGCCAAATAGCCAAGAACCAATTACTGTTTTTCATGGCAAAAAAAAGCACAAAGCTCTTGCCACATAGGGCAAATTCTCAGCCGGTCTTCATTTTTCAAATTGCTCAATTGTGACCTGGTCTCTCAACCAGTCATTTAGTTCAATAAAATTTAGCTGTGGCAGGTGGTTCTTGGACAGGAAAAGATAAAATGTGCAACTTCATGTGGATTCCATTCAAGTCAACAACAGACTAAATGGTCACTATTGGGCATTTCTTTTGAGCCTATATAAAAAGTTCAAGGGTCTGAGAAAAATGAAAAAAAAAAATATTACCAGGTAGGGCCATGCTTGAAGACGCCTTCATCCTTTGTTTGAATGGTTTATCTTTCTCCAGCTTTCCTTTGGGCACATTGTTCTTGGTTAGGTGATTGGATGCCTGGTTGGGACTTGCATTCTGGTTTTTGTGAAGTTTTGTGGCATTTTCTATCATAGCTATTTGTAGACAAAAAATATTAACAGCTGGAGCAGACTGTATTTTGGTTTAGGACACAGGTACTCTCCATTTACAATTAAAAACAAAACCAGACAATAAAATCTCATCTGCTCAATTGATATAATGTGCTGGCATATAACTGCTCGTACAGAGACATCTAAATAAACATCTTTTTTCAGCGTTCACAATTAGATGGCCCAAAAGGCAATGAATTTCTGCCTGTACAGGTAATACTTTGGGACTTAAACAAATTTAGTTTCATACATATTATGAAATGTTAAATACATTACATCAAAGCATTTATTTGCTTAAACAAGCTGCTGTGTCAATTTCACCCATAGTAAGTGGATGGAGTGGTGTGTAAGTTCACATTTTCCTGCCAAAGCATTACATATACAAAAAAAATTTTTTTTTTACACAACCACATTAACATCTTCCGAAAGCCATACCTGATTTTGCTGCCACTGTTGAATGATTAGATTTTACATTCAGTTGTTTAGGTGTTCCAGATGTGGTTGGTTGCTCAGGTACAGCAGACTCTATGTGACGTCTGTAACTCCTTGACCTGGCCAAAGCACTTGATTCCGTTGTCTTGCCATTTACCAGTGTGTTTGGCACCTTGTGAGCAACTGTGCGTTGGTGCACCGATGCAGGGGAGACGGTAGTGTTTTCTGAGTTTGTTTGTGGTTTGATATATCGCCTTTTTCTTTCAGGACTATAACCAGAAAACAAGCAATAATCATTATATCTTCACTGTACTAAATAAACTAGGGGCTTGTGGCACAAGAGAATCTATTGAAAGCAAGAAGGTATTTGTAGAGACAGATTTCCTTAATATAACATATGTGACAAATGATTTATGCCACTTTTTGTATGTCACGGCCCTCAAGTTTTTGACTAATTCAAACAAAATGTAGTAATCCCATGTCACAGTTCTTTTAAAAGCAATTGCTTAGTAAAGACAAAAAACAAGATATTTTATCTGCATAATAGTCATATTTTCTATGCAGACATACAAGGACACATGCCAAGGATGGCAAGGGGATGTCCCTCAGGAGCAATGTTTGGCAGACACTGCTGCAAAACAAATTCTTTACTTTACAGAAATAAATGGTATTTATTATATATTATTAAAAGCTTTAATGCACAATTGTAGCTTCTGATGTTTTTTCACTCATCAATTTACTGGATTGCCATTGCTGAAATTCTTAAGTGGTCTCTTGAAATATGATCCTGAACATTGTGTCTGTGGGTATACAGGCGGAAGGGTGTGCAATGTGGTGGACCCTTACCTGATATATTATACTCACTTACTCTTGCTAATTGGTAACAGGAGACAAAACCTTTTATACTAACCCTATGAGAGTTTTCACTCGTGCATTCCCTATCACCACATTCGCTTGATCGATGTAAAAGTGGGGTTCTGCTGTAAATGGGATCTCAACCTAAAATCTGTTTTGCATAACATATCATAAATCTAAGCAACTTTCCCAAATAGATAAAACAGAAACAGGAAAACAGTATTTGTTTATCCCTTTCTGTCCTTTGGTTTGGACTCTTAACACAGTGTAGTAAAATACATTTTATCTCCAGGTTGTTTAAGTACTCAGAACCAGGATAGGCAGAAAATATAAATTGGCAAATTATAAATGAAGAGTGATTATGAATAACTTGAAAACCATGGAAAATCTAAAAATGTTTAGTGTATAATTAGAAAGTTACTTAGAATTGCATTTTTGTACACTACTAAAAAATGCTTTTTGGTGGAGATACAGTTATTCAATTATTTTATTAATATTTCATGAAAAACATACCTGGATGCAGCACTGCTGCTGGAAGAACTGCTTCTGTTCCTTTTCCTTCTGCTTTTAGTTTTAGTATTTCTTTTGTGAAATCGCAAAGCAGACCTATAGTCAGCTAAAATGTTGCTCATTCTTTCTTCAAAGAAAGCAGAAAGTCTTAAACTCATACTGTAGATCTAGCAGGAAAAATAATACATAGATAAAAACATATATACACACATAGATAATACAAGATAAACACATATATAGTTTTTTTTCTATTGGGATAATAAAGAACTATTTCAAATTTGGAGGTAGAGGATGAATATTGAAAGATTTACATTTGTTATAATACACATTAAGGCAACATCTGCTAAATTATGACACTGAAATCTCAAAAATAAAAATGTTTTCCTTTGCTAAAATCACACCTTTGATCTTTTACTTGGAGTGTAAGATTTTGAATTGCTGAAAATCAACCTCACATCCTTGCTAAGCTCCAAGGGAGTTTTATAGTTTCCAGCCTCTAAGGTTTCACGTACTGTGCCAAAGTCCATTGGAGTGTCAATAATGTCTCTGTAATCCTGAGGAAAAGAATATCACAAACATTATGTATTGCATATGTATAAAAAATGTTAATTGACTAGAGTTAAACCTTTTTTATATACAGTATATTTATGCCTCCCAATATTTTAAAATACCAAATAACAGAAGACCAAGAATACAAACTGAATGAATATTAATGAACTTGGAATCCCTTTTGTTAAAGAGATATTTTTGTACTCACCGTAAAATCTTTTTCTCTTCTTCCTAAATTGGGGGACACTTGCACCACAGGGAATGAAGATCCTGCAGCTTGTAGAGCGGACACTACATAGTTAACGGTGACTGCTCCTCCTGATCTGGGCTTTATCCCCTGCCTCCTCCTACTGGATTCAGTTTTCTGACAGAAGAAGGATACAGTGGCATAGCTAACCCAAAAGGAGTCTCCTCAAACCCTCTCGAACTTGTTAACAGTAACAACACCATGATTGCAGAGAAGGGTATTTTTCCCCTTTTGAACTATATAACCATTTACAGGGAGGGAAGGCCTGTGTCCCCCAATGTAGGCGAAGAGAAAAAGATTTTACAGCGAGTACAAAAATCTCTCTCTTGCCTAGATTGGGGGACACAGGCACCATGGGGGGATGCCCCAAAACAACCCCAGAGGGCGGGACAAAAACCCCTATTATCTGGAGCCTTAAGCAACAGCAGTCTGCAGCACCTTCCTCCCGAAGATGGTTTCAGCTGACGCCTGTATGTGAAGCCTGTAGAATCGTGTGATTGTGTGTATGGAAGACACTCCTGGTCCACTGATGCTTGGTGTCTGAATGCCCATGTAGTGCTCACAGAACGTGTTGAGTGGGCTCTGACCTTGAAGGGAACTGCTCTACCTCTCAGTGTGTAGGATCTGATGAATGTAGCTCAAATCCATTTTGCTATAGTTGTTTTTGAGGCGTGTAGCCCTCTTCTTGGACCTTCTGGAAGAATGAAGAATGAGTCTACTTTTCTTACTTTCTCTGTGGCCATTAAGTAGCCCTTGATTGCTCGAACCACATCTAGCTTGTTTAGCTTCTCCTCTAACGGATTTTTGGATTTGGACAGAATGAAGGCACTACCAAGTCCAGATTGAGATGGAATTCAGAGACTACCTTAGGCAGTAAGTCCGGTGTTGGCCTAAGGACCACCTTGTCTTGGTGGATGATTGTGACAGAAGTCTTGCATGAGAGCTGCTAGTTCAGAAACTCTCCTCACCTATGTGATAGCTAGAAGAAACACTACTTTCTCTGTAACGGTAGGCAACGGAATCAAATCCATTGGTTCATAGGGATCCTCTTGTAGGATTAAAAGTACCAAATTTAGGTCCCAAGGGGGTACTGGAAGCTTGTAGGGAGGGGGGCAACCTGGTAACCCCCTGTAGAAAAGTTCTTAATTTCTGTTTTTTGCAAACTTCTTCTGATAAATAATAGACTGCGCAGACACCTGCGCCTTTAGAGTGGCCAAGGAGAGACCCTTGGTCAAGCCGTCCTGAAGGAATGCTATCTTTCTGCTGTTACTCTGGGATCAGGTTGAAAACCTCCTGGTGAATCCACTCACCTGGGTCCAGGATTACCCTGTTTAGGTAGTCTGCCATTCAGTTTTCTAATCCCGGTATATACACTGCCGATATTGCTGGAACAAAGTTCTCTGCCCAGATTAGTATTCTTCTTGCCTCTGCTAGGGCTGCTGGGCTGTGGGTGCCCCCCGGTGGTATATGTAGACAACCACTGTCACATTGTTGGACTGTATTCTCACCGGCTTGATGGTAAGGAGTGCCGAATACAGGATCACTCGGCGCTAGGATGTTGATTGGGAGACGCTTTTCCTCCTGGCTCCAACGTCCTTGAACTGACAGCTGACCTAGCACTCCACCCCAAACTCTTTTGCGGACATCTGCCGTTACTACTATCCAGAGATGGTTGGGAAGGCTTTTCTGAGCCACCAGTCTAGAGAGTTCCTGACCTGGGTTGGAATAACGACAAGTCTGTCTAGATCCTTGCGATCCTTCTTCTGATGCCGCAGTATCAGGTGCTGTAGGGGTCTGGTGTGTAGTTGACACCATCATCCCCAGAGCTTACATGACTGTTCGGAGGAGCCGAGGAGGCCTTCTTGAGGGCTGAAATTTAATTCAGCAAAGTGTCTTATCTTACCTTCTGGAAGAAAGGTTCTTTCCATCTGAGAATCCAGCCTTAGCCCTAGGTAATCCACGGTCTGTGATGGAATCAAGCTGGATTTCTTGAGTTTTATAAGCCACCCCAACTGTGTCAGTATTACCTGATAGGTGTGGCCAACAGCCTTTGTTGGTGCCTTTACTAGTAGATTGTCTAAATATGGCGCACCCTTATTTTGAGCCCCGATAATGCTGCTGCCATTACTTTTGAAAAGACAAGCAGCACTGACGAAAGGGAGCGCCACAAATTGCAAGTGCCTCTTGGCTACGCAGACTCTCAGAAATTGATGGTAATTTGGGTGGAATGTGAAGATAAGTGTCCTTTATATATATTAGTCATGTATTCATCCATTTCCATAGACATGAGAACTGATCGCACAGATTCCATTTTGAAATGTGATTTTTTTTTTTTTTTGACACAGTGGTTGAGAGCCTTCAGGTCCAATTTTGGTCTGTAGGACCCATCCTTTTTGGGAACGATGAATAGGTTCGAATAAAACCCTTTACCCTTGTCCAGTGGTGGAACTGGTTGTATCACCCGAGGCTGCCTGCTCCTGGATCACTGCAAGGAATGCAGCCTGTTTGGGATTGTTCAGTGGGAGTCTGGATATGAAAAATCTGTGTGGAGGATGTTGTGACAGTTCTATCAAATATCCCTGTGATACTTTTCGGAGAACCCACTAGTCCACTATTTGAGAGCACCACACCTCCTGGAAGGCTCTTAGTTAGCCACCCACAGAAGACCCTCCAGGTGTGGGCATGCCTTCATGCTGATGAGTGCTTTTCCTAAGAGAGTTTTGTTGATCCCTTTGCGGTGGAACAGGTGGCTCCCTGTTTGTTGTGGTACTGTGTGCTCTCGCTTGAGGATAGGTCTCTTGGGCTTGTTCTGCTGAAGCAGCGTGCTCTTACCACCCGTGGCTTGGTATATGATCTTGTTGATTTCCGTTCCAAAGAGCTGCTTGCCTTGGAGCTTGGATTGTGCCGATGCCTTGGCGCCCAAACTTTGCCGCATCGCAGATGAAAGCAGTGGCATCGGCAATCTGTGAAAGGAGGAGATCCGTAAAAGGATCTTCTGAGCCAAGGCGTTGTGCCACCTGCTCCCCCCCCCAGACTTCCATTGCCTTGGACACCCATGCAATAGCGAATATCGGTCTGAAGGCTGTTCCAGAAACTGTAAAGACTACCTTACAGAATCCCTCTAGCCTCTTGTCTATGGGAATAGACAATGCTTGAATGCTGCTTTGCCTGCTACCGGAATGGTGGTGGTCCTTGACAATCTTGAAACCAGGGGAACTACTTGAGGCGGTGACCAGGGGTATATACACTCCTGTGGAAAAGGGTAAGCCTGGTAAAACGACCTAGATATCTGTACTCTGTGATCCAGGGTAGTCCATTGCGCCTTGATGATTTTGTCCAGCTGATCATAAGCTGAGAAGATACAGGCACTCTTACTCTGTCTCTTGAATAAGCTTTTTCCGGCTGTGCAAGCGAGGCAGACTCCTCTATAGCAAGTGTCTTAAGAACTGCTTGTATTAGACCCTCCACCTCTCTCTCTTAGTTCTGGGAGTGTCGGTATCTGGGGGGGGGGGTGTACTCACCTGACCAGCCAGCCTGAGCAGAAAGCAAAGCCCCCTCCAAATTCTTCAGATACACTTGTAACCCATGCGACCTCCAAAGACCAGGAACACAGCCGGAGCAGATAGTGGGGCCAGCCTGCAGTCATCTGTAGAGTGGAAAGGTTACTGGGCAAGCTGCTCTTCAGGCTATTACAAGCCTAATAGCTGGTAATAGGGTACTGGCATTGGCATTCCCTGACCCTGTGTGGCACGACCCACCCACAGAGTTCAGGCAATTTGCCACTGCCACCTCATGTCTGTGCTTCTTCCTTCTGAGGACACTAAAAAAAAAACTGAATCCGGTAAGAGGAGACAGGAACTATTTAGTGTCCGCTCTCCAAGCTGCAGGATCTTCATTCACCATGGTGCCTGTATCCCCCAATCTAGGCAAGAGAAAATACGGAATTCTACTAACCTGCTAAAGCACATTTCTAAAGGACAAGCCGGTAATACTTACTCTTTATTGCAAGCAGAATGTCCCTTGATAGATTTAACGGTCAGTTACACTTCAAAACAGTGTGTGATGCTTAGTTAATTATTGTTGGGAAGGGGAGATTTAGTTTTTCTTTGTTTTGTTTTTTTTAAACTACCTGTGTATCGGAATCTATTTCGCTTTGCAAAAGACAATATTCTACCTCCTTTTCTTTGTCACAGGATGCTAGCAAATTAGACATTGGAACTATCCAATTCTACGTTGTACAGAAGGCTCCCTCAATTTATTTTCCAACTCTTATTTCCTTAGAGGGGTTCAATCAGTTGATTGTATTGTTAATGAAAAGAAAAACAATACAATCAATGGATTGAACCCCTTAAAGGAGAATTCAACTTGTGGGGAAAAAAAACTTATACCCACCCACCGCAGGTAGACCTCCCTCCCTCCTCCCCCCATGCTAACTCCCCCCCCCGGGAAATGCCCCATACCGTGTACTTACCCCTCTGCGCCGATTCTTCCATCGGAGTTGCACGCATCCATCTTCTGGCTCATCGGTAAGCTGACAGGGGTCTGCAATTTCCTTGTAATTCCGCGCCTGTGCAGTCGTTGCAAACCGGCAAACTGCTCCAACTGCGCATGCGCAGAAATACCGATCTCCCAGTCAGCTTACAGAGGACGCGGAAGATAGATGCGTGGAACTCCACTGGAAGAATCGGCGCCGAGGGGTAGTATGGGGCATTTCCCCTTGGGGGTAGTTAGCCTGGGTCCACCTGGGGTGGGGGGGTACGTGTTTTTTCCCCCATAGGTTGAATTCTCCTTTAAAGGAAATAAGAGTTGGTCAAGGAACATAATTGTGGGAGCCTTCTGAATGCCTTCAATAAAGGCTGAAAATAAGATGCAGCTGCTACATCAGGGAGACTTTCTTGTGTCATAGCAGTATTATATAAAATACAGACCAATCAGAAACGTACACTTAAATTAGATTGAACATTGTATTTACTTTAATGGGTTACATTTTAGTAAAGTGTATTCCTGAAGTTTGTGCAGAGAGGACACCAGACTCATTGATAGGATGAATATTCGAGAGGCAGGGGGTAGATGAAACATAGCTACGCAGTTATCTTTGTAAATATCTGATATATATATTATGTAAATTCAGTGTTTTGTATTTATTTTACAAATTTATTACTGTGGGTATTTTATTAATGAATCATCATAACCAGGAATATGTATGAACATTTGTAAAAGAGTACATAGATATTTACATAAATATATCCTTGGGGCAACACAGCATTGTCTCATTTGTGTAAGCCAGTCTTTTATACAATGCTTAGGTCCACACCTGTACAGATAGAATGGATGTATATCAAATGTTCCAAGAGAACTAAACAGAATGTTGCCAGAACTCGTGCTAAAAAGCAGTATGGAAGCATTATGACCATCAGCAAAAGCTATGGATGCAAGCTGCAATTGTGGCTTCCTGAGTTTGTAATTATACTGAGGTTCTATTTTAACAAGATGATCTACCATTATAAGGTTAAAAAAGAGTAAAATATGATAGAAGACTTTTTTTAATAGCAAAAACAAAACAAAAAAAAACTTACAGAATATTCAAGAAGGTCAACTGGCTGACGAAAAGGCTCTGAATCTTCACACTGGAAAATTAGATTTAACAGTTCCTGACATTGCTTCTTCCAGGACAGCAAATCGTAGGATGGTGCTGTGCTGCGCAGTTTACGTCTTGGTTGGTACTCCTGAGAACAAAAATTAATTGTAGAATCAAGCACTTCGTCATACTTTCATTAACATATAATCTATGTATTAAATAAATTTACTTATTTATTTGGATGAATACTAAATCCCCCTCAAAAGATTTGGCCAAATGTTTAAACCGTAAACTAAGAGCAAAATATATATTCTATTCAACACTAGGTAAATAAACAAGGTCTGTAATTAAAATGTGTTCAGTCAATTCCTTTAATAACAAATATATTTTTCTTTAAAGAAAGACTAACAGATAACATGTCTATCCTAAGAGCCAATATAAGTTGTTAATGCTAACCTCCTTATTATATGTTTGAAGCTATATTTACATGAAGCAGGGTTTTACATATGAGCTGTTTTAATGCAATATATTTTTATAGAGCCCTAAATTGTTCAGGGGTATAGCTTTCTTTTAATACAGCAAAGTGTACTTGTATTTTACCTTCCTTTTTCTTGTGCAAGTTCCAGGTACATCTGCCTCTTTCTCTTCTTCCTTATAGATACAAAGCAACAGCTTCTTGTATAAAAGGCTTAAAAGGATATGCATTTGATTTATGTGTTAGTGCTAATACACTGGACTAATACATAGTATTGATATATATTTTTCTTTTAATAAAAAGAATGTTTCTCTTGTGCATTCCTCATGAGGCAACTTTGGACTACTTCAGAAAGTGGAAGTGAAGCATCTTTTCCCAGCTGAGATTAATATTACTGCCAGTGGGAAGGAAACTAGGGATGTTTTGTTGCCCATGATATTGCAGATTTTTCAAGGGAAACAAAATCTCATGTGCAATGCTCTAATAGTCACACCCACACTTGTAGTATGTTATGTTATTTGGGGGATCAGCAGTGGCAGCTAAAATATTTGTTTTATTTTACCTCTTCAGAATCTGACAATAACTTCTTCTTCAAATTGTTGTACAGTGGAATGATATCATAGCAACACTGGTCTCTGAAACCAAACAAATGAAAATGTAGTACAAAGATCTGGGTCCAGTATATGTGGAAGCCATTATCATTTGAACTATGTAAAAAATAAACAGACATTACACGGTACTTGATACAGCTGTTTTTACCGCTGACAAAACTGATTGTTGGTAAAAGCACAAACTGGAGACTGGCTTATCCTCTTAAATCAATATAAAAATGCCCCATAGGAAAACACCCACATAAGTATTTCTGCATTACGTGAATCCTAAACTGGATACTGGCCTGATCTGCAAGATGTTTTTATGTTCTACCAGTGTCTAAAGGCTGCTCTGATTTCCTTACACACTCCAAAAACATACAGGTAGCTTAAGTGGATTCTGTTGTAACTAACTTTAGTGTGTGTTAATGTGACAAGGACCTTAGATAGCAATCTTCACTCTAGAAGTGCCAATGTGAATGCTAGCCAATCTCTACTGAGCTGAGTAAATGTGTTTGTGCTATAAAAATAATAACACCAGCACACTGACCTCCTAACTAATTCATTGCAGCAATACCTCTTAACTGTATTTAAAATAAGCCTATATTTGTTATAAATTTTAATGTAACACTCTTTGGCAGATCTATCAGCAGATGAACGGTCCCCATAGGAGTTAAAAAAAAAGTAACAAATTAGCTTTTTTGTTTAATTCTCTAGCATGTAGTAGGATAATTAATCCTACGCCAAATCCTACCACGTGTTGCAAAATTCACTGATCAAACCAAACCCTTACAATAACGGAAATCAGTGTTGTCTTTATAATTTTGTTGTGGAATACGAAAAGCTCCAAATCACCCCCATTAAAATATAGGATTTACCACCAAAGCAAAGTTCTGTCTAGTGATAGGTACATAACACTAAGAGCAACATTTTGGGATTTAAAAAACTATCTAGAAACGCACCCACATGCTTTCTTTAACCATTATTTGCACTACTTCATCTATCCTGAACCATTAGCACTACTTTTCTTAGCAGCTGATGCTCTGTCGGAGCAGATAAAGGTAGTAATGGATGAGAGTGAGCAGTCTGTTTCTCCATCTGTATATGTGTGGAGAGAGAGAGAGAGAAAAGAAAGAAAGAGAGAGAGAGAGAGAGAGAGAGAGAGAGAGAGAGAGAGAGAGAGAGAGAGAGAGAGAGAGAGAGAGAGAGAGAGAGAGAGAGAGAGAGAGAGAGAGAGAGAGAGAGAGAGAGAGAGAGAGAGAGAGAGAGACTGAAGAAGCCACGTGTCACATTAGCTTTAATGCACAAACAGGGACCAAAAAGGTAAGGCAAAAAGTGGGGAAGTAGAGGAAAGCAAAATAGAAGCAGAGATAAATGGTGAAAAGTGAAGGGAAGATTTAAAAAAAATGGAGAAGGGGATAAAATATAATCAAGGAAAAATAATATGAAATGAAACACAGAATCATAAATATAGCAGAGCACAGGAGAGCAAGGGAAAAAAAAAACCAGAAAATGTAAATGCTGGACAAATGCAAAACCATACAAAGGCATAGTTGAGAAAGGACAAGAAAGGGGAAAAAAATATAAAGAAAGCATAGAACAAAGGTTAGTTGGACAGCATGGCGGCACAGTTGTTAGCATGGATGCTTGCAGATCTGGGAAACAAAGTTTCTTTACTGATACGTTTGTTGTCCCCATACTGCAATTGTGTTTCCTGTATCCAAATTGATTAATGGAATAATGTTCTGAGATACTATTTCTAATGTCTCTCACTTTAATATGCAGTGGGGATGCAATTAACTTGTGCTCAAGCTTCTACTCATCCTCAGATATTCAACTGACTTTGGCCTGAGAATAAGAGTTGCTCTTTACCAATCTCTAGTGATCACTGAGGTAATACCTGCAAAATTGTTAAATTTACATTAATATGGTGCACTAAATGAACACAATATACTTTTCTGCCAAATAAAAGGTTTTGACAAATCCTCTACTCATTATCTTTTGTTCAAACAAGATAATTTACATGTACATCAAAAATAGATGCAACCAGAAAACATTAAGAAGACAATAAATGAACATACTTTATAAAGTGCAGTAGGACGTCTGTGACAAACTTGCCAGATCTCACAATGGGACTTTCTGGTTCATTAAATGTGCGTGTATTATGTTCTATATAACGCACCTCCCACATTAATGTAGAAAGTCGCCTGTTGAGGGAACAAGTAGTGTTAATTAAGAATTTCAGAATATTTTTCCAGAAAAAAAATGCAAAGCAGAATACAAAAAATTACCAAATCATGCTCAACTTTTGTTTTAGATGAAAATGCACTCCTGAATTAAAATGAGTATCCTCAAATAGATAAGAGACTCAAGTGCAGTCACTACATTTGTCAAATTCTAGATTTCAAAATGCATGGGGCTTTGCACAGTTCCTACAGCCAAAGCACCACAAACAAGTCATGATGGTATACAAGGGATTTGATGTTACTGTTGTAAAGTCAATGCTAGTGGCAAAAATAAATTATTGAGACCATTGCTGGTTTTACACACAAAACTGGTGATTTACTATGAATGAAAATGCTGTTTTATGAAACTGCAAAGAGACACAGCTAGGGATTGTTGGCTGACAGCTTCCTAGTTGTCAAATAGGAATTCAGTCATCTCTATGGAGATTCCCCATTCATAAAGGTTTGCACTAATGACTGATTATATTAATGAGGGTCTCAGAAATGCAGCCACATACCATACCAAAGAGAAATAGAAAAAAGAACCCTGCATTAATTGTTAGCCTTAATCATAAGATTATTTCAGAATGTCAAAAAATTGACCATAATTTGTGTTTATATTACTTCTGTTTAGCAAAGCAAACCTGTAAAATCTGTTCTCTAGCCGTTGCTTGATTGTACTTAGATCAGTTGGATAGGCCACAGCAGTGCTATACATTGGATAGGCTTGGAGGTCAACAGGAGCCACAAATGCTGAGGCAATATCTAAAATACAAACAACGTTACATAAATGAGATACGAGAATATCCAACTGTGCCTGACAGGAGTTGAAAATCTTAAATGAACAAGACCACACCACTGTTACCTAGTGTCATCAACTGATTGATCCCAGCAGTAATTCTATCACACTCTTCATCTCTGCTTCTGCAACCCCACTCTCCATCAAGACTTCTATAAAGCAATGAGCGAACTTCACCTTCTGTTAGTGGGACACTTGTGCCAAGCTCTTCTGGAAATACAGCTACCATATACAAAATGAACATTAAACTCACTAGTAATATTCATTTATAATTTTCACACATAAAAGTCTAGGGAATAAGTTTATTTCTGCTTTAGGCTTATGTCACAAATGCCATTTGTAAGGTCAAACAAAATTGCTTTGTTTGACCTTACAACTGTAGCTTTGCTGAGAAGCAAACAAAAGCAGCATTCACACTATTGGGGCAGTGGAGCAAAGAGCTGCATATTCCTAAATTACAGGGCCGGCAGATGTCAGAATGTAGTTAAAAATGGCTCTGAGGGCATGGAAGGATACATTGTAAAACTCTGTTAAGTGAAGCAAACACAGCTAGGCTGCCCTAAAGAACCCCGAGTACTGAGAGGAGGGCTCCAATGTAGCATCAAAGACAAAATGTCCGCCCTTTTATTTACAACAAGATGTATGTTGTATGCATATAGGAGAAATGCTGCCGTCCCCTAGGGAATAATTGAAGAGATGATTTTTATCAGTAATAACATCAGAACCCAAAGGGAAAATGTTAGGTCACACTCGCAGCTGACCTCTACAGTATTAGCAGACAGGATGTGAGCTTTCCATTGCTGTATAAAGGACCAGCAATAGTCACAAGCAAGCAGGTTTGTTTTTTGTTTTTTTAAGTTTTAAGAGGCTTAGTCATAATGAAAATCTGCCCCCCCATTTTTTTTTCTTTAAAGAATACTAACCATTATCAGGTACAAGTTCCATGTCCCAAAGACTCATTTTTTCAGTGTCTCCATTGTCCCAGCTGAAATAAAACATAACATGGGTTAGATAATATTAGTAACAAGATTCTGCAGCTATAAATTTAATTTTTCCTTTGATATAATCTAGAGATGCAGAGGTTGTCGGTGCAAGGATCACATCGACGAGTTGATGGGCTCCTTGTCCTCAAGATTTTAAAACCTTCCCAACCTGTCTAAGGTGCCTATACATGGGACGATAAGCTGCCGACTTTTAATTGGCCTATTTATGGCCTCCTTTACCACTCAGGCTACAGCCCACTGGGACTGGATCACTGCAGTTACCACACTACAGAAAAGACTTTAAGAGCAGATGTTAAAATGGACAAAACAATGTACAATTAATTAATTAGAGCTCGATAAATAGGGCTTGTGCTTTTTGTTTTATTATTATTTTAATTAAGAAATATAAATGTTTTATTAATGGCTCTAAGCAAGAAAATTAAGCCGTTAACATTCTGCCCTGCTGAGTTACTGCTAAACGATGCAGATCCTTCCGGTCATCATCTCACTGACCCTTAAATAATAAAAAAAAAAAAGAAGAATCCATTTTCAACAAATTCTAATCTTAATGTTGCTTCATAATAAGCAAAGGTCTATAATGTCCTCTTTAAACAGAAGTAAAACTGAAATGGTGTACTCACCATTAAATCTCTTTCTCTTCAGTCACTTGGGGGACACAGGGACAATGGGGTATAGCTGGTACCTCCAGGAGGGCAGAACACAACAGAAGAAGAAACTAGCCCCTCCTCTACTGGCTATACCCCCAGCAGGCAGAGCTTAGCTCAGTTTGTTCCAAAGTCAACAGGAAATATAACTATGTAACTGACCTTAAGAACTGTATAAACGTTTAAAAAACAGAACATGTCTGGCGGAAAAGCGAAGGCCTCAATCCAGGGAGGGAATCCCTGTGTCCCCCAAATGATTGAAGAGAAAGATTTAACGGTGAGTACACAAAATCTCCTTTTCTCAGAGTCATCTTGGGGGACACAGGGACAGTGTCCCTGTACTAAAGCTGTCCCCTAGAAGAAAAAACTCTTGTGTGGGAGAGTGAGGCCTAAGTGGAAGAAACCACTGCGGCATGAAGTACCTATCTGCCAAAGCAAGTGTCAAGAAGCCGCAAAGTTATCAAACTGATGGAATTTAGAGAAGGAATGGACAGAAGTCCACGTAGCTGCCTTGCACAGCTCTTCAGCGGATGCTTGGTTTCTGAATCCCCAGGACGTACTCATCCCCCTGGTGGAGTTAGCTGTGAGTCTGTCCCTTTGCAACGTAGGCTTGCTGAATCGCTTGTTTGATCCAACGGGAGATTGTGGCCTTTGTAGCTGAAGTTCCCTGTCTTGGTCCTGCTGGAAGAACAAAAAGGGAGTCCGTCTTACGAATGTCTTGAACTCTGTGTAGATAGAACTCGAGAGCACGAACAGGATCCAGGGTATGTAGGGCCTCTTCTTTAGCGTTGGCCAAAAGGTAGGTATGGTAATCTCTTGATTTAGGTGAAAATTTGAGACAACCTTTGGTAAGAAGGAAGGAACCGTACGGAGGACTGCTCTGTCCTGGTGGAAAACAAGGAGAGGCGTCCTGCAGGACAGGGCACTGAGCTCTGAGACCCGTCTTGCGGAGGCAATCGCCATAATGAAAACAGTTTACCAGGTGAGTCACTGAAGAGACACTGAACCCAGCGGCTCAAAGCGAGGTCCTTGAAGGGAACGCAGCACCAGAGATAGATCCTACTGGGGAGCTGGAGCTCGTACTGGGGGTGCCACATGTGCTACCCCTTGTATGAACGTCTTGACATCAGGCAGAGTGGCAAGGCGTTTTTGGAAAAGAACAGATAAGGTTGAGAGCCCAGGGACAACCCCATGGACAAACTCTCTTGTAGGAATTCCAGAATGTTAGGAAGAGAGAATCGTCTGAATTCAGCATGCTACAGCCTTTGAAAATCCCTTCTGCTCCCCAGGTGGGTGGAGTGTAGCCACCACAGAAGGGAGGTTCTCATCTCTTGAGAGAGTCGAAGCTCCTGAAGTTGGGATTTCCTCTTCCAGCCCCTCAGGATGTTCCACTGGAGCTCTCTGAGGTGCAATGGAGCGAATGGGACTGATTCTATGGTGGAAACCATGACTCCTTTCATGCAGAACTTGACCATGTGTAGTGGCTTCTGTAGAAGCAACCTCACTAGTGTTTGAAGGTAGCTGATCTTCTCTTGAGGTAGATAGATCCTCTGTGTCTGAGTGTTGAACTGCATGCCAAGGAAAGTCATGGACTGACTGGGCGTCAGGGACAATTTTGTCAGATTTAGAACCCAGCCCAGCTCCTGCAGCTTGTCCATGGTTGTCTCGAGCGATCTCTGTGCATCAGAGAAGGAGGGAGCTTTGATCAGTAGGTCGTCCAGGTACAGAGTGTCGTTGCGGCCATGATCTTGGTAAAGACCTGAGGTGCTGACATTAGCCCGAATGAAAGGATCGTGAACTGGTAGTGGCAATTCTGGAAGGCAAATCGTAAGTATTTCTGATGCGGAGGGAAAATTTACACATGTAGGTATGTGTCCTTTATATCGAGTGATATTAGGAACTGACCCGGAGACATGGCTGCGATGACAGATCTGAGAGATTCCATTTTGAATCTTCGTGGTCGAATAAATTTGTTCAGTTCTTTGAGGTCCAGAATGGGCCGGACCAACCCATATTTTTTGGGAACTATGAAGAAGTTTGAATAGAATCCTCTGAAACATTCCCCGAGGGTATGGGTATGATCACCTCTGCGAGGAGAAGGTTGGAAATAACATCTAGAAAAGCTGATCGATTTTCTGGCTCCCGTGGCAGCCTGGACATGAAAAACTGATGGGGAGGAGGAGAGGCAAATTCTATGTGATAACCTCGAGTTACCACTTGGATTTGAGTGACCCAGGTATCTGCGAAGCGCCCTAACCTTCCCCCTATTGGCGATGTGGCTACCGGCACAAGTTCGCGTCATGTCCCCTGTCTTGGGGGTGTGTTTTCTGTTCTGCCAAGATGGTTTTTGCTTGCTACCGAAACGTCCTAGATTAGCAAATGACGGTCTTGGAGGAGATGATCTTGTATGTTTGGAAGGGATACAGTTTCTGGAAACGTCGGTTTGCTTGGAAACGTCTATCAGGTTAATCCCACTACAGTTGAATGATCAGATCAAGTTGAGAGTGGGAGGGGAAGACTGGTGATGTCTTGCTGCGGTGTTTAAAGATACTCTTGGAGGAATCGGTTACTGGAGATTAAATGTCTCAAGGACTGAGCCGATTAGTGCATCCAATGAGAGTCTGGGGGAGTCTTCATCCTCTTGGTCTGAATTTGAGGATAGTTCCCCCTTAGAACGATCAGAGTCATCTTCCAAGTCTAGTGGAGGAGAAAAAAATCCTAGGAGAGTCGCTTTCTTCCTCTGAAGGAGAAGGGGCTCTCCTTTCCCTTGGGATTATCAAGTCGGGAAAGGAGCTTGTCCAAGGAGTGAGCTAATTAAGGGATTCTGGTGGCCAACTGGGATGCCCACTCTGGAGTGGTATGAGCTCTGTGTGGTGGAGAATCCCTCCTAGGAGAGGATGGTTCCCCTTGAATAGCCTGGTCCATCAGAGGGGGGGGGAACAAGTTCTGGGGATTCAGGGTCAGGCGGTTTGCATTTACCACATAGGGGTTCTTTAAGCCCCTTTGGAAAACGTTTGCGGCATTTGACACAGGCTAGAACTTTCATTGTGGCCACAGGTGCCCCCTGGAAAAAGGTAATCGCTGGGTTGCTTAAGACATGTTGAGAATAGTAGTAAACCCTGTATTGGCTGTGTGACTGTATGTGTCACAGCAGGGGCCCTTGCTAGATGGGATTTGCAGAGGTAAGCCAAACCTACAGTGGTTATGACCGGAGGAGAAGGGGACAGAGTTCTCTGCAGTGCCCTTGGTACTGGTAGCACCAGCCTAATAACCCCCTGTACGTCACCTGTCCCTGTGTGAGGAACCGCCACTGGGATCTGCGGCCGCTGACAACGTGGCACTGAATGCGCCTGGGAAGCTCCGGTATGAGTTTCCAAAATGGCTGCCACTAAAGAGGCGCGCAAGAACAGGGGAACCGCGCAAGAGCAGATGCGCACTGTAACGTGAGGCGCCAAGGACTGTGGGAGCGCTCAGTGCAGCCCCAACGTCCTTACTGCGGCCTTGTACCACCGCTCCTAATGTAAGCAGGTCTGCTTAGTGCGTCCACTTCTTCCAATAGATAGATGAGGAGTGTTGTAGACACATGTTTAGGCAGGGGTTGCTGACCCGTCTTTTTGGCACTGCCTCTGTAGGAGCGGATGGTGGGGAATGCGGCCCTTCCCAGTGGGGAATTCCCAGAGAGGGCAGGAAGGTGAATTCTCACGTGTCCTTGAGATCCCACTCCTCTGTCTGCCAGCCAGCTTCCTCTCCACCTGAGGGTAATGGAGATTTCAGTTAGACTGGGTGGTCTGTGGCAAGGCACTTAGACCCCGGAGATAGGTCCCACGTAGGATGCCTATGGGGGTCCTCTACTCAGTGTAGAGGTCCTGAGCATCCCCTGGTGTCAAAGTACATGACAGATAGCAAAATAGCTTAAAATAACCTGAGGAAACAACACAAACTGGGCTAAGCTCTGCCTGCTGGGGGTATAGCCAGTAGAGGAGGGGCTAGTTTCTTCTTCTGCTGTGTCCTGCCCTACTGGAGGTACCAGCTATACCCCACTGTCCCTTTGTCCCCCAAGATGATGGAGAAATATACAAATTCATACCCTGAAAAACACTGGTCAATATACAGAAAATTATATTTGGCTTTATAAAAGAAGCAATTAATTTGCATTAGGAGGTCCAACGGTCAGTAGAACTGATTTGGCACAAGTATGGAATCAGTTATTTGGAAACCTGTTATACAGTCCCATAGATCCAACAATTACAATTTTAGGAAGTTACCTTTTCTCTGTAATACAAAAAACAGTACTTTGTACAAATATATAATTATCCTTAAGGCAAAATAATCCTATAATAATTAATGATAAAAATAATTTTGGTAATGTTAACTTTTTTTAGTATATTTAAGGTGTGGAGATCCAAATTAAAGTCACTTTATCTGGAAAACCCTATGTCCTGAGAATTGTGGGTAACAGGTCCCATAACTGTATTTGATTCTGTAAAAATTTGGAAAGAATTTTAAATTGTTATATGAAATAGTTCAGTTAAAATGGTGCTGGTCTTGGTGGATTTGGAGAGCATCTACAACCCCATCCCACATTATGGGGATGTGGAAGCCCTCAGCATTTACTTTGACAAATTCCTAATTGGATAGGAAACTGAAGACATTTGTTCTGAAACTACTGAAGATTGCCCAGTTTTATGAGCATAGTGACATAGCATAGCTCATAAAAAGGTTACAGATAAAGCATTGGTATATTAGCCATTCAGTCACAATTCCACATATATCTAGGCCAGCAATAAAATTTTCACCTCTTATGTCACCTTAGCTGATCTTCAGGAAAAAAAAACTGTCACTGTTCAGAACCAATGCTTTATGGGCATTTACTCAGAAAAAAGTCTGATTTTAATAATACATCACAAATTAAATCGCATAAAAAAATATCAGGTCACCATTATTTAATAGAAATATCAGTATAATCTTAATACATCCCCCCTATCTTGTTGAACATTAATGGCATACATCATTTAAAAATACTTGCCAAACATTGTAGCATTGGAATAAACTATCTGTATAGTCCTGATGAAGTGGTTCTTGGCTTTCAATAGTTCCAAACCACCAAGCATCATCAATTACAGATCGGAACCGGTCACCTAGAGAAAATGAATGTTCTGACTGATAAATAACAAACAAAATGCTGTTTATACATCATTTAACAAAAAAAGGGAATAGGTATTCACATTTGCACTGAATGTTTAGTTATTGTAAGGCAGATGGAGTGTTGGCTTCAGTGATCTCAGTCTGAGCTTTTTCTAGCGATAGCCTAAGGCTGAGCACAGGTGTGACCCCCATATTCACAACTATAGAGGGCTTATTTATGATTGATCTTGCAATAAAAAAAAGTATCTATAATACAGTACATTTATCTTTACACATGATTTGATGGCATCCAACAGAAATTTTACATTAAAAAGAACTGGCAGCAGTTTAAACAAATATGTGAATTTCCGCTTACACTTCTTAATCACTGCTATTTGTCATTATTTTACTCAGCCTCAGGCATGTGATGACACACTTATAGGAAAAAACCCTAAATAAAATTATCAATCTGCAAGAGAACTGCAGTTTTTCTAATTCTTCTAATCAGAAAAAAAATTATCCCTTAAAACTGTCCCTATCTCCTATGTTTCTAGAAGGCTTAGATATCTGGGTTTTTTTTCTGGTAGGGTATAGTTCATAAACCGTGAAGGGTTTTTCTTTTGAAAAACTTATTTTTTTCCTTTTTCTTTATGCAATTAAAAAAAAAAAAAAGACTGTTTTTCAGCAGAGCTCATAGAAAATACAATTAAGGGTAAGGACACACCTGGAGATTCGGGAAGATTTAGTCACCCGGCGACTAATTGCGTCTTCTTTGGGTCGACTAATCTCCCCGAACTGCTTCCCCGTGTCTTCCGTCTGCTTCAATGAAAAAACGCATGCGCCAATGCACTCATGGCAC
The DNA here is from genome assembly GCF_017654675.1 of Xenopus laevis. Classification (NCBI taxonomy): domain Eukaryota; kingdom Metazoa; phylum Chordata; class Amphibia; order Anura; family Pipidae; genus Xenopus; species Xenopus laevis. The sequence continues at coordinate 76,862,655 of NC_054380.1, read as the reverse complement.
TTCAATTTCCGATGTCGCCTGAAGTTTCCTTATGAGTAAACTGCTGGCGACTTTGGAAATCGAAGCTCCGCGAGTGTATTGGCACAGGCGTTTTTTCATTAAAGCAGATGGAAGATACAGGGCGACTTAATCTCCCCGAATCTCCAGGTGTGCCCTTAACCTAAGGGCAAAGGCCCTTGCCACCTGGTTTCATTAGAATCCCCGCTTGTATAACACTTTACATGCATTGATCCTGTGTAATGGCAAAAAATTGCTCTTAATATACAAACAAGATTACAAAATCTTTTACAAACCTATGCTCCACTGCCTGCGTCTTGCTTCATCAAACTGCTGACGGAGAACCAAAAAGTCTATCACATCCGGCATGTCATGGTACCTAATTATCAACAGTACACAATGATTACTAGAGGGCTAAATTCTCATTACGGTTTAAATAATGCATTAATAAGACAGCAAAAAAGTTATTGAAAGGATCCTCTGTACCTAAATCTAATAAAGTTTCCCTAATTGAATTCAGTGGTAACCATGTGATCATAGATTGATAAACAATTGCAGCAGCACTCCGATGTTTGAAAAAACTTTTTATTCGTGCAACAACGGCAACGTTTCGGACTATTTCAGCCCTTTATTCACACTGAGAAGATCACAAAATTGCAAATGTATTATAAATTAATACATAAATAATAAAAAAAAATCACAAGGAGACCCTTTTTAATTTAAAGAGGTGGTTCACCTTTAAGGTAAGTTTTATTATGTTATAGAACGGCCAATTCTAAGCAACTTTTTAATTGGTTTTTTATTATTTTTTTTATAGTTTTATAGTTATTTGCCTTTTTCTTCTGACTCTTTGCAGCTTTCAAATGGGCATTGCTGACTCCATTCTAAAAAACTAATGCTCTGTAAGGCTACAAATGTATTTTTATTGTTAACTTATTACTGATCCTTCTATTTGGGCCCTCTCCTATTCCAGTCTGATTGCTAGGGTAATTTGGAACCTAGTTGCCAGATTGGTTAAGATGCGAATTGAAGTGCTGCTGAATAAAAAGCTAAATAACTCAAAAAAAATGAAAACCAATTGCAAATTGTCTAAGGATAGCACTCTCTACATCATACTAAACGTTATCTCAAAGAAGAGCAACCCCTTTAAAGGAGAATTCAAACTTTAAATTAAAAAAACCCTACCCTACATAGACCCCCTCCCTCCCCCCCAGCCTAGCTGCCCCCCGGGGGAAATGCTCCTAACTTTTTACTTACCCCTCAGTGCATATTCGGGGATTGCAGTTCACAGCAGCCATCTTCTTGGTCTTAGTGTCTTCTTCCAGCGCTTCGGCAATTTCCATCCACTTCCGCGAATGCGCAGTTGTCTCAAACCGGTAAATTGCTCCAACTGCGCATGCTCTGCTTCGCCGGTCTCAGGTTACCGAAGACCCGGAAGATGGCTGCGGTGAACTGCGATCGCTGAATCTGCACCAAGGGGTAAGTAAAAAGTTAGGGGCATTTCCCCGCAGGTGCAGCTAGGCTGGGGGGTTTTTACGCAGGGTAGGATTTTTTTTTAGTTAATGGTTGAATTCTCTTTAAAGGGGCCAAGATTTCAGGAGGAAAGCATCATCTTCAGTGATGATGCATATTTCCAAAATCTTTATTTCAAAGAACTGGATGAACTGTGATGCACACAGACGTTAGACCATACAAATTCTAGGTTTCGACACTCCAGTATTAAACCTTTCTATTACAGGAGTTAAAATTATATCACTTGCACTGTAAAAACTCAGAAATTCCATCTTGTAAAAGCAACATACTTCATGCAAGGCTACATCCAAAAATCATGAGGTGTTACATGTTATGCTATTCAAATACTTGCAATTAGGGGAAATAAGAAACTCTATATAAATTCAGCAACCTATTATGATATCAGTGTCACTTATTGAACAGGTCCAACCAAAACAAATTGCTAGCACATGAAAAAGTATAATCTAACATTCAGTCTTTTTTATGCACAGATTCCATCTGTATCCACCAAAACTCTGCCTCATGTTTTTGACCTGCAAATTAAATTCTGTACCATTTCTGAAATCAAGTTTACCTTTAAGCAGATGTATGTAGAGCTCACTTAAATAACAGATTACAGGACAAAAGAAAAATCTGGTAAAAATTACTGACCAACACATATCCTTCATGTAAAGAAACAGAATTTCTGGTACATTATAAAGAGTGAGCTTGAATAACATTTCTAGGCAAAAGGAGCCCCTAAAAGAGGGATATTCATACTCACCAATAAATCATTTTCTCTTCTCTTACATTGGGGGGCACAGGTACCATGGGGATGTAGATACTGCAGCTGTAGAAAGAACGCTAAAAGGTTAAAAGTGACTCTTCCTCCTGCCCAGGACTACATCCCCTGCCTGCTTCCGTCATCTTCCGCTAAATGGATCCTTACTGATTGCCCCTTCAGGAGCTGTCCAATGAGTAAGGAAAATTTGCACGGAATTCTAAGATGTTGTTCAGTAAAATGCTTTCTGTAGCATTCCACTTCCCCTGAACAGTGTGGGTGTCCAGCACGCCTCCCCACCCGGGCAGACTGGCGTCTGTCGGGACTATGGTCCAAGGGTGGTTGTGGAGGGGCTTGCCAAGCAGAAACGTGTGGTTGCGACCACCAGGAGAGGGTGTCACAGATCCTTGGTCAGTCTAGGTCCAGGCAATCCACACTCAAGTGCTGCAGAATAATGCTCCGGAGGGACCTGGTATGAAGCTAAGTGCACGGAAGAGCTGTAAAGGTCAATACAATCATCCCTAGTACCCTCATGGATACCCGTGAGGGGGTTTTGTCCACTGACCGAGAGATATGGGCTGGTTGAGGCTGCTGATCTTGTTGGGAGTCAGGAAGGACCTCTTTCTGTTGGAATCGATAATCAGGCCCAGATATTCCTAAAGTTATTATGGTGAGAGAGAATCGATTGGGTGGAATAGCTTGGAATTCGGTCAGATAACCCTGACAGATCGGTTGTAGCACCCAAGGGTCTTATATATGGTGGCTGCCTAAGAGTGGGCTTGAGAGGATAGGTACCCCTTCAGGCAGGTGTGGGCTTGTTGGAGGACTTCAAAGAAGACCACTGAGGGCCCTGCTTTGAGCTGTATCTTGGGCGAGAGGACTGTGGACTTCTCCGTCTGTTACTTGGATCTCTGCTGGAACAGACAAAAAAATGGGAGGTGCTTCAGAACTTGGCATGTTGGTTTGTGCAGTAGAGTGCTCTCCGTCACTTGAGAAATTATCTTATCAAGTTCCACTCTGAAAAGAAGCTTTCCTACAAAAGACAGGCTAACATAAGAGCATTGGAAGTTAAGTCTGCCGACCAAGACTTGAGCCACAGAAAACAGTGCACCACCACGTATTGGGCCAAAGCTTTGGTCACCAATTTGGCTGCATCAAGAGCCGCGTTCCCAGTTGGTGTCCATTATCTGCAAGAGTATCATATCCATAGAGAGGTCTAGTTATCCCAACAGCTGCGCAGGCTGTTCGATCCAAACTTCCATGACTTTGGATACCAAGGCTATGATGAATATGGACTTGAAGGCAGCCCCAGAGGTGGTGAAAATCGCTTTTGCAGAAACCCTCCATTCTCTTGTCCACTGCGACCTTGACGGGCGCTGCATCCACTACCGGGATGGTGGCGGTCTTAGTCTTAGACACTGGAGGGTCTACCGACGGTAGCATGGATCATAAATTGTTGCACTCCTGTGGAAAGAATAGGTCTAGGAAAACCACCTGGACAGCTAGACTCTGGATCTACTTATCTAGTTGATCATACCAGAGATTATTTCATCATATCAAAGATTTTTTTCCCCAGCTCTAAAGTGGAGGTAGAGCCCTCCAGACTTAGGGTTTTCAGCACAGCTTGAATTAGACCTTCAACCTCCTGCAGAGATCCTGGGGCCTGCGAGTCTGATTTCAATTACGGCCCAAAAATCCCTGTCCCTCCTCCTCCCGGGTCCCCTGAGGAACCAGTCCTTGACTCTGAGGAGGTCTCTTGGGGTCGGAAAGGGGCACATCACTGTGCATCTGGGGTGGGGTGAAGAGTCATTCGAGAACTCTGTCTAGAGCCTCTGGTAAGCGAGCAAGGGAAAGCATGAGCGCAATTTTGGGGTCCAAGCTCACTGGATCTGCTGTGGAGCAGGGAGGGGGGGCATGGTTGCAGGGAGTAGACCAAATGCACGGATGGATTTAGAGGATTTGCAGGAAGTGCAACAGGGTTCAGCTGAGGCTGCCTGGAATTTTGTTTTGCAAAGGGTGCAGGCAAAATAAAAAAACAAGGGAGTAGTTCTAGCCTGAGCTGATGGTCTGGGGAAGGAGGTCTCCTCTGGGTTATTTGCCATGGCAATAGTCTGATGAGAGGGGGGATTGAAGCAGGTAGAGGGTGTAGTCACTTTTCTGCCAAGGATGCCTGTGTGCGTCTGAAGCAGTCTGTGAGGTATTCAGAGCTACGTGTGGCTGAAGAGACTGGAGTGGCTCCGGAATGCTTGTAGCTTCAAGATGGCGTTGTGAAGAAAACGGTGTGTGTGTGCTCCAGGTGTACTGCAGTGTGACAGAAGTAGTCGCCAAGAGATTCATGATGAAGGCGGTGTGCCAGAGAAAGTTCCCAGGAGATTCAGGGTGGTATTGTGGAGCGTCCTTTCTGTGGAGAAGTTCTGTTCTGCGAACAGTAATAGCACTGGTGGAGGTGATGCCACGCAGGAGATCTCACCCATAATCAGATGAGACCTGAGGGTTTTTTTCTACAGGGTTTCCTTCTCCTTTAAGGATTGGTTAAGCAAGTGTAAAAGGTAAACATATTTACCATACGCCCAGGAAATAACATTTGGACAGCAAACACATTCTGATTATTATTTTTTCATATTACAGCAAACAGCACAAAAACTTCACATTCGATGCTGCCTCCTTGGGAGGAGGAGACATTATTTAGCTTTATTCTAGTTAAACCCCACCACCGCATAGTGAGCGCTCCCTTATTTAGAAGTCAGAGTTCTTCACATCTTTAAAGTTTTATTGCTTATTCAAGGGTAAATACAAAACCATAAAATGCAGATATTTTTAAATTTAAAAGAAAGGCAGAACATATTTCAGCAAAACAACTACTATGCAAGTTTTCTATGCAACAACTACGCAAACCAATCGCAAATTGTCTCAAAATATCTCATCATACTAAAAGATAATTTAAAAGTGAACAACCCCTTTAAGACCTGGGTTTTCTGACACCGTGTAAGATTATGTGGCACATGGTGTGGTTTTTGTGCTGCACTATATATTACTTTCATAATGTTACCATGACACAAACTTAGAACATATTTCAGTACAGTTGAACTAGAGGTTAAGTAATCGGCCTTTAATGTGAGATCTCATGCCACAGACCTTGTTTTCATTCCCTGTGCCAACTACTTCTGATCCTAAACTAGTTACTTAATTTCTTGGTGTCCCAGCATACTTACTGCACCTATCATGAATGCTTTGAATTCTGCAAAGAGCTTTGTGTTCCGTGGAGGAAAAGCATTGTATTTCTGACAAATAGTGGTAGAAAATATATTTCTAAATTAGAACATGTAACTTCAAAACCAACTGGCCAACCAAACCGACTATTTATAAAATAAACAGTTTACTATTTTATCCTCTAGCTTGCATGCAACTTAAGTAATTGTTTTCTTACTTCATTGTGAAGGCTCCGCCTGTCAGTTTACCAGTGTCTGAATCCAAAAAAGCAAGCTTGAGGCAGCACAGTGTGGGTAGTCCAACTTCATACTTTATTCCGACAATTTTCATGAGCTCTTGCTCCTGCATAAATATAGATCAATAAAAAGTAGCTACGTTTTTATGCATTAGTTATATTCAATCTTTCCTAATCCGTTTTGTGGATTAAATCAAATACAAAGGTGACTGCCAGACGTCTACCCTGTTTTTCTTCTGATTTTGTTCAGCAGGAATAGATGAACAAAAAAATTTACAATCCAGCTACACTGAACTACACTGTGCACAAGCTGACAGATTTATATATATTGTACGCCTACATGTTAAAACCACTATTGGAGAAAAGTCAAATATTCTGTTCTATATATGAATGCAAATGAAAATCAATTACCCTTAACTGCATTTTATGCCAAGGCTGTTTTTTGGGATTAATTCGATAGATCTTGTTCTTCTTTGCCATCTCAACATATGCTTCATGACCTTGCCGAAAATAGTAAACCTGAACAGCAAAGATAGACAATGTAAGTTAGCATGAACACTGAATTCATTTTGAGCAGATGAGTGGTGTGTCTGGGTATAGATCAACTCTTCTGGGGTGATCCAGTAGGATGCCCTTACTTGTACATGTTATTAATTTAAGGGTGTGTGGAAGTGAAATAAAGGCTACTGTAGTAAGATGTTGGTACCAATGGCCTTCATCTGCTCTAAAGCAAAAGCAAGATGAGGAGCTCTGAAATAGAAACGTCTTTCTTGCAAATGTCTTCAGAACCTGATGGCCTCCTTGACATTTTTGTAGTAAAGCCAGCTTATCTGTTTCACAATTTACACACAATAACTTATTAACATTATTCAGCTTTCCAGTTGTAAGTGACATTTGCAGCTGTCTACATTTTGTAAAAGCAGCATGGAAAATGTTCAAACTGGCACCATACCTCATCACCCATTTGTGGAACAAAAGGACAACGTCTAGGAACAGTGTCTGTAATCCAAGCAGATGGTAGCCATTCTTCTAGGGAGAGGCCTTGTTCAGTCAGCTCTCCAATTGGTAGTCGCTACAGAAATAAAATGTGTATTTTAGTGCAAAATATATTGCTGCCCTTTTCAGGTTATTACATATGCCATGTTGATGCAAAACACCATTTTTATGTACAAATGTGTGTCTACATTTTTACAAAACAGTAAAAGTACAGATCAGAAAATGCTTGTGAGCAGGGCTCTCTGATCCTATTTTAATTTTGTAACCCATGTTAAATTATAGTATGACCCCTGTTTTTTATAAATTCATGTAATGCACTGTATACTTTGCCTGCGCTATATACATATAAATAAATGATGGTGGGGCAACAAATACTGCAATAAATATACACATTACAGAATTAGTACCATATCTTAAGAGACCGTACTAATTTGCATAGCACAAAAGGAATTCAGTTTTTCAGGCCATATTACTGTCATTATTATACTGAATTATATGGAACATGTTAGTTTACTTGGTTAAATGCTGTGATGTTATTAATAAATTAACCTGCTGTGGAAAAAATGGAAAGTGTATAAAATGAAATGTGTAGACATTTTTTATGTTTATCTCGTCTCATCTTATCCTTTCCCATCCTTTTTTGCTATTTGTATCCTTTTCCTTTGTAAATAAAGAAAGTTTCAAAAACAAAAGGAATTCAAACTGGATTTTCACAATAAGCCATTATCACCAATGGGGCAAAACTTGATTTTGTCAGCCCAAATAGAATAAAAAAACTGTCAAAAGTAATTTCATTTTCTCACCATGAAATATGCTGAGTGAATGATCATGCACTCAAGGTTGAAAAGCTCTAAAATTTGTGATGTGCCGTTATTGGGAATTTGGTTATTAAAGGGATTCGGTCGTGATTGTTATGGTGTAGTTTTTATTTCTAAATTACACTGTTAACATTGCAAATAATTCACTCTACAATATAAAATTTAATTCCTGAACCAGCAAGTGTATTTTTTAAGTTGTAATATTGGTGTGTAAGCAATCATCTCAGGTCATTTTGCCTGGTCATGTGCTTTCAGAAAGGGCCAGCACTTTAGGATGGAACTGCTTTCGGGCAGGCTCTTTTTCTCCTACTCAATGTAACTGAATGTGTAGCAGTGGGAACTGGATTTTACTATTGAGTGCTGTTCTTAGATCTACCAGGCAGCTGTTATCTTGTGCTAGGGAGCTGCTATCTGGTTACCTTTCCACTGTTCTGTTGTTAGGCTGCTGGGGGGAGCCGAGGGAGGGGGTGACATCACTCCAACTTGCAGTACAGCAGTAAAGAGTGACTGAAGTTTATCAGAGCACAAAGTCACATAACTGGGGCAGCTGGGAAACTGACAATGATTTAAAAATTAAATATAAAAAAAATATGTGCAACACTATTAACGGATGTGTATTGAAAACAACATTTTATTTTAAGATTTAGAAAAAGTTTTGGCTAAAAATTAAATCAAATTGAACAGGCTCCCAAACAAACAAGAATGTGCTTTTACCTTTTGCTTTCTTTCTTTGGGTGTTCTTTTCTTTGGTGAAGATGGTCCATCTTTCTCATCCATTCCTTTCTTTCTTTCCTTCTTCTGCTTTTGTTTAAACTTGTCAGACTTTTCTTCATCCTCAGAGCTGCTTTCTGCTCTCTTTGTTCTATGTTTCAGTGTTTTCTTTGGTGGCTGCAGGTTGATTCCAGCATCTGCAGTCCAGTCCGAGTAATCACTTGAATAGTCACTGAAATAAATGATTAAATGCTGAATTAAAATAAATTATCAGTTGAAGAATACATATGAACATCACAAGGCACGCAAAGGATGCTATAGACTATATAGTATAGACTATACAGTAAGTTTTTGCTTTAGACAAATAAATGCATGAAAAAGGGTGATTTTCTAATAAATGTTTGGAATGTTTAATAGAAATCTTTTAGTGTAATTTGTTCTTCTGGTATCTTTCTAGGGTAAGCAATTAAATCATGGTGATGGTATTGTGTCATCAATATGACCTAGATGCTGTCAGTGTGTAGAATATACGCATTTTCTCAGATACATATAATAATACTATAATTAAGGCGGTAAAAATATTTTACACTTTGGAGGCAGGTAACAAAAAAATCTAAACCACTCCATATTCGTTTCTGTGGCAAATGCTTGGTGTTAACTTATTTGCAAGTCACACCAGCAAATGCAATAAAATCGACCTGTGCAATTAATCTTATGCTCACTGTCAAATCAACACATCAACAGCCCTTCTGAAAATTTTTTATTTTTGATCTTGTTTTGTCAAGTGGGACAGACTGGGGGTCGTTTATCAACACTGGGCAAATTTGCCCATGGGCAGTAACCCATGGCAACCAATCAAATTGCTGCATTCATTGTTCTACTGGTAGCTGGCTTTAAAAAGCTAATCACAGATTGGTTTCTATAGGTAACTGCCTGTGGGCAAATTTGCCAGTTGTTAATAAATGAGCCCCACTGTGTATATACCCCTACCATAGAGGACTATAGGAAAAGATAAATGACATCCAGAAACGGATTCTCCCATGCAAACTAAAAAAAAAAAAAAAAAAAAAAAAAAAAGTAAAAAATGTACATATGATCTCTGGTCTATAACAATGGTCTTGAATAAAAAGTGACCATGTATGCCAACAACCCCCTCTGTTCTTAGGCAACCCAAATTATGCCCTTTAAAGGAGAAGTAAACCAGTGACCTCCCTCTACTGCCATCCTCCAAACTCCCTCCCCACAGTACACATTTGTGTGTTCAAATGGGCCATCTTCTCCTGTCTTCTGATCCTCTTGGGTTAGACTGGAGACATGGATTTTGGAGGAGCATGCAATCTACTTCCTGAATCGGCTTCTACTGTGTATGCCATCGCAAGATCTGTATCCGCAACTTACAGAGAAGATGATCAGAAGATAGAGGATGGCACCTTTGAACTCCGTGGTTGCAACCCTGCAGCTTTATACCAGGTCAGCACACAGGGAGATTTCTGAACAGAATAGCTTTTGCGGGGAGGGGAGCAGTGGTTTAGTTCTCCTTAAAAACTGCTTTGGACTTCGGCTTTAAGACCCTTCTAGACTCATACCACTACAGTGAGTACATCAATTTATTTTGGAGCAATTATCCACAAAGACCTAACAATGTTCACTGAACTGAATAATTTCTTAAGTGCAAAAACTGGAACTTTAAAGGGGATCTTTACATTTGAGTTATCTTTAAATATGACAGAGAATGTCATTCTGAGAGAATGTGCAATTGGTCTTAATTTTTTATTAGTTTTTTATTTATTTATTTATTTCACTTTTTTGTTCAGCAGCATACCAGTTTAATATTTCATCAGTTATCGGATTGCTATGATCCAAATTACCATAGCGGCCAGAGAGTGGTTTGGATGAGAAATTGATATATGAATTGAAGAGGGGCTGAATAGAAAGATAAGTAATAAAAAGTAACAATAATAAAATTGTAGCCTTACAGAGCAATCATTTTTTTTTGGTTGCTGGGGTCAGACACCCCATTTTGAAAGCTGCAGAGTGTCAAAAGAAAAGGGCAAATAATTGGCTATTGTATAACATACTCAAAAGTTAAAGGGATTCAGTCTCAGGAAAAGTTTTTTGTTTTTTTTCAAAACAGCAGAATTCTGCACTGAAATCCATTTTTCAAAAGAGCAAATAGGTTTTTTTAATATTTAATTTTAAAATCTGACATGAGTCTAGACATATTGTCAGTTTCCCAAATGTCCCCAATCATGTAAAGGTGGCCATAGACTTTACAATTACATTATAGATCTTTCCTGGAAAAGATCTTTCTAAGAAAGATTGTTCATTTCAACACACAAGTGTAGAGCTGAATTGTCAGATAATGTATAAAGGTAGAAACAACAGAATTCTGCCTGTATTGGACGATTGAGCACTAACCATGATCGATGTTTGGGTGCCTTTAAATGCCCCCAAGATCAAAATTTTCCAGCCAGCCTGATCGACCAGCCAATATGCAAGTCTTCTACCTATATTGGTTGGCTTGTTTCCCCACCATACATGCACCAAATATTGTACAAAAATTAGTTTTGTACGATATTATAAGTGCGTCTAAGGCCACCTTAACGGTGTTCTGATAAACTTCAGTCAACTCTTTTATGATGCACTGCAAGTTGGAGAGATATCATCTTGCTCCCTCCCCCCGGCAGTCTAACAATAGAACAATGGGAAAGCAACCAGATAACAGCTCCCTGGTATATCTAAGAACACTCAATAGTAAGTCCCCGGACACACGTGCGATTTCACCGCGTGGAAAATCGGCTTTACTGATCGGCAAGGTGGCGCGGTTTCTAAAAAAGCCAACCTCTGCGTAAATACACTAAGTGGTTTCAAGCTTAGGCAATGGCGCACCACACTAGCGTATTCACGCAGCGGTCAGCTGAAAGAACGTATGTGTGCCCGGGGCCTATAAATAAGTACCACTGTGACTCCTCCAGTTGCATTGTGTAAGAGGAACAATAGCCTGCCTGAAAGCAGTTCCATCATGAAATGGTGGCTCTTTCTGAAAGCGTGTGTGTGTGTGTGTGTGTGTGTGTGTGTGTGTGTGTGTGTGTGTGTGTGTGTGTGTGTGTGTGTGTGTGTGTGTGTGTGTGTGTGTGTGGTGTGTGTGTGTGTGTGTGTGTGTGTGTGTGTGTGTGTGTGTGTGTGTGTGTGTGTGTGTGTGTGTGTGTGTGTGTGTGTGTGTGTGTGTGTGTGTGTGTGTGTGTGTGTGTGTGTGTGTGTGTGTCTTGTTGGTCCAGGAATTACATTTTATACGGTACAGCAAATTATTTGCAAGATTATTTATCAAGTACAGGTCTGTTATAGAAGAGGCCCCAATTTAAAAGAATTAATGTGCCACAGTCATTTCGGCAGTAAGAAAACCTCAGAAAGAATCAAAGGCTCCTATCCATGTGGAGAGTGCAATATGTGCAATCAAATGGTGAAAAAGGAGATATTCCAAGATAGATTCGGAAAAAATAGACAAATACGAAACTACATAAATTGTAGAACGAGAGGAGTAATCTATTGTATAGAGTGCCCTTGCAATCTACGATATATTGGAATGACCACCCAGATGCTAAAACAATGTATGCAGAAACATTGCAGCACTATCAAAAATGCCGAAAATGACAAAAAAAAAACTGAAAAAATTCTGTCTACGGTGGCACAACATTTTAAGGCCAAACATCAATCAGATCCAAGAAAATTATCCTTTTGGGCTATAGTAAAAGTGACATTGGGAATCAGAGGCGGAAACCTGGAACAAGAGCTCAATACAGTTGCACCTTATGGTATTAATGAAAACAATCTGTTTACAGCGTTTATACATACATAATGGCAAAGACAATATTATAGTACTATTATAGTCTTAGTATACACATAATGCTGAAGGTACCATTATAGTTTCAGTATAGAAACCGCCATATCCAGTCCCTCATATTAAATATAACTTTATATGTTCCAGCAATTAACGTGTACAGAGGGTCTCTTCACATTTGTAGAGGCGGGATCTGGCATAGGATATGCGTCCGTCACTGAAAGACGCGTAGACATACATCCGTCACAGAACATAGTCTCGCGAGAAGATGATGTCGACGTAAAGAACATGCGGAAGTGAATGCGGCTATTAAAAACCGTGATCGAAGCGAGCGGTAATTGCCTTTTGAAAAAGTGACGGTCTCCTTGATTTTATCTTATAAATCACCGGATGGTGGGGTGGGATTGAGACTACTGAAACTTTCAATTTTACTATTAATTTTATCAGACTCTTTTACTTATCTATTTTCTATTCCAAGGACTGTGGGGTTTGCAGTTTTGTAGGTTAAGCTAGCCTCTTCCAACATAGATAGGAAGGTACAATTGAGACCGCAGCCCTACAGTTCCTGCCGTTCTACACCTTTCTGGTGCTCCTAGGGACTTAGAAAAAACTATTAGCCAGAATCTTGGGAGCAACTTCACCCTCTATACAATTTTTCACCTTCCTCAACTTTTAATTAAAAGGTTGATAACTAAGGGTTCATGATTGTGATCATATTAAATTAACTTTTTTAGATTTTAGTTAATTTATGCACAATTGAAATTTATGCACACTTTGAAATTGTATACCGTAGATTAAATGAATTGGCAAATCAATTAATTGCACACGGCACTTTATAAATTAGAACACATCCTATTAATTTAAAAATCAAAGCACAATTGATTGCACAGGTCACTTTACACTGTGCATTTTAATGAATTGCAATAATCTATTTTTTAGTTATAGTTAAGTTGGTTGATAAAACGTTAAGAGCGAATATAATTAATTTATGAATCAATTGGAGTTTTATGAAGCATTGGCACTTTAAATGAATTAAGTTGATTGAATCAATAGTGATGAATTCCTGGTTTTCCTCAGTTGATGTTGGTGCTGTGGGTT